>NC_092573.1:21233264-24007014 GCF_037975245.1 Apostichopus japonicus | reverse complement strand
CCACGTGAATTACCGGCGAAGCAATTGCGCAATTCCCAAATTCAGCTGTAGTGCATGGCGTTCACATGGCTCAGTGCTATACCGTAGAGAAACTGGCGCTATGTATGTAGTCTATCGATTGTTACAACATAGTGTGAAATCACAGTGTGAAAATACGTAGGACGACCGGATGTTCTGAGTCACTATACTTCGTGGAAGTGTCGGAAAGGTATACCGTATGTTCTTCGTCTATTATTATGCAGAAGTAACATGACATTAATAATTTTTATAAGATTTTCATTCTTTTCTGTATGGGAATAAACGGGCAATAAAAAGAACATGCCAATGAATTGGTGTTTTTCCCTTTTCGCAGTCCTTTGTTATATAAGTAACCTATGACATCGCTTTACATGCACATGCGCGGCAGGTCGTTGTTTTCTCTAGTGTCATTTTGTCCAATGAACTTCGTGCGTTTTCACACGTTTTGATTCAAGGTTAACCATTATTTACCTTAATTACGACTTATGATTTACGATATTTATGAATTATGTTGATGGTAAAGATATAGGCTAACTTGGCTTTTATTATCTGTTCTAACCTTACCGCACCACGGTAAAGCCATGACTATTTGTAAGATCGGTGTAAGACTACGCTAGCCTATCCCGGAACCGCGGGAAATTATAAATAACACGTTTTCACATCCCTTATTGAGATATGTCTAGTAATCTCTTGCTTTAGCCGTACGATTCTGTTCTAGGGTTTGTTATTGTCGACAAATTAAATATTATACAGTAGGGTAAATGGTAAGGCATTCTGTAAGCTAGAGTGGTATGGCTCGCTGTATATTAACCTAATCAAGTGTGGACTGTTGTACATGTACAAACATTATTTGTTAGTAAAATGTTTTAAGATAATAATAGTTACTACTCTATCCTCCTTATTGCACTGTTGCTGAACTGAAACTCGTGGGTGTCCTAAACCTTTGTAGTTTTGTTTACAGATATGTTAAGTAAAAATTGCTAGAAATGATCAAATTGTCATAAACAGTACATGCAGTAGTAGTACTAGTAAAATATATCCATTTTGGAAAATTCTGTATTTGCATGGTCAGCAAGTGACCATAGAATTGACATGTTTTAATTTTTTCTCTTCACCATCACTGTTGTTATAGTGACAGACTAACCAATGACAAGTTTTTCATTGAATTTTGAGTATAGGGTATGCTTCTGTTTGTTTTAAGCCTTGTTTTAAGCCTTAAGTTTCCACACACTATGCAAGAACTTAAAATACTGTTTCCTCTGGCATAAGATACTAGTTCAATCTGATATGTCCATGCCATGACTACTCAGATAAACACTGTAATTATCTAGTAAACAACACATCAATTATGGGGTTGTTTAGACAGTGTTGTAGGTCAGTGCTCAGTATCCATGAATGACCCAGATCTTCCAGGTAAGATCTGGCTGCCAGGAAGGACTGAGAATGGTTGGTCAACCAAAAGTCAGTCTTAATTACTACAACCCCAATAGAAGATAAAAGAAGATATAAAATAGAGAATAACTTCAGATTGGCTAACATAGATGTTGTTTGTGTTTAATTCCTTATTTTCTTCTTTCTTTCTCTGTATTGGTACTACAAGTGGCCGGGAGCTTTTTAACAATACACCATGACTTCAAACAGTGCAGGGAGTAGTGGAACTAAGGTGTCCTCCACGCAGATGATGTTGAAGGAAGTTGAGCAAGCTTTATCCATCCTTGATGATAAAAAACTGTAAGTTAACTTACAGCTCTTTTAGGGAAATAAACAAGTGTTCATTTCTTCTTTTCTTATTTTTCATACAAATTGATGGGGAAAAATTAGGAAGAAAGTCTTGTGGAAATGCATTCTCTAATTATTCATCATGAATGCCATATCACATTTTATACATTTTGAAAGGGTTATCAGCCCTGGGAGTTTGCTTATCTTTCAGTAAAGTGCTGGGCATTAAAGGCTTCTGTAAATCTTTAAAAAAAAATCATGATCTTACAACATTCATCACATATAATTATTTTACTCTTTCTTTTTAATCTTTTAAGATCTGCAACTCATCCAACTTTTGTCCAAGCTCAAGAAAGCCTACGTCGTCATGTGTGCGAGCAGACAAGGACAAGGCTGACAGATTTAGACAAGGGTAAGTATTTAACCAACTATTTTGAATCATATAAACATAATCTAACCAAAATAATGTTAAAGGCATTGAAGACTCGCCCCAAACCGCCTGCCGCGCTCTGAAAAGGTTGACCTTCCGTTGCTAGCAAGTGAAGTTTTCTGCTTGTGGCTGCAAAATGCAGACAGTAATAAAACCTGATACCTTGTTATCTTCAGCTGGACCTGAGATGTCCATCACTGTATCTTTTGTACACTGTGCTGTGGGTATTGACCGCAGCTGTATGTACTGACTGTACACTAGTGTCTAATTACCGAAGGTAGCAAGCTGTGTGCGTATTTTCTGGGATCGATGGTGGTGTCTAACACTACTGTTACACCTCATTCGAAACTAAGTCAGATTACCGGCATAACACGTTTCTTTTTGCATGAGTCTTCACACCCTTTAAGAGGTGATGCTGAAGTTCAGTTCTTGCGTCCTGTCTTAAATCATCTGTTTTTGTGTTTAAAGTATCGTTACAAAAGGGAGAGATTTCTGTCCTCAGCTAAGGCAAATTAGAAAAACATGGAGTACACTATTTAATATTTCCGAATATATAACTTCCATGAGACTTTTCGATAGTTTCTTTGCTTCATCTTTCGAGACTGATTTTTGAAATGTATTGCATTTTTTGAAACATTTTATAGTCGCAGCTGAACTAGCTAAGGATTCATCAGCGCCGGGTCAGAGCCAGGTCATCTTGGATTTCTTGCTGTTTCTGATGAGTCGAAATCCTGTCACTTTTACGTCAAACATGTCTTCCGATTCTGAACAGAAAAACCTCCTTGACTTTCAAATATGCAAAGGTTTGGAATTTAAACAGCTGGACCTGCATTTATTGACTTTTGACAGTTTCATTAAAGTAAACTAAATTATTCTTCTCAGTATGACCTGGAAAGTATTGTCTGCTTGCTAAAAATGGTAGTAATAGTTTAATTTGGTATTATGTTTCTAATATGAAATTCAGTTTGTTTATTTTTTTTCTTCTAATTTACTCCTTAATGTGCCCCTAATTGTGCTCTAATATATATCTTGGCCTATTGATGGAAATTAATGTTGCCGTAATGAATCACATGTTATCATTTTATATGGAATTGTAGATTACTAATTATGCTTTTCTAATGTGAAATTAAGATATTCAATTGACTGAAGGTGATCAATGAGTAACAAAATCACTGGAAATTTGCTGCAAATGTAGGTCAAATCTGCATCCTCATATCATTTTGTAAGATTGTTTTTATTTGCTGTTTTATTTATGCTGAATAGGGATGCACTGGATATCCAGGCCGGATAGTGAGCAATTATCCGGTTCCGGCCGGATATTTTTCAAAATCTGGCCGGATCTTTTCAAAATCTGGCCGGATCTTTTTCAAAATCTGGCCTGAATTATTCCTTAAAAAGGTGTTGGTATTAAATTAAATCAATGTAAACTATTTCCAAAAATTAATAAAAACATTCAAAGTAAGGAAAAATTAGGTTTAACATGTTTAATTTAATTTTCTCAATGGTCTGACCCACTAAATGGGGTCTTAATTTCTCCTTCTTTATAATATGCGTATACCTCACCTAACATTTGCTCCTTGTTTCATACTTCTACTTCTTATTAATGATTTTATTTTGTGTAATGAAAAAATCTGGTTCCGGCCGGATCCAAAAATTTGGATCCATTGCATCCCTATGCGAATGTGTTTCTCTTTTTTACACTTTTAGATCTGGACAAGTGGCTACTGGCTAGACTGCTCCATATTTTAACAGATTTTCAGTGTAAATCGATCCATTTGAAAGTTTGTGACGTGATTTGTGAGCTTCTGAAACTACTGAAGAGGCGAGCATTGCATCTCTACCAAGAAGTTGTGATGGATCTTTTACAGATTGTAGCTAGTAAGCCATTCTTAAACTTACATAAAATTATTAGAGAAACCTGGTGAGGCAAATATACACTGACGTATATAAATAGTTTTTAATTATCAAATTGTTTACCAAGCTTTTTGAATTCCAAGTGAGTAAGAAAGTAAAAAAGAAAAAGTTTGTATTTCTATTTGATCACAATTAACTCGAGGAGGAGTTTATTTATTTGCACTCAGAGTTTATGGGATCTCACAAAAGGGGGGGGGGGGGGGAGAGAGAAAGTAATTTCTGTTACATATACTGTAAAGGGACAAAGGTTATCCTTCCTCAAGATATTTATTGTTTATTACAATAAAGCATATTTTAACAAATGTAGTTTGCAAAACTTGTCATATTTGAAATATGCTTTCCATTTTTCAGGGATATGTAATATTTTCAGCGAAAAGTTCAATCACGGTGCGATAGAAATTTTAGAAGAGCCGGTTGTGCTAGAGGTATTTCCATGGCAACCAGACCAAAGCAATAGACCAGCTTCTCAGGTATATGAGGGTTGGAAGATGTATATCACCTTGTGTTCTTTTCCTTTCCTTTCCTAATTGCCTTGGCATCAATAAATACTGATATTCAATAATGTTAAGTTAATTGCATCGCATTGCATAATGCAGATACTTTAGGTATATGTAAGGAATCCATTTGTGGTATCACAAACATAATGAGGTTCTTTCTGTGCACATATAATATCCCATTGTGCAAAGCTTCTTAAGTTTTGCTGCAATGTTTGTTCACAAGGCTAATTTTGCCTTTAGACTTTGCCAATGGGAACGTGTATTTCTGCATTATGTTTGATATTATCATTCACTTTTTAATATTTAAATAAACTGCTTTCTTAATTTGCTCAACATCGTCAGTATAATTTATTCGATCCTCGTAGTGTATGTAAGTTTTTGGCTAATTTAATACATATTTATGCATGGTTTTTTCTGCAAATGTGTATAAATGTATGTTAATGGAAAAAAAAAACATTCAAGTGACATACATTCTATTTCCATAACATAAATTATCTGAATTAAACTTTTCATTTCTGTTAGTTTTACAAATCACCCCCTATTTCTTTGACCACCAGGAAGGATCGTTCGACTTTACTGCAGTATTTGCAGAATCCAAACCTGTGACTCTGGAGCACCTTTCTAGCTGCTACTTGTTACAATTTAATATGAGGTATGATTTAGCACTGGTGTTTACCATTGCATTTTGAAGAAATGCGACATATTTGAATGGAATTAACAATACGTTCATTTTTTTATTTTTTGTTATAAATTATTTTTATAGTCTTTCTGGAAAGTGCAAAGATCAGAGATGATTATGATGTGCAACTGCTAAGACTGTTGGGTTGATCTTCTCACCACAGTCTGGGTGTCGTCACTGTCGTGTAACGGTGTGGTTTTGATTTATTAACAGTAACATTCTCAAGAAGATGGTTCAAGATGGCGGTATCTTTCTTGCCAAACACACAGGATTCCTGTGGGCTCTTTTATGCTGTCAACTGGAACAGTGTCACCTTCCTATCAAAGAAGTGAGGTTTTTTAAATAAACATGAAATATCAGGATATGCACATAAAACACTTAGCTAGAGCAGTGATTAACAAAGTTTTTTAACACTACATGAGACCTCAAAAATCATGTTTTTAGCCCCTTTCTGTATCGATGCGTTATTGACACGTATGGTGACCATTCACTTTGAAATATATATATTACCTAATTGACTTGTAGATTGTAGCAAAATGTTTATCAAAGCAAGAAGCCCTTGTGTATATCTACAAGTCATGGTTATTCAGATTGTCTTTCTCACATGACAGCAGAAGGCCAGGGCTGTCTAATCCCCTTTGTAATAATTTTGTTATCTTCTTTGTTGTTAACTGCACCTACGTTCTTTAAACTATGGCATGTGAGCCAAAAGTGTGTTGCAAACAATTTCCGGTCGGTCTCGGAGAATTTCTCTTCAGTTGTTGGAGCTTGCCAGCATCCATTATCCAATATTGCATTCTAAGGGGTGGAAAGGGCGGGGAGGGGGGGTGGGTGGGTTTCTGGTGGTTTGTGGCTCAGTTCTCATGGAAGTTCCTGCCTGGACCATGGACCTAAGGTTTTAGAAGACTGCTGACCTATGCAAGTCATAAAACAGCTGATTTTTCCTTTCTTTGTTTGGGCAGGTCTCTTTGCATCTGATGGGTTCCCTGTTGGAGCAGGGTAACAATCCCCCTGTGGAGCTTCAGGAGTACTTTGCAGATCTCTTAGTCGGGAGTTTAAATCTAATTCTAGTGTCACATCAGGACGACCCATTCGTGGAGTAAGTCTACTTGCATGCAAATTACTGATAAATGATTTAAATGTATGAAAGATGTGATGGTTATGCCGTTGCTGAGCTATTTAGGTTTCAATGCTAAGGATAGGATTGTGATTTCCCAGGGCAATAACCGAATAGGAATTCTGCCTGGCATGCCAGTACTGGATGTGAGATCTATAGTTTTATGGTGTTAATATTAGAGCCCTGTAGTGGACAATCCAATATCCAATATCCGACCCCGATCCCCTCCCCAAAGGCCACCTCCTTCCTTACCCTTCCAAGGATACTATCTAAGTGATATCTGTAGATATGTTTCTGGCATGTGACTCTTTTCAAGAAGAAATAAACTTTAAAATTATGAAATGTTACAAAAAGGTTCTATAAATTTTTCTTTGCTGGTTTCAGACATTTTGCTCTGTTTTCAATAACTTCTTTATTCCCATCTTATAATGACAAAATATATATTTTGCTTTCACAGAGTTCAGGAGGCTTTCGAAGAATCTCTCGCCAAGTGTCTCGATGCTCTGTTTGTAGAAACCTTCACAGGAAAGCCGTCCATCTGCTCGATGCAATCTCTCTTGGAAATGCTTTTAGAGGTAATCGCTGAAACGATTCCACAAAACGGATTGGATTCTGTTAGAACTGGTTAGTGCTTTGTGTGCATATCTGTTAATGTATCTGGAAAATAGAATTGGAAATCAAACAGTAAGAATGAAATAATAAAACTGTTGCATTTATTGCATGAAACCTGTACTTCATAGTAGGTTCGATACTGAGGAAATTTTCAAAATGTATGATATATTCTATGAAGAGGCCATATGCTTCAAGAATATATTTCGACTTGTAATCTTCGTTTGAATGACAAGCTACTTATCCAGGAATCAAAATCCAACCAATCTTGGGGGAATAGATCCCTTTTCGTTCGCTGCACCGGGATTGTGAAATGTGACACTTGAAATCAAGACGGCTAAGAGTGTCTCCCCCTTTAAACCAAGCTTAAAACTCACTCATAACAAACTCATAGGCACTTTACATTAAGTTTGTAGGAGTTCATTGGTATTTTGCGCCTTGAGCCGCCTTTTCCGTGTGGATACATGTGCATTATAAATCTTTGTGACTATTATTATAAACAAAGTGAAAAAAAGAGCAGAAATGTTCAAGAACAGTTTCCATGAAAAGCCACAGACACTAACCATCCTCTTCCTTCACCCCTCCCTCCACCCCCCCCCCCCCCCCCCTTAAATTAAACATCCACTAAACTGTTCTTGAGCAGCTGAGAGGTTTCCTTTTGTTTCAGAAGAGAGAAATTTAGCTTCATGACTTATACATGCCCTTTTGAGATTTGAATTAATATACGCATATTAATTGAATCCATTTGTTTGCTTAAAATTTAAGAGCAATCTTTTTGAAATTTGAAATTGATTCACTTGTTTTCAGATAAATTACTAGAGTCCATATCTGGTGTGGCTATTTACATGGCTGCCACCTTGCCATCAGGATTCACCGTCCAGACATCTTCCGGTCCGATCGCGCTAAGCGACTTTAGCTCCTTTATCATTGAAGGTTTAGGAAAACTAGAACTTTCCAAGAAGGTCGATAATGAAGTGGTATGTTTGAGTTCAGTATTATTCTTTCTAAACGTAACATTTTTGTAATTTAATTTTTGGCCATCGTGAAATATTAAAACCAACAAAGAGATATAATGTACAAAAAAAATGTGGACAGAGCTAGTATACCATGTTTGTAGAAAATTGATCGTTTCCATGACAACTGAACCCACTGGTAGAAATTCAGAAGCCTCTGATGTACAAAATGACACAACTGAACTATCTCCAATTTCTTAAATGTTAGTTTGGTTTTGGACTAATGACGAACCGATTATTGTCGACGAATTTTCTATGTTTTGTTGTTTTTTCTCCAAGTAGTTTGTTAAGCCATTGGTTGCTATCATTCTACTGGAGTTATCGGGATGCGAGGATATTCTGGAAACTAAATCGATAGAGGGAGCCGTCTCCCTCGTGCCGGTAGTTACCTCAGAATCCAGTGATGTTAGTGGCGATGAGAAAACAGAGAGAAAAGGCAGATTATCGAGGACAAAAACCACAAAGAGGTCAGTGGACGAGTCGGTAACAGCTCGAATGAAGGCAACAGTATCGTTTCCTCATTTCTTGATGCAAGACGAAGGAATTTGTGTGGTCATATGTGGTGTTTTATTTGAGTATCCATTTTGTAAACATCTGGCTTTTGGACATGCTGCTTAGATGGATCTCATACTTTGTGTGTATCAGTTGCTTGGTGTGTACTTAAGTTCTCACCATTCGTGGTGTAGGTCAAAGGTTATAACTGTCAAATTCTGTCTACCTTGTTAATAGCCCAATAAGTACAGCTGTAGTGAATGTTATCCTAAGTCAATGAAAGCTATATATATATGTCTTTGCTAAGTATCTATATATATATATAGATTGATCATAGCATGCCATCAAGTCATATCATTATGTAAAAGCTAAAAGGACTGCTGATTTAATTTAAATCATATTTTTGCTCTCTTTGTTCGATTTTTCATTTCTTTAATTATTTTGCCAGCAATATTCAGAGCCATACAACCTCAGAATCTTACCAGGATTTGGAGATTTCATCTCCAACTTTTCAACATTTGAAAATGAAATTCAAACAGCTCTGTCAAGCAACATTTCAGGCTGGAAATATGGTAGGTAGAGAACACCCCAGTCTATATAATTTATTTGTTTCTTGTTTATTTTATTTTCCCCTCTGATTTTGTGTAACATTGCATTCTGTCATCGTGAATGAAATTTCATGAAAGCTGAGTTGTTCCCTCCACATTTGTTTCATTCATTTACTTGATAATGCAATGGCTGGCAATCTATAATAAGAAATATTCATTTCCGATAACAAAGGTAAGAGTACCACTTTGAAAAGATTCTGATTTGCTTTGCAATGATTATTAGTAATATAAAAAATAAAAAAACCGGAGAACAAAAGGCTATACTTGAAGGAGTCATTCATTATTTGCTCAAGTCATCGATCCATTTGGTGCAAAAAATAAATGTTCAATGGAGGGTTTCTATGAGTGGTCAATCCCAGTTTGAGCAAAATACTCATAGGTTTGACAAAATTGCCAAAAACTGTTGACCAGACACAAATAACTGCTTTAGCCAAAATTCAACATTTGCAATTCTTCTCTTTGAAACATCCACAGATAGATGCTGAAGTCATGTCGGTCTTAACAGGATTGCACACTGTGCTGAAGGTTATCAGGTACAGCTGTGCGACCATTGATGATAGAATCAAAACTGCTAGACCTCAGACTGCTAAAGAAGGAAAACAGCATCCACTGATGTGGTATTCCTTAGAAGATTTACAGCAAGTTTTATCAGTATTGGTCAGAACATTGAAACTTCAAAAAACGACAGACAAGGAGGTATTCTCTAGAGTGTTCTCTGTTGTTGCAGACTGTGGCGGGCTGTTGATGTCGACTTCAGGTAAGTATTGTATAATAAGTTATTCGTCATTTGTGGCAGATGCTGAGTTTAACATAATTTAGTAATGGCTTGGTAGATGGAGCAACCTTTCAGAATAAATTCTAGCAAGTAAAGTGTTTCAGGGGTGTGAAGATTTGGAGACATATTTTTTTTTTTTTTGGCATTATAGCCGTCAAAGTTGACTATAATCTATCTTATAACAAATGTAAGGGGACTCCACCCCAAAACCACTTCAAAAAATACATCACAGCGAGTGGTTCTTGAATGGCAATTCTTTTCTAACCTGCAGTATGATATTACTATATGTAGTTCTAGTGCCATTCACAATCACAAGGTGATCATCACCATTGTTGATGAAATGTCAGATTGTAAATATCCAATATGATCATATAACTGCAGGGAACTGCTACAAAGTTGAGTGGTCAGACCTCAATAGGTGAAACATATTAATATCCGATCAAAGATGAAGAATCCGGCATTTACCAGATTTTCTAGAGAGTTTAGTGGGTATTAAACCTGGCTGAGGAAGAAGTAAACAGCCTTTACACAAACTGATCCGATGCTGTTTACAACAACATATGAGTTTCTGTTATTAGTCATCAAGTTAGTACTGCAAGCTACTCCATCTTTAACCCTATTCAGATGGAATGCGGTCATTGCCAAAAGTCAGCCATGAATGCTGTTGGATTCTCTCATTTCCATGGTTACCGGTAAGTGTGTAGTCTTGGTTTGTTTGTTGTTATTTATTCATGCAATGATGATAAAGCTGTTTTGAATGTAGACCATGAACATTGGTGCTTTTGTGTTTGCTCTGTCACCACATTCTTCCTTCTGTTTGACACCCCCCACCCCCCCCCCCTCTCTACTCAAGAACAAGAAATGTCATATAGAATTGAAATTTGTGTGTGTGTGATATAATTATCTTAAAAATGAAGATTTCTTGTCATATTTGGGTAAAAGAATTTTTGCTGGGTTTTCCTGATAAACTAACGATGCATTTTTTAGTTTCTTCCCAAAAGCATAATTTCAAATTATGACACCCCCTTGTTTCTTATGGTTTTTCTGAAAACTCCTATTATCAACAGTTTCATTCCAACTGGATGGATCTGAAGATTAGTGGTGACTTCTCTGATGACAAAGAGGTAGCCCTGCTCTCCAATGAAGTCAACAGCAAAATAGGTAATTATACTCACTGTGATGCAGACAGACATAGGAATTTAACTTTTGTTTTAGAAAAAAAATACAGTTTACCGGATATGAGAGGAATCAAACACTGATGCTCTGCATGTAGTGTAAATTGATCGTGCCTTTAAAGAAAAAAAATACAGATATTTTTGCTGGTTCTTCCATTTGACCATGTTAGTCGGCCATTTTATCTGAGCTGACCAAATTTAAAATGTTGGAGATGACCACTTCAAAAAGTTGGAGGTTGAATCTTCTGACTTTCATAATTTTTTTTGCAGCCCTTTGCCAGATTTTCATAGTATAGTGATAGGACAGCAGTGGCGTAGGAAGGGACTTTTGAGTGGGGGGGCTGAAGACTGATGGCCGGCCTGGGGGAGGGGTCTAAGGGGAGGGGGTGTCCCCCTCCCCTTTGGATTTTTTTTTTTGCATTACCAGGTGGCCTCAGATGCAATTTGGTGCAATATAGCACACTTAACACACCCACTCCATTTTGTAAATAATTTTGCATTTTCACCTGGCCTTAGATGCAATTTGGTGCTCCAAATGAGATTTTTTTCTCATTTGGAAATGAAAAAGGGGTTTTCTGACTTGCGAAGCAGGGGGGCGGAATGATACTTCCACCCCACCATATTTTTCAGCCCCCCCGGTTCCTACGCCCTTGTAGGACAGTCTTGATTATTGACACAAAAGACAACGATGTCTTGTGTTATTCTGCATATTGAACAATTTTAACTTTCCACATTCCAAAGTAGGAAACCTGGTGCAAGTTAGCAGCAAGCTATTAAGAATATATAAATTTTGTTAGCTACAAAACCTTTGTGCCATGGGTAGTAGGGTAATTTGTACAACTCGAAACCAGTTTATAGCAGACCAAGACAGTTTATACGTACGTTTAGAGAAGGAGTTAAAGATTAGGAAATAACAGTTTAATCACCCCCCCCCCCCAGCTGCTCCCACCATAAAAAAAATGTGAACATTATAATAATAGTGGGTGATATGTGGTAATCCCAAATATCCAGATTTGATGTGTACTGTTATTTCTCGTTAGAAATCACATTCAATAAGCTGAGTTTCTATCAAGTTACAAAAGATTGAGGTACTTACAAAGCATTAGGAGCTAGGGAATAAAGTTATTATTTTTTGGGGGGTGAAGAATAATTAAATCAGGATAGATTCCAAATTAAATATTGGAAATAGTGAACAGCTTAAAGTTAAAGGTCTAGCTTAGATTTAAGTGGAATCAGTAATTCATTATTGCCCCCAGATACACTACAGAAGACTGAAAAGGGTCACATATGTTCAAAGTATATGATCACCTTGTACTGCAAACTCTCAGAATACAATTTTCTGTTCTTGAAATATTTGTCCAATTTTGTGCAGGAGAAATATTTTCAGGATTTTTAACTTGAAAGCAGTTTTAGGAATTACTTTATTGTCATATTTATGCAAATGCAGATAAACAATTCATTTCTGATTTTCCAACAGATGATGAATCCATTGCAACTTGTCTAAAATATCTGGCCCTCTTTCCCAAGTCTGTAGCCCCAAAATGGAGGTTGATTATCTTAAGAACAGCATTGGTAAGTCTCTCCTAATTTATGCATATCAGAATGTTGCATAACATGATTAGGAACCAACAAGACACAGAATGTAAAATGTACAATTTAACATTGACTCTCATTGTTTCAATGCAGCATTTTATGACACTTTCTTTACTAATGAAATGTGACTAAATGACCCAGGGTGGAAAACATTTCAGTGTGAACGAATGGTACATGTTGATTTTATTTGCAATACTCCGATATTTTAAGCCACTCGCGGGAAACTGTTAGCATTGAACATTACAAATTATTAAAGAGCGCTCTTTTTTGTTTGTCTTTGATCAAAGTTTAGTTAGAAACTACCCCAGACAGGAAAACCCATATTTTGAGAGAAATCACAACATTTTTTCTTTTAAACATATTGGCACAGGACTCATTGTTGCCTAGTAACCAATTGTTGTTCAATAATCATCATTGTGTTCATCAGTAAGCCCTTTCTGTACACAAGTTTCAAGCCATTTTGCCAAATATGATAACAGGTGTTTTTAAGGCGATGTGTCATGAGAAGAATGCTGAGGTGGCTGCAGAAACTGCAGCTAGGCGCTGCGTGGGACGTAATCTTTTGTGCTGTGCAGTCTCACACAGTAGGCACTACAGTGTCACACAATCTCTCAAAGATAATCTCTTTTCTTTGATATTGATCCAGACTTTCGTCTGTTTGACTTTTCTATTTGAAATGGTCTATTAAAGTCAACTTTTAGTTGTGGTGAAATTAGAAATAACTTCAATGACTGAAGAAACTGACATGCCCTTAACAGTGACCTCCTCCTGACCTTTTCCTTTTGATAGTCTGATAAATCTGAAGTGGTCGTCAAGGCTGGACTAAACTCATTCCAGTTTTTTCTCTTTCATCTCGGAGCTAACTACATCCATCTCCTGCAGGATATCGTTCTGTGAGTACACTGGCGAACATCGTGAAGATCGTTGGGAGAATCAAATTAATTACGATGCAAATTAATTAATTAGTTAATTGGTGTACCGAATATATAGTTTTGTTAAGCATTCAAGCTCTTAAATAATCTCCCTGTTGAACAGTGGAGATGTCGCTGATAAAGAATTTTTATCGTAATAAAATCTGTCAAATTTCGTTTTGGGGTGAACAGGATTATTTCAGGCCGTTGTCATGTTTAATCAAAGGCAACATTTCCTTTTTCAAAACTTGATGAATCTAATCATATATGCGTTTAAGCAAACACCTGTATTGCTAATCAGAAATTTTGATTGTAAACGAGAAAGCTGTTTCATGGTTTTCTTCCACCCAGGCCTCATGTGGATGGATGTTCTGATGCCATCGCTGAATCTTTGGCCAGAGTCGTTGGCCCTATCCTCTGTGTTCTCAACAAGCAATGCTCCTTGAACTGGTAACGATGATACATGTTTCCATACGTAATAGTGTTGTTTCTTTGGTTGCACACTGTATTGTTTCGATACGTAATAGTATTGTGTGTTTGGTGTCTCATGCCCTACATCTATAGATGGTTGCCTTGGATAATGAAGAGTCGTCAGTAATTAGAAAATAATTTCCATAATTTCCACGACCTAAAAAATATATAAGGTACAGTAGCATATGGGATGAAAAATATTTCAGACAATTAAAAACTGCTGTCATGTGGTTAGGGTGGGAAGATGTTAGTGCACAAAAGGCTACTAGGCAGACCAATACACTTTCCTTAATAGGGTCATGGTCATGCTGGGGGAGCTATTTTGTCTTAAATCATCAGAAGTTAACCACCACCAACCATTAAAATTCTATTAAATGATTCTACAGGAACGTTGAACCGAATCAAAAATCTATGCCTCTACCAGAGATAGTCTGCAGTGTTTGTACAGGAGACTCAATACCAGCAGAGCACATAGAAGCCAGAGTTGTCTCTCCCTTCCTCGCTCTGTTGTCGAGAAAAGCAGATACTAAATTAGGTAGGTGACAGTCAGTTGTAACTTAATGTATATATATTTATATATGTAAGGGGATCATATTTCAATATTCTTTCGATATATTTTTTATCGAATATCGATATATTCTTTCGATATATAAACGAGTCAATTTGATTCGATAGATAGATTTGGTATATTTGATATATTCTTTCGATTTCTTTCGATTTCATTTCTCTTATTACTAGCAGGATCACCTGCTTGGTTTTCTCTTCACTTCTACTCTTGCTGTCACTGTCACCTAAGACTGTCATATATCTCAATTACAAATCTCATCTCCCTCTTTCATTGACATGGTCAAGTACTCATGAACCTGTCTGTATTTTAGTCTTTGTGTCTTTTGCATTTGTAACGTGTCTTCTTATAGAAGAGGATCAAGAATGTCAGTCTGCATCTTATGATGATCCTCATCAGGCTCTTCTTTATTTCTACATATTGTTATGATCCTCATACGATCCTCCTCAGGCTGTTCTCTATGTCTACATCTTGTGATTATCCTCTTAATATCCTCGTCAGGTCAGGCTCTTTTCTGTTATTTTCTACATATTGTTAAGATCCTCATATGATCCTCCTCAGGCTCTTTTCTGTTTCTGCTTGTCATGATCCTCTACGATCCATGTCAGGCTCTCCTCTTTATCTACATCTTGTCATGATCCTCTTAATATCCTCGTCAGGTCAGGCTCTTTTCTGTTATTTTCTGCATATTGTTAAGATCCTCATACGATCCTCCTCAGGCTCTTTTCTGTTTCTGCTTGTCATGATCCTCTACGATCCATGTCAGGCTCTCCTCTTTATCTACATCTCGTCATGATCCTCTTAAGATCCTCGTCAGGTCAGGCTCTTCTCTATACTTCTGCATCTTGTGATTATCCTCATAAGATCCTCCTCAGGCTCTTTTCTGTTTCTGCTTGTCATGATCCTCTACGATCCATGTCAGGCTCTCCTCTTTATCTACATCTTGTCATGATCCTCTTAAGATCCTCGTCAGGTCAGGCTCTTCTCTTACTTCTGCATCTTGTGATTATCCTCATAAGATCCTCTTCAGGAGCTCTTCTCTATTTCTTGATACGTTTACCTATGGAGGCTTAATAGGTAGATGAGCACTTTGACTTCAAAACAATTCTATGTTTTCTTTGCAGCTTTTATCAGAAACTTACCGAGTATATTCCAGCACTTGGATCTTCAACATCCCAACACTGCCGTAAGTAAGGTGGTCAAAGCCTGCATGGAGCTGAGTACAGATAAACAGCAGGAAGTTCGGGACGAATTCAGGTAGCTAACTTCCGTGTCGGCGTGGTAATAAAAAACCCAAATAGGTCATCTCCTTGTCTCTGTTAATAAACCTGAAATGTTTGGTTGTGTGAGAATTGTGTGTGTCAGATGATCATATATTCCAAATGGTGGAGATCTAAGCTTTTACACAGGGAACAGGTCATTGTCATAAAAATACAAATTACAATCTTATCGCAAACTTACAATCTGTGCTTCCACACTAACCAATAATGTAGTATTAATGAAGTAAGGACTCTTAGATTTCAAAATTTGTTCTTGACCATCATTTTTTAATTTCATTTTAATTTTTCAGGAAAAGACTGAAGTTTCTGGTGAACAGTGGTAAGCCTTGTAGCAGCAGCAACATCAAGGCTGTCATTTCAAAACTCAAGTCAGCTTTCGATTCTGCCAAAGCTGCCTCCGACTGCAGACTAGCAGAGAGTGTGGTAATGATGCTTGGAGAATTGGGCAGGTAAGCTGTCGGTCAGTCAAGGATGTCATTGCATTTCATAGTACTTTCAACCCTCACTGCCCCCTCCCGCCCCCTACCCTACCCTCTACCCTTCCCCCTTTACCTTCCCTGACGTAGTAAAACTCATGGAGCTGTAGACCTACTTGACTCGTTTGTCTTCTCAATCATTTACTTTGCCCCATAGCAACCAATTGAAACCATGGAAACCATGAAAAAGGCATATTGGTTCTACTGTTTGTTTTTTCAAAATATTGTTGCCTTTATCTTTTTCCAACAAACCGTGCATTGCTGAACTCTACTTCGCAGTAGATTTTGTAGCCAAACTGTTGTCAATCGAATATCTCTAACTTTATCTGCTCCTAACAAAGTATTAAAGTTGACGATTTAAGTAGGCTTTCTGTATGTAGTCCGGGGTTAGTTGAACCGCTGGTCTAAATTGGTCAACTGAGACAACACAATAGATCATCATTAGTCAAGTTCTTTAGTCTATTCAAAAGTTGGCAAATTCAAAGAATAGTTTGCTGTGACCCGAGGTGTTTTTTCATTTGTACTTTGCTTTCTTTTGCCAGTTTTTATTATTATTAAAGAAGAATACATTGTTTAATCAAGTTAAAACGTTCAAGTTTTGAGACTCTCCCGCAAGTACATCTTCACATATTTCCATGGGGAAGGGTCATGATGAGCCAAACATTCATTTTCTTGTTTTCCTTAGAGTTGCTGATGGTGAACTCTTATTGGTGGTTATAATTAGTTTGTTAGACAGCCTTCTCTCATCCTCCAATCTAGTGAAGGCTGCAGCTCTCCTCCAGGTGAGCCTTTGTTCAACAAGAATGATTGCAGGTGGTATTTTTGGTACCGTATTTTAGTGTTTTTTATACAAATTACCGTTCACGCCTAGAAATCTCGAAGTCAGCGTGACTAATATAGCATGCACTATGCAGACTGTTATTAAGTCAGTGTCGTAAAATCACCACACGATCCGTAGGAAACCGTGACTTTTTCAATCTCAGTAACTTGACACGAGTTTGTCTTGTGTAAAACGATGATAAAGATCACCCTTTGCTTCCTTGTTTATTGTAATACATTAAAGCAGAAAAATGTTTGACAGAAATCAAATCACAAATCAAAAAGCTGATTGGTGTTTGAAATTATTCCCAAGTTCCCACTTTCTGCTTCCGTGTCCAGTTGAAAGAAGTCGCAACAGCCAAAGGTTTCACCTTGCCAAATCTCTTCACCAAGTTCAAAGGTCAAATCTGTAAGTTCACAGTTGATGCCATGGAGGAAGCAGTGAACAAAAAGAAGGCAGATATCACCTTGATTGCTGACACCGTTGCAAGCGCTCTAGAGTTTGCCGACACCAAGACATTTCTATCGGTAAGATAAAACGTTGTTTGTATGCTACCACCGATCAATATGCCATTTAATACCCAAGTAGAGACACCACAGTACACAATTGCTAAACTGACAAGATAAGAGCCTTTTTATATTGCTGTTATTAAAAGTTAGATGGTTTGATATTTGGATCCTAACAGGATCGCCCATAGCCCAGGGTATAGTTATAATCTGTTCACTAAAAAGGTGTATCGTGGCTTAAGTAGTAAACCAAACAAGTGCCTGCCACCTCTAGTCACATTTGTTATAATGATGATGAATATGAATCGATAGTGGCAATTGAGGTGTAAATTTAACCCAAAGGCAGCTTCTGTTGCTAAGCAATATTTTACTGTTAGCCGCAAGTCAACACATTCTACCTTTACCTTCTACTTTATTATTTTGTAATTTTTTTAAATTTTTATCATGATACATTTTATCTTAAAACAAATCAAGAAAAATTTATCACAAATCATTGTTTAGATAGTCATTGTTTCACAAACAATTTGAATTTTTAAGAGCACGTTGGTATTAGTACATATTTTTCGTATCCCATCGTGTTTTGATTATTGCCAAGTACTCTTTCTGCCATTTCTCATTTATCATAATTGTTGCATTGTTTTTGTTGGTTTTAGAAAAATTTGAAGCTTGTCTTACCTCTGATGGTAAAGAAAGCTTCTGAGGTATCAACAGCCTTGTTGAGGGTACTTGGAGAACTTCTGCAAATGGTTAGTAATTCCTGCATCATTTCTTTATTGTTCTTCTTCTTCTTCTTGAAGTTGTCCTTTGCACTTTAATACATTAATGGTAAGTTCAGATAAGAAGATGTTTTGTAGGTAACTTATTGAAAGAAAGGAGATCAGTTTATTGCAAAAGAGAGAAAAGTTTACAATATCTACAATACAAATTGCTTTATAAGATTCTTTGAAATAAGATGATTACATCTTTATCTGATTTTGTTTGAAATTCTATCGTCAGAAACACCGAGAGCTACTGGTGATCAACTTTAAGTATGTCTTTTCCTACCTGGTGCGCAACTGCTCAAAAGATGAACTTGAGAAGGCATTGTTCTATGTACATGTAAGCATCAGCCATCTTCACTACAATTCCAGCTTGGTCTCTATGGTTATAGAGTTCATTGGTTCATAGAGTGATCGACATTTTGCCATCGCTGTATGACGTCCACATAACCCTTGATGCCATTATTAGGCTGGTACCATTAATGACTGAATTAAGTGCTTTTACTGTTACACAATACAAACTTGCTTTCAATGGTATAGGCTGTAAGGCCTATTTTAAGTGTTAGGCTAACACAAAACAATGTGAAACATATCTTGAAGAGAAAAATATTCTTCACTGCTAGTTGAAAACCTCATCTCAATATCTTGCCCCTAACTCCAGGAAACGATTGGTTGAATGTTATCTACATTGAATTGCTAAACCTTCAACTACTCCAGTTAGATCAGTGTATGGCGTCTGGGATATGTCATCTGGGCAAATGCTCTTCAAAAGCTTTATGTAGTCGATTATTACCTAATACACTTGGAATGTTTACTAAAGCTTCCAAGGTTCTCTGTATTTAGAATGTCATCAAAATCTCTTTTTGTAGAAATATTTTTCTCTTCTGTGGATAAATGATTGACAAATTATAAAGTAACACATAGACATTTTCAGCTGAGGTGTTCTGGAAACATTCATTCAGCTGTTGCCACATGCATTCATAAAATATCACAAACTTTGAAAACAAATGCATATCTTTGCGATACAAACTGCTATGAGGATGTGGTTGTCGCTTAAAGATTCCGAAAATTTTCAGTAATTTTGGTAAAGCATTCAAAGTCGGCTACCAGAGAGAATCTTTTTAACTGTATGAATTCTGTAGAAGGAGGGGATGGGGGAGGGGAGGGGACAGGGGAGGGAGAGACGAGGGAAGGGAAAAATGTCTAAGCACTCTGTTATCCTTAACTGTACATTATGTTCTTGAATGCTTGATGTCGTGGAAGAGGATCACCTAATTTCTCCTGTCAGTCATTTTGAAAGTTTCTCAAGTTGTCACTTTTACCAACATAAGTTTGTTCTTGGAGCATTACCCATTGCCATGGTTACACGGTCTTCTCTTGAAAGCTCTCATATCTTGTTGTCTTTTTTTCATTTTGCAGAGAGAGACTGAGTTTGATTTCAGCAGTCTGTTGCACATTGATTACCAGAGCTTCCACAACGAACTACTGCTGCATCTCAGTGAGAACTACTCAAAGGTCAGAGGTCATTAACTTGACATGTTTGTCTTGAACATTAATGGGTGGAAAAGTATTTGTATTAAAATAGTATTGTATTGTAATCATTAAACGGTGTAATGATAATGGATAGTTCTCACAGATAGCAGAAGTACCTAAAGTACCGTTTATCCACGAAAGAGACCTCTATTTTTAATGTTCTGTTAGCATAAAGTTTTTTACACAGAAAAACACAGAATAATAGGTTATTTAAGAGACAGCCTGCCTGACATTTGTAATCCTGTCACAATTCCCTGTTGGACAGGTTTAGTGTATGGGTTTAGCACATATGACTGATATCCATAAAATCTGAATTTTCCACATAATTTCATACAGAAGGCAACCCACTCCCTTCAGGTTACTTTGCCTCCTTCCGCCAAAGATGAAGTCATATAGGAATATGTTTTGGTAAATAACATCAAGAAGTACGTACGAAAGCATGAATTTTCCATTGAAATCCTACAAACATTTTTTTTTTTCCAAATACAGGAATGTTTTATGGTTTATTAAATTGTGGTTATTTTACTTCTTGTCTCACATTGTTTGATGAATTGTCCAAATATTCACATCGGTTGAAATCGTCAGACATGAGTTGATCAACGTAGACTTAATTTGTTCATGTCATGTTTGTTTGTTTCTTCTTTCACACCGTACTTTTGTTGTGTCTCTTCACCTGTCAGATTAAAAAAAAAAAAAGGAAGATGTTTAAGACCGATTTTTGATTGTTTTCTTCAGGTATTCAGTGGACTTGCAATGCTGGCTGCCAAGGACGACAGCTACAATGGACCGAGACCAATAACACAAACGGAGGATATGGCTGACTTTCTACAACCCCGACTGCTCGGTATCCTAGCATTCTTCGATTCGCAGCTCCTCAATTCTCACATCCCACTGGAAGATAAGAAATTGGTCAGTTTTTATCAATTTTTTTCTTTCTTATTTTCAGAGAGTACTTTATAATCAGAGCATAGTTTAGATATAGGGATTATAAGAAAAATGCTTACAAATAGATTATTTCCATGTTTTGATTTATAAAAATGTGACCTAATTTAAATCCTGAAACAACAAAGCATAAAGCAAGGATACTTATGTGCGTCATAGTTTGATGAGCAATTAATTTAACATCTGTAATGAACATTTTGTCTTAAGTTTGAAGAACAAACACCGTTATGATGTCACAGATTCACTTTTGTCTGGACTATCCAAAAAGGCTACGAAGGCCTCTTTGAACATCATACATGCTTTTGTCGTAGTTTTCTTTCGTATTTTTTTGGGGGATGTTTCACAGAGAAGGTGATGAGATGATGTTTATCATGCCTTTTTTCATCAGGCTCTTGAGAGTTTGGTGTGCATAATGCGTCTGATGGGTCCTAAACACATCACAGGGGTCAGGGTGAAGGTGATGACGACCCTGAAGATTGGGCTGCAGTACAAGGAACATGGCTTCCCACTCCTTTCATGCCGGGCCTGGGACTGTTATGTCAGGAGGTAAGTACTCGCTTCTTGCAAATTTTCTGTCTTTTACATGAATAATAAATAATTCATGCTAGTGTATTTGTCTGGTTCTTGTGCCTGTGTGTGCAAGAGTTTCTCTGAAGTGAAATTACCTGAGATGTTAATTTGGTTTTACGAATCCATTTATTTATGATGCGATGATCTCGTCTGTTTATGTAATCAGCGTGGAACCCTCGGCCCTCGGACCAATGTTGAGTCAGGTCATAGTCACTCTTCTACCGCTCTTGCAGGAACTTCCGTCTCAAGTGTCGGCCATCTTTCACTTCCTCATCGTTGAAAACCAGTAAGTAAAGAGCAGAAAGGTATAAAGTCCTCCTGATAGTGTGACCATTTACCAGGTTTTGATCATGTCTGAGGGGCCATGCGTTGCTATGGTACTGGACGGTTTCCTACCCCCCCCCACCCCTCCTTAAAATTAGCTTTAAATTATATGTTAACATTGGTTTCTTCTCTGTCTTAACTATCTCTAGAACCTACTCCAGAAATGTCCCTCTCCTCACTCTTAATGTTTCCAAAGCACCACTGAAACATTAATGTTTGGTAAAAAGCTGACATAGATCGGTATTAAATCTTTATTATTTTGACGAGACACTTCGCATACATAACTCGCAGAAGGCATTTGTAAACTTGTCACAATATTCCGTACAATGTTTATTGTGGTTACCCTGGTTACCTGTTACCAAAGGAAAAAGCAAGTTGGTCGATAAGTAGCGTTCAGTAAGCCTTGAATATGATATCAATTCTGTTGTTACCCATTTGATAAAAATGTCCATTTTAAAGCTGAACCTCTCTTTGTAAGCTGGTTATATGAATGCAGTCTGACACACACCATCTTGGGTCATTCCTATTTCTGTCTCTTCCACTAACAACAGAAAGACATTCAGCGATCATTTCCGCGAGTTGTACTTCATGCCATCCTTGGTGGAATTACAGGAAGTCAATAAAGTCATAGCGAGACATAAAGAACACCACAGCACTCAGCCAGATGTCCGAAATCAACTCAGAGAAGCTATGAAGGGCGTGGCTCACGACAGCGTAGATGTTAGGGTTCATGCTCTGTCTAAATTGAGAGACCTGCTCTATACAAATCAGGTAAGACCTAGCTTTGTGCTGAAGTTAGTAGACAAAGACACCTATCTGTGTACTGTAATGGATAGGCTATGTAACCTAAAGATACCAACACAAAGAAAGAAAAACATTAGGATTCATGCTCTGTCTTAAATTGAGAGATCTGCTCTATACAAATCAGGTAAGACCTAGCTTTGTGCTGAAGTCAATAGACAAATGATCTGTAATGGATAGGCGAAGCAAATCCAAATAAAACTAGTAAAAGGCTTTTTGATTGACCATAATTCAAAGCACAGAGTGACAAATTAATTGTTCTATTTAGTATGTCCAGTGATCATCAAACCCTAAGCTGAATTATGGTTCCTGATCGAACAGGTCTCCAGTTTTCTGTGCATTTGGTAGCATTCCATGAGGAATGGCAGATGTATCTTTCTTACGGTTGACTTTGTAACACTAATATTTAAATTCCTTTTACTTCCAGTCTTCGCTTCATGAGTTTGTGATGGGAAGTGAGGACGTTGACTCCATTATTACAGAACTGCTTTCAGTGGTGAGTGATTAAAACCAGGGTCCCCATTATCATTTATTTCGAAAAAATTTACCCTTTTGTGAAAATATGATGAAGAAGGGGGACCATTTCTGTGATTAGGGCCAACAGATTTCCCTCCTTTTGACTTATGAGATAAGGAATTCTTCTTTGTTGAAATGATTCAATCTAAAACTATTATAGAATTGACAAATTCTCTAGAAAACACTAATTGCATCATTTCACCGAGTGGTTTATTTCTAAATTAATACAAAAAACAAGGAAGCTGCCCCAAGATTTCAAAGTTCAAATATGTGAAACAATTGGTTACAATATGATATGATTGAAAAGGCTATGAAACTTTGTGGTCCCTCACCTAAGATTCTTGTTTTATTTCATGGTGGGGGGGGATGGGAGGGGGCATTCAATTTCTTTATGATTGATACAGCTTGTACCCTTGAGCATCACATATTCTTTCACTTGACACTTTGTAAACTTTGACCAATGTCACAAATTATGTTAGCCAGTTCATATGTTGCTCTTTTCATAATCCAGTTGTTAAGTGGCTGCCGTGACTCAAATTCAGAGGCCCAAAGTCTGTTTGGTGAGTGCCTGGGAGCTCTTGGGGCTGTGGACCCTGGCCTGTTAGACCTCGGCACCAGCAGTAAGAAGCACCACAGGACTAAAGTCTACGTGAGTTTTGTAACACCCCTCTGTAAAATGCGAGTTATTGATGTTTGCATGAAGTGGATATGCTGTCGCATGTTACCCCTTTGTAATGTATTTAAGGTAATATTATCTGTTTTAATTAATAATTTTACAATTAGCAATGAAATCCATCCTTATTATATGTTTTGTTTTTTTAAAGTTGGAAAACACTGTTAAGATTTACACCTCACCTTAGACAACGAGTAATGAAAATACGACCAAGAACAAATGCCAAGTTCAAAGTAAGCTTGTTATAATTTAGTTTGTAAGTGTAGCAAAACCTTTTTCAAAACATACATGACTTTCAATTTTTCAGTTTTCAGAATTCACTCTACGTGTCATTGTTTCCTCGTTTATCTATTTAGACCAACGTCGACGACATGAACTTTGCCTACGACTTGATCATCGAACTGGCCCGAGGATTCCTGGCAGCGTCAGATACAAGAGCTCAAGACTGCTCGGCTTACGCCATTCAAGAGATGCTACAGGTTTACCAATGTGGCAGTAAAGAATCTACGTCCAGGTGAGAAGTCTTTGTCTTGACATCAAACGTACTGTTTCTTGAATGCAACAAAACTAAGATTTAGTCTTCATGCCGTGAAAGTGTCCATTAGCTATAGGTTGCATCCAAAAACCTGACGTTTGCACTGAACGGCAGGTTTTCTACAGTTGGTTAGCTGAGTGATCAGTCCCATCTTTTCGCAACTTAGTTGAGCTGCCTATTCGTCTATTATGCAACTCCTCACACAGCTAGTAGCCAAATCACTATCAGATCAAGACAGACATGTCAAGGTCTGAACAAATCAACTCTTCCAAACTAACCAGTCTGCTTGCAGGAGAGATAAAGTTTCAGTAAGTTGAGGTCAAGAGAGCTGAAAAATGCAACCTATGGTTAATTCTCCTCATGTGTTCTGATCGAATAAATATTCTATCAAATCTTGCACAGAACAGCAGCTGTGGTTTAGTCTGGCATTTAATTTGGCATAATTTGATGTGATTTTTTTTTGTATCTATACAAAGTAGGAATTTGAGAAAAATTTCAATTATCACTATTCTTTCTGGGAATTTCAACGTCGGGTCCACTCAAAATCGTGTTAAATGTACTTTTTAATCAGACTAAGTATTCATAAAGCTGCTACTCTATAGTTTCCTCACTATCCTGTCACTTCAGGGTATATGCTGTTTTGTTATTCATAGTTTTTATTTATTCATGTTCTTTATAATTCATGATTATAATTAAGGAGAAAACATTTCTCTCGTCTTATCTGACCTGAACCGGTTCCTTTTTTTTCATTTGTGATGCAAACTAAAACATTAAAAATTTCTCTTTAAACGAGTAAAATTTAGATATACCAATCCTGTATCGTCCTGTCATTTCTCTTACAGCAGCGGACAACAGCTTTGGCAAAAGTTTCCCCAACATATTCAAGAGATCCTAACACCTCTGTTGCACACCAAGTACGTCCCATCTAACCCCTCGGTCACCAGGGACGTCCCCAAGCCGATCTACCGTAGCGCCAAGGGAAGCACGTACAAGGACTGGGTCTGTTTCTGGACCGGTCACCTCGTAAATATGATGGTGAGTGGAAACGACTTCAGTCCTGTCCTATCATACACCCCCCCCCCATGTGCATAGTGTCAGTATATCCTGGTCCCCAGCAGATCGCTGGTCTCAACTCAACAGCTCCGGTTTCTTGTTTAGCAGGATTTACTGGGATTGAATTCATTTGACTGGAAATGCTCTTTCTCTCGAGTTGTGTATTTTCAGACTGTCTGTTGTTTTCACATATAACTTGTGTTTACCCCTGATTGTAGGCATATTTTGTTATTTTTCAATTGTAGCCATCTAAGTAAGTAAGTAAAACTTTATTGCTCCAAATAAGGAAATTAGTGTCTCGCACATAAAAGTTCAAAACAGTCCAAAAATATATGAGCAAAGGGAAATAAATCAGGATATATACAGATGGAGATTAAAGAATGAGAATGAAAAACAGTAAGACAAGGACAAGATAAAAGATTATTGCAACAGCCTAGCGACGTAAGTTGACACTGAAAAGTTTGATTGCACGGGGAGTGAACGAGTTACTATAGCGATTAGTTCTCGTGTACGGCTGTCTCAGTCTGCCACTGCCTCTGTTAATTACATTGTCATTAAGATAACAGTGAAGGGGGTGGCAACAGTCATTCCAAACTGAATCTAGCCTTGTTTGAAGCAGTGACTGGTACACCGAGTCGACTGTATGCTGTTGACCTCCAATGACTCCCCCAGCTTTTCTAATTATGTGATCGATACGGTCCTTCTCGACTTTAGTGACATTCCCACCCCAACATATAAGACAGTATCTCCAAACTCCGCAAATAATAGAATTATAAAACATTTGCATTATATCGGTACGTACGTTGAAATTTGACAACTTTCTGAGGCAATATAACCTGGTATTTAACTTCTTTACCAGGGCATCCACGTGACCATCCCATGTTAAGCTATTGTTGAGGTGAATACCCAGATACTTGTAGGAGTGAACCCTTTCAACTTCTGGGTTCATCTTGAATGGTAATGATCTTTCTGTGTACCCCAACATACCTTTGGCACCTTTCTTTGCCCCTGATGTTTGCTATAAAATCATTCAAATTTCATATCTCGTCACTGACAGGTCAAAGAAGAGAAATCGTCCACAGTCTTCAAAGCATGTCGTGTCATCATCAAGCATGACATAAACACCGCCCTCTTCCTGTTGCCATACATTTTGCAACACGTTCTCATCGATAGCAACCAAGAGCAAAAAGCAGAGGTAATTATCGGAAACTTATGAAACTAATACTCATCTTTATCTCTAAAGAGCAGAATGACATATTTTTTGCAGCATTTTTGATGATTTTCATTACCCCTGCTAAAACCTAATTCTGCCTATGAAGCCAATTATGCCAGCTATTGGAAGTAAGTTACAATGCCCTCCTCCCACATACAAGTTTTGTTTGCATTAAAGAAACTTGTCGGCCCAATGGCATCACAACGTCTTCTTTATCGTGGATCAAGTTGTAAATGCTTGATTTGAAGCTTTTTAAAAAAAAATTTTAATAACCAGCTGTGGTAAATCACTGGTTTCAGTGAGTATTGTTGATTGTTTTTGTTGCTGACAGAGGTTAGCCATAAATACTTTGTCCACAAACAGAAATCATTTACATGTTTTTACAAAGAGAGGGGGAGGATCCAATCAAGTATTCAAATTTTGTCTGACACCGCAAAGCACCGTCTTGCATTTATGTCATAATCTGACTTTTAGATTCAAGACGAGATACTGGCTGTCTTGAGACACGACGATGGTAAAGCCAGAGAGGAGAGTCATCTCAGCGCTCAGACGGTCTTCTCCGTCCTGGATCACCTGACCAGATGGAAACAACAGAGAGCTCAGGAACTGATGAGCCTCGCAAAGACACAAAGCAAAGCTGCACGTAAGAAATCATTATGATAGAAACGATTTTAGACACAAAACAAAAAATTTGTGGTATGTATGTATGTGTGTATGTATGTATTTATGTATGTATGTATCTGTTGGGTTATGTTTGCGTCTGATTACATATGCTTATATCCATGTATGTTTGTTTGCATGTGTGTATGTGGGAATGTTTGTGTAGTGATGAAGGTGGTACTTAGGTAGATTGATATGTAGAGTGGATAACCAACCTTCCGCACCAACCATTGGGTTCTATTACTACTACTACTACTACAGTAAAATAGGGCTGAATTTGGCAAAACAACAAGCACTGTTGGATTATGAGATGTAAATCATTGTAGGTATAGAGATAAGCCCCCACCTTTAAAACATTTGTCGTAACCAGTGTTTTTGTTCTCCTGTATCTAAGGTATTCCTGAAGTTCACAAACCCTGCATACCACACTGTGATATATAGCATTCTTTAATGGTCATAGTCACTTTATCACAGAAATTTTTTAGTCCGAACAATTTTTTGTTTTGTTGTTTAGCGACAAAACTTAAAATATAGTTTCTAAACATGGTATAAAAAAAAATAGCAAAATTGGTTTCACTCAGATATCTGTTACTTTGAAACATGCATATGAGCTATCACCGCATACAGTTTCTATTGACTTCGAGGAAACCCCACACTGTCTTCCCTCACCCATTAACTACAAACCCTTTCTGTTTTCATATTTATTACTTCACTTCTCCTTCTCCTTCAGTTGCCAAAGCAGCCAGTCATGATCAAGATGCTGGGATACTAGCAGTCACCAAGTTTCTTAAACAGATACCTCAGGATGTGTTGTCCAGAGCCTCGTACCAGTGCAAGGCCTATGCCAGAGCCCTGATGCACTTTGAAGCACATCTGAAATCAGATGGGAATAATTTACAGAACCATTTACCATTTCTGCAGGTAAGGAAGACATTTGAAATGTTGCTCTGATCTTAAGCTCTAAGAGGTTTATTGTCTGTTTAAAGTTCTCAGAAATGCGATCAGTCGTATTCCAAATTTCAGAGATATGGTAGTCTAGGCATAGTGTAGTATCCGGAGTACAACACACATTAAAGTACACACACATTAAAGTAAATTGTCGTAACCATTTATAAACGTAGGGTTTGGTAAAGACAGATATTTGTCAGCAAGTCTCAAGTTGTTTAAATAAATGCTTCATGAAATTGACTGAGATACATGTTATGAAGTAATATTACTCCCACATATGCCGAAAAGTTATCTTTGTGTAAGTTTTACCTCTCCAGTGAATGCATGAAGTTGACAGATGAATGTAACTCTGTTTCTCCTCGTGACAGAAAATCTACGTAGCACTCGATGAGCCGGATGGGGTGCTTGGGGTATCAGCGACCCGAATGGTTAAACCAACTCTGAACGACCAGATATTAGACCACGAGAGCAAAGGTATGTTAAGCATTCTCTTGCCAAACCGGGGAAACTGGTGCAAACAAAGCTGGCTTGTAAAATCTGAGTCCATACAGCAAGTATGTGGTTTAGGTTTATGGCCATACCTTCATGCAACTGTGACACAGACATGTGCAAAGTAGAATAATCCGTTTTCATAATATCCGTCTCTTGCCGCTGTTGGTTGTATCAGTTTAAACAGCTGAGGCGTGATCCCCGGTTACACGGTATGCAATGTATTGTGGCTTCTGACTAGGGCCCCCAGCAAAAAAGTGGCTATATAGGGATTGCCACCAACTTAGGGCCGGATAGCGCCGTTGGTATCGAGCTGGATCTGTATTCCCAGAGCTTACTGGTACGAATCCAGTCCTAAACCTAAATTTCTATGCTCGTTTCCCTTCCAAACTAAATACATGACGTCATTTTTGAAACATCAGTGTCATTTTTGTGTATTATTTTTTAGTTTGTTGAATGTTTCAAAAGAGAAATATTTTAGTTAGGAATAGAATTTCTTCAGAGTGGGATAAAGATGGGATAATAGATCCAGGTATTTAGCACATGTTATACTCATTCTGCGAGACAGGATTTTGCGGGGTACATTTGTGCTTTGACTAAATTGTTCACACATGGAATATTGATTTCAGTGACGACAGTTTGCATAGCCGGATTGAGGTCTATGACTTGTGTTATTCATAAACTATAAAATATACCAACGTTCTGTCTATTTTAGAATTAATTTTTCCATTAATTTTGCCTGGCATTTTTCTGTGGTATATTAGATATACTGGTCTGTAATATACATATCAAATGGTTTTATTTTTTGTTTGGCCAGGTAAACTGGGTGAGGCTCAGGCCTGTTATGAACAGGCCATTCAACTTGAACCAAATCATCTTGGGAATCACCAGGGTCTCTTGAAATCCTTGATGGACCTGGGTCAGCTGAATACAGCCCTCAATCTGGTCAATGGTGTTCTGGCTGACAAGTATGTATATATGTTTATCCATTACTAAGTTTAAGTAATGTCTTGACTAGATTTATACTGTATGGTCTTCAAATGTACAGTAGTAAACTTGGAGATATTTTAGACAGAATTAAGTATATACAATTGGTTTACTATACCATATACTCCAATATGTACGTAACTAGGATGTGTTGAATTAGAAGTAGTTATCAATAATCTCCACCAACCCAAAATTCATGGCAGACTTTAATGAAACAATGTTTCTGTCTCTTTGGCGCAGGCCCGCCCTGACCTCTCAACTGAACGCTTACAGAGTTGAGGCCTGCTGGAAGTTATCACGATGGGATTCCCTGGAGACGCATCTACAGAAGGAAACCTCCACCTCTGATTGGAGGATTGGGCTTGGAAGAATCCTACTTGCTGTCAAAAACAAGGTAAAGAGGTCTTCATAAGTGGAAAAATAGTGATTAATGTTTCGCAGAAATACTTTGTGAAAGTTTTTTTTTTTTTTTTTAACCTCAGGAGTAATCTGATGTAATATAGTAATATAAAAAAATTATTTTTCACCTGAAAGAGTAAATGTCACTTAAATTGCCAATTCCCATCATATGGTTGATGCTGTTGCTAAGAAACACCTCACAGGAATTTATGAATGTCCAATGCTTTTGCAGGCAATCGATTATAGTTTGATATATGTGACTTTCTTTCACAGTAACTCAGACTTTTGGAGTGTTGTTTTGTTCAATCGATTTAGGAATTTGTAAAAGTTCTCTGAAGTCCCTGTCAAGATAGTCTCCATACGTCCATTGGAAAAATTTAAATACTATTGGTTGTTTTTGTCATAACTAATGTTTGCTTATTTTCCCCCTGTTTTTGTTTTATTCCTGAATAAGGATTTGAGTGAATTTGAGAAACAACTGAAGGTGGTAAGGAGTGCTCAGATGGGTCCACTGTCAGCAGCTAGTATGGAGAAGGGATCTTATCAACGGGGCTATGAGTTCATAACGAGGTATTGTTAATTAATGTTAAAGGGTGAAGCAGGGTAATGGACTATTCAGGCCAACATTGTCATTGACAGCTTTCGGTGAAACAAGCCTTTTGATCACTGCACAAATGTGTAACACTAGGCCCCACACTAGGCAGAGAAACTGTGCTCCTAATGTTGAGCTTCAATATTAATCCTAACTTTTGCACTCATCTGTTAGCAGTTGAAAACTTTAAAAAAAAAATCTACCTTTTATAATATTTTAAGTCAAGTAAGTATTTATGTTCATATTGCAAACAAATAAAAAAGAATAGTAATAGGTTTTTTTCCCTTTTTTTTCGCCTCCTCTTGTAGCAAACAAAGAAATGAAAATAGCTATTTTAGCAAAGAAATTGATTTTAAAGCCTTAAAAGTGACTTATTTTGAATTTCTAAGATGGCTAAACCATCAAATATTCTTGCTTATGTTCTGGAAACTGTCACCGTCTGAAGATTGTCAATATTCATGCAGTTTACCTTTGTGGGGAGCCAGTTGGGACAATTTAACGTGATATCCATACTGCTTGTACTGACAATATGAGTGCTCTGAAGCGGGACATGACACTTCAGTATAGCAAAAATTGTCCCAACTGGGCGTTGTGGGGAATTAGACATATATTGGTATATATAAAGAAGATTTGCATTCACCTATACATGGGAACACATCAGGGTTGGTGTCTTCCCTGAAATAAAATCGACTGGAGTTATTGTATGTAACATAAAGCCTTTTCATCTACAGTATTTAATATTATATAAATCTTGTTTCAGGTTGCATATGCTTTCTGACCTGGAGAGAGGACTGAAACAGCTCGTATCATCCGAAGTTGGTGAAGACTCTAGGTCTCGTAGAGCCGATGAAAGATTATTCTCAGAATGGAACAATCGTCTAGCTCTCACCCAAGCCTCGTTTAGAGTCCAGGAGCCACTGCTCTGCATGAGAAGGATCATACTCGGACTATTTGATCCGTAAGCAATGTTTGATATTCTTTATTTTAGCGGCAAACTATGCTTGGACTCTCTGATCCATAAGCAATACATGATATTGTTTCTTTTAGCAGCAACTTATCCTCGAACTTGTTGATCCGAAAGCAATACGTGATATTTTGTCTTTTAGCAGAAAATTATCCTCGGACTCTTTGTAAGCAATACTTTAGATTTTTCTGTTAACAAAATTGTCCACAAATTCTTTGATCCATAAGCAATACTTGATATTGTTTCTTTTAGCAGAAAGTTATCCTCAGAGACTTGATCTGTTAGTTTTACATCACATTCATGCAAGAGAAGGGTCTCCCTTATGAATTCTTTGCTGCTTGATATCGCTTCATGAAATGGACGATCTTTTGATCCGTTGATCTGTACTTGACAATTGTCCTCTTACTTACTGATCTGTATTGGCGAATGTGTTTGTGCTGTGGTACCGTAGCTTTCTTGTCCTGCTCGCATTTCTAATTAATTCGATAGACCTATAGGTTCTAGGAAATATCATCGTTGCAGCCACATAATCAGTGTGAAATAGATTTGTATAATAGTTAATATTGTTCTTGGGCTTTTTGAGATTCTAAAGTACTGCTGCATATTCATCTAGTGAAGACATTTGTCCTTTTGACATTTTGAGAATAATTGTTTCACAACAAGCTCTACAAACCGTTGAGACGGTTTAGTTGTTCAGGGTGAAATTTAGGAATTCAATTAATGGAGAAGGGCCTGATGCAGTGCTACAGTTTACATAAGGTTACAACAGTTCCATGCTGTATCAAAGTATGTGTAACCTAGGAAAACAAATATGAGCAATTATGAACATTTCCTATGTCACTAAAACAGAAAAAATAACCACTACCTGCTTGAATGTTATTTAATATAGAAATGCTCTGAGGTTTTAATATAACAGTACACTGTATACATATGCTTATGTCATCATTCAATTCCTTTATCATGTTCTTCTTTTTTATGATTTTTATATTCAGTGGAAATTTATTTTATTTTTTAACTATCTGTCTTTTCTGTCCTTAGAAACAATCACCCTTCCGTCAAGCAGGAAATTGGCCAAAGTTGGTTGAAAAGTGCCAAAGTGGCTAGAAAGTGAGTGAAAGTCATTCTTTTCTTATTGAGTCACATTATGATATAGTTTGGAGATTTTGGAAGCTCAAATGCCTTTTCCAGGGATACTTTGTGTTTTTTCCCATGTCTGTTATAAAACCACTATTTTAATTACATGTCCACATTTTGTTCTTGTCCATGTCTTTCTTTAGAGCCCAGCCAGTCGGGACAATTCTGCAATTCTAGTATCGCTGTATACTGTCCTACCATATATCAATGCACTGATACTGACTTTATGAACAGTTCCTTACCCTTTATCTGATCCAATGCTAATACCACTCTATACTGTCCTCCCTACCATGCTTCAAAGCACTAGTACTGACAGTATGGACAGTTCCTAACCCTTTATCTGATAGTTACGGGATATTCCTACTGTCAGTACGAGTGCTTTGAAGCATGGCATGAAAGTACAGTATATCCAAAACTTGCAACAAATTGGGGTTGTAGAGCTACTATTTTAATTACATGTTCATGTTTTCTATTTTTCTATTTCAGAGCCAATCAGATGCAAACAGCATACAGCTTTCTCCTCAATGCCAGCTACTATTCGTTACCAGAGTTCTTTTTAGAGAAGGCCGAATGGCTCTGGAATAAGGTAAACTGGACAATCATGTTTTTTACAGTATTACAATATTGCTGATCTCCATGAATGGATTGGATGGATGGTATCTTTCAATTCCAGCCAATGACATGTCAAAATTATGAAAGTCACCAATTTGTCATTGTTGCAATTCATGCATTTTAATATGACATGACTTTGGTGGAGGTCAAAGGTCGACGTAAGTCATCAAAGGTCAGACTTTTATCAAATACTTGTGAAGCAACATATCTCAATAAGCAGGAACTTAGGCAGTTGTTATCCTCTTGTTTTTGTTCTTTCCGTTCCTAGGTTGGTCCGAACAGTCCATTTTTTTTTATTACGGAACTGCCTCACCCTTTTCTCTTTATTTATGATGCCAGTCATTTTATGTGAAACCCAATTATAATTCAGACATTATGGTGTCACAGTTTCCACGGAACAATGACTTATCTTTTGTTGACTCAGATTGTCTTTTTCTAACGTTTTGTGTTTTTTGTGTTTTTCTCTTCGTCGTGTTAAAGGGAGATGGACACCAAGCCCTCATCTGTCTCCAAAATGGAGTCGCAGAACACTTCCCACCATCGAAAATGCAGCAGAATCTCAAACAGAGGGAAGCCCATGCCAAGGCGCTACTCCTGATAGGACGATGTATGGAGGACACCGCCAAGTTTGAGAGCAATTCTGTCATGAAACAGTACAAGGAGGTCTCTGACGTCCACCCGGAGTGGGAAGACGGTTACTTCTACATGGCCAAATATTATGATCGACTTATGCTCAACTTTACCGACAGACCTGAAAAAGCAGGGTACGCATTTCACAAGCCCCCACCCAATCCTTCCCCCCCCTCCCCCACCTCACCTCCGACTTAACAAATGAAAGTCAAACATGAATAACAAAATTCATCCGAGATGTATTCTGTCATATAGATTTGAAGTGAGTACCAAACGTTATTAGTTTCGTTTATCGACAATCTACCTTGCCACTAGAGTTTGATGTCTGAGTCTGGTTTAATGTTAAAGATTCTCAAAGTTAATGGATTCATCTTGTATAGAACTATGAATGAGAGGAGCTTTGAAAATATATAACCTTTGTACTCTGTTGGATTGTCCTGCTTCAGAAGTAGGTAGTCTTTTTTTCTTTATTTGCCTTTATTGAAGTCAAAATTCTGCCTAAAAATGTGTTGATTTATGTTGAATTCTTCTCCCTTTCTGAGGGAGTATCTACTATCTTTATATCCTTTTCATGTTTTAATGGACATTGGCTATATCAGAACAAGTTTTGTTTATCCCCACCCATCTCCTGTTAATCCCTCCCCCCTTAACCCTGTGATTCATCTTGTTGTGTTTTGTTTCATTCTGCCTGGTTACAAATGTTTTTTTTTTTTTTGCTTTCAGAGAGTTTGTAATTAGGATCATCCAGAACTTTGGCCAATCCCTACGATATGGCAACCAGCACATCTATCAGTCCATGCCCCGCCTCTTGAGCCATTGGCTGGACTTTGGAGCCCACGTAGCTGAACTGGAGAACATGAAAGGAAGGACCAAATCAGATAAAGTGGAAAACATTAAAGCTGTTCTGAGCCAGCTTAATGCAGTGAGTCCCAACAAACATACTTTTTACTTTATATTTAATATTTATATTTAATAGCAACTATAAAATAGCAAATGTTAAATTTGATTTTTTTATTAACCTTGAACACATCACACATCTATTAAAGCACACTTAATTTGACCAACATTTCTCAATCCCCCTTGGAATACGTAAACATCTTAGCGCCCCAACTCCCACTCCACTCCCCATCCCTTCACCCCTAAAAAAAACGTTGCTCTAATCCATTCATTTGACCAACGTTTTTTAATACTCGCTCCAGATGGTGAAGGATTTCACCAATAAGCTGGCTCCTTACCAGTTCTTAACGTCATTCTCTCAACTCATCTCAAGAATCTGCCATGCGCATCCAGCTGTGTTCCAGCATCTCACGGTGAGCATTCTTTTCCTACGTCCTCAGATCCATCTTAGATGGAAGAACTTCTGCAAACTTAAAATGATGTTTTCAAGTTGTGTATTAAGGGATATGAACTCCTGTTTTACTTTCATCAAGTAGGACACATTCATCGTTTCAATCTACTACGTACAAATCTCTCATACCTTACAGTGTCTGTAAAGGTTCTTGTGTATATTATTTGTCTTGTAATTGTAAAAAGTTTGTTCAGCATCAAATTTTGAGACGTTAGAAGCTCAATTCATGTTGGTGGGATTACGTAAACATGGTCCCTGGAAACGCAGATCAAATAACACCATTCTTGAGGGTCACCCAGTCGTGATTTATAGGAGGGCACCATGGTCAAATGGCTAAAGGAGATGGACTTGTGATCTAAGGATTGCAGGTTCTGAGTCCTGGCCAGATCATTATGATGTGTCCTTGGGCAAGTGACTTTTTCTCCATTGCCTCTCTTTACCCCCAGGTGTAAAAATGTGGACCAGCGAGGTAACTTGTGAATAAAGTTACGGGCACTGTTTAAGATTAATCTGTTGACCTTACTTCCAAGCTGTTACAATATGTGAAAGATGGCGAAAAACCCAGTCCTTTCCACTAATGCCACCTGTTCCATAGACCACCCCCCTCCCATCCTCTCTTCACCTCCTCCTTCTACTCTCTGCCTCCACCCACTCCCCATCTCCCAAGATTGTGTTCCCACCTCCCTTCCTCTTTTCACCTCCTGGTTCTACTCTCTGCCTCCACCCACTTCCCATCTCCCCAGATTGTGTCCCCCCCCCCTACAACACTGAATACTTGCAATATCTTTTTATTATTTCCCATCTTTAGGAGATCATATCCAAGGTCCTTGCACACTTCCCACAACAATCAGTCTGGATGTCCATGGCTGTTTCAAAGGTACTGATTTATCTTCATTGTTTTCAAGATATCTTGTTTCATTCAACAGTTATTTTTGTTTCTTAAAAAGCATATGAAACTATGTAAATCAATATTGCAGAGCAAGGTGCCATTTTTTTCTTCTTTTGTTTTATCTATAACACATGAACAAGCACTCACATGGTAGTTTGCAAAATCAATTTGAAAGTGAAAAAAGAAACTGCTGGGCTACCACAAGATTTGAACCAGTGACTTCGGTACTGTGTTCTGTCATCAATAAACCTAGCCAGCTCTAGATTGGTGGCAATACCATTCTTTTCTAGGGAGTGTATTGATATTTGGAAGAGCAAAATTTCTCTTGAAATCCTCTCTCTGCCATTTTCTGGTTTGCATCCAATCAAACATGGAATGGAATATAATGTGGCTCCTAACTGTCCCCCACCCCCCCAACCCCCTCTGTCACCCAGCAGTGAAATGGTTCATTGATTAACACCCACCCCCTCTGTCACCCAGCAGTGAAATGGTTCATAGAGTAACACCAACTATCGAGGGCTTGTTTAAAGCTACACTGGTAGAGCAAACCGATCAGTTTCCTGAGGTAACTGGTTTCAATCTTTTACTAGCCAAATGATATATGATTAAAATCTTTTAAAAATGTCCATAATTTCCAGTCTGGTTTTGATTTATGTTTTGGTTTTTAATCTTTAATATTCTAGATGTCAGGTTTGAAGAGCTGTAATGTCCAATATTTGAAATATATGGAAGGGAATTAGAGAAAGGAATAAATACAGGCATTTGTTAAGTTATTATTTAATTTTTATGTATATATTTATTTTTCTTACCTATCAATCAGTCGACCAATCAGATGCGTCAGCTAAGATGTAGGGACATCTTCAGAAGAGCCACGCAACTGGACAAGAATCTAGAAAAGTTTATTCGGGTAGGGAGAATAAAAAAAACCTCTGTTTTCAATGAATGATTAGTAGTACATTGTTTATACTTGCTTGCTTTCAATTCTCCTTACCCATAGAAAGAGTGATTGAGTGTTACCTAACAGTGAATTTTCATGCTGTGTAGCTTTCTGCATAATCAAGGCCATCAGTTGAACAGTTCCATTGAATTTTTTAAACTTTTTTACTCATTATAATTTCATCCAGCTATTGTTCTGAGAACTGATGGTGCACATAATCTCACTAGTGTTATTAATTAAAAATGCAATGAACACTAATTACTCCCAGCAGTCTGAAACTGATTGGTCTGATTGGTGTATTTCATAATTACCAACCCTTCCTCCAATCCAATTCAATCCATCATATTATTCTTCTGGCAGGCATAACATAGAACCTTCAAAGAGACAATCATACAACACATATCTGTATAGGGCTTACCATATTGCTTACATTTGGAAAAGTGGGACACTGGATTCCTCTACCTTCTATTTTTATACTTAATTTTTCTGTTATGAAAGCTGAAATAGTCTGTAAGTGTTTTAAATTTTTCTCTCTCATAGTTTAGAGCCATGATAAAACAAAATTGTCAATTTTCAGTTTTCAATTTTGAAATTGTACGTGAAGTATTGCTAGTGCTGCATGGTAGGTGAGACGTCATAAAGCAGTCCAATGTATCATGTGTGTTAGTAGTATGTGATTGTCAGAACAGATGTAAATGGGTTTCTATTATCAATTCTTGGTCCGGTTCTCTCTATATACCAGGACGCCACCAAGCTGACAGACAGGCTGTTGGAGCTTTGCAACAAGTCGGTTGAACGGGACTGTAACCTGCTCAGTATTAACAAGGATTTCAGAAACCTAAAGAGATTGGTGACTGACAGGTGAGGCTGTAACCATAGCAACTGGCATAACCTGTTTGTGTTCCTTTTCATGTACTAACACTTTATGAAATTCTTTTCAAATATTGACAAACCACATGATGAGCAGAAAATGCACGAGATAATAAAAGTAAATAAAAAAATAAAAAAAAGCTAAGAGGTTAGCTTACGATTTAATCCAGACGCTTCAGTAATACCATTCATACCAACAGAGCATGTACGTTTCACTTTTTGATTAAAATGTTATGTCTTCATGTTGACAACTTGTCTGTGCGACCAATCCCCCAATGTTATAATCACATAAAGCAATAATGTATGATGGCCATGTAAATATTGCATTTATCTGCCTGGATAGCAGAAGTGTATGTATCTGAAGCCATAAAGCACTGCATGTAAACAGGTGCACATCACTAGCCCCCCCCCAATCACCCCACCCCTTCTCACAAACACCTGCACCCAATCCATGACCTATAAATCATATAGGTGTATGTCTCAAAAATTTGGTCTGAGATCTCAAAAGGCCCTTGAGAGGATCAGCTATTTCTGATAATGCAGATTACAATTACTGAAAGAAGGTATCTTGGGGACAAGTTCCATCCAGCCATTTCCTCCATACCACAGGTACTGAACTTTGTGAGATATAGAAAACAATTTCTATTTTTGTTGAATTATGAGGTGTCATTCTAATCATATTTCTTTATGTTTTAAATTACATTTCATTCCAGGAATTTCAGTCAGATCATTGTACCCTTACAGTCCCTGATGACAGTGACCCTACCCAGCACCCAGACCGCCCACAAGCAGCATGACCCATTCCCAACGACACCAGTCTACATATCTGGATTTGATGATGGGGTGAGCTGGAGTGGTTTAGAGTATAGATTTGAATGATTTGAAATATGTTTCTAGACCACTTCTTTAAAAAATTTGTATTCTTCACCGAGCATTATGATTCTTTTTGCAGTACATCATTGGCCAACACCGACAATATCCATTTTTATTAGCTGCATTGGGAGTGTATGATATGTATTTTACTCAATGGCAGGTTTTTGCATAACTATTAAATAAACTATTTAACAGGTCCTAAATTTTTATTGTGTGGTGAGCTTGCCCAAGTTAGGTATACTTTCTAATTATGATAAGTAAATTAGACCATCATTTTGGTAAAGTTGATAATAAACTGGATTATGTTTTGTCTATATTGATAGTTGATTGTAAAGGTGTCACAAAATTCAGGTAGATTTGCTTTAAAGTGATTCTGTGTTTCCAAAATAGGAAATACAAAAAAACGTTCATTTTCAAAAAAAATAGTAAAGCTGCTTATCTGACAAACCATGAAAAATGAGAAAGTTTCACCAAGCTAATTATGCCAAAAACATAAGGAATTAATGAATGAAAGTATCAAACAATTTATCCGCTTAAGACAGATTTCATTCATGTATTCCATTACGCTGTGTCTCTTGTTTTAAACAAGCCAATGAGAGAATGCACTGTAATGCATATTCAGTACCATCGAAGCTCTCCTTGCTTGAAGAATAGCTGATCGTCACCAGCAGACTAGTGACAAGTGACAACAATACAAAGTGTGCAAAACCTAGCCTATGGTCACACATAACACTACACTTGGTATCACAGCTCTTCAATCATCTATCTTCACAATCTCTCTCTGATTAGGCCTGATAGCATAACTTTATTAGAACTAGGTCACTGACTAGGCTACTAATATTATACTAAGACCTAGGCTACCGCTACTAGTATGCCTACTAACAGTAACAGTTAGCCCAAGTTCTAACTGACATTCGATGAAGCCGATGGAATGACAATACTATCTTTATTGTGTATTCAATTCATCAATAATTTCGCTTTTAAAGTCCTATGATATGAGAATAGTGTCCGTTTCCATAAGTTTTAATAACTATCACTGTAATTTTCAGTCATCAAATGACATATTTCATGCTTGAAGAACCCCAGTGGGTACATTGAAAAGTAACAAAAAAATTAGATCAAACATTGTCCTATGTATTTACTTCTACAAAACACACGTAATCACTTCAACGTCATTGGCATCACCTAAAACAACGGAGAACAAAACTTAGCCCTCATGAATAAATATTTTCATCTTTATCAACATTTTTTGATTGTTTGTTCAATCCTTGATTTTGATGAATTAATCCAGGTGGAGGTTCTGGCATCTCTACAACAACCTAAGAAGATTAGCATCCAGGGGAATGATGGGAAGGTTTACGCAATGCTATGTAAACCCAAGGATGACCTGAGAAAGGACAACCGTCTGATGGAGGTCAACGGCATCATAAACAAATGTCTGATGAAGGACGCAGACGCCAGGTGGAGACAACTACACATCAGGACTTATGTAAGACTAAAACAGAATTTATCGATAAGATACAGTTTAGTGAGAAGTGTCAACTTTAATATACAATGACGTCATCTTTGCCAATCATTTTATCTACCCAAAATTCATAGTATAATCAATCAAATGGTAAGCTGGGTAGTTGAAATAGTAATCTGACATGCTTGGTGCATTGCAGGAGTGTACTACAAAGGTGTAGAAAATTTAGCAAGGGAATTTTTTAATTTTTATGGTTGTTTTTTTATTTATGGACCAAGGAGGAGAGTGAGGAGGTGGAGGGGGAGGGGGGGGGAGGTTAGTTGGCCGACCAGGGATATCTTCATCTTCACCTATGATACTATATCACAGTGACTTAAGATACTGTGTGCAATTAAACAAAAGACACCAGGGACCCTCTCTATTTAAAGGCATTGAAGAAGCTCTGAAAAAGTTAACTTACTGTTGCTTGCAAGTGACGTTTTGTTTGTATCGCTACAAAATGCAGACAGTAATGAAACGTGATACCTTGTTATCTTTAGCTGGACCTGAGATGTCCATCACTGTATCGTTTGTATACTGTGTTGTGGGTATTGACCGCAGCTGTATGTACTGACTGTACACTAGTGTCTAATTACCGACGGTAGCAATTAAGCTGTGTGTGTATTTTCTGGGATCAATGGTGGTGTATAACACTTCTGTTACACCTCATTCGAAACTAGGTCAGATTACCGGCACTAGATGTTTCTTTTTGCGCGGGACTTCACACCCTTTAAAGTCACACCCTCATCCCTCCTCGATAACATTTAATTTCAAGCGGCCAAAATCTCTTTATATGTATTTCATACTCAAGAACTGTTTCTCTAAGAGTTTAATGAGTTTTGCATTTTGTTTTTATATATAATATATCAATCTCTTTCATTTGAATAACGAATTTAAATGTTTTCTTTTTCTCTTTATAAATATATTCCCTTTAATAGGCCGTAATCCCATTGAATGAAGAGTGTGGACTCATCGAGTGGGTTCCAAACACCTCGGGACTTCGCCACATACTGACAAGACTCTACAGGTAAGAAGACACTTGATGAAGTCTGAACAGTTAGGCTCAAACTGAAAACGGTCATTAATGTCATAAATAAAATACCTGTAGTGTTACAAGCTAGTTTTCTGAATCTCTCCTGAATCATGAAATGTGGAAGGTTATTCTTTGAAAAGTCTATTTCATCCTGTTCCTATGAGATTCCTCCAACTTTCAAGTTGAGTGATGTGTCATTGATATGTATGAAACTGAGTTATACAAATATCGAAAAGTCTTTTGTGTACATGACCAGTTCCCCCCCCCCCCCTCCCCGCCTGTGGATGCCAGGCTTATAACCAGATGACAGATTTAATAGTGCTTCGAAAAATTTAAAGGTGAATTCCCAAAAGATTAAGTGGTTTTGAAATGCAACATGCATTGCTAGAAAATGTGTGTGTGGTTCCTGATATTGAAATCAATGTTGCACCTAAAAATCATTGTCTGATCCCTCTATGTTTTAATTCCTTATCCCAAACAGACAGAAGGGGATCTTTTTATCTTCGGCTGAAATCAAAGCTCTGTTTCCTGCACAGATAGAGTCACTTGAGTAAGTATAAACAACTGTTGCAAAATGGTTTCAAGGGATTTTGTTGTTAGAGCTTATGATCCTATTTAACATACTGAAAATTTGTTTGTTACATATTGCCAGCTGTTATGATGTGAAAAATACTTTTCAAAACTGCAACAGTTTGCAGTTTGTGAACAACAACATGTTTGTAAATATTTGTCTGTTTTCATCTTTCATTTTATATTTGCAAAATAGAGAGAAATTCTATATCTCATCTCATTTTACCAGTGTTATTGATAGGTTACCAATGCAGGCAGAGAAAGTACATAAGTTGGTTCAAGAATGTAGCCATCAATACAAGGAGAAAAACTAGATCAGCGAAGTCAGAAATGCCATTACGATAATTAGGACGAAAAGAGAAATTTATTTAAGTTTCGTCGAGAATCAATTCTTTCCTTGTCTGTAATCTGTAGCTAATTGTACAAGAAGAAAAATGTAATCAGCCAGGTCAGGAATCAAGTCATCCATTATGTCCATTATGATAATTAGGGCATGAAGAGACATTTAATCAGATGAGTCAAGAATCAATTTTGTCAGTGTCTCTACCTATTAATAATTGGTCAGGATATCAATTCAGAGTTTGATGTGGTTATGTCATTGTATTGCACACCTCATGTAATGTCATTTTCTCCTCATTTGTCGCAGAACAAAACTAAGGTTATTCAACACTAAACTCCTGCCAAAATATCCACCTGTGTTTGGGGAGTGGTTTCTGAAGACGTTTCCAGATCCAACATCATGGTAGGGTTCTTTTCCACGATCATTTACGGCTTTTCAATCAGGTCGAAAGAAATATTTTTTGAGTTGAGAAATAACATTCGATTCCAGGAAGTTTGTAATGTCCTGTGTGTTGGAAAGAAATTGGTATTAGCACTGTGCTTGATTTAACAAACCAAACTGGGATTGCATGTAATTCTATAGTTACCAACTGTGATGAAGATAACCTAATAGTGTCTATTAAAATTAATTCAGGGAGCATTCATTCAGAGGATTTCATCCATGGACAGAAGATAAACTGACTTTTGAAATTGGAAACAAGTTTTACAGACAAAATATAGTTAGATTGTGATGTAGCTGGGTGACCTTAGGAGTAGCAAGTGATCTGTTTTATAAAATGAGCTCTAAGTTGGTAAAGACTCTTAATTTTAATTTCTCATATTGAAATCTGATTTGACCATGTTTTGTTCCCTGTTGATAGGTATCTGAGCCGCCTGTCCTATGCTCGTACCGCTGCAGTCATGTCCATGGTAGGATACATTCTTGGACTGGGTGATCGCCATGGAGAGAACATCCTCTTGGATTCAACCAGAGGCGACTGTGTCCATGTGGACTTCAACTGTCTCTTCAATAAGGTGAGAATCTTGAAGCTTAATGGCAAATGATTAAGACAGGCTTGACCCTAAGGTCAAGCTGTGGTTATGCTTCAACCCTCAGATATATACATTAAGTGATTCTCCAATCTGATGCATAAATCTTAACCACAAACTCTATAATCCTACCATTTTTCAATTGTAAAGGTTTTAATTTCCTTATGATATTTTTTTCATAATTTTAATATCTTTAAGGTGTCTATAGTAGTTTTGAGTCAGATGAACAAGTTTTCTTTTCTTTACAGGGAGAGACATTCGATTGGCCGGAGAGGGTCCCTTTCAGACTGACCCAGAATTTGCTGCACGGAATGGGTCCTTTAGGCTTCGAGGGGGTCTTCAGGAGGGCCTGTGAAGTAACAATGACTGTCATGAGGGACCAGAAAGACCCTCTCATGAGGTACCAAAGAGGCTTTTAAACATGTGTAACAGGTTATAGCAGGGCAATAAATAAAATCAAAACTATATGTTTTGGTTTTTGGCAAGTAAATGATACGTAAGCAAGCCCTGTTAATAGTGATATCAAAAATTCTTTTGTTTTTACAATTATTTTAAATTGGCTTATTTGGAATATCAATTAACTGTTATGATACAAACTGATTCAAGAACGTAAAATGTACCTTGGAAGACTTGCATTGGTGCAGTGTGATGGCAAAATGTAACAAAGAGCGACCACCTACCTTATGTTTTGTGATGGGGAGTGGGTGGGGGGGCGGGTGGCTGGGGGGAGGTGGTAGACAACCCATATATGGCAATTTCTTCACACGTCCTCAGGTTTAACTTCATGGCAGGTGTACCACCCTGTTTAAAAATAATTCAAATATCTTTGCAGTAACACTTAGCAATTTTAGAATATTTCTATTTTTTTCATTCATCTCTGTAATCGCAGTGTATTACGCACGTTGATCTACGATCCGTTGGTCGAGTGGAGCAAACCCAGCAGAAGCCGTTCAACAGTGGTAGCAGAATCCGGTGAAGTTAATAACGAAAAGGTATGGTTGTATGGAAAATGTTTTGATGTACTTCAATCTTCTCTTACCTGTCTCCGAAGGTGGTTACCCAGAAGTGGGTCAGCAGAGTGAAGGGTCAAAGTGCTACAGACTTTGGCTGGTTAGTTAGAAGGGAAAGTACATGATTTGCGAGGAGACAGGTAAGTATCACAGCTGTCAGATATGTAAGTTTGGACGTGTCTGACCAATCAAATGATGATGAAAATGGAAATAACCAAATTTGAAAAAAAGGCTATGAAACTGATTTTCCTTTTATGGCAAAGTTCATCAGACGTATTTCTGTATTTCATTTAAAGCTTCAGAATAAGATTAAGTTTGCCACATCATAGTTGTGTCTGTTGAAGGTCATAAAATCAGGGATTGATATGGGAGGGTAGAGTGGGTGGGAGGGGGGGTGGAGAGCAAGGTACCAGAAAACATTGGAATCTGGACCTTCAGCACCTCAAAAGTTGTTTAGATGATTCTTTGCTGTTTTTACACCAAACATATTACAATTGGATCATCCTATGCTCAACTGTGGTAGTAACAGCACAATATTGGGAAAAACCCTTCAATATTGTGATATTTTATCCACAATGGCATATCATTAAACTGCTTTCCCAGGTGTTATCTGTTAGTTATTTCTTGTTTCATTTAATCTCTTCAGGCACAGGTTCACGTTAGAGACATCGAGCAAAGACTGCAAGGAATACTGAAGACGAAGCATAAGGCCAGAGGGCTCCCTCTATCTATTGAAGGACATGTAGATTATCTGATCAGGGAGGCAACAGACCCAAAGAATTTGTGTCAGATGTATGTAGGTTGGGCATCCTACCTGTAACTAAACATACCGTACTGTGGTAGGCTGGGCATCCTACAGGTAGTTATCATACCGTATTGTGGTAGGCTGGGCATCCTACATGTAACTTAACCATAGGATACTGCACTGTGGCAGGCTGGGCATATACCTGCAACCATGCTGTACAGTGCTACCATACATATCCATAGACAGTGAAATTTAGAGGTTGTAGTTAGATGCAAGATACGTTATGTCAGATGTATGTTGGCTGGCTGGGCCTTAACCTTAAGTACTGTACTGTGTTAGGCTACCAGTCTGTATTTGTATGTAGGCTAGGTTGCATCAGATGTATGTTGGCTGGGTCTCCTACCTGTAACATTGTAAGACTTACATAACTTTGTTAGGCTACTATACATACAGTACTCTGGGATGACCATAGATGATTTGTAATAGTCTGTAATTAGATGTAGGTTCGGTTGCCTACAAATTGTAAGCTCAGTTGTGCACAATTTTGTAAAGTTTGGTTGTTAATGGTTGATAATAAACATCAAGGGTGCCCAATGATGTGTTAAAACTCAACAAATTCAAGAAAAGGTGTTTTATGCCCCTAATTGTAAGCAGTTATGCAACTGACTGGGTAAGTTATTTTCAACTTGTGTGACAAATGTTTTGCTAAGATCCGATCGTCACGCACATATTCTTAGAATATTTCTTAGTTGGATTCACTGTGCGATTTTTTCGATCAGGGAAGTATATAGTTGCAATGCACAAAGTCCATTATTCTTCATTTTTGTCATCGCTGATAACAAAAAATATTTCCAAGTTTTACACAGATAAATTAAAAATATGCCATCCATAAAGAAATCCCTTTTCTGACATCAACTTGTATCAAAGGAAGATATGGTTTTGGATCTAGCTATTGACTATACACACAAGTTTGATCTTCTTGAACATGTAAATGAATCTTTAAGTTTCCTCAATCCGTTTACAGAACAATAATATTGTTTCAACTGCAAAAGGATAAATTCGGGAAAGCGACTGGTGTATATCGTTTGCACTACCTGGCTTATCAAATTATCCAGTTTGGATAATTTTTTAATAGCTAATTTTTTAACTGTGTGGTGCTATTAAGTAGAATGGCTTAAACCTAGTTGCAAATACACCACAATTATTAAAAGCAAGATGGATAGGTTCAGTATAGCCAGAACTAAGGGTTCATATAGCTCTCAGCTTGTAGAGTACAGTAGCTAGTTTTCCTGCTATCACTGGTTCAAAACTAGTCTAGCTGTAAGATTTCTCTGCAATTTCAGAGTTTGTTGATATTTTTCTGGTCACATTACTACAAATACATCTGCATATGTTATACTTGCAAAAAAATTGAAAAATGCTGACAATAAAATAAAAACAACACTTTTTCTTCTTTCTTTTATCAATCAATTTTGATACTTTTTTTCCTTTATGTAAACTCGCTGTGAATACACCAGCTTGCATAATAGCAAAAAAGAAAATAGAATAATTTTTGACTTTAATATTTCACCATGATACAATGAATCTCTTTACTGCATTGGTTAGAGTCAGTCCACACAGACTGTAATAAAACCTGGGTTAATCCATATCAAATCCATTTTATGTATTGTTTGTATGTTTGAAATTACACAGTATAACAGGTATAACAAGTAAAATTATTACACAGTATAACAATTACCACTGTAGACGCCATGATTCTGTCATAGGCTAGGATATTAAATAAAAGTATGGTGAACATTTGCAGTTTGGTAAGAATTATATACCAAGATGCAACATGGCTTCAAATAATCAATGGTAGTAATTATTTTGTTTACTTTACAAAACATACACACATGAGAGTGCTTTAACATTGTCGGCTCCTGCTGATAGGATGGTATGAAAGATAAAAATGTGACAGATTTTCGTCCGGTATTTACCTCGATATGAGGAACGGAATCAAACAGAGAAGCTAAAAATGGTAAATAATTGATATCAAACTTTTAACTATTTGTTGGATTCATAATGCAGTATTATTCCTCACAAATTTTTAGGGCTTTCGCCCTTGATGAAAGGATTTCCTCTGAGCATCGATATAATTACACACCATTCTCATGGACAATTAAAGGCCGTAATTGCCTTTACTGGTAACAAGAAAACGGACTGAAATATTGTGTGGGGAATCGCGGTAAACTTTCCTCGTCTATCAAGGATGGCATAAGGAAGAAATATCTTCCCTGTTATCTTTGATGTTTAAAAATGTCGCATTTGCATATTCCATGAGAGAATCTACTACGTTGGCACCAAGATGTAATGATGACATGATCTGTTTTCTTTTTTACGATAAAGGTTAATTGTGAATAATGCCTAGCGATCCTCACATAACAAATCTGTACACACCTACATATCACCTATGATATGTATCGTTTGAGAGCAGAATTGCGGATGGGTTTTGTGAAAATGGCCCACATCTATTTCCCCACCTTTTGCACAGCTGGTGTTGTGGGAGAGGTTCCTTACTACTGTCACCTCTATAACAGTCTTTAGCATATGGATTTTGTGATACAGCACACACCAACACTGGATTTAAAATTATTTCTAGGTTTAAACCAACTTTGACTGATAAATTAAGCACTGTGGCCAAAAGCATAAATGCTTGCTGGCTGCAGCATCACCGCAGCCAGGCTGCAGCATCACTGTAACCAGGCTGCAGCATCACTCCAGCCAGGTTGCAGCATCACTGCAGCCAGGCTGCAGCATCACTGGCGCCGGGCTGCAGCATCACTGTAACCGGGCTGCAGCATATCTGTAGTCAGGCTGCAGCATCACCGCAGCCAGGCTGCAGCATCACCGTAACCAGGCTGCAGCATGCTGCATAGGACTTATATATTTTGTGCTACTGCAGTTACCCACAACAGGCACTGCTGGTCTGCAGAGATAATCTCTAGTTTGATTCTGATGCTGCAGCCTTGCTGCAATGGATTTTTCAACTGCTGCAATATTTCTCTTTACCACGGTGCCCTAGTTGGTCTCGACAATGCTCAATTCCCGAGCATTTCATGTACCAAAGCAGAGCTTATACTTTTGTTTCATCCTCTCCTGATATGAAAGCAGCCAAAGATGAAATAGAATTAACAAAGCAATAATTATTTCAATGTTTGTAACCAATCAGCTGAACTACTTAAGAATTTTATCAAATTTTGTTAATGGTGGCAACTCATTATACAGTCACCACCCTTAAAGCCATTAGAAGTAGCACAGAAATATGGAAATAATAATAATGCAAAAAAAAATGCTTAGATTTCTGGCTTCCCTGAATCTTTGATTACAGATGGTTATTCAGTAATTACATATATACTTTTATTAATATACAGTTGATAAATATTTACATGCTCAAAGAGAAATATTTACGAGTAATCAAATTTTCCGTAGGAAATGAGGAGTATGATAAAGTGTATAAAATGTACAATGATTTGATCCATCAAAGCATCAAATTCACAGTAATTAAGCAACCCAAAGATCACAGGATACTGTGTGGTTAAGCATAACCTGCTGAGACAATGTGACGTCAAATTATAGCATTCTAAAATGGACATCAACTTTCCCAAAAACCAAAAATCTTGAGGATTTCTGTACCTCAAATTGCTTCCAGAAGAGGATGAAAAAATAATTTGTACTGAGTAAAGAAGCAAAACACTAGAGATTTAATACTTTAAGAAATAATTGGTTCTTATTCTTCAGACACACTTTAATCTTGGGTCTTCAAATTGTAAATATTTATATCTGTGACTATATGCGATGAGAAAATATCGGCAAGTTAAAGATGAAAATTCTCTTTTAACATAATCTGAAATTTTCGTGAAACTGAGCAAAAAAAGAATGCTAAAAGTTTTTCCTCAATGCCTTCTGCCCAACCTGCCCGACTCCCTCCACCACAACCCTCAACTTCTTTATGTGACCAGTCTACCACAGGATGGGTTACTTGAAGAAATATATAACATGTAATATACACAATAGGACAAAAAAATGCCCCCCCCCCCTCTCATGGCAAAGCTGCATTGCACCATTTATTAAAGAGAACATTTTAAAGAAATACAGACAGATTATAACCTTCCCTTGGGCTAGCAATGACTTAAAGAACAGAGATCCTTTATATGGACACGTGAACTGATATCTAAGATTTAACATGAACATGAAAGGAGCAGGTTAAAATGAGATGGTGGGTGACATGCAGTAGAATTACCACACCAGAAATAAAACAATGCCAACAAATGAAACATGGGTTATGAAAACTAATTAACTCTGATGACATTACTTGGAAGGAAATACTAAAGATTTTAATTTTTACTTGAAATACTTTTCAAATTATATAAGTCTTAAAAGAGTGATAAGGGTGATATATCTGCCTGTTTCTGCTTCACTATTTTTATTATTATTATCCGCTATTAGGGATTTTATTGCAACTACAAGGGATCAACTATTAAAGGGTGTGAAGACTCGCGCAAATAGAAACGTGTTATGCCAGTAATCTGACCTAGTTTTGAATGAGGTGTAACAGAAGTGTTAGACACCACCATCGATCCCAGAAGATACGCACAGCTTGCTACCGTCGGTAATTAGACAATAGTGTACAGTCAGTACACGCAGCTGCGGTCAATACCCACAGCACAGTGTAAAAACGATACAGCGATGGAAATCTCAGGTCCAGATAAAGATAACAAAGTATCACGTTTCATTACTGTCTGCATTTTGTAGCGAAAAGCAGAAAACTTCACTTGCAAGCAACGGAAAGTTCACTTTTTCGGAGCGCGGTTTGGGGCGAGTCTTCAATGCCTTTAAGCACCCTTTTTGATGATTATGTGGGCTGAGCTGGTTTATATGAATTATACAGACAAGCAGGAAGGATAGATACATAATGATAACACATAACCTCTGATTTGAAGTTAGACTGCTGTAACATAATAGCTTTTGATGAAGTTTAATAATGATAACAATGATAATATGCAGTGTATAATATGGACTGATGACTACTGTTTGAGGTGGTTTAATATTTCCAAACTTGAATTAAACCATTTTCTGTGAACAGTAACTTAACTTTCAAGTTCTTGCTACTGAGAGAATGCAAACTGTGAACAGTAACTTAACTTTCAAGTTCTTGCTACTGAGATAAAGCAAACTGTGAACAGTAACTTAACTTTCAAGTTCTTGCTACTGAGATAAAGCAAACTGTGAACAGTAACTTAACTTTCAAGTTCTTGCTACTGAGAGAATGCAAACTGTGAACAGTAACTTAACTTTCAAGTTCTTGCTACTGAGATAAAGCAAACTGTGAACAGTAACTTAACTTTCAAGTTCTTGCTACTGAGATAAAGCAAACTGTGAACAGTAACTTAACGTTCAAGTTCTTGCTACTGAGAGAATGCAAACTGTGAACAGTAACTTAACTTTCAAGTTCTTGCTACTGAGATAAAGCAAACTGTGAACAGTAACTTAATTTTTTAAGTTCTTGCTACTGAGATAAAGCAAACTGTGAACAGTAACTTAACTTTCAAGTTCTTGCTACTGAGAGAAAGCATTCTGTGAACAGTAACTTAACTTTTTAAGTTCTTGCTACTGAGAAAAGCAAACTGTGAACAGTAACTTAACTTTCAAGTTCTTGCTACTGAGAGAACACTGTAGAAATGTGGATGGTGGTATGATAGGCATTTCAAACCTTTTACCGTGGCTTAAAACTTGTCATGGTCGAAACAACGAGACAAAGATGTATGGTCTTACTCATAAGTCCATGGAGAAGCAGTTATAAGTCTTCTTAGCCAAAAATATAATTTATAGTTATAAGCTATTACGACAAAAAATGAAAAAAAAAGAAGAGAAAATACGTTTGCATAAATGCAGAGAACACAAACAATTTTCAATATTTTCTATTGGTAAGAGCAAAGGCCAACTTAAAAACAGAAACAAAATAAACAGGTTTATTACTGCTCAGTGAAACCCTCTGTATTCATTTCTAAATTTAAAAGATTACCGAGTTCGAAATAACAACAACAAAAAATTCCTCTTCCCTTTCTTTGTGAGAGCATTTTCATCCCCAAACTTAATAATTCAGAAAAGCATCACGGTTTTCCACGATGGAACATTTTTTAATGTAGTTTAGTTTTATTACATTTGTACAATAGTCTATTGTCTTATTTCCTTGTGAATGACTTGGGTGTACATTTATAAAAATAAACATTAAAAAAATTTCTTTCGGTGCCTGCACCAAATATTACTACCTCTACCACTTTAGTCACAAGTGATCTAACGTTACCTTTAAAACTGCGCTTCGGTGTTGCCACCTACAAAATATGCTAGAAAGACTCAATAATGGTCACATAAATTAAAGTTAAATAATCTTGACTTTCTATCATGCCAGTTTATTGGATCGTCTCATAACTATTGGCATCATTTGACTGTAGGAACTGATTCATCCAGGAGAGCACCTTTGGAACCAATGTGTATTTACTGGTATGCTAAAACTTTGAAGAAAACAGCTGCCTGTCACATCCTACCAACATTAGAGAGCTATATATTGAGATTTGTGCTGGTGAAACAAATTTAACAGGATTTAGTTTCATAAAGGGTTGATTAATATGTGATATCATTTAGCTGCAGGCTGTGTCAAATTTTACCACAATTTATGGTGCCATAATTAATAAACTTATCAAGGCACCTGAACATCATAATCTGTCTCTAGTTCCCGCCAAGATTGCACCAGGAATGATGAAACTACACACAATCTTCAAAGGTTTTGAAAAATTAAACATTCAATCAATGGATTAAAACGGAATAATAACTGAGGGTGAACCCAGAGAAAGGTCAGAGGGGACCAAAGGCCCCCTATTTTGAAGCTCGAAACAAGGTATCTTAATTTGTGGAAAATTTGAGCACACTTTGCACTGTCATTCCTTACTTTTCAACGATGTTTTCTTACGCACCGCTACTTCATTTAGTAATTTCATATCTTCACGAGCCCATCTCATGGGCCTACTCATTGGAGGAATCCTGGATTGACGCTGAGATCCTACCCAAGACAAAATACAACTATCAAGACTGAAGTAACAGGGATATCTAGAGAGGGAACAAACATTGGGTGAAAAGTACCATTTTCATACAGTCACCAGCTTATTGACAGACAGTGTTAAAGGGCAATGATGTTTAGCTGTGTCATCCCTTGAATAAAATGTTTAGTGATCTATAACAATGAATTTAACCACCAAAGAAACATTAACCAGATCTCACAGTGCACAGAGAAGCTGCAGAGCTAGCTGCACACCAGTGATTCATGGTACAAAATAAATTTGTTCGATGTTATATTCCAATATGCAATTGTGCTTGGTCGAACGACTGAGAACTAAACCGTTTTCTCTATTTTCGAGCTGTTCGGTAGTCGACCGACACCAACCACCCCCCCTACAACTGTGCACATGTAATATGTTTAAACATCTTTAGAATTTATCAATGGTGACCTGAGATGAAAGCAAAAAGACGAGACACCAGGACTGGGTGTTAAGGCACTTCTGAATCCTTGCATATGGATCATACATGTAAAGTTGGTAACGTCTGCAATTACCAATGTTACGAAAATTCTTCTTCCATTGAACTTTAATGACTTTAGCTAGACCTCCTAATCCCATGTGTCTTTCGTTGCCTTTTAAGCAAGTTCAGTACGAACAAACCTAGAGAAAAGAGTTTGCTGCATCTAACTTCCATTACTTAATGACAAACGTTAAACATGGAAATAGACAGGACCGCCTACCTGCGAACCCAACGGAGGAAAATTTGTGCTGTTCAACTAAGCTTAGGCACAAAATTTTTCCAGATGCCATATGTGTTAGGCTAACACAACTGATACTTTCTGTGTCGAAACACCAGTGATTCTGTTCAAATGTTAAACCTTCATCAATGGGTTCTTAACCTAATTTGTAGAAAGTGCTTGAAAGTATAATCAGGTTGACCACATGACAATATCAACTGCACTACTATTTTCCAACATAATTTGCAATGTCCATTTTGATCCTTCTTTTCTACAAATCAACTTCATCCGAGCTTGCATCCGTCATGTGTTGCGGAACGTCCATGTCGGTGTCCAGCAAACTCTGGCCCTGGAGAAACTTTGCAAGAGAAGTCGACACGAAAGATTGTCTGTCACTGCCCAATAATTCCAAATCGTTGTTGGTGAATGGAAACGCTGAGGTAAGGCACTCCTGGTTTTTGGTGAGATCCTCGAAGGAAGTCAGGAATATCTTTTCACTGTGACACCTGGTCTTGAGAGACGGTTGTTCCTCTTCGTTGAGCTCTTCCAGTCTCTTAAAGAGTTCCTGAATCTCGCCGATCAGACAGCAGTACTGGTGGAAGATGCCGACCTCACCGCCTCCCAGGATGTGGGCGCTGGGAACCCACCGGAGGTAACAATGAATCCAAAACTGAATACATGGAGCAGTGCACTGTGGAAGTAGCACCCTATTAATCGCTTCTACAGTCTTTGTTTCAGAGGTCTGGGATCCCGAGCTAGCCATGCTAGAGCGTTCCCCCACCAACCCTACCTGGCTGCCATCCGTTGCGGACAGCAGGGGCGGGCTCTTGTGGCTCTGCTGTACGATGCCACGGTAAATTCCAGTGTTGCAGCTCTCTCGGTCGTTCAGCAGCGGTGCCACGTCGAGCTTGCTGCGGTACATGTCCAAGTCGTCCCTGATCAGATAGAGGGGATTGCTGAAGAGATTCTGGTCGACTTGGGAGAACTGTAGCGTCCACGCCCAGACAGAGACCATCTTGATCTGATAGCTGTGGTTTGGGTTGCAGACCTTGGTGCGATGCCTCTCGTTGGAGAATATGAACGTATCGAAGATACAAGTGTGAAGGCTATCCCAGAGGATGATGAGGAATGTATCGTTAAATTCAAAGGCCATGGGGTACTGCCTCATCAGCTGAAAAACACAGTCTAGAAATAGCAGGAACACAGGACTCTGTCAGGGAAACAAAGGCACATATGAGAATATTACAATGTCACCATCCAGAGCTACTTCTATCAAAGCAGCCGTGTGAATTATTATAAGTTAAAACACAACAAAATTGACATAATGAATGAGAAGCTGTCCTGAGTTCTGTGTTTCTGGTAGGCATGCATAAACTAACGTTTGAATGTGTCTTAAATTTTTCGACTTTTGAGCACAAAATGAGGTATATTTTTCACCAGGTTTGATCCCACTTTGAAATTGGAGGATATGCAAATGACCTCTTGAGGAGGCTCAGAGGGAGGTCAACTGATAGGTTTAGGTGCACGTTTAAAGAAAGAGTATGAACTCTGAAGCAGATTTCATTACCTGGATGCCAGGAATGTTTCGTTGACGTTGACGTTTGACCTCTGTTGACCCCAAATGCCCATTGAAATTCACAGAAAACAATAGGCTTATTGTACTCAATAAGACAGATCCACATACCAAGTATGACGTACTAATCCACCATTAACTTTTCGAGTTACCGTGTTCAGAAGAAAGTGTCACATACATGCACGCACACACGCCATCACCATCCCATAGATTTCTTTGACCTAACCTTGAACATTGGCTGCATTGCTCTTGCAGGTATCAGCTCAAAATTAAAGTGTGGATAAAAAGTTTACTCAATGGTAAACAAAGTGTCACTCACCACATCCTCTGTGGATTCTGTACAATGGCCAGAACGAACCAGAAAGTCATGACCAGTAGCCACCCACTCTCTCTGGACCAAGCTCTGAAAGCCCAGCTGGGTTCTGTAGTAGGGGTCCAGCATGATCTGGGTCAAACAGGATATAACGCAAGAGAGGTCCCTACCAGAAGATTCTGGTCAATGAAAATGGAGAGAAATACTTGAATAAAATAATAAAACTGGTTATTTTATGAAGACTGTAGAATAATAGTAATAATAGTAATAATAATACAGCTACAGGCTAATGTTGTATTAGGTTACAACTATGCATCATTGCTACCAAACCATTAGATAATTTTGTACATAATAGTATATACCCTCACCGCCCAGTAGTAGTAGGTAGGGGGGGGGGGCTGGGTGGATGGGGGATGTGCTAAATATTACAACTTTTGTAGGTTAGGTAGATGGGATATAGTCCAATTAAAATTATTTTGTGTGTGGAATGAACCAATATTTATATGTATCTTATTACTCCTTTAAAGGCCCAGAAAGCTACCACTAAAATGAGACAAACTGAACAGCCTGTCTTGGTTAGAAAGCCTGACATTTCTATCTTAGCAAGTTCTTTATCAGTCTCTTTAAACTATTTTACAAACATAAGTATCAACATTTATTAACTAATTATTACTGACTAACAGATTTGAGATTAAAGGTGCGCAATGGTTCAAGAACCGTCACACAGCAATTTCATTACAAACTGAATGCTATACGTGGCAATCTATCAAAGGCGAGGTTCAACAGTCCTCCCTCCTCCATTCTATATACCCTTCATGCTGTGTTAGCCACAACATGATGAGATTGAGTGAAAGAATACAGTCGTGCTGTTTAAATCCCCAAGCATATGTAACATGCATTCCATTGGTGAACAATAACAACAACAAAACCAGCCCCAGCCCCAACTCCCCCCCCCCCCCCAAAAACATACACATTGGTTCCAAGTAAGGAAATGCTTTTTGCAAAGTTATGATAAAAACACATGCTCGTAACAGGTAGATACCAAAGAAATTGGAAAGTTCTTTAAATCCAGTAAAATAATGAAGCAGCTTGTTAATCCCAGAAAAGTCCACTGGAAATATGTTACATGGTTCGACTTTCCAGAAAAGGAAGAAAGATATTTCCAGACGGGAGAAACTTGTGACTCACCCCTCAGAACTACACTCTTCTTGTCATCCAGTTGTGTAGCTACGATTTTCGATCTCTCAAGGCAAGCACTGAACGAACAAGGGAAGAGAAATGTACCAATTAAACTCAACCACTCGTTAAGTTTGTATCTTTGCATATTAAAGCCATCCATATTTCTTTATCATCTGCATAAACCATGTAACATCTTTACACAACTAAGTACATAATCTATATTTGTAACAACAACATAAAGTGAATGCATCATACCATGCAAGCCTTACCAGACACAAATTTGACATTTCCATTAGAAACTGCCATATCCAATTAATTAATTAATTAATTACTAATTAATTAATCAATCAATTAATTAATTTTTTTTACCGTGACGGAAATTTCAATTCAGATGAACAATCAAGTACAGTAATAAGCTGTCCTCCTGTTATTTGGGGAAGACGTAATGCTGTGTTACCCTGATGCTACAATAGTTGGACACAGGCTAATCTGGACTTGTAGTCTTATACAGCTGTGAGGGATTCACCACTGCAGCTATAGGGAGCAGTGTTTACACTTAGCTATATCCTAAGAATCAAAAGAAATTACTTTCGAACTCCTTACCATAGATGTGTACCCTAACAGCTGACTAAAGATCCATTATTGCCAAAGAACATCAGTAGGTGCAGCCTTATCTTGGTCTATTTCAAACTCCAAACTCTTGATTTACTTAATCACCAAAAGATAATGTTAGAACAGATTCCTAGGGAATTATTTCACTTAACAAAGAATTCACCGCAACCCACAAAAATGTTTGTGCATTCCATCTCAATTTCTACTTATGTCTTTATTTTTAATACTTCTTCCACCATAATTCTAAAACTTACTTTCCCTCTATTACCAACCTACTGCAACGTGGCCATAATGTACAGCCTCAGATACTTGTGTGTTCTTACCTTATATGTTGTAACCACTTGCAGTTTTCCAAAGCAGAAAACCACTTAGTCTCGGTCGAAATGAATTCCTTCATGGATGCTATGAGAAGAGAGAAAACAAATTATATTAAAACAATCATTTATTGTTTGCTCTTCTTAATGACAGCATACAGTAACAGCAATAATATTTAAAACACCATCTCTCTTTCTAATGCTCATGATATGATATTTAAAAGTGACATAGCGCCATGATTCTCTCCTGTTTGTTGTCATGTGACACATAACTTGTCTAGATGCTTTACGTCAAAATGTCATGTCATATCGGAGTTGCTCCTTCTCACCACATCATGCCAACAAGTTGTGAATAAAGTTAGTAATATCTCATTATAATTATTTGTCACAATGTTATGGTATGGGACACACCCAGTTTGCTCACGTTGACAACACCATAATTTCTCACGATGTTGCAAACACACCACAGCCTCTCACACCGAGACGTTGCCATTACACAGCAGTGTGTCATGTGTAATGTCCGATACTAAGACAAACTGAATACCAAAATAAAATTCTAGCATGGACACTCTTGCGAGTCTCCACCAGAGATGTCGTACGACCAGCACACTTTGATCTGATCTATTTCACGCCAAAATACAACAGACAATCAAAGATAACACAGAAGAAAGTCTGTCCAACAGACTTATTTCCACCGCACGTGGTGCCTGTGGTACACGATGGCACGAGTGCTAGTACAAGTAGAATTTCCGTTGATATGAGTAAGAGAGAGTACAAAGGCTCTACTAATCGAGGACAAGAGTACTAGCATCTATACACTTAATTCCAAATTGTCCAATTACTACTGTACTTCAGGCAACAATGGCTGAAATACGACTAGGGATTCACCAAATAGTCTGGTCTCGACATATTGAAAGTCCACGGTACGGTCTTAGCTACTGATTAAGTTAATGTCAAAGTACAGGTAGCCTTAATGACCCAAAAAGAAAGAAGAACTGTTAAAAATATTTATCTTACTTCAACCAGAGGATAAATCATGATGCTTTGATGAAAACAAATCGCACTTTCATTGAATCCCATTAAGAGTCATGTGAGCATTATTAAACATGGAATCAAACTTTCACTTCTTTTATTATCATTTTACGACTTTAGAACTGATGCTGTCTTTTATACGATTGCCGATCATTGATGTTTTAGTTTCCATCTTTATAAAAGTTGAGGTTTGCATCCATGGATGAATCTTACATTGACACAAAATACACACAAAAATGATGACAACTTGGCGACCAAATGATAACAACTTCTTTAGTCTCATCACTGTTGTTTCCTATTGGTATTTTCTGTTTTATATTATTTTCTTCTTCTTTTTACTTATATTTGGGGGGGGGGGGGTGGGGGGGCTTGTGTTGATTCAGCCTAATAGCTTAAAGATACCCTTCACTTGTAGCAATCTTGCATTTTGAATCTACAATCTTTCACTGCTATCAACTTCAACAAGATTATTGCTTATTTTGGAACCTGAATTGGGAATTCAGATATTAACCAATGATTTTATAATCAACAGATAAAAGTAGCACAGTTTGCCAAGGTTTCATTTATATAAAGATTGACATTTTGATACTCCGCACATAGTTTACACTGCTTGTACGCAACCACTTTAACTTGTTATCGAGATAAAATATCTAATATATTGCCTCCATTATTAAATTGTTCTCAGCATACATTGCTTGCTGTCAAGTCAAAAGAATCGACTTTCGAAAACTCAAGTGTGTGAGAGTAAAAATGCTGTCAGCTTCAAAACTAGTTCACCTTTTTATTATTCCTACGGTAATGGTCTAAACAGAAAGTTTCGTTTTAACATTATAATGATTAACCCTGCCTCCCATAATGGCTGTAATGGCTGTGCACGCACGTATATAGATAAAAATACGACTATGATTAACGCACCATCACACCATAGCCAGGGGCTAACATTAATGTTAGATACAGATTCAATCAGAATGTGCAGAGCACAGCTTGTCTTTACGTTTAGCTAGAAATATTAAAATGGACACCTTCGAAGGAGGCTAAACTTTATAACTATCGATATGTGTTCAAGCAATGGCGATTATGAACACATTATGGAGAAATTAAGAATCTCTCTCGACCGTTTCAGAAATATACTTCATAAATATTCAAAAGACAAAAGTTACACCTGAGTTAGGCATGAAATGACTCTTTGTTTTAATAATTCTTGGAAAAACTTTGACATAAACATTTACGAATTCGCCAGGATTTCAATAGTCGAATAAATAAAAAAAAAAAATTCTATTTTGGTATAATTTCATAGATCAAAAACTCACAGATGAAAGAAGTCAAATTCAAGAAATTTCAAATTTTTTATCATATATAAATGTTATATATATATTATATGAGCAATGGCAAAACTGACTGGGATATTTTAGATAATAACGAAAAAGGCAAAGTGGGGTCTGACACTTGAGGATTCTTCTTCAAAGGCTAACTTTGACAATTTCAGAGGTTAACATTTACAATTTTATCATTCATTAAAACTAAATCAATTTAAGATTCTTATTTTTCGGAAGTGTCCTAGTCACTTCTTTGAAAATTCAACAATTAGAAATGCTAAAGAAATCTGTGAAATATGTTTTTGAAATAGCAAATAAATTACTTTTAGCTACAACAAGATTTAATCCCAAAGCCCTTAGGAATGCAAGTCCTCACAAACACAGGATCAAACTTGACAATTTAAACAAGACCATACAGCCAAAACGGGTCTCAAGCCCTGGGTTTTGATCTTTGAATCAGATCGCTATCAACAGTTTAACATTTATATTTTATCAACTAAATATATGTGAATAAGACATCAGGACTTTAAAATATTGAATCTCAACGAGATCACCGATTAGAGAATACCTACCAACTGTGCATAGGTCTTGGAGTTTCTGGAAGCTCACGAGAATGTCTTTGGTTGATGGACAGACTTTTTCTAAATCCGTAACGACAGGATAATCCTTGGCTGTGCCATGAGCATGGATGTCTGCTATACTTTGAAGCATCCTGAGACGGAAAAAAAAAACAGTTAAATACCTCACATCATAGAGAATTTATTCAAATTAGTTGGAAATATCTCATTTTTATGCATTCCTAATATGAAAATATTCAAACTTTGTACCCTATCGATTAGAGCTATTTTTTTTTGTGGAGGGTGATTTCCGTCAGTTTTCCATGAATTTGGTACTCAAATTTGATAATAATGCATTCATTGTCTTAATAAGCACACTTTGCTTTCATATTGAGGCGGAAATATTCCAAGATTTTCAAAAATGTGGTAGAATGAGCTTTATTGTTAATATCTGAAAGCTTCAGGGCAACAAATTATTCTCGACTAGCATGGAATCAATAATTTCTCCTTAAATGTTCATTTGGTGCTAGAAATCTACCAGCAATTCTTTATAGCACAAAGAATTGTATTATTTTCATGAATAATACTTGGTAGCTTTAATAAACCTGCAAGATATTGGTAAACAAAATTACCTTCCTACAGAAGTTTGACAGAAACTACAATAATCACCAAATGGTGGCAATATTTAGGTTTACATATCAAAATCTTGTAACTGTTTGAGTTAAAATACTTAGACCAAGTGAAGCAAGGAAAACAATTTTAGAATCATTTGTCAAAAACTGGTTTTCCTAGTTGCATTTTTTTTTTAATTAAAATTTGCAAACATTTAAATACTGTGTTTAAACTACAGTGTGTGCTGAGAAATGTTTGTATTGAAATGTGTATCCTTTTGATGGAAAGATGCATTCCAACATATAAAATATTTATTAAAATCAGTTACTGAATCCGAGACCTTTCATCCTAGCCTAGGTCGCTGGAATAATTAGACCTGCCATATTTTACTGGGAGTCTCCTAGGTTGTTTTTAGGCAATCTCACGCTCTCCCAGACATAATGTGCTAAGCTCCCCCGCAAAATTTGCAGATGTGAAGAACCCCAAAATGCTTCTAAGTTTCTTTATATATCCCTATGTTCTTTCACTTGGACTCTCCCTTATGCTTTTCCCTAAGTTCCCAAATTTTTTGGGGGAAAGAAATTTAGAAATTTCCAATCTTTTGTAAAAGACATGTTGGCATGCCTGAGAAGGTGGGACTCCTTCAAAAAAGGTTTGCAGAAAGTATATTTTTGTTTTGTCTTTCTTAGAACTTTTATGAAAGTAACGGTTGATTCAGCATGAGGTAATTTGGTGGTTTCATTCCTTCCCTATTTAAGAGCAATGACTTCCTATTACCTACAACACTTAACCACATTAGACGAGATAATAACACCAAAATGGGAAGTGATGTACAATAATCAGCCATGTAGTGACCCTATGTACTGTGTGGTTATCAGATAGGAACAGCAACATACAATTAACATCATGACCACTGATACATGGAGAATCCATTCAAATCTGGTAATGACATTGGAGTAAACCTATGCATGTAGACCTACATAAGCAACTGTGTAATCCCTCGTTGAAAGTTGGGGATTTAACGATTACCGGGTAATCGGCCGTAGAAGTCTGACCGCAGTGAACATAAAATGGGCGGTGGTGTAGGGTAGATGGTTTATATACATGGTGTCTTAACAGATTTCCCAGCTTTTAAAGGAAACTGACATTGACAAGATAATGTTAAGAGTCAAAGGTCATTCCAGAATGCATGTTTTAAAGAAAAAACAAAAAGCATTTATAGAGCTCATCTACCGTGATGACATCATTCACTCTACTGTTGCCAGATACATAAATTTACAAAATATCACCCAAATATTTCCGATAAAATGTGCTGTGAGAAATGTAGTTTCCACCTTAAAAGATGCAGAAAATTTGTTTGTGAAGCATTCAGCAATCAACGTCTTTCACAAGATACATCCAGTTATATCCACTGTTCAAAGGATACAATGAGTATAAAATGTTTATGGTTTACCTCTTGGTTGCTTCATCTGTGTCTATTTCACTATTTAGATGGACCATTCTGAACAACGAACATCCAGATGAACTGCTCCAACACCAAATCTGAAAGATGCAGAAACAGAAGAAGATAACAACAGAATGACATAGACTTATATTATACTTTTAAACATCCGTTTCAAAGCAGGCGCAATTTCCCCCAAATTCTCTCCTGTGTTAAATTTGTAAATGTGTATATATATTTTATGAAAGCACTAGAAAATAAACTAAAATAAAACGGATGTTTCTTTAATACTTATACTGTATTGATTCTAGTTGTTTTCCATGAAAGGGTGTGTGTAGTTTAAAACTTCCATTGAAGAACGTTGTTTCTACATCTTGACAGTTTAAACAGGGCAACTTCACAGCGCAAGATCAATGCACCTGCATACATGTGTTGCACAGTATGTGAAACACACACAATTACCTTATACTTCCATACCCGTCACTAGACTCTATAGGACACATTGTAAATGACCAAACTGATAACAGCAGCAGATAATAGAATAATTTATAGCGAACCCAAAATACCCATTTGATGTTCAGTTTGCAAAGAGCACATTAAAAAACAATTGCCATTAAAAGATGAAAGTATTAATTATTCAAACTGATCAGGTCTTTTATTTCAATTTTCAAGAAAAAGAATTGAGACATTCATTTCCACTGACGTCAATAATTCTCTGGTTATTTGGATAATTCAGTAAGAAACTTTGACAAGGCTGTGTCCATTCTCAGATGTAGACAATTAATGTACTCAAACTTAGACAGCAATCCCACAATGAGCTACAAATTAAAATTGATTAGTTGCTTATGTCAAGAGCAACCTTAATTCCATTCGGCAATTTCCAAATGAACGTACTTGAAGTACAGCTGCTTTTTACAGGGTCATCAAATACTTTCCAGGCCAGCAATTCACCATATTTTTATTCTTCTTGTATCGTCGTTGGGATTGCTCATCACGTCATTTTAACATTATTTCTATCGCTTTTATCGGTCTGATGATCAGTTTTCCTTATTTATTAGTAGTCCAAGTTAATAATGTGAAAAAATGCTGGGATTTCGCATTAGTCTGGTCACCTGCGACCGCTCTTTGTAAAGAACTTGATATGTCAAAGGTTTGAACAGAATATGTTCAGCAAGTAAAGACTTGATTCAATATGAAAATATATCTAACATAGATATATATCGTTGCATTGGAATATAATTTACTTTACATATGAAACTGCATTACATAAAGAGGATGAATGACTAATCCAGTATGCAAATTTAAAGTATGCTTAACAACAAAATATGACTGCTCTGTCTTTTCACAACCAACACCACACAGGATACAAACACTCACAGGAACTCTATGACCGATGAAACACGGTGCCCACTTCTGAAGTTCGCCGTCATACAGCCCTGCCGGAACGACAAAATATTCAGGTAACCTATAAAGAAAAAAACAGGTGAGAAAAAACCATCTCATAGTGCTTTATAATAATAATAAGGTAGTTTTCCAATCACATTTGTACCATAGATTTACACACTAAAAGGGGTTAAATTGCTAACAAATATTCTGATCTTGAAATTCTCAACTTCGACATGTCAGTCCTCACTTACGTGGAGAGTGGCGACTTCCGTTTCACGTTCTCAAACGTTTTATCCTTTTAAGACAACCGTCAAAATACTCACGATTCGCACATCATGTAATCAGTGTTGACCGCGGTTACTTTCAGGTTTTGTTTCCCCCATCTGCTCGTCTCGTCCTGCCAATCTTTCATATTTCTATAGGTTGGTGTTTTCCCCGTAGTCCAGTCCTTTTGCCCTTGAACTGGTTTCGGGGGTGGGGTGGGGGGCGAAGAGGCCCTCTTCGAGCCCCATTCAGAGTTGAATCGGATCGATGGTAGCGAACCATCATACGAGTGAGAGTGTCTGTTCGAGACGCCATTTTCCGCATGGATTTTATTTGAACGGTTCTGGTTGGACTCTGAATCAGAGGGTAGTTGGAAGGCAAAGGCAAACAACAGATTGATGTTGCTTGGGTAGGCATGGTGAAGAATTGTCTGGATGATCTAGAAAGGAAAGTAAAAGATAACAGTTAAACTAGCTGGACAACGGCTTTGCCGTGAGCGATAACTTCTTTTCATCGCCGTGACAATCAGCATCATTATCACAAAGGGAGAGAGAAAATAATTGAAATAGTTTATCAACAGTTTTGCAACGAGCAACAAAGCATTTCTACAACAGTTTTGACATTGAACAATACCTTCCTGCTACTTTGCATCATAAAAGATCAACTTCACAATCATCACCACCATCACCATCATCAACAGCATCATCGTCATCACCATTATGACCGAACCATCATCACCACCATACCATCAGCATCATCACCACCACCATCATCATCAACAGCGTCATCGTCATCACCATTATGACTGGTACCATCATCACCACCAATACCATCAGCATCACCACCACCATCATCATCAACAGCATCATCGTCATCACCATTATGACCGGTGCCATCATCACCACCAGTTACCATCAGTATCATCAACACCAACACGATCATCATCTACACCTTCATCATCATCATCACCATTATCATCATCATCACCATAATAATGAATCAGATCACTTACCAAGAGGAGTCTGCTAAAATCACTCATATAATAATTCACTTAAAATTCATCTTCTTCTTTGGCCTAAAATGGAGACTTACACATTTTATATTACAACTTACCACCAGATGATAGGATCACATTATGCCTGTAAAGTGTAAACCAAACCCTTTTTAAACAAATCAAGGATTTTACCATATTTATCCTGTCGCAAAAAGTGTAGATGAAATTAAAAACCCCTCAGCAGACAATACGAAACAACATAACACAATATCTATCTACATGGATCTCTCAACAGCTGAATTCTTTTAGAACGCTTAACGTAAAAGACATGTGTTGTCAAATATCAACGTACTGTAGACATAGACTCACCTCGAGCCGACCTCGTCCCCTATTTAACAACGTCAAAAAATTATCTGTGACTCTTCTTCAAAGAAAAATGAAACTTACTGATTTCATGTCATGTTCTGGAGTAAACTTGAAGCTGAATGTGAAGACTTTAAAGTTCTTTGTCCTAATCTCTAAAATCTTGCTGCTGCTACTGACCGCGGTCGAAGAGTTTCTCGTCAGCTGTTTCTTGCTTTTACCTGTGACTGTTTGAACGGAAAACAGCAACATGGCAGATGAATCGACTACATCTAACGGACAGTTGACTTGATAATCATGTTGGTAAACATTTTCCTCTTAAATTTAGTTTTTAATTATTAATTAAAATTACTTGTTTATTTCATTTTGAATATACCTCCCAGGGCATATTGACTGTATATTTGTTATGAGAAAGCTCACAGCACGCTTGAGCAAAGGAAACACTAAATTAGGGAGTCATTTTACTTCAACTTTTTACACTAGAATTCTCCAAATGCATTTAATTTAAAAAAGAAAAGAACAAGATTGTACTCAAATTTCAATCCAGAAAAGCTGCCAAATGTTACTTAAACAATGAGGACAACATCATTTTTATTCTTTTGATTCAATTTTAACATTAGAGGCTTTGGATAAAATACTCCAAGACACTCACAAATAAGTTTTTGAAAGTTGCGAAAGTGTCCTTGAATAACATATACTTGAGTGCTTCGTACGTTAAAATGATCAAGAAATGACAAGGCAATGTTTGATATTAGAAGTTCTAGGAAATGTTGAGATAAGAAATATTGTTTGCATCGGGGACCTGGGTAACGTATCTGGTTCTGAATTTGCTACCCTGTGCAAACACTGTCTTACGGAAACGATACCTCTAGTCGGTGCACCGATTAAACCTTCCATGTGGTTTAAAACAAGGCACAAACTATTTGAAAAAAGCAGATTGTTGACTATTTTACAAGATACACCCACAAAATTAATTAACTATTAACAGACTATGACCTTTACTACAGTATAAAAACTAACAAATCCATACCCAGAAGTCACTTCCTAGAGCCAAGCTTTACATACAGATAGATAATAGCTGCACAACATACTGTATGGTTAGGGTAGGCTGTACTACTTCATATAGGAATACAATATTATTTACATTAAAAAAAAATCAAACTTGTTTTTCACATTGGTTTAAACAATTGATGTTGTAATCTCCTACAACTCAATGCATTTGAGTCAATTGTTTAATTAGAAACTTTTGACATTTAAGAAGTTATTTATAGGAAGCTTTTTGCCTATTGTCAGCAGATTTATACCTTTAGGCACAAACACTCGGACAACACACCCGACCAATACAGTAAGGAATGTGCTTATGTGGGCAAAAATATAGTTCACATTCCAGCTAAAACAGACTGTTTTCAATTTTCAAGTTAAATGACGGGGGAAAAATTGTAATTAACCAACATTTGACATTTCCCTCAAAATATGAAACTACTATTACTTTGTTATCATTGTAACCTATACAACTAAGGAAACAGTCACATGTATGTATTAATGCAAATAATATTTTCCATGTGACCTTACAAGCTGATCGAGTGAAGGAAACTATGAGAATTGATTAAAAGCAGGAAATGTATATATCAAATTACGTTTCTCTTATTCCTTCACAAACATTCAAAGTTTTCTCTAAGTTGAATCTTAAGTAAACGTTTCGTGTATTGTTTATCGATGTCCTCGATTTTTGTTGAACCAGTGCTGGAGCCAAGTATAATTCACAATATGTTCAATGTTCCAATTTTTTATCTTCTTTTCTTTTCCCTTCTACTTTCTCTTTTGTTTTGTGCAATGAACATTGAACAATATGTAATAGACCACAAAAAGACATACTACATTTGTACAGCTAAAGGAACATTAAGGATGATCTAAGGTTGAATGTTTGGTCTTCTCATGTTATTATGTTATAAAAGATATTTCTCTGGAATTCTCATTTAAGGCTAAAAAGAATAGTCCAGGTCAAAATTTCTTTTGATATGTTAAAAGAGCAACACAATCTAAGCATTTTAGTGAAATTTGCATTCAATTCCTATGTACGGTTTTTGAGATATTGACAGTTGAAGTTGCCACCTTTCGTATCAAAAGTGAACTTCGAGCATACAGGTGTGACATCATTGTTGCACTCTGATAATAATGTTTTGTTTTCCTTTAAAATTTACGTCTAACTTTATAGTCCACAATTGAATGCATCCATAATGGGAAGGTACCATAGGTATTGGTATTATATTAACTTCACATCCCCTTTAGACAAACTAGTAACCCTATCCAATCCAAGGGGTCAAATCGATAGACTGAAAAATCAAGAAAAAACAAAACATTTTTTGTCAGTGTGCAGCTATGACATCACACCTGTTTGCTTCAAGCCTTCAAGTTCACTTTTGGTAGAATATCAGAAAACTTCAACTGTCAATATCTCAAAAACTGTACATAGGAACTGAATGCAAATTTCAATAGAATGCTTAGATTATGTTCCTCTGTAACATTTCAAATAGACATTTTTTTCCTGGACTATTCTTTTAACTAATGATGTTGTTGGTTTCTCAGTGCAGACCTAAATGTTAATCTTAATCCATTGTTTTTTAAAGTCCAATAACTTGCCTTAAATATGTTCTTTTAACTTTAAGTAAACAACTGAGCACCCTTGGATGGAAGACAGTCAACAACATTTGTCCTTGACAAGTTTAATTTCTTTTCAATTTAATTTTAAAGTTTAATGCCTTTTATTGGCATTCATTTCTTTATTTCCAGCAAATCATTCTCTTTTTACAGAATTATTATCCTAGACAAAGTGCAGTGTGTACAGGTATATGTGTATATATAAATAATATTAACATGTTACTATATTATCTCTACTTATTGTACCTTCGTCGCATGGAAATGGTTGGCAGCAAAGAAAGATACTCTCAGGAGTGACCTACTAAACTTGGCTAGCTCGTAACTTTAATCAAACAGGATCCTCGGTGCAATGTATTTCATCTTGTGAATGACCAGGAAACTTTTCTTTTTTTTATTTTCAATTTTGATCATACTACATACTCAGATGACTACTCTAGCTGTTTTAGATTGTTTTGGTCGAGTGGATAAACAGGTATAATTAGAAACAATGAAACCTAACCCTCTGGGAGGTGGTTTGTTCAGGCCCTGGCTTTGTTTCAAACAAAACAACAACAAACAAACTGGATCATGGCAATTAATGGTTGACTGAGCAGTTTTCCAATTGATATGAGAATATTTACATGGGTTTGGTGAAAGAACATAAAAATATTACGACTCGGATGCATTTGTAACGGAACTTTTAAGTACGAGCATTTATAAAGTGAGATAACGTGAAACTTACCTTGAAAGATGGACCTCACAAACGTGAGAGGGATATCATTGTCTTTGTACAGGGCATTCCTCTGATCCAGGCCAGTCTAGTTTGACAAAAAAACAAAAAAAAATTATACCAAAAACAGGGGTTAAAGTTACATTTTGTACAGCAATTTGACACAGTCAGTTGTCCCTGAATATCACTGAGAGTTATGTAATTAGGAATATAAATTTTGTGCATGTTTGAGAACGAACCATACTAGACTCCGCTCGTGAGGTCCAAGTACGGTTGAGTTCCCTTGATTTTATAATACCGTTAATACCCACTAGCTGTCAACATTTATACATGAATATATTTCTACAAAAACATGAGGGATTTGTAGTTAGTGGATTCATTTCAAAATGAGACAAAGATGGGAGTTCCAATGAATAACAGAGCGTAAATACTCAAAGGTATACGACCTAACGACATCAATAGTCATAGGCCCGTAAGACAGCAAAGAGAAACAAACAGAAGCCCAGGGAGCGAGGGCACAGTGCTAAAACGTTTCCAAATGTGTAGTCAGGTAGGTAGGAAAGTGCAATTGTGGAGTGGGAGACAGGTATTAGAGAGGAGCGAAGTAAATCAAACAGAAGCCGGGCAGAGCTGTGCTCGGCACATGTTCCGGCCGGCTTGTCATCAACCCGTCGCACTGAACAAAGAGTTCTAACATCATTTGGGAAATCATGTGAACTCCGACGTGCAAACTTTCTCGTTCTGTCTGCAAGGAATACTTTAGTGCTCAAAGTTTGCAGAGCACCTCTGAAGGCTATGGTACCTGCGCACAGTGACTGCTACATAGGTGTCTGCACTTGTATGGCAATTTGCAAATCCTGCATCACATTTTGCGATGTGATACCGGACCAATTATTGCCCGGGCTGTGTAATGGCGACAACATTATTAATACCCAAGGTTCAACATTATGGTACACATCAATATTAAAATACTTTTTTGAGGTAAATTCTTAAAAGTGATGTACATGTTGTTGCTCTGTTGTACAGTATTATAAGTTCAACATGTCTAGCACTTTTTGAGGGTCACCAGATGGTCTCTATTTAAGCAAACAGGATACAAATATGTTTGGCATATTTTGCCAGGCGACAATACAGAGACATGTCAAGATCCTTTAAGGTGAAAGTCGTTAGTAATTTTGTTTAATTGGACACTCTGAATTCAATTAGCGGCATATTCTTCTTGGTAAGATTTTCTCAAAGTCCGTCTGAACTGGAACAAACATCTACGGCTGTCCTACCTAGTAACCAGGATGGACTGATATTAGTTTGCTGAAGAGTCCTCCCAATCTTCAGGAAGTCTTTGATTATGAGAGAAAGTTTGTCCTGATCAGGAATCTGTCAGGTCTCAGCTAACGCTTTTAAAGGAGCTGATGGAATATTTAGTGACAATAAATAACAAATAAACATTGAAGTCTTGCGATCAAGCTTAACCTATTTCCACGTTAAGCCTTCACACACACACACACACAAACAAAACAAAAAGAAATGTGAACTTTTCACTCATTTCTCACGTTGAATTCAAGAAATGGATTTAAGCAACCAGTCAAAAAGGAAATTTTTGGACAAAGCATTTGATCTAACCTGCGAGCTCCTTTAACAGAGCTCTTTCAGGCTGTAGTATTACATGAACACCCTCAGTGTTTTATATATGGATGGTAACACTATCCACACGTAATGGTAATTATTAACATCAGGGGAGGAGGAACAGCCGTGCGTTGAATGAAGTTCATCTTTAAAATCATATAATCCTTTATAAAACCAGCTTCAAATTAACTGCACTGCCCAATGGTTCAGTTTGTTACACTGCATATTATAAAACTTACTGGTTTATATATTTACGAGTGACCAACTTACCTGTCTCCCCACAACCTAAGCACCGCATTCTACCGTGTCTAGTATGCCCTGGTAATCTTTTAATACTGTACACCCTCACTGACCTCAGTGACCTCCTTCATTTTCTACCACCCAAAGTGTCTCATAGTGTTTTTCGTAAATGTACGATACCTTCGTCTAACAACCATGAACAAATCTTTGTTCTGAAATCATTTGGAAATCATCACAGTCACTCATTTTAATTCACAGTATAGTGTTTGTATTGCATTGGGCCATGTATGAGGTTTTATAGAGACACAGTGTAATAGTATGCTCCTGATTGGGTGTCATTTTTCCCCTTCTAAAGGAAAGTATTCCATCATGATAATTTGATTTCACTATACAATCACAAAATATTAACTGAAGTTAGTTAGCAGTGCACAGAAATGATAAACCTTACAGTAAGGGTGCAGTGTTAAAAGATTACCAGGGCATACTAGACACGGTAGAATGCGGTGCTTAGGTTGTGGGGAGACAGGTAAGTGGGGAACGAAGTAAATACTAGAATCCCCTAATGTTTTTTGGGAGTCAAGTTCGACGTATAGAGAGGATGTGCTGCTCTGTTTAACATGTTTCACCTGATTATAAAACAATTGCCACTCAAGGTTAACAAGGTTGTTTGACTCAAAGTGGACAGTTTGCATGACCGATACTCACCGTTTTGACAGTTGGTTTGTTGGCAGACACAAAACTAATCTTGAAGTTTGTACATGTCAGAGAACCAGTTATGCCTCTCTTCTGGCCGCTAAACGTGTCAAACTTGAGGACGTTTGGAGCCTGACGAATAATCAGTTCACCTAGAGGTAAAAAAGGATAAAATATGCTGTATTTTCAACAACCAAAAAATTTTCCGTGACCAATTAACACCAAAAGTGACATTTATCTGACCATTGTGCATTCAGCCTTTCAGAACTCCACATACAATATTGCATGTACTACTGTAAGTATTAGAGGAACATTTCTTAGCTGTACAACAATTGATATACCACTTTATAGCACAAATAGCAATTTATTAAAGAAACTTTATAGTCCCATTACCGCCCTCTCCCAATGCCCCCTATAATACCCCCCTCCCACTTCAAAGCAAATAGACAAAGAACCCATGGGGGAGGGGGGATATCAAACTTTCTCTTTAGAACCTTTAAACTTTTCGAAAGTTCCCTCTCTCTAACTCCATCCCCCCCCCCCTTTTTTTTTAAATATGAGTTTCAAGGATTAGTGAACAGCGGACATGTATCAAGTCACTACAGTTTGAGGTCAAGTGGGGTCATTATAATGTAAAATGTTTGCTTAAATTTAGTGTACAGTCACTCACTCCACTTCCAGTCCCTGTGCTATTCTTAAGAGGAGAGCTTCACAAACTTGTTTCAGTCTTGGACTCATTTTACTCTTGAAAAAGTAAAATAGTCAAAAATCATAACTTGTTGTTATAAGTTCACTGTAGAACATGGATCATATTATTATACAGAAAGGAGCATCTAGGCTCCTAGCCTATTTAGCTAGATCTGTTTTCTTCATTCCTACTCATGCATGCCATACGACTAACTATAGCATAACACTCACAGTACTAGCACACATATTACTAGCATTAGCACATATGTAGTACTAGCACATATTGTGTGCAGCACACTGCAGAGTTCTTGTAGTTTTTGTTACTACTGTATGAGGAAGTTCCTATGTACATGTGGCATTATTCCCCTAAGGAGTACGTCATGGCACTATTCCCCTAAAGGGGAATCTTGTATAAAAACCCCTAATAGTTCCTTGGTAGGATACTGTGTGAGTAAAATATACATGGATGGAAGCAACACATTATATTTGTAAATAATATCATAATTTAATGAAATTATAATCATAATTTAATTATAATACATATAATGATAGTGATAAAGTAATATCTGACTGGAAGGCAGTTACCTTCACGACGCTATAAACAGCCACATTGAGCATAGTCTGGGAGAAGCCAAATTTATGGCTTATCACTTTACACTTCCTGTCCGGTGACTAGCCAACTTAGTTTTCTCTATTGAAGCTCATTTTGGATGTTACATTGCACATTAACTATAATATATTTTCCTTTTTCCGGCATTTTGGGGTGAGGAATTAGTGATTAAAAGTTTTCAACATATAGTAATCATATATACAGTAGCCACTGCACTTCCACACTACATCTCTATTTGCTTACCCATTGTAACATTTATTGTTGCCAAGAACTGTCCATTCACATGATACTGACTTTGTAGTTCCTTCTGTCTAGTGTGTTTATATATAGCTACAGTATGGGACATACAGTACATACTGTATATGTGTACAAATTACAGCAGATAATAATTTATTGTCAAATTGCTAACACCAGTCCAAATATGTATATTGCAGTTTTCTACACAGAAATCATATTTTTAATATGAGAGGGTAAAAACCAGAGTCTGCAAAACTGCTACACAAACTTTGAACACTAAATAACAAACTTTGAACACTAAATAACAAACTTTGAACACTAGATTAAATTCCCTGTACACAGATCTACATACATACACAGAGAACATTCATGCATACTCCATTCCCCACTTCAGCCCTTAATTTATTTTATCTGCACTGTCTTTCAGCGAATTCCAAACAGGCCGCTCAGTCGGTAGTCTTTCATAGAGTAATCATTGAACAAAAGCAAACAAGTTTTAATACTAGACAGAAACATTGCATTGTATTTGCCTGAAACTACTTGAACGTTGACCTTTCTGTTGAACTTAAAAAAACAACTTCATCATTTGAGCCTTTTAATCTTTTTAGGTAAAGTGTATACATATTATTCAAGGAGTGATTTTCTAGTGGATTTCATTCACCACAGCGGTACATCCCCTGCAGTCAAGTGCCCTCCACCCCCCCCCCCCCCTCCCGAAAGGCTGAAGGTGGTAACTTGTTAAACAGATTGTCATTGCATATATACACTTCACATGAAATGCAACATGCATTGCTTTGCATTTAATTACTGAATTTATAACTGAAATGAGAATTAACATACATTGAGATGCTGTAAACAATGTCACATATAATCACCTGGTCTGTAGAGGGGTGTGTCTGTATCAGGTGAATGGTACAGACTTATGTATTAACTTAGCATCAGAAGCTGAAAGTGATCATGATTTATCATAAAAACCATTAAAATAAGAATTGACAAACATTGAGATGCTGTAAACAGCGTCACATATAATCACCTGGTCTGTAGAGGGATGTGTCTGTATCAGGTGAATGGTACAGACTTATGTATTAACTTAGCATCAGAAGCTGAAAGTGATCATGATTTATCATAAAAACCATTAAAATAAGAATTGACAAACATTGAGATGCTGTAAACAATGTCACATATAATCACCTGGTCTGTAGAGGGGTGTGTCTGTATTAGGTGAAAAATGGTACAGACTTATGTATTAACTTAGCAACAGAAGCTGAAAGTGATCATGATTTATCATAAAAACCATTAAAATAAGAATTGACAAACATTGAGATGCTGTAAACAGCGTCACATATAATATCCTGGTCTGTAGAGGGGTGTGTCTGTATCAGGTGAAAAATGGTACAGACTTATGTATTAACTTAGCAACAGAAGCTGAAAGTGATCATGATTTATCATAAAAACCATTAAAGTAAGAATTGACAAACATTGAGATGCTGTAAACAATGTCACATATAATATCCTGGTCTGTAGAGGGGTGTGTCTGTATCAGGTGAAAAATGGTACAGACTTATGTATTAACTTAGCATCAGAAGCTAAAAGTGATCATGATTTATCATACATTGTACATTATAAGATATAACCTGTGTGATAATTAAACTTACTGGTTTATAATAACGAGTGACGAGCTTACCTGTCTTACCTTGGTAAAAATCCAATGTATTCCGGGCAATTTCCGTAAGATTTTAATCCACTACGAAAACGTACATGTGTAAACACTTTGGATGGTAGAATGAGAAGGGCAACGACCGGGGGAGCCGGTCGCTGAGGGTGCACAGTGTTAAAAGATTACCAGGGCATACTAGACACGGTAGAATGAGGTGCTAAGGTTGTGAGGAGACAGGTAAGCGAGGAACGAAGTAAATCAATACGATTCATTGGGGTTTTTTTATTTTGAAATCATATCTAGCTGAATCATGAAAATGATTATCAGATGGAATTATTTTAATTATGCACTGCAGGTACCAAATACTACCAATGTATGAAAATGTTACTTGCATCACATATAGGCCTATCTGTCTATGTCTTAGCGTTGGTCACTGTGAATTTTGTAATGCTGGATCACTAATATCCTATCAATGTAGAATGTGGAAAGCTATAAACGCCTCAAAAATAACATTTTAAAATTGTATAGTTGTTCTGTCGTTGTGACTGGATTAAGTGCATTCATATCTACATATCAGGTATAATCCAATACCCTATCATAACCCAACGGTACTACTCCTGTGGGCTGTTAGTTATGATACCATTTCCTTGACACTTATATGACACAAATATGACTTCCCTACAGGAAAGTCGGCGTCTGCTAATTGCATCACAATACACCACAAATACACACTCCAAACTACACAAACTAATGGCTGTTGTTGGGGTACAGTGTATAGTAAAAGCACTTTTATAATTGTGCAAGAATTTGTAAACTTTCTCTCTAATTTGTTCAGCAGTTTGAAAAATCTTTGTCTAGAACTGGAAACTTGTCTTAAATCGATCTTCTGTATTTAAAACAGCTTTTTGTGTTTGGTAGATCTCATCTGAGTAGTACCCAGACATAAGGCCATCAGTATTGACCAATGACTAATCACATTGCATTAGTGTGTAAAGATGCCATTGTTCACATTGGACATTACATTCAGATCATAGCACCTGATCAAGATCAGCTTTAGTACAGTGAGTACGTTCTTGCACCCAGGATCAGCGCATGATTTGATCCCTTGACCCACCACCCCCCCCCCACCCTCACTAAAATCCTGTCAGATTTGGAGCACATGGTCATAAAATTCAGACTAAATAACTGAGAGATTTTGTTAAAACAATAAAATTGATCTTTTTCTTATTTGTGTAATGCTGATTTATTGGACATCGATCCACCACTTCTTTTCTCAAATGTGGATGCATCCTGGGTCAGCTTGATGACCTCCCCAGGGGAAAAAAAGATCCTGATCCCCTTGCATTCGCAAATATGTACGAGGGTAATGAGGACATGGCCTTTAACATATTTTGAAAAGTTTCTTTTTCTGAAGTTACATGGTATGACCTTTCAAATTATTCCCAGAAATAATTTAGGTGTGCAATAAGATGATTACTGTAAATACATCATTACAAGGGGGGGGAGGGGGGGGAGGGGGAGGGAGGGGATGGTTCAAGGGCAGACATCAAATGTTAAAATGGACAAGTGAGCATACAGGTGGTATATAGTGACCAATATTACACTGGCTAGAATATTTGCCATTAATACTTTATTGCCATTTAAAACAAAGTAACATTTTCCCGTCGTATGGCAGAAGGTCATAAACATATTCTGAGTGAGATTACGGAACTTACCATTTTCAGAAATTAGGTCACTTGTTGTTATAAACACCATTGGGTGCTTCCTTTGAAACTGATCTTATAATTTGTGAGAAATTTGAGACAAAGAAATTTCACGATTTTTCTTGGTAAGCACACATTATAAACAACATCGAAGATTAAATGTCGAACATTAGTAAGGCAGTTACTTTATCAAAGCTTCTGCTCTTGATTTCCAATCAAAAAGCTCAGATTTCATATTAGCCCTGATAGATTAAAACAACTTGGTTGCATTTTACTTAAAACCAGAATGCAAAATGCATTGAGGTTTCAATAACTTCATTGCACTAGACTGCTTGTTAACCAGAAATAGCTGTTACATATATAAATGGCCCCAACCACTATTTTGATGTACAATTACACTATGGCATGATAAACACAGGTCAGTCTACTGTACGTGGCAATTTACACACCTCCACCAAAAACAATAGGGGTCCTGTACTCAATATGATGCATCCACACACCAAGTATGAGAGGTATCCACGATTCCCATCGTTAGATATCATGTAAAAGGGTTTTCAGAGTTTGTCCTCTGGTGACCTCAAATGAGATTTGACCTCACAAGCAACAGGATTCATATATTCAATATGGCAAATCCATATTCCATGTATGAAAAGTATCCTTGATTTCTACTATGAAAAATCATGTTTTAAAGGTTTTCAGGCCTTGACACTGAATATTTTAAACGTACTCGCTAGTATTTGGCGGCCGCGACTAAAAGTCTACTCGCCAAAACGCAAAATTAATTTGCCACTATGACTGCTGTCCAGTCTCCATAGTACAGATCTACAACATCAAACTTTCTATGAACAAAGGTTAAAGGCACTTGCGCAGATACATGGTGCTTCATTATTGCACATTGGAAACTTATGTTTCTGTGGAGAATGAAATTTAAACTCTTTTCCACCAAATGTAAGTGATGAACAAAATAAAACTTGTCACAGAATCGTAAATAAGCAGCTAGGCATACTGTAGTGCAAAAATACCTACGAAGATAGCTTGGCTTCTGTTACATTAGGGCTCCTCTAGTACTAGGCATATACTATACAGTAGCTAGGTGTGCAAAAAAAGGAGTGTAAAAATCTAAGGTTGAAAGAGCATCTATCTTCCACTCGCACTGGAACTGCACTGGCGTTGAGTGGAAATCTTTGGAAAAAATCCTAGCAGCAATAACAGCAAACTTGTCTCAAAATTCCTAAAAATTTTGGAAATTTTTCAAATTATGACTGATGGCATGTTGGGAATGCCTTAAGAAATTATTTAGGAGATGTTTAGCCACCTTAAGTGTATTTGATTCTGACACTAAAAAATTTTTTCCTTCACCTTTTTGTGTTTACAACCCAATTTTACCTTACCCTTGTATGTACAAGAACCTTTATTCACATGTATGTTACGGAATGCCGATGCGACACAGTTGATTCAATGGCACTTGGTTCGCTGTTCGCTGAAACTATATATGGATGCCCATAAGCTACTTTCCAATTGCCAACAGCCTCTCCTACTCATATGAGGAGTAGCGCATATGTAATCGAGTAGGCTGGACGGTGGGATATATGGTAGATTATAAAACAAGGTTTCCACAATTTGATCTCTGGTGACCCTAAAATGACCTTTGACCTCCACCAAAAAAACCAAAAGGCTTCTTCTACTTTATGTGTCACAACTACATACTCACTATGAGATTGGTCCAAGCTTCCCTTAGAACTTGAGATATTGTGTTGACAAGGTTTTCACAATTTGATCCCTAGTGACCTCAAATGACCTTTCACCTACACCAAAACAATAGTCTTTTTTTCCTAAATGTGTTTCTCTTACATACGAAATATGAGATTGGTCCAAGCTTTCCTTCTTGAGATATTGTTTTTACAAAGTTATCACAATTGGACCCCTGGTGACCCCAAATGACCTTTGACCTCCTCAAAACACAATAGGCTTCTTCGACTCAATGTGATACACATACTCACCATATATACGGGATTGGTCCAAGCTTCCCTTCTTGAGATAGCGTGTTTAAAAGCAAGGCGTCACACATACACACACACATACCCTCATCCGCCTGCATGACTGCATAGGTAACGATTATTATCGAAACCAAAATGCAAACAACCTTAACCCCCACAGGATAAACACCTTCACCATCTTACAGTACGCTCAAGTGACTTGCACGTTATCCAGCACACCCTCATTAAATGGTAGAATTGTAGAAACGAAAATTGTGAAAACAAGTTTTGACGGAAGTGGAAAAATGGAAGCAAAAATTTGAAAGTTGAGCAAACTGAAAGTCGGATAAAAGTACAACTGAAACGGACGTTGTAGGGTATTGCACTTAAGTGATATATGTATAGCAACAGCATACAGTACTGGATACTCTAGCATGGATTACATGTCATGTGTTACAGATTACAGACCAAAACCAAAACAAAGGACAGAGTGAGAAATTGTAGGGATTTTTACTGTCATAGAATTTGAAAAAGTAAGTACAATAGGATGCAGACCAAAATGTAGAAAAAGGTTGGATCATTTTACACAGTGTGGTTATGCTGTATTTAATGCTAAATGAAAAAAAAGGAAAAAAAATCAGTTATTAGTGGTCATTGGTCATGTTCATCCCTTGATGACATTATTAAAGAACAGATGGTTTTATGCAAATTAGAACAGATTTCAGTTTTGCAGCCAATATTATCACATATTCATTACTAGTGGACTCATTCATTACAGTTGTGTACAACATGCCTGTATAAAAAACGAGAACTTTGGTTTTACAAGTATCGGTGCAAGAGAAATTTAAATTATGCAAAGCTTCAATCTCTCAATCACTGAATAACCTTTATACAGAACAGTTCGCTAAACTGTGCCATTTGGGGGAACTGTCTGTGCGGCTCAAATCTATAGTCAGTGAAATTTCGCACCAATTCCAAGCACTGCCGTTATCATTCCCAGATATAACCTAGACAAAGCACTTCAAATAAAAACTTTGTTATATTATCTAATTTCTCCTACTCAACTGTTGGAAAGCATGTAAACTCTCGAAATTATCAAAGTGAAAGTCATTTCGTGAGTGCATGTGTTTCATCTATTCAACTGGTAGTTTCAAAATATCATAAATGGTTTCACCCTCTCAACAAGCAATTGACACAGTGTGTACAATACAGATACCCTTTTCTCTGATATGTCTTTTCACATCATGTTAAAAACAATATAAAGAGCACATTGTTTGATTGACAATGAATGGATAATATACTATATATAGACCTATACCGTAGTTCCCAAAATAGCAGTCTGCAAAAGATGTTAACTGAAAGCTGAACTTAAAGAATTCAAAATATTGAATAAAAGCTCTGAACATTGTTTTTCCTGGGGAGGGGATGGGGGGGGAGTAGGGTCATATATGGTAAGGCAACAAAACTTAGACAGCATCATGATAACTCTATTTTACATGATTGTATAGTATATATACTGTATATATTTGGTAAACAAATTTAATCCGTATCCAAGCTGGACGAGCAGCTTTGACTGGCTTAGTGATCACAAAGATTTTACATTAAAAAAGAAGGAAAATCACCTTGGGCAATTTGTCCCATTTTCTCCCAAATGACTGCCCTATATATTGTACAGTAGTTTCATTCCATCAGCTCGTAGAGCTCTGGGAAAAAGTACTGGATGCTACAAAATGGCTTTACATTTCTCCTTCCAAAACAATAAAGAGCAATTACAATTACACGGTCTGTGAGATTGGACAAACTGTCAAAGTACACTGAATATCCATCCATTGTACAGCGTGTGCAAAACTTTTAAACAAAATTGTTCACATTTGACTTTAATAATAAAATTATGAAGAACATACAGACACAGTGCTGTAGCAAAAAAACTGTGATTTGTGGTGTTGCTGGTACCGTAGAGCTCTACTATATGCATCTAAATATCTCAAAGGTTTGAAAAAATTATGGGTGCTAAAGTTGGCATGCTCTTGGATTATAAGAACAGGGCTACACCTAGAAACTATTTAGACATATTTCCTATTCCTCCCATTGCTATAGGCCTACAGCACATGTCCCTCTGTTCTGCCCTCAACCCATTCTGAAGAGAGAGTATGGCAAGCCATGTGGGACAAACACTGCATAATATATCCGTGTATTAATTCGAATATATACGCGTATTAATTCGAATATACATGTGTTGTAGCCTACATGTGTAAAGTTTTGCTTTTTGAAGCAACTCGCGAGCCTACCAAAACATTTATCGTTGGTATATGTACACAGCAAGAGCGAAAATGTTTTTTCTTGTATATTCTAATTAATCCGTGCATATATTGGATTTAATCCCCATATGTATTTATTTAATACGTGTATATATTCAAATTAATATGTGTATATATTCGAATTAATACGTGTATATATTCAAATTAATACGTGTATATATTCGAATTAATACGCAGATATATTTAAGCCATATGATTGGCTAATAATATATACGCGTATATATTCCAATTAATACGCGTATAAATTCCAATTAATATGCGGATATATTATGCAGTGTTTGTCTCACATGGCTTGCCATAAGAGAGAGGCGGTTCCATCTCTCCTCTCTGGAGATCAGAGAAGGAAGGTCGTTGTAGTTCCCATGATCTTATATAAGAAAGTAAAACTTGTAAGAACTGGATATCGAGGGCTGCGGTTAGATCAACAATTTTTATAAACTATTCTTTTATCTAGGTTACAAAATGGGGCATAGGGAAGTACAATAGTAATAACAACTGCATAGATGTATATATACACTAATTGCTTTCAGTTTATAATCACCTTTGCTCTCTTAAAGACCTGTTATCTTCTCATTAGCATATATATATACTATACAACACAAAAGTTAAACTCCTTCTCGATTATAGTGAATATATCCGTAAGTTACATTTCTCAACATGCACATGTACATAATAATTCCAGTGTTTACAAAAGATATAAATCAAGATCTGTACATTGCACACAGTTCAGAGGAATGCAGGGTACATGTATACTCACACGTTTAGAACCATAACTGTGCAAGCAAACTGTCAATCAATCCAATGTTCATTTAAATACGTAGCGAATTCAATGCTGGCTAGCAGGCTAATTGCAATATATGACTAGGGAACTGTGTGAACTCAAGAGACCCCCCCCCCCCATACCATGCTGTGCAAGAACTAGAGGCCTTTCAAACTGTATGTATCATGAACAAAATCATGTACCATGCACAAAATCATGTACCATGCACAAAATTCTTCCCAAACAGGTACTAGATCAAATCTTACCAAGGTACAGTACCACATTAGCATAGAGACTACTGTAGATGTACAGTAGTTTATCACAAATTGGATCAGCAGACTATCCAAAGTCCCTCTCCCAGCTCCCACCCCTCCCCCCCCCCCCATCCCCTTTCCAGGTTTAATTCCTCTCAACTCTCCCCCATTCCCTTCTCCTTGCCTGCCCCTCCATCTATCTCTCTTCTCCCATTTCCTTGTTCTCATTTCACAGTCCCCCCCCCCCCCCATATTACTCTGATCGATATAACTGACACTCAAACAAGATGTTCCAGTATTAAATGTCACTTGTATTGTGTATCGTGTACTGTGCAGTATAAGACATGCCCATTATGATAAATCATTAATGACTAATTGAACAAACATCAGAATTTAAAGCTCACCCATGACAGTAACGCTAATTAGATTAACGACATAACTGAAGATGTATCAACTAGTAAATCAATAAGTCTGTATTAAGTAACCTTCAAATGACTAGGATGAACCACCCAAACTATGCACACAGTACTTCCATCCTTGTACGTAAAGTTTCTTCTTCCAATTAGGAAAAATTTGAACTACTTTGAACTACTGTACCACTATAGTGTGAACAGTACAGTATATATGACACAATCAAGACACACCAAAGGTGCAGCTACTGTGTGTACAGTACATATAGGGTAGGCCTACACCATGGTCTACCCATCCTAAACAATGCTGCTTGCATTGACAGTTGACACAGTCTATACACACCTACCTGAAACTAATACCATGTTTGCCAGTGCTGATCCAAAATATGAAAAGGCTGTGGTAAGCAGTGGAACTCTCCAAGTTCTAATGCTTAGGCTGGTACATTCTCGACAACGCCTACTGTATGAATCACTGGCTGTAACATTTGGCAGTGATAGTAAACAACAACATGGTACTGCAGACTACTGTATATCCGTCATACATAGAAACACCAGTGATGATGGACAGTGGGTTTGCACCAAAAAACATTTCACACATATATGTGATATATATATATATATCACATGCAGTTTGCTGTCATATTCATAACAGGAAGTTAAGAGTCTGTGTTCCGTTAATAAACTGGCTTAGCTGGGTAAAGTGGATACTGGCTTCCTCATTTCAGTGTTACAGTACATAGTATCATAATAAAACATGTGCACTGAACCATAAAAGGTGAATAGTAAATTTACAGCCACTTGAATATATTAAGCTTGCATTTATAAGCTGGTGTAACACAAAATAAAAGTTGATCAACTAAATAGATTTATAACTAAATTGTATTTCGATTACAGATTACAAATATTCTATCACAATGACTTGAGTCTGCAATATATTATCTGTAGGTCTGAGAATCGCAGCGCTGTAGTGTCCAATAGCTATATAGTACAAATGATGGGAAACATTGTATTTTTGAGAGTTGGTACTGTGGCAATACTTTCCTATCACAATATGTAAGGTCATTATAATTCCCCACCCAAAACCCCTCCCCATAACCAACCCCCTCCCTTACCCCAACCTCCATCCCAACCCCCTACCCCAACCTCCATCCCAACCCCAACCCCTACCCCTACCCCAACCTCCATCTCAACCCCTATCCCAACCTCCATCTCAACCCCTACCCCAACCTCCATCTCAACCCCTACCCCAACCTCCATCTCAACCCCTATCCCAACCTCCATCCCAACCCCTTTATCCCAACCTCCTTCCAAACCCCCTCCCCTTGAGGGACATACATAACTAACTGTTGATAGATCTGTATCATAATTTATGAAGATATTAACATATTGGGTATTTGGCAAAGCAATTCAGAGGGAAGCTCAACAAAAGATATTGAATGCACAGATCCCTGTACAGTATGTGATGTGTAATCATTTGGAGGTAGTCTGGAATCACCTGAGATGAGTGGGTGGAGGGTGGTGAAAACCAGTGACCCAGTTAAAAAATGGGCATTGATCCAGAATAGTGGGGTGTGATCTCAAAGGAAGTGGAAGGGTATAATAAACTTTAGAAGGTCATGTGCTTATTGAAGTTACTCTCTCTCTCTTCTACAGTATAGGGCTACATGTTAACCAGACAAAAAAAAGAAAGAAAAAAAAATTCTGAACAAAAGGTAAACAAGGAATGTAAGAATAATTGTCTGCTTCCCTTGCATGTATGGCAAAAAAAAACAATCTTGGGATCACATAAAAGGTTTTACCCTAAAGAGAGACTAGTGCAGAAGGAAGGATACCATTCAATCAGAACTTATTTAAAGGGTGTGAAGACTGGCGCAAAAAGAAACGTCTAATGCCGGTAATTTGACCTAGTTTCGAATGAGGTGTAACAGAAGTGTTAGACACCACCATCGATCCCAGAAAATACACACACAGCTTGCTACCGTCGGTAATTAGACACTAGTGTACAGTCAGTACATACAGCTGCGGTCAATACCCACAGCACAGTGTACAAACGATACAGCAATGGACATCTCAGGTCCAGCTAAAGATAACAAGTTATCATGTTTCATTACTGTCTGCATTTTGTAGCGACAAGCAGAAAACTTCACTTGCAAGCAACGGAAAGTTAACTTTTTCAGAGCGTGGCACGTGGTTTGGGGCGAGTTTTCAATGCCTTTAAAGTGTGAATAATGATAGCACAGTTGAGTACAACTTCTAAAACAATGATGTAAATGCTGACAGTTTCCATATAAGCCATCATGTGAGCAAAGAACGAATATGACTGGGCTTATATGTGGTCAAGCTACAAAAAAGCAAGACAAGAGATAATTTGATATTCATGTGAATACTTGGAGTAAATAATATGTAGCAAGCAATGTCAGCTGTACCACGATGCATGAAAAGAACAAGATATACCAGTACCTTGACACCAGTACCAAATGGTTAGTAATGGGAAGATAGCACTGTTGGGAATTAGGCAAATTACCTACAGTAACATCATAGATATAATACCAGGGGGTGAGAAGGGGGTGAGGAGGTGAAGAGGGGTGAGGAGGGGATGAGGAGCAGGTGATGAAGGGATGAGGAGCAGGTGATGAAGGGGTGAGGAGCAGGTGAGGAGGGGGTGAGGAGCGGATTAGGAGGGGTGAGGAAGGTCATGGCTTGGAGCAATTAATTTCACCAACAATGACAATGTGCCAACAGCCTACAGGACCATTAAATTGAATAGACCCTAAATTCTTCAAAATCTGCTAAGATTCTTATTGCAAGACAATTTATCTATTCTCGTTAACTTTTCCTTAGTCCCCTCCCCTCCTACTCCAACACAAGTGCATTTCTATAACACAGTAGTAGTAGCAGTATCATAATCATTGCGACAGTTGTATAGGTGGAAAGGCCTAACATGCAGTGTGAGTAAACAGCTTTATCAGTTTGGCTAGAACTATACCAGAAACCCTATCCAAGATCAATTAAGCAAGGTCCTTACGATAACACAGTAACTTCTTATCTGAAAGCTTAACTAGATATGCATTCTGATAGTGACTATCTGCATTATGGCTACTACACTAAACCTACAAAATAAAAAAAAGTACTGGACTTTCCCAAGTCCCTCCTCAACACAGGTACTACCAACCACCTCCTGAACACAGGTTGATAGGAAAATCATTGTGACCTACTGTAGATGTGGAGAAAGGTATTAAATCTCTTCATATCAGTATGCAAGTTTGCCTAAATGCATTTAGGGCTCATTATGGGACAACAATCACCCAACCACAATTTTCACACAATATGTTGTTGGGTAAGTTATTTTAAAATACATTTTGACCATTAACCACCTGACCTTTGAACTCTGCAAAAAACAGAACTCTACTTTGTGCTTATGTTCTGTCTGTTGACTTCTCACCTCCACAGAAAAGTTCTTCCCCTCACTAAATTGAACTCAAACAAAATTTAAACTCTGTCTGAACACAGACATGAGAGCGAAAATGCACAATCATTGCAGAAAACCGTCATTTAATCTGAGAGATCAAGATGAAGTGTTATTTCTGACTGTGTTTTCCATTCAGAGAGTAACCACTCAGTATTGAGGTATAGCCTACATTAAAATACAGATTCAAATTGACCAAATCAAATATTGTAAATTTTTATGCTTTCTCCATTTCAAGAGCCAAATATTTACCAAGTCAAGTGGGTAAGTTATTGTACTAAGTACTGTTAATGCTGAGTTTGCCTTTCATCTCAAGTACCATTCTGCCTTAACATATGAAAATTGATTGGCACTACTGAACTTTGTCAGTAAAACTAAACTCACAAATGCATGTATGATAAATGTAGTAATTCTAGGTGACTAATTAAATGCATTTCTTTTAATTCAGGAAAATAATAAATTAACCCTACAAACCTTCATAAAACTCCAATTCGCCTTCCATTCTCACATCCCTCATAATTCAACACTGCAAGAATCCATTCTTTAATCTGGCGTTTAGCAACTTTCAAAGATGTATATAGATATATATATCTACAGTACATGTGCAAACCACCAAAAGAAAAACACCCAACAACAATGCCTTGTGCATGTGTGTTATCTTACTCCACAGATGTTTAGATCAATACATCTGAAAACGAAAGCATTCCTGTATATATCCAAAAGTATAAAAAAGATTCTCTCAAATTGCCAAATTGCAATCAGTACCAGCCAGCGCCTCTTTTAACTTCCACTGTAATAATCAAAACAGTCGAACAGTGAGAGAGATGTATTGCGTCCACAAAAACAAGTATATATCGCTGGCAGAGTGAGTATCCACTACTTTCCCAATAGACTGAACACACAGCACTGTATTAACCCTCTTGCCAGGAAGAGAATATGAACAAGTTATTAGCTGGTTGGGAAGCACTCACGGCAACCTTACTTCCTTTTTTGATTAGCCTGTGAGACCCCTAATTTATTTCTTATTTTTTTAAGGTTTTCCTAGTTCGGCTAGATCTAAAACTGGAATGTCCCTCTCTAACCAGGATGAAGCTTTTATATATTGCAACTTTAGGCGTTTCTGTATTAAACAATTAAACAAAAAGTAAGCATGTATAAAGAAGATGAACATAAAAGCCCCAAAATACAAGCAGTATAAAATCTATACAAAAAAAAGTTAAAGCAATGTGCCGAGTCATACAACTAAGAAAGAGAAAGGCAGGCAGACAGACAAGGCCTTCACCATTCATTACTATTTCACACTTTCTTTTTGACATGAAAGCTCTTGATTAGAAGGAAATGTGCAATTTAAGATGACAAACTTGACCTTAAAAGTTGGACCCCGAAGCATGTACTAGTCCTTTAAAATTTCCTGCCTTCATCTCTGGAGAAGACATCACTTAGGATCTAGTGTCAAGACATGATTGCTCATGATTGATTCGACATATTTAGCAATGTTCATCAAAAATAGGTTCAGATATAAAACCAGACTGTATTGATGCAACTTATTTTGTTCTTCAGGAGATATTGAAGAGGTAGCTACCACAAGCCAAAGGATTATAGAGTGGAAGAAGAAGGGGGGGGGGGGGGTTGTCCTGTTGATTGGCGAATATAACTGCACTGGTTGCGTTTCACTTGCACGTTTGGAGAGAAGTGTCAGTTTCATTCTGTTATGACACGACACGACCACAGATCAGTCAAAATTGAATTATAACAACTGCTTTGAGTTTTTTGACAAGCCCCCATCACTACCAACATCTCCCACTGGCTTTCTTCAGTAATCCTATTAAAAAGACCATTAATCATCTTATACATGTCCTAACAAGATCATGGGTTGCAGTATTGCAGTAAGTGCTTTAATATGCTTAATAAAATGAATAACTATTATTTTTGCTAGCGAAAGCAGTCTATTGTGTAGTGAAATAATGTTTTTCTCCCCATCTTTTATTATCAGAACAGGTTCATTGAAAGACCATTAAAGAGAAAGTACATTTCTGAAACAAGAGCTTAAAGGAAAAACCTGGGGTTTTGCAGTGACCTCATAGTAAAGGTTAACATTCTTACACCCTCTATGAAATAACCAGTCAAAAACTACCTATCCCTGAATTTCCAGGAAATGTTCTCATTTTTTAAACACCTACTGTGTCGGCGGCCATTACCTTAATTTCAATAACGAGGGCGCTTCAAAAATGACATTAGCATGTCACATGGTAATTTAAACAATTCCACTCTCTGCATATGAATCGTACACAAGTTTGCTTTCGGAAAACTGCAAAGCGATATTCTTTAAGCAGAAAAGGCTCTCCAGGGTTTATTTCTCCTTTATCCAATATCTGTTTAGAGTGATAAAATTACAATGTTTTCTGGTTGTGGTGTAACTAATTATAAATAACCTACGATCAAATCAAAGTATTTCCTTGTGTGTGTTGCTAATTTCCTCTAGATACAGATATTTGTTCAAGTAAATATTTATATACTAATCCCTCAACGAAAATAAATAGTTTTAATAACCAGAGAAAATATGGTAACAGATACTAATTCTAAAGTTACATTTGCCTTTGTGTTCATAAAACCTGTCATATGGCTATTTTTATTTTTTATTTAAAGTTATTTTGTAATACCGTGTCTTACATGGAGTGACCTACTACGTAGACACGCCTACAGCATGAAAAATAAAAAAATTAATTATTTTTAGATCACTTCCTTTTTCATCGGCCAAATTCATCCATTTCATTATATTATAAATTATATACATGTCCCATATATGTGTACATTGTCATATAAAACAAATAAATGAAACAGGAAATGGTGGTTTTGATAATCCACAGAAATAAGTGACTTATTACAAAAATTCCAAGTGAGCAATGATGTTAACACTTTAATATGGGCCAAGAGCTCACAAGAAGGTAATAACTACATCATATTCTACAGTAAGAAAGTGACATAGTCCTGAATGACATATGAGTGCTACAGAGAAAGGTATGCAGTGAACAACAAAAGAGTGGGCAAAATGTTAATACACAACAAGGAAGTCAGATCATGTGAAAAAAAAATGATATTTCAGAGAGAAATATCCATTCCCGGTAGCACTCAATAAGATAGATAACAGTACATTTATATACTGTACCGAATGAATCTAAATTTGCATTTAATATAATCCAAGTATTAAAATGACTGCCACAGCAAGAAGTCAAAAACGCTGGATGGTTATAGGTCTTCTAAAGAGCAACCAAGAAAGCCACAAACTGACTTAAGTAGTGGTTCCTTGCCACATTTTTGTAATGAGAACATTCAACATATTTAACACTGCAAACAAAATATGTCATTGTCGACCAAAACTGACTTCAAGTGATCAGATAGGATCTGGCATAAATTTGTACGGACCAAACTATTCAGTATCAAGTACAAAGTTCATCCATCCTTTTGCCTTTATCGAAGTTAAAAGGTTTTTTTTCGCCAGAAGTTAACCTCAAAACATCTTTAACAAGACTCCTCGTTAATTGTATGCAATTTATGTGCTCCTTTAAAAGGGGTCAGTTTTACCTAGATGAATCAGGAAAACTCCTCATCTTTCTGTTCAAATTATGTAACATTTATATTAAACGGATCTTTGTGGCTTAACTTTTGGCTGATCATACTTAACAAGCTTTTAACCCATTTGATTAAAACATTTCTGAAAATTCTCAATTCTGTGTCCCACAAATTTCATATGTACAGTAATGGCTTGTTTTACTTGCATATCTTTGAAGTTTATTCAAACTTACTGTTGACCTTTTTGTAAACTGAGGTATTCGTAACAGACCATTGTTTTCAAGTTACCTCATATTGCAGTTTAACACAGCTTAGTCATCCTTGGATTGCAGCAAACCCCGTACATGAAGCTTTAAGATCACAAGTTTTCAATCTCTGTACCGTAGGAAGATCAGCAGATGTAGGGAACTTGAGACAGATAAGTAGTGTGCACCCTTCAAATTAGTGTGTGAGAATTAAGTCTATTCTTTACAAGAAAGTCTCTTTGATGAGTAATAAGCATTGACCTGTGCTCATTACTTCTAAGAGAAAACATTCTTCAGATATATATATGATTCATTTAGTTTGTAATTTAGTGTCACTGTACATCCTAAATTCAAAGAAAAATAAAGCAGTTCTTGAAATTATTAATTATAGGGGCCTCTACTATGAGCATTTCTGGCAACATACATAGAACTATTCAACACATACATAATTGATTAAAACAAATACACATTATGCATCATTAACAATGGGCCTCCAAAACAAAATAACAATTTCAGTAATTTGGGGGGGGGGAGAAGGGGGAGGGGCATTAACTCTACATGCCTTACTTGTTCTGATCACTGTATAACAGTTTACTCTTCCATGGTTCCAATGGGAGAAGAGATATGGATATGGTAACTTACCAATTTAAAACCTCAATAAATTACAAGACCAATAAATTTGCAAAACTTTGCTCTCACTCTGCTTATGTTGGTCTTTCTAAATGAGATTTGTCAAATTACTCTCTCTCGTCAAAACAAACATCACTATTACTAGGCCTCCCTGTTTGAGGAAAGCTGATATCGCACACTTCAGTAAATGATTGTAATGGCTGATCCATTTTATCTAATGAAGGTACCAGTTGACAGAACCAGAGTAAACAACTGTTTAATTACAAATTGTCTTGCTGGGACACAAGCAGTGCAATGCTAAAATTTAATCAACTGATGTCTGGTTGGATGGATAGGGGAAAGTGCATCATATGAATGGAGAAAGGTAAGAAAAGAATGAAATAAATCCAAGTTACAGACAGGCTGCTACAATCCTTCAAATCCCTGAATCTGCAGCAGCACACTAAATGGTCAAGCCCTCCACTGTGACCCAACTCTTTTAGGTGGGTCACCAATTCACCATCCACGGGTACGCAATCGGGGACGCAAAATTTGTATTTCCTTGCAACGGGCGCATTTTGAGAAATTAGACTCCAAGTACACACTCACAAAGTGATTTGTGTCCACAGGACGCAACATCTTAAACATGTTTGCGGCCACTCAGAAAAACTTGCATTCCTGCATTCCTCCCATGAAAACATGCACTTTAAAATACCTCTACAGGAACACACATACAATACTTAACTATTATGACTCCTTACAACACATTGGCTTGTGTGTAACAGAAAAAATATGTAACCTATAACTAATATACAACAACAAAATTACTGTCAAATTCTGAAGCGGGAAATGTTGCTGTAGACTAGTTACCATATATGCTGGTCTAGACATCATGTAGTGCACACTTCTGTACGGGGTATACAACTCCCTTACATAGCATCTATGAAAATGTTATTGGCTATGAATACGCTGCGAATGCCTAAAGAGAAAATGCAAGAAGGAACATACTGCACTTTTAACTGATTTTATTGAGCCCCTTAAATTTTGTCGTAAATATTACTCATAGATCTCAACGACACAAGAACACGCCCCTAAGAGACCTAGTACTTGCTCACAACTTTTATGAACATATGCTACCATAAACAGTTATTCAGTTATTGGATTTGTGTACAGCAAAATTGCTCCATTTTTGCCTGTCTCTGATATATATTCCAACTTTTAAAGGCCTAATTGATAACCAATTCACACTTATGTGATCTAGCCTGCTGTGACCTTTCACCGTATATGTGGCCTTTAATTGACTCAATGAGTTCACATACTTATTAGATCTGTTATTTATTGATAAGACGAGTAATTGAATGACACAGTAGCCGAGCAAACTGACAGGGAAATTGACATTAACAGAGGAAGGAGTGAACTGACAGGACTAACAGCACAGAACACTAAGTACATTATATATAATGTAAAAGAAATACTTAAAAATTACCATTTAACAGCTTCGGCTTTGGGTTTTCAGTTCCCTGATCGGACAGTTCACTGCCAAGGAATCTGGCTTTCAATGATGAACGCCCCTGCACAGATAAAAACAAATAAGTATTCAATCAAGGTATATCTATATGTAGGTAGCCATGTAATACAATGTACATTTTTTAAAAACAATACATGCATGCATACAGTAAAGTTTACGAGGATACCACTAAACAAGGTATTTAAAAAGTTTCTGACATTTCCAACAACAAGTCCTGCACACACCAAAACTGTAAAGTACATTATAGAATAAATACAAAGATGTGGACATTTTGTCTTCTTCTTGCTTTGTTCACATGAATTTGTGTGTCATGATTTGTCAACTGACAAGTTGAACACTCTACATGAAATGTCTACTTTTTTACAGGGGCTTTTTGTGTTTATTTTATCACTCCACTTACATTAACACAACTTGATGAAGTTATATCCATCTTAATCAAGTCCTTTACCCAAGTATTTTTTTTTTTTTCTGGCAAAATGATGGAACTTGTGTATTGACTTCTTGTAATACTTTTAGTGTACTCAACCTTTTAAATAAATCACGCTTTAGAAGTCATGTGACATTGCATGCATTTCAGTGGCCAAAATGCAAATGCAATATGATTCTCCTATCAATTTTCCAACATTATCACATCTGATCTTTTGTTTGTTTGTTCCAACTTTACTTTTTGTTCTTTTCATAAAATGTGTACAGTAATTTCAAGTTATATTCACAAAAGCAAATTTTTCATTAATTAGCAAATATAGAATGCAACACTAAACTTACAGTAATAGAAATAGACAAAATGCATACATAACATTTATTCTGCTACTAAGTTGAAAAGAAAGAGGAGAGCCTTAAGAAAACTACGGGAAGCTTTGCTTTATCTTATGATATTATTCAGTACTCGAATTGCCAAGTATGATACTACAGCACAAACTTTATCCATCCTGTAGGCTGTAGCTTCACACCTTCTCTAACCACAAATCAGTAAATCCACATGTGGTCAATATGCATTCATGACACAGTGTGAAATAGCCTGCCCAACAGCCTGACAGAGATTAGGAACTTCATACCAGTGCTTACATTAAAGGGACAATGACTGAGTAAGTTCTATAACATTTATGTGTTATGAATGGAGTATACTGAGGATAGCCCCCCCCCCCCTTCCACCTTTTTTGGGAATTTATACAGTGAATCTCAAAAAAGAAGTTAACCTCCAATTCAAAATGTTCTCCTTTAGTACACAATGTGCATAGAACATCATTTGTAGCTGCAGCATGGAGAATAGATTCCATTATTATTTTTTTTATTTATTTTTTTTTTGGGGGGGGGACTAGTTTAGTGCCAGTTTATTTCATGGATATTAAAAGTTTACTATGGTAATATGTTAATTATCTATAAGATGACTTACTTTTTTTTACAAATTTTTTTTAAATAATTATCTTTTATTGTAATTATATTAGAATAAAAGAACTTGATGACTTTAGAAAATATCTTCTGTGATATGTTAAGTGTTAACTAGTTATATACAAACAAAATTGATCATAAAAATATAAACCCATACTTAATCAAATGTGTCATTTGAGACTTATATCAAATGCATGTTCAAGGACAGCAAACACAGTAACCAGAAACTGACATGAGTAAATGGTATTTATAGGTTTTACTGTGCAAGAATAAACCCGCAATGTGTAACTGTTCTGTGTGCAGTAAGCCTTGAAGCAACATACCGTATGTACAATCGTATGGCGGTGGTGTACGGTTACTTCACATGTTCAATTACTTTGCAAATTCAAGTAAGTACTATGTTACTAATTGACACTGCAGTTGCAGTTTTTGTAGCTCAAATGGTTCCCACTTTTGCATTTGCAATTTTAATCTACAAAGCCTAAACGAAAATCAATGGAAGAATCAATTTGGTATTTTGAGACACTTTCATGGACTATTCCATCCATTTAACAGGATTATATGTACAGCTAACCTCCATGCATACCTTAACTTAGGGAAATTGTTGCAGTTTTACCATATATACCATCAAACCATGATTACTTGGCGACTGTTCACATATCATCATTCCTCATCAATTTCAGCTATAAAGCACAAAACAGCCTTAGAATCCACAGACATGACACAAGTTAGAAAGCATAGCACAATATAATATCAGCATGGATCATACAAGTTACAATGTCACTAACAAAGTTCAGTTCTTTTCATTACATGTAAACTAACATTAATATGGGTACATGAACCTACTATCATTTAGTCAATATTAGCTAGAGCAAACTCCAAAATTACTAGTCATAGATGCTGTTTCCAGGCATTGGACAAGAGTTTTAACCTTAACTACTGTAAGTAAGAAGCTTTTCATTATAAGGATCTTAAATCTGTGACAATGGCATTAGCTGCCTTCCCCCCCCCCCCCTCCCTCCTTGGGAAAACCCAAGGTCATGTTTCAAAATTGTCTCAAAATTTTGAAGGGCATAAACAAGCAAAGCAACAATACTATTTGTGTCCTGTGGTATATACTTCAAATTTTGCTTTATACAATCAATTCCTTGTTGATACATAACCAAGAGAAGTACTGTAACAAGCACCTCCCTGTAGCTTTTATAATGAAGGTTTTGGCTATTTACCCGATCATTGTTTGAGAAAGCATGGCTTATTTTGCTGGCTTATTTACCCGATCACAGTCTGTGAGCTGAGAGACTCATCAAAGCATAGAGCAGTGAATTTGTGTCTAAGAGTTAAGATGCATTTTACCATCTCAGTGTAGTGTATTGTATAAATGACAATTGTATCCAAAGATATTTGAAGTCTCAATGTGTGTTTGCCAAATTTAACTTTGATCTTTCCAGCTTACTGCCCTAAAAGCTCAGTGAAATCACACCGTTCTATGCAATTTTCATATTAATAATCATTATTTTCATTAAGTTAGCTGTCATTAAACATTTTCAGCTGAATAAAATTCGCCGGATTTTTTAACGAGTTCGTACATTCTACAAACTTCACCCAAATTTGCAAGCCCTGCCCAACAGATCATGCACCAATCAAATCTCTCTGTTTTGTTTACAACCATTAGGCATAGGACTTACGTGTCTACAATACAAGTATATAGGTTACATTTGTGTAATGAACATGCTGATATAGGCAGTCCAAGTGATTTTACAGTAAATCGTTCGCACCATAAGGGCAACAGAAAATAAATTTCTTTCTTTAGATTGCGACAGCTTTTATCCATTAAACCTGCCTGGTCAGAGTGCATTTAGAATAACAAACATTGAAACACGTATTGAGACTTTACATATAATTTTTCAAATATACTTATTGCACTTGGAAGGGATGTGGCCCTCAGGTCACTGAAACAGACTCCAGTATAGGGGGTTATGGGACTCTCCCAAGGAAACAAATAATGTAAAATGGTGCATTCTGAGATATATTTAGAATATAAATAAGTTTTAATTTAGGTGTACATGCAAAGTTGGGCTAATAACTAGTTAAAATTTGTGTGTGTGTTGGAAAGAGGGGTGGGGCAGCTGAAAAGCACCCCCTGTATCAGGGCCTGATGCTGTGGTTCTATCAACCAGACTGCTAAATAAGTGTTACATCTGGCATATTTAACCTATGATTGCGTAAATTAGCATCCCTTATTTAACTGACGATAGGGTAAATAAGCACCAATGCATAAATTTATTCAACCGACGATCAAGTAAACAACAGTGCCATAATTACTGAACCGGCAATCTGGTACATAGCTGCCACCACGAAAATCATGCTTTGCTTATAGTTCTTTGCTTATAGAATCTTTGCTTTGCTTATAGAATCTCAAAATAAAATGTCTTGCTATGCATAGCAATTGATTTAGGCTCTGTTTCAACAATGACACATCTCTCAACTGTTGGTTCTTGCTCCTTACACAAGCTTGCCTTCAGAAAGTTTGTTTTAGACTTTGTTACTCCTTGCAAAGAAAGAGACCAGCCCCCTACTGGTCAAGGCTTACTCTCTTAATGGCAATTAGTCTCATCAATTTTCGGGTGTTGATTGTTTCGATTCGCGAAATCCATCCACCTATTGTAAACCTATAGGCCTAGGCTATGTTATACTATTGCTACAGCCCATACGGTAATAGTGCGTAACGTAGAAACTCTTCAATGAAGGTTAGGCCTTCCCTGTGCAAACTCAGTTACTGTTGACTACAGAAAGATTTTACTAGCCTAACCTTACTGCGGCTGGATACATTTTCCAGGAGGTAGGATTTGAAACTGCCTCTGGAACCCGAGGTACTCATTTTGGAAACAGAAGTCTGGCACCTCAAAAGGACCTCAATACCCTGATGAGATTAAAGAGGAAGAAAAACCTTCAACAAATAAGTAGGCCATTTTAGAGTGCAGTCCGCTTGGTAAAAGTAGCCTTACTCTGTAACGTTAAAAATTACAGTATGATTTAATATGCTACACGCAGTGCAGTGAGGTGTAAACGCAAGGGTACAAAGATTTAAATCATGGTATCTCAAAATGTACGATCGGAACTTTTCTTGCTCTCTAAGAGGAAGGGACAGATTGGGAGCGATGATGGAGAAACTAGAAAGTGGAGAACAGGGAAGTGGAGAACAAGTGAATGGGAACAAGGAAGATGGCATAGAGGAGTAGGGGTGGAAAATGGAGAGCTTGGAGGTGCAGATCAGGGGTTGGAGACCGGGGATAGAAGAGCAGCGAAGGGGAAGCGCAGAAGGGTAGCAGAAGGGGAAGCAAGCTGATTGGAGGGAGGAAAAGGGAGAAGGACAGGGTCAGTGGCTCATGCAGAGTAACGCATATAGAAATTGTTCTTTACCACAATAAATTATAGCACAAAGTGATGGTTCCCAGCAAACACAAAAACGTTTTAAAAACGTTATTAATATGTAACTTTCGAAGTCTCTTTCCAACCAGTATCATGTAATGAATATATCACATACATATAAATTGAGACCAGTGCTTGATTTATAACTTGGAGGACTCGGGCACTTCAGTTTTCGGTGTGCCCCTCGTCATACACATATATTGAAATACATGGCAAATGACCAGCCTTATTTATCAAAGTCACTTCATTGCATGTATAACTGGAACTGACAAATTATAAATACATACATACATACAGGGATGTGCCCAGGATTTCCTGAATGCCGGGTATACTGATCGCCGTCCTGGGGGAGGGGTGTAAGGACCCCCTCCCCTTTGAGAAATTTTTCGACTTTTTGAAGGTGCTCAAATGCTGGCACTTGTGTAGCTTTTTAAGCACATACACTAGTTTTGCTAGCAATTTACATTTTCAATTTTTTTAAGTGAAATATATTACGTACCTGGTAAAAGTTATGAATTTATTTCAAAGAGATTTTACAAGGGACCGATTGAGAGCCGTAAGTAATGTTTCTCGCATGCGTAACTGATGCATTATTAGTCTATATGATTTTGGCATAGGCTAGGCCCAATTTATGTTGATATATTGTTATAGGAATGATTTTAGATGAAAATAGTGCTGGGCGGGATTTACGATTTTTAAGACAGTGCTGGGCGGTAATTTGTAGTGTATATATACATATACATATATGTATATACACACACACACATATATATATATATATATATATATATATATATATATATATATATATATATATATATATATATATATATATATATATGTATATATATATATATATGTGTGTGTGTGTGTGTATATATAGATGAGATTTTCAACTGACATGTGCTACCCACTATCTGACAGCTGATGAGTTGGGTTATCACAGCACATTCAACTTTTGCCACCATCACCGTTTAGCTTTTGAGCTAGTAGGTGGAATTTGGTTAGTCATCATCATTCTTTTTGAGGCTTGTATGGCAGATGGGTTGGGTTGGGAGCATTATGCTAAACATTGAGCTCTTCTAGCTCAAAAGCTAAACGGTGATGGTGGCAAAAGTTGAATATGCTGTGATAACCCAACCCATCAGCTGTCATATAGTGGGTAGCACATGTCAGTTGAAAATCTCATCTATGCCTAGCGGCCTTGAAAAGCGACCAGTTTAATGTGTAAGTTAATGGGGCAATTAATTGTGGTGCGACACCTAGACCTACATACGCCCCTTATTTCTTCAAGAGGTGCGAAAAACTAGAGCCATAGAGAGGGCAGTACTTCATTTTGTCGTGTCCGTTAAAATGATCCATCGGCGATCAGACTTGGACAAGGGTCCTACTTTCGTCGATTCCGACAAATTTTCGATACAATATCGGTACAGAAGTTCTCCTCATATTGCATGTAAATAATTTAGTCACCTCTCATTTCACATAATGGAAACAGTGATTTAGCGACTTTTGCATAACGTTTATAGGCTAGTTTTAGTTTCCGGATTGCCGTGTCTTCATATGGAAAATGTGTCTCGGACGGAAGTGATGAGCTGAGCGTCCCAGACTAAGCGAAACATCCTTTAATTAAGGTTTATTTGGGGAATAAACATTAAAATTTAGGGAAATATAATTGGTGAAATTTTCATTTGAGTCATTGCAAACTTATTTTGAGTTAACTTGATATAGCTTTGGTAAACTTAATCAGCGCCCAAATATGCATAAATCTGCTGGAAAGATCAAACAAAACGATAGTATTGCACGACTCGATGTAGGGTATTTCATTTTATTTTTAAAACCCTACATTTCTTCGACATAACCTGCTACGTTTCAGTAGTTTGAATTGGCTGTGAAAGTATATCAAATACATTTTTATTTTTTCTCATGTACCAGCTACGCGTATATATAAGCATCCGGCAGTAAGGTAGTTGGTACACTGGTAAATATTGTCAGGTAGTTATTAGACATCCCGCTCCCCCTCACCCACCCACCATCGCCTTTTAGTTCAAGGAATATGCAAACTGGTTTTCCATGTATAGATGAGTCAACTGGCGCCCGGGTGTCTCCCTATGTCAGGAAAACTAGAGTGAGAAGCAGGGGAACATCTTTTCAGCTCTGTTACCTAACATACCAGCGGTTTTGATATTGAAGTGTATGGACTATGGATGGACGTACATTAGAAGGAATATTTGGGATAATTGATGCAGTTTAGATCACTCAGCTTCCATATAGCAGAGGCCTAAAGTATAAATCTATGTTTAGTACTGGTGAGTTTACAATTTAGTAACGAAACAATTCTTTGGGCTCTTGCAGTTAAAAATCAACATGGTCATGATGAAGGGAAATGAATGTGATGTGGATAACAACCGTGTCTGCGATCATGACAGGTATAATTTTTTTAGCTATATAGGCCTACAAGGCCAAGTACAACAGCTGAGCTGGTCTAGACCACATTATCTTGATCATTTTGTGTGTATGTCAATGGGAATAATGTATACTACCCGGAAATGTCTAGCGGAACTGGTACTTGCTCATTTGACAGCACAATGTAACTAGACCCAATTCACATGAATTATATTGTTCCTAGTTCTACCTGGCGGCCTACCGGGGATTCTGGTTGTAAGTACTATTTGGAACTGCACATTCGTGTTTTCTTCAATCCTTAGACCTTACATATGTTTATTGAAACATAAAGGTAAATGATCTCGGTGATAAATTTTTATTCTGAAGTTGTTCTTGTAAAAGTTGTAGTCAAGTCCGAACGTAGCCTAATTACAACTAGTAATGCGAGAACATACGGATGCATCCATTTAATTGTCATTTAGCGTGTTGTCACAGAGGCTATAGATGGCTTTTCGATAAAAATCTCAGGATTATACATGCCATTGACACTCAACTAAAAAGACTATCCTGATGACAGGGGGAAAAATTCCTATGAGAGTTAAACACAAAACAGCTCAACTGAACATACCGTAACGTAAGATTTTAGAGTGATCATGCAATTAAATTAAGAAACTTTCTATAAACTCTTCTTGTTCTCGAATTGATGAATAACATAAAATCTCTGTCTGGTGACCAAATTTCTCACCCAAAAAGTACAGGGGTTAGCCTTTGTTAAAACAATGTCAAATTTTAATTTAAACAATTGGTGTAGGCTAGTTTGTTTTCCTCGTCATTGTGTAGATGGGAAAAAGAAGGAAAAATTGGATTCTAATTAGTTTTTAAAAGAATCACAGAATACTGCATTCCCCCGTCCCCCCCCCCCCCCCATAATGTCACAGATATTGGAATATGATCACATTTATGCATGAAGCATGAAAACATTAAACGTTGTGCTAGGGTGCATCTTACTGTACATGATTCAGTTTCTTATTATTTGTTTTATTATTTAGGTGCTTTAACAAGGAATGACAGAGTTCTAAGATCTGTTGGTGGCATTACTATGAACTCACACAAAGTGAAAGGAAATGCTCACTGTCTTTGAGCCGTATAACAAGTGGTTACATATATATATTCAAGTGAGGTGGATCATCAATCATACGTACAGGCTTCCTAGAGATTCTGGAAGGAGTATCTCTCCTTCTGAAGTACTAAAGAAAAGGGAAAAAGCAAATCATAGAAATATAAAATGGATGTGTTAGTTTCTCAAGTGGTGACCATGATAATTTTGCTGACACTTTCATTAGCAATCGGTATGATACCAGCTCTGCTGGTTGGTCCTTTGCAGCTTCGGACAAATCGAGTGGGCACTTTATCTACTAATGACATCATAAGTGTACTGAGCTGCTTTGGTGGTGGAGTCTTTTTTGCCACTTGCTTCTTGGATCTTGTACCCAACGTTAGAGAGAGTGTAAGCATTGCCCTAAGCTACTCAAATGTTGAAACCGATTTCCCTGTTGCTGACTTTATCATAGCGATGGGATTGTTCATGATTTTGATTATTGAACAGACGGCTCTTACATTCAAACAAAGCCATGATGTCGATCCTCATGCCCGTTACCATGGCCACGGAGATGAAGGTAGACCACTTCTAGAGTCGGCGGGAAGCCAGTACTGTTCATCCACTGAACAGAATTTGACCGCACAGGTGGAAGGTGCAAGCCATGTGGATAACTCCACCCATGATGATAGTAACAGAGGTTTGGCCGTGGATGCAACGCTCGAACGAACCTCATCGTTAGAAAAGTCTAATGGAAGAAACCATTCCAGCCATGCCCATTCTAGTATCGATTCTAGTAATGGAGATGATTGCCATCAACTTCACTCCCCCTCCAAGCTTCGCTCTCTTCTACTCCTTGGAGCACTCTCCATCCATTCCGTCTTCGAAGGATTGGCAATCGGAATCCAGGAGACGGAAAATGATGTCTGGACACTCTCGGTGGCAGTATTTATTCACAAATCCATCTTAGCCTTTAGCTTAGGAGTGAATTTTTTGAAGACTGGAATGAGTAAAATGGGTATGTTTCAGTCCTTGATACTCTTTTCTCTGATGGCGCCAGTGGGAATCACTATAGGCATAATCATCACAGAAGAGTTCTCACAGAAGTTTCAGCAAAGCATAGCAAATGGATCTTTACAAGGGCTGGCCACTGGCACCTTTCTCTACATTACCTTTTTTGAAGTGCTACCTCATGAGATGAGCACTCCAAAAAATCGTTTGCTCAAAGTTCTTTCAATCGTGCTTGGATTTTCTGTGATATGTTTGCTGATTCTTTTGTTCTCACAAAGTCCAAGTGTGGACCCATAAACATTTTTATCATGTGGCAAAATCCGAATCACCAACGACAATTGGTCAACGAAAAGTGGACAGAAAACATTAAAAGATAGGAGAAACATGGACCAATGAAAGAATATACAAAAGTCAACCAGTAATCATTAATAGTTAAGAGAGGCTGATAGATGGATATTCCACATGAGATAATACATAGGTTCACATTACAAATAGAGTACCTTTGCAATAAGGATACATTTTATATTCTAGTACAGAAACATTGCTATTCTCCTTTCAAGAGATATATCCATTTATGCTAAAATCGCAAATATTTATGTACTATCCCCTTTTTAATTAAGCTCATATTAATGAAAAATATTTAGGGTACTCGATGAAACAGGCTACGTATATGGCAGATGTAATTATCAAAGTGCTAAAATATATAATTTGTATATAACCTTCTGTTCCTCCTTGGAACTCAAAGTGGGAAAAGGGTAAGCAAAATATTAAAACATTCCTAGTTTATAGCAATGCCAATAAAGAGTAATTTTACAAAGTTTCTAAACCATTGATTTTTTTTTTTAAAGAAACACTGATATGATCAGGTCTCTTGGAAGTTGTTTGTTTATCAGATGTTCATGCTTTTTTTATTCCTTGCCAGAGGCAATGGAATCGATGTGATGGTGATGGCATATGTGTGTATGTATGTATGTATGTATGTACCTATGCGTGTATGTATGTATGTATGTATTTTAGATCCTCCTGCAAGCAGGAACTCGCGAAGAAGCCCCATTGGCTTATCAAAGCCGCAAGCTGACCGAAGTCAGTCTCTTAGATTCATATTTAAAGTCCATGATTATGAATTGTCAATTGTCAACAACTCTGTAACTGGACAACATACATTAATCTTGGAGTGACTCGAACTGGGGACTTTATGTTTGAAAGGCACCGATGTGTGTGTGTATGCAGGCGCGTATCCAGGATTTTCTAACCCGGGGGGCGCGAATTACTATCTAAGCGGAGTGCCACCATCGGTTGGCGCGGAGCCTACAAGAAAATTTCTGGTTTTGATACCCCCCAGATCACCGGAAATGGCACTTCTCGGGCTTGAAAATGACCAACCAGATGTAAACTTTTGCCTGAGAACCAAGTATTTCCCAAAAGTTTTTTTATTCCATCCATAACCTTTTTGAAGATTGTCATCAGTCACACATCATGTTCGACCTCATTGCATGTCCTATGGATGATTGCTTTTGTAGGTGATTCTACGTCACGGCCCACAATATCCGAAAGCCCCACTTTTCAAGGATTTAAGCCCATTATTTGTTGAGAATTTGAAAATTCACATTTCTCGTGAATAAAAATCACTTGAAAACATACCCATAATGTTGCACAAAATTCTATCTATGGACAACCAATATAGAAAAACCTCCTTGAACCCCTAATAGACAGGTCAAAATTGCACTAGTAGAGGAAAGTATGATGAAGAATGTTGGTGAGGAAATTTTGGAAAATTCCGACACAGTTAATTTATTGGTGTAGAAATATTGCAACCTCTTATAATGGCTATTATAAAACTTGGTTGAAGGAAATGACAAATAGCAGATATTTCCGATATCAGGTATATCGAAACCGAACACTACACACAGGCGTAGGTCCCGTAGGAGGCGGGGCTGCAGCCCCCCCCCTTCCCGCAACCAAATTTTTCCCATTTTTTTCGGGCACCTACTGAAAGAAAAATAAATAGCAATGAATAGCTTAAAAATGATCTCCTTGGTAATTAAAATAAAGTTCTAAGCTTGGCCGACATTACTACTGTAAAAGAGTTTTGACATAAATGGATCTGTATGCTTTTTCTCCATCTACATAAGACATTTGGTTGTTTACATTAGCATCCGGCGGTATACTGTGCAACTTTCACGGATCTTAAGGCACACGATGCCATGCAATGTAATGACCGATGCTTGCTTATATGATATTGGCATCGATGTGTTTAACGCGCGCTTAGCGCGCGAAAAATTTTGGCTTTTTTTTCGGGCAAGTCGTTACAGCCCCAAATCCAATTTGGCTCCTACGCCTTTGACTACACACATAGACAGTTTTTGAGGCTGTTCATCTTGGAACATGCATTTCAATGCTCACTGATATGATGTTATATCTGCTCTTTGCTTTACAAATTCGAACAGGCGTGTAGCGAGTAATTGCCAAGGGAGGGGCGAAGCCTGTAGGCAAACTATCTAAGCGAAGCGCCACCATGATTGGCGCGAAGCGTACAAGAAAAATTTTGGCCGAAAATGCCTCCCAGATCGCTGGAAATGACACTTCCCAGGCCTTGTAAGTTGCATCTAAGCATTGTCTATTTTGAAATTACTAGCGATGTCGTAAAGAAAATTTGCTCGGGGGGGGGGCGGTCGCCCCCTTCCCGAAATGCGTCATGTTCCCCGACGACTCGGTCGAGTTCAAGACCAGCCACAGTTGGTTCCGTATAGCACAATTGTTAAGGCGTCCATACACACACACGCGTTATGATAGACCATATAGATACATTAGTGAGAGAGGAAAAATGGAAACGTCAAAAATGGAGTTGTCGGTGTAAGGGGTAGGGTGAGGCGCACACCCCCTACGTAATCCTTGATCTGTCACTGGCTACCCTGTGTATATAATTGGGATCAGCGCTTTAACTATGACTGTTGCTCTTTCTCTTCCCGAGGTCTTGGCTATCTTCTACTCCCTCCTTTTTCTCTCTTTTTTCTTTTTCTTTTCCCTTCCTTTCTCTCCTCCTTTTCTTTTTCCCCCTCCTTTTCCCTTTTTTCTTCTCTTTTTTCTCTCCTCTTTTCCTTACCCGGGGGGCGCGCGCCCCCAACGCCCCCCTGGATACGCACCTGTGTATGTATGTGACACTTGCTTATAAACACTGTAACTCAAAAATTAATCATGTATTAACTTCTTACTTGCTATGTGGATCTGTCTTACTGGGTACAAAGAGCCTATTGTTTTATGTGAAGTTCAATGGTCATTTGGGGTCAATAGAGGTCAAAGTCTTAAAACTTTGTAAACACCATAACTTTTAAAGGACATCCTTGTTGAGCTCATACATGGTATGTAGATTCAGCTTTTTGAGTACAGAAACCTAATTTGGAAATTGGTGGAGGTCAAAGGTCATTTGCGGTCAACATTTAAGTGACAGTCAGAAAATCTTGTAAACACAAGAAGTATATTTTTCTTGAACTTCATACTCAGTATGTAGATCCAGCTTGGTGACTGCAAGCATCCTATTGAAATTGGTAGAAGTCAAAGGTCACATGAGGTAAACAGGCATCAAAGTCTGAAAACATTGTAAACATGATAACTCCAAAATTAAAGCTACAATTAGTCTAAATTCTCGAGGGCTATGATTTTCTTTTGGTGAACATAGTTTGGTCAAGTTTAGTTCTGTGAAGGGGCTCTGTAGGTGGTCTTCAACGAAACATACCTGGCATCCAGGTAATGAAATCTGCTTCAGAGTTCATACTCTTGCTTTAAACATGCACTTAAACCTCCTATCTGTTTGCCCCCCTCAGCCTCAAATGGGCACACACTGGCTCAAGGGGTCAAAAGCTTATCTCAAATGGTGGAAAATATTGGCCAATCTCTCAAAAATATCTCCCAATGTATAAACAATGTCATGTAAATCTCAATTTTTAAAGGGATTGCTAGCTCAAAATTGGTAAAATGTGTCAATATTTCACTTAGGAAGACTTCTCTCTGGACATTGAAACAATTTTCTAAACTGTAAAAACCTTACCAGTGAATGGCGCCTACAAGGGATGGCTACAAACTATTTTGGGTTCTCACTTAATTCTTGGACAAATTTAACAAAATGACATTACAGATTTTGAAAATCATGGAAGTCCAAGCTTGTATTTCCTAGCAGCTAGGTTTTCACTCACGATGTTATATCCTCATTTTGTACGGATGAAGTGACTTAGCCTTATAATGTGTCAACAAACTATCCTCAAGAATTGGATCTCATACACGATAAATGGATTCAACTTATTTTGCTGTCTCTTGCCTTCAATTTTTGAGCCAAGCCTATCAAGCCTAACCAATATTTGCTACAGCCCAGTAAGTGGTATGTAGTATAGCACTGTATTGTATAACTATGGCATAACCTACCCGCCATAAATCCAAAACTGGGGAAGAGCCTTCGCATATTGAAACTAAAGAACTTGTCTCAGAGATAATTTCAGAAATAAAAAAGAATGCCAACTTTAAAACAATTTTGCAAAGCTGCATAGAAAATGCAATTGAGAAAATGATAACGAAACTTATTGACGAGCAGGAAAAGCAAAAATATTTGATCTGGGAAACAAACTTGAAGAGAAAGAAAATTAAATTGAACATTTGAACAAAACATCGGAATCATGAAAACAATCTTCAACATCTGAAAGATAAGATAAATTATTTGGAACAATACTCCAGACGAACTTGCTTGTGTGTATTTGAGATAGACGAACGGCCAGGTGAAAACCCAGGTAGCCTTATGACCAGTCTCGTCGCCTCGCAAAAGTCAAGCTTGAAACTGCATTTTCAGAGGATGAAACTGAGCGCACTCATAGAGTTGGTGGGTCCTAAAGTGGCCGGAAGGGAAAGCTCGTGGAATCATCATCAAGTTCAAGAGTTACAAAAGATGAGAAAACTTCCTTCGCAACAGAAGGGAAGCTGAAAGGGACGGGCATTGTCCAGGGGCGTAGCGAGCGGGGTGGGGGGGGGGGTGTCACACCCCCCAATAATTTGGTCGCTGTCGGCAAATTTTGAGTCTGTCGGCAAAAGGAGAAAAGGTGAAGAGAGCGGAAGGGGAAGAAAGAAGGAAAGCTGAATAGAGAAAAGGAGAACGGGAGCTTCTTCCGTGCCAAATTTGACTTAAAATATGCACCAGATTGCATCTAAGGACGTTTCAAAACTAAAAATTTTCCAAAGGGGAGGGGTAGACCCCCTACCCTTAGACCCCTCCCCCATTTCAGTCACCACTTCCAGATCCGTCGGCAAATCAAATTTGACTTAAAATATGCACCAGATTGCATCTAAGGACGTTTCAAAACTAAAAAATTTCCAAAGGGGAGGGGTAGACCCCCTACCCTTAGACCCCTCCCCCAATTCAGTCACCACTTCCAGATCCGTCGGCAAATCAAATTTGACTTAAAATATGCACCAGATTGCATCTAAGGACGTTTCAAAACTAACAAATTTCCAAAGGGGAGGGGGACACCCCCTACCCTTAGACCCCTCCCCCATTTCAGTCACCACTTCCAGATCCGTCGGCAAATCAAATTTGACTTAAAATATGCACCAGATTGCATCTAAGGACGTTTCAAAACTAAAAACTTGCCAAAGGTGAGGGGGACACCCCCTCTCCTTAGACCCCTCCCCCATTTCAGTCACCACTTCCAGATCCGTCGGCAAATCAAATTCTCCACACCCCCAACAAAAACCCCTTCGCTACGCCCCTGGCATTGTCAAAGAAAACCTCACGTAACTATTAAAAAAGATTATAAATCAATTCATTTGTACAGTTGGATCAGCTGACTGGAGCTCAATCTTATCACTTAATGATGTCAGTTTCGCATATGATTCATTCGAAAATATTTCTTGAAACAATATCTGAATATTGTTTTCCATTTATAGCCTAAGTATCAATAATAAACCTAATACCAAAGAGCGGCATTCTTGGATCCCCTCAGGAAATCTCAAATCAATGTAAGTTAAAAAAAAAAAAAAAAATTTATACAGACGACTATTACGAAATCTGTTAATTGCACGTAAACAAAACCAACTTTACAAAATTCCAAAATTCCAAAACAAATTAAATCATATCATACGTTTATCCCCCCCCCCCCAAAAAAAAACTTTTCTGACAAACTCGATAAGTTGCAATAATTGCAATTCAATTGCTGATATCACCAATTATTTGATGATATAAACAAATATTTGATGATATCACCAATTATTCGATGATATCATCAAATCAATTGATGATATCAGCAATTGAATTGGTGATATCAGGAAATGAATTGGTGATATCAGCAGTTCTACATATTTAATTTGTGATATCAGCAATTGATTTGGTGTTATCAGCAAATGATTTCATGATATCAATAAATGATTTCATGATATCAGCAAATCATTTGATGATATCAGCAAATTATTTGATGATATCACCAATTGATATAGAGATATTTGACGATATAAGCAATCACCAATTCAATTGCTGATATCAGTAATTTAACCGTAAAAACGCTGCTTTTAAGATTAGCGTCCCCACTTTAGTTTGTTGGCGGCAAAAAGGACACTTTTCACTGGCCTAGCCTGTATGCATAATGCATACATACGTACATCGGCCTACATTATATGTACATAGCCTAAGTTGTTTTCGACCAATGAAGTAGTAGTACATCGTAAAACTCCAGAAATGCGAGTGAGTGCAGCATGAATGTTCACACGTCCCTTCAGCATTTTCCAAAGCAGTGTACATATACTGAACAAACACTGTACGTGTACCGGTACGGTCAGATTGTTCGTGGCTACAACTAGGCACAGATGAACTGAATTGCTGATATGTACATATCAACAAATTATTTGGTGATATCACCAATTCATTTGATGATATCAGCAATTCAACCATTTGTTGATATCAGCAATTGAATTGGTGAATCAGCAAATGATTTGATGATATCAACAAATGATTTGCTGATATCAGCAAATGATTTGCTGATATCATCTAATCATTTGCGCATAATTCCTGATATCACCAATTCATTTGCTAATATCAGCAAATCGATCATTTATTGATATGTACATAACAACAATTCATTTGCTGATATAACCAATTCAATTGCTGATATCATCAATTGATTTGCTGATATCATTAAATAATTGGTGATATCATCACATATTTGTTGATATCATCAAATAATTGGTAATATCAGCAATTGAATTGGTGATTTCAGCAAATGAATTGCTGATATCAGAATAAAGCTTGAAACGGCTTGCCATACGGACGTGCGCTCCCATCCAATAATAGTGCACAGTTGTAATTATAAAGTTGCCGCTTTCGTTGGTTTATATTCGAACCGTTGCTCGATCGGCTAGTCAGTACATGCAGTCGGTCGCCAAAAAAAAATCATGAGGAATAGTAATGTACGACCGTGCTTATGTAACATATGAAGGTAGTGTCTCACTTTTTGAATGTCATGCCCAAATTTGCTGGTGCGTTTTTGCAATTCCAAAATGTTTCTCCCCTCCCCTTCCCTTAGCACACCCCTACCCTAACCCACCCCACCCCTACCCCACCCAACCCCCACTTCTTCGAAATTGCTGGTACGTATACCACGGAAGCATTACCAATGAAGTGTGTACGACCTTTGTAACGTTGGTGGAGATATGTTATAAACAGGGAGAGTCCCTTACGTATTCCTCGAGTTAAACAAACCTAATGGAGGTAATATTGCCATAAGTGTTGTGCTAATGGAAATTAAATCGTTGAGTAGTTTTAAATGAACAGTCATTTTGAAGGAAATACATATTTTAAATAGATTGTATTACTCATATAGAAATAAAGTGGTTATTGTTTTCAAAAATATTTAAAAAAAAGAATCCATATCACTATTAAAATAATGGTATAGTCTCCATCCGTGTGTATTACACTATTGTAATTGTGCACCTGTGCGCGTCGACAGCAGGCCCTCAAGTGCAAGTGTTTGAGCTTCAATTTGATGTTTCTGTGTATGGACATCAACCTAATAAGTATGTTGTGATAGCGTAGATCTCCCTTCTTGGGCTAGTTGCTGGTCATAACTAATATTGTCTTGCTACTTTTTGTAGCATGAATTGTCATGTTATTCTTACTGACAAATATGGTTATCAGTGATTTTGCCACTTGGTCGAATTGAGGGAGATCCGATATACAACGGGTATTTGCACAACAGGACTGAGAACAATTTAAAGCTCGGTTCATACTGTACCTTAGCCTCTTATACGGTACCCTATCCGCCATAGAAAGCCTACACAACCAGTGATGTCCATAACCATGACGTTACCAGAGACACAGTGTACACAAAGTGGTGAGTTATTATCTCATCTCCCTACATGTAGGAAGATGAGATATTGTACTTCATCGCACATCAGAAATGTGAGGAAGTGGGTGAGAGAGAGAGTGTGTGTGTGTGTATGGGCATGGGCGGCGATCATGGGGGGACGGGGGGACATGTCCCCCCAATATTTTAGGTGGGGGATATAGTATCTAATATCCCCCCCCAATATTTGGTGGCATAGTTTTTTTTTTTAGCATATTTTTTGTATTTTTTTATGATATAGCTAGTAATTTCAAAATAGAAAATGCTTAGATGCAACTTACAAGGCCTGGGAAGTGCCATTTCCAGCGATCTGGGAGGCATTTTCAGCAAAAATTTTTGTTTGCGCTTCGCGCCAACTTATGGTGGCGCTACGCTTAGATAGTTTGCCTACAAGCTTCGCCCCTCCCTTGGCAAATCCCTTGCAAGGCGCCTGTCTAACCGTGTCACAATTTGTTACTATATTTGACCGAAATTAGTTTTTACTTTTTTTCGAAATGAATAGCTAGACGGACCACATCCGTTATGAAATTTGGAAAATTATGAAAATAGGGCTGTAGCAAATATATATATATATATATATATATACGTGGGCGGCGATCATGGGGGGGGACGGGGGACATGTCCCCCCAATATTTTAGGTGGGGATATACGGTAGTATCTAATAGTAACTAATATCCCCCCAATAATTGGTGGCATAATTTTTGTGAGTGGCTATAAATAGAAAATAATGCGCGAGATTATTTATCCAAATCATATTTGGCGGTGGCTAAAACTTCATCCAACACATGCTGCATGAGGTAAATGACTCTTCGTGGTCGTTTCTGTGACATGTGACCGTATAGCATGTTGTCACTCATGATTATTGTCATAATGAAGTGAATTTATTATTCAAATTCTGAACAAATAATGGGCTTAAAACCTTGAAAAGTGGGGCTAGCTGACGGGTATTGTGGAGCGTTACGTAGAATTACCTACAAAAGCAATGATCAACAGGAGATGCGATGAGGTCGAACATGATGTGTGACTGGTGACAATCTTGAAAAAGGTTATGAATGAAAAAAAAAAACTATTGGAGAAAACTTGGTTCTCAGGCAAAGTGTACATCTGGTTGGTCATTTTCAAGCCCGAGAAGTGCCATTTCCGGTGATCTGGGGGGCTATCAAAACCAGAAATTTTCTTGTAGGCTGCGCGCCAACCAATGGTGGCGCTCCGCTTTTATAGTAATTCGCCTGCACCCAAGCAAATGTCCCCCCCCCCCAATATTTGAAACAAATCGCCGCCCCTGTGTGTGGGTATACTCGAGTGAGCAAAAAGGTGTTTGATGACGTCAAAGGTCAAGAACCTAAAAATTGATCATCAGCCATTTTCAGCTTGTCAACATATAGGGAAAAAAGCATAAAACCACAAGATATGTAGAGAGTGATGAGAATAAGTAGTGCTTATGTGGTTGTTAAGGGGCTGGGTCAAAGGTAAACTTGGCCTAAATTGTGCGAAAAAGTGTGTTGTGAACTCTGGCTACACCTTAAGTCTGTTCAAATTTAAACTACTGTAACTGTGTGAAGAAATGGCAAACGTTTTAGCAAATTTAGGAGATGAGATCTGCAACTCCATTGATTGCCAGCTTGTTATTTATTTATTCATCCATTTCTTTCTTGTACCTGTTATGATTTGATTTTATTCGCACTGAGATTGTTCAAAATACAAAAATATTACAAAGACAAAATGGACGGAATTGAAAAGAACAAAAAGAGTAACAGGAGCTAAACCCATTAGGCTGACAGAACGTCGGCCCCATTTCCAATGGGGCCCTATAGACGAAAAAATTGCACATACAATGGAAAATACTAGGAAACCAATAAATAAGACACAAAAACGAATCTTATTTATTGGTTTCCTAGTATTTTCCATTGAATGTGCAATTTTTCAGTATTTAGTCCTTCAGTATTTAGTCACAGTAACAGATAGAATGGAAGTTTACCTAGAATATGTTCACTTATTAGTATTTAATATGAAGTATTACAACCATTTCATATGATTACAAGAAGTCTGAAAATGCATAATTCATGTACATCACAAATCGTTAAAATAATAAACAATTAGATGTCATTAGCCTTGGTTGTCTGAGAGTTGATTTTATTCTTATGCTGCTGAAAAACGCTATGCTATAGAAGAAATCAGAATAATTTTACTATAAGAGTGACAATTGCAAGCAGATATTGAGTAAATGTACTGGTTTCTCCAAGAGATAAATTCATCGAAAGTACCTCCAGAATAACTTAGAGCAGGCAGTTTTAAATTTAAACAGAATGAAGGAGAACATTAAGAAAGAAGCAAAGCAGGAATATACTAAAACATTATGCTCTAATTTCTACATTAAATATAACTTTCATTTTTAAATAATTTGTTTGTGTGTAAAAGTCAGGCATAGCACTTTTCTGCTAACAATTGATAATATATATTTTCTTGGCTAAGAGGGAAGTTATCCTGTTTTGGAAAAAATCAACTGCCTGCCAAACATCTGCAGTATGCTCAGTTTAAAGGGTGTGAAGACTCGTGCAAAAAGAAACGTCTAATGCCGGTAATCTGACCTACTTTCGAATGAGGTGTAACAGAATTGTTAGACAACACCATCGATCCCAGAAAATACACACACAGCTTGCTACTGTCGGTAACTACCGTCGGTAATTAGACACTAGTGTACAGTCAGTACATACAGCTGCGGTCAATACCCACAGCCAATGAACAAACAATACAGCGATGGACTTCTCAGGTCCAGCTAAAGATAACAAGGTATCACGTTCAGTGGCGGAGCGTCCATACAGTCAGAGGGGGCAGATGCCCCCCCCCCCCCGATGGACTCAAATGGACTGCTGGCGCCCTTTTCAGCTTTTTACCACTTTTTACTTATTCGCGATTATTGACTTTTTTATTGCGCTCTCAAATACCTATTGACATTTGTCACATTTTGTTGGTGTAATTTCTGACAAAATGGCGATGACACCTATTTATTCTTCGTTTATCTGCAAATTAGCAACGCCCTGAAAGGGTCATTTCCGGCGATCTAGGAAGTATCTTTACTCAAAAAAATTCTGTACGCTCCGCGCCAACCTGTGGTTGCGCTCCCCTTAGATAGTGTCGAAAGCGCCCCTACAGACCATTCTCGCCCCCCTGACCAATACGCCTAGCTCCGCCACTGATCACGTTTCATTACTGTCTGCATTTTGTAGCGACACGAACACAACGTCACTTGCAAGCAAAAAATAGTTAACTTTTTCAGATGGCCGCATGCCGTTTGGCGCGAGTCTTCAATGCCTCTAATCTGAACGGATGTTCAATAGATTTCTTTACAATCCTTGTTTTTCACGGTTTTTGTCTGAAATCACTGTTCCATATGCTGCCAAATTTGCTTTCCAGGCATGGGCCTCATGCCGAGCACAATAAAAGACAATGGCTGATATTATGTATGTATGAGCACGGCAGTCTGTACTAGTATACTGTAACTCATACTGTATATATGCCTGATGTAGACTCTGTTTATGTAGTTTATAAAAAGTATGTACTGTACATGATGTTATGTTAGAGTTCAAGCACATTGCTGTACCCTGTAGTACTTGATAGCATTGACTGCATTCCATTTCTCTGCATGTCTGGGGTAGTGAAGTAAGTGGAGGAAAATGAAAGGGGTGGGGAGGGGAGGGTGGGGTTAGGTGGGATGTTAGCCGGAGGTATGTGAAAATTAAAAGTACTGTACCCTTTCTCCAGTTTTGTAACGAAAATGCAATTCCATTACTTTAAAATTGACATTTTTATCATAGAAGAATACTGTATGTATTTAGAAAGTGCCATTTTGTTGAGATATTAAAACCAGAAAGGGAATTGTATAAGTGATTCCTTTTCACATTTAATATGAGACCATTCCACTAATCCACTGTCACACTACACACAAGAATTTTAAGTGTTGGCCAATACTGACTTCAAGTAAACCAGCAATGATCTTGCACTAATGCATTTCACCTTTGGAACTAATTGGAAGTATCACTCTTGCAAATTTTCAGACTTCTAGCTTTGTTGGACTGAACTTTGACCTCCACCAACTTCAAATGGGTTCCTGTACTTACCAAAAATTAGCCTAAAGTCAAATATGAATTTCAATCAAATTTCCCTATTGCATTTCACCCTTTAATTTCTATTGACCTCAAATGATCTTTAACTAGCTCCACCAATTTCAATGCAGTTCTCGCACTCACCTAGGCTTGTATGTACTGAATAAGTTATCATGATTACAAGATTTTCAAACTTTGCTGTAAACTACAACAAGAAACACTGATTGGATGATTCTCTCACTGTATTGCATTATAAGTAGACTATACTTATTTAGGAGTATTTATATCATTTCAGTTGAAAATTACCAACCTCCCTATTTTCTCCTTGTTCTCCCTATTTTTTGGCCCTGAAAAATGTTATTCTCCCTATTTTGGGGTCAAACAGGTTGACAGGTCTGTGTTACGCTGATAGAGAGTTATCATGTTAACAAGGTTTCAAACTTTGACCTCTAGTGACCTCAAATGACGTTTGACTTCCACTAATTTCAATAGTGTTCTTCAACTTGCAAATAGGTATCCACTTGCCAAGTATGAACTTCATTTATGTTACGCTTATAAAGAGAGTTATCATGATAACAAGGTTTCAGTATTTGACCTCTGTTGACCTCATTGCCTCCACCAATCTTAATATCCTTCATGTCCTTTCCAAGGGACTTGGCATTTGATTAAACTGTGAATTAACATATGAATGGAGTAACAAGGAGATTCTTTGAGTTTAGGTATATTCCCAAGTTAGGATGAGTCATGGTTTCGTAGAAGTATCCATGTTTCATAGAGTTATTATTACCAGTGCTTTCTGTTATCCAACACGTATTTGTTGACTTAGGGTTATATGCTATGTCCATATGCAATGATTGCTGGTTGATTACATGTATAGCCAGTGTATTGGTGTTTGTGTCGTCTATGAGCTAGTACCATACAAGGAACGTAACGATCGAGTGAGTCATTCATGCGTGAAGTTTGACTAAGGTTTGGATTTGTTTCCTGGAGTAATTAACCTTAACCTTTCTACTTCTTCTGTTGCTCAAATCCACCCACCCATACCTTAACAATACCCCTTAAAAATAGAGTATATTCTAATTAAAATTTTAAAATATTTTCATTTGGTTCATTGAGAAGCTTTTTTCATTGTGTTTTGCGTGTGGTCTCTGGAATGGTTGTCATTGTCTCCCCTCAGGAACACACCTTGTGACCCTTGTTGATCACTTATGAGGTAGATGTAATATACTTTCATTTTGGTTCATTTACTGTAGAAGATTTTCTTTGTGTTTTGTCTGTTGTCTGCGGAATACAATATCCCTTAACAGTATAATTCAATATCCCTTAGCAATAGAATTCTTCTGAGGACGTGGTGTTTCTTTTCAATGATATGTGAGGACTTTGAGTTCCGTTGTTGAAGTTCTCAGTCTGAATGCAGAACAAATTGCATACACCCAAAATACATAGAAACACACACACACACACCCAGGTGTATTTTCATTCACACAGAAAGACTCTATTTTATTCCCCATTCCGTTCCAGGTACCCTAACCTTAATAATACCTGTTAAAAAACATAGAATTCTTCTGAGGACATGGCAATTCTTTTCAGCAGCCACGAACATTCACACACCATCATGATATGCATAGGTTTACGATTGTACGGTTGTAATCGAAACCATAAATGTTTTTTTTACTGACTGTGCTTCCTTCAAACTAGGTGTTTCATGAATGCAATTCTAAGAGTACAATTTTTGGAATATCAAGATGATCATTCATTGGAATTTGGTCTGTGTCTTAAGTAAGGTCCATATGAAACATAAGAAGGTCTATTTATAGTTTTCCATTTCTGTCTCTTTCAATCCCCAGATGGTCCATTACTTCGAAGGCTTTTTTGGAGTGCAATATTTTGGATCACATGTATCTTTTTTGTCATGGTGAAATCAATCACAGAGAAGTCCAGAGAGAGTCAGAGTCCTCACCAACCGTCTAACCTTGGGCAATTTAGACGATTGGGTGAAACACGAACAAGTTACATGACTGCCGTCCGGCGGGGTTACACTCTCGGAACGCTGTCCTACACTTCATCCGACAGAGATAGCACTGTTTGTGAAGAAACAGATCAAGGGAGCTCAAATGGTACAGTATCTGTAGGAAAATTGCTATGAAGTCTCCATATTAAACCCACCCACCGCTTTCCTCCTCCCCGCCCCCCCCCCCCTTACCATGTCCCCTTTCTGTATGTATCTAAGCTATAAGGACTGTTGTGCCCTTTTGTATATCTGAGTTGTAAAGTGTATTAAGTAAGAATGACAGAAATACAGAGAAAGTCTAAAGTTACAAGCAATGTATTTAAGTTGAAATCACTTAGCCTAGAACATACAGCAACCAGTTTGTTCGAGTGTAATCCACATCAGTGGAATGTATTAAACTGCTTTTGTTCTATCACTTTCAGCTGTCTTATCCGTTACCAGTATTTCAAATGAGGCTCAGTCCTGTACTGATTCGGCCTGGAAAAGTTCATTCGGGAGCGTCAAAGAGACGACCATTAAAATCACCGAAAATTTTAAATTTCATCAATATGACATGGATAGATCGACAGGTGACTCTGGAATGGAATCAGAAGATGAAGTCTTTCCAGATCCAAGAAGATGCACTTCTTTACCAGCCAATCAACGCCGAAAGAGGGCCCAACGGGTCCAGCTTCTTAGTGCGGACCAGAAATTAGCATCTGGAAGTTCAACGGCGGAAATTAAACACACTTTACCTCGTTTGAAAGAAAATTCGTGCAACTGTGGACGTCAAGTAGTGCATTACAATGTTGAACATTTGCATTTGGACGTTTCTAGAGAACCTCTAGGAATAAAGATTGCTCAGGTGGTAGACTTTAAATACCAGCCAGTTCTCCATATGAATGGTTCGGGTAAGTTTATAATACTCCGAGTCCCCCCCCCCATCGATCCCCCTCCCACCCACACACATACACTGCTGTCTAAAACTTCAGGTGAAGGGGGATTCAGTATTATGAAATGACAATGTTTGAAGAATAGAAATGTCTTCAGGTATATTTAGACATCAACATTGACTCAAAAGTCTGTTTTTTAAAGTTCTTATTGACCACAGACATTAGAACAATACAGTTAACCACCTTTCTTTTGTTTCTTCTTTTTCAGGTTATACAGTCCTTGGCAGTGGTGATACATGTGCACCACATGAAGATTGGGTGTAACATTGCACCAGGGAACAAATATATGTGGGTGACTGTAAGGAATAGCGCTCATAAATAAAAACAATGCATCTCCTGCCCCTCCCCCCCTCCCCACATTGGAAGATTAACAGTCTGTAGGTGCAAGCAGTACGATGTATTCCTTGTCTGTTTTATCTCAAACCACCCTTGGCTGTCTCCTGTGTGATGATGGATCGATATGAAACGTTGCAGTTTATGTTAAAGTGAGATGGAATTGATAAATGTTAGGTTAATTCGACTGATGCACATATACAATGAAATGCATTTATGCATTGGTACTTTCATTTTATGCATAAAATATGATATGTACTGAAGCAGGCCTGATGGTCAGTCAAGAATCCTTCTCGTAAATGTTGAAATGTATTTGTTACTTATAAAATTATGATATTGATGAAACCATGTCAAAACTTTTAAATCTTGGGTCTTTCATAACTAAATTAAAATTTATAGATAAATTTGGTTCTTGCAATGGTTATCGGTGGACATAAAATCTATATTATAATATATTCTGTCCTCCCTAAAAATGATTTATAAATATATATATTCAAAACAATGTTATTTTGTATAGCAATCATGCTTTCTCTTGAACTTTTGTTCATCAATAAATTTATATGACATAACTGTTTTTATATGTTTAAAGAGTCAATTTTGTTACAGCAGTTAAACTGTAAAAACACATTTATTAACCTTGTATACTTGTGGTTGTCAAATTGAAATCTGTTTGTTCATTTTAATGAAATATACAACAGTTTTACCACTTACAGATGGCATGTAAATAAAATTTTATTGTGATATAAGTAAATAAATCATCATGTGATGTACATTGAACTAATTAGTAAAACCTAATTTCTTAAATGGTGGGGCATATTGTTTAAAATGTCTATTCATGATCTTAACCAATGAGCTGCCTATACATCTTACATCTATGACACAGCTGTAACAGGCCAGATTCCTGTGCCTTGGGGGAATACCTATATACATCTATATATATATATGATGCAGATTTGCATCATGAATTACTACCAAATGATGCAGTTCGCTGTTGGTATAGATCTGTCAGCCTTTCTCTTCATGTCGGTAGCATACAAAGCTCATAGAATATCAGTTTCCTGTTATGTGTATCAAAGTTAGGGGTATGCCTATAAATACAATATTCCTTGTATATCCGTACAACAATAGTTGACAAGTGAATAAGAAGATACATTTTAAAAAACCAGAATTCAAACAAAAACCTTGTCAATGGGGAAAGCCTGATAGTGCCATATCTGGCCATCTGCCAATATAAAACAAAAATTCACACCCAAGGCCCAAACCATGTTTGGACTGGGTTTCATTTTGGGGAGGGGTGACGGTGCACTTCTATTGGTCAATCCGAGCTAAGCCACTGTATGAACCCTACATAAATGCTTCCAGGCAATGAACTTTAATTATGTGGTTTCAGAGTTTTTGAATTTTGGAATTGTATGTCTTCAACATAGAAGCAGTCTTAACAATGTGATAGGAACGAATTTCAGAATGCTAGTTGTAAGCTTAGAACTAACAAATTGATCACTGATTAAGTGATTAATGCAGGGGATTGCATCATACAAATAATTCCCATCAAATACATGCAGACATTTTCTCGTTGGTTTGTTGCTTTAAATATCGATAGGTACTTTACCTTAGTTTGCATATAGAATCAATCAGGGTTAAAGTTTTTGAATATTACTTTAAAGTTAGTTGGTATTTGACCCAATCTTCAGCTTACAAATATTCAATTTAACACCATGATTCTATACACCACTGGTTGTGCAGATCAATGGTTCATATTATGCTTGGGTGGCCACGACTGCCTTGTATGTTGGCTTTATCTGAATTCCGGGTAGGTGTGCATTTCACTTAACATTTAACTTATTAATTGTAAGTTTTGGATAATAGCATTTTGCTATTGTCAATATTATCACGCAAAATGGTCTACGATTCTAAACCAGTTGTGTGATTGAAATATTGTTATGTACTGAGTGTGCAATGCAATTGGTGTGCAAGCATTTACACACACAAATGTATGGTTTATACCTCATTATATTATGTACCATCTTTTGTCTGTGGTAATCTTCAACTAGAGGAATTAATATGACATTTCAGTGTAAAGTACAGATGTTTGTATTTTGTTATAGAAAATGTTGACTTTCATATAGGTATTATAAATTGTTAGTCAACAGTCAGTCAGTCAACAAGAATTGTTTGCCTATCCTCCAGTGTGACCAGTACTAAATTTGTCTGCTCCAGATGTCTTTCAAATTTCAGATGTTTTATTAATATTATTAAAGATCAGCATGGGTCTATTTAAATGTAAGAGATATTTTCTTATATTGGTAATATTCCTCCCCCCCCCCCCCCGCCCTCCTTTGCCCAAGACTTTTCTTCAATAGGCATACTGTGTAGAAATGAGCAGCTGACTCTTCTCCTCACTAATAACCTGTTAGCAGTGAAGCCAATGGGGGATGTTGGAGATGTGAAGGTCAAAATAAGTCGATGGGATGGGTCTCCATAAACAAAATCATAAAAACGAAACGTCCAAAGAGATCGATTTTCATGTATATATTAATAACTTGCTACCATGATTTGGAAAAAGGTTTATATATTTCCAGTGGAAAGTAACACACTTCTCTATTTTACTCAGAGTGATATTTCATCAGTACTATTAATTGTCATGCTCAGTTCATGCTCAAGTTCAACATTCTAATTATGATAATTTTTTATCAAATTTCAATAAAAGCAATTCATAACTTGGTGTCATATTCTAATGGTCTTTTTAACTGGTTTTATGTTTTTTTGTTGTAATCCTTTAAATTAAAGGCATTTCTGGTGATTATCAGTAAATTCCTAAACATCCATTTTTGGGGGTAAGGTGACTGACCAGATGTCACAGATTCCCTGGGACAGTCCTGGGATTTCATGGACTGTCGCAAGATCAAGTGCCCCCAGATTTCATGTACAAATTTTTGAAAAAGCCCAAATTACTGTTAATTTGAACAAACCAAATCCATATCTCTAGATATTGTATATATTACAGAAACGTAGGTATTTGACCATCGTTCTTGAAACATAGCAACCCCAAACAAGATCTCAAAAATCCCACCCTTTCCTAAAGATACTCCCCCTTGATGTCAACATGAGGGCACGATTTAATGACCTTAAAAATAGAACTTACATAAAAGGCAAAGGTTTAAACCCCAGAAATATGGACCAAAAATGTCAAAAGAAATTTTTTGTTTCATCTCTGTGTCAAGAGTTTTTCAGTTGCATTATTAGATAGATGATACTGAAGTTTAGTTTGAAAAGAGAAAATATGGCATAACTTTAACGAATTCATACATGCTTCAGTTACTGCCTTTTATTTTGAGTTAAAGGTTCAAGGCCACAGCCCCCCTCACATGACTTTACAACACTAACCCCTGGTCATTGGTAACGTGCCGTGCCCACACCAAAGTTTGCACTACAGTGCACCACAACCGTGGTGCAGCCACAAACCGACACATGCAACCACATTTACAAGTTTACCTCGCAAGTCCCCATTTTATACACCTGGTTGCAGGAAGAGAGGCAATTGGACACAACGTATTCATCTGGCCAGGACTCGAACTTGCAATCCTTAGAATAGCTATAGCTGTATAACAATTTTACAAAGTATGTTGAGTATGTCGCTCAATATATGATCACTATCATCATCACAACATGTCCCGCCAAATTTGCCCTAGTTTTTGTCCACTCTGATAAGTGCAACTAATGTACATTTGTTAACTATCCCAAGGGATTCTGCCATGACTTTTGCCTCTGACACCTTCACATACATCAGTATTGTAGTAAAATTTAAATTTAACAACAAATTCACTTGATTTGGAGAAGAACTAGTATCACAAAATAACACTGTTAAAGGAATATTGCTGTTGTAGCAATTTATACAAAATATTGTATTAAACTGGATAAACTTGGACTTTGGAACATGGAATTGTATATCCTGTATGGGGTGTAGGCATATGATTCTTCTCAATTCCATGGCAAGGTAGATATACAGCATATGGGAAACTTTAAATAAAAGGACATAGCTTAGACAATCAGGTACATCATTGCATAAATAAAAAAAATAAAAAAAACATGTACTTCAATGCATTTAACAGTGTACTAAAATCAGTGTATGCAGAGTTATACCTTTATTGATATGATCAACAACATTGTTTACCCAAAAGAGATAATAACATAGTGAGTCATCATAAAGTAAGCACTGAGAGTTGAGCACTAACACAGCTGTTACATACAAACTAATCACCTGTTATGGCTAGCCTTTTACTGTTATCTAGTGTTTTGTGTGAACGTGTAATATCACATGCTTCCTGATGACAACTAGTGATCAGAAATAAAGTTATGGAAAAAACCCGAAAGATCATCATTATGAAAAATGCATTATTTACTTCAGTAAAATAATGAATATCCTCTTTATCAAATCTTGACGTAAGAGGAAGTCTAAACAAACGTTGAATAAAATTGCATCATGCAAAAAACCCGACTAGATTTTAAGGTGGAGTTAACAGAGACAGATAATAAACAATCATGCATGATCTAGGGTCCACTATACTACTTGTGGGGTACCATTTCTGTATTCAGCCACAACACACTCCTTTCCATTTGAGACCTTTACTTCCTTTTTAAAAGTAATTAACCATTAGTTGCACAACAGCCAGACATGCCCATGACTTGTTATTTCTTTGTTGAAATTTCATTAGGTTGCCAGTGAAAGAGTACAATGAAGAGGTCATAGCAAGGTTACAGTTACAGAACCTTTCATAAGCTTTTCACCATGATAAAGAGGAGCAGTATACTGGCCACCATTTCTTAGTTGTGATATATAGAAGCAGCAAAATGGCATGTGCTTTTATAGCCGATTGTGACTGCAAAACCCAGAAATTCGCAAAATATGTAAATTGCCAGTTAATATACCTAACTTGCAGCCTGCACTCTTTGTGTCCCCAGGTTCCCCTCCCCTAACTCCAAAACTTTCTGTTGATACCCCTCGATCCGCAAGAGGAGTTTTGTCTTTGTAAATTTTAACTCTGTTTTTTTAAACCATTTTTAAACTTCAATTTCTGGTGAAGAAAATGAAGAGGTTGGGTGGTGAAAGGAAAAGGGGTAGTTGAAGAGCTACGATAGCCTGGACAGGGGAGAGGAATGTTAACTATGGTAGACTATGCACAAAAACCTAGTATGTATACTAATCACTTCTCTTTATTAACACCCATCCCTGGTGCCCTTCCCTACCCTACCCTGTGCCCTTCCCTCCCCTACAACTGTACCCTGCCTGTCCAACCCCTTCTCCCCTCCTTCACAAACTTCTCTTTCCTTAAGTTTCCTGCCCATCTCCTGCAAACACTGTCCCTTTTACATGAAGTAGTTTCTCTACTTTAATTCTGAATATAACTCAGTTCTCGTCATTTGTGTCTTTTCAAAAGCCTCCATATTGCCATTGTTAACTCTGCCATAAACAGTTTGAATACTCTATATACCCATCTGAATCTGAAGTCATTTGTATTCACAATTTCATAGAATGCACTTGTGATTTTCACATTTTATTTAACACACAAAATCCCGACTTTGGGGACCAACCACTTATGTCACGACTGTCAGACAATTGTAGGATATTTTCAGCAGGCTAAAGTGAGAATTAAATGGGTGGTTGGCATGGCATTATTTACAAGAGCTTGTTAATTTGATCCTTGGACAGCCTCCTGCAAAGAAGGAAAAAAAGAAAATTCTATTTTGTTGCTTCAATTTGAGCATCTTTTTCTTTGTGTACATTTGCGCTTTTTGTTGTATCACTCACATACCCGTATTTAACTTCTATTTTACTACGACTTTCCTTAATCATTCTCCCAGTTTTCTTCCCCCTTCTTTGGAGGATAGGTTCTGAAAATAATTTGCAGTGTCCTGTTTTACCCGTATTTATTCTCTTTGGGATGCAATGAAATTTTAAAAAATTGATTGAAATGAATATTCACTGATATAGACAAATTTGAACCCAAATGACAAAAACAGAAAATTATTTTCTTAGTTATAATGAAGAGATTCCCAAAAAGCGTGCTTATTTTAAATAATTCAAAAATGATAAATATTTTTTGTTAATATCACATTTTAATAGTTGCCTGCCTATTTCCAACCTTTTATGATCGTTGTAGTGTTTTTCAGTATATTTCTAAAATACACGGTTACTTATAATAACAGAGTTAAAAACCATAGGGTTCATATAACTATTATAGTGACTATGATGATACTGTCTAATACATAAAAAGGTACAATGCATTATTTTGGGGGATTTATTTTTGGAATACCATTTTATATGTCATATTTGCATTAGTAAAGTTATGAGTTAATAGCGTACAAAGTTTACACATCCTATTGAGAAGAAAACGTTTTAATTAGACCTGTTTGTAAACATTATTTGAGGTTGCAAAGTTACTACTCTAATGTTGACCACTGATCTTGACAGAGGGATTGGTTCAATGTTTTACCTGTCAGACCCACATTTGTTCTGTGCCAGGCCGTCTTCGGCCGTAATACCCCAGCAGGACGAATCTTGCAATGCTGCTTATGATACCTGGGATGTTTGGAATCTGATGGAAATAGTTGAAGCAGTCTGTAATAAAATCACTCATCATTCCCAAAAATCCATGGAAACAGCATATAAAATAACTTGAATAAATTTATGCAACGATACGTAATTCCATGGATACAAAACTCTACATATAATGACAGAATGAAGGCTATGATTATTAATTTGATTAAACTATAGAAGCTGTTAAACCTGGGAGTAATTTCCCCCACGCATATTCCTCTTTAACCTTCTCTCTAACCAATTCCCTAACCTTCTCCCCCCCCCCTTTTCCCCACCTCTTGATGAGTTGTGTTATGAAATATTTATTCATTAATCCAATCATCCCTCACCCACCCATCTCTCCCACCCATGTGTGTGAGAAAGGTTTATAATTCTTACTACAGCATAATGGGGGGGGGGGTGGATGGGGGGATGGAGGTTTAACAGAATGTATTTTAGTAGTTGTCTACATTCTTCCAAATATTTGTTTATAAGTCTATGAAAAGGCACTCCTATATACACTCCTCACAATCAAGCATCAAAAACACATTCAATTTTTCTATTTCAATTCTGATATTTTAACCAACTTAAAACTTACAGCAAGGAATATATCTTGGACCATGATTCCATAGAGCATCCAAAGGACGGAGCAAGAGAATGAAGTGAAGGTCAAAGGCACAGATATTTTGTGGGCATTCTTTGTTCGAAATACTGCTGCCTGCAAAAATAAGGAACAACAAATACTACATGACTGTATTTAATGAGAATTAAAACAGGGCTGTAAATGTATCTTCTGGTTTTCATCTTCTCATCTGGTAGGTAGGGAAGGGGTGGAGACAAGGGAAACAGAACATCCATTCACTTTGTATATCACAATGACACAATGAGAAAGGTAATTACCCTTGTTTTCACGTCATGAAGAGCTGGAACATACTACAATTTCCAGGGCTACGTACTTAATGGTACATTGTGATGTATTTGAATCAGGGCCGGATTTAGCTTGTGGAAGGCCCGGGGCCAGAATATTTTAGGGGCCCTTGCATGATTAGGCCCACTATCTGAGCGGAGCGCCACCATAGTTTGGTGCATAGCGTGCACGAAATATTTTGGCAGAAAATGCTTCCCAGATCGCTGGAAATGGCACTTCCCAGGCCTTGCAAGTTGCATCTAAACATTTTCAAGTTTGAAATCTCATGCTCTGGAAATTGACTATTGTCACAAGTAATATGAAAATTTTGTTTTTTTTGTTTTTAAGTTGTATTTCTTAATGCCCCTCCAGGAATCAATATTCCGTTCTCCGTTGGAATCACATGATCGGTGGTTGATAGCTAGAACGTCATCCAAATATCTATAGGGATGCCAATTTGTTTTGCAAAACCGACAGAATTTACATTTGTAAACACTGAATTTACGGGGTTTGTGTTGTCACGTGTGTGACAAGTTTACGCAAATGCCGTAGAATAAAGACTATGCATACTTATAGGCCCCATGTATTAATGGAAAGACAACTTTTGTTCAGTGTGGAGTTTCGAACAAAGGCCCATATTTTACATGTTGACCATCGACTCCATTTTTTTTGGACACCCATATGTGGGGGCCCTAGATGTGGGGCCCGGGGCCTGGGCCCCGGTGGGCCCTGCTGTAAATCCGGCACTGATATTGAAGGCATTCCACTAGTGGTCATTATATCACTAAGAAAGACAAATAATGCATGCTGCTGCTTAGTAACCAGTCTCATGATACACAGAACAATCACTGGGAAATGACAAACAAACTGCAAGAGAGCAAAGAAATAAGTATTGTTTCTCTATTCGTTTACCCTAGATATGATGACTCATTTCGGCCATAGGAGGCCTTTTTTCACTCCAGGAAATAACACAATATGAATAATTGACAATTGTCAGCACCTTACAATTTGGCCTTGATCATTTCCTGTACATTTCCAATCTTGTCACTGATTTCACGTTCATTGTGAAGCTGGAATAGAATGTTTGTGCACCCTTGTACTAAGAATATTGCCGTTTTGTGGCTGTCTTGTATCATTTGAAGATAAGAGTAACACAAAAGCATTTTTTAGCTCCAGGCTACATAATCCCACAATTATGTCTTTCACCCTGCTGTTGGCAGATATGCATATGTCAATCTAAACAATATCGGCTTATTAAGTTATGAGGTAATTTTCACACACAGTCAACTTTCTGCTTTATAAACACACTAATTTTTAACCCATAAGATGTTTGTTCATCCAGTTTTAAGGAACAATTTGACAGTGGTTTGACACCAGCTGAGTACAAACAATTTGCAATTTAAACAAAACACTCTATTAGTTTCCAGCCTTTTTACATACATAGCCTATGTAGTTAACCAAAAAGTGTTAATTGTGCAGTCAATGTTGATACAATAAAAGCAGATCTTGTTTCCTACGAGAAAAAGATTGCCAAACTTTGCATTCATCAAAACTGTTATGAATAAGTTAGACATGTTTCAGCATATTCCCTTGTTTGGTGAGTTTATGCAGTAAATTTTATTTCTTTCAAAGTAATTTAAAATAAATGCTCAAATGGTTATTAATTTCACAGGAATCGAAAGTTATTGTCAACCTACCAACTCCATCAAGGGTGATAAATACATGACCATGGTTGATGAAATGCAGACAAAAGCCAGCTGAACGATAAGCAGCTCGTCAGGTTGACGGCTAGTGGTAAAATACATGATGATAGCTGCCAGGATAACGACTGCCACACAAAACTGACCAAGATGGAGGACCTTGAGAGATGAGAACACTTTACAGATTAAAACATTCAAGAATTGAGAAGAGAGAAAACAATGAAAGTATGTAGCAAAATAATCTTGCTAAACCCATACACAAGAAAATTTGGAGTCAAGTAAGAAAATAGAATCAAATTTCACATGGATCAGTAATCGGGTTAGGCTTAATGAACATAACTGTACGACTCTCAAAATGGATGGTTATTTCAATCCAGACACGGTAATTATCAAATGTAAACTGGAATAAAAAATACATATTATTTGTTTGAGAGAAATCTTGCTACTTGAAAAAAAAAAGCCTTGGGTCCATTTACGAATACATATTTGATATTAAAATATATTTGCTATGATTCCCTTCAAATCACTTACTTTTGGGTGAGCAAAAGCTAGGAATATGATAATGTAGAGGATCTGAAGTGCCATACCAAACAGATTGGAAATCATCAGATTCCAATCTGTTACAAACACTCCGTAAGTATACCAGAGGCAGTTGCTGAAAGATATGGAGAAAGAGTAAACAAAATGGTTTGGTTATTAATATCTGATCATCTACACTAATCTACAACATGTAAGAAAGCACAAAACAAATATATCATTCACAAATCCTTTAAAAAAAAACATAATATCGATCACTTTCAACAAAAGTATGAAAAATTCTCAATTAAAATTTTAGAATGGGAATTGTTTAGTTTTTTATCATTGAAAATAAAAGGAATCAGAAATTGTAATTTGACTGCACACAAAGTGTACAATGAAGTAGTTTTGTCTTCTCTCTTTACTTACTTGATGCCCATGGTAACAAAGGGCAAAAACATGACATGTTGAGTTGTTTTGCTGTTGTAAATTTCCAGACATGATGGTCTGTGGATAAGAGTTTGAAATGTAAAACTTAAGTTTGCTTATGGAAACAACTGTAAGACTATAAAATATGAGCTGTATGACCTTAGACTTAGAGGATCAGAAGTCAGAGCATAGCAAACAGCATCCGAAGTCAATGGATGTATACTTAGGCCTACACTACAGTTAGCATATTGACGAATGTGTCAATTTAGGGGTATGGAAGAACTTGACACGGCAGACATTTTGTGGTCAAATTCTGCTCAATTGTAAGTTGCGTAGGCACAGAACAATAAATATTTTGAGATTATTACAATTCTGAGGAACTACAGTACATATGATTGAAAATTGCATGCAGTTGAGTGATTTTTCGTTGATAGACATCGTTATTCAATCTTTTTGTGTCAATTATGTGCCCACTATGCTACTAGAAAAACTAGAAATTGTAAAAGTTGAAGAAAAAAACAGGTCTACTCTAGCCTATAGGCTTTCTCAGTGCAACGTCTTTAATTAACACTGTAGTGTCACTAGTCTAGGCTAGACTACTTAGTCTAGGCCCTTAGCCCAAAGAATAACGTTACTGTGCCTAGGCCTAAGACTTACATCCCTGTGAGGTTCATCGCAACGGTAAATACAACAGTGATCCATGACAACAGATATAAATGATCCATTCACAAAGTTTTTATCTTCTGCTAGATCAATGCCGCGTATAGCGGTGCCATCCCGACGACCCAATCCATGATGTTCTGGTTGGTGAGAAAAATTCTCTGTCAAAGAGGCCTGTGGCCGGCATTCGCACACCCGCTACCCTTGGCAATTGTGTCTCGTGTGACGTGGGTACGGCCGGTACACGTACGTCCGTACGTACGTAGACAAGCACGAGGTAGCCTACCCAAACAGCTAAGCTATGTAGTTGACTGATATAAGCGGTGTAGGCATAGTAACCGTGACGTCATTAAACTTTCCTGCAATAGCTATGCGTATGTGTCTTCACCATCAATTTATTTGGTCTTCACTAAAAAGCGGGACTAAGGAATTACAGACTACCGACAAATTTCCAGGATTATGAAAGAAGAGAGGGAAGCTGAGGAGGGAAAATTCTGGAAACGAGTAAAGGGATATGAGTGCAAGAATATGTGTGCGGTGTAACGGGGAACGTATTTGAAAAAGAAAAGAAAAGGGGGAAAAACAGGGTTGGGGAGATGCACATCGGGAAACGGGCATGGGAAAAGGTGACTTTTCAACAGTTGGAATAATGAGCTGTTTACACAGAATTCTGTATTGCGTTGCACTGCATCGTACCTTTCGTAAGACAAAATGGATCTGCTGCTTTGCCTTATTCTTTTCTCCACAAGCTTGACGTTTTCACTCATTGTAGTGTCGGCCTAATGTACCCATGGGAACTAGTGCTCTTGATCAAAGTAACATAAACAATGATATTTTAACCCGTGATATCCTACTATAAATAACAGATGTAACTTGAGTGGGGTCGGTGTTGCCAATGATGTCAACATAGCGTTATATCAAGGAGTAGAGTGATTTTGTGCAAGAAGGAAATTACTTTAACTGAACTAAAGCATTATTATACACTGAACACCTGGTCTGACCTCAAGTAGGCTGATATTGCAGCTGTCACTAAATTATTTGGTTTAAGGTTATCTACCTATTCTTCGGCAATGGTTCACAATTAGGTTCCTTTTGTTTTCTGAATCACTCACGAAACGCTGTTGCTGAAGACAAAGTATATTTGTACAAGATACTGCCTCGTGTGACGTCATCGTTAAGTAGACTATCCAATATTCAGTGAAATATTATAGGGAATACACGAAATTGAATATCGTTAAAACCTGTCTTTTATAACTGTTGAACATTTATCTACGTGTCGGCTTTTTGATACAGATAAAGCAGTTTGATAGCAGTTGCTGTAATTTTGTTTATTCCTCTAAGATTAACTTGTGTACGAAAATCTTTTCACTATTGTAACAAAAACAAACGAAATTCGGAGTCACATCGACTGTATTTACATTTTCAGGTGAGCTGACCGGACAGGAAATTATTGGCACTATTCCTCACCCCGGGACGGAACTTGAAGGAAAACTACTAGTAAAGAGTAATGAAAAGAGTTGGTCCATTAACATAGATATAAATATACAAAGTTAGTCCTTACTACATGTAATTTCAACGTGCAGCAAGCTAATAATAACTTGAAAGACAGTTATATGAACTATTGAAAAGAAATATATAATCGAAGTTCTATATGTTCCTTAAAAATTACCTTGGAAAAGAAAAGGGAGAAATTGTTTTACTGTACTTATAGTATGTCGGTCGTTAGTTGTTTCCTGTTATACATAATGAGCAATTGTCACTTGCCCAACTCAAATATCTTATAATTGAATTGTTTGAGATAATTATCAGGTGCCTGACTAATATATTGTCTGGACTTGTGTCTAACTTAATTTGGGTAAACGTATTACATACATAGCAGACACAAAAACTTTATTAAAACGTTTCGTCTTTTGTTTTGATAACGTTATTTGTGGTGTAATAATTATGTCGCGAAAACGTACTATAGTACTTGAATCGACTTGGTATTCGAGCAAAATTCATGTTGTTTACTTGTTCATAAACTTAACCCACGGATGACTTGTTACAACATCCACTTTGCAGAGGGTATTGGAGAAATGTACAGGCCCGTCTGAACAATGAGGCTTTGCCCCTCCCTCGGTGTTCCTATTTTTGTGCCCCCTCCCCCCACCACTCATCTATATATGCCAACAGCATGTGGTCAAATGTTGAAGGACACAAGTACTGCGCCCCTCTTTAAATTATTTGCACCCCGTTCAGTTCATAATTCCTTGCTTTCAGACCTGGAAAGAAATACATATTGTGTGAGTTATTGCTGTTGAAACTGTAAATTGAGTTAAACTAGATCCGTGTTAGTTCGTATGACTTTGATGTATTTGAGTGAATCTCATTTCATTGGGTAAGCGTTTAATGGAGACATATCGTCCCCCCTGAACATATCTTGCACCGATGTAAACTTAATTAGTATCGTTTCCAAACTGCATAATGCTATCCTTCAAATCAATAGGACATTGCAAAATGCACTTTCCTAAAATGCATCGAAATGTCTACATGACTCATCGTCATCGATGCGATCATAAATGCGTGTGCGGTGAAATATTTAGCATGAGTGACCACTATTTGATTTTTTCGCAAACGTGAAAGCAATTTTGGTGACCTGTAACATTAATGTGACCTTCAGATGTTATTATACGTATATGAATTATGAACTCCGTTTTAGCTGACTGCGCCTTCGCATGATCCAAGAACGGTAATATCAACCCGGGCTAAATAAGCGAGCTCTCCACGGGGTGCGGTCACGCATAAGGATATCTGGGCACATTTTATTGTGAAAGTGTAATGACGGCACGCTTACTAATTTGACCTCTATAAATATCAGTTCCTTTGCGAAGTAGGCTCGTAAAATTGAAATATCTGTTTGGTCCACTCTACTGGAACTTGTGATATAACATAGCCGTAAGTTGAACTATAAAGGTATAATTTCGTGTTACAGCTACAGGTACAACTACTAAGTACAAGATTGTCGTTAGAGTGTCATTGGGTGCAGTTTCACGAATCTTAATCAGTCCTCTATTTTTTTAAATTTATTTATTTAAATTTTCACATTTTTATCTAGGGTTGCTTATGCAGCAAAAGCTGTTTTCCAATAAGGCCCTGCTTTTTACATTAAACGTTATACATAAAAAGTAAAACATAGCAATATAAAAACAATTAAATGTACAGATACAAAACTACAAAACTGATAAAAATGGAAACAAAACTAATTAGGGTCGGCAGTCGACCATTAACAAATAACTTTGGTTTATCGTATGCTATGCCATCATTTTTGGGATTTAACTCGCAACTTTGAAGCAACACCCATCAAAGAGGTTGGCTATGGCGTCCGTATAGCATCAGGATTCTTTGTAATAGGCAAACAAATAGAATTTAGAAAGGCTAAAGATAAACTAGACTAAACAAGTTCAATGTATCATGCTATTGTGGATACACTGTTGGCTCATTTATGCATCTAGGCAAGTTCACTACGAGGAGAAATGCCAAAAAGTTCAATGTATTATGCTGTTGTGGCTACAACATCTAGGCTACACCCTCAGGAGTGTGACCATGTACAAGCGTGGAGCTTTGTGTTGCGGGTTATTCTGCAGTTAGGCCTAAGCCTATGTTTGTAAAGATAAAATATAAAAATAGAAATATGTGTATAAACAATAATATGGGGAAGTGTAATATTGTCGCCAGTCAATGACGTAAGATATCATTAAAGAGCTTCATTGCACCGGGGACAAAAAATTCTCGATGCCTCTAGTTTTTGAGACACAGGAGTCTCACCCTGCCAATGCCTTGTTGTATTTGCATATCTTAAAGTAGATCACGAAGAGGGTGGCTAGAATCATCCCATATGGAATCTAACTTAGACTGTACTATAGGTTGCTGCAGTGATAAATCAAGTCGACTGAAGGCACAACTTCACAACTACGACTCAATTGGTATGCAAACTGAAGAGGATCTAAGAATGGTCCTCTACCAATAGAAATTTAAATTGTAGGCATCAGTTGGTGCTTTGTGAGGCATACTTAGACTATAAAATAGCCAATGTAACTAGATCTACTAATGACGTATTTTTCATTGTGAATTGTAGTTGAACATGGGCAGGGATGGGGGGAGGGTGGGGTAGTCATGAGGAGTCTGTATATAGCTCATTACATTTGAGCCTTTGGAAAGTATTTTGCAAGAATCTGACCCTTCTAAATTATTTTCGAACAGAGATTAATCTTTAATTTTTGCCATGATATGCTTGGAAGTTGAGAGTAGAGATAATGTAAGCCTCTTCTTATGCAGTATCCCGCAGACTATGAATAATCCGCTGGATATCTTGTTCTTCCAATAGCATAAATATTGGCTGCTTTTGCCTTTCAAGTCAGTAAGCTATTGGAGAGATGGCAGACAACAAAGAAGAGGGGTTTGATCTCCAAATGGTAAAGGAATGCTTTGAAGAAGCTAAACTGGAAAACAATGACATTCTTATTGAGAAGTATTTGGAAGGGTTTAAAGAAATAGACAGGTAAAAATTGTACTGTATGCAGATTCTGTTAATATTTACATTCTCCAAGCCACATCTCTATAGCAGTTAAGAAAATCCCTAACTGTTGCCAGTGGGGTCAATGTCTTAATGGCATTACTAATCAATGGCATAGTTAGCCTTTGTTTGGTTATGGTTCAGTCATATCCCTTTTTGAAGGGTGGGGATTGGGTAGGGGATGGGGGCTAGTCACGTTAGCCACTGATTACATCATTTGGGGAAAATCGTGTGATCACTAGTAAATAGAACTGTTGTTCTTGTCTAGGTATTGGGGTGGGTCTTAATGTCATAGGATCTTATGCTGAGGGATTTGAGAATTTAATAGGTCAGGATTTAATTTCTAGAAAGATCTGTTAAAGCAGTCAACAGTTATGATCATCTATTGTAGGTTTTTATTAATATGCATGCATTACAGTGCTTAATGAATTCAGGCATATTTTAGTGCTGTTATATATCACAGTATAGCAAAGAAGGAAAATTTGATTGCTAGTAATGTATCTATAACTATTCCTTCATATCAACATCAAAATGTTCTAAATGTTGTGGAATGTTCCTTTAAACCCCAATAACTGATAACAATTAGCTTCAAATTCCCAGGCCCAGGTTATAAAATTAATCCATTGTTCTCAAAATGGTAATACCTGGAACAGAATGTTGTTTTTCTTACTTGGGTCAAAATGTAGATGTTGACATCCAAACCCTTAGTCCTTGAGAAATTTGTAATGCATATGCATGGAACAATATTGTTATGTGGTCATATTTTGGCATGTGTTTGCATTGATGTTAACATAGTTTCCAAGAATATTAGAATAAATTCTTATAAAGCAAAGTGTCAACGTTTATCATGCACACCGAAAATGATTAGCAGAAAAACCAATCTATTTGTGCTTTTTCACGTAAATTTTGACAGATTCTTCTGTATGATGGGCACACTCTTCAGCTTCATTGCCAAAGACATCACAGAGAAAAGCAGGATCCTTAGGGAGCACAAATCAGAAAATCCAGACCAGTTCACCGTGGTGCAGACCATGGTCGATTATGAGGTATCGAACGATCTCACAAAGAGCAAGACTGCGAGCGGTCTGCTCTCTGGATCAAGGACTCTCTTGCGATTGCATAGAAGTCTTCTCTTCTTTGCCAAATTTCTGGAAAAAGTCCCCGCATTAGACGACGAGGCTAAGTGTTCAGAAGCGGCTTCAGAGATTTACGGCATAACTCTCGGTAATTTCCATCCTTGGCTGATCAGACAAGCAGCTTATTTGGCCATGAGATCTCTACCAACTAAGAAGGTTCTCATTGAAAGGTACATCAAACAGAACTATCAAGAAGCCGAGGAATTGGTTCCTCTATTGGTCAAGGCGATGTTGGACGTGTATGACGTAATTGAATCTTTATATGCAGACAAAGATCTCTTGCAGTTACCTTAATGTTAAATAGATTGATTGATTGATTTACGAATGAGTAAATCATTAATCAATCAATACCTAATTCATTTTTCAATTAATTCATTTATTAATAGGTACAATCACTATGCACGAGGATCAAATTCCAAATGTTTTTCGTAAAATGCTCTCAATTTCAAATCGGACTTCTTTGTCATGCTGTCACAGTTCTCTCATTTGGCATGTGATAATTATGTTACTGGGTGGATAAACGTTGACTTAAATTGCAGGGACTTGTTGAGTGTTCAAATTGTTTTTTTTTATTTTAAATTTCTTTTGTTTTTGTGGTAAAATACTGGAAGTGCTATAGCTCTGTGTATGAAACATTATAAATCTTTGATGATTAAGTGTTCCCACTTGAAGCTACTAGATGGATTGATTAATTGATTTATTTATTATTAATAAATTGATTGATTAATTCATAGGTTAATAAATTAATTCATTGATTAATTGATGTATCAATTAATAAATTGATAGAAATAGATGAATTACTCTATTAATTAATGTAATTTATGAAACCTGGTGAAAGCTGACCAGCAGTTATTTTTATCACACAGCAATACATACACTGCTGCCTGTTCAGTTTGATAAGTTGAGTTTTAGATTCAAGAAATGCTGCATTTGGATGAAAGACAGTTGTACCTTTTAAGGAAAATTGAATGAATGCATTGTCTCAATTGGCAGTTTAAAATATTGCATCAACATTATTGTGGACAAGCAGGATAACTTTCCTGTAAGGATTATTTTGCAGAACATTGAACAGTATTCATATACCAGGTTTAAGAAGGTGTAAAATCTGTTACATTGATAGATATTACAGGAGTGGTAGTTTTTAATAAGACTAAAGTGAGTAGCCCAAAAGGAGGATGCTTCCGTCAATGGTGCCATTTTTGAATATTGAATTGGTTCCGTTAATGACCCAACAGCAATAGAACCCTTGTCATTCTGTCCAGGATGTTCGTAGATCGTTGGTTAAAACTGATTAATAATGATGTTTGCCTGCACGAGTCGTAATGTCAAGAAAATAGTGCAATCAGGTCATTTCACATTCCCACTTATAGTTCATTCCAAACGTGAATGCGTATTTGTGTGACCACTGCCTACAGATGTCAAGTAAACTGAATATTGTCTCCTATGATATTACCAAATTCGATGCCAAAGAACACCTTTTCCGATTGTTAGTAAATCTATGTACCTAGTGGTTCGCTGCTGTCATCTGACAAAAAATCTTGGTAAAATCGGAAAGAAGTACAGTACTTCAGAGTCAATGAAGTGTCTGTAAAGTTGATTACCCGTTTCTTTTCAGTACCACATGAAATATGTGCAACAGTAATGTCTATCTGTGGTGCCACCCACCTCAGGGCAAATATGTTATGATGGTCTGGACATCTAAGAGGGAATAAATTTCTGTTTGGACAACTGGCAGTGGTCCTGCCAATGACTAATTATTTAACATCAAATTTAGACATTGTAATTTAAATTTCCCCCAAATAATACTGTAGATCAAATGATAAATTGGTATCACCGTCCATAATACTCTGGCATTCTTTATATTAAACCTACATATCTCTCATACAGTGTATATACTGGTCATTGTTTTTTTTATTCTGCTACATTTCTTCGGACATCCAAACTTGATGTGACCTCGTTGTCCGAGGGACATCAGCTTTGCCAACAGAGATTAATTAATTTTATCCAAATTGAGCATTGACTCTGAGGTGTTGGGGTCTGGCAGGCCATGGCTCAGTGGGTCTAACAGCCTGTGGATTGCTGGAGTAGATTAATATTCAACTTCCAGTTGGAGCAGCGACGATTTTTTAATTTGTATGAAATAATCACAGACTGAATCTGCTGCAAAATGTATCACATTTATAATACAAATTTTCTAGACTTTGATAAAATTCTTAAATTTTAAGTAATATGTAAATGACGATGGTTACTTCGTTCATCGAGGGTTTCTAACTGAATGCATCATGTTTATCAAATTTGAGTCAAGAAGCACTCCCAACCATGTTCTAATAATATTTCCTTTGATTTGTTTGTTTTTTTATTTCTTGTGATAGGCCTTCATGGAAATTCAAATGAAGCATACTCCATGTTACATAATATGACTTTTCATCTGACACAAAACTATCTTGTCAGTCTATTATTTTTTCCATCTTTACCAAAATTCCATTCTTTGATTGATGTCAGAAGTGATTGACAAAGATTGTCTACAAAAATTGATAAACATCTTTGAATAGTTTGTGGCAGTTTGCCAATTTGTTATACAATTTTCATGAAATACTGGTTAAGTCATCTTCCACAAAACAAACTTTATGTAGTGACTAGCACAGTAGTTGTGTATTGGCCTAATTATGGATCAATTTATGCTCTAAACTTGCCTGGGAATGTATCATTTCAGAAATTTATTTTGTAATTTTTTTAGGTGATGAACCACCCCACCCCGTTCTATATGGGAGTCAGACACCCCAGGGCCACGTACCCTCCTTTATGTAATCCTGGAGCTGCCCCTGGAAGGTTTCAATTGCTAGTGGATTTGTAGTAAAAATGTGAACCTTTGTGTTAGTTATTGAAATCTAACATCCACGATATTGGACACAAAGGATTTGGCAAAACGGGGGGGGGGGGGGGGGGGGGGACGACTGAGGGGGGAACTGAGGGGGAAGGGGGGCTTTATATGAAATTGTAGCATCATAAGTCTACAGGTTTGCAATCTATGTACCAATAATGTTAGCACTTCAATGTGTTTCACCAATAACTAAAGGAAAATATAAAATATATGAAATATGTGCGACTTGAAAGGTTATTACAAGTATCAGTTTATTGGTTCCTTGCTTTAGCAAAAGGAACCTATGCAGTCAGGTTGGCGTATGTGTGTGTGTATGTATGTGTGTGTGTGCGTCTGTGACACTTGCTTGGGTACGCTCTATCTCAATAAGGGAATGTTGGATTGAGGCCAAACTTGGACTATAGATCCGCCATATGGAGAAGGTGTGCCCTATTGTTTTTGGTGCCCACAAAGGTCACCAAAGGTCAGTTATGGTCCAAAAACCGAAAATATTAAAACTGCAATAACTCCCAGTGCCAATGTGCAGCAAGATTGATATTTTGGTACAAGTTGTGAACTGGTTAGGGGAGCATTTTCAAACTTAACGGTCATGTGATCCGAGGTCACCAAAGGTCAATTAATGATAAAAAACTAGTATTTTTGCAATAACTTGAGAACGAAATGTCTGTTAGGGTTGGGAGTTGCCTCAATGTAATCCAATTGTCAACCCGCATGTGGGTGACCCTTGACCTCAATTTGACCTCTGGTGACCTTTTCGTGTTTTGGGGATTTTTACAGTTTCGATGCCATTTTCAGATGTCAAAGGTACCTTCTGATCATAAATGTCAATAGGTTGACCCTGTGTGACCTTTATGTGCGAAGTTATATGGGGTCAAAGTTTTTCGGTCGGAGTTAGGATGGTTGTACAGATTTTTCGTTTTGTTTTTTGGAATCAGGGGATTAAACTACATCTGAAACCAAGGTCAAAAGGTCAAAGGTCACATTAGAAAAAATGTGCTTATTTTGGGAGGAAACGATCAAAAAAGAAAATGTTTGGTTTTGATGCTAGATTTGGATATCAAAGGTACCTTCTGATCAAAAATGTCAATTGGTTGACACCTGTGTGACCTTCGTGTGCGAAGTTATACAAGGTCAAAGTTAATTTTCAGACATTTAATGCAACAACTCCCAGTTCCAAGGTGTGACATGGTTGATATTTTTGGACAAGTTGCAAATGGTATAGGGGAATATTTTCAAACTTTACAGTCATGTGATCCGAGGTCACCAAAGGTCAATTAATGTCAAAAAACTAGTATTTTGGGGGTAGAAAATGGGCAAAGAAAAAAATGTTTGAATTTTTATAGTTTGATGCTCTAATTTAGGTCTCATCAATCAAAAATGTCAATAAGTTGACCCAAGGTGACCTTTGTATGTTAAGTTATATGAGGTCAAAGTTAATTTTCAGACATTTAGTGTAATAACTCCCAGTGCCAAGGTGTTACACAGTTGATATTTTGAGACAAGTTGCAAATGGTATAGGGGAATATTTTCAAACTTAACGGTCATGTGATCCGAGGTCACCAAAGGTCAATTAATGATAAAAAAGTAGTATTTTTGCGATAACTTGAGAACAAATTGTCCGTTAGGGTTGGGAGTTGCTTCAATGTAATCCAATTGTCGACCCGCATCTGGGTGACCCTTGACCTCAATTTGACCTCTGGTGACCTTTTTAGTGTTTTGTGGATTTTTACATTTTCGATGCTATTTTCAGATGTTAAAGGTACCTTCTGATCATAAATGTCCATGGGTTGACCCCCGTGTGACCTTCGTGTGCGAAGTTATATGAGGTCAAAGTTAATTTTTAGACATTTATTGCAATAACTCCCAGTTCCAAGGTGTTACAAGGTTGATATTTTTGGAGTAGTTGCAAATGGTATAGGGGAATATTTTCAAACTTAACGGTCATGTGATACAAGGTCACCAAAGGTCAATTAATGATAAAAAACTATTATTTTTGCGACAACTTGAGAACAAATTGTCCGTTAGGGTTGGGAGTTGCTTCAATGTAATCCAATTGTCGACCCGCATCTGGGTGACCCTTGACCTCAATTTGACCTCTGTTGACCTTTTTGTGTTTTGTGGATTTTAAAAGTTTCGATGCTATTTTCAGATGTTAAAGGTACCTTCTGATCATAAATGTCAATGGGTTGACCCCCATTTGACCTTTGTGTGCGAAGTTATTTGAGGTCAAAGTTAATTTTCACACATTTAATGCAATAACTCCCAGTGCCAAGGTGTGACAAGGTTGATATTTTTGGACAAGTTGCAAATGGTATAGGGGTATATTTTCAAACTTAACGGTCATGTGATCCAAGGTCACCAAAGGTCAGCTAATGTTAAAAAAGTAGTATTATGGGGGGAGAAAATGGGCAAAGAAAAAATGTTTGAATTTTTACAGTCATGCTCTATTTAGGTCTCACCGATCAAAAATGTCAATTGGTTGACCTCCGGGTGACCTTTATGTGTGAAGTTACATACAAGTTCAAAGTTAATTTTTTGACATTTAATGCAATGAAATCTCAATGCCAAGGTGTGAAATGGTTGATATTTTGGGACAAGTTGTGAATGGGGTGGTGGAACATTTTGAAACTTAAAGGTCATGTCATCTGAGGTCACCATTGTTATCATATCTGTTGACACGCTTGTAGGTCTCTTATATTTCTTACATTTTCGATGCCATATTTAGATCTCAAAAGTGCCTTTTGATAAAAAATCCGATCACATTTTGTGATCACAAAAGTGTTGGCTATAGTGTTGGTTACTTTATGGGAACATGTAGGACCACAATTACTTGGACTATTTCAGCCCAATCTTGCTTGATAATATTATGTGTATTGTCATATACCCCAAGCAAGGAACCACAGTGCCCTTGGGCTCTTGTTATTCTTATGTTGTAAATAGAGGCGTATAGCACAAAGACATCAACTCGAATAGGAAATAATTCAAATTGGCCATGCTATGTATTTAGCTGTTCATCCAACACTGCATAACAACTCAACAAGTATTGCATGATACAAAAAAAAAAACAGGTTCACATTTGTGTCAAGTTAAATCAGTAAAAATACTATTCCAAATGGTGTCTTCCACGCAGCACCTGTTAAGACTTAAAATGAAAAGAAAAAAATGTCCCTTGTACAACTTGCACTCAACTTTTTACTCTATAGAGAAAGGGGGAAAGAAATTCCTACCAAACAAAAACAAATCAGAAAATGTGTTCAATTTTATAGATAGTGCTTTGTGGACACTGTCTAATCGATTTCAGCGTCTGAAACAAAAGACCTGTCTTTCTGTATTTTGAGTCCGGTTTAATATGCCATTCCAGGAAGTTGGGTGTTTTTTTGTTGCTGAACCACCTTGTGAGCTGCAATGATATGAAGATTCTAATAGGGGATTGAGTCTTGCTGACAGGGTAGGTCCTGGTTTGTTCATGATGTAATGGTATTAAATATAACATATTCTGGCTTAATACAGTTTGAGAAAAGGTACATATCTGCAAAAGCTGCTGATAAATTCAAGAAATACACATGGATACAAACATGAGAAATATGTACGTATGCCCCAAAAAATATGGCAATACAGTTAATCCGTATGAGCTGTGATTTTAGCATACCCTGTCACATACGACTGACTTTTAAATGCCTTTGACTTGCAGCAACACTTGCCACAAAATGCTAGAAAGCCCCAAAAATATGGTCACCTGTAGTAAACATTTTCATTGGCATTTTTGTTCCACTTACCCACAAAATAATTTTGAATAAAAAAAAAAGCATAAATAGCTAGCTGATTATCTATAAAACAGTAATTTGCAAAATGTAACAGTGTAATCTACATCATCGTAAAGTCACACGCCCATCCAAAATAAAAACTATCCATGAATTTTTAAAGGTATAACTGCAGGCAAAGAGATATCTTATTGAAAATAACCATATCGAGAGAAAAATAATCTTCAGCAAACAGTTAATGTATTGGGAATCACTATCTGTGCAGTTTACCTTTCAGTATCTACCACTACTCGTCACTTGTTAATCAATGAGGCTGAAATTGCAGTCTCAAACAGAATTTGTTAAAGTCAGTGCCCCCAGAACCAACACAAAAGTCAGGAAATATACAAGGCAAATCAAAGAAATATATTTGTCCTTTTTGGAAAATGGTGTGACATAAAGCAAAAGGAAACATATATATTTTTCTTGTGATTGAGTTGTTAGAAGGTATAAAAAATAAAGGGTTAGCTTTGAAAGTTACAACCACACAAAGTGATACTGCATGAAACACTCGGCTTCAAGAAGCTTTTCGTTTAATTAAAGCTTTCTATACTGAGAAACCAATACATATACAGAAAGATGACATACGCTCAAAATAAAATGGAGTCTGTTTATTTAACGAGACATCAACAAAATTATTCTTGAGCTCTGCCTAAATTAAAAGTTCTGCTCCATATAACATGTGGTGGATATTTAGTTAAAGCTTTAACTGAAAGCTTTCTATACTGAGAAACCAATACATGTACAGAAAGATGACATACGCTCAAAATAAAATGGAGTCTGTTCATTTAACGAGACATCAACAAAATTATTCTTGAGCTCTGCCTTAATTAAAAGTTCTGCTCCATATAACATGTGGAGGATACCAGGTAAGCAGAGAAATATTTTGCTATGGTGACTGACATGATCCATTCTGAAACCATAATTTCAACATCATGCATTCACATATTAACAAAAATAGAAATCTTCATGAATACCACTGTCATTCCTTTTAAAGGAGAAAAACAGAACGATATTGCACAAATTCACACTCTTGATAACAATCTTATACTTAGAAGTTTGCCAAGATAGTCCTGCTCCTCCTCCTCCACCCACCCCCCTCCCCCACCCCCCTCTGCTAAAGATTGCTAGAATTTTTCACATAGTTTTTCCTGGATGCTCACAGTACTAACTTATTTCCAGAAATTGAGGAGTGTTAACTTGGACAAAAATATGTCCCCATGAGTGGAAATGTCTCAATGGACAAAAATATGTCCCCATGAGAGGAAATGTCTTAATAGACAATAATGTCCTCATGATAGGAATTGTCTTAATGTACAATACTATGTCCCAATGAGAGGAAATGTCTTAATGCAGGCAGTTAATTGCTTGCTGAAGTATCAAATTAAATGACTCTTTTTTTCTTATTACTTTCCAGCATATTTGGAAGTAATACTGATGAACAGTGACGTGTCTTCTTTACTTAGCACAATAACTGTCACTTTGCACCTTTAATGTAAAAATACAAAGATCTTTACAAAAGAGACTGGGAACAAATCATGGCTTTCTATCATTAGTTGGGTTGAAATAAAACTTGAAATCACAACATAGATAGAATTCGGAAGTGCTAGTGTGCAAAGACTAGAAAGGCAATTTATCAGTGGTATTACTTCCTACTTATCACATTTTGAAGGATTTCAGTTTTTGACCTTTGCTTTCTTAACCTGACCATTGACAATGATATAAAATTGAAATAGATATATAGCTTAAAGTGCTTATGGAGAACTAGACACTAACATGTGCAGTGTATACAAGCTCCCGGGGTAACTGACTTTTCAAATGTTTCACAAATCAACCTTCAACTATCACCAAATTCAAAATGGTCTGACATTGGAAATATGAGAAAGAAGAGGACTTTCCTGGTAGTAATTTGAATGTGTTGTAGGCAAAGCGTTCATAGACCAAAACACCTTTCTTTCTTATTTTTTAGTTATTTTGGCTCACAAGCCAAGTATCAAATATGCATAGTGGTGAACTTGTATGTACAGATCAAGATGCCTGCATAGATTCCTTTATCCTCCTGTAAACACAATATTACCACAACTTTCACTTTTTTAGTCGGAAATTTGATGACTCGTAGAAAAAATGGCTGATGTGGATTCCGATTCCTGAATGTCGGTTCATCATATTCTGGCAAAAATGATCACAACCTTCAGGGTTACAGTTTATATGTTAATTTAATTTCGGCTCACTTTGACTCGTTCAACTCACCAAAGGAATCTTTTCATGCGTGGGGTACTTTGTGAACAGTACTTGTGGCATTTTGGCAACTGTATTAAGTTTTATAGTTACCAGACGATCCTTAAAGATAGTCTTCTAGAGTCAATTGAACCTTTTCAATGTTGAAAGTAGATATATTTACACCTCTCCAATTACGACATTAAACTGTGTGTAAGACATATAAAGCGTCCAGTCATGAGAAATGGACAGAGTGTTATGTGTCAATGGCATAAATAGATGTAACACCTTTATTATGACTTGGGGAGAACAAATAGAAAAGTTTAGTCTTTACATTACAAATTCATTAGAGTCTATTACAGAAACTAGGCTAATGCAGAACACTTCTAAATTTACAAGAAAGGAAGATGTTTCACAAAGGAACACTTATGTAAAACAAGCAGTTTTCCGGATGATATAATGCAAAGTTGAACCGTCCTCCGAAACTCAATATTGTTTAAACTTATTCATTTATGTTACCATCACAGGTTTACCTCAAATGTCTTGTCCTAATAGTGGAAAAGTCAGGATGGAAATTGAAAAGTTTTTTTTTTCCATTTCTAGGTAACTACAACAATATTTCGGACCGGCATTGAGTCCCAGCATATTTTTGAAGTTTGATGTTGGGTTATCTATATTAATACAATATTATAGGGAACGCCACTCAAGAACCATTTCTTAGCATAAATTTGTAATACTGAGCTAAACAGTCGCCTTTTGCAGCTCACAGGCTGCTGTAATGAGTTCATTAAAGTCAACAGACTCACAGTACAGTTGGTGTTTCCTTAATTGACACTTACTATTAATCAACTGAAACATGTACCATATAGACGGAGACAGAAGAAGGTGCACGTCTCTTATAAAATATAAAATAATTTAGAATTCCTTTCCCCTTAAAAACAAGTACCAGTCACAAGGTGTTAGATCCAATTCCATGCTACCAGCTGGAGCCAAGCTAAAAATGTACACACGCACAACTCCGATACAATTTCTGGACTCAAGTCCCATGAAACTGTCCGTAAATCAAACCTCATCTGCTTTCCATCGGTAAAAAAAAAATTCACAGAGCGTTTCGACTTTCTCTTTGCACGAATAAAATGTGTCGCCACTCGGAATAATTTCACGGCTGCTCCTTGGTTTCTCTTTGAAGCCGATTATCGAATAAAATATCTCACTGTACTTCTCGGAAAAGAACAGGTTTATAATGGAATTACAGGTACTGTAGGCTACTGGGAGATATTTTCCCTTTATTTTAATATGAATTTGCTCAGCCATTTTGCTTTTCAGTTCTTCATAGTCCATCAAAATGTGCTGCACTGTTATCTGGCATTTGATGGTTGACGTTATCACCGATTGCTCTCCTGCAGACTGGACAGGTGTTGTGCTGTAAAAGACAAGACGGGGAATATGTCTCCTTGATGAATGGGGAAAATAAATAGAACTGTACAACCTGACAGGAAAACATCCATATTGAAATGAAACATACCCTAAATTGCAAAACTCTGCTGCCAGGCTGATCACTCGCACTAGCCCTGTCTCTCACATCACCCCCATACTTCATGACCTTCAAGGTACTCCTGTTAACCTTTAAATGTATTCATGGTATTGCGCCACACTACTTGGGTGAACTTGTTCAAAGTTATACCCCAACTGGCCGTCTGCACTCTAGCACCCAATCATTGCTCTCTATGCACCCTGTGTCCACTAAATCTTATTGCGAGCGATCTTTCCAGTACTCCTCAACCCTCCTTTGGAATAAACTCACACTCAACAAAAAGAATGTCATGTCTGTGGAGATGTTCAAAACTGTTTTGAAGACACACCTGTTTTCATTGTTATAATTGTTTACTCTTATTGTATATTGTGTACATATCTTTCACTTTCTTTTGTACAGTGCGGCAAGACTTTATTGTAAGTTGCACTATATAAGAACTGTTTACTATTATTATTATTATTTACATTAAAACATACCAATATTGAAACATATACCTTGATTGAAACATGTATATGTAGCGTTGATGGACAATATGATATATCTCGATTAAAACCATGTATAATATCTTGATGGACAATGTTTCATGTTTTTAACATTGAAATGCATTCAGGGTAGAAAACATACATGTCTTATTTGAAAAGATACAATGTGATTGACACATAAATATCGTTACAGAAAATACAAGCATCTCGATTTAAGCAGACATCTTGGCAGCATAAAAAATATCTATCTGTTGCTACACTAAACCAGTTAGTACTGCTGCTCTTACCATTTTAAGCCATGTTACCACACAATCAGGGTGGAAAAGGTGCTCACATGGCAGCTGTTTAACCTCATCACCTTCAGAAAAATCTTCTTTACAGACAGGGCATTCAGTTGAAGTTGCTGTTAAAATCAAAGATGTAAACAAAGAAGAAAAGAGATGGATTAATCAAGTCTCTCACATGATCAAAATACCAAAAGAAGAAGTAAATTTTGATATGCATTGATTTCACATACCTTGTTGGCATAATCTTTTGTTCAGAAATTACTTATCATAACATGCAGAGGTTCTGCATACAAAATTGGTGTAACATAATTACTACAATATACCAGGTTTCCCACTGTACCAATGATGTATCCATCACACCAACCTCAATCATCTCTTGAAGTAGTGATAAACAATAACTTATAATGAGGTATCCATCATACCGACCTAAATCGTCTCTTGTGGTGCTGATAAGGTTGCTAACAATAAAATACTCACAGTGAGGTATCTATCACACCAACCTCAATCATCTCTTGAAGTAGTGATAAACAATAACTTACAATGAGGTATCCATCATACCGACCTACATCGTCTCTTGTGGTGCTGTTAAGGTTGCTAACAATAAAATACTCACAGTGAGGTATCTATCACACCAACCTCAATCATCTCTTGAAGTAGTGATAAACAATAACCTACAATGAGGTATCCATCATACCGACCTAAATCGTCTCTTGTGGTGCTGATAAGGTTGCTAACAATAAAATACTCACAGTGAGGTATCTATCACACCAACCTCAATCATCTCTTGAAGTAGTGATAAACAATAACTTACAATGAGGTATCCATCATACCGACCTAAATCGTCTCTTGTGGTGCTGATACGGTTGCTAACAATAAAATACTCACAGTGAGGTATCTATCACACCAACCTCAATCATCTCTTGAAGTAGTGATAAACAATAACTTACAATGAGGTATCCACCATACCAACCTAAATCCTTTTTTGTGGTGCTGATTGCTAACAAGGTTGCTAACAATAAGATACTCACTGTGAGGTATCTATCACAGCAACCTGAAACATTTCTTGCAGTATAGGGGAACCTAAAATAACCAATTTCAAATGAGGTACCATTTTCTCAAACATTCGTTCTTTGGGCAAAGAAAGTATAGGGCCGCGCACACAAGCACTGTTCAACATGTGTGTACACGTACAAATTATGACCCTATGGGTGGGTCGTTTAGTGATCATTGAAGTACTCACCTATTAGTTCTTCTGTTATGTGAAGTGTCTTTAAGCTGTCTATGTCATCTTTGTTAGCTGGTGGGGGACCTTGTCCTTCCACATTGTTCAGTAACTACAAAGCCAAAATTAAATATTTACATGTCATAAATATATAGGGATACATGTAAAAATCACGGCAAAATTTCCTAGGTTGACGTTGAAATTACAAGTGTTCTTTAAAACTGATCCTTTTTCTATTTTTTTTCTCAAAAAAAAACAAAATAACATTTAAAAACACACTTTGGGGGGAATTGGCTGGATTATCGAAATCAATACTTTATAGCAATCATACGGAAACATGCAAATGGTAACATGAATGAAAGACAATGTAAAAGTGAACAATTAAGTGTTCAACGTTTGTGTAGCAGTTTTGAATGTTCTGAACTTTGTCTCTCATAATATACACTGTTTTGCCTGTGTACAAAACAGTCACAGTACTTTAACATGAAAAATCACAAAACTGTTTTCATCAATATGAGCTCAATATGTAGCTTCAATGAAAGGTGAACCTGTTATGCTTTCAAAAAGATACTTGGTCAGTTCACAAAATCCTTTAGAATCCTCTTTCTTTTGGGGGGGGGGGGGTGAAAAGTTTCATCATACTATTTAGTACAAGCTACTGTTAAAACTACAACCAAAGACATTAAATAGTGTTTGTTGATACCACTTTGATGGGATAATTGCACCAAAGCAATACTATATGAAAGAACTGAATGGGTAACGAATATCTGAAGAATATGGAAAAGTACTTACTTGTGTAATAATTGTGTCCAATCCACCTTCACCCCAAACATAGTCTTGAGGACTGCCATGTAAATTAAGCATATGGCTGAGGAAGGAGAAAATGATATAGCTTACACAGTTATTCTCAAGTAAATGGTAGGGAAAGGGGGGTGAGTTTGGGCGGGTAAGGGTAGGAAGGGTAGAAGACTGGTGTTGGGTGCAGCGACTCTAAAAATCAACACCTGGTATGTAGCTATATTTGCATGGTGCAGTCGTGAAAGAGCTTCACCATGATGTCAACCAAGTGATGACAATTTTTTGGACAGTAACTGGGTACCTTGCCAAAACAAGCACATTAGATTCAAAGTGTGCTTTGTTGACACCTTCATTGATTTATACAGTTACTATCTTGATACTTAGCAATGAAGGTCAACAAGTGGGAAATATTTAATTGCATTGTTGGCCTTTATTTAATGGTTCATGTCTTTAATAGAGCTTCTTTTTCTTTACATGCTTAATAAATTTCTTCATTCTTTTCTTGCTTATAATTCTGACTGTAAGATTATGAAAATTAACGTTGAAATCCTTCCTCTTGGATGTAGTTTTCATATGCAATCTAAGTTGTATGGGTAGATGAAAGATATACAGTAAGCAAAATGACATGAAAACCAACAAAAATATATATATAGATAAACTTACAAGGGAAATAGGAAATTACCACTCCCACCACCAACCACTCCTGGTAAACTGTTAAACAATCTGTAAAGACAAATGGTTCCAAGTAAACATATATATCATTATTCTATTATTTATAATATGTGATACATTCATAGAAGGGGGAGTAACAATATACTGAGAGAGGGGACCACAAAAAAAGGGCTTATTTCATACCTCTTCCCTAATTATCAAGACAATTATGATTATATGTTTAAAACAGATAGGAATTTTCTAGTTTCCATGTTGCTGGCCTCATTGCCATTCCCAAAGGTGATATGTGACAAAGTCAATTCAGTCCTGGGGCAGTAATGCCTTCTAGTAAACAGCACTGAGTCTTGATACAATTGTTCATTAATTCACACAGAATTTGTTACGTACGGGTGAGACGTATTAGTAAGTTGGCTTCAAGAAAAAGTGGAAACATTGTATTTTTGGTGAAAAAACAAAACAAATAAGAAACAAAGGTATCAGAACTATCATTACATGTCAGGACTTGCATCTTTGCATTAAAGGCATTGAAGAATCGCCCCAAACTGCGTGCCGCCCTCTGAATAAAGTTAACTTTCTGTTGCTTGTAAGTGAAGTTTTCTTCTTGTCGCTACAAAATGCAGACAGTAATGAAACGTGATACCTTGTTATCTTTATCTGGACCTGAGAAGTCCATCGCTGCTATGTACAATGTGTTGTGGGTATTGACCGTAGCTGCATGTATTGACTGTACACTAGTGTCTAATTACCGATGGTAGCAAGCTGTGTGTGTATTTTCTGGGATCGATGGTGGTGTCTAACACTTCTGTTACACCTCATTCGAAACTAGGTCAGATTACCGGCATCAGACATTTCTTTGTGCGCGAGTCTTCACTCCCTTTAAGACAGGATGTTGCATAACACATAATGCATTTTACTCATGTTGAGCTTTCACATTTATAAACACATTTCTGAATTTTAACACATTCCTGCACATGCTCTCTGGGGAATAACCTATCAGAATGGAAGAACAGGGTACTCACTCCATCAGAGGTATAGGCTGATTGCCCACATTTTGAAATGTTATACTAGTTCTGGGCATATGGACATGTAGATTAGGCCTCTGTCCACTGCTACCTCCTGGGGTCCTATCCCGTTGCCTGTTGTTGCCTGGTACTGGGGCTTCTGTCGTATTTATGCCATCACTAACAATATTACTTAACACCTACGAAGAGAGTAGGAAGGAAACATGTTTTATACATATAAAGTAATTACAGTAGCACTTAAGTTTATCTCCCAGGAGAAAAAATAAATGTGTTCATTGGTTAAATAACAGAAATAACACAATAACATCAATGCCACTTGCATACTGTATGTTAATGCTCTGTGTGTAGTCATGAAAATGACCATACAGTATGAACCTAGGAGGGTAAACTTAACGCGGGAATTTTTAAAATATCTGAATTTTGTTGGTTACAAAAACTCAGAAAAACACTGTGGTTATAGTTTTGCGAGGCAATTTTTTGTTTGAGGGGGGAGGCATGGGATAGGGTGGGGGTGGAGGTAATGAGGTATTTAGCTGGCTTGTACCTGAAACATTTCTAGCATTTGTGCATCTTGTTGTGGTCTTCTCTGTTGACTGTCTGTTCTCGATGTGTTTGCACTGCGAAAATGAAAAGGAAAAATCTTTCTGAAAGATGAAAGCTAAATATGCCTTTATACCCTTAAAAGTATAGTAGCTGTGAATGGAACTTGCTGCATTGCTTCTGTCGCCAACTACTCTGGGATGTAACATACCTACTAGAACGAGGTGACTGGAATTATCCAGCCGAAATCCCTAACAGAATAACATCCCGTGCATTATCCCATAATTGCCTGAGAGGAATGGGTTTACATGCGTTACCCCTGCACCCAAATCAAATCATTTCCACCAGACATGCAAACCAAGACTACAACTACCATTTCTGCCTTTAGTATTGTCTTTCTCACTTTTTTTATAAACCTCCAACCATTTCTCAAATTCTCATTCATTTGATACATTTTTGTTTCAAATTCAAATGCACCAAAACCCTATCCAAACTGGAAATGGGAACAATGAAACCCCTCAGATTAGGCAGTGGGTATGTTTATTGAATTCATTTAAGCCTACCAGGTAAAATGGGACTGACCTGAGAAAATATACATTTAAAACTGTTCACTTCCAAAGTCTTAGTTTAATTTGTTCAATCCAAAAACTATTAAATTACATTGACCAATACAGCACAAATTGCATTATGGAAGTACTGTAGGAGTGTTAAAAGTAAACAAAACTTTGGTGACTTTAACCCACCTCATATTTCCTTCATCTTCTGGTGATAACAACTCAACGAATCCACCTTGACAGGTTGGACAGAGAAATTCCTACCAAAGAAAGTTTGAGATGTTTAATGTTTATGATAAAAATTCTATGTTTGAATCCAAAGCCATTTAAGCAAATGATGATGATGAGGGATTTCCTCTAGTTTAGATTGTAAAAAAAATGTTGCAAAATGTAATTAAATGATCACAGCTGTTCAAATTTGACACTTGAGAGAACTGATTCAGAGACACTAGTTAACAGCTTTTTGCAACATTTCTCTTCTCTCTGTTTAAAATCAAATATGTACTTGGGAGATGGCAAGAACTGAACAGTAAAAAGTATAGACACCATGCTACATGTGTTGCCAACAACATAATTGAGGTCTACAGCCTAATGAAATAAATGCAAGATAAATTTCATTGGTAAATTTTTCTGAAACCATTTCAGAGACCCCAAGAGATATCCCTGACAGTTTAATGAAATAATTGCAAGATGTGTTTCATGTTTGTGGTGAATAGCAAACCTTTAATAGAAGTTTATGTTTAACAATGACATTTATCATTTGCAATGGATTATATTATTTACAGTCCAAACCAGTTGGTGTTGCAGCATTCATTATCAGTAATGTATGTTTCAGGGGAATCAATCAACTCTAAATAAATAAAGTATGCAAATTGAGACGGTCAATATTCAAGAATTGTGCAAAAGTGAGTTTAATGATCCCCTCCTAGTCATTCCAAACTGTAACATTTAGGGTTTGCATTCAACATGTTTATCTCCCTTCCACCAAAGAAAATGTGACAGCATTGATTTTCAGTTGAACTATTGAGTGATGAATTGGCCAGAGGCCAGCTACATCGAGGTTGATGATGATGATGACACATACGTTAGAAAGAGATTGGTGCAGGTAGGCGTCTACTTTCTAGTTACATACTACGTATTCCAAGTTACTGTAATATATAAAAGAATCTAAATCCAAGAGAGAAGAGTGGACTGGACATCCCAGCATCCAGATATGGTCCTATAGCTATAGGATATATCTGTAAACTGGCCCTGCATTCTTTAGTTGCACCCTGTCCCAATATTCCCATACTGCATAACAATTGTTAGGCTGAAGGCTATCATACTTTAATTTGATGTGACATGTTGACTTAAGTGAAACTTAGGTTATAAATTAACACAACATTCACCAAATTTCACAAATTTAGGCAGACATATTTTTTTTAAACTGCCTGTTCAAGAAATAAGATAAAACTTGTCATGGCAACACAAACTGGACAATACAATTATGATGATGAAGATGTGTAAAGAACATCTTAGTTCTTACACATGAACTTGCCTACAACGTATTTCTTTGAAGCATAGGCTAAATAGCTTAGGGAGTTGACTAGTAATACTAATGCTAGTACAAGTATACATGGTAATATGCGTACAGCCCTTATGTTACTAACAATTTTGTGTTGCAGATAACTAGGTTAGGCTTAACATTAGGCTACGTATCACATAGCCGATGAACGTTACAATTCTATCCAACCATTTGCTTGTCTTTACCGGAAGAACGGGGTTGATCACAACATCACAAGTATGACAAAAGTACTGAGAATTTGATTCGACAGCTGCTTCAGCCATCTTTGCAGGCAGATGTTTTGAAGTGTTTAATTCGATTAGCCGGGTAAGTTTGGCGTTGATTTAGTACTAGTTCTTGTTTTGTCTGTTAGTTTCCATATGTACGTTACACATAATTATGTGCCATTGTACCTTCATATTGCACACTGTTCTACATGACGCGTACGGTTTATTGCACCCGTGTCACCTACGCGTTACACAATAATGGTACGATGTCTCGTTTACGTGCACCAAAAGCCCCACAAGATACACGTACGTATAGTAACGGCCCGGGCCCTTTCGAAGTAACGGATAAAGGTCCCCCGACACAGGTTTGGGATTGAAGAGGGCAGGAGTCAGACCAATGTTCAGTGGTGATGAACGTGCCTTCTATGACAGCACGGCGCCCATGTAGTCATTGCGTCTAGCAACCACGTACGTCGTCGACGGCGGGCCCAGGGACGATTATGTCATCAGGCCCACTAGGGTGGATTGTACTACCGGTATTTACCGGGTTCGATCAGGGGCGCCGTGTTGTCTTGGTGCTGCCAGGTTAATATCCTTTTGTGGTCGCGAAAGTAGCCTGCTCGTTTCATCCGAGGCGCCGAATGTGCAGCTTAAGTTTTAAGGCGTCACCGTCGCGCCGGTTGGATCACTGAGCCGGTCTGAATATATGCATCAGTGTGTCCCTTTCTCTCGAGATTCATATGCGAAAGTAGTTTGGATCATATCATGAAACCTATTTGAAAATTGTTGTTCTTAACATTATTGGGGGCATGGCCGCACGTCTCATCCGCAGGGCCCCAGTGTAATGTTACTATTTGATAATTGACATTTGGTAAGTTTCGGTTCGATTCATTTAAAGAGGTTTTATAGATATTTGTCATGGAGTAAACAGTTAAATCATCCTGTACCAGAAATTAGCCCTACATACACAACTCGCCAATGTTCATATATTTTTCACGTTCTTCCTTGAAATAAGCTTAGATTCCGTTGGCAGCATTGCTAGGATTTTGAAAACAGCCTCTCAGTGGACCCCAAAACATTGGTACGTACATCACCCCCCCCCCCCTCCACACACATACTTGAGGAGGGAGAGGGTGCGTACTGTCCCTGTGCATGTACTACTGTCCAATAAGTTTGGCACAAAACATGGTTCAGACAGACCATCCTAAAATCACTAGGCTGCTCAGTGTGTCAGTGATCCTCTACTGGCTAATGGTAATTGCAGGGTGATTGTAAAACTTGAGGGAATTAAAGTTAAGCATTTTATTTCAATCTCGTATTTTCTGGTATTGATTTTTCAAGAATTTACGTTTTACAAAACCGTGGAGTAGCAAATGCACACAAAGATACGTACTTTACAGGTTTGGTTTTTGCTTTACGGATATTTTAAGCCTTGTTAATTTTGATATTTTATTTTAATTATTTATTTTTCATTCTGTAGGCCTACATGTTATTTCTAAAATGGCATCCCATATCTTTTTGTAGCACGGTTAACAATAAACAATCTCAATAAATAGTATTGATAACACATCATATATATTTAAGTGATATGGCCGGTGTATATCGGTTTATAGCATAACGAGTGGTGGTTGTGGAATGAGAAAACGCCCCTCTGATGTTGTGCCCCCCCACATTTTGGAAGCTTTCTACCCCCGCCCCCCCCCCCCGGCCCCTGCTTATACCCGTCAGTGCAATCGGTCCCATGTAAATCTGGCAAACACCACCAGACATGTTTTTGTGTTGAATTGCAACTATTTGATAATCTCTATACGCTTCTTTGCACAACAAGAGTTGGTCTGTTAAGTTATGACCTTTCGTGTTTCAATACACACTGTAAGTTTGTATTTTGCTTAGTACAACCTATTGTAGGTATTTTGGTATCGTTTCGTCTACAGCGCTTGTAAATGCAATTTCAGGTGAAAGATTATACACAGCGTTCTACACGTAACAGGGCACTGCAAATAGACGTTTGTTTATCCGGATCTACTGGTATTCCAAGTAGAGTGGTTTGAGTGTTGCTTCCTTGTTGTATAGGTTGGTTAACAATATCCTATATAGATAGATATCCATTGAGCGGTTCAACATGTCGGGCATAGATACAGATTGTATGACTCTCTCTCGCTTTATGCTGGAAGAGCAGGGACGATGCGAGGGAGCGACAGGTGAAATGACTCAATTGTTGAACGCTATCAGCACCGCCTGTAAAGGTATATCGTCTGCTGTACACCGTGCAGGAATATCGCATCTGTAAGTACTTAATCTACTTCATATACCGCGTGCCGTGTACAGATATTTTGGTAACATGAAATAAATATGCATTAAGGAGCTAATCTAGGCCGAAGAAGCCACTTCAATAGCTGGCTAGCAGCTAATTCCTTGTCCAAGTAGGCCTAATTGTTAACCGAGGTTTGACTAAGAACCATATTATCGTTTGGTGGTATAGGCCTACAGGCGTAGTGGGCCACGCTTCTATGGGTGGGATCAGGGGTTGGGAGGGGGAGATATATTTAGCCATAAAAAAGCAATGTGCCATAACGCTCATGAAGTAACAAACAAAACACGGGGTCGACACTGAGCAAATTCAGCTTCTTCCAAGGTGGACACAATTGCTCGATCTTTTACAACATGTACTCTGCTCATGCTTCATGGTATGAATGGGTAAGTCCACTAATTGTACCGCGTCCCCGACATGTGAAAGGTTTTTTTTTCATCGCTTCACTTTTCACTTTCAGATATGGTATCGCAGGAAGTACCAACACCACTGGAGATCAACAGAAGAAGCTGGACGTCTTGTCCAATGATCTCTTCGTGAACCAGCTGAAATCATGTTTTGCAACGTGCGCGCTCGTCTCGGAAGAGAATGAGACTGTCGTTGAGGTGGAAGCAACCAAGCAAGGAAAATACATCGTGGCCTTCGATCCGTTAGATGGATCATCTAACATTGATTGTCTTGTCTCTATTGGATCAGTCTTTGGGATATGGAAGAGAAAGGTAAATCCAACTATGGTGCCCTTTATTAAAGTGCAGACCAAGTGTCACGTCAGACGTACCGGTGTAGCAAGTTTCCTATCAAATGGAGAGATAGGTGTGTTTGTGGGGCGGTGGGGGGGGGGGGGGAGGGGTACCTTTGCTGTGAACTAGTTGAAGGAATATACATTATACGTTTACGCCCCTAAAAAGTAACTGCATCTTACATTTTTGTCAGTAGTCATTAGAAAAACCCTTCATGTATACTTCCGGGAACGACGCCCGATCCGTTCCCGTCCCGTGTCCTCCCCCTTCCCGTCCTCTGGCCTCTCCCTTCCAACCCTCTTTAAGGTGCGGAGACTGGGGTAATTCTGTGTCATGAATTTGTATTTTCTTGTCATGTATAGAGTGAACCTGGACCGGTTGCCAAAGAAGATTGTCTTCAGAAGGGGAGAGAGATGGTTGGGGCTGGTTATTGCTTATTCGGTAGCGCCACCTTCATCGTTATATCTACCGGATGTGGCGTGAATGGGTTCCAGCTTGATCCAGTAGGTTATGATATTTTAACTTCTTTTGTTCTTTTAATGGTCTAATTTTTAGTTCAACCGAATCTTGGATGGATATTTTGGTTCATACTTTGATATGAACTCGTTTATTTGAACATCTCCACTACGGACGCGCAGTTTAGACCTATATATACGCATGGTTTTGGTTGTGGCATTATCTCTCCCCGACATGGAAAGCATATCGGGGATGAGATATTGGACTTAACTGACCATTGGCCCGCCTAACATCCCTTATAGCACTGACCTGAACTTTGTTGAGTTATGATTCACTAGTAGCGGTTGTCATAGGGTAACACAATAAAATGGGGGTGAAGTTACGATTGTTGGGTGGGGTCAAAGAAGTATTTTATCTGGGTTTGTGTATTGGAGTGCGCGGGTGAGTGGCGGTGTTTGTTAATACAAAAATGTGACGAAACCCTCAAAAACGAAAAGCGATGGATTTCAAACTGATTAGGTATATACGCTATTTTGGAATTGAAGTTATACAGAGGCCCGTGGAAACAAAATGTTATCCCCGTTCATTAAATTTGATGAGTCATGGAGTTCAATGATAAATGACGTCACTGTAATAACCATACCTATCGATGGTCATGCGCAATTACATACACGTTTTATTCTGCATCTAAAACCAGTGTTCACATGCTCACAGACGTGTGTTTTAGTCACTATATATTTTCGCCATAATATTACTTTCTTCGACATTTTGGCTTCCAAGGATCTATAGGATAATTGTTTTATAGATATATCTGTCTGGCAAACAACGTCGTACTGCAGGTCAACGCTAATTTCCACGTACATTTGTGCACGATGAAATAGAAAACACAAAATGCAATCCGAACCGTCATACTACTAAGTTCACTTCCGCAGTCGGCGCTGGAATCTGCAATTTATAATGTCAATCGTATTTAACTTTTAGAGTATCGGAGAATTCATACTCACCGATCGGATTATGTCTGTCAAAAAGAAAGGAAACATCATCAGTTGTAATGAGGGATACGCCAAGTACTGGGACAAGGCCATCACTGAATACGTACAGAAGAAGAAATTCCCCGAGGTAAGTGGCCTGCATGTGACAACGTGATGACGTGAGCTAAACCAACCCTACCCCCCCCCCCCACCACCACAGGTATTGGTTTTCACACGAGGGGGAAAAAACAAATTATAGGCCTTCAAGAAGCAAGTTGGTATAGTGTAAACAGAGAGTATATCTTTTGATCTTGTTGTACAGTATTCAAAGGGAAGGGACTAGGCAGGGGATAATCCGGAGGGTAGTTATTGTTAGCTGGGGATAATTAATAGGCTCTGCTAGGAAGAGGGGAAGCTTTAATCAGCCGAGAGGGTCAAAGATAATCACCGGATCACCTGGAAACGAATACGGGGTCCGAGGCGACCTGTTTTTAGAGGTTGACCAGCCCAACTGCTTCCTGTTAAATATGCCATAGAAAGTTATCATGGTCAAACGTGCTCAAAGCGTAATCATCATTATTCTGTCACAGCAATTTAATTCTAGGAATTGCTCAGGGGTTATCCAGTTGTAAAGTTTGAACAATGTTTAAGAATGCAAAATTCTTGAGATATTTCGATTGGCCTTTTATTTATTGCCATGACATCGATTTGTATAAATTGATGGTTGGGGGGGGGGGGGGCGATTAGGAGGCGCTCTGTCCATTTTCCATCTTTGGCTTTATATGGACGCTTACATAACCTGGAGCATCCCCTTTCCTTCCCCCCTCTCTCTCTCCCTCCCACTTACACTTCCTTATTCACCCTCCTTTCCTTGCCCTCCTTTCCCGTGCCATGATCCCTTCCCTTCTACTTTTGACGACATTAATTTTGCCGACCGTGACCAGATATAAACACACTTCTCAGGTTTTCCCAGTTTGCTGGTCGATATGTTTTAATTATTTCTCATGTCTTACAGGAAGGAACTCCATACAGTTGTCGATACATTGGGTCAATGGTCGCAGACGTTCATCGCACCATCAAGTATGGCGGGATCTTTCTATATCCTGGCAACTCAAAGAGCCCTCAGGGCAAGGTATGGATGAATATATGATTAACTATATACACGTACAATATAGTTTCACTATTGTAGTAAATGGAAGACCATCGGTGCATGATTGTACAAAAGATGCCCGAGTTGTCTGCGACTGCATGGAGGGCATGAAGGGGGGGGGGGGGGGTAGGAGTACCAAATATATGTATAGCAGCTTCAGTAGGGCTTATTTAGATTGAATATCATACAGGCTATGCTATATACATATATATATATATATATATATACCAAAACGTGGAGTTATTATACCGTAATAGCTGTTGAAGCTGAACATGTGACTCGCGCTCTGCGCATGTACACAGGAAATCAAGGTACAAGGTGCGAGTGTAGCGAAATGGAAACAACTTCTATATACATCCAGGACACATCCGTCCATGTTCTAGTCGTGTAACGTACCGCACTGTTACTGCTCCTCTTTATTCGGTGGCTTCGGTCAGCTTGCGAGTCTACAAGCCTCCATGGCTTCTTTCGCGAGTTCCTGCTTGCGGGAAGATCACATATACATACATACATACATATATTCTATGTGAGTGACAGAACGACCAATAGTAAAAACGCTTTTGTGAAGACCATATGTTCAAAACCACTTGATGACGACATTAGTATGTCAGAGATCAAGATTTCAAAGAAGGCAACATGCATATTGAATAGATCCATATGGTATTTACATTTCCGTTGCGGAAATCCTTTTGAAATATTTGCAAAGATCAACTCATCACCATACTAATTGATGATTTCTCTCTTTGGCCAAATGATTAAAATCACATGAAATTTTACAAACAGCTCTAACAAGTGTTTTAATTAACCATACATGATCTTTAAATACGGTGCATATTGAAACAGGGCTAATGTATACTCAAATGTTCCCACTAGACTGTTTGGGTTGGGAGGTGGGGGGGGGGGAGACGACTTAAAAGTAAAACATATAGGTTATCTATAACTAAGGGAGAAGGGGGAAGGTAAGGAACGGTGAGAGTCGTGGATCGAGCTTGTGTCTCTCCCAAGTTTGAAACTGCACTTATATTGGAATAGTTTGTATAAGTAAACCAGGGGCACAGATACGAATACTTCTGTGGGGGTCGGATGGGTGGTGAAGGGGTGATTAGCATGAACTCAGAAAAGCATCGGACTGAAATCGGGGATATTAACCTCCCCACCCCTCCGCCCCACACTGGCTCACAGAATATAACAAACAAGTCTTAGTGTACAGTACATAAGTGTATTAGATATATTATATGTATTATGTGTATATGTGCGGTACAACCTAACCTTGAGTCGAAATTTCTTCATTATTTCAATCTTGCAAAATATAGCACCATTTTTAATGTAAGCAATTATATCAAAATTTCTCAATATTATACCCTCTACCCTACACGACATAATAGCTTATCCCTCTCCCCCAATGCAAACATGCTGGTTGCGCCCCCACATATAATTCATTCCTGCATGAAACTCCCTTCAATCGGTTAATCAAGGCTGTGTTCTATCCACTGTCCGAAACCTATGGCAGTATGATTAGAGAGGTGGGCATATGGGTGGGGGTTGTTATGCAATTCACGGAGAAGTTCATATGTGGTCTGTACTGTACATAATGCTTGTTTGCAGTTATTATCTTCCTTATCTTCGCGCGACCCTTTAACTTAAATCATGAAACACATCGCAGAGGATCCATATTTTTGCTCGATTTATCTGCACCATCCAAATCATATTTCTTTAACGCGAAACATTTAATAATAAAAACATGCAAAACTACTTTTCTAATACTCCTGTGACGTTTCTTCCATTTCAGCTGCGCCTGCAGTATGAATGCAACCCCATGGCCTTTCTGATTGAGCAGGCCGGTGGGATGGCGACGACAGGTACCCAGGACGTTCTCGACATCATACCGACAGACATCCATGAGAGGTGTCCGATGATACTCGGCTCACCGGACGATGTCAAAGAGTTTCTTGAAATTGCCGCGAAGCATTACAAGTAACCATGGTAACGAAATGAATATGCATCAAGTGCCATCGCCCTTTCTGGGGTATATTACTAGTAAAAGTTGTCTTGTTTACGGGAATTTATATTGGAAAATTTAGTATTGTTTTAGAAGGTGCTTGTACTCTCTTTGTAGTAAGTTGGTGAATTGGAATAGTAACATTTCCGGGGTTGCTTTTTCAGTTGTCAGTCAGGTAATGATATACGTGTCTTGTGCGCATGAAATTAAAATCGAATGGTTAACTCTTTTGAAGAGTTGCTTTTTTTTATTGTGTTTAGTAAGGTGGTGTATTGAAATAGTAGAATTTCCGGGGCTGCTTTTTCGGTTGATATCCGGGTGCATTAATAGACTCTTTTAGTTCTTTCACACATTTCACATTGCTAAATAAACTGTATAATGAACTGTTAATAATTACCTATAGGCCTACTGATAGTATCAAAACTATCGCAAGAATACATCGGTTAGTAATGTACTCTGTTCTCTGTTTTAGTAAGTTGGTGAACTGAAATGGTAAAATTTCCGGGGCTACTTTTTCAGTTGACATTCAGGTAAAGATATACATATCTTGACCATATGAATTTAAAATCGAATGGTTAAACTCTTTTGGAAGAGTTGCTTCTTTGGTGTGTTTAGTAATTTGGTGAATTGAAATAGTAGAAGTTTCGTGGATTTGCTTTTTGATATTCGGGTGCATTAATATAGACACTTTTAGTTCTTTCACACATTTGACTTTGCTTTAAAGAAACTGTAAAATGATCAATAAAGAATTAGCTAAGGCCTACTGATAGTATCAAAACAATTGTAAGAATGCATGGGTTAGTAATTGTAGTCCCATTAAAAAATCCGCATCTGACGTAACACGTAGAGAGTGATTTCAGAGGGAATGAATGTTTCGTACTTGTTTACCTTGTTATGAAGTATACTAATAGATAAACTGCCAAAACGAATCTTTAGGAGGGGGTGGGGGGGGTGTAAATAACCCAGGCGCGGATCCAGGTGGCTTTTCAACCCCACACAAAACTTTAAAAGAAGTTATTTAGCATAGTTTTTGTGTTTAGACCGAGTTATAGACCTAATTTATGATCTAGATATGTCTCATCACGCCTTTATTTTTTTCTGCGGGAGAACCACAGACCCCTACATGGGATCGATTTTAGGATTGCGAAAAATGTATCGGAAATATACTAAAGTGCACCTGCATGATAGAACTAAAATCATAATTTTAAAGCTCTCATTTCTATTTACACTTCGATCAAAATTGTGCTTTTCTTATTCTTCAAAACTATACGTTTTTTTTTATTATATTGTTTTGTAAAGTTTCCGCAAGTTTCAGTTCTTCGATAATAGATTTTTGTCTTTCATATATTTTTCATTAAATCGCACAAAATATTTCTATATTCCTTTGCGTTGTTTTAATTTTATGATTAACTTGTCTCGTTTCATTTGTTTGTTAATTTATTATGTAGGTTTTGTTTACTGATTAAGTAATAGTTAACTGTTGTGGTTTAGAACATATATATACAGGCGTATCATTTCATTTATCAACGATTGATGTCGTTCTTGAGTTGAGGAGAGTAGCGTAGGGCCTACAGCAGGGGCGTATCCAGGATTTTCCAATAGGGGGGCGTCAGGCATGAATGATCGCCGTCCTGGGGGATGGGTCTAAGGGGAGGGGTGTACAATTTTTGCTTTCGAAGAAGGGCTGAAATGCAAAATGGTGTCATATGCATGGGCGGCGATCCGTACTTCCGAGTGGGGGGGGGGGGGGGATATGACCTTGTTGACTATCTAAGCGTAGCGCCACCATGAGTTGGCGCGAAGCGTACAAGAAAATTTTGGGATTAACAAACCCTCTAGATGGCCGGAAACGGCACTTCCCGAGGTTTCCAAGCGGCATATACCCAACTTTAAAATAGGGATGTCATGTCCGAAATATCTCATAATCAGGATCCAAAATACTTTTTTTTAATTTCGGGTGTTATTTTGGGAAAATTGCCCCTGTCAATCTTGTTTCAGGCGCAACGTTAGACTGTTCGAGAGCTCTTTTATATTATTCGATGAAGAAAATGGCCTCATGCAGGCTATTATAGGCCTATACACATGCAATACACAATTACACATAGTTACATTCCTAGGTACCGATTGCTAGGGCATCCAGGTGAAACGTGTATTAAGCATTACCCTGGTTACATGAGATTCTCAGCTGTTCGAGGGAACATGTACGTGTGTAGGCCTACTATAGGGCCTATATGAATACTATGAGGGTGCATATATGTACTATATCAATACCGTGGGCGCAATAATACATTTTGTTGGTATAGGGCCAATGAAGCCTACAGTCAACTATTTTTGCTTTATAAAGACGCTTTATTTGAAAAGATCGCACTGCGTTTATGTTAGGCGAGAAATGAAGCTAAAAAAGAGCCGTACATTAACGAAGATGCATAAATGTAGGCATGAAAATATTCTTATCCCTGGCATTTGGTGGGGGGGGGGGGGATATGGTGCATTACATCCCCTCCACCCATTTTCATGGGGGGATATATCCCCCCTCCACCCAGGATCGCCGCCCATGGCCATATGTGATCCATTTTTCGACCTTAATAATAAGCAACATTTCCAGTAAATATGGACACAAAATGCACAATTTAGTATGGCTGGCATGTCACTTAGTGTTTATAGTGATAATACAAACACAATTACCATCTATGTTTCTAAAACTATTATGCCGCCGAACTTCGCCAGAACCTTTTTTTGGTCGTCATCAATTTTTTTTTTTTTTTGCTAAACTTTTTTTTTTTTGGTGACGGCCAATAGGGGGGCGCGCGCCTGTTGCGCCCCCCCCCCTCCTGGATACGCCCCTGCCTACAGAGTTGAGTGTAATGCGGTTCGCTTCGGTTCGGTTTGGTTGGGTTTAGTTGCTAAATGCAAAATGCTAAACCTTCCTGACGCTTCTCCCCCTGCCCCCCTCCCCCAACAAAGGCGCTTTGAAATAAACATTCCGATCTTTAGAATGTTTTTCTGTGTTTACATTAAAATAGCTACAAGAGAAGAGTCTGAAAGCACTGCAACTTCCGGGCTCGGATTATCTTCCATAGATATTACATTCTACCTTCTAAGATGTACTTTTGAGGAACAGGAACCATTTCAAAATCCAACAAATTCCCGAGGGCCTGCCCTTGGAACGCCAACGGAGCTTTGAAATAAATTCCATAGAAATTGAATATCTCTCTCATATATTTTGTGCTTTCAACTCGCTACGAGAAAACATGGACTATCTAAGAAAGTTTGAGCTTCTGGGGGTCCGTCTCCTGCCCCCCCCCCCACTAGGGGCACTGGACGCCACTAGGGACCTGGGAAAAGTAAGTGTATAATTACTCTTTCTAACGTGTACTTTTTCGCCCCCAAGTCGCTACAAAGACGAAGAAGAACTATCGTATCTAAAAGTGCTGCAGCTTCTGGGGGCTCTTTTATGTTTCAAAACGTTGCTCAACTAATCACTGAAATCGATCGACATGTCTCTTGAAATGTGGTGAATGTGCGACCCTTTAATGTGAGATCAAAGTTTCTTTCACAATTTTGAATTTCATGGAAAAAAGAAAATAACTATAAAATAAATGTTGGTTCACCGATGAAGCATTGGATGAGGCTTGGGGGGGGGGGGGGGTGGCTTAGGACTTCCAAAATTCCCCAAACTGTTTGCTTAATTGCATTAATTGGTACTGCATACATATCTTTTGGCTGGAAAGAATAATTGGTCTTTGGTTTCACGTTTTCGGTGTTTGAACGCCTTGAATTTGTACATCAAGGTCATATCGTCAAGAGAATAGTGACTTAATTAAAACTGACTTTATATTTCTTAGCCATCGTCGTTAAATTGAAGGTATTAGCAAGTTTCTTGTGTCTTTGCACCCGGAATTTCTCTTTGCGCATGTGCAGTGGGAATTGTGAAAATACTATAATGATCCTTTTAGTTCCTCTTGATGGAACTTCAATCATGGAAAAAAGAAATTAAAACAATATCATAAAACGAGAGTTTTGGATTTCATGTATGATAATATATATTTTACCAACACGAAACTATTTAATTCATCAACTAAACATATTTTATTTTCCTTTTCCTCACGATGCTTTTCATCCAACAAAAATCGATCTTTGTATTTCGTCATTCCTCCAGTATACGTTCATTAATGCGATAACTTCACTCAAAACCAATAAAAAAAAACGATTTGTGAATCTGAATCACTCGAAAATTGAAAATTTCTCTATTAGGGGCGAGTCTCAACGGATCACTATTTACATGGACATACACTCTTATTAGAATCAGAATTATTCACTTTTCATTGAAGACGCTCTCATAGACTAAAATCGCACTATGTTGCACGAAGTATTTATATCCAAACTGATGGAAATAGAACCATTTATATATATATATATATATATATATATATATATATATTTATATATATATATAAATATATATATATATATATATATATTTATTTATATATATATGTATATATATATATATTTATATATAGGCCTATATATTTATATATATATATATATATATATATATATATATATATATATATATATCATTAAATAAATATTACGCTGACGATGTGTGTATACGTCAGGAATTTCACCGATAGACTCGTAAACCTCTTACTGTACAATAATACTGTATCCGACCGAACTGAAATACCATCAGTCTCGTCATCGACAAGCATTCCGTCTGTTCTATTAGACAAATTAGTATTTTCTGGCCAATTCAAGCACATTTCTGTGGCGGACTACTGTGACCTGGTAAAATCTGCCTTACTGTTAGTTGTGTAGCAGTTGTTTTATTTAATCGTAGGGCAAGTGCACCTCTTTTTTTTCTACAACGAAAATAATCCACACGTATATAAGTACAAAGGTCAATTACAATCCCAGCCTCAGAACATAATATATCATAATCAGCTGCTGTTTACGATTTGATATGTCCTTTAGTCTTGGCGGAAATAAAGGGGATCTATATATCTAACACCAGTCCAGTGTGCAACATGAAAACATTTCCAAATTATTTTGTAACAAATCACGGGATCACGTTGACATCAGCACAAGTTACAGCTGCTTTGGCAGTATATACCCATGTAACCAAGGTTACTCTCACAGTGGCCACTTTCTGCCCAAATGGAACAACTGTCGTTGTTGTCTAAACAGTTGGGATCCACTGTAAGCAAGACAAAGATAAAAACAATCAACATTAATGTATAGAGGTAGGGGGAGGCGGCCTTAGGTTCGGTGAAGCGGACTCACTCTCATATAAGGGGGGGGGGGTCTCATGGGTCCTCCCCTCCGAAAAATGAATGTACATCATGCGTCAAATGCCGGATTCTGTAGCATATTAAAGACGATTATAGTTTTAAAATAAGTTATAAACGCAAGGTTCAATGTCTCTCCCGACTGACGGTGGAGATGTAGGCTACCCTCTCTATGTATGTAGGCTATTTATAGGCTATATGTATAGGCTATATGTATGTATGTAAATGTATAGGTTAATGTATAGGCTATCTATATGTTGGGTACCTCATTGCAACCCATACTCTCGCCTGATATTGTGATCATTTCCTGTTAATGGTAAACATGGATAGGTTGTCATGAATGTACTTACCGCCACATGCGTTACAACTCCTGCCACAGTTTGGACGCATGTAGGCAGGGTTAGCCTCACACTCTCCCCGTCCTGCCCAGCTCTCGCAGTGCTCGTTAAGGTCCACACAATTCTCATCTATGTGAAAGGTAAGATGTGAAGAGTAACGTCAAATAGATACATTTTGAAAGCATTTTGATTTCAGGTTTTTATATAGACTAAAAAAAAATTAAAAACATATAAAAAAATTAAATATAAAAAAAATTAAAAAATAGTGGCGCTTCGTCAAAAACGTCTTTCTCAAAATATGTTTATATGTTTTAAGTTATTGAATTTTTCAATGAATTACATTTATTAATTTATGTTTTTTTTTTCGTTGACTAAGATTATGTTATGCTCTAAATGGCTATAAAGTATTACTCAACTTATCCAACATAACGATTCTTCATATCGGTAAAATCCAAGTACAATCCTTATATCTCCAGAGCTCCAGACGTCGGACCATAATCTTTACAGCAATTACGTTCACTATTGGCGTCAATTACAATACTAGTGATCAATGTTCTGACTTCTTCCCCAATGTAACCTCCTAATAATCAGACCTGTCCCGGGATCTATGGCACGCCAAATGATTATATCCAGGTTTGAAACAATACCCACATATAGCGATGTATAGATCCAGATCAGAGTTCTGAAGCTCCCCCTCCCCCCCCCCCTTCCTCTCGATGATTTCCGGGATCGTATTTACCAACAAAGACAGTGACATCGATTTTTTTTCGGAAAGAAACGACTGACCGACTTTCAATAAATCAAACATATATTGTCAGCCAAAATCTATCACAGCAGTGATTTGCTAGCATCCTTGCATTAAGGCTTAAACGGGCCGGAAGACGTACCTTCTACTGTTACGGGTGGTTCTGGGCCATTGATAATTTCGCAGTTGTTACAGCTAACAGGACAGTTAAGCAACATCCAACCAGGATTAGATGTGCATTCGCCACTTTCAGCCCATCTATCACATGATTCGTGTATGTCCACGCAAGACGGGTCATACTGAGGAACTACACCATCAGAATTGGCTGAGAAAAATGACATGTATATACTTTGCTTTATTTAATATATATGTATTTTATAAGTGATGGTAGTAATGCCAGTTACATCCACAGAATAAATTAAGAATCTTACAACAAATCATTTAAACAAGACAGCCGGTTGTTTCATTGTACTATTCAGTTATACATAGGCCTAATATACCATACATGCGCAAGTTATACCCCCAGCAATCATACAGGAAAGTAAATCTTAGGGAGGTTGTAAGTTTCTTACTGAATAAGCATGCATGTTCATAATATATAACTGAATACTTTATTAATCACTGCATATTCATAGTTGGATAATAGTGAATAATGAAATAACAGTCACTCTAACCAAGTCCTCCCCCAACCCGAAGCTATATGCATGTTTATATATGTTACAAAATAAAGTTACTGAAACGTTTTTGAAAGTCATTCAACGTTAAGCAGTAATCATATCATAAAGTTTATTTCCTACTGATTAGAATACCTGTTTTATGTTATTTAATATATATTTAAAGTCTGTCTTCATGTGAGTATTGCGATTTGTTTCCATAGTTACTAGGCTGTTTATATTATGATTTCTTCTTCAAGTATACCTGTAATGGGGACGTCACAATTCAATCGCACCATCTCAGTCTCTATCTTAGCTGTGGAATAAGGTTTTAAAAAATGGAGAAATCAAAGATGGATAGAAAAATAGACGTAATATATGTGGGAAAAAAATCCCTAGGGTGTTGAAACCTAGATACACACTGACACATTGCATTACCAGTGGTAGCATATAACATCAAACTAACAATATTTCACAGAAAGTGATGTATTCAAAGATGTTGTTAACGCTCACGGCGTTGGGGAGGGATGACTCTGGTCTCAGTGGTGATCTTACAAAATGGCGCCCAATACGATACTAATGTCTTTACACGTCACTTATAAAGGCAATTATCTCATCCTGAGACTAAGATAACGTTAAATGAGAAATTATAATTCCATAAATTAGCCCACATAGTATAATCGACCGCCATTTCTTAAATGTTTCTTAAATCACTAAGCCATATACCGAGAACTGGCAAAACATATATGTATCATATTTAAGTGTACATATAATATAAAGTCTTTCTGTAATATTATTTTGCATACTTATACGTAGATACTTACACTGTTTTGAACAGCGGTCGATCATCTTATTTTGACAGGGAAAAACGTCTACCAACATTGCAAACAGTTTTGGGTCATAATACTTCAGCTTCTCCCGAGTGTCCACTTCATTTTGAAGTCCAGCCTTTGCAGCTGCTTGCACATTAAAGAAAGACTGTACCCCCTCTGAGAAGTATGACTCTAATGTATCGTCCGTCACTGTGCGTTCCCACATACCGTGTGTCCGAGCATGCGCATAGGTTTCCTCCAATTCATGCTGAAATTTACGAGCCAAATCGTTTGGCATTAATGCAATTCTGTGGATACCTTGAGCTAAAGCGCGCACCAAGGTGTCTTCTCTCTTATTTGGATCCTTTTTCTCACACAGTAAATTTTCTTGTCCGACCGATATAACTGGTAGGTGATGGGTACCACCGAGTCCTCGAACTAAATCACTGTACTCAGATGGTAGATGCGAGTACTCGGGTATGTTTAGGATGACCTCAGTGTCTGCTATAACTACGATTCTAGCATACCGGTAATACATTGACTGACGTACTCGCCTGTTGTCGCTAAGCATCACACGGGTGACGTAACATGCGCGCTTCAAAGCGGCATCGGAGACACGTGCAGATCCCAACACCGGGATATTATAGGCATGTGTATACTTTTCGTAGAATGAACTGAGGCCCATGTCTTCCCTGACTTGCTGGGGTACATCTGTCACGGTAGCACATTGCCATGTATTATCGGCTCTTCCCGGTCGTTGCCCGACGTTTCGCAAAATATATTGCGTCGTTTTAGCTGGAAAAAAAATAAGAATAATATAGATACATGTACTATTGACAGTTGGCGTGAAGAAAATTGTGTGCACTATTTATACACTAAACTTCTACTCATTGTTGGATTTAATAGCCTGTTGGCGATTGGAACCTAGCCTCCCCAGTAGAACTGTTTTTTGTTTGTTTTTTTGTTTTGTCTTGCGAGATAGATTGTTCCGTGTCCACGAGTAAAGTCAACCAAAAACAAAGCATTTTGGTAAAATTGAAATATTGAGACAAAAGTTAATCATTTCAAGCCTTATCTAAACTAGAACATCCACTCAGGGAGGGAGGGGTAGGGGGGGGGGAGATTCTGCACAGTCACTCAGGTTGTTTCATTTACTTATTTATATTTTCGTGCTTTGTTTTGTACCTTCATTCATTGTCTTCAAATGATATCAGCCTGGGGAGTTAGAACCTGTTTGAGATACACCTTGCTAGTATAACTGGAGTTTATAACGAACATTCTATAATAGATTCACGTCAATATATAACGATGAACTCGTCACCTGCGGATTGAATATTACTACTCTAGCTAGGTGGCATATAAAATATATAAACTTAACCACGCCCAATTTTTAAAGACGGAAAGATAAGTCGTCTTCCAATATATAACTGGGCTGTTTAATGGGACAAGATGATGATATATATCAGGAAGAATTACACGTTAAAAGCATAATAAAATATTAGCAAATCTGATACATTCATAACTGTTGAAATCAGCAGGGTATACAGCAATGTGCAGTTCATGGCCTATAGCCGTCAGCAATACTTGGCAGAATATTTGACGGAGGTCCCAGGGGAACCGATAATTCCAGTATATTTTCTAAAACATTACTCCTTATTTGTCAATTATGAGTCATATCTAATTTCTCTGGTTTTGTCTAATAATATTTTCCTTTGGAGTAAACGTGGATTTAATTATGAACTTACCGACTTTCTGGCTATGTCGTAAAAAATATAACTCTGGGTTTTCTGTCATAGTAATGGTGCCAGACTCTGACGAATAGAAAAAAAAACTTAAATGCTTTTTTGAAGAAGTCACAATATACAGAAATTATTCAACAGTATCGTCTGTTATAGAATACAATGTCAAAACAAAGCGAAAAAATCACACAAACACACACGCACCCATTTGATCGTTTATACTTGCAAAACGTTGAATATGATTATTACCTGAGTTTATGATCTGATTGGCTGAAAACTCCGTAATTGCAAATCTGTTTGGGGAAAAAAACTCGCAGCCGGGCCCCGTGGACAATAACTATTTTATCTTCTTGAAGTCCTCATTTCTCTTAAGTTATATTAAATGAAAATGAGAACATAATTTTTCTTGATCCCATACCTCCCAGAGCTCCCTAGTTGACCATGGGGCCCAAGTGGCTGTTTCCACCTGACCTCCTCCTATGCCCACCCCCTTTCCCCTCTCGTCATGCCATGACCCACCCCCCCCCCCTTCCCCATCTCGTCATGCCATGACCACCAGTAACGTTTGTTACCAATATAGTATACCATAATACACACTGTTATCAGAAATATATATAAACACGCTAAGCTACGTTCAACATGTTCGATATAACTGATATATATATATATAGCTAAAAACTACAGCAGCCTAAAGGCTAATAAACGAATACCTGTTTCATAACCGACCAGGCAGAGTCCGCAACTCTCTCGACAGGTCATATTCATGTAGGCTGGATTCGTAACGCATTCATCGCGAATCGACCAGCCCGGACACTTTGGACTGAAATCCATGCAATCTATTGCAAAACAAAATAAATGAAAGGTATCAAAAGTAATTTAAATTAAAATTAAAAATAGGGCATGTGGATGGTAACATGACCTGTTGGGAGGGGGAGAGGAGGGGAAGGGGTCAGCGCGGCAGGCCCAACCTTAAAATCTTCAAGAACAATGTAAGAGTAACAATAATGCGAAGACGTTGTTCAACGATATACATATAGTTATATAACAAAACGTATCTTTGTAAACTGTACTCTCCACTAAACGGTTGGCCCTCTTGAAATCTCGAAACTCAATTTATGCGTACATCTGTTTTCATGAATTAAAAATACAGTGGGTTTGTTCTGATGGGGTTTACTACTTCGTTATAGATTATATGTAACTGTTACAACGTATTACTTAATTTCCGTCACTCAGGAGTAAACGATGAGATACACTCATTTCCCTCAGTTGTTCCACCCCCACCCGAGGGGGGGGGGGGCGACCCGGTGCAATGACCCGAATAATGGTTGCAGTAATAATTTAAAAATATATAATATATATATATATATATATATATATATATTTGCATGTGTGTGTCTATATATATTATATTTTAGATTATAACTGTTGCGCCCTCTATACTGCATGCTAGAACCATTACAAAATGATTGTTTGAATTAGTTTTTACGTCTTTGGATACAAGGAGCTGTATAGGGAGAAGAAATTACAGTCCTTTACCCATACAATTGTTGCATGAGAATGTTGAGCGACCTCGTATATCGCAAAGCATGTTGGGTTCTTTTTTGTTCGACAGGAGCTCTTCTATCATATGTCAGCTCCCATGCATATAGTTTCGTATAAGGAAACAAAACTAGTGGTAACTCCCGGAGTTCTCGCCGAGTGAAAACTTGCAGGGAGTTGACATTTCAGCACACCGCATTCGTTGATCTTATTCGAAGGGGCTCATAAAATTCCTTGTAAGACTTGAAAACATTCACACCAAACCGATTAGATGAAATTTCGCGTTGGTTTACCCCCAACAGATTACATTTGGAAGTCATTATACCGCAACAGAATTCGGTGTCCAAGAAACCGTTCGACTCTTTGTATATAGGGAGGCCTATGTGGACTTTATCGTGTTATATACCGCATCAATAGATTAGTAGGCGTTGCGCTTCACATGTTGACTTACTGCAGAATATATTAATCGTATATGAGAAACGTAAAATTCCGTCAACTTGTTAAGATCTTTTTAGGCTGCTCTTTCCTATGAAATGTTGAACTGATGAAAAAATGTTAAGTGATCAATTTATGACTTTAATTGCTGCAAATTGTTACATTGATGACATTTGATTTATGACATATGATATAAAGGAATCGATTGAACGATTCGGTAGAATACTAACCACAATCAATTTCATCTGAATTATCCCCGCAATCATTTTCCCCGTTACAAGTCAACCAGTCATCCAGGCAATTTTCACCGTTAGCGCAAGCAAACTGTTGAGGGTAGCAAAATTGCTTACCTACAAAAAAAAAATGAATTGAATAAAAAACATGAAAAAAAAGAAAGTACAATAGATGTTGCTCAATTTTAAGCCAAACAAACAAATACTTAAATTTGTCTTCCTGTCTAAAGCCTTATTTGCAATATAAGAAGACACATTGTTGTAGCCTATTATAAAGATATGCATATCTAATTTAGAAACAGTGTATATAATAGGAAACTATAGAACGAAAATCAAGCTTAGAAGACACCGAGTTCATTCACTGATTTTTTTAAAGGTACTTGCATGCGAATAGTCATATGGGAGCTTTAGTTTGCATTCTCCTTCCAGGGGCGGGGGTGTGGGGGGGGGGGTATGAAACAGATCAGGTCTTACTATAACTACATAATTGGCCAACTTAGAATGTCCAAAACCTTTTGGGAAAGATTACAGTTGACTTGCTCAGTTTATGGGTATCGATCGTCTTCTCTTGCACCAACAAATATTCTTGGTTCCCCAGACGGAGTACAGAAATATATGTAATCAAATATATAGTGGAAACGTGCCGAACATATAGCTCTAATTGTTGTTCTTTTCAATGACGTCATCGGCCACTGAAGTATACTATATCCTTGGTTTTGAAATTATTGTTTTAATTGAAACTCACAATCACTTTCATCTGAGGAGTCTGCGCAGTCGGGATGACCATCACAGAGTGTCGATTCAAAGAAACAGGCCGAGCCGTCTGCACACATCTTCTCGTGTGAGTCACAGATCAAAGCATCTAAAATCAAATTCAGATATTAAGTTACATATAAATGAATGAATGAATGAATGAATGAATGAATAAATAAATGATGAATGAATGAATGAATCAATTAATTAATAAGTTTTTTCATCAAAACTCAATAGTTGCAATCAAACACGTCACAACTGACATACAACATCCCCCCCCCCCCCCGCAATTTACAAGTAACCGAGCAACCGACAATAAAATGCTGTTGCCGGAAAATATCGTATAAACAATATATCTGGTGTTTGATGTATTTTATATCACAAGATTATTTGAATTCAAGCCTTGCTGTAACTTGAGCTTGATTTACCAGAAAGATTTATGTATCCTAATAGACATCTCTCGGAAGTTTCATTACACCCCTTTGCCTGACTGATTTTTTTGTTGTTGCTGTCTGCTGCTTGCTGGGTAAACAAACAATATCCAAATATTGAGTTCTTGTCATAAAATTAATATACTGATAATATTATTATATCATCTTTCCTTGTCCTTTAACCTTTGTTAAATCCACAACTATAACCCTGACGTTGATCCTATGTAATCCTTGACATCTTGATTATTTTTGCTGTTGTCAAAGTGAATCTATGATCTTACCGAAGAAACAACATGCAGGGGAAGGAAAGGAAAGAAAAGAAAAGAAGTCTATACCTCGATCATAGGTAGGTGTCACACACCTTCCTTCATTGTCAGCTGTTATTCTGTTTGGACAGACACATCTGTAAGAACCAGGAGTTTCGATGCAATCTCCTTCACATGGGTCGTACATACATTCATGCTCATCTGCATAGACAAATACCATCAAAAATGAAACCCCTTATATAAATATATATATATATATATATATAGATATATATATATATATATATAAAAGATAAACAAGCAAATATTTTTAACAACGACATACTGCTATATTTCGGAGTGGTCACTTATATTATCAGAATGGAGCACTACTATATATATATATATATATATATATATATATATATATATATATATATATATATATATATATATATATATATATATATATATATATATATATATATATACATATATATATTCTTTGTTTGATTGATTGTATAAATTAATTTTATGTTTACTCAAAAACCATAGCTAACTCAAAAACCATGGCTCCGGGCATTGCGCTTGTATCTCGACTAAACAGTGTAGGAGAAAAGTAAAGGCACTGAATGCTAATTCAATAAAACTGCCAATTTTTATATTTTTTTATATTTTAATTTGGCTAAAGTAAATCCATTCAACCAAGTGGAATTTTCGACTACCATGGAGGGGTAGGAAGGGTGGTCGTGGTGGCGGATTTTAATATTTCTGAAGTCGACTTGGTAGTCACCTAGTTCAAGTATAATAGGACTTTACGCTTGAAAGAAAATGAAGTTTTAATTTTACCTTGACATACTTCGTTAGTTTCGTCGTAGTAAAATCCATCTTGGCATATACACTCGCAGTATACCAGATCTAACATAGCGCCCTCTCCACATTGCATCCCATTACACGCTAAAATGAAACAATTGTAAAATAAAAATACATACACAATCATGATGATAGTAATTTGATGACCATATAAATACCGACGATTGAAATGAACGAATTAAGAACCCCCCCCCCCTTACCCAACCTGTTTCCTGAGAATTAATATATATTTATCTGCATGACGAGGTTTCTAAAGGTACGCAGTAATGGCCACAAAAATTGGCACACTAAAAATTTCTAAAATTTCTAAAATTTGACGAAAAGTTTCCTTGTTCCTTCAAATAATAATCAAAGGGTGTTCACTCTTTGAATTGAACGTCTCTATGAGGAATAATATTTTGATAATTGTTCCAAAATGTTTCTTGTAGCCCTGGACATGTGTGACCATTATTTCATTTTCTTCCTAGTAGCCTATATTTCGGCACAAACTTGATGACGTTTGATCTATACCTTTACCCTGTAACCGAAACGTACCCAAGAAAGGAGCTTTATATATACGTACCTAATTCCGCACCGATTGTGAAGTCGGTTCTCTCGCAGGTTACGCCATCACTATTTAGTTCAAACCCTTTCGGACAGTAACAAGAGGAACCGCCGTAGTAGTTCATACAATATTCGCATTCGTTGTCCTCCTGTTTACATTCGTTAATATCTATTGAGGTCAAAAGGTCAAGAAGGATACTAATATCAAGTGTCAACAAAGACACGGAAAAACAGAACATTATTTTAATTTCTGGGAAAGTTCCATTGAGACAAATTTGACGATGACGTTATGCCCCCTCACTTCACATTGTTTTAATCATTAATGTTAATTCATTGTATTATCAGTTTTTGTCATGAAAATTTCACATATTTTGATCGTTTCTTGGTAAAAATAATATATGATCGAACGATGTCAAAATATTACCTTTCAACTGTTTCATTCTGAGTATTGCCAACATACAGTTCAAGTCGTATAAAGACCATAAAAATCCTGATTTCCGTGGTGATGTTATTAAATTACTGAATTCCGAGAAGCTGACATTGTATTCGACTCAGGAACAGTTAACTACAAAGTTCAACCGAGGCTAAGTGGTTGATACCACTTTGATATTTAATGTATATAAAATTTAAAGCAATAATCATAACTAGAATTTACTTTGCATTTATTCCCATGTTTGCATTGCTTTCTTAAGCTAAACCATGCATTCAACTTCACAATACATTTTAAGTTATACAGGGTGTTATTTCTTATTTTATTGGTACTTTTTTATTTTTATTGCTCTCTTACTTTACCTGTTAGTCTCTCTGTCTATCAAAAGTAATTTTATGTTATACAAAGTGGACTGGAATGTAACAAAACTTACGATTAAAAATACGATTTTCTTATTAGAAAGCAGTGGCTTTTCCGAAAAAGGGGTGCTTTCTTTTTCATTAAAAAAATATAGAACATTCGTAGATCCTATAAGAAACAGGATGGCAGCCGTAGCATCTACAAAACAAAACGTATTCTTGGGAATATACTCAAACAGGGTCGGTGAACCCCCACTCAATCCCCACCCCCACCCCCATCCCCTCCCTCCCTCCACCATTTTTTGACCACTTCCAACGCTACTGATAATGCAAAGAGTTGTTTCAAAATTGCGAACTGCGTTGTAATAGAATTTGGTATCGAATATTATCGGAAATGAATCCAAACCACATCAAAATGAAGCTAAAATGATTAAACCATTTCAAATGTTATATCTTGAGGCTCACCTTGACATTTTTCTGCTATGAAATCATACCAAAGTCCCGATGGACACCGACATTCACATTTTCTGACCTTTAGGAAGGCGCCGTCATAACAGGCTAGTGCTTGACAAGCTATAAAAGGGAAAAGAAAAATGAGAAAAAAAGAAAAAAGAGGAAAACAGAGACGAAGATTAAGTAAGAGCTATATATAAACCATTCGAAAGGAAACACAAATTCTTGTAAAGCATGATTTGTGTTGTTTTTGCGAACAAAACTAATCTGGTCACGTGAAAAGGAGCTTAGTTCTACCTTTATTTTGTGAAAAGGGAAAGTTCCGAACAAAATAGTCATCACACATTATAGTATAGGCACGTATATGCAACAATACTCAAAGGTACACTATAGAGTTCTTGTTTTTTTTATCGACTATTTGTAATAACCCGTGCATGAAGGCCTATTCTTTATCAACTTGTCAAATTCTAACCCATCTATTAGAGTTCAAGCTTCTTCACGACTGCTTGGGGTATTTTGATCGATTACGAATGTGAAACATAAGACACATTAAACGAGATTTAAACATACAGAAACATGATGTAACATGAAACAGTTATGCCGAGTGGTTTCTCCTTTGAGATTTGATACTCGAGTCAATCTTAATATATACTAATCTATAACACATGTATCTTTTACATACGTGATTATGTGATGTGTTTGTAGAAGACAACGTTTGTACGAGAGAGAGGGAGAGAGCGATCATCTGTCATGCAGCGAAATATACTAGATATTCTACAGATATTGTAATAATGGTCACCAATGCACGAGCTTCAAGCACGCTCACAGTCCCTCCCAATGTAACGCCATGTAAATACCCACATGATACACAGTATTTAGTCTATAGGACAGGGCCGGGCATGGGTGAGGGGGGGGGGGGGACCAGTGCCAGGCCCTACTGGCACAACGGTTTGGAACTGGTCCGCTGTTAGGTCCCAGGCTTCGAAGGATCATCAAGGTGGAGTTGCCGACCGTGCCGATTACCTTCTGCAGGTCAGTAGACACGAAATGCGCTATAGTGTCGTCCGAAGCCCCAACATGCGCTTCTTGTTTCGGACGTCAGCGCCACAGTTTAGATCACTGAATGAGTCGGGCACGGTGTATGCTTATAATACCCCAGTGCGCTTGCGAGACCGTGTTCTCGAACCCCTATTAATGCGGCCTGTTGTATATATATACCTTAATTGTAATACCGAAGCACAAAGTTTTTATCCAATTTAGGCATTTCAGATCATCTGAAACATTTGATAAAACATGCAATAGGCATATATATATAATTTTGAGGGTTTTTATATTGTTCCTAATTGTTCGCAGAATAGAGAGGGGGGGGGGGGGGGATAGGCGGTTATAAACTATCTTGATACGGTTTCCTATATACACTAATACATTGTGTGATCTAAAAACTAATTTCCGCAGACTACATTCATTTCTACGAAATATCCTTGACATTTATAGGTGAGGGTATTTATGGTTATTTTCAGGAAGGTAACGGCCATCAGTGCTATGAGTCAAAGTTTCCGATTCACATTTCGCGCTATTCAAAGTATTAATCAAAGTTACATGTTACAAGGTCAGTGCTGTCGCTTCAAATTGCTATGAGGTCTTCATAAGTACGTCATCTCTGGAAACTTTTGACTCTTTCAAGCGTTAATCCCAATTGAAAAGTGGGGTGGGGGCATACATGACTGAAAATGATAAAACTGAAGGGTTGTGGCCGCGTTGGCGCAACGTCCTTATCGGGTAGGGTCCAGGGGCCCGCCTTAGGGCCCCTAATGGGGGACATGTGATTGGACTCAAATTAAGAAATTTACCATCCAGGTTTGTTTGGGGGCCTTTTATCATGATTAATAATATTGAAACTTAGACCAAAAACGGAAGTATTCTTAAACTTTGCACACACGACAAATATTATGTTCCCACCCTTCAGAAGTGGGGGGGCGTGACCCCCTGTCCCTCAATGATTGACGCCCCTCTTTCCAAGTAGTCCCACGCAATCAGAATGATCGGTTATAGGCTATAAAATGCTTGTTAAAGTTTTTATGGCTCTATGGTTAAAGTTTGCTTATCAGATACCGTTTTTTTAAACTGTCTATATAGGATATATGAAGGTATAATATTGATGACCTTTCATTAAGCCAAGATTTGCTTTAATAATTTGATGAAGAAGGAAGAAGAAAAAAAAACAGCCTTCAATGACATGCTACAACTTTTCCTGTTAGTATCAGCTGCGAAGCAAGCCTTTAAAATGTACACAGGGGCACGATGGGATCTATGTGGGGCTACATCGTTTATTACAATAGTTCCTTTGTATCAGTAGCTTTCTGTTTCAATTATTTTTATTATTAGGAGGGTATCGGGGAGGGGGGCAGGGGAGTTGGAGAATTGCCACAAATTCGGTGCCATCAGACTCTACTGCATGTCATCTATAGTTTCGCCTCACGTCTCTCACATCATTTTAACGTTCATCACTTTACAACCAGTGGCGTAAACTTAGGCAAGTGAGGCCCGTATGGGGCCCCGTCCCTGGGGGACGGAGCGGACAGGAAAACACAAAAAGTGTCATTTGCCGAAGTCGTTCTAATGACGTAGGACAGCGAAGCGGCTATGGTATTGGTATTAAACTTGTGATCTGTACACTTAGGTGTACTCACCAGGGCAAAACTATGGAAGTTTTAAAAATCAGATATTCACGAGTATTAAATACTGCTCTTAAACTTCTCTCCACTTATATATACCCCATCAAATTGTTATTTCAAAATCATCAGGGGAAACCCGAGAGTGAAATATCCGGGCGTCTGGAGGTCCAAAACATCACTTTTTAGCTCACCCATGCAAGGCCCAACCTACCCCAACCGGCCCCAACCCGCCCCAACCCGCCCCAACCCGCCCCAACCCGCCCCAACCCGCCCCAACCCGCCCCAACCCGCACGGGGCATTTATATCGCTGTACTCCGGGCCCTACTGCTCCTAGCCATTGAGTTACAACTATTCATTCAGGTAGTACCAATAGTTGCCACCGTCTGTTGACAGGTATATATGTAAAAGCCTGGTAGCTGCGGTCTTTCTGCTTATAACGAATGAACCTATTATCAGGGCATGACAAGGATGAATGGATATGTAGACCACAATGGAAGTATAAATGAACCACATATCTCATTATCGTACCATCAATTATAAGAACAGGAAGCGATCATCCACCGCTGGTTGTTATTTAAAGGCAGTTTTCGCATGCGTCAAACATTGGCCTAAAATCAATATGTTAAATGTGACGTAAAACCCCACAAACGGGGCTTCGATGTGGTCTATTTAAAGCATTCGTGTCATTCCCACACTGGCATAGAATGCAAGTGAGGTCCCTGGATCTTTCCATGCCACATGCAGGAACGACCAAACAGAGGGCATGACCTCACACACTGAATAAACATGAGGCACACTTACAATACCAATAAAAGAATGTTCCCTTCCTCTTTCGTCTTTCTCCTTTCGTTTAGTTTTGTTTCTTCGTTGTAAAGAAACATATGTAAACTAATCTACTAGTTCCCGTTAGAATCACATGGCACGTTTAATACACGCACACACACACCCAACCACGTGACTGACTGATGTTGTTCCGTATGAATGACGTGCATTAAGTTATTTCTTCCTTCCAATAATGGTGCAAATAGCTGGCAATTTACCCGAATCATACATGTCGACGACGCTAACAACTCCATCCACGCAAGGAAGGAACTGTCACGTGATCATTATCCCAAGTTGACCTTTATTTAAATCACATGATATCTGCTATGTAAGCGTTCAGTCCGTGAGCTATTAATTAAAGGTCTAGTTCAGGTGTCACAAATGTTTATCTTATATGAAAGAGGACAATAAAAGAAACCCAATAGTGAAAATATTACTCAAATATCTTTTTCCGTTTAGGAGATATTCAAGTTCTATCTGATTGTGTAGAAACTGCTGAAATCAGACTAGCTGTGACGTCATATCCTCACAGTCCTGAAAAGTCTTTGTTATTTTATTAAAATGTTTTGTAAGATTTTATGACTTGCAACCAAAAGATACGTCAGGAGATCTCATATGTGTCAAGGGAAGTATTTGAGATTTAACATCTGAAGCATGTTTGATTATATTTTTTTAGATTTGTGACAAAAAATGTAATTATTTTTTAATGAAATATATTGACACATGTTAAGGAAGTGAGGGTGTGACATCCCACCCTCACAGTTAGTCTTTATACACCAGTCATTTGCAAAGAAATTTTGAAATCTTCAAAGTGTGATATCCCCTTAACAGAGCATGCTATCATGGTAGTTTCTCCACTGTTCTGTTTGTCTTTTTAATACATGTCAGACACCTGAACCAATCCTTTAAGTACTGCATGTATATGTTTTGCAGAGATTCATCGAGGTACAACGGTTTAATACCATACCGTACTTCTGCATATTCATGGTTTGCGGGAGACGGTGCTATTTACGTAATAATAAGCAAACAGGGGGATTAACATTGATCTACATTGGTTTCTGTACCTTCATTGGTAACTTGATAGTCTGTATATATAGTTAATGATTCTTTGGGTGGTATAGGTTACTGACATGACAAATAATTCAGGGTGAATTAAAATAGTGGCGAATATTACTACCGATTAGATGAGATGAGATAGTATAGTATGTCGATGTACTATAGACTATACAATACTATAGACGCCGCGGTGTGCTATAGACGATGCAGAGTCGCCGATGTAAGTATATACGAGTACTACGTGTACGATTATAGAATTCCTATATGATTACTACTATAAGAGGCTCAGTAAGCGTGAGTATATATGAATGCCTAACCTTGCAGTATAGTATCTGTCATCCTATACTAACTTACAACAAGGAACAATAGAAAACAAAGAGAAAAGAAAAACAAGAAGAAACGAGGCCAACCAAAGTCCCGTACTGTATATAGTAGGAGTACGAATCAGTAAGGGCAACGATATGGAGACCTGTACAATAGACTAAGACAATAGACTAAGACAATTGACTAAGACAATATACTATAGATTAAGACAATAGACTAAGTCCCATACTGTCTATAGTAGGAGTACGAATCAGTAAGGTCAACGATATGGAGACCTGTACAATAGACTAAGACAAATGACTAAGACAATATACTATAGATTTAGACAGTAGACTAAGTCCCGTACTGTAGTAAGAGTACAAATCAGTAAGTGACAACGATATACAGACCTGTACAATATAGTACGACTGTATATAAGATAGCGGACTCACTTTAAATCTACTTAATATCAGTTTTGCTCAAAATCGTCAAATTCCCAAATTTATAGATTGAAATACGGGCTGAAAATGTATATAATTAAATGATGAAATGCAGAGTCCAATCAGGCCGTAAGGTCGAGTCGATTCATTACCATACAGGGGCGTCGGAAGCTATTTTGGATTGGTACGGCAGATCAGAGTGTGGCCATCTATCATAATTATCGGGGACGTTTGGTAGGTCAAACTACGCTACGCGCCACCATGATTGGCGCGTGGCGTAATGGAGAAAATTTTGAAAAAAATTGTCTTCCATATTGCAGGAAATGGCACTTCCCGAGCTTGAAAACAAGACCCCTGCCACCCGACTAATCTTCTGAAACACATTTTGAAGTATGTTTCATTTTGGTTCTTTATTTTTTGCCATTTTTTTTCTTAGTCCTACGTTTTTTTTTGTTTTTTTTTTGCGCCGTGAATATTGGTCCGCCGTTCGCCGGACCTGCCATACCGGCTCCGACGCCCCTGCCATAGTAGTGACTTTCCTGACCCGGGTCGAGTCATTATTGAGTCGAGTCAGATGTATTATATCTTTGTGACGGGAAAAACATAATTGCAAACTAGTTCGAGGCAATTCACTCTTTGAACTTTAGTGACTCGAGCCATTACGCGAAACAACAACACGTCACTCGATATATCACAATGACACGCGACCATTCGTTCCCAGCCTTTATCTTACGGTATAGGTACTTCATCGTGTCTATTGGGCTATATTCCTTTTTCTGAAGAAAAAAAAAGGATTTAAGTACTTACGCGCAAACCTTGGTTCAGGGAGACATTGCCAGCCATCTGCGTGCAGGATATAACCTACACCGCATCGACATTCAAAGGAACCAACGGAGTTGTAACAGGTGCCCTGGCATTTACCTTCATTTTCTCTGCATTCGTCAACATCTGTACATGAGCAAAGAAAACAAACACATGCACGCTCGAGGTAAAGTGAATCTTGACTACTTCAAATAAAATAAATATATCAGAATAACAGAACAGGCCAAAAATTCGATAAAATTGCACAGAGCCCTTTCAACCCGCCAAGTTATGTATACATGTTCCTCACTGTTGCACATGACACAAGTTATGCCTTAATATATGGTAATAATATGCCTTAATATATGGTAGTTGTTTTGGACTTGACTGGGAGCACGTCAATCACCATAAAAATCTACAAAAAAATATAAGGTTAGATTATGGGTATCCTCTCCTCCTCTCATGTGAATGAAACTATAAGTTATGTAACGTTAGTGTAAAACAATATTACTAATTATAATGTATTAATTGGACGATAGCAATGTACTGACACTATACAGATATCTTGCGTATATATATAATATCCGTTGACCGGTTCATGCACTAAAGAAACTCCTGAATTAGAGGGGGAGGTAGGGGGGGGGGATCATGTGCACTAAATAATCATATCATGGATTGGAGGAGGACCTATATGTTGTAAGGTATGGTGTTTGTATACATGCGTTTGCTGGAGAATAATTGCATTGAGCAAGATGCTATCAGAGGGTCCATGGCATCGGATCACGTGTCCCTATTTAGGTCTATATACTTACAGCAAAAAGAGGACTGCATATATATGGAAGTTATTGTACAGCGAGAAGGAACCCCAATTATTGGATAGGTCCTCCCCCCCCCCCTATTCAGAAGAAGGTCGTGGCTAGCTCTGACTAGAACGAAAGTTCTGGTATTGGACAAGATATGATTCAATGATCAGTCATTTAGTATTTAGAAGAGCAGACGGAACTCAAGTTTGATCATCTTGCATGGTCATGTGAATATTCCACTTTTTCCACAGATGTCATGCTTGGACTTAATACTACAGATAACATTGTATTTTGATATGATATACTATTCATATAATATTTGTTATCATTTTGATAAATATTAAAAATTGATAAACTCACCATTACACCGTTCATAATATTCGTCATACTTGTAGCCCTTTTGACAAACGCATCGGCAAGACTGTGTATTTAGCTTCGCTCCCTGTCCACATCTGAGGTCACATGCGTCTAATAAGACGATAATAAGAGAGGGAGAGAAAAGTGTGATCTTAAACCAAACACAGTCAATGATATATGTCTCTATTATGCAAGGAGTATTACTCATTGTTACTAAACTCGAGCCAAATTTTGGTGTTAAGTGTAAAAAGCATAGATATGCGTTTATTTCACGTTTTCATTTTTTCAGCTATGACCGTATGCTACAATGATGTACAGATGTAAGCTATTTATAAATCTTACAAAGACAGAGGGAGGGAGAGATGATCTCTTACCATCAGGAGGGGGTTCACGAGTTGGGGTCTTCTTTCGTTTCTGAAAACAAAACAGGTTTAAAGATATGTTAAACACATATTTCTGTACCTAATGATATACGGGGCTGGTATGTAGTCACACGTGTCGTTTACTATATGCACACACCGTTTAAAAACACAAATTCGTAATTTCTGAGTGTAATACACGATTCAGAACTGTGAACACAAGAAGAGTTTGCTAAGCTTCAACATCTATATGTTGCAGTGCTTTGAGGAATACCTCTCCTGATTAAAACGTGACTTGGGCGCAAGTAAGCCAAGTAGTCCGCATGGGAGGGGATGGGGGTGGGGGAATGGGACTGAGTGGATGTGAGGAGGGAAGGGTTGGAATCAGGTCGGGCAACCATTATCCCTAGTCTCTGTTGCCATCTCTACACTAAGTTTTTGTGCAATCACATCACTATAAGGATAATCATATAGAGTGCGGTCACGGGCAAACTGACTGTGTAGCACACACAAGTATATACCAAACTGTGCCGACTTTACCGGTACACTTTGTGACATTGATGATAGCTTTGTTCTTCATTAAAAGTACCGCTAATCGATGGTGAACGTATGTGAAGTAGTTCTTCTCTTTAAAGATAGATTGTCCAGCAGACGACAGCAATAGTAAGGAGTTATATTTGTGTGCAGTGTATATGGTTTCCGATTCGAAAAGATTTGAGCCCCAAATATATCTTCCTATTTGATTACATCATACAGAGTGTTCAATAATCTTAGAAAGTCAGTTGCCTTTGAAAGTTTAACGCCATAAAGAATCCCCCATCCCGTACTTTGGTGAAAATATATACACCTGTCTGTGAATCTGATGATCATATGTAGATATTTGGGTTCACAGAACGTAAATGCTAAGTGCATTGCCATGATGTATATAGTTCGCCATGCACGGTTGACGTTGCGCATTTGGCGTCCCATACATTATCCTGTGTATATAATATGGCAAGGTTCGATCACTGCCGCCGCAAATAAGGTGACGACGTAGGCTCGACCTTATGTACCAGATATAGAATTGGTTATAGAATAAAAATGGGTAATTTTTAAGTGGTTGACTGACCTCTGCTCTAAATTAGGTTATGAAATAAATTTAAATTGTTTAGAACGTACCGGTGTATGTATCATGAGATATGTGAATATCTATATAAAGCTATGCCATGATATCATCTTGTCGAACAAGAGCGCAATGCAAACCCCCAATGTAATACTTTGGGCTTGAGAAGAAAAAAAATCCACTTTTTTTTTTGCTGACATTATTTTTGACAGAAACCAGAAAAGAAAACAAAAAACGTCAGACAAGGAAGCAACATGTAGTATACGATGTCAGCGGTAGGCCTTTATATAGATTCTTATCATATAAGTTAATATGAGTAATATCTTATCGAATGTTATGATTTCATACTTCCTGCAGACTGTGTTAAGGGTTGATTGTCGGTTCATAATGTATACAACGATATATACCAGCTGTCTGTGACCTTGCACAGAACTCTAGTACCTTCAATTGCCACGTTACCTTTCTTAAGTCGCTTTAAACGACACATTATCATCACTATCTTCATACAAAATGTAGAACTCAAATAAAATATGCAAACACTTGAATTTGAGGTCATTATACATTATAATCCTGTGCGTAGTTTGCGCACACATTCGATACGCAGCTATTCAGTATATAGATAGTTAAATAGTGTATCAAGTATATGCAGCCATATTTCTCAGTGCTCAAGAACATGAGAGTTATAACCGTCTTCACAGTTATGTGCTATACAACTATACGTCTTGACTATAAGACTTGTCAACAGTCAAAGGCTTTTATAGCCAAAGAGATATCCGGCAAAGATTGCTCAAATTTACTAATACCGTCGTGTTCTATTCCACCCATCAATCCAATTTCGTCCCCTCCATCCTCCTCGTATCCGTCAACTACACCCATCCCTCCCTCCCTCCCTCCCACCCCGCACCCACCCACCCGTCCAACCATCACACCACCGTCCACCCCTTCCTCACTTTCTCTATGTCTTCTACCTGTCTCATCTGTATTGCATCCGAACTTTTCAAGCAGAACAAATTAAACTAACAGGACGATTTAGGCTAGGCGACAAGATTTTTGAAAAGACGTAAAGCAAATACCAAAGAAAAACATCAATTTTTTATGTTTTTAATTTATTTATATGCCCACATTTTAAGGAAGTTGCAATCACCTGCATGTGATTTTATTCGTTAAGGTATATATGTATGCTTCGTTATTCAGTGAGACTCGACTTCAGCCTAACATTTGTCATCAGTATTATTCCTTTTTAATGCTTTTGTTCAACTTAATTCTATCGGTTTCGAACTTCTTACTCTGCATACTCCTCATACAACTATATATTCATTACACCTACACTCTCATGCGTAAACCAGGGTCTTATCCGGTTCTCTTCACTAATAACTCTTCAAGGAAAAGAAGGGCAAAAATCACTAAATCGTAAAGAAACTCCAGTGAATAGTAAGCTTAAAATGAAATCTTTTAAATAAATAGATTTCCGATGTATCGTTTGATAAATCCGATGATTCAGAGAAAGAAGAAAAAAACATCTTAGTGTAGTCATAAACAGAAACATTTTAAAAGTGTTCTTTGGTGTGTTAAATCTGATCATTGTGTGAATTACTAACCGTGAAGGCTGAGCATTGGCTAAGCATACCAAGAAAATGACTGCAGTATATACAGTTAAATAGCTGACCTAAACTGAACAAGTTTCGTTAAGGCCCTTCTAAACTGAACAAGTTTCATTGAGCACCTTTTCATCACTTGTTTCCTTTCAGTGTGATACACATTTTGATGTAACATCGTCGTGATCATACGGTTACATTCTCGATGTAAGGGAGGGGAGGGGGCTGCGTGCAGGGGTTGAGAGCGGCTATAATAAGTTGTTTGGTTTTTTGCGTGTCCAGGCTATTTTCTTGGGTGACTTTTCTTAAAAAGAACATGTTCCAGCCACGTGTGAGTTTTACTTACATATAGGTATAAGTCAACTAAGACAGGAGGAGGGGGTGCACAATGGTCTGCAATGGGGCACGGCCTGGGTATATGGTCGAAATCGAGCGAGGAGATGGCGGAGGAGGTGGTATCTTAGTGGACCTCGGTACTCATGAGCTCTCGTCCTCTTTGCCATATACCATCAAAAAAGTAGGCTATACATAGCCAATGACACAGTGAAGATGTTTTACTGAGTATAGTCTATATATATATATATATATATATATATATACGTAACCTCCTTTTCTGTGCATGATAGTGTCTTTGATATTCCACCTCATTACCCTCATCCACCAATGACAATAATAAATAATGAAATTAATATAACATCAATTTATGAAATGCGAATATATCAGCCGATAAAAATATATTTGTTATCCTATATCTGCCTATAATAACTCTCCCGGTACAGGTATGACGCCCATTCTTTTTTGTCCCGGGGTAATATGCTTCTTTGAGCATTATTGTGTCATGTGCCAAATGTTCTATTGTTATACGTTTTTGCGTCACTGAACTCTGTGCCAGGTTAGGGGTTACAACGTGCAAACACTACACTGAGGGCTTGTGCAACTGATCAAAAATCGATGATTTTTTGTGATTGCAACGTGACATTCGGAAGATTCTGGGGACTGATTGATGAACGAAAATGCAAGAACCGGAAGGATCATGAAAAAGTCTAAAGCCTTGCTCAAAGAGTCTGACTGATTTCATTCGTCTAAGATAGTGTAGGCTATCATAGTTACATAGTTCATCAATGTCTAGTAGGCGGTAGGCCTATGCAATAATAACCATATCGTCTGTTAAAGGCCAACATTGATATATATCATATTTAAAACATTACATGAATGCTAACATTCAGAACATTAATGAAATCCACCTTTTACAGAACATGCGCCGCATCAAACAGAAAGAAAAGATTGACTGTTTGTGGCAGCAACATATGCCATTAGATAAAGCCGGCTGATCAAGTGCACAGACATAAATCATAGCACTCTGAAGATAAGAATAAGCAGGGTAAAGAGTCCCTTAACTCTGAAACCATTTCATTTGAAAATATTCAACTTAACTCCCCCCACCCCCCCCCCCGGCATAAAAAACAAAGGAGAAAAAAGATCATCCCTTAATACCATCATTGTTTGGACATTAATTAATTCATTCCCGTATCCATTAAATCGTTCGTTCTTTCAGTCAAACGGGTCTTACCTAACAAAGAGATCTGTTCACATTCATATCACTAATCACTAATCCAACCCAAGAAACTTTGTGCCCCACCGAAAGCTCATTTTATGAACTTTTGTTCTGTCTTGAGAGTAAACATGTAAGTTATTATGATGACGCTCGCTATATAGGTTGCAGACTATACCTCCAGTTCAGGGTAGTCTATATCTTAGCTTTAACTGTTATATCGCTATTGTCACTGCAGATTGTGACATAGGCCTACACAACATAAAATCCAGCTTCAAGGATCCAGCTCTATATACTTCCTGTGTTAGTATATAGGCATATACCTACTTCGATGATAAATGAGTTCAAACAGTCAGTAATCATGATATCAAAAAAAAAAACACAAAATATAGCATTCTATTTTATTAATTCAAAAACCCGGGGAAAAAAGTCCGGATTGTAAAACGATAACCAAGTCTTTTTAACCGCCAGTTAACGACTGTGGGAAATCAAAAGGTACTCAAAATAAATCTGGAAAGCTTGTTAGAGACAAAGGGAACCGGGCATATGAGACATGCTCGATAAACCTCTTATCCATACCCCATATGTTGCCACTTCTCCATTTCCTGTGAAAAGTCCTGTGAAAAATATACTGTAAAGCAACACGATGAAGATTTCTGCTCTCCAAGTACAGGGCCGGATTTACCAATGGGCAACGTGGGCAGCTGCCCACGGGCCTCCACAACAAGGGGCCTCCACATACTTCATGAAAAAATATATATATAAGGGGAAATTTGAAGAAAAAAAAATTAAATGTAGGCTGACAAATATCATCAATCAAAATCATATTGCGCGCGGTTTACGCCATGCATACGCTTGAAGTCATATTCAATTTTAATTGTATCTCTTTGTGAACGGTAGAAACAGCTAAGTGGTTGTTTTCCCGTTATTGCAAATCACACGTCGGCAGACAAACATGATTGGCCTAATATCCAAAGTCATCAATCTCAACGTCTATTTTCTTTAGAACTAGGTTAATGGTTTTGGTTGAAACATTTCAGTACACCCTGACAGTGGCGTCTGTCATCACCTCCCGCTAGGTTTCAGACAGGTATTGCTAATTGATTCTTTTCATGTGCAATGATGAAACAACTGTCTTCTCACCCCCTCTACACACACATACACAGGCCCGTGCGCGTCTGGGCAGTTGGCAATTGGCATTAACATGTTCGTCATGAATCATGTTAGTCCAGTCCAGCTAAAAGCAAGTTTAGGCCCCGGGTGTGAGTTTTTTCGGAAATGTCGAGATAATGCTACGGATGTACTTGGTGCTCATGGTCACAAACTGTTCTGGAGAACGTTCGTTCAGTAAACTGAAGTTCATTAAGAACAGACTCCGTACTGCAATGGGTCATGATAGGCTCAGTCATCTGACCTTGATGAGTATTGAATATGACATTCTCAGAGAGACTAACTTCGACAAATTGATCCAAGATTTTGCAAGGGTCAAGTCTCGAAAACTGCCTGGTCTGTAAATATACGTACTGTAAGTATTATATCCATGTTTATATGATTGATCATGATTGCTCGTTCGTACTGAGAGTGAGAGAGGTTGTAGCAACCTTTTTACTTGTACTGAAAATTTTGCAGGCAAACAAGCCTACATACCGTGATGAAAATTCTTCAGAAATCACAAAATTTACTTCAGAAATCACAAAATACTGCACCATTTCGCATCCAAGAACCCTTAATTATTGGAAAAAATCCAATACCCCTCCCCTTACACACCTCCCCCAGGACGGCGATCACTGGAGGGGGGCCTCCACCACTGAAGGTTGCCCACGGGCCTCCACATGTCTAAATCCGGCCCTGAGTATATACATATATAGGCCTATATAGACTTCATTACAGGTTTTACTTGTTGTTTACCTTCTTTCATTACCGGCGTAACATATATATCATTAAACAGGTCGAAAAAGGGTCGGTTTGTTATTGGTCTGCAAAAATAATCTTTAAATCCGTCACTTATAGACAACAACAACAACAAAAAAAGAAAAAAGGCGAAATAGACTGTCTCAGGAAATGTATCTAACCTTTAATAGTGCAATTTGCACATATATACTTGACACTAAAATTTCATAATGGCAGATCATCCTTATACTAATAGACTTCCTGAGAGATATTGCGATAAGAACAAGGTTACTTTGTAAAACAATAATATTATACTAGCAAAATAGTATCAATTGCGAAGTTACGCTCGACTTGTTGACAGTTGTGAAAGAAGTACGACAACCCCCCCCCCCCGTTCCCCTTTTTTTAAATATTCAATGTGTGATAAGTTTCCGTTATGGTTTATGATAACATTGTCCAAGTACTTAAATAGCACGTCTATTATTTCTTATGATAATAGCAATAGTAATAGCTCAAACTTGAACGATTGGTTTATATTATCATTCGATTGAAACTATAGAGTATAGGCCGTAATTTAAACTCAACCTACTTAAATTATATATATACATATATATATATATATATATATATATATATATATATATATATATATATATATATATATATAAACACACATATATGTAGTCGTTTTCAGGGTAATGACTTTCGATAAGTTATATATTTATGACTCCCGCGCTCATGTTGTGTATGTTATGAGTCGTCCCGGCAGGGATACAGACCAATATAGATGACCTACATGTTACCATAATTTATTAACCGTGTCAGGGCCTCGTCTTCTATACATGCAAATAGCATAACATTATGTGAAAATGTTCATTGCGGAAAGGCAAGGATTTGTATCCAGCATAGACAGTCAAGAAGTCAATTGGAGAGGACGCATTAATCGAAATAACGGCTAAACGCCAGCTTAAAAGGAAACAAACTATGTATCCTTGCTTATGCTTTTGCACAGCCTTGCACTGTATTGTGTTATGCTGTTTGATACTGCACTGTATGGCTGTGTTGTAGACTACACAACACTACACTACAATGGCATCGTACAGTGGTGTGCACGAGATTTCAAAGGTGCACGGGGAGTCCCGTGCAGTGCCGGGGACCTAATTCTATACCCCCCCCCCACCCCGACTGATTTAGGTAAAAGCTGAACCTATATAAGGGACGGAGGCGAATGACAGATTATTTTGATAAAAGAGAGTGTGTGAACCCGGGGTCGTTGGAGCCGACGCCCATGCGTATAGGCGGGTCTGGTTGTTCTTCCACAGACAACATTCTGAGGCATATCCCCCGCCCCTCCCCTCCCCCTCCCCCACTATTTGCACCCGCTACTGCTGGCGTCGAGACTCAAGTCTGTCCCCGGCCGTACCATTTTGTCGTCGGGCGCCTTTTTGAAGTCTTCATTTTATTGCCTGACAGTACATTGTTCTTTAGACCTATTTCATATTTTCCGTGTTCCGTTCCATTAATCGCCCAGAGGCTATAGAGCCCCTAGTCACGTTCCCCTCTCGTGACGTCTGAATGGCTGTATAATAGTATTTCACATTTATATTTCATATCGGATGAAGGATGATAACTGGCGACACGCTAAACTTGGTGATCAGTGTGTTATCCCCTTCCCTCCTACATATACATATCCCCATATATGTCACTTCCGGTCTCCCAGCGAGCAACCCTTATCAACATTAATGGTGTTGGGACCGCGCCAGCAATCATCACCCCATCCAGACAGTTTTTGATTCATATAATATCGGGCACGCATACAATATGAAATCCTACCCATATACGTGACGTCACAGCGGCTGCCATAAAGCCATTCCTTCAACGTGCAGATTTTAGTATTTGAATAAATTTGGCATTGTTTGAGATTATTAACCTGCTACCGGTAACATATCAAGTTATGTTTTCAGGTTTTCTTCCTCAATGATGATTTATCATGCGGCCATCTTTGTTTTTACTTCCTACGATGAATCAAACAAATCGACATGGAAAACTCTTAATCGATCGTACAATCTCCGAATGAAGAGATTATCCTCATAGTTATAGGCATCCGTCCATAGAAATAAACGATAATTCCCTTTTGTTCAAATTAGATAATATAATGGGCTCGCAACACGGACAAACATGTTCAGTTTAGAATCGGTGGCTGTGAACTTGAGTGTTAAAATTGGAATATGTGTGACCATTTTCGTTGATTTTCTAGGCGTATTTGCAGACAACTCATGATGAATATTATGTCAGTATATTCAATCAGCAATTGACATGATTTATGAGGTCGGAGTGAACAGTATCACAAACACACACAAGCAGATACGCGCACATTGCAGACTACATGTCACAATGGACAATTATATAGGCTAATCATACCCACCTCACGACCATATCCGAAAAAAAAAAATTACCAGGTATAGTCCGGAATATACACACTATATACTTACACATACAGAGTATGAATTCAACTGTTTAGAATGTAATTAACCTATATATGTATCCAACAGAACGACACGGAGAGAATGACCATTGGTTTGCTATATACGGTAGTATACATGTTGATCAGTTTACGGTTGAATTAACCTCATTATTCAGCCGTTTGTACTTAAGAAATACTTAATTACTTTAGAGCAGGAAGACAAACAGACATCAAGGTCGACGACATATAAAGGTGTTTATACATTATTGAAATTGTTTAGGCTTATACTGTGCATGAAACGACATAACCTTATGTCCTATACCAGAACGCCAAAAATATATAATACTGGCCTATATCTGTTCTTCTTTATGTCAGTACTAAATACACAGACATACAATGTACAGTACGTTTGCATGCTTTCGCTCGATGGACTAACACTTTACTGAATCCCTAACTGCAGGTTATCACTGAAAAAAGTCATCGAATTTAACACCAACGGAGTAAATGCTTATACTCAGCAGGTATGGTATAGCCTACCCAGCGTATACATTCTTTCTTCTGATGTTACACAAAGTTTTACGGTTGTAAGGCACGTAACTGCATCAATGGGTTAGCCCCCTTTCAGTTAACCGTGTGGCCCTTATTGACCTCAAAGTAAATTCCATCAACTTGAATTTCTTGAAGGTTCATCTCTTCCGTAAACTAATTTCTGGTAGACATCGTTTGACGGGAGTCTTTAACGACCATGCAGTCATAATTCACTACCAAACTGTCATGTATAAAGACCGAGATGAACCCCCACTGTCAAGATAAAGTCGATCTAGTTTTATCAAAACATCAATAATGTAACATTAAAATCGCGACAAGTTGCCTTTTAAGTTTTTAATAAAGAAAAACATTATAGTTTACCTTTGGTTTAGCTCCATTAGCGGAACTCCATACCATAAGAAACACACAGCAGACGACCAACAGGAATACGTCCAGATTGAGCTTCATACCGAAGAAACGAGTATAGGAGGCTGAAAACGGTTTGGTATTTGAAGAGAGGAGATATCTTCTGGGCGCGAATTGACCTTTAATCTTCAGTGGTTCTTTCAGACCGAACGGTTTTATATACAAAGACTCAACGCTCAAAGCTCAATCAGTTGTGACAGACTATATATTCGTCTGTCAGTTCAGAAAAAAAGGGACGCGGAAAGTGGTTTTTGCTGCAGGTAGATAGAGCATTCATCAATCGTTATATCGTAAGCAGACGACAATTGGGTCATTGATTTGAATAGTATTTGTAAATATCACAGACCTAACTGGTTAACATGTCGTGTAAATTGGTTTTTATTTATATCAGACATGTTCCAATCATTAACTGGTTCGTCTCCATAATTAAACCCTCAAATTACTCTCTCCCTTTATCATTGTTCGACACTCCGCGGGTCCTACATAAATATTCTATAGTAGAAGCTAGTAAACCCTCTTATAGGTTGTATCGGTGTATAGAGGTCTTTACTTGGCTCACACCAGTGTCCATATGGTAGTTCGCCTGGCCGTGCTTGATATGAAATGTTTGATGGCTTTAATAGTCCCATAAACGATCAATGATAGTTGAGAACGAAGAAACAGAACTTGAAGTACGTTGCACCGGAAATTGGCGAGAAAGAACTGAGGAAATCACCCATGGCTGTCCTTTACGTGCACACTGAATGGTGATTAATTTTACCGATGTAGCTCATCTTTTATTGATAACACTACATGATACAAGTGAACTCTCAATATGTTACAGTGTGAATTGGACTTTTTAGGTAAACTCATTAGTCATCGTCATTTTCAGGTCTTCAGTAGAGATCTAGGCTATATCTAGAATTTTAGCATTTTTTTTCTACAAAATGAGGCCCAAATGATGTTTTCGTGCGTGGAGTCCTCCCCACCGTTCCCGTGCATTGATTCAGGCGTGTTAACGTATAGGCAATATGATGAAATGCCATCAGGATGTAAAAGTTTAGGCTATAGTTTAGGCTATGAGTGGCTATTATCTAACTCTCTAGCTTTTTTTAGGGGGCGCTGTACTGGTGACATGTTTTTGCCAAAAACTCAGAAGATAAGAGTTAAGATATAAATTCCACGATTTAGATTGTGACAATCTGAGAAGGAAAACTTGTTGACAAAGCAATAAGATTGCGAAGAAGAAGAATAATATGCGATATATATATATATATATATTCGCCGGGCTATAGCCTAACAAATGTAACATATTGACAGAGTACACTGTTATATCTGTATCGACAAAGTTTAACAACTTGACCTAACTACACAAATCTGACAAACGTTTCCTATTTGTTAAATGCATATCCTACATGTCTCTCTCTAGGGCTGAAGAAGAATATGCGATATATTTATATTTCGCCGGGCTATAGCCTAACAAATCTAACATATTGACAGAATACACTGTTATATCTGTATAGACAAAGATTCACAACTTGACCTAACTATACAGATCGGACAAACGTTTCCTATTTGTTAAATGCATTTACTACACGTCTCTCTCTCTTCATGTTACATGATTATTAGCAGACCTGGTGACTCGACCATGGACGACTGTACAAACATCCTGAACAGGAATACCCTGGAGGTGAGTTCGATTCAAAATCAGTTCACACAAAAATTATGCTTTGACAACATTTTTGTCATTGTCTGAGCAATTTATTGATATGCAGTTTAACCTTGGGGAAATGCCAAAGAAAAAAAAAGGAGGGACAAATAGGTCATATGCATATATAGGGAAAAACTATATAAAATGACACCAAATTACAACATTTTTTGAGAAATAAATGTCGCATATATACTTGACCTGACATAGGCTATATGAATAAAAATTTCAGAATTTCTTGCATTATCAGATTATGATGATCAGATGTTGTGAAGTAGATTTATCAGATAAATCACTTCATTTTTCTCACTCATATTCAAAGCCTTTCAATGTAATAAGTATTTTCTATCAATTCTGAAACTGGTATCTCAATTTAGGAACAAACGGAAATGAAGTTCGAAAGGTTTCCAAATTTTCCAAGTTTTCTTCTTCTAATAGTTTATGCATATGACGACTGTATATGCTAAGTATATACCTCGTCAGCTCTTAAAGTATGGTACCACTCAATGGATGATTTGCATGGGCTACGTATATGCATTGACCATACAGAAATACACGATAGAATACTAACATGTCTTCAACAGGGGCACAGCTGCGTTTTAGTCCCGCCCTCAAAGAAAAATCATTGGGGAAGGGTGGGGGGGGGGAGCCCACTTACTCCCCTAGGACAGTATATTTCCAAAAATGTACAGTGCCAACTACATGGTATTCAAATTCTTCAACTTTGTTTACAAACGTTATAGCACCATTTTCCATCTCAAGTTACCCAATTTTCTCAAATGGGAGGGGACACCACTCCCTTTAGACCCATCCCATCGACGACATAACACATAAGCCCTCCCAATTATACAAAAATGTTGGTTGTGCCCCCAGAATAAAACCATGACGGAGTAGGAGTAGTTGAGGGGGGTGGGGGTGGGTTCACCACTTTTCCTCACTGAACTGACAGATAAAACATAACAAATATACCTTAGGTGTTCCGTACAGGAAATTAATACGTTACTAAACTTGTGCGGCACAACCTACGCAGCAAAACAACCTACAACAACATGGTTTCTAAAGTATCAAAATATAGTACCAGTTTGTATCCAAGAGGGAGGGGAAACTAGTTCCATTAGACCTCTCCCATTAATATGACTTCTACTCCCCCTCCCCGACCCTCACACCCTTCTCCTGTACACAAATGTTAGTTGCTCCACTGATCTCACACAATATGGATGTAAGGTAATGGCGCTACACATCTTTGTGACCGAAGGCAACGTGAATAAGGCAACGTGAATATAACGTTTACAGACGGGCAAGGTACGTACCACGAGCACATTTTCAGTGACCCGCGAGTAGGTTTGCAACACTTTTCCAATGAAGGGGCCCGTAGAAAGTCATAGCAAGGGGAAACAATTACTTTGTGTAAGGTATAGCTTTTCATAATATATTTCAACATCTCTGATCTTTTATACCCTTTTCTTTTATATATGTGGAGTGGATCTGTGGAGTGGAGTGGATCTTTTATATATGTGGAGTGTTAGCTCAGTGGTTAACACCGGTGCCTTTCAATCATAAGGTCCCCGGTTCGAGTCACTCCCAGATTAATGTATGTCGTCCAGTTACAGAGTTGTTGACAATTAACAATTCATAATCATGGACGTTAAATATGAATGTGAGAGACTGACTTCGGTCAGCTTGCGGCTTTGATAAGCCAATTAGGCTTCTTCGCGAGTTCCTGCTTGCAGGAGGATCTAATATACATACATACCCCATTTTATGTCGTGTATCCGTTTTCGTCACAGACGTGGATTGGGTACTGTTTCACCCGTGGCCCGTTAGATCATTTTCGTGCCCCCTGGTTTACTAGTACCGTAGTAGCTTCGTATGACAACTGTACGATATATGCTACATCATTAGGCTGCCATGAATCATAATGCCAGTCAAGCCAACAGACACGCACACACGCACATACACACATATATATATATAGAGAGGGGGGGGGGGGGGGTGGAGAGAGAGAGAGTTGTCTGATGATCGCTCAACGCGTGAAACTCAGAGTAACAACTAATAGTATAGTCTCACTAGTCTCAAATAATTCTCGCCTATATATATATATATATATATATATATATATATATATAGGCCTATATATATATAGGCCTATATATATATATATAGGCCTATATATATATATATATATATATATATATATATATATATATATATATATATATATATACTGCCGTTTACCTTCTATCCATGCCTGGTGACGAACATGCACTTACATTAGACATTATAAAAATAAAATAATTGAAAACATTTCAATAGTTCAATTCAGTGGGCTATATATACTGCTTCTACCATTCAAATTATGGGTGAGTTAATGTGTGAAGTAAAATAAACTATTACGGGAAACTGATAGTGAGGACCTAACATTCAAACACCAACATGTTTAAACTTTAAGCTGTTCAGAATACTAGGGAGCTTAAGACTGTCGCTGAAAGTCTCAATTTTATTTACAGGGGATTTCCTCGATTTGTGCGTATGCACAAACCAATAGATGACTGAGAGAGTAACAGTTATAAAACTTAAAAGTCATTGTAGGGGCGTCCATTCGGTGATGTGATCAGCCACCCCCTTCCCTTCCCCACGTCCCGCCTCCCTGATAGTGGTTAAAGGTGGAGCAGCGATCTACATTGTGTGCTGTTTGGAATTTTGGTTCAGAGAAAATGGATATTCTGTCCTTCAGTGTTGCAAAATATCGAGTTTTAGCATCTAATTATAAACAGACCTAAGAAAGAATGACTTTTGTTTTTTATTATGATAACGAATGATTTAATCGGAGGCAAATAATTTGTGATGAAAAAACTCATTATCACTCGAGTTTTACTGCTTTATAAATGAAGCATCTTTTGTTGCAATATAAAAATCCTTCATATCTTGAAGGATTCGATAATGACGACCTTGGGTATAAGCCTATAGGTTATCTGATCTGTCGCGAATACCACATTATCTGATCACTTAGAACGAACGTAAAAAGAGCCTCATTAATTTCTGCTTTCACTACAATAGATAAGGGTTATTACCCCATCTGTCCAACCTAAATTTAAATTGGTTAATGTGAAGTGTCGTCCGTTATTTGTGAAGATGTGAGAAGGGTCGGTTGGTCAGAAGTCGACCAATAAGCGTTCTAGGTGGCGTGCGTGATCCGTGCCTATATGGCCAGACAGCCGAAACACTCTCTGCGACCGGCATGTATAAATCCCATTTCCACTACCAGACGTGGCGCTATTCTTCTAAAATGTGTACAAACGGAAGCTCACAAGTGCCATCTTAATATTTAATGTATTTACGAAACTATCACTTAACAAAAGATCCCTTTTGTCATTTCTCAAACCAAAACATATCTCTCTGTTAAAGAATTAAGAAAACTGTTACTATAGAAAGGGCCGTTTTGATGCAAAATTTAAAAACAAAAACAAATAAAGTGTCGTTTTGTTGAAAAACATTGCAATACTGGCTTATTGGGTACATAATGCACAGAGGACCAGTTTTTTTCGGGGCGTTCTGCGGTAATTTTGCTCATCCCCCTTCGAGTCGGCCTCCTGTCGCAGTCGGATCGTAGGCTAGAAATAACATAGAAAATATTTGCAAGGCAATGGATACAAGAACGAGGCCCACAGGGAGCACACCAGGGCATTATAAAAGAGCTACAGGTGCCCATCTAAAGTGTAGATGAAAACGTAATCACAGCATATTGTGTTGTAATTTTATCACATATTGTTAGGTTGGTATAGTTGATATATATGCCTACCAAGGTTAGGGACAATAACATTACATCTCTCGAGGTAAGCGCTAGCTTTTAAGTTCTTATTACTGTAATGCCGATGACTGGCGTCATACATCAGACAGGGCACATATCGCCAACAGTTTCAAAAGTTGAATCTACTGCTCATCAGTCCACATGGGGGTCGCCATTTTGACTTACAACCGTCACCTGATTTCAAAACGTTTCCTCATTGGCTATTCATTAGAATCCGATCGGAAACGTGTCATTAACAGCTGCATACTGCCAAGACTCGACTCAACTTCGACACAAAACCCCCGATGCCACAAACGAATATCAAACTGTTATATATGCCCGAAGCAAACTTTCCCGCAAACTGGACCAGTGTGCACCTGCCTTTAGAGCATGGGCCTATGTGTATATAATTTTCATCGTTAGTATACGGTAGAATATAGAGAATATGTTCTATATTCAAACTTATGCTCATTAACCTGTCTGTATTCTCTGTGTGTTTTTGTCCCTTCTGTTACTGTTACATGTCATTTAGACTTTGAAGCAAGGATCGAAACGTCAGGCCAACTTACGTTTACACAAACATACTGCCTATCAGACTGCGTCGAAGCTGCTTCATAATTTTAATCCATGTAGCAAAATCTTTCATATGTTTCCCAATTACCTATTCTCAACAGAGATGTCATTTTATAATGAAAATGTGTTTTCGTAAATGATACAAGCAGAAGCTGTACAGCTGGTTATTTGCTATCTAATTGAGACATCATGCAGGGCCAATTAAAATAAATAAGATATATAATATTTTTTTCTTAGTTTTGTTTTGTATCATAATGTGGATTGCAAAAATTAAAAATCTTCACACCTGCCCCACAGTCTTCAATATATGTATTGAAGTGAATTGTTTTTTCAGAATATTCTCAGATCGGTCCTAACTGGTTAGATGCCATCTTGTTTTACAGTGGGAGAAACGACTCTGTTTTGTCAAAGAGGATGAACTTGTTAAATCTATCTCATTACCTTTTGACGCTCGTCCAGAGCGGGACGCATTTACGATCGGAACTGCGATTTCATTTTGACCTGTTCTTCGTGATCATAAATAGTTGATAACTTTCTCTATATCTAATTACATGATCGTCGTTGGTGACTTTAACTTACGGATTGCCACAAGGAACCAAAGAGTAAAACAAATCGCCATTTTGTGGATGATCAAATGAAACTGACTGAGACGATAAAATCCTTAAACATAACGATAAGGAGTTAGAATCTTCACAAAGCAACTTAATACCGTATAACTAAACAAGTATCTAGTTTTGAAATAGATACAACAAGACGGGGACAATAATTTTCCTACCGCAGATGTGTCTTTTCAAAAGGTACACCTTGCAGAGAGACCTTGGAGGGAAAGCTGTCATATCACAAGAACACTTCTATCATCATGTTCTTAGCTAGACAGAATCTTCTCTCCTTGTCAATATTGTTCACTATTATCATCTCATTTCGTGTGGCAAGATGTTCTCAACAATGTGAGGGTGTGTTTTCTACGTTACACTGTAACGGGCAGACGAGAAATATTAGCACGTTTCCTTCGGAGTCAACCCTTGAAGGTTACGTAACAGTACTTGTTACTTTCACTAATATATCAAGTCTTCAGAATGGATTAGTGATCCTTCCACCATTGCCTCAACTAGAGAAACTGGTGTTATTGTCGAATGGTATTTTAGTCTTAAATGATTCTCTCGTTGAAAACAATCAACAGATTAAAGGTCTGCAACTTCAACATAATAAATTATCATCAGTACCGATCAAAGTATTAGAGAATCTACCAAATCTCACGTACCTTGATCTCTCCTATAATAACATACTAACTATTCCAGAAAATGCTTTTCATGCAAATCATAACCTTGAGATTCTGCTTGTAATAGGTAACGACTTAAATCAAGTCCACCCCGACGCGCTGAACGGCGTCTTCAGTTTGAAGTATATACATCTGTCCAGTAACATTTTGAATCGCTTTTCCTTTGAAATATTTCAAAGAGTACCCGAATTGACCAACCTTTTCGGCATTTACCTGGAAGATAGCAGTATCACGAAACTCTCCAATGTATCCGTCGAAGTACCTTCCTGTCAAACTCTAAACTTGAATGGAAATCTTTTGCAATCTTTGAAGGGCTTCTCTTTGAGTGGGTTTACTGGCCTTAAACTGCTATTTCTTGACAGAAATCAGATCTCTGTGATAGACCGATTTGTTTTCGGTTTTGAAGACCATTATAATCTCACTGTTCTTCGTTTAGCTCGAAATAACATTCATAGAGTCCCGGTATCATTTTTACGACAACTTCCCAGACTTGTTATATTAAATCTTGAACAAAACAAACTCACTCAACTGCCTAAGGGCGCTTTCCGATATAACATAAACGTAGAGGTCATAGATTTAAGCAAAAATCAGATCCATACAGTACATGGTCTCTCATTTATTGGTATCCAAAATCTTCGAGATGTCGATCTAACCGTCAATAACCTCTCAAGTTTACCAGAGCAGCTATTCGATGTCATGGATCCATTTGTGCTTGACATTGCATTTAATAATTGGACGTGCAATTGTAATCTCTTTGATTTCCTCACATGGTCATCTTCTGGTTTTATTCGCCCTACGTTAACAGTATGCGTTGACCCAAGATATGGTAATCAAAGTACAACTGTTGCTTTTCCTTTCCATATTTTCTGCGAAACAGAGATCACCACGGTAACCAGTCTTGATCCTGACGACCATACAGTTAGACCGACTTCAAGCGGTTTTGTGTTTTCGGAACGCGTGACTTTGATCGTTTTTGTGACGGTTGTAGCACTGGCCCTGATATTTTTAGCTTGTGTAGCGCATTTGATGACTTGCCTTTCAAGAAATGACTCTGCGTAGTCAGTCGAGAATGAGAGAGAAAGAGAGAGGTGAGGGGTTCAATTCCCCCTCCACGCACACATATTAATAACAGTTATCAAGCACAACTTCGCGTGAATACCTCATTTTGTGACCTATGATTTATAGTCTAAATGTGCCTCAGAATGCACCATTCACGTCTAAAAGTTTAGTTTCTATGGGGAAGAATCCTCCACTTGGCTCCTCCGGGGGGGAGGGGGGGGGGTACAACTCAAGTGATGAACGAGACCGTTGGCCGAGTGCAGCCGGCGATAGGGTTATACCATAATTAAGTCATTATACCCATCATTAAATACAGTTTATTCTTAATTAAAGTTACGCAATAAAAAGTGCAGTTGGAAACCTGACCTCTCGAATCGACAGTTATAAGCCTACGTAACTTTCAAGAAACGCAGCGCAAATCGGACTTTTACCAAAAAAGAAAAATAGATGCTTGCAAGGATGGAATTTCTGTTCCTGGCCTGATAATGAAATGTTTCTGAAAATCCAAGTTTTCGATGAATTAGCGAAAAAAAAAATTACTACACGATTCGTAATAGGTTGGTTGGTGGACCTTCACTTATATTTAATCGGTATCAAGAAAGTGGAAAAACCTTGATTAGAAATAACCCTTGCCAAGTTTGTGAAAAGTTGATTGGTTATTATGCTAATGCCTTCGATATTTGGACAATCGTGCAAGACTTGCTTTGTATGTGTATAGTTGTCTTGTAGAATTCTGTAATTGAGATTTAATCGTTATGTTTACTTATTGTAATTTCCAACGTTTGTTTGTTATATTGAATGAAAAAATTGTGTTTAAGGTGTTTAAGGTTTACTTGTTTTCCGATTGAAGAGGTGAATGTTATTTATTATTGGAATAAGTCACTTGGAGTGAGCTTATTGGGGCCGGTATGTAGCGACAGGTAAGCATTGATTCTTGCACGCAGTCCAGTATGGACTATACGGGTCAGAGGGTTAAACTCTGAGGCAACGGGTTAGACGCGGTCATGCGTGTCGAGTCATACGTGTACCTAGCGTTGGGCGTTGTCTGTAACGTATAGCGTTGTATCAGTATCGCACTGGAGACGGGAAGATGCAACGACTGGTAAATATGTTTTCTATATTTAGGTGGAGGTATTGTGTATATTGTTTTATAAGTTTTAGGTTGCAATTGGTAGCTACTCTCGTATTTCTGCAAACTGTATTCTTTGTATTGTTAACGTTTTAGTGCAATTCGTAGCCCTGTATTTAAATGATATTATATAATATGTATACTTTCTACATAGTTCCCGTCTATTTTGATAGCGTTTGATAGTTTACGCCTGTACTTTTATTTTAAAGTGAACGACATCAAAGTCTCAAAGGAAGAAGGCACTGTTTTGACTCAAGCGTTGTTCAGAGTTTCGAATGAGCTCGAAATGAGCCTACATGTAGGTATCTTTACTCGACAAAAGGGAAGGAAATGTTTATTAAGCCTGTATACGCACAAGACCAATCAGTATGGAAGGGCTTGAGTGGGAATCTTATGAGTGTAAGGTATTAATTTACGTCATGGTACGACTAATACTGAGAAAGGGATCATGCTAAGTACAAAGTTCTACTTGATGGGGTTATATAGAACGACATATCTCGATATTAAGTTATATGCCATAATACAATATGACACAAAAGAGTAGATGTGCTTCTTTAAAATCAACATAGCTGACCACGGGATTCCAAACCTCATTTGAAAAGTTCTCTTTTTTCGTTGAAAATTAGTGTTATGAGTAAATTTGTTTAACAAAGAACAAAATCAAATGAGCAAATTAAACTTTACTGTATTATGAATAAAATGTGAATATTTCTTGCGTTATATAACTAATTCTCGTTCTTCTTTATCACTCATGTTAACATGTGCGGATTATTTGAGCATATCATGTAGTAAATACAATGTATCATTGTTTAATGTATTTTTTTAACAGGCTAACAATCATGTAACAGAGTATATATGTATAACAAAACGTTCTGTAATATCGAAAATGTAGCTTACTGAATAGTGTAGTGAAAACGTGTTTTTCTGTTGAGACAGAAATGAATGAAACAAAGTTTGGAGTATGTTCATTTTGAAAAAAACACGAACCATATTTGATTTCATTTCTAGTTTGAATTGTTAGTTCTATTCTCATGCATTAGTTTGCACAAAATAGCAACAGGAATGTAAAAACACACAAATAATCGAATAAAAGCCGATATTATGAACCCTAACAGTGGTTCCAAAATAGTAATTTGGAATGGACGCACCCCCCCCCCTACCATGCAATCCAATGTTACAAATCAACTAATACATATAAATGATGTTGATAGAAGCAGGGAGATGAGAAGGGATCCTCGTTCTCGTCCTCACAGAGAGCATACCAGGGCATTATAATAGAGCTACAGGTGCCCATTTAAATTAGTTGATAACGTGTTCACAGCATATAATGTTGTAATTTATATCACATATTGTTAGGTTGGTATATTTGATATATAGGCCTACCAAGGTTAGGGACAATAATATTACATAATTCGAGGTAAGCTCTAGCTATTAAATTCTGGCGTCATAAAGGCAGGGCACCTATTGCCAACAGTTCTAAAAGTTGAATCTACTGCTCATCAGTCCACATGGGGGTCGCCATTTTGACTTTCTGCAACCGTCATCTGGTTTCACAACGCTTCCTAATTGGCTATCCATTAGAATCGGATCGGAGTCGTGTCGTTGACAGCCGTATACTGTTACGACCCGACTCAACTCCGACACACAAAAAAAAAAACCGATGCTACAAACGAATATCAAACATGCTTGATATGCTCGATCTGGTCGAGTGGTCGAGTGGTCCGTGAGAGCGTTGTGGTCAAGTGGTTAAGGCAGTGGACTTGGGTTCTAAGGATTACAGGTTCGATCCCTGGCCAGATCATTGCGTTGTGTCCTTGGGCAAGGCACTTTATCTCCATGCCTCTCTTCACCCATGTGTATAAATGGGGATTTGCGAGGTGACTTGTAAATATAGTTGCGCTGGTTTATGGTTGCACCCTATGGGAAGTCCCCCAGGAGACACGTGGCCGTGGTGCACTGTGGTGCCCCAGGAGAGATTGTATGAATTGTGCACACTTTGGTGTGTACTTGTGACAAGTTACCAATGACCAGGGTTAATTACAAGCGCATAGAACTCTTGGATTTTGCGCCATATAAATAACGGGGTAATAATCATAATAATCTGGTCACGACGAGAGCCGACTGTTGGATCGCGGTCGGGTCGGAAACAATCTTTCCCGCAAATTGGACCGACCTGACTGATTTTCGCAGTTGTGTCGGGTCGGTGCAGTGCAAAACTGCCTATAAGACATGGGCTTATGTGCACATATAATTTTCATTGTTATAATGCGGTCGAGTATAGAGAATATGTCATATTTTCAAACTTATATTCGAGATTCTTGTGTGTTTTTGCGCTACTATGTATTAATTACGTATACACATACCCGCTGGCAGCGAATTCAGATGGGACACTACCACATGTGGGACATAAAGGCATGTGATTAATCAATAACAATGAATATAGAGTAACTAAAAGCCAATTGAAAAATTAAATACATATTTAATACCAACAATAACGAAAAATACGAAGCCGTTTAGTATAATACGCGCCTTTTTTCGTAGGTAGGGTGAGGGGGGGGGGTGGGGGTAGTACGTCCATTCCAAATAGCTCATTCTAAAGAGCGCCATCTACTCTTAGGGTTCATAATATCGGTATTGTTTCGCATGTGTGTCTTTAAAGTCCTATGGATATTTTGTGTAAAATTATGCATAAGAAGAGAACTAATAATTCGAAGAAATGAAAGAAGATATGGTTCGTTTTTAAAACATTTACATACTCCAAACTTGTTTATTATTTTGTCTTCACAGAGAAACATTTTCAAAATAATGCAATAATCTACATTATCGATATACAGACAGTTAAAAAAAATTCTAGTACTTGTCCTTATTGATTTGAAATTCTCTTTTGGTTTACCACTTTGAAACTTAATTTATCTCCACTGCTATCTAATTGAGACTCCCGGGGCCAATTAAAATAAAAAAGATATGTAATTGTTGTTTTTAGTTTTGTTTTGTATGATAATGTGGATTGCAACAATTAAAAATCTTCACACCTGACCTACAGCTGGTTATTTGCTATCTAATTGAGACATCATGCAGGGCCAATTAAAATAAATAAGATATGTAATAGTTGTTTTTAGTTTTGTTTTGTATCATAATGTGGATTGCAACAATTAAAAATCTTCACACCTGCCCCACAGTCTTCAATATATGTATTGAAGTGAATTGTTTTTTTCGGAATATTCTCAGATCGGTCCTAACTGGTGAGATGCTATCTTGTTTTACAGTGGGAGAAGACGACTCTGTTTTGTCAAAGAGGATGAACTTGTTAAATCTGTCTCATTACCTTTTGACGCTCGTCCAGAGCGGGACGCATTTACGATCGGAACTGCGATTTCATTTTGACCTGTTCTTCGTGATCCTAAATAGTTGATAACTTTCTCTATATCTAATTACATGATCGTCGTTGGTGACTTTAACTTACGGATTGCCACAAGGAACCAAAGAGTAAAACAAATCGCCATTTTGTGGATGATCAAATGAAACTGACTGAGACGATAAAATCCTTAAACATAACGGTAAGGAGTTAGAATCTTCACAAAGCAACTTAATACCGTATAACTAAACAAGTATCTAGTTTTGAAATAGATACAACAAGACGGGGACAATAGTTTTCCTACCGCAGATGTGTCTTTTCAAAAGGTACACCTTGCAGAGAGACCTTGGAGGGAAAGCTGTCATATCACAAGAACACTTCTATCATCATGTTCTTAGCTAGACAGAATCTTCTCTCCTTGTCAATATTGTTAACTATTATCATCTCATTTCGTGTGGCAAGATGTTCTCAACAATGTAAGCGTGTTTTTTTCACGTTACACTGTAACGGGCAGACGAGAAATATAAGCACGTTTCCTTCGGAGTCAACCCTACAAGGTTACGTAACATTACTTGTTACTTTCACTAATATATCAAGTCTTCAGAATGGATTAGTGATCCTTCCACCATTGCCTCAACTAGAGACACTGGTGTTATCGTCGAATGGTATTTTAGTCTTAAATGATTCTCTCGTTGAAAACAATCAACAGATGAAAGGTCTGCAACTGCAACATAATAAATTATCATCAGTACCGATCAAAGTATTAGAGAATCTACCAAATCTCACGTACCTTGATCTCTCCTATAATAACATACTAACTATTCCAGAAAATGCTTTTCATACAAATCATAATCTTGAGATTCTGCTTGTAATAGGTAACGACTTAAATCAAGTCCACCCCGACGCGCTGAACGGCGTCTTCACTTTGAAGTATATACATCTGTCCAGTAACATTTTGAATCGCTTTTCCTTTGAAATATTTCAAAGTGTACCAGTTTTGACCAACCTTTTCGGCATTTACCTGGAAGACAGCAGTATCACGAAAGTCTCCAATGTATCCGTCGAAGTACCTTCCTGTCAAACTCTAAGCTTGAGAGGAAATCTTTTGCAATCTTTGAAGGGCTTCTCTTTGAGTGGGTTTACTGGCCTTAAACTGCTATTTCTTGACAGAAATCAGATCTCTGTGATAGACCGATTTGTTTTCGGTTTTGAAGACCATTATAATCTTACTGTTCTTCGTTTAGCTCGAAATAACATTCATAGAGTCCCGGTATCATTTTTACGACAACTTCCCAGACTTGTTATATTAAGTCTTGAACAAAACAAACTCACTCAACTGCCTAAGGGCGCTTTCCGATATAACATAAACGTAGAGGTCATAGATTTAAGTGACAATCAGATCCATACAGTACATGGTCTCTCATTTATTGGTATCCAAAATCTTCGAGATGTCGATCTAACCGTCAATAACCTCTCAAGTTTACCAGAGCAGCTATTCGATGTCATGGATCCATTTGTGCTTGACATTGCATTTAATAATTGGACGTGCAATTGTAATCTCTTTGATTTCCTCACATGGTCATCTTCTGGTTTTATTCGCCCTACGTTAACAGTATGCGTTGACCCAAGATATGGTAATCAAAGTACAACTGTTGCTTTTCCTTTCCATATTTTCTGCGAAACAGAGATCACCACGGTAACCAGTCTTGATCCTGACGACCATACAGTTAGACCGACTTCAAGCGGTTTTGTGTTTTCGGAACGCGTGACTTTGATCGTTTTTGTGACGGTTGTAGCACTGGCCCTGATATTTTTAGCTTGTGTAGCGCATTTGATGACTTGCCTTTCAAGAAATGACTCTGCGTAGTCAGTCGAGAATGAGAGAGAAAGAGAGAGGTGAGGGGTTCAATTCCCCCTCCACGCACACATATTAATAACAGTTATCAAGCACAACTTTGCGTGAATACCTCATTTTGTGACCTATGATTTATAGTCTAAATGTGCCTCAGAATGCACCATTCACGTCTAAAAGTTTAGTTTCTATGGGGAAGGATCCTCCACTTGGCTCCTCCGGGGGGAGGGGGGGGGTACAACTCAAGTGATGAACGAGACCGTTGGCCGAGTGCAGCCGGCGATAGGGTTATACCATAATTAAGTCATTATACCCATCATTAAATACAGTTTATTCTTAATTAAAGTTACGCAATAAAAAGTGCAGTTGGAAACCTGACCTCTCGAATCGACAGTTATAAGCCTACGTAACTTTCAAGAAACGCAGCGCAAATCGGACTTTTACCAAAAAAGAAATATAGATGCTTGCAAGGATGGAATTTCTGTTCCTGGCCTGACAATGAAATGTTTCTGAAAATCCAAGTTTTCGATGAATTAGCGAAAAAAAAAAATTACTACACGATTCGTAATAGGTTGGTTGGTGGACCTTCACTTATATTTAATCGGTATCAAGAAAGTGGAAAAACCTTGATTAGAAATAACCCTTGCCAAGTTTGTGAAAAGTTGATTGGTTATTATGCTAATGCCTTCGATATTTGGACAATCGTGCAAGACTTGCTTTGTATGTGTATAGTTGTCTTGTAGAATTCTGTAATTGAGATTTAATCGTTATGTTTACTTATTGTAATTTCCAACGTTTGTTTGTTATATTGAATGAAAAAATTGTGTTTAAGGTGTTTAAGGTTTACTTGTTTTCCGATGGAAGAGGTGAATGTTATTTATTATTGGAATAAGTCACTTGGAGTGAGCTTATTGGGGCCGGTATGTAGCGACAGGTAAGCATTGATTCTTGCACGCAGTCCAGTATGGACTATACGGGTCAGAGGGTTAAACTCTGAGGCAACGGGTTAGACGCGGTCATGCGTGTCGAGTCATACGTGTACCTAGCGTTGGGCGTTGTCTGTAACGTATAGCGTTGTATCAGTATCGCACTGGAGACGGGAAGATGCAACGACTGGTAAATATGTTTTCTATATTTAGGTGGAGGTATTGTGTATATTGTTTCATAAATTTTAGGTTGCAATTGGTAGCTACTCTCGTATTTCTGCAAACTGTATTCTTTGTATTGTTAACGTTTTAGTGCAATTCGTAGCCCTGAATTTAAATGTTATGATATAATATGTATCCTTTCTACATACTTACCGTCTATTTTGATAGCGTTTGATAGTTTACGCCTGTATTTTTAATTTAAAGTGAACGACATCAAAGTCTAAAAGGAAGAAGGCACTGTTTTGACTCAAGCGTTGTTCAGAGTTTCGAATGAGCTCGAAATAAGCCTACATGTAGGTATCTTTACCCGACAAAAGGGAAGGAAATGTTTATTAAGCCTGTATACGCACAAGACCAATCAGTATGAAAGGGCTTGAGTGGGAATCTTATGAGTGTAAGGTATTAATTTACGTCATGGTACGACTAATACCGAGAAAGGGATCATGCTAAGTACAAAGTTCTACATGATGGGGTTATAGAACGACATATCTCGATATTAAGTTATATGCCATAATACAATATGACACAATAGAGTAGATGTGCTTCTTTAAAATCAACATAGCTGACCACGTGATTCCAAAACTCATTTGAAAAGTTCTCTTTCTTGTTGAAAATTAGTGTTATGAGTTAATTTGTTTAACAAAGAACAAAATCAAATGAGCAAATTAAACTTTACTGTATTATGAATAAAATGTGAATATTTCTTGCGTTATATAACTAATTCTCGTTCTTCTTTATCACTCATGTTAACATGTGCGCATTATTTGAGCATATCATGTAGTAAATATAATGTATCATTGTTTAATGTATTTTTTTAACAGGCTAACAATCATGTAACAGATAATATATGTATAACAAAACTTTCTGTAATATCGAAAATGTAGCTTACTGAATAGTGTAGTGAAAACGTGTTTTTCTGTTGAGACAGAAATGAATGAAACAAAGTTTGGAGTATGTTCATTTTGAAAAAAAAACACGAACCATATTTGATTTCATTTCTAGTTTGAATTGTTAGTTCTAATTCTCATGCATTAGTTTGCACAAAATAGCAACAGGAATGTAAAAACACACAAATAATCGAATAAAAGCCGATATTATGAACCCTAACAGTGGTTCCAAAATAGTAATTTGGAATGGACGCACCCCCCCCCCCTACCATGCAATCCAATGTTACAAATCAACTAATACGTATAAATGATGTTGATAGAAGCAGGGAGATGAGAAGGGGCCCTCGTTCTCGTCCTCACAGAGAGCATACCAGGGCATTATAATAGAGCTGCAGGTGCCCATTTAAATTAGTTGATAACGTGTTCACAGCATATAATGTTGTAATTTATATCACATATCGTTAGGTTGGTATATTTGATATATAGGCCTACCAAGGTTAGGCACAATAATATTACATAATTCGAGGTAAGCTCTAGCTATTAAATTCTGGCGTCATAAAGGCAGGGCACCTATTGCCAACAGTTCCAAAAGTTGAATCTACTGCTCATCAGTCCACATGGGGGTCGCCATTTTGACTTTCTACAACCGTCATCTGGTTTCACAACGCTTCCTAATTGGCTATCCATTAGAATCGGATCGGAGTCGTGTCGTTGACAGCCGTATACTGTTACGACCCGACTCAACTCCGACACACACAAAAAAAAAAAAACGATGCCACAAACGAATATCAAACATGCTTGATATGCTCGATTTGGTCGAGTGGTCGAGTGGTCCGTGAGAGCGTTGTGGTCAAGTGGTTAAGGCAGTGGACTTGGGTTCTAAGGATTACAGGTTCGATCCCTGGCCAGATCATTGCGTTGTGTCCTTGGGCAAGGCACTTTATCTCCATTGCCTCTCTTCACCCATGTGTATAAATGGGGATTTGCGAGGTGACTTGTAAATATAGTTGCGCTGGTTTATGGTTGCACCCTATGGGAAGTCCCCCAGGAGACACGTGGCCGTGGTGCACTGTGGTGCCCCAGGAGAGATTGTATGAATTGTGCACACTTTGGTGTGTACTTGTGACAAGTTACCAATGACCAGGGTTAAGTGCAAGCGCATAGAACTCTTGGATTATGCGCCATATAAATAACGGGGTAATAATCATAATAATCTGGTCACGACGAGAGCCGACTGTTGGATCGCGGTCGGGTCGGAAACAATCTTTCCCGCAAATTGGACCGACCTGACTGATTTTCGCAGTTGTGTCGGGTCGGTGCAGTGCAAAACTGCCTATAAGACATGGGCTTATGTGCACATATAATTTTCATTGTTAGAATGCGGTCGAGTATAGAGAATATGTCATATTTTCAAACTTATATTCGAGATTCTTGTGTGTTTTTGCGCTACTATGTATTAATTACGTATATACATACCCGCTGGCAGCGATTTCAGATGGGACACTACCACATGTGGAACATGTGGGACATAAAGGCATGTGATTAATCAATAACAATGAATATAGAGTAACTAAAAGCCAATTGAAAAATTAAATACATATTTAATACCAACAATAACGAAAAATACGAAGCCGTTTAGTATAATACGCGCCTTTTTTCGTAGGTAGGGTGAGGGGGGGGGTGGGGGTAGTACGTCCATTCCAAATAGCTCATTCTAAAGAGCGCCATCTACTCTTAGGGTTCATAATATCGGTATTGTTTCGCATGTGTGTCTTTAAAGTCCTATGGATATTTTGTGTAAAATTATGCATAAGAAGAGAACTAATAATTCGAAGAAATGAAAGAAGATATGGTTCGTTTTTAAAACATTTACATACTCCAAACTTGTTTATTATTTTGTCTTCACAGAGAAACATTTTCAAAATAATGCAATAATCTACATTATCGATATACAGACAGTTAAAAAAAATTCTAGTACTTGTCCTTATTGATTTGAAATTCTCTTTTGGTTTACCACTTTGAAACTTAATTTATCTCCACTGCTATCTAATTGAGACTCCCGGGGCCAATTAAAATAAAAAAGATATGTAATTGTTGTTTTTAGTTTTGTTTTGTATGATAATGTGGATTGCAACAATTAAAAATCTTCACACCTGACCTACAGCTGGTTATTTGCTATCTAATTGAGACATCATGCAGGGCCAATTAAAATAAATAAGATATGTAATAGTTGTTTTTAGTTTTGTTTTGTATCATAATGTGGATTGCAACAATTAAAAATCTTCACACCTGCCCCACAGTCTTCAATATATGTATTGAAGTGAATTGTTCTTTTTCGGAATATTCTCAGATCGGTCCTAACTGGTGAGATGCTATCTTGTTTTACAGTGGGAGAAGACGACTCTGTTTTGTCAAAGAGGATGAACTTGTTAAATCTGTCTCATTACCTTTTGACGCTCGTCCAGAGCGGGACGCATTTACGATCGGAACTGCGATTTCATTTTGACCTGTTCTTCGTGATCCTAAATAGTTGATAACTTTCTCTATATCTAATTACATGATCGTCGTTGGTGACTTTAACTTACGGATTGCCACAAGGAACCAAAGAGTAAAACAAATCGCCATTTTGTGGATGATCAAATGAAACTGACTGAGACGATAAAATCCTTAAACATAACGGTGAAGAGTTAGAATCTTCACAAAGCAACTTAATACCGTATAACTAAACAAGTATCTAGTTTTGAAATAGATACAACAAGACGGGGACAATAGTTTTCCTACCGCAGATGTGTCTTTTCAAAAGGTACACCTTGCAGAGAGACCTTGGAGGGAAAGCTGTCATATCACAAGAACACTTCTATCATCATGTTCTTAGCTAGACAGAATCTTCTCTCCTTGTCAATATTGTTAACTATTATCATCTCATTTCGTGTGGCAAGATGTTCTCAACAATGTAAGCGTGTTTTTTCCACGTTACACTGTAACGGGCAGACGAGAAATATAAGCACGTTTCCTTCGGAGTCAACCCTACAAGGTTACGTAACATTACTTGTTACTTTCACTAATATATCAAGTCTTCAGAATGGATTAGTGATCCTTCCACCATTGCCTCAACTAGAGACACTGGTGTTATCGTCGAATGGTATTTTAGTCTTAAATGATTCTCTCGTTGAAAACAATCAACAGATTAAAGGTCTGCAACTGCAACATAATAAATTATCATCAGTACCGATCAAAGTATTAGAGAATCTACCAAATCTCACGTACCTTGATCTCTCCTATAATAACATACTAACTATTCCAGAAAATGCTTTTCATACAAATCATAATCTTGAGATTCTGCTTGTAATAGGTAACGACTTAAATCAAGTCCACCCCGACGCGCTGAACGGCGTCTTCAGTTTGAAGTATATACATCTGTCCAGTAACATTTTGAATCGCTTTTCCTTTGAAATATTTCAAAGTGTACCAGTTTTGACCAACCTTTTCGGCATTTACCTGGAAGATAGCAGTATCACGAAAGTCTCCAATGTATCCGTCGAAGTACCTTCCTGTCAAACTCTAAGCTTGAGAGGAAATCTTTTGCAATCTTTGAAGGGCTTCTCTTTGAGTGGGTTTACTGGCCTTAAACTGCTATTTCTTGACAGAAATCAGATCTCTGTGATAGACCGATTTGTTTTCGGTTTTGAAGACCATTATAATCTCACTGTTCTTCGTTTAGCTCGAAATAACATTCATAGAGTCCCGGTATCATTTTTACGACAACTTCCCAGACTTGTAAAATTAAGTCTTGCACAAAACAAACTAACTCAACTACCCAATGGCACTTTCCGATATAACATAAACATAGAGGTCATAAATTTAAGCAAAAATCAGATCCATACAGTACATGGTCTCTCATTTATTGGTATCCAAAATCTTCGAGTTGTCGATCTAACCGTCAACAACCTCTCAAGTTTACCAGAGCAGCTATTCGATGTCATGGATCCATTTGTGCTTGACATTGCATTTAATAATTGGACGTGCAATTGTAATCTCTTTGATTTCCTCACATGGTCATCTTCTGGTTTTATTCGCCCTACGTTAACAGTATGCGTTGACCCAAGATTTGGTAATCAAAGTACAACTGTTGCTTTTCCTTTCCATATTTTCTGCGAAACAGAGATCACCACGGTAACCAGTTCTGATCATGACGACCATACAGTCAGACCGACTTTAAGCGGTTTTCTGTTTTCGGAACGCGTCACTTTGATCGTTTTTGTGACGGTTGTAGTACTGGCCCTGATATTTTTAGCTTGTATAGCGCATTTGATTACTTGCCTTTCAAGAAATGACTCTGCGTAGTCAGTCGAGAATGAGAGAGAAAGAGAGAGGTGCGGGTGGCGGGTGGGGGGGGTCCCCCTTCCCCCTCCACACGCACCCAAATTAAAAATAATTATTAAGCACAACTTCGCGTGAATACCTCATTTTGTGACCTATGATTTATAGTGTAAATGTGCCTCAGAATGCACCATTCACGTCTAAAAGTTTAGTTTCTATGGGGAAGGATCCTCCACTTGCGAGTCCGCTTCAACGACATCAGAGCATCGTCCGTTTTCAAATTTTTGGCTCCTCGGGGGGGGGGGGGAGGGGGGTACAACTCAAGCGAATAACGGGACCGTTGGCCGAGTGCATCCGGCGATAGGGTTATACCATAATTAAGTCATTATACCAATCATTTAATACTGTTTATTCTTAATTAACGTTACGCAATAAAAAGTGCAGTTGGGAACCTGACCTCTCGAATCGACAGATATAAGCCTACGTAACTTTCAAGAAACGCAGCGCAAATCGGACTTTTACCAAAAAAGAAATATAGATGCTTGCAAGGATGGAATTTCTGTTCCTGGCTTGACAATGAAATGTTTCTGAATATCCAAGTTTTCGATGAATTAACGAACAAAACAAAAATATTTACTACACGACTCGTAATAGTTTGGTTGGTGGACCTTCAGTTATATTTAATCGGTATCAAGAAAGTGGAAAAAACCTTGATTAGAAATAACCCTTGCCAAGTTTGTGAAAAGTTGATTGGTTATTATGCTAATGCCTTCTATATTTGGACAATCGTGCAAGACTTGCTTTGTATGCGTATAGTTGTCTTGTAGAATTCTGTAATTGAGATTTAATCTTATGTTTACATATTGTAATATCCAACGTTGTTCGTTATATTGAAGAAAAACAATTGTGTTGATGGTGCTTAAGGTTTACTTGTTTTCCGATTTTAGAGGTAAATGTTATTTATTATTGGAATAAGCCACTTGAAGTGAGCTTATTGGGGCCGGTATGTAGCGCCAGGTAAGCATTGATTCTTGCACGCAGTCCAGTATGGACTATACGGGTCAGAGGGTTAAACTCTGAGGCAACGGGTTAGACGCGGTCATGCGTGTCGAGTCATACGTGTACCTAGCGTTGGGCGTTGTCTGTAACGTATAGCGTTGTATCAGTATCGCATTGGAAACGGGAAGATGCAACGACTGGTAAATATGTTTTCTATATTTAGGTGGAGGTATTGTGTATATTGTTTCATAAATTTTAGGTTGCAATTGGTAGCTACTCTCGTATTTCTGCAAACTGTATTCTTTGTATTGTTAACGTTTTAGTGCAATTCGTAGCCCTGAATTTAAATGTTATGATATAATATGTATCCTTTCTACATACTTACCGTCTATTTTGATAGCGTTTGATAGTTTACGCCTGTACTTTTATTTTAAAGTGAACGACATCAAAGTCTCAAAGGAAGAAGGCACTGTTTTGACTCAAGCGTTGTTCAGAGTTTCGAATGAGCTCGAAATGAGCCTACATGTAGGTATCTTTACTCGACAAAAGGGAAGGAAATGTTTATTAAGCCTGTATACGCACAAGACCAATCAGTATGGAAGGGCTTGAGTGGGAATCTTATGAGTGTAAGGTATTAATTTACGTCATGGTACGACTAATACCGAGAAAGGGATTTATGCTAAGTACAAAGTTCTACTTGATGGGGTTATAGAACGACATATCTCGATATTAAGCTATATGCCATAATACAATATGACACAAAAGAGTAGATGTGCTTCTTTAAAACCAACATAGCTGACCACGGGATTCCAAACCTCTTTTGAAAAGTTCTCTTTTTTGTTGAAAATTAGTGTTATGAGTAAATTTGTTTAACAAAGAACAAAATCAAATGAGCAAATTAAACTTTACTATTTTATGAATAAAATGTGAATATTTCTTGCGTTATATAACTAATTCTCGATCTTCTTTATCACTCATGTTAACATGTGCGCATTATTTGAGCAGATCATGTAGTAAATATAATGTATAATTGTTTAATGGACTTTTTTAACATGCTAACAATCATGTTACAGAGTATATATGTATAACAAAACGTTCTGTAATATCGAAAATGTAGCTTACTGAATAGTGTAGTGAAAACGTGTTTTTCTGTTGAGACAGAAATGACTGAAACAAAGTTTGGAGTATGTACATTTTGAAAAAAAACGAACCACATTTTATTTCATTTCTAGTTTGAATTGTTAGTTCTTATTCTCATACATAAGTGTACACAAAATAGCAACAGGAATGTAAAAAACACACACATAATGGAATAACAGCCGATATTAGGAACCCTAACAGTGGTTCCAAAATAGCAATTTGGAATGGACGCACCCCCCCCCCCCTACCATACAATCCAATGTTACAAATCAACTAATACGTATAAATGATGTTGATAGAAGCAGGGAGTTGAGAAGGGGTTCTCGTTCTCGTCCTCACAGAGAGCATACCAGGGCATTATAATAGAGCTACAGGTGCCCATTAAAAGTAGATGATAACGTGTTCACAGCATATAATGTTGCAATTTATATCACATATTGTTAGGTTGGTATATTTGATATATAGGCCTACCAAGATTAGGGACAATAACATTACATCATTCGAGGTAAGCTCTAGCTATTAAATTCTTATTACTGTAATGCCGATGACTGGCGTCATACAAGCAGGGCACATATCGCCAACAGTTCCAAAAGTTGAATCTACTGCTCATCACATGGGGGTCGCCATTTTGACTTTCTACAATCGTCATATGATATCACAACGTTTCCTCATTGGCTTGTGTGTACATATAATTTTCATTGTTAGTATGCGTTGGAATATAGAGAATATCTTCTATATTCGAGACTCTTGTGTGTTTTTGCGCTACTATGTATTATTAACGTATATACGTACGCGCTGGCAGCGATTTTAGATGGGACACTACCATATGTGGAACATGTGAGACACAAAGGCTTTAATATGAGTAATAAAGGAGAAGATAATTAGTTCTATTTAACGCAAGAAATATTCACAATTTATCCATAGTATACAATAAAGTATATATACTCGATATGTTTCTTTTCTTTCTTATTACACATCATTATATCTAAGAATAATTTTTAATGAGAAAGGAAACTCTTCAACTAAGGTTTTTAATCACGTGGTCTTTGTTGATTTTAAAGAAACACACCAACACTTTTGTGTCATATTGTATCATGCCATATACCCAATTATACAACACCTAATTATATTCCGGCCATTTGATTGGTCAATTGCTCGTCGATTGCATGCAAAATTCGTTCTATTGCACTCTATGAAATAGAACCATGGTTTTTACTTTTTTGATAGCACTTTTTTTCAATGGTAAGAGAGCAGAGAAACATGTCTGTTCAAAACAATCTGTTGCATGAGTGCATTTTACATCCAATTATATCCAAATTTGAAGGTGTTGTATAAAACAAATAATGAATGGTTTCCATTCGTGCAATAGTGCAAATATTTCATGATGTTGGTAGATGTAAGTTGTTCCATTCAACTCGGCTGCGCCTCGTTGAATGGAACAAACTACATCTTTCAACTCATGAAATATTTGCACTATTGCACTCATAACCATTCATCATGTGTATAATATCGAGTTATGTCGTTCTAACCCTATCATGTATTTTGTACTTAGCATAAAGGTATGTAAGTTGTAACAGTCTTTCGTGAGGGCGTATATGAAAGATTTTGTTTGCTTTAAATCTGAACCCATCATTTTTGCCCATCCGTGTTTCTTTGGAATGTAAAACTTTCCTGTACTTGTCCTCATTGATTTGAAATTCTCTTTATGTTCATCCGCCTTTGCAACTAAATTTATCTCCTGTCTAGCCACCGAAACAGTAATAGATTTTACTATAATAAGTGCAATAATACCCGTAGCTTGCCATTCAACTTTATATAATCTGGGGGTTCTTTTGTCATACCGTTGCATGTTCCTTGGTATCGACTCTGGAAAACCATAAATGTTTCTCTTCGTTGAAAAAATATCTTTTCATGCTAGGTTTTAAAATATCTTCTAATCTGTCACCAGCGATAGCAATATAGGCGGAGTCTTTATCCATTTCGACATATTCCCATTCTTGTTATCGAAATACCTACACAAACTGTCATAATAAAACTAAAGCATTCTTAACTTACAAACTAACTAACTAACAAAATAGGCCTTTTTGTAACGGCGGATCAATTTTGATCGTATTCTTAGCTAGCTCGACTTCGTGGTAATCATCTACAACAGGGTTTCCCTAACTTTATCCCCCCATGAACCCCCTCTGGGTGTCAGAGTTGTCCACGAACCCCCAACTTTTCGAGTCATTGTTATACTATAATACGCATATAACAGTGCTTCGTAACAGATCAAGTTCATAGTGTAATATTGAACTGTTATATCAGATTAAAACAGACTAGTAACTGCATGTTGTCACTCAACAATAATTTCCAAGCATGAATTTATGATAACTTTGCTTTGTGTCGGGCAAAATGGAGGTCATCTGGAATTCCAAAATAATAATAATTACTTTGGCCAACAGCTTTCAGTTACTCAGCTCTTTATCTTCACAGCGTACTGTCATGCGTACACCAACTTCACCAAGGTAATGCGACCTGTGTCAGTTTCATATTTCAATTATTGATCACATGTACGGTATGGTACTACTATGGCAACATATGTTTATGGAACGCGAAAAGAGTTAATTGATAGGTATACAACTTTTTTACATTACTAAATTATATGATATATCAGATTTTAGTTGAACAAAAAGTACTCTAGTTTTGACTTTCAGAAACGTCTCACGAACCCCCTGGGATGGACTCACGCACCCCTGGGGTTTCATGCACCCCAGTTAGGGAACCCCTGATATACAATATAATTTATATCTCGGAAAATTTGGGGTGAGTTGATGAGCTTGGAAGATGTTTGATGTTCGTATATTTCTCTCTATTTTTAATTATTTTACCATAGGAAGAGTTACCAATTATTTATTTTTTTCTGCTATGATAACCTTCACCAGACCGACGAATCTCGTGCATGCATCGCTCGATCTATACCCCCGTTCGTGCATTACACTGCGAACGTAGATTAACCGTTGATGTCCATTCATACAACACAATAAATAAACATTAACTTTCATCTCAGAATGTTACAATTTAATAAAAAATGCATTATTACTATTACTTTCCTCTTTCAATAAATATTTGAAATATTGTCACAAAAGCAACAAAAAAAAAAAACATTTTTCAACTCAAGTTATCAGCCGTTTGTTTTGTTAATCAGCTTCCCTCTTAATGCAAACAAAATGCATAAGAACACGACATGCACCTAACTCAAGCAGAATGACAAGACTACCAGGGGAGGGACCAATATTTTTTTTTTTTTTTGTATTCAAGTGTAAGTTTTTTTTTATATTTTGTTTTTGCCATCTTTTATTCAAACTTTGAATTCAATGTACAATTTTGTTTTTCCATTTTCGTAACTAAACAATAGCTATTTCTTAAATTGCGACCATAATTGTGAAAATTAAAGTGATCGATTAACAAAATATATTAGATTCACACGAATTTCGAAATATATAATAAACATTCCCACGTAGCAGATAATAAAGGTATAACTGAAATAGGACAAATACATAGTGACTCCGAAAACCTAAACATCAAAATGAGGAGAACAACTAGAAAATGTTGCGTAAATGTTATTGTTAGAAATGGGAGAGCGAGTTTCGCACTTATGAAGATATTTCTCCACCTGTAGTAAGAATTTGAACTTATTGAAGAATGCATTCGTATTTGGAATACCACTGTTCATTTTTTCCTGATAAATATAATACTTCATATGAAAGATAAGGAAATTCATAAGGTATTTTGCTTGAAGACGATAACCAAAACATATATCTTGCTTAGAGAAAAAAAAAATTGTCTATTTAATATTTTCTGCTAAACATTTAAAATAAAGTTGGAGGTAATATTACACTCCCAAAATAACTGAACTAGCGTTTCATCTCTTTCACCACAGAACGTACAACGTGGATAATCCTCCTTATTCATTAAAAAAAGTGAATAATTAGTGCCTAAAATACGATGTACAAAGCGAACTGAAAGTATTGAATCTTAGTATCTCTAAGTGACTGGAAAGGAATCTGAAAAATATCTCTCCACTGAAGCTCACCTATATTGAAGTACAAATTCTATTAAGAGATTGACTTCGGTGGTGTTACGAATCTCTGGATAGGCAGATGATATATATAACGTGAAAGGAATGGCATGTTATGAATATAATCTAGTAAAGACACCCCATTGTTATCACCCTGGGTTAATAACCCTTTTCCAATGACTGGGAATTGCGTGGATAATACCATAATACGTTGTAAGAGGACAATTAAAGTTATACTTTCTTGTCAACGACGAGTGTGATAAGAAACAATAGTTGTCATCTAATAAATCTTTTAAATATGTAATCCCCTTGTCCTGCCAGGCTTTATAAAAACAAACTTTATGATCAACTTTAATATAATGATTATTCCAAATGATTTGATCCTTGAAATTACAAATTTGGGTTCTTAAATGCAAAACGGGACCAGGCATGGATAACATCATTTAAAAAAAAATATTAGTTGTCTTAATGTCTTCATACGAATAATTACAAACAAATAAACGATGTTTGCCAAAAATTTCTTAGATAAACGGTGAAGCTTAATTTCCATAATGCAACACTTTTGTCATGATATCGCCTCACCCAAGTACACTTTAAACCATCAATGAAGCTGTTAAGATGAACTGCTTTTAACCCACCACTGGATATAGGAATTTTTTAAAGTAGTACGCCTAATTTTATCAGGTTTTCCTGACCAAATATACTTATAAATAATCGACTCAATCAACTTAATGAAATATTCAGGCGGATTCGGAAGATTCTGAAAAAGATAGACAAACTGCCATTAGTAACCACAATACCCAATACAGTGATTGGGCCATTGGTCTAGTTAAGATCATAACTATCTATAAAATAAGGCTTCCTAGTATTTTACTTTAAGGCCAGATGCCAAATCAAAATCCCTAAAAATATGAACAATCTCACTCAGAGAAGTGTGGGAACCATCAAGAAAAATTGTAGTATCATCTGCATACTGCATAATCCTAATCTCTTCATTAAGAATTGAAGTACCACGGCGAAGAGGATTTGAATTATCGCTTGCTATACTATGAGTTTCTTTCTATTGAGAGTATGGAGGAACGTGAAAATCTTTCGGCGTTTTTTATGCTGCCAAATTCCACGAACATTAAAAGTACTAACACATAACAAAGCCATGATGAAAAAAGTATATAATATTATAAAAGGCCACTAGATAACCTACTACAGTACAATTTATTGTACAAACAATAACACACCTTAGATGGCTTAACAAAAAATATGAAAAAATAATCAACTGGGTGAAGACCCCCCGCATTTATAACACGGGGGGGGGGGGTTCTTTTCACCCCAAATCAGATGAAGTGATTCAATGAACCAAAACAATAGCACTAGTATGGGCTCATATATAGTGAGGGTAGCCTGTACTACATGTGAGTCAAAAATAAAAGAGTATTGAATATACAACGGATAACTTACAATTAATGAGGACATACTGTCATTATGACACAACGATACAGGAGTCTATTGCCAATGAAATATAAGTTCAAAATGAATATGGCTCTTCACTGATGTCACGCAATTTCCCTCCTGTGAAACGTTATTTGGTTCCCTGATCGTAGAGGTTCTTCACCTGGGTAGACCATTTCTTCTTTTCAGTCAAATCTATTTGGTTAAGTCGTCGTCGACGATGAAGAATGTCTGTCCTACCAGCGCCGTCCGTCTGTTCGTCATAACGAAGACCTTATCCTTAAAGGAGTGACATCGAACCAGTATGTGAGGTGCTCTGTCCCCCTGCCCCCCCCCTGCCGTCTCTGTGGCATCGCTCGATGGAGATATTTGGAGCATCGGGAAGTAGAGGAGTTACCGTGCTTTTGACGATCGCTTCACAATCCTCCCCTTCAAATTGAGGTATGCCGACAACTCGGAAATCGTTCCGTCAGGCATCCTTTCCAGCTTGTTTGTGTCCGATGAGGTATTGTTCAAGGCCTTTTCGAGATGTGTTACTCTGTGGTTGAGTTCTTCGCATTCTTTGATTTTAGCCGCCATCTTTATTTCTAATGAGTCTAATCGTTTCACCTGAAATTCGAGGGCTTTCCCAAGCTGCTTAGGCGTGGTCTGGGATTTCGGCTGTGCAGAATTTTGTTTATTTGCCCATGAGAATCGGCCTCTTCTTCCATGTCCTGGCATTTTCACGAAAAGGGCAGTCCGATTATGTGGATTATTCTTGAAGAAATGCTCAAAAATGTTATACCCGTGTAAAAGAATGATTTTACTCACTGGAGCTCAGAAACTAACCCGCCATAGCCATGCTTGTAAGTCTTGGGGCCAATATTTCATTGACGGACGAGGCTCTGATGTCGTTGAAGCGGACTCGCAAGTGGAGGATCCTTCCCCATAGAAACTAAACTTTTAGACGTGAATGTTGCATTCTGAGGCACATTTAGACTATAAATCATAGGTCACAAAATGAGGTATTCACGCGAAGTTGTGCTTAATAACTGTTATTAATATGTGTGCGTGGAGGGGGAATTGAACCCCTCACCTCTCTCTTTCTCTCTCATTCTCGACTGACTACGCAGAGTCATTTCTTGAAAGGCAAGTAATCAAATGCGCTATACAAGCTAAAAATATCAGGGCCAGTACTACAACCGTCACAAAAACGATCAAAGTCACGCGTTCCGAAAACACAAAACCGCTTGAAGTCGGTCTCACTGTATGGTCGTCATGATCAGAACTGGTTACCGTGGTAATCTCTGATTCGCAGAAAATATGGAAAGGAAAAGCAACAGTTGTACTTTGATTACCATATCTTGGGTCAACGCATACTGTTAACGTTGGGCGAATAAAACCAGAAGATGACCATGTGAGGAAATCAAAGAGATTACAATTGCACGTCCAATTATTAAATGCAATGTCAAGCACAAATGGATCCATGACATCGAATAGCTGCTCTGGTAAACTTGAGAGGTTGTTGACGGTTAGATCGACATCTCGAAGATTTTGGATACCAATAAATGAGAGACCATGTACTGTATGGATCTGATTGTTGCTTAAATTTATGACCTCTACGTTTTTGTTATATCGGAAAGCGCCATTAGGTAGTTGAGTGAGTTTGTTTTGTTCAAGACTTAATATGACAAGTCTGGGAAGTTGTCGTAAAAATGATACCGGGACTCTATGAATGTTATTTCGAGCTAGAAGAAGAACAGTGAGATTATAATGGTCTTCAAAACCGAAAACAAATCGGTCTATCACAGATATCTGATTTCTGTCAAGAAATAGCAGTTTAAGGCCAGTAAACCCACTCAAAGTGAAGGCCTTCAAAGATTGCAAAAGATTTCCTCTCAAGCTTAGAGTTTGACAGGAAGTTACTTCGACGGATACATTGGAGAGTTTCGTGATACTGCTATCTTCCAGGTAAATGCCGAATAGGTTGGTCAATTCTGGTACTCTTTGAAATATTTCAAAGGAAAAGCGATTCAAAATGTTACTGGACAGATGTATATACTTCAAACTGAAGACGCCGTTCAGCGCGTCGGGGTGGACTTGTTTTAAGTCGTTACCTATTACAAGCAGAATCTCAAGATTATGATTTGTATGAAAAGCATTTTCTGGAATAGTTAGTATGTTATTATGGGAGAGATCAAGGTACGTGAGATTTGGTAGATTCTCTAACACTTTGATCGGTACTAATGATAATTTATTAGATTGAAGTTGCAGACCTTTAATCTGTTGATTGTTTTCAACGAGAGAATCATTTAAGACTAAAATACCATTCGACGAAAACACCAGTGTCTCTAGTTGAGGCATTGGTGGAAGGATCACTAATCCATTCTGAAGACTTGATATATTAGTGAAAGTAACAAGTAGTGTTACGTATCCTTGAAGGGTTGACTCCGAAGGAAACGTGCTTATATTTCTCGTCTGCCCGTTACAGTTTAACGTGGAAAAAACACGCTGACATTGTTGAGAACATTTTGCCACACGAAATGAGATGATAATAGTGAACAATATTGACAAGGAGAGAAGTATCTGTCTAGCTAAGAACATGATGATAGAAGTATTCTTGTGATATGACAGCTTTCCCTTCAAGGCTTCTCTGCAAGGTGTACCTTTCTTGAAAAATTACATCTGCGATAGGAAAACTATTGTCTCCGTCTTGTGATATCTATTTCAAAGCTAGATACTTGTTTAGTTATACGGTATTAAGTTGCTTTGTTAAGAACTCCTCGCCGTTATGTTTATGGATTTTATCGTCTCAGTCAGTTTCACTTCATGAAACGATATTGCGTTTATTTATATTATTTGGTTCCTTGTGGCAATCTGTAAGTTAAAGTCACCAACGACGATCATGTAATTAAATATAGAGAAAGTTATCAACTATTTATGATCACGAAGAACAGGTCAAAATGAAATGTTCCGATCGTAAATGCGTCCCGCTCTGGCCGAGCGTCAAAAGGTAATGAGACAGATTTAACAAGTTTACCCTCTTTGACAAAACAAAGTCGTCTTCTCCCACTCTAAAACAAGATGGCAGCGCACCAATTGCCCGCTCACATGTAGAACTGAACAATTCACTTCAATGCATGCAGTGACGACTGTGCGCAGGTGTGAAGATTTAAATTGTTGCAATCCATCATGATGAGACAAAACATCAAAATACCTCCTGGCACGGAGGAAAAATAAAACTATTACATATTTTGTTTTCTCTGAGGTCATTAGTGACCTCGGTCTCCATAGGATAGCAATAAACCTGTTGCACGTACAGCTTCTGCTTTGTATCATTTGCGAAAATACATTATCTTCTTCACTGTCAAGTGTTTCTTAATTTGTGAAACACTTGACATTAAAGAACTGATGGAACTGCTGATTAACAGCTGCGAACCTGAACTCCCGAATCGACTGTTATTACATTACTTTGCAGAAACGCAGCGCAATCGGACTTGAATGGAAATCATATGAGTTGTAAGTTATCAATACGTCATGGCCCGAATAATGCCGAGACAAGGATAGGCTTGTGTCGGCTACCAGTCGATCTGTACTGTATGAAGTTAGTACTGTCTTTCACTTGCAAGATTGTTACTATCATGGACGTGAATGTCGCATAAAAAAGAGGGAATCAAATTAAATGAAAAGATGGGCACTCTATGGGAACTATATATATATATATATATATATATATATATATATATATATATATATATATATATATATATATATATATATATATATATATATATAACATACTGACTTTTAAGTCCTACATACCAACCATGTGACACGCTGATGTTAAATGTAAACAATTGACTGTTATCGTAGCATTTTGATACCGATTCTTAATTTTGTGAAAAGAATGAAGCGCAGATAGGGGGAACCTGCTGCCAACCAAATTTATGTTGATTTAATTTATTTATTACAAAAATGCTGATATTAAGTTGTAACATGTCATAATGTGCTTTTCTTTTATTTGATATTGAAACATAACATGATTATTTTGCTGTTGAACATGATGATTTTAAATTGTAACACACTTAAATCACAGAAATTCATCGTATTCTTTCCTAACGTGGTTATACAGATGGCGTTCCGTAAGAAAAGTTTCCGAACTGTGGCAACATGATATGATAGAAACACTTCAGACCGCTATATATAACGGTGACGTGGATAGATTTCAGCTGTCCCAGGCCCAATTCTTATCAACGCAGAGGTGAATTGAGAAAATCTTGGCAATATTCATGTACCTGGTAATTAAGGCGATTTATTTATGTTATGAAACGAACTCCTCTAAAGTTAGGCCTAACAGTAAGGAGCTTGGATACGTACGCCAATTCATTTACTACATTTTCTACATTTTCAACAATGTACTACTAGCGAATCGCTGGCTTTCCACTCCAGCAGACTACAAACAACTTATCATGTGTGTACCTAGCCTAGGGGACCTAGGCTATATAAACCTAGCAATATATGCTGTCGTAGATCATCCCTGTTTTCAGTCATGCCAGTAACTTGTTGCCCAGCCCCGGTAGGACACTGTGCAACATTTATGAAACTGAATTTCATGTTATGCACCAAAGCACTTTGTAAGTATGAGTATTATAAATTTCTCGTTTAGTACGAACTATAGGTGTGGTCATGTCTATTCGACCGACAACAGGCGGAACAAGCACGGCAGTTGAATACAATACTATAGCTTCAACTGAAGTGCCCTCAATATTCATCGGGCTGTTGGGAGAACAAAAGAGTGCATCATCTTTTTCTCCTTTCAACCGGATGAATTAATAAGGACTAAAAACACTACCCGGCCTCGTGATTTTTCTGGCTGCCAGGCGAATATAATAATAATAATAATAATAATAATAATAATAATAATAATAATAATAATAATAATAATAATAATAATAATAATAATAATAATAATAATAATAATAATAATAATAATAGTAATAATAATAATAATAATAATAATAATAAAAATAATACTTAAATAGCGCGTTCATCAGCAACGCTGCTCGAAGCGTTGACATGCATGACATGTTTCTGTATGTATAAATGAGGTAATAAAAGAGGTACGGTATTCACGCGAAGTTGTGCTTAATAACTGTTATTAATTTGTGTGCGTGGAGGGGGAATTGAACCCCTCACCTCTCTCTTTCTCACTCATTCTCGACTGACTACGCAGAGTCATTTCTTGAAAGGTAAGTAATCAAATGTGCTACACAAGCTAAAAATATCAGGGCCAGTGCTACAACCGTCACAAAAACGATCAAAGTCACGCGTTCCGAAAACAGAAAACCGCTTGAAGTCGGTCTAACTGTATGGTCGTCATGATCAAGACTGGTTACCGTGGTAATCTCTGATTCGCAGAAAATATGGAAAGGAAAAGCAACAGTTGTACTTTGATTACCATATCTTGGGTCAACGCATACTGTTAACGTAGGGCGAATAAAACCAGAAGATGACCATGTGAGGAAATCAAAGAGATTACAATTGCACGTCCAATTATTAAATGCAATGTCAAGCACAAATGGATCCATGACATCGAATAGCTGCTCTGGTAAACTTGAGAGGTTGTTGACGGTTAGATCGACAACTCGAAGATTTTGGATACCAATAAATGAGAGACCATGTACTGTATGGATCTGATTTTTGCTTAAATTTATGACCTCTATGTTTATGTTATATCGGAAAGCGCCCTTAGGTAGTTGAGTTAGTTTGTTTTGTTCAAGACTTAATGTAACAAGTCTGGGAAGTTGTCGTAAAAATGATACCGGGACTCTATGAATGTTATTTCGAGCTAGAAGAAGAACAGTGAGATTATAATGGTCTTCAAAACCGAAAACAAATCGGTCTATCACAGAGATCTGATTTCTGTCAAGAAATAGCAGTTTAAGGCCAGTAAACCCACTCAAAGTGAAGCCCTTCAAAGATTGCAAAAGATTTCCTCTCAAGCTTAGAGTTTGACAGGAAGTTACTTCGACGGATACATTGGAGAGTTTCGTGATACTGCTATCTTCCAGGTAAATGCCGAATAGGTTGGTCAATTCTGGTACTTTTTGAAATACTTCAAAGGAAAAGCGATTCAAAATGTTACTGGACAGATGTATATACTTCAAACTGAAGACGCCGTTCAGCGCGTCGGGATGGACTTGATTTAAGTCGTTACCATTTACAAACAGAATCTCAAGATTATGATTTGTATGAAAAGCATTTTCTGGAATAGTTAGTATGTTATTATAGGAGAGATCAAGGTACGTGAGATTTGGTAGATTCTCAAACACTTTGATCGGTACTGATGATAATTTATTAGATTGAAGATGAAAACTTTTAATCTGTAGATTGTTTTCAACGAGAGAATCATTTAAGACTAAAATACCATTCGACAATAACACCAGTTTCTCTAGTTGAGGCAATGGTGGAAGGATCACTAATCCATTCTGAAGACTTGATATATTAGTGAAAGTAACAAGTAGTGTTACGTATCCTTGTAGGGTTGACTCCGAAGGAAACGTGCTTATATTTCTCGTCTGCCCGTTACAGTTTAACGTGGAAAAAAAACGCTCACATTGTTGAGAACATTTTGCCACACGAAATGAGATGATAATAGTGAACAATATTGACAAGGAGAGAAGTATCTGTCTAGCTAAGAACATGATGATAGAAGTATTCTTGTGATATGACAGCTTTCCCTTCAAGGCTTCTCTGCAAGGTGTACCTTTCTTGAAAAGTTACATCTGCGATAGGAAAACTATTGTCTCCGTCTTGTGATATCTATTTCAAAGCTAGATACTTGTTTAGTTATACGGTATTAAGTTGCTTTGTTCAGAACTCCTCGCCGTTATGTTTATGGATTTTATCGTCTCAGTCAGTTTCACTTCATGAAACGATATTACGTTTTTTATTATTTGGTTCCTTGTGGCAATCTGTATGTTAAAAACACCAACTGCGACAATGTGATTAGATATGGAGCAAGTTATCAACTATATGCTCATGAAAGAACAAGGTCAAAATGAAGTTGCAGTTCCGATCGCAAATGCGCAGCGCTCCGGCCGAGTGTCAAAGCGTAATGAGACAAATTTTACAAGTTTATCCTCTTTGACAGAACAAAGTCGTTTTCTCCCACAGTGACTGTAAAACAAGATGGCAGCTCACCAGTTGCCCGCTCACCTGTAGAACTGAACAATTCACTTCAATGCATGCAGTGAAGACTGTGCGGAGGTGTGATGATTTTTAATTGTTGCAATCCACATGATGAGACAAAACATCAAAATACCTCCTGGCACGGAGGAAAAATAAAACTATTACATATTTTGTTTCTCTGAGGTCATTAGTGACCTCGGTCTCAATAGGATAGCAATTAACCTGTTGCACGTACAGCTTCTGCTTTGTATCATTTGCGAAAATACATTATCTTCTTCCCTGCCTAGTGTTTCTAAGTTTGTGAAACACTTGACATTAAAGAATTGATGGAATTGCTGCGAATCTGACCTCCCGAATCGACCGTTATTACATAACTTTGCAGAAACGCAGCGCATTCGGACTTGAATAGAAATCATATGAGTTGTAAGTTATCAATACGTCATGGCCCGAATAATGCCGAGACAAGGATAGGCTTGTGTCGGCTACCAGTCGATCGTCACTGTATGAAAAGTTGGTATGGCCTTTCAATTGCAAGATTGTTACTATCATGGACGTGAATGTCGCATAATAAGAGGGAATCAAATTAAATGAAAAGATGGGCACCTTATGGGAACTCTCTCTCTCTCTCTCTATATATATATATATGTATATGTATGTATATGTATATATATATGTATATATATATATATATACATATATATATATATATATATATATATATATATATATATATATATCTAACATACTGACTTTTAAGTCCTACATACCAACCATGTGACACGCTGATGTTAAATGTAAACAATTGACTGTTGTCGTAGCATTTTGATACCGATTCAATGGAGCGCCGATAGGGAACCTGATTCCAACCAAATTTATGTTGATTTAATTTATTTATTACAAAAATGCTGACATTAAGTTGTAACATGTCATAATGTGCTTCCTTTTATTGATATTGAAACATAACATGATTATTTTGCTGTTGAACATGATGATTCTAAATTGTAACACACTGAAATCACAGAAATTCATCGCATTCTTACCTAACATGGTTATACAGATGGCGTTCCGTAAGAATAGTTCCCGAACGGTGGCAACATGATATGATAGAAACACTTCAGACCGCTATATTTAACTGTGACGTGGATAGATTTCACCTGTCCGCGACCAATTCTTATCAACGCAGAGGTGAATTGAGTAAAACTTGGCAATATTCATGTACCTGGTAAGGCGATTTATTTATTACCACGTATTGGCCCATGTTATGAACGAAATCCTCTAAAGTTAGGCCTAACACTGTAAGTTAGGAGCTTAGATACGTACGCCAATTCATTTACCATTATCAACCATGTACTAGTACTAGCGAACCGCTGGCTTTCCACCCCAGCAGACTACAAACAACTTATCATGTGTGTACCTAGCCTAGGGGACCTAGGCTATATAAACCTAGAAATATGCGGTCGTAGATCATCCCTGTTTTCAGTTATGCCAGTAACTTGTTACCCAGCCAGGTAGTACACTGTGCAACATTTATGAAACTGAATTTCATGTTATGCACCAAAGCACTTTGTAAGTATGAGTATTATAAATTTCTTGTTTAATACGAACTATGATGTGTGGTCATGTCTATTCGACCGGCAACAGGCGGAACAAGCACGGCAGTTGAATGCAATACTATAGCTTCAACCGAAATGCCCTCAATATCCATCGGGCTGTCGGGAGAACAAAGGAGTGCATCATCTTATTCCCCTGGCAACCGGATGAACTAATAAGGACTAACAACACTTGCACTATTTTACACCCTGCAGTTCGACAAATAATGCTTACTACCCTCGTTATTTTTCTGGCTGCCGGGCAAATATCAAGACATGTTTCTGTATGCCCCCGCAGCTGGACAAATATGGAACCTCATATTGAAAGCTGCATATTCGGTATCTAGTTAAATTCAAATAACAGTTAGAATCATGAACCTGTTAATTATTTGCACGTACATGTTAAAGGCATTGAAGACTTGCCCCAAACCGCAGGCCACGCTCTTGCAAGTGAAGTTTTCTTCTTGTCGCTACAAAATGCAGACAGAAATGAAACATGATACCTTGTTATCTTAAGCTGGACCTGAGATGTCCATCTCTGTATCGTTTGTACACTGTGCTGTGGGTATTGACCGCAGCTGTATGAACTGACTGTACACTAGTGTATAATTACCGACCGTAGCAAGCTGTGTGTGTTATGATCGATGGTGGTGTCTAACACTTCTGTTACACCTCATTCGAAACTAGGTCAGATTACCGGCATCAGACGTTTCTTTGTGCGCAAGTCTTCACTCCGGGCTTTAAGTTTAGTCTGCAACAGTGAGGAAATACCTGAACATTGCTCATATTCCTCATCACTTATAAAGGTTTCTTTTTGCATTTACTGACACCAGTCCATAAGGTTTTTCTATGTATTTCTGTGGAATGTTGTGTCTTCTTGACAAGCAATTTTATTTAGTGTCCACACTTCTATGTAGTGCTCAGTAGATAGAAACTTTATTGTCCATTTCAGAAAATAGTAGTTTCAAGCCTTATGAATATGGATCTCACAAATTGTTGCTCTGTAGAAAAGAACTGCCATCCAGGCATCTTGGCATTTTTATAGATATTTTGGCCACTTTGTTTAGCATTTTGCTTTGCTTTATATCTTTCTATATCTTTATATCGTTTTTCTTCATCTTATATTTCTTATCTTTTCTTCATATCTTTATACCTTTTTCATATCATAAAAGACCCTGGGTTCTTCTCCCTTCCCCAAAACACTTTTGATTCTGCCAACTCGCTCATGCCCCCCCCCCCCTCTAATTGATAAAACTGATCTAAGTGGCAAATATTATGACCTGTCTTGCCAAATATGTCACAAACAAATGATGTACATTCAACTTGTTCTTCTCAGTTATAACATATTGCTGAATCATGGTATTTGTGTGAGTGGTTTTTTACAGGACTATTATTCATTTACATACTGACTGTGTACCAAACTTCTAGAGTGTGTGCAGTACGTGAAGCATGACTCTCTGAATGAGCAAAAACCTCTTTATGTTCTTAAATTGTGAGCTAGGAAAGTAAGAAGAAAAACAAATAAAACAAAATAAAGGAAAGAGATCTGTCTGTGCGGTTCACACATACAGTATATGCTAACTTAACAGTGGAACATAAAAAGTGATACATTCCAGTCTTCTGTCAGTGCTGTGTATGCTTTATAGTCTCAATTATCGCATAAATTATGAAAACACTTTACCTACACATTTATCTTTTGTGAAATTTTGTTACTGGATATTTGGCTTCGTGTTCCTCGGAATACTTTGTGAAAACAACCCGTTCCTTCCCATACAACGTAAGGTTATGATGCTCAGTTTGTGTATGCAGTACGATGGTCAATGTAGAGTCAAATAACGGGAGGAATAGTTAGTCTATATGGTAATTGGGGGAAAAAAGAAACAGGGATTTTCATGAAAGCGGCGATATTCGAGCGCCGAACAAAAAACCGTATGTGCAAATTCTGCAACTTCCTTTTTTCGAAATGTGAATTTCCCAAGCCCCGGCTCTTTTTCTACTGGGGCAGTTCTTTGACTCGTCATTCTTCATTTTCGTGAGTGAAATCTGTACTAAAGCTTAAACACTGCATTGGGAAAGCGCAAAGTCAGCCGAAATTTCACACAGAATATTCTTCTGAAACAGAGTGGTTTTTGTGAATGAATTTTTTTTGTCACCATACAGGTTTGCTTGGGTAGTCCTTCTCTACAGTACAGTAGCAACTGACTTATTAATCTTGCAGTTTTCTGCCCCAATCAGGTGGGAAGGGGAAGAGGCTTGATAGGTGGCCAAACTCTTCATTAGAGTCATTTGGCATGTTTTCTGAATAAATTCAAGTGATAAAGTTTCAAGTTTATTCAATCCAGTATAAATACATGAAAGTACATATTTATAAATAGGATATGAAGAACAGTTAAGAGTCATTACTGTTATGGTAATGTTTAAACTTTCCACACGTCAGTCGCATTAATTAATACGCAGGGGGGCCAGGTGGAGGCCCTGGGAATAATTATGTCAATGGGCCCCAGTTTTGCTCTTTCCATTTATGATGTTCTTATGATAATGAGAACTATATCTTTATTCCATTATACACAGTCCTGTCCATCCTCCATGTTTTTATTGAGCCACAGATTGAGGTTGGGCTGTAGCTCCCCACCCACCCACCCACTTGCCAGGCCTGCAGGCAATGGGACTAACAATTTGAAGGCAAGGATCTGGCTGCCTTGCACAGTCACAAGAACCTATATAGGCCTGATGGCTTTATATTCTGTGCAATGAAAAGACAAGAAAACAAGTGAACACCATGCAGATGCTCTTTCGCTATACTGATTACCTAATTAACATAATAATGGGAAATTAATTATCAGTTCTCCAAATGCTGAATAATTATGTCATATTTAATTGTTTATGCCAGTCAAACCAATTTATACTACTTTAAAACTGATGAAGAACAGTTCTTTGTCGATATAGCACCTGAGGCAAGAGTAGCTGCCATTTTGTTATATACTGTAACCTCCATGAAAATATTTTTTCAATATGTTTGTCACTAGGTATCTGTCTGTCAAAAGCTGCCATAACATATTCTTTTGCAATTAGTTTGCAATTAGTTTTTTTGTCACAGATTGACTGGACTATGTAAAGATATAAGATTAAAAGAAAATTTTTTGCAATTTACAAATTTGCATCTGTTCCGATAACAACATGCTGTATTGATTGTATGAAATAATTTCACATACTTACTGCAAAAGAGATTTATAACACACCATGCGGGAATTATCACACACAATTTGTTTTATACTTTAATTTGCGATCACTGGAGAAGCTGTGGTGATTGCATTGCTTGTTGCAATACTATTGTGCAGTGCAGTGCTGTATCATGAAGTTAAATATTACATTTATACAAAACATTGAGATGTGCTGTGCTAATAGTTGTAGTAATAGTTGTCCTAATTGGATCATTTAAGTCAATCAATGGCGTTGCATACTTCGCAATGGCATTCGAAAGAAATGGACCTGATAATGAGTTATTCTTGACTGAACAAAGCTAATCCCTAAATCATCTTTTTGTTAATGAAAAATACTCCATTTGATTCCTTGCATCAGGCAAACCCAATCTATGAAATGGTTACAGTGTGTGTGTGTATGTGACACATGCTTGTATACATGGTATATAATTCAAAAACGTTCATGGCGAATTAAGTTTATGCTCGCTATGTTGATATGTCTCATTGAGTAAAAGAAACTTTTTTTCTGTGAAGGTTAAAGGTCATTTGATGTCAAAAACTTGTAAGCATGCACCAGATAACTCAAAAGGTACATCTCTGCTGAAGTTTTTTCTAGCCTAAGTTAAGGTCTGAAAACCTTGTAGAGACATGATAACCTCAAAAGTAAAGCTTGGATGATGAAAATTCTGATGATAGGTACAGTAGGTCCATATGTGTGCAAGAATCTTGCTGAGCACTGGAAGTCAATACATAAATCTCGTTTGAAGTGATAGTTTTTTCAATGCTCTGTTACAGGATTTGGCAGGATTAAAGGAATCACTAAAGCCAACTGGCTTTGTGAGTCAATATGCTATTGACACATGTATGCTTTTGTGCTGCAAAAATGACAATTTATTAAAAAATGACTTATTGTTGGAAAAAGTTAAAAAAAATATATGATGTAATTGTAAACTGAAATGACCTGCAATCGTTGGTCTTCCTGCAATGTCAGTTCCATGCAGACATTGGATGATGTTAAAGGGTGTGAAGACTCGCGCACAAAGAAACGTCTCATGCCGGTAATGTGACCTAGTTTCGAAAGAGGTGTAACAGAAGTGTTAGACACCACCATCGATCCCAGTAAATACACACACAGCTTGCTACCGTCGGTAATTAGACACTAGTGTACATGCAGTCAGTACATACAGCTGTGGTCAATACCCACAGCACAGTGTACAAACAATACAGCGATGGACATCTCAGGTCGAGCTAAAGATAATGTATATATCACGTTTCATTACTGTCTGCATTTTGTAGGGACAAGCAGAAAACTTCACTTGCAAGCAATGGAAAGTTAACTTTTTTTCAGAGCACGGTTTGGGGTGAGTCTTCAATGCCTTTAAAGAATTGAGTTTATAATGCAGGTATAGAAAAATCTACAGTGGATGTGAGGTAATCTCTTTCTGCTTTTTGGTTCCTTGCTTTAGCAAAAGGAACCTATGCAGTCAGGTTGGCGTGTGTGTGTATGTATGTATGTGTGTGTGTGTGTGTGTCTGTGACACTTGCTTAGGTACGCTCTATCTCAATAAGGGAATGTTGGATTGAGGCCAAACTTGGACTATAGATCCGCCATATGGAGAAGGTGTGCCCTATTGTTTCTGGTGCCCACAAAGGTCACCAAAGGTCAGTTATGGTCCAAAAACCGAAAATATTAAAACTGCAATAACTCCCAGTGCCAATGTGTGACAAGATTGATATTTTGGGACAAGTTGTGAACTGGTTAGGGCAGCATTTTCAAACTTAAGGGTCATGTGATCCGAGGTCACCAAAGGTCAATTAATGATAAAAAACTAGTATTTTTGCGATAACTTGAGAACGAAATGTCCGTTAGGGTTGGGAGTTGCTTCAATGTAATCCAATTGTCGACCCGCATCTGGGTGACCCTTGACCTCAATTTGACCTCTTGTGACCTTTTCGTGTTTTGTGGATTTTTACAGTTTCGATGCTATTTTCAGATGTTAAAGGTACCTTCTGATCATAAATGTCAATGGGTTGACCCCCGTCTGACCTTCGTGTGCGAAGTTATATGAGGTCAAAGTTAATTTTCACACATTTAATGCAATAACTCCCAGTTCCAAGTTGTGACAAGGTTGATATTTTTGGAGTAGTTGCAAATGGTATAGGGGAATATTTTCAAACTTAAGGGTCATGTGATACAAGGTCACCAAAGGTCAATTAATGATAAAAAAACTAGTATTTTTGCGATAACTTGAGAACAAATTGTCCTTTAGGGTTGGGAGTTGCTTCAATGTAATCCAATTGTCAACTCGCATCTGGGTGACCCTTGACCTCAATTTGACCTCTTGTGACCTTTTCGTGTTTTGTGGATTTTTACAGTTTCGATGCTATTTTCAGATGTTAAAGGTACCTTCTGATCATAAATGTTAATGGGTTGACCCCCGTCTGACCTTCGTGTGCGAAGTTATATGAGGTCAAAGTTAATTTTCAGACATTTAGTGTAATAACTCCCAGTGCCAAGGTGTTACACAGTTGATATTTTGAGACAAGTTGCAAATGGTATAGGGGAATATTTTCAAACTTAAGGGTCATGTGATCCGAGGTCACCAAAGGTCAATTAATGATAAAAAAACTAGTATTTTTGCGATAACTTGAGAACAAATTGTCCGTTAGGGTTGGGAGTTGCTTCAATGTAATCCAATTGTCGACCCGCATCTGGGTGACCCTTGACCTCAATTTGACCTCTTGTGATCTTTTTGTGTTTTGTGGATTTTTACAGTTTCGATGCTATTTTCAGATGTTAAAGGTACCTTCTGATCCTAAATGTCAATGGGTTGACCCCCATGTGACCTTCGTGTGCGAAGTTATATGAGGTCAAAGTTAATTTTCACACATTTAATGCAATAACTCCCAGTGCCAAGGTGTGACAAGGTTTATTTTTTTGGACAAGTTGCAAATGGTATAGGGGAATATTTTCAAACTTAACGGTCATGTGGTCCAACGTCACCAAAGGTCAGCTAATGTTAAAAAAGTAGTATTTTGGGGGGAGAAAATGAGCAAAGAAAAAATGTTTGAATTTTTACAGTCATGCTCTATTTAGGTCTCACCGATCAAAAATGTCAATAGGTTGACCTTCGGGTGACCTTTGTGTGTGAAGTTATGTATACAAGTTCAAAGTTAATTTTTTTTAATTTAATGCAATTAAATCTCAATGCCAAGGTGTGACATGGTTGATATTTTGGGACAAGTTGTGAACGGGGTGGTGGAACATTTTGAAACTTAAAGGTCATGTCATCTGAGGTCACCAATGTTATCATATCTGTTGACACGCTTGTAGGTCTCTTATATTTCTTACATTTTCGACGCCATATTTAGATCTCAAAAGTGCCTTTTGATCCAAAATCCGATCACATTTTGTGATCACAAAAGTGTTGGCTATAGTGTTGGTTACTTTATGGGAACATGTAGGACCACAATTACTTGGACTATTTGAGCCCAATCTTGCTTGATAATATTATGTGTATTGTCATATACCCCAAGCAAGGAACCACAGTGCCCTTGGGCTCTTGTTTAGTTTTGCTGGTTGCATCAACAAACGTTCTTTCTTAGAAGATTTGTTTGATAGTCTTTGAGTGTCTACTTCCTGAGAGTTGTCAGAAAGTGGCTGCTTGGTATGTAACTGATTTAGATGGATGTAAAAGAGAGGGTACTAACTATAACATTTATACATCAACTTAACAGTTAGACATAATTACAAGCTCGACAGAACTGGACATAACAAGACATCAGTATTATTTCAACTCATATAGTTTGGAAACCACCAGTATACTTTTCTCTTCTCAAGAAAAGCACATAGCATTTGAAACGAACCTTGCAGATCTAAAATTTGAATTTTGGTTTGAATTAGTTGGTAAGTATAGTTTACATGCGTGGAAAATAAGTAAGAACTACCACATCTTTTAGCCACAAATTGGTGAAATTTTGGTGGCAGATAGCATAAAACTCTTTGAATCTGATATTGAAGGGAGAATGCAGAGTGATTGTGGTTAAACAAGTTAGAAGTTGGTCATAAAGCCATCATTTTCTGTTGATTTTGAATAGTTCACTCAACTAAAACTAAAACTATTTGTTTGTCATTGTTAAGTTTTTTTAATAGACATTGGATAAACATTGGATTATTTCAAAGATCAGTTTACTTGTTTATAATCTATCTTGCTTATAATCTAACTTAATTTTACTTGAGGGATAGCTAGTATTAACTCAATTTTGCATAACAAATGTGACAGTAGAGAATTAATAAAGTACTAAATATATATTATTTCAAGGTTCTATTGTAGACAACATGTCATGCATTACTTCATTTGCATAGCAATTTTGGCCATTTGTATACATGTATACATTTTAACATGCTAAATACCAGATGATATGACTTCTATATTACTTGTGCATTAATCGTATCCACCAGTCAACATTTTCATTTTCTTTCCCCACAGAGACAGAGTTTTTTCCTCTATATACTATGAAGGTCAGTAAAGTGTGTTGCATAGGTGCAGGTTACGTGGGAGGACCATCGTGTTCAGTGATAGCAAGCAAATGTCCTGAAGTCACAGTAACGGTGGTTGATCTCAGTCAGGAACGAATAGATGCATGGAACTCACCCGATTATAATCTTCCCATCTTTGAGGTGAGTCTAGACCTCGGTTTTCTCTGCATTTTATGATGGTCCATACTCTACTTGCCCTCCTCATGCCCCATATCTATTATTCCTGTAAACGTTGTACTCTATAAATTTATAGTACACCCTTTGCTGACGTACCTCGTGCACCTTTGAGGGCAACCTGATACACACACACACATATATATACTGTATATATATATATATATATATATATATATATATATGTGTATATATACTGTATGTATAATGATAAGGAAGACAGGGTTTGGAAATACGATTTTGTAGGAAATGGGAGCTACGTATATCAGTATTAGCGAAATAGCCAAAGGGGTTAGATTCCATTGATAAATCAGCATACAAATAATGAGTGATCAATACATTTTTCAAATATTATTAATATCGATATTTTTAAATGTGCAGTTCCCTTCGAACAGAAACTCAAATACTGATTGAAGAAAGTTTATATTCACAGTTGGTACTGCATTAATACTTTGCCTTTGTTTTTTTTGCTTTTTTACAGCCGAATCTTGCAGACGTTGTCAAGAAGTGCAGAGGGAAGAATTTGTTTTTCTCCACAGACATAACCTCTGCCATTTGTGAAGCTGATCTCATCTTCATCTCAGTGAACACACCCACAAAGACGTTCGGTCTAGGGAAGGTTAGTTTAATGTCAATCTAAACTGTGCAGCTTATATATATATATATATATATCTATATATATCCATCTATATATAATATCTATATATATCCATCAATATATAATATCTATATATATCCATCTATATATATATATATATATATATGTATGTTCCTCAAAGAGATTCATATTTGTTGTTGAGCTAGTTCAATCAACATTCCAGAAGGTGGCCATTGTTTTTTTCCATATTTTTTCTTCTTATTAATTAGTGCATTTTCAAAGCAAACTCTCAAGAGATATACTTTGTGTCAGGAGACTCGTTACTATATTTTGCTGGTAGCCTTGCATCGTAATTAGGTCTCTAATGATTTACTGTAGTGGTCCTTTGTGGATGGTTATTCAAGTGATGATTGTTCTGGAAGTGATTCTGAGCTCTTTGAATTGTTTGCTTAGCAACAGCAACAACAGTCAACATGATGTTGAAGGGCATAGGGATTAATGGTGAAAAATAGCAAAAAGTTACATGTTAGGCTATAGAGATAGGCTCTTACAGGACTGAGTGATTCCAGAGTTTGTCAGCTTGAAACTAGCTTTACTAACGTCCTGATGTTGAGTTGGTCAATTTGTCCAAACTAGTTTAAAGCAAATCCTCCACATTAGATTTGTCTAGATCTCTGGTCAAATTCAGGAAAGATTAAAAACCAATGAGTCGCTCATGGCACATTAGAGGCAATGAAACTTAACATCTGGCCGGCCAAAGTACAGTAAGGTGGGTCTTTCATCCAGGAAATAAATCCACAGTTTCCCATCTGAAATGGTCTTCCAAATGGTAAAGATGTGCTAAAACTGTAACTTGGACAGCCACCCCAGCATGAATTGTAAGTAATAAGTCATGTTGCTTCTCCCCTCCTCTCCATAAAAGGCACTCCTGGTGTTAATTAGATTTACCCTGGCCTAGTACTGGACTTATATTGACACTTAACTATGTATTTTTGCAACGCCTTCCTCTATGGCTTTAGATGAAGTGATGCACGATGCCCCTGGCTTTCCATACCTTTTGACAAGCCTGCTATGTACCAAGTATGCTCTAGTATTGTCAATTAAATTCTAACCAAGATCGGCTATGTAATTACTTTACAGCTGGACCTGGTTGTATATTACCTAATTACTATGGTAGCATTATGTAATACATACACATTGTTTAAAGAACACATCACAATAATAAATGATCTTCGAGACGATTCTATTATCATGGTGATGAATTTTAACTTTATCATCTGATTAATCTATTAACCAACAGACTTAAAAAAATATAGTAGTAGAAAAAGAGAAAAAAAAGCCGAAAAGTTGATCAGTGATTGACAAATCTCAGCTAATATCTTTAACATTCAAACAGAATATCAAGTCGTACCCAACGTGTTCGCTTCAAATGAAGAAATTATCCTTTGTTCTTACATTAATATGATGTAAAAGCAACAGAAGAATCTCTCTCACAGATTTAACAAGAGAGTAACCGTTCTATTTGGCAGGGCAGAGCGGCTGATTTGAAGTACATAGAGGCCGCAGCACGTATGATCGCTGACGTAGCGATCGGAGACAAAGTGGTAGTGGAGAAGAGCACCGTACCCGTCCGAGCAGCGGAGAGCATCCAGAGGATATTAACAGCAAACACTAAAAAAGGTTGTGCTTTTGAGGTTAGCATAAGGAACGAAAATGGGGCAGTCTGTCAGACTCTCTATTTATTTCTTCATGTCTGTGGTTGGTTTTACTTGTTTGTTTGTGTTGTTAATTGTGTAATTATTCTTAGTTACCTATTACAAATATTTTATTTATCATTGGAAAGGTACTACCAAACCCCCCCCCCCACCCCCCAATAAAAAGGAAATGTTCCAATTGAACACAGCATTGCGTAGTGTGGAAATAAGGCCTGCAAATGTTGCTCAAGTTTGTGACACTAATTTTTTCCATGGACTGTAGAATGCAGAGACTTTCCTCTATGTTTTGATATCAAAACAACTTGGTTTTCTTTCATAAGTATACCCTTCATCTTTCATAAGCATACAACCTTCATAAGTACACTCTTTGTCTTTCATAAGCATGTTGTCTTTAAGGATACTTAACCCCCGGTTGAACTTGCATTACTTTGATCGATATTATCTATGAGGTCAATGAAGCACATTTTCTGGGTTGTCTTTAAGTATACTTAACCCCCGGTTGAACTCAAATGACTTAGATCCATATTATCTATGAGGTCAATGAAAGTTCATTTCCTGGAAACAGTTGCGGTTGTAGTCACTTATTACAGACAATAGTAGTTTCAGCCCTGATTCCTTATATTCAAAAGTACTAGTTGGCAAGGATGGGAACCCATACATACAGTGAAGGGTGTTGGTAGGACTAGGCTAATTGCTAATGTTTCTTCAGAAATGCAACATTATTTCTCAAAATCCTAACCATCACCCATGGCGGTATTAAAGTCAACATCATAACAATTTTGATCAGTTTTGATCAAAGTGCACCTGACCGGCCTCCAAATGCCCCCAGCTACTTGACATATGTACAAATCTTAAAATTGCTGTATCCATTTCTCTCATGAAGGTTCTATCCAACCCAGAGTTTCTAGCAGAAGGTTCTGCCGTGGAGGACTTGCTTCACCCGGACCGAGTGTTGATCGGCGGAGAGGAGACCTCAACCGGCAGAGCTGCCATGGAGAAGCTTGCTTGGATCTACCAACACTGGATTCCCAAAGATAACATTATATTAACTAATACTTGGTCTTCTGAACTCTCTAAGCTTGTAAGTATTAGTTTGCTCATTGTTATATGATTTATCCTTAGAAATCACTATATTCATAGTTGAAAGATTCTATAGCCTATTATTTGATCATTTCTTGTTCTTCTATAGATAAAAGGAAAAAAAGGAGAAAAAACAAAGAACTTGCTTCTTTTCATGTGGTAAAAATATGCAGGTTTTCCTCTCAAGTTAATGAACATAAAATTAAAGTCACTAAATATAAAGAGGCTGCTTTACAAGCAGGCATACAGGGACAATTTATTACTTAAAAAAACAAAATAACTGTCTGTCAGAATTTGCTGCAAACCTGCCTCTGATTAATTCTCTCTGTGACAGAATGACCTCTCGTTATCTGAGATAATTCATGTAGCTTGTACACTGCTTATAAACTATTAGAAGGAGCTTGGAATAAGTTCTTGTTTTCATACGTTAACATTTGTCTTCGCCGTACAAGTGACGCTTGAAGCTGAACGAAACACTTGACCGATACTCTGAAACCTTTTACGTCAACAATTTGTTGGTCTATCCACACAAAAAACAGAACAAGAATTGATCATAATAGTTTCTTCAGTCAGCTTAAATTATGTTTTAATTTTATACAGGCTGCGAATGCATTTCTAGCTCAAAGGATATCCAGCATAAACTCCATCAGTGCGGTGTGCGAAGCTACGGGTGCAGATGTAGCCGAAGTGTCTCATGCAATCGGGACAGACACACGGATAGGCAGTCAATTCTTGAAGGCCAGTTTAGGTAAGATCAACTGTAAAACTAAAGAAGCACATAAATTATCAACTGTGTTAGTTGACAACTCTGTTACATGCCACCATTGTGTAATTCCTAGGTTAACGTCTCCCAACCCCCCTTCCCACCCGTCTCCCTCAGAGGCTCTAATATCAATTCAACCATTCCATAGTCTAGTAAGCGGCCACTATTTTAGATTGATAATTACACAGACATTTTAATAGCAAACTTGCAGTTTTCATGTATCGTCCTCTGTATTTTTTTTTTAACTTGCAAAGGTATCAATGTTTCTTCTTCTTCTTCTCTTCTTCCAGGGTTTGGTGGTAGTTGTTTCCAGAAAGATGTGCTAAATCTTGTTTATCTTTGTGAAGCTCTTAATCTTCCAGAAATAGCCGCTTATTGGCAGCAGGTGAGATTCTCCTGTATACCTAGCTAATTTTAGAAAGTACCTAAAGACTCTGGCTTGATTTCCATCCTAAATTTGACATAACATAGCTCAATTCCCACCACCATATTCACTCAACAAGTACACCACTAGTGCTCCATCCCGAAAGACTATCTCTCAGGTTTAGCTCTAGGATTAGACCATCTTTTGTGCCCATTGATGTAATAAACTATGAATATGTTGTGTTCGTATAACATACATGTCGTCAAAAAATGACCAAAATGGTGTTAGTTCCTAGCTTCTGTTTTGCTTGAGCACTTTTGGACCATATTAAAGTATTAGAAAGTGAACCAGGACCAACCCTATGCAATGCCATTGGGTATCAGCAATATGCGGCTATTAATTCAGACAGAAATGTTGTCAGTTGGGACATTCTTTCTTGAGGTAAGGAATTGTCGATTCCAAACTTGAAGTGGTCTGTACTGCTGTCTAACCCTCTAGACACATCAGAATGGGGAGGGGGGGGGGGGGAGAGAGAGAATTTGACAATGTTATTTCTACCAGGTTCTTTCTAAAGAACGCAGAAGGAGTGCCGATGCGGAATCATTGGTACCTATGTGAGAGCATTGTGGTCAAGGCAGTGGACTTGTGAGCTAAGGCTTGCAGGTTAATGTCCTGGGCAGATCATTACGTTGTGTCCTTGGTCAAGTAACTTTATCTCCATTGCCTCTCTTCATCCAGGTGTATAAATGGGGACCTGTGAGATAAACCTGTCAGTTGGGCACTGTTTAGCCACTGCCATGTGGAGGGATTGTCTCTATGTTTGACAGGTTATCGTTGACCAGGGTAATATTTTGATGCGCCTTGAGCACCGTTATCGGGGGATATGTCTGTGCTTTATAAATCCTCATTATTATTATGATACTTATTATTATTATCATCATTATGATTATTATTATTCTTATCATTATGATGATTATTATTACGATTATTACAATTATTATTATAATTATCTTTGTTCTCAGGTGATAGACATGAATGATTTCCAGAAGAGGCGATTTGCCAGTAAAATCGTCAACTGTTTATTTAATACCGTCACAGACAAAAATATTGCAATCCTGGGTTTTGCCTTCAAGAAAAATACTGGTGACACAAGGTAAAAGATATTTCAATACCTAAATGTTTCTATGGTTTTGATACCTGTGTATAAACTAGTGTTTGCACAGGGTTTCTGGGTATCCGCCTGACACAATACTACCAGGTTCCTAATTTATTACCCGTTTCCTACTCGTTTATTACCCGTTTCCTCCTCAAAGTGTGAATTTTTATATTTGCAAACCGATGGTTAGGCTAGATTACCCCATTGACTTAGTGTAGTGTTAGGCAACCATGTGGTCGAAGATAACAGCAATAATGAAAGTCTTCCATGGATATCTTATAACTACGTCACAATTTCAGCGAATAAACAGATGGTTAGGCTAGATTTCCCCATCGACTTAGTGTGGTGTTAGGCTACTATGTGGAAGAAATTGAAAGAATTCTTACAAATTGGGCGGATCCAGGTTTTTGCCAAGGGAGGGGTTTGATCAGGCTCGTATCCAGGATTTTCTAACTTTGGTGGCGCAAATTACTATCTAAGCGGAGGGCCACCATCGGTTGGCGCGGAGCGTACAAGAAATTTTTGGGTTTGATACCCCTCAGATCACTGGAAATGGCACTTCCAGAGCATGAGAATGACCAACCCGATGTACACTTTGGCCTGAGAACCAAGTATTTCCCAATAGTTTTTTTTCATCCATAACCTTTTGGAAGATTGTCACCCGTCCCACATCATGTTTGACCTCATCGCATCTCCCGTGGATCAGTGCTGTTGTAGGTGATTCTACAGCCTACAATACCCGTCAGTTCCACTTTTCAAGGTTTTAATATTTGTTCAGAATATTAAAATTCACATTTCTCGTTAAATTTACTTCAAAACCTACCCATAATGTTGCACAATCATCAGTGGACAACCAATCAGGGACGTAGCTAGGATCAGATGATTAGGGGGTGAAGAAACTCCAAAATTCCAACTGAATAGATTATTTCCTACTGGGTGTAGGTGTGTTTGGAGAGGCCTAGACGGGTCACGACTTTGTGGGGTGTGGGTGGGGGGGGTAATAAAAAAGTGAGGGTCACTTGCTAAACATTGTCTAGCATCTGTGCAGGAGTGGGCGGTAGAAAACATGATAGAGTATAACGTTGCAGACAGTTTGACATCAAAGCAGGGCACCACCATTTGTTGGCCGGGCATTATTTTGCGAAAAGGTAGGCCAAGCTGATAACACTTACCAGCAGAAATGACACCTCCTAGCCGTGTAGATAAGTCAGGGTTTCCATGTACACTCTCAGAAAACTTCAAATGACGGTAGTAACTATAAAGCGCAGGAAGTTTTACAGAATGGCACCCCAAAAGCAGCCAAAATGGCAGCATCAGTGCATCTGCAGAGACCCCCAACAGTCATTATTGCAAGGACACTGGGCAACAGAACCCCTAATGATATTTAAGTGGAGTTTTCGTGTTCACTCTCAGCAAAATTGAAATGACTGGATTGGTAAAATTAAAAGTTTGTTGTTGCTTGGGCAATTAGTGATGGCCGTCCTAGGGGAAAGGTCTAAGGGGAGGGTGTTGTCCCTCTCCAGGTTTGAAAACATTGCTCTCAGGACGTGGCTTAGACGCTAAATGGTGCTGTCATCTTCTCTATACGTGCATGCACTAGAAATTACCCCTGCGGAGACTCCAAACAGTAACAAGATCTCCATACAATAAATATTTCCCAACTTTTATTCATGTCATGCCTCTTTGATCGGTACAGTGGTAAATGGTAAGTTGAACATAACATAACAAGGGGAGAAGGAATGGGGGACAGAAGAAAAGTTAGTCATGTCCTTCCTGAATGTTGAGCCCATGAGGGTGAATGGTGTGAAGGCGTTTGCATCCACAGCCACTCTCTGCTGATTCGTACTAGGTCAGGACGGCTACCTAAGGATTCAATCCCCTGTAGGGGCATGTCGTTAATGGTATGGTTGGGAAGGTTAAAGTGTTCTCCAACTGGGGTCTCAGTCTTCATGGTGTTGACTGTGGATCTGTGACCATAGAATCGCTTCTTGAGGGTGATTTTGGTTTCGCCAACATACTGGATGCCGCAAACTCTACAAGAGATCAGAGTCTTGTGTGTGAGTTACATGCTGTGGCTGGTGATGGAATTGGATTCAACAATGTGGTGGCTGCATCTAGAAGTACGATCACATTTGAAAGTACCATGCTGAATGGGTGTGGGGTTAGAAGTTAGAGGTGGAACAGCAGCACGCACAAGAAGGTCTTGTAGGTTGCGTGGTCGTCTGTAGGCGATGGTGGGTTTTTCAGGGACGGCTCGTTGGAGTCTATCTGAAGTGAGGAGAATGTTGTGGTTGTTAGAAGTGATTTGCTGAAGAGGAGGAAGATTTGGGTGGAAAGTAACAACCAGGGAGAGCAATTATTATTTATTCATGCGTTTATCTCATTGAAGGAAAACTGACAAGGAATTTTAAGAGATGTTACTAATGGATTATAGACGATAGACGCGATAACTAAAAAATAATAATCGCAAGTGGCTTTTTACTAAACGTTTATTCCAAATGCGATCGAATTGAGCGAATCGCGTGGCTAATGCGAACCCTGGGACTGCATAATAGATAGTAGTAGTAAAAACCTGTTTCAGAGCTAAATTGGATATTTTATATGGTCTGATCCAATAGAGGTGGAGAGTAAACATAAGCAGCGGCGACAGTGCGATGTTAGTAATGTTAATTATATGAAGTTTATTAACAAGTTAATGAAAGAAACAAAAGCAAATAGAAATTATTGAGGAAGGAAGAAATACCAGATTTTTTCCAAAAGAAGTCAGAGCATGGGAGTTGCCCATGGATGTGTTACACTGCAACGCATATTAGAACTAGATACAGACCTGTTGACAATTACCTTTGTGCTCCATAGCATGGTTCTGATTAGGTCATCAAAAAACATTGCAGTCGTACAACAAAATTTGAAATGATTTCAAGTTCTTTTATGGGATTCGTAACGCATGTAGTGTGGACAGTCTCACATACTTTTTCCTTTGTATTGTATCTTGTGGGTATGGTATTGGTACGTGACTGATGATCATTCACTGATGTGAAGGGGACTCGTTGAACTATCAGAGTTGCTATTTGGATAAAAGTCCATTCTTAATATCCATGAGAGAGAACGAACTTCATGCCTTCAACTCAATATCAACATGCTTTAAGTCCTACCCACTAAGTAAACCGCTCACCCTGGAATTATAATTCCAATTAGACTAGACGTGGCAGAATTTTTGTTTTATTTTATGGAAAAGTTGAGTATCGGAGCCATCTCTCATGGAGGAATGTGGAAGACTCTAGTTTTTCATTTCTTGCACATATGACTGAGGTAGTAGTTGAGAATACGAAAAGGTTCATCATGCGTGAAATTCCTCTCAACTCTGCTTTGTACAGGAAAACTCTTTCTGGTTGGATACGCTTCTGGCTTTAGTAATGTTACTATGACAACCAGCAATAATGCTATGCCGTTTTTCTTTGTATTCAGGGAGTCGTCGAGTATATACATCTGCAAGTATCTTATGGAGGAAGGAGCAAAGTTGAAGATTTTTGACCCCAAGGTGGAAAAAGAACAGATTTTAATGGAACTGAACCATCCTAATATATGTAATGATCCTAGCAGGGGTAAGTGTGTGGAAGAAGGAGAGTCATATAACAGGACACCGCACCCACCATTGTCTAGTAATAGTAGAGAAACTAATTAAGGTTACATGTAATTTGAATGAATGTTCCTGTAAAGTTGCATAATTTTAAGTATTTATTTTACAGGAGAGGTACAAAATAAAGCCACAACCTTTTAAGCTTTTTGAGTTTTTTTTGAGAATGATTCCAGTGTTTTCAGACTTTAATACATACATTATTTAGTGTTGTCAGAACCTTAACTATAATGACGATGCTGCAAACCAAAGTGATTCTTGTGATTGTCGGACTGTAAAGTGATTACGGTGCTTATGAACAAACATGATTCCAGTGTTGCCAAGTGCTAAACTGATGATAGTGTCTTTTAAGGAATCATAATTCCATAGTTGTCAGACCCTATACTATTGAGAAGGCGTCTAAGAAGCATGATTCCAGTATTTGTCAGCCAAAGTGATGACAGTGCTTTTAAAGGAAACAGGATTACAGTGTTGTCAGACCTCTGTATGATACTAGTATTGTGAAACCTTAACATGGTATCAGTGTTTGGAAACAAACATGATTCTAGTGTTGCTAGACCCTGAAATGATACTGCAGTGTGAGGCAAGCATAGAACTAATTTGTGAAACCTTAACATGGTATCAGTGTTTGGAAACCTTAACATGATATCAGTGTTTGGAAACAAACATGATTTTAGTGTTGCTAGACCCTGAAATGATACTGCAGTTGAGGCAAGCATAGTACTAATTTGTGAAAACCTTAACATGATATCAGTGTTTTGAAACAAACATGATTCTAGTATTTTTAGATATTCAAATATTTAAGAAATAGGTGAAAACATAACAGTTCAAACTATGATCCGTGTTTAACATTATCATGATGCCTTTCTCTCCTTTGCAGTTGAGAAGTTAGTGACGATCCATAAAGATCCATATGATGCTTTGAAAGGAACCCACGCCTTTGTTGTTTGCACTGAATGGGATGAATTTAAGGTAATGGAGATGCTTTTAAGCCTTTTGTGTTTTTATTTACACTGGATAGACTGAGTTTTTGTGTAGGTGAAATTGGACAGTGACAATAAAGGGTGTATTCCTCAAATGTGTGAGTACAAAAACATCGGATAAATTTATTTAATTTGTGGCATAATTAATGTTCTTTCCTCATCCATTATCTTTGTTTCTGCACTTTCAGAGCTATGACTATTCCAAAATCTATAACTCCATGCTTAAACCAGCTTTCGCATTTGATGGCCGAAGGATTCTAGATTGGAAGAATCTTCAGCAACTTGGTTTCCAAGTGGAAGTGATAGGAAGAAAAACATGGCTGAATGGAACATATTAACCAGCCCTTGGAAGTCCTCACAGGGAGTCAAGGCAAATTTCATTTGTTTTTCTTCCGATTTTTTTTTTTTTATATAGAGCAGCTAGCAGTGGTCTTTTTTTTCTGACCATCAGATGAAAAATTTGATTTTACACTTTGCCTAAATTACTAACCATTATTTAAATGACTATATTCAATTCTGTGTCCTGATAGATGTTACCATATTTAACAGAGGTAAACAACAACTTGGGGAAACAAAAGAAAAAAACAATCCCTAGTTAATGTGAAAAACAAATAGTAATCAAAGATGTAGACAACAAAATATCAAGGGCACCATGTCAAAGGTCAGACACTTAGGTTGCTGCTGCATCACTATAGCCAGGCTGTGTAGAATTAAAAAATTCTATATTGTCAAAATCCTTACCAATGTCATTTGGTAGATACCCACAAGTGAGTACTACAAAAAAGAGCTGGGAAAAACCCCTGATCTTCTGGTTCTCACTTAAAATCTGGACACATTTAATTCATTTTCTGTACATTAGTCAGATCGTTAAATGACATTTTGAGTAAATTATAGGGCAAGGAATCACAAAGTCTGCAGGCTATCTGGTTGTGTTTTGTATTTAGTGACTTTAAGTTTTTATGGCTTTTTGTTTTCTTTTTGGGTCATTTTATAACATATTTATGTTTATAACCTACTAACTTATGACAAGAATTTGTAGTACTTTCTATCCATTTAGCATCAGAAACTTTCATTTTTTAATAGTTTTTATGTTTTTTTTTTATGTTCAATATTTATTTTTTTCAAGTCAACAACTCTCAAGACATTTTGAGGCGGACATGTAAGTCAGCGTTTTTGGTATTCAGTTTCTGAAAAGTTTACAAAACCCACCAAGTTTTAGGCGAAGATGATATTGTAGTAGAGCTCATCGCCAGATGAACATTAAATAAGTGATTCGTTAACGAATCTGTCGATTTCTTAAACCTTGGTCCGTGCTCAGAAACAGTTTCATGTTTCTATGCAAAATGAGAATCAGGAAATATTTGCTAAAAATGTTTCCAAAATTTTTCAATTCTGTATCGCAAAATGCGTATCAGAATAAAATCCGATGCAAAGTAACAAATTAGGAAATTATCGAATTTTTGCCTTCATTTTTTTCAAATGACACTGACTAGTTCATTAAAACTATAGTCTTTTATTGTTATACAAAATATAAAAAATTAATACCAAAAATTGAGCAAAAATCAGTGCAATGTAGCATTCTTTGTGAGAGGCAAGAATCTTGTTTAATATCAAGACAAGAACTAGTTGATTTTAAAATGGATCTATTAAATCAAGGATTATTGATGATGGATCTCTTCAACATTGGGGAATAATATATTTTGGTATCATTTAGCAGAATGATATGCAAAATGGCCACAAAACTGCCACAATAAAATGCAAAGATGTGTAACTGTGAAAGCAGAGAACGATATGATTTACAGTGTATTATGATATAGAATAAATTTAAGGTAAATCAGTTAAGCAAATCAGTACCTTATATGTATATCAATGGTGTTTTTAGGAAAGTGGGAGAGTAAAACAAAAAAGAATTGCTATGGCAGTATGCTTTGTATAAGCATAGGTAACCACATTGATTGGCAGTATGTTTTGTACAAGTATAGGTAACCCAATTGATTGGTAGTATGTTTTATATGATCATAGGTAACTACATTGATTGGCAGTATGTTTTGTATCAGCATAGGTAACCCCATTGATTTGCAGTATGTTTGGTATAGGCATAGGTAACCCCATTGATTGGCAGTATGTTTTGTACAAGTATAGGTAACCCCATTGATTGGCAGTATGTTTTGTATAAGCATAGGTAACCCCATTGATTGGCAGTATGTTTTGTATAAGCACAGGTAACCCCATTGATTTGCAGTATGTTTTGTATCAGCATAGATAACCCCATTGATTGGCAGTTTGTTTTGTATCAGCATAGGTAACCCCATTGATTGGCAGTTTTTTTTTGTATCAGCATAGGTAACTACATTAATTGGCAGTATGGCAACCCCATTGATTGGCAGTTTAATTTGTATCAGTATAGGTAACCCCATTGATCGGCAGTATGGTTTGTATAAGCATAGGTTACCCAATTGATTGGCATTTATGTTTGGTATAGGCATAGGTAACTCCATTGATCGGCAGTATGTTTTGTACAAGCATAGGTAACCCCATTGATTGGCAGTTTTTTTTTGTATCAGCATAGGTAACCACATTGATTGGCAGTATGGCAACCCCATTGATTGGCAGTAAGTTTTGTACAAGCATAGGTAACCCTATTGATTGGCAGTTTGTTTTGTATCAGCATAGGTAACCCAATTGAAATGAAACCATTACCTAGCACATTCCTTTATATTGGTACGTTTACTTTATATATTTTGTATAAGCATACGTTATCCCATTGATTGGCAGTATTTTTTATAATCGTTTACTTTATAGAACGCAATTCCCAAAGAGGCTGACACCATTTCTGTTTCTAATGTAACATATATTATAAAGGCTGCTAATCACAATGTATTGTAACTGCATGTTAACATTTATGAACATGTACCATAGTTTTGTTTCAGTATTTCCAAGTGTTTGACATTGCATCATCTCATTTTCTTTGGTAAAATAACCTTAACACCCTCTTCTTATTCCTTCTGGAATTATCCTCGACAATGAAATGAAGAATGGGAGGTGAGGGAATAGGTTGGATCAATATTATGGTGTTTAGCTATATGCCCACAAACAAAATGGTGCTAATAAATGTAGAATATTCATTCCTGAAATGTGGCCAAAGGTTTCCAAATTTCTTTATGATCTATATGTAATTAATATCAGTAGAGGTCAAATATTTTGCAGGAAATAAAGATTATTTTAATATGGGAGGATCGTCTACTTCAAATATTTTATAACTTCAATTATTTTATAGAAGAGGTGCTTTTTCTTAACGCATGCATATTTTGACAACTCACGAATAGTTCAGGAAACCATTTTTAGGATCTTTGAAGTAATAAAAGAAAAAAAGAGTGTGCAAACAGAATTATACCAGTGTATATAATGCTGTCACAGTTGAAGTTGAATGAAGGTGAATGTAGAAAATAGCTGCTTCAAAAACAAGACAATAAATAAACAATTATAGATCACAATAAATCCATTACCTTTTTTATATGACTCTACGAATGTCATGGTTTCCATACATCATCCACACACTGGCAGATTGGACAAGACATCTTCCCCCCTCCCTCCCCTTCCCTCTTTCCAGCAACCCAACTGCCTTGTGAAAAGTCATATACACCAGGTGTACGGAGGTCAGGATACAAAATGCATCCTCTTCTCCAACGAGCAATTCGGGTTTGACACCAAAAAAAGTCATCTCTGCGAAAAATTTAATATATATATTTTTTTTGTGATGGAACAGCTTTTTTTTTTTTAGTTTTTTTTTTTTTAAAACAGAGGGTAGGAAGGACTGTAGCTAAATTTCTGGGGCACTTGATTTAATCTTTTTTGTCCCTTCTTTTGTGTTTTTTTTTTAGTGGGGAAGTAAGCGGGGAAGTGGGAAAGTAAGTGGGTAAGATCTTAATTCAATATCAGTTTATCTCCTATTGTTTGGAGAAGAAACCACCTACTGCCTTTGTGGATTTTTAAGGAAGGTTCTATGGTCTCTGGTTCACCTTTCAAAGTAATACCTGAGAAATAATTGTAACTTATTAAGGGTCGGTTAATCTGAAGAGCTTATTTATGACTTATTTGGCAATTTGTTTCTAATTCTTCAACTTGAGAATGGAGGAAGAAAAGGAGCAATTATAAAAAAAAAGGCTCTCTCTTGGATTTGAACTCTAGATAAGGAGTTTGTCTGACTCCCTTTAGTTACAGAGCACTAATCACTTTGCCACAGTAACTGTTAAGAAATAATGCTCATTTCTAATATTTCAACTTCCGAGAATGGGAAGAAGGATAAGAGCGATACAAAAATGCATTCTCTGGGGTTTGAACTCTAGACCAGGAGATTGGCTGACTCTCACAGTTACTGTGGCACTTTAACTGTTGAGAAGAAAAGCTTGTTTTTAATATTTCAACTTTGGAAGGAAGAAAAGAGTACAAGAAAAAAATAGCAGCTTTTTCTAGGTTTTGACCTCTAAACAAATTGATTTCATATTGTCAGTTTCAGATTACTAACCACTTTGCCACAGTAACGGTTAAGAAATAATGCTCAATAATGCTCATTTCTAATATTTCAAATTCAGAATGAAAAGAGCAAAGTGCTGTCTCTGGGGGATTGGACTCCTTTGAAATTTTGAAAACAGCCATTTTTATTATACTTAAAAAAAATTTACCCAATACTTGATGACTTTAAACTATGTATTCTGGTTAAAGGAAATCAGACGAAATTGATTTTCTTAAAAACTGATGTAAAATAAAAGTTAAAAAAAAATATGTTTAACAAAACAAGCTTTTTGTTTTCCTTCTTTATTTTCATATTAACAATGTCCTTGTAATAATAACAAAATCCACGAGCACAAGAAGAAACATCAGTGTGTGATTAGATACGGTGGGGTGATTCAACAGCACCCTGACAAATTTACTCTCAGATTTTAGTCTGCGTAGATTTCCATCATTATTTCTACTTCTGATGGTTTCATGAAGGTACGATGTACGTTATAACAGAGACGTAATAACAATGTACGTTACTAAAGTAGGGTAATGACATGAGAACCGAGTCCTTGGCTGACTACTGTATTTAATACAAACTGATACAGTATTTAATACTTTCTGAACATCGTTGTATTAAGTTTTCTTTGGAGTGTTAAACACTGCTATAAAACCATCAAAATTCAGTATTTCTTAATTGTTTCACATTCAGAACATTCTCTACATTGTCTCCAGAGTTTGAAATATCGACATGATCAAAAGTTCCAGATGATGTCATGGACACCAATGTGAGTTCATCCTCATAGTTGAGTAATGAAAAAAAAAAAATTGTTTTTAACCCCCGACTTGCACTTCACGGAAAAGCACAAATACTTAATATAAATCCTTAATACTTGGGAAGTGTCTTTACCGTTAGGCAAGCATAGATTGCTAAGTGTTATCTAGAGACAATAACTCGTTTCACCACCTTTCACAGCAGCAGAAATATCCAACTTTAATAATTGCAGCAAAGGCTGACCAATGGGATTTTTCAAACACCTCCAAAGGTACAAGAACTGAGCTCTTCGGTGGAGGAGCCATCCCCCCCAATTGACCCTTGTCATGTCACAGTTGTACCCCTGGCTCTGTAAAGGGTACAAGGGTAGTTTTCATGTTCACCCTGCTAACATGCAGTAGCATTCACTTATACTACAGTTCTACTCTAGCGCCGGTAGCGCGTGGCCTAAGGCTCGCTGTAAGTTGCGGATCCGTTCTTCCTCAGTCGTCTTTATCAGTCGTCTTCCTCCTCGCTCTCCTCGTCAGCCTCCTGGAGCCAAGTTATGAAAGGAGTGACCTGCAGATATGAACCGATCAAATATGACGGGTGATTAGGTCACAGGTAACTACAACATATCCTAAATGATCCAAGATGATTAACACCACACATACGGGGGGGGGGGGCACTGATGACATCAAAATGGAGGACACATCAAAATGGATGCAAGTAGATGGCTGTGTTCTCCAAGAAAAAATATACTAAAGAATCATGAAAGACAAACTGTATACTGACCACTTTGTGGACTTGATCTGAACTAGGCACCTGTTGATACCAACTGAGAATGACTTCTTCAGCCAAGACGTCTTCTTCGTAAAACATTAACAGAAACTTTGGAAGAATTGCCAATGTACTACTGTTGTGGCTGCAATGTTCCTGTGTGTAAGGAAAAAGAAAAGGTTTTCAGGGGAGTGGGTAAACATTGTAAAAACTCATATGGGATAAATATATGATTGATGAACACTACAGATTCTTTCATTTTAACTTCATACTGAGACATAAACAGCTTTGGTTACTTCCGATTGTGTCAAAGTCTTATCTTTTCAACACTGAAACAATTGTTTTTTAAATCAAACTAGTTTGGAAGAATAATAATGATTCTCTCATGTTTACTCCAGGTGAGAGAAAATACAATTATCTGAGGGTTAATTTTAATTCATTCAAAATTCAAAGTTGCATAGACCAAAGATAACATCATTCGCATAAATTATCTTTAATACCTGAATGACCCGAAGACAATCTAACTGAGACGCGGCATTCTTGAAGTAGTTGAGGAATAACGGCGACAATTTCTTCACAATCTGTTGAATAGATAACATATATATATTGTTTGCTTTACATGTTTACAGGCTGTCTGGTTTACTTCCTTTCACTTTAAAGGGTGTGAAGACTCGCGCAAAAAGAAACGTCTCATGCCGGTAATCTGACCTAGTTTCGAATGAGGTGTAACAGAAGTGTTAGACACCACCATCGATCCCAGAAAATACACACACAGCTTGCTACCGTCGATAATTAGACACTAGTGTACATGCAGTCAGTACATACAGCTACGGTCAATACCCACAACACAGTGTACATAACAGCGATGGACATCTCAGGTCTAGATAAAAGATAACAAGGTAACACGTTTCATTACTGTCTGCATTTTGTAGCGACACAAAAAAAAACTTCACTTGCAAGCAACGGAAAGTTAACTTTTTCAGATGGCGGCATGCGGTTTGGGGCGAGTCTTCAATGCCTGTAACGTATAATAATTTGTATAATAATTTCTATTTTTCGTACTCACTCCATGTACTCTACAAGTGATGGAACAAATGAATGTACGAATGTTTTGAGACCAGACAAGTAAATCTCAACAAATGGACATGGTTTCACCCACCTTCTTCATGGTCTGTAATAGTGGAGCTGGTTTCACCTGGCCTTTGATGTGAGGCAGTTCAAGAACAGCCTTCATCACCAGCTGGTTCAGTTCTTGTATCGATATATTGTAGGCATGTTTGGACGAGTTCACTTCCAAAATAAGATTATCTACTTTGACGTTTTCCTCCATGGTCCTCTGTATGCTCTCAAGAACCTCGAAGAAAAATACTGAAACACGAAAAAAAAACATGAAATATGTCGAAAATATAAAACTTCAAGATCCAAAGTAAATATCAGGTGGAAGGACTAAACTTTTTGTAGCTGTAATTTACTCTTCTGTAGACAGTGTAGACTGATTTCTATCTCCATACCCAACCTGAAGACAATATCTTTCTACACTTTTCAAAAACAGGTGATATGACCAGGTAATATTTAAAGGACATTGGAGATTTCAAGAATTTTTTTTCGCTCAGATGATGAGTATAGTAAACTGATTTCTTGAGTTGCATGAGCAGTTAAGCCATCATGATAGGGATAAAAAAAAAATATAAAAAAATAAAAAGATCGAAATCAGCTAAGTAGCTACACCTTAAAATCTACCATGACAACAAAACAAGGGTGCCAGAACAGATGGACCATGTGCGATGTCCCAATAATAAGGCAAATCAGAAGTACTTCTTAAGCTTCCTTACAATACCATCCAGTTTGCCACATTTTCCTTTAAAACATTTATACCATACAGACTAAGAACTTAAAATTGGAAACATTTTTTAACATAAATTTCCTTTAAAAATATAGCACCAATTTAACTTCTAATCACATATAATCATACCAAAGTTTCTCAAAGTGGAGGAGGAACACATCGCCCCATCCCTTACCCATCAGGACACATATTGTTATAAAGAGATCATTTTGCCCCTCCCAAATCACCACCCTGGATCACCCAGAGTCTAAGGGGTACCCCAACCTGAAACTCTCTCTAGCACGTCCCAATAATGGGACTGTCAGCTGAAGCTTCTAGTCGCGTAAATTATGCGTTGGATCACTTACGGGCGGTATCATCAGGAGGCGGTGATGAGCTGGGGGAGATGTACGAATCTTCATCAGAATCATCCCCTGAATCATCGTAGCAAGATGCATCCAGAGAAACATTTAAACCTGAAAATTATCAGAAGAAGAGGCGAGAAATGTGTCAGAAATGTCACACAAAAAATCCCTCTCTATGAATCAATTATCCGGTCATATGATCGAGAGAATCTTAAACAGGAAATGACTGACTTAATTCAGGCTTGAAGATGAACGTCTTCTAGTTATTTAATGCCGGGTAAATTTTTAAGGATTTTTTCTGGTTGCCTTTCGAGACAACCTGGTCTCACATTTTTGGTTGTCCGAACAGCAGAATGAAGTTGTCCGAAAAAATGTGGCAAAATGACAAAGAACCACCAATGTGTACATTGTAGAGGGGTTGTGTAGAACACCAGCTTTGAGCCAGCAAAATTTGACTTCTGGTTGATCATAGGCCTACCACTATGTTTGTTTCATTTGGTTATCTCCAGCGTGATGGAGGACAAATACCATTTTATCCTTTTATCTGTTTATGAATATGAATTTGATGTACACAACTGTAGTCATCAACTGAACGGCCCTCCAAAGCTGGCTAAACATTTACCCACAATGTGCAGCCATTTTTGTTCCTAAATTTCAACAAAACACAAAATTTTCTTCTGTACACTGCTTAACATTTAAATGACAGGCTCGAGGGGTGGGGGGAGGGGGGAGTTGAAGGGATGTCAATGCTTACTACAATAAAACATGTTATCAAGATCCTTATTATGCAGAAGATTTGAAGCAAACAGATATATACCAAAGTTTATACACAACAATTAAAGTTATCATTTATGTGTAGATGCTTCTCTTTGAAATCAGAGCAACTGCTCACCAAATGGTGGACCAACCAAATCCTCCGCCTCTTCTTCGTCTTCGCCAAAGATTTCTTGAGGAAGCCACACATGACCTTTGCCCTCGGCACCTACCACCGCTGGATTGGGATGAATCTCGTCTCTGTTGCCCAAGTCGCTTGTTTCGGTTTCCTCAAAGTCGTCCGAACTATTCATCACCTGGCTTTGAGGTCGACTGGTCAGAAGCGTACCGTGTTGGATGATGATATCGGGTCCAACTACCACCTGGAAAAATATTAATAATAAAAATAATAATAGTAATAATAATCATAATATATTTTATTATTATAATAATAATAATGATAATATTAATGATCATAATAATAATGATAATAATAAAAATAATAATCAAAATCATAATAATAATCATAATTATAATAATCATAATAATAATCATTATAATAACAGAATGACACTTATTCAATTTTATTATTCAAAAGGCATTACCACATTCCATTTCCACACTAAGTTCACAGTTATATTTTTTATTCATTATGCAAATTTTATAACCATTTTCCAGTTTCACCACGAAATGTCAGTCATGTTCGTTAACTGATTCATTATCTAACTTGTGTAAGCATACATCCACTTAAGTCTCACTCAGTTCACTCTAAATTTTTAATTTTCAAAGAGGGAGATATCAGGTTGTATGAAGAACACCCAGTTGGCAGCTCCTTTAGACATTCTTCCGTATCTTTCACACAGAATGTTTTTATTTAAGACAAATAAACTTATCTCTCATAAAAAGAAAAAGGAAAGACCTACCTGGAATGACAGAATGCATCCCTTTTGAATAGTGGATCCTGATTTGACTAGAACATTATTACAGAGAATAGAGAAGGTAACAGAACAGTCGTCTTCCACGGTAACTCCATCCCACAGGTAGGCATTCTCTAGTCGTACGTTACTTCCTGTCAAGGATGAAAAAATAAGCTGTCTGGTAACAACTATTAAAAGACTCTTTTAAAAACTCAGCTCGTGAAGAAAAAAATTCATTTGTAAAGCCGTCCCACACACTGCCCCACAGAACTCCATGAGACTCAACTTGACCACCATGACCTAGTTATCGATAGTCGTAAAAAACCACGCGGGTGTCAATGATGTATGTACATTGTATGTCTGATGAGCACATATTGAACTAAACGTGATCATTCACATTTGGTGAAACTAGGCAGTCCCAAACCTGCCATCGCACATGCACGCCCTTCACCAACTGCCAGTCGTGTAAATGCTGCATTCTGGGCTTCTCTGACTGAGGTTATTGTTAAGAGGGCCAAACTGAGTTGGGTTGTCTTGTTAGGTTTGGCAGTGTGAGGCACACGGTAAGGCCTCTCAAATCAATCCAAAAAAAGCTAAGCAGAGACTGGCAAATGTTGACAGGATATTGCAGCCAAAGAAATTACAATAAGACAACAGCTAACTCAAAGATATAACTCGGTATTAAAGCCTTTCTTGGCAAATGTCACTTGAAATAAAGTTGTGAAGAAAACACCAGTATTTGATATTGCAATAGCATGACAAGTCTTGTACAACACCAACCAGACTAGCCTGCATTAAAGTTGTGACCATCCCCGATTACATTGGTATTAAAATTCAGGGTGTCTGTGAAAGACCGTGTCAACATCATCTTGCTCATTAACCTGTCTGCATTCTGTGCGTGTTTTTGTCCCTTCTGTTACTGTTACTTGTCATTTAGCCTCTGAAGAAGATCCTGCTAGGATCGAAACGTCAGGTCAACTCACTTTTACACATTCTCTAACACAGGCTCTCTAGTGGATAGGCAGTTTGCTAACAGTTATATTTTATTTTAATTTCAAAATCATCTTGCTGGATCCCACGGGGTAGATCTTTTACACCATCTATTCAGAGTGTTCTCAACTGTGAAAATGAGCATGGAAGCTTGCTTAGTATAGTACTGTGAACTACTCACAATAGGAGGCTCATTTGCTGAAGCAAGGGCGACCTGAGTGTTCATTGGAGGCATGAAAACTACGAAATGAGGTGGACAATGGGAACAAATTTACCGAGTGGAGTCTGGCGGGGGAGCTAATCTTGTCGGAGTCTGGTTTCCTGGCACAATTTCTGCATTCTATCTATTTCTCTGCACCGTCATAAACTCACCTATTTTGCAGCCACTGCCTATGACCGAGTGGCTGATGAAGGTATTGTCTCCTATGACTGTGTTGCTGCCGACCAAAACATCTTCATCCAAGACACAATCCCTGAAGATAAAACAAGAACTATTACGATCGAGGGCAAGAAAATTCACCATTGGTGACCTTATATATTACTTCTACAAAGAATAGTTAACAAAAAAAATAACAGACAAGAGTAAGTGGAATCTAAAAAATGCAGTTGAAACATTGTGAGCATGTATATTGGTTGAAGCAGTTTCTTCTCATGTTACTGTGTTATGCTAAATGCTAAAAAATGTTAACAATACTGTATCCATGGATGTTGCTAGGGTCTTGTGATTAGGGAGGTGGGGGTGAGGAGGGGGTGTAGAATCATTATATTCCAACTAGAATAAGAATTTTGTAACTTGGTGGATTTGTAAGAGGTGCGGTACCACAAGTTCGAAATTTTCAGCAGCAAACATGATTGGGTTGTCAATTCTTTGTACCTTAAATATGCTATACCGGTACTTAGTAATATGTTAAGGTTCTCAATTGATGCCAATTGGCCAGATTCAGACAATTATAAAGTTAGTATTGTAGTATTTTCAACTTTGTTATGGGTTGTACAAGGAGTTAGAAACAAGATTTCGGTTAATTTTAAGTTCAAATGTCGTCAAATTGACAAATCTGGTCATAATCTAAGCCTAAAATTAGAAATATTAGAAACAGCCTAATGTTATCAATTCAGAAATCAGAATTATCCTGTCAACTTAAGTTATTTTAAGAGATGTTCCATAGATAAAATTTTCCAACTGTCATGTTTTGAACACGATTTTCCAACTATTGAAGATTCAAGCCAATTATTGGGTGGGGGGGGGAGACCCACCCCTAGCTGTATCATGAAAGTTTCAGGGCAAGCTGGTAACACGACCTGACCTCAATTTAAGTGTTAACAAAATAACATTAACACGAATGGATCATATCATGTTACATGAGATGTCACAGCACATATCATGACGTATGCAGTTATGATGTCGGATTCAGTTATGGTCATGATCGGCCGTCATTGTAACTACAGAAAACTACTGAAGGGTCTTATTGCCAACTTTTGTAACAAATATTCCGTTATAAATTACAACAAATTTCATACCTTCCTAGCGAGATATCTTTAGCTAAATACTGGGATCTGCCTGGGGTAAAAAAAATATCATGGAACTTTGCAAACATTGCAGTATAGGCTCCAGTTTGCGTATGCTACATTGTGTTAGGATAATAGTTTTTGTCCCCGAGGTAGAACAGAAATCACTGATATTAAGGGAATTCGGGGAAAAAGCTCATGCCTGTGAATTTTGGTTGTGTCTCCTGAGATACCTTTCCTGAGACACCTCAAATATTATTGCCAACTTTTGTAGCAAACATTGTTATGAATTACAACACATTTCATACCTTCCTAGTGACACATCTTTAGCTAAGTATTGGTTGTGTCTCCTGAGAGAGTAACCTCCTGGGCTTATGTGCTCTGGTACCACTGGAAATACCCATCTGTGGATCATATCCTTGCTGTGAGAGAAAACAATGAAAAACACACTTAAAGCACCTGCACATCTACAGCCCAGAGTCTCGTTCTATGCGACACCGGTAAAAGGCTGCGTACCATTACCATGAAAGTGCTGTAGTTGCAGAATTAAGACTCGATATTTTTTTAGGAAAAGTCAAACAGACCTTGTCGATATTTTCAAGATCACTTTTGATATTACAATTTGATCGTTCAGAGTGAAAAAAAATTGCTTCTGAAAGATGAACAAATTGTTAAGCATCCTGGTGAAGTTTGCATTCCATTTTTGGAGTTTTTGAGATAACAGTATTCGAAGTTGAAATTGAAGCAAACAGGTTTGATGCCATAGAAGGACACTGACAAATACTTCTATGTTTTTAGTAAAGATTTGACATCCAATTTCCTACTCCAATATTGGAATTCATCTCAAGATGAATATACCTCAGTCATTGACATATGGTTAAATTTACATAATTGTTGGAACTCTCATCGATCCAAGGTCAAAACAATACATTGAAAAAAAAAGAGCAAAATTTGCTGTCAGCATTCAACTATGACATCACACCTGTTTGCTTCAAGTTCACTTTAAGGTACAATCTGTGACAAGTTAAATTATCAATATCTCGAGAAAGCTATCAAGGAATTGCATGCAAATCTCTTCAGGATGAGTAGAAAATGTTACTCTCTTTTATCGGTCCAAAAAAAATGTTCTCCTCTGAACTTTTGATGCAAAACAAAGTAACAATATAACAAGAAGATCCACTCAGATGTTATAAGTTACCATTTTGTGACAACAACGCAGATGGTCGCGACTCATACCTTGAATTCTAGTTTAACTGCCAAAGTTTCTGCAGAATCTCAGATATGTTCTGCACTCACTACTATAAATGACTACAACAGACATCAAGATTGTTACGATAGACATCGAGTGCCTAATATCTAGAAACTGTCGTTGTGACATGTCCAACCTTCGAAAACCACGATCGGAACTTACCTTACAGAATCATACAAAGGTAGATTGGCGACTCTGGTAGCGTACTCATCACGTAAGACATGGAGGAAGAGCTTGTTACCTTCAATCTAAGGTGAGAAATCATGGCAAGATACTGGTTACGTCAGGTCCTCTGAGACTTCTATCCAGGCCCCCCTCCTCACTCCACCCCTACTCCCCGATCCTGAGATTTCTAGTCAGGGCCCCTCCTCACTCCACCCCCCCCCAATCCTGAGACTTCTAACCAGGGCCCCCTCCTATTCCACCCCCACTCCCCGATCCTAAGGAGAACGCCCCAAGAAAAACATATGTATATGAGGTATATGAGATGAAATACATCACTTATTCATCCCAATTCCACAACCCTGACCCTGCCGATAAGCTTGGATTGCTCTGAAAAATGTGAAAAAGTGGCACTGCATAAAGGTTGTGGTATACTTGAAAATGCCTGGCTCAGCATCAGTCACTCAGGTTTTAAATCTAACATGATATTACATGTCAATGCAGATATTAAAATAAAAACCATCGATGCAAGAAACTATACTTCAGCATTTTTTCTGTCCATATGTTTTAGTTTAACTGTGTTCTACAGGGAGTGACCTAAAACAAGTCTACCTTTTTCTTTCCTTTTTTTTTCCCTTTGCAATGTACATCAACATCGTATCAATTAATATTTATTTGTTCCACATGTGTACGTTGTGATAAAAAAAAAAAAATGAAATGAAAAATTTATATCTTTCATCTTTTATAGTTTTTAACCAAATCAACCATCAATGAATGTTCAATCATTAAATGACATTTAACCTCTTCCATTTTTACCTCTTCATTGATCAGAAGTCCGCGGATGAAATCGTTCTTGGTTTTGTAATCAAAGTTATCGACGAAGAGTTCCACCACCCTTGGGGTGCACACACATATATGAGTATCAATGAGATCATGGCGAACAGTCATGCTACTATGCTCCTGAAACAGATTCTGGAACAGAACAAAACATAGAAATAAAGAGCAGATTTTAAGACTCATTTGTACAATAATATCAGGGCCTGACAAAAACAAATGTGAAATGCTATTCTACTTGCAAAGTTTGGTATTACCAAAAACTGGCAGTGCTCTAAGGAGTAAAATAGTCATGCAGCATTATTAACTTTGTTGCCCTTTCATGCCCACACCGGACCAGACCAGACCCATTTCTCCTTCTTGAATGAGGTTTTTCCTATCATGTCCATATATATATATATATATATATATATATATATATATATATATATATATATATATATATATATATATATATATATATATATATATATATATATATATATATATATATATATATATATATATATATATATATATATGTATATATATATATATATAAATATATATATATATTTATATTACATATACATCAAAACATGAAATAAAAAAATTAAAATGTCACAGTCTTTCACTTGCGCAGCAAAATAAAAAGAAAACTTGAAAAATACTCATTGCTCATACTCATTCAGCAATGAGCCTGGTGTAAAAAAAAATCACGGAAAGCAAAAATCGTGGTATAGGCCCCAGTTTACATATGCTACAGTGTGTTAGGATAATACTTTTTGAGCCTGAGGTAGAAAAGAAATCACGGATATTCCGCGAATTCGCGGAAAAAGCTCATGCCTGCTCATTACATACCAATGGGAGTTTTAACTTCCTTTTCCCCTGCAGTCTTTGAAAGTTCAGCACCCGCCCGGACGGTCCCGTCACCATTAGAAACTCTTCCTCTCTGTTTCTTGTTCTGTGACCTGGCTTAGCTTGTTTGTTGATGAGAGTCATTACAGTGGACTTGTCTTCTAAGAATCGTTTTCTGTCAACAAATTGGAAAGTAAGACAAGATGTTACACACAAGAGCAGTATATATAATAATTGGTTTGTCTGACAGCCATGATGCCAGATGCCTAATTTTAGTAATGGATCGCTCAGTTAGGAGTTTAGGATGTTACGATGCTCGAATTTTGAACTGTCACCAAAACCTTGAGAAAGTATGAATGATGTACTTTTAATTTCTACCCATATTAGGGTGTCTCTGACTGACAAATTAAAAGTTTGTTGTATGCTTCCCTTGGTGAACACAACTAAAACAAACGAAAATTCTACATCCGTATCTATGATGTTGAAAGGTCTCATAAAATCCAGGTACGTATTAAACCCAAGATTTGACGTATTAGACATTTACCAAAGGTACATTGCTGGACTCTAACCAAAAGATGCTTCTCTCTTTATAACTAGAACACAAACCATGTACTTAAAGACTGTATTGTCTTGATAAGCACCAAACTGTGAAGCATGAGAACAAGTTATAATGTAGAAGGAAAGATGCCAGTGATATGAAATTGATATTTCAGACACACTAGTGACGCAAAGGAATAATTCCTAATGATTTCTTTTCGATTCCAAAACGACTCTTCATCCTTGAACTATTCGTATGGAACAAGCAGCTATTTTTCTTTTTCTTTTTTTTCCCCTTTATTATTTGAAATAAAACTTAAATACTGAAGCTAATGCACTGATATTGTCATGAGATTTTTAAATTGACAGATGGGTTTAGTAATTTACCAAAAATCACACGGTTTAAATTATGAAGGATTAAGTACTACATCAAAGCATCTTTAAAGAATACTGACTTGTGAATTTCGACTATGTCCTTAAGCTGCATATTTGAGATGACATCTCCGTTGACCAGTATGAAGTGAGATCGGAGCACCCCTTTCTTAGACTCCATCTCCCTGATGGCATCTCCCATCGACGTGCAGGTATCTGACACGATGGTCGTAATTGTACATGGAGAGTTGCTTTGATTCCACTTGGAAGAACTGGTGGGAATTCAAATAAAATAAATTTCTCCAAAGAAAGTAGTATCAACAGTAACCAAACCACAAAGGAATAGTGAAACAAACATGAAGTCCTGTACTGTAAATATGATCCACAACCACAATACTTGCTGATACCAATATAGCTTGATACATATCATTACAAAATCATTGGCAAATCACTAGCATGTAATATTACAAATGATAGATATCTATAATGCAGTGAGACTTGAGTAGATGGCCAGACTGAAAATTACTGGTACCGACTCATCTTGACCTTCAAATTACGTGACTCTGTTCACGAAAGAAAACTGTATTGATCATATGACTATATAGCAGCCAATGACCTTAATATCGGAACACAACAGATCAGCTCATAGTAATCATACAAAAAATTATTCACAATTGTTTAATTTCAGCAACATTATGGAAATATACCGTAATAAATGCTTAAAGGAATTCTTCAATCAGGCAAACCAATATTACGAGTAATTCGTTCAATGGGCTTGCATAGCCTATAAATGTAACATTAGGCTTGCCCCAATAGTATGGGCCCAGTTGGGTTATAGGTCGATTGCATAATGAACAGGTACCCTGGGGACCAACCAAAATTAGTGAACTGGTACCCAGGAGCAAATTTTTGAACTGTTGCAAACAACACTATCAATCACCCATGGTGGGAGGGGGGATGGGTTACATAATCTTTTGTTCAAGATAAGAGTGAAAAAGTTCAACAAAATGGCTTACTTGACATGGTCTTTGATTTGATCAGCATGAGCACAACAGAAAACGAAGATCTCTTGAACACCAGAGGATGCAAGAAACTCAATTGTGTAGTCAATCAATGGAATATTCACCAATGGCAACAAGACCTACATTGAAAACAAAATTGCTCAATAAGACAAGGCATATACAGATAATGTTTACTTCATAATGGAGAAGTATGTCTTAAACTTAGAGAATAGCCTGGGGTCAGATTAAACACCCAACATAGCCAGTCATACATCTTAGTACTATCTAGCCTGTTACCATTAGTTTTCACCACAGGTTAGGCACTGGCAGAAACAAATGTCCCTCTGCATAGTCTAGGCCTACTTGGTTAGACCCTACTAAACTTAAGCTAACTTTAATCGAACCTTTCTAGACTTATGTAGTGGGAACGCAGGTGAACAGATATGTCTGCTCACAATGCTTTTTGATCAACATTTCAGTCAGTCAGGAAGAAATATACAAGTTTATCTTTACCAAAGAGCAAAATAAATGATACATATTATGATATGATGTAATAGTTAGTATTATTACTACATTTCCTGAAATTTCAATCAAACTCCGTCCAAATGAAAGCATAACACACCTAGATAAAGGGCAAAATGTTTTTACCCCACAGAGATTGATTCTGAGATTGGAAAGGATACCATTTAGGAGATTCAATTAGACTACAACTAAAATATAACTTTACGCTTTTTGTGTAATTATGGGCAGCGAACACTACGATGTACGATGTTATGAACAGTAAGGCTTAGGTATATGCCCTGTTTACCGTTATTCCTAGGGATAGTCTACAGTAGGCTAGCCTATGTCAAGTGCTATGTGTTGACTGTAAGCAACCTACTCTTGGCTTCTCAACTGTGAGAGGCAAAAACTTTCTATTGAAGCTATCAGCGATCACGAGAGCTTGCAGAACATCTTCTTGCTCCAAAATTTCAGAGCTTCTGTTAGAATTATCCTTCTTAGAAGACATTTTCTCTCCATATGGTAACGGTTAAGTGTACAGCCGTAGTGTTTCTCGGTATTAATGCGTTTGTACTAGATTTGCGAAATTTAGCCGACAACGTGTATCCTTTTCTGACCACCTCTGTACGGTTTGTGACACGACGTTTGCTGCAACCATCTGCACTGCGAGACTATCAAGCTCCCCTCCAGGTGACCCCCAGTATAGTAAAAAAAACCTTTCCCATTATTCCCGTCCACATGGCCTCACCAGTGTTACCCAATGTAAAGTTGCCTTTGGTTTTACAACTTTCCTTCTCCTTACGGGTCAGTTTCGTAAGAAGCGAGGGTAGGGTGATAGACTCGGATACTCTTTTAGTTTTACTGACAAATGTGGCATTACTTGCGTGAACAACTTGTGAGGTCTTTCACAGACTAATGAGAAATATTGAACTTTATGTGGATTGCATATTCAACGTTTGTTAATATTTTCCCCTACATATTTTCATCTAGTATACAACGATCTCATAAATGAAGAGAACAATTAGAACATGCATGAAGGCAACCCATGGAGTTTCATGTCAAGACTCATGCCAGAGGCACATGGCCTTACACCTTGGAAGTATATGGGCATGCAGGCCTTACGGTATACGATGATTTTGTGAAACACTTCTCTTAAAACCTGTCAACTTCATTGACCTTCTGAACTTTAGCATTGTTTATTAATAAATACGCTCTAATAATTGAAAATCATTATTTTCTACATGGGCAAGGCACTTTCAACCATTCTGTCGAGTTGACATGAACATAATAGCCGCAACAGAACCTATAGGTATTATTTATGACCTCGACTTCGTACCTTTGACCTTATGACACCATCACTCTCAGAGACATGTCGGGCAAGTCTGAAGCACAAGTTTGCAACGCATTGCCTAAAAATTTCAGGAATTTTACCTGTAGTTTTTATTGACTAACTTCTTAACCTTTGACATTTTTTATAATTTTGACACGCTCGTAGTGACCAAAACATATCTATTACCGTGATATTGGACCTCTGACCTTTGAATCTATGCTCTTGGCCTTTCTTTTAAGGTGTCTACTCTAATGCCATTCGAGGACTCGCCCAACGCTTACTCTATCATGTCCTGTACGGGCGCAGATTTTGCCGGGGATAAGTATTGATAGTGGGGAGCTTCAGCGTTGAAAAGAGGGCGCTGTCATGTATGTTTACGCCACTGGGTCCTAATGCGCGTGATCGATCTGTTAACAGATCTGCAAGGATTCCTTAGTCCTCCATCCTTCAGTTCACCCCCACCCCCCCCCCCCTGACAATTTCATTCCCCCATTCAATTCCCCCAATTTAGTTCCCGTCAAATTCAATTCCCTCTAATACAATTCCACCAATGCAATTCTCCCAATTCAATTCCTCCTCCCTCGAATTCAATGCCCCCCCCCCCCTCCATTTAACACTGTACTTATCTTGAAATTAAAATAGCCTCCTAATTATGTGTTGTGTATTAACATAAAAAAATATGTATATTTATAGTTGGAATAAAACCTATGAAAACTTATTAAGTTCTACTAATATATCATCCTAGGTCAATAACCAATACATACATTAAAAACGAGGTGTATGGGATATGTCGAGGAGCTGATTTCTGCTATAAATGTTAACATGGTAAATTTAATTCACTTCTATTAAAGTAAAATTCGTGATAGGTTTAACTCATGAATTCATCAGCATTCAGTATATACAGATGGAAAGACACGATAAAAAAAATAGGCAACGTGAACGATTTCCAGTACACTTTTAACACCGGCCTCATGGAGGGCGATTTAGCGCTTATAGAGTGGTATAGTTTTATTGAAAGACCGTGAAGAAAGATGGACACCCATTCCGGGTTACGTGCGCGCGAAAGGAGTATAGAGCGCGCTATAGCGGAAGAGGGGGAGGGTGTAACACGTATTACCAGTCTACGGCAGGACCTTCCCTACGACTTGGTCTTTATTAGGTATCAAACACCGTCGTTTTGCATACTTAGTTAAGCCACTACAGTGTGATATGGCTACTCCCGTGACAAAATGGAAATATGACATTATGTGGGAAATAAATAAAACAAAAGAAACAAATTGCGGAAACATTCGCATCGTCCATATGCAATGCTTATATCAGCTATTACAAGCAGGCCCTATGTAAAAACTCCACCAAGTATGCATCCACGTTTCAGATATCACAAGCAGGCCCTGTGTACAAACTCCTTTAAGTATTTTCATGTACACAAGCAGGCCCTATGTGAAAACTTGTTTAGTTTTGTAACAAGGTGCAGTGGACCGCATTGATGGGTTTATGAAAACAAAAGAACCGCGGGCCGTTAATTGTAACTTTCCCCGAGGGGATCACTTTGTCCACCTGATATATATATATTCTGTATACAATTGGAACACCCCTCACCATACAAACTTGTAATCATTGTTACAGAGATGAAGATCAATAAATATACCATCATGCGATGGGAACAGCTTGTGGACACACTAAAGGAGAGAATCAGAGTTTGTTTAAAGATGAACTTTGAGTAAACTCGATCAGTGTTTCGTTGGTGTTTAATTTAAGAAGTACTTGCTAAAAGAATTCAATGGAGAGTGGACACAAGAACTAGAGAGGTGTTCCATCAAACACTTAATGTATAAAGAGCAATATTTGTACCGTTAAATGACGACGCATGTAAATGAAGATTGCATATTTCAGCACCCTTTATGCAGTTGATCATCAAAACATGTTGTCAACACGCGACTATATATATCTAATTGAACGACTCAACCATCACAACAACTCGGAAGAGAACATCCAGTTCGCTGAAAGGATATGACGAGGTAGGCTATATTATATACGTATAGAAGAAATATCAACTTATTGTTTTGCTGTTTGGTATACAAATCCTTTAATTACGGTTCCGGTTTTCTTGCTCAGCAATACCATTACGCTTGATTTGATATTGAATCAGTATAAAATACTTGATATGTGGTTAATTCTCTGGTTAGAACCGTAAATAAACTGAAAAAAGGCATTAATAAAAAACCAACTTGGTCTTGACTTCACAGTTATTATTATTACACTTGATTTGTTAAGTTTCCCATACCAACAGTAAAATAATGTATATAATAATGTTTAATTCTCTCGTTAGAATCATAAATAAACTTTAAAAACTCGAATAAAAAGAAACTCACCTATAAGCAAGAGCAACAATGTGGCTTAATGGCTTGACCGAATAATCAAGTTTCATTACAAGTGGTTAGATTTGGGGTTTTCAATTTTCACTTGTCTTCTCAGACTTAGTGAGAAGATTAAATGTGAACCGATAGAGTTTGAAATCAAGCTGGATTGTCGAAGTTCCGCTATTCTTGAACAGTTTCCCCGACAAGCAAATCCGGTTTAGTAAGAACTGCTTTTGTTATGCTTTCCTTCTGATTGTTTAATTGTTTGTATTTGTGTTTCTTTAGAATTATTATCTAAGCCACTAAAAACTTTAGGTGAAAGAACACCTCCTCTTCATCGGCAGGTAACTGGCTCGTAACCAATAACAGCCACAAGAGAGGAAGAGGTGGAGAGAGGTGGGGAGAGAGGTAAAGAGAAGGAGAGACACCCTTTGCAGCTTTGTTACATATATCTTGCTACAGTTTTCCATTTATCATTTACTTACGTATAAAAGAGTAAACCTGTCATGATGACGTCAATAACTGACCGCGAAGCACAGAGTCTGAAAGGCAGATTTACAAATCTGTTGGAAAATACGAGTGCTCATGGACTCGGTAGTATAGAACGAGCAGGCAACTGTGGATTTAGGAAGGTCTTCTGGACGGTGGTTTTCTCTTTTGCTCTGACAATGTTTGTCCTTCAGCTGTATTACATAGGCGTTGAGTACATATCCAAAGATGTGTCAATATCTGTAGACATTAAATACAGCAGGTATTTGAATTTCCCTGCGGTAACATTTTGTAATTTAAACCCAATCAAGTCATCCTCTTTGGAAAGAAGTGACCGCTTAAATGCTCTGTTAGGGAGTAGCGGTAGTTTGGATTCTGCGCAAACTGAGGCATCTTTGAACAATATCAACGACGCAAACACCCCACCATCACCAGGTGAAGAGATTGCAATGGTCACCGAAACAGTGGGTAATGACGTCACTGTGATCTCTATTGGGGAACAAACCACTGGTGATACAGTCAGCGCCCACACAACGACAGAGGAAGTATCCACTCTAGGAATGCCCCGACCACCAACCCCAATGGGAAAGAGAAAGAAAAGATCCGACATAGAGGTAAGCTTAGGCTACCAAGGGACGCTTCGAAGGACATATTATAAATAACAAAACGTCTGGGCCTGTTTTCAGTCTTCAGTTTCCATATACAGATGCTGTTTAGCTATAGGCTATTTAATTATATTTCCTTACTACAAAGAATCCTCTCGTTTCATGCAATGTGCTAGTGACGTCATCCTCATAATGACATATGACGTCATTATGCGGTAATGTGTTTGTTCTTCGTTGTCACAGACATCGAGACGAGCTGGATACGGAGACTGGACTTCTGTCAATTACGAAGCAAAGAATGATGATCTAGATCTATTACTCCAGGTAAACAAACAATTTTGATTAATGTTTTACGAAATGTTAATAACAATGAGAAACGAGATCCATTATTTTTCAAGTGCGGAAAATTACAGCTCTTTCTCAGTTACTGAACGTGTAATTGTCATACCATGATCTAATTCTTGACATTACACGGTCATGATAAGTCTCGACTTAAGGAAACTGGGAGTTGGAAGAGAATCAAGTTGTTTGGTTTTTCGTGCCAAGGCTCTATCGTTGGTGACTTTTCTTAACTTGTATTGACTCGGGCTTTGCTTCATTTACAGATTTAAGAAGCTACAATTTGGCCCATGAGAGATGAGTCTTAAATTCATCTGTATTGTTTGCCCACTCTCTTACCATGCCTTCCCCCTCTGCCAGCTATTCCCCCAATTTTAGCACGTGACGCTAAAAGTTCCAAACACTTTATTCCGTGCGGTTTGTATATAGTCCAATTTATTCCTAGTTATTCCGAAAGATATATATTAGACAGTTGTCTCCGGTAAGATACCCCGAATACGGTAACTATGAGTAAAATTTGATCACACCAGGTGTTCACTGAGCTTTTTCTGTATATGTGAGAGGGCAATAGCATTAACAAATTTACTGCCAATAATCAATAACGATCTGTCAATCTTCGTTTTAGATTTGTTTTCCCTTTGCGTTTATTATTTGTCTTGTAATTTGTATTTTAACTGTGAAGAAGAAAAAGAAGAATAAGAAAGGAAAAACCGAATGTACGGACAGACGAACGAACAGGATAATATGAATTTATGATACAATTGCAGGTAACTGACGGCATCGCAAGGATTCCTTACTCCGAAAGATACAGACTCGGTCATTCCATTGATGACATGCTCTTATCATGCACATGGAAAGGATTCACCTGCTCGCCAATGTAAGTCATAAATACTATACATTTTAACCATTTTCAGGTAAGCCTGCAGAAGATTTATGAAATTATCGGGCAACTATAGGCCTATGAGACATGAAATTCTGGCCAGGCATCATTTTAGTAGTTTGCGATTTCTCATTGTTCTTTGTTATATGTGATCCCTGTTGTCAAGGTTACAAAAAGTATAACATTCAATTATGAACTTGTTCTACTATAGCAGCCAGACTCGTAGCCAGAGTTCGAATTTTGGCTGATGTCCGTCCTTGGGAAGGGGCTGAGATGAAAATTGATGTAATCGTGTCCCTCATTACAACAACATATAGTACAAATAGATATGTTGCCAGTGTATATAATTTTAAAGTCATAAAGAACTTTTTGCCCCCACGCCAATCCCCACGTGGCTATGGGCCTGCTCCAGTGGATAAGTGGATTCTCTCTATATTATATTTTGTCGATTGTTCTGTACAATATCTTATACATTGCAAAAGTATTTATTCACGTCGAAAATTTTGCTGGCAAATAAGAGGCTTCACCAGGCCCGTCTCCTCCAATTAAAGACTAGGCTACATATGTTTATAAAGAATTATATGTTAGGCTACGTGTTGTCCAAAGTAAGAGGTGTTCTCAACAATTCAACCTTAATACCGTACGTCAGCGCGGATTTCTACATTATATATAATCTTGTTCGTTATGTCTAAAAGATGGGGAAAACTTGCCTTGCAAACACAAAACCAGCTTTTAGTAATTCATGTGATAAAATTTAACAAAGAGGATATTAATGCAGATGAAACAGTGCCGTGATCGGATAATTTGCAACTCCCTAATTTGATCCCGTCAACGAAACATTGAGCAATGTCACGACGGCAATGATTTACACCCTCCACGAAATTCCCGTTTGGATACATGGAAGCTATAGGCGACTGCACACAGATTTTTTTTTCCCTTCGTTCATATTGAACATTATCGTGACATAAAATAATAATAAAAAAGTGGTAATATGACACCCAACCCTTCCGTCCAGTACCCAAAATATCAGACTAAGAATGCTACATTGCTTCACTTACATAAATTGTTCTTTCAGTAACTTCACCCACTTCTTTAATTACAAACACGGTAATTGTTACACTTTTAACTCTGGACTGAACGGAACATATGAAGTATCGAGCAAGACGGGCCCTCTGTATGGTAAGTCTCTACCCCAGAAGTGACGTCACTAGAGGTTAGGTCATGGGGATGAAGTAAGGACACGGGGAAAGGTCTTGCGCCATTGTTTAGTTATGTTATACAACATTTTCATGGCAGGATGCAAACTGTATCTTCAAGGGTTAAATGTTTTGAAGCCGAGCGATGGAGGATGAAAACGTATTACTAAAGGAGGGGGTCGTGGAGGGAGAGGGATCGTGAAGGGAGAGGGGTCGTGGAGGGAGGAGTGAGGGGGAGCGTGGAGAAGATGACATTGGGGATTAGAGAGGTGTTCGTTTACTAAATTATCAAACTTGTTTTGTTTTTTACTTACATGAGGCTTGACGATGGAACTATACTTAGAGCAGACCGAATATATTCCTGCGATACAACAAGGGGCTGGACTTCGACTGAGCATACATGACCAGAAGACAATGCCATTCCCAGAAGACAACGGCATCAGTATCCAACCAGGGACAGAGACTTCCGTTGGAGTCAGAGCTGTAAGGCACCTAATTATCCCAGTTAAGCTTCAATAATATTGTAAATGTATACCCTTCATATAGAAAGAACACACTATTCGCATATATCCTTCACAACGAACAACATTTGCTACGCATATTTACCAACCAGGGTGTAGATTAGTGGGTGTGTAATGACAAAATCTCATGAATATTCATAAAAATAATTTATTTAAATCTTCAGTGCCGTCACGAATGCTTTCTATGTGTTTTGCTTAGTTGCTGTCTTTGATAACGGTGCGTTCTTTATATAATTCTTTGGACGTTGGATTTAAGAGCAGCTGTTCATGATTACTACGTGAAATTGATCTCCAGTCATTATCATTGTGCGCAAAATATGCTACAAGCTGTTTTCAATCTGTATGTCATAACAACACGAGAAAGAAAAAAACAGTAGTTAGTTGTTGCATTGTAGTTTGTTAGATTTTCGGGAAATGGCATTTTCGCAGGTGCGTTGATCTTTAATAATTTATATATCTGTCGTTCCACTTCTTAGGTTCTCTGACGCATATTTCGACTCAGACAAATATAGGCCTATTGTATTGAATATTTAACGATGTTGTACCGTTTACTATGTATGATATAGGTCCAACTAACAAGATTACCTGACCCGTATGGAGACTGCGTACCAGCCGAAACTACCAGCAGCCGTCAAAATATCTTCACGTCTTTCTTTGGCACAAACTACACGTTAGAGGTAAGCTGGAATATTTTATATTTTAAAGTTGTAACTAACCCCCCCCCCCCCTCATGCCCTCATTATCGCTATTTTGTACAGGTGTGGGTTGTAGGTAACTTGAGGTTCTGGTGGATTAGGGGTAGAGTTGGGGGCGGGAGTGGGGAGGGGGGGGGGGGGTGTGAGGGGCTTAATAGCCTGCTAGCGGAAACATATACTTTTCCCTAGAGAGAGTAATAAAGAGGAATGCGGAGCTTAACGGTCTAATCTTCTGCTTCTACGAGACCGTAACTTTCGGAAGTTTGGTTCTTTTTCTCGTTTTTGTTTTAGTCATGTGAGAAGAACTGTCTTCATGAAAATATCGTAGCATCATGTGGATGTGCAGATACGCGTTTTCAATACGATACATTGCACCCACCATGCCTATCAACGAATGATACACAAGGTAAGCAGTAAACTGCAGCATTCCCCCTTCACCCGCTAAATACATTACAGATGTCAAGTAAACCCGTCATCTCGTTCCTTCGGTTATTTTTGCCGTCCTCGATGTATTAGTCCTCACATAAGTGTTTCATTGTCTGCAACAGATGGGTATAGTTTCTTTGGTAAACTATGACGGAGAAAACAGTCAATTTTAGCATACTGAAACTTTGAACCAGTTATGATGATGAAGTTATGTTCAGAAGGTATTGAGTCATATTTTGTGTGCAGAATATCCCCCACCTTTCGAGGGGGTTGGGGGGGGGGGGGCGGGAGAACGATTCTCGTATTAGTTTCTCTTGGATCAGGGATCAATCTGGCTGCTCAGATTTGGGGGCGTAGTTCATATAAATCACTGTTTCAACCATGATTTTACATGTATTTATATTAATATCCTCAACCGGACATCTACATATCTATTATATTGTGATATTTTTTCTTATCATCTTTCATTTACCTTTATCAGTAGCTTGCCAAGAAGACGTCGAGGCTGCTTATGTCTACGAAGAGCTAAATTGTTCCTGTACTAATCCTTGCAGGTAGCACCCAACCAATAATTCGACCTATTACGCCTCGCGACCTGGATTATACACTATCAGCGCACAAACTGAAATACGTTTAAGTCGGGAGATTTTTTTTACATTCAGTCAGGGAAGAATAGGACCACTCCACCGGGCACAGAACAATCTCCAAAGCGGATCCAACGGGTGTGGGGTGTAGCATCCGCCCCCCCTCTTCACTGACCTAACAAGAATTTGTTTGGTTGCTGTATATTAATGTCTTTCATATGCGTCAAGCGCCCGTCGGGCAAGTGGGACCTCTCCGGAAATTGAAAAATCGATTATTTTTTCTTTTAGTCCTTAAAACGATCGTAAATTATCTTTTCGATATTCTTGTGGAATGATTACCATCGACATTTTGGCCACATCTTTCGTAAAAATCTAGAAACTAGGGAATTTGTACTGAAAAATTAACATATTTGGATTGTTTGGATTTCTTCTAGACTTAAGCCACAGAAAATATATATTTCTCGGGACGATTCATTTCGAGCCAATAAATATTGATAAAGCGCCCGTTATCTTTAGAAAGGGGACATATAGAAATATACAGACGTAAACATTTGCTTACTCGTAACAAGGATTTTCGTTACAATTTTGACAAAAAGCATGCCGAAATGAATGGTAACGATAGCAGTCTTTACATATAATTAGAAGGGCGCCCTGATCCATATGCATGATTTTGACAAGAATCGAAAAGTCGAGATTTTGGGCTAAAATTGAAAAAAAATCATAAGGCTATATAAAGCCTTACAAAAATTTGGGTATAATTTCTCAGAATTGGTCAGGGTGTTCTCTGTGGCCTCCCAGGGTCCCATATGAGTATTTTGCACCAATTTAAAGTAGGGTTCTATCAAATTCTCAGCCTGAAGTGTTCAATGTTTTACTGATCGTACTTTATTTCTTACAAAATGGATCATGGAAGGGTGATAAAATATTGCCCGATACTGTTAGTAAGCACATGTTTGCCCTCCACCTGAACCCCGCCCCTGCCCGTCCCTTCAAATTCTGATGGTTTCACTGCCTCTCTCAATTTTCCCCATTCCCAAATAAAAACGCTCTTCCGGCGATTTCACCTATATTTAGTGATCATTGCATCGTGTTCTCTTTTTCACCGTTCACATTCGCTATGGCCATTTTTCTCTTTCGAATTACAGTGAAAGGGTGTATGCCCTTACCACTTCATCGGCAATGTGGCCTAATGAACAATACAAGGTAAGCATATATGATCTGTCTAGTTTTCTTAAATCAAGTTACGATGTTTACTTATCTTGACTTGACCTGCACTTTTCCCTAATTTTAGACCTTTTTTCTTTATAAGCATATATAACAATACACACACCCACGCACACATATATATGAATATATATATAAAAATATTTAAATATATATATATATAAATATATATATATATATATATATATATATATATATATATATATAAATATAAATATATATATATATATATAAATATACATATATATATATATATATATATATATATATATATATATATATAAATATATATATATATGCTGTTGTTGTAGCTCTGATAACGGGTTACCTTAAGCCTGAGCTCTAAATACGTATATCTCTCCTCCTGCAGTTTTATTCACTATTGTTTCTTTTCTTTGTTAACAGCCTACCATTGTCTCTCAGCTGGGTGACGTATCGGCAGATATCAGGGCGAGTCTTAAAGCAGACGAAGATTTTATTCAGTAAGCAAATGGCTGCAGTCATACTGTCTTCTATTTTGAGTCAGAGTGTTGCTGTATTAATTGCATAACGTTCGGCCAGATACGATCAGTAGTGTACTTGTCCGGGATTTTCCGGGAACGCGAGGAGGGCGGTGGGAGATGATTGTGGCAAATAAGTCGGCCTATGATTGTAAATGGATAAAGACTGAAAAATAAACGATCACATTGACGATGGAATAGTGTTGTCGATAAAAATTGATTTCTACTTGTTTTCCTTTCTTGTAACTTCAGTGAATGAAACTGCTGGTTATTGTCTAATCGAGATGGAATTATTAGTATTAGTTTTGCCTTTTATCTGGGCTTGTGAAATTTTAAATATCTACCGTATCCATTTTCAGGAAGAATGTTCTCAAGTTAAACGTTTACTTTGAACATCTGAACTATGAATCCATAGAACAATCTCCAGCTTATACGGTAAGAGTTTTTTTTTTTTATCCTACTTTCATCTTCTGTTAATTTTCTTTTAATTTCCAAACTAATAAATTAATTAATCGTTTGATAAAAATGTAACAAAACGGCATGCCCAAATTAAATCTTTTATAGGGTCCAAATAGCATACACCCCCTTCCTAAACAGGCGGTGCAGATGGGTACGATGGGCGCTGAGAACAAACATCTCATTGGCTACCATTTAAAGGGTCGTCCTTTTCCTCTTAATTGTATATAATTAAGGAGTACATAATTCTGTATCCCATATTAATTACCCCCCCCCATACCTTATGGGCTTCTTGGTTGCCCCCCCCAGGCTGAACTTACCCCTCACCAGGCTTGTTCCTTTGAATATCTGCATCAACAAACGCTACAGACACCAGTATTTGGCATTGTACGCTTGGTTATTTTCAGGAGCTGGACTGTCTAAGTGACATCGGTGGTCAAATCGGATTGTGGATTGGTTTCTCAGTCATCACATGGTTTGAATTTGGCGAATTTATTGTCGATGCCTTGATTATAATTTGGAAGAAATCATTCAGATGTGGACAGCAACGTAAAACGACACCGACTGTCAGTGAAAACACCGATTTTACCGGGAGACCATTAGGGCCAGCGTATAACATGGACCGAGAGAAGACAGTTACTGATAAAGTAATGACCTAAGCATAGCTTCTCCAAGGGATATATATTTTAATTATAATTTAACACAACCTCGTGAAATCTTATTTAACTATTAAAGCAAAGATAAAAGTAAACCTACTTGTATATCAGTATCTGTTACTACAGTAAAACCGAAAATCACATCAATTAGAGGTCTTTCAAATTTATGCAAAATTTTGATAGGCTTATTACAACACTTCATTGTCTGTATTTGGAGGCAACAGTTTGTAATTCACTAATGAGCAGACAAATAATTTGTAACCAAATGTATCTCTTACTGCAATGTTTCTTTACGTTTTCCATTTCTCGCACCCCTCAGCAAATGCTTTCAGAAAACTTTTTGTCTATGCACTTAGCTATACCCCCTCCCCCCCCATACTGGAGTTCAGTGACTCATACCTCTAGGGGTTGTATGCACCCCACTTTCAGAACCCTGTCTTAGATCAAGGGGCATCCAACTCTGTGTAAATGTTACCTTATGTTTTAATTTTGCAATGCTAAAAAGGAAAGGGTTTGTTTTGTTCTGTATATGATTTTGTTCCAGTGCCAACAGGTTATTAGTACTGTTTTCTGTAGAAAAATCATGGGCAACCCTAAAACAGATCACATGCACTCTACCATACATATATATATTTTTTTAAATCATGATCTGAGAGTCATCAAATTGTATGCAGTTAAAATTTTCATGTCAGTTCATTTACGAGAATGAGAGGTTGTGGTGAGTCGTGTACATATAATGTTGATAAAATTTACAAAGCAGGGACGGGGAGATAGGTGGGTAACATGGGGGGGGTGCTGACCATACCTCTGCACTGCACGTAATTATCTCCAGAAACATATTTTTGGGCCAAAAATTGAATGTTTGTGTCGTTGTGAAAGTGGAACACATGGCCTATCTGTTTACATTTAGAAAGAATGGTTCAAAAACTATAAAACAACAGGAATAATTCATTCTTAGATGGATAAATCTCGCTTCCGTTTAGTTTATTATTAGAAATTACAAAGAGAATGATGAAAGATAGTTTTTTATAGTATGAAGTGTTACCAAATGACATGGTACAATAAATTGGAAATACATTTTTACTTTTCATTGGTTTATAAAGGATTCAGAAAAGCTGCTACGAAGAAATGATTGTTTTCACAAAATTTAAAATTGCTCTGAAGATTACTAATACAATGCTCTGATTTTTCTTGGTCCCTCTTTAATTTAAGAACAAATAAATTTGGTTCCAGATTCAACACAGTTTAAGCTTTAATATGGTAGACGATTTCACACCACGATGAATATCAATATCATTTTAAGTAAATAATCTACTGTATGTATGAGGTTTATCTGCTACATAAAAAGGTGTTACATAATAGACAACTTTTATAACATGATGAATTTCTCTTTTTGTCCATCTTATGTAAGTAATTTATGTTCCAATTCTTATTTTGGCTTTCTAAATCAAGGCTTCGATATACTTTGAAATGTTTCACCTTTAACAGTAAAAAAAAAGAAAAAGGACTGTTTGTCTTTGATAGGCAATAAAACAAAGTTTCACGGCAAACAACGATATTTAAGGCACAGGATGAGAACGAAAGAAAGAGAACTGGAAGGGTACTATGTGAGTAGCTTCATGGAATGGCAAGGGGACAACCTCTCCGAACTCCGGACTTGCTGAAACCAGCAGTCAAGTCTTGACCTTGTCCATTCAGAATCAGGGAAGAAATACAACCTTGTAAAGAGGCTGTGATGATACCCGTTGTTAATTCAGACTTTCTGTCGTCTGCAAATGAAATTGAAATCAAATAAATACGATCGTTAGTAATCAGAGCTTATCTTCTTCTGGATTCAACAATTAAAAATTGATCAGTTATTGCTCGCAAATATGCTAGAAAGTCAACTAAATGGTCAGTCATATTAATACTTCTACAATCATCTTACTTTAAAAGAAATCATCTCTCTATCTCTCTCTCCATGGGATGTTCTTTCGTGTAATGTTATGCTTTGCAAAATCTGGGCATTTTTGTTTTGGAGGATCACAATTTCAACGGAAACAATACCGAAAACTGCTAGCAACTTTAAATGCCCTAACTTTGCAAGCAAATACAAATGACTTTTGAAAGATGATAAAGAACACCTAGATATCTATCAGATTTTGAAAGCTATTAAGTGAATTAACAGCATGATGGAGCATCATTTGGCAATATGAAAAATTCTTTACTATTATTCTTTATTTATAACTTATTTTATAATTTTTATTTTATTTCTGTTTTTCATTCTTTCCTCATTTAACAAGATTTTGTCTTTAGAAACATAGCTATTCAAAACCTGCAATATAGTCATTGTAACTCGAAAAGCAATGTTACTTTAGAAAAAGCAAAGTAAAGATAAAAAATTCAACAATTTAACAGTTTTTTTACCTTGAATTCCTCCAATGAACATTGGACCTTGGATGTTAGTGGTCTGTCTCTCTGCAATGGCTGTCTCATCCATGGCTCCACCATCTATTGATATTTGAACAGAGGTCTCTGTGATCCTTAACGATACTGTGTGTGCTTTACCATCACAGATACCATATCCAACAAGTCCTGTGGCTCTCACCACGGTTGGCTGTGCTGTACCATAATTAGCAACCACTCGCACCTAAATATTCAAAACATTAATAAAATAAAAAAAGATGTTTCAATGATGTTTCAAGGGCAATCAGAATGTGTGGGGCAGGTGGCACATAAGCCTCACGAAAAGTTTGCTCGGTTATAGACCACCCTGTACCCTGCCAGAGTCTTAGCCCCACCAATCTCCAATATACAGCAAAGACCACATAACCACATTTCACTAAGCTTATCTTTCCATTCCGTCAAAGATTCTTCACCAGATATATATAGCTAATTTGTTTACATCATTATCACATTGCATATTTAAAATGATGACGACGTCTGTTAACTTTCAATACAATCATCAATACTATAAGTCAGGACCTACCACACTTTAGTAGCAGATGTACATAGCATAAGCTACTTTGCTTATTGGGGCTGATTTTGCTTATTGGGGTTAATTGGGGCTGAAGTTGTTATTGAATGTTGAGGCTATATACCAGATATTTGTACATATTCTTGAACTGGGATAAGGCAGTGAAAGACCAAACAGCTACATCTTAAAAAACTTTACAAAAAAAACACTTTATATATATATTGATTTATATGTAGTTTAGATACAAATATTATTAAAAAGGTTGACTCACTCCTCCATCGAATATATCTAAAGCAACAAAGGATGTCATGTTCTGGAGAACAACAAAAAGAAGAGCCTCCTTTTGTGAAGTAGTAATCTCCATCTCGACCCTAAAATTATCGGTGATAGTAACATCATCATCTGTGTAGAGGAGATGCAAAATATTATCAGGATTTTCAAACTTTACAAAAAGATTTGGAATTGAATGTCTGTAATCTGTGCATGTTTTTGTCCCTTCTGTTACTTGTCATTTAGCCTTGGAAGAAGATCCTGCTAGGATCGAAACGTCAGGCCAACTTACTTTTACACAGATCTCATGATAACAGGAAAAGAAGGTATTATACTAGCTTTGCAATTGACCAGAAGAAACAGTTCTTCAATGGACTTAACACAGAACAGAGATTGTTACTAAGTTACCAGTATAAGTCACAATTATGCATAAACATTAAGGAAAGTCAAAATTGAAAATTAAATGACTCAGAGAGGAAACATGCTTAGAAGACAAAAACTGGTGTCACTAGTCTAACTGCTTATATTGGATTATTTTCTTCAGTTTTCGCATATTTTTACTGATTCACTGTACACACACTTGTGAGGACAACCTCTTGCACAGCCAAGGTTTCTCAGAGATACTGATAAGTCAAACTCTAGTTCATTTAAGCAGTACATAATTTAAAGTTATAATAATAACAGAATAATTTACACAATACACCTTCATGAAACACAAATATGTTATAATTCTATACATCCAGCAAAAAAAGAAATGTCTTTTTACTTTACCTATCTGCTTCCTCAATTTGACATATGATATGAGGAAAATCATATTTATTGACAAAACAAAATTATTTTTGTTTACTTACACAGCTGTAAATATCCACTTCCATCAAAGTATGTATTCAGGTTAACATCATTCTGTTCACATAACTCAACATTCTTCCTTTCATCCGGTGAGCTACAAGAAGGATTAATGATCACGAAAGAAACATACGTATTGATTACAGCTTTGTCCCTAAGATTGGTCATGAGCATCAATAGAAAAGAGCTGGATGGTAGAGAGGAGGGTGTGGGGTGGAGGGGGGTGGCAAGTGGGACAACTGTGCCTCAGTGGCAGGGGTACTAATGACTTTATTTGGAAAGCTAATTTGCCAATGTGCGTCTCACATTGTCAAAAAGACAGATACAGATAAATCAAAATGTGTTTTGTGACATGAAATTGACCTAACATCAGGGCTGGAACGGGAAGAGAGGGGAGTGGGGTAGAGAGGGAAGTGGGGTAAAGAGGGGGGGTATGATGCATGCTGGGGTAAGGAGAAGACATCCATCTGTATAGTGTTCTTACCTTAACGGCAGTACCAATTCCCTTTCAAAGTTACCACTGATTTCCAGACTCCGGATGCAACCATCAAAGTAGCTTCCATTCTGTTGACAATATCAAAAGCAAATGTTATACTGCACTATGAACAAATATATGGGTATCCTTAACACACAGAAATGAGCTTTGCAAAGAAATGACTTAAATCAGAAAGGACCATACTCTCTAGGAAGAGTTATTATGTCATGACTGAAATCTGTCCTGCCCAGATCAAACCTTAGAAAGGTTGAGGTTGACTGCATCACAATTCTTTTCTATTTTTTTTTCAAATTTTTCTAATATTTGGTGATTGTATCTGGCAACAGCAGAATGATTGATGTAAGCATATGCAAATTGAGCTGTAAAATTGTTCATTTCATTTTTTTTCTTCATAATATTTTCTTCCCTTATCCACAGAGGAAAAATGATATTTCTACAGAATGTTTGCATAATCATGGCATTCTATTTTGGGGAGAAGATTTTCAAGTTAAACAAATATTCCAAAAATTAAAAAAATCAATCAACAAAAAGGTTACAATAGGAAAGTACAGCTTTGAAGAAAATCTACCGTGATGTAATCAGAAACCAGTCACAATAATCAATACCTAATTGGAACAATCAAGTGTTTATCCAGTCAAAATAGATGACTTTCAATTAACCATAACTCAAGTTATGGAAAATATATTTACAGGAGGTTTTTCAATGGTACATTAATAGTGTTTCTCTTTAGGTTATTAGTATAACAGTAACTACCACTGGAATATCCCTTTAACGTTTTTATGCTAAGCCTAATCACATCCTATGATTGAACTAGTCTACAAAAATCTGACACCTTTATAGAGACTTATAATGCCTTGTGTTATAAAACTATACGGCTTTACCACCCCCATTTTGCCCAGGGTTGTACTCCTTCCTATCCATAGCAAATATTCTCATGCTTTGTTAATTTATAAAAAAAAAAAATTTAAAAACACTTTCGTCGATGGTCACATCTCCTTTGACACTGTAGCCATCGTTACAAAACTAATAAAACTTACCACGGAAGATGAAATGAAACTGTTAGCTACAGTTGCTGGTATACCTCCAACATAGAGGTCAGTCCGAACGTTAATCTGTGACAAGTCGCTGGTTGTGCTTTGACCGTTGGACTCGTACTCGCCCGTCTCGTCTACTAAGATTGCAATAAATCTGTTGATTCTTAGAACTGTAGTCTGGGTAAGAAAGAAAAATCAAAATAAAACAAAAACTGTTTTTCGCAAAACTGCTTATATACTAAAGAGCCTGTGTCAGAGAATGTGTAAAAGGAAGTGGGCCTGACATTTCGATCCTAGCAGGATCTTCTTCAGAGGCTGATTGAAGAAGATCCTGCCTCTGAAGAAGATCCTGCGAGGATCGAAACTTCAGGCTCACTTACTTTTACGCATGGGTAAGAAAGAAGGCAGAGACAGTGGTATCGGTCAATTTGGAAAATAATGTAATATTAAAGCGAATTCAAAATGTAAATTCATTATTAGCTCTAGTTTCGATAAACAAGCATCTACATCAAGATTAAATGGAATAGAATTTTTTGACTTAGGTGAATATTTGGACAGAATGCAAATGATGCAACTTTTAGAGTTGGTCGAGTGAGTGTGTACTGAAAAGTACCTGATATAGATGTTAAGAATATAAAAATAAAAATAAAAAAGCCTTGAAAAAAAATTAAACAAAATCCTCACTTTTAAGGGAAAAAAGGAAAGAACAGAAAGGTAAATAATAACAAAATAATATAAGCTAAAAAATAAAAAAAAAACTTACTTTTACACAATAAAAAAAAACATGCACACAGAAACATAGGCAAGTATTAATCTTCCATTACTGAGCTTTCCCCTCATAACTCTATACCCAGACTATTAGAGTGATCCCTTATATTTAAAGATGCCACCTCTCAGAGAGCATCCTCACCTGGTACCACACTCCGGTGTCGTATTTCTTCTTGGTAGAAACGTTCAGTTCACCGATACTGGTGGAGCTGGTCATCATCCTGAAGGAAAGTTTGCCGTTGTCCAGCATCAGCGCGAACCACTCGGATGGGTTGGTCTTCTGGTCGGCACCGTAGTACAACACACCGTCTGAAACATGTGCTCGGAATTGTAACGTAATCACAAAACTGTAAGGACCAAAGGAAAGTTTTACAGGTACAATATCTGTCGTGTATTAATTCCTTTCGTTTGGTAGGTAGGTCTTGGAAATGACCAGTAACTGCTATTTGAAGCTACTGATGAGTCAAAATACACATTATGAGGATGGCAGGTGCTGGGGATATGATTTCTTGTTATGATGTGACAGTGATAAGAAGAATTTTATATAGTTTCTTATTGAAAATCTCTTTTGCATGCTTTCGCAATAGACATGTTTTGTGTCCAGGAAAAAAAGTTAGAAGAAAATAAAAACAGAAAACCTGTTACCAAAGTATTTTGAGATCAGTCCAGGCCAATGGACCGAGGAGTGTCACATGACCACAGTTATAATAGCAGCGAAAAACCATGAGACTCATTTCTTTGTTTTCAAAAATTAACAACTCCCGTCAAGTAAATTTGTGATAACCTCACCTTAAGAGGAAATAATCTGCTTGAAATGGTTCTAGCGTGAAAGCCAAATAGCTCTCTGGATCTATAGCTCCGAATCTGTAGACGTCAGGATATGGTACCGCCACAACGGGACTCTGGCAGCTCTGCGGGGACTGGGTACCCTGTCCTGGTGTATCCGTAGGGTATGGCAGGGGAGGGAGCTCCTCCACCTCGGGGGAAATGCCATTCAATACCAAACCCTTCTCCTTGATGACAACCTCCGGGTCATTGAGATTTGGTGAGCTAACGGAAAAAGAGGGGAGTAGACGTAGGAGTATAAAGATTAAATTTTATGAAATATTTGGGAATCTGAAATCAAAAAGGGAAGGAAATTATGCAATCAGTTATAAATATATTGGATATATTGTATTAAGTCTCTGGAAGTGTGATATTGGGTGTCAATTAATCAATCGATCAGACAAATCAATCAATCTTTATCATTCATCACTGTCTAAAGCCTGAGCTGCTTGACGGAAACGCAAAGGAAGAAAATATAACCGACAGGAGTGATAGTAATGACTTTTCCTAAAATTTGAGCAACGAGGTGAACGACCAAAATCACGCCGATACGTTTTGAATGCTTCTACTCGACTCGAGTGAGTACACTATTAAAGATTTGATGAAACTAAAAATGTGAGGGATTCAACTCGACAATCCAGACTGACTTGACTTGACAAGAGGTCTGTGATAACTTATGTAAGAGCACCGATTGGGTATGAATTTGTTCAAGTATGTGCCATCCTGTGTATTTTAATCCCAACAATTTTCACTACCAACAAGTTCAACATTACTTACAAGTTATTGATGGAAAACTGGTTCATATCTCCCGAGAGGGATTTTCGGATCGGAAATTGTCCTCCGATGAGAACTGGAATGGTTGCTGGGACTCCTCCTAGGTAAAGGAAACTGTTAGATAGTCCATTAATTTGGATACCATCTGTACCCAGCTGACGGTTACTGTAAATTGTAGCTTGGTTGTTAACTTTGAGAGACACGCTGAAGAAAAGAAAGAAAGAGAAAACTATATATAACTTATATTTATTTGCAGGATCAGCACCCAATCGATTTGTAGTTTAGATAATTTAAAATAAAACAGCCTAACAGTCATGTTCGTTGTTGATACATAAATAACACTGTAACTTGTGATAAACCAGTTCCACAATTGCTTTTTTTTATAATTTGTAAATCCACTGGAATGTTCACATAGTGATAGCAAAAAGGCGGACACATCCGAGGAAACCCTAAATTATAAAACGTACCTGAGAGCAGTAAACTGGATGGCAACAAGCTGCCACTGACCAGTGTTGAACTTTTGACCCTTGGTTTGAAGTGGTTCAGACAGTCCTTTTCCAACATTGTAATGCACAAAGATGTTGCCATGGTAAAGTGTTACGTAGAAAAGTTTGTTCTGTAAGGAGGAACAAAGCGAAGCTACAGTAAAGAAGTGAAGCAATACAAAGGTTTTAAACAGTATTCTAAATAAACAGTTTTTCAAAGAGTATGTTTCCTTTACTTCTCATCTCCTAGTTTTATTAAGAGCTATACTTGTATATAATTAGTCAGTGAATGAATCATATCTTCTTTCATTAATTAGTTCATTTGATTGATGATAAACTGTTCATTTGCTCTCTTTTGTTCATTTGCTGATTTGATCATCTTCTCTGTGGATTCGTTCCTCTTTTGTTGTATCCATTCACTTTCTCATTCCTTCATTCATTCTCAGTTTCATTACTCTTTTGGTCTGTTCCTCGGTTGATTGATTTACTGAATCTTTGACATCATCAATCTCACGACATCTAAAACAATTATGCCAATTACAGTGGCAATTCCAACCTCCCACGATGAAGTGAATCAACCCCCCCCCCAAAAAAGAAAAACTCTGCACTTCTGTGAGTAATTTTAAAATCATAAAATAATATAACAACTCTTAATTATTTTTCAAATTATTTTTATTTTTAAATAGACAATAAATTAATAATTTATATGTAATAAGTAATTATATGTAATAAATTTATTATATAATAAATTATATAAAATAAAAATATATAAAATAAAAATAAAATAATAAAAATAATAATAAATTAATTATATAATAAAAATAATAAATTAATTATTTTTCAAATAAAAATAATTTTTCAAAGATTGAAAAGTTAACAAAACAACTCACAAACGACTGAGAATCATAAGAGTAAGCAAGTATTCCATCAGGATGCTCTGTCTTGAAGTAAAACTGTAATGACCGAGTGAACTGCAGCTGATCTGGCAATGCTAACTGTGCATAGGCTAGATCTCCTCTGAAGCCGAAACCAGTGGTGACCTGTACACAGAGACGACGAGGAACATTTCATTAAGTAATTAATTTCTCCTCATTTTGAAATAACATTGTAGATTAGATTACATCACTTATTGATTATGCTCAAAATTAAATGTGCTATTTGAAAAAAAGCACTTAATCAAGAAAGAAATATTTCTTAGTCATTTTACTTGTCACTGTACTAAGGTCAGGAAAAGTTTTGTTTTGTTTGCCGGTTTGGAAACTCTCAGAACTCAGTCTGTACATGATCACTGACCCGTTCCCTTAACCTTTTTTGGAAACCTTCTCCCTCACAGACCCCTTTTTTCTACAGACACCCTAGGAGTTAGATTTTAAATACCTCTTCTAAACAGCCAGTAAACTCCACCCCTTCGGGGTTCACTGCGATGTCTGGAATAACTGCTACCTGCTCCAGAATTCCAGTAGTACTGTTGATAACATTTAGATTCCTCATACAACCAGCAAAACTAAGAGAAGTTGGTCCTCTCCTAAGGGAAGAGAAGACAGATAGAGAGAAAAAAGAGAGTTATTTTGATTATTAATTACATCTAGTTATTTGACTTGTCAATAATCGTTTCTTTAACAAGTCAATTCTTCCTATTATTAATGATCAACTTGGTTATGTCTGTTGTTTTAATTGTTATTAATTACACTGTTTTTCATGTTTTGCTAATCATGAGAGATAAAACTATGCAGAAAAAATCTTTTTAAAAAGAAAACATGAACAACTGTTCAACAAAACATCAAGATTCATGACATACACAGAAGTATCCCCAACTTGACCTTTATTCTATTTTCTTGGTATACAAGGTGTGTTGTTGCAAGCTTGGTGTTATCCTTGGTGCTTTTCTTGATAGCTTTTGATTAATCTTGGTGTCAGCTTGGTGTTCATTCTTCATCACGATCACTCACAAACATCCCTTTGCTTCTAGTGACTGTCATTTGCAATTTATTTTATGATGAGATCATTTATAACAACCTGTATTGGATTTCTGTGTGAGTACCTTAAAAACATCAAGTAGCTAATTTATAAGCAGAATGATTAACCCAAACTGTCTCGTTAGATCGTGATGTGTCTGACCATGTGGACTTACGTCGCCGAGTTTGCTGGATCTGCTGAACCGAGATAAACTTTTGGTGAATTCTTCAGATTTGGAAACGACAGAGGGTAGAGAGTTCTTCTTTCAATCAGTTCTCGTATGGTTCCATTGGTGTAACTGACCTCCATTTTATAATTTGTAGTATTGTAACTCACAAGAACCTGCACGCGATGAGATAACAAAGAGGAATAACAGGTTAAGAAGAAAAAGAAGAAGGACTAGATGGAGGAAGTAGGTTGGAGGAGGAGAAGGTGAAGGAGGAGGAGGAGAATGAGGAGTAAGAGAATGAGGAGGAGTAAGAGAAGTTGGAGGAGGAGGAGGAGGGGAGGGGGAGGAGGAGGTGGAGGAGAAGGAGGAGGGGAGGGTGAGGGGGAGGAGAAGAAAAGTTCCTTGTATGTGACCAGGGTTGTCACCACGCCGGGCGCCGCCGGGCGGTGCTACCCAGTTCTCAAAAATTCCGCCCAGTACTCAAGGTCAATTTCAGCCTTACCGCCCGGCACAAATTAGCCTACAGTACCGCCAATAAGTAACTTGGTAAAGATTAGCGCGATTCAGTGCAAAACGCAGCTTATCTGTAATTAACCCCGCTCCAAATAAAGGCACGCAAATTCCCCTCGCTCGCTATTCACCACCGACACAATGGGAGTGAACAGATCGATACAACGCTATTCATAGCGTGGAGGTAGCGTAAACCGATTGCTTGTAACCAACACACGTTATATGCAATTGTTTATTGTAAACATCCAGAGTAGGCCTACGAGTACGAGTACGAAGTTTACGAACTTTGACTGAAAGAAAGTTTTAAACAAGAATAGTTTCATGTTGAAGGGCAAAACCTTTTTATACATGTTTATTTTATTCCCCGATATGTTCTGGTTACCAGAAGTAATAAAAAGCAAGAAGGAAACTTCGTGCCTTATCCTTTCGGGGTAACATATCATTTTTAGTAGTAACATTAGGCCTCGCGTTTTGTGTGGACTTTAGGCACATTAGGCTAGGAAACGTTGCACTGAGTACTCCCCCAGGACGCGGATCACTGTCACAAATTACCCGGCTCTAAAAATGGTCTGGTGACAACCCTGTATGTGACATATATCTCTCTGGCATTGAAGCCCTCAATCCAGACTGCTCTCACTTACATTTATATGTTCAATCACTATGACATCACTATTTGTTCACATTTTGTTCATATTTGACAACAAAAGTGAAATAACTCATTTTATTGAAAGGTCATGAGGGCAGCAATTTTTTTGGTCATTGTGAAAACATTTGATCATCTCATTATTCTGAACCACACCTCTTACAAGTTTAACAGTGGCTACACAAGGGTGCTCAAGACCAACACAGTCCCTTTCATCCCCCCCTCTCCCTGGGCCTTCCCTCCACCATCCCAACTCTTCCCGTTATTTAGCTATGAAAATACTATGGTGCGCTCTTTTCTTACCTTGTACCAAGTAGCATCGTTGTACATCTCAGAGCTTGGTATAGTATATTTGGCATTCCCTGCGGTGTTGATTTCAAAGACGACTCGACCCCCACTAAGGAAAACACCTACGAGGAACATGATAGTGACATTGAGACAGGTCTCTCTGAGATGACATGGCAAGTGGGTTGTTAAAGTGGTTATGTTTGGAATAATGGAGATATTATTTCCAAGAAACCAAGGTAAATTTACAGCTTCACTTTGATACAACTGAAATAACACTGAACAGTACCTTATCATAGAGAGATTGAGGGGAAGAGAAAGGGGCCAAGGAAATGTAACTTTGTTTTGTTAAATTCCATTCATGATATTTATGATTGCATTCAGGAAAATCTAGAAGGAGAGAGTATGTAGAGCCACCACACTTCCCTTCTAACCAGAAGCTTAAGTTGAATTTGACATTTAAAATGTGGAATGGGAGGAAGGAGAACTCATTCCCCGTAAAAACAAATTCCACTTGAAGTATGACTATAGATAGATGCAATTATAAAAATATACGATCTAGAGGGAGGCTATAAACTGACACCACTTCCAATACCCCTATTTTATAAGCTAAATGTGATGGTTGGTTTTGTGTCTCTTTTAACAAACTTTCATTAGCAGTACAGAGGCCCCAAACCAACTCCTAAAATGTATTACTTTTCTTGCTGTCTTACCGATGTATGATATTAGATCAGGTCTAGTGACTGATAAGATGGTAGCCTCTGAGACAGAGGTTCTGAATTCCAGAGAGATGGTATTCTGTGACTGGATATCAAAATCTGGCAAGGATAGCTGTAAGAGGACAAAGAATAGCCTTGTTTTAAATAAAAACATTTCCTCTTTTAAAACTCCTTGAAGCTTCCATTAAATTAAAATTAATACAGCTCTTGAGTGCACTTTCCACCACTACTCCTCATTTTTTTTCTTGAAATATTGGGTGGAGGGTGATGTTTGAGTTACAAGTAAAATTAACATCATCGTCATTGTCATCATCATCCAGTAACAGGTTTACAGGAGATCTCAAACAACTTCTGTGATAATAATGCAACAAAGAAAAAGATGTTTTCCTCATTGTGGCAAACACAAGTACCCACATATCATACATTCCTTACCCCCCCCCCCCGCCTCCTCTTCTCCTATTACTCATGGACTCTATCCTATCATGACAAGAAAGGAAGGCACTTTAATTTGTTTGAAGTAGAAAGCTTGTAGAGTCACTTCCTATGCTTACAGTGTATCTTTTCATTTCATCGCATGTTTTTCCACTTAATGTTTAATATCTCTGATTAACATCCCCCCCCCTCCCAACCTCCCTGACTGCAATAGATACATAACAAACACAAATAGCAGTGAAATAATCAAGGTGCTTATAATACATTTAATGATCTTGAGAAGGAAGAAGTAAGTAAACTAGCTTAGAAAGAAACAGATTTTAAACTATATTAACAATAATCACAAAAAACCCACAAATGAAAGAAACTATTTTCCAAAGTTAAATCCTACTTCAACATCCCCCCCCCCCCCCCCAATATAATCTCATCTCAAGTATCACATTTGGATGATGTTTACTACCTTTGTTGGTATCCATATGAGTGTTTACCATACTGTTTGATCTATTTCTCTGTAGAGTTAAGACTTTCATTGAAGTAAAAGTAAAAGCTAAAATAACCTGCAGGGATCCAAAACCGCCAAAATTGATGCCATCGATAGACGAGGGCAGTGTTGGATCGACCTCTGCCGGTGCTGCGCAGCAGGAAGTGGACCCTTCTAGTTGGTACGGCTGCCAAAGATCAAACTCTTCCTTCTCGAAGCTAAAGTCGGAGATACAGCCGGTGAAGTCGTTGCTCAGAGCTAACGTCAACTGTGAGATGAAAAAAGAGAAGAAAAGAGATTAGTGAGATTAGTGAGATGAAAGAATTAGTGATATGAAAGAAGAGAAGAAAAGAGATTAGTGAATCCCGTCTTTGGGCAACACGACATCGTTTAAATTAGGTCATTAGGTTTCTCGTTTTGATTTGGTTTGCTGTAGTTTATTTGTAACTATTTGATTAAATTTAGTCTGAAACATAAAACAACTATTTATCAGAAGGATATGAAACCTCAAAAAACAAAGTGAAGTTGAGAAACCTGATTACTTATTGCAATGGCTGAAATACCCCGTCTGTATTAAAGCATTATATTTAATACGCTTTTTGAATTGTTCAAAAAAGTCAGCTGATTCATCATTTTTGAATGGATCGATATTACAGTATATCAAGATAAAAAGAAAATTAAATCAATTTGAATAACTGAAATTAAATGATGTAAAATTTTGTTACTTTTTGGAAATAAATGAATGAATGAATTGAATGAATGAGATATATCAGTCTAAGACCGCTGTTCCAATTTAAGATTAAAACTTAATGATCACTCTGCAAGAGCACTACCCAAGAAATCAAGCGTCATAAAATAGAAGAATAAATGAAGTATTTGAACCAGTTTGACATAACCTGGGAATACAAAAATTGTTTTAAATTAAATTTTCCTTCTTTCCTCTTGCAAGAAAAAAAAATTATAAGGGAAAATATGACACTCATCGAAGCAGGTGTGAACGAAAGAAAACAGAAAGGAATAAAAAACAGAATGATAAATAAAGAAAAAAACCTCCACAGGATAGTAGAACTGATTGAAATGGCCAAAATACCAGTTTAAAGCATTCAAGAACCCACTAGAGACACTCTCTGATAACAGACTAAAGAAGATAGGAATTAGTAACATATCAAGGTTTATTTTTTGCTCTTATTCTTTTCTACGACAGAAACCAATCTATCATTCAGATGAGCTTGAAAAATGGCATCGCAGCAAGAAGACTATAAATACTTCCCAGATACAAATGGTTCCATCAGTCTAACCAATTTCTCTACTGCAGTCTTGATTTCAAAAGAGATTTCATAAAAACTGTTTGGGAAGGAGAAACATCGTCCAAAAAAGTGACAGCAAGACATTGAGGAATTGAGCCTAATTTTTGGGCACACTGCAACTGTGCTACTTTATGCATAATTTACAATGTATGATTCAAAACCAAATACTGAGACGACCTTTATAATAATAATAATCAGCAATTATTTTTACTATGCTTAAGCGACCACATATGTGGGAGAAACATGCAAGGGCTTATGGATAACACCTTACACGTCGGGTGGCTTCCAATTCAACAGTTTAAAAGGATTGTCTGGTGGCCCAAAGAAGTTGCCTTAAAAAATAGTAAATAATTTTCCAAACATGTTGTCAAAGTATGAGAACGCTAATGTTGCGTTTGACAGAGAAACGATTTTTTAATCGTTATGGATAGACACTTCAAATATGATTTGAACAGTACAATACGTGACGTCAGCTCTGCCATAGCAGATTGCGTCATAACCCACCCTCCGCACAGTACCTATACGGTAATCACAACAAAAACAGCGTGTGTATACAGATAAATTTCTTCCTTAATTTCCGGTGAAATTTCTTAAAAATTAGATATGTTTTCAAAAACTCCTTAAGCCACCATGTACTTGAGCGGTGGTTCCGTGGTCTTTGTGTAACACAAGGTAAATTTTAACAGCAGACTCTGAGTTGTTCAGGCTATGCATCGCGCTATCCAGCTCCAACGCGAAAAATGTTCGCATGTAGGCTGTACTCAAACGTTGACAATCGGACAGTTCTGCGAAGCCTAAGCTTTTCAGCGCTATATTCTGCTCTGACAACGATTCGATCAATTTCTTCAATAATTTCCGGTGAAATTTCTTATAAATTAGATATGATTTAAAAAACTCCTTAAGCCGTAATATATTTAGTAGATCGGTGGTTTCGTGGTCTTTGTGTAACACAAGATAAGTTTTAACAGCAGGCTCTTCGTTGTTTATACATCGCGGTATCCAGCTCCAGCGCGAAGAATGTTCGCGTGTATAGGCTACTGTAACGTTTACAATCGGACAGTTCTGCGATGACATCGATCCCGCCAAGTTTCATCTTTCGGTTTAACGAATACTTTATAAGTTTCCTTTTACTGTTAATTTGATCCGTGAATTTTATTTCAGCGAGTTCGAAGAACAGTTAATGAACTGTGGTTTGAGTGTGAGTGTACTATGTGTAACGCTATACAAGTACACCAACTGAGCATAGTAGTATATACGTTCGCGAGTATGTACGTTATATATATGAGGCAATTCAATGTGCTTACACGTGAGTTAATTTGCTGCGGAATTGGGAGTGCTAACTTCAAGTCGCCTGTTTTGCCTATCTGCAAGCACTACGTCAAACACCATATTGAAGCGTTCGAACAAACGGTACTTTTGGTGAGAAACTGGTGAATTTGAAAACCAGATTTCTACAAGAAGAAAATGTCGAATGGGGACAATTTTTACATGGTTAGAAAGAGAAAAATAATAACTACAAGGACAATGTATCAAAATCTTCCACCAGACAATTCCTTTAACTCAAATTTGGAATCTTTTCAATTTAGAAAGTGATTTCAGAAGGGATAACCGTAGACTGCTCTTGGATGAAAAACCCACTTTACTAAGACCCAGCCGGGTATCAAACCCAAAACCTCATGAATGCTTAGCCTCATTGCTTCAAATGCCACCACCTTTATCCACTCGGCCACAGCACCTTACCTTTGTCACAAAAATATTAGCAAAAAATAAATCACGACCTTTTATGTCTTTGTAGTTGCACAGGGAATTATTCATCCAGTATCACACACGGAATGCTTCCTTTTTAAAAATGGTCAGATTGCTTTACAAAGAAGTTTGGCAGTCTTTTTTCTTTTAAACAGAATCAATAGTATTTTATAAGAGACAGAACCTCCAAACCTACTATGCAAACTTCAAACACTAAAATGAATCCCTGATGAACCTGTGACAAAATTTGCCCAATCTCATACTTGAGAAAAGAAAGAAAGGCAAAGGGTATTATAATTGGAAAGGATTCCTGTTCCCAGAGAAATGAAAAATTTCAAAGAAATTTATGAGAAATGGCTTTTGTATTGTTTTCCTTTGTTATTACAAGAAGAAGAGAAAAGAAGGGAGGATAATCATTTTAATAAAGGAGGAATAAAACCAAGAAAATATGAATCATAGTTTATTATTTATTATAAGACTCATTGTCTTATCAAAGAATAGTTTGAGATGTAGGTCAGTGATGTGTGTGACAAGAGTATCAACTATTTGAAGCAGATTTAATTTCCTGGATGACTATATTTGTTTAGTTGAAGATCACTTGAGATCTATTTTATATTCGGCCCATTCACTAAACTCTTGGCCAAACTATGTTCACCAAAAGAAAATCTTAGCATTGGAGAATTCACAGATTTATTGTAGCTTTAATTTTGGAGTCAATTTGTTTTTTACAAGGATTACATACTTTGACACCATATTGACGTCTATCAATTTCAATAGGGTTCTTGGTTCTTCTCACTAAGCTGGTTCTTACATACTAAGTATGAAGTTTCACAACTATATACTTTTGAGTTATCATGTTTACAAGGTGTTACAGACTTTAACCTATGTTGACCACAAATGACCTTTGACCTCCACCAATTTCAATAGGGTTCTCGTACTCACCAAGCTGGATCTACATACCAAGTATAAAGTACAACTAAGATGTGCTTTTTAAATTCTATTGTTCTATTGTTATCTCTATATTGACCCCAAATGCCCTTTGGCTTTCACAGAAAAGAACAGGATTCTTGTACTCAATAAGACGGATCCACATACCAAGTTTGAAGTTAATCCATCATGAGCTTTTTGAGGTATAGGTGTCACATACACATACAAATGCCATCACCATCCCAAAGATTCCTTCTGCCTCCAACAAGGAATCTAAAATGGTTCTAAATGTAAATACACTATGATGTGTATTGCGTAAATGCTTTGTACCTGGTACTCACTGATCTGCTGTGCTGCTAATGTGTACTTACTGGTAAATCATGCCAAGTTAGATGCAAGTACCAAAAAAAACCCCATCACAGATGCATCCAATAAAGTCTACATTTCAGCCATTTTATAAGGAGGATATTAATACTTCTTTATCATGGCTGTCCCATTCAAGGGGAAGAAGACATACTTTCAAGTAGATACAGAAAGGGAAAAAAAATTCTAGATAAAACTAAAACAGTTACCATGCACACATTAAAAAACCCAAACCACCACCAGATTCAGATATTGAAATCTCTTGAAAGTATGCAAAAACAAACTTTTTTACCATTTCTCCCGATTCCAAAGTGACAGTCAGCTGGATCAAATACAAAATTTATCTAAATTTCAGATAACATAGAACTGGATTCATGATGTAAAAAGTTTTTATTTATTTCAACTGTTCACAGAATACCATATCCATCTTATATCAGGTGGACATATCCAACTTAAAGATGATATATCAGGTGGACATATCCAACTTAAAGATGATATATATCGGGTGGAGTATATACTCAGTGTTCATCATTCTTTGGAAGCATGAACATCCCTAATCAATGTCACTGTGTTTGGCATTTGATCACAGACCATCACCACACAGATCACACAGTGTATGTGGAAGGGTGTATAGCCTACAAAGAATTGATCACTTAAACCTGTGCTGAAGTAGGTTCAGTACATGTCTGTATTTGAATGGTAACGGCACTGTTTAATGTTCATTAAAGGGCAAAAATATTATAAAATAGACACATTTTCAAGCACAACTTACAAACTGCACATGTGATATGTCTGTAGCTCTGGTTAATATACTGTACAATCCAATACAGCCTAAAACAAAAACACACTACATAGATCAGCTAAATTTGAGATTGGCAATATACTAGCAAAATTGGTTCTTAATGAGATTTCAACCAAGGAGTAGACTGCATACCTGGTAATTCCTTGGGATGCCACCAATGTAAAAGGTTGTGTTAGCCTCGAAGGGCATGTACCTCAAGAAGACGTTGAGGCTTCGGTCAAAGTTTGTGGAACTGCCACCGGTCGAGACTTTGGTGACGGTCAGCTCACCTTGATTTGCATATCTTTATTAAAAGACAAAAAAGCAAACAAAAATGAACCAGGAAAATGAAGTCATTCCTACATGAAAGTGGCATGTACATTTAAATAACAAAAATGAAACTGCAATCAGCAGACAAAAATATTTGCAAAAATGAAAACTAAAAAAATGGAAGAAATTTCATAATCACCTTGTGGCCAGAACGTCATACCATTCTCTACAGCAGACGTCGATCGGACTCAGAATCCTGACGATGTCGTTGGCGATCCGAAACCGGAAGACGACTCGGCTAGCGATTATCTCCAGGCTCATGAAACTGTCCCCGACCATGTTCTCCGTGAAGAACAACACGCCATCTCTCTTTTCAGTCTGGAAGCTGAGTCTAACCTCGTCGAACGGTGTCTGCAACGCCTCCGAGTCCCTCCTGATCGCCAGGGCAGTGGACCCTTCGAACCTAGCCGGCAATCTAGAATTAATCAAATGATGTTGGGCTTGTGCTAGCTTCTCCTTCAGAGCCGCCATCTTGTCGGCGATTCTGGATCGAAGTTCGGTGGTTTGGTTCGACAGTTGATAAAGTGTCTCTAGTTTCTGAGATACCTCGGCGTGCTTTGTCTCAAGTGATGTTACTGTAAAAACAAACAAAAATGTTACAGTGACAGATATTATCTTCAACAAATGTTTAACCAAAACTTCATAACTTTACCTTAATGTTAATATCCAAGAAAGTAACAAAAAAGTGAAACTGAATGGCAAATTATTGGGTAGAATGAGATGAAACCAGATACCTGGTCAAATGACATGTAAGCTAGCTCCAGACAATTGTTCCTATTTTTTGTACGTGGGTATAAACAGTCATGAAAACATTTGATGTTTTTACCAGCATGAAGCATTTCATTCAGATATATTTGCTTTTTAAAGCGGTGCAGGTCTAATGATAGGCTACAAACATGTAGACATGAACCTATCAAGCAAAGGTAACTGATCTCTTTTTTTCTTCTGAAGATACATCTCTTGGGAAATAATGGAGTTATAAACAACCTTTACTCATGTTATTAACAACATTCATTAAAAACAGTTATTAACAATAGTTTTTAACAACATTATTAACATATCATTAACCAAATTAATTAATGGAGAATTAACAACAAAATCTAGGCTCATGTTGTGAGGTACACTTTATGAATAAGATCAACTGAAGTGAACATTTGAGAATGCGCCCTTAAAATACCACTGCCATAACAGTTTACCTGCCTCAGGCATTTGAAAAGGCTCTCACAGTAGATCAGGGGAAATCTGAGCTGAGGAAGTGACTTTTCCATGCTGGTACCCTTTGCTAGGCTTGGCAAAATATGTAACACACAGGCTAATGTTTCAGACTAATAACCTTGAAAGGTGCAGAAGTCGCCAGTGGTGAAAAATGAACGGCAGTCTTACTAAAGGGCGGATTTATAAATGACATGATTCTAGAGTGTCAAACAGTAGTACCTCTGTCTGGTAGGTCGTTGATCATCGAGGTGCTCTGATTGACAGAAACCTGAAGCGTCTGGACGGTAGCTTGACCTTCAACCACTGAGGAATTGAGTTGGGAGATATTTCTCAGTAGACTGGTTGCGTATTCTATCGTGGTATTTGCGGCTTCGTCACCGATCCTGATAACTTCGCTGATGCTTGAATCTGCCAAAAGGTGGTGAAAAGATGACGATCACTGTGAACAGCAACTTTGTTATGATTAATTGGGGCAAAATGTCCCTGTCAGAGCTAATAATCCCAAAATGTTCTGATTTGATCTGTGGTAGATATCTTAATCCATCCATACATCACCATGGCAAATAACAAAATATTGTGTTGATAACATCCAAGCATAAAATCCCACAAAATCGAATGAAATTGTGTGAATGGATACTATCTTGGACTGTGAATGGGTACCATCTACTACATATCTACTATCTACATATCTACATACAAACTATCTATATATCTACTATCTACATACATACCGGTCCCCGGTTCGAGTCACTCCAAGATTAATGTATGTCGTCCAGTTACAGAGTTGTTGACAATTGACAATTCATAATCATGGACGTTAAATATTAATGTAAGAGACTGACTTCGGTCAGCTTGCGGCTTTGATAAGCCAATGAGGCTTCTTCCCAAGTTCCTGCTTGCAGGAGGATCTAAAAAACATACATACATACATACTATCTACATACATACTATCTACATACATACTACCAACTACATTGAAACATAGCTTTAGATGTGTGCTTCATGCTACAAACTGAGATCAAAAAAAGTTACCCTGAATTCATCTCTAGTATGAGTATATGCTGCAAAATTATGTCACTGTAGTTAAAAAATTCCATATAGTAGTCAGTGATAATATTTCACAAGATGTGTGGCAGCAGAAAGAAGAAAGATGTTGCTGTCGAGCATTACCATATCTGAATATCTGAATATGTAAATCTTTGATGACAGTTGTTCTTGCCCAATCCATCTGTTATCTTTTTCGTTTCATGAAACAACCTTTACTGCCTTTTTTTCTGGGTTTTGGTGTACCTATTGACAGCATTTAAGAATATTTAATAATTAATTAATTATCTAGGGGGGTAGTTGCTGCCTCAGTGATACACAATTGTTCATTTTTATGATTGTTCTCACCTGACACATGGGCTTGAAGATCCTGTACTGCAGACTCTAGAATGTTTGTACTGCCCTCAACTGATGACCACAGTCTTTTACCTTCTTCAACTGTACTGTTGGCTTCATTCAAAGTGGTTTCCAAGGCTACATGAGAGAAGGGTTTTTAGTACATTTAAAATGTTGTATGTAGATAGATATGACACTAAATCAAAGATGTCCGTCCAAACAAATGATAATCAGTAAACAGACTGAAGAAACAGGTTCACAAGATATTTAATTGACAAGACTATAATTAAAAATGTTACAAGAATGTTAATTTAATGTTACTTTTGAGAGGGAACTTTACTACCATCATACAAGCATGGTTGACTAAATTTATCATAAAAAAATAACTACATTTTACATAGTTTCACTGGAGTGTGGTGTGTGAATTGTGAGTCAAACTACGACTAACTTCAATGATAATCATTCGAAAGAAATGTCATCAATATAAAAAGTTCAATTTCATACCTGGAATATTAAGGTTCAAATTGTTGACTTGATCAAGGAGTTGTGCACTCTCTGTTTTCAAAGTCCGGGCCTCGGATTCCAAGGTAGCAATATTTCTGTCGTTTAAGTACTCTTGGACACTCTGTGAGACTGCGGTAGCATTCCTGGCCAAGTCACCTGCTTGGTTCACCACTGAAACAACCTGAACGATTTGAAAAATAAATGAGTTATGATTTATTTCCTTTGCTGCCCACTGCTGCAATTTTAGAGTAACAGGGTATGTTTTCTGGTGTGTATCTATCCATCAATGATGGAGAATGGTATGGAACAAGATTGTGGTTAATACCACACAGAACACTAGGGGCATATTATTCCCCCCCCCACCCCCATCCCCACCATTAATATAATTGATTGGTAACAGATCAATGCCCCTCCCCCCCCCATAACACTACCCTTCATCTGCCTGTGTCTTGTCATACTAATTTAAAACTGTGTCTGGAGCCCCTGAAAAATGAAGCTTTCAGAGAAACAGCTTCAGAGAACAGCATAAAAAATATGGGAGAGAAGTAGCTGAAATCGTGAAATGGTACACAATCTTAGTCAAAAAATAGTAAAGGAGAAAAAAAAACCTCTTACTTTTTGGAAAGACTGAATCGCTTGGTAGGCCATTTGGCTGACTGTGAGAGCATTAGCTAGGATGCTGTTGACAAAGATGAGACATCACTTAGTCATTACTCACTAACGATAGTTGGTAGATTTCAAATGAAAGTGAAACACCTATCAATTCTCAGAGGTAAAATTGTCCCACTCAAAATTAACAACTTAATAATGTGATGGTAGGTTTGACGTATGCAATAAAAAATCCTTTATCAAGACTTCTTTAACGCATCTTCCAGGTTCATCCTACTATAAAGTTTATGTACCCCAGATGACTCGCAACCAACACTCTCTACCAACATTTCATGCAGTCATACCCAGGTAGGAGCATTTTGACTTACAATGTAAGATTTACCTGTTCATGCTGATTATTTTAAAATTTTCATCATTTAAACATTGACCCTCAAAAATTGATGGTACCATAAATGGCCAACTTTTCAGCTATCCGATGACAGGTAGCATTTACCTAGTGAGAACTTCTATCTGGACTTTGAGACCACATTACTTGTGATTAAGTGTGTGTAAGTCAATGGGGCTTTTAATTGGCATATGCTACCATAGAACATGCGTATCCTATCATTATAATCAAGCAGCACATATAGTTCACATGTCTTGTGCCATGTAAAAACTAGACTTCCTATCTCTATTGTCAGAAGTTCTATAACTAGGCAAAAGAACTGATTACTGAGGTTACAAAAAAAGAGACAAGGTTGTAAAATGTTTTTGGAACCATCACATACTTCTGAGAAGATAAGGTTTCCAGTTCCAGAGTCTGGGCGTGACTCTCTGTGTTTATTACAAGAGGAGCAAGAAGTGTTTCTAGTTGACCAATCACAAGCAGCATATTTCTTACTGCCGATTCAGCTTCCGTCCAACCGTTAACATCTGCGGATTAACAAAGCAGACAACATATATTTTCAAGCTCAATAACATTGCTTTGTATTTCAAAGACTGCAGGCTCTGCTAAATTCAAAGGTAGGTATGACATCTTTGCCCCTAGTGTTTCTTTTCGGCTGAAGTCATTGATAATGAGTGGTGTATGGACATGAAATTAAAATAATAATGATAATAATAAACAGTTCTTATATAGCGCAACTTACAATAAAGTCTCGCCGCGCTGTACTTAACATTGGTAACTTGACACACCTACACACCAAAGTGTGCGCAATTCAAACAATCTCTCCTGGGGCACCACAGTGCACCACAGTCACATGTCCCCTGGGGGACTTCCCATAGGGTGCCGCCACAAACCAACCCAAGCAACTATATTTACAAGTCACCTCGTAAGTCCTCATTTGGAGATAAAGTGCCTTGCCCAAGGACACAGCGCAATGATCTGACCAGGGCTCTAACATGCAAGCCTTAGATCACAAGTCCACTGCCTTAACCACTTGAAGGCTTTTAAAGCTAGTTTTGGGTAATTTATACTTGATGTTAAATCTTTGTAGGGTAAAACTTCATTTAAGCGGTTGGCTCTCTGTTTTGCTTCTATATTTCATGTTCTGGATTGAAAACTTTAAAATGATTTTCATCATCTACTAGCTGACTGCTTGCTTATTACTGAACATTTTGTTGTCTGCCAAAGTTTTGATACTCCAGCAAGACAAGTTTCAATCACCTATCATAAATAAAGAAAAGAAAAAGCAAAAAGAAAAATTCAACCCCCCTCCACCCCCCCAAATACACAAAATTCTCTTTTGATATAACTGGTCTTGGTTTTAACATTGTAATACTTAAATAAACACATTGAAAGTCTACCACCTTACAATACAAACAAATCAAAAGGTGACGTGTTTACCATCCACTTTAAGATAAAACTTATCTGGTATAGCCTATGAATATTCAAAGAATGTGACCTGAATTATTTTTAATCTTATCTACATACGAGTTTACTCTTATTACCAAGAATATCTTTCTTCTAATGATACTTACCTCCCTGATCCAAAGTCTCTGGGACAGGTACACCTTGGTTCCCTGCTTGGCTTCCATTGAGGATCAGTTTTGTATCTACTAAGGCCTGGTTTGCCTCCCCCACTGCTATGCTTGTTTGATTTATAAGGGTTTTCATCAAAACAAGTTTCTCTTCTGTCTGTCCGATGAGATTCTCTGCCGCTTCTTCAAGTGCCTACAGGGAAAATTTTGAAAGGCAGATAAAGAGTTCAAGGTTGTACCACATTTCCATTTCACATTAGAAAGGAATTAATAGGTCAATGACAATTACAAGACGTTTTACAAAATGTAAATACTATCCCCCCCCCCTCCACTTAAAAAAAATATCAAAAATTCTCAAAATGAAATAAAGTTATCCAATTTATCATCTTTTGAGTTTTCATATTGTGGTCATGTCATCAACCAACAGAAGTTGTAGATTCCTAAAAGAAAATATATATTATTAATTTGATAATATGAGATTGCTTAATCACAAAGTGTTTCTTCTTGAATGTCACTATGGTAAAAGACAATGGACCATTTTGGCTGTAACTTCTTACAGTAAAGAGGCTATTTTACTCAAACTGTACCAATTAAATAAATTTTTTAAAAAAACAGCCCATTTTTTAGAGATGCATTTGACTTACATCTCTCTGGTTCAATAGACTATTTATCTGAAGTAAATCTCCGTCTGCAGTGTCTAGCGATCCTTGCACTGAAGCGATGCTGACTTCCAAATCACTCATACGCTGTCTGGTAGACTCCAGGAATCCAGAGAGGGAACTGGCCTCCACAGCCTGCAATGCAGAGAAGTCAAACAACAGTAATTTGTAGTTTCTTGAAAGTTTTTTTATTGGTAGAAGAAATGACAGAGTCCCTTTAGAAACTGCAGATAAAATTGCATTCTTAAGGTTCTAATGGGACAGGTTTTTGTTTAGCAATTCACTTAAGTGAATGACCCAACATACCATAAGGAAAGCGGTAATTATTATTGTGTTACATAAAAGAATTTGGTGCACAGCATAAAATAGGAGTGATCTTCCCTTTCTCGTGGAAACTTGCTCTTGGCCTTATTGGAGTCACTCTCCTATGGCTTCTCCAGCTGTATGAAATGAAACAGCATAGATTCTTGTGGAGGGGGATGGGTAGGGGAGGGGTAGGGATTTGGGGAGGTGGAGGGGAAAGAATGGGAGGGGATGGGCAGGATTCTGAAGGGTGAGGAACATATTGATTAACACTGCTATTGCAGACACATATATCAGCTTCAACCTAAAATAAGCTGTTATTTTAGGTGCTGTAAATATTGCAGACACATATATCAGCTTCAACCTAAAATAAGCTGTTGTACCATATCCAGATCTGTTGAGTGGTTGGTCAGAAGCTAAAATAAGGAAATGGAATTCCATCCTGCCCAATAGTTTCTTTGGTTCTTTCATAGCTCTGCTTAACAACAATGTTTTCCAAATCTTTCAGAAAAAATATACCCCTCGTTATGAACCCACCACAATCAGGAAAATTTCACCACTCGGGTGAGTAGAATTTCTTTGAAGCCTTCACACATGGGACAGCAAACTTTTGACTGGAGGAAGAAAATGACTTTATCGGGTAAGAAGGGCATTATCTTTTGTAATAACTTAATTATTTGATAACTACCAGCTGTTTCAAAGAATGGACAAAAAAATGGCTGAATCAAGACACAAATATGAAAACAAACCAACGAGCGAACGATTTTACAAAGGTCATAAAAGTCTTCTGATTCTAACCTGCTGATTGGTTTGACCGCTGTAGTTGGCGGCTCTATCAAGCAAACTCTCGCTCCTCGGCAGTTCCTGCAGGACTATCCTCTGGAGCATGTCGAAACTGACTTGGTTGATTGCTGCCAGTATGTTAGCTGCCTCTCTCGCCATCAGGTACGAGGTACTATTCAAATTACTTGCTACTGTGACATATCCATCAGCTGTCAGCGCCAGGTCTTCTGTGCTCTGCAAAGCTGATAAGACGTCTTCATTAATGATGGTGATTCTTCCAAACTCTGCTTGACTGTTACTGAGCTGGGTCTGCATTCCATTCACTGCCATGTTCACCTAACAATTACAACAAAAAAAAGAAAAAAGGAAGAAAGAATATTATAATAGCTAAGGATGGGTTGCGATTAATAGTAAAATAGAATTACACTGATCAAAAGTTATGAACACACTAATATGTTTTTGAGACAGTGAGGTTTGTTGATGCTAACCAATTTAAACCAACTACAGATACAATGAACATGGTTAACTATACAGTGAATGAATCTTCACAGATACTATGTTAAGTAAAGCTATAACATCATAATGGCTCGGTGTCTGATCTGCAACACAGTGGTCTAAAAAATTGATTCACACATACATTAAGGAACTAAAAATGTTGAATCGATACCATCTCAAGCCATGGGCAACTGGCAGCATACAATATACTAAAATGTAAAATGCAATGCCTGTTATGATGATTTCAGAATTTATTTCGTAGTCCTTCGGACTTGTAACTAGATTTTTCTTTAAATTAAAGGGTTGTCTCCCTGGGAAAATTGGCATTCTTACCAGATTTATTTAAGATCTGCCTTAAAAGATAAATGCTACAATATAAGCTTGAGGAATTTATGATGGAACTATGAAAGTTTGGCAGGGTATTATTACTTTGAATTCACTGGTTTTCCACATGAACAATAAGGTCGGATAAGCTTTGCTGCGGATACCCTTTAACATTGTGTACTGGACCTCTTACCTCATCACTAACATCTGTAGCGACTTGAGTTAGATTCTGTACATCTATGATCTCCAGTTCAGTCCTCAACAGAGTCAGCTGAGTGAGTAATGACCTCATCTCTAGCAGTGATTCATTGATCTGAGGTTCAAGGGTCAACAAGGTCTTGTCTCTCTCTGAGAACTGTTGTACCATATCCAGATCTGTTGAGTGGTTGGTCAGAAGACTGTCCAGATCCAGTATTGATGAGAGTAATGTGTCCACACAAAGGTCACACTCTGTAACCAAGCATAACGGATAAAGGCATATTATAAGCATTGATGAGTGTAATGTGTCCACACAGAGTTCACACTCTGTAACCAAGCATAAGGCATAAGGACATATCATAAGCATGTAAGGCAACCAGTATTGATGTGCGTAATGTGTCCACACAGAGTTCACACTCTGTAACCAAGCATTAGGCATAAGGATATATTATAAGCTTGTAAGGCATCCAGTATTGATGTGCGTAATGTGTCCACACAGATTCACCCTCTGTCACCAAGCATAAGGCATATTACAAACATGTAAGGCAACCACTATTGATGTGCATAATGTGTCCACGAAGAGTTCACACTCTGTAACCAAGCAGTGAGGTAATTTGAGAGATCCAATCACCTTTGGGAAAACTAGATCAGAGAATACAGACAAAATATACTTACTAGTACAAGCTCCATTGACAAAGTCGATGTACCCTGCAGCACACTGATTGCACTGTATACCGTTGACTCCGTCCACACAGGGACACTGACCGTCCACAGGATCACATATTGCACTGTTTCCACCGATGGTACCCAGAGGATCACAGGTGCATGCTAGAGGTACAAATAAACAATTGCTTATTTATTGTTAAATCATCGAAAGAGTTGATGTCGATAAGAATCAAGAGGTGTAACACTCAAAATAAAGCTGATTATTATAGGTACCAAATTTGAACAAATTTGGAAAATTCTTCTTAACTTTAAAATAAAGTAGATTGGTGGATGTTTTGAAATCTGAATTGTCTAAATGATTCCTAGACTGTGAGATATGTTCAATATTGTACAAACAAATTGCCTGTGGGGAAACAAGGAAAGAAACAAGTGGTGGCATTAATTAATTGGGAAAAAGAATGATCCCACAAATTTGGGGTCAAACCCTGCCATGAAAATCAAGAAAACTAAGGTATTTAAGTATGGCACATTTCACTCTTATATTTTTGTAAACCTCCGATATGTGAAACAATAAATCACTGACGATATTTGTTGCCACATATCATGAACAAAAAGAATTTATGAAAAAATGATCATCAAACAATGAAGCCATAGCACCAACCATTGTTATCAAAATTAGCATATCATTCACCTCCATTCTATCTTCATGAGACCACTGACATCACAAAACATCCAAATTGCTTTCCATTCATGAGACATTCAACCACTGAAGTTTTCATTGCCAATAGTCTTAGCAATATTAAGCTAAAAGTACTGCATATCATACTCACATTGACACTGGGCAAGAGGCAACCCATAGCTCCCCGGCAGACACTGATCGCAATTATCGCCTGTGGTATCGGCTAAGCATCGACACGTCCCGTTCTGAAAGCACTGGAGGTCGGCCGACCCAAACAGATTGCAGCTGCAAGGTTGACAACCGTCGGGACCGCCGTAACCGTAAAAATTTGGCAAGCATCTATCGCACTGCCTGCCGGTCACGTTTGATAGGCACGGACACTGGCCGTCGATTCCATCACAGATTAGATCAATGGATCCATCAGGCACACAGTTACAGTCTAAAGGGGGAGAGGGAGGAAAAGTTACAAACTGAGATGTTTAGAGTTTATCTATCATCATCCATAGGGAGTGGTGGTTCCGAGAGCAGAAATGGGAGCAAATATTGACAGTCCTGGGCTTGCTAATCACTTCATGTTCATATTCATCAACTTGAACAAAGACAATGCTTCATACATGCCATCTGTCAGTTTATTTTTAAGGGAAGTGAAACGAAAGCCTTAATTATTAGATAAACAACAAAGCAAAGAGGGAAAACAAAAATCATAGCTGAAAATTTGACAAACCTTGGCAGTCTCTCTGAGTAGCATTTCCAAAGAGAAATGTCTGACATCTTTCACAGTTAAACCCTTCTGTTCTGAATTGACAGTTGAGACACATACCAGTGGAGGGGTCACACTGGTCTGTGTTATTATTACAATCACAGGGAGCACAGAATCCTCCTGCCTGATCAGGCTGGCCATAGTAAAATTCTTCACATCTGTCAAAAGAGATATCAATCAAACACACAAAAACATTAGAAAAAGTGGCAATTGAATTCTCTCTTTATCTTGGGCGAGAAGTTATGATTATCTTCTGTAAAACTTTAGTTGGTGGTTATTAAAATACAAAGGGTGAGAAATATATTTGTACTTGAAATAAATATGTTGATCCTCAAAGATATTACGACATAAAATAGTGGTAGAATAAACGGCATAGTCTTATAAATTTAAACAGATTTAAACACTCACTGCTGACAAGTAGGTCCTGTGTGACCCTTAGAGCAATGCAGACAGACTAGTATCCCATTGATGACATCACAAGCTGGACCATCTGTTGTGAGGTTACTACAGGGACACTGCAGACAGTCCGAATCTGTTCCCATAGTAGCCTCCCCGTAATAACCGACTAAACAATGCTCACAGTTAAAACCTGAAGTGAGGGACAAGAAATTAGAATTATCAAATAGGGGTGAGATCTCCCCCCTTTTGGTACTTAACACTTTGGCCAATAGTTTGCACTATACTGCACGTAATTTCTTTGAAATGAGTTTGCAGCATATCGCACTAAATAAAGTTATCCAGCACTCCTTTAACCTGCCACACCCCCTCCCCTACCCTACTTTTCTCCCCCTTGCCTCTAACTAGTTGTTCTATGCCATTCTAAATTCACTCAAAACATATAAACAAATAATAGCAGAATAAATCAATAGCAGAATGAATGAATGAATGAATTGAATGAATTGAATGAAATAAAAGAATGAAGTGAATTAATTAATTATTAAATAACAGAGGTGCCTGTTGTATCGTGAAGTTATTGAGTACATTTCACTGACTCCCTCCCTTCCACCCTTTAATTTAAGTCTAATGCTATACTTTAATCACTTTAATCAAGTAAGCTTATATTAACCATCTTACAATAGGCCTTAGATTCAACAAACAGCATTATTGTGGTACCTTCTGTGTTATGAATGCATCCTACGCATTCACCAGTGTCTACATTGCAGTCTTCACTGTGTCCATTACACTGGCAAGGTTGGCACGTACCCAGAAAGGGATGACTACTGACATTTTGTCGGAAATATCCGCCAGCACAATACTGAGGAAAGAACATAATTGCAAAATTTATGTTATTAAATTTTTTGTTTTTTCCTTCCGATAAAGGAACACTTTTTTCTTGAAACATACACTGTGACATTAATCAAAATTAAACACTACACAAGTACAATCCATTCCAAGTTCCACAAAAAGTCACTCAGGATAGATATTCTTATGGAAACTGGTTTAAGTAAATCTGCCACAAAACTAATGTTGGAATAGCCTAATCTATGTTTTTCTTTGGGGGAGTGTGGGGGGGGGGGATGGGGCTCAAAGCTTCAAACCTTTTGTGAGTGATTAAACATCCATGTGCATATTTATACAAGAAATGAACAACAAATTTAAGCTCAAGTGTATATTATTGACCAAAGATGTTACCAATGATGTACCAGCAGTTTAATAGGTTAATTAGATACCAGTCAAATCAGTTTCAAATTATGCCAAGGATCGCCATAGCACAAACCTGGCATGACAGGCCCTCGTACCCTTGCCCGCAGGAACACTCTTCGACTGGAAAGGCCCTGGGCCCATTAGAGTCGTACATGGGTGACGAGGAAGAAACACCTTTGAAGAAATAAATCTCGTTGACCCTACAAAATAATAATAGAAAGAAGGAAACTAGTACAGATATAATACAGAGCTCAATGACATTTGTAAAATGACAATTCTCAAAGGAGGAAAGGGTACATACATAACAACTATTTTCATGATTCTGAACTTACAGATTTCTGCTTTACTATCTGAAAACAGCAATGCCCAGATGGCAACAAGAACAGTAGCAATTACATGATTATAATGTTTGGTCAGACAATATGACTTATCACAACAATTCATGATTGCATAGAGCTAAAAAAAAATTGTTATTCTCCAAATGGTGAAACTGAGCCAATTGATGCTGACATCTAATCTGTAAGGGAACACCTTTGTACATGTTATCTACGGACGAGATTAAAAAATGGACAAATATAAAAAAAAGGGCCCCAAAATATTGACAGTAAATTTGTAAGGGTACATTTGTATGACTCTGTATCAAACACATTTCCAATATTGTAGAATCAAGTTGATAATGTGTGATACTTTCAAAACACCTGGCCAGGCTGACTGTGTGCAGACCTGCAGAAATACTCACCTAGAGGTATGGGTTGAATCGGACATAGTAGCCGAGATAAACACACCCCTGACATCATATAATATCATGAGAAACTCGGATCTTGTTAATGGATCCGAGTTAGGTCTGAACCAAACACTTTCTCTCATAGGCACCATAAGAGTGGTTGTAGGATCAAGTAAGGACCCACCATAAACAGCATCATCGTCCGCACCCTTGAAATTAAGACAAAGAAAACTCTTGAACAAATGATGATTGTCTTTCCAAATGAAATTGGGGGACATTTTTAAACTTCCTTTTTACTAATATAATTTCTCTTTCTCTTTTGATGCACAAGAAAGAAGGGGCTTCTACGATTATGATGTGGGTGAGGGGTGAATAAAGTCGGGAACAGGAAGTATAGTAGTTACTCTTAAGATAAATAGGCATGGATGCACATGTTTAAAGTAATATGATGGGGATATAACTACATACTACATTACACAAAACAATCAAATTTGGCTACAACGCACCTTGAGGAGGACATTCACAGTGACGACAATTGGTGCAAATGCCTCGTAGGACACCATCAACACAAGCTCGCCTCCGTACATGCTGAGCAGATCACCGGCTAGGTAGGACTGTGGAATTTGCCACAACAGATTGGAGTTGACAGGCAAATTAGCAGGAACCACTCTATCGTCGATGGGGAACTAGAAAACAATAATTAATCAATTATATTAGAGTACATATATCTTTTTACAAACATATATATATCCAACATGGAGTCAATGACTTATACTTATATGTATTTATGTGTATCTATTATATATACATATAGATACATAGATATAGATACATAGATATATATATATATATATATAGATACATAGATATATATATATATATATATATATATATAAATATATAAATATATATATATATATATATATATATATATAAATATATATATATATATATATATATATATATATAAATAAATATATATATATATATATACTTATACTTATGTACTTATGTACGTATGTACTTAATTCTTTCATTCATGTAGAAAAATGAAAGTATTGTGCATTTTATCAAAGAAATTACAGTTGACAAGAGGTCACCGTGGATGGAAAGTACATGGTCATTACTTTTCATTATATGTATTTGAACATCCAGAACAGTGACAAGCTTCCAGCCTTCACCAGGATTCAAACCCGGACCCACGCTTTATATGCAGACACCCTAACCAACTAGGCCATGGCACTGATTGTATTAACCCTTATTGACATGTCTTTCAGAACATTACCATATCTGCTGAGCCTATAGTTACTGGTGGTTCATCTAAACTAGGTTTAAAGCTCTCTGTACACCATAGCTGACATCGCTCGTGTACGATGTATTGGTGTGTCCCCTTAATTCATGCACGGTGTTACACATATATGTAGCTGCTCTGATAGACACGGTAGTTGATGTGTTGGATAGTCAGATTCTGACCGATTTCTCAGTCGCAATTTTAATCTACAAAGCCTTAATGAAACGGCCAAAATTCCCACAGTGTAGCTAGAAACATCAATAATGTATTTTGAGTCAAACATCAATTTTGTATTTTGAGACACTTTCGTGGATATATTCCACCCATTTAGCAGGATTACACAGAAAACTTCAACTCTTGCGCCAACTTAGGGGAAATTTTTCCTTGCTTCGAGAAGTTTGACTTCCGACCTTTTAGAAGTATAGTTCTTTCCTATTTCTGACGGAATCTGGTCAAACCATCCATGAAATCACATAGCTGAAGGATAGAAGTAAACCACTGAGCAAACTAAGTGAGATCGTCATTGCTGCTATCCTATAAAGAAACGTTCATGCCCTTACTTTCAAGGGATTTACTAAATACCATCATATCTATTTAGAGAACTCCATTTTCAATGACGAAGGCATTATTGCATTTCTTAAACCATACACGATTGCAGAGAATAGTTCACCTATTAATGCAAACACCTTTTTCCAACACTCCCAGGAATCACAACTATTCCAGTTAATTAATTGTATTCATACTGATCTATAGAAGCAGGTCTGTATATTATACAACAGTTGTTGACTTACTAGGTATTTCCTTTTACCCCCCCCCCCCACTCTGCATGACTGACCACATTGTAGGGTCATTTGTGACCGGCAAGAAAGGCAAACAACAGGCAGGCATGAAATAAACTTGTACAGACTTCTATGGAACCTTCATCACGAGTTGAAGCAATGACAACATCGGAATTCCCTTTGTAGGGATAATGGTGTGTGATTAAACAAAGTTAAACTTTACCTGAGTGTACCGTTGGGAACTACTTCCACATTCCGTAGTTATTCCTGTACAGACGCACTCCAGGCAGCCATCTTGATTACTCTCGGAGAGGAAGAAACTTCCAGGAGTGCATTCATTGCAGGAGAGTCCTTGCACTAATGCCTACAAAATATTATTAAAAAAAAGGAAATTAACAAAAAAAAATTAAATCGGAAATTTCGTTTTTGTTCCAAACTTTTGGAACAAAGTTATCTTTAATGACATCTTAACTCTCTCTCTCTCTGTCTTGACCAGCTTACCTTACAATTGCATTGGCCACTTAATGGATCACAAACGACCGGTGGTTGGGATCCGGCGACATCACACTCACATGACTTACAGCCGTCACTACCAAACATCTTGTACCCCTGGAGGCACTGGGAGCATTCCCTGGTTCCTACACCACTCTTACAGGGGCACTGACCGGTCACAGGGTCACAGTTTAAATGGACAGAGCCCACTGAATTACAGAGACACATCTGTCACAAAAGAAAAAAAAGAGTCATATTTTTAACAATAGGGGGATAAATCAAAAGAGAAAAAAAAAATATGCAATAATGTTTAGGTCAGCATGTTATGACAAGTAGGCTTCATGGTACACAAAGAAAAAATAAAATAGAAGTCCAGGTTGCTGTTGTAGTTGGAATGTTCAATGGTAAAACAGGAAACGATAACCAATCAGATTCATTGAGAAAGTACCAAAATGTTGATCGACTTATCTCACAGTAGACAACTTTTCTTTCCATTTTTTTTTTTTTTTTGGAGACATTTTCTGCAGACCCATTGAGAATATTTTGTTTCAAAACAAGACTATATTTGGATTGATCTTGGATCATTCTTTCATGGTTATTTTCACACGTACCGTGCATCCGGTGACATTGTCATAACCGTAAGCAAATGTGACACACCTGTCACACCTACTGCCAGCAGTATTGGGAGGACAGTCACACTGGCCTGTCACAAGGTCACAGACTTTATTCTCACTTGAGCAGGAACATTCTGAAGAGTATAAACATTGATGTAAGTTGTGATATGTTGAATTCTAGTAGTACTATAAACACTGATTATAACAAGAATGCTATTTTATAACACTTAAAGTCAGTGATTAATTTCAGTACAACATTAATATTATAAAAATACATCTCAATGATTGTATTCAATTTTGCTTCAAAATTACACAGACTTTATTCTCACTTGAGCAGGAACATTCTGAAGAGTATAAACATTGATGTAAGTTGTGATATGTTGAATTCTAGTAGTACTATAAATACTGATTATAACAAGAATGCTATTTTATCACACTTAAAGTCAGTGATTAATTTCAGTACAACATTAATATTATAAAAACACATCTCAATGATTGTATTCAATTTTGCTTTAAATTTTTTTTTTTTTTTCATTTGAAGGTCACACATGTGTGTAATTCTACACGTCCAATTTAACTAACGGTAACACTCCAGTCTCTTTGATTTGGTTGCTAACAGACTTTAGCTCAATGGCACAACAAAAGCAATGGTTATTATTGTTATGGTTATTATCATCTTTTTATCGTTTTGTAGGAACCTCTGGGGTTTTTTTTTTCTGGCGGTGAGGGGGGGGGGGGAACAAACCGCAGGGTTTGATATCAAAATGCAAAGTTTTTATGTCCTCAATGTCTATGCATTTTCTGAGTACATGACAAAATAAAATTATATAGTAAAAGTGAAGTCCCAATGGAGGTATTATTTAAATGGTGCAATTAGCTTCAAAAATTGTCGTCAGATTTTTGTGCTGACTTTCTGACCTAATACAGATTCGATGTAAAAGTAAATGCTTATGAAGCTATAAAAATTATATTTATGAAACTTCAAAGGTAGTGGCATGATGCTACTTCAGTTTTAATTGGAATTCCCACTGCCACAACAGAATTATTTGGCAGGGTTAAACATCTGAGAAACAAGTCAGTTTAGAGGGGGGGGGGACCATTCTTGTTTTTTGTTTTTGTTCTTACCGGTACATCCAGTTGGTCCAAAAGCATAGAATTCGGGCAGACAAGTGTCGCATCTTCTTCCACCTACACCTGGTTTACACTGACACTGACCCTCCTGTACATCACATTCAATGCTCAGACTCCCCACTAGGTCGCAATCGCAGTCCAAAGTACCGTTAAAGTAGAACGTAATCAAAGAGAAGGCTTGGGCGGTGCAAAATGCTTCATGGCTGGTGCCCCTTCTTGGAAGGAGAAAACAAAAGAAAAAAAGAAGTGGTAGTCAATATATTGCATTAATCCTAGTTTCCTTGTTTTGTGTTTTTCCATTCTTCAAGAAATACAAATTTTACAAATGTAAATGGGGGAGTGTAAAGGGTGGAGAGGGAGAGGGTGGGGATGGAGAGAGGTTGTGAAGGGGACACATTTTCAAAATTAAAATCACTTTCCTGGTGCCTTTTTTTGAAAAGGATATATTCTAGATTAAAAATAGATCCAATTTGAATACTGTACTGTGGAGCTTCTCAATAACGTCCTTGGGAGAGCTAACAAGTACATAAAATATATACAAATACAAACAAAAATATATACAAAAATAAGGCAATTTATGCAACCGACTATAAAATATATACATAAGGAAGCAATTTATGTATCAGACTATAAAATATATACATAATAAAGCACTTTATGTCACCGACTATAAAATATATACATAAGGAAGCAATTTATGTATCAGACTATCAAATATATACATAATAAAGCAATTTAGGTTACAGACTATAAATTATATACATAATAAAGCAATTTATGTAACCGACAATAAAATATAAAATAATGAAGCAATTTATGTGACAGACTATAAAATATATACATAATAAAGCAATTTATGTATCAGACTATAAAATATATACATAATAAAGCACTTTATGTATCAGACTATAAAATATATACATAATAAAGCACTTTATGTCACCGACTATAAAATATATAGATAAGAAAGCAATTTATGTGACAGACTATAAAATATATACATAATAAAGCAATTTAGGTTACAGACTATAAATTATATACATAATAAAGCAATTTATATAACCGACAATAAAATATATAAAAATGAAGCAATTTATGTAACCTACCCTATTTCATTGGTCCGAACATCGCACCTAGATGAAAACTGGCTGGATCGATCGGCGCCGAGGACATCTTCTGTATTCAGAAATTCTATAGGCAGGGCTACAACCTGATCCTGTACAAAGTTTATGATAAACTGTGTTTATATGAGACCATGAGTTATGACAAAAAGCTATATATTTTAAAACTTGATTATCAGACTTAATTAATCTATTCATTTAACCAATGATTAGCTCGGTCACGCAGAGCAAACGACTTGCAATCCTAAGTTTGATTCCATCTGAAAATTACTCTTTCTTACTTTGCTGAATACTTCTTTTTGCTCAAAATGTTGTTCGTTCTTTGTTTGCTCAAAACTGTACTAAATATATACATGAAAAAACATATTAGGTTAATCATTAACATTTCTGATTAAAGTAGTTACTATCTACACACTTACTAGTAGGCACTTAAAACCCTAGTTACTTTCTCCACACTTACCAGGAGTGACTTAAACCCTAGTTACTTTCTACACACTTACCAGGAGTGACTTAAAATCCTAGTTACTTTCTGCACATTTACCAGTAGTGACTTACAACCCTATTTAGTTACTTTCTACACACTTACTAGTAGTGACTTACAACCCTATTCCGTTACTTTCCAGTAGTGACTCAAAACCCTAGTTACTTTCTCCACACTAACCAGTAGTGACGTAAAACCCTAGTTACTTTTTCCACACTTACCAGTAGAAGCCTTGCGCCTCCTTGGAGTGTCGTATCCACACGAACTTCCCATTCCCCTGGAGCAAGGAGAAATCTCTTTCCAAATACCGGATCTGAGTTGAATACCTCTCCCTCAGAGCACCAAGAGGGGCAAAGTGGGATGTTGGATGTACCCCTGAGAGGTGTTCCTTGGGTTACTCCAGAGGGTGTGATGGTAACTTCCACCCTTGTTAAGCCCTGGGTGATAACTCTGAGAAGGATCTCATACTCCCCGCTTACGGCAGATGAGGGGATTGTTAACGTAGTGGATGTCGATTCCTATTTTAATCGATTGCAAGGAAGAGAAAGGAGCAAATGTTTGTGACATCAATCATTTTCTATACAACATCATTCACATTGATAATTCAATACTAGTCATTCAGGTTAATAATAATAAAGATCAATTTTAATGGAAACTTGTTTTACATCCTTAAATAATGTATACATTGCAATATTGATATTGGCAAAACTTCTTAGCAAAATCTTATGTCATGAATAGCTAAAACTTGTTTGTTACTTTTTGATAAATGAAAGCCTGAATCCATATATTTACTTTGTGGAGGATAGACAGTACAGAAAACTGGGAATAAGAACACCAATGTTTGCTTTGCAGTTTGCACTACCTCCAAACCAATGCAGAAAGTTGAATCTGCCATCTGGTACTTGAAGAAAAAAAAAACTAATATTAGATTAAAAAATTAACAAAAAAAATAGCAAATTCAGAATTGTAAATGACTTACTACACCAGTGAGAGTAACATATCCAAAGTAATGATATCCAGCATAGAGAACATCCCTCTCAAAATGTGGATGACCAAAATATTCAAACTCGGCAGAAATGTAATGCAATGTTGGCACGAATGATTCTGCAGATGCCCTAAGTAATGAAAGAAAGAAAGAAAAGAGAACTGTTATCTGTTACACATTCAGGAATATTTTATATATTACGGAACATGTACAGAAAGGAATATATGTTATGACTGAAAATCCTGAAACCAGCAGGGCAAAAGTTATGGCCATTGGCAGCATCTCCCCCCCCCCCCACCCCACCATAGAATGCCATTTAACAGTGATTTCATCAAATATCACCCACCTTTTGTGAAGACCTTTTATCTATTATAGATATATTCAGTTACCATAAAAAATTGTTAAGCTCTGGTAAGCACAAGGTATATAGATGGGACTATTGTGTATAGAGTTAGTGTATGTACACACAACTATGGTTTAATAACCTTGACTGTATCAACCTTGAAACCGCTTTGAACTAGTGTTAAGAGAGTTGTGCTAAAGACGGAAGTGACAACCACTCCAATGCTCAGGTAGGGTTGGTTAGTTTACAGAATCAATCGCTGGCAAAGATTACAATGGTAACAAACCACAACCAAATCATATCATTTGCAAACGCAATCTACTTCTTCTTGAAGTTAGTATATATGCCACCTTTGCTCCCAATTACCTCTTTACTAGAAAAAATTCATCAATCTGTTAAATATCTCCTTCATTGAGGGCAGATTTTCATAGAAGGTGAAGATCAAAGGTATGATAGAAATCAAATGAGAAAATTATGAAGCATTAAATTTTTTTGATTTTTTTTATATTGTTGCTTTTGGCTTTTACATTTTTTGCCTCATTGGTTCTTTATATTTAATATTTTGGTTTTTATTACTATTTGTTTTTAGGTTTTACATTTGTAAAGCGCATTGAACAGCTTTGCTGATTATGCGCTATATAAATATTACTTATAATTATTATTAGATATGGTATCATACCTGCTACACTGTCTACCAGTCACACTGCGTCTACAACGACACTCTCCGGTGACCCGGTCGCATTCGAGAGAGGTCGATCCTCCGACATCACAACCGCATTCCGTGCAGCCGTTAGGATTCTCTGCCGAAAGATTAAAGTAACCAGCCAGGCATAGGTCACACTCTCTGTTGGTGGTCGCCATCTTACATGGACACTGGCCCGTTGTGGTGTTACATACGTCGGAGCTGTCGATGGTTCCCCGTGTGAAACAACCGCAGTCTGTGGGAAAATGACGTTGAAACATGCAGCTTGTAGAAACAGACAGTGCAGAGACCAGAGGGACCAATTAAGAAGATCAGTGGAATGTATGCATTGTATATCCATGAGTACACCAAATGATATAGACAGTCACCATAAGGGTTGTTTCAATCTGCCATTCTCAACACAGTTTACACCAGATTCATTCTCTTCAAACATAGCATTTTCATGTCTTCCATCTGGTTTACCCAAAACAAGGAGATTCTTTAACAACAACAACAATAGGACTGTACAGTATATATGCCTCTCTTTTAGAGAAACTGTTGCAGGACATCACATAATGATTGATACACCTACCTACACACAAAAACAGCAACAACAAACCTGAAACTAAATTATTTGATGCCTCTTATTCCAACAAATAACTTAAACTATTAATGATATTTTTTTGGACAAGAATTTGCAGAAAACCTGCATCTCAAACTAATGTTGTCCTTTTGTTAAGGATTTTACCATTTAAAAGGGTGGGGAATCAAGTTGATCAATCAAAATAAATTCCAGAGGACAGAGCCCCCCTCCCCCCCCCCCCATCCACTTCCCTCCCTCCTCTAGCTATTTCAGAAAGCCTCTCAAGCGTTCCTTTAAAATTCACAGTACCACAATGATGATGGCAAATTTAATACAAAATATCCATTTTAAGCCATTACATATTAGTTACTTTACCTATGCAACCATCAGGGTTAGCTTCGGTCAGTTCGTAGGTGGTAGGAGCGCATTGGTCACATCTTGGACCAATCACTTTAGATTTACAATAACAGTCACCAAGAGACTACAATGAAATAAAAAAGAAACAATGATTTATTCATATTACACTTTAAAAAGCAGAATTTCAAATAAAAATTGCTATCATTTTTTTTTTTACATTTGAAGGTACTGGAAGATTGTTTCAGCTAGCTAGTGTTTTACTTTACATAGTCAGGGGCGGACTGGGTCTTAAAACCGGCCGGGACATTTTGCACCTAGACCAGCCCATTATTCATTGATATGTCACTTACTAGTGATCGCCATCCTGGGGGAGGGTGTCTAAGGGGAGGGGGTGCCCCCATATATATATTTTTTGAAGTTAAGGAATGCCTAGATGCAAAATGGTGCTATATTTCTCAATTTTGTAGGTTACAATAATCCTTTAAAAGAAGACCCAAAAATAATTTCCAGAAGCAACACTTGATTAAACTGAGGAAAGTTAAAAACGTAAACAAAACTAGGTAAAAATATATGTTTTAGACTGGATTTTAATTAGTTTTTCAAGCATTTTGTGACAACATGCTTGAAAACATTGAAAAAAAACCTAAATAAAATCCATTAAAATATATATGTTCAATAACACAAGCAACATGTCATGTCTACGAGAGTAGGAGCCTATGCAGTTTGCTGCTTCTAGCAGCCACACCATCAATGATATTTTTAGTGTCAAGTTTGTCCAAGATCCTTTTTTCCACAAACATCAACATGAACGCCTCAAAATGTTCTTGTGTCATTGTACTTCTTCAAACGTTTTTGGAGTCTCTTCAAGGCAGAGAAAGAACGTTCACATGCCACTTGTGACACAGGTAGCAGTACCAGCAGCATGTAGGCAAGCCCAATGCTCTTGTAAGCATCGGTGAAAAGGTTCAACTTGAAGAGCACCTTGTAGCAGCAGAGACTGAGGACAGTCTTTACATGACTGATTCCCACAGTTAAAATATATATTTCTACACATCCCGTCTGTATTCTATTAACTTCTGTAAAAACGGGATGTAAATTTTACCAGGCTCCCCAGCCCAACGGTCCATTGGCCCACCAGGCATTGCCCAAATGCCTGTGTGGCCAGTCCGCCACTGCACATAGTACACATGTCTTAGCAAAGGAAGTATTTTTTAAGCCGGGGATGGGCTGCTGTTTTGCTTTAAAACAGAGAGCATGTATGTAGTATGAGTAATCAAGAATTACATTCTTTGGAATGATTGCAATTTTCCTAATAATTTACCCTTTTCTTCAGGCTAATTACCAACTTAGATCAGTATAGGCTATTGTTACAGTATAATCATACAGTCATCACACACTAAAAATACTAGTAACAGTTAAAAATCAACTGTTATTGAACATCCTACCAATAATGAAGCAATGGTTTTCATAGTGTAATGTAATTGTAAATTTAATTATCAATAATTAACTCCTGTAACCATGCATATCTAATTTTCAATATTGAAGAAACAGGTGGAATATTCAAAGGCTCCTCTTTGCATGCAATAAATACTAATGTGACTTTTTCTGGTGTTGAAGGAAATCAAGAAATAAATGCTGAATATGTCGTTCTTGATGACAATGTCCAGAAGGTTGCCTTGGGTTGATCACACTTATTGGATGGTTTTTCGTTCGATGAAAATGGCGGGGAAGTGGGAACCAAACAAAAATGGGGAATTGTGGTTGTATCAACCATTCAGTAAATTACTTTTCCTTTTATAAAAGTCTCAAACTCAAATATCAATTGGCAAAATAAAAATTTTCAGGACAGGTAATTCTATCAAAAATGTTGAACCCCACAAATTTGGGCCCAAAGAATGTGTCCCAAATGTGGAAATAAAATTTGGGCCCACCTGGCCAAAAAATGCACCCAGAATTTTTGGGGGGCCCAGATTGGTCCCAAAAAGTGTAGGTCTACATATGCCAGCTATTGACCAACAACTGTACACCAAGTCTGGCTACAATCTGACTTAAGGTTGCGGAGTTATTGCCATGTAAAGACTTTTACGTTGGATCCCAAACCACATTAATATGAATTTTCATAAGGTCCAAGACACAAAAAATAGAATACTAACCAGGCCTTGTAAATTGTTTTGATCAGTGACACAATCTCCCTTCTCTATGTCAAAGTCACTCCTTGTACCAGGAAGGAAGCAGTCACATGGTTGGCAGCCATCTTTGTCTGTCACAGATTTGCCCGCAGGTCGGAAATACAAAAGCTTGCACGACTCACAATTCACCCCTTAGGAGAGAGAAAGAATGTCAATTTACTTGTGGATCAGTGAGACTTCTTTTTTATTTCATTTCATTTCTTTCCTTCTCTTTTTTCTTGTCAAATAAAGGAGATCAACAAACAAAATTGCCAAGGAAAAGAGAAAAACGTAAGGATTCTTATGGACCCATTACAGTACCACCTTAATTACCATTTTGTCCCAAATAATGTATGCTTTTTAAGTGGCAATTATGAAATTTTTGAAAATTGATATAATTTACCTGCTGTATTATTTTTGCAGTTAAGACAGACACCTCCTCCAAACAGGTTGCCGAAACGGTCAAGACTTGCATTAACACTGCCGATGTCCGAATCAAAGACGCACTCTTGACTATGACCAAAGCAATTGCACTCTGAAAAACAATAAAAGAATAAAACAAAGCATTTCTTTACAGAGGTTTAGTGCTCTACTGAAAAGCTCAGCTTAAAACAATAATGAAGAGGCAGAACTGAAATTGCAAAAAATTGTGGGAGGAATCTGTATCTATGGTATTACACTACAGCATCATAGAGAATAGCTTACGTGGGGAGATAAGAATTCGTACTAGAGAATGGTTCTTGTAACCACAGAGGTAGTCTGTGACAAAATCATAAACAAATAACCTTTTGTAAAATATCCATAATTCATGTATAATTTATATAATAATAAGTTTGAAAACAATTTATTAAATTTTAACAAGAATTCATAGAAGAAGTCAAGTCTTAATAGGTCTCAAACTATAGTGACAAGTTATAAATCACATCACGTTGGGCTTTTGTTGTACCTGAATAAGTTCTCCCTCCCCTTTGTTATATGTCCAATATTCCAATTTAGAAACAGGCGTTATGACAGGTCAAAGCATTATTCAGCATACTAAATCTGACACTAACCTTGACATACATATCCTCTTTCTCCAGTTTGATAGGCAAACTGATTGTAGAATGGTAGACATTCCTGACAGTTTGCTCCGTTGGTATTCCCCTTGCATTCACACTGGTAGGTCTGTAGACTATCTGGATTGTCCGGGGAAGGCTGGAGAGTGCATTCGTCAGCATGACTGTTACAGTTGCAAGGGGCTAAGACCTCAATGTTACGTATCGTGTAATGGTGCTGAAAATGGGCAGTTAAAGGACGGTATTGTATTCATGCATAGTCTGGGTTTGATCAATTTGTCATCTGAAGAAAATGACTACAAGGAACATGATATATGTATGAACACCTCTCATATGGTTTATCAAAACAATAGAAGCAACTGGTTTATAACAAGAAAAAAGGTGCTCACTTTCACTAAATATTTAATAAAGCCAACTTACATAGACATCAGATAAGAATCCAAAGCTCAGAGGCATGTTGTAAAATGCGAACCGAACGTACTTGGCTTTTTGCCAATCTTTCAATGCTTCGGGCACGATGAAGTCAAATGATATCTGGAGGCAGGAGGAGTTTAAGAGGGAGAAGCTTAGCTTGTTGTAAGTCATGCAATTTAAAAAGCATTGGTAGATTAGTCTGACTGACATCATTCGTGTCACCTAGTGAAACACTCGTTATAACCCTTTACGATCCCATCGCAAACCTGCGACGATCGTTTAGGCAATTGAGGACATAAACATTGATGAAAGTGCAACTAATTCTCAAAATTTTCAACAGTTACAGTATAACACACAAATACACACACATACACGCAAGTACATTAACAAGCAATTGAGGAAGTATACAATTATACAATTATACAAGTATACAATATACAAATATACATACAAGTATACAATCATACAAGTATACAATATACAAATATACATACAAGTATACAAGTATACAATAATACAAGTATAATTTTCACTGAATCAGAGATACATGCTCTAATACCTGCACATAGTATACCTGTTAAGCTCTGTTTTAAAAAGCCATTTTCATACCCCTGTGGCATCCATTTGAACTTCCCTAGGTCTGATATCATAGAGAGATGGTGGATTGATAGGATAACAGTGATAAGCCATTTCCAATAAGTTTAACTTGTCAAGAACAGTACTTGACCCTGAATATTTGTACTGAACTTCTCCGGAAGTAGATTCTCTTTGAGTTATAAGGAGGGCTATAATATCTGAATAATTACCAAAAAGAGTTCATGCCCCATCAACACTGACACTGCACGGGTTGAAATTCAACAAGCACCTAAATTTGCTAAATTCCCTGTGCAAGTTTCAACATAACCCTTTGAACTCTGATTCATTTTAAATTGACTCAGTTGATGCTTCTTTTACTTCAGAGAACTTACAATTTCATTTCTAGGTTGTTCAACACTCGTGTACTGGCTACATATCACAGTCTCTGATGACTCAACTGCTGTGTTAGCAGAAGACACATCGAAGAGATTGAAACAGTCGAAATCGGAGGAGACCTTGTACTCCCACGGTGTGAAAGTAATCCCATCGTTAGACTTCAAGAGAGCCATTTGTTCAGGCCTCACCGAATCGCCCATCTGGATACGGACATGTTGAATGGTATAGATCTACAACATACCATGCAATAAAGAAAGGACAGAACGTTTTTGAAGATTTCAGTTATATATACAACCATAAATCACATACAGTTACATGAAGGTAAAGTTTCAATGACGGGACATCAAAGAGAACACATGTGGTATTTTAGGGGTCCACAAAAATTTACGATATTTTAGAAACAGACAGAATAATATCCATTTGTTACTCGTATGTACCTGTATTAGTGTAGTAAAGTGGAATTTCCAGAGTATGTTCTTGTTTTGGTCCCCCATGTCGCTTTAACTTAAACAGATCTCACCAAGGTTATCCAGGGTAGGCATGACTTGCTCCCTGTCAGTTGTTCACGCTGATATTAGTGGGCATCATACAATGTAGTGCCTGTATATTTTCTCTTAATGGGTTGAGGATCTTAGTATTTCTATGAATTTAACTTTCATTTATATCTAAATGATTGTTTCCTACCTTGTATTAAATGTTTTCCCCGTAACATTCTTGTTACTGGTTAAAATTGATAGTTACGCCATGTGATACGTCTAGATGCTCACATGCGGTGCTTGTGAGCTAATTGCTCTTTGTTCTTGCGCTTGGCCACTCACCGATCACTGAAGCGAGACGTCCGATTTCCGTGCAGAATATTGTTAGCCAAGAAGTGACTGTTTATCCAGTATTGACAAAATAGACCGACAGACCGTATACTTCCTGGTTGTGTGATTCTTCCCGAGGCTTACTACCTCAAATTTGCGTTCTTCTTCATTAGTATATATGCAATATAATATGATTTCAATTTTTGTAATGACATCACAGCACACATTACTGTAGATGATTTTGTATGTAAACATTTGTATAATAACTTGAGACTGGATATTGCCTTTAACTGTTTTTTGAATGTGTCTGCCTGACTCTGTAAACTTCTTCAAATATAATTTGTTTCATATAAATACACCATTGGATTATGGAACTAACATCGTTATGTTATTGATTACTGTATATATATATATATCGTATTCAGTATTTCTCACCCGACATGATCTTCATTGCATTAATTAGTACATTTAAAATGATTAAAACTTGCATAAACTTGAAATGACTCAAGGTGCATTATTACCACACCCAAATTCACAGAAATCAAGGTTCCAAGGAGCGACTGTGTGGAAACTGATATATACCTGTACAGTGCTATCTTTGTACATGTATATTGCTTCACTTATTGATTAATTCCATCTGTACTCCTACATGTCAACAGATCTCTTCATATTCAAACAAGAAACATTGATTGCAAGCACAGCAGCACTAAGCTGTTCAAATATTACTCATAAGTGACATAAAATTACCTCTTTTAAATCAATAAAATATCATGTCATGCAAATGCTTCTGAATTTTGGAAGACTCACTTATCAACAATTTTCAAAATGTAGGAATCATAGCACAGCACCACACAGGGACGTAGCCAGGGGGGGAGCAGGGGGAGCGACCGCTCCCCCCTTTCAGTGTCGAAAAAAAATGTTTAAAAACTGTCGTTTTTTTAGCATGGTATTTTGTCAGTGCTCTTTTGATCTTGAATACTCGTCAGCTCCGTTAACTCAATTATAATCGTAGTAACATTCACGCCTACTGATTCAACTACTTACTTAGTTTGGCAGATGCAATTAGCTAAATTTAGCCTATAGCCTATTACAAGCCTACAGTTGGCCACTGCGTAATAAAATACATATTGCCTACCTAACCGCACTCTATGGAATGTCACGAACCGTATGCACAACAACGTCGACAACGTTCGTTCTCATCCTTTCTATGATTCGTCCTAAGTTGTTGCACGAACAGCATGTTATGAAGCTAAGCTAGCAATCGTACGTGATACGCACTTCCTATAAATAATTATTACACTGCTAATACACTGCGATAACGATATTTGTTTTTAGGCCACTGCATATCTGGCTATATTCCAAAATATGAAAGTTTATATTGTCCATCAGTTAAGTTGGTCAAATGTATTAAAGTCCAGACATTGGAATAAACAAGAATCATCCTACTTGAAAAATTGTAAAAGAGCACTATGTTTGTCTTTCTGATATATTATGTAAAAGAACATGTAAAAGAATTCAAACAGGAAACAAAATCTGCTGATAATATGATATCATATGATCAGGGGCGTAGCCAGTATGTAGCACTGTGGGCCCGGGCCTACACTTTTCTTGGCCAAGTTATCTTTCTTCTAAAACACCCATATTTCAAATCCATAAGCATGCTGGACGAGTTTAAGAGTCTAGACAGGAATAACTATTGAAATGAACGTAGCAAGAATATGGCTTAATTAGGTGACCTAGTCTTCTAATTTAGGCTGTCATTTCTATCGCGTGCCGTTTCATTCAACACTCTACCCGCCGAAAAAGACTATAGGATCCGATCTTGTCAGTGTTGTAACATCTAGTTAAGAACCTGTTTACGCAGATAATATTTCAGTTGAGAAAACAGTTGAGAAATTTGAATCAGATGGCAATCGTCGGATAGCTCTCGCCTTCTCTTATTAGGCTAACTTAAACAACTGGCTATAGTTGTATCTAAGACATTTCTGGCCTATCTATATATGTAACTACAAGTATCAGCAGTTGAAAAGTAAGACTACTCTGTACATGTACCTTGCTAATTTTAAATACATTATGTATTTTTGAATTCTTTATGTATCTTAACTCGTTTGTTTTTTGGTTGAAAAGTGATATTGAATGAGGTGTCTCAAGTTAGGAAGAGGCCATGGAACCAGCATGAACACTCGAGAAGGGCAGTTTCCGGCCATCTGGGGGGTTTGTAAAACCAAAAATTTTCTTGTAGGCCTACGCTCCGCGCCAACCGATGGTGGCGCTCCGCTCAGATAGTCGTGCCTAAATTTTTGAAAATCGATATCAATCGCAAAAAGTGCTCCCCCCCTTTCAAATTCCTGGCTACGTCGCTGGCACCACAAATAATGTCAAAGAATTATACTGCATATGTACATTTTATTCCTTTGAACAGCTATCTAAATCCTATTTTCTCATCCTTTGTTCCATCCACAGAACCCTAGGGACAATCAAGTACATTTGTTGACCCCCAGACAAAGCAAGTAAAAACTAATGACCTCAGCCCAACCATGATTGAGACCATGGTTAGGAAATGTGATGTCGCGAGATCTCTTCTTAGTCCGTACTAACACTCATTGTCGACCAACCAATTCTTCTCTAAACATATCAATATCCCGTGATTGTCTCCACCTTTCCAACCACAATATTACTTATACAAAAATTATGGAATACCATTCCCGATAATTTAAAAGTCACTTGTTGTAGCGAATCCACCTTTAAGAATAAGATAAGATGTTACTTAAGTAGTCAATATGATCGCGATTAATGTTTTCATCTAAGGTAAACACTGTTTTGTGCTTGTGTTCACCTAGTCTTCTTGCTTTTTTATTGTTTTTTTTTCCACACTTCTTTTATGTATGGAGGGCCTTAGTTTACAACTTTAAAGTTTGTTAAGTTGGTATTTTATTTACAATTTTGTTACAACAAATGAGCTTTTAGTAAATGTTATGAAAATTGAAAAAATCAAAACTTTCCAATGACGCCATGGGGGTACATAGACCCCAGTTGGAGAAAGATGATGGATCTATATTTAACTCCAATAGAGGACAGAAAGACAAGAAATGGTCACCGTCGCACACACTTTAACAAGTCGTTTTACACACACTGCTTAAATAAGTTATAAGTAACTGTCAATTTTATTTTCTCCTCCGGAAAATGTATTCATGTAATTGGATTGTTGTGAATGAGGATCTAAGAACCTTTGGAAATTTTACTTTTTGCTGGAAGTAAAGTTCACTTTGCAAGAAACCTTCACTGATGATTACTTTTGAAAACTTACCTCTTGCAAGTCAACTGTAAAGATAGTGTCTGGATTGTTAAATCCCAGAGTCAGAAGATTATTCTTGGAAGTGCTCTGCCACCAGGTGTAATTCTCTCCGATTGAAGAATCTAAATCTACTGCATTGCTTGGAGGATGAGCCAATGTAGCGTTGGAGCTGTCACAGATAGAACGGACTCGGTCCTGGGCTAGTTTGCTAATTTCTTTGTGGGCGTAAAAATCTTCTATTGGACTACCACATGTAACATGGGCAGTCACCGGCTTGTTTAAGGCAACATTGACCATTGGAGTTTGACCACATACTTGGAAGTCCACATGAAGCATCACAAGGATGACAACCACCAACAATTGTTTGTAGTGTCTTGAGTCACTGGTCATCTTGTTTCTTGAAAAGCAAAGTACGTTCATTAATTAAACATTTAATTAATTAATTAATTAATTAATTAATTAATTAAACATTTAATTTTAATTAATTAAACATTTCATATGGGAGTAAAGCTAATGTACTGCATCTCCTTGCCAAAAATAAAACATTCAGCTTTAAATCAACGTTTTGGTTTGAAATCCTGACAAGCCTCTTTTGTAAATTGCAAACAAAGAACATTAATAATATCTTCCCAAGCACAGAGATGAACTATTAAATTGAAGTTTAAATAAATTATCGTAAAAGCATGGAAGAATGTTTTTGTACAGACTTTGACTAAAAAAAACTGCCAAATCCAAGGGCAAAATTAGCAGTTTGTTCAAGACATAAACGAAACGTACGGCAAAATCAAACTTGGATATTTGTTAATTAGGTTTCATAAATTAGGAGAGGAGTTTACATTAAGCTAAAGCAAGACCCATATATGGTACTGTATGTTCCAGCGTCTTTAGCCCAATACAAACATTGTGTTTTATCTTAATGTAGGCCCCAAAGCAACCTTCTTTCATGCAAAAATCATGTTGTTTACATCATTTCCATCATTTAATCACAAGAGATGAACAATTTCTTGGTTTAATCTTGAAACTGAAATTTTTGTGAATCGGTTTTTTCATTTGACTAGGCCGTATCAGTCAACAGCTTTTGAAATTCTTATCTTGAAACAAATTTAGTTGGCTTAGATTGAGCTCTGCACTTGTTTTCCAAGGCACAGTCACATGTTTGATCACAATTTCAGTAGGCCTAGGCTATATTTTGTTTGTTAACGATAAGTATATTTTGTCCTGATAAGCTGAGATTCTGACCAAAATAAATTGACGGTTCACATTACTCCAGTCTTGCATAAGCTATGCTGCTAATATAGGGTTACTGTTACAGTGTTACTGTTAGGCTTCGCCTATTGCGATCATTAATGTAAGGACTTTGGCCAATATCCCAGGTCTTCATGAAATCATGTGCCAATGGAAGCAAATCACCTGAATTGTATTCAATGCCAGAGCAAAGATCATAGGCCCAAATAAAGGACCTTGCTTTGGGCTTAACTTTAGCTTACTTATAATATATTACAAACCCACACGAACCATCTCATACAGAAAAATATGGCCTAACGCAAAGATTAACGTGATTGTGAGCCAAACCTGCGAAACAGCTCCTTTCTAAATATCAGGCTAGCCTAGGCCTAGCCAAGGAAACTTACCTTAAATTGGGCTAAGTTGTATTCTAATAATGGGAATGACTGTCACCTGCCACTAAATTCATCTCTACGAAAGAATAATGTTTCCGTTAAACTGAAACAATCAAATGAAAGATGCAAATAAATCTTAGTTTGCGTAAAGTAAACAACTTTCACTACCGACCGTTTTACGTAGCCTAATCTACGTCTGGTCGAATTATTAGATTTTGTACGTGATATTTTATGTATGCTGTGTGCTATGTATGCGTTCAGCGAAATGAAATACCTCTAACACGTCTCCCATTGGTTGAAGCGTCTACCTGAGTGATCTGTTGCTGTGGTAACGATTTCACCTTTGTGTAACAGGTGTGAATAATGAAATTCCAAAGTCGCTGGCATGCGATGACAAAACAATTTGATTTGAACGATCATGAAAAAAGTTAAAAACCTAGTTACAAAATTTACAAAGTCCATAGCTTAGTGGCTAGGGTGTTCGCATGTACAGCGTGAGGTCCGGGTTCGAATCGCGGTGGAGGCTGGAAGTTTATTTACTGTACTGGTCTTGATTTTCCAACTCATTACGATTTCAATTATATATATCTTCATTTGCCTTTGTCGTTTACCTCAATTTCATTAACATTAAGTCTGTTCAAAGTATCTCTTTAGAGATCCGGCTTAAGGAATCACAAATGATTTCGAGTTGGTTAGCATCATGTTTGATTTCTAGAGTAAGGCAGAATATGTCAACATAATATATATATATAGTAATGGGAAATAATTATTTCTCTTTTAATGGGAAATAATATCTCCAAATCAATGGTACCGCTATGAGCACTAAGATGGCACCATGTTACGCCAACATATTTATGCACGCATTGGAACAGGACATGCTATCCACTTCTCCTCTAAAGCCATCACATTATTATAGATACATTGAAGATATATATTCTTTGTCTGGCCGCATGGTGAGGAATCTATTAAGTCTTTCTTTGATCATGTTAATTCTTTTCATGACATCATTAAATTTTCTGTCGAAGTTTCTAAGGGTGTTACTAAAACGAATGACAATTGCGTTACACATAACGAATGACAATATGTTGTACACACTAAAAAAATGCGTTGACTAAAACGAATGACAATAATGACAGCACAGACATTTGCTTCAACCGGATATCACAGTTCAGACTTCGTGGGTATCTAGATCTAGTAAAGTACGGACAAGATAAAAACGCACCTTATAGTAAGCGAAATTGTAAGTCTGATTTTCAAAAGTAAATTTAACGTCATTTATCCAATATTAATTGTTAGAAACTAACAATACTATAATCTTGAAACGGCTTCAGTTATCTTTCTATATAAATCTACAGAGGTAAAAAGCACAGCACTCAAGCGCATTCTCACACAAAATGCTTTCCTGTGGTTTCTATCCGTAAATTACACCAAAACCCTACAACCACGTAACATGCGATTTTCCTCAAATCATTTTTGCGCAGAAAACCAACAACCGCATTTACTCCACTCCGTTAATCATTCTATCTCCACTCAACACTGTCATTCGTTGTCATTCGTTGTCATTCGCTGTCATTCGCTGTCATTCGCAAATGATAATTTACCCTGTACAAAGTCAATTGTCATTCGGTCATTCGCTGTCATTCGTTTTAGTTTGTCCCGTTTCTAAACATTAGATATCATTTCTAGATGTTCTGGTCAAGTTGGAAGGCAATACCTTAACCACTTCGGTCTATTATAATTAGCCCACTATATTTTTACACTTTAATAGTTTTCACCCACATAATCTTAAGAGTTCTATTGTTTACAGCCAAAGCCTTAAACTTAAACGCATTTGCTCCCACCCACCAGGTATCCATTCTAACTGGTTTTATATATATATATATATATATATATATATATATATATATATATATATATATATATATATATATATATATATATATATATATATATATATAGTGGGACTATTACAGGCTACCTTGGTTTGAACAAACTTATGTTTGCGGCTACTTATAATGCCAAAATCATTTCAGAAGCGGGAACCCACTCCCGGGCCTCTCTCTCTGTCCATCCACCCCTGATGAGATTATCAAATCATAAAAAAGAAACACAAAATTGTTTGCGATTATTACTTTTATATTTTCAGTAACAGCTGATACATGGACAAATTAATGATCTACATTTTGTTTTGGGGTTAAAGTACTCTACCCATCCACACCCACCCCCCCCCCACCACCTCAACTTAAAAAAAAGTCCAAAATAAACTTAAAAGCAGTCCTGTAAGTCATTAAGTCATAATCTTATAATTAATCCTCTGTGTTACTATACATGTTAGTGTTAACAGAAGAGAAAAATGTAACATGTCACCTTTAAATTCCGCGTATCATTAAAAAAAACATTCAGACCATGGGTTGATATCTTATTAAGATCAGTGAAGGGATTTTTCTCCTCCCACTCATCCTTCACCCTCTCCGGTTCATTTCCCAATCCCGTATTTGGAACCATATATATTTGGAACCATATATGTATATTTTTTCGGCGGGTAATATGAGAAATAATTCTAGCCCAAGTCATGATCATGGTATAATTGATCCTATACCGCAAAAAAAAAACTGTCCTGTAAACTTTTCCTCAAACCATTAAATTTCCAACATTCAAGGTCTACGACTTCCCTTCTTTCTTTGGGAACAAATATTAACACCGTGAAACAATCAGAATATCATGGGTTTTTTTTTCCTTCTTAAATCCTCTCTTCCGGATACTGCAAATGCCTTTCATGGAATCTGACATATCGACCTTCGATATAAAATTATAAAATTGCATACTCTTGACGTTCAAGAGGCATAACCAAATATGATGGTGTTATGAAAGATTCGTACCTGGTGTAAAATATTACGTTAAAAGTGTACATGTTTTGTACGCGATACGTTACCACAGCGACATGTGGTATATTGTTCCATTACTGACATAGGCGTAGGAGGCAGGGGATGGATGATGGATGCAGCCCCCCCCTCCCCCCCCCAACCAAATATTTTTGTGAAAAGTCGGACAATATGCTGAGAATTTTAGGGCACCTACTGAAAGAAAAATAAATTGCAATGATGCAGCTAAAGGAAATCAATAGTTTAAAAAAAATCCTTGGTTATTTAAATAAAGTTCTAAGCTTGCCCGACTAATTCGCCATTACTAATGTAAAAGAGATTTTTGACATAATTGGCCCTCCATGCTTTTTCTCCATAAGACATTTCGTTGTTTACATTAGGATCCCGCGGATGATGCGATGCAACGAGGTAAATGAATCTGGAGGATTCATGTCAATTGGGTGCGCGCGTACCATGTATGGAGGGTCATGTGATGTGTTCCAGGGTGGTACTATACTGATATTTCTCTGTAGCAGTTCGAGAACAGTGTTAGTGACTTCGTGAAAGATTGGTCGGTTCGGACATGGGAACTAACGGCATAAGAAGGTACTGGTACTTCAGGCCTACGAAATAGTGCTAATATGCTAACATTCAACCTTATTCTCTTGAATGAAGGCAGGCTTTCTACATAATCTTACTTATTAATACAGCTCTAGGGGCAAGCTTTGTCTCATATGGCCTAACGTTATTACTACACGCTATAAGTGAATGTAGAAATGGGAAATGTGGGGAAATGTTTAGTTCAGTGCAACTACGGAATTCTCCATGGAACAGAGCCTAATGCTGCTCGACGAGAATATAGCTATCACGTTAGGCTACAGGCACGGTTATTGCTAGGTAACGGGTGTCGTCTGCTGCCCTAGGCACGCAAACACATTTACGTACTAGTTGGGTGAAATCATCATGCGTAATAGGGACAGTAGTATATTAGTACCACCCTGGAACACATCACATGACCCTCCATACATGGTACGCGCGTACGCGAGTATTTACTGTGTGATAGTTTCTCCAGATTCATTTACCTCGTTGATGCGATGTGATAACCGATGCATGCTTATATTATATGTACATTACCATTTTCGGGCAAGACGTTACAACCCCCCCCCCTCACCCCCCCCCCCCGCCCCAATCAAATTGGGGTCCTACGCCTATGATTACTGATACACAGTAACATGTTTTGTTTACATTATCAACATATCTTCCAGAACAACACCATATCTAGCGAGCCTTTGGCTATAATGCCAAAATTGTCCAAACCCCTCAAACCCGTCCAATCCCCTCCCCTCCACCCACCCCAACATCAAGATAAACACTGAAATCAATCTCCAATATTTTTAGCGTGCTCCAGGATTGGGCGGCAATTACAATGGATGGTTTCACTTTTGAATTTGATGGTAGCCCGGTGGTGGGTCCTTTTGGACAGATTGAGGTGGAATTCCACCAGTTGGGACAGGGCCTTGCCATTGACCACCGTGAGCTTCCGAGTACATTTGATTCTCTACGCCATGAATCTATGAAAAAATGGGTAAGATATCTTGTAATAGTAAATGATAAATTAGCATACTCCAATGTATATTAACGAGCTATACAAACGTAGGCGAACCAAATTCGGACATTTTGCAATTAAGCAACCTCCATTTACCAAAGTTTCTCAAAGAGGAGGGGTGCCCCCGTCCCCTGGACGACTCAACATCCTAGCCCCTACCCCAGTTTGAAAAACAGTAGTTGCGTCCCTCATAGCAACACAAATTCAAATTTAAAAAAAATGGTTTTTACACATATGGGGCTCTGACGTAAATGAGAACCACATACATGATTCTTTTGTTTTTAATAAACTTAACATTTTGGGTACGGTAGTCCGTACACTAAATCATATTGTGAAAATAGTTGGGAAACGGGGAGGAGGGGGATTGGGGGGGGCTTGGGTTGAAGGGAGGAGTAGGAATAGGGAATGGTTCAATTGTGAGTATGGTGTTATTTCTACTGTCCAAATTTTCATTCTCAACCAACGTATGTAGAAAATGACAAATCGAGGCAACATTTATACTCCGGCATATGGCCTACAATTATTGTGTGTTTAATGTTCTTCGTATGGCGTTCCATGAAGACTTACCCCACTTCGATTTGCCGGCTGTTGAATAACAACGACTGTACGTTGTCGCGCAGCCCTTGTGGACCTGTAACGGATCCAAGAACAAACCAGCAGCAACTTTAACCCTAGTCTGCCCAAGAGTACGGTAGTTTGCAAATTATAACCCTGGCTGCAGTTCATCCTGAATGTGCCTTAGCCGACCTTTGACCTCCACCTAAAACAGCAAGGAGGTTCTACTACACATGGGGAAGTCAAATCAGCAAAAGTGTTTAGTTAAGATTCACATCTTTATTGAAACCTGACCGTTCGGAAATGTCGCAGGGTTTGATTTCTGCCAACCTTATGTGAACTTTCACCAAATAACAAATTGTGCAGTAATTTGACTTATCATTGGGGTATAATCTATCATGCATTCATGTGTTTTGAAGGTAAAGTTCTCAAGATGAAGTATATTTTTGCTATTTGTCATTTGGACCTCTGCTGACCGCAAATTACCTTTGACCCACCCAAAATTATAGGGTTCTTGTACTCACTGTAGGAAAGACACATGGCAAATATGAGCTATGTGATGTAAACTATCTTAGGTTATCGTGTTTACAAGGTATGTATTTATATGATTTTAAAGAGTGTGACCTTTGATGAGCCCCAATGACCTTTTGACCTCCACCAAAAACAATAAGGTACATGTACTCATTGTTGGGAAGCCAAAAACAAAATATGAGACCCAATAAGGTTTCTTATGTATATCGTGTTTACAAGGATTTCAAGTTTTGTCCCCTGGTGACCTTAAATGAACTCTGGCCTGCACCAAATTATGCAAAAAAAAAGTTACATTATGTAAGGCTGTCCTACCATGCATATATGAGTTCCTCTCGTTTTTAGGGTCTGGAGATACAGCGCTTTTGAGATTTTTACATTTTGCCCTCTCCTGACCACAAAATGACATTTGACCTCTACCAAAAGAATAGGGTTCTTGTACTAATTATAAGGAAGCCACACGCCAAATATGAGAACAGCAGAGTAACCAATCTTGAGAAATTATACCAGCCCACCCGCATCTTACATATTTTAACATTGCGCTCCTGAGCTTGCCAACCCAAAAAATCATTTTCAACTTACATCTTGTTGGAGCTAGATCTGGTAATACTGAAAATATGCTTTTCTATTTATTATTTTTTTTTAATTTATATAAATGTGACATTATACGGTGGGATTGCGTATATGACGGGGAGTGGGCAGAACGGAAAGACAGGTTTCCCGGTATGTTTTGTAGATAGGGACCCTAATGCATTTCGTCCCGTCCCCTCCCCCGCCCTTTTGCGGTTTGGATACCTTATTATTGGAGGGTAAAAAACATCAGCCCTCTCAGTTTGATACTTTAAATGTATTATTAATAACCTGCAACCACACAAACACAAAAGGCCAGGCAAATGGTCAAATGTTAATTTAAATAGTCAAGATATGAATGATCCCCTGAAAATTCAGATGATGTAGTTACCATTTGGCAAATAAATTTCGACATTATTTCATCAACAAAAAAACACAAAAAAATTGAAATAACTGGTGACAAAAATAAGCCGATATTTGCAGAGAAAATTGTCGTCGGGAGTCAGGATGAAATGCATGATCATTTATACTTGAATATAGAAAACGACCGTCGGTGGCAGGGATAACCAAACCGTAACTCGTGCAGCCGATACTCATAGCTAGTACAGTAACTATATACTGGTGCCACCTGTAACCAGGGACGTAGCTAAGGCCTGATGATTGGGGGAGTGGGTGTAGTGGCTGAAAATCCAACTGGATGGGTTTTGAAGCAAGAAAATTCCGACTGCTGCCTTCATCCCCCTCCCCCCCCCCCCGCTACTCGTCAACGATACGGTCAGTGTCAGTGAGACACCCCATCTTTCGCGACTGCACTTTTGTTCCGAACTTTTTTCGATACATTTGTACCCACTGGCACTCACTCCACAAAGTTATTATGCACCCCCAACCAAATATGTTTGTGAAAATTCGGGCAATATGCTGATAACTTTTCGGGCACCTACTGAAAGAAAGATAATTTGCAATGTGTTTTTTAATGGTTAAACTTATATTATTATTACCATTAATATTGTAACGACGGAAAATGATTGTATGTTATTGGCATGCGATGTATGAACCGATGCATGCCTATATGATATGCACATTAACGCGCGAAAAATTTTGGTTACATTTTTCGGGCAAGTCGTTATAGCCCCCCCCCCCCAAAAAAAAAAAAAAAATCAAATTGGGCTCTTACGCCTGTGACGGTAGTTCTATTAGGCATTGGTTTTGGAGTATTCAAAATCACACGAAATTTTGTATAGTGGAGTATAAGAATCGCGAGATACAATTTCTCAAAGTGGCAAGGAAAACGTGGTAAATATGACTCATTAAAAGGTCAATTTTTTTCCAACTATCGTCAGTTTTACCAAGTTTGGGGTGAGACACACCCCCACACCCCCTCTAGCGACGTCCCTGCCTGTAACACATATGAGTATCGGTTCACTCATGAGCCACGTGAGGCTGCCAGGTTGGTATTTAATATGCTGAAATATGTTATAGCAGAGATTGCAATCACATTTAATAGAAAAGGTACATTGCCAACTTTATTTATGTCTTGCGAGCTCTCAAATATCTGAAGTTTATTGTAAATATGGATTCCGTTAATTAAGCGCCGTTTGGTCACCTCTGTAAGATTTATATATATTGAACATGTTAATGTTTGGCGTTTCAAACAAGGAATGATTGTCTAAAACACACACCGTTGGAATTATTGAAATTTAGATATGACAATAAAGAAACAATAAATACCCCTAATTCCTTTTCACGTAAGGAAGACGTCGATTTAGTGATGTCGATATGGAATGGTTGTCCAGCTCATCATAATTCTAAACAAACATCTAGCAGTTATCGGGGTTGCAGTATAATGGTGCCGCTAATTTAACTATTCTCTCTAAGTCCCCTTTAGGTCGAATGGAGGTGTGCGCGGCAAGGTGAGGGAAGGGTGGAGTGACTATATGTTAGTAATTTAGTACGCTAATGTAATTGTTATAAACATAAGGTTTCCATAAACTGACCAATTTGAAAACTGATTGTAGAATGGCATGCGCAACGTTAATCAGGTTTGAGGCTTGACGAAGTATTGACTAACTCTACAAATACTAGTTTTATAGTGTATAGAAAGTATACTGTATACAAATACTAGTTTTATAGTGTATAGAAAGTATACTGTATACAAATACTATTTTTATAGTGTATAGAAAGTAGACTGTTAGATATCGGCAGCTAAGGCAATGAGTATACGGTCATGTAATTTTGGGGATATTTACGTAATTAACTCCATTACTGAAGTATGTATACATATATATATATATATGTATATATATATATATATATATATATATGTATGTATATATATATATATATATATATATATATATCATATGTGGATGTTAAGATGGCTGAATGTTTAACGCATATTAAAAATATAAGTAGCTACCATATAGGCTGACCATATATGAATGCTAGAACGCCCTAGTCACAATAGTATCCAACCCATTGTATGCGTATATACCTACATTACAAAAGGTTTCATTTCTATATAGGCTATGTATTAGTTAAAGAGATATAAGAACAAAAGCAAATATATATATATTTTCAACTAATGAACTTTCAAAAGTGGACTGTTACAAGTCTTTCAGTAAAACTTTTTGTCTTCAAAAAATATATGAATAAGTGAGAATAACTACAAAATCGAAGATTACAAATGTCTGAACCCAATTCTACATCGACAAGGGCTCATATATTACATTAAGATCCCCGGCGGACTATGCCGTAAGGTTTTCTTGTGGCATGGACACCCCCGTGGTCTTTGCTCTCTCTTCGTATCTCGGTGGTAAGTCTTGGGGAATAACACCGGGGGGTGCATTGGATGGATAGGGGCCATGCCATACTCCACCATGAGCTACTGGGTACATTGGGTTCTCTACGCCTTGAACCTGCAATGAGTAAAAAAAACAAATTATATAGATAGCCAAATGGATGGATGGATGAATGGGTGGATGGATGGATGGATGGATGGATGAATGGATAGATAGACGGACAGACAGACAGACAGATAGTATACAATTACTCATGCAAAGGTTTGCGAGCTGGGGTACTTCATAACTTTAACATTACTTGAGATGCTCAAAATTGCCCACCTTGTTACAAACGAGATCCTCAGTCTGCGTGATAGTAATGCCTTCCAGTCATAGTGTATACATGAAGCATTAATTCCTAATTGAAGCAGCCATATATAATGTTTTATATTTGTCGGTATTGGCGTTCCATATAGACTTACCACGGTTTGAGTTGGTTGTTGGACGACAACGAGTGTACGCCTTTGTACTCGATTTTTCCTAGTGCACCTAGCATAAATCCAGAGCGAATATATCAACACCTTTACCACAACCAGTATGACAATAAAACTGCAAAGAGATGAAGAATTCAGTGAGTGAGTCACCGAAAGGCTAACATTTACAACAAAGCCGAACACTATAAAAAAAAAAACATGGAATAATGATGTCAGTGAAATGCCGCACACTATTTCAATTGTGGAGGGGAGGAGCAAATTCCAATTTTTCCACCCCAGACTGATTTTGTTAAGGTTATCAATCTTTTGTGGACGGGCTGGAGGAGAATCAGAATTTAACGAATAACTGGTGTGGTTGTCGGTTCGTTGATTGCGACTCTCATTTTGGGGAGGGGTGTGGGTCAGGATGTGCATCATCCTGCAGACCTATCAACTCTCACGGTTTTACCGGAAGTCACCCGGTTTTTCGACCAATCTCCCGGCCACGATTTCATTTCCCAAACAGGTTTGCAATTACGAAGTTTTCAGCCAAACAGATTGCTCGTGACGTCTGCATCAATAATGACCGTCGCTTGGAAGTTCGAAAACATACCGACTGAGTTACACACTGACACTTTATTAAAGGGTGAGAAGACACGCGCTCAAAGAAACGTCTCATGCCGGTAATTTAACCTAGTTTCGAATGAAGTGTAACAGAAGTGTTAGACACCACCATCGATCCCAGAAAATACACACACAGCTTGCTACCGTCGGTAATTAGACACTAGTGTACATGCAGTCAGTACATACAGCTGCGGACAATACCTACAGCACAGTGTACAAACGATACAGCCATGGACATCTCAGGTCCAGCTAAAGATAACAATGTATCTTGTTTCATTACTGTCTGCATTTTGTAGCGACAAGCAGAAAACTTCACTTGCAAGCAACGGAAACTTTTTTTCAGAGGGCGGCACGCGGTTTGGGGCGAGTCTTCAGTGCCTTTAAGGTTGTGCTTATAACTAATTTTGAGGGGAAAATATGAATGTACCCCCAACACCCAAACGTTCAATATTAAATAATATTATTTGTGGATTCCTTTTCTTTGATAAGGTAATTGAGATTTCAACGTTTAAAAATATGCACCGAAAAGAAAGTCAGACGCCTATAGATCCCACTGGTTTGAGATACATACAGTTCAATGAAAGAAAGATGGAAAAACAATGATACGGTAGTTACCGGGAACTGTTTAAAATAGTCGGTATGGATACTCACATAGTTAACCCAGCATTATCGTAGTGCGACATGGTTAAAATAGTCTGGACCTGAAAGAGAAGGATATTTATTTAAATAAATATAGCTGTATACTATGAGCTGTCCTAAAGGCAAACGCTTGGTTCAGCGGTTAGAGTGTCCGCCTCACAATCCTTAGGTTCATTGAAACAGTGAATTGTATTTGGGAGAACTCATATATATATATATATATATATATATATATATATATATATATATATATATATATATATACATACGGTATTGTTACGGCTTGGACTTACAACTATACGTCCTATTATATGGTCCTACACATTATAAACTAGTTCAACGCAAGCAGCTCAAATGTATCGATGTTCCGTGGTTTTGTTTACGTCTTTGTAGAGTATTCGACTCTCCAAGTCAAAATATTATACAAACATACAAACATTACAAATTACTTAAAAATATCAATCGTCGAAATGGATATGAATAAGCTAGTTCTATGACTACTCACTTTTAAGTCTTGGCACAAAGACGTCTCCTGTAGTTACAATTATATGTAATATAGTCTCTACAACATTACTACAACTATACATGTTTAAGGCCCAGCAAGACTGCACGGCTGAGTGCATTGAATCTTTTGTATTTGGGAAAACAGAGAAGAATTCCCCTGTTACTTGAATACGTCATCAAGGTCAGAAAATAAATATTGACATTGTACATATATATATAAATATATATATATATATATATATATACATATATACTTTCTATATTATATAAATATGATGTAACATACACTGTATCAGTGAAACTTCCAGACGGTGTTAGAAGAGTTGGAAAGGCCGCCTATAGGTAGGTTATCCGAAACAGGAAGAATGTGGGTTATGTATTCATGTATTCATATATATATATAAATGAATATCGTAATGAGTTGGAAAATCAAGAACAGTGAAAAAACTTTCAGCCTCCACCGTATGTCCGTATGTTTCTTAAGAAACAGAATTTGTACCCCTTTATTAGTAGGCCGCCCTATATATATATTTGAAGAACATAATTCAATGCCTAAGATCAAGTCAAAAAAGACCATGCCCTGTCGAACAGGTTTCTGGAAAATATCTTAAGAATTCATATTAATTATGAAAACTTTAAAAATCCAAGAATATAAGTATTTAAATTTAGACTGAACACGTAACAATGAGAATATTATGAGAAATTTATAATCTCACTGGTAAATGATGATGAAGAATCGATTGGTAAATCCATTAGGAAAACCAAAAGGATAATCATTTTCATACTCACGCCACACATCCACCCCCCCCCCCCCCCACCAACACCGCACACAAACACCAAAAACCAAACTTTGAAACAAAAACAAAAAACTCAGAGATACTTTGAAAACTTTCTGTTTATTATTTTGTGATGTTCCATGAAATGCAATAGATTTTCGAAGCTGTTGCTATAGTTACTTAGAAAAATATTACATACAATGTTCATGCATTCATCCCGATTTTTCTTAATTTCACAATTTTTGGTCCAGTTTCGTCCAGTTCTTTACTACCATTGTTAAAGGTTAAGCTACAGTAAAGCTGCTACCAGGCGAGCATGAGATGTTTACTTCTACAAGTCTAATGTGATCCTGACTCATTGATTATACAACTCGCAGAGGGCCTGAGAGCACCCCTCCCCCAACCCCTAACATTCTGTCCAGGTACCCCTCCCCTACCCAAAAGTTACCTTGTAATCATAGAATAAATATCCATGATAGCCCTCCTTCATGAAAAGAACTAAATAACGTGGTGTCAATGGAAAGTGTAAAATAAATTTGTAAAGCATTGTGGACAAGAGGTTATGGCAATGGACTTGCAATCTAAGGTTTGCAGGTGCGAATCCTGGTCATATCATTACGGTCATAGCGCCATGCTTTTTGGTGGAGACAATAGATTGCTTTGCTCTCTCAAAGATGATGACAGCTTCGTACTAGTAAATTGGGTTGATTCGGTCTTATTTAAGTCTTATTAACAAAAGTTAGTGTTAATTCAAAACCAACCAAATTTATCACCTTGGCGTTTTCTATTGGACCACAGTATTCCGATAAAAACTACAACTTACCTTACACAGTTGTTCGTCAAATCTTTTCGATGTGTTGGTTCCTCGTTAGTAGGCCTATATGGGCTACAAAGGGACGTTTGGACTCTACAGTACGTTTTTCTTACCAACGCTGACTATAGCATTACATATATTTGTTCAAAACTCAAAGTTTGCTACGGTTGACGGTTTTATAAAACAAAAAGTCTTGTTCAATGCATTTCCCGTCTGTTGCTTTTTTACAATATTTGCGTCTTGAATAGAAGTTTTCATGCTTCAATGTTATCATCATAATTGTTGTGAACAAAACACTGCAGGAGCACGCGCACAAATTAAAGCCAGATCGTGATGATTTCTATTTCAGGTTATTTAGTTAACACAGCTTATATCTCATGTCTTCCTTTAACGGAGGACATGGGCCGGGGAAAGGGAGTCGTGAAGCAAATATCTCTGTCCACTTCTGTGGTAAATCTGACAAGTGCCGATTTTCATAATTAAGTACTCTTGTTTTGGATGAAAAGTATCAATTTCCATGTTTGTAAAACCACTATGACTCGTAAATGTGCAGCAGAAGCAGTACGTAATCATTATGGCAAATTGCCAGTTACCTTTGGAAACCAGAGGGAAACACCCCCCTCAGCGGTTACTTCATTTTAAATACATTACATAATTTGCAGCCCAAGAGTACGGTAGTTTGCAAATTATAACCCTGGCTGCAGTTCATCCCGAATGTGCCTTAGCCGACCTTTGACCTCCACCTAAAACAGCAAGGAGGTTCGACTACACATGGGGAAGTCAAATCAGCAAAAGTGTTTAGTTAAGATTCACATCTTTATTGAGACCTGACCGTTCGGAAATGTCGCAGGGTTTGACTTCTGCCAACCTTATGTGAACTTTCACCAAATAACAAATTGTGCAGTAATTTGACTTATCATTTGGGTATAATCTATCATGCATACATGTGTTTCAGTGAAGGTAAAGTTCTCAAGATGAAGTATAACTTCGTTTTTTGTCATTTGGACCTCTGCTGACCCCAAATTACCTTTGACCCACCCAAAATTATAGGGTTCTTGTACTCACTGTAGGAAAGACACATGGCAAATATGAGCTAAGTGATGTAAACTATCTTAGGTTATCGTGTTTACAAGGTATGTATTTATATGGTTTTAAAGAGTGTGAACTTTGATGAGCCCCAATGACCTTTTGACCTCCACCAAAAACAATAAGGTACATGTACTCATTATTGGGAAGCCAAAAACAAAATATGAGACCCAATAAAGTTTCTTATATATATCGTGTTTACAAGGATTTCAAGTTTTGTCCCCTGGTGACCTTAAATGAACTCTGGCCTGCACCAAATTATGCAAAAAATAAGTTACATTATGTAAGGCTGTCCTACCATGCATATATGAGCTCCTCTCGTTTTTAGGTTCTGGAGATACAGCGCTTTTGAGAGTTTTACATTTTGCCCTCTCCTGACCACAAAATGACATTTGACCTCTACCAAAAGAATAGGGTTCTTGTACTAATTATAAGGAAGCCGCACGCCAAATATGAGAACAGCAGAGTAACCAATCTTGAGAAATTATACCAGCCCACCCGCATCTTACATATTTAACATTGCGCTCCTGAGCTTGCCAACCCAAAAAATCATTTTCAACTTACATCTTGTTGGAGCTAGATCTGGTAATACTGAAAATATGCTTTTCTATTTATTATTTTTTATTCAATTTATATAAATTTGACATTATACGGTGGGATTGCGTATATGACGGGGAGTGGGCAGAACGGAAAGACAGGTTTCCCGGCATGTTTTGTAGATAGGGACCCTAATGCATTTCGTCCCGTCCCCTCCCCCGCCCTTTTGCAGTTTGGATACCTTATTATTGGAGGGTAAAAAACATCAGCCCTCTCAGTTTAATACTTTAAATGTATTATTAATAACCTGCAACCACACAAACACAAAAGGCCAGGCAAATGGTCAAATGTTAATTTAAATAGTCAAGATTTGAATGATCCCCTGAAAATTCAGATGATGTAGTTACCATTTGGCAAATAAATTTCGACATTATTTCATCAACAAAAAAAACAAAACAAAAATTGAAATAACTGGTGACAAAAATAAGCCGATATTTGCAGAGGATATAGTCGTCGGGAGTCAGGATGAAATGCATGTGTTACTTGATCATTTATACTTGAATATAGAAAACGACCGTCGGTGGCAGGGATAACCAAACCGTAACTCGTGCAGCCGATACTCATAGCTAGTACAGTAACTATATACTGGTGCCACCTGTAACCAGGGACGTAAGGCCTGATGATTGGGGGGAGTGGGTGTAGTGGCTGAAAATCCAACTGGATGGGTTTTGAAGCAAGAAAATTCCGACTGCTGCCTTCACCCCCCCCCCCCCCGCTACTCGTCAACGATACGGTCAGTGTCAGTGAGACACCCCATCTTTCGCGACTGCACTTTTGTTCCGAACTTTTTTCGATACATTTGTACCCACTGGCACTCACTCCACAAAGTTATTATGCACCCCCAACCAAATATGTTTGTGAAAATTCGGGCAATATGCTGATAACTTTTCGGGCACCTACTGAAAGAAAGATAATTTGCAATGTGTTTTTTAATGGTTAAACTTATACTATTATTACCATTAATATTGTAACGACGGAAAATGATTGTATGTTATTGGCATGCGATGTAAGAACCGATGCATGCCTATATGATATGCACATTAACATTAACGCGCGAAAAATTTTGGTTAGATTTTTCGGGCAAGTCGTTACAGCCCCCCCCCCCCCTCCCAAAAAAAAAAATCAAATTGGGCTCCTACGCCTATGACGGTAGTTCTATTAGGTATTGTTTTGGAGTATTCAAAATCACACGAAGTTTTGTATGGTGGAGTATAAGAATCGCGAGATACAATTTCTCAAAGTGGCAAGGAAAACGTGGTAAATATGACTGATTAAAAGGTCAATTTTGACCGAATTTTTTTAGGTCATTCACTATCACAGGAATATATGAATAGGCCAAGATAAACTAGAGTGCGACAGACGCACTCCATTTTTCCAACTATCGTCAGTTTTACCAAGTTTGGGGGTGAGACACACCCCCACACCCCCTCTAGCGACGTTCCTGCCTGTAACACATATGAGTATCGGTTCACTCGTGAGCCACGTGAGGCTGCCAGGTTGGTATTTAATATGCTGAAATATGTTATAGCAGAGATTGCAATCACAATTAATAGAAAAGGTACATTGCCAACTTTATTTATGTCTTGCGAGCTTTCAAATATCTGAAGTTTATTGTAAATATGGATTACGTTAATTAAGCGCCGTTTGGTCACCTCTGTAAGATTTATATATATTGAACATGTTAATGTTTGGCGTTTCAAACAAGGAATGATTGTCTAAACACACACCGTTGGAATTATTGAAATTTAGATATGACAATAAAGAAACAATAAATAGGGGGTAATTCCTTTTATACACGTAAGGAAGACGTCGATTTAGTGATGTCGATATGGAATGGTTGTCCAGCTCATCATAATTCTAAACAAACACATCTAGCAGTTCTCATGGTTGCAGTATAATGGTGCCGCTAATTTAGCTATTCTCTGGTAGGATGTCATATTTCCGTATTTTGGAAATTTAAAAAAAAATATAAAAAAATTCTTTCTTTCCGAGAAACTACAGAGGTAATTTGGTACATACAAAATGATACCTTAGAGCCTTGTATAACAACGAAGCAAAAGGAAACAGGGGAAAATCACAACAATAATTGTTTCTGTCAAACTTTATTGCCGATTTCGTATAAACGAGATATTTTCTCATTTTCAAATAATCGGAATCGGTACGATTATGAAAAAAATAATCGGTAATCGGTATTTTCTGTTATGCATAATCGGTTGAACACTAATTCTCTCTAAGTTCCCGTTAGGTCGAATGGAGGTGTGTGCGGCAAGGTGAGGGAAGGGTGGCGTGACTATGTTAGTAATTTAGTACGCTAATGTAATTGTTATAAACGTAAGGTTTCCATAAACTGACCAATTTGAAAACTGATTGTAGAATGGCATGCGCAACGTTAATCAGGTTTGAGGCTTGACGAAGTATTGACTAACTCTACAAATACTAGTTTTATAGTGTATAGAAAGTATACTGTATACAAATACTAGTTTTATAGTGTATAGAAAGTATACTGTTAGATATCGGCAGCTAAGGCAGTGAGTATACGGTCATGTAATTTTGGGGATATTTACGTAATTAACTCCATTACTGAAGTATATATATATATATATATATACACACATATATATATATACACACACATATATATATATATATGTATATATATATATATATATATATATATATATGTGTGTGTGTGTATATATATATATATATATATATATATATATATGTATATATATATATATATATATATATATATATATATATATATATATATATATATGTATATATATATTACCATAAATTACCATATTGTGGCCCTAGCAGTGATAAACTCGCTAAGACTTTAGGTAGTTACATTAAGGGGTTGTGTAATGACAATATACATATCAAAATAATTTTTCTGCAAAAGAAAATCTCTGCTCTGTTCAATTTTAAGGATGCTTATAAGTTAGATTATGCCAACAATGTTGTATATAGGATTAACTGTCCAGACTGTGATTCCTTTTATGTCGGAGAAACTAATAGACGGCTTAAGGATAGGTTCAACGAACATCTGATGAGCTCCTTTGGTGGTCAGAAAGGCGCTATTAACCTTCATTGTACTGCGCATAAACATCATCTGCCTACTTTTGTTGACCATTGTGCCACTATTGGTAATGAACCCCAGTGGTTCAGGAGGAAGATTAAAGAGAGTCTCCTAATAAAAGACTTAAATGCTGACCTAAATAGAAATGTAGCGAGCTACGGGTTGGAGATATTCTAATCCCTATTTACTTTTTATTGCTGGTTGTTCTATTCATCCCTAAGTTAAAAATATTCACTAAAAAAAAAAAAAAAAAAAATTTGCTGGTTGTTCTAAGTTTAAAAGTTTCTAAGTTTCTTCCTAGTTTAAAAATCACTCATGCTTATCACTATTGGCGTCCTTGGATGTATATTAGCCCTTGTATTTAATTGATCTTGTACTTTTGCCTGACGATGGAGTGGTGACCACTCCGAAATATAGCAGTATGTCGTTGTTAAAAATATTCGCTTGTTTATCTTTTATATTATATATATATATATATATATATATATATATATATATATATATATATATATATATATATATATATATATATATATATATATATATATGTATATGTATATATATATCATATGTGGATGTTAAGATGGCTGAATGTTTAACGCATATTAAAAATATAAGTAGCTACCATATAGGCTGACCATATATGAATGCTAGAACGCCCTAGTCACAATAGTATCCAACCCATTGTATGCGTATATACCTACATTACAAAAGGTTTCATTTCTATATAGGCTATGTATTAGTTAAAGTGATATAAGAACAAAAGCAAAATATATATATATTTTCAACTAATGAACTTTCAAAAGTGGACTGTTACAAGTCTTTCAGCAAAACTTTTTGTCTTCAATAAATATATGAATAAGTGAGAATAACTACAAAATCGAAGATTACAAATGTCTGAACAAATTCTACAACGACAAGGGCTCATATATTACATTAAGATCCTCGGCGGACTATGCCATAAGATTTTCTTGTGGCATGCACACCCCGGTGGTGTTTGCTTTCTCTTCGTATCTCGGTGGTAAGTCTTGGGGATTAACACCGGGGGTTGCATTGGATGGATAGGGGCCATGCCATACCATAGGGGCCATGCCATGGGGGCCATGATAGGGGCCATGCCATCCACCATGAGCTACTGGGTACATTGGGTTCTCTACGCCTTGAACCTGCAATGAGTAAAAAAACAAATTATATAGATAGCCAGATGGATGGATGATGGATGGATGAATGGATAGATAGATAGATCGACGGACAGACAGATAGTATACGATTGCTCATGCAAAGGTTTGCGGGCTGGGGTACTTCCTAACTTTGACATTACTTGAGATGCTCAAAATTGCCCACCTTGTTACAAATGAGATCCTCAGTCTGCGTGATAGTAATGCCTTCCAGTCATAGTGTATACATGAAGCATTAATTCCTAATTGAAGCAGCCATATATAATGTTTTATATTTGTCGGTATTGGCGTTCCATATAGACTTACCACGGTTTGAGTTGGGTGTTGGACGACAACGAGTGTACGCCTTCGTACTCGATATGTCCTAGTGCCCCTAGCATAAATGCAGAGCGAATATATCAACACCTTTACCACAACCAGTATGACAATAAAACTGCAAAGAGATGAAGAATTCAGTGAGTGAGTCACCGAAAGGCTAACATTTACAACAAAGCTGAACACTATAAAAATACAAAACATGGAATAATGATGTCAGTGAAATGCCGCAGACTATTTCAATGGTGGAGGGGAGGAGCAAATTCCAATTTTCCCAGCCCAGACTGATTTTGTTAAGGTTATCAATCTTTTGTGGACGGGCTGGAGGAGGATGAATTTATGGTTAGGTTGTCGGTTCCTTGAATGCGACTCTCATTTAGGGGAGGGGTGTGGGTCTGGATGTGCATACCAGACCTATAATCAACTCTCACGGTTTTACCGGAAGTCACCCGGTTTTTCGACCAATCTCCCGGCCACGATTTTTTCCCCAAACAGGTGTGCAATTACGGAGTTTTCAGCCAAACAGATTGCTCGTGACGTCTGCATCAGTAATGACCGTCGCTTGGAAGTTTGAAGACATATACTGAGTTACACACTGACACTTAAATGGATGTAAAGACTCGCGCCGCACAAAGAAACGTCTCTACCGGTAATCTGATCTAGTTTCGAATGAGGTGTAACAGAAGTGTTAGACACCACCATCGATCCCAGAAAATACACACACAGCTTGCTACCGTCGGTTCTTAGACACTAGTGTACAGTCAGTAGATACAGCTGCGGTCAGTACCCACAGCACAGTGTACAAACGATACAGCGATGGACATCTCAGGTCCAGCTAAAGATAACAATGTATCATGTTTCATTACTGTCTGCATTTTGTAGCGACAAGCAGAAAACTTCACTTGCAAGCAACGGAAACTTTTTTTCAGAGGGCGGCACGCGGTTTGGGGCGAGTCTTCAATGCCTTTTAAGGTTGTGCTTATAACTAATTTTGAGGGGACAAAATGAATGTACCACACCCAACACCCAAACGCACACTTTTAAATAATATTATTTGTGGATTCCATTTCTTTGATAAGGTAATTGAGATTTCAGCGTTTAAAAATATGCACCTAAAATAAAGTCAGACGCCTATAGATCCCGCTGGTTTCAGATACATGCAGTACAATGAAAGAGAAATGGAAAACAATGATACGGTAGTTACCGGGAACTGTTTAAAATAGTCGGTATAGATACTCACATAGCTAAACCAGCATTATCGTAGTGCGACATGGTTAAAATAGTCGGGACCTGAAAGAGAAGGATATTTATTTAAATAAATATAGCTGTATACTATGAGCTGTCCTAAAGGCAAACGCTTGGTTCAGCGGTTAGAGTGTCCGCCTCACCAACCTTAGGTTCATTGAAACAGTGAATTGTATTTGGGAGAACTCATATATATATATATATATATATATATATATATATATATATATATATATATATATATATATATATATATAAATATATATATATATATATATATATATATATAGCCTATACATATAGCCTATATATATAGCCTATATATATAGCCTATATATATATATAGCCTATATATATATATATATATATATATAGGCTATATATATATATATATATATTAGTGTTTACACGGGTCCAAAAATCGGGAAACGGGTACCCGAGGGCCGTTACCCGTCGGGTACCCGGGTACCCGGAAAATTTTGTTTACCCTCGTGTATCACGATTTTCAAGAAATTACATATTGGATGCTGTAATAAATGCATTATATTCTCTACTGACAATGTTTTCATGTTCAAATACGTAGGTGTAAGATAAGGTATTAAACCTCCCTCAATAATTTTTATTTGCTTCTGTTTCTTTCATTAACTTGTTAATAAATAAATTATTTAATTATAATTAGCATTACTACTAACATCGCACTGCCGCCGCTGCTTATGCTAGCTCGTGCACGTTTATTGGATCAAACCATATAAATATCCAATTTAGCTCTTAAACAGTTTTTAATACTACTACTATCTATTATGCAGGCCCATGGTTCTCATTAGCCGCGAGATTGCGCGATTCGCGCAATTTGATCGCATTTGGAATAAACGATTAGTAAAAAGCCACTTGCGATTACTATTTTTTAGTTATCCCGTCTATAATCCATAAACATCGCGTAAAATTCCTTGTCAGCCTTTCCTTCTTTGAAATAAACGAATGAATAAATAATAATTTCTTCCACATGGTAGCCTAACACCACACTAAGTCAATGAGAAATCTAGCTAAGCCTAACCATCTGCTTATTTTCTGGAGATGTGACGCAGTTATATAAGACATCCATGGAATACTTTCGTTATTGCTGTTACGTTCGACCACATGGTTGCCTAACACCACACTAAGTCAATGGGAGTAGTCTAGCCTAGCCATCTGTTTATTAGCTGAAATTGTGACGCAGTTATAAGATATCTATGGAAAGCTTTCGTTATTGCTGTTATCTTCGAACACATGGTAGCCTAACACCACACTAAGTCAATGGGAAATCTGCCTAACCGTCGGTTTGCCATTTTTTTTTTTAAATCACACTTTGCTTAGGATTCGGGTAATAAATTAGGAACCGGGTAGTATCACGTCGGGCGGGTACCCGGATAACCCGTGCAAACACTAATATATATATATATATATATATATATATATATTTTCATTTATATATATATATATATATATATATATATATATATATATATATATATATATATATATACACACATACGGTATTGTTACGGCTTGGACTTACAACTATACGTCCTATTATATGGTCCTACACATTATAAACTAGTTCAACGCAAGCAGCTCAAATGTATCGATGTTCCGTGGTTTTGTTTACGTCTTTGTAGAGTATTCGACTCTCCAAGTCAAAATATTATACAAACATACAAACATTACAAATTGCTTAAAAATATCAATCGTCGAAATGGATATGAATAAGCTAGTTCTATGACTACTCACTTTTAAGTCTTGGCACAAAGACGTCTCCTGTTGTTTAAAATTATATGTAATATAGTCTCTACAACATTACTATAGCAATGTGTAATGTGTAATGACAACAATGTGTGTCGTCTGGCAAGGGTATTGTTCAATAACAACTTCCTGATATGGACGTGTGCCGAGAGATTGGCTTCGGTCAGCTTGCTCGTCTACAAGCCTCCATGGCTTCTTTCGCGAGTTCCTGCTTGCGGGAAGATCACATATACATACATACATACATACTACAACTATACCAGGTGCCTATCCAGGGGGGGGGCGTTGGGGGCGCGCGCCCCCCTGGTTAGAAAAAGAGAAGAGAAAAAAAGAGAAGAAAAAAGGGAAAAAGAGGGGAAAAAAGAGGAGGAGGAGAGGAAGGAAGGGAAAAGAAAAAGAAGAAAGAGAGAAAAAGGAGAAAAAGAGGGAGTAAAGGCAAAACGCGAAGACACCGGGAAGAGAAGGAAGAACAGTGACATCATTACAGCGCTGAAGGGTAGCCAGTGACGGATCAATGATTTCGCAAAAGTGTGACTCACCCTACCCCTTACACCGACAACTCCATTTTTTGACGTTTCCATTTTCCTCTCTCACTAATGATCTATATATATACTATATATGGTCTAGCATAACGCGTGTGTAGAATTGTGCTATGAAACCAACTGTGGCTGGTCTCGAATTCGACCGTGTCGTCGGGCAACATGACTCATTTTGGGATGTGGGCGACCGCCCGCCCCCCCCCCCCATTCAGTATTTTTTTTAAATGATATCGCTAAGAAATTTCAAAATAGAAAGTGCTTAGAGGCAACTTACAAGGCCTGGGAAGTGTCATTTCCAGCGATCTGGGAGACATTTTCGGCCAAAATTTGCTTGTACGCTTCGCGCCAACCTATGGTGGCGCTACGCTTAGATAATTTGCCTACAGGCTTCTCCCCTCCCTTGGCAAATTCCTCGCTACGCGCCTGTTCGAATTTGTAACGCAAACAACAGATATCACATCATATCAGTGAGCATGAAAATGGCGTTCCAGGATGAAAAGCCTCAAAACTGTCCGACTTGCCTGAAAAAATAACCAAAAATTTTCGCGCGCAAAGCGCGAGTTCAACGTGTTCATGTCAATATCATATAAGCAAGCATCGGTTATTACATCGCATGCCATCATTTACCGTACGGTCCGTTAAAATTGCGCAGTATACCGCGGGATGCTAATGTAAACAACGACATGTCTCATGTAGATGTATAAAAAGCAGGGAGGTCCAATTATGTCAAAACTCTCTTTTACATTAGTAATGGCGAATTAGGGCCTGCACCCCCACCGCGCAGTGGCGGAGCGTCCATATGGTCAGGGGGCGGATGCCCCCCTGACGTACTCAAATGGACTGCCGACGCCTTTTTCAGCTCTTTACCACTTTTTACTTATTCTAGATTATTGACTTTTTTATTGCGCTCTCATCTACTTATTGACATTTGTCACATTTTGTTGGTGTAATTTGGTGATGACACCTTATTCTTCGTTTATCTGCAAATTAGTTAGGCCCGGAAAGGGTCATTTCCGGCGATCTAGGGAGTATCTTTACTCAAAAAATTTCTGTACGCTACGCGCCAACCAGTGGTGGCGCTTCGCTTAGATAGTGTCGGAAGCGCCCCTTCAGACCATTCTCGCCACTCCTGACAAATACCCCTAGCTCCGCCACTGCCGCCGCGCCTCCTACGCCTATGTGTGTAGTGTTCGGTTTCGGAAATATCTGCTATTTTTTTCATTTCCTTCAACCAAGTTTTATAATAGCCGTTATAACAGGTTTTAATATTTGTACACCAATAAATTAACTGTGTCTGAATTTTCGAAAATTTCTGACCAACATTCTACATCACACTTCCCTCTACTCGTGCAATTTTGACCGGTCTGTTCGGGGTTGAAGGAAGTTTTTTCTATATTGGTTGTCCATAGATGAAATTTTGTACAAAATTATGGGTATGTTTTGAAGTGAGTTTATTCACGAGAAATGTGAATTTTCAAATTCTGAACAAATATGGGGCTTAAAACCTTGAAAAGTGGGGCTGACGGGTATTGTGGGCCGCGACGTAGAATCACCTACAAAAGCAAAGACCCACAGGAGATGCGATCAGGTCGAACATGATGTGTGCCGGGTTGACAATCTTCAAAAAGGTTATGGATGGAAAAAAAAAACTATTAGGAAATACTTGGTTCTCAGGCAAAAAGTGTACATCTGGTTGGTCATTTCAAGCCCTAGAAGTGCCGTTTCCGGTGATCTGGGGGGTTTCAAAACAAGAAATTTTCTTGTACGCTGCGCGCCAACCGATGGTGGCGCTCCGCTTAGATAGTAATTCGCGCCCCCCGGGTTTGAAAATCCTGGATACGCGCCTGTATACATGTTTAAAGCCCAGAAAGACTGCACGGATGAGTGCATTGAATCTTTTGTAGTTGGGGAAACAGAGAAGAATTCCTCTGTTACTTTGAATACGTCATCAAGGTCAGAAAATAAATATTGACATTGTACATATATATATATATACAAATATATATATATATATATATATGTTATGCGCTGTCGACCGATTAGCGCCATCGATCGATAGCGCTGCGCTATCTATGGATCCGTTGTTAGCGCAAGCATCGGTAGATCGCGCAGGTATCGATCGACGGATTGTATGTCTAGTTTTGATAATGACAATGTTTTTTTCTTAAACTTCAGGACAACGCCAAGAGCTGTTTAATGGACACATCACCGATTTTTCCAAAAATTGCCCGTTTAATTATCATTTTCTATGTAAATATTTATGATAAATTCAATAAAATTTTACCAATTGACAGTGATACAATGAGTTCCAATAAATTGGTTGTATCATGGAGATATCCTCAATCCATTGCTGAATCAGGCATATATATCAGGTTAAGCAGTGGCGTAGGAAGGTACTTTTGAGTGGGGGGGGGGGGGGCTGCAGACTGATGGCCGGCCTGGGGGAGGGGTCTAAGGGGAGGGGTGTCCCCCTACCCTTTGGAATTTTTTTGCATTTCCAGGTGGCCTCAGATGCAATTTGGTGCAATATAGCATACTTCAACTCTCACTCCATTTTGTAAAGAATTTTGCATTTTCACCTGGCCTTAAATGCAATTTGGTGCTCCAAATGAGATTTTTTTCTCATTTTGAAATGAAAAAGGGGTTTTCTGACTTGTGGAGCGGGGGGCGGAATGATACTTCCGCCCCCATGTTTTTCACTGGGGGGGGGCTGGCGCCCCCCCAGCCCCCGGTTCCTACGCCCTTGTCAGGTTGTACCATATCACTTCAGGCCTTGGTTCTAAGAAATCTGCTAAATTACTGATATGATTGGGCCAACAGTGACTATCGACCTCATATAGTACTGATATATAGTGACGATATACGTAAAAATGGAAAAAGAGCCAGCTTTTCGAAAACACATGCAGGAGACCGTCGACCACCAAGCTGCTTCAACAAAGGGCCCAGTCATCAGCGCGGAGAAGTACGATCAGTGGCGTCGCCAAGGGGGGCCAGGGGGGCACGTGCCCCCCCTGGAAAACCTAGTGCCCCCGAGTGCCCCCCCCCCCCATCTGAGATTTGGGTTGGTAAAAAAATATATATATATTTTGTTATATTCAACTCCCATCATCTGAGTTGGTTTTTCATAAGGACAAAGAAGCACAGTAATTCGTATTTTCTTCAAATGAGCTGCGAAAAATGAAAATTTTTATCCTTGAACGTCGGGTATCGAAGTCGTAACCCGCGCCATCAACAACAGGTGTCGATATTTACATTGAATGTGTCAGTGCTCACGCCATACCAGCGGATATACACGTCCGCTTCGCGAGCTACATGACTGTGAGAAGGGAGGGTACTGCAATATGTTGCCTTGGTCTGAGGTTGACAGGTTAGGAGCTGACGAAATGTGAGAATGTGAGGGTCCGCAGGCACCATACTTGCCTATATTTCTGGACCCATATATTAACCCTGTTGTGTAGGGGGTGCAGAGGTCATTTGAGGTCAGATGCTTGTAGGAACAAATGGCGAATGTTCACCACTGCATACTGAGCCATACTCGATGTGTGATCAAACTTTGGATTGCATGGTGAGATCCCTGATAGGAGCCAATAACGATGCTGGAACCTGTTAAATCTTAACAGATAATGGGCGAAAACCGAGAAGGACAAGAAACTTTCTTGAAGAAAGGAGTCGAGGGTCATGCACACATTAATTCAACAAATGTAGGTTCTATTGATATAGGGTTAGGCATAATATCGACAGCATGTGGTTCATATCCTCTGAAAAATTCTGCGCCTTGTTAAAATCATTACCTCAAAAATAGCAATTTCTGGAGATAGCTTCAGATCGAATTTAGCATCAAATGTGGCAGCATTTTGCATCTAGCCCATCCTCCGTATGCGAAAATTTTCCAAAGGGGGAGGGGGCAGTGGCGGCGGAACCGGGGGGGGGGGCTTGGGGGATCACCCCCCTCCAATGAAAAAGTTGAGGGGGCAAATGCATGATAAGCATCCCCAATATTTACCAAGGCTCCGAAACGTGCATCTGCCCATTTTTCAATGCATACTTGTCGATCTGTCCGATGCACACGTACACTATATAGGTGTAATAATTTTAGTAAATGCTGGGGACCCTCGGCCCGTCCCCTGGCTATAGACCACATTGTCACCCCAACCGCGTCTTCACGCCCCGTGAAAAGTGGAAGCAGTGAGTGTGAGTACCGGTAAGCGCAACACAACTTCATCTTAGGCCAATGACTTGCTTCATTTCAGCCGGTTCTCCAACATCCCCTTACTACACTCAAAACGTCTTTGCGAGTACACTACGAGTAATAGCTACTCTCTTAAAACACCATCGAATATACAAATTACGATGTTTTTACAGACTTTTACGTGCAATCTGAGAAACTGCAGGCTTGAGACCCATATTTTAGGGCTAGGTATTCGCAGCATAAAACACTCGGGAAGTGCCGTTTCCGACCATCTGGGGGTTTGAAAAACCCAAAATTTTCTTGTACGCTCCGCGCCAACCGATGGTGGCGCTCCGCTTAGATAGTCTCTACACATTAGCTCCCCTCCCAATAATTTTCCCGTTCCGCCGAGCCTGGAGGGGCACCCCCTCCCCTTAGACCCCTCCCCGGGACGGCGATCCGTATCCACCTAAGTGCCCCCCCCCATCAAATGCTGGTGCCCCTCCTGTGCCCCCCCCCCCAGACTGAAAAGTCTGGTGACGCCACTGCACATGGGGAAGTCAAATCAGCAAAAGTGTTTAGTTAAGATTCACATCTTTATTGAGACCTGACCGTTCGGAAATGTCGCAGGGTTTGACTTCTGCCAACCTTATGTGAACTTTCACCAAATAACAAATTGTGCAGTAATTTGACTTTTCATTTGGGTATAATCTATCATGCATTCATGTGTTTTGAAGGTAAAGTTCTCAAGATGAAGTATATTTTTGCTATTTGTCATTTGGACCTCTGCTGACCCCAAATTACCTTTGACCCACCCAAAATTATAGGGTTCTTGTACTTACTGTAGGAAAGACACATGGCAAATATGAGCTATGTGGTGTAAACTATCTTAGGTTATCGTGTTTACAAGGTATGTATTTATATGATTTTAAAGAGTGTGACCTTTGATGAGCCCCAATGACCTTTTGACCTCCACCAAAAACAATAAGGTACATGTACTCATTATTGGGAAGCCAAAAACAAAATATGAGACCCAGTAAAGTTTCTTATACAAGGACGTAGCCAGGGGGGAGCAGGGGGAGCGACCGCTCCCCCCCCCCTTTCTATGTCGATTTTTTTTTTTAAACTGTTGTTTTTTTAGCATGGTATTTTGTCAGTGCTCTTTTGATATTGAATACTCGTCAGCTCCGTTAACTTGATTGTAATCGTAGTAACATTCACGCCTACTGATTCAACTACTTACTTAGTTTGGCAGATGCAATTAGATAAATTTAGCTTATAGCCAATTACAAGCCTACAGTTGGCCACTGCGTAATAAAATACATATTGCCTACCTAACCGCACTCTATGGAATGTCACGAACTGTAACGTCGACAACGTCGTTCTATGAGTCGTCCTAAGTTGTTGCACGAACAGCATGTTATGAATCTAAGCTAGCAATCGTACGTGATACGCACTTCCTATAATAAGTATTACACTGCTAATACACTGCGACAACGATATTTGTTTTTAGGCCACTGCATATCTGGCTATATTACAAAATATGAAAGTTTATATTGTCCATCAGTTAAGTTCGTCAAATGTATTAAATTCCAGACATCGGACAATAAACAAGAATCATCCCACTGGAAAAATTGTAAAAGAGCACTATGTTTGTCTTTCTGATATATTATGTAAAAGAATATGTAAAGGAATTCAAACAGGAAACAAAATCTGCTGATAATGATATCATATGATCAGGGGCGTAGCCAGTATGTAGCACTGTTGGCCCGGGCCTACATTTTTTTTGGCCAAGTTATCTTTTTTTTTAAAACACCCATAATTCAAATCGATAAGCTTGCTGGACGAGTTTAAGAGTCTATAGACAGGAAAAAGTATTGAAATGAACGTAGCAAGAATATGGCTAAATTAGGTGACCTATTCTTCTGTCATCTAGGCTGTCAATTCTATCGCGAGCCGTTTCATTCAACACTCTACCAGCCGAAAAAGACAGTAGGATCCGATCTTGTCAGTTTTTTAACATGTAGTTAAGAACCCGTTTACGCAGATAATATTTCAGTTGAGAAAACAGTTGAGAAATTTGCATCAGATGGCAATCGTCGGATAGCTCTCGCCTTCTCATATTAGGCTAACTTAAACATTTACTAGCTACAGTTGTATCAAAGACAACTACTGGCTATAGTTGTATCAAAGACATTTCTGGCCTATCTTTGTATCTACAAGTATCAGAAGTTAAAAAGTAAGACTACTCTGTACATGTACCTTGCTAATTTTAATACATTATGTAGTATTGAACTACGTACTATTTTAACTCGTTTGTTTTTTGGGTTTAAAAGTGATATTGAATGAGGTGTCTCAAGTTAGCAAGAGGCCAGGGAACCAGAATGAGCACTCGGGAAGGGCCGTTTCCGGCCATCTGGGGGGGTTTGTAAAACCAAAAATTTTCTTGTACGCTCCGCGCCAACCGATGGTGGCGCTCCGCTCAGATAGTCGTGCCTACAACTTTGAAAATCTATATCAATCGCCAAAAGTGCTCCCCCCTTTCAAACTCCTGGCTACGTCGCTGTTCTTATATATATCGTGTTTACAAGGATTTCAAGTTTTGTCCCCTGGTGACCTTAAATGAACTCTGGCCTGCACCAAATTATGCACAAAAAAAATTACATTATGTAAGGCTGTCCTACCATGCATATATGAGCTCCTCTCGTTTTTAGGTTCTGGAGATACAGCGCTTTTGAGATTTTTACATTTTGCCCTCTCCTGACCACAAAATGACATTTGACCTCTACCAAAAGAATAGGGTTCTTGTACTAATTATAAGGAAGCCACACGCCAAATATGAGAACAGCAGAGTAACCAATCTTGAGAAATTATACCAGCCCACCCGCATCTTACATATTTTAACATTGCGCTCCTGAGCTTGCCAACCCAAAAAATCATTTTCAACTTACATCTTGTTGGAGCTAGATCTGGTAATACTGAAAATATGCTTTTCTATTTATTATTTTTTTTTAAATTTATATAAATGTGACATTATACGGTGGGATTGCGTATATGACGGGGAGTGGGCAGAACGGAACGACAGGTTTCCCGGTATGTTTTGTAGATAGGGACCCTAATGCATTTCGTCCCGTCCCCTCCCCCGCCCTTTTGCAGTTTGGATACCTTATAATTGGAGGGTAAAAAACATCAGCCCTCTCAGTTTGATACTATAAATGTATTATTAATAACCTGCAACCACACAAACACAAAAGGCCAGGCAAATGGTCAAATGTTAATTTAAATAGTCAAGATATGAATGATCCCAAAATAAAAATAAATTTCGAAATTATTTCATCAACAAAAAAACACAAAAAAATTGAAATAACTGGTGACAAAAATAAGCCGATATTTGCAGAGAAAATTGTCGTCGGGAGTCAGGATGAAATGCATGATCATTTATACTTGAATATAGAAAACGACCGTCGGTGGCAGGGATAACCAAACCGTAACTCGTGCAGCCGATACTCATAGCTAGTACAGTAACTATATACTGGTGCCACCTGTAACCAGGGACGTAGCTAAGGCCTGATGATTGGGGGAGTGGGTGTAGTGGCTGAAAATCCAACTGGATGGGTTTTGAAGCAAGAAAATTCCGACTGCTGCCTTCATCCCCCTCCCCCCCCCCCCGCTACTCGTCAACGATACGGTCAGTGTCAGTGAGACACCCCATCTTTCGCGACTGCACTTTTGTTCCGAACTTTTTTCGATACATTTGTACCCACTGGCACTCACTCCACAAAGTTATTATGCACCCCCAACCAAATATGTTTGTGAAAATTCGGGCAATATGCTGATAACTTTTCGGGCACCTACTGAAAGAAAGATAATTTGCAATGTATTTTTTAATGGTTAAACTTATATTATTATTACCATTAATATTGTAACGACGGAAAATGATTGTATGTTATTGGCATGCGATGTATGAACCGATGCATGCCTATATGATATGCACATTAACATTAACGCGCGAAAAATTTTGGTTAGAGTTTTCGGGCAAGTCGTTACAGCCCCCCCCCCCCCCCCCTCCCAAAAAAAATCAAATTGGGCTCCTACGCCGATGACGGTAGTTCTATTAGGTATTGTTTTGGAGTATTCAAAATCACACGAAGTTTTGTATGGTGGAGTATAAGAATCGCGAGATACAATTTCTCAAAGTGGCAAGGAAAACGTGGTAAATATGACTGATTAAAAGGTCAATTTTGACCGAATTTTTTTAGGTCATTCACTATCACAGGAATATATGAATAGGCCTAGATAAACTAGAGTGCGACAAACGCACTCCATTTTTCCAACTATCGTCAGTTTTACCAAGTTTGGGGTGAGACACACCCCCACACGCCCTCTAGCGACGTCCCTGCCTGTAACACATATGAGTATCGGTTCACTCGTGAGCCACGTGAGGCTGCCAGGTTGGTATTTAATATGCTGAAATATGTTATAGCAGAGATTGCAATCACAATTAATAGAAAAGGTACATTGCCAACTTTATTTATGTCTTGCGAGCTCTCAAATATCTGAAGTTTATTGTAAATATGGATTACGTTAATTAAGCGCCGTTTGGTCACCTCTGTAAGATTTATATATATTGAACATGTTAATGTTTGGCGTTTCAAACAAGGAATGGTGTAAACACACACCGTTGGAATTATTGAAATTTAGATATGACAATAAAGAAACAATAAATACCCCTAATTCCTTTTCACGTAAGGAAGACGTCGATTTAGTGATGTCGATATCAGTGGAATGGTTGTCCAGCTCCTCATAATTCTAAACAAACACATCTAGCAGTTCTCATGGTTGCAGTATAATGGTGCCGCTAATTTAGCTATTCTCTCTAAGTCCCCTTTAGGTCGAATGGAGGTGTGTGCGGCAAGGTGAGGGAAGGGTGGCGTGACTATGTTAGTAATTTAGTACGCTAATGTAATTGTTATAAACGTAAGGTTTCCATAAACTGACCAATTTGAAAACTGATTGTAGAATGGCATGCGCAACGTTAATCAGGTTTGAGGCTTGACGAAGTATTGACTAACTCTACAAATACTAGTTTTATAGTGTATAGAAAGTATACTGTATACAAATACTATTTTTATAGTGTATAGAATGTATACTGTATACAAATACTATTTCTATAGTGTATAGAAAGTTGACTGTTAGATATCGGCAGCTAAGGCAATGAGTATACGGTCATGTAATTTTGGGGATATTTACGTAATTAACTCCATTACTGAAGAATGTATATATATATATATATATATGTGTATATATATGTATATATATATATATATATATATATATATATATATATATATATATATGTATATATATATATATATATATATATATATATATATATATATATGTCATATGTGGATGTTAAGATGGCTGAATGTTTAACGCATATTAAAAATATAAGTAGCTACCATATAGGCTGACCATATATGAATGCTAGAACGCCCTAGTCACAATAGTATCCAACCCATTGTATGCGTATGAACTTTCAAAAGTGGACTGTTACGAGTCTTTTAGTAAAACTTTTTATCCTAAAAAAGAATATGAATAAGTGGGAATAACTACAAAATGGAAGATTACAAATATCTGAACCCAATTCTACATCGACAAGGGCTCATATATTACATTAAGATCCCCGGCGGACTATGCCGTAAGGTTTTCTTGTGGCATGGACACCCCCGTGGTCTTTGCTCTCTCTTCGTATCTCGGTGGTAAGTCTTGGGGAATAACACCGGGGGGTGCATTGGATGGATAGGGGCCATGCCATACTCCACCATGAGCTACTGGGTACATTGGGTTCTCTACGCCTTGAACCTGCAATGAGTAAAAAAACAAATTATATAGATAGCCAAATGGATGGATGGATGGATGAATGGGTGGATGGATGGATGGATGGATGGATGGATGGATGGATGGATGGATGGATGGATGGATGGATGGATGGATGGATGGATGGATGGATGGATGGATGGATGGATGGATGGATGGATGGATGGATGGATGGATGGATGGATGGATGGATGGATGGATGGATGGATGGATGGATGGATGGATGGATGGATGGATGGATGGATGGATGGATGGATGGATGGATGGATGGATGGATGGATGGATGGATGGATGGATGGATGGATGGATGGATGGATGGATGGATGGATGGATGGATGGATGGATGGATGGATGGATGGATGGATGGATGGATGGATGGATGGATGGATGGATGGATGGATGGATGGATGGATGGATGGATGGATGGATGGATGGATGGATGGATGGATGGATGAATGGATAGATAGATAGACGGACAGACAGACAGACAGACAGACAGATAGTATATAATTACTCATGCAAAGGTTTGCGAGCTGGGGTACTTCATAACTTTGACATTACTTGAGATGCTCAAAATTGCCCACCTTGTTACAAACGAGATCCTCAGTCTGCGTGATAATAATGCCTTCCAGTCATAGTGTATACATGAAGCATTAATTCCTAATTGAAGCAGCCATATATGTTTTATATTTGTCGGTATTGGCGTTCCATATAGACTTACCACGGTTTGAGTTGGTTGTTGGACGACAACGAGTGTACGCCTTTGTACTCGATTTTTCCTAGTGCACCTAGCATAAATCCAGAGCGAATATATCAACACCTTTACCACAACCAGTATGACAATAAAACTGCAAAGAGATGAAGAATTCAGTGAGTGAGTCACCGAAAGGCTAACATTTACAACAAAGCTGAACACTGTAAAAATACAAAACATGGATGATAATGATGTCAGTGAAATGCCGCACACTATTTCAATGGTGGAGGGGAGGAGCAAATTCCAATTTTTCCAGCCCAGACTGATTTTTTTAAGGTTATCAACCTTTTGTGGACGGGCTGGAGGAGGATGAATTTATGGTTAGGTTGTCGGTTCCTTGAATGCGACTCTCATTTAGGGGAGGGGTGTGGGTCTGGATGGACATACCAGACCTATAATCAACTCTCACGGTTATACCGGAAGTCACCCGGTTTTTCCCGGCCACGATTTTTTTCCCCAAACAGGTTTGCAATTACGGAGTTTTCAGCCAAACAGATTGCTCGTGACGTCTGCATCAATAATGACCGTCGCTTGGAAGTTTAAAGACACACTTTTTAAGAAAAGTACTCAGAATACTGAGTTACACACTGACGCTTAATTAAAGGATGTAAAGACTCGCGCACAAAGAAACGTCTCTACCGGTAATCTGACCTAGTTTCGAAGGAGGTGTAACAGAAGTGTTAGACACCACCAAACCAAACTACTGAACGACTGATCCGCTTCCAACCCCAGTCCCCTTGCATCGGGACTGTGACTGTGTGATCATCGTCAGGTGTGTATCACCATTCCCTACAAGAACAGATACTACACATAGTGAAGACATATACTGAGTTACACACTGACGCTTAATTAAAGGATGTAAAGACTCGCGCACAAAGAAACGTCTCTACCGGTAATCTGATCTAGTTTCGAATGAGGTGTAACAGAAGTGTTAGACACCACCATCGATCACAGAAAATACACACACAGCTTGCTACAGTCGGTACAGACACTAGTGTACAGTCAGTAAATACGGCAGCGGTCAGTACCCACAGCACAGTGTACAAACGATACAGCGATGGACATCTCAGGTCCAGCTAAAGATAACAATGTATCATGTTTCATTACTGTCTGCATTTTGTAGCGACAAGCAGAAAGCTTTACTTGCAAGCAACGGAAACTGTTTTTTCAGAGGGAGGCACGCGGTTTGGGGCGAGTCTTCAATGCCTTTAAGGTTGTGCTTATAACTAATTTTGAGGGGAAAATATGAATGTACCACACCCAACAGCCAAACGCGCACTATTAAATAATATTATTTGTGGATTCCTTTTCTTTGATAAGGTAATTGAGATTTCAACGTTTAAAAATATGCACCTAAAATAAAGTCAGACGCCTATAGATCCCGATGGTTTGAGATACATACAGTACAATGAAAGAAAGATGGAAAAACAATGATACGGTAGTTACCGGGAACTGTTTAAAATAGTCGGTATAGATACTCACATAATGAACCCAGCATTATCGTAGTACGACATGGTTAAAATAGTCTGGATCTGAAAGAGTCAGTGATCTTACAGGGGGAGGGGGAATTGAAGTGAGAGGCAACAGGGTAACCAGGAAACTTGGATTTGATGGAGCGTAAGTGTTCGGTAATACGGTCTGCCAGTCTTCGCTTGGTTTCACCTATGTAAAGTAAATTACAACGTTTACATATGATAACATAAATTACATTAGTGGAAATACAAGAAAAGTGATGTTTGATTATAAAAGAGTTTTTAGGGCCAGTGATACGAAGCATAGTATTTGAGGTGACATATTTGCAGGTACCCTGTTGCCTCTCACTTCAATTCCCCCTCCCACTGACTTTTCAGTTACGTGTGCTCTGTCCCCCAAAGGCACTGATATCGATCGTCTTAAATCCGAAAATAGACTAATTTTCCGACTTGGCACCTTATCCCCTTATGGTTTAAACTCTAAATTCAATTTGTTGTAAGTCCTTTTACCCTGCTACTTTTCGCTTCTTTCATGTGTGTGCATTGGACCATTTTATCTTTCTTCGTTCGCTGTTTACAGTTTTAGTAGTCTTTTTGCTCACTTTGTTAAAGGGTTTATACCCGAAACGTCGTGTTTCTTTTCTTTATCATTAGCACTAGCAAACTTTACTATTTTTCTACTATATATATATATATATATATATATATATATATATATATATATATATATATATATATATATATATATATATACATATATAAGGGCGGCGGAACCGGGGGGCACAGGGGGCACGTGCCCCCCCCCCCCCACTTTTCCTCAGGTTAAAAATGTGCCCTTTTTCTACATAAAAATTGAGGTGTCTCAAGTTAGCAAGAGGCCAGGGAACCAGAATGAACACTCGGGAAGGGCCGTTTCCAGCCATCTGAGGGGTTTGTAAAACCAAAAATTTTCTTGTACGCTCCGCGCCAACCAATGGTGGCGCTCCGCTCAGATAGTCGTGCATACAACTTTGCAAATCCTGGCTACGCCCCTGACTTTTAATGAATTTCTGTGGGTCAAACTCAAAGCTATTTCGAATGGAAAAAAATTGTTAAGATATTGACAAGAAATAAACTCTAATTCGGAAGATTCTATACATTGGCAACTAGCATGATTTCACCTCACTTTGTCTCAAAAGAAAACTTGTTCCTTGTTTCCCAATTTGCACATTGGATATAGCAGTGCTAGTATGCATATTTTCCTTGGGGGAGGGGGGGTGTTGATGGAGTAATGTGTATACGCAAATAAGATAATACAATAAGAGTTATAAAGGGTACTAAATATAAGGCTGCATCACTCCAATCGAATTTCTGCAAAGTGCCCTTTGATGTCGGTGCCCCCCCCCCCAGATTAAAAGTGCTTCCGCCGCCCTTGTATGTATATATATATATATATATATATATATATATACCTACGGTATTGTTACGGCTTGGACTTACAACTATACGTCCTATTATATGGTCCTACACATTATAAAATAGTTCAACGCAAGCAGCTCAAATGTATCGATGTTCCGTGGTTTTGTTTACGTCTTTGTAGAGTATTCGACTCTCCAAGTCAAAATATTATACAAACATTACAAATTGCTTAAAAATATCAATCGTCGAAATGGATATGAATAAGCTAGTTCTATGACTACTCACTTTTAAGTCTTGTAGTTACAATTATATGTAATATAGTCTCTACAACATTACTACAACTATACATGTTTAAGGCCCAGCAAGACTGCACGGCTGAGTGCATTGAATCTTTTGTAGTTGGGGAAACAGAGAAGAATTCCCCTGTTACTTTGAATACGTCATCAAGGTCAGAAAATAAATATTGACATTGTACATATATATATATATAAATATATATATATATATATATATATATATATACATATATACTTTCTATATTATATAAATATGATGTAACATACACTGTATCAGTGAAACTTCCAGACGGTGTTAGAAGAGTTGGAAAGGCCGCCTATAGGTAGGTTATCCGAAACAGGAAGAATGTGGGTTATGTATTCATGTATTCATATATATATATATATATATATATATATATATATATATATATATATATATATATATATATATATATATATATATATATATATATATAAATGAATATCGTAATGAGTTGGAAAATCAAGAACAGTGAAAAAACTTTCAGCCTCCACCGTATGTCCGTATGTTTCTTAAGAAACAGAATTTGTACCCCTTTATTAGTAGGCCGCCCTATATATATATTTGAAGAACATAATTCAATGCCTAAGATCAAGTCAAAAAAGACCATGCCCTGTCGAACAGGTTTCTGGAAAATATCTTAAGAATTCATATTAATTATGAAAACTTTAAAAATCCAAGAATATAAGTATTTAAATTTAGACTGAACACGTAACAATGAGAATATTATGAGAAATTTATAATCTCACTGGTAAATGATGATGAAGAATCGATTGGTAAATCCATTAGGAAAACCAAAAGGATAATCATTTTCATACTCACGCCACACATCCCACCCCCCCCCCTCCCCACCAACACCGCACACAAACACCAAAAACCAAACTTTGAAACAAAAACAAAAAACTCAGAGATACTTTGAAAACTTTCTGTTTATTATTTTGTGATGTTCCATGAAATGCAATAGATTTTCGAAGCTGTTGCTATAGTTACTTAGAAAAATATTACATACAATGTTCATGCATTCATCCCGATTTTTCTTAATTTCACAATTTTTGGTCCAGTTTCGTCCAGTTCTTTACTACCATTGTTAAAGGTTAAGCTACAGTAAAGCTGCTACCAGGCGAGCATGAGATGTTTACTTCTACAAGTCTAATGTGATCCTGACTCATTGATTATACAACTCGCAGAGGGCCTGAGAGCACCCCTCCCCAACCCCTAACATTCTGTCCAGGTACCCCTCCCCTACCCAAAAGTTACCTTGTAATCATAGAATAAATATCCATGATAGCCCTCCTTCATGAAAAGAACTAAATAACGTGGTGTCAATGGAAAGTGTAAAATAAATTTGTAAAGCATTGTGGACAAGAGGTTATGGCAATGGACTTGCAATCTAAGGTTTGCAGGTGCGAATCCTGGTCATATCATTACGGTCATAGCGCCATGTTTTTTGGTGGAGACAATAGATTGCTTTGCTCTCTCAAAGATGATGACAGCTTCGTACTAGTAAATTGGGTTGATTCGGTCTTATTTAAGTCTTATTAACAAAAGTTAGTGTTAATTCAAAACCAACCAAATTTATCACCTTGGCGTTTTCTATTGGACCACAGTATTCCGATAAAAACTACAACTTACCTTACACAGTTGTTCGTCAAATCTTTTCGATGTGTTGGTTCCTCGTTAGTAGGCCTATATGGGCTACAAAGGGACGTTTGGACTCTACAGTACGTTTTTCTTACCAACGCTGACTATAGCATTACATATATTTGTTCAAAACTCAAAGTTTGCTACGGTTGACGGTTTTATAAAACAAAAAGTCTTGTTCAATGCATTTCCCGTCTGTTGCTTTTTTACAATATTTGCGTCTTGAATAGAAGTTTTCATGCTTCAATGTTATCATCATAATTGTTGTGAACAAAACACTGCAGGAGCACGCGCACAAATTAAAGCCAGATCGTGATGATTTCTATTTCAGGTTATTTAGTTAACACAGCTTATATCTCATGTCTTCCTTTAACGGAGGACATGGGCCGGGGAAAGGGAGTCGTGAAGCAAATATCTCTGTCCACTTCTGTGGTAAATCTGACAAGTGCCGATTTTCATAATTAAGTACTCTTGTTTTGGATGAAAAGTATCAATTTCCATGTTTGTAAAACCACTATGACTCGTAAATGTGCAGCAGAAGCAGTACGTAATCATTATGGCAAATTGCCAGTTACCTTTGGAAACCAGAGGGAAACACCCCCCTCAGCGGTTACTTCATTTTAAATACATTACATAATTTGCAGCCCAAGAGTACGGTAGTTTGCAAATTATAACCCTGGCTGCAGTTCATCCCGAATGTGCCTTAGCCGACCTTTGACCTCCACCTAAAACAGCAAGGAGGTTCGACTACACATGGGGAAGTCAAATCAGCAAAAGTGTTTAGTTAAGATTCACATCTTTATTGAGACCTGACCGTTCGGAAATGTCGCAGGGTTTGACTTCTGCCAACCTTATGTGAACTTTCACCAAATAACAAATTGTGCAGTAATTTGACTTATCATTTGGGTATAATCTATCATGCATACATGTGTTTCAGTGAAGGTAAAGTTCTCAAGATGAAGTATAACTTCGTTTTTTGTCATTTGGACCTCTGCTGACCCCAAATTACCTTTGACCCACCCAAAATTATAGGGTTCTTGTACTCACTGTAGGAAAGACACATGGCAAATATGAGCTAAGTGATGTAAACTATCTTAGGTTATCGTGTTTACAAGGTATGTATTTATATGGTTTTAAAGAGTGTGAACTTTGATGAGCCCCAATGACCTTTTGACCTCCACCAAAAACAATAAGGTACATGTACTCATTATTGGGAAGCCAAAAACAAAATATGAGACCCAATAAAGTTTCTTATATATATCGTGTTTACAAGGATTTCAAGTTTTGTCCCCTGGTGACCTTAAATGAACTCTGGCCTGCACCAAATTATGCAAAAAAAAAGTTACATTATGTAAGGCTGTCCTACCATGCATATATCAGCTCCTCTCGTTTTTAGGTTCTGGATATACAGCGCTTTTGAGATTTTTACATTTTGCCCTCTCCTGACCACAAAATGACATTTGACCTCTACCAAAAGAATAGGGTTCTTGTACTAATTATAAGGAAGCCGCACGCCAAATATGAGAACAGCAGAGTAACCAATCTTGAGAAATTATACCAGCCCACCCGCATCTTTCATATTTAACATTGCGCTCCTGAGCTTGCCAACCCAAAAAATAATTTTCAACTTACATCTTGTTGGAGCTAGATCTGGTAATACTGAAAATATGCTTTTCTCTTTATTATTTTTTATTCAATTTATATAAATTTGACATTATACGGTGGGATTGCGTATATGACGGGGAGTGGGCAGAACGGAACGACAGGTTTCCCGGTATGTTTTGTAGATAGGGACCCTAATGCATTTCGTCCCGTCCCCTCCCCCGCCCTTTTGCAGTTTGGATACCTTATTATTGGAGGGTAAAAAACATCAGCCCTCTCAGTTTGATACTTTAAATGTATTATTAATAACCTGCAACCACACAAACACAAAAGGCCAGGCAAATGGTCAAATGTTAATTTAAATAGTCAAGATTTGAATGATCCCCTGAAAATTCAGATGATGTAGTTACCATTTGGCAAATAAATTTCGACATTATTTCATCAACAAAAAAAACAAAACAAAAATTGAAATAACTGGTGACAAAAATAAGCCGATATTTGCAGAGGATATAGTCGTCGGGAGTCAGGATGAAATGCATGTGTTACTTGATCATTTATACTTGAATATAGAAAACGACCGTCGGTGGCAGGGATAACCAAACCGTAACTCGTGCAGCCGATACTCATAGCTATAGTACAGTAACTATATACTGGTGCCACCTGTAACCAGGGACGTAAGGCCTGATGATTGGGGGGAGTGGGTGTAGTGGCTGAAAATCCAACTGGATGGGTTTTGAAGCAAGAAAATTCCGACTGCTGCCTTCACCCCCCCCCCCCCGCTACTCGTCAACGATACGGTCAGTGTCAGTGAGACACCCCATCTTTCGCGACTGCACTTTTGTTCCGAACTTTTTTCGATACATTTGTACCCACTGGCACTCACTCCACAAAGTTATTATGCACCCCCAACCAAATATGTTTGTGAAAATTCGGGCAATATGCTGATAACTTTTCGGGCACCTACTGAAAGAAAGATAATTTGCAATGTGTTTTTTAATGGTTAAACTTATACTATTATTACCATTAATATTGTAACGACGGAAAATGATTGTATGTTATTGGCATGCGATGTAAGAACCGATGCATGCCTATATGATATGCACATTAACATTAACGCGCGAAAAATTTTGGTTAGATTTTTCGGGCAAGTCGTTACAGCCCCCCGCCCCCCTCCCAAAAAAAATTCAAATTGGGCTCCTACGCCGATGACGGTAGTTCTATTAGGTATTGTTTTGGAGTATTCAAAATCACACGAAGTTTTGTATGGTGGAGTATAAGAATCGCGAGATACAATTTCTCAAAGTGGCAAGGAAAACGTGGTAAATATGACTGATTAAAAGGTCAATTTTGACCGAATTTTTTTAGGTCATTCACTATCACAGGAATATATGAATAGGCCAAGATAAACTAGAGTGCGACAGACGCACTCCATTTTTCCAACTATCGTCAGTTTTACCAAGTTTGGGGGTGAGACACACCCCCACACCCCCTCTACACTCTAAGAAAATATGGTTCCACATAGAACCAAAACTGGTTCTTGGACTTGTCCCGTATGCAGAACCTTCAATGGTTCTTAACGAGAACCCTTTTCATGATGGTTCTAATAAGAACCCTACGAAATGGTTCTCGAAAGAACCATAAAAGGTTCTTTCATTTTGTCCCGTATGCAGAACCCCTAAGGTTCTATCAAGAACTTTTATGACTAAGGTTCTTTTGAGAACCCCTTTGAATGGTTCTCGAAAGAACCATAAAAGGTTCTTTCATTTTGTCCCGTATGCAGAACCCCTAAGGTTCTATCAAGAACTTTTATGACTAAGGTTCTTTTGAGAACCCCTTTGAAATGGTTCTCACCAGAACCATAAAAGGTTCTTTCAATTTGTAGCTGTGTGCAGAACCCTTAAGGTTCTACCGAGAACCTTTTCAAATATGGTTCCCAGGGGAACCCCTTTGAAATGGTTCTCAAAAGTTCTTTGGAAGGTTCTTACTTTTTACTGTTCACAGAAGCCATGAAGACCAGAAAATAGTATTAAGTTGCAGCTATTGTGAGATGTGTACAATTTTTGCTTAAAAATAATGTCAGAAGTCTGATGATGTTCTGTCAACTTGCAAATAACTTTATTCACTTTAAAATTCAGCAAACCACGAAACAAACAAATCTTGTCAATTATCTATTGCATGAAATATCAATTAGATTCAAAATGCTGAAATACAATAAAAAGACATTACCTTTCGTCATATCACAACAGCTTTGTGATTTACATCCAAAAATTGTAGAATGAGCTGATATACAATGTGGAATTATTCAATCACTTAACAGTTCTCTGAGGAATGCAATGTTGGGATTAGGCCAAATGCTGTATGCTTTGTACATGCACAATCATGAAATACAAACTAAAGAATAACTCAATAACAACTGCACTACACCACAAGATATTCAAACATGCAAGTGCATGTAAGTGAAATTAATCAGGTGAAACAATGTGTTCTCAAAGACTTCTCCTACATTTACTATAAGCTGTGTAGTGGTCATTTACTCATCCCTGCTAATTCGACTAGTATACTGCGATTCAGTGTGATATTACAATCCCACCTACAATTTTTGTGAACCAACACTGAAAGCTTTGATGTATGTTGTTCTGGCTTATCTTGTAGCAGTTACCTTATACCTCAATGGAATGTACATATTTCCAGCACTCCTATATGGTATCCAGAGCATGATAATAATTCTCTTCACCTGGTGAAAAGGTTAACCACTCAGTGGTTCTTCTGACTTTATAGGCAATGTAATGTTCTACAAATGTTTCTGCCATCATTATGCAGCTGCATATAAGCCACATATTACAAGAATATAAGATATACTTGACTTCAACAAATAAATGGGATTTCTTCTTCATGAAGCAACTCAACCACAAAGCAATCATTATGTTCCTCAGCTTCAGGTTCTTGTGAATGCCGAGCATTGTGGCAACGACGGATATGTTTTCTGTAAGATCCCATTTTGCGATATTGGGTTGATGTGCATGAGCTATTTCGAGGTGTCGACAAAGCTTCTGCAGTGAGAAAAAAATGCCTTTGACGAGTACCCCTGCAAAAGTCACAGTCATATGGAATATGCATTGTGCTGTGGAAATTTGATTCATATCAATGCAGAAAGCAGTCGCAGTATTGGAGTTGGTATTTTTGGCCCCTCATCTTCTTTCTTGATACTCATCATGTAACGTTGTAGGAATCCCAGAGTGTTGGCTGCCTCTGGGGGGTACTCGATCCCATGCGCATAGTACACGGCCATCAAGAGTATTACTCCATACCAGATGCTGGAAATCCCTTGACAGACTTGTCATCCTTCGGCCCATACAGAGATGGCATCAGGTTTGATGGTACTACACTGTAGCACTTAAACTGGTGATGGTGACACTATCTCCTGAAAAAGGAAATGATAGATAACAATTAGAGTACATTGACATATGGTTGACCACAAAAATTCCATTGTTAACTCTGGGACTGTCTTATGTGTCAGAGTTATGGTGGTACTATTTTTTTTCAATAGCTGCAGGCAATTTTGTGCCAAACATATTGTGAACATTTTGCAGGTATCGGCACTCGGCAGAGTTAGTAAAAAAAAACAATATACAAGTGAAAACCAAGCGGCTGATTCACATCTAAAGGCAGGACTGTTTGGGATTTTGAACGCAACTGCACGGTTAAAGTGAACATTGACACTGTCAATGTGTATTTTCTAATGGTAGTGATTACATTTCCCCATATACTGTGTTTTTCCCCTTTTCTGTTCAAATTCCAGTGTCTACACTGTATGTATTACAAGGGTAGAGCACATTGTTAGTAACGGCGGCCTCCGTGTGAGAAGTCAGACCATAGATCGGGGTCCAGACCTCTGAAGGGGGGGGGGGTTTCACTTCGCATACCCGATCACAGGATACTCCCTGACTGCCGGGCTGTTGGGTGCTCAGTGATTGCACTCTTCTGCTATCTCTAGAACACAGGGAGTCTGACCATGGGTGTTCCAGGAATACATTCGCTACCAGCTCCCAGAGCGGGTACTCAAGCTATACTGTATAATCATTGATCATTGTCAGGTCCTTTAGTTGGCTGGCGTCAAGCCTCACAATGCCAGATGCAGCCCTCCTTGGCATCCTGAAAATACGAGCCTTATACTTACAATAGACAATCTTTGATCACTCCTGAAGAACTGAGAGTTCCAAAATGACATAATCAATTGAATACAGGCACACCTTAAATGTTAAACAGCAGCAACAACCTATCTGCTCCTGGACAAATGGTCATTTTCACAGTAAATGGTGTAACTTTGCATTTTAAGACCTTTTGTCAGTAGTGGCCTCATGAAGCGACACAATTCAAGGACACTTTGCCACATGATAGCTTGTCAGGACATTCACAACTATTTTCATACTTTATGATGTAGTTTAAGCTTCATAAGTAGTTTTCCCCGATAATTAAGATATTTATGTACATGATTCTGGTGGAAATGTTCATGACAAATCATGTTGAAACTTTGGTGTCAGGGTGCGTCAATTTACACCCTTTACTGTGAAAATGACCATATACAAGAGGAACTTACCTTCTTGTCCGAAACATGCAAGAACCCAGGCTTCTCGTCGAAGATGTACGGTAGAGCCATCAGAGCGACAGAATACTCCAGGTCTGCCAATAAAACCTAAGATTGGAGAATAAAGTTCTGTATCACTACATTTTCAAGTGTTACAAGGCAGCAGTCATAATCAGACAATGAGCAATGTTGTGAGAGGTTACTACCACCATGGTACAATGTATGTATGTGTCTTTGCATTGCGGTAACTGATGGAGAAATACAGAGAAGGTCAAAGACAGCTGCAGCGTATCTTCATAGATCTGGAGAGTGCCCCAAAGCGAAGTATTGAAATGCCCAAAAGAGAAAAGTACATCCGGCTGATAAAGGATCTGTACGAGGGCAACCTGACCCAGGAGAATGTACCGCGAGAACCATAGATGCATCTGCCGTCACTGTCGGAGTCCACCGAGGCTCAACGTTAAAGACCGCATAACATGGCCATTCCATTATGTGTGCAAACAGAGTAGCTTTTTCCCTTTCCAACGGTACCATTTTTAAGCAAATGGGAGGTAACGTTGTTGAGAAAATTGATTTCAAACTGTGAATATCCCAGAGATGTCATTCCCAAAATAGAGCCAACAAATTCATAATTATGAGGCTTTGACGTCACCGAATGAACCAAATGAACACCAAATCTATACCCCCCCCCCCTGTGCTATTCCAACGGGGAAATGAATCAGTATCATTCGTCACTGAAATCATGAGATAGGGGGCATGAAGTCAAGATTCTCTATGAACCCTGTCCCCAATAACCATATTCTGTTGTCGGTAGTTCCAACTGCTGTGAAACCCACGATGAAGAGAAACAACATTATACTTGTGGTTTTATCGGCTACACTTTTTATTTCTGGCTAGTAACTGGGATTTCCATGTTAAAGATCCTTGCTGACTTTGCTCTGGACCGGCAAAAAACGAAGTTGCTTGTATGTGAATTTCACCCACCCCATTTCGAATCCTCATGAGCCAAGGATTCTAAACAACCCAATCATCACCACTCTCTGTCCCATATGCCTGAGATAATTTATCATAACTCGGACTGGAAGTTTATTTGTCGGCCCGACAAATAGCCTTTGAACAGTGATTTATGGAATTACATGAGCAGTTAGCACAAATATCCCCACGTTGGAGTAACATTGTAATTGACATTGTAATTGACGGGTTAATTGGGGTCAACTCATAGCATGCAAAATCGATCAGTTCAACATACAGAGAGCAGGCAGCAGTTCCTCTAAACTTTTTCCTCAACAACGACAGGGTTGTCGTTCGTGATTTGCACACACACTGTACATATGGAGTACTATGCCTATGTAGTATGTACTGTACAGTCAGTGTACAGTACGACAGTATGATATACGTAGGCATACTGTCAGTGTCAAATGCTGGTCGACTGCAGCTTAGCCTCTTTCTAATTACTTGTTGAATAGCAGATATCCAGTGTCTCAGAACCAACAAGTACAGACACCTTTTCATCCCTTATGCAATAACAGACCACCAGTACCGCCAAAAAGTAACTAGACAAATTTGAATGCAAAGAGGGCAATGATTGCACTGTGAGTACACTCTCCCTGCAATCCTAATTTCCTAACAATATTCCCCTTTCGATCAAAATTGTTCAGCTGCTCCTACACCCCAGTAAAGTTGCTCTGCTCACACCTTATGCTCACTTGTTCACCTAATTTCCCCGTTCTCTGTCTACAATAGAACAGAGTACATGGGAGTTTGATTGCAATTGTCTAGTTACTTTCAGGCAGTACGGTTTTTTGGACCAGTTTCTACCTAAATATCTTTATGGGTTCTCGCTTACCCTCCTGTAACTCCCGCCCATCATTTTCCACTCTGATCGACTTACTAGTAATTGTAAGGTAAAATTATGTGATAACATACACTTCTTGTCCTCTTCAAGAAGGACTTCCTCCTCCTACCGGTAGGCACGCATCAGCTCTTTTGCTTTGGTCTTCTTGGAACTGTTCTGGATTATCTTTGGTGCATATTTTTCTAAAGCAGTCTTCATTTCAACAACAACGTTCCTCCCTGTCAGCATTTCCAACTCATTGCAAAGCTGTATATGAAGATAAAAGTGAAATATATACCAAAATTAGACATGATTTGTTGAAAAGGCAGCCCATTGGACTCCCTCCAAGCCACACTGAAAAGGAATATCCACCTGACTGATTAATTAGAGATCAGTTTTCTACTCTGCTAAGGGGTCGCAGGGTTGTGTCAGAAGTCCAACTTGAAGCTCCCTCAGCAGGTCATTTGCAGAGCTGGGATGCACAGTGAAAGTCCTATTTATACTTCACTTCCTTAAATGGCGACGCAACGGCAAAATACGCCTATATCATAAACCTACTATAATATTTGTATATGAAGTACGCATATATACTAACTGCTATGATAAAGATTCGCTAAACTGATACCATGCACGGGAAAGCTCGTCTATGGTGGCACGCGCGTGAGTGGTATAAAATTGGCTAGCGAAGAAATAGATAAAACTTGGGGCTAAACTAATTCTGAGCTCAGAATACAGTAACACAATGGTGATATAGCCGGCAAATGTACGCTTAAACGCCTTTGAAATACTTCTAATGAAGCCTAATTTTAATACTATATCAAATGCTAGGGAGTTCGTATCTTAGTGACAAAATTTTACATGAATATACTTGCCCACGGCACTGGTTGGAGAGAATGCTATGAGCGTGTGTTTGTTTATATACCGTGAAGTTAGTTCAAATGTAGAGGACCATTCCATTATTGCGAACCGCTCCATTGACCTGGGCGCCCCCAAATCAATGTAGGTAGAAATGTGATTCACTATAGCCTAAGTATAATTAAAACTATAATCAGCCTTTATTTCATGTCTTTGTTTCCAATTACTGTGCAGTTATCAATTCCCATTATGGACAGGTTATTTCCAGACCTGATCGATCATTATTGGTGGAATAATTAGTGGAATAAATTGGTGGAATAATAATAATTAATAACAATCATAATAAATAATGATAATAATAATTAGTAGAATAAATAGTGAGGAATGTTTGTTTTTCGGCACTCTGAGTATTTTTTTATGAAATTAAAAATGTTGTTTTATTTCCATGGAGGGAATAACCAAAATATACTAGGTTGGGGTTATTTACAGCTTTATTAAGCAGCTGCAAAATGAGGTGGGCAAAAAATTATGTCGATGGTCTCTGTTCTGCGCAATGAGCATACAAAGGTCTGATTAGCCCAAGGGGTTAGTTGTAACATTTACTGCAGGGAATAGTTGGAACATGCACGCAAATTTGGTCATATTTGCCTATAATCATAAAAACATGCCAAAAACACTTAAAACTTAGACTGCAAGGCCAGCAGATGTTAAAATATTCTCATTCACCAATGTTGTCTAATTTCAATGGGCTGGGATGGAAAATGTCTCCAGAATTTTGGTAGCAAAGTTATATTCTCATTTACTTCCATATAGTGAGTCTGGCTTTAATATCATTTGATATATTATAATAGGCATATACCAAGGTATCAATGTGTATAGTTGTGATAAGTTCTCATTTATTTCTTTTGAGCAAGAATCCATCTTTCAACTAACCTACCACCCGTTCCAACTAACCCCATAGGTGGGGTTAGTTGGAACGCCTATCACCGACACCTCACTGGATTATCTCCTGAAATATCAACAAGAGTAGTGGTTTTATGGGCTTCATTTGTGACACACAGCACACACCCTCTCACTGGATTATCTCCTGAACTATCAACAATTGTAGCAGTTTTATGGACTGCCTATCCTAACAGGATAGGGCAGTGTTTGCTGAATTGATGTTGTTTCTGAAAATAGAGATTTTTGTGAAAAATGTTCCAACTAACGCCGCTCTTCCCACATACCCTATTCCAATACGAAGCAAACTTGCTAAATTGGGGAAGAAGAATAACACATCAGTGGTGATCCCTGGAATGTTTTATCCATTTTGGATAGCCTACTGTAGGCCTACGTCTTCCTTTATTTTTTAGCTTGATTGTTTGTTAGCCTAGGTGGTCAACACATGGTCACGTACACCAATAAGCCTTATTCCAGATGACGTATATTGACGCGATCGCAATGCATTGTGGTATAAATTATGCCAAATTGTGGCCAGAAACATTTTGATTTAATTTTTCCTCAATTTTCTGCGTGTTAGTGATGCATTCATTCTTCATGAGCTCATCATAATGTATTCTTTTTATTATTCTATGGTTTCAATCTGTTGGTTGGTCAAAAACATATTTTACGGATATTTTAAGGTTGACTAAAGTTGGAATGTTGTCTAAAAACTGACGTTTGCCCGTGTTTGAAGCACCCTCAGTAGCCTATATCTGGAATAAGGCTTAGGCTAGGACTATATAACAAGGTATCTGAATACTGCCGGTGCCCGAATACTGGGGACCTAACAATACGTTCCAATATTACCATAGCAACGTGTTCTAAAAGCGCTATGAACGAATAACAACTTAGCTACTTATTTTCAACCATAATATATGCAAAACAGGCTGGTTTTTCATCATCTTGACCAAATAAATCTAGATTTTGTATGATAATTCGAAATTTTCATTTCCAAGAAATTTTCGAATGGAATTGTTGTAAATTTACTCCAAGTTCTGCCTCATTCTTAGTCTTTTTTGCCGAGTACACTGCATCTGCTTAATCAGGTGTAAGCTAAGTTTGTTATTTAGGCCCCCCTCCCCCGTAACCCTAAAATTCCGGTAAAAACGCTTATTTTTTTAAAGGATATTACCGTATCAATACTGTAGTGTAGGTATAGCCTAGGTACTGTGTGCCTGTTCACAACCGCTTGTTCCATTAAGAACAGTAAACGGGTCTTTTTAGCAAACGTTAACTTGGAAGTTGGACAGAATTGTCTTTTTAATAGCTCCATATTTTACAATTTCGACCATAAAGATTCATATCAGGATTGTGAGTTTGTGTATCAGATGCTAAAGGTTCGGTACAGACATCATCTGAATTTTTTTAAGGGATTTTGAAGAAATTTGTGCTGAAAAAGCTTAGGGGGGCCTAGGTCTAGGTGCGCACTATACAGGCATCCCAATTCCCATGCTATAGTATAGGCTAGCCTAGGCCTACTCCATCGTATGTGGCTGAAACCCGGTTGAGCTGTGGCAGAGACAGTAAGGTTCTAGTGCTCTTTGAGACTATTATAATGTTATCGTGATTAATTAATTAAATGTCCGGTCTTCCTACAAATATGGCCTAGGCTAGGCCTATAGCCCTACAGAATTCTGTTGACTATAGAATGGGCCTAACGTTAGGCTATGCCCATACAATTATAAAGTAGGCCTAGTATACGTTAGGCTAGTCGAAGCCGAATATTATTTGCTCAATGGACATTAATGTCGATGAAGGAATCGTTTGGTATTCACGTCTATTCACCAAGGGTCGACCCGATAACTTATTAGCAAGGAGTTGAATTTAATTTTCGGTCTACATGTTTCTAAATTAAAACTGAAAAACTCACCGCACCGGGGCTTCAACTTCTACTCGAACATGATCGACGGTACGTGACACAAGAACTGCACGCAATATACATATAATGATGTACGTAGGTAGCACGTAGGTAACATACACAGTGCATATTATGTACGTAAAGGTGGCGAACTTCGGTGCACTCACTATACTATTACATGTAACATGTACGTTTGGTCAGACGGAACTTTGGAGCCCGCGAAAAGTGGTCGAAATTATTACGCAAATTCCACTCAATGCGTTGTATTCAAATAAACGATTTTGTTCACAAGTCTAAACAAATTCCATGGTAAAGTGAGAAAATGAGATTATTAACACTTCTATACACTTTATTATTCCCTTAAAATTACATTTCCCGATGAAAATTGCCGAACTTGTTTATTCATAGATCATGTACACACTTGTGATAAGTACGATTAGAACCCCTATTCGTGCAATTAGGGGTTCTTTGTGGAACCATCTTGTACCCAGAACCTTTTCTGTGTGGGTATGGAACCAAGTAGAAATCAATCAAGAACCTTTATGGGTTCTACAAGGGCACATGGTTCTGACGAGAACCATTCTTCATTTCGAGAACCCCCTCTAGAACCCTTTTTTCTTAGAGTGTAGCGACGTTCCTGCCTGTAACACATATGAGTATCGGTTCACTCGTGAGCCACGTGAGGCTGCCAGGTTGGTATTTAATATGCTGAAATATGTTATAGCAGAGATTGCAATCACAATTAATAGAAAAGGTACATTGCCAACTTTATTTATGTCTTGCGAGCTTTCAAATATCTGAAGTTTATTGTAAATATGGATTACGTTAATTAAGCGCCGTTTGGTCACCTCTGTAAGATTTATATATATTGAACATGTTAATGTTTGGCGTTTCAAACAAGGAATGATTGTCTAAACACACACCGTTGGAATTATTGAAATTTAGATATGACAATAAAGAAACAATAAATAGGGGGTAATTCCTTTTATACACGTAAGGAAGACGTCGATTTAGTGATGTCGATATGGAATGGTTGTCCAGCTCATCATAATTCTAAACAAACACATCTAGCAGTTCTCATGGTTGCAGTATAATGGTGCCGCTAATTTAGCTATTCTCTGGTAGGATGTCATATTTCCGTATTTTGGAAATTTAAAAAAAAATATAAAAAAATTCTTTCTTTCCGAGAAACTACAGAGGTAATTTGGTACATACAAAATGATACCTTAGAGCCTTGTATAACAACGAAGCAAAAGGAAACAGGGGAAAATCACAACAATAATTGTTTCTGTCAAACTTTATTGCCGATTTCGTATAAACGAGATATTTTCTCATTTTCAAATAATCGGAATCGGTACGATTATGAAAAAAATAATCGGTAATCGGTATTTTCTGTTATGCATAATCGGTTGAACACTAATTCTCTCTAAGTTCCCGTTAGGTCGAATGGAGGTGTGTGCGGCAAGGTGAGGGAAGGGTGGCGTGACTATGTTAGTAATTTAGTACGCTAATGTAATTGTTATAAACGTAAGGTTTCCATAAACTGACCAATTTGAAAACTGATTGTAGAATGGCATGCGCAACGTTAATCAGGTTTGAGGCTTGACGAAGTATTGACTAACTCTACAAATACTAGTTTTATAGTGTATAGAAAGTATACTGTATACAAATACTAGTTTTTATAGTGTATAGAAAGTATACTGTTAGATATCGGCAGCTAAGGCAGTGAGTATACGGTCATGTAATTTTGGGGATATTTACGTAATTAACTCCATTACTGAAGTATATATATATATACACACATATATATATATATATACACACACATATATATATATATATATATATGTATATATATATATATATATATATATATATATATATATGTGTGTGTATATATATATATATATATGTGTGTATATATATATATATATATATATATGTATATATATATTACCATAAATTACCATATTGTGGCCCTAGCAGTGATAAACTCGCTAAGACTTTAGGTAGTTACATTAAGGGGTTGTGTAATGACAATATACATATCAAAATAATTTTTCTGCAAAAGAAAATCTCTGCTCTGTTCAATTTTAAGGATGCTTATAAGTTAGATTATGCCAACAATGTTGTATATAGGATTAACTGTCCAGACTGTGATTCCTTTTATGTCGGAGAAACTAATAGACGGCTTAAGGATAGGTTCAACGAACATCTGATGAGCTCCTTTGGTGGTCAGAAAGGCGCTATTAACCTTCATTGTACTGCGCATAAACATCATCTGCCTACTTTTGTTGACCATTGTGCCACTATTGGTAATGAACCCCAGTGGTTCAGGAGGAAGATTAAAGAGAGTCTCCTAATAAAAGACTTAAATGCTGACCTAAATAGAAATGTAGCGAGCTACGGGTTGGAGCTATTCTAATCCCTATTTACTTTTTATTGCTGGTTGTTCTATTCATCCCTAAGTTAAAAATATTCACTAAAAAAAAAAATTTGCTGGTTGTTCTAAGTTTAAAAGTTTCTAAGTTTCTTCCTAGTTTAAAAATCACTCATGCTTATCACTATTGGCGTCCTTGGATGTATATTAGCCCTTGTATTTAATTGATCTTGTACTTTTGCCTGACGATGGAGTGGTGACCACTCCGAAATATAGCAGTATGTCGTTGTTAAAAATATTCGCTTGTTTATCTTTTATATATATATATATATATATATATATATATATATATATATATATATATATATATATATATATATATATATATATATATATATATATATATATATATATATATATATATATATGTATATGTATATATATATCATATGTGGATGTTAAGATGGCTGAATGTTTAACGCATATTAAAAATTTAAGTAGCTACCATATAGGCTGACCATATATGAATGCTAGAACGCCCTAGTCACAATAGTATCCAACCCATTGTATGCGTATATACCTACATTACAAAAGGTTTCATTTCTATATAGGCTATGTATTAGTTAAAGTGATATAAGAACAAAAGCAAAATATATATATATTTTCAACTAATGAACTTTCAAAAGTGGACTGTTACAAGTCTTTCAGTAAAACTTTTTGTCTTCAAAAAATATATGAATAAGTGAGAATAACTACAAAATCGAAGATTACAAATGTCTGAACCAATTCTACAACGACAAGGGCTCATATATTACATTAAGATCCCCGGCGGACTATGCCATAAGATTTTCTTGTGGCATGCACACCCCGGTGGTGTTTGCTTTCTCTTCGTATCTCGGTGGTAAGTCTTGGAGATTAACACCGGGGGTTGCATTGGGTGGATAGGGGCCATGCCATACCATAGGGGCCATGCCATGGGGGCTATGATAGGGGCCATGCCATCCACCATGAGCTACTGGGTACATTGGGTTCTCTACGCCTTGAACCTGCAATGAGTAAAAAAACAAATTATATAGATAGCCAGATGGATGGATGATGGATGGATGAATGGATAGATAGATAGATCGACGGACAGACAGATAGTATACGATTGCTCATGCAAAGGTTTGCGGGCTGGGGTTCTTCCTAACTTTGACATTACTTGAGATGCTCAAAATTGCCCACCTTGTTACAAATGAGATCCTCAGTCTGCGTGATAGTAATGCCTTCCAGTCATAGTGTATACATGAAGCATTAATTCCTAATTGAAGCAGCCATATATAATGTTTTATATTTGTCGGTATTGGCGTTCCATATAGACTTACCACGGTTTGAGTTGGGTGTTGGACGACAACGAGTGTACGCCTTTGTACTCGATTTTTCCTAGTGCACCTAGCATAAATCCAGAGCGAATATATCAACACCTTTACCACAACCAGTATGACAATAAAACTGCAAAGAGATGAAGAATTCAGTGAGTGAGTCACCGAAAGGCTAACATTTACAACAAAGCTGAACACTGTAAAAATACAAAACATGGATGATAATGATGTCAGTGAAATGCCGCACACTATTTCAATGGTGGAGGGGAGGAGCAAATTCCATTTTTCCCAGCCCAGACTGATTTTGTTAAGGTTATCAACCTTTTGTGGACGGGCTGGAGGAGGATGAATTTATGGTTAGGTTGTCGGTTCCTTGAATGCGACTCTCATTTAGGGGAGGGGTGTGGGTCTGGATGTGCATACCAGACCTATAATCAACTCTCACGGTTTTACCGGAAGTCACCCGGTTTTTCGACCAATCTCCCGGCCACGATTTTTTCCCCAAACAGGTGTGCAATTACGGAGTTTTCAGCCAAACAGATTGGTCGTGACGTCTGCATCAGTAATGACCGTCGCTTGGAAGTTTGAAGACATATACTGAGTTACACACTGACACTTAAATGGATGTAAAGACTCGCGCCGCACAAAGAAACGTCTCTACCGGTAATCTGATCTAGTTTCGAATGAGGTGTAACAGAAGTGTTAGACACCACCATCGATCACAGAAAATACACACACAGCTTGCTACAGTCGGTACTTAGACACTAGTGTACAGTCAGTACACACAGCTGCGGTCTATACCCACAACACAGTGTACAAACGATACAGCGATGGACATCTCAGGTCCAGCTAAAGATAACAATGTATCATGGTTTCATTACTGTCTGCATTTTGTAGCGACAAGCAGAAAACTTTACTTGCAAGCAACGGAAACTTTTTTTTCAGAGGGCGGCACGCGGTTTGGGGCGAGTCTTCAATGCCTTTTAAGGTTGTGCTTATAACTAATTTTGAGGGGAAAATATGAATGTACCACAACCAACACCCAAACGCACGCTATTAAATAATATTATTTGTGGATTCCTTTTCTTTGATAAGGTAATTGAGATTTCAACGTTTAAAAATATGCACCTAAAATAAAGTCAGACGCCTATAGATCCCGATGGTTTGAGATACATGCAGTACAATGAAAGAAAGATGGAAAACAATGATACGGTAGTTACCGGGAACTGTTTGAAATAGTCGGTATAGATACTCACATAGTGAACCCAGCATTATTGTAGTACAACATGGTTAAAATAGTCTGGACCTGAAAGAGAAGGATATTTATTTAAATAAATAGCTGTATACTATGAGCTGTCCTAAAGGCAAACGCTTGGTTCAGCGGTTAGAGTGTCCGCCTCACCAACCTTAGGTTCATTGAAACAGTGAATTGTATTTGGGAGAACTCATATATATATATATATATATATATATAAGTGATTGGAAGTAAAACAGCCAATGTTTGGTTTTTGCAGAGCTTTCGAGCAAAACTAGCTCTTCTTCAGTGCATGATCACCGAAAGTGACAAGGAGTAGCAGGAATTGAAACTGTTTTATAGAGAAGATGTCGGCATGGTTGTAAAGGCAAAGCGACTTACTGATTTCTGCTGAATAGAGCAGAAGTTTTAGAAATTCGGATTATTTTAATCCGCGTCGGATTATTTTAATCCGATTCCGTCGTAATTGTAAAGGAATTGTTTTGGTTTATCGAGTTTTGTACGTCAATGTAAACAAACTCGTCAAACCAGTTCCAAAAGGGTACCATTGGTTACTGAATTCCACCCTGGTCTCCCACCACTGGCTAATATCATTCAGAAGAATTTTCACCTACTTCAAGGCACCGAACGCCTGAAATCAGTATTCCCAGAATTACCTGTCATCGCTTTTAAAAGACCCAGCAACCTACGGGATATCCTAGTTCGGGCATCCTTTCGGGATGACACCCCATTAGAGGAAAGCAAAACAGAAACTACAGGATCATCGCCCTGTACACAAAATTGCAAAACGTGCTTACTTGTCGATTCGACCGGGGCCTTTCAGAGCAACCAAACCAAACGCACGTTCCAAATTCGGCACAAAATTAACTGCCTATCCAAAAATGTCATTTACCTCATCTACTGCAATATTTGTAACTTACAATACATTGGAGAGTCAAAAAACACTCTTAGAATGAGAATGACACAACATAGATCGGCGATCAAAACAAAAAAGATCTACCAACCTGTTGCAAATCACTTCAATCTCCAAAATCATTCAATTGAGAATTTGCGTGTTATTGCCATTGACCAGAACGATTCTTGGACAGATAAATCTAGGAAAGCGAAAGAAAATTTCTGGGAACTAAACCTAAAGACCACGGCACCATTCGGTTTAAACATCAGAAACGATTTGCCGTCCCAGATAAACCAAAACAATTCCTTTACAATTACGACGGAATCGGATTAAAATAATCCGACGCGGATTAAAATAATCCGAATTTCTAAAACTTCTGCTCTATTCAGCAGAAATCAGTAAGTCGCTTTGCCTTTACAACCATGCCGACATCTTCTCTATAAAACAGTTTCAATTCCTGCTACTCCTTGTCACTTTCGGTGATCATGCACTGAAGAAGAGCTAGTTTTGCTCGAAAGCTCTGCAAAAACCAAACATTGGCTGTTTTACTTCCAATCACTTACCTAATTCAATTATTGTATCTCACTCGAGATCCAGCCTTTCTCTAAATGCAGCATAGTTGTTTAACAGTTTTTCCGTTATTCCTATATATATATATATATATATATAGGCTATATATATATATAGGCTATATATATATATAGCCTATATATATAGCCTATATATATATATAGCCTATATATATATATATATATATATATTAGTGTTTACACGGGTCCAAAAATCGGGAACCGGGTACCCGAGGGCCGTTACCCGTCGGGTATCCGGGTACCCGGAAAAATTTTTGTTTACCCTCGTGTATCACGATTTTCAAGAAATTACATATTGGATGCTGTAATAAATGCATTATATTCTCTACTGACAATGTTTTCATGTTCAAATACGTAGGTGTAAGATAAGGTATTAAACCTCCCTCAATAATTTTTATTTGCTTCTGTTTCTTTCATTAACTTGTTAATAAATAAATTATTTAATTATAATTAGCATTACTACTAACATCGCACTGCCGCCGCTACTTATGCTAGCTCGTGCACGTTTATTGGATCAAACCATATAAATATCCAATTTAGCTCTTAAACAGTTTTTAATACTACTACTATCCAGTGTTACCAGAGTTAGCGTTTTTACACTAGATCTAGCGTTTTTAGTCATTTCTGGGTTTCTAGCGCACGTTTTTTCTAATTTTGGTAATTCTACCGTTTTTTGCCTAAAACTAGTTAAATTTACCAAAAATAGACCATTTTTCAGATTTTTTAGACAAAATTCTTACTTGGAGACCCATCCAAATTTATTTTGAGTATTTTTACCCAATCTTCGGAATTTCCTACCAAAAATTTCCATATTTTTTTCAAATTATCTGGGTCAGACTATCACTCAAATCAACTATTCAAAATCTATTTTGTGATCGGTGACCATTCATGCTACGAATCTGTGCTAAATTGACTCGAAACAACACGAAAGTTAGGGAAACTACCATTTAGCGTTTTCTAGGGTTTTATTTTCGCAAATCTAGCGTTTTTTCGTCAACTGTCGCTGGTAACGCTGCTACTATCTATTATGCAGGCCCATGGTTCTCATTAGCCGCGAGATTGCGCGATTCGCGCAATTTGATCGCATTTGGAATAAACGATTAGTAAAAAGCCACTTGCGATTACTATTTTTTAGTTACTCCCGTCTATAATCCATAAACATCGCGTAAAATTCCTTGTCAGCCTTTCCTTCTTTGAAATAAACGAATGAATAAATAATAATTTCTTCCACATGGTAGCCTAACACCACACTAAGTCAATGAGAAATCTAGCTAAGCCTAACCATCTGCTTATTTTCTGGAGATGTGACGCAGTTATATAAGACATCCATGGAATACTTTCGTTATTGCTGTTACGTTCGACCACATGGTTGCCTAACACCACAGTAAGTCAATGGGAGTAGTCTAGCCTAGCCATCTGTTTATTAGCTGAAATTGTGACGCAGTTATAAGATATCTATGGAAAGCTTTCGTTATTGCTGTTATCTTCGAACACATGGTAGCCTAACACCACACTAAGTCAATGGGAAATCTGCCTAACCATCGGTTTGCCATTTTTTTTTTTTTTTAAATCACACTTTGCTTAGGATTCGGGTAATAAATTAGGAACCGGGTAGTATCACGTCGGGCGGGTACCCGGATAACCCGTGCAAACACTAATATATATATATATATATATATATATATATATATATATATATATATATATATATATATATATATATATATATATATATATATATATATATATATATATATATATACATACGGTATTGTTACGGCTTGGACTTACAACTATACGTCCTATTATATGGTCCTACACATTATAAACTAGTTCAACGCAAGCAGCTCAAATGTATCGATGTTCCGTGGTGTTGTTTACGTCTTTGTAGAGTATTCGACTCTCCAAGTCAAAATATTATACAAACATACAAACATTACAAATTGCTTAAAAATATCAATCGTCGAAATGGATATGAATAAGCTAGTTCTATGACTACTCACTTTTAAGTCTTGGCACAAAGACGTCTCCTGTTGTTTAAAATTATATGTAATATAGTCTCTACAACATTACTATAGCAATGTGTAATGTGTAATGACAACAATGTGTGTCGTCTGGCAAGGGTATTGTTCAATGACAACTTCCTGATATGGACGTTAAATGGATGTGTGCCGAGAGATTGGCTTCGGTCAGCTTGCTCGTCTACACGCCTCCATGGCTTCTTTCGCGAGTTCCTGCTTGCGGGAAGATCACATATGCATACATACATACTACAACTATACATGTTTAAGGCCCAGAAAGACTGCACGGATGAGTGCATTGAATCTTTTGTAGTTGGGAAAACAGAGAAGAATTCCCCTGTTACTTTGAATACGTCTTCAAGGTCAGAAAATAAATATTGACATTGTACATATATATATATATATATATATATATATATATATATATATATATATATATATAGATATATATATATATATATATAAATATATGCGCTGTTATGCGCTGTCGACCGATTAGCGCCATCGATCGATAGCGCTGCGCTATCTATGGATCCGTTGTTAGCGCAAGCATCGGTAGATCGCGCAGGTATCGATCGACGGATTGTATGTCTAGTTTTGATAATGACAATGTTTTTTTCTTAAACATCACCGATTTTTCCAAAAATTGCCCGTTTAATTATCATTTTCTATGTAAATATTTATGATAAATTCAATAAAATTTTATCAATTGATAGTGATACAATGAGTTCCAATAAATTGGTTGTATCATGGAGATATCCTCAATCCATTGCTCAATCAGGCATATATATCTGGTTAAGCAGTGGCGTAGGAAGGTACTTTTGAGTGGGGGGCTGCAGACTGATGGCCGGCCTGGGGGAGGGGTCTAAGGGGAGGGGGTGTCCCCCTCCCCTTTGGAATTTTTTTGCATTTCCAGGTGGCCTCATATGCAATTTGGTGCAATATAGCATACTTCAACTCTCACTCCATTTTGTAAAGAATTTTGCATTTTCACCTGGCCTTAAATGCAATTTGGTGCTCCAAATGAGATTTTTTTCTCATTTGGAAATGAAAAAGGGGTTTTCTGACTTGTGGAGCGGGGGGGGGGGGCGGAATGATACTTCCGCCCCCCATGTTTTTCACTGGGGGGCTGGCGCCCCCCCAGCCCCCCCCCCCCCGGTTCCTACGCCCTTGTCAGGTTGTACCATATCACTTCAGGCCTTGGTTCTAAGAAATCTGCTAAATTACTGATATGATTGGGCCAACAGTGACTATCGACCTCATATAGTACTGATATATAGTGACGATATTCGTAAAAATGGAAAAAGAGCCAGCTTTTCGAAAACACATGCAGGAGATCGTCGACCACCAAGCTGCTTCAACAAAGAGCCCAGTCATCAGCGCGGAGAAGTACGATGCCATAAAATCTCATCTTCTTCATCCAAGCATCAAGGTGGACTCGCACTTCCGACATTGGGTCAAAACCGGAATTTTCAGATTGTCGACCTTCCTGGCCTTGAGGGAAGCGCCAAGTTCCTGCGAGTTGTCAATGCTGAAAACGTGCATTCGTAAACTGTAAAGGGTATTCACGTAGACGAGGCCTGCAGTTCCCCTTTAAATCTCATCCTACACGACCCACGAACTATCGATTGATAGCGCAGCGCGATCTACCGATGCTTGCGACAACGACGGATCCATAGATAGCGCAGCGCTATCGATCGATTGCGCAAATCGGTCGATAGCGAATAACATATATATATATATACATATATACTTTCTATAATATAAAATCAAGAACAGTGAAAAAACTTTCAGCCTCCACCGTGATTCGAACCACGGGCCTTCCGCTCTGTACGCGGACACCCTAACCACTAGGCTATGGATGCTGATTGTATGTCCATATATATAGGGCGGCCGACTAATAAAGGGGTACAAATTCTGTTTCTTTGAAGAACATAATTCAATGCCTAAGATCAAGTCAAAAAAGAACATGCCCTGTCGAACAGGTTTCTGGAAAATATCTTAAGAATTCATATTAATTATGAAAACTTTAAAAATCCAAGAATATAAGTATTTAAATTTAGACTGAACACGTAACAATGAGAAAATTATGAGAAATTTATAATCTCACTGGTAAATGATGATGAAGAATCGATTGGTAAATCCATTAGGATAACATAAGGATAATCATATTCATACTCACGCCACACATCCCACCCCCCCCCTCCCCACCAACACCGCACACAAACACCAAAAGCCAAACTTTGAAACAAAAACAAAAAACTCAGAGATACTTCAAAAACTTTCTGTTTATTATTTTTGTGATGTTCCATGAAATACAATAGATTTTCGAAAGCTGGTGCTATAGTTACTTAGAAAAAATATTACATACAATCTTCATGCATTCATCCCGATTTTTCCTAATTTCACAATTTTTGGTCCAGTTTCTTCCAGTTCTTTACTACCATTGTTCAAGGTTAAGCTACAGTAAAGCTGCTACCAGGCGAGCATGAGATGTTTACTTCTACAAGTCTAATGTGATCCTGACTCATTGATTATACAACTCGCAGAGGGCCTGAGAGCCCCCTCCCACTCCCTAACATTCTGTCCAGGTACCCCTCCCCTACCCAAAAGTTACCTTGTAATCATAGGAAAAAAATCCATGATAGCCCTCCTTCATGAAAAGAACTAAATAACAAGGTGTCAATGGAAAGTGTAAAATAAATTTGTAAAGCGTTGTGGTCAAAGGGTTATGGCAATGGACTTGCGATCTAAAGCCCGGGTCACATCTGCGCGATTCAACACGCGATTCAACTCGCAATACAATTGAAGGTTGAATCGCGTAGTTAGACACGGGTATCAACTTGTTGCGCAATAAAAGTTGCGCCGTCGATTTGGGTTGATTTGCAATAGAGCAATGTCCTATTCAGCGCAACTTTTCAGAAGCCAGAAGCAACTTTTCTGATTCGCGTGATTTTAGTTGCGAGTTGAATCGCGTGTTGAATCGCGCAGATGTGACCCGGGCTTAAGGTTTGCAGGTGCGAATCCTGGCCATATCATTACGTTGTGTCCTTGGGGAAGGTACTTAATCTCCATTGCCTCTCTTTATCCAGGTGTATAGATGATCTCCGTACGTGTTTGCCAACATTTAAACTTCGACCTTTTCAGCTTACTGCACTAAAAGCTGAAGTGAAAATGACACCTTCTTCATATGCAATTTTCATTTCAATATTCATTATTTTTATTGAGTTATCTGTCGATAAACAGATTGAGCTGAATTAAGGTCGCCAGATTTACTAACAAGTCCGTAGATTCTACAAACTTCAATCAAAATTTGCAAGCCCCATTCAAAAGATCATGCGTCAATCAAATCTCTCTGTTTTGTTAACGACCGACTTTCACTTTCGTGGCTAGCCTGTGTTAGGTCCCTTCTCTTGAAAAGTATCTTCTTTTTGGAAATGGTCAAAAAAGTGGACGATTCAAGTATATATAGGTTACATTTTTGTAATGAACATGCTGATATGGGCGGTCGCAGTGATTTTACGGTAAATCGTTCGCGCCATGAGGGCAACAGAAGATAAATTTCTTTCTCCCGATTACGACAGCTTTTCTCCAGTAAACCCACCTGTGCAGAGTGCATATAGAAGAACAAATCAGCAAACACGTATTGAGACTTTAATGTCAGTTCCGATTGTGATGTTTTAAGAGAGTAAACAGAAGAGCGATGGTTAGGATAACGAGGGATTTATTCTGATCACTCTTTGTTGTGAACTAATCTATTTCTTGTATTAGATTGCTGCCGTTTATTTTCTTTCATATGGCAGAGGGCAGTATTTACTTTTAGCATTGATGTAAACTAATCAAAACATTACACCGATCTTAACCAAGATTTGTCTTATTTGAAAAACAACTTTTTAAGCTATACAATTACATAATAACAAAAACAAATATATACATGTAGCAGCTAACTTTACCTACTAATCAGGCCTTGCAGTAGACAAGCAGTCTGTTAACGTTTTTTTTTGGTATAACTTTTCTCTCTTTAATTTGTAGCACAGATGCTCGATAGAAAAGCATCTCCTAAACAGAAATAAAAAAAACAACCATAACAGAAGACAAAATAAATACTCTTCAAGCAAACAATTCATTGTCAATCAGTTTCACTATTAAGCCAAAAGTCCATCGTAATACTAACTTGGTCATTCCTACGAACTATACAGAAAGTACACTTAAAAGTTTCCAACTCCAAGAAGCAGTTCAGTCGACGGATCCCTGACATGTTATAATCAATTTTTCTGTACATGGAAGTAAAGCACATTAACATATATATATAGTGTTAAATCCATCTATAAACTTCTTTCTCAACATGACCTGCAGGGGACTTTGCTAGAGAACTAGCATTTGTCGGATTTCTGTAACCAGACGGCTGAGTTGAGGGTCTCAAGAGAGACTAATCGATCTTGTGTTTAAATACATCATAGAAACACTAGAACGTGTCCATTTAAATCCCCATCGTAAACTTTTGCACTCAAGCACTCAAGCATTGGAGATCAAGCAGATGACTATATGCAGTGTTAAATGATCCCAGTGAAGATTCTTTCTCATATACCGTGGCCGCCAGGAGGGCTTTCCTAGAGAACTAGCAAATGTCGAGTAAGTCCCCCACCTCGGACTTCTCTGAGCCGGCCGCAGTGTCTGAGCATGGTTAACCGACTACGGACACTGCCATCGTTTCTCAGGCTGCACAACTTTGTCAGATCTTCCGGCACGAAGAAATATGCACCTGAGTCAAAAAAATAAGTACAATGGGGAAAAAAATAGGAGCTCAACATAAACTATAGGAAATTTCGTTTTCAGCCAACTTTCGTCTGACCCTTGTTAAGCAACAGAGTGTAGAATGATACCCCAGGGCCCGACAGTGCATACAAATGATACACCCGGCCCAACAGTGCATAGAATGATACCCCGGGGCCCAACAGTGCATAGAATGATACCCCAGGGCCCAACAGTGCATAGAATGATACCCCCGGGCCCAACAGTGCATAGAATGATACCCCGGGCCCAACAGTGCATAGAATGATACCTCGGGCCCAACAGTGCATAGAATGATACCCCTGGCTCAACAGTGCATAGAATGATACCCCTGGGCCCAACAGTGCATAGAATGATACCCCTAGGCCCAACAGTGCATAGAATGATATCCGGGCCCAACAGTGCATAGAATGATACCCCGGGCCCAACAGTGCATAGAATGATACCCCGGGCCCAACAGTGCATAGAATGATACCTCGGGCCCAACAGTGCATAGAATGATACCCCTGGCTCAACAGTGCATAGAATGATACCCCTGGGCCCAACAGTGCATAGAATGATACCCCTAGGCCCAACAGTGCATAGAATGATATCCGGGCCCAACAGTGCATAGAATGATACCCCGGGCCCAACAGTGTATAGAATGATACCCCGGGCCCAACAGTGCATAGAATGATACCCGGGCCCAACAGTGCATAGAATGATACCCGGGCCCAACAGTGCATAGAATGATACTCCTAGGCCCAACAGTGCATAGAATGTACCCCCGGGGCCCAACAGTGCATAGAATGATACCTCTAGGCCCAACAGTGCATAGAATGATAACCCGGCCCAACAGTGATTAGAATGATACCCCGGGCCCAACAGTGCATAGAATGATACCCCAGGGCCCAACAGTGCATAGAATGATACCCCAGGGCCCAATCAGGATTATGGAATTACCTTTGGTCTCTTTTGTCTCCTGTTCTTTGTACTTGATGTAATTTTTTCTCTTCTTATCAGTCAGTCGGTTCTTGGGTTTGGACATCAGCTGGTATTTCTTTCGGATAGTTTCGTTGATCACTTCCACCATGCTGTTGAGTTCCTCGTAGGATATTCTTCCTTTCATATACCTGGTCAAACAGACAAACCAACCAATGGGAACGTTTTCTTTTAATGTACATGATAGCCCACAAAGGTGTATTCCTGAGTCATTCATATACCAGTATGTCATATCGTATCTCTTTCGTGATCCCGCTTTAGGAATCACAAATGATTTCGAGTTGGTTAGCATCATGTTTGACTTCTAGAGTAAGGCAAAATATGTCACCAAAACAGAACTATTGTTCGATACAGGTGACAAATGCTTACAGTAGAGTTACGATCTTCCTTACAATCAGCATCCATAGCCTAGTGGTTAGAGTGTCCGCATATAAAGTGGGAGGCCTGGGTTCGAACCCCGATGGAGGCTGGAAGGTTTTCACTGTTCTTGATTGCCCAACTCATTACCATTACCATTTTAATTATATATATATAATTATACATATATAATATAAATATATTTATATTCAATGAGAAATCGACTGAACATAAATCTTATAAATAACAAAATAGGATCTTCCAAGAACATTTTGACTGCGATGACATCCATACAACCATTTATAAACCTGTGATTAATTTTCCGGCAAAATGAAAGGACATTTGGAAGTTATCTTCTATCAAACATAGCTGGTATACAAAATGTAAAATAGCTTTCTCGTATCAACTATGAGTCCACCACATTGTCTTACTGTGACTGTCTCTCCCGCCCCCCCCCCAACCCCTCTCCCGCCACTCTCTTCCTTTGAGCATTTGTTGACAATGACAGTTGGAATGAGTTTCTTCTTATGTGAAATGTCATTTTATGTTTTTGGTTTCACGCTTGTTTCCGTGTCTTTTTACGTTTGTTTCACGTAACATTAACCAGCCATTTCGATAGTTTTGGTTGTCCGCCAGGCATCCAGTAATTCACAATTTGACAAGTTTTAGTTGCCCGGCAGGTAATTTGGTCGTCTCGGACGACTGCTAAATTTACACACTGACAGGTATGTCTCAAAGTCACCACTTTCCTATCAAACTCAACATTTGCTTGTTTTATTTTTAACTTACTTTGGGATTGATGTGTACTCATCCCTCATGATGAAGTCCAGTCTAGGAGAAGCTGGCTTTTTCAGTTTTGGTAACTGGGGCAGGACATAAGTATCTTCCTGCACATGTCTCTCTTGCAAGGGCAGTCTGCTTGAAAACAACAAAATAAAAGCTAAACTAGCTCTCACTGTGCATCAATTAATCTGCCAAAATTGTTGGGCATGAAGCCACCAAATATCATCAATCCTCCCCCATCCACAGCAAGGTTGAAACAATCGATTATATGAACATTTAATATTCAGTTATCAATTTATAAATCAATTAAAGAACTGCAGCAAAAGTTATATTAAATTGACACCTGTACCTTGTGTGTACCCTGTTATGTTGATATTCATGGAGTAGGAGATGATGGGGCTATGAAGAAATAGGAGGGTGTTTCCAATTCTAAATGAATCATTACCAGAGATCAAACTACAGTCCTTAATATGAATATTTACATTATTCAGGCTTCAAACTAAACACCAATCTAATAAAATACAATTGCCTTTAATTTAAATTTGTTAATAGCTGCCAGCATAGACAACAGCCGAAATATATTGAGATAAGGGCAAGCATACCTTCGGTCATCAATGACTGATTTTACCTCCTAAAAATTACCTAGGTAACAGGTTTACAAAAGCAAAGCTTAAATGTTAAACCATCAAAAATCCACCAGTTAACTCAAACTGTAACAAGAGAACACACTATTTGGTTCTTGTTTTGACTACAGGGTACTTTCATTTTTCAGAGTGAAGGTGGGAGGGGTTGAGTGAGTTCCCCTTGCCCTCCCCTAGGGAGGCACATGTCTGACAGAGACACCACATCCACTGCATAACACATAGGGTTCAGGGGTCAAATATTGTGAATTTCTTAATCTATCAGGTGTAACTGAAAATTCACCTTTCTTGACACTCCTGTTGGTCATCTTTTTTCCTCACTTGCAGGTGATGTGGGACATTCTCCATCATATGGTTCAAATCTTTCACTAAATGATCAAGATCTTCATTCAGTTTCTGTGATGAAAAACAAAGAAGAAAAAAAAGAATACCAAAACAATAAAAAGGATGAATAAGTAAGAGAATTGACAGGGCACATTATGTATGCCTTTGTCTATTTTTCCACTGACAATATTTAAAGAAAAGCACACATCAGTAAGAATGTTCAATATAAAAAAAATCCGCTAAAAAGGGACATTTGATCAGAATTCATTTAATATGAAGGCAATAAGTTGGCTCGAAAAGAGAGGAGTATCATCTAGAACGGGATTCAAACCAGTGTAATCCTGTGCTATAACAACCCTGATCTATTCAGCTCTTAATTGGTGGGCAATGGTGGGTATATGCATAGGCGTAGGAGGCTGGGGGTCTAGGGGGGCTGCAGCCCCCCCAACCAAATAGTTTGGTGAAAATTCGGGCAATATGCTGAGAACTTTTCGGGCACCTACTGCAAAAAAAAAAATTTCCTTGGTAATTAAAATAAAGTTCTAAGCTTGCCCGACTAATTTGCCATTACTAATGTAAAAGAGAGTTTGGACATAATTGGCCCTCCATGCTTTTTCTCCATCTACATAAAACATTTCATTGTTTACCTTAGGATCCCGCTGTATACTGCACAACTTTCACGGACCGTACGGTACATGATGGCATGCGATGTACTAACTGCTGCATGTCTATATGATATGTACATAAACATGTTGACAAATTTTGGTTCTATTTTTCGGGCAAGTCGTTACAGCCCCCCCCCCAAATCAAATTGGGCCCCTACACCTATGGGTATATGGCCATCTCATTGCTGCAGCTGCCAGTCAGAAATAACAGAAATGGGGGTCAGGGTGTGGTGAAGTAAGCTATGTTGCTTGATAGATAAATAAATTAATCCAGATTAATCCAAAAACATTCACCGACCTGAGCTGTACTGAGCTCCTCTTTCTTTGTCTTGATGCATTTTCGTAGGCTCATCAAAATCAATTCCATTTCACAAAGGTCCTCATTTATAGAAGCCAACTGGTCCCTGCATTCTGTACCTCGTGTAGATGGGTTCAGAGCTGTTGTATTTATTAAGAAAGTATCGGGGAATGATATAATGATTTTAAGGAATAAATTAGTCAATATCTTGCGGGTTATAATTTAGTGAAAAAGTTTGGTTAGGACTTTTGAAGGCTATGAACTTTGCCTCTTATAAATTACTATGGTTCTTTAAAGTAAAACTGCTATGCATTTTGCACTGGGCATAGCAATATTCCCATTTTGCGATGGGCTAACAGATAAATTTTCAAATTTTCAACTTCTCAATCACTCAGGACATATACTCATATCCAGGGTAAATTTTGTCTAGTTTTTTCCTGGGACAACAAGATCTTACTCTTTATCTTGGACCACCGGACTGTCTGGACAATGAACCATTCAAAATTTGCCATGTCATCTCTACAACTCAACTGAGACACAGCGTGTACAATTTCAATTTGCATACTTTAATATTAATATTGTAAATATTAATATTGTCTCTTTTAAGTTGATAAAACATAACAACACTTGTAGAAAGAATAGACTTTTTTGTTGTTGTCCATACCACATTAAGTTTGAGGAACGACCAAGCGTTTAAACATCACAGGATCATCATTGAAGGTAGCAAAACTAGTTCAAATTGCATTACAAGGTTTCTAAGAATAAAATGGTGTTGGGTGTCATCCCTGAAATGGTCTGTTGACCGCTCATAAGCTAAAAATGACTACCTTTTGGTGTAAATATTAGAAATGAATAAAAAAGAAAAGAAAAAACATAACCAATTTTTTTCCAGACTTGAGATCAATTATTGATGAAGGTTTAAAGGGACCCCAAACTACACATATATTTAAGAGGAAAATATCCAAATAACAGGAACAAACATAGAAACATTGTCAAATATCCCTTTTCTGTTGGATCAGGTCATAACTTTTTACATCTACTTCTTGATAAACAACATGTTTGAAAATGTTGTCCCATGGAGGTTTTTTTTTCTTAGAGAATTATTATTTAGAGAAATATTAACACAAATTTCATATCGCAGTCTCAATTATCTTTCTCCAGAAGTCCGACAGTCCAATACTTTCATTATATCTATTTCACTATACTTTATAGTCCCTTTTTCCTTTAAACTGGCCTTTTCTCGAGGTCTAGAGCTTTATAGAAAACAATCCTGTTTTTTTCCCCCATCATATTCCAGTGACCATTAGTTGAATATATCTTACTGTAGCTTCATGAAAAGCACTGCACTTTGTTTTGGGGTACAAGGGAGGTAATATATCACATTCAGTACGAAATCTGCCGTGAAATGGATGAACTACTGTACTAGTAACAATGTAAGACATACCAACAGCAGCCAAGTCCATGCATGTTGCTAAACTCTCTAATTTACATCCAAAGTGGTCTTCTAGTTCTTGGATTGTTTGACAATGCATTTTTCTGTAAAGGAACATCAAATTGTAAATGATAATCAACTAAGCTCAACAATATACACAGCCAGCCCATAATTAACATAAATAGTTACGTATGTTAGTACTATTGTATCGGTTGAGATGCAAAGTAGATTTTGTAGCATCTACACAACTGGTCAGTACTTCAATCGGACGCATGGATCTTGTAATCGTTATTTAAGTTGCATAGACCTAGCCTATTGGCATTAGTTGTTTTGTTTTATATATTAAACCAGCCACTGCTGTTTGGCCAACTAGTATGCTATTTTATATACTGTGATCACAAACATAAATCAAGAGAATAAAGGATTATAAAGTAAACTTGCACTTTTAATCACCAGGAGACCTTTCTACATAGTTCTGAGGCATTTGGTATTATAGATGACTGGTTAGTCTATACCTGGCTATTGTAACACTTAAACTCAGTTATAAATAATTCTTTTAATTCCTTAAAAAGTCAAAGCAACAAGATGAAAAATCCACAATTCAGGAATGACTCAGTCAACCATACTAGGAATATTTTTGATCGGCATTGGATGAGTCACACTCACACAGTTGATTTTGGAGATGTTTATTTTCATTTTTCTAAATCTATCTAGGCCTAGGCTAGGCCTAGACCTAGCTATGGCAGTCTGGGCCACATACACTTTTACCGTTACAATAGGCCTAACTATAAAATCGTACGTTGGTTACAACTCAGTGGGCAATGTAAGCTATTTGACTGTTTTTGTATCTAGGATAGATACAGGCGAATCCAACGTTAGGGATCGCCTGTGAATTTAACTAGGCCTTCTAGCCTAGGCCTTAACACTCAGTAACAGCAAGCCTATGGCTAGGCCATAAATGTTAAGTCTTTCAGAGTTAGGGCAGACTTGGGCTTGTATACCTTTAAGGTACAAAACAACCACGACTGGAGCCTCACGTTTGAAAAATAGAGACCTATCTTTTACTGTAAATGACCTGAATTCGTGTTCGGCTTTGCCAAAATTAGGTCTAGCACTAGTTGTAGAAACGCAAATCCATTTCCTTCGGCTAACGTACGTAAGGTAGGCCTAGTAACACAACACATAAACACAACATAAATTGGTCCAGTCTATGAATTTTCAACTACTGTCGTATTTGAAATTGCCGGGTGTAGAGAGGGCAGCATGCAAGAACAACAAAAAAGAAGTTGGAAAAGTAGTCGAAACTCGAACTGAAGCAAGAAAATGAAGACTGAGATTAGCGTTAATTGGTCACTTTGTTTTCAAGATTGGAAGAACTAGACATTGTGTCATGATGACAACTTGTCCAGAGAAAGATGTGATAGATGCGCCGGGAGTTTTCTCTCAATTATAAGCCATTATTTGGTTAACACTGCATAGTTCAGAGGCCATTTACATAAACGAAAATTCACTTATTGCCCCACAGAGTGAACAACCGTTTCTAGGCCCTCGGTAACTTCAAAATATATTTGAAATTCTTACTGATTTCTATCTATACAGTTTTCTCTTCTGAAAACTGCCGACATACTAAGCCATATTCTTCAGGGGAGTGACGCACAACAAGCGGTGTATATGTTCGAGAAGAATGAATTTAATCACGAGGAAAACGAAAAAGTCAGTACAAAATCAAACAACAAATACAGTACATATGCAATCCTGTCTGTGTAAAAGGAAAAAGTCCCCCCCCCCCGCCCCCATCACCTCGAATAGTTCAATAGATGATCATGCTATTCTTCACAATTTGATTCCTGTCTAGAAAGATTCCTGCGGCATCTCTGCTTGCCCAGCCTTGAGCCCATATATGATCAGCTAATATTCAAGCCCACTCACCACAGAGAAACGTCGATCGCTTTTTCTATATATCTTTCATCTGTCTGGTTATAAAATTCTTATACATTTGCAGATTGACAAGTGATATTTAATGGCAATTCTCTGCACATTTGCCCCAAGTTTGGCAAAATTCACCTCTGAACGTTGAAGATACCATTTGTCTCTTCAAACGCCTGCAGGTGAGACTAGTGTGCAACAATGTGTAGGGCCCGATATCCAAGAGAAAGAAAAGCCTAATGGAATGGAAAGTTGAATATTGGAAATTGTGCACCGACTTCAGGGAGTCAAGACAGTGGAACATATGACTTTGCTTTTCAGGGACAAACCACAAAATTACCTCAAATCTTTCCAACAAAAGGAATCATTCGTGCATTCCACCCCACTTGAAATGCAAATATTTTCAATGATTTGCAATAAAGGGTTACTTTCAGTAGCAAAAAACACACAACAATAATGACATACATAAATGACAAACATGGGAAAGGGTATTTTTCATTAACAAAATGGCTGCTTTTAATTAATGAAAATGTGCACTATTCAGGTAGCTGATCTGGCCTATAATTATTTAGTTTATTGTTTATAAGTATAATAAAGGCAATAAAAGGACAAATGAAACGTTTGAAACAAAGGGATAAAATAAATCATTATCATGAAATTGTCTTGTATACCGGTCTATATATCAAGTATACTTAATACTTTATTTCCTTCTTTATGAACAGCATGTTGCTTCTTTTCGAAAGTCCGAAAATAATGATTAATATCTCCAGCTTGATATGTAAAGTCTTGATAAATTAATGTTCTAACCATTCCGTCCACCCAAGAATATCTATTATTCAGCGAATCTGCAAAACAACTCGGTAGACCAATTACATACTTTATGGCTTGCTGCACCCCCGTGCAGGTAGTTTCTAAAAGGTCTATTCAGATCAAATTCAATAAAAATGAATCCATTAATTATTGAGATTTTCAATGCTATGATACATTCCTATATGGCTATATAATGCAATAATATCAATTGAATGTTAAATGTTTACGTTTTGAATACAATCGGATTATAACATTCTTGCGATAATTAAAATATGAATCATAATATAACAGGCTTCGACATCAGGCACAGCGGCTTAAAGATAGATTTTTGCGATCTGAAGAAGCATCTGTTAGATCCGATGGACGTGTGGGTTTGCGGAAGACGGTAACGTAGATGGTAATAATCACCGATATTATCAGCAATGTAGACAAAATGTAGATGTAGACCGATGATGGGTTCACCAGCCAACCGACTGAATAAGTTCCATCTGAAAAGAAAACGCGTTAATTGGGTATAGAACGAAGAAAGGATACACTTAGTCAGCGAGATTGCCCAGCTTCAAAATCTGCATAAATGAAACCAAATATGTAGGAGGAACCAAATGATGTCAGGTTTATATAGGCCTATCCCAGCGCCCAAATAACCACACATACAAAAAACCTGTACGGTATTTCATGTTGATTATACAGTACATTGAACTGTGTAATGATAATATATCGTCATCTGGGAAGATATCAAGTATTCACCTTATATGTTAATGGCGGCGTGGGACATGTAGCGTCTTTCCACACCATGGTGTTACTTGCGGGGTTTAAAACGTAATCAAAACAATGCAAAATAATTTTTTAGTTATTCTTCTTTGGCGTCGGACGACTTCACAATTCAGAACGTGTCTAACCTTTTTAGTAACCGTTAGACCGTATATATATGCTGTTTTCAAGAAGGTAAAATCTCAGGCTACAAAATACTATTCGTTTTAATATGTCTCCACCAATATCAATCGTTGTGACATATAGACCGTAATAATGCGTAGCCTTTGTGTTTGTTTGTAAGGATATGCAGTCGTTTTATGATTCTAACCAGTCGTTACCGATGTTATATTACTATATACGAACACGTTTACTGATGAATGTATATTATTATGTCGTACATTCAGATTCACCATTCTCGGATGTGGCTTTGTGAAATCGTATGGGTCCAGCCACAACTTGAGTTGGGTAGTTCATTTGGGTGGACCTTTTGCGTCTATCGGCAGGGCAATTTTCAGGCAGCTGACAATCACTTGAGTTTGACAGCAATACGGGACATATTTTCAACTCACAATGGATGTAAATCTAGAGATGAAACAACAAACAAAGAAAAGAAAAATAGGAGCATAAGAATAAGAAACAATCAGTACACCTGGTGAGGAAATAAGGAGAGGTCCGAGGGGATGGGGGCAGGGGGAGGGGTGTCTCATGGGAGAAAAATGTAACTTAAATCATCATATAAGAACCTTATTTCTGTATATATGCTCTACCTATTATTTCGATAAAACAAGCATAATCATTTTTCCAGATTTATATCTCCATAGACAAATCTATTGAACGAACATTTGGTTTACCATGAAACATCTGACTTCGAAATGAACAAGAAACATTACCTAAGCATTTTATTCTTTCAAGACTGCATTTAGGATTGATTTAGAAAGACTATCGAACGATATATTCGTGTAGTGTCTGTGATTGTTAGGCTATGATGTAACTTTTTTTGTAAAAATATTATTTTACTTTAACAAAAGTCCCTGTCCGTGGCAGTGATGAAAGTTGTAGTTTCTTTTGATATACGTAAGAGAATATAAGAAACTTTTCATGATCCTGCAGTAACAATACATTTAATAGATTGAAATTCTGCAATTGTGATTTTTGGTGTTTTAATTTTAACATTCTCCTTCTTCATTCATATGAAATTCAAATATGAGAAGGAAAGAGTCTATGTCCGTACCGAATCACCGTCACTTGCAATGAAGCGGAATGCATGAATCTGGAAGGCAAAATTTGGCCGGGTGGATGCATCGATTCGAAGATGACTTGCATAGGTTGACACCGAACACCTGTAGGAGAAAGTATTGTGTGATAATAAACTTTATGAATGAAAGGGACAAAGAGAAAGCAGAGAGGGAGAAATGGGGGGGGGGTCAATTATAGGTGTTATTGAACGAAAACTCCTGATAGTACTTGTTAATGGTCTATCACATTTTAAACTTAGTTTTACTCATTGAGTCATAATATATATATGAAGCCCGGTAAAATCGGCGTAATTTCCTTCTATTTCCCCCCCCCCCCCCAAAATATTGTAGTTGCATGCATCGCTTATTATACAAGAGAGACAAAAACTCACCCTTCCTCAATTAAATCATAACTTTGTGTGAAATCTGCTGCAGGTTGTGGCGTTGCGTAACAACGACTTGGATACACGTCTACGTCATTCACGTACACTACCTCCGCACGGAGAAAGATGACGTCATTAGTATTGATCTCATCATTCGCTGTGATGACGTCATCATATCCACCATCGGTGTATGCAGAGAACATCATTTGATACCGGCCGGTATTTTGTAACTCATGACGAAGCTTTCGTTGTATGAGTGCCGACGAAGATACGAAGATATTTTGCTCAAAGATACATTCCACGTCGATGACAAAATCGGCCCTTGTCGTCACAACGTCGTCACCACTGTGTTCAGGTATTACCTTGTTTGTGTATATGACTCTCTGATTCAGATCGTCGACCTTAATGAAAATAAGGGGGACCATATGACTAAATAAAGGAGTAGCGACAGGGGTTCACTGAGGGGGAAGTCCCCCACCCCCTCCCACCCCCTCACTTTAAAATATGTGGCGGGAAGTAGCTCTCCTATCTTTTTCTAGTGATGCACTACACGACAGCAGTATAGGTCATTCTGAATTAGCAAAACTAGTGTCATGTAATGAAATATTCAATTTTGGTTTCATAGACACCCGTTGAAGTTTCAATCTTGTTTTCTGGAAATATTCGCAAAATTTTCGAAATTTTAAGTAATGTCGACTAAATGGTCGAAATGACGAGGAACTTTTGAGGCATTTTGAGCAAAGCACGTTCAAATTTGAAATGACCCCTGCAGCTTCCGCAAAACTTACAATATAAACTTACAATAAATGGTTTTAAACAATTTTGTATGTATGGTGACGTCTATATCTGTAATAAATCACGTCAAGCAGTACCATGAAGCTGCCACTTGCAGACTTGTACCCTGAATTACGTAAAACCTTGAATACAAATATGCAGGCCTCGATTGTCTTACCTCCGGGAACGTTCCACATTCATTGTAAGAACTATTTATGTATATGTAATCCCGCGTCCGTTGTGTTCCTATGCAACCACCCATGGAAACATCTCCTGCATCGGCGTAAATACCGAGCAGAATTCTGGGAATTTTTACAACAAAATCATCTGACTCGCAGCCAACGCTAAGATTTACTGCAAGTTCTTCCCCTGAAAGACAACATATCGAACACAACTTCAATATTTTAGATTTCTGGACATTGGCAAAAGACAATTCTATCAAGAAAAATATGCAATATTGCATTACAGTACCTTAAAAGATATTTTTTATGAAATCAAGAAAAGTGGCTCGGTGATGTCATATTTAGACTTGCTCAAGTCTCCATCTTGTCATTAAAATATGCATATCTTCTAAACTGATTAAGATATTTCAAATTTGTTTGAGGGAGGTTTACAAAACATGAGCTTCTATCTCGCAAATGCCATCAGCAAAGCCCGCAAATATGCTAGTAAATCAGATAATGGTCACAGATTTCAACAAGCATCTCTACTGCGACCCTCAATGAGACATCTCAGTATCTTATTGATCCCCGTAGAAAACGTTAAAGAGAGTCAAAGCCCTTTCGGAAAGTGCCTTTCAAAATTTGTAGTTATTTTAGCATACTCATTTTCTTGGGGAGGGGGAAGGGAAGGGAGGAGCCAATACTGATGGCTTTGCCAGTAATGATGTTTGAGTTTGCTCGTGTTTCCCGGAAGCTATATAAGCTTATATGTTTCCTATGTTATCTTTTGCTTGAATGAATATTGTACATTTGAGAGGTCAAAGGTTACAGTTTTTAGCCGTTTCGTATACACTTACCATGGCATACTGGTATTGTATCGTCTGACCATATCCCGTCTGAGCATGTAGCTAATTCAGACATATTGCCATCGTTTACACCGTCGCAACCGTAATACGCTGTGTCGCTGTGACGAGTGCCTCCAGACAGAACTCCGTTACTTATAGAAGGAAATTCCGGACAGTCCTCTGTGAGACAATATGGAGAAGTCGAATGCACATAAACTCTTGGGGTGGAGGGGAGGGGTTGAGGACCTTCGCACAGTCTATATATATATACTGTATATTCCCGAAGTTGTATTCCCCAAACGTTCATTTCCCCACTTTCATTTGCATGGCTGTATATACCTCCTGTACAGTTTTCGCAAGGAAGTAGCATAGAGTTGGAGACTGATAGGGTATAATAATTTGATTAAAACAATAGTAGATGAAAGATGATACATGAAATATTAAAAATGTTGCAGTTTACACGGGCTCCTGGCGGACTACCGCCAGGGCTCTATCCTCTAGACGAATATCCGTACCCCCCAAAAAAGAAAGGTGTATTCCTAATCAGAAATTCACTTCATGATATGCCATGCTGTCGTGTGTCACTTGCTAATGTCCATATTGCGTTATTAGTCATCATAGTTAGGTCTGGTTCAAAGTGGAATAGTTGGCCAAACGGTTTCAGCAAGCTGTCACAAGCACTGAATGTTACTATGCATTTTTTTTTAAAATCTGCGACAACGGAAAGAGTTTTTGTCAAGAATTGACGTAGCTTATAGTTATACCGAGGTACGCAGCTAAACCTGCAGATTTCGTGATTTTCTGTAAATGTAATCTGTCTAAGAAAAGTCACAGAAACTGAACGTGACAACCAAACATGAAAGTAAGATTGTCTCTAAGTCAACTAATCATTTGATCCGTCGAGTCAGGGACCACTTGTTGATCCCCTCTCTTAGCGATATCTTTCCAGTACATGTAGGCCTATACTTGTTTGTATAGTTAACGATAATATTCAAATCTCAATACGTGTTTGCTGATGAATTTCGGAAAACAAACTTCCGAAGCAAATTCAATGTTTCTTATTCTAAATGCACGCTGACCAGGTGGGTTTAATGGAGAAAAACTGTCGCAATTGAAAGAAAGACATTTATTTTCTGTTGCCCTTATGGCGCGAACGATTTACCGTAAAATTACTGCGACCGCTCATATCAACATGCTCATTACACAAATGTAACCTATATAAATACTCGTATCGTCCACTTTTCCTGACCCAATTCCTTGAGGAAACGTCTGAAAACACCTGTTTATTCATTGCAATGGAAGGAAATGACACAATTTTTCAAACTATATCGGTATAAGACCGAAAGAAAGATACTTTTCAAGAGACCTCACACGGGCTAGCCACGAGACTGAAAGTAAGATAGGCCTATAAAACGCTCGTAAACAAAACAGAGAGATTTGATTAAGCGCGCGATCTGTTGCGCGGCTTACAAATTTTGATTGAAGATTGTAGAATCTACGGACTTGTTAAAATATTTGGCCAATTTTATTCAGCTCCAAATGTTTAACGACAGATAAATCAATAAAAATAATGAATATTAATATAAAACTAGCATAGAACGGTGTCATTTTTATTGAGCTTTTAGGGCAGTAGGCTGGGAAGGTCGAAGTCTAAATTTGGCAAACACACATTGATACTCTAATGATTGAACACGGCTCAATTTCCTATTCTATACTCTGTATATACTGCTAAATGATTGATAAACGAAATATGCATACTTACTGTAACATTGTTCGGGTGTATCGGTTAATATACCATCATTACAAGTGATGACTACCTGTAATGCTCGGTTATACGAGTAACCGGAGAGGCAGTTGATTTCCAAGAACGAACCATGTTCAATTGTCGTAGCGATCTTAAGGTCAGAATTTTCCACACCATCCATTGGACATTGCGCTTGAAGAAGTGTAAAAGCAATTATACTGAGAATTTATTTAAACATAGTCGCTAGTGATAACATTGGATATTTTTATTTGCATGGTCTATGCGTTTACGTGAATGTATATCTCATCAGGGGCAAACAGGCAACTGATATAATATTTGATTAACCTAATTTATACAGAAACATGTTCATTTGTAAGGAAAGGTGAAACTTCACTCTTATTTCATTGAACTGAAGAGACCTCATTGTAGACACGAATATCTCATGAAAATGTTTTTTTCTTCTAAATCTTTGCAAATAAAACTTGTATGTGTCATTTTGAAGCATTTTAAATAATTGATGAATTGGGAGAAAGCCCAATCATCATTCATAAAGGTATAAAAAAAGACAAAAGTTTCGACAATATTTGATTAAGAGAACAACTGCTCTTCATCTTCTCCTACTCTGTAGATTGCAATATTTCATTTCTTGAAGCATTTATCTTTCTATTTCAATAAATCAGCTTGGTTTGAATCTGGACTTCGTTTTCACATTTTCTGTGAGTATTTGATTTGAATGTTCTCTTCACGGAAACTTATAGTCGTATGAAATGAAATATATGTAATGAATTCATGGGACGGATTCGGAATAAATCATGATTGTTACCATAGCAATGTGTTTCACTCCCCCAAGTCCCATTGAAGCATGCGGCAGCCGTCGATACAGCGTTATAACCATTGTCGCAGGTTATGTTTGCTGAAAATCCATGATAGAAAGGACCCGATGATGTAAGACGGCCATTGTTTATAGTAGGTATGTCACATGACTCTGCAGAAAAACAATGTTTAAATTCATTACGTTTCACTTCAGTTTTGCAGTTCTGAAATGTACCGAAAACTCGTCCACAACTTTTCATGTGAAAATATGCATATAACATAATTGTATCACGTACCCGATACACAGAAAGAACAAAGTAACTACTGTAAAATATGGATCGTGCTGATAAATATGATATATCGGTAGCATGTGCTATCCAGTTTGATGCATTTGTTTGGGACCAAGTTATACACATATCCTCAGTTCTTATTGTAAACCTAATAGCACATGCTACTTTCATGATTTATCAGATTTATCAGCACGATCCAGTTTCTACTGTGGTACAAAACTTTAAGATTTACAGTAGTTACTACAATCTCGGTGTGAATCGGTTGATTGTATCCATCATGCATCATCATCTAACTCGTGCACCCATGGTTACTGTCCTTTATCAAGTTTGTGATGTTTGTACAGAGGTATACCAACATCATGTATTAAAGAGGAAAGCGAACCAACAAGGAGTACGAGCGGGGTCGGGTGTGGGTCGGCTGGGGTGCGGTATAATTGAGATCAGAAGTTTGTGGTGGAGCGTCCTCGTCCAAACCGTCCTCCTTCGTTGACTTGAACTTACCGTAGCATTCAACTGGTACAACTCCAACAATAGTTCCGTCTTTACATTCCACCGGGAAATACGTCATTTGATTGTACGAGAATCCATTGTTGCAGACAATAGTCGCGTACGAACCATGAAGAAGCACTGAGCTGATAGGTGCGTTGGAATTTACGACACCGAGCAAGTTGCATTGTACTATATAAAGAAACACAGAAACATTGCATATTATTTATATATTATTTATATCAAAAATTTATATCTGAAAAAAGTTGTGCTTCGTGTCGCCATCATCAGTCATTATGTAGGCTATAGTTGCGTTTCGCTTTCCATTTTACAGAAGAATAATATATTCCACTCGAAAATTGCTATGTTTATAGGTTTATACTTACGATAGCATTTGTCGATCGGTACACCACTGACAACCCCATCGTTACAAGATAAAGAAAACGTTGTTTGTTGGTCGTATGAGAAGCCACTGTTACATACAACAGTCCAGCTACTTCCGTGGTTGAAAGAACGAGTGACGAAAGAGTTTGAATTAGTAATATTCTGTACTTCACATTGCTCTATATAGGAGGAGAAGGTAAAAAAAAGGTAAAAATGCAGTCGTCAAATGTTGAATTATGTGGCATATTCAGACTGCAAACAAAACCAAACACAGTCACACACTAAGAATAGGGAATCCAAAAATGTCAAGAAAAGGTAAAATGTAGGCTGCAACAACCTACTCTTTCCCTGGACGTATATTCAACCACCTCTGCCAAAATTGGAAATACTATTGCATGGACCAATATGGAACTTAATATATTTTTACGGCTATTTTCCAAGTGATTGCACATTGAGTTTCTACACAGTCTGTAACATACATTCAATTTGGCTATTTTAGTTGGATAAACTTTACCAAATCGTAACAGCTAGTAATCGGAAGCTGAGCAGTGTTTAAAGAATTTGCTAAAACTGTGTCTACGGTACGATTGACCTGAATTCAAGAGCAACAAAAGCAATATACATCAAAACAAAAACATATGAATTTTGTCATAGTATTATTAGTTGCGAACATGTTTAATGTCATTAAGCTTGAGTAAATTGACATTTTTTTTGGGATGCTGCAACTATTATATTTACTGTTTACTATATGTCTTCTGTCATTTGATTTCATAAAAGTAATGAAATTATAGCTTACCATAGCACTGTGGAATAGATCCCCATGCTCCGTCGTTACACTGAATGGTAGGTGAAACACCACTTGGTAAGTTGTAACCGCTATGACATATTATGGTCGTGCTTTGACCGTGGGCGATAGAACCAGTAGAAGAAGTGGCGCCGTTACTAACGGACGGTACTCCGCATGGGAGAGGGACTACCAAAATTAAAGCAGAAACATAAAAAATAAACCGTTTTCTCAGTTATGTTTTCCACATGAACATATTAGACTACTGTGCATGCTTTTTTCTTTTTTTTGTACCACCTCAACAAAATTAATAGCACAACCCGAACCAAACCATGTATTGCGGCTGTATGAGAAGAAATGTAGTAAAATGACATGTAAACATTCGCTGGAACAGCAATGACAGCCTCGTTGAAAGTGGTTATACGCATCAAGGAAAAAGAGCATGGAAATAACTAAAATCATTATCAAATTGCATCACTGTCAGAACCACTATCAACATATCTCGATGCGGTTTTCAAAATACGTTATATACAGTAATCAACAATAACGTTAACAAGCTATTTCCAGTTTGGTTTCAAACGTTTAATATCGCCGGTTAAGTATACGTAAGCAATAATAGACAGGTGAATAAAGTGAATGTCAGCATATATTACACCTTATGTTATCTCTAATACAAAGGGCAATACCAAGTACATCAGCTTACGGTACTGATTTGGCTTTCAAAGTACTGATGATTTTCAACCACTGAAAAGTAGTGTTTAATTGTATGCCTGCAGAAGTTGGCTTCGAATGGTCATGTATTTTGTATGCTTACTTCTGTTGCAGCGTGGGGTAGAACTCCACGACCCATCATTGCAAGAAATCGTCGAGCTGCCTGATAGTGCGTAACCGGAATTACACGTGGCCCTTGTTGTTCCCCCGTGGTTTACCCAGCCAGTCGGTGAAAAATACCCGTTACTGATGGAAGGTACAGAGCAACGAGCATGCACTACCGGCGGCGCTGGGAGTAAAATACATAGAAAATATTACTCATTTCTTTATATATACGTACAACCTGCCAGTAGCATATAGATACAGGGGCGGCGATCTGTTTCAAATATTGGGGGGGGGGGACATTTGCTTGGATGCAGGCGAATAACTATCAAAGCGGAGCGCCACCATTGGTTGGCGCGCAGCGTACAAGAAAATTTCTGGTTTTGATAGCCCCCCAGATCACCGAAAAAGGCACTTCTCGGGTTTGAAAATGACCAACCAGATGTACACTTTTGCCTGAGAACCAAGTTTTTCCTAATAGTTTTTTTTTTCATTCATAACCTTTTTTCAAGATTGTCACCAGTCACACATCATGTTCGACCTCATTGCATCTCCTGTGGATCATTGCTTTTGTAGGTAATTCTACGTAATGCCCCACAATACCCGTCAGCCCACTTTTCAAGGTTTTACGCCCATTATTTGTTCAGAATTTGAATAATAAATTCACTTCAAAACATACTCATAATATTGCACAAAATTTCATCTATGGACAACCAATATAGAACCCCCCCCCCCCCTCAACCCCTAACACACCGGTCAAAATTGCACGAGTAGAGGGACGTAATTGATGAAAAATGTTGGTCAAGGAATTTTCGAAAATTCAGACACAGTTAAATTATTGGTGGACAAATATTCAAACCTCTTATAACGGCCACTATAAAACTTCGGTATCATAGAAAATACCAAAAAAATATGCTCAAGGGGGAGGGCGGTCTCCACTCTTCACCCCCCCCCCCCTTGGCTACGCACCTGCGGTTAGATATATTGTAGGAAACAGGCCAAATGGAAACCCAGTGCACCCATATCGATGTGGATCATATGTATGATTGTACGTACTTACACTCATACACAAGATGCAAACCAAATTTCATTACGGATGCGTACCGTCTAGCTATTCATTTCGAGAAAAAAAGGTAAAAACTACGGTACTTTCGGTCATATATAGTAACAAATTGTGACACCTTTAGACAGGCGCCTTGCGAGGAATTTGCCAAGGGAGGGGCAAAGCTTGTACCCAGAAGCGTAGTGCCACCATAAGTTGGCGCGAAGCGCAAAAGAAAATTTTGGCCGAAAATGTCTCCCAGATCGCTGGAAATGGCACTTCCCAGGCCTTGTAAGTTGCAACTAAGGATTTTCTATTTTGAAATTACTAGCGATATCATAGAAACATACAAAACATATGCTTAAAAAAAATTATGCCACCAAATATTGGGGGGGGGGATATTATATACTATATCCCCCACCTAAAATATTGGGGGGGACATGTCCCCCCGTCCCCCCCCCCCCCATGTTCGCCGCCCATGTATAGATAACGATATATGATAGAAGTGGATCAGAGACTTTTTCAACAACTTACAACCTAAAATCACCACTTTGCGTTGATTTTGGTAAATATTCGATAATGAAATCCTATAACGACGTAGTTGGTTAGATAAATTAACCAATTTTCCTTACGTTATTAATCAGGAAGCATAAAACCAGCAGGCTTAGTGGCTCTGCTGCATTTTCTATCAACATTGTAAACAATATTTGACCATTGCTGATAGGAAAAGTTCTTCCAACATTACGGAACTGTATATATCAAGTATATAGTTCATCCAACATTTTACTTTCAGGATGATTGTGTTTACAAGGTTTTCAAACTTTTGTCTCTGTTGACCTCAATTGACTTCCACAAAAACCAATGGTTGCTTGTTCTCACTAAGGTGGATGTGTACACCTGTCAGGTTGCTTCGCATATATATCCTTTCTCTCATCTTTTACTGTCCTATCCTCTCTTTACTTATCTAGAGATCTCAATATCCCATAATATAACTTAAGCAAATGCTAAACCGACCTCATTAGTTCGTACTAACAAAGGTGAAATACATAACAAGTATATGTAGTTTAATCAAGGTGTAGGCTGCTATTGGAGTTGTTGTGTTTACAAGCAGGTATCACACGTCATGCATACATATCACCATAGTAGGCCGATTCAATAGATTCCTCTTGCAAATAAATTGGAAGGGCCTGTTTACATAGACTATAGATGGGCCCTACTTAATATTTAGCCAAAATTCCTGTACTGCGGGAAACAGCGATGAGGTTGTGTTGTGGCTAGTTTAAGTGTGGTTGATACGCGGTTGGGTTTGTATGTGACTAAGAATACGAGAGAAAACAGAGCAGCTGCTCAACAGATATTTTGTAATAACCGTACGGAGGTTCAGATTACTTAACGTTGAAAGTCTTTGAGGGGGCTGTATTAGCAGGCGCGGTTCCAGGTGTCCAGGTGGGGAAGCGAGGGGAAGGGAGGGGCGTACAAGCCCCAAAACACCCACACTGTACACAAAAAATAGTTGTTAACACAACTGTTTGCGTAGACCTACTTATATCTAGACCTTATTTATGGGCAGGATCCATCCCCCCCCCACCCCAACCCCACCTCACATGGAAGTCGCCTTCAACGAACCCACGTCCATAACTTCCGCCACAGAATAGGCCTATATACTTACCAACTACTGTTCTAGTACAACTTGGGATTGAACTCAACTCGCCCTCAGTACAATAAACCCTCGAGTTACCAGATAGTGTGTAACCAGAATCACATGTCACCGTTACCGAGTCTCGGTGACGAATCCATCCAGACGGTGAGACATTTCCGTTACTAATAATTGGTGCATGACAAGGTTCATGTCCTGCCAACAGTAAGAAAAAAATAAACGAAAGCTGTTGAAAGAGAACCAGCATCGAGTGGTCGTCATGTATCTACCGGTAACTAACCCTCCAAGACTTTTCTGGGCGGATTTGTGCCCCATAAAAGGACACATTGTATTTTTTCAACCCTTCTAGCTTTAGACTTGGTTTGAGTATTAGAATAAAGGTGAAATTTCTTGGGGGGGGGGGGGGCTACTGATGCTTATTTCCAAAATTTTGGTTCAAACTTTGTTTCGATTCAAAAAATGTGAACATTCTACATTTTGACCTTTTTTTCAAAATAAATCTAGGTTCCACTTAAACAGGCCAGCACCTTCGTAAATGTTCTAGAACAAGCCAACCGAAAAGAAAAACTAACACTGAAAATATCAGGGCTATAGAGATTTGGACAATTGAATTATCATCGGAATATTGCCAAAAACCCGTCCAAAAAACGAAAAAACAGTTCTTCAAAAACTCTTCTTTATTTAAAAAAAAAATCATATCTCGGTCACCCTACATCAAGCTTTTTCAAAATTTTAATGAATAATATGTTCTTTACAGGCTTCCTTACAAAAGTATAGCAATGAATCAGAGCCGTATACGGCTCTGCAATGAATATCAGCATTATGCCACCTGCTGCTGCTGCTGTTTTGCCATAGTCGTCATAGAACCGTCGGCATTCTCTTGTTTGCCTTTGCTCTTGCCACGGCCATTCCTCCATCTGTCCACTTCTTGATGTTATCGATCCATCCTGTTTTCCTACGACCTGGCCTGGCCTTCCCATCTACTTCTCCTTCTACTGTCATCTGAATTAGGCTATCTGATCGGCGCTTCCAATGTCCATACATGGACAGCTTCCTCTTCCTTAACTGGACAAGTAGACCTTCCTCTTCTGAAACTCCTACCCTTTGGCGGATCCAAGCATTTGTCTTTCTATCTTTCCAGCTGACCTGAAGCATTCTACGCCACACCCACAGCTCAAATGATTCTATTTTCTTCATGTCATTCTGTTTTAATGCCCAACTTTCTGCACCATAGATTGCTACACTCCACACAAGAGATTTCACCAGCTGTTTCTTCAGTTTCAGGCTGATCTCTTTTGCCTTCCACAATCCAATTAGTTGGCTGGTGGCATCTCTTGCAATTGCCAACCTAGTACAAATCTCTGGTGTAGAGTCTCCATCAATCCTTACCATTGAGCCAAGGTATTTGAAGCTGTCTACCTGGTTGATTGCACTTCCGCCAAGAAAGATCTGTTCTCTGCTACCATGAACCATAACATGAGTTTTGGCTGAGTTTATATGGAGACCAAAGGTGTGGCTGCATTTCTCCAATTTTACTGCTTGTTTTCCAGTTCCGTTTTTGAGCGTGCAATCAGTGTGGTGTCATCAGCATAGCGTATATTCCATATTGCTCTTCCACCAACAATGCTACCCGATCTTTCATCTAGTGTCTCTTTCACCTGTCGCAAGATGGCTTCACCACAGGCATTGAAAAGCAAGGGGGACACAATGCAGCCCTGACGAACTCCTTTCTCAAATGGAAACTGCCACCAGTTCGTTGTAAAAAATATTTGCAAAATGAGTACGGTGCACATGTGCGTCTATATACGTGTATTGTATATACCTGTATTGTTTATGTATTGTATAACCTGGAGGAGGGGGCGTACCTCCAGTTCTTATGCCAATACTTATATCTTGGTCATTTTTCAACCAAATCCCACTATTTTAATCCCAAATGATAGGAAATATTTAAGATACTAATAGTTTTACATAAAATTCACTAAATCAAAATATTGCATATTTTACATACATAATTAGCCCAAAATTTGTGAAACTTATCAGATATGAAATCGACAATTGTTACCGTTTTCATTGATTTTCTGGTGTATTGTACTGAAGTATGCTACAACAATATTGCCAATTATGGCAAAACATTGAACGTTTGGCCGAAAAGAAATGCATGTATCTCAGACCAGCACTACGTGCAGTCAGCGAAATGCAATTTTGAAATGTGCTACAAATGTTGACAGTTTGAGGTGCAACTGTGGTAGGCTACTATTTCTAGGAGAAAACGATGAATTTAACCCTTGTAAATATTTCCAAATGTATTTGTATTGAGAAACGTTTTAAGTATAACAAAGGCAAACTTAAATGTGTTGAGTATAATTAATGAAGCCCAATCATCCGATCTTCTCTTGCTAGAAAGATATTACGTTACGGTTGAAATACTTACCATCCTCAATAGGCGGATACCCATGCACAATGTCTGCAAGAAGGAAACAGTTTAAGACGTAACATGATTCTATGTTTTTTTTCGATCAACCATTGATTGAACAGGATCACCAATTTATTACCATTGATAATTGTTCTCTCGCTCTTTCTTGTACATGGCATTAACTTTCAATTGGTTGTTAGAGATTGAGTTTGTTTCTTTTGCTTTCGGTAATAAGTTTAAAATTGCATTAATTTGTGAACAGTTTATTTCACATATGTTCATTTGTTATTGATTTGTGATGTGCATTCTGATGTCCATCTTCTTAGTTGGACAATTGGTTCATTTAGCAACGTAAGGCATTCCAGTTCGTACTTTATTTTTGCAGTAACGTTTGCCCATATTTTCTCGGGCGTTTCAAAGATATACTGTACTTTTATATACCTTGAATGGTTATTTTTAAAGAACATCCATTGACACACTGAATAATATGGGTTTTGACAAAAAAAAGGAACAAAAAATGAAGGAAACTCACCAATTAGAACAAAAACAGCCAGTGCAACTAGTTTGAAGTTCCACATTTTCCAGATTCGATAAACCGTTTCTAATATATGTTCAAGCGCAGGTGTAATGTTGATGCAAACACAAACTTGCCAGGCTAATAAATGCACTAGATGAAGATGCGAATGATGAGACCATGTCGTAAATATTAAAATAATAACTGTGCGTGAGAAACTTTAAGTGTGATGTTTTGTTTTATTGTACAATAATGAAAGAGGGCTCATAGTTCGAAATCCCAGATATATGAGAATTAGTTTACTTTTCTTCCTTGATAAACATATGTATTGATCATGGAAAAGTCAGGTGTTATGATGTTATCTTTTAAGATCCGGGCAATAAAGCAGTAAATGAAATAGTTGAGTGTCGTATACGGTACTCTTATGCATATTTTAATTAGGGTGCATGGTCTTTTCACTTAAGGCTGCCAAGTTCAATTATTATCATATCAGCTTTATGACCAAAATGTACAATTTAAGCGATACTGAACGACTTGCGCTATGATATTTGAATCGTACTACAAAATTAGGCTCCTCCCAGATGTGTTGTCATTGTACTCAATGACAGTGAGCAAAAGAACATAACTATAATAGACGGTGGAGTTTTCATAGTTTATTCGTATTCACTGGCTAATATAACCCTAACATGTTTTACGTAATTTAAACTCCGTAAACCTTTTCATTTAATTCTCGTTTGAAAATTTGTTATTCATCAAGTTTGAATTAAGCATTAACAAACGGAGTAATATTTTAACAACAGTATCATGTATCATCAGGGCCATATTTAGACATGTGGAGGCCAAGGGGCAACCTTCAGTAATGGAGGCCCACAGCCTACCCCAGTGATCTCCGTCCTGGGAGAGGGGTCTAAGGGAGGGTTTTATTTTTGTTGTTGAATAATTAAGGGTGTTTATATGCAAAAATGGTGCAGTATTTTGAGATTTTTGAAGTAAATTAATGTTAAAGAATTTTCATTACGGTATGTAAGCCTGTTTACCTGCCCAATTTCCAGTACAAGTAAACCGGTTGCTACCACCTCTCTAGGTACAAATGAAGAAGTATACTCCAAAGGCTTTACACATTGACTAACTAAATCGTGGTCTTTAATTCCTTGGGAAATTTCTATTTATCTGTACCTCTCTCTGAAAAGCTGACACGTTAGGTCAATCATGATGGTACCCTTATCGTTCACGTCATGACCCTGTAGTGTTTGAACTATTAGATTGGAAAAATAATTGTCACTTTAAGCTATCGGGTGTCTTCATTCACCAGTAAACAATTCTCATGCGCTGCTCTTGGAAGGCCCAAAGTGGTCTAAATATTTCTCAGTTCCCCATATTTTTGCACCACACGTACTTCGACGTGTGTACTCTGTCAATCAACCCCCTTCCCCTCCCCTCCCCTCCCCTCAACAAAAAGTTTCAGTTCCTGAAATAGAAGACTCGGGCGGATTGATACCGCCCACGTTCACATACATGAAGAGAGAAGATAATGTTGACAAAACTTATCGCCTCGGAATTAATAACCAGCGAAGCAAAGAAAATAGTGAGGGCGCCCGATGACAAAACAAACTCTGATGCATGTCGACTTGGTACCGTCATATCTGTTTTTACCTCCATGATATGACAGGTGTATGGGAATGGTACGATGTGCCTCTGCGTGATGATGTCATACTAGTCAAAGGACGTACAACCAAATTTAAGTGATGACGTTTGCAGTTTCATGGATTGTTTACTTGTCAGTCTATTTCAGGCATAGGTCATAATGAGCACTGTAACGTAAGAAAACGTCATTACCGCATTTAGCAAATGGTCGAGGGCCACATTCTACTGGGCTTCTAAAACTAGAAGGCCAATTAAAATGAAAAGGGGGGGAGGGGGGAGTTAAATCGACCTATCAGAACGTTTCACCCAATATTTTATTCTGTCCCTAACTATAGGTTGTAGCCAGACCTGACTGGTGTTGGCAGCGGCTGGGGTGGGTTTTCAGGGGGACTGAAGAAAATATGGGATAAAGATAAAGCTCTTCAAAAGTGATAATACCGGTAATACCTGGTTTCTTATTGAGTGCAAACAAAAGACACCAAATGAGAGAAAAAATGTGAATTTTTTCTACTACTTTATTATTAAAAAAGAGAAAAAAAGTGAAATAACAGAAAACTTAACAATTTTGTACAACTGTAGAAATTCTCATACCAGTACCATTTTTCGTCTTCCATTTTTGTAGATTTTAGTTAAAATATGGAACTGTATATCATATCCATTGGCCTACTACCTAGCAAGCCTAAAATGATTTATGCACGTAATACGTGTACATGCATAATGTATCCTTTTACGAGTATATGCACTTGGCCGACTTCAACTGCCCACGTATGATCATTTTACATACCAGTGACAATACTTAATTACGGCTATGTTTCTGTTTTGGAAATCCAGAGGTGAACATTGTTCCAGAAATTTTACCAAATTTACTCATAGTTATCCACATTGTACACTAAGTACCCTGCTTTATGTAGTATGACAATGATAATATGATGTTGGAACATGTAATGCAATCAGTACATCATGAATTAATGATGTGGAAAAAAGCCAAAGATTTGTTTCAACAAAATAACTCCATTCTATATATACAAACCTTAAAAATGGTAAATTTTTTGTCTGAGAAAGATTGAGATGAGGCACAGAACCACCATTATGAAAGTCTTTCAAGATTAACCGATTTTAATATATAGAGAAATATCCAGTAACTCAAGCGTAAACATGTAATAAACATCAACATTTGAATAAACTGATACTTAATGTGCTATTGCAGTAACAGAGGACCCTGAAATTGCAAAGGCAGTTGCAGCCTCTTTGAAATGACAAAAAAAAGGTTTCGGCCAATTTTAAGTTTAATTATATTTCATTTAAGAAATCTTGCTGAACGCACACATCTAAATGTAATGTGACTCTTCTAAATGAAATAATTTGGGTTGTTTTTATCTCACTTATATGTGTGATGTTCGGCATTATATCACTTAATTTATTAGTTTCAAACAAGAACCTGACCAGTCAAACCCAATGTCCCATACAGTAATCTACGTATGTTAATAATTTCACATACACTATGTTTCAGTGCAGCAGACTTCTCCCTTTGAATGCAATATGCCTCATTAATAACAAGTTTTCATCCTTTCATAGAAACTGCTGATGACCTGTGCAGTAAATGAATATTCATATCTTTAGTTGTAAGGTCATCCAATTGGGATATTGTACTCTAGATAATGTTTTTATTTCATGCTTCATAGCACTTGTTTTGACAGTATGAGCAGTATGAATACCCTGTTCGCATTAGATAATGGTCCCAAACTGTTGATACTGTCGGTACAAGTGTTTTGAAGCATGATATCAGAGAACAGTATAGAGTGATAGTAGTGTTTACAAATTTGTCCCATCTAGCTGAGGTCTGTCAGCATATAATGCTGCAATGTAATGGAGAATCAATACAGTATTATTACAGCATTATTTCAGTTGTATGCAGCTCCTTTAAGGTGATTCTCCCCCCTCCCCCTTCTCATCCATATGCCCCATCTCTCCAAGGAACCACATATCAGCCTTCTTATTTATCCAATTAGAAGGGAAAAGTTAAGTTAAGGGAAGGTATCTCTACCTGTTCCTTATAGCTCTGGTACTTTTTAAGAAAAGTCACCCAAGAAAGAACCTGGGCACGAAAAACCAAACGACTGATCCGTTCTCAACACAAGTCTCTTTGCATCATACTGTGACTGCCTGATCATTGTCAGCTGTGTATCTCGGTTCCTCAATGCTACATGCATGAATAAGTTTTCCTGGAAGATGCTCAACTTCAAGGTGGTAACACTTTCAAATACACAACTAAAATGTCAAGAGAATATCTTGTTGGGATTTCTATCAAATTCTCAATTTTGTTTTCCACGAGATTTTTCACACCTGCAGCTCAACGGATCATTTTTCACCGGGCCAGACCTTCCCAAGAATGGACAGTTGACCTTCACTTTGATTCAATCACTTGTCACAGAAGGCAGGCTTCTGGATTGCTTTGATAATGCTACATGAATTGAATAGCTTGAAGATTCTGTATCTGAGTTTACATATCCACAGACCAATTTTGCGAAGGTAGAATTTAGAGCTTGAGTGCAGTTCAGCAACTCAGACTACTCAGTATGTATATACCTTTATGCGATAGTATCACAACCTGAATTTCACAAGGTTTGTAGATTCATAACATTTGTTCCGTCGTTCCTTAGGCAGTAATGTGGATTGCACTGCTTGAATAAATGAGATAGCAGACACAAATCTCATGATTCGATGAGCAGACCGTTTCATAACATGACAACAAATGGTTTGTCACAAGTGATGACACAATTTTCTCTTCCTCTAGAGGAGATTAAAGAAACTGTATGATAGTTCTTACCTTGGCCATCCTCCACCCCCCTCCCAACCCAACCCCCTTCCCCTGCCCCCTACCGGCCCACTCCTCATAAAATGGATTGTAAAAATTGATATACTGTAAGCTTGAACTTTCTAAATTGAGGAAAAATGTACTCATTCCATCTTGCAGCCTGTCTTTCAGTAAAGGGAGACCTACAGTAAGACACCATCCCATGTTAATCTGATTAATAGTAATCAGAATCCTCAACTTTCTCTCTACTTCATTGTATTAACTGGCTTGAGATTAGGCATCAATTCAAGATGATGATCAAATCGACGTGTGTTTCAAGTTTTGTCTGTCCCTAATAGTCCAATACAGTGTATATATCTTAAAGTTTTTGTTGAAATTTTTCATCTCGTAAGGCCGTTTCTCGTTTCTTAAGGTCTGTCTGTATCCTTGATGGCAGCTCTGGCTGTGTGAACCAATCTGCAGCAAAATCTCTTATGCTTTCTGGTCTTTTGCTCAGAACATCCCTGTGAATGAGAAAGAGAGAGATGAAAAAAAAAATATATCTATATATTTATATACATATAGTCACATGTTCCAGAAACTTAAGGGCAGTTTAAAAAATTACTGTAGCTTGGTTTTTAGAGAAAATCCACGTTTGCAGAGACTGGGAGATGTTTGTTATGAAGGTTGAACCGGTACAGGGGAAATTTGTAATGGTCATCCTGTCATTTCAGACAAGCAAATTTCTGACCAATAAAGTCAGCCTTAGACGACTGGTTATTAACATCAAATTCAGATTGTATTGTTACGAAATATCCCCCCCCCCCACCCCCGTATGATAAATTGGTAACACCTTCCGTCACTTTGAAGATATTGATATAAAACACAATTTGACCCCTGGTGACCTCAAATGACCTTTGACCTCCACAAAAACAATAGGCTTTTTGTACTCAAGGTGGTACTTCTACACACCAAATATGAAATTGGTCCGACCTTCCCTTCTTCAGATATCGTGTTAACGAACTAGGCGTCACAACGCACCCTCACACCCACGCCATCCATGCATGCAAAGATTACGATAATCATCGAAACCACAAAGCATCTGACTTTACTTAATGTCGACATCGTTTATCTATTGTGTTAACAAATCGTCATTTTAAGCAAACTACTTCAGCAGACGAGGTGACATAACTTATTCCAATTAGTTCTGTAGCATAACATGTTGACAGTAATTATGACATAAAACATGTCAAACAGACACTGCATAATTTATGGCATATCTTGTGCAACACTGTCACACCTCACAGTACAGTAAATTTACAGTGACAAGAGTGTAAGCATATTCCGTGACAACAGATCTGCCAGATAATCAATCATGAAACAGTTTTGTGAGCACGACCAAAGAAATTCATTAAGCCGCTGTTTGTTTGTGCTACTGAGACGGTGATGGCCTCTGTGCGGGGGAGAGAGAAGATCTGCCTCCCCTCGCTGTTGTTAGAACATTTCAATTATTTCACCCTGTCTTCTCTAATCGTATCCAAAGAGATCTTTCACCAACATTTTTCGACTGGTTACGGGGAGGGAAAGAGAGAAACCAATTGAGTGTGCTGAAAGATCGGTGATGCGGCACTGGTTAAAGTGTAATTAAATCTCGCTTCGCCAGCGTCTTGTTTCATACCGTTCGTAAACAAGATTGAGACGAGGAACGTCAGCAGTAGCAGCAGCTGCCGAGCGTGTGCGGTCAGCCGAGATGGAACTGTTTAATTGAGAACGGAGTGAGCTCGCTCTTCAGCTCGACCACCGGCAATGCCAAATATGTTATTAGTCGCACTCCATATATATATCGTAATTACACAAAGTCTGGGAGGACATGGTGCATGTCTACATGTAGGCATGATGTGTGCTTAGTTTGTTTATCTGAGGGGCTTCAATAACTCTTTAATCTACAAGGTATAAATAGATCTGCACCTTCCCGGAATCAACTCAGATACTGCTGACACTTAAATACAGTATATATACTGTATGTATATGTATAATATATGTATATATAAATATATGTATATATATATATATAACTGAAAATCGTAATGAGTTGGAAAATCAAGAACAGTGAAAAAACTTCCAGCCTCCACTGGGGTTCGAACCCGGGCCTCGCACTCTGTACGCGGACACCCTAACAACTAGGCTATGGACGCTGACTGTATGTCCAGATGTTCGAAACCGGTAAGGAAGGTCGTAATTCCACTGTAGGCGTTTGTCACCTGTATTGAACAATACTGTAACAACAATAACAATAATGTTTTTGGTGACATATTTTGCCTTACTCTAGAGATCAAACATGATGCTAACCATGCTGCTAACCAACTCGTATACATACTGTAGACATTGTCCAGACAATAAAAACTCCTAAGTTTAGTTCCAGTGTGTGAGGAAACATTACCTGTTTCGAATCTAATTCTGCAATTACGAGACTATAAAGTTGAAAAATTGTTCATGATTTTAGCACTATTTCTCTGCTGACAGACTACCGGGTCAAGCCTACTGTAAACCACTTGTTCAGGTGAGGCCTAAAAACTACAAACATGTGTGTTCACGACACACTTTCTTCAATATTTCTGAAATTACTGCACAAGTATTGTTCTAGTCTGAGACTTCTTAGAGAAAAGGGTTTGTACACATTGTTCAAGTGCAGTATTATAAGTCACTGTACCTCTTAGAATCCTTTGACTTTTTTTTCTTCTCCATATTTTTTTCATTCCTGTCATTTGTCTTAGGTTTGCTCTTGGGGTATTCTTTGTTTTTTACACAGACCAGTTATAAACCTACTGTACTCAGGGTAAGGTTTACAACACCTCCAAAAGCTTAAAGTTAAGATGTAAACTGTGCTCATTTTCTTTCTTGTGGAGAGTAATATAACTTCAGAAGGCCCACACCTCACTTTTCTTTGCCAATATCTTTTTTGTCACTACCTTAATAAAACATCAAAATCTACAGCTGAGGGATTACGAACAGTATTCTCCCCCCCCCCCTGCTCCCCCCCAAAAAACAACTTCTCCCCACTATTCCTTGCAAATCAATCCACCTGCTTGACTCCAATACAGTAGTTACTATTCTATATATAAAATAAAACATCAATTAAGACTATCAGTCTGTGGGTGTATGTACATTCAATCTGTCATTACTCATTCCCTATATTTTTCACTGTAACATAATGCCGAGAACTATTTTTAGACACATGCAAACAGTAAAACAGCAAATTGGAAATTATATATGATGTCAAATGGAACTAAGATGTTTAAAATAGCTTAACAATCGGTCTAAGGAAGGAAACTATTATCACACCCCCGAGTTCCTGACATAAGTACTATACACACCATGCTGATTAATATTGTGAAAGAGAGCATCTATAGGCACTATACATTAAAATTGTTCACAAGGTCATAATGTACTATATTTCAGAAATTTTAAGTTGAAAGTTATTAAATTACACAATGTTATTGTTCCACTGTGTATAATAAGTGCCTCTGTGGGATAAATTTTGTTTTAATATGGGATTTGGATATATTTACAAATTATGCAAGCTTACCTGTACCTGTTTCCTCCCAACATTAGCATTCTAGCTCTAGACACCATGTGTACACTGGTAGAACTAACTCTGGTAGAACTAACTGCTGTATACTCAAATAGTGGTCGGTCATTACCCTTTTCATTCTAATAGTCGAAGTTTCTAGAAGTGCTTACATTGACTTTGTTAGATACATTTGAATCTCCATCACAGGTTTTCATCAAGACAAATTTTGGTGTTCATCTTACACCTCAAGACAAATTTTGGTGTTTATCTGACACCTAAAATCTTGGAACATTGGTATTAGCAGCCCAATAAGGATCCCCATAGTTTTGGGAGGACAGCAATAGTGCTAATGTTGTGAGGAGACAGGTAAGCAAGGAGCTGCAAGCACTGTGCTCCAAAATCAGTCCTATAGGAATTTTCTTTAGATTTTATATTAGTACTTTCCACTTAGACCGTACAGTTCTGTACCAAGCTTTGGGAGAGCTCACAGATCACAAGCTGTAATGCACAAGTTGTGCAGTACAGCAGTGCAATACTAGGTACCAGCATTAAATGTAACCTAACAATTTTTTAAACCTAGAAATTGAACTGTGTAAAGTGAACATGAGAGCAGAGCTAAGTACTGTGCTGTACTTTTCCTTGAGAATGAATCCTATAAATTAATTTTCAAGCATTTGTGAGATTTCAAATGAAAAATTTAACTGCTTGAAGATACATCTCATTTACTTTTAGTTTGACAGAGAGTGAAGGGGAAGATATTTGATTACATCATGACACTGTGCATTATATATCTCTGGGGAAGTTGGTGAAACCTAACTGGAATGTCGACCTTCAGCTCTGTTAGATACCAGTTCTCCACTCAATTCAAAAGTTATATATAAGTTATATTACATCAATGATCAAACATATAGTCACCCTTACCCTAAAAACCCTAACAGCAGACAATCTACTTCTGGATGTTCTCGCAAGTACTGTTCGTTGGCTAATCTCGTCTGAATCTGGTGACCAAATGAAAATGGTAACAAACAGTTTTTAATGTTGTGCTTAAACAAAATTACAGTTAACAGTTTACATTTAATGGGTTTTTTCGTCGCAGAGCCCTATGTATACATGCTGTCATATCCACACAATAAACAGGGAAATTAAAAATGATGAAAAGGAAAAAAAACTCCATTGACACCTGTTGTGACATTTCAGGATTAGCACTTTATCAATTATTTTGCCTGCCTGAAGCTATTTTATTATACTAGGTGTGACATCGTACTACTATACATACTTAACACTCAAGAAAACTACATGAATGTAGCATGGTGAGGTGGAATTATGACACATGTAAAAAATGTAAAATATAAAAAACTGCCAATAAATAGTAATGTTGGGTTTTCTCAATCTATTTTCACCTTTGAAATGTTATGTATACACATACATGTATAATGTACCTAGAGCTGTATTTGACATATTATGATACAAAATTGCTGAATTTCTTGTCTAACGGTAGGAGGATCACCTCCACCAATGATAATTTAGTTAATAGGTATAATGTGCTTAATAAAATGGTGGTATACAGTATGGTTTCTTCCTGTGTCCCTTAAATTTGCATGTGCATTATAATATATGTAGCTGCACTGATAGACACTGTAGTTCCCATGTTTGTACGTCAAATTGTAACCAGTTTTTCAATCGAAACTTCAATCTACAAGCCTAAACAGAAAGGACTAAAAGTGCTATTGAAACAAGGAACATAAATGTTGCAGTTTGAGACGTTTTTGTGAATTACTCCACATAATTAGCTGAATTATATATACAGTTATCTTCAACGCATGAACGACTATTGGTAAATGTTTCCTTGTTTGGGCAGTTGACACCCAACCATCAATAAAATCACATAGCTGATGGATAGAATTAACCACTGACCAAATCAGCAAGATTATCATTACCCCTATTTTCAAATGAATATTATTACCCTTACTATTGCGAATTTACAGTAGCATGGTGGGCTCATAATTGACGCACTTAAGGATTTGATCAACGATGTCTATCAAGGAAAATTCCAAATCACTCAACTGTATGTGTTTTTCATATGTGTATTTCCTCAGAAATGTTATGATCTCAAAATATTTAAGGTTCTGTGCTTATGCACCAAACAATTGAGCAGAATATGACCACAAAATGTCTGCCGTGTTGTTCTTCCATACCCTTAAATTGACACATTCATCGATAAGCTAACTGTAGTGTAGGCCTTAGTATACATCCATTGACTTTAGATGCTGTTTACTATGCTCTGAGCCTCTAATCTCAGACAGGTCAGATCCCAGAGAGTTGTGTTATCATATTGAGGTAATGTTGGTTATTTTAAGGGTGTAAGATTTGGTAAGCAAATAGCTGAAATGGATTCAAACTCATGAAATATGTAATTCTGCTTGACTGCAAAAGTTCAGGTGGCTAGCTGTATCGTTGCTAGTAATAATTGAAGGTGCGTCAATTACAGGGGTGCGTCAATTATGAAGCCTTTACTATACAGCATACAACTACTAGGCTTGTGTCACTGGTTCACTTGAATGCCACTCTAACAAACTTATGCCATGACAATACTAAGTGTAACTAGCTACTGTACTCACTTTAAATTGGTTCAGTTTCTCCTGCTGTTCTTGGCTCAAAGCTCCTATGTCATAGCTTTCCATCCCCTTTGGTGCATTGTGATTTGGGACCGCCATAATAATGAAAGAAGTACTGTACCTGAAGGCTGAAAGACTGTAAATACTGCAAGTTCACATCGAATATTTACACATCTATTATAGAACGGTTTAACTGTTGTCCATAGACTGCAGTATGACTAATTTCGGTCAAGTGCCCTAACGATAGCAAGAGTAGTTCTTATATCGCCAGCTCTGTTACTTAAACTTGCAACCACAATACAGTAAAATGTGCTGCAGGCTACTTCGGCTAGTACACTTCACGTAAACTGTGCTAAGTCACTGTGTTGTTACCATACACGGTTAACCTGTCCAGCCATGAAATGCCCTTTAGGCACAACTGTTTGATAAAAATGAAGTTGATAAAGCTGACCAAGGTATGTCCTCAGCTTATCGTGGTTTACAACTTGAAGAAGCAAGAAAATGCCGACCACTTTACGAAGTTTATCGTCTTCCAAGTTCTAAGTGACATCAATGTAATGAAGACCTGTTTGAAATAATGTGTTCGTTGATCAGCGGCCTACGATACAAGCAGGCTACAAACATAGCAGTAGCACGATATGTCGTTTCCAAGGGAATCAACTTATCAAGCACTACTAGTGTGGCAGTATTGCGCTTTTGAGATTTAGTAGCTGTGTGGCAGACAAAAAGTTGATTTCAGATATTTACTTTCAAGATTCGACGCAGAAGACTAGTTTAGATTGGCACTACTCTATACAAAGAGTGCGCCCATCAATGTCAAAATCAAAAGTAAAACTTTACAGAAAACTGGTCATCCGGCGAAGTCATACATTTCAAAACAGCATTTTCGACTGTAGATCAGTAATCCCAAGCTACAATATAGTGCCAGTATACTTGTTTCCAATAGAAACGGACAATGACTCGGTGCAGAAATGCACAGTATCAGTGTACACCATATTAGTTCAGTGTAGCTGCCTCTATTTCATCCTGGAAATAGCTAACGTACTGAGTACTTGTCACTGTCTACGGTGACATTGAGTAATGGAAGATGGCTTTGCAAAATTCAAAGGCTAGCCGTGCTATCTTGACACCTCCGCATCTAACGAATAAATTGATAATTATCACAACTTTTTAGATAAACTTTTGTGGGGAGGGGCCAAGTAATGTAAGTTGAGAGAAGCAATAAATAGTAATAGGGATTCTTCCCGCATCAAAAATAAAATGAAGTTTATAAGTTTCCAATTACTCCACGAGAAAAAAACAAATGTTATGTTGTAAGCTCAAAGTCATGTACATCGGAGACAAAAGAAGAAGAAAAAATAAAACAGTTGCGCTCGAAAGAATTGTTTGCGCGCAAATTTTTAGTGATGTAGTTGATTCCGAATCAACATGCTCTTCTGGAAAATAATTCATCCCATGTCGTATATTATGGCCAGAGAGAGAACTTTACACCTATGCAAGTTACCTACATATCGTATATTTTATGGCCAGAGAGAGAACTTTACACCTCTGCAAGTTACGTACACATAGCCGTGGCAGCAGCTGCTGTGCCTATCATATATATTTGGGCTCTTGGCAGTTGATTGTACCTTACCACAGGGCAGTGGCGGACTGACCACACGGGCATTTGGGCAATGCCCGGTGGGCCGGTGGCACGATGGGCCGGTTGGCTTGGGAGCCTGGTAAAATTGACAGCCCATTTCACAGTAGTCAAAAGTCCTATATGATATGAAAATAGTGACTCGGTGATGAAACCTATCGCAGAGAAGAATTAAATCGAGGAGAAAATATTACAGCCTACATCTATCAACAGGATTAGCATGTACTATATACGCAGTATGCATATCTTAATTACGGAATATTACTGACGGAACTAAATTAATTAATACAGGCCATAAAGTAGTTATTTTAACGAACACGAATGTGGGAAAAGCCCGCAAGCATGGCTTACATCATTATGTCGGGTGGCTGGAATTCCAATTAAACATTTTCGCTCAAATTTGGAAACTAAAACTTGAATGTCACGAATGTGTTACAACGGTCACGTGACACCGTCGCTCTTTAGTGCAAGTTGCTTATTCATTACTATAAACTCTGGTCTAGCTCTTATAATGAGAATCGTTTTTTTTCCTCAAAATTTTACGCCATTTCCGTTAGTTTTAACAGCTATCACTTTCAGTTATTAAATGACATTTTTCATCCACGAACAACCGTCGGTACATCGCAACATAAAGAAAAACATAACATCAAACATTATCTTTCGCTTTTTTTCCCTTTTTCGGTACGTATGAATCACTTTAACTTGAGGCGTAAACTGCACTAGTACTAGGCATGCATGCGCATGCATGCGCATGCGCTCATAATCCATCTGCCATTATGGCTGCCAATACTCAGGAACCAGATGTGGAACTTGGAGTCCAACAATCTGACCTGGATTCCCTCCCATGTGTCGTTGAAAGTGTCTCTCACGCGCAAAGACAGCAATCGGATAAACTTACCCAGCATCAAAGCATTTCACATGGACTGAAGGTAGGCTGAACGTCATTGATTACAAATGAAGGCCAAATCCACCATTCTTAAATCTCGAGTAGGTCCACACAGCTAATTGCTATGTTGACAAACGTTGAGGTCACCTGTAGGCTGTATCGAGCGTGTGGGTCAGTGTACGCGAAGGTTACGCAACTGTTTAACTTACACTTTCAGTACAAGCACAATCGCAAAGTTCATGGCCTATCGTTAGTTTATGGCACGCTACAACACAGCCTAGCGTATTATACTAGTTGATCAGTTAAATAGTATTTCGATGAGAACTGATAAGATGCATATCTTATAGGCTATCAGTTGTTTCCCTACGGAAGCCTTGCATGTTACAGGTTTAACTTTAATGCTATCACTAGTAGCAGCACATCTGTACTGTAGGCTACACAATTTACAAAGTGAAGTATACTAGTATAGATTAGTATAGAGAGATGGACAAACTTCACGATTTGAACTAAATCAATTTTGAGTGAAGGTTAAAGCTATCAGACAAGCTGTTCCATTTCTTTTTACTCCAAGTCATGGTCAATGAAATTAAATACACTGTCAGTTATGGGCTGGGTTCTACAGTTCCACCTTTATCCTAAATGTGTCACTTATGGGCATAGGAACCAGGGTAAGGTACTAATGGGTTTTACCCCTCACCATTACTTAAGTTGTCCAAAAATAGTGTTATTGGAAATGAAAAACTTAAACCAGTGCCCAACAGAACTCCCCTACCAACCCCTTTACACAATCACCCAATAACAATGTACATAACTCAACTGCAATACCCTCTTTCGCATCTGTATTTTTTATTAAAGTATCCTCTTTTTTTACACACAGATTCATCTTCAAGAAGGTAAGAACATGCATTAATCACTCTTTGCTAGGCCAAACAGTGGGCCTGATTTGTTACAGTACAAAACTTACATAGCTTCCACGACTGATTGACAATGAAAAAAGTAGGGCCTATAGTCCCAATGGTATCATGAGAACAGTTTTCCTTATATTCTTTTAACTGTTGTTGTGTTTGTGTGCGAGACAAAAACAAAACAGAAGCATGTAGTGTGGTAGAATGACCATTACGGTTTGAGGTGGATTATTGTGCAGAAAGGTTTTAACATGAGGGATCCATGAATAACAGATAGTTGATGGAAGACTGAAGAAACAGTGGTAAATAATGGCTTTATGAACATGCAAAGTATTACCGGTTGATTTTAATAGTCAGTGATATTTTATTGAATTAATATTGATCATGTATCTTGTGACTGGTGAGTTCCCAGCACTCAGGACTAGGTGTTATTGTCTATATAATTTCATATGTTCTTTGATATAAATAGCAATGTTTCTTAAAAGCAACTGTGCTCATAAATAGCATGCAAATTTTCCTAGTGTATTATCTGTCAGGAATGCAATTCAAGGTGTTGAGTGGAGACAATTATGCAGTAGAGTGATTGTCAACACACAAACAAACTCTGCTAGATTATAAATGTCTTCCTATCAGTAGATGTCTAGATAATTCAATTAAAAGTTTGTAGTTTTAGTCACACCAAACAACATACATTTGGTTTGTCTTTATTTCAACAAACAGAGCTGGAGAAAGTGAGCAGTGTCCAAAAAGAACTTAAAGATTGTCAGAAGAAGCATTTCTATCAGCAGGAGGGGATAACAGAATATTCCGCCAAATGTGAACTACTTAAAAAAGGTCAAAAGTCAAAACATTGTTTTATAGTATCCTTCTCTTTTTCTTCTTTTTTTTTTGGTTAGATGAAACCTTTTCATCACAATTTCATCACATTTTTAGTAACTTTCAACATTTCAATTGATACAAGTCCAGTCTCTGCCCAATGGGTTCCGCTGTAAGTTTTGCTTTGCAAGGCTGGAGTGATTACATTAAAGTAGTTCTGTATATCTTTTTTAAAACAAAGCAAGTATTATATTCTTTGTTTCTACATTTAGTTAATGATGATCTCCTGTGGATGAGCATCTTTCTAACTGCAGATTAATGTAGCTCATTGTGTGTTGATGATGTGTACCTTGGTTTCTGCATGATGGTTCTCTAATATGCACAATTTGAGGAAGCCATCGATAAATTGACAACCTAACATCGTTCGATGCGTTGATGGGACACTACGTCATAAATTGTTATTAAAATGTATGTTGTGCTGATCTCCTGTGGATGAGTACATCTTCGTGACTATGGATTACTGCAAAAGTTGGCATCAAATGGAAAGTTTATGTTGTATATTCTTATTTGAAAAATTTGAAAAATATTGATTTCTTCTGCAGAATGGTGTTGATGAATTGTATTTTATGACTTCTACAGAATGGTATTGGTAAGTAGTTTATGTTGCATTATATGAAAATGTGTTCTCCCATTGATTTGTTTCTACTCTAGAAATTGTTCAACTTTTGGAAGAAGATTTCCAGCTTTCAACAGACATAACTGACCTAGAAAAGAAACTTCAAAGAGACCAGAGGTAAGCCTTATATCATCAGTAAACCCTTTTTGTTTGGTAAAAACATGTGTATGTGAAATGTTGCAAGGCAACCATTAATAATGTGTGTGTAAATCTTATAAATATCCCTCTCCCCCCCCCCCCTGCCCCAGTCCCCTTCATACCTTGTCCAAAAATGAAATTCCTTCATTTAATATGTATGTTATCTTTAATATAATACACTTGTTTTCTGTTTCATGAACAAGGTGATTGCTTTCTATGTTTCTTTCTTTTTTTGTGGTTAAATAGTTTTGAATTGATATATATGTCTCTTAATATTAAATTTGATATCACTTGATAAATCCATCTTAGTTGAGTTAGTATATGTGGTGGCTACTCAAATAAATCAACATCCTTTTCTTTTTTCCCCATTTCTTAATGTTTTCATTTAGAATTCACGACGAATATTCAAATAAAGTAATTCATCACAAAACTCAGGTCTTGGAACTGGAGAAGACCAACCCAATTCAACTGGCTTTAGCCAAACAAGAAATACTTTTAGACCAATTGCAAACCGAAAGTAACAATTTTGTTTTTACTTGAAAATTAAGTGTGCCTATTAAAGGATTCTGTTTTACTTGAGAAGATATTTATATATTAGTAATGTGAGGGTAAACACCTCCCTTGAAAGCTAGCAGACCAAGTTAGTCTAGACCTGTACAAAGGTTGTTCATACTGCTGTTGGTTGTACTAAATATTTGGTGAATTAAATCAAGAAACTGGAATTTGATCTTTGCTTGGGAATGACTACTATTATTAGTAATTCTGGGACATTCTCGAGATTTAAAAGCAATTCTGTTTTTTTTATATTTTGATCTAAGAGATATACTAGTCTCGATAAGCAAATGTAATGCCCTCCAGGAATTTGGTAGCAATATTTTAACCTAGGGTAGATAAGCCTCTTGTGTACAACTTTAAACTTTATCCAAAGCTACCCTTTGTTGAGGCTTGAATGAATGGTGTGGGGGAGGGGGGGCATGGGGGGAGGTGGTACTAGAATTTGCAGCAGCACTACTTTAAAATGCATTTTCACTGTAACACATTTTACTGCTATCTTTATAACAGAGGCTGAGTTGTTATCTCAGCTCTCATACAAACAGTCTATCGACGAATCAAGAAATGACCAAGTGATGAGACTAAAAGAAGAAGTGGAAAGCTTGAGAGGAAACAAGAGACAGCTTGAAAAGCAGATAGAAGAGAAAGAGTCACTGGTAGGATTTCTTGAAAGTCAAACTTGAAATAGTTGAATAGTTCTAACTAATGACAAAAATGATAACACTTAAGTGTTTAGACATTCAAGTAAACTGTCTAATGTGTCATTTTGGAACATCCAGATCAAATTAATGGGTCACAATTTGAGGGAAGGGCTACTTTTGGGGATTTGTTTAGGAATTATTTTAGCCTAGATCACAAACTCAGTGATGATTAGTTGAAATTATTTTCGAAAGATCAACATGGCACTTGAGGATGGTAGTATATTTGCATATTCTGTAGATAAGTGTTTAATTTTCCAAATAAACAAACACAGGATGGGGGTACTTGTTGCTTGTTCTCCCCTCCCCCCCCCCTCCCCCCTCCATACTGAGTTTTACCTGTTTTCCCCGTATGTGAAACACTTCTATAAATTACTTCTTCTGCAGATACAAGATGAGAATAAACACCAGGGTAGCTTACTGCAAGACATTTCTGTTTTAAAGGTCAGTTTTCTGAACCAGCAAAACTGTTAGATTTTTCCTATTTTAAAATTTGCTTATACTTATTTGCTGATCGTAGCAATGTTAAGAGAATGACTAATATGCACACTATAGGAGAGATTTGTAGTTTGCTGAATAGGACACCAGCCTTGGGCCAGTAAAAGTTCTTTTTGTCGGCTGGATCAGAGGCCAACCACTATATTTGTTTTATTTCAGTATCTCTAAAGTGATGGAAGCTGATACCAATTTATTATTTCGCTTATTGGGGGTTGTTTTGTTATGATGCAATTTGAATTTAATGTAATCAATGACTACCTCCAAAGCTGAAGTCCGAACAGAAATTCAGTCGCCTGGGACGACCATAGAAAATATGCCGTGGTATTTCTTTGAGATAATTTTAATCATATAATCACACGATGATTGTTATCCATCTATTTGCTCTGACAGCAGCAGAACTACTCAACAGTTGCTTTATAATATTATAAACATATTATTATTTGTGTTGCACAAGAAACACCCACCAGACATACCTCTCTGTTTTAAATGAGTTTGTGAAATTTCCCCAAAAATCATCACCTGCAAAACCATCTCACAGCAGATCTATATTACTCGATAACTCCGATTTGACATTTTGAGGGATATAATCAAGTCTTCACTTCATTCTAGTCGCAAAATGTATCTCTTCTCCATCTCAGAAAAGAAACCATGCCCAGCTACTCCGTCTACGTAACCAAGTCAAAGAAGCCCAGATTCGGAATCATCAGTGGCACGAGGAGGCAAATCAGATGGAACAGCAGATTGCTCATCTACAACAGCTGATCGCTGACCACGAAGCTTAATTTCCTCTCATCCAGGAAGGTACAGTCCGTTGTGATAAAGGATACACCAGTTAAAAGGGATATAGACTTACTCTGCAATTTTCCTGCCCCCCGCCAACCCCCCCCCCCCCCCCAGAAAAGAAATTGTGGCTATGTGTAAGTAAATCTTAGTATCAGCTTACATGCAAAGTATCATCCAATAAGCTGACTTTCAGATCTGCCAGTGTTTGTGTGCATTTGAATGTCTTGGATCTACAGGGGACATATTCGTTCTGTCATGACTGCAGTGGAGGGTTCATTTTCCTGACCCATTTAAACGTGTTAACTTTCTCTTACTAATTTGTTATTGAAATGCATTATCTCTCTCCCAATTTTTACTGCATCGTCCAAATTCTGCTGGGTAGCAGGGGTGAAGTCTGGGGGATGGGAGGGCAGGGTAGTGGCAGATATTGCTTGCCACACCTCTTCCCATGCCATGGTATGACATCAATGTCCAGAATATCAATGGACTGGGAACTGAACAAGAACTGACAGCAATAAACACAAGACAAGTCAAAGAGTTGTACTTATTCTTTTTTAATAGTAATTATTCCATTTAACATATCTCATTGTCTACTCCAATACAAAATAATTCTCTGCATATTTCACAAATCTTTTGACAAAAACTTGATGGCTCATATAACAATGACATTTGTCCATGTCAGGACCAGCCATATAAATCTATGCTAAAATAGCCAATATTCTTCTCTTATTTCCTTTACCATATATTAGAAAGAATAACAAATTCTCTCTTAATTTGAGCTTCTTTTTTATTTTATTTATTATGTATAAAAGAAAAGCAACAAAAAGGGTTCAGCATATGCAAACTCTTTGGTGAGGATTAATGGCTGAATATTATAAACTGTTTTTATTATGTTACAATTGAATACACTTTGCAAACAAAGAATGGCAGGTTTTGGTAACTATTTTCTTGAATAGTAGTTCTTTGACCAAAGAGGCCTCAAGATGTGTGTTCCTCTTAATATAAGGCACGTGTCATTCCGTAATTCTTATGGACAGTTCAATAGTACATGGTGTCTTCAGAGTTTCAGGGACAAGGTTACACTGTGTTTTGAATATGCAGTTTACAATTTAAAAATGTGAATCTTTTCTCAATTAATATGCTGATTTATGCTAATTTATGCAAACTGATGCAAATCTGAAGGCTTCAATCTTTTGTTTAGGAAGGCTGCAAGATTATTGATAAACTTACTGGAAGAAGAAACTCACATTTTGGGCTGAACTCACACTTCTCTAGAAATTACACTATATTGGTTCATTGCTGATTGAGAAAATGCTACAGTACTACATGTAAGACAACCATTAGGCATTACTAACAAAACGTCAAACTGAAACAGGCTCAAAAATACAGTGATACATCCAATACAATTATCCTGTGCCTTCTTGTATTACAGTTAATTTTGAATGACTCCCAGGGGAGCGATTAGTACCAACCCCTTTCAGAAAGTGAGTCATAAGAGTCAAAGGCTATGTTGTCCCAAACAGAATGAAGCAAATTAAGTCACAAAAATTCCCCTAAGAGAGTTTATTCAGTGACAAAGTCTTGAGAAAATGACTGGTATGTAAAGACTAGAATTGCCTATAAACGGTAGGATTTTGCCAGAATATCACCTTTTCACAGTTCCCGACGGCACTTGATATAAACCCCAATCGTAAGTGGAAATGTAGACATAAACGTAATAGGCAGTTGCATGGAAAGCCATTAAAAAAAAACCTGCTAAACTATGCTAGATATTCAGATAATTCAATATTTCTATTTTCTCTAGCTTTTAGATCATTCGATATGCTACGGTAAATCTCCGTTCAAATTATTCACACGTTTGCGAGGGGAAACTAGGTATAACCCATGCGAGATCTTACAATGAATCCTCACCACTGGGACACATGTCACCACTGGTGACACTGCTGTTACCTTGAAAACATTCTTACTTTGTCTATGTTAAAAAATGTAATTTTTAACCGCAGCCATTGCCTATAGCCTTTCCATCATAGAACTCTTTCAACACTTTCTCTATCACACTTATTAACACATATAAACTGAATACACGATATGTCATAATTTTACATGTGATCTAACAGCACACCATTCATAATTTTTCTGTAATATAGTTTACCTCCCTATCGCATATGTAAAATAATAAATTTCTATTTTCTTTTAAAACATAAAAATCCCAACTCATCAATAATAACTCTATAATTTTACCATGACATAAAAATAAATTAACAGAAATATCAACAAGATCACACGGATAAACAGTATCACCAAAAAAATGATCTGTTAAAATGGGTAAAAATAATAGTCTGCCCGCTTTCACATTTGGTCACCTCCAGTTGTTATAACATCATCCCTCAATTTCACTACTCTTTCAATTTGATAAAAAAAATGTGTGTCTAATATTGTTGTCCTGTGAGTTCAACAGACCTAACATTCAAACATAGTTGTGAACATGTACATGAATAGATTTATGCTATAAAAAAAAATATTAATAAAAAATTAATGATACCAAAGTTTACTACAACTCTAAAGGTCATCTTGCATGTTCCTTACACATCTAAGGCAATTATTCCCCCACAGCCCCCCTCCCCCCCCCCCGGAAATCCGACCTGCGATGGACTACAAAATTTCACGTTGGAAGTAAAATACTCAAGAGGGTGGCGTTACCCACTTGTTAAGTTCAAAAACATCATTCTGCTTAATATTTCCTAGATTATAAAGTTCAAAGTAAGAGTAGAGAATCTATGTAATAGTATCAAAGGTATTATCGTATACTACACGACCGATGACGGTATAGTGGAAGAGAATAAAAGTTAAAACTGAAAGTTAAGAACGAGCAAGGGTTCGCTGCATAAGAAAACAATTGGTACAAAATTCTCAGGTCGAATCAATTTACAAACACTTCCAAAGGTGATTAGAATTCAGCATATACGATTGGATGAACAAAAATTTGCTAGGATGTAATTCCACTTCCATTTAACTGTTATATTTGACCCTGTTATATGAAAGCTGAAAACGATACCATCTTGATGAGTTAAAGATATTAAATGTTGTGTAACACAATATTAACATCCTGCTGATACAGTGATACCTAATTAATATCTAATTACATAATTGATTACTTATGACGTTCTCTACAAGTCTCAGAATTCCATCATTAAGTGCAGATGTAAGAAGTTAGAACATACAAAACTAAGTTAGCCCCCCTCCCTCCCTCCTCCCCCTTCCAAAACAGAATAAGAATTCAAAGAATAAAAAGTGACTGAAAATTAAACTTTACAAAGAGACTTAGAATATTAAAAATTCAGAGAGATTAAAATATTAATAAGAATAATCCAATTATACATTCCACAATCACAGCTTGCAAAATTTATAGACAAACCTTTTGGCAGTCTTCTTTTGGGTTCGGATTTCAGTTTTTAAGTTGTTTTCATTTCTTCGTTAAAAGAACCAACAGTTGATAGCAAGTCAGTAACCGCAAGAGGAGATCTTTGACAAGATTAGTTACCGGGTGGTGGAATGAACAATTGGACTTCTAGCCTGATAAAAAGATCTGTAACAGTTTGCTTCGCAAGAAGGAATGGTTGGTGTTAATGCAGCTACGCTGTCCTCACCTTTCCACCGAGGCAGTGGTGCTTGTTAATGCACTCCTTAAAGAAACGGACTATAGTGTTTGAATCTCAAAATTCCTCTTTGCTTCACAATGTTTGCTGTGAACACTAAACAGCTGAAAGACTGTCTCTGAATACAAGTTAAAAACGACACCAATCTTGGTTTCCCCACTTAAAAATTTTTTCTCTCCCCATCAGACCGGAAAATTGTGTCTGTTGCGGTTGGATGACATGAATCCGTCGTCATGGTCATCATACCGGTAACCAGAGCGAGGCATTTGATCCCTTGGGTTTGGAATAGGGTGGGTATCTACCCCGACTGATAACGTGTTACCATAGGAATCCATCATAATACCGGCATATAGTTCATCCATTGGTATGGGTACCAAATTGTTGTACCCGTGACCCAGGTTGGGGGTGCCGTCCCCTTCTGGTACTGTCTGGTACGTACTGGCGCTGACAGTAGTGTTTACCCTCGGCCTGAACCCTGCCTCCTCTTCTGGTTCGTAGGATTTATTGAGCTGGGTCAGTTGGCCTATTTCCCACCTCTTGCGGTCCTGCTTTTTCTCCTCCTGGGTGGATCGCCAGAGGCAGATCATCAGAGCAAAGATGATGATCACTAACAGAGCTCCGATGCCGACGCAAATGTAAATGATCAACATCACCCAGTCCAATGGTGCCGTCACCGGTTCAGGACCTAAATAGATGCGAGATGAAATGAAAACATTTGACATTAAACTAACGAAGAATGTCATTTTGACGAATCAACTAATTACTTGCTGCTTTGGGATGAGGAGAAAGTCAAAAGCGAGCTAGGTAAAGTTGCATCTGGTGTGATGGGTTCATTCTCTTGATAACCACGGCGATAACCTATTGCAGAACTCCATACATATTGCCGGGGGGAGGGCAGGGGGGGGGGAAAATCAATCAGAGAGAAGGAAAGGGAAAGATTGAGACCTTATCATCTAGACTTTGAAGATTGTTTGGCTCACATCATCAGATTTTAATTTCTCTAACTTCTGTATTTCTAAAATTCTAACGAAAGGAAATGAAGGATTGTGTGTATTGGAAAAGCTAGCGGTGCTTCATTTCAACTTTTAACCAAGTTTAATCAACTTAAAAGATAACGAAAATACATACATATATCTTTACCATCAAATGCATTTTGAGAGAAACTTACAAGAAGTCTGTCCAGTCGAAGTACTCGTAACAGCGCAATCATCACACGTGGTCGCACCTCTATTTGGTTGGAATTGACCAGGATCGCAAGGAAGACAGCTGCTCTGGCCCTGCTCTGATTGGGACGTCCCTGCTTCGCAAAGATCGCAGGTATCGGCTCGGTCGTCATACCTGGATCCTGCAGGACAAGTCACTGAAAAAGGAGAGGAAATCAAGTATATGTGTATTATACATTGAAATCTATAGGCAGAAGGTTTGTTTAGCTACACCGCTGGGGAATACGTGTATGCGTATCTGACAGTAGGATAACATGCCACCCGATCCAAATTGAGTCGACGATGATAATAGCTTGACTTATAAATTCTCATGACCTGGTTCTTTTCTAATCATATTATGTTCATATCATTAAGGCAGGCAACCCATTGACGTACACATGCCCCCCCCCCAAAAAAAAAACCCATTTGTACCATATCTTAGAGTAACTTTCGTTTTCCTGATTAGAGGGTCGTGTTGCCTATGGGGGGGGGTGGGAGGGGGCTGACTAACAGATGTTCCCTAAACTAGATTAGTCCTGCCCCTTTAAAATACATTCGGATTATCTCATGGTACGACTTGACCACCTAAACGGATCGCAGAGCCCACGTGACCAGTTTTCATAATGTTAAAAAATTATGCCGTAATGTAACAGATCGGGGTAAAACCTCGCATACTTACAGCAATCGCCATTCCTTGAGACCGAGCCTCTCGGACAAGCTGCGATGAATTCTGGTGATACCACCATACTGCTGTACGAGACAGTTTCCTCTCCAAAGCTCAAAATGATGCTATCCTCTGCCTCCTCAACGTTACTGATCAGTTCATTCACATCGCTCTGGACGTCCTCTGCAGAATCGCTGTCGCTCACCACCCCAGAGATTTCAACGTTCACTCGGATGCCTCCGAGGGAATTCTGTCGCCGTTTCCTCTGTGAGAAGCTTCCTTCGTCTACACATGTTGCTGAGATGGAATTTGGCAGGCAGGCTTCTGCGAGGTCTAGTCTGCAGAGGCCCAGCTCGTCCAGTTTATCCCGCATGGACTCCACTGCGTCGACGAGGAACACACCCACGGTACACGGCAAGGTCTCCAAAGGAAACAAAAAACTGACAACTTTCCTGACAGACACTGGATCTTGAATAGCTGTGAATTAAATAGATCATGTATTAACAATTTTTTTCCATGATATATTTGGAAATATTCCTCATGCAGAATGTATACTTAGCAACGAGCCAAAATTTAGACAGCATCACGCTGTCTGGAGAAACGTTTCGACTCTAGATGCCAAACTTATAATGGGGTAGGGGAAAAGGTTGCAGGGACAGATATTACCTTCCTCTCCCCACCCACCCACCCACTCCTCCTTTTTCACTGTGGAAACCACAGTGAAACGCCAGTCTTCCTATTGGGGATGACAGTTTCGGTCTGGTTTAACTCTGTTACAATGCCCATTTTTTGAAGTCAAATTCCACTTATGATTTCATCTTTGATTTATAGAACAATAAAAACCAAAGCAGCAACTCTCCCTCCTAAAAAATCTTCATTTTTTTTATTATCAAAAGAAAAAATTCATTCATCAAATTTGCATTACCATTGTACTAAGTTATTGATTGTGCATGTGGACCACAATTGGTTAGAAACCCTGATTAGGGCTCTGGTAATCTTAGATTGGAAAGAAATGAAAAGGAACAGCGTAAGCTGATACATACCAGCACATTGTATAGGGTCCTTGTCCCATTGCTGATTTCTGCAGGTGTAATATTCTCCGTTAGGAGCGGCAAAGCCGTCGTCGCATGTGACCTTGCATATGCGGTCCCCCGTGGTATTCAGCGAACACGATACTCGGCCGTTGTCTGTAGGAATTTCTGGACATGTGGTGCCTGTCAAAATGACGACAATTTGTATGACATATACGAACAGTCCAAACTTAGGACGATCAGTTTTGCTGTAAATTTACAAAATCTGAAGATGATGACCACAAATGCAGTATTACAGAGTCGAATGGTCACCATGGCAGCAGTAAACCGGCTACGGTAACCACATGTTCAAAAATGATCAAAGAACTGTTTAGAGATGCTGTGGGACCGTTTGGTAGATTTCTTGGAACTGAAGTGATTTTATAATAATATATTATAAATATAGATAATATAAATCATACTGAATAAGTTTTTAAGGCCTTTCTGAAACTCACTCTGTGGCTTAGCTGCTATAGGTGGTAGCCAGTGAGACCGACTAGACCTGACACTTAATGCACAATAAATGCATTAGTTGTCCCTCCTCTCTGCCCGCCACCCCAAAACCACTTAAACCATGGCTGTACACCACAAACAAGTCTTTGCCTTCCCCTCCCTTCCCCACTCGTACTAACACCGTATTAAAATGCAACAAGAATGAGCAATCTGGAAACACAATTATTTAGTGAATGTTGCTGAACTGAAATATTGTACAACATTAAATGGAGATATGAAATATGAAGCTGAAATTATCTTAGTGACAAGTACATAGCAGGGAAATCTTATGCCCCCTTATTCCCCCCCCCCCCCAAGCCAGCCTAACACTTAAAGATGAGTAAATGGTAAAACATTCTCCCTTGTGATGATACTTACCTTGTTTATTCAACGTTAGGGTAAACTGGCATTCGGCCTTGTTACCAGCAATGTCGTATATGCTGACGGTCACCCTCCTTTCCCGACCGTCTGAGTCGACAGTCGCTGGACTGAACTCCACTGGGTTCTCCTCTCTCAGGCCGATATTGTCCGATTTTATTATTGGAGGCAGAGGAAGAGATGCCACTTCCACATTGTCAGCAGATGAGACGTCCGTATAATCGTTCGGACACTCTACCTCAGGAGGGACTTGATCTGGTGGAAAACAAAATACAAAGAAAAAAATCATTTTTGATTTAATTTCATGTAGTGGAATCATCGTGTAAAGAAGGGAGGGTTCCTAGATAAAATACAGACGAACAATTCGATTTTCTTTTCAACTTTCATAACCCAATCCCCACCCCCTTACAATCATCGATTACTCACGGTACATTAGGGAAGAGGAACGAATATGAGCATTAGCCTGAGGACACAAACTAACATTAATAAGTGAATAAGAGATTGCTAAATGAATCAATAAATTAATGAAATATTAGTTAGGATATGAAGATAAGATGCAGAGGAGAGGGAGGGAGGGAGGAAGGGAGGGAGGGAGGGAGGGAGGAAGGGAGGGAGGGGGGGCATTCCTTGTCAAGGTGATCTCTTGAACTTGGATATGTAGCCTGGGTATTATCCTCGGGTTTGTTAAGCAAGTGTGGAAATCTTGAAAGAAGGGTCCTTGTTATCAATATGAATAGAGAGTACTATTTCTAATGTACATCAGTGCCCAATCAGGTAGAAATCCGTTGTCGACCCCTTGTTCAGTCGCCACTTTTTTCTTAGCTTTTTTCATTCCTGTCTGTTCATATTAGCAGTTCTATGAATACTGGGTAATTCATGTTTCAATCCAGTATTTCTTGATGACCCCAAAATACCTCAGACCATGGTTCTGTGTCCATATATGTAACCTTCACTGCACCTCCCATTGTCCCTCTCTCCATTAATCCCCTCCCCTCTCCCCCACCCCAACATCCCCTTTCCACTCCTTCAATTTAATTACTTAACATTTTAGAAACAAGCTTTCATGTGTGAAACAAGCTGCACAAGATTTCAAATTTCAAAAAAGTATTTCAAGTGTCTGATTTGATTTTCATCATCGTCTAAGATATCATGTCACACTTCTCAACGAGTCAAAGATGGCAAGAATGGTTTGTATCTTCCCTATGGTATGCTCCTCATCTAGAGGTTGTACCTCTGTTCTTGCAAACTATGCAGTCCATACTGCTCTTCCAATACGAACATCTCTCTCCGATATGGAAGCTCAGTCGAAGGATTATCAAAACTTGGCATGTAGACAGATATGTGAAGCAAACAATGCACAGGATAGAAAGCAGACAGCCAGGATATTGAGTTAATGCATTTGACTCGATTCAAACGTTTTTTTGGGGGGGGGGGGGGTGGAAAGGGGTAAAGAAGCTCACCAGTTAATCTGACTGTGAAGGAGCAAGTCCCTTCTCTATTAAACTGATCTGTAGCTCGCAAGACAAACTTTTGTCCGGTCAAATAAATTTCATCATAGGTCACTTCGGAAGGGAACTCGATGTCCGGTCCGGTTATGACATTAAACTCGATGGCCTCGCCGGTTTCCGGTATTCTGGCCACCGGATTCAGGGTGATGTTGGCCAAGTTTGTATTTGAGGTGATCGGATAACTGACGGTCACGCCAGGACAATCTGTAAATTCGGGACCTTTAGCTGTGGAAAAAATTGTGTAACAATGACAGTTTACGGCTAGGCTGCAAGAAAAGGATGTTTAGACTACATAAGATTTGGAAAGATTTGTAAAAATAAGAGTTAATTTCCACATTTTCAAAATACAACACCTCGATTGAACACTTAGAGATATCTTCCTAAGAGAGAGAGAGAGAATGTATCAAGCATCTATCAAGTACTTTGAATTCCTGGACTCAAAGATAGTTAGACCGTAGTGGGTAAGCTTAGCATTACTCCTTGACAACTTAGTAGAAAAAAATAAAATATGTCTAGTAGTGGCAAGAGTCCCGCGCCGTCCTTTTCTCTTCTTCGATGAATACAAACAACAAGGGGTTATGATTATGACTGGAACCAAAAAAATGTCGCCTCAAAATTATCCTAGGACGTTAAGGATAAATGGTCACCAACATGAATCAAACATAAATCTTCATTTAACCCAGTCCTCTTCAAAAGGTGACAGTTGATATTTTAGTCGTATAAGTGAAATCGACCATCCGAAAACTGACTGGGAATAGCATCAACAAATTTGTGAAAGAGTACAGGAATTTTTTGGGGCAAAAACCGGACATAAACTAGTGGCCTCAACGTTTCAAGTCATTATGTTGGTTTCTCAGAGTAATTATGTTGAAATACAGCAATGACAAAATTCGCTGTAAGAATCTCTAATTCATAATCTAATCAGACTAACAATTAATTCGGAGAATACATACAATTCACGATTCGGGGGACTTTCTTTGGGTGACAGACCGCGAGGAGAGCTCACATGGAAATTGTTTCCTTGGATGTGGTTGTCTGACAGTAGCGAATGGTTGGCAGTATGTGCCTCGATTCTAAATAGGCCATTTATTATGTCCATTTATTATCTTCCATGTTTAACACTCTTTATTACCTTATCACCTTAAAATACCCATATAACTATGGAAAATTAGTCAAACATTATTTCCTGAGTGGAAATCCTACATTGACTATTTCCCCCAAGCTATTCACACAACAACATGAAGCTGGTAACATTACAAGGGCGCGGTACGACTTTAGAGAAACGGCACAGAAGGCTACTCACCCCTATCGAATGTGCAGTTGTCGCCAAGAAATCCTTCTGCACATGTGCAATAGAACGGTGGTCTTGATTCGCTGTTGGCGCTGTTGGCACAAATTCCTCCGTTATCGCAGGGTTTGAAAGCGAGGCAGTAATCTGTTCGGTGAGAAACGAAACATCAACGATAAACGTCCACGAGGTGGAAGAAAGAGTGGTAAATTGACTGCAAAGATTACATCACGTGATGGAAAGTTGGACCGACATACTCCCCCTCTCTACCCCGACTTCTTTAACAAAACTCGGTGTAGAAACATCGCTCTTACTTTTGGACACATCATAAACACAGTTTTGATTTGTGTTCCTCTGGTAAGATCCGTTCCTTCATCAACCTCGTAATTCACATTTTAATTCTGCAACTGAGTATGTACGCAAATTACATACACTCATTGCTTTATTAACTGATTTAGTTACAAATATGCAATTTCTAGGGACCCATGGTATCATGACTTGTAGCGATACAATCATACAAAATTCTTCTTCTACCCCTCCCCTCCCCCTAATCATCCCTGGTCGGTCCACTTCCTTTCAGCTAACTTTCAACTCTTTCTTCTTAGGAAAGTAGGTCTCAAACTCCTTTTGTAGATTTTGCTTCATTCAGTTAAATGTATTCTTAAGTTAAGCTAAACTATACGCATTTATTACGATATGTCAGTGTGTTGAATAGTATTAAAACAAAATACCAAATCCAGGAAAGAGACAAAAATTTTGCAAATTGTTTTACCTTCTAGCACCTCACAGTTAGTCCCGGAATAGCCATCGTCACAGTCACATCTGCGATGAGTCGGTGTGCTCATGTCCTGCACACAAGTCCCATTGACACACGGTGAGTTTCGGCATACGTCTACAACGACAACGATCAAATTACAGAGTGAGCATTCGAAAATACTGTGGAGGTTTCAAAACCGTGAGCATGTATCCATGACAAAACATTTAAACAAATGGAATGATGCTTAAATTTTATCCTCTTCTTTTTCTTCTTCTTTTTGTTGACCGATTTATATTCCGACAAGATTCATCAATTTAAAGCAGAATTTTTTTGTTTTTTTTTAAATAAAAAATATATAAAAAAAATATAAATAAAAAAAAATTTAAAGCAGAAATAAGTAGTCTTTTCTTTTTACTTATTTAGGTACACTTTTTTTGTTTTTTTTACTGCTGATAACTCCTTTTCTTGTCTTTTAACATGTATGTGTGCACTGTATGTGTTTAATGACATTGAATAGAATGGACACTAAAGGTAAACATTTGGAACAAATTCTCTTACTTTTCAACACAAATTTTTACAGAGAGTATACATACTTCCCATTTTATTTGAATAATATATTATAAATATTTATTGAATGTAAATAATAATAATAACATGAGAAACATTCATCTACATTATTTGCTTATACTTTAAGCTATTTGTCACATAAAAAAATATCCATTTTATGGTAGCACATAATTGCTCTAATTCCTTTGAGCTGGTTTTAATTGGCATATATTATCCAACAAATTTCACAATCTAAGCAATAGGTTTATACATGACAAAATGTTTTTCTGAAAAATATATATATATAAGTAATCCATAAGGAGTACAATCCTGAAATGAATTAATATCTTAATCCCTTTGTTACAAATCCTTAATATCTTAATCCCTTAATATATCAATCCCTTCGTACAGACGAGGGAGAGCGGAACTGCCTCTGTCGTACTGCCTCTTCTTCACCGCACCAGCATCTGTTGTTTGACTAGGGAATCCCTTCAGCCGCCATAAATACTACTACTAAATTGCCAGCAAAATCTTCTGCATACTTACTGACACTCGTCTCGCAGTTGGGTCCCGTTAAACTTGGGGTGCACGTACAGGTGTAGCGCTGCCCGTCAGATGAAGGTGTGCAGGGTGTGTTAAATCTGCATGGTTGCGAATTGCATGGATTGGCTGTGTGATAAATAATGCAAGGAGTTAACTTTAAACACCCCACCATCAGAAAATTAGTAGAAAGTTTATAAAAAATAAACAAAATAGAACAACGATCGTAACTCAGTGGCAGATAAATCACATCGAGCAACAAAATGAAATTAAAAAAAATTTACGTTATGTTACAGTCCGTAAAAACAGCTGAAAAGGATGACAGTTTGACCTTGCAGATAAAAGATGTGTAGGAAAAGAAAGAAAAAGCTTAATATCGTCCAGAAAAAAGGTTGTTCCTACAGAGAATTGACGATGTCAATCCTCAATAATATTCTTTCACTGTGACTGATTGATTAAATCAAAAAAATTTCATTTCAACATTAATTGGTTTCTTGATCCTCTGTGGAAAAATACTTACGGGCAAATTCGTTCCGCGAAAACAAAAAGAGAGTCTGCATGTCATTATAGCACTGTTTGAAATGACGTTTCTTTTTCAAAAATTTCTGATAGTTCTGAGTGCGTCGTTGCAAAAAATAAGGACTGTTTTGCGATTACAGCTTAAAAGAGAGATAGGGAGTCGCAAATACTCACTGATTTCGCACCGGTCACCGAGGTGGTCTGATGGGCAAGTACAGGTGAATTCGGTCGACGAAGTGGTCTGGCAAGTACCACCATTCTGACACTGGTTTGCTGAACAGGGATTTTGTGGCACTAAAAATGTAACAGACGAGAAGAAAAACCCCAAACATAGTGTTATCATATATGAATGATGACTTGAGGCAAGTTTCTGTGCTATATTTTTCAGTCTAGAAATATTTTTCTCTGCATCGGTCATCTGCTAGAGAGAATCCTCTAAGGGCTGTGCACTAGCAGAAGGTGGAATATGGGATGGGGTGGGGTTAAGGGCTGGGGGTGGGAGGGGTGGGAGTCTGGGTGATACAGATGGAGAAACCATGCTCTCTCCAAAAGTTATCATGGTAGACTCGCGTAGAATTCACGGAAAAAGCTCATGCCTATGATATGACATGTAAACAAGTTCAGGTACCTTGAGTTTCACAATTTGGTCCTGAAAAGCCAGGGACACATCGACAAGAGTACTGATTGTTTCCAGTTGATGTGCAAGTTCCTCCATTCTGACAGGGTGGAGAGAGTATACATCTATCTGTAGAGACAATGAAAAGGAAATAATAATATCACCAATAATAACATCAAACCTTGTTTTATAATATATAAAAGTGCCACTGCAGAATAATAATGGTTACCATGTATTGTTACCATAGTAATATTCATTTTCAGTTCGAATTTATTATACAGCAGTGTAGTTGATGTGCAAATTCCTCCATACTGACAGGGTGGAAAGAGTATACATACATTATATATATATATATATATCATTTTCAGTTAGGATTTAATACAGCAAGTGTATAGTGACACAGTAAATTTTCTGCAGTATAGGTAATACAAGTAGCCTAGTCCCGTCGACTGCATTGAAACTGCACTGATTTTTTTATTTGATTTAATACCGGTATACATGTTATACTTCCTTACTTCTGGATTGACACATGCCAACATTACACGCAAACATAAGGCAATTATGCTTGACTAAGTACATTTGCAACCAAAGTGTAGGTATGACTAGTTCCTGTTCGTGTAAGTTGGAAAAGCTACAGAATTTTGCCCCGATTTTAAACGTCTTCTTTATGACACTTGTACAACCAACTAACAAACTGGCTGGTGCTCAAACACATTCAAGGACAGTGAAATTAAAAATTGGACAAAAGGTCAACAGCATTGCTTTGGAAATTTAGTTGGCTTAAAGAAACTTTGAAGTTTCCATAGGATCTGCCTGTCCTCCCCCTCCCACCCCCTCACCACCCCCCTCACCACCCCCCTCACCACCCCCCTCACCACCCACCCTCACCCCAAACTTGTGCCTAGATAGATAAAAACTTCCACAGTGAGGAGAGGAAAAGGAATCCAAGAGTTGGAGCAACAACTTCATGAAGTTTGAACATGCCTGACCACTATACAAGTTTCTGGCATATTTTAGGGCTATAATGATGAAGTTCACTTCAAGCTGCAGCTGAGTTAAATCAATTAATTACCTTCTATTTCACAACGTTCTCCTGAGAATGCTTCGTGACAATCGCATGAGAAAGGTTCATCACCCTGAGTTCTACAAGTCCCTCCATTTGAACACGGGTTGCTAAGACAGGGTAAAACTGTAAGAGAGGATATGTCGAGCAATTAATGGCAGCCTATTGTTATGGATCACGATGAATTATAACGATAAATTTCTGAAATTAGTAGCTATTTCACCATCTTGTCTGGTACACAAATGCTTGAATAATACACAACATCAGCACAACGTACAAAAGTACCATTCAAATTCCATTCCATCCTTACATGATCCCATAGAGCAATAATTATATACTAAATGGTTTTGCCTAAGCAAAAAAGAAAACACTGACAGACAGACAGATAGATAGATACATTCCACTTCGCACCAGTTTCCTTCATTTTGGGACTTGTGAGATGAAGGTAGGAATCGAATCCAGACCTTCGTGAAACAGCACTAAGTCTGTATCACTTGGCCAACGTGATTCTACAGGTGGTATTTAAATGCGTATTACAGGCTTCTATAACTGTCGATCAGAGGGCACATACCACACACATGTTACTATTGTACTGAGCACACCCCCTGGGGTCTTAAATCTGACAATGTACACAGTAATACCACATTTAGAGGAAAGCCAAGCCTCTCATTTGACTGTTATAAAAAAAAAAAAAATTGGTTGGAAAGTGGAATTTTCTGGTGTGTTGATCTTTCAGATACATTTATCATACAACAGGGGACACATTTATGAGCCAAAACCTAATAATAACTAAATAACTTACGGGTTTCGCAGTTGTCACCGATGTATATTTGTATACACTCACAGGTATAGGTACCCGCGTTGCCGTCAACGACGTGACAAGTCCCAGAATTCTGACAAGGCTGAGGTGTGCATGGATTTAGATCTGAAAGAATGAAACGAAAATAAATTTCCCTTTCTGTTAACATGTTAATACGAACCTACAGTACCCTTGTCCATAACAAAGAAGCACTTACATAACGATAATATATTTATCTTCAGAAATTGTAAAAAAAATTGTCGCTTACCCTGACACAATGACCCAATATAGCTGTCAAGACACTGACAGGTGTACCCGAAAGTGGACGATGTATCCGCATTGCAGGTCCCACCATTGAAACACGGATTAGTGGAACAAGGATCTGTAAGGTAGCAACGAAAATAAGGAAAGGCAAGAAAAGTCAGATGTGCTGTTTATTATAAACAATGCACACATTTGACACATTTAGCAGGTATGAAGTAATCATTTGATCTCTACTTCAGCCAGGCAGGCAGTGGTTCCAATGCTAAATTTGTAACGAAACACTTATTACTGACAGTTTATTTCTTTCTCCTTTGTTTTTCCATTTAATATATAAATATATATATATATATATATACATATATATATAAATATATATATATAAAATAACATATAATATATATATATATATATATATGTATATATATATATATATATATATATATATATATATATATATAAAATAACATATAATATATATATATATATTTATATATATATATATATGTATATATATATATATATATAAAATAACATATAATATATATATATATATATATATATATATATATATATATTTATTTATTTATTATTCTGTACAAAGAAACATACAGAGTGTACAGGGTTCCACAGCTGATCAAAAATTTCTATCGAATGTCTTAATCAGTGTTTGACAATAAAATTCCAATTCTTGGCGACTTCAACATTGCATTCCTCTCTCCAGTCTAGTTTATACACATCCCTTGTCATTTATTCTACGAGTTTTCATTCCAGTAGAATTCAAGACAGAACTTTGAAAGCTAAAATAGCATTGAGCTGCTTGCATATATGCAGATAAATATTGAACTATTATATCGTGGTGGACATTGTGTAAAAAACAATCAAAGTAAAAGCTGGTATTATTGAGAGCTCGAAACATTGTGAAAAAGACAATCAAAGTGAAATGCGGGTATTATTAAGAGCTAGAAAGAGAAGTCAACATTTGTATGAAAATGCCCAAGACAAAGTAGCTCATTCATAAAATTTGCATCTAAACCAGTGAGAAGAAATAGGTTCTGTTTCTGCACAGATTGCAAGAACTACGTAGCTCATGCACGAAAATGAAAAGGAGATGCCAGAAACTGAGAATCCAAATAAAATATCAACAATTCAATCACACCATTTCATGGACATTAAATTAAATAATAGTACAATCCAAAATTTGATTTGATGATATATTGATAAAACCACCTCTTCCCACAGATTGTTAGACAAAAGTGATATTAGTGTGGATAGACACGGCTCTAACTGGAAGTTTGTTTTGTTAATAGAAAAATGGAAAATTGGCATAGGATGATGTGTATTCATTCCAAACGTTGGTGCATTAGGAAGCCTGTCCAAGTCCCTAGTTGAGGAGGAGGCCATCGGAAAGAGAAAAGTGTGACTGATGTTACTGGTACTAAAATAAATGCATTCATCCAATTCTTGGGAACAGATTTGGGTAAGAAAAGAAAGAAAATGAAATATTCCAAAAGAATGGAGAAAAGAAAGTAGACTGAAGTTCAGATTTAAATGTTTAATTATAAACATTTAGAAATTCTACTCTACTAGAATATCATGTTGTTTTCAATGGGGTGCAAAAGGTACAGGTTTTAGTGTAAGAGGCACAGCATGGAAATACATTGAATGGAATCAGTTCACAGTAATTCTACTATAAAAATTTTAAATTCTAACAAAAAAAAAACAGTTCTTGGTTGATAATTGTCAGTACTTACACACAATTACAGTGGGAAAAGTATTTTCCATTGCAACTGTATCTTCTACACAACTGTGATGTACACTTTCTAATAACAGCTATGGTTGCTTTTACCAGCAGGTTGTTACTTACAGGTAACTTATATGTAGATTCCAGTACACTAGTGCAGCACATCCCTTAGCTAGCTAACTTAAAACAAATAATTTTCAACCATTTTTGAAGATATGGTATGCATATGCAATTAATTATCTTGGGTTTTTTAACACAAATATATGTATGTATATATATATATATGTATGTATATATATATATATGTATATACATATATATATATACACATATACATATATATATATATCTATATATATATATATATATATATTTTATATAGAAAATCCACATATACTCCAAAAGAAATATTAATAGAAAGAAGCAGAGCAAAATTGGCAGAAAATGTGATGCTTTCATGAAAAATTCATTCTTCCTGCATAGTCCATGGTATATTTGGTTCCACCAATGCCACTTTACACTTATCTGGCGTCATACTTTAAATTTTGTACTATTCATTCGTCTGCCAAGTATTGCTGACAAAGGTCCCAGGGGCACAAAAAATTCCAATACATTTTCTAAACAATACTCCTTATTTGTCAATTATGAGTCATATCTTATTTCTCTGCAATTATATATATATATATATATATGTATATATATATTTTTTTTTACACAAATTTTTTTTTTTTTTTCGGTGGCAGTATCTTTTACTGTCTAAATTGACTATTGCAGCGGCATAGGAGACACACATTGGATATTACCTATTGCATGGAAAGCTTTGCATTAATAAAACACAATGTGTGTTCAATAATCTGTCTATATCCCAAGAGAAAAGAATTACTTCCTGACAGAATAGGAAAGAATTAACTCCAAGATGAAAATGAGAGGTATCAGTTTTGCAATTAATTCCAAAGAAACTAAAAGTTGCAGTTTAGTCATTTCTTTCACCAGGCAATGCTGTTTACTAAAGTCTGATGCCAACCTGAAGTATCGCATTGAAACCCTGTAAATCCACTGGCACAGATACAACTAGCTCCGGTTGTCCCGAGAGGCACACATGTGGCACCATTCATACACAAGTCTGTGCAAATGTCTTCTGGAAAAAATACCAATTTTGAATTGAATCAACCCAGGCAACTACATTTTCAGTTTATACACATCTGGGTATTTAACCATGCATGCATACATATAGAGTGAACCAGGACGTAATGGGGGGGGGAGGGGGGGAGGGGGAATGTGTGAAATGAATGGAACATACATATACTGAACAAATGAGAATAAAATATGTATGAACTGTCCTAATGAAAAAGATGACAGGAATGAGGAAAGGAGTTGAAGGATAATATGAGTGATATTAGCAGAGGAGAAAAAGACTGTAAAATGATAATTAGGGGTAATAAGGTATAAAGGGATAAGCCGGATACAGGTGACGAGGGATAAAGTGAAAAGGATGGGTAGCGGGGTGAGGAGAGGGTCAAGTGGTATGGAGGAGGTAGAGGGGTTAAAGGCCACCAGATTAACTGTTAACAAACACACACTCAACATAGTGGTATGGTTTCATGAGTTGATGTTTGATGATTTTTCAGGTTTAATCATTTTCTTTCACAGATGGATGCTGTGAGACATTAAGTTTTAAAAACTTTGCTGCCAACATGCAATTCGATCACTGCATCGTATTCCTGCATATCCCGCCTCACAGACACAAATACCGCCATCTGTACCAAAAGGTAGGCATGTGGCACCGTTCAGACAGTGATCCAATGCACACAACTCTAAGAAATGGGAACAAACGTAAGTTTACTCATATTTCAGGCCTAGAACTTTGATCAGAAAAATATCATTGTCGCCACTTGTTCATAAAGAGGGGATTAGAACAAAGGGATCTAGAGTTGATGGAACATGTTGCGTTGAAATATCATCCCAAAGTGAGGCCTGCATACCATTAACTGTGATCCCTACGCTAATCCCAACATATTTTGTGCGAAAAACTGTCTCAAATCTTACAAAAATTTTAGCAAAAAGGATTAACAATTTTGTCAGTAAAAGGGCTTATTATCCAACGATAAGCCATGCCATTAAAAATTCTTACTATTACATATGCATCTCGTGCAGTAAGGTCATGTCTGGTCGCCTCAGAAAATTCCTGGCTTACTCACCATCCCATATACAGTAGCAGTGTGCCAACATATATATAGGAAGGTGTATGTACACAGTACAGGTTTAATGCATTGATATACTAATTAAATTAAAAACCTTGCAAATTTTAAAAAAAACTTCAACATCACCAAACTATAAAACAGAAAGTGAATGGAAAGAAGTGAAACTAGTTTATGTTACAAGTGCTTTCCTCACCCCAATCCCCCACCCCCTCCCCCCCCGCCCCACTCCCATCCACCTTTCAAATTGAATTGTACATCAAATATAATTCAAATAGTTGAATGAAAGTTCAAAAGATGTTAATGTTTACACAATCTACTGTAGCACCATGTAAAAAGTCTCATATAGATTTTCAGTAATCTCTAATAACTTTTACAGGGACTTGGACGTTGGACGTTTACCTTATGAGATATACTCAAGATTTCATTTCCCACTTTTTTGACTAATTTTTAACATAATAACCCAGAGGGTGATCTTTAATCTATTTTTATTTATCTTTATTATCTTTTTAATTTATCTTTATGTTAGGTTTTTGAATTTTTTTGTTTACAATGCACTGAAGAAGCTACAGTTTAAAGTTTCTTACGCATTTTTTGTTTTATGTGTATATAGGACTTTGTCAAGTTCGCATAGCATTTTGAAAAAAGAAACAACACCACATATGTGATACATCTGCATGATATATACAGTACCACAGATAGGACAACAAATATACACCAGAATTTGAGAGAATTGCTGTGAAGTGCTACTGTTTATGTTCACATATATCATTAACCAGTGCAACTAAACTACCACAGATATGACACCACCACCTATACTGTATACACCAGGATATAGCCTGACACAACCAGATACAACGATAGCAGCGCTCCGGTTATGAACGCATCATTAACCATTACAATGCATTCAACGTATGTCAATCACCAGTCCTCTTGTACATATGAGCATATTAACACACTCCAAAAAGTGTGAATTTCTTTTGGATCAGACGAGTGACGAAGGGCGTGATGTAAACAACACGTGTGCTTGACACCTGCTATTTAAATGTTAATTTGCTATCGACATCAAGGTGCAGTGAACTTGTTGTTTTTTTTTTTTCTTTCTTTTTTCTGAGGTCTGCTATATAAAGTGAGTACAGGGTAATAACTGTGATAGGGCTTGAATGAAATGTTCTTATAAAAGCTACAGAGAGAAAGAAAGCATAAGTTTATATATATATATATATATGTATATATATATATATATATATAAATACACACACATATATATATATGTGTGTATTTATATATATATATATACAGGGTTATTGCCACGCCGGCCGGCGGCGGCCGGTGGTAACCGCCACTCACGCCTGCCGGCCAGCATTGGAAGTGAATAAACAGTCCACTGGCCGGCACCAAAAAATAGTAAAATGCTTGTGAAATACAACAAAAGTAACAAATTTATCCTCCCCTTGCCGTAAAACATGATAATAACGTCACCTTTTTCCCAGGACCCCACCAGGGGCCCTTAAGCGGGCCCCTGGACTCCCGCTCGGTTATGACCCGCTGGGTTATGACTTTTGTGTTTATCTCATCAATTTTCAATGAGACTAATTTGGTTACTCTTTTAATGAACAAAGCCAAATTTGTCATTAAAGGGGAAGACAAAAGAGCGAGATAACCTGTGTGCTCATCCTAAGTTTTAATTGGAACAATCAGGGAACCACGCCGTTGTATACGGCGGTGTGGAAGTCTCGAGGTTATCCCATGTCCTCAGGCATAGATCCCTTTATATACACACTCCTCACACAGTGAAAGATAGTCTTAGTAGCCCGAACCTTTTATTTCGCAGTTAGATCCAGAGTACCCATCTGTGCACTGACATTGGCTGGCCGTTGGGCTCACTGAGACGCATGTACCACCATTTTGACATATATTTGGTAAACAATTACCCTCTCCTTGGGAAGCTGTTAGTAGGAGAAATTATGAATATATTGTGTATAAGCCAAAGTATTGTAAGTAAACATAAAGAAAAATGGTCCTCATCATAGAATAAAACTAGATCTCAAAAATAAATAAAACGCACAGAACAAAAGTTGAATGAGAAGAATGGTTGTCAACTAAAAGATCTCGTATACTGTTTGTAGTATGTTGTCGTAGTAACGGCCATACCACGAATACAGGCATGAGTATACCCTATGTAGTTGTTACTTTTGAGGCATTCATATTCATATTACCAGCTGATCAAACAAATTCTTAGAGAGAATTAAGCGATATTCTACAAGGTTTTAGCATAAATTGATGCAATACTGTCAACAGAAGGACATTTGTTAATGATGTACACATGTTAGTTTTAGTGCTGAAACATATGCAACCAATTGCTTCAGGATTAACTAAGACTACCGGGAATAGACTTAGTGTTCAAATTTTGTGCAGCACTTCCCAAGGCCCTGCAATTTTTTTCTCTCATTGAATACTATAGTTTCCTGTGTAAAAAAAACTGCTATACATCTTTACACTTGTATATAGCAACTTGACAATTTTGTATAGCTTAATTATTTTGCATTGCAATAATGAATAAATTAAAACTTTGCTTTAGATTGGAAACATAAAAACACTTTGCAATTACAAGAAAGTTGGTCAGACAATGCATGCACAGCAGTCTGCCAGATATATCACCGGCAAAAACAGTGGACCACTCAAATGGTTGTAAAATAATTTGCTGTGAAGCATTTGACGTTGCATTTCATTCTCGGAAATTTCAGCTCATTTTGAGAGGAGGGAGAAGTTGTGATGCACTAAATTTGTTTACAAAACTATGAAAGATAAAACTGGACCTGAATTAAGAAAAGCTGATTTAAAAAAAAAAGAAGCGGGTTATGTTGTGTACAGAACTAATAGCGTAAAACTAAAAATTACTACAGTGAAATCAAACAATAGCTGGAGAAGAAAACTGGATTTGAGAAGAATAAGAAGGCGAGGCTATGCAACCTAATTTCACAGTTTCTTTACTCATATGAAAGCCGGAAGAATCTCGTCACGCCCCGGTTCAGTACGACTTGGATAATGGATCGATGGGTAGATTTGTACCTTAAGTGCCACTGATACAGTAAAAATGTGGTATAAACTCAGAATTCAGGAACAAGTTCTAAAGCATGCAGATTGGTAGTTGTACATATATATAAATATATATATATATATATATATATATATATATATATATATATATATATATGTGAGAATTAGTTGATGCTAGTGGAACATGAGTAGTTGTTACTCAGAGATTCATGAGGTGAGCTATCATCAGACAACTGGTCTGACCAGTTGTCTGATGATCGTTCAACCTGTGAAACTATGAGTAACAACTATTAGTGTTTCAATAGTCTCAACTAAATTCTCACCTTTACTTCGCTCTGTGACATAGAGCACTCTGTGCCAAGATAGATGCCAATCAACCAAACGTATGAATGCAATCAAAGTACCCATTGGTTATAAGCCTTGATGAGCACATGAAAACCTCACAAACGCAATATTTAGAAGCTCTAATATCTTTCGTACGACTTCTAGAGAGATCTACATATGTGTTAATTTACCACAGATGACACCATCAAAGCAGCTGTTACATAATGTGTGCTACTCAAACTTTCAAATCTGTGCAATCTACAGGGGCAAGAAATTTCAATCCATCAAATCGCAACTATTTCAAGCCAACTGGTATAATTAGCCAATTCTAGCCATATCTATGGCAACCAACTGTACCCTTCATCTATACCCATATGACGGCCGCATCTACTCATTACAGCTGCTGTCACACTGAAGCCTAAAGCTACCTATGTACACTGACTTTTCTAGGGAGACAGTATTGGCTATCTTCAGAAAGCAACGGACACTTTTAAAAGACTTTTCAAGCACCTTCGATTGTTTGCTCTCGGTTTGACAAACTGCCCTGGAAACATACAGTTCTCCTTGATGCAAAACTCATCCAGGGAGATCAACCTTGCCCTCATTAAACAAAGCAAAGGATTGTGCACGCTACTACTTTTATTAAGAACTAAAAACTTGGAATAAAGCTTTGAATGCAGAAGAGCTGATATTGCGATAAATCTGTCCTTGGAGAGAAATGAACTGGAAAAAAATCAGCCGGAGCGATCCATCCATTTTGAGATTTCGGCTTCAATTATTAAATACTGTATATATCTAGTTGTGTTGTTCTTTGGCGGTACAAGTTGAGATCTCTCTTCAAATCCTTCCTTGCACATGCAAGACTGCCACAGGAAACCTCTAACAAAGCTTTATGACTCATCTTTACATAAAATCTTTGAAGTAAAGAAAATGTCTTTGTCTACTCAAGTCTTTTGTCTACTCAAGTCTTCCAGAAACTTGCTCAATGCTGCAGAAGTCGGTGGGGGGGGGGGGGGGGGTTGGGGTGTTCTTGTTAGACTACTGTAAAGAACAGAATATAATGTCTTCCAGTATCTTATCTCTCCCGTTAAGGTAAAGTATGGCAGTATGGCATAATTTGAGGCAAACTGAACACAAACTTAAGAAAAAAGAAAAATATAGAGATGCAATTGACTTGGGGAAATTCAAACTGAATACTTTTTATTTCTTGTAAGTACACAAACCACCATTGATAGCTACTTCTAGAGACTACTGCTAACCTAATACTTGTGCAAAGTACAAACTGCATTCCCAATTCATTACCTTCTTTCTATTCAAAGCATATTCAAAATTCCATCCTGATATTCAGTGACCTTAAAGTACATGACACCATTTAATGCACCAACAATTTTTGCAATGAGCATAACTCCAGAAATGTTTGCACATTAGACTAACCACAGACAATTACACACACTCACACACACCTAACAGACGACAACCACAATAAATCTCTTTATCCAGGACTGCCTTCCCTGAAATATTTGATTCACAATGGCTATCAATAAACAAGAAAAAAATAAGGTTAACTTTTTCAGGGTATTAAATTTCCAAACCTGATCTTAGTACCGAATTTAGCATAAACCACAGTTGCACTCAAAAGGGATTATTGTCTCACTTTGAACCCCTAAATGCTATAATAACATTGTGCCACCCTCCTCCCCCTTCTGAGGGCATCATGTTAAAGAGGCACACACCCTAAGTCACTTCTAATGGAAAATGTCAGATATGTTCCTCGACAATGAGTCATCAACTATAAGTTTACTTGATCATAAATTTTGGCCAACAAGCAGTCTCAGGTGGGGAAACAACCTTTCACCTTTGGTGGAAACTTAAAAAATTGGGGTCTACGCAATCACTGAATAATACAAATATCGCATATTTTGGTGTTTGAAATCACTGCTTCCATGTACAGAGAATAAACCTTGAGAAAAACATTCAGAATAATCCCATTTTTCTTCAAATATCTACCGTGACCTTTGTTTGAAAGTGGGATGCAAAGTTTGTAGCAATCGGTTGGATAATTTATAACTCACATATATGCTGGACAATTTGTTTTGAAGATGTTAGTTATTAGTTAGAAATATAAAAAGGAATTATGTGCTGATGAAAAATTAATCCAACACCCAGATAAACAGTAAAGAGCAATAATAACCTTCTTCTTGAGTACCACAATCTACGCCGGTAAATCCTGGCGGGCATATACAAATGCCACCATTGCCATCAGGAAACGTCGAGCATGTGGCACCGTTTTGGCACAAATTGAGGCTACAGAAGGCAACTAGAAATCAAACAGGACGTGTGAATATATATATATATATATCTGGATTTTCCAACCCACTACAATTTCAATTATATAGATATATACATAATATATATATATAATTTAAATATATACATAATATATATATATATTCATATATATATAATATAATATAATATATATATATATATATATATATATATATATATATATATAATATATATATATATATATTTATATATATACATTTATATTATAGGTGTACTATAGAGGGCAACCATGGATTGCAGATCATACAATTCAAAGAATATTGCATAATTTGGCTTGATTTTTCATGAACTCTGATTCTTGGATTACAATGGATTTAAAGTGAACCACCATAGACAGTAACTTGTATGCGACAAATTCTTTCTTCCGTCAACGCTACCAAAATCCTACATGTATAAATCCCAAATCTGTTGTACATTTGCCATAGCAAGAAGAATGTCGCTTGGTATCTTGTTTTATACCTGTTCCTAGCATCTACAACCAAAAAATATTTGCCAAAAAGTCAGGGGCAAGCATGAATAGTTTCCAGGTCGCCAAAACACAAAGAAAATGCCTTTTGTCATGAGGCCCTGATGGTGAGTCATAGATGCATTCCTCTTAACCACTTTTATTTTAGCACTCTGTTGAATAGCTGCTATTTAAAGAGAGGGTTGCACACTGTGCGGTTCAGTGCTCAAGATGTAAGCCACCTCGGCAAAATCTCGGGAATAACTGACACCCTCCTGTTATGGTAGAGGGCGTGCTACACAAAACAGTCGAGTGACGAGGCGAACTTCTCTGGTGTGCTTGTATTGTTGGATTATAACATCTGTCTTGGTCTGTACAAATCCTCACACCTGATTCGGCTATAAACTTTTGTCCAACAGTGAAGGAGAGAATGCCTACACTGAATCGGACAGTACCGACGTGTTCATAATCACCTGATCTACATCTATAGCTGTATTTTTGTGACATAATTCATCACAATACCCTCACATGGCAGAGCACGGATCGTCCATGCTCGCTTGGGTATTGTAAATAAATTGGAATATCGTATACACGTTGTTGTCACGGTATTTAGTAGTTTCCACCAGAAGAGATACATAAACATAATTTTTTGACTGAAATGCGACCATGAGAATCTTACACTATTGGATGTGCGAGTGATTCAATCCCTCCCAACCCTCATCTACCCCTTTTCCTGATCGTACCGACACCTCCCAGACATCTTTGAATCATACTGCAACCAACAAGATGAAATGATACAGCATTGTAAAAGAAGGGTTTACTATGACACAATTCTCTCTCATTGATACATTGACATACATCACACACAATCAAACTGTCACAAATCCATACAGTCTCTGTACACTAGGTGAAGACCCTCTATCATTGTAATATATCAGTGATACAGTAGCTAGGAATGAAACCTGATATAAAATGTCTGTATCAAATTCCACAGGTAACTTCTCTTGGTATCATTTTGCATGGAGAAATTCAAGTGGAAAATTCTGGTTTTTTGATCAAATGGCTAATTTAAAACACTTGTACTCTCTAGCGATTGGGTAACAATTCTGAATTTCTAGACCCAGACCGAAACGAGCCTTCTTCGGCAATGCTGTTACTTTTCCGTGCAGGAGAATAGAACTGGGCAGTTGACGAATCAAATTTTGACCGAAACAGATACGATCTCTTGGACGAGTTTTTCAGCCTTCAACATTTCTTGAACAAATGAAGTTGTTTTCTTTTTCTCTAAACTTGCTGTAAAGGTGTATAATATCCTTTACTAATGGACAACAAAGAGAGCATGCATTCAAATTTGTTGATTAACTCAAGGTTAATTTATGGACAAAGGCTGGTTATTGACATTCCTAGCCAGGCTTCTAAGTTTTTGCAATTATTCTTTCAAACAAAGTCGTTGACTCAAAGTGATAGAGGAGGGGAAAATACTTTACACAGGAAACTTTGTTTTTCTTCTTGATCAGTGGAAGGCAAATAGAGAATAGCATTCTATCCTAGGAGCTTTGAATAACATTGGGTACTTTCTACAATGTGTTGCCTAACAATAGTCTCTATACAATGAACAATACACAACACCTTAGTAATTATCTGCAACCTTCTTGACCAAAGTCACCCAGAGCAAGGGTTCAAGGAGACCAAACAAAGCTTATACTGTGACCACTCACAAGGATATACCCACGTAAACAAAACTCTTGTTGGGTCTGAAAATCAGCTTCAGTGAGTTGGAACAGACGTTCAAACAGCATTTATGGGTGAAAATATAATGATATTACATACCGTCAGCAGTTAAATAAAGGAAACTGGGATACCATACATGTGTGGAAGTTAAGATACCAAACAAAGTGAAATACTAATTAGTTTTCATCAAAACTTGACGAAAGATCTCTCCATGCGGTTCAAGGTTATACAAAGAAAACCAAAATGGACGATCACCTCAAAAACACAAACATGTTCATTTATATCTTCAGAGAGGAATCTATTCTTTGTTTTTGAGTCCATTTTAGAACAAGATCACTCCACAGACGGACAATAACACCGACCTAGCTTACATTTTCTTGACATGGCTGTTGGATTTAACCCGGCACGGACAGATCGTTGTTGCATTTTGCTTTTTTTAATTCAGACCATTAGTTGTATAATACTGTACATACATGTATAATGTACAACTAATGAGGAGAAATGGTGAATTTATCCAAACCGCAATACTGTCTCAACTTTAATATGAAATTTCACATACTTGCACATCTGCCAAGAGGGTCAGCAGAATTCCCAAACCCCCGCCCCCCCCCCACCCCCCGCCACACCCCATTGCCAATTCTGCATGACGAAGACCCAACAATGAACGGGTGAAGTGAATGACACAATTGATTAACTTCTGCCTTGTATTAAAAAATTCCTTATCGCCAAAGCGTTTGGCATCAGAAAATGTCAAAATTGACTTTCAAACAAAAGGATGGTAGTCACTTTGATAGCAGAAATAACCACTGAAGAAGTAGCATACAGAGGACCCTAACAGAAACGAAGGCAAAGACACATTCGGACGTCTTCGTATACCGCTGCATAAAAAGATTCGGAGAGTATCGACAGATGCTGTCAAAACAGATTCCTTAGAATGAATTATACATTTAAAACAACTTCATTTACCTTCATTTTACATATTTTAACTTAGCATTAGATCCCGGTTTTGCTCTTTTGGTGTCCCTTCACTAACCCACTTAGAAACCCCATCTCTATGACTGGAACCAGTCAAGTATTTATGAAAACTAGCTGGAAATAATGTTGATATCTTACCGTCTTGAATTTCACATTTTAGACCAGAGAAACCTGATAGGCAGGTGCAAAATGCCGCCGTACCAAGATCCATACAAGTCCCGCCGTTCTGGCAGAAGTTATGACAAAGAACGACACCTGCGATGGGAACAACAAAGTTTGCTCGTTTGAAATGATAAAACATTATTGTATATCCTAATCAATGCAATACAATGCAAAAGAATATGTTAACTACAAAAACAATGCACATATCCTAACCAATAATTAAATGCAAATACCACTAAAACAATGCAAACAACAACCTAACCTACAGTTTAATACAAACAACATCCTAAACAATAGTAAAATACAATCAACATCCTAAATCGGTATAGCAAAATACAACATCCTACCCCCTAGTACGATGCCCAAAAAAATGGAAACCTTAACAACAGAAACAATACATTCCTGAGGACTAAGTACCCATCATCAGGAGAGTTTGATCAGATTTGTAGATCTATTCTTGTAGTACTGTACTTTTATAAGGATAGGGCTACTTACTCTCACAGAGGCCCCCAGTGAAGCCAGGAGCACAAGAACAGCTGCCACCAGACATTCCAACAAGTGTACATGTCCCTCCATTCATACATGGGTCAGTACCACAGAAAGCTGTCAAAGCACAAAACAATAGTAGAAATATACTTAAATGACAGAAATGTGGGGAAAAAAAGAAGAACCTAATCTGAAGTGTTTGCATTTTAGCTGACGGCGCAACAGATCGCTTTAAATAAGTGTTTATAGACGTCGTTCGTATCATGTATAGAGACAAAGTATACATGTACAGTGCTGCCTGTATCAAAGGATACAATCAAGTGTAGTACATCTACATGTTGTTACCATGTACTGATACAAACTATACATGCAAAGTGCTCCCTTTATCAAAGGATACAAACTATAGATGTACAGTGCTGCCTGTATCAAAGGATACAAACAATACATGTACAGTGCTGCCTGTATCAAAGGATACAAACTATACATGTACAGTGCTGCCTGTATCAAAGGATACAAACTATGCATGTACAGTGCTGCCTGTATCAAAGGATACAAACTATACATGTACAGTGCTGCCTGTATCAAAGGACACAAACTATACATGTACAGTGCTGCCTGTATCAAAGGATACAAACTATACATGTACAGTGCTGCCTGTATCAAAGGATACAAACTATGCATGTACAGTGCTGCCTGTATCAAAGGATACAAACTATAGATGTACAGTGCTGCCTGTATCAAAGGATACAAACTATAGATGTACAGTGCTGCCTGTATCAAAGGATACAAACTATACATGTACAGTGCTGCCTGTATCAAAGGATACAAACTATACATGTACAGTGCTGCCTGTATCAAAGGACACAAACTATACATGTACAGTGCTGCCTGTATCAAAGGACACAAACTATACATGTACAGTGCTGCCTGTATCAAAGGACACAAACTATACATGTACAGTGCTGCCTGTATCAAAGGACACAAACTATACATGTACAGTGCTGCCTGTATCAAAGGACACAAACTATACATGTACAGGGCTGCCTGTATCAAAGGATACAAACAATACATGTACAGTGCTGCCTGTATCAAAGGATACAAACTATAGATGTACAGTGCTGCCTGTATCAAAGGATACAAACTATGCATGTACAGTGCTGCCTGTATCAAAGGACACAAACTATACATGTACAGTGCTGCCTGTATCAAAGGACACAAACTATACATGTACAGTGCTGCCTGTATCAAAGGACACAAACTATACATGTACAGTGCTGCCTGTATCAAAGGACACAAACTATACATGTACAGTGCTGCCTGTATCAAAGGATACAAACTATACATGTACAGTGCTGCCTGTATCAAAGGATACAAACAATACATGTACAGTGCTGCCTGTATCAAAGGACACAAACTATACATGTACAGTGCTGCCTGTATCAAAGGATACAAACTATACATGTACAGTGCTGCCTGTATCAAAGGATACAAACAATACATGTACAGTGCTGCCTGTATCAGAGGATACAAACTATACATGTACAGTGCTGCCTGTATCAAAGGATACAAACTACACATGTACAGTGCTGCCTGTATCAGAGGATACCAACAAGTGTAGTATAAACCTGCATCACAAGATGCTTCTAAGAAACACAGGGTTGGCATGGCAAAACAACAAGGTCTTGGTTCAGCAAGAGCCAACTCGAAAGGATAGCTTCTGGCGTACTCTGCATGATCCTGAACAGTCCCTTTAGTACATGATTCCCAGTGCTACTTGTGTTACATCTCCTAAACCAAGCTCAAACCCCAAATAATACTTCCCAGCCAAGCAGACATAGATGTTTGTATTTCAATTTATGTCACTAAATTGGACGTCATTAGATGTATGGTATGTCATGGCATGGATGTCATTATAGGTATGTCACTGTGTGTGTTGTATGTTATTACATGTGCTTCATTGCATCTTATTGCATGTTATTGTATGTACGTCATTATAGGTATTGTATGTCATTTTAAGTGTCTATGTGTGAGGGTGTATGTATGTGTGTAAATGCGTGTAAGTGTGTGTACGTTATGGTATGTATGTAACTGTGTGTATTGCATGTCACTGTTTACATGTTATTGAATTAAGTGTATTGTATGTGATTTTTTGTATATAACCTAAATATTTATTATATTCTATGTTATTTGTACGTCTACATCATTAACTGCTTCCAGTAATATCTAGATTTAAGCTATATAACTTTCATAAATTATTCACATGAAAGGTGTGTTCATAAACATTAAAAAATGAAAGGCTTACTGATAGTTTGGCATCTGTCCTCATAGTGACTGTCTGGACATGTGCAGGTAAAGCTGCCATCAGCTTTAACCTCACACGTACCGCCATTCTGACAGGGGTTCGAAGAACAACTTGTGGTTCCACCTAATAGTTAGACCGGGAGGACATGAATAATTTAGTACAATATTGTATAATACAGGCTTATTAACAGCCAATACAAAGGTGTGTTTTTTTTCCACGGCATTAAAACCTGGAAACTAGTCAATAAATGACAATGGTTGCATACACAACACAAAGCTTTCATTTAACTGAAAATTTGTGGTTTGTTCATTGATTTTAAAACAAAATTAATTATATAGTTATTAACCTTAATCCAAATTGTGAAGGGTTCTGCTCTACCTACACTCTCTAGTATTCATTATATGTTGCTGGTAAATGAACTAGCTTAATGATACTTCATTCTTATTAATTCAAATCAGCTGGTTTGCATTTTCAGGTTTACTTTTCAAACCATCAATACTCTTGAACAGAATCTATTCTGTAAAGAGAACCCCTAAATCTTCACGAAAGTCAGACGACCGTTAAACCTAAGCCTAGACCTATCATACATTCATACCAGAAGTAGCTAGCCTAGTCTATTTTTTGCATATAAAAGGGGTCAGGCACAGTTGCTTCAGTTTCCGTCTTTGAAAGTGTATCTTAGCAGGAAGAAAAGACATCAGAAGCAACTCGAGTCAACGGTAAAGGTTGACAATGTATATTTTTAACAAACACGACCAGCTGCTACAAGTTGATGTCTTCTGAGACAGTGCAGCCTATAATGTAGGAGTTCTCACTGAACTTTCTACCAGAGAGAAAACCTGGTTTGGAACAAACGGCTGGAGGGAAAAACAGAATTTCAACACAAAAAAAAATTAAGTCTAACCTCTTGGAATTTGACATCTCGTCCCCTGGTAATTTTCTGAGCAAAAGCATTGAGGCTCACCTCCAGAGTTGACAATACACATTCCCCCATTTAAGCAATAATCCGGTGGACAACCTTGTATAAGTGAAACCAGAATGCATTTAGGCCTTGATGACTTCTTTTACACTAGATTTCTGCTTGTTCACCATAAAACAAGCTTTCTATGTCCTGAACCACTATTCTGATACACCTTTACATGGCCTGATAAACACAGGTCATATTTACAAGGGTTTCAACATTTGACCTCTGGTGACCTTTGACCTCTAAAAATAACAGAGTTCTCTTGCTCAATATAACACATTAGCATGATAATTATTAGTATATCAGTATCCATGCCACCTACCATGAATTACCATATTTACAAGTTTTCAGTGTTCGATGTTTGGTGTATAGGAAGCAACAAAAATAAAAAGATTGATATTTATGATGAAATTAATAGCACCTTCTATAAAAACTCATACCCAAAAAGAGTAAAATGTACCATGTCAGATGAAGTGACAAATAATAACAGGCAATGCCAAACATAGGTAAGTGTAAATGACACCAACAACATTCATACATGCTATGATATATGATTATAATCAAGGCAAAAAAAAAATAATATTGTCATATCAGTTTTCACCTTGTGGCATTTGGAGCTAATTAATAAAAATTGGTATTTATGATTTACTGCAAAGTCTAATGTAACACAGAAAAGCAACTAGGTTTGTTGGTATCAAAATGATTCTAAGCTGAAAGAGAAATGTTGATTTTATTTGATTTAGATGTTTTTGCTACGCAGCACAGCCTCTACTAAATTCCTACGGAACATTCCAAAAGAAGGGCTGGTAGGTAAAAAATATTGAGCATTTGTTCATTCAGCAGCAACAAAGGGAGAAATATAGGGAAAACCCCAGCCATTTGAAGGAAATCAACTGACTAATAACTAGCCTAACCATATAGACTACCTAAATATAGGTTATATCTACAAACTATTCTATAGCTTTGTACTTGCTGACCCATAGTGTATTGAAAGATTAACTACAGAAGCTTTAGGAAAGTTTGAGGTGGAAATGTTGACCTCCAAATAGTCAACCAGAGCTGTTTTTATTTGGCAGAGGGGAGGGGAGATGAGGAGGGGTGGCAAGAGTTGAAAAGGGGATTGTCCAATATCATTGGTTTTTGTCAAATAACTGGTCAAGTTCCATTTTGATATTTTGACTACAGCTAACATGGGTAATTCATCAACTTTCTACTTATGGCTACTTCAATTTTATTACCATCCCAAAAACTAGACATGGAATGGCCAGTGTGCAATAGTTGTGTGGGGACAGGTAAATGAGCCAGCTAGCCAGATTTTTTGACCTTTCAATCGTTTCTCCTTTTTCGTCTGAAGTTGTTTGATTGCCATTCAGAACTAGTTAATCCTTCCTATTCCAAAGATCAAAAACAAAATACTTGATTTGTTTTTCTTGTTCAGATTTGTCTCAAGTTAATCATCATAATTTTTCAAGATTTATTACTACTGGTTGAAAAAACCAGAATTTGCAAGAAGCTGACATGAAACAGACCACCCTTAATTCCACAGCTAGATTTTTTTTATAACTACTTCATACGCACAACAATCACGTTGATTCGTTAATGGCTATTTAATACAAAATTCTTCAAACGTTTTATTTTTATTTGACTACCAGCAAAACAATCGAGTGGCATGATTTTAAGTGTTTAGTGTACACTCAAAGAGTTTTACAATACACAGCTACTTTAATGCACAGAGTTTAACAACAGCAGTTTCCACTTCTATGGATCTTATCCAACCCTCACAAAACCTTTGTCATTCTATTCACTAAAATCCTTTTCTGTGTTTACAAATAATATCAGTGACCTTAGCCTGGATTTGGCATTTCTTGCTTTAACAATAGGTAAACAAATATTGCTTTTCAAACTAAACTAAGGAATGCACAGCACATTTAAATTTGATCTTTTCTATGACTCAAGTACTAGATATTTTCAATGCATTCAAGATTGTATTAATTACAAAACAAATCAAAAGTAACTTAAAAAAAAAGGTAACATTCAATAAAAAGTTTTAAAAAAGAGGAAAAAATGCAAAGGACAAGAAAAAATCATGTCAAGAGGAAGTAGAATTTATGGAAACAAGCCGGACTGGGGGCTAATCTCACTTTCACAGGTTTGGCCTGCGAGTCCCTCTGGACAGAGGCACGATGCCTTCCCATCGGTTCCTACAGAACAGGTTCCTCCGTTTTGGCAAGTAAGGGCGTAGCAAGCATCTTCAGGGCGGCCGACATCGACATATCGGAAAAAGAGGCGTTTGAGCAAAAGAGATACGAGCAAGAATTTAGAGCATGCAGGGGGAATGAAAAGTGAAGAGTCCCCACCACTCAAATGCAGACATAACCAGCAAGCAGTGCACCATGCTTTGAGAAAGTAAATTTAATGTACCAATCAGATATGCAGGAAATGTACAAATTACATATACACAGATGACAAAAATAAGTTCCAAAGAATATGTAAACAAGATGAAAAAATGGTGGAATTATGTGCACAAACACCACAACAAACGACCTTTTACAATTTTCACCATTGACGAGAGTTATGAAACGAAAATGATCTTCGATGAATTTGTTATATAAATTGACCCAATATACTCCCGGACTGTATTCATTATTTCATACCACTCAATATGCAGCAATTAAATGCAATTAAACTTTTGCACTTGGCAATTAGAAGCGACCTACCACTTTTTGTTGCCACCTATAAAAACATATGAACCATTTTTCTTCTTTACGATTCTTTTTTAAAGACGGTATAACCTGTAAGTACATCAGTATCAATATGACCTTTGACAACCGTCTATTTTAATAATGAAATATTGTTATAACGTTCAACAACAAAACTTGTCTACATAAAACAGATACAATATGAAAGTAAACAAGTTCATCCTTTTTTGCTTTCTAACTTTCTTCAAAACTAAGACATCTGTCCAATAAATTTTGCACCATATCATGCCTAGAATTTGATCTATACTTTTAATAACAAGCTCATTTTTTCCCTCTATTTTCATAAACAAGTCTTCCCTCAACTAAATGTAACCGAATTGAATTTTACCCGGTAATCAAGGTAAGCAGAAACTTACAATCTATAATGAGAGACATCTACATGACAAAGTAAACTGTGCCTTAATAGACCAAACTCTGACAATTTCATTGACGTAGAAATTATTGAAAGAGAATAATTAAACCTTTCAAAATGTGGCATCTGATTGCTACAGTAATTCTTGATGATGATGATGATGATACCTGTGAATAAAATGTCTGTACTACTGTGGACAATAACATGCAAGTACCTGTACAGATATAACCGGGTGCCGAAGACCCCCGAAAGCAAACATCTCCAGCAGTGCACGGATTTGGACTGCACGGATCTGACAAAAATGGCAGGCAGAGAAAGAGAGAAGTAAGAGGCAGAGCTGAGCTGTGCCATGCTGCAGTGGTGCATCGTCGCAGCAGTAAAATAGCAACACCCTTAGAAATGGAAACTTTACATAATGTTTACACTCTGGTTGTAGCTGTAGCATTTGGAAGGTTCTTGAGGTTTTTTTTCTTTATATCATAAAGAACCAATTTTTCTGCTGACCATATGTAATGTAAAGCATTTAAGATGAGTGTCATAAACTTTCTCGCAGTTTGGGGTTTTAGTTGTTTTTTCACAGCTCGATACATTGTTCCCCCTACCCCCCCCCCCCCCGACGCTGCCCTCTCCTTCCAATAATCATCCTGTAAATATGCTTTAATTGTGTAAACTGCAAACCAGTTAAATAAGGCAAAATGTTTCAACCCAGCTACCACAGAAAAATGAAATAAAAATAAAGACACAAGGAAGAAAAGTGAAAAACAAAAAACAGCAGAAAACAAGCTTACAAATCATGTGCATAACTTGTTCTGATATACAGTGAGAATACAATCATGTGTGCTGCCATCAATGCCCCACACTCACAAACCCTCCCCACCCCTGGGAGTTGCAAGTCAGGTGCCACCGTACCTTGCATACCATATGACCGGGGATCACGCACCCCGCACGCACCCCGAGGAATGTGTAAGGAATACAGGGCTCACAACCTGCTAAAAGAGTGGATACTGTATCTCAGATGGTGGGACATAAGAGCAAATGTCTTCTAATTCTGTGGGCACTGGTTTGACTACAACTCTAGCTAATAGTTACTGTGCTCTTTTTCGTAATTCATTTGCAATATTTCCAGTCCATTTTCTGTTTTACAATTTGCTAATAATTTCAGTAGAATTTAAAAATTGAGATAGGCATGGAACCCCCTTTCATGAATAGATATGGTGAAGGTGATAAAAAATATGTTATGTGATTTCAGAAAGGAGACTATACATAGCCAAGCAAATATCATTGAGCTGAGTTCCAAAACTGTTAACCTAGTAAGCATAGTACATATTTCCCAGTACCACACCACAGAAATAATGCCATGATTTTTAGATATTTGACTCCCAAAAGATTAAAATATACAAAGCATGAATACATACCAGAGATTGGCTCAGAAGACACAATAAAATATTGCAAAGTATTGACAAAGGTTGCCCTGTGAAGAGAGAAACAAAAATACAAGATGATAAAACATGGTCAGTCAGTGGTATTGTCACAGAGGGGGAACATGGTGCCCTGTATGGTCCAAAACTCCCCCCCCCCCCCACACCAACCATGTACCCATAAAACCCCAATCTGAGGCTTTTATTGTTGACTTCAGCGGTCGGCAAGATTCTTGCCCTTGAGTGCACCTACACACTACATTATAGTTTGGATTTTCCTTGATTCATATTTACAAAGTGTTGTAATTTTTTACTTCTGTTGACCTCAGATGACCTTTGACATACAAAATTAATAATGCAGTTTTTTTTTAATTTGACCTCTGATGATCTACCATGATCTCTATTCAACCATGTTGGAAAACAATAGCGGTCCCATACTCATTGAGATGCTGCTTTCAATATACCAACTGTAAAGTTGTACCATCATGTACCTTTTTAGTTCTCCTGTGTACAAACTACTTTAAGTCAGGGCGTCACATACAAGCACACAGAAACACACACCATCAACATACCACTATAGACTCTATTTTGACTTCAGCACACAATCAAAACTTACTTAATGAACAGTCAATGCATTCCATAAATGTGGACTAAGTTTATTAGATGTTGACTCTTACTTCATCTGGACATGAGATATTTTAGCCGACAATTTTTGTAAACAATGCACAGGTCAACACAAAGAATCACAGCCTAGCAGTTTGCTGCCTGCTCTTCAATGACTCCCCAAAGAGGTTTTCTCCAGACTCCACACATTTACCACAACAATGACTGTTGTGCAATGTATGTGAATTACTGCACAACTAAAACATTTTGTTGAATGCTTCATACTATCATATGGTAGCCTAATTTAGAGATGTTCCTTCTAGTATGACACTTACATAAACACGACATTCAATGAGGTATCTGTAAACGGTGGAATCCACTCAAACGTTGCAGTTCTCTTGCCCTCAGTATTAACTTTGGTGATAACATTTTCGCCTTCGCAGAAAGTAAAGGTGTACCCTTCGGGAAGTGGTGAAGTCCACCCCTCTATAATTTCTCTATTTTGTATTCTCGCTACGAGGAGAAGGTGTGTGAAAACCAGATTACCTGAGCTGACTGTCACTGGAAAAGTTATAGAGAGAGAAAAAAAAAAAAAAAAATGTTTATAAGAAATTGTGCCATGACTGAGACTGTATCAGTGATTATTTTAAAATTATGAACTGACCAAATTTTAGGCAATTCTTGACATTTTGACCATACATACCATAGAAATGCAATTCATCATCATCAACAGCATTGATCTTTGAAGCTACAATCTTCCTCCACTCCGAGAAAATGATGTACATATGCTTATTAATAATAATGTACATCAAGCAAGGAATGTAGCATAGACAGTATTAAACTGGCAGGGCAATACTTTGATCCATGGATGAAGTAGAGACCCTATAGTCCTACTATAAGGTCTCTAGGATGAAGGCTAGCAGTACTGTAGTATGATGCTATATATGGTAAATTTGAGATGGTACGGACAGTAAAGGGTGTGAAGATAAAAGAAACATCTCATGCTGGTAATCTCACCTAGTTTCGAATGAGGTGTAACAGAAGTGTTAAACACCACCATCGATCCTAGAAAATACACACACAGATTGCTACCATTGGTAAATTAATCACTAGTGTACAGTCAATACATACAGCTATGGTCAATACCCACAACACAGTGTACATAGCAGCGATGGACATCTCAGGTCTAGATTAAAGATAACAAGGTATCACTTTTCATTACTGTCTGCATTTTGTAGCGACAAGAAGAAAACTTCACTTACAAGCAACGTTAAGTTAACTTTTTCAGATGGCCGCACACCGTTTGGGGCGAGTCTTCAATGCCTTTAATGTCCTTTTATAGGACAGCAGTGATGATGATCTCTCTGATTTTGTTCAGTGCATGGTTTAGGTCTATCCTGCAGCTATGTGATTTCATGAATGGTTTGACCAGATTATGCCAGGAATAGAGAGAATTATACTTTAAAGTTGGGAGTCAAACTGCTAGTTCAGCAAGGAAAATTTTTACCTTAGAATTAGCACATGAGCTTTTTAAGTTTACTGTACAATTCCACTAAGTGGGCAGGGGCGTAGCTAGGATTTTCAAAGTTGTAGGCACGACTATCTGAGCGGAGCGCCACCATCGGTTGGCGCGGAGCGTACAAGAAAATTTTTGGTTTTACAAACCCCCCAGATGGCCGGAAACGGCCCTTCCCGAGTGTTCATTTTGGTTCCCTGGCCTCTTGTTAACTTGAGACACCTCATTCAATATCATTTTTAAACAAAAAAAAACAAAAAAGTTAAAAAAGTACTTAATTCAATACTACATAATGTACTTAAATTAGCAGTATACATGTACAGAGTAAGCCAGTAACAACAGGCGACAAAGTGCTGCAGCTCTATAAAGTCTGTTAATCAACGATTGGCTTACTTGACTGTGGAATGTTTCTCAACTGAAATATTATCTGCGTAAATGGGTTCTGAACTAGATGTTAAAAAACTGACAAGATCGGATCCTAGTCTTTTTCGGCAGGTAGAGTGTTGATAAAACGGCACGCGATAGAAATGACAGCCTAGATGACAGAAGAATAGGTCACCTAATTTAGCCATATTCTTGCTACGTTCATTTCAATAGTTTTTCCTGTCTAGACTCTAAAACTCGTCCAGCAAGCTTATGGATTTGAGTTATGGTGTTTTAAAAAAAATAGAAAACTTAGCCAAAAAAGTGTAGGCCCGGGCCTACAGTGCTGCATACTGGCTACGCCCCTGGTGGGTGGTAATAATCCACAATGGTGTTCCAAAAATACCAAACTGATGTTTCCTTGTTTTTACACTTTGGTAATTTTGGTTGTTTGCATTAAGGCTTTGTAAATTGCTATTGAGAAGAGTGGTTACAATGTGACTTACGAACATGACAGCTACATTGTCTATCAGTGCAGCTACATATGAATAACCATGGAGGTTTACCCTCCATGGTATAACACAGACAGTACGAAAATTTAAGGAACATGTGAAGTTCCCATACATCACCATACATGATATACTGAGCAGTATTGAGCATTCATGCCAAACAAGTCGGGCGGAAAGGTTTTGAATTTTTGCATGCAAACAGTTTGTTCTGTCATTTCTGAAACTAATGCAATACAGTACACATACTATTGTGTTAATTTCGACTGTCTTTGCCTGCTGGTACTTCGGTAGTGTGATTACAGTAGCATGGTGGGCTCATAATTGACGCACTTAAGGATTTGATCAACGATATCTATCAAGGAAAAATCCAAATCACTCGACTGTATGTGTTTTTCATATTTGTAGTTCCTCAGAAATGTTATGATCTCAAAATATTTAAGGTTCTGTGCTTATGCACCGTACAAATGAGCAAAATTTGACCACAAAATGTCTGCCGTGTCAAGTTCTTTCATACCCCTAAATTGACACATTCGTTGTAAAGCTAACTGTAGTGCAGGCCTTAGTATACATCCATTGACTTTAGATGTTGTTTGCTATGCTCTGAGCCTCTAAGCTCAGACAGGTCAGGGCCCTGAGAGTAGTGTTATCATATTGAGGTACTGTTGGTTATATTTAGGAGTGTAAGATTTCCAAATGCCCAAAAAATGTGCAAAACTGGTGGGAGGGTGTTAAAAGCTTAAAAAATACCACAATTTGGTCAGCAAATAGCTGAAATGGATTCAAACTCATGAAATATGTCATTCTGCTTGACTGCAAAAAGTTTAGGTGGCCTGCTGTATCGTTGCTAGTAATAATTGAAGGTGCGTCAATTACGGGGGTGCGTCAATTATGAAGCCTTTACTATACTTGGTATACAACAGTATAGCAATGGTTTGCCATTCTGAAGCCTATATGTATGTAGACTAGACTACATAAACTCCAACAAAGATTTGAGTAGTTCATTATTTCGTTTCAAATTACTTGATTATAATATAATACTCTTGACATGCTCCTAATGAAAAAAAAACTGGTCTTGCAAGTTGTAGAATGTTACTGGTAAGTTAACGACATAATAAACCTAGCTTAGAATACCCCGCACATAAGCCTAACTTGGCAGTAAGCCTAAGTTAGGCTAGGGAGTTGTTATGTTCTATGGACCTACCACCATTTACTACTACTGTACTATCAGCAATGTATCGACGACTACCATCACTGGTAACACAATTGAACTAACGTTGCCTGCCTTTGGAACTGTTATTTCGAAGTAGGATCATTCAGTTATGACATTACTAAAAGTTAGACTTAGAGACTGCTAATATTGTACCCAAATTTCTTTCCCCTTGATCTTGGTTGGTAGTTTGAAATTGTGCCAGCAACTTCGTGGATGTTTGAACAGGTGGTCATAATGTGTGAACGCTGTGTATGCCGGGAGTTGCATAACAATTCCCATGTTCTAACTAAAGCTAACAGAATTGCTAGAGGCAAATGGTCCTGGAGGAGTTGTGAGGCAGGGGTAAGAGAGTGATTCCCAGCTATTATGACTGGGAATTGTGCAACCAGTGCCATCATTTTTTTTTATGGTGTGAAGAAATTCTGCTATTAAGTCAAAACGGCTGCATTGAAAAGTTGCTGAGATGAAAATTCGAGCAATAAACTAAAAGCGGATAAAAGCAAAAATACAATATAGAAGTAAAACTGTATAGTTCAGGTAGTAATATGAGGAGTTAATTATTTTATTCCAAGATTATGTCGAATTCATTCAGACGTGCCTACTGCCTATGAACTTGTAAAGTAAGTCGGCCAGGTCGGGGAGGCGGGGGGGGGGGGTACGTCCTCTATATCGGTGTAATACTTTCACCAGCCTCTGTTTACCCACTTTACTACTTTATTGTATCAACAAACTACAATTATTAAGAAGCCACATATTTATATCATTGCATGTCAATCCTTATCACATAAGTTCGCGCTAATTATCCACAATACTAGTCATTCAGTGCATAAACCGTTGGTCAATTTAGACCTTTTAATAAAACAAAAATGTTCCCAAAGATCCGACTGATCGATATTTCACCGCCGTATTCTTTATTTCATTTGTACTAAATTTTACTATTCCGAACTGTTGCTCTAAAGTTTGAGAGAAATGATTGACCTTCTCTAGTAGAAATCCAACCCATGCACAGCACAAATCTTGTAATAATCATACCTTACATCTGCTAGTCAGCCACAGATCATATACTCGGTATACAGTAGGTCACCGAAATTTCAAACGACATTTTCTTCGTCGTCATTTACATTTTTGCTTTTCCTATTACCATGTAGGCCTAATTATTTGCATTTTGTTCTACTCGTTTCAACGTGCTTTCAAATAAAACAGACTGTGGTGGTCATGACCAAATTTTGCATGTAAAAGAATACTAGCCTAGACATATATTGCCCCTTATTTCGCAATGTAATGTAACTACAGAACGTACGTCCTTGTTCAAACAATACTGACGCCTACTTAACTAGTCCTGCCTTTACAGCGAATATTACGTTACAATAGTCATCCCTTCAGGGACTCCCTGTCCATACATGCAAGAAATGTACTATTATATTACTTTCCTAAGTGTGGTCCATTTACAGTGATCAAATTCTCAGTCATTCAGCAAACATATTACCGCATAGTCTGTCAACAAATTCATATATTGAAACAGCGTATGACTCATCGCAATATAGCAGGGAGTTGCCCACAAACGGCGCGCCTTCATCTCCAGAGAACTGTGTAAAAATTGATCGATTTTAGCGTATTTCAAAACGTAAACGGAGGCCCGTGTACAATAATGTCTGCATCAGTTGTAACACGCGTTTTTAAGTGGACTTAAAACAGAGACCTTCTATTTTAATGATGATTGGATTTGTAATGTAGGAGACAGGTTATCACTTTCACTTATGTCATCTGCAGAGTATATGAATGTCTTTTATCTGGTCAAAGACCTCAGAGACAAATGTTACAGATATCTTTCAAATAAGCAGGCGGACACGCGTTGAAATATTTTAATCAAGGTTGGCGCGCCATGGGTGGGGGCTAGGTTAAAGGGATAAGCAAAATCGAGTCCTAAAGGCAGTACATAATTTTTGTGTAGGTTAGAACGAAACAACTAATCATGCAGGTATTGTTACCAATTATATGGAAAAAAAATTCTCTCTTTCGTTCGTAAATGAAATGAACATCTGGAGTTCACGAAAAAGATACTTATGTGATTTGTTTACATTATAGGCTTTAAGTTTTGTGTTTAGGGAGATCTGCGCGTTCATTCTGCATGTCGGTGTTATTATAATATCAGATGTATTTCGTGGCAACCTTTTTAATCTCTTTAATATATGTGCACAACGAATTATATATATATATAGGCTATATAGATAAATATAGGATATTTATATAGCTATATACATAGGCTATATCGATTTATTTATATAGCCTATATATAGGCTATATATATAGGCTATATATATATATATATATATATATATATATAAATATATATTAATATATTCCATCATGTCTGGTCCAATCAAAAGCAGTATGAAGTATTTAGATTGGATAATGTGACAGTGAACACGTGGGGCTTCCCTTCCTCCGTATTTTCAATCACAACTATTCATGGAATGTTGCCCGTTGTAACATTCATGCACTTGCGCATGTGTATATATGACTGTACAGCTTCTTTCCGCGCGTACTATGAACAAAACAACATCGGTACGAGATTGGAACATATCCTACAAACATATTACATTTATTTCGTAATAATGAGAGTGCCGTGAAAACGAGTGGGGTGCAAGTTTGCCATACCCTCCCCTTGGGGGGGGGGAGATTTTATAATCCCTTTCAAGTTAGGAAGAGGCATGAACCTTTGTGCAAGGACCAAGGCGAATGGAGGACATGTATAAAGAAGGGAATGTGTCCCATTGGTCATTGAAACCGACTATACCATGTGGATATGTATATACCTAATTTAATGGGGATTTAAATTGCCCCACCCCCACCGGTGACATCATGTGTACGATACTGAATAATGAGCAATAAAATATATTTCTGTCTATGAGTATTCGACTGTGCTGTATGAACGGAAAGGGTCACGACCTTCATGAAAGTAAGAGGCCGTGAGGTTAGAGAGACCTGAGATCAACTTCTTCCGGGAAGAAAGAAGAAAATAATGAACCAAACAGCGTATATATTCTCGAGGTACTTAATCCATTATCTAAACATACCAACAATTCGTCACTTTCGTTTAATCGGTTAACATATCCGAAACTGCTGACTTGTTTTTCGAGCCGACGTAATCCATCTGGATTATACAGACATGACTATTTCGCTTCTATAGTTACTTGCGTATTTCTGAATTTATCATTATTTCGTCAAACTATACACTGCCGCTTCAACTTGTTCGACATTCCTACAGCATAATTATGATCGACAGGATTTGGTTTCGTGTGCGGTCTCCTCATCAATTGTTAAGCCCGACTCCTGACAATAAAAAGAAACCCCCAAATAAAACTTGTTCAAAATAAGGCTGGTATGTAATAAAAGCACCCCTTGTGCTCACGTATATAAGATTGTATTATACTTTCCACAACTTTCGTCACAATAGCTGATTGTTATACGCATGGGAAATGTCCCGCCAATACTTTCTCAAAATATCCCACAATAATATTTATCCCTCTGCATCGTCTAGGCGCGTTTCCGCATTGCGTTGGTTTTGTAGTGGATTCCATGGTTCCCTTGACTTTTAGACTTCCGAATGATGTTTGGTTTAAACAGAGGGCCTCTAAATAACAAGAGTACAGGTGCATTTTTTGCCATGCGGAGTAACATAGATGTGCATATATCGGTTTTGAAGAGAGGAAGAGAAAAAAGGAAGTTGACAACTAAAACCTATACTTGTTCTGCACAACTGCAGTACAATTTGCTTCCTTTGCATTAATCATAATACGCAGCGTGTATAGGTTATACTGACTGCAAGGCACGTATAGAGGTCTGCTCGGAGACGGACAATCATGAGAACATGTCTGCCCCTCACCCTCACCCGGGTGTTCTCCTTGCTCTCACGTTCTGCTTCGTGCCCGCTCAGTCGGGGGAGTAATGAATGGGGGGCGGGGGTCGGGGACAGGCCAGCGGAGCGATGGTAACCTATATATGGTATATACATATATGGTATTATATATGGTGTATATATATGGTGAATATATCTGGTGTATATATCTGGTGTGTATATAGGGTGTATGTATATGGTGTGCATATATCGTGTATGTATGGTATATGGTATATATCCGAGACTGTGGCACTGTGCTCGTTGTATGTCTCCATATCATGTACGAATAAACGGTGTAATCGATTTTTCATCTATACAGGGAGTTCTATATTGTGGGTATATGTATTCATTGATAGTTCAACAGGTGCGTGATGGCTGATGGTATTTTTCACACCTCTTGGTTTTCTTATTTGACGTCAAAGTTTAGAATTCAATATTGGTGCCTTGGGAAAGATTGGGCATATTTGTGTTTTATAACTTTATCAGGGAACTGGATAAGATTTTAGTATACCATGTACCCGTGAGTACTGTGGGTATAGGGTTATAAACTTTACAGTGAAGTTTTATAGCTTTATTATCCTCGGATGACGGTTTCGAAATTTGAAATGATCACGATATTCTGTCAATAAATAGGATCATCGCACCAAGCGACCACTTGCGATAAACTTTAAAAGATAGCTGGTCTGCAGTTGAGTTCCTTTTAATTCATTTATCACTGACCGTAAAATTCGGACTTTAAACAAAAAACGATAACAAAAAGTAGGGCATTATAAAAACAAAACCGGTAATCTACGATTGGAGATATTTCTAAAACCCGTGACCTGTTCTCTATTCAATTAACTATACAGACAATTAATTCCAATAAAGCTGTTTACCTTCTCACATCTGCGAGTAAAACGTATTGATGTAACCAAGGACGTTCTCCTTAAAGAACCTCCTTGGTGACACCATTTGGAATAGTTTCGGAAGTTACGATACTGCTACAGTATATATATATATATATATATATATATATATATATATATATATATATATATAGATAGATAGATAGATAGATAGATAGACAGATAGATATGTGTGTATATATATATATATATATATATATGTTGATACTAGATGAGACTAGTGGAACACTAGTAGTTGTAACTCGGAGTTTCACGCGTTATAGCGATCTTCAGACAACTGACCAGTTGACATATTCCGCTCTGTCCAATGGACATAGAGCACTCTGCGCCAAGATAGACGCCAACCTACTCTATATATATATATAGATAGATAGATAGATAGATAGATAGATAGATAGATAGATAGATAGATAGATAGATAGATAGATAGATAGATAGATAGATAGATAGATAGATAGATAGATAGATAGATAGATAGATAGATAGATAGATAGATAGATAGATAGATAGATAGATAGATAGATAGATAGATAGATAGATAGATAGATAGATAGATAGATAGATAGATAGATAGATAGATAGATAGATAGATAGATAGATAGATAGATAGATAGATAGATAGATAGATAGATAGATAGATAGATAGATAGATAGATAGATAGATAGATAGATAGATAGATAGATAGATAGATAGATAGATAGATAGATAGATAGATAGATAGATAGATAGATAGATAGATAGATAGATAGATAGATAGATAGATAGATAGATAGATAGATAGATAGATAGATAGATAGATAGATAGATAGATAGATAGATAGATAGATAGATAGATAGATAGATAGATAGATAGATAGATAGATAGATAGATAGATAGATAGATAGATAGATAGATAGATAGATAGATAGATAGATAGATAGATAGATAGATAGATAGATAGATAGATAGATAGATAGATAGATAGATAGATAGATAGATAGATAGATAGATAGATAGATAGATAGATAGATAGATAGATAGATAGATAGATAGATAGATAGATAGATAGATAGATAGATAGATAGATAGATAGATAGATAGATAGATAGATAGATAGATAGATAGATAGATAGATAGATAGATAGATAGATAGATAGATAGATAGATAGATAGATAGATAGATAGATAGATAGATAGATAGATAGATAGATAGATAGATAGATAGATAGATAGATAGATAGATAGATAGATAGATAGATAGATAGATAGATAGATAGATAGATAGATAGATAGATAGATAGATAGATAGATAGATAGATAGATAGATAGATAGATAGATAGATAGATAGATAGATAGATAGATAGATAGATAGATAGATAGATAGATAGATAGATAGATAGATAGATAGATAGATAGATAGATAGATAGATAGATAGATAGATAGATAGATAGATAGATAGATAGATAGATAGATAGATAGATAGATAGATAGATAGATAGATAGATAGATAGATAGATAGATAGATAGATAGATAGATAGATAGATAGATAGATAGATAGATAGATAGATAGATAGATAGATAGATAGATAGATAGATAGATAGATAGATAGATAGATAGATAGATAGATAGATAGATAGATAGATAGATAGATAGATAGATAGATAGATAGATAGATAGATAGATAGATAGATAGATAGATAGATAGATAGATATCCTAACCAGAAAACTGAAATCTCAACCTATCGGCTCCTCCCACTATAGTCTTACAAATATTTAAAAGAAACCGAGTGGTCGTAAATCAAGCAAGATCAAGTCTGTCATTGTTGGGTTATCTGTTTAAATTAAATTAAAAGTTTGATCAATCTCGTTCAATTCAAAAATATTTCCCCCGACAGTCCGACGGGAGAAGAAATACTGTGGGAATATATATATATATATGTATATATATAGGCCTATATATATATATATATTAACATATAATATATATATATATATATATATTTATATATATATATATATATATATATATATATATATATATATATATATATATAATATATATATATATATATATATATATATATATATATATACGGACGCTTTTATGAGACCAGTGTTGATGACCGAACAAATGTTATCTTCATTCGCCGGTTCATGAGTTAGGAACAAGATACCGATATAGCCCTAGCTGCCCCTCTTATATTCCGTTTGTAAAGAAGCTATAGTCAGTTTCGAAACATTGGATGTGGCTATTACATTATGTTTGTTTTTTTTTTTCATTTTACGCATTTTGATCCATCAACGCTAAACAAATAATATCAGAAATCTCATAATTTAGATCTGATTAGCATGATTGATCGTTCTCGATTGGACTTCCTCAAAACAAGATTTGATGTTTATGCAAAACAGGTCAAGTCAAATTGAAAGAAAAAATAATATTCTTTTCCGGGATATTCGTCACGAAAACCAAACCGTTTCAATCTGTTCAATAACTGGATTTGTGTCGATTTTTATTTTCTTCAAACCGCTCCCATGCATGCATGGCACATATTAGTAACCACATCATGACTCACAGTAATATATAAACCTATATCTTTCTGTGGGTTATTAGAAGAATCTAAAGCTTTGTGCTGTAAGGGACTAGAGTATATATACTCAACGTAAACAACATGGAACAATGCATGGACTTTTATCAGGAACAGGCCCACTGTATATATGCGTGCGTAATCCACAATAGTTATGAACCGCTTGAGTGGTAAACCATTATGGTGCAGGATTATTCGGTGAAAGGAAACATACCTCACTGCTTACTTGGGAATTGTGATCAAATAATACAGAACTGAATTTGTCACTTGACGTTATGACCCAATGCAAACACGGATAAAGCGAAACCGCATTCTCGAAATAGAATGACCACACATGAGAAAAATGTGTTGCTTAACATATCATTATAAGCGGAATAATGTCAGGTTCCGAATTATCGCCTGTTCTAATCTTCTCCAGAGGCTGGCAGAGGAGGAGTAGGGGAGTGAGGGGAGGGGGGGGGGGGCTTGGGGCATATGGAGAATGGGAAACGGGGAAGAGTGGTTAATATTACCCCATTGTACTTGTATAGAATATGTTGTACTTAGCCAGCGGTTCTCTCTGTTCCCCCAACACACTATATCTTTCTTTTTGGTTATTTCGTGCCATGTATTATTGTATTCTCTAAATCACTCAGTTGTTATTATATGTAGGTGTACAACTTCCTAATTTTAAGCTGACAGATCACTTATCTTTGAGGGAACTAGAACAATGAACTCTTTCATCCTGATTGTCAATGTTTACGGCATGACAGTATAGCCATATGTAAAATATCATATACACTATCTAGATCCACGAAATGTCTCAGATTATATAGGTGGGACTTCCGTATGTTAATATTATTGAATCGAGTCATACATTGAACTCTTTCACGTAATTGAAATAAGAATAAGCACAAATTTCCCTATAGTATAATGCAACCATATACTGACATACTTCTCTCGCTTTAACACGATTACACCGCACCGAATGATGGAAGGAAGGCTCAGTATATTTTCTGATATTGTATTTTGAAAGTTTAATATCTTTTTTATAACGTGTTAATACTTTACGAATTTAATATCAACACATTCAGAGAGAGAGAGAGGGGGGATATGTCAACACTCACACTTATTCACGATCTCTGTAGTTTGTAAGCTAATCACAAACAAGACGAGTCGTGATTTCATGTCTACCTAACAGTGACTAAATTGATGAATATTTACAGTGTAACTCAGACATTAATAGCAATAAATCAAGGCCTGTGAATCTGCCAACTATCAATGTCACGTAATGTGCATAGTACATATACTAAATGGCCACAGTCAAGGGCGTAGGAACCGGGGGGGCTGGGGGCGCCAGCCCCCCCCCCCCAGTGAAAAATATGGGGGGGCGGAAGTATCATTCCGCCCCCCCCCCCCGCTCCGCAAGTCAGAAAACCCCTTTTTCATTTCCAAATGAGAAAAAAATCTCATTTGGAGCACCAAATTGCATTTAAGGCCAGGTGAAAATGCAAAATTCTTTACAAAATGGAGTGGGAGTTGAAGTGTGCTATATTGCACCAAATTGCATCTAAGGCCACCTGGAAATGCAAAAAAAATCCAAAATTCCCTTAGACCCCTCCCCCAGGCCGGCCATCAGTCTTCAGCCCCCCCCCCCCCCAATCAAAAGTACCTTCCTAAGCCACTGGCCACAGTGTCAGCAATCCACTTACTTCCAACTTTTGTATTTCTCATGTTTTTTTCCATTTACATATCATTTTTTACATATCATTTTTTTCCCCAAGCATGGAATGAAAATTTCTATGACGTCATTTAAATTTCTCCGAGGTCGTGACCGATAATGGTGACGTCACAAACGAGAATGTTAGACTACAAAAACAATGATTGCCTATCGGTCAAACGTTTCATACATGTTGCGTTTATAATATCTATAGTGACCAGGTTTGCAGTCATTATTCATTTGATCGACTCAAGACAGAGATGTTAAAACTATGGTTTGCTTAAGAACTCTCTGATTCTTACTTACCTAAATCGGTCACTAATTACAATACGACTTGACATGGATAAGACTAAATTTTCAAATCCACTTTGCATTGAATTTGCTACATTTTGGTGATACCCAGCTTTACACTTTTACCTTCAAAGAGACTTCATAAGTGTTACGCTATTTATACTGGCATTCTGTAATTCATGTATAATGGACAATTTCGTGTATAGGCCTGGTTGAAAGAAAGTACTCTTTTATGAAGGACCCGGATTGAATTTGATACTGTAGGTATCGTGTGATATTTGAGATTCACAAGTAATCAAAACTCAAATTGCAGAGATTGTTACACATAATACAATGCTTCTTCATTGAAGAAGGTAATTACGCTTTTTGTTCACAAAACGTAGCGAAAGTGCACAATATCTTTTTTTATTATAAACCAAATTAGGAAGGATATTGGAGATCGACGACTTCCTATATACCGCCGCATGTGACGTCACGTGATATAGTCGACAAACATTCACTCACGAAAAGTTTGTTTTCATATATCCGTCTATCGATGTGGTTGTAAAAATAAGTCTTATCTTGATTTAGTATAAATCATCTATATATAATATAGTGTGATAAAAACTCGAGTATTTACTTGAATGGAGTAAGGCTCATTTCAAAAAGTTTAAATTTTAAGATTTAGTGGATAAGAAGTTTATGAGTCGGTCGGTGAATATTTATATTAAATATTATAGAGTGTTGATAGAAGTATCTGACCTGTATCACCCTACACAGGTGTTCTGTAACAAACATTCAGTATAGCTTTATATACACATAGTACACAGTATGTATGTATTTATTACTTATTATTTTCTTTGCATGGTATTGTCTTCACAGTCCTATTATTATATAAACATTGTGAGGAAATGGAAAAATAAATGAAAAATAAATAAATGTTAGTATATGAGGCCTAACTTATTACTAACATAGCCCACACTTGTGAATTTTAAAATTATTATATGATTACTGCCCATGATGCACTGCTTTGCATCCCTGCCTATGTACAGGATATAACGCCAGGATGACGTCACCCTTCCGAGGGCTCGAGGTTTATACTGACGATAAACGTTGTTGTTGTTGTTGTTTTGTTTTTGTTTTTTGGGGGGTCGTGCTTTACAGCTTTCTTAATTGTCTCAGACTTAACTGTGGCCATTAATAAAGATATAACATTAGCGATGTGTTTTCAACCAACTGAATATTGTGTTTCGATAGGTTTCTTATAAAATGGCGTTTTACTTGAGATCATATTCATGATATCGATAAACCAACTACGAGTTTACAACCATACACTATATATAGTATATAGTATATGTTTGGGTGCGTGAGCGTGTGTGCGTGGTTATATATAAATCTTATATATATCTATATATACTTTATACTATATATATTATATTTATAATACATATAGTGTATACAAAGATATAGATATATAAAGAGCTTGGCATAGCCGTGATAGTTAGGCCTATCCCACGTTAAACTGTTACCATCACAAGGGCGTAGGAACCGGTGGGGCTGGGGGGCGCCAGCCCCCAGTGAAAAATATGGGGGGCGAAAGTATCATTCCGCCCCCCCCCCCCGCTCCGCAAGTCAGAAAACCCCTTTTTCATTTCCAAATGAGAAAAAAATCTCATTTGGAGCACCAAATTGCATTTAAGGCCAGGTGAAAATGCAAAATTCTTTACAAAATGGAGTGGGAGTTGAAGTGTGCTATATTGCACCAAATTGCATCTGAGGCCACCTGGAAATGCAAAAAAAAATCCAAAGAGGGAGGGGGACACCCCCTCCCCTTAGACCCCTCCCCAGGCCGGCCGTCAGTCTTCAGCCCCCCCCCCCCACTCAAAAGTACCTTCCTACGCCACTGTACCATCATATAACGATTCCTTGGAAACTAATAGTCTCTTGCTGTTTGAGACTTACAGTCATCATGTTTGCTAATTTAACCGCTACCGTATGCGATTCTGTGTACTCTCGACAAGGGCGTGAGTAAATAGAAACTGTACGATGACTGTTCGATGCGATTAAAATAAAATGGTATTGTTAGAGTATTTCAAGCCTATAGTGAGTTTGTGGTAGAAAATCGATGCACTGGGTTTGCATATATCTACCAACACGAATATATTGTTAACGTTTATAGTAGGCAGTCTATAGGGAGCTGTATACACATGCAGCAAACTTCATTATGAATGAATTGCTTTCAGCGACTTTCTCGTTTGGGAGGGGGGTCTCGATCTCCATATTCCTATCTTTATCCTTTGAGAATAATCTGGGGGATTAAGTCCTCAGGAATAGAGTTCTTGAAACTATAAATATATATAGGCCTATATATATACATATATATATATATGTATATAGTAAATCAATAAAGAATAACACACCAGAAAAATTCCACTTCTGGTGTGCTATTCTTTATTGATTTACTATATATCTGTCATACCACTTGCTACACATTCAATTCTTATATATATATATGCGTTTACTGCCGAATTTCAGAAATCATTAATAGCCTCATATAATCATTTGTTTGTCTCTCACTCATGTCCATAACTAATTTTCATCATAAAATTTATTTATATAAACTATTATACAAAACCTAAATTTCAAGAAATTTACTTTATCACTTTTACTTACCTCTACGATGGCTTCCCTGTTGATAGTAGGGTTGGTCTACGGTAACCGTATATTCATCGACGTTAGTAGTACCCATAAATGCATTAGTTATCGTTGGTTGCTGAGTTGCACAATCAAAATCACCCTGAGCTTCGCATCTCCGATGGAAGAACATAAAAAGCACCACAAATATAATATTTTTAAAATAAAAATTTCTCGTCTTCTCCAGGTAGTAAGCCATGTTTCACAACCAGTTGCGTTTCCCGTGGAATGTAAACACCGACTCAAACGCCAGAGCTATAGTTCCTGAAACTGTCAGTGTGACAGAGCGACGACTATAGGCTATCGCTAATAAGCGACTAGCACACACGACGTAAAAATTTAATTACGGTCTTTATTTTGATTGGGCGTGTGTCTGAATCATCGTCGTCTGCGAAAAAAAAACCTTGTTGAAGGCTCGTACCGGAGATAATCAGCAAGTTCGAAAACGTTAGGTATAATCCGTTTATCCCCAGCGTGGTACTACAATCATCCCCACAGTGGAAACAGTGAAGACATTAGCGGCATACAGAACGAAAAATAAAAACAATATTGCTGTGGAAGACTGCTGCTGCTTGGAAAGCTCGGAGTGTGGTGTCTGTGTATATGACAGAGCATTTACTTGCTTGCGTAAATGCACAAAAGGTTTTGTATTGTTCCCTGAAGTCGCGACTCGCTTGAATGAACTAGTATAAAAAGGGTTGTACACTGTTGTATTCAACCACACCGTGTGCGTCACGTATAGAACCTTTCACTAAACTGTCGCGGTTGTTATAGATGTAATTTGTTTTTTTATTCAGAGGTATTATGAATCACCAGAAATATCGACTTGTAAGTTCTCACATTTACAAGGTCAAGGAATTGCATGCTTGACTCTTGACAAATGCCAAGAAGTTGTTGGACTAAATCCACCGTGTCGGTATATAATTTACATGCGAAGGTCTTTTATTACAGGAATTGAATACTTCCTGCGTTTTCAACTCAAATTGTACATCAGGACATTGGAACAAGCGGAAATCTGGATAAAAAATACTGACAATAACATGTATTCATTTATGCAACATGTCTTCGCACTTCGACCACTAAGTGAATGACCTCACGTGTGACGTCACACTTACGTGTAAAGTTTTCTGTTTTGTTTGTTTGGGTTTTTTTCTTTGGGAGAGTGGGGCGGGGGTTAGGGGCAGTGAGCGATTTGGGTAAGCTTCACCGCTAAAATTACTCACAGGTGGTTTGTATAATAATAAGTATTGTCGACACAGTTCGAAAAACAGTTATGAATTATAAATATTCCAATCGTGGGCTTGTAGCGAGGTTAAATTTTGCTATCTATAAAGATATTCAGTATAATATACAATTTAGAAATAATTGTAAACACCGCAAACAAGTCAGTCGTTTTGTATAGGCCACGAGACAGGTTTGAGATTGGATGAAGGTGGGGTGGGGTAGGGTGGGGAGGAGCCACACCAATGGTCAGTGGTCTTGAAATAACCCGAGTGCGTGGGATATGTGATTGTATGTTTGTGTTTCTTGCAACTTAATAAAGAAGAATTTCAATGATCCTGGAAGTAATATAAAAGACTCCCCGATGGCAGTCTTCAAACTTACTTCATGTTTATGTTTATCATTATTCCTTTGTTTTTGTTTAATTATATATTTGGATGAAGGTAATAATCGGTAATATATGATTCATTGCTGTTATCTCATTATGTAACATCGACATTTTTAAAAGTGATACAGAAATAAACCAAACTTCAAAGCAAAGTTGGAAACCAAATGGTAACGTGCCACCCCCCAAACATAAATAAGCCAAGATATGTTCTTGTCACTTAAAAGAAAATAGTCAATTTCTTTGCAAACACTACATGAAAGGTTAAAATATTTTTTTATGATAACTAAAAGCCATCACAAAAACTAGAAGTTAAAGTTTAATGCTGTGACGACAAGATACATCCCGGTATAGTTAAGTCCTACACTGTTAACAGGTATAGTATAAACATATCGCAATACCTGAAAATATGCCAACTAAAATGGTAAATAGTTTTTTATTAAACTACGGGACATCGTGTACAAGTTTGTGAAAATATCCACACAAATATGATTACAATTTTGCATAGTTTCACTGAACGTATATGATCTTATCCTTTCTTTGGAATGACAAAACTGAAACCAAGATAAAGCGGTGAACAATTTTTAGCTGTATATTGTATGTATATATGCTTGTGTAATAATGCAGCTCGTTAACCTTAATATTTGTTTATTCCAGTTATTTTTTTATTAGTTGTCATAGTGACCAAAAAATTCCCCACACAAAAACAAAGTTCTAAAATCATTCGTAAATCGTATCTGAGGTATAGGGAGAAATTTGTGCATATCGAGGTCGCTGTTTCTGTATTCTCTTCTTGGAAAGATTTGCGCTCTCTGCGCACAAGGTTAGGTGACGGATGTATTGAATTCGATCGTGGGGAAGTAACTCGTGGGAAGTAACTGCATGATAGAAGTCAATAACAAGTCTTGTATAAAACAAACAATATTCCGATCGATCTGCCAAGGACTATTCCTTGTTTCCGTGAGCTGTTTACTTGGCAGTAATTGAAAGTAGGTATATATCTATCACAGAAAAAGATAAATGTAGGGCTACAACGGCCAAGAGGTTAACCTCAAAGATACAACAAATCGTTCAGAAAACGAGCCATATATCATGTGATTTGTTTGGTTGTTTTAAAGCACCATTCACGTTTACCTTGGTTTGTTAAAGAATAAATATAAATCAAATTCACAGATGATGTGAAAATAGGGAGGATTCAAGATGTGCATAAGTTAGAGGATGCTAAAGAAAGCACAATTATCCAATAGGGTTATTAGTAAGAACCGTCTGGGAGCTGCAATAAGTTGCTCCTCTCATTACTCAAACTAAACGATGACATTTTCGAGTGCCTTTTGATCATCGCCATTTATGCCGGTAAACATTGTCTATTTTCGGGTCAAAAATAAAGCACCCTTTTAAGCATATATAAGCTCAGTGCTGGGCCCTAACTTAGATCATATTTACATGGCGAGTGTTCCTCGTTAACTATGACGTTATGGGATAGGGCGAACCCGAGTATAATTATGTCACCGATCCCTCTGTTTGATTTTTTCCTTTTTCCTTAGGTTTATAATGGAAATAAGAATTCATTTCTTTTATCCCATATTCCTCGGCCCACTTGCTCACCCCGGACGGTGGGGCTGTATCCACTGACCCTCTCTAGGGGGCCCTTTGACCATAGGCGTAGGAGCCTGATTTGATTTGGGGGGGGGGTGGGGGTGTAACGACTTGCCCGAAAAATATAACCCACAGTTGTTCGCGCGCTCCGCGCGCGTTCAACATGTTAATGTGCATATAGGCATCCATCGGTTATTACATCACATAGGCTACCAATAACATACAATCAGTTTCCGTGTTATTACCCTTCCATATTGGTTACTATTATTTGGGAAGTCGTTACAATAATAGGCCTAATGATAATAATAATTTCGGTTTAACCATTGAAAAACACATTGCAAATTATTCTTCTTTCAAGAGGTGCCCGCAAAATCTCAGCATATTACCCGAATTTTCACCCCCCAAAAAAATTGGTTGGGGGCTGCAGCCCCCCCCCCCGCCTCCTACGCCTATATGCCTTTGACCACCCCTCAGCCCCTAAGTCGATCATTATAGCCTGTGCGAACTGTCGTACACTCGGAATTCTTACTCAAACATCTAGTACTCCATAAACAAGGTTACAATGATGTAAAAGACTTTTGTAACAATTTCACCTCAATCAACGGATGGAAAATCTACAAAAGATGGAAACTGTAGACATATTTTTTTTTTATGAGTGACTCACGTAGATGTAAGCTATATATACAGGAAGCAAGGATTACATTCATACTATAATATATATATGGGGGGGGTGGGGGGAACGCGATCGAATATCTCATAAGAGCTATAGCAGGAACAACCGTGTTGCTTATTCTTCGTGTGAATTTTACATTTGCAGTTTGGAACACTCAACAGGATATGTTGAGTGGTGATAGGCCTAGCCTAGTTAGGCCTAACATAATGACATATAGGAAAATTTTTCTGCTTGTCTTTAGTCATTGTTTCCCCCTTGTAGTTTGTATATTCCGTGTATTACCGAATTGACGTCTTATGCGTTTTGTTTACCTATAGCTATATGACAGTGTACGTTGTGTTCATATCTTTACGCTTCGTCATGTAGAACTCAAACTATTCACAATACAAGGTTTGTGCTATCTCTTTTGTTTGGCATAAGAATACCTTCAGACTAGTGGTATTTGGATTCCTGGTAATATAGACCGTGGGGCATAAGGCAAAAATCCCTTTAGTTTTTGAGTTCCGTAGTCCACCTCTGGGGGCAACATAATTTCTTAATAAAAGTGTTGCTTAGAACACCCTAAAATAACCAGAATGAAAACATTTCATGGTTCCTTGCTGCTGTTCATTAGTTCCATTCATAGGGAAATTTCTAACAAAGCCCTAATACAACAACAGTAATTTATGCTCACAAACTTTTGTTGCCAAAGTAATGCTAAGCCCTGATATCAATTGCAACACACATCAGTGTGTGAAGACTATCTACCATTATCATCATACCAAGTTTGACGAAATTCCGACTAGTAATAGTAGCCAAGTAATTGCAATTTGTAGTATTTCACGTTTGACCCCATGACCTCATTAATATTCATGAAATGAGCACCAAAATCAACAGGGTTAATGTACTTACTATGGGCCACCCACTCACCAAGTATGGTAATGATTGGTCATTCCCTTGTTGAGTTATTGTGCAAACAAACTTTTCATAACAAAATAATGCTAGGCCCCCCCACCCCCCCCCCCCCTTATAAACATGCATGATATCAATTGCAACACACGTCAGTGTGTGGAGACTATCTACCAATATCATCATACCAAGTTTGACGAAATTCCAATAAATAGTAGCCAAGTTATTGCAACTTGGGAGTTTTTCACGTTTGACCCGTGACCTCATTAATATTTTTTAACTTTGACCTCGTATAACTTCGCACACGAAGGTCACACGGGGGTCAACCTATTGACATTTATGATCAGAAGGCACCTTTGACATCTGAAAATAGCATCGAAACTGTAAAAATCCCCAAAACACGAAAGGCCACAGAGGTCAAATTGAGGTCAAGGGTCACCCAGATGCGGGTCGACAACTGGATTACATTGAAGCAACTCCCAACCTTAACGGACAGTTCGTTCTCAAGTTATCACAAAAATACTAGTTTTTTTATCATTAATTGACCTTTGGTGACCTCGGATCACATGACCGTTAAGTTTGAAAATATTCCCCTATACCATTTGCAACTTGTCCCAAAATATCAACCGTGTCACACCTTGGAACTGAGAGTTATTGCATTAAATGTCTGAAAATTAACTTTGACCTCGTATAACTCCGCACACGAAGGTCACACAGGGGTCAACTCATTGACATTTATGATCAGAAGGTACCTTTGACATCTGAAAATAGCATCGAAACTGTAAAAATCCCCAAAACATGAAAAGGTCACCAGAGGTCAAATTGAGGTCAAGGGTCACCCAGATGCGGGTCGACAATTGGATTAAATTGAAGCAGCTCCCAACCCTAACGGACAATTCGTTCTCAAGTTATCGCAAAAATACTAGATTTTTATCATTAATTGACCTTTGGTGACCTCGGATCACATGACCGTTAAGTTTGAAAATATTCCCCTATACCATTTGCAACTTGTCCCAAAATATCAACCGTGTCACACCTTGGAACTGGGAATTATTGCACTAAATGTCTGAAAATTTACTTTGACCTCATATAACTTCACACACAAAGGTCACCTGGGGTAAACCTATTGACATTTTTGATTGGTGAGACGTGAATATAGCATCAAAACTGTAAAAATTCAAACATTTTTTTCTTTGCCCATTTTCTCACCCAAAATACTAGTTTTTTAACATTAATTGACCTTTGATGACCTCGGATCACATGACCGTTAAGTTTGAAAATATTCCTCTATACCATTTGCAACTTGTCCCAAAATATCAACCTTGTTACACCTTGGCCCTGGGAGTTATTGCATTAAATGTCTGAAAATTAACTTTGACCTTGTATAACTTTACACACAAAGGTCACCCGGGTGTCAACCCATTGACATTTTTGATCGGAAGGTACCTTTGATATCCAAATCTAGCATCAAAACCAAACATTTTCTTTTTCGCCCGTTTTCTCCCAAACTAAGCACCTTTTTTCTAATGTGACCTTTGACCTTTTGACCTTGGTTTCCAATGTAGTTTGATCTGCTGATTCCAAAAATCAACACGATAAGTCTGTACAGCCATCCTAACTCCGACCGAAAACTTTGACCACTTATAAGTTCGCACACAAAGGTCACACGGGGGTCAACCTATCGATATTTATGATTGGAAGGTACCTTTGACATCTGAAAATAGCATCGAAACTGTAAAATCCCCAAAACATGAAAAGGTCACCAGAGGTCAAATTGAGGTCAAGGGTCACCCAGATGTGGGTCGACAATTGGATTACACTGAAGCAACTCCCAACCCTAACGGACAATTCGTTCTCAAGTTATCGCAAAAAAACTAGTTTTTTATCATTAATTGACCTTTGGTGACCTCGGATCACATGACCGTTAAGTTTGAAAATATTCCCCTATACCATTTGCAACTTGTCCCAAAATATCAACCGTGTCACACCTTGGAACTGGGAATTATTGCACTAAATGTCTGAAAATTTACTTTGACCTCATATAACTTCACACACAAAGGTCACCTGGGGTAAACCTATTGACATTTTTGATTGGTGAGACGTGAATATAGCATCAAAACTGTAAAAATTCAAACATTTTTTTCTTTGCCCATTTTCTCACCCAAAATACTAGTTTTTTAACATTAATTGACCTTTGATGACCTCGGATCACATGACCGTTAAGTTTGAAAATATTCCTCTATACCATTTGCAACTTGTCCCAAAATATCAACCTTGTTACACCTTGGCCCTGGGAGTTATTGCATTAAATGTCTGAAAATTAACTTTGACCTTGTATAACTTTACACACAAAGGTCACCCGGGTGTCAACCCATTGACATTTTTGATCGGAAGGTACCTTTGATATCCAAATCTAGCATCAAAACCAAACATTTTCTTTTTCGCCCGTTTTCTCCCAAACTAAGCACCTTTTTTCTAATGTGACCTTTGACCTTGGTTTCCAATGTAGTTTGATCTGCTGATTCCAAAAATCAACACGATAAGTCTGTACAGCCATCCTAACTCCGACCGAAAACTTTGACCACTTATAAGTTCGCACACAAAGGTCACACGGGGGTCAACCTATCGATATTTATGATTGGAAGGTACCTTTGACATCTGAAAATAGCATCGAAACTGTAAAATCCCCAAAACATGAAAAGGTCACCAGAGGTCAAATTGAGGTCAAGGGTCACCCAGATGTGGGTCGACAATTGGATTACACTGAAGCAACTCCCAACCCTAACGGACAATTCGTTCTCAAGTTATCGCAAAAAAACTAGTTTTTTAACATTAATTGACCTTTGGTGACCTCAGATCACATGACCGTTAAGTTTCAAAATGTTTACCTAACCAGTTCACAACTTGTCCCAAAATATCAACCTTGTCGCATATTGGCACTGGGAGTTATTGCAGTTTTAGTATTTGGGGGTTTTGGACCATAACTGACCTTTGGTGACCTTTGTGGGCACCAAAAACAATAGGGTTCATCTACTCACTATGGGCCACCCACCCACCAAGTTTGATCATGATCAGTCAATCCCTTGTTGAGTTATCGTGCATACAAGCTTAAGCGTCACACACACACACACACACACGCACACACACGCCAACCTGAATACATAGGTTCCTTTGCTTTTAGCAAGGAACCAAAAATCACTTTGTTCCACCAAAATTTCGCGGACGTTAAGGAGAAAATGGCGGTAAAAGAATACTGGAAATAAAGGGCGCCCTCTATTTTTTCAAACTAGCATTAACACCTCTACATTTAAATGGAATTGACCTAACTCTTTTAGAAATGTCTAGATCTATTAGAAAGTAACATAATAAATGTCAATAACAGGTTTGGGGTTATAACCACACATATATTCAGTTTGTCCATACACACTCATAGTTTAAAAGCAAGCTTACACATAATGTAGATTCGAGGATTGACATAACTTAATGTGTGAACATGAAATGCAATGTTAATGTTACCTTAAATATGCCAGTAGTTATGCCAGTGGTGCACCTTTAATAACTATTCCTTCATTTTCTCACAGCATGTGCTATATGGAGAATGAGATTGAAGATCAACGACACAGACATTGTCAATGTGACAATTGTTAAGCTTAAATGTTCACTCTGAAAAGGGTATTTACAACCGATTTATGTGATGTTATAGTTTAGAAACATTGCAATTGGTACCATGAACTTTTTCTGGGGGTACAATTATCCTGAACTCATCCCTTCAAAATTTGTTTGCATAAATGATGATACTATTGAGTTAAACTTTCTGCTACCTTCTTCTGCCTTCTGCTACCTTCATTCCTTGAATTGACCACAACATAAAAGTAATTACAATATGGCATTGCAATATTTTTTAATTGACCAGAGACACAAAATTCTGATGGGGAAGCCCCCTCGAGTGCCAATACCCCATGGCTTTGCCAATTCTTGATTCTAACTTCATGCTACAAAATACAAACACATGAGAGCTCTCAAACTTAACATATAAATGGCTAGATTTGCAGAAAGTCTGCCTGGGCACAGCTTACACAGTCAAACATTATCATGGCTGTTCCAAGACTAAAAACTAGTTATTCCATCTGATCATCTTCGTCTGTGTCCAAGTCTTCTTCAATCTCAAGTATCATCTGACTGATGTTTTCACACCCCTTGCATTGGCATAAATCTGTGCATGGAAGGCCGAAGGATACACAGCAACTGTCTCCTGCATTTGGTAGTTGGCACATGTTTTTCTTACATGAGCAGTTCCCAAGTTCAATTATGCTTTCAGGAGCAGGTGGGAGGCTCATCCAATGAATGGCAAGGTGTCCATCATCAAATATCCATTCATGTTCACTAGGAGATGGTAAGTCTTGATTCTTCATTAAGCTTAGTTTCTAAATTCTTGCCTGGAAGTTGGCACGAAGGATATGTTGATGAAGGGCATCATTATTTGGAGGCATTGTACTCTCCATCCTGTTGGCTTTCTTAAACATATCAAACCGCACGTCGTTGACTGAAGTTACTCCATTTGACCATACAGCTTGTAGACGAATTTTTCAACGGCAAGGAAATTGACTTCATCAACTGTAAAGGAGTCACCCAACATCTTTAATGACTTTGCAGATTCTGCATCACCTTGTATGTGTCTCAAGGCTTTCACTTTTCCCTTCAAGAAAAAGGCACTTACTGAATCACATCTTGGCTTTCTTAACCATTTCAATTCTGGTTGCATCCGTAAATCTCTGATAGCATTTCCTGTGAAATCCACAATTAGTTGGAACTGGAAGTGCAGGTAGGAAGGCTGACTGTAGATCACAATTTTGAAAATGTAAAAACTTAATGGCAGTTTTTCCATTTTCAGTGTGAGGATGATCCTTTCAGATATCCATGCATTTTAGGAAAGGATCCCAAGTCTTGGGAGTGAACTTCTTGTAAATGTCACTGACATCTACATTGGATGGTGTATGACACATGGTTCTTCACCCCTATCATGATCAGTTGAGGTTGGTTCGGTCATAGTTGAAAGACCTACAAGGGAATGTAAATAAGCAATAGTTTAATTACTTTGCTATAGAAAAATGAGTCGACTACCTGTATTTAAGGTTTGCAAAAATAACAGAGTTTGGTCTACATAACTCGGTAACTGTCTTGATTTGTCAGGCATAGCAAAATTGATTTGATGTGGTTAGGTAAATTTCCAATATATACCCTGAAAATGAAAACACGTTTTACTGAATACAATGGGTTGATTATTGACAAAGCTTTTCGATAGAGGTAGTGTGACTTTGATAGTTTCCAATCCAAACTATGTCTTATATGCGACCAGGTTATTGCATCTCAATTGTCAAACCATAAAAGCTGTCTACTTTTCAATAGTCCTTAAATGTAAAGCAATTTCATACCGCCTTAGACATGTTGTCACAAATCAGTCTATATTTATTCCAACAGTGTACACAATTGGAAAACGAGACTGCTCAAACAGTAGCCCACAGTCATTACTATTACTAAACGATATAGTAAAAACAAGACATCAGTTTTATCCTAGTGCAATTCAGTTTAATATACATGGGACAAGTACTTCTATTCCTTCTTTTGACTACTGGTCAATGCTAGTTGTAGAAGGCCTAGGCCTAGCTTACATGTAGGGGAGGGCCTCGGTGTGATTAGCTTAACCGAATTTCACCCTCATGCCAAAAGTTAAATAACAAAACAAATTGATGTTATCTAGTTGTAAATATACATATAGTATACACAAAGATTACGATACGAAAGCATGTGACTTTACCTACGTACACTAGCAGCCTCTGCGAATAGTCACCATGTTAATGATTAACGTTAGTCTATCACTCAATTTGTCCTAATGTCATTTTCAATCTTCTTTTAGTTGACGGACTATAATGTAGACAAGCCTTGTTTTTAGCTTCCAGGGGTCATAAAAATGTAACTTTACTACCCACAAAGCTCAAGAGTATGAAAAAGTTAGGCAAATACTGAGTAAAAATGTCAGTAAACACGGGCAAATCGTACACTAATGACTCAACATTTAAGATTGAACCGTTTTCGCGAAACTAGCTGTTCCAGTGTCCATCCTATGAATACTTGCCAAACGTGATTCGGCTGTGTAAATACGAACTTCGAATGATGATTTCAACTTTATTTCATATGAAAAGAACCTGAAAAGTACTCACCATTGGGTAAATAGGTATGTTGTTTTCAGGTCATATCGGTACATCTATCAAATTTGAAAAACTTGGACGAACGAACTTGTTTTCGTACGCAAAATATGGACGTTTCAACATAACTATGTGATAGCCATGCTGATTTGTGTGTGCTTATTGTCATGTGATTGTCATTTGGCAGTAATGCTGCTTTGCGATTGGTGTATACGGACTTAATCCTACCTTTCAAAGAGAGAGTTTCCAAGTGCTTTCGTGCACAAAATAGTACCAAGTTTACCGAATAACTAAAAAACGTGCGCAAATTTTTCGTGGAACAAAGCGGATTTACGAATAATATAATTTTTGTGAATTTTTGAGAGTAAATTTGAGTTGCCCCTCTGACTGGACTACGGAACTGCAAGAAAAACGGCTTTGCCCTACGGTCTAATAATAGCTAAAAAAAACAGTCAAAGAGAGAGAGAAATATCTAAATAAGGAAGCCTTGGTGACTGAAAGAAAGGGAAAGAGGCAAGTTGCCAGTTTATAACAAACCATCAAGTACCGCACTTGTATTTGGGTACACTAGTGTACTGAAGGGGTTATATATAAAGTTTCAGAGTATAACCCGCAATAACGATCGTTCCCTCCAATGTATGTATTTTTAGATCCGCCTGCAATCAGGAACTTGCGAAGAAGCCTCATTGGATTATCAAAGCCGCAAGCTAACCGAAGTCAATCTCCGATAGATTCATACTTTAACGTCCATGATTATGAATTGTCAATTGACAAGAACTCTGTAACTGGACGACATACATTAATCTTGGAGTGACTCGAACTTCTCGGGACCTTTATATGATTGGAAGGCACCGGCGTTAACCACTGAGCTAACCCTCCTCTGTTTCCATTGTTTCTCTGTTTCCATGTTTCATATTAATTTACATATATATAATTATTTCTATCAATAAAAACCGAATTTCTCATGATCCCTTCCCCTCCAAATCCTGGGTTGTATCGCATGAAACAGTTGGGGCGTGATCCCTGGTTAAACGGTATGCAACGTATACATACTGTGTGGATTCTGTCTGGCTCCCCCAGCGAAGAAATGGCTATATCAGGGTTGTCCAACCTTTTGCAGAGGAGGGCCACATGGAACGATCGTGATGAAGGAGGGGGCCGCATAAACCCTATGCTCGATGTTTCGATTTTTTGCCCGAAGCCCAAGGCAACAAAATGTGAGCACTGCGCGCGGGCGCACTGATTTATTTTCCTTCCTGATGAAACAGATGAATACAGTTCAGCCGCCCCCCCCCCCACTGAGAGAGTGTCACACAAACTGACCTGTATGCAGTTTTTTGGACCCAGAATGTTCGAATGATTGATTATATAGCTTCAATTGTTATCAATAAATCTGCTCACTAAAATTTCGCACCGTAGAGCATCTCTGGCGGGCCGGACGCAACCCTGCGGCGGGCCGGATTGTGGCCCGCGGGTCATAGGTTGGACAACCCTGGGCTATATCATAGGGTTGGATAGTTCTGTTGGTATATAGAGCGCTAGGCTTGCTACCCAGAGGTTACTGATTCGAATCTACTTTTTAGCCGTAAATTTCGTTGTTCTTTAACATTGTCTAATATTTTCCAGTCATATTTTTCCATTATTAATTTACATACATAGAATATTACAATCGTGAGATGCTGCACTGACAACGTATTACCTCGAGATCGTTATCTGCTCACATATTATGTAAGCAGTTCACGATAATGCAGGGGCGTATCCAGGGGGGCGCAACAGGCGCGCGCCCCCCCTATTAGCCGTCACCAAAAAAAAAAAAAGTTTAGCAAAAAAAAAACAAAAATTGATGATGACCTTTATGTGAGATGTCGGTGATCGCTCAACCCCCCCCCCCCCCTCCCGTATGCTTTATTTTTTGTTTGCAAAAACAAGGTTCTGGCGAAGTTCGGCGGCATAATAGTTTTAGAAACATAGATGGTAATTGTGTTTGTATTATCACTATAAACACTAAGTGACATGCCAGCCATACTAAATTGTGCATTTTGTGTCCATATTTACTGGAAATGTTGCTTATTATTAAGGTCGAAAAATGGATCACATATGGCCATGGGCGGCGATCCTGGGTGGAGGGGGATATATCCCCCCATGAAAATGGGTGGAGGGGATGCACCATATCCCCCCCCCCCCCCCCCACCAAATGCCAGGGATAAGAATATTTTCATGCCTACATTTATGCATCTTCGTTAATGTACGGCTCTTTTTTAGCTTCATTTCTCGCCTACCATAAACGCAGTGCGATCTTTTCAAATAAAGCGTCTTTATAAAGCAAAAATAGTTGACTGTAGGCTTCATTGGCCCTATAACAACAAAATGTATTATTGCGCCCACGGTATTGATATAGTACATATATGCACCCTCATAGTATTCATATAGGCCCTATAGTAGGCCTACACACGTACATGTTCCCTCGAACAGCTGAGAATCTCATGTAACCAGGGTAATGCTTAATACTGGTTTCACCTGGATGCCCTAGCAATCGGTACCTAGGAATGTAACTATGTGTAATTGTGTATTGCATGTGTATAGGCCTGTAATAGCCTGCATGAGGCCATTTTCTTCATCGAATAATATAAAAGAGCTCTCGAACATTCTAACGTTGCGCCTGAAACAAGATTGACAGGGGCAATTTTCCCAAAATAACACCCGAAATTAAAAAAAAAGTATTTTGGATCCTGATTATGAGATATTTCGGACATGACATCCCTATTTTAAAGTTGGGTATATGCCGCTTGGAAACCTCGGGAAGTGCCGTTTCCGGCCATCTAGAGGGTTTGTTAATCCCAAAATTTTCTTGTACGCTTCGCTTAGATAGTCAACAAGGTCATATCCCCCCCCCCCACTCGGAAGTACGGATCGCCACCCATGCATATGACACCATTTTGCATTTCAGCCCTTCTTCGAAAGCAAAAATTGCACACCCCTCCCCTTAGACCCATCCCCCAGGACGGCGATCATTCATGCCTGGCGCCCCCCCCCCTATTGGAAAATCCTGGATACGCCCCTGTAATGATTTCAATTATGCTTGGTGTTCAAGTATACTATTCTTTCTGTATTGAATTTATAGTGACTCCCCCACCCCACCGGGCCCCTCACCCTCCCCTTCATTACTAGATATGTTAACATAATTACAAGTGTTTCCAAAATATCACAACAAACTTTTAGGTCTAAGGTGTGAGCTTTTTGGTTTCGATGATAATCGTAACCTATGCAGTCATCCGTTGTCATAGTAACACAGACTGGGGATTGTAGGCCTTTGAATTTTGGTTACATCAGTCGATACCTCTAATTTTTAACATTGTGTAATACAGGTCCTTTAAAAATATTGTTCGAATTAAAAGGGAACAAAAATATATATATTTTGAACTTCAAACACCAATTTTTTTGTTGGAAATAACCAGTCATCAAGTAATGCAACCTCAATTCAGTAAAAAAAAACAACACTTGTAATACTGCACAAAGGAGAAGTAAACTGGTGTGATGACTTAGCTGAAATGACAATCAACCCCAAAAATATATTTATAAACGCACAATGATGTCTGCGGTTCAGTGTGCACAAAGTACAGAACACTGTCACGGATCGCTTATTTTCTAAATGGATGTGATAAAAGATCGTGTATACACACCACCGTTAGCTTACATGGTTTACACAAAATTTACAGTGTTTTGTGTACAGTTTAAACAGTATACAACATCATATAGAAATAATACATGATGTTTACGCAAAGCTACTCTTCACGATTAGTATTAAGCGATATCAAGGAATTCTCTATAAAAATAGAAACATAAATGAGTAATAATCATCAATAAATAGAAAGGTGTCGAAACCGTTCCTACATGTAGAGGATTTCGGAAATCTTCTGTGTTTGCAGATTGTCATATCACCTTCAGACGTATGTGTTTACTTGTTGACAAATTCATTGATGGGAGAGTGATAAACACTAACACATCTGTAATTAAATACAGAGCTACCAATTTGGCTTTAAAGCTTTTTATTTACGAGCAGGTTTTCTGCAAACTGTAAGGAACTCGCTATTCATTGGGTGTTTATGAATAGAACCGTATATATCTCTTAAACAGACAGAGGGGTATACATAGGCCTACTCAAGTACCATATTGTGAGTATTACATTATACGACATATTAATTTCTTAATTCACATTTTAGTGTTTGACACCACTATATGAATAGAACCACAGATCTCTTAGACGGATTGAGATGTACACACAACTTAATGTGTGAGCATTGCATATATCGATCTCTGAGTCAGATTGAGAAAAATCCAGTTACAGTATGTGTGGCATTACCACGAACTGATGTTTTCGTTTAATTGAGAGGTATCCAGCTATGAATGAGTATTACATTATCGCATATCTCGACCTCTCAGTCATATTAATTGATACCCAGTTATATGTGAGTATAACATTACCACATATATCGATCTCTCGGTCAGATCAATAGATATCCAGTTATGTGTGAGTATAACATTACCACATATATCGACCTCTCGGTCAGATCAATAGAAATCCAGTTATGTGCGAGTATAACATTACCACATATATCGATCTCTCGGTCAGATCAATGGACGTCCTGGTATGTGTGAGTATAACATTACCACATATATCGATTTCTCGGTCAGATCAATAAATAGCCAGTTATGTGTGAATATAACATTACCACATATATCGATCTCTCGGTCAGATCAATAGATAGCCAGTTATTTGTGTGAGTATAACATTACCACATATATCGATCTCTCGGTCAGATCATAGATGTCCTGGTATATGTGAGTATAACATTACCACATACATCGATATCTCGGTCAGATCAATAGATATCCAGTTATATGTGTGAGTATAACATTACCACATATATCGATCTCTCAATCAGATTATGAGAGTTATACAATTAGGCTATATGTGTACATGCCATGATGGGAGAGAGATACTGAAATTTGTTGTACACATTCATAAGGATACTGATTATAATCTCGCTATAACATGCACAGCTAATAAATGTATACAGAACTGCACTATTACAACTTTTATCTCAAAGTATTATGATGAAAAGAAAAATATAGCCTATATATGTACATGTGTATATATATATATATATATATATATATATATATAGAAAAAATCGTACAGGCTTTAAAAGTTAAATTATATCACGTCAGTGTTTGTCAGGAAGGTTAATCGACATTGGCAACAAGCATCCGTCAATGTCTTTCTCTATTCATCAGTCCTATATATAATGAACGATGTAATTTGTTAAACAGCATTCGCTGTTGTATCCAAAGCTGCTGCAGGGTGTGGACTGTGACAGTTGCCTTGCTATATATTTCCTCTGATAACAATTAGATGGTAAACAATGTCTTTCACAATCGTGTTATTGTAAACCTTGCGTATAGCTGTTGTCAAGGAGATATCTAAATATATTGAACAAACGTAGCCATTAATGTAATATCAGATTCATTACACTGTGGGACCAGGGAATTGTTCCATAACAACTCCCTGGTGGAACTATCCATTTGTATACTGTTTCCAGTTTTTGTTAGTTATTTCCTGAGCGATAACAAAGGAAAAGGGCTCACTCGGTCACTTCACGAAATATATAAAGTGCTAGTATCGATCGAGTAGAAGAAAACGTTGAATTCGTGGGTTCCCATACGAAAGTATTCTTAATAATAAATATTACAAATTCATGACATTCCAAACATTTGAGCTTACTCTACACTAAAAAATGAGCTTCGAGTTGTTGAGATGGACTTTATATATGAGGAAGTCTTTTTACAGAAATCCAGCCTACTGATTTCCGCTTCTTTGTTGCAGTTCATAAATTTTAGGAACTGGCGTATATAACTATATCGATAGGTATTAATTGAATGGAAAAGAGCTCTAACAACTCAGTTATCCAGTACTTGGCGGCGATTCGTATATAGCATATTTTTGTTTTGGTGGCACCAGAGGTAAATGCCAGAAGTCACTGGTTTGACTCCCCTTCTAGCCATAAATTTCTTTGGTTGGCTAAATTTTCCCAGTCCGTTTTCCATTATTCATTTACTTGTGTAGTATTAAGTGAAGTAATAAAATGGCCTGTTTCCGCCCTTCAAGGATATTTATATACCATTGTTTTGCATGGTGGTGTTCATGTACGTATAGATGCAAGCGTGGTGTATGTATGTATGTATCTATGTACGTATATCATCGATATTGAAATCATGTACACCAATAACATCATGTGAATAAAGTATCAAGTAGTGGGTGGTGAGAGGATACCCCGCATTCCGCAACAGGAGATCTAACTTCCTTTTATCAATTTCAATAACAGTTCATTTCTGCAATAGGTCATATGGAGGCTGGTGAGAACTCTTTGAAACACGTATCTGTGGCATGATTGTTGGTATTCACATAATTATATTCACACCGTACCTTTTATATGCACGTATAGAACTTTCAGAATAACAAAAAATCTCTAAAACATGATGCATTCCACACTAATGACAAATACAACACAATGTGCCGTACAGACGAATAGCCTTATATGAGCATGATGCGTGGGCATTATATAAGATATTGAATGCTAGATACCTTTTAACGAAAAAATCACCAAGATGGACCATGAATGATGCAAACGTCGCTTAACCGCATGAACTGATACTCTCTCAGTCGAAGTCCTCTTAATTAACTACACCGTGATGATTGGCACAATCTGATTATGGTATAGGCCCGTATGTGGAGCAGTATGCAGATAGAACACACGATTTTAACCAACTATGCAGGAAAATATACTATTGCCAAAAGAAAGCGAACATGCTCGAGTTTGTGATATATTTTGGTCATCCTTTAATTCCACCTAAATAGAACCGATATTTTACAGTATTATTACTAATTTCAAACGAGTTGCATTGAAATTTCTCTTCTATATGCAGGACGAAGGCCTCTCGCCAGCAAAACCTAAGCGCTTGTGAAAAATAGGGGACCATTCTACCCCCCCCCCAGTGTAGGGGCCCTGCTGCATCAACGTCAACCCTACTATCGATCAATAGACAATAAACCAGTATAAATGAGGGCGCAAGTCTCGAACTAAAAACAAATGTTATTTTTTTATGTTGTGAAATGTTGCGCATATTTAGAGGCCCGAAGAAAAACTGCCGAGTACAGATCGGCTCCCCTTTCAGTTAAAAGCAAAGAGTCATGACTCGTATACATTTGACACGCAAGTACAGGTGAAGCCAATACACGCGCGCGTCTGCAGACGTATACGTTTTTCTCACACTGTTCCAATGTTTTCTTCTTAGTACAGATAAGGAACCGTATCAGTAGGATAAAAGAAGAACTCAAGCACAATTTTGATGTTTAAGTTAGATGCAATGGCAGGGAGTATTTTTAACAAGATATATTGGGTGTGGAAACTGAATGGAAGTAAAATCATTCCGGAATATCACAATTAATTTGCAGTTAAGATGTACTTTATATGTGGTGCATAAAATAATATCCCTACTATACTGGCAAAATTTACAGTTCGATTTTATGAATTAATAGAGCTAGAACTCTCACTCCATAGTAGGGAAACGTACCAACCATACAAGATCATGCACGGTGCACCCGGGTAGGTGCTACTAACATATTATTTAACCCTTTGTCAGTGCGAAATGATAAGCGGCTCCGTGTAGAGTTCGGCATTTTAGAGAGAGTTGCGACATGAGCGTTCCGAAAAATTCAGGTCACGTGATGAATGGAGCCATTTGGTTTCCAAATATGTTTCTGTCATTGTACATGCACATGTATGTATGTATGTGTTTTTTAGATCCTCCTGTAAGCAGGAACTCGCGAAGAAGCCTCATTGCCAAGTCAGTCTCCTACATTCATATTTAACGCCCATGATTATGAATTGTCAACAACTCTGTCACTGGACGACATAGCCTACATTAAACTTGGAGTGACTCGAACTCGGGACCTTATGATTGATTGGGAAGGCACCGGCGTTAACCACTGAGCTAACACTCCACATCGATTGCCAACAGCACAAACATTAAACTTTACCGTTTGGAATGATGTTGCACCTCTGGGTGCTTCAATGGGAAATAATCTATGGGAGAACAATCGCCGATCGGATTGAATCCAACTTCCTCGTCGTAGCTTTGTCGCGTATGTATAGTATATGCCAAGGCATACTTCTAAGGTTTGGCTAGGCCATAGCACACAGAACGTCAGTCCTATGTTATATCTAGATCCGTGGACAACAGAACGCCACTATAACGGATCTGTACTGTAAAACTGAGAATAATTGCTTAAGTTTGGAAGTTAATGGTGTTTAGATTTACTTTCTGTCTCATATAAAGCTTGATCTACATGGACCCTGGTTGCTATTCGAACATTTACTGCACGGGCCTTATAGACTACGTACGGCGCTCCCTCCATGTTAGGCGTTTTTTTTTACGAACGGTAAGGAGATTTGTGTTGCTAAGGAACAACGAATCCTGTCGTCTGCTTTTCGTTTTTGAATATCTTGTGCAAAGCCATGATAAGCTTCGTGCGTTCCAGTCGCAGGAAACACCACAAAATGGAAATTTTGGAATTGAAAATTGCATTGAAATTATGTACTACTTAGCCAAATTCTGTGTTCGCATACCTTTACCAGGAATGTGGTAGCCAAGATTCATGACATTAGTTGTTTATGGAATCCACATTTAAGGAGTAGCCTACGATAAGAGTTGAGTTCTACAAGTGAGCACGTCACATGACCCTCCGTGATTCGTTCGTTCGTATTTTTATTTTTCGCGTCTCCTCATCGACATAGTCTTTTTGGGAATTATGTACACACGGTTGGCTGTTTCATATTTCAAGTAAGAATATACGTATCTGGCGCCTTGGGCGCTGTAACATTATCTCTGCTGCTGTTTATGGTACCCAAAATATTACACGCTGAGAAGTTACACTTTATACAGATGCGCGCGCGTTTCACAGATGCGCGTCAAAAAATGTGACGAAACAGAGAAACTATTTCAACTGTTTTGTTTGTAAACACTAGTAATGATGATAGCTCACACTGTATATGGTCTTACTGTTGAAACAGCAAGGAAAGTAGAACCCGTTAGTTAGGTTTTAAAATGCACGATTTGGATAAAGCCTTAAACTGCATGCAATTTTCAGTGTTGGGTAAGTAATATAATTATCACATTTTGTTGTACTCAGACCGAAATGAAAACACGTTATCATTTTAAAGTTAGTACAGAACTCATATTGTGAGTGTCAGACCGTGATGTAAGTCAGCGAGGCCCATAGTCGCGAACACAACACAATTTGACAATTTCATGAGTTTCATGAATGTTCTTGGATTTCTATCATTCATATATTACAGATCACTTTATATAGAAGTTCGTGCATAAAAGAGTCTACGACACCGAGAATTGCAAAGAAGTCATCTTTCAAAGTACTATATAAGTACACACTCAACGCTGCTTGACTTAGGTGATTATACGAGAACCTGTACTTTTAGTGTAATATGTTCGTAGACAAACAATGGCTTTTCTTATTAATTTATTTCAAGTTCATAACACCAGACATGTCTATTTATTGAAATTAAGTTTCAAAAATATTCTAATTTAGTTTTCTTTCTTTTTACCTTAGTTTTTTATTTGTTATGTTTCTTATAAAAGTTTTTACATAAAAATGCTCATCGATCTTTTTATTTGTAAAGTTTAAGAATGATTTGATATTCATACTAATTTGTAAATGTATATAGGCATATTATTTCAAGTTGTCATATAACAAATGTATTCTTATTTATTAAATAAACAAATAAATAAAAACCACAAACTATATGTAAAACCGTGAATTTCTATCAATCATTAGCTTGAACAGGTCAATTTATATAATTGTTACAACAATAGAACAACAAATTTTAACAACATTTAAGTTAATTGTGCTGTAGTACCTAGGTTCTCAACCTTTTTCTATCCAGGGACCCCTTGAGATAAACTGAAATGTTTTGAGGACCCCCGGACAGTGACCGCCGGCCTGGGGGAGGGCAAGGGCGCCGGAAGCACTTTTAATCTGTCAAAATACTGAAAGACAAATAATGTTCTATGTGTTTTAATGGTTAAACTGATATTATTATGATCATTATTATTGTAACGACTTTCCCAATAATTCTAACCAATTTGGAAGGGTTATAACACGGCAAATGATTGTATGTTATTGGCATGCGATGTAATAACCAACGCATGCCTATATGATATGCACATTAAGATGTTGAACGCGCGCGTAGCGCTTGAAAAATTTTGGTAATATTTTTCGGGCAAGTCGTTACAGCCCCCCAAATCAAATTGGGCTTCCTACGCCTGTGGTAGTAAACATTTAAAACTTCCCGAAATATTTCATTCGACGTGGGTTTCGATTTGTAAACTCTTTTTTATTTAGAAATTTTTATGCAGAAAAAGGGCACATTTTTAACCTCAGGAAAAGTGGGGGGCACGTGCCCCCCCCGTTCCGCCGCCCTTGGGGGAGGGGTATAAGGGGAGGGGGAGTCCCCCTTCCGTTTGGATTTTTTTTCAATATTTGAGGTTTAGATGCGAAATGGTGCATTATTTTGTAACTTTTGCAGGAAAATTAAGGTTCAAGAATTTAGGTGTAGAAATGCATTTTTCTGGGCCTGGAATGCAGTTTTCCTAGACCTGAAAGTATTGCTAGGTATAGGCCTACTTGGAAATTCATACTTACAAATTATATATTTCCCAATTAAATTTAAATTTGGAAGCGATGAGTTGTCAGATAAAAACTGGTTGATTCTGCATGAGGTCAGGAGAATTATGAGATTTCTTTGTCAGAGATAGCTACAAATGGCACCGTTTTTTTGTTGTCAAATCCAAGTTAGTTATAACCTATCCTCCAAAGCCTTATAACTACCGCGCTTCGCTGTGACAACAATGAGCAACGTATCATAGTTATTGCTCTGCATATTGGAATGTATAGTGTGCAGCTAAGTTGTACACAACACTCGGGTGGCATGTTATCCATACCTCACCAATGAGAAACTATATTACTTGTTTTCATCGAGGAACGCACGATTCAACATTTATCGACTACTGACGATACGGTCTGATCATCAGGGTTCGACGTATTGACTGCTAGCCTAGATTTCTAGAGGCATACATACTTCTTCATTCGACTATATCTCTCATTCCATTTTTCACGAACCTCTTCGGCTTTCGCGGACCCTTATTTTTTTCACGGACCCTTATTTTTTCACGGACCCCCTGCGGACCCCTTTGCCCTCACGGACCCCTAAATAAATTTCACGGACCCCCTAGGGGTCCGCGGACCCCAGGTTGAGTAACCTTGCTGTAGTACCTCTGAGTGACCGAAGACGTGACGCCGTTACGGCCCGCTATGTACCTCTTTTTAATGCTCCTGTTCATTGCCATTATTTAATCTCACATTGTGCTGATTCACATCGTATCCATGCAAACCCATTCCTGGCATAAAAAAAAGGGTTCGATCGCTGATTGCTTGCGGAAAGTTCATGAGGTATGCATACTAACACAAAAATAATGCTAGTTATGCTGAAATGGTCACGATACTTTCAAATGATACAAGAAATATGTATTTCTTTACAGTTTTGGAATACCAACACCCGTTATACCAAAGTAAGTGATTATGAATTATTCGACAATCTTCCGGCATAAAGTGGCAACTTGTGACTATCTTTAGCATATGTAATTTGTCAAACAATTTGATTGATTATTTTTTTTATTTTTTTTTATTTATTTATCTATTTATTTATTTATCTATTTATTTATTTATCTTTTATAAAGTTTCATTATAGAATGCATGGCAAGGAGAGAAAAATATCAACTTGCAATTGTACATGAAAGAAATTCCCAAAGGGCTCGTGGAAGGTTATATGTTCTAACCCCGCCAGTGACATTTCGTTTACAAACAGTATGTGTCATATTCGTTTCGACAGGTTTGTTGACAATAAACAAACGACCTTTGGTCGCATCACAGAACGTTTGCCAACAATGTCGTTATACAAGTTCTGCTTTGTAGCACTATAAACTAGGCCCGAAAGTGTTACCTGGTGAGTTTACTATTGCGACAAGGAACATACAAGCATGGACATACTGAACAGACACCTCTGTCACCACTGAGACTATATATTTATCAGGTATGTAAGTATATATCGTAAGATATGAAAGTGTAACATTTACAAGGTTCTTAGACAAGAGCTATATAGACAGACGTCGATGTTATAAGTCTTCTCATTCGAATATTTTAATTTTTTTCATATGCATTATATTTCCTTCTTTATGGACTGCTCTGTATACTTGGAAGTGTATATAAATTCCCTCTCTTTAGGAAATTCGTAGCTTAATCAAATTCCCGCCTTACACATGAGGAACGTTAAGTATATACACGTACGGTATCCGTATACAGTGTGGAATGAATTTACCCGTTCTTGTTGGACTCTTATGCATATAGGATGTATTTGTATTAACATTCTTGCGTCAATATATATACCCTCGCATCAAGGCCAGCGACTGAAACACATGGGCCACCCCCCCCCGCCCCTCTGAGCAGACTACTGCACCCCTCCACCATGCATTTTACCCCAGTAATGTGTACATACATGCAACAAGTTTCAGGACACGAGAATCGCGCCGAGTCGTTAAATTGTTGGTACCCCTTCCAAATCAGAGTTGTTTGGCTATACGGTATCAATCGAATTAATATACAAATAATAAATGGTTATGAGTGCAATAGTGCAAATATTTCATGAGTTGAAAGATGTAATTTGTTCCGTTCAACGAGGCGCAGCCGAGTTGAATGGAACAAATTACATCTTTCAACTCATGAAATATTTGCACTATTGCACGAATGGAAACCATTCATTATTTGTTTTAAAGAACACCTTCAAATTTGGATATAATTGGATGTAAAATGCACTGATGCAACAGATAGTTTTGAACAGACAGGTTTCTCTGCTCTCTTACCATTGAAAAAGTGCTATCAAAAAAGTACAATGCATGGTTCTATCATCATAGCGTGCAATACAGCGGATTTTGCATGCAATCGACGAGCAATTGACCAATCAAATGGCCGGAATATATTTAGGTGTTGTATAATACCGGTTATTACATTCGTACGGACATTAAATCAGCAATTATTTCCCAATGGCCTACCATATGACTAACTTCGGGTTCGGTCAGCTTGCGGCTTTGATAAGCCAATTAGGCTTCTTCGCGAGTTCCTGCTTGCAGGAGGATCTAATATACATACATACATATATGTGTCTGTATATATACTGTGCAGAGAAAGGTAAGATATTCCATTTCACGACATAATTCTTCGTTTAGCCCAAGGTTACTCAACCTGGGGTCCGCGGACCCCTAGGGGGTCCGTGAAATTTATTTAGGGGTCCGTGAGGGCAAAGGGGTCCGCAGGGGGTCCGTGAAAAAATAAGGGTCCGTGAAAAAAATAAGGGTCCGCGAAAGCCGAAGAGGTTCGTGAAAAATGGAATGAGAGATATAGTCGAATGAAGAAGTATGTATGCCTCTAGAAATCTAGGCTAGCAGTCAATACGTCGAACCCTGATGATCAGACCGTATCGTCAGTAGTCGATAAATGTTGAATCGTGCGTTCCTCGATGAAAACAAGTAATATAGTTTCTCATTGGTGAGGTATGGATAACATGCCACCCGAGTGTTGTGTACAACTTAGCTGCACACTATACATTCCAATATGCAGAGCAATAACTATGATACGTTGCTCATTGTTGTCACAGCGAAGCGCGGTAGTTATAAGGCTTTGGAGGATAGGTTATAACTAACTTGGATTTGACAACAAAAAAACGGTGCCATTTGTAGCTATCTCTGACAAAGAAATCTCATAATTCTCCTGACCTCATGCAGAATCAACCAGTTTTTATCTGACAACTCATCGCTTCCAAATTTAAATTTAATTGGGAAATATATAATTTGTAAGTATGAATTTCCAAGTAGGCCTATACCTAGCAATACTTTCAGGTCTAGGAAAACTGCATTCCAGGCCCAGAAAAATGCATTTCTACACCTAAATTCTTGAACCTTAATTTTCCTGCAAAAGTTACAAAATAATGCACCATTTCGCATCTAAACCTCAAATATTGAAAAAAAATCCAAACGGAAGGGGGACTCCCCCTCCCCTTATACCCCTCCCCCAAGGGCGGCGGAACGGGGGGGGCACGTGCCCCCCACTTTTCCTGAGGTTAAAAATGTGCCCTTTTTCTGCATAAAAATTTCTAAATAAAAAAGAGTTTACAAATCGAAACCCACGTCGAATGAAATATTTCGGGAAGTTTTAAATGTTTACTACCACAGGCGTAGGAAGCCCAATTTGATTTGGGGGGCTGTAACGACTTGCCCGAAAAATATTACCAAAATTTTTCAAGCGCTACGCGCGCGTTCAACATCTTAATGTGCATATCATATAGGCATGCGTTGGTTATTACATCGCATGCCAATAACATACAATCATTTGCCGTGTTATAACCCTTCCAAATTGGTTAGAATTATTGGGAAAGTCGTTACAATAATAATGATCATAATAATATCAGTTTAACCATTAAAACACATAGAACATTATTTGTCTTTCAGTATTTTGACAGATTAAAAGTGCTTCCGGCGCCCTTGCCCTCCCCCAGGCCGGCGGTCACTGTCCGGGGGTCCTCAAAACATTTCAGTTTATCTCAAGGGGTCCCTGGATAGAAAAAGGTTGAGAACCTAGGGTTTAGCCTGTTCAACAGTTTAGAATTCGCAGCATTTCGAAGGCAATGAGTTCCCGATAAAAATGATCAAAACTGTTCACCAAATATAGCAATGAATTGCGATTAGAATTAGAAAATAGGAGACAAAGTCATAAATAGAAAATGGATGCCTACAGAAAGGGCCAAAGGTGTTATCTGGTGAGTTTACTATTACGAAAGCAAACCGGCAAGCAATAATTATCTATGGACATCCTGAGCAGGTAATTACACCTGTCACCACTGAGACGAATTCTTAATCAGGTATGTAAATAAGTCTACGTGGTAAGATTGAAAATGTAACGTTTACAAGGTTCTTTGCATGTCAGTGTTGCAAGATACATTGAAGATACATAAATGTAATGAAAAATTCGTTGTCAACATCATTTTCATGCAATTTATTTATTATCATAGGTTTCTCATCTCATATCATTTATCAAGTGCGCATGCCCCGTGCTTTGGTTTAGCGTGCAACATCCTCTATACGAAGATAGCTATATATGTCCATGATCTCAGGTTACGTCTTGTTATTCGTTTTCTTACTAGGTTGCTAAAACACTACAAGTAATTGCAGGGCGAAATGGACCATTCTGACACCGATGATGCAAAGTATGCTAAGGACAATCTTACCAGAATAACTACTTACACCGCCAGGGCACTTTCTCGCCAAGGAGCTCTTTTCAAAACAGTCACAGCAAATGTCTGTAAGGGTACGTGGCGTTTTACAATATTCCTTATTTTGTAAAGGACTCGTGGTGTTAAATGTCATCCAATGCTGCTCTCTTTTTCGTATGAAGTTTAAAGAAAATGTTTTGGTTGAGTTATTAGAAGTTAAAAACCAATGATTTAACAATAACATTTTAGGGCTGTATTGCGCAGGAGCCGACGTCACCTTCAATTCAGCCTTAAAGGTGCATTCCAGGGATATAAGCATATTTCAAACATGATTATCTTGAAAACCGACAAAATTAAAGAAACGTTACTAACCTTATATCTATCTGTTTTCTTTATCTTGGGTTATGATATACATCAAGTTCAAAATTTAGGCTTAAGTCATCTTTCAATGAATTCAAGAGTTTTCTTTTAATTTTGTGGTGGGGTGGGGTGGTGGCGGGGGTGGGGGTTAAGACCTTTTTTCAACATTCTTCATCTCTTTCTTTCTCTCGAAAGATGTACTAACATACGCACATCGATTTTCTCCCCTGTAAAAGATATGATAACCAGAATAAACGGATGTGCTTATTCCTTTTGCTTCTATATGTACAGGATATGTTCAAGCAAACATCGTTATGTTACCATCGAAACATTCCAAAAACTTTGCTGAATTTTGCCGGATCAATTCTGGTCCTTTACCTGTGTTGTTCGCGTCCGAACGAGGACAGTTTGATGCGCCAACACTTACGAGGTCAACGCCATCAGATATCAGGTAGAGTTAAGGGTGCGTTTCAGTACTAATTAAATGACTATCGTGGAAACTATTAGGATTAGATTCTTTGTCTTTACCTCCTCCCTGGAACGTATCAAGTCCATGCCCATCGTTTCTCGTGACGCAATATAAAGAATTAGTTCAGAAATCATGAAAAGCTCACGAGTTGAATTTGCCAATGTACATCAGTGTGGTTCCTTCTCGAATCTTTCGTGATTATCTTTTGCAATAGTGAATCATTGAATGCTAATATATTTTGTTATGGGGGGGGGGGGGGTTATCGATCAACCGTGATGCCATGCGTTAAAATGACATCCCGCAATAATAAACGAGTGTAGTCCACGCACATTATACCTGCATGAAGATATGCATGATCACGCATATATGATGTACATCATTCAAGTACTATACCAGTCATGCTGCTACTATATATAACACCTCCGAAAATGGCTTTAAATGTACATATACGAACAATTTAATGCCATATTCGGAGATTACAAGTACCAGCAGTATTGGTATAGCAGTCCACACAGGTCTATGGAAAATATATGTCAACAGGTGTTTGCATATAAACCATATAAAAAACAAACGGAGGCATATAAGGTCTACAAAACTCATGGCCAATAAAGAAAAAGAACCATAATGACTCATTGCTTTTACACGAGCAAAAGAGAAACACATGATTGCTTAATCATCATTTCCAGCTTTACGCCTGCCAATGACCAATGAACACTTAATTGCATTTCATTTGCATAATAAAAGTAAAGGAATAAAAGTAAAAGAAGGGAAGGTCGCATAGTCCACTAACCGTTTGTCTTTCTTACACAAATCATATCACTATTGTGCATGTGAGCTTGCAATTATCACGCTTATATCTTTCTCATCTGTCCTCTTCCGCCACGTTGACTATATACGTCACTGCCTCCCTCTGAGCATGTCTGCAGTTTCCAGAGTCACATAGGCCTATGCAGAGATAAATGTGAGGGGTTTATCCCTTTAAAACCTCAATCTCACACTTAAATTGTCTTTCAGGACTGACCTTGGAGCCTATGACGTCATTGAAAATGCGAAATACTCTCGAACTGTTCCCAACTTGGATGAATATACAGAAGAACTAAAAGATTTCTGTTTTTACTATTTGGGTTCCAGTGTTAGTTTTAATGATCGTTTACTGTCGGCTGGGATACCGCTGAGATATTATGACGAGAATGGAGATGTCGCAAACACTAGCAAATATAAAGTGAGTTATGTGTGTCTTTTCCCCTTTTCATTGCGCTCAACGGGCCGATGTAATGTCAATGCGAAAATATACATGTCAAGTGTATTCCACAAAGGGCAGAGTTGTAACCCATATCTCTGCCTTCCTTGTCTTACGAAATTTGCTGGTTTGAAAGTACACGGTATGTTTTTTGTTTTTTAAATATGCTTCGAGCCTGAATTGCTCATTTATTGAAAGAAATGTTATGTTTCACTTTTTGCAAGTAAATAAAGTGTACACGATAAACAAATAATGAAAAGAATGTTAAACATATAAGTGAGCTTTTCAAAGTCATGTTGCTATATTCAAAACCAGACCGGATTCACAGCCGCGACATATTCATTGCCAGTGCAGATTCATAACCTCGACAACTTATTCACAGCCATGAAAGATTCACAGTGGTGACAAATCAATAGTTAGACAGATTCCTAGCCTTTACAGATTCATAGCCAATGCATATTCACTATAGCAATATATCCACACCCTCTTCAGAATCATAGCCTCGTCACATTTATAGCATCGACAGGTTCATATAAAAACGACAGATTCCTGGCCTCTCTGTTACATATGTTTTACAGATTTCAGGACTGATATCTCGAGCGAATTAACGAATTAAGCCGCTAATATTGTACGATAGATCAATGAACTGTATGTATTGCATGTATTGCATATAACCTAATGTGTCAATATTATACGTAAAGTGTTATTGCTAGTCACTTTTTACCATCACCAGAGTTGGTCGATTAGCAGCTAATCGCACCTTGAACGAAACGAAACGAAACTTGCCATGTACCCTGCTTGTTAAATGTCATAATTTCTCGAAAGAACTTGTACGAGTGCTGGACACGTTATTCACAGTTTGGCAATTTCTGTGGGCGAAATCTACGATAAAGTGTTAAACAATTATGTCATGCGCGGTGACCTATCGCGAAGTCTTCAGGAAGGGGCGAGCGGAATAATTCTTCAAAACGTGATTTTCCTCAGTTCGATGTAATACCAGTTTCATTTTTCTTAATTCCTTTTGTGTTTTACTTTTACATTTATAGCTTTCTGTCACGTGCAGATTAGATAACGTAAGGGTGAAGGACCACAGATTTTACCATTGACCCTGCAGGCACCTGATATCCTAGCTTCGCCAATTTTAAGATGGTAACATGTTGGGAGACGAAGCTGTTATTTTTTTTTGTGGTTGTGTTTTCTTTATTCGATTTTAATTTTTTCCGTATAGAGCAAAATCAAATGCAACAAAGTGGGAGAGTTTGACTGTTGTCAGGTCGTAACAATGTTACCTATTCCTGCTGAGCTTGTGCAAATAGCGTATGAAGTTACCTTTCCTTTGCATTATGTACATGGAGCTCCAATACACATCGGAAACCCTAGTAAGTAACAGGGTACTCATTAACGTTACATAACCATTGCCTGTATAACAATTTATTACTTTGCATCGCTGCGGGAGGGAAAAGTTGCCCCTTCCAACCTGTAAAGTGCCGTGGCCATTTTAAGACAAACAAAAGTGCCCCTTTGCTGTAAATTTTGTAATTAAAACATGCCCTTTTGTGCATTCAATTTGTCGGGACGTTTTGAGGTAAGTTTCTGTTGTATAATTTAAAAAAATCATATGCCTCACTTGGCGCGCCGTCCCTAAATATTAGCCACATATGCATATGTGGAAAGCCGAATGACTCTCAATATTAACTTGACGTATAAATCGCTCCCTTTAAAAGTTATTATCCTCATAAACATGTTTAAGGATTTTCAGTAAATGAAGGACTACATCTATCTGTTCATGAATGTACCTCAAAAGAAAATTGAACGATGTTCTGCGTGTCAAAATGCAGCAGCGTCCTCTTCAGAGTTAATAAAAAAAATACGAAATATATTTTTCATATTGATGTTGAAAAGTGTTTATACGAAGCGAAAGAGCTTTCTTGTTGAGCAATAACTAAGCTGGATTAGGATATCCCACTCAGGCTCTATCACCAACCCCACGACCCATCGTTCTCAACCATTCCCCCTTTTTTAAAACAATGTAATATAATTTCATTTGCACAGCTGCCTTTTCATTTCATGTGGTATGTTTAAATTAAGATTTTTGGCCAAAATTAATTTTTCCATCAGCAATTATCGGAATTGAAGACTTGGCAAAGGTTGATTTCGGGGTCTCAACCACACTAAAACATGGTGATGTTCCCGTATTCTGGTCATGTGGACTGACTGGATTAGAAGCCATTAAAACTATCAGTAAGTAATTCATATTACAACTTAATTTTCAACATAACTGTAGGTGGTTGCCAGCCACGATTGTGACCCAATGGTCCTTAACATTGTAGAGTTCAATTAACATGCTATTATAATTCTCTGCTGCAGATGGGACGTTATCACCAGCTGTGTTTGTCGAAAAAAGGTGAATAATTTAAGGAAACGAGGTGAGTTTGATGCCCATAAAGTTCCTTCTTTTAACACGTTTTAATTCCTCCATAGACTTGATTTATTCAACTGCATACTCGTTTTCCAGCGTCCCTCTTACATTCACTAATGAGCATGGATCTATGTGTATCATTGATTACTTCGCCACTGATGGAGGAGAAAAGCTTCAACGCCTTACAAATAATCGACCCCTTCATTGTTTGGTTATCTCGGGATCTTTCACTTGCTGCGGTGCATTATCTCATATATATTTACATACTGACGGTATGTGTATATTCTCGTTTTCAGACATTCCTCTTGCATTGACGAATTGGCCTGGATCTATGTATACCAGTGATAGCTTGGTCTCCGATGGCGGAGGGGAGCTTCAATGTCCTACAAATGATCGACCTCTGGTTGTTTGGTTATCTCGGGAACCTCCTCTGGCTAGTGCGTTATCTCAAACTGCTGAAGACACATTGAGAAAGTTAGAGATCATATGTAGTGACGATCCTGGTGAGTACCGGGAGGCTTTGATACGAACCACCGTAACAAACAGTTTTTGTACATGTAGAGGCATGATATAGTTGTTCCGTGCTTTCCCTGTTGTAATATGTATATATATTATATCCATGGCACTAAATGTTGGGCAGCTAGTTGTGTTTTGGTGGGCCTGGGTTCTGGTCGGGCGTATTTAGCTTTGCAGGGGCGGCTGATTGTTTTTGGCGGGTGGTGCGAGCACTTCGAGAAGTTTTTGCCGTGGTTTCGGTTTTTGTGGGCGTCTATATTTGAGCTCGTATAGTGCTATGTTTGGCCGTGACGTCTTTGTTCAGCTGGGTGGGTAACGTCAAAATGACACTTTATAATCGTAGTTCACATGATATCAGGTCCAATTGGATAAGGTTCTCTCGTACAAAGAGATATTCCACATCATGAAGACAGTTATGCAATGGATGATGCGAATAGTAGGATGATATGTCTATTTTTGCTATTTATTCCTGAGACCAAGACACAATCTTTTGGGAAGATTCTTCCACCGAAGGATATCCGTTTTAGAATTGTATAAATATCTTATAGTAAAATGATAAAACTAATAAGATTCTGTTAAACGGGTGGATATTTAGAAGTGACACACACACAAAAAGCAATACATATTTTTGTAATTTAGTTTCCATACTAACTGTTTGTAAAAGTTTTTCTATCGGTCTCTTAATATGCATATATACGCATTTATATGCATTTATATGTCTTGAGGTGCATTTATATGCATTTATATGCATTGGTGTGCATTTATATGCAGTTATATGCATTTATGGAAATATTTCGCTACTGGATTTGCGTCTCATATTGTATACAAAAGTGATACTCAAGTCACTGTCTGTGCACATAAGCACATAATGTACCAATATTTAAATTTGAATTTAATGTTTCTTTCATTTCCTTCAAAGGAAAGCGAAACATTGCCGAACTAGTTGTGTCAGGAGATTTCATTAAAAGTGCTCTTTGCTTATCGCACGCTGAGAGCGTCGCCATAATAACTGGATTCCCTGCAATTGTTGATGAAGATTTCCCATTTGAGACTGATGGTCCACCTGGAGCCTTGGCGTTGGGGATGTTTCTCCAGAGCCTTGGCATTCACGTGACATTTATCCTCGATTTAGCAGCTGGATACAAGGCAGCTTTTGAGTCTCTTTTACAAACTTTAACTTCAAAAGGTACATTCAGTTCCACACGTAATCTCCTCTTGGGATAAACTTATTGCCAGATTAAGTTATTTATAAATTAATCATTTACAACAGGAAGGAACCGTACTTGTATGTAAAGGAGCTCCAAGTCGCCAAAAAATAAGTGATTCAGTGAGGTTAAGTGAAGCGATGGTTAATGATTTCAATTATTGCATCATCATATAATGGTTATTTGTGATGTCCGGGCACGGAGCTGAAAAGCCGACTAAAATTTGCTTAAGACGAAGACGAAGACGAAAATCCGTAATATCACACACTGACGAAAGTCCGTAGTAAACTACTAATACCACAACTCGTATTTACAGAGATATTTACTCCGTTCGTCCCCCCCCCCCCCAAAAAAAATAATAAAACAACAACAAGAAAAACAAGGAAACAAACTAACTGTAGAAGGATTCACTCACACAAAACGTAGGTCGTAAATGGTGATATTTACTGACTCGTAAATACCGTGTTGGCTTGTAGGCCTTCAACACCCGAAAACATAAAAGTAACTTTTCATGGAAGGCCAAATGAGCATCTCTGCCACTACAGTTATTTTCTTCCTCTTTACCAGGTATCATACGCAAACAATTTTCTCTTGAAGTATATCCAGAGCCAGGAAGTTCGTCAGAGGACCACACTGCTGCCTTAGAGTTTCTGACTGAGAATGGTGATATAACACGTCCTCGCTTTGATCACCTAGTGGCAATTGAACGTCCTGGAATGGCAGTGGATGGCAATTACTACACCATGCGAGCGAAAAAGATTACTCATCTTGTAACCAATAATGATGTGCTCTTTGAAGTGGCTAAAAAGATACCAAAAACTTTCACAACAGGTAACATTAACATATTTCTTCACGCCGTATGTATAGTTTCACGACACAACTTCTATTTGAAAATGAGCCAATTAAATACGTAAGACGTACATTGACGAAGTCAAAATGTCTTCATTATTGAAACTTTTATCACTAAGTTCGCACTCTTCGGAGAGACTTTTATCGCTAATTAAAGTGAAATAAATAATGTATAGTCATATGACACAATAAGTTAAGCAGCGCAATAAAAATTATGCTACATAGGCCTATGGCGACAAATAACAGTTGAAACTGGGAATTTCAGCTGATGTGAAACTCGCCGATCGAAAATCGTGCTTTTGCAAAGAAACCGCATGATGTTGTAACCGCCACCACTTCCGGGTTCTGTAAGTCAATGTAAACGTAATGGGTAGGTTACGTCCACAGTCGATATAATTAGGTTTGATGAAATTGATGCTTCAATTATCTGAGAAAATATGTTTTCGATATTTCTAAATTTCTTTTATAACTAGTCAAAGACAAGTGTTCCAGAATGTATCATGTCTTAATATTTCGTTTTCCTTCTTCAGGTATTGGTGATGGTGGTAATGAACTAGGTATGGGGAAAGTTCATGATAAGATCAAGCAAAATATTCCCAACGGTGAAACCATTGCTAGTAAGGAATCCGCTGATTTCATCATCACCTGTGGGGTATCTAATTGGGGAGGATATGGCCTCTGTTTTGCCCTCTTTGCACTCCGATCTGATCCTATTCATGACCGATTTAGAAGAAGAGGAATTGGATTTCCTTTGGCAGTAAAAGAGAGAGGGAATTTGAGAGCATCTTTGCCAGCAAAATACCAGGTAATTGGAAATTGGGGCAGTCTACTTTATTATTATAAGGTACAATTTTGAAGAGCACACAATAATTTTCTTTGCTCTTTGAAATTTGTTTATCAGTTTTCTTTCAGGCTTTCCTTCTTGATTTCATTTTAAAGTTTAATTTAATCTTCCATATGAAAAGACTCATTTTGCATCAGTTTTGTTTTTATTTTATTATATTTTTTTTATTAATGTCATCTTTAATGAGGGTAGCCCTGCTCAGTGCAAAAGCACTGCTTCCCAGAGGAGCCCTCAAAGATTTTTGACAAAGTAATTGTACTTGTGGAAGTTTGGAATATTTCGAGTTGGTATAAAAGTATAAGAATGAGAGCAAAGAATGGTATAACGTAAGGAAAGAAAAAATGCATGGCTACTATAAAAAAAAAATTAAAAAATCGAATGAAAGAAAGAACCATGCTTTTTTCGTGTCATTTTGTGAATACAAATATTGTCTAAAATATGATCTATTCTGTGGAAACAAGATATTCCCAAATGTAAAACTGAGAAAAGTGTGATTTTTTAAAGGTTTGTTTTATAACCTTGTGGTCATCTAAGCACATCTATTTTAATTTGTGTCTCAACTTTAGTCCCATTTAGAGTTGTATAAACTTAAATGTCACTTTTCATTCATTCTTTATTTTAAATTGTATGTATATATATATATTTATATATCTGCAGGAAGAAACTGTACTACGAGCATTAATGGAGCACGACTTCAAAGATATGACTAACCAGGTTTGCATGTCTGTGGACGGGCTGGACTTTAATGGTGTACATGTTCCCAAACTAAACAGCATGATGGAGTGCATTGATACAGAATCATAACGGTCGAAAGACCAACTGATCCGACATTATAATGGAGACATTCCAACCTGGGAGTCTGTTTCAAATCCCTGCAGTGTCGATCGACGTTGGTGACGTCATCCGGAATTAAAGCATTTTAAAATTTCTCAGTTGAATGGTGCTATAGTACTTGAAATGCGGTATATACATGTTTGTATCTTATCCAACATATGCATATTGTTCTTAGATTTTGTACCTTACTTCGGAAAAAATGAGACAAGGACAAAATATAAAAAGCGATCGTCAAATCAACTCAATGCTTGACATATGCATTAAAGTGATAATCTGCATTAATTGGTATGCTGATTGATGTTAATTCAAAGAATACACAGCGCTCAGTAAAGCCGTTATAGGCCGGTATAAATTTATCGTTTTTCAAGTAATTTGAAGCCTATCAGCATGTGTGTGTTTCCTTTCATGATGATAATGATGATGATGATGATGATGATGATGATGATGATGATGATGATGATGATGATGATGATGATGATGATGATGATGATGATGATGATGATGACGATGACGATGACGATGACGATGACGATGACGATGACGACGACGACGACGACGATGACGATGACGACGACGATGACGACGATGACGATGATGATGATGATGTTTTTTAACTTAACAGTATTATTAAAACCATATTTATTCAAATTGAATGAATACTTTTGGTGTTAACTTGATATTTTTATAGTCACTGATGGAGCAATTGTAATATAGTTTGACTGAAGTTTGTACAATGTTATGTTTGTTTCTCTTTTTTTCCCCTCTTCGTTTCCTTCCCAAAAAAGGGGACTGACAAGGCGTGGGTTTTGGGCGGTCACCTCACTTCATGATTATCTTTTGGCTTCAATCTGTGGTGGGATATGGGTGCACAAACTTTGAAAGGCAGACATATGTGTCTTTGATAAGAGGGGCCACATCAAAAATTCACCTCAAAACGTCCAGTAATGCCATTTTTAATTTTTGTAAACACATTTTCTAATTACTATTTTGTTAACGCCTATATACAACATAAAGGCTACCTTCTGATTAGACTTTTCTTAAATTGGCACTTTGTAAATAACAAAGGTGCACATTTCATTACAAAAATAGACAAACGAACAAAAAGAGGCAGAGTAATTCATAACATTTCTCAAAAGATGGCAGGGCGCAAGCACCCCTCCCCCACCCACTCCCCCTTCCCCACCTCACCATGCAGAGCCGTATATCTCTATGATCTGTGCGGCTCTGAAACTCACATTTCGGCGGACGGGGACAGGAGGAAGTAGACAGAAATGGCGCAGTTTTCAGTCTGTTAATATTAAGGAATTAAATTATGGCGCAAACTGTACAGGCTCATTATTGAGGTGACTCAGGTGACAAGTAAACCTTCATCAATTTTTATTATTGGATAATAAATATATTCTTGGATATTATATATTCTTTCATTTATAAGTGGTTCTACTAGCCAGCAGGCAGACGTATTCCGGCAGCGCCTCATCGAAACAATCCAAAAATTAGTACTATACTAAACAAGGAAATAAGAAAAATGGGTACTGCCATAAAATGCTTAATTTAAACCCCTTAAAAAAAATTGTGCCATCAAATGCCAATCATAAATTAATGCAACGAACATTATCCTATCGTTTACATGACATTTCAAAACAGTCGAAGTTTCACTACAAGCCAGCAGACAGGCGTATTCATGCGGCGCCCTCATCGATTCAATTGAAAAGTAGTACAGTAACTATACTAAACAGCGAAAACAGCGAAAATGACAACCCCCATTAATTACTTCCTCGGCTCCCTCGCCACCCTCGGCTCCCTCGCCAACCCGGCTCCCTCGCCACCCTCGGCTCACTCGCCACCCTCGTCTCGCTCGCCACCCTCGGCTCCCTCGCCACCCTCGGCTCCCTCGCCACCCCTCGGCTTCGGTTCCCTCGCCACCCCTCGCCACCCTCGGTTCCCTCGCCACTTTGCTCATCCACGCAATTCAGGCATACTACCCACATTTACTCTATCGCGCGGTTGTCACGTTACTGTCAGGTGACCGCATTATACCTACTTTTGAGTATAATTTGCTGTTTGCTAGCTCTGCCTGCTAGGTTCAGTCCAGTCAGTTTGAGAGTGACAAAATGGCGGCTTCCATAACCACATGTACCAGTGAGCAGACGCTCGAATCTATACATAAAAACTTCTTTACTGCTGTTCGTGCTCCCGAGAAGTTCATAAGGTGATAAATATCAGTTTGGCAGTGAAATTCAACGCTTTTAAACACCAGAAATCTATGTTCAATACTAACTTAGAGTAACGTGAAAGTTTCTAAGACATGTAGTGTGTGGCCTACACAGTCTACAATTAGGTAGGCTACACTAGAGCAATTAATTTTACAGAGAAAAACTGTAGACTATACTATAGCCCTAGTCCTAGTTTACCTTACATATAGCCTAGGACCTCTGTCAAGGCTAGAGCCTACACAATACAACGTAACTTGAGACCACTGCGAAGTTCGTCAGTCTAGGGCCTCCCATTCAGGCCTAGAATTCGCAATTGTATGTTACTTAGCCTAGTACTAGTATTAGCAGTAACAAATGCCAGTGTAGCTTCTAAAAAATCAACTGGCTAAAGTCATTTTGTAATGTTTTGACAATCATTTGCATCCAATAAGTGTCCATATATGCCTAGCCTAACCACAAAAAGGTAGACAGAAATAAATATCTGTGCATTTCCTGAGACTAACCAAAGTAGGGTGTCTCTGCTTGCAACTGTACCACTACCAGTTTCACAAAACTGTGCATCGATCAGTAATTACTTTGTTCCTCATGTTTCTTGTTGACCTGTCTGGATAGCTATATGCAAGTGTGTATGAACCTTTCGTAAGCTGGAATTGTCTCAAGACTTCGATGGTTCCACTTATCTATGTCCTCTATCAATTTATCATAGCTAGAACACCCACCCTGAAAACCTGTGGGTTATAATTGGACTATATACATGGACAGTTTTTTTTTATATTAAGTTTGTTGTTGCTGCTGTGAATTCCCAATCCTGTTGTAGAGAAAACTCAAGAAAACACAACGGCACACGGTGGTAGTGTATGCTCTACTGATCAATATCAATATATACTTAGTATTACTTAGGATTACATAGGCTTAGCTATTCTTAGGATTATTTACATAGTGACTTTCTATCTACCCAGTATCATAGGTATAGTAACTATTAACAATAGGCTAACCTGGATAAGGCCTTGGCATCTACCAAGAATGCATACAGTAGGTAATACTAATATGATTCATATCCATATACCCTACACTGTTTCAATGGCCTTACGTTTCTCTAGCATAGAACCTTGCCTTAGTTTTTGCACAATAATTGAAACATATTTATTCCTTAAATACCAAGGGCAAAAGAAATCTATGCGATTGTGATGTGTGTGTATGATTTTTGGGATTACATGAGATGCCCTTGGGAAGTGATAACTCACCATGCAAAGCATGGATGAGCTTCAAAATTGGTAATTAGATATCCCCTTTATATAGAAAGTTCTCAGCTGTTTTGATATTGAAGGTAGTATGTGTCATTTGAGCTTTACCTATGGCCAACACATGTAAACCTAGTACACAAACTTACCCAACAACCATAGCTTGGTGAATCTCATGGATGGGTGGTGGTAGGTTAATGAAAACTATTGTTCAGTAGTAGTTTTGGTGGAGGTCAAATGTCACTGGGGTCACCAGTAAGAAAAATCTGACAACCCTGTAAACAAGCTAACTCAAAAATAATTCAACTTTGGGGAATGTCATATTTAGTATGTTGATGACCCTTTGTAATTTCTTAGTTGCTTTCATTGTTGGGGGGGGGGGGGCAAAGATCATTTGATGTCACCAATACTTTTTAGGTCACATTAAATTTAATCAATTCACAATTCTCTTGTATTATTGCAGTACCCAAAGCAAACTTGGAGCAAGTTTAACAAAGAATACAAAGCACATATTTGATTTTGTGAACCAGCAGTGTAAGGATGATACGTTTCCAACTTGCCCATTGGATGAGCTGTTGACGGAGGGATTTGACGAGGAACAGATATGGCAAGAGATCGAACTCCTTAACGAACCTACAGTACAACATCTCCTTCAAAACATATCTAACGTGATTGCTAGAAAACATAAGTTAACATTTCTAGAAGAAGATCAAAAAAGGAATCAGGATGACAAAACTATTGGAGATGAACTTATGGAGGATGGAGAAGAGGATACACTCGAAAATACAAAGGGCAGATTAGAGGTCGACGGGTCTTCGGATGATGAAGTTGACTCGGACACAAACTTTGACATCGAAGATGTGGAGGAGAAACCTTCAAAATCTCGTCGAAAAGTAACCTTCAGACCGACTAGGACGATGCCATCGGTGGTAGATGATACATTCTTCAAATTGTCAGATATGGAACAATTTTTAGAGATGGAAGATGCAAAAGAGGAGAGAAAGAGACGGCAAGAGGAAGAGGGCAAAGAAGAAAGCGACGAAGATGAGTCTTCAGATGAAGAGGGAGATTTTGACTACTTTGAAGAGCTTGTGTCTACAGACGATGACATCAGCGACGATGATGACGACGATGATGATGAAGTCATTCTTTCCAGTAAGGTACAGAGCTTTTGCCAATACTTGTGTTACCTTAACGTCAGACGTGTAAGATTCACGCAGCACTTCATCGGTCAAATATTCACTGCTGTTTAGTACTAGTATGCATTACCAGTATCTCTCTCTTTGAAACCCAAATGTGAAAGAACTGTGATACTAAATAATACTATTTACATTTTTCCTGTTTTTGCCAAATCATATTTATCCCTCTACGGTTGTATAAGTTTAACAATTTTGTTGGTTTCAACCAGAGAGAAACCTTTGGTGAGAACAGTAGGGAAGGCCATTTGATGCATCATTTTTTTTTTCTTGATAAGTTTGCTCTAAAATGCCATCTTAACAATAACCTAAAATACAATGTGAATTTTTTCTTTCTTAATCTTAATTTGAAGATTGCTTAAGATTGACTGTAACTTGCCAAAATAAACATAAAATTGTATATATTTTTTTTAATTAAGTTGCTCTTTCATGTGATTGCAGCATGGCATCACAGTTTATCAGTCATTTTCTGTAATGACATTGATTAAACAGACTTTGTGATAACTGACAATTTTTACTTCCGTTGGCATAGCTTTCACCCAAGAAGATGCCCAGTACGAGAGATATGAAGTACACTGACTTCTTCCCTGCTCCAGAGGAAGCTGAAGAAGAGGAGCAAGATAATTTAAAGGACGAAGGAAGGAAGCTGGACAGAGAGGATGAGGAGGGTGTTTTGGAAGGAGGAGATGAGAAAGAGGCCGATGGAGATGATGATGATGATGATGAGGACGATAACCTGTGAGTGTTACTTGTTTTAATTGTCAAGCTTGTAAGGAATCTTCAAAATACAAAAGCAAAGAGACGCCAAAATTTATTATGGTCTGTCACTATTTCTTACATGGAGAAATTAACTCTAATTTGATCAGTAAATTTAGGATCAGTGATAAAGCATGACTGCTGGAAGTGCGGTTATTAAATTTATGTCATCATGTATTTCAAATCTTAATACTCTAAAACCTACATAACTCTAGCAAACGGCTCGCATTGTACTGTAGGTGCTACAAATTGATATTTCAACCTAGCTTAACAGCTGAGGGAGTTCATTAGTCTTTTGATTTCTCATAGCAGTTCAAGGTTTCCAATGGTGTTAAGAACTTCTATGGGTCATTTTTGCCATTTTTCCCTTACTACATTGATATGATGTAGGCTAGTAGCAGATATTGCACTGCAGAGCCATTAGCTTCTGCTAGGTAAAACAGGAAGCCCAGTACAAGAAGATGGAACCTGTGAATGTGACTACGTACTTTTGTGAGGGTCTTTGAGGGAAGTCATCTTAACTATACAGTAGCTGAAAAATGAAATTAATTTCTCTTTCAGTATGGAGGATGCTCAACTACGAAATTACCTGGCGATGAAAGCTGCCGAGGAATCAGAGAGTGATGGAGAGGATGCTGATGATGTACTCGGCAGAACTAAACCAGATGAAGAGAAGTCGTCCTTTGAAAAGAGACAGGAGAGGGTCAGTTCACCTATTCACTTCAGAGAATATTTGCTTTATAGTGGCTTTATAGTGTATTAGTGGTAGGCTAGCAGGCCTATCCATTAAATGCACAGATGACAATAGTAGTATTAGTGGTAGGCTAGCAGGCCTAACCATTAAAGATACAGATGACAAATATGTGTACACAGACAGTAATAACGTGTTTGATGAACATATTAAAAACACACAAGTTGGGTGGGCTTGTCACTCTCGTGGTCACCTGGTACTTGGTTCTAAACCTACCATTTCTTCAAAGTAATGGTGGATGAATTTGGTATTTTCTGAAATTGTATATCATGTTCTCGGCACAACATTTGATTTACAGCTGTACTGCCATGATGATGAAGCAAAGTGTTGTAGTGCTGTGATGTTCTTTGAAATTGATTAATCTACAGCTCATTTCTCATGCAGACTATAACATGTCCAAAACAACGTAATTGGTTGTTAGGTCTAGTCCACTACAGAGGTTCTTAACTTCTGATTTTATCTTTACCCTCTTTGACACAGTTGAGGGAGAGAATCCAACAACTGGAGGAGTCAAACATCTCTGCGAAGCCCTGGCAGATGATCGGAGAGGTTGCAGGAAGGAAACGACCAGACAACAGCCTCTTAGAGGAGAGATTAGACTTTGAAGTTGGCAGTAGACCAGGTATCCATGGTTACAAATTATTACCCTTCCCTCCATACACATCAAGCATATAAACATGTTCATTCTTGAGATTTTTTGAAGTGAAGAACAATATCACATATTTAACTGCATTTGGTGTGTTTCCGGGTTTCTACCCACAGGGGTGATGTTCTACTTTAAACATCAGTTGGGACTTTAGGGCGGACTGCCAAAAAAACATGTGACTTTTGCTAAATGTCAGTCTTTATGTGCAGTCGTCCACATTTACTACTCTCTTAATTGAACAAGGCGAAGGGACAAGGTCCGACAGAGAAATCTTGACCGATCACCGTTTCATATTTTTTACAATTTTTCTTGAAAACGATAGCTCCGGTAATAACTGAGGAAACCACAGAGAGTATAGAGACTTTGATCATGCAGAGAATCAAGGACCAAGCCTGGGACGACGTGGAGAGGAAGATCAAACCAAAGGAAGAGGCGTTTGAGTTCAAGAAGAGGGTGACTCTAGATCAAGAGAAGAGCAAGATGAGTCTGGGACAAATCTACGAGCAGGAATACCTGAAAAAGGCACAGGTTAGTCTCACACATGGCTTGAGATGAAAGAATCATTGTATCAATGTATCATTTGATCCATCGTTTTTCATTACCGATGCATTGCACATCCAACCTGCAGGGGGACAAAAACTATTATCCTAACACACTGTAACATACACAAACTGGAGCCTATATATATATCATGTGTACGCCGTGATTGATCCAATCATTGACTCACACGTTTCTCTTTTCACCGTATTTCGGCAGGATAATCCTGAGGAAGAGAAAGAAGATCCTGCCCATCAAGAGATTCAGAAGATGATGGATTCGCTTTTCCTCAAGCTCGACGCTCTCTCCAATTATCACTTCACCCCAAAACCTGTGAGTAAACAGGATTCTTATAGACCTAATAATACAACCATCACACAGTGAGATGAGGTGAAGCATATATAACTCCTAGGCAGAATCGTTGTTGAAAGCACAAAGACGATCTTAATATCAGCAACGTACAGAATACGAGGGAGAGAGTATGGGATGGCTGATCAAGATATAATGAAGAAGAGGGGACGTGAGCTAGGGGGGTATTAGATTGGCAACGGTAGAACGGAGAATGACAAGGGAGAAATTAGGGGATAGTTAACATCACATAAATAAAAAGTTGTTATTCATGTAAGCTGGACTTCACGTCTTATTGCTATGCAGTCCTAGCCAGGTAGCAAGTTATTGGCCAGTTTTGATGCACGTTTCTAGCCAGCTAGTTTCTTACAGAGACTTTCTAGCCGAGCTTACTAGCTGTTAAATTCTGAATACCCCTTGTCCCCTTCCACGTTATGCTAGCGTAAGTCTATTTATAGCACCCCCCCAGGTACCCCCTCACAGGCTTGAAATTGGTGGGTCATGCCAATGTTCAGTTGTGTTAGGAGTGTGATTGGTGCCACTCCCAGCATCATGAAAATGGTTGTGGTGAGAGTTATTGGAGCAATCATGGCCCTCATCCACCCCTAATTATCTGGCGTGCTGTACTATTTCTTCCCACAATCTTGTTTGACAGGGTTTTGGTTTCCACGAATCAATGGTTTCTATTTTTATCGTCTTGCTTTATCTCATCTCAGGCTGTTCCAGAGTTGAAGATTGTCACAAATGTACCAGCAATATCTATGGAAGAAGTGCAACCCATCAGCGTGACAGATGCTACATTACTCGCCCCCGAAGAAGTCAAGGTATTACCAGAAAATTTCATTGAGATTTCCTTGACAAAAACATTTAAAAAGGGCTAAATTAGATTTTTTTTTTTTTTTTTTTTTAAAGTGTGTGAATGTTCATAATCTTTGTGGAATCTCTTTGTGTTCTACTATGTCAGTTTTTCTGGGTTATGCGGTCTCCATAGATTTCCCTACATTTTGTTAAACCGGCCCAAACTTAACCTTCTGTAAGCACACCTGCTGACTGGGAGATCCCCATCCACTAATGTAAAATGAAAAACATTTTTTTCACGACAACATACTGAGGTATGATCATAAATGACTTGAAGCTGTTGCTTAGATTGAAGATCAGATCCCACAGTTGCTACAGCTTGGATCCCTTACAGTGGGATCAGATCCTGTCTTTGTTAGTGTCCTTTTGCTACATTGTGTTTGCCAATGTTTGGATCACATTCAGTCACTGATCCAACATTTCCCTCTGAAGAGGGGACTCAAGTTATCCCCTACCCTAACGGTAGATAACAAAATTAAATATCTGCATTAGACAAAATCAGTTGAGTCATCACTGCTTTGAGTCTGTACTTGTTAAAATTGTTTTCTTTTCTTCTTCATCTTTATAGGAAAAACCCAGGTCAGAGGTCAAAGGTGATACCGAAAAAACCCAAACAGATAGAAAACGAGAGAGGAGACTGAAGAAGAAGGGTCAGAAGGTGAGAGCGCAAGTGAGAGAAAGAAGAGAGAGAGATGCGGAGAAGAATAAACCGGAGACGAAAATAACCGGCAGTAAAGATGCGGCCATGGAAAAACTGGAGAAAGCCAGCCGGAAATCGTCTAATAAAACATCGATCGTTAAGGTGAGTTTAATAAAAAAGGAGTGCATTAAATTAGAGAATAATTACTTAAAGTTGTTATTCTTTTTCAAAAGAAGTATTTCTAGTGTCCATTTCCATGACTTCCAAGATTTCCATTGTTGACAGTCTTTTGCCCGTTCTGATATGACAGAGCATACAGCTTTCAACTTCAAACCTGATACGGTTTTGATGGAGGTAACCATCAAAACATATTTTGCAGGGGGAGGAGGGAACCCCTCAACTAACACCCTCAAGAGTCTTCTCCTGTCTTCAGATAAACTATGGTACCCAGAGAGAGAGAAACGTTGTAAGGTTATTTCTTACTGCTTTTTGGGTTTGTCTTTTAGGATGACAAGAACATGGATAAGAAGCTCTTGACCTCATCGAAGGCATTTTTCAGTAAATTACAAGAGGAGGCCGCCTCTGAAGTCAAAAGCCTTCAGAAGAGGAAGAAGCTGACAGATGTTACCGTCTCATCTAAGAAGCTTAAACTGTGAGACGTCCGTGAAATGTGATAACAAAGGTCACCATTCCTTGCTTATGGCAGCACCCGACGTGAAGGTCTTCCAAAGAGAGAATGTCGTTGATTTCATCGTCTTGGAGTAAGAGCATAAAATGTGACATTTTAAGGTCACTGGTGGCCACTCTCAGGTGAAGGAATGCCACATCTGAGGTCAAAGGTCAACCAGTAGGGGAAAAATGTTGACAGATGTTACTATGTCTGCTGACAAGCCGGTGCATGAGATGTGCAGTCAAAGTTTGTCGTTTGTCAGATGAGGTTGGCAGAGAAAGCCAATATCCATTGTTAGGCCAACTGGTCCTGCATGTTGCAGTGGCCTCAAGAAAGGACTTCTATTTTCATCACAAAGTGTCTATTGGCCCAAGCTTTGGTATTCTGGTGAGCAAGAAGAACTATGCTCCCAAGCCAAGCAGAAGACACTCAAGATGTTAGATTGCATAAAAAAATATCTGTATTTTTGGAAAGTTTTTCATCAGAAGCCTATCTAGTATGTCAGAATCATCACAAACTCATTTGTTGGTAACATAGGATACGAAGGCAATATAATACAATATATAATATGAAATAGGAGGGTCAATAGAATAAAACATTCAATGCTTGAAATTTATTATTTTTCGTTTTTTGTTTATTATACTTTATTTTCCTTTCACCTTATTTTCTTACAACTCTCTAAATTCCAATTACTTTATAAAAGCATTCAAACACTGTCAGCTGTCATACATACATACATTTCCAACTCTCAACTTTTTCATGATTTTTCTTGAAGCATATTAAATAGACCCTAGCTTAGTGCAAATGTGAAAGAAATTACATATGTAAAGGAAATAGTACAGTTTCACCATAAGAGTTTTAGTGTTTGTTAACTGCATAGACAGAACACATGTAATAATTGTGTTTGTAACCTCCTTATTTTTCGAATCCAAGTAAAGCCAGCTACAAGAAATAACCCCCAATTTAGAAATAAGGCTCTGATCACTGTCTCCCGGCCTCACCACCCCCTCCCCCCCTTATAAGCCAGTATGAGGACAGCCCAAATCCAGCAAATAAGAACAAAAATCCAATTCAAGAGATAATACCAGCACTATCACTTTAAAAACAGAAACTAAAAGAACAAGCAACAAATGTCAAACAGTAAATTAATAGAGCAAAACAGAACAAGAAACTATTATAACATAACCATAACTTAAGACAAAACCAGTAGAGCAAAGAGTTGATTGAACAACAAATTTTGAGAACATTTCCTAATGAAACAGAAAAAAAATCATTACTTATATATGTAAAATATATGTATGTGTCCCAATAGAAGAAAAACTGCCATCAGAAGTAAACACATTCAATGTCTGCACCCAACGTAAGCTTCCCAAATTAGATATAAAAAAATACATCAAATTCTATTTTAAAAAATCTGCCAGCTCACCATACAGCTTCAATAGTCAGATATCCCTTCAGTATGAACTGTTGCCGTTTGCTTCAAAAGTGGTCCTAGTTTCTGCTTTGATTTTTTCCTTTGCATGGTTAAAATCAGACTCATCTATTCCTTATTTTAAAAGAACAAACATCTTTAAAAAAATGAAAAAAGTTTCAATCTAATGGCAAGAAATATTGAAATGATATTTCATTGGAGTTAAAATATATACTTTTCTAAACTTTGATTTGAGCTGAAATCTTTCCATAATGGCAACACCAACAACTTATCCCTACCCTCCATCTTAACAAACAGAAGGCATATTTCATGAGACAACCAACAGAAAACAGTTACTCATTAAACAACTTCACAAGCCCCCCCCCCACCCCCCTCCAACATCCCCAATGCCAATAATGCAACAATAAGTTATCACTGTTGACAAAAAATAAATTTGGTAATTTGAGGATGCACTCTCAAATTAACAGCAAGACTGTATTGCATAGCTCAGAGAGGATATTATTTGTGGTACCCTGTAAAACTCACTAATTAATGAGAAATTTTATGCTGACACTAACAAATAACTATTCACCATTGTTAAAGACTATTTTAAATTAATTTTTTTGCTGGTAAAAGTAGTTTTTGGGAAGCATTTTTTTGTTATGTTCTCCTTCTTGCCACCTTCCTCGTTCTTCTTTAATCTCTTCTAAACTCATTCTCAACAAAGTTTTCAACCATAGTCTGGTCCTTACAGCATTCCTCTGATCCAATTTACATCTATTTACAATAATATATACAGTAGAAAAAAAGAGGACAATCGTTTTTGTATAATCCAAGCATGAAAAGTGAACAAATTCAAAGTACTTTTTAAAGTTAAGAGTTTTTCATAACAATAGGATGAAACACACTGTCGTACCCAATTATGACAACTCTAAACCCTTTCCGTTCACAGTGCAAGAAAAAATGGCTTTTATATTGGCACTGCATTCCAAACAATTAACGATATGCATAGCATAATACTGGATTAACATTGTTAATTAATTTGGACAATTATCCATTAAGAGGAATTCAATACACATGATACCACATTAAACTGCTATGATTAGTGAATGATTTTATTTTTTTAAGTTTTAAAATACCTGGAGTATCAGGTGTGTTCTATGACACAACCGACCTCTCACACAGAGACTTAGAAAAGAAGATGAAGAAAGTACACAGAGCACCGCAAAACCTTAAAGCAAATCCCTGATTTCACGTAATTTCATTTACCAACTTTTTTTACTCCCACATTTGAAATTAAAAATATAACAAGAGCCCAAGGGCACTGTGGTTCCTTGCTTGGGGTATATGACAATACACATATTATCAAGCAAGATTGGGCTCAAATAGTCCAAGCAATTGTGGCCCTACATGTACGCATAAAGTAACCAACACTATAGCCAACACTTTTGTGATCACAAAATGTGATCGGATTTTTGATCAAAAGGCACTTTTGAGATCTAAATATGGCGTCGAAAATGTAAGAAGTATAAGGTCACCTACAAGCGGGTCAACAGATATGATAACATTGGTGACCACAGATGACATGACCTTTAAGTTTGAAAATGTTCCACCACCCCATTCACAACTTGTCCCAAATTATCAACCGTGTCACACCTTGGTATTGGGATTTAATTGCATTAAATGTCTAAAACTTAACTTTGAACTTGTATACATAACTTCACACACAAAGGTCACCCGTAGGTCAACCAATTGACATTTTTGATCGGTGAGACCTAAACGGAGCATCAAAACTCTAAAAATTCAAACATGTTTTCTTTGCCCATTTTCTAAATAAAAAATACTAGTTTTTTAACATTAGCTGACCTTTGGTGACCTTGGATAACATGACCGCTAAGTTGGAAAATATTCCCCTATACCATTCGCAACTTGTCCAAAAAAATCAACCTTGTCACACCTTGGCACTGGGAGTTATTGCCTGAAATGTCTGAAAATTAACTTTGACCTCGTATAACTTCACACACAAAGCTCATCGAGGGGTCAACCTGTTGACATTTATGACCAGAAGGTACCTTTAACATCTGAAAATAGCATCGAAACTGTAAAAATCCCCAAAACACGAAAAGGTCACCAGAGGTCAAATTGAGGTCAAGGGTCACCCAGATGTGGGTGGACAATTGGATTACGTAGAAGCAACTCCCAACCCTAACTGACAATTCGTTCTCAAGTTATCGCAAAAATACTAGTTTTTTATCATTAATTGACCTTTGGTGACCTTGGATCACATGACCGTTAAGTTGGAAAATATTACCCTATACCATTTGCAACTACTCCAAAAATATCAACCGTGTCACACCTTGGAACTGGGAGTTATTGCATTAAATGTCTGAAAATTAACTTTGACCTCGTATAACTTCGCACACAAAGGTCACACGGGGGTCAACCCATTGACATTTATGATCAGAAGGTACCTTTAACATCTGAAAATAGCATCGAAACTATAAAAATCCACAAAATACAAAAAGGTCACCAGAGGTCAAATTGAGGTCAAGGGTCACCCAGATGCGGGTCGACAATTGGATTACATTGAAGCAACTCCCAACCCTAACGGACAATTTGTTCTCAAGTTATCGCAAAAATACTAGTTTTTTATCATTAATTGACCTTTGGTGACCTTGGATCACATGACCGTTAAGTTTGAAAATATTACCCTATACCATTTGCAACTACTCCAAAAATATCAACCATGTCACACCTTGGAACTGGGAGTTATTGCATTACATGTCTGAAAATTAACTTTGACCTCGTATAACTTCGCACACAAAGGTCACACGGGGGTCAACCCATTGACATTTATGATCAGAAGGTACCTTTAACATCTGAAAATAGCATCGAAACTGTAAAAATCCACAAAACACAAAAAGGTCACCAGAGGTCACCAGAGGTCAAATTGAGGTCAAGGGTCACACAGATGCGGGTCGACAATTGGATTACATTGAAGCAACTCACAACCCTAACGGACAATTTGTTCTCAAGTTATCGCAAAAATACTAGTTTTTTATCATTAATTGACCTTTGGTGACCTTGGATCACATGACCGTTAAGTTTGAAAATATTCCCCTATACCATTTGCAACTTGTCCAAAAATATCAACCACGTCACACCTTGGAACTGGGAGTTATTGCATTAAATGTCTGAAAATTAACTTTGACCTCGTATAACTTCGCACACGAAGGTCACACGGGGGTCAACCCATTGACATTTTTGATCGGAAGGTACCTTTGGTATCCAAATCTAGCATCAAAACCAAACATTTTCTTTTTTGCTCGTTTCCTCCCAAAATAAGCACATTTTTTCTAATGTGACCTTTGACCTTTTGACCTTGGTTTCAGATGTAGTTTAATCTCCTGATTCCAAAAAACAAAACGACAAGTCTGTGCAACCATCCTAACTCCGACCGAAAAACTTTGACCCCATATAACTTCGCACATAAAGGTCACACGGGGTCAACCTATTGACATTTATGTTCAGAAGGTACCTTTGACATCTGAAAATAGCATCAAAACTGTAAAAATCCCCAAAAACATGTAAAGGTCACCAAAGGTCAAATTGAGGTCAAGGGTCACCCAGGTGCGGGTCGACAATTGGATTACATTGAAGCAACTCCCAACCCTAACGGACATTTCGTTCTCAAGTTATCGCAAAAATACTAGTTTTTTATCATTAATTGACCTTTGTTGACCTTCGATCACATTACCGTTATGTTTGGAAACGATGCCTTACCCCATTCACAACTACTCCCAAAATATCAACCATGTCGGACCCTGTCAATGGGAGTTATTGCTGTTTTTAATATATTGGTTTTTGGCATCTAACTGACCTTTGGTGACCTTTGCGGGCACCAAAAACAATAGGGATCTTCCTCTTACTATGGGCTATCCACCCAACAAGTTTCATCATGATACATCATTTCCTTATTGAGATATCGTGTACACAAGCCAAGCGTCACATACACACACACACACACACACACACACACACATACACACACACACACACACGCCAAGTTGAACGCATAGGTTCCTTGCTTTGCAAAAAGCAAGGAACCAAAAATTGTGATTTCAGCTCTAAAATTTGTAACGTCAATATTAAAATAATGCCATGAATATTATAATAGTACCATCAATATTAAATTGATATCATCAATTTTCAAATGACAACAATGATATTAAAAGGATACCATGAAAATGATACCATAAACATTAAAATGATACCATCAACATAAAAAATGATACCATTCATATTAAAAATGATACCATTAATATTAAAAATGATACCATTCATATTAAAAATGATACCATTCATATTAAAAATGATACCATTCATATTTAAGTGACACTATCAACATTAAAAATGATACCATTTTATAGTAAAATGATACTACCAATATTACAATGATACCTATAAGTGAATGTGAATGTTTACCAATGAACAGCATTATACAATGATGTTTTTTTTTGTAACCTATGGATCACAAATAAATCAGCCAATTAACTTATGTCTTAATATCTTTTAAGGTAAACATTTTATCAAATCATACAGCTACAACGGAAAACTTAAAAATATCACCAGTACTTCCTTATTTACGTTAATTGTTCTTGACATATTGCCTCACGTAAGTCGTCTACGAGATTCCTCGTTAATGAAGACGGCCATCCTAGCCTTAACCGACAATATTAACTTTACCTTAACTTGAATGTGTTATTATCTTTCAAACCAATTTCAAAACCCAGTTACATTACAATAAAACTGTCCTCACTTAAAATGAATTACTCTAGTTACAAGTTCACTGAGCAGTTTTTTTTTTTCTCTTTACAAACTCGGGTGGCCTCAGTACCATTATGAATTTAACTCTTTTTTTCCCCATAAATTTACATTAAAGATCCCAAAAAAACCATACCAGCATTTAGTTTATTTAGTTTTTTACCTAAAATAAATAGCAGAGAAAGATAGATGAGTTATTTTGCACAGATGAATAAAGTCTCGATGTTACAGATATCTTGTACAGGTATCAGCTACAGGAATCAGGGACAGATACAGGTATCTTATGAGGGCAACGTACAAATTTCATCTTTTGCTAAAAGAGAGCAATACAAACAAAGGAAAAGGAATGAAAAAAATATAATTCTAAAGTGAAAAGTAGAAAGAAAATATTGACTACAAGGGCTTCTATAAGAAGTTATTATCTGCACTGGTTGGTATTGCAAAAATGGAAAATTTAAATTACAGATTAACCAAAGAGAATAAAACAACAGTAAAAAAAAAAAACTCTCAAACAACAACAACAGAAAAAGTTGAAGAGAAAAAAAAAGATGGAACTAAAAAGTCTTAGCTTTAAACATATGCAAAGAATGAAATGACTGCGGACAATATTGCAACATTTTTCTCAAGATTTGAAGACCATTTTAATTCAAATATGAATCAAATATGGTTCAAAAGAAACCAACCAATTTCATCATTTTACAACCAAATATTTTGATGTAAGTACAATTGTTTGGTCTCAAGGCCACCCCATGTTAGCATTCACATTATCCACTGATATGATTTTTGAATGGGCGGGGACCCAAACAATCATATCATCTTGTAAGGGTCACCAAGGGTCATTTGAAGTTATTTATTCCTATAGTACTATTAATTCAGTATTGATAAACTACACCTCACAACTTTCCAAACTCAAGTAGTTGTATTCCTTTTTTCTTCTTTTTCTTTACAAGTTTTTATGATTTCATTACATATGCTAAAGTTCATTCCAAATGGCAAAGTTGAAGGTTTAAAAACATCCAGATTTGCAAATAAACCTCACAAACTCAGTAAACTGCCCCCCCCCCCCACAACAAAACTCACCAGTATAGTTAATATGTACAGGTATGACCCTCTCCCTTAAATTTGTCAAACATTACATGATAAATGATCTAAAGAGAACTAAATTACTGCATCACAGACCCTGTAAGATATGTAGAAAAATTAGTGTGTATAGCACCAAGTATATGGTTATCACCAAATTACCAGCATTTGTAAATTTATCTTCCTTTCAACTCAATCATCTCTCCTAGGTACCGTTGTGGCTCTCATCTTTGAACCATCTTTCTCCTGCATGATTACATCTTCTACTTATTTCATACTATCCCAGCTCCTTTCATTCATACTTTCATTCATACTATCCTCCATTCATTCATACTATCCCTCCTCCATTCATTCATACTATCCTCCATTCATTCATACTATCCATTCATTCATACTATCCTCCTTTCATTCATACTTTCCATTCTCCATTCATTCATACTACCCCTTCTTTCATTCATACTATCCTCCTTTCATTCATACTGAGCCTTTTTATCTTACATTCCATATTTATTTCTATATAAATTACAATGCTACTCTATTCTTATTCTCCTTGCATAATTCTACTTCATCCCTCCCCACTTAATATATTTTCCTTCAGCAATGCACCTATTCATTCCCCTTACAGAATCCATCTTCTTTCATACTGAGCCTCAATTTCTTCATACAATTCAGAGCCCATTTCCATCATACTAAGCCTCTCTACTTTATTTTTCTTTTTCTTGTCATACTTTTTCCTTCATACTGAGCCTCCTCTCCTTCATACTTAGCCCCGTTTTCCATCACACTAAGCCTCTTTGCCGTCATACTACTTTCGCCGGAATGCTTTCTTCATTTGGTGACTTCTGTTACCTCTCTCCTTTCAAAACATCCCTCTCTCACACTAATACCCCATCATTGTTAAAGATATTTACCCCTCGCTTCAATCCAACCAACTCTTTCTCTCTTCATACTTTTTTCATTAACATCTGACTATCTAGTCTTTCGTTTTGTTCGCTTTCCCTTATTTACCTGTCAATTTTACCTCAGCCTGTACATAATTCTTCACATTATTGGCAAAACAGCAGCAGCGGTACATTATTCTTCAATACTTGATATATTATGATATCTAATAAAGACAGTCACCACTGAATGCGCAATATTTAATACTATATAAAGTATCTTGCCTTGGGACATAAACACTCATATCGACCCACAACACAAGATTTTGATCAATTTCTAAAACACAAGCTGTGAATTCTGGCAAATCCTTCATACAACAGTTTTTTAATCTACTTCTGTTTTCCCTAAGATACTAACCAATGAGGCAAATATTGCATCAATTCAAAGTGTCTCTATTTCAAATTTTGTGCTACTGTATAATGCTTCCCCCCCCCCCCCCCCTCTTCATGAATGGAAGAAAGTTTCCTTCCAGTCCAACATTTCGAAAAGACATCTTCAACCGTGAATGTCACAAACAAACACAAATATTAACTAGGGTATCGAAAGGGACTTTTAATCAATTTTGCCTCTAGGGTGTCTACGATTCTTGAACTTTACAATCAACCTGATGAATTGCTCTCAACGTAATTACATACAAGTGTTTAGTTCCTTCATTTTTGTCTTTCTCCAAAAGCATACGTTAACAGATTTTTCAAAGAAAATGTTCCACTTGAAACAACAAGTTGAGACTTTGCTATCCTGTATGCATACATGAAATATTAACAATATGATTGGCATATATGATCAAATTTAACCTTTGCGGCTGAAATCCACGAGATGATAAAGTTACATACAAGACAGGCTGTATCATCAATGAATCGGGTGTAATACTACGATCCACTTTGCTTTAGGACAAATTTTGGTTCCCAAAAATTTACCATCTCGCTTTTCCTCATGTTTCCATGATCTTGTGTGGGCATTTAGTCTGACTTTGTCTGCCTCCTTCTGTTCCCCTTCCTCTTAACCCCCCCCTCCCCGACTCCTGTGTGGGCACACTGTGTTAGTGTCTGTTAGTGTCTGTGTTAGTGTCTTGACCTGACAACTGTTTTAAAACTACCATAACCTGCAAAGTAATACATCGATTCTCTGCGGAAGTCAAAAGTACTGTAAGAAATGAAGAAAGACCCCCGACCTGTTTTAGTTCTAGACTTAAGACCAGGCTGGACCTGTAGAGGATACACGCCCCCCCTGCAGATGTGAGGCTGGGGGGATCCCAGGGGATACACCACACTGCTGCGCTAGCGTACCCCTTTTGGATTCAACATCACACTACAATCATCGCCTACCTCTCTCTCAACTGCATCCACTTCCAAACGGAAGGTTCATCTCAACGGCGCAAAGTATAACGTATCGGTCATTATTTCCATCTTTGTAAAAAATCACTCCTCCCCTTTATAAATCGGTCGGTCTACTCTTCCGTTCCCGGCATTCATCATTTCAGAATTAAATACATTTCAGTTTCGTCACGCGAGTTGAACTATTTTGAGTTTTTTCATAACGGCTGATATTCTTCACAGGCGGCCAATATTTCCTTTAGGTATTTCTCTTGAGTTGTGTCGACTCCTTGATCTCCAACTTTACCATCCTCGTACCTAAAGATGCAGAAAAATAAATGACAGTTTTAGTTTACCTTAAAGCAGAGAAGTAAACTCAAGCATTAACAAGGCTTATTAAATGGTTTCTATATATGGCGACAATACTTAATAAACTTCAAACAAAAATGAGTAGAAATGAAAGCCTTGTTTGAATATAAAGCAGACTACAACATTTCTGTCCTCAAAGAAAAATTTTCTGTTGCAACATATATCTATTAATAGTATCATTTGCATAATCATTTGACACAACAAATGACAAGAAGAGCAGGCCTTTTTAATCAAAAGTTCTGAGCATTTTTTTTGTAACAGTTTTGTAGGAAATGATTCTTAAGACAACCTTATGTAAATATAACATATACATCATAAAGAGATTGACCCCCTTGACCCCTGACCTTATGGAAATATAACATATAGATCATAAAGAGATCATCCCCTTGACCCTTAACCTTATAGAAATATAACATATAGATCATAAAGAGATCATCCCCCTTGACCCTTAACCTTATAGAAATATAACATATAGATCATAAAGAGATCATCCCCTTGACCCTTGACCTTATGTAGATATAACATATATATAGATCATAAAGAGATCATCCCCTTGACCCTTAACCTTATGTAAATATAACATATAGATCATAAAGAGATCATCCCCTTGACCCTTGACCTTATGTAAATATAACATATATATAGATCATAAAGAGATCATCCCCTTGACCCTTGACCTTATGTAAATATAACATATAGATCATAAAGAGATCATCCCCTTGACCCTTGACCTTATGTAGATATAACATATAGATCATAAAGAGATCATCCCCCTTGACCCTTAACCTTATAGAAATATAACATATAGATCATAAAGAGATCATCCCCCTTGACCCTTGACCTTATGTAAATATAACATATAGATAGATCATAAAGAGATCATCCCCTTGACCCTTGACCTTATAGAAATATAACATATAGATCATAAAGAGATCATCCCCTTGACCCTTGACCTTATAGAAATATAACATATAGATCATAAAGAGATCATCCCCCTTGACCCTTGACCTTATGTAAATATAACATATAGATAGATCATAAAGAGATCATCCCCTTGACCCTTAACCTTATGGAAATATAACATATAGATCATAAAGAAATCATCCCCTTGACCCTTGACCTTATGTAGATATAACATATATATAGATCATAAAGAGATCATCCCCTTGACCCTTAACCTTATAGAAATATAACATATAGATCATAAAGAAATCATCCCCTTGACCCTTGACCTTATGTAGATATAACATATATATAGATCATAAAGAGATCATCCCCTTGACCCTTAACCTTATAGAAATATAACATATAGATCATAAAGAGATCATCCCCTTGACCCTTGACCTTATGTAAATATAACATATATATAGATCATAAAGAGATCATCCCCTTGACCCTTGACGTTATAGAAATATAACATATAGATCATAAAGAGATCATCCCCTTGACCCTTGACCTTATGTAGATATAACATATAGATCATAAAGAGATCATCCCCCTTGACAGTTTTATCAAGCCTAGTTGTTAGAAAGATGAGAATTCAATTGATATTGAGCACATTTCTGGATTTTCCACTGGATTATTTTTAGGACTCTGGTATGAAAGTTAAAATAAAGTTATCTTAAGACTGACTCACACAAAGAAGAACCTGGTACAGACGTAATCTGGATTTGTGCACACCCACACGTGATTATGTTTGGTCAGCTCCTTAGAACTTATAACTGCAAAAGAAAACAAATATATGAATGTTTATGTATATATAAAAGTGTCGCCATGGCAACAAACTGCCCTGACCATGCTAGGAAGAAATAAGGTCACATACACGAATGTTTACGTCCAGTTGTCTGATGATCACCGCACACTGCAGGCGTGGAACCTGAGTAACAACATGCTGTAGGTTACCATATAGGTATACAATATTATGGACTTGCTCTACTTCTATGTATTGAGCACTTTGTGCAGCAGGAAGTGAACATCTGAATCTCTGTTATATATACATACATATATACATATATATATATATATATATTTATATAAATATACAATTTATCGGAAACAGGAACATTTTAAAGACAGAAATTGGTCTACACTCTCATCGTGGTTTAGTGTAGCACTAAACTATAGTAATAAGTGAAACACTCTGGCATGATCTAGTCTGCAACAGTTCAATGTACCACTGACGGTGCCTTTGTTGACATAAACATTAATAATTGATTCAGTCAACAGAGGCTGTTCTTTCACTAAAGCTTAAGGTGAACTCTCCCTAGAGGAAACCAGTGGGAGGTTGAACGAAAAAGACAAAGGCCAGCAGGCGTTTCCCGGCCAAACGGAACTGCTGAGGTACACATTTCTCAGAACATTGTCCATGAAATGACTGGAAGTGAGACCTTAAATAATGATGTTTTACCGGCATGACTAAGATCCAACTTACTAACCTTCACAGAGTGTGATACAGCGGAGATTTTGACTCTCCAGGAAACAGGTCCCTGATTTCTCTGATGGTGGGTCAGGAGCCTGGGGAAAATTGAGAGAAAGAGAAATGTATTACCACGATGAGATAAGAGAAAATTCTGAGCAATTCTTATAAAATAGGTATAGAATTGCAAGGAACGGCTAATTATTACGACCTCCGTGGGAAAGCAGCGACTGGCGTTTCCGGGTAAAACAGTAAAATGTGGAGGTGTTTTGGCAGATAAGAAAAACATCAAGACACTGTAGGCAAGGTTCTGTATTTTTGTTGTCTGTGTAGTTTGCCATGGACGGTTCAACTTGTATTTGTAACACAAATTTTATAATGCTTTTGACATGTGTGCTCATCTGAGTAATATGTTTTGATGTTGTTTACGTTGTCTGTGTATATGTGTATGTATATGTGTTGTGTATGTGTCATATGTTGTAACTGTGCACAGATACACAGATACACAAAGGTACAGCACGATCCTATCTACTGTAATGTCTCCAAGAAAACATAACATCTAATATCAATTCAGTGACTAGGTTATGTCTGTAACCATGATCTCAATTGGTGGCCATACTATAATTGTAGACCTAAATTTATAGTCTAAATATGCCTCAGAATTCATCACTTGACCTCCTCTAACTTCTAAATTTTTTTTTTTTCTTGGGGGAGGATCCCCCGACCTTCCCTACAAACAAAATCAGCTTCAACAACCCCAGGGCCATACCTCTCCTTCTACAAAATCTTAAACAAACCTCTGGCCCTACTATTATGATTAATGTCCCTACCTAAATCGGTTAGAGGAACTTAAGAATTTGCCCTCCTCCCCCCTCCCTCCCCTAACCCTTTTATATCCTGCAAATGCCACTGCTCTCAACCCTTTTTCTAAATATTTCTTAATATTAGTTCATACCGGTGCTGGTGGCCCTGGTGCCTTTTGTCTACAGGGGAGTACTGCTTTGGCCATTAGACTTGGTACACTCTGTGGGTTCTTCTTGACGGCTGCGTTGTACTCTCCCTGACCCATGCCGGAGTAACCGAATGAGACACTCGAGTTGGGGCTGAGGTAGATACCCTTACCGTACGCGGCACCGTGACACTGTATCGAAAGAGATATTAACCGTGACACTGAATCAAAAGAAGATATTAGCCGTGACACTGTATCGATAAGATATTAACCGAGAGACTGTATCGATAAGATATTAACCGTGACACTATATCGATAAGATATTAACCGTGACACTGTATCAATAAGATATTAACTGTGACACTGTATCGATAAGAATATTAAATTAGACTCATCTGGCTTCATAGTGACGACGCAGAACCTGTAAAAACTTTTTATTCGCTCAAGAAAAGCAAACTGTGATCAGTTTTTCATAAGTCCTTAGTAAAGAAGGGATCATAATAAATAAATCAAAACTGTAAAAAGAAAATGGGTTGAAATATCTCTCAGGAGGAAGCAAACAAACACACACAGACATAACTCAGACCGGTATATTTTATCACACAAACAAACAAACAGACATGTAATCAATCAAGAGAACTTAAAAATGAAAACAGGCTTACTTGATGTTTGGTCCCTGAGGCATTGATTAGACCGTTCCTTAATATGGAGTGCCAGTTTTCTATGTTAGAGCCACTGAAAAAAAAAATGAAGAATCATTGAATCATGAATCATTTTACGAAAAAATTGACAGTGGACTGGAAATTGTCTCTTTGATGAGGTGTTATACAACACAAACAGATACACAATATGTCAAGTCAAAGTTTAATGTATTTGTAACACAATATGCTACATGTATGTATAACACAAACACATTTATGTATTTGTAACACAATATGCCACATGTATGTATAACATGAGCAGAGTTACATGAGAGTAACACAATACGCTATGTGTATATATATAACACAAGCACATTTTGGTATTTGTAACACAATATGCTACATGTATGTATAACACAAACACATTTATGTATAATATGCTACATATATGTATAACACAAGCAGAGTTATGTGAAAGTAACACATTATGCTAAATGTATGTATAACACAAGCACATTTTGGTATTTGTAACACAATATGCTAGATGTATGTATAACACAAACACATTTATGTATTTGTAACATAATATGCCACATGTATGTATAACATGAGCAGAGTTATGTGAAAGTAACACAATACGCTATGTGTATATATATAACACAAGCACATATTGGTATTTGTAACACAATATGCTACATGTATGTATAACACAAACACATTTATGTATTTGTAACATAATATGCCACATGTATGTATAACATGAGCAGAGTTACGTGAAAGTAACACAATACGCTATGTGTATATATATAACACAAGCACATTTTGGTATTTGTAACACAATATGCTACATGTATGTATAACACAAACACATTTATGTATTTGTAACACAATATGCCACATGTGTGTATAACATGAGCAGAGTTACGTGAAAGTAACACAATACGCTATGTGTATATATATAACACAAGCACATTTTGGTATTTGTAACACAATATGCTACATGTATGTATAACACAAACACATTTATGTATTTGTAACACAATATGCCACATGTATGTATAACATGAGCAGAGTTATGTGAAAGTAACACAATACGCTATGTGTATATATATAACACAAGCACATTTTGATATTTGTAACACAATATGCTACATGTATGTATAACACAAACACATTTATGTATTTGTAACACAATATGCCACATGTATGTATAACATGAGCAGAGTTATGTGAAAGTAACACAATACGCTACATGTATGTATAACACAAACACATTTATGTATTTGTAACACAATATGCCACATGTATGTATAACATGAGCAGAGTTATGTGAAAGTAACACAATACGCTATGTGTATATATATAACACAAGCACATTTTGGTATTTGTAACACAATATGCTACATGTATGTATAACACAAACACATTTATGTATTTGTAACACAATATGCCACATGTATGTATAACATGAGCAGAGTTATGTGAAAGTAACACAATACGCTATGTGTATATATATAACACAAGCACATTTTGGTATTTGTAACACAATATGCTACATGTATGTATAACACAAACACATTTATGTATAATATGCTACATATATGTATAACACAAGCAGAGTTATGTGAAAGTAACACATTATGCTAAATGTATGTATAACACAAGCACATTTTGTTATTTGTAATACAATATGCTAGATGTATGTATAACACAAACACATTTATGTATTTGTAACACAATATGCCATATGCATGTATAACACAAGCAGAGTTACGTGAGAGTAACACATTATGCTAAATGTATGTATAACACAAACACATTTATGTATTTGTAACAATATGCATGTATAACACAAGCAGAGTTACGTGAGAGTAACACATTATGCTAAATGTATGTATAACACAAACACATTTATGTATTTGTAACACAATATGCCATATGCATGTATAACACAAGCAGAGTTACATGAGAGTAACACATTATGCTAAATGTATGTATAACACAAACACATTTATGTATTTGTAACACAATATGCACATGTTCAACATAAAACATTTTTTTGTATGAGGCGAACATAAACACAACATCTACATGACATGATCTTACATGTGTGAGATGCAAAACGAGTCATTCCAAAATAAAAATGATTACTAACCATCCAAAAAAAAAAAAAACATACCAAAAATTGAAAAATACAGAAAAATTCCACAATTTTACTGATATCATTGGGGCTGTTTTAAAGCCAGGGCCAACGATGAGCAGAGATTTAGCATCTAAGTCTACTCACTGGAATGCAAAGATACTTCCGTTGGTCTCCTTCGCCTTTTGAAATATGGCTTGTTTCGTAGGCGGACTGCTCATGAGTAGAAACTGGTGTGGTGTCCTCATGAAATTAATTTGCTGAAGAGTTGAGAGGGTAACCAACAAAAAAAAAAAGAATTGTCAACGATCAAGGAATGATCCATAAAAAAGTAGTTTTAAAGCGAATAAGCGAATGATTTTTATTTGACAAGCCCAGAGATTGTCCGGGGTCAGTACAAAATTTGGATCACTTGAAGGAAAACGAAGGCTGTTACGAGTTTTGTGCAATTGTTGCGCTTCATCAAAATACTGAATTGTATCAAGACAGCCTGTTTCCTCTTTCGTACAAAACAATAATATTGGAAAAGATCAGTACGAAGCATTTCCACCATATTTGCAGTAGCAACCTCTATAGTACAATTCTCATATTCCAATAGTTTATTAGACATTTGCCCGATCTTTTTTTGTTGTTGATACCACCCAGTATTCTCAGCGGGATGTAGATTACGTACTTCTGATTACACTGAACACACGTTTCAAAATCAAAAGTCCTGGAAATATTCAGTAAAGGATTCAAAAGGATATAATTTTTAAGCAAAAACATTTGGGGTGCGGCCCTCAAAACTATAAGGAAGCAGTTGGATCTTGTTTAACACTAGAAGATCATAGTGTAGTTTTATGTACCCCTTCCTCCCCCCTCCCCCACCCAACTTGCCCCTCCCCCACCCACACATTTCATTCTCCCACTATGAACCTAGTTACCTTGCTTATACACCAAATTCTATTCTACTTGATTACAAAATAAAAAAATTCAGCCAGACATCATCTAATAAATAATTTACATCAATGTTGAAGTGTTTCCTAATTAATTCATGATATCCAAGCTCTAGCATGAACAGCAAATATAAAGACATAAAATCAAATAAATTAAAATGAAATGAAAAAAAAAGGTCCATACAATGACTCTCGTTGTCACAGATCACACATCGCCTCATCAGTTTTACAGGAATCAGCCTCTTTAACAGGAAGACAATCAGTCACTGCTATCAACATGAGTGGGATTATGCGATAGAGAACTTATGATAATCTCGAGTGATGGATGCAAACATAATTTCCATTATAACTTAAAGAAGTAGAGATATCTAGGATTGACAGAGTGACTTACTTTATTAGGTGGAAGCTTTAGTATGTGTGACCGGTTGCTTGATATGATCCTGTCAAAATAAAATAAAAATAAAAATAAAAATATTGCTTAATATCTTCTTTCATACCTAGATATGAATATGCAAGTCAAACAGTGCTGTTTTGCTGTTATGAATAATTAATGAATTGGACCACAATGCCATAGTACCCATCAAAGTATGACTTTTTAATAACATTATTCGTTTCACCAATAACAAAATATCATAAAATGTTCTATAAAATTCAATTTTCCTTCCTTGACATCGGAAAAAGGAAGTCGTCATTTTTTCTTTAATCACTGATTATTGACTTTTATGTTGCATGATTTGATAGATGGAGTGTTAGCTCAGTGGTTAACGCCGGTGCCTTTCAATCATAAGGTCCCAGGTTCGAGTCACTCCAAGATTAATGTATGTCGTCCAGTTACAGAGTTGTTGACAATTGACAATTCATATTGACGTTAAATATGAATGTAAGAGACTGCCTTCGGTCAGCTTGCGGCTTTGATAAGCCAATGAGGCTTCTTCACGAGTTCCTGCTTGCAGGAGGATCTAAAATACATACATAGATATGTTAATACTATGATAGGACATTAAAATATAATTGGAATGTACCATTGCAAGAGGGGGAATGTTTTAATACTATGCTAGGACATTAAAATAGAATTGGAATGTACCATTGCAAAAGGGGGAATGTTTTAATACTATGATAGGACATTACAATAGAATTGGAATGTACCATTGCAAAAGGGGGAATGTTTTAATACTATGATAGGACATTACAATAGAATTGGAATGTACCATTGCAAAAGGGGAATGTTTTAATACTATGATAGGACATTACAATAGAATTGGAATGTACCATTGCAAGAGGGGGAATGCCAGAGCATCTTGGCTATCCATCTTCATTTTCACGTCACTCGGTGTGCTCGCCGAAAGCATCTCCCTCATCGATACAAAACTTTTCAGAGCCTGCTCGATTCTTGGAAAGTTCTTTTTCTGGATAAGATTTACAAAGTAATTAAAAAAACAAATGATTAATTAAAACAAACCTTTGAAACAATACAAAGGTTGTGCTGCTTTTAATGGCTTGTATGAAAAATAAGAGAAGGGCATTTAACAGTAGATATACTCTCCAACATCAAAATAAAAGACTTCATATACCGAAAGTAACATACCTATACAAAACTGTTCATGCAAAGTGGGTCACTAATCAATTAATTTCTCCATGTTGAAAATATCATTGATACTTTTTAATGGCAGTTTAGGGCTGTGAATTATGGTTCAATACACTTATCTCTCGTTTTAACACGTACAGAACTTTTGTTCCTTATTATGCTTGCGTTACAACAAATGACTGAATGACCCTGTCATAGAGTGTCACTTTTCAGAATAAACTATGGATCCTTTCCTCTAGCCCAGAAAAAAAAAATCTTGGCTAATATGTATCTCGCCCAAACGAAACTTGAATATTAGGATTTTGAGGCTGACTTTGTTATTGTCACCAAATGATTGGGTTTACTACATGTCTAATTGTACCAAGTGGACCAGAAAAAATGTAGTTTACACCACACCTGCAGGACGATCCACCATTTTCATAGAGTGAAAGATTTCAGTAACGCAGGAACAGCATAGGAGTTGTCATTTTTACAAGTTTCTCTCTCGAAAAAATAATAAGGTTGGGAAATTTCTACAAATTTTTTTTCTTCTTCATTTTTATTAGTGCTCTAGTAATAAATCATTCAGACACCTGCAAACGTCCTTCCCTTTCGTTTTTCCTAACGCAGATCGTGAAGTTTTTTCCCAAAAGATACTTCAAATCCAAGTGTTCCAATGTTGTTGCATTTTATTAAGCAACAATGACTCAAATCTAAAAAGTATATTGTAAGCATTTTGATCATGGCAAGTTGATGAGAATTTGACATACTTTGTGATGGAGGGCAAACTCCTTTGAATTTAGGGGGTCCACCACCATCGGGTACGGGTCGAAGATGATGTGTTTCCTCTTTGATTGGACGGCGGAGACCACCATAGCGACTAAGAGGTCCACCACTTCTGCTCCCGCAGCTATATTCACCGACGGGTCCTGCATGACACCCAACGTCTGGTGAGAGAAGACGCAAAGCTCCCTCTGACAGACCGCAGGCTGCGAATCAGCAAACAGGAAGTGAAAGGAAGGTCAATCCAGGAAGGAAGTAAAACAAAGGAATACATGAACTATGAGCTACACACAACAGAACAAACGATAACAAACAAAACCGAATAAATAAAGTCATGCTATTATTAGCTCCCTCTGCTTCCTCAATATTATTAGTCTCTTGTTAGCTACCTCTATTATTAGTTCCCTCTGACAGACCGCAGGCGGCGGTTCAGCAAACAGGAAGTGAAAGGAAGGAGGTCAATCCAGGAAGGAAGTAAACAATGGGAAACATGAAATATGAACTACACACAACATAACAAACCATAACAAATAAAAACCAAATAAATCAAGTCATGCTATTATTAATGTAATGAAATCCACCTCTTCCTTGGTCTTTTCAAGACCAACTAGAATTTAAAATCTTCATTCAAACTGTTTTCAACAGTATCTATGAGAATCTTGGTCATGGAAACCACATATTTTCAGCAAAGTAATTAAACCAATCAAGTCAATAAATGGCACTATTTTATCTGATATGTAATATGTAAATGCTACTTGTTTTGCAACTTTCCATCTAATACTGTCGAATCATGGCCACTCTAGACCCATCTTTAATACAAAATTTATGCAAATTTACACCAGGGATGAGACTGAGCCGGGGGAAAAAAATCTGAAATTTATCAATCGCCGTCCTGGGGGAGGGGTTTAAGAGGAGGGGGTCCCCCGCTTTTAGAATTTTTTTGTCAGGTAAGGAGGGCTTAAATGCAAAATGGTGGACTCTAGATGGAATCTATCACATCACGTAACTCGCCAAAAAGGTGTGGAATTTCTACTTGTATAATTTATCCATCAGCTTTTTTGAACCAAAAAAAAGGTTTTTTGCTTGCTTTGTGCTACTTGATTCCACCACTGGTCAAATTTGGTGTTCCTTCCCTTCACAGTCCAGCATGTTCGGCAAAAAAAAAATAAAAAAATTAAATAAAAAAAAATTAAATAAATAAAATAATAAAAAACGCGAATTACAAGAAAAAACGCGAAAATGAAAAAAAAAATAATCGGAAATCCGCGTTTCCGCGGAAGAGTCTCATGCCTGTTACACGGTTTATTAATTTCCCCAATAAACCTTCCAAGTATGTTCTGCAGGTAATCTTGTACGACCACAACCTTACCGACTTAAATAGTTTAATACAGGAGAATAAAATGCAAAGATGACAGTAATACCTTCAACATAGCACCATTCTGAAAGATGTGAGGCTCATCACAAACAACGCAGAATTCACTCAGTGTTATCAGTCTCTTGTTTAAGTAAGCAATGACCTGGTAAAGGAAGCCGTACTCTAGAGTGGGCTTCTGTTTGGCCGTCTTGCCATTCTGTGAGAAGAACAAAACATCGGAGTCAATGATTATGTATTGAGGATTAATCGGATGTGGGGGATATTTGTATGTTTATATATATATATATATAGATATAAATATATATATATATATATATATATATATATATATATATATATATATATATATATATATATATAATTATATATATCTATATATATATATATATATATATAAATATATATATATATATATACATACATACAAACATACATATACATATTTAATATTGTATACCTATATGGTAACGTACAGCATGTTGTCACTCGAGTTTCACGCCAGCAGTGTGCGGCGATCATCAGAAAACTGAACGTAAACAGGCGTGTTGTGACCTTATTCCTTCCTAGCACAGGTGGTTTGTTGCCATGGCGACACTTTGAGATGAGCTCTTCTAAATTTGTTATTAATCATCTGGGTTAAAGGCCAACAATCTTCTTACAAATGTCCCTTTTTTTCTCTTTATCTACTTCACTTTGCCCTTGGTCATGGCATAAATCCTGCTATACTCAGACAAACACCAAAAGATCACAAGTTATGTATTCCCTGCTTTTAAAGGTTCAGAATAATCAATGAGCACTACTATGTTCTTTAATACCCCCTCTTTTTAACAACTCTGTGGTGAAATTAACACTTACAAGTGTCCCATTTGGTATGAGGTGTAGATCTTCGTATGAAGGTGGAGACAAGCCGTACGTCGATGATGATCGTTGCCATGGGAACATCCTCTTCCTGCCTTTCTTCTCATCTCCCTCGCTAAAGCCCAACCAGGAGTGTCTGTTTGCTTTGCTGAATGAAAGAGAATAGAGACACCCATAACACAGCGACCCTATGAATATGCAACAATCCAAACTGTCGCCGACCAATGTCGGTGACATATACCTCGAACAAAACACAACGGTGTCATATTATTTCGACTGATATTTTACTACAATTTTTTTTTTTTTTTCCTATTAATATGTAACTGATTTTAACCATTATACATTATGCAATATAAAGATCTGCAACATCTTGCATTGTCAAAATGATAACAAGAATATAAGGCTACTTGTAAAAATCCAATAAGACATCACCATAGCATTTTTTTCTCCATTTTTCTCTCAAATATAGCAACAAGTGTGTCTTTAAAATGTTAAGTTCTCTCAAAATACATTTCAACCAAAATATACATTCTCTACCCAAACTAACATTTAAACAAAACATCCTAGAAATGTCATTTTCATTTTTCTGTTTCTATGAGAAAATTTGATTTATTTTTTTATTCTCATCTATTATATAATCTTTCCTGGCATATTTTCAATGGCCCTAAAGCTTTTCATCCAATGTGAAAAACAATATGCTGTACAAACTTCATCTTATAATTTCAGCCAATAAACAAAAAAACAAAATTATAAATAAAGCTAAATCTTGAAAGATTTAAATCAACCCCCCTGGGATTACCAGGTAAGTCTGTTACCGAAACTCGACATGTTTAATATTCATCTTGCTTTTCAAGTCGATTTCTGTTCTATCTGATACTAAACCTAAAGCCCTATCCTGCTTTCATATCGGCGCAGCATATCAACTACTCAAAATTCATATCTCACTATGACATAAATCTCTTAAATGTCAAGCATCCTCCACAGCATGAAGAGTTAACTTAAAATACAGTTTTATCCACTGATACAATGATCGAAAAATGAATGCCTGGGAAAATAGGCCATCGTGTAACACTGCTTTCACTTTTGATGCAATGGGAGTTTTATCCAATCAAAAGCCACTGATTTCTTGTTTCTAATTAGGTAGAAATTCTAACGGTGTGACTGCCGATGAATGTGTATAGATTGCTTTCCAACCGATTAGCATATGGTAACAGTGTGTATGATGGACCCAATATTCTAAATTGGACAATTATAGAATTATTGACCACCATTTGAACAGATACCTTTCCAATCAGTAATTGTTTTACTAATTACTTCTCAACTATTCCATATGACTGATTTAAAAGAGAGATTTTTAAAGGATCATTTGTCTCATTTTTGTTCAGGTACTTCTAATCAATGTTTAAAAAATTGTCAAGTGGTCATGAGACACACACATGCACACACAATAGGCTAGTAGTCAGGAACTCTTTGAGTTGAGAGAGGGGGAACCAACAATTTAAGGGGCATGTGCAATACTCATGTCCCGGTAACTTGCACACGGTATGAGGGTGGGGCAGTCTGCACGGGGGAGGGGGGAACAGCCCTGACACGCAAAGCTCCATTCCTCTTTGATATAAATATATCACAGCAGGTGAAGTGAAATATGTGTAGCTTTGAAGTTCAGGATGAAGGCAAACTATGTGGCCATTATGACATATACCAAGGAAGATGGATCAATCTGCTATATAATCATAACATTGCGTCACAGAGATGATAGAACCTCAAAAGTTTGTAAAGTCGTAACTTTTTATACTCAAAGATGGAATGAATAAATAAAATGAAACTGCTATTTCCCGGGATTAATTTATCTGCAATAGCAAACTACAATGACTACACATGTATTCTAATATCTATGAAGTAATTAAAAAGCGATAAGCAGCATTTCACATAGCAATGATCACACGACACTCAATACAATCTCAAATGGCAGACTCTGCTGTTATTATCGGCCGTTCTTGTTGCAATCTATACGGCAAACTATTCAGAAAGGAAAACTTTGGTTTGTTCTCACGCACGTTCAGAGAAATATCTACCCCAAAGAGTTATGAGCAGAGTGAAATAAACCATTAACCAAAGGCACATGAATTCACCAAAATACTTTGTAATCACTTGAATCAGTTTTGAGAAGATTAAATCTACTTTTCAAACTGACGACAAGTATCGTCGATGTCAAAATTTATCGATACCTCTCTTCAACATGAAAAACAGCTTATAACTGCTCTTTAATAAACACATGCTTGCATGTCAAGACCCGTCATCACTTTTTTGCGTCTCAAGTGAGAAATAATCATGTCCTATGTTAATACTAAAATGTGTTCCCCAAACAAAAGGTGCAACATCAAACTTTTTTTTTCATCATTCATATAAAGGAAACAATTCGAAATGCAAGAAGAAACAATCCATACACGTATAAAAAGATACTGGAAAAAAAGCGTTTACGCACTTTTGCGAAGAAGAGAAGGTATGATTTGCTAGATCAGCCGACTTTGAGCGCGGGAGATGAAGATTGGTTGGCGTAGAGATAGCTCGAGATATGACTGCCGATTGATTATGATGATGGTGGTTGCCTCTGGCGCCCGGTACCCTGTTAAAAGGATCACGACGACGATGATGATGGTGATGATGATGATGATGGTGATACAACTGAGATGCAGAAATACTTAAAGCAGCATTCAGGGTTCAATAATCACACTAAATGAGAGGTGTGACAACATTGGTTATGTCAAACAATGCCATATCCTATGTTCATATTAAGTGGTGTTTAGCATTTCATTTAAGCTTCAAAAAAACTCACTAGAAGATCAACTAATATTTGGTCTGTGTCAAACAATCACATTGTCTTTTCTCCCTTTAAGGCATTGTTTAGCATTTCATTTTTAGCTTCATGAATCGCACGTAAGGATAAACTTATTATGGTCTGTCTACCAGTTTTTAGCATTTAATTAAAGCTTCAAAAATCACAGAAAGAGGCAAAATGACACTGGTTGTATCAAACAATTACATATTTTTCAATTCCAATGATGGTAGAAATATCACAAAGCCAGTGAAAATTCAAACAAAACAGCAAGAAGCTGCAAAGGTGAGGTGCCTAAGCCAGGAGGTTCTACAAGGACCTCCTTGATTTAAGTTTACACATATAACATTGATTTCCTTTGGGCTTGCAAAGACTTTCTTATTTGCTCAATTTACTCACAAGAAAACCAAAACACCAACATTGTTTACCATGTGAAAATATTGTGCAAAAATACAAAAACAACCTCTGAATGCTGCTTAAGAAGAAAAGCAGCCAGCCAGCCAAAAAAAAAATTAGCAAGTATGAAGGAAAGAAGAGATTATCGTGTAACATTAACTACAAAGCTGCAGAATATGGGTATTTAGTAACTATAAACCAAACTTTCTGGACCACTAGACTTCAACACCCCTCTCATGCCCTCTAGCCCCCAAGCAATCCCCCTTCTTGCCCTCTAGTCCTCAACACCAAACACAGACATCATGTATGCCTAACACACCTCCATCTACTGTTTAAACGTTATTCGTGTGCATTTTTGCCAAAGAGAGGTTGGGGGAGGGGGGGGGGTTAATGCTTAAAGCTTTGACACTCTAGTACTCTTACGGTTTTCCCTGCGGTTTCATTCTTCACCGTGAAGGAACAAATGTAATATTTTAAATGCAAACTTTTGAGTATCAATCAAGTTATTTATCAGATAATACTTTAAGTTGAGAGTAAATTTTGACTTCTGACAATAATACTACAAAAGTAGAAAGAGATTGTGAAACTCCAATTAAGATGGCATGTTGATTGCTGATTAAGATGAAGAAACACAACTAATATGTGAGTGATACTTAACCACTTCCTTCATGGAACACAATCAGAAGACTTTGAGAATTTAACCCTGATGTTATCCTTAAAAGATTCCCTAAATTGAAAAATGCCATCTGACATTAACGAATTTGACATATTTGACGTCATTGATGTGGGAGAATATAAATGCATCATCCTTTCATTTTGCTCGGTCTAATTAACCACTAGAAGGATTCTGAGGGGAAGGGGAGGGGACGGGGAGGAGCAATGTTACAGCATGATCGCAACGATTCACCCTCCCACAATGCTGCAGTTATCCCTTCGCTATTATCAAGCTTTTCTGTCCGAATGAGAAAGGACTGTTTATAGAGGAATTCCCCATATTGTTTATTTTTACACCTATTCAAACCCGGACCCCCCTCCCCACTGCTACCCGCATCCCCAACCCTATCCGTACCCCCATAAACACCTTCCCTTTTACTGCAACACAGCTCAGACCCTGCCACATGTTTTCTCTATGTTTGATAATATATCATATTTGACTGGTAGTAATTTTGAACACAATAAGCTATGCTATCAAACTTTAAATAATTGACTTTGATTACTTTTAGTTTACTCCTATCATATGTTTAACTGTATTAATTTTAATAAAACAGGTTTTTTTTGTTACCCTACCTGTTACCCTCCCACCTGGAAGGAGAACTGATTGTCCTCAGCTGGGACTGTACAAACTCATTGCTTAGGCACTTCCAGTGATGTCCGACAAAACTTTCTGATATCCTGGTGAAAATAGGAAAAGAGGAAGAAAGCAAACGAAACTGTGTTTTTAATCTAAACAGACAAATCGTTTGATAAATTTTTGCAATCGTGGTAAGGTTGACAACTTCATTAATTCAAGAGCTGTTTATATCAGCAGTTTACCTGTATCGTGGACGACATGTCTGTAACAACGTCGCCTTACATTCCAACAAGGTATTTATGAGTGAAGCTTCTAAAGAGTGAGCTTATTCAACTGGATAGAAACCTCTACAAAATGCAAGTAATGTTATCATCGAAGATACAGCAAAGCAAAATCATGGGATTGGACCGAAGCAGAGGGGGGTTTAAGAAGTAGGAGGGGGAGGGAGAGGGGGATTATGGAAAGGCATTAAGGAAGAGTACCAATCTCATTTATAACCTATACTAACTTAAAAAATATTTCTCTTATATCTTCAACATTAGTTGTTGGCTCAGCGACAGAGAAGAAAGAAATCAAGAAAGTACCTTTAGGATAAAGATATTTATCAACCTAACAACCAAGTGATTTTTGGAGGCCAAAAATGGTGAATTTAATAACCTTTCCAAATGACAAGGTTTAATAATTTCCAAAAAACTTGATTACATCATGAGCTGATTTATCTGGAGATTGTCATCCAAGAACTTTCATAAACTTGCAAAACTTTGAACTACTTCTACTTTCTCTAAAAACTGAAGAAAAACTATAAAAAAAAAAAAACAGTTCCTATTAAATTGAGAAATGTTTTTATTCCCTCCAGAATAAAAACTTCAGAGTTTGCAAATGGAACAGAACAAATGCACTGGGATTTACAGTCTCTGAGATTGAAACGAAATGCAGGAAGAGAAAGAGACGAAAAGCCCTATAATTTATACTTTGATGAAAACGTGATCAGAAAGTAGAAGACAACATCACTGAGTCATAGACTGAGAGAGTTTGTGAAAATTGTAAGAAAAAATCTTTAATTGATTAAAAAGCCCTTCTGAAGAATACAAAGCACTCTTACTGGCAAATCTCAAAAGATCCTACTGAGATTTCAGAGGTCATTGAGAAAGAAAAACAATTATATCTAATGTACAAATTTTTATCAAATTGTATTTCCTTCTATTAAATAATAACATTTTACAGAGACATGCAAATGCCATAGGAAGAACAAAGACATGCAGAAGTTGTGTATAATGAGGCTTGGCTGCACGCTCTGTAATACTGAATGTACTGACAAATATATGGTGAGACATATCAACTCAAATCATAGTTCCCAAACCCCCCATCCATCCTCCCTCCCCCCTTCTCTGAAAAAAAGCCCAAGGAAGACCGTAATGAATGTTGCTGCAAATGACGTTTGAACTGGGATTAACCTGTACTACATGAGAGACTCTGTCTTAACTGTTGATATCTAGACACTAAGAGAGTACATTCTGGAAAAGATGGCACAAATTATGTAATAACTTACTTTTTCAACTGGTTGCATATACTGGTTGGTGAAAGACCTGGGCGTTGAAATACTTCAATTTTGGGAATATCTGAAACATGGGAAGTGGCAAACAGTGTGAAACATTGCAGCAGCTGGGTATTATTTTGTTTGGTCAATATCACAATCGTAATATTTTATCATACACAACAACAAAGGGGGAAAAAAGTATATAAAATAATACGCAGATGTGTCAAAGTTAATATCAAGCACAATGTACATTGAAAGCCTCCCCTCCCGACCCACCCCAAACTTCTATCCATTTCAAATAGTCCTAAACACCATAGCCCCCCCCCTTCATGGACCCTTCCTGTCTTCAAACAATCACAGAACCCCCTCTCTGACAAGGCACCGTCTATCACCAAGTGTTTGTGGGAATACTTGACAATTATTGAGAGCAAACCATTGTAGGTGGCAATGTTCTTCTCCCCACACCACAATCTGCCTCATACCCTTCCATTACCCACGCAAATGACCCCAAAATTACCATTATTAATAGGGTTACTAATAGACAATACATATGGGAGCAATATAATCCCTTCCCCCTTCCTTATACAGTAAATCCTCTCCTTAAGAAGATTGCTGTTCATTCTGGTAATTTTCTGAAATCAAAGACATCCCCTTCTCTCTTTCCTTAACTTCATCTATCCACTGACCATTCAAAAACCCACCCTCTTTCAACAAAATAACAACAACAAAAAACAACAATAACAACAACAAAAAACCCACAGCTCTGTAGTCAAGAGACTTCCTTCTTATACAGAGATGTAAAATTGTGAATTGACTTACGTCCATCCAAATATTTACTGATGGAGAAGTGCAGCCTGCAGACGATGTCATCATTTTTTCTGATGCCCCAAGCAGAAATGACTTCATCCTGGAAGTAAAAGAACGATATAAACAAACAAAAACTTGAGAAATGGCAAGGCCAACCAAACAAGAGATGACCACCTACAAAATGAAAACAAACATTCTAATTCTGGTATTCTAGAAAGTTGCAAAAAATATTAAGCAGGATTGCATTATTTTATTTATTAGATATTTATGAATATTATTATTGAAAGAAGGAAGTAAGGACGACGACATGTTCTCCTTGAGTAATGTCATTGTTAGAACTCGAAAAAAAAAAAAATCTTTTCAATGATGAAATCTGTGAAATGAGGAAATCAGTTACTTTGGTAACTATGAAACTATCAGGAAGACTTTAGATAGATTTTGACTCAAGAAATATTTTAGTCCAAGAAATAAAGTGCAAGTAATATTTCTATAGCTATTCCAGTTTTCAAAATATTCACCTTTACAACAGGGACCCCCTTTGAGCACCCTAAAATTTAACCAAAAGCAGGAAATATCATTAAAGCCCTTTTTTCAGGTTGAAGGAAGCTAAGCGACCCTTCTCAATCTTTCCCTGAAAGATAGTCTGCCACATAATACAATACTCTTATTATTGTTTATTTCCTGCAAAGTGGGACGCACTATGGGCAAAAATTTCTTTTCTACATCATGAGAAATGCCACTTTTAAAATTCCTCCCCCTCCCCTCCTCCTCCGCCCCCCCTCCCCTTTCAAATTTCTGGCTACGTACCTGCTTTAAGATATGCTACATCTTTGAAATGCTCCTTTAAGGCCAAACTGAAAGGCACAAAACTCCTCTCGGTGTTGACAAATGGTTAATGTTAAATTTATGAATTCTAACACTCAGAGCTGCCTTGGCAGTAGCGTAACTCCTATGGGCTCAGACCGTGCTGAGTCGGGGGCCCCGACCAAAAGGGGCCCCCGCTTTACTGATGCATTACTGAAATTATTAAAAGTCAAAATCCTAAGACATGGTATCTCAAAATAACCGATGTGTAAATGCAACTTGAAACGCTCGGGAAGTGTCTTGTCCGACGATCTAGGAGTATTTTTTGGCAAAACAAATCGTGGTGCGCTCCGCGCCAACCGATGGTGGTGCTCCACTTACATAGATCAAGTAATGTGTTGCACCTATATGACCTACTGATCCCCCTCCCCTCCCTCCCCTCCCTCCCTTGTCAATATTTCTGCAGACGCACTTGCTCGGACCTCCTGATAGGGGGCCCCTTTGGGCCAGGAGCCGGGGCCCCAGGCTCATCATTACGCCACTGTGCCTTGGATGACATTCACCAACATTTATCCTTAAAAATTGGTACTAACAATGCTGCTAATCATATCATTTTGAGGCCATAAACGTCTCGTTAGTCTAACATTGAGTTTTGCATTACTTAATAGGAACTGACCCAATGATCTGTGTATTATTAGACTACACAGTTTAGTCACGCAAGTTGATGAACCTCAACTGCTTAAAGGGTCGTTCCCTCAAATATTAAAAGGTGGTATAGACACATAACCTGAACTTAACTTGAATGGTCTACAAAACATCAAAATTGATTTTGTACCTAAAGTCACCCTTTAACATTTTAACTGAACCAAATTTGTTTTTAACACTGGTTGCTGTAGACTTTATAAGGTACAGTTGAAAAACACTTCCTACTACCGACCCAATTTCGAAAAGTATTACTCATACCGACCATAAACTAGGTGAATAACTATTGTTCTTCGATGCATAATCAATTTCCCTGGGTGGTCGTATCATACACTAAACATACACAGACTTTTCATACCAAGTGATCCGTGGTGTCTAGGGTTGCTATCAGCTAAAAGTTTTTCACACTTTAATCCACTTCCTTGTGATTTTAAGAAAATATTGCAAAAAGACTGAAAAATATACAACAACCTGACATAACCAGAATCCTCGAATAAAGAGGTCAGGCTTCTGTCTGTGAATAATTCTCCAGTCAGTAAAATTCATTATCACTTTCTTAAAGCAGCTTTCTGGAATGATCTTTCTGTTTTTCTCTTTCATTCTATTCAACAACAATGCAGTTGACAAGTTTGAGTAGTCAGGAATTCATTTAAAAAGATTGAAAAAATTGTGAATATACTTTACAAAATGTCTGATTTGCTGTTTTTTTAGAATTACTTTAGATAATGAAATGCTTACAATCAAAGACAGTCATTAAGTTAATAGCTAGTTAGAGTTTGTTGTTAAGATATTTCTGCCCCCTCTCTTAGATTGATCCACCGCAATATCATTTTTGGGGAATATTCCAGAGCTTTTGGGTCTACATTGCCCTACATTGGCTATCACGTACAAACAGTTCCTTAAAGTAACTGTTATCCATGAGTAATGCAACTCACTGAATAAAATGTACGTCACTTCAAATCACTAGCATCAGACCAATAGTACTGCCTTGGTTGGCAACCATTAGGGAGTCACTGTGAAAACCTACTTGATATGATTAAGGTCACACTTCATGATAAAAACAATAATATAACTTTTGCAGGATTGTCCTTTAACTGCACTGCTGGGTTGTTACAAATTTTCATTGTGAGAATAACAAAAACACACTTGGGTGAGGCGATGAAGTGTCAAAATGTAAACACTACAATCCGAAGAAGTGTTGGCTTCTGTACTGATAGCAGTAGCGTGTAGTGAATGAAGCATTTATTGCCAGTGAATATTTCTGCAGATTTTTACAACAGATGGGTCACTGTTCTGTGACAGGGACTATAGAACCTCAAGTGATATATCGGTAAAATCTGGAATCTTTGGCAAGACTGTTTAGGATGAATTGAGGATTTCTCTTGTCACTGAGTCATGTTTAGATTAAATATGTATCTCTTTGCATAATCTTTCCTGATTTAGTAATGTTATGCCTCCCGCTATGCAAAGGCTGATTAGATTTATCGTTTAACGTTGTATTTGTGCTCCAATAGACGATTCATAGAATGGCAGGCTAAACTCTTGCTTTGCAAACACCATGCCAGCTTACTATTTCTGAAAGAGACTCTTTCTCTGAATATATTTCAAGTTTACTTACACAGCCACCCAAGGGATCACTCATGCGTGCAATGCATTATGCTAACTTGCTGTAACTATATATAGGACTGGGTCGCAGTTTGTTATTGATAATGGTAACAATGAACAATTGTACATTGTAAAGCTATATCCTTTCCCAATGTGTATGAATCCCGCCTACACAAGACTTTCACAGAGGTAAAATAGACCTGTCCACAGGCTTCAAACTTCATACGCTTATCGTAAGGATCATCAGTGCGATTGGCCTCAAATAGGCTAGACACTCAAATAACGGTCACCAAAAAAATAACGGTCACAAGTGTTCAAATGTCAACAAACCTATCACAGTCAACCTTAAAGCATTTCTTTCCTTCCTTAAACCCTCTCGACACACATTCTAGAATTTGTCCAAAGAAACTACCTTTGAAATAATTTTGTTTAATTTTCTGGGGCGCTAAAATCTGAAGGCAATGTTGTTGTAGATTGAAGCTTCATGTGAGAGACTCTTGGGAAAGATTTTTTTGTTCTCTCTCTTTCTGACTGATTTTTGTCCCTTCTTTCCTCTCTTTAAAGCAGCATATTCCATATGTGACAGTTATTTGCCATATTTGCTAGGTCTGGGTGTTTACCTTGCAGTAAGGTGTTTTTATATATATATAATTTTTTTATATAACTACTGTATATATACTTATACACTGTATATGTAGTTTATATAACTATATATGCTTATATAACTGTAAAACATATACTTATATATATATATATATATATATATATAAGTTATATATAAGTTGACTTATATAACTAAATTTATATAACTTAAGTTAACTTATATAATTTAACTTATATACTTATATAACTGTATACTTGTATATATACTTATATATAACTATTGTACAAGTATATGCCTCTTCCCACTTAAGCTGTATGCCATTTCACTCCACTAACTGGTATACTGTTGCAGCAGTGTTGGAAATAGGCCTGGTACTTAGCCTAATCTCTACATATTGTCTATGACCTGCCACACAGAACATGATACATGCTAGATATAAATACTTTTCGAAGAGTGTTAAATGTCTGTTGAAGAAATATAATGTTACAAACAGACAGTATATTTTTATGTTTAAATCGTTCATAATTGAAACTATATCATACCGAGAACTCTCAAATGGCATTGAATTTTCTTGTAATATGTGGTACATTGCAAGCTATCCTTTCGGTTTCACAAGTTGCAACCAGTTGTTATGAAGTAAAGGCATTTAGTCGTGCCTTTAATTGTACACTACTCCTGTTATACATACTAATTACATTGTTGTGGCGTCCTTACAAAAAATTGATTGATTCATTGACTGACTGATTGAATAAGATAAGAAATAAACTCTCTCAATAATCAGCCAGGATAGATAAAATACTTCACACAACTTATAACAAATCAAGTTAAAATTTTCTGACCTATTCCTTTAAAATTTACATATTTTTTTTCACTTCCTTATCCCTGTTCTTTCCATCTCCCAATTCACTGCCATTATGATAACTGACTCATATTTTACACTGGCTGCATAGTTTTATCTCCTCATATCTTTAATCCTATCTTAACATCTCTCTTCCATCTCGCCATCCTTTGTTCCGATATAATTTTTGCTCCTTTCATTTTTCTTTGGTCAAATTTAGCTGTCTTTCAGCCTGTCTCTTTAAAAATACTAACTGTTATATATATATGTATATCTATATGTATATGTACATGTATATGTACATATATATATAGATATATATACATATAAACACACGTAAATAAGCATTTTGCAGTAGATAAGCAATTTGTTAACAATGTTTGTTTTTTTCTCTCCCTAAAAGTGTAAACAAGAAAGAATCGTGAAAAGCCTACATAATTTCCTCCTGTGACACTAACATCCTGAATTAAACTATCTCTAATTTTCTCTCACACTTACCTCAAGAAAACTTTTGTCGAGATTCAAATCAACGTCTACGTCACCAAGGGATCCAAATGTCCTAGACAAGAGAAATATATCATTATACAACCTTGCAGAATCATAGCACAAAATTCACACATTTGATGTTACAAAATAATATATTGCATGTTCCTGCTTATAAAACATAGTGATAGACACTTCGGCAATGTAATGTTTCTTTGAAATAAGTGTGTCCATAATTGCCTTTCTCTACTATCTTCATCATTGGGTGGATGCACATTGTGTAGACAGAGGGCATTGGGTAAAGAATGTTCCCTAGCTAAAACATCTTCTCCCCCCCCCTCCCAGCTCTACCTCCCCAATCCTAGTCTCAGCCCTACTCCACCCTCCTCTCCACCTTGGAAAAGGAAGCAGAAAAAAAACAATGGCATACAAACCTGGACATGAATTAGTGAGAATGACTAACAAATTTATTAAGATTTAAAACCTCCACAAAGACAACCCTAACACTCCTTGAGCACTTCATGTAGGAATATGTTTCAAGCACTTGGCATTCATATCATACAACAGTATTTCATAATTTGTGTAGAATGCGACTCCTAGCCCTACCCCCCACTTCCTCCCCCTAACTCCACCCCTGTGATGGGTGAAATTGGTTCCACCACTGTTCACACGAATCAGTTATCTTTACTCTTCCAAACCCTGCATGATGATCACAATACTGACAGTGAAAACTGTAATTTGTTAATTTGTATTTCTAATTTTATTTTATGTCAACTATCAACCCATAGCTAGTTTATGTGGATAACAGCCTCCTCCATAGTTAAAACAGCATCAAATTCATTAAGACTCTGTGTAATTTTTGGTTTCCCGAAATCGCTCCTGGCAACCTTCCAAATTGTGAGGGGACTGTTAATTGCAAAGTCAGCAATGACTATGACGATTTAGATTCGTCCAACACGGCAACATACAGGAACGTTGTACTCAAAGCCAAAGCCAAAGTGTATTAATCAGGTCACACATCCGGAGTCTATGCACACAAAGTTCTTCAATACTAACCTCATTCCCTTTCAGGAAACACTTCATACTATAGTTAGGATGCTTATAAATTTCAATTCAGTTAAATTTGTCTTTATTTTTTTATTTATATATCCTCGTTTTCAGTGGGAATGGTGGGTGGATGGTGGGGAGAGGGGGGGGCAAGTGTGGCAGCAAACAGGATACTTTGAAGTAACAGTTTCATTCCTTGTCAATGTTTCTTTTTCGTTCCTTGATAAGAGCACCTTCCATTTTGAAATTATTCAACGTACCTGTAGGAGCAAGCGTCGGGACCAAAAAACTTCTTGACTTGTTCCATGTCGTGTAAGAGCAAAGGATGCATGGTAATGTCAGCCTCGTCTTCCGATTCGTACAACTGCGGAAGGAGAATTAAGAGAGAGAAATGTCAGTTTGAAAAAAAGGGAAGAAAAGTACATACAGGGCCAACTGTACACCATAAGTAGCTGAGTATAACCAGGCCACCTCTGTACAACTTTGAGAGTCATTCTTTCTTTTCCTACTTCATGAATTAGCAAACTTTCAAACTTCTTCCCTTAACATTTTTCTCTAAATACACCCCCTACTACCACTAACTGTGAACAGTTACACTAGAGAACTACTATAAAGTCATGCAGTTAGCCCAAAACCTACAAAACAAACTCATTGGTCTGGGTGTTGCCTTAGAAGAAGGTAAATTCCAGGAGGCTTAGCGCTTAATAGGCTAAGTGGAGTGCAACAGTAGTGTCCAGAAAGGCGAAAGAGGAGCGCATTTAATCCTAAATTTGTCAATTTGACTGATTACTTGTGACATTGTCTTACGTACCCCGACATCATACTCCTCATCGTCATAGTAATCATCCGATTCGTATTGGTCGTCGTCTTCAAACTCTTCGATGGAATCACTTCCATCTTCTTCTTCCTCTTCTTCCTCCTCCTCTTCACCGTCCTTCACCCCATCCATCATCATCTGGTAATCATCCTTCCCATCATCCTCCTCTTCCATCATGGGACTAGGAGACTGAAAGAACAATGTCAGATACATGGTACCTGGTACTGTATATCGACCAGTTTGAACAAAGTTATAAAAAGGTTTTGTTTACAGTATATATCTAACCTTCAAACCCGAGGAACATTTAGTAGATTTTTAGAAGAGAAAACAAAAAAAGTCAACACAAATCTGAGCAAGTTGTTAAAGTTCTACGACATTGTTTGTCTTGGGTATTAAACCCAGCGAGAAGCAAAAAAGATTTATTTCACTTTCTCTCGTTCCTCACAAAGTTTCGATCGTATCAAAAGTATACGAAAAAAGAGAAAGAGGGCGGGCTCACAATGTTAAAAGGGTATCAGTGCATTTTAGGAACAGTAGAACAAGAGTGCTGAGGTTGTGTGGAGACAAGTAAGTGAGGAGTGAAGTAAATGTTCTTACACTGACGCATGTGAAATTATAAAAATAAAAAATTTCAAAACTCTGAATAAATCCCTTGGGACCTCTAAAAAACATAAAAGAAACCGACTCATACGTTCTCAAAGATTGTATCAATAAGGAGCAAACTTCAATATTAGATTTTTTTACACAATTGGCAAAGTTTTAACATTAATGTTCATCAAATTAAATTACAGCCAATCAAATTAACTGTTTTATTCTTCAGGCCTCATTGCTTCAACCCAGCCTTTTCCTTTTCTTCTCCTTCAAATCTATTGAGAGCTGTTTTATCAATAATGCAGTTTTTAAATCAGTTTCCACTGATGGGAAGTGACAGTTGATATATTGTTAGCAATTCTATTCTGAGAACCTGTCAATACTGTTTGGCTGTGATACCTACGTGTGGGATACGGCACATAATGAAACTACCAAGGTGAATGTAATGTATCAGTTGGGTGGGCTGTATTGTAATACTGTGGACAACGTTCCAATGGGATGGAATGGTACAACTTGCGATAGTTTTTAATTCCTGTGAGCTTAAAATGCATGCAAACAGGACTCTATGGTTATGCATGTCCATAGGTTCATGAATATTCATTTAAGAGAATGTTATGAATATCCATATCAGCCATATATACTTTTATCAAGTTCCTCGTAGATACCCAATACTATCATTATACTCCATACTTCATGTGGATATGCATAACAGCAGAGCATACATGAGACACCCAGTTGGGACAAATTTTTTTCTATACTGTAGTGTCATGTCCCGCTCCAGAGCCCTTCTATATAGTCAGTACAAGCAGTATGGATATCATGTTTCCATCAGATCAAGGTTAGGAACTGTTTGTACTGACAATACCAGTGCTTTGAGAGCATGATATTGGTGTGCAGTTTAAAGAGGTTTTTGCATTAGGAAATTGTCCCAACTGGCTGCGTGAGAACATTACATTATGAAAATTCATGTCTGCGTCCATATTACCACTACATCGTAAACAATGAACATCATAAATAAATATACATATGATCATTTTCTTTCCTTTTCCTTTTCCTATTTATGCTAATGTGATCTCCTTTGGTTCTTAGTCAATAGTTATTAAACATGAAAATATTAAGACTATGTCATTAAATACTATTGTTAGTGCAACATTCAAAAGGGATAAAAAAAATAACTGAAGTAGCAAACGATATGGAGTGACTTTTGTACATCCTAAACGTAAGAAAAACAATTTGTCACTCCCTCCTATTACCAATACACCAGCATAGAGAATATTTTAGTTACATAATGTTCATATAGCCTTCCACAAAATTAAAATGTAGGCAGTTAAACTTTGTTAAAGGATTGTTCCCCCCCCCTCTCCCCAACCCATTAGTCAGTATTCATTCCATGGAAACATCTCACTACCCACAGATAAACTTTAGCTATATTTGTTAGTACAATTTTAGATAATTATCAACCAGAACAGCACACGTATATATACTTATGGGTTTGTTGATAATATTATTAATTTAAAACTTAACAACATGCTGGAAAATGATATAAAAAAAATGTTGTAAAGAGAGAAGGGGAAAACCAATACCCACTGTGTCATAAGATGGCAGATTATCGTAGCTAACATTCCCACTTCTCAGTAAGAAAAATATGACAAAACTAAAAATTTTCAGGTCATTGGCTGATATGCAGAGCAGAGAAATAGTTTATGTTGGTTACCGTCTAACAAACGTGACAGTGATTGCTAAAATCTGTACACCCTCCAAGAAATTTCATGCAAGAAAAAAATAAACCTAATAATTAATAAGCAATTATCTTCAGCTCTGATGAGAACTTTTTGACAGTTTTATCGATGGCAAACTGTGTGAGCCGAAAGGAACACTGCGTTAAGAGCTGACTGTAAATATAAGGCAGGTCTTAGTTTTCTTAATTCATAGATATGGGGCAAATGGATCATCATCATCATTAATTAGCATAATCATCATCATGATCATCATCAACCAGTAATTTATGGAAACTTTAATACACGTATCAATAAATACATGGTTATATTACATACAAGTTTTAAAGATTACTTTTCAATGTTACAGTATCTGCAGCACTTGGCATTTTCTGATTTGTGACGAAGGTAAATTTTGGGAATTGAGAAACAAGACAAATATGTACACTGTAAAGCAATCTCATGGAGGATTTAGGTATAACAGTGACACTACCCCCCCCCCCCCACCCCCACAGGCAAGATTTCCAACTCTGAATAACACAGCTCTTTGACATTGTCTGTTCTTTTAATTTTCCTCCTTTTCTTTTCACTTTATTGGAGGGAAAGGATGGTTGTGGGTGAGGAGTATGGGGGAGGGGGTAGTGAAGGGGAGGGGAGGGGGTGGGAGGGAGAAAGGGAGGGAGAAAGGGGGATGGAGAAGAAGAGGAGGTAGGGTCAATGCAATTACACACAAGAATTAATACTGGTTGGTGATCACACAGAATTGCATCAATCTTTTAATAATAATAATAACAAACATGTGATAAATATTGCAGAAATAACAGGAAATTCTTTGGGCTAGGGACACGCATAGAAAGTAATATTACAATGTAATGTCATACAATGTTATAATATCTAACCAGCATTCAAAAGAGAAAGCGAAAGATGAATAGCTGCAAATAGGCACGAGACCAAATCTACACAACGATTCGTATTCGATAGTTAAACTGTCTGTTGCAATGTCCGCAGTCTGTTAACTAGTACACTAAACTGTACAGAGATGTTCCACGATGTACAACCCGAGATGGTAAACTTTCACGCAGACAAATCATTTATCTCCAATTTAAACAATATCATTTGTCGAGGACATGTTTTTTTCTTCTCAGCGGATTGATTTCTTGAAATGTCACCTTTCATTGCTAGAAACATCTTCAAAAAGCAGAATTATTGCTTTTGAGCCCCAAGCGATGTTTCGTGGTTCTTTTAATCCAACCACAGATCTTCAATCTAAAGAACTCTACTTTGATTTCAAATAGTCATGAAAAGTTGTCTAAATTTATGTTTTAAAGGATTAACATGATATTGCAAACAAAGTGTTCAACAACAAATTTGTCAGAATGGGTTGAAATTACTTACTTGCAAATTAAGTGTGTTAAATAACTAGGATGGTATCTTTTATCAACTGCAGTGAACTTTGGATAGATCTTAGAGTTTGGATCTTTAAAATCGTTGGAAGTTTGGCCAAGTACAATTATGAGAATAAGCAGCACACCAGCAGCAACTTCATGCCAATTGAAACTCCATAAATGACTGTACAGACTGCCATACACAAGAGCTGTTAAAAACCTTTTGTCAGCTTTATTAGAATGAACTTTTCTGTAACTAGAGACCATAATAGGACATTGCATATAAAGTTCTTTACTATGATTTTCACTAGGGACAGATTTTGTTGGTTATGACATGATTTGCCAACATCCAGTGAAGTTGAGTGCTTCCAAGCAATACACAACAAACTGTAGTTTGAAGGGCCTTTCTATGTTTACAAAAACAACCGGTGGCTAGACAAGCTTAATATTCCAAAAATATTATATAAACATGGTAGATTTGTTTGTTTTTTATGGATGTTCAAGATGACAACAATTAAAGGGGTCCTTGAGGTTGTCAAGAGACAGCTAGTTTATCTGAAGTAAAGTCTTCCTCTGTGAGACCTTTTCCATCTTGTAATAGACAACCTCAAAAGAGAAAAGCTACTGTACAGTTTTGTCCAATTGACAGCAGGCAGATTTTGTTAAAGGTCAGCCCAGCTCACACACATTTCATGTGCTATAAAAATGTACTAATTGAAATTTCACCATTTTTGCACACATTTTGCAACATTTACTTTCAAATGAATAAGAAAAACGGATTAGGATATTTAGGTTTTATCACCTTGACTGGAAAGATCTCCATTTTCTCTGGTTCCTGGCTTCGAAAGTCCTCCTCTTCTGGTATCAACATTGGTAGATCCAGCTTGGCATGCTCTGTAATTAAAGGCATAAGGGTCAAAAGTTCAAAAACTGGTCTTATAACCATTTATTATGTGTAGTATTCTGTGCAGTATTGTGTGTAGTAAAACTTTGTTATTATTTGCACAGACACCTTAACAGTACATATTCAAATAGAAACAAAAGGTTTGTTTCAACCACATCCTGTTTTCCTGCCACTTCCTCTTTATCTTCTGCAAAACGATAAATGTTTGACGTTTGAAAGGTGATTTACCTTTCCTTGAACATGATTTGAATGAATCACCCTCGGAACTCTCCACACACGTCATTTCTTGACTTGTTCAATTTGATTGCTATCGATCGATCGAACTTGTTTTCTTAAGCGTCTAGAGCAGCTACTTCTTATTTCTGATTTGGCGCTATATAAATACACTGTATTATTATTATTCGTTAATATTATTATGATGGGTATGGATTTTACTAGCTCTCAAAGTTCCTAAGACTTAAAAAAAAAACCTACTCTAAGTTCCTAATAAAGCAGCAACAGAAACATACTGTATGATATATCAATTGGTCAAGTTTAGAAGATTTGGAAATCGTTTGCAAAATGAACTTATTTGTATGAAATCAAAGTTCAGAGCAATTAATTTGTTTCGTTTTGACGTTCACCAAATTTAAGACAATTTTTTCTTCAAAATTTCTTGCCAGCTCTTCTGAATGAGTTAAAAGAGAAGATAAAGCATACATTAAGTTTTTAACAACTCATAATATTTGACTCGGGACCGTAAACAGGAGAGGTAAATCTTCAACTTGAGATACTCATTTCTCAGAACGTCTTCAAGGTCAAAGATGTGACATCATTATTTTAACTCTTTGTGGATTTTTAGCATGTTTTTCCAACAGTCCTTGATTGTACATAAGTTGTAATGTCTTCTTACAAGCTTGATATCTGAAGTCTTGTTAAATGGATGCCACGCATTCCTCTCACGAAATACTAGGGTGACAAGATTTGTCACTTGACAAGATGACATAAAATTTACAGAACATTTGATTTGATTTGTACGTTGAGGTTTACGCTTAAGGGGCTTGATGGCCTTGATGTTTGACATGTAATGATTGACTAAGGGGGGGGGGGAGAGAGGGGAGAGGAAGGGTATATATGCTACCATATTTATGTATATCTTGTATGTCAGTAAGGGACCACTACTTAGAATACTTGTTTCTGGTTCCTGCTTCTTCCATCTGATAAATTATGTTTCTATTCTTAGGAACTTCTACACTCTATTTGTTATATTTAACATTTTGTATAAATGATCTGAAAATATAAAATTATGTATCCATGGAATGTAGAAAATAAACTTGACAAGTTGAATATTTTTTTATAACATTGTAAAAAGGGCCATTTTTGATAGTCAAAAAGCTTAGCTTAAGACTTCTAAGGGCACCAAATTTCTTGGCAATTTGTCTGTATGCCCTGCTTTAAGTTCAAAGCTCATCAATCAAAAATTTTAAAAATTTGGATACTGTATATAACTGCTGGGGTGGCTTTCATCTTTTCAAAATGCAGTTTATTCTGCTACATAGCCAGATCAAGTCGCTGCAGGCAGAAAATATCACCAATATGAAGAAAACTTTGAGACACAAATATATAACTATTTTACAGTGCTATAGCTGCAAATACACGATATTCATCAAAAATAAGCGAAGGTTACATTCACTTCAATATGACACCTACGACACTTTACCTTTAAGGATCCATGGCGGTAACTTACCATTGCTGAGGGGGGAGGGAGGGAGGGGAGGGAAGGAAAAGGGAGGGAGGGGAAGAAAAGGCACCTGATTTTCAACTTGATCAGCCAACAATTTGCCTCATGTTTAGTTGGTTTCTAATTTCAAGCCTTGTTTAATAACAACAGAAGATTGACCACGCACTTCCTCTTATTAAACACCGACAAACTGTTAAACGTTGATCTCTATGACCAGGGAACTGCATATTAACCTCTCTACGACAACCTCAATACGCAAGTGACAGCTTTTAATTGAGCTTTGATGTCACTGATAGAGTTACATACATTAATCTGAACTTGCAAACACTTGCTACCCAAAGGGATATATAAGTAAAACAAGAAAAAAAAAATCTGGATAGGACATATCTTTTTTACTGACATGCAAAACAAACCAGTTCTAAATTTAACAATTTTTGAAATTCCATCACTTTTTCCTGATCATGGTTCATGCTATCTATATATTCAACAAGCTCTGCATACAGTAGCAATTTTTTTCCTCCACTTGCAAAAATCTCAAACAATTCGTCCCCACAGAGGAGAATATCTGTTTTTTCCACAAAGATAGTAATTACAGACTGGTAAGGAAACGTGACAATACCATGAAAATGACACAATGCCACCCACCAAGTGCTATTCATTTGCTTCTTTCATTTTTTTTTCTCCTTTGAAATTTTATCCCATCATTAACACTATTGAAATATTACCATTCTTCTGGCTTTAAAAGCTCTAATCTATTGTTCATCTGCCATTTCACTACACACGCTGTAAAAATGCACACAACATGAGTATTATGTACATGCAGTTAATAATTTCTCTCTCTCCTGCGAAGACCTTGACGACAAAACCAAACTACAATTTTCTTCTTTTATTTCCATTTTTTTCTTTGAAATGGTATATATCAGTTTACACTATGCAATCATGGGAAAGGCACAACAGTGTTAATCTGTCTGTATATTCTATCGACGTGTGGACACCCTTCTGCTAGTCTTATAGATCAGAAAATGTGTGCGTCATTTTTCTTGCAAAAATTTTAAAGAAAGGTGATACTCATATAGGCCTCTTGACAAATTAACATGACAAAACAAACTTCATCTTCCTTAAAGAGCAACATACCCCACATTTTGTCTCATTACTATCGAGGAATATATATACAATTTAATTTACAGCAGAAAATATCCAATTTAGGCATACACTTCAAAAAGCTTATCAGCTTTAAGAAAGAAAAGAAACCAGAATGCAAAAATGCATTGTGGTTTCGATGATGTAACATGAGCAGTTTTCTTTGTGAATCTGACGTAATGCATAGTGAGGGTGTACAACATACTTGACCATAGTTATACAGTGAAGAGCAGTGCGATGTGACAAACAATAAATTCACAATGACACAGGCTGTCCTAAAATGACCATTGACCTCAAGAACAGGCTTCTTGTACTAAATGTGATAGATACATCAACATTCTAAATATGACATCCGTCCTGCTGAAATATTGTGTAAAACATGGTTTTCACAATTTGACCCGATGAACTCAAACGACCATTGACCTCTGCCCACAACATTACGCTTCGTGTACTCAATGTGGTACAATTACATACCAAATATGCGATCTGTCCAAGCTTCCCTTGCGATACTATGTTTAGGAAGGTGCGTTAGTGTAGAGAGACAGGTAAGAGGGGAGTTAAGTCAATGATTGGTGTTTGTTGACTTCAAATTACCTTTCTGACCTCCACCAAAATCAATAGGCTTCCTTTACTCAATGTTAGACACCTTCATACCAAGTGTGACTTCTGCCCAAGCTTCCAATATTGAGATATCATGTTTACAGGGTTTTTACAATTTGATCCCTTGGGACTCCATATGACATTTGACCTCCACCAAAAGCTTATGCTTTTTGTACTCAATGTGGTTCATATACATATTGAATATGACATCTGCCCAAGCTTACCTTCTTGAGATATCCAAGTAATACAAGGTTTTCACAATTTGACCCCAAATGACCTCTGACCTCCACAAAAAAATAGGCTTCTTGTACTCAATGTGGTAGTCTACACAATAGAAATTGGTGCAACATTCCCTTCTTCAGATATCGTGTTTACAAGTTGGGCGTCACTAACGCACACACACACACATACGCAATCATGAATGCAAAGGTTACAATTATCATCAAAACCAAACAGGAAACGATTACATTAAATTTGTAAGACGGAAAATTTCTTCTATGGAAACCCCTTTGATAATTTGTGGCAGGAAGTGGAGAATTTTTTCTTCTTCTTTCCAAAATCTGTACATCTCTTTGTTAGAGTAAGTGGTATTCAACATATTAAATGGCTTCATGCAAATTAGGTTACAACCCAACATTAGAAAGCCCTGTGTTGGTCCTGAAGTGGTAGGTGTCGTTAAATTAGACGAATTGGTTTCTTGTAATTTCAATCTATACTGGAGTGCAACAAAATGTGTGCCATTTTGCAAAAGCAAATCTCTAGTCTTGTGAATGAGAAATTGATGGAACCTGTGATTGGTTCATGGAGAAACAAAGATATCTTCAATTATGCTGGTATCTGGAACAATCCTACAAACCCTGAACAGGCTTTTTGTAGGATTTTGTAGGACAATGTGTTTTTTCTCCATTCCTTCTTGAGTTGTTCTTGACCAAAGGTTGACCTTTTCCTCTACAAAGGTCGATGCCTTGGATGAGTCACTGCTTTTATGTACTGTTAAGCTTATAAGTAGCTTTTCCTATAAAGCACTAGAAAAATCCTGGAAAGAAAATCTCCCATTTCATGTGTTTGGTTTCAATTCCACATAGCAATTGATATGAAAAATGATATAGCAATCCATCATAAAAACAGAGCAATCTTGAATCTTACTAGTTGTTTGGAACAATTGTACAGAAAACTAAAACCTCAAGACCAATGTTTGAATATCTTCATTCAGTGACACTGAGTCAACAACCCCCACCCCCCCCCCATCCCAAGAAAGGTCAGTGGCATTGCATAATGATTCACCAGAGTTTTTTTTATCACATGTGCTGTTTCTGGAAATATAAGTGCAAAAAGTTAGTCATTCCCCCCCCCCCCCCAAAGGATTTTGGCAAAAGCGCAAGATTGGAGCCTTCTTGACAATAAATAGTACAATGACATGAGGGCAGATAAGTTCTTCCGAACCACATTTACTCTGTCTTTTCTTCCTGTCCTGAGTTCTGATAACATTCTTTGTTTAGCATAGTTTTGAATTAGTTTCTTTTCCATTTTCATTTTTTTGTAATTTTTGGTTAATAAATAAGTTTTACAAAACTGACTGGACTAATTAAACAATATAATGGCTGTGCTCATTAATTTGCAATTTATGGGATAATAACACAACAGGTGGAAAGTCGTCTCGCTGCATTAACTCTGGATACAGGTAAGTAGTGTGCGAGATCTACTGTCGGGACGATGTGGCTGAATTATTAAACATCTCAGTTTAATCATAGGTCCAGGTAAAGATGGACCTCCTTCAAACGTTTTTATTACTGACAATATTTTGTGATCAACTGTCAGTTTAATCACAATCTACCCATACTGCAATTTGTTCACATTTTTGTGAGTGACATACATAGGCATAGGAGCCTCATTTGATTTGGAGGGGCTGTAATGACTGGCCCGAAAAATACAACCAAAATTTTTTGCGCGCCCGTGTTATCACCCTTCCATATTGGTTATAATTATTGGGGAAGTCGTTACAATAATAATGATGATAAATAATATCAGTTTCACCATTGAAGAACACATTGCAAATTATTCTTCTTTCAGTAGGTGCCCGAAAAATTCTCAGCATATTGCCCAAATTTTTAACAAAACATTTCGGTTGGGGGGGCTGCAGCCCCAACAGCCCCCTCCCCCCCTCCACCTCCTATGCCTATGGTGACATACATACTTAACATGACAAATAAACAATTTATACCTTTGTAAATTAAATATGAATCCTTCAGTTGACTTCCGCAGGTAGTCAATATTAAAAACAAGAATTGTGTTAACTTCAGAATCTTACATAGTGATTGCATGGTTTGAAATACATTTACAGAGAGGCACTACAATACTAAGTTTCCACCTGATATTCCAATGTCTACATTCTTTAATACAATGTTGATGCCCCTAATATTCCAATGGAATCAACTAATCCATCTTCTTGCAGCCACGCAACATCCAGACATCGCTACAGGCAAACTCGAGCTTTATGTTAATCGTACATCCCTTAACTTCCACGAGGAAGGCTAAAAAGAAAAGAGTTTGCCTTAATAATCTCGACGTCAATGGGACAAATGTATGACGTCAATAAACACTAGAGTCGTCAGACACAGAGAGCCTTAATCTGAACCTTCGTGGAAAAATTTGTCCCAAATAACAGAGACGCACATACGGCAGAAGAAATTACTTTTTTTCAGAGTCAGAATGGACTCTCTTCTACAAGAATACATAATTCGAAAAGAATACATGAACAGGTGATACAAGGAAATTGAATATAATTTTTCTGAAATTCAATCAAATATGAAGAAACATGATATTATTCTGATTCTGATGAAAAAAAAAAATTATAAAGGCAAATCATAAGGAATGTAAAATCACCAGATGCATAGCCTCTGAATTAGTCAAAGGAGTTTGGCTTAACTTTACATATACATAAACATGTTAGAGTCGATTTTAAACTTAACACCTGTACTGGTTTCATTTCCATAATAAAAGATAAAAGTAGACAATGTTTCCATTTTCGGTTACATCAATAGTTTTCAAAACCTTTATTTTCCTGTGTTAAACTATAAACTAGTGCAAAGTTCAAAGACAAGTGAAATAATCATCCAGCCTCTGCAGGCATACTCCAGTAAGCCATGGAAACATAAATGCCAGTGCAGACACATTGTATGACATCTTAGGAACACAATCAGTGCAGATATACTCCAGTAAGACAACATAGGGATTTGTTAAAAGATACAGGATACAGAAAAGGAAGAGATACAGAAAAGGAGGAAGGACATAGTCAACAATTTTTTGGTCTCTTTCGTCATGTGATATATTAAGTTGCATGTTAAGTATCTATAGAGAAACTTATGCCACAAACATGTTACAACTGTTTGTGCCACTGCTATGCAAAACGGATCTGGTTAGGTAAATTGCTGTAACCCTCACTGTTACCGTACATGACAATAGAAAATGGTTTTACTCCTTTTCTACTGACATTTGCAGGTTAACAGTTCCTCTTTTCTCCATGAGTAATAGAAATTTGGATGTTTTCAAGCTTTGGCCATAGTTGACTGCAAGGTTCTGAACATACATGCCAACAACCAAGCTGCACTTTTTGAGATGCTGTGTTTACAAGGTGCATAAACATTAACGCACACTCACACAAACAAAATCAGGACCCTGAATGTTCCTTTTGCCGTTGACAAGATGAAAAAAAAAAAAGCACAAAATGACTGAAGTTATTACCTGTTTGATCTTGACAATTTCTCAAATATATTATTTACTGACATACTTTAGTAATTTTGATCCAGCTTTATGTATGTCTATTTCTCCGTCTTTTATTTGTTAAGTGCTAGTCAGAGTCCGGACTACGGAAGTTGTATGAAGCACTTACAATAAGTGGTGTACTAGTAATAATAATGATCATAATATAATTTAAAAGGTTTCTTCAAAATGTACATTACATCGCTCTCTCAGAAGTTAGCAATTTGGACATTTGCTGAAACACTTTTATGTTCGATAGATGTAACAAACTTACTGAGGCATCCCTGAATAACTAGTTTTAACATTTGTTGCAATTTGTCAAAATGATGAACACTTGTTAATAATTGTTTCAACTTTGTTCCAAATAATTGCTAATAATTGTTAAAAATGCACTGGGAGAGAAAACGTCATTAAATATGATGTAAAAAAGTTAAATTCTTCAAATTTGATAGGTGATCATTTTGTTGTCCTTCTACAAATTTTGTACGATTAATTAAATAGCCACTTAACATTGAATCTAAGAAAGCCATCAACTTGTCGCAAATTATGAACTTATTAATTCATTATGGTACAGAAAGGTAACAACAGATTCAAGCTAAAACTCTTTAAAAAGTTTTGCAGCACCTAAAAATCTCTCCATACGTAGGTATATGTAATTGCTGTTTAAAAGAGCAATTTGTGGGGCAAAATTCCAATCCTATGCCAACAGTTTGACCGGAAAATTTTTATTTTTACCGCAGACATTAAATTACACAGGTCTCACACAATTTTAACCATTAAAGGAACAGACTTCATTCATCAACAAACTATTCCCTGGACAGAAATAATTTCTTCCTGGTCATCCTTCACAGACTTATTTTCTACCAATGAAAATCCTTGTCCGATGCTTGCTACAGGAAATGTTTTCATCAAAAAATTAATTTACTACAAAATTTGAAAAGCTGTATCTACAGAAATAGCTTGTTCATGTATCCGGTCTCATTTACATTCATTGTATATACAACAGTGATCATTTTTTCATTTTTTATTTGTAAGTTAAAAAACAGAAAGAGTTTGTTATTAACAAACATTTCAAATTATATTATTTCCTGATGAAAGCAATATATGTCAACAACTTTGTTCATTGTCTTTCTTTGCGGTTCATTCAGATTTAATGAATACAATAAACAGCACTTTAACCTCATAGTCTCACTCAGATAACAAAACTTGTATTTCCCATTTCCTTGAAAGGTGACATCGTGTGTCAAGGTACTGTAGGCTATGTAAGCCCACATGATTTTAGCTATAAACCGTATTTTAAATGTTTCCCAAGAGTAAACAACTCAAATGAAGCTTATTTGAAACCCTATCCGTGCACTCACCTTTGATGAAGACAGACTCAAGCTCTTCAATGACTGTGCAGAGAATAACGAGGCTGCACCAAGTCCTGCTCCCTGCCCCCCTCCCCACCCTCCCCTTCCCCACTTTACTTATCCATCCAACAGAGTGGAAAGTACCTCAGCATCTAACATTGGCTAACAAATAGTAAGAGCCTACTGTACCTTTGTTAGAGAATAAAATACAGTGACCCCAAAATTGCTAGTGTTAAACGGTCACAATATTCATATATTAAAATGCACATTTACCACGTTTTCCCCAAGTTTGAGCATGTTTGCATGGTGTTTTATTCTGATATGGTGACTTGTGAGGACTTTAAACAGTTCACCCTGTTGCCATAGTGACACAGACTGACCACCATCTCCCCCTGAATTTTGACACCATGAAGAGATGCTTCTTTTTGGTTCCCGAAAGGAAAAACTATGGAGTCACTGTTACCAACCTTGCAAAATTGTGAGGTGGACTGCAGTTTGCGATGACTATGACGCGGGTCGCACAGTCGGTAATTACTATTACGGTTAGATTCTTCCAACACGGCAGCATACAGAAACGTTGTACTCAAAGCCAAAGCTAGAGTGGATTAATCAGGTCACACATCCGGATTCTACGCATGCAAAGTTCTTTGCTACCGACCTCATTACCTTTCGAGGACAAATTTCAGTACTGTTGTCTTGATTATATCATTGAAGACTTGATTATATCACTGAAGTCCCATTCAAAGTACCGTTTTGCATTTGCGTAGCCTACTAAGTAGTACTCAAAACATGGTTTGTAATTGAAAAGAACTAAGCTACAACTCCATTTATTCACCAGATGGAAGTTAATATACATGCGAGTGATTACTAACGGATTCTTTCCATCTGCTCAGCATTGCTCTCCTTGGCTTTTCGTATCAGTATGAATCAAACGTACAAAGTGGTAGATGTTCAGAAGATATTCCAACTATTACCTCGTTCTTTGAAAACTGTAACTTGACTAGTCATGCTTATTCGCATTTATAATTGTTTGGTTACTTTGGTATGAAATAGCAACACGAAAAATTGATCAAACCAAACTGCCAAAAAGATATATATAGAACTGTAAAACCAACAGACAGCAATAAAAACACACTAAATGTACATATTTTTCCCCATCCTTCATTTTGAGTCCATCCCGCTTACAAGGTGTCAAGCCTATCCATGATAATCAAAAAGAGTTGCCTATCCATCATCCTCCTCCAAATTCCATTGCTCAGGACACGAGTAAGAAGCCAGGGATCACAATCCCCTGCACAGGTGCATTACGGTTCATTCATCAAGGCAGGTGTAAAAATTCATAGCAAGGATGAAATTTCATCAATTCTCAAGTTTTCTCAACTATGAATGGCATTTATGAAAATGACCATCAAAATTACTTTCACGCTCACCTTTATTTTAATTGTCCAGTTTGTGTTCTTTTTTCTTCTTTTTTTTTTTCTTTTATATTATTACCAGAAAGGAAAAGAGAGAGAGAGAGCAGGAAAGCAGTGCTACAATCTCTTTTCATGCAGCAATATTTATGACATGTAAATCTGTTATTAAAGAGGTAACATAGTGCCTACGTTGTGCTGCTCACAACTGTATTAAGCAGCTTATGTTTACAAGGTACAGTAGAATTCACTTTTAATACTATCAAGGGATAATGTCATTACTGTACAAACTGTGTTTGCCAATTGAGGTAATGCTGTGTCTGGGGGTGGGGTTCAAATTAAATGGGGCGAAAAAACAATATTTCAGAGAAATATTGCACTTCATAATTTGTATTAATAAGTAAAATGAAGATTAAACTGTCCCTGAAACTGTCTCTGACTAGGACAAATAGCTGCACAAATAGACCATAAATATAACTGTAGCCTAATTATTAATTTTACAAGATGTGTTGGACCTCAAATAGAAAAGCACTACCTATAAGAAGCTTAATTATCCCAGGTGAATTCGATGAAGGAATAAAACATCTGCACGGAATCATAAATCCAGGTCAGAGGTCAATTATGCAGATTGTGCACAAGGAGAATATTCGTACAGTACATGGGGTACAGCAAAATTGTTTGTAGGTTAGCGTTTCGGGGAACTGATACTGCACCTCACACGTGAATTGCCGCAGCACTGTGGAAATAAACCAATTACTTGTATTTCACTGAATCAGTGGAATTTATGTGCAAAAATCAGTTGACCATGCATGACAACATTACACCACATTTTGATCTGATCAATTAGAAAGTATGCAATTAATTGCTATTATAATGAACACCTGTTATGATTACGGTAATTATCTGACAATCAGAATAAGGGAGAGATACAGTTTCTTACCTTTATTTCCCATAGGGTAGGGCCGGTGTGGGGGAGGGTAGGGATGGGGGGTCTGCATTAGATACTCTATGGGTCACCGATTTCTCAATCACAAGTTAATAACAAATTATGGTACGAGTAATTTCTCCTTTAATTTAGATTTGCATAAACATAAATATTCATATCTATATCTGGTGCAAAACTCTCAAACACCACAGGAGACACTTGGTCTGACCTATGACAACTTTTTCTTATAGCTACTGTAAATTTGATTCAGCCACATCGGGCCACGAGATAAACTAACGTTGTGTACTTATGAAATTCACCATTGAAAGAAATTACGCACCAAAATCTACGACAAGTTTATTCTGAAAAGTCTGATTCAACGCTTTTCGATCCCTACAGGGAGGGATATAAAGAACTGTAGACAGTGTGATTATATCTCAACGAAGTCTTTGATTTCACAATCCACAGACATCGCTAATATCGTCAGATTGAGTTTTGGGGGCAATGGATCTACTGTACTGAAGAGAGATGAGGCGCAGGGGGAAAAAAACTGAATCAATGATAATCAACATCGAAGATCAGATGTCCATTCTATAGGTAAACAATCCATATGGCTGCCTGTGTGTGTTTATATACAAACTTTCTAGTTATTACCATCCTGAGATAGTCTTTTAAATGGAGTAATAGACTTTAATACCTTCAAGGAACACATCTTTATAGATAAAATATTTGAAAATCATAAACCTGTAAGCAGAGTTTAAGTTAAGCATAAGTTTAGATAAGTGCTATCAGAAATTGTACATTCTTTCCACCATACAACAACAACAACCGATGATGATCTTACAGGTTTTGAAAAGGATTTGCCTCAAAATGTTTATCTCGCTAGAGTCACCATAAGTTTTCTAACAAAATCCTTTCCTGGAGGTTCTGTTACTCTGAGTTTTTCCAAAACATTCAACTCAAACAGCAAAAGTCTTAGAAAGAGAGAAATTGCCTTGAGGGTAAAGCAGCTAAGCGATCGCGGAAGTTAAAGTATGGGGGACCAAAACTTGAATTTCTAGCATATTTTCGAGGCAAAACTGAAGACTTTTACTCTAAAAACTGAGTGCATGCTTCAAGGGTTAATAGGGTCCACAGAGAATGTGTACATAAAGGACCACAACAAGATTTACAGAGATTCATTGTTACTAACTCATATATGAGATCAGCAAGACGGCGAGTTTCAAAATGTTTCGCTTATTCTTCATCATTTGAAATCAAAGTTGACTAGTCAAGCTAATGTAGAGTCCTGTTATGGGGATATTATCATCGAATGGTGACATAAAATTAACCAAAATCAGCTCGAAAATTTGGATGAACCAAAACCTCAGCATTGCAGATGTCAATGGATCTGATTATAAATCAAGCACAGGTTTCAATTTTTTTATTTTTACCAGAGTTGCCTGGTCGGTTTCTTTTCTTTTATTTTCTTTTCTTTATTAATCAAGCACTATTTACTATGCATCTATAAATTACAGCCAAGTCAATATGTCTGATGGCCATGTCTATCTTCATGACATATCTCACAAAGTCTATAACCATTAAATTTCTTTGCCTTTTTCTTCCATTGTCTAAAATTGCCCAGTAATGTTTCCATTTTTCATTTGCTTATACAATAAAGCCATTTATGTAACCTCTTCACATGGCACGGAAAGTCTGTGGTTTGATAATCAACCACAGACTGCTCTGGTTTTAATTGCTGATAATATGCTTGAAAGATTTCCAACTCTTCATCAGAGTTTCACAGTACTTGTATGTTCATACTACTGCTAGGTACAGAAGAATGATTTCACATTCAGTGTACGACTATCATTTAACTCCAATGTACATATAAATGATGATGTAACCATCCGTCAATGATATGTGTGCAGGATTATAAGTGTGCATGAGCGTCCATCCTTCTGGAGGATGTTAGGGCATTACTTAGCCATCGGTACGGTGTGTACATGTGACTTCCTTGCAAGACCGCCACATATATGTGCTTGCCATCTCGCCATCATGGAGTGGGATTTCGCTATGGCAACTTGTCAATGCGTTGCGCTTGACAATTTTTGGCGAGCAACCAGGGGAGCTGTCCGAACGTCAGTTTATTGAAACCTTGACCAGTTTACATAAATAAACTAAGCCTATTGTTGCAAACATTTCTCTAGGAAGTAGGTAGGTTGGTAGTGTAAAACAATGAAAGCAATAGATTTCTCAAAAATAAAATAATGTCACAGCAGCTAAAGGCTAATGTCTTGACAAAAGTATACTTAAACACTACCTGCAGTATTTATTCTAAATCTAACTTTACATGTAAATTTAAATCTAAATATAAATGTCTGAATATCCAGATCTTCCAACAAATTTCAAACAGCTGGTTACAACATTAACGATGTGACACCTATTAACATTGCACAGATAATAAACCATAAAGTATTGGTCTGTCACATCTATATCACAGGAGTTGTTGTCTACTTATGTGAGAAATTTCATGATTGGTTTTGCAACAATCACTAAGAGTAGCTTTGACGATATTACGAATACAACACAGATGTAAAACAGGTTTTGCCTTATTTGCAAATTTATAAGAAGGGAGGCACTCATCTCATTGCCAGTAAATCTGAAGGCAAAAAATACTATGAAAATCATACACTTCTTTTAAAGGTAAGAAAAAATTCCTTGGTTGTCACAATGTCACACAGAACTAGATAAAAACTTTACTTGAGTAAATCGGGCAGAAAGCGGAGCACTTCTCAATAAGTTTTAAGAATGTATTACAAACCAGCTGCTTCAAAAATTGTCATGACACAATATCAAATGTTTCTAGCCTTGAAATTCTTGCTTACCCTTAGCGAGTTTCTGTACAATGATTGGAATTCTTTCGTTCAGATATGCTGGTTCGTGACCGCATTTGGAACAGGTAAGGATTGTGTTATCTGAAAAAAGAAATGAAAAAGTTTTCTCTATAACAGAGTGAATGGCTGCAAGCTGATTTATCATGGGTAACGGGTGCTGTGGCCGAGTGGATAAAGGCGGTGGCATTTGAAGCAATGAGGCTTAGCAATCGGGAGGTTTCGGGTTCGATCCCTGGCCGGGTCATAGTAAGGTGGGTTTTTAATACAAGTGCAATCCACGGTTTTCCTATCTGTAATGATTTTTTTCTAAATTGAAAAATTTCCTAATTTTGATTTTCCAAACTTGAGTTAAAATGTTTAACTGGAAGCCACCCAACGTGAAAGTTGTAATCCATAAGCCCTTGAGGGCTTCTCCCACATTTGTGGTCGCTTAAGCATCGTAAATATAGCTGCCTGATTTATTATTAACTTCAATAGGAAACTTGTACTGATACACCGAAGTCAAATGTTGGAGCATAGTACCTGCCCTGGAGGCCCTCATCCTAGACCCCCCTGCCACCCCCCCCTTATCCCTCTTCCCTCTCTTTCCCATATATATACACAAACACACACATACTCACACATGCACACAAACATGAAGCAACATGCTCATTGCAGATTCTTTTTGCATTTAATCACCTGCTAGCTAAACTGATGAGTCAACCACTTTACCAGACACTTATGGATCTGAGGGGCTACGGCCTCTTGGATGCTGCATCATGGGTAAAAACAGTATGACCTGCCGTAGGCACCTGCGTTCTTGAATCAATTGTCTAGTCTCCCTGATTATTATATGACTTATCTTAGAGAATTCCAGACATCTTGACTTACTGTCTAAGACTGCATATTTTTTTGTACGAAAGTTCTATGAAATGAACATTTACCTAATGTGCAGAGAGCACAAAAATAATATACTGTATATTTTCAAGCCACCTTGGTAAAACGTAGACTTTTACACAGGTGAATGGATTTTAAGAAAACCTTCATCCATGTGCACAGCAAACAGCATACAGTAGGTCTATATTGTTTACAATATGCCTTCCCAGCAGCCACTGTAGGTGACAAATCAATTGTTTATAAGTCAATATATCTACCATAGAAAACTTACTGCATTTTGACACCTGCTTTTGTCCTCTTTCCCAAATTATGAAAACAATGGAGATTTGAATATATACCCAAAATAAAATGTAAAAAACTATAATGCTGAGCTAGTCTCTTAAAAGTACAGTAATTGATTGCAGTCATTGGTAAACCCCTAGTATCATCACTTCTTGCCACCATGTTGGTTTAAAATTTAGGTACAAACTATAGTATTACTTTTGTAGTAAATATTAGTGTCACAGGACACATTTTACAGTAAATACCTGGCAGAAAACTTTGCTGCACTTGCCTAAATTATGACATAGACACACAACCATAGGACTGCCACAACTGGTGATAAAGTCCTTACAGTGTACAATATACTCACATCAATTTTTTTTTACAACATCTTGTGACTTCACTTCTATGCAACTTACAGATCCAGAGACTTGTTAGCACACCTCAAGTGGAGCTAAAATATATTGGGTTGCTAGTTTTATTGTAAAAAAAATTGTTGAATGTCTCAAAGTGCACCACAATATGTACTGTACCACATTAGGTTCTCAAGATATTATATATACACTGAAATGTTGTCCTTGGTCTTACCTGGGTAATCTTCGCTCATATTCAGGTTGAAGCTGGTGGCCTCACATTCCCCTGCAATGTGAAGGAAGCTGATAGCCCTTTCTGTTGACTCAATACCTGTAAATAAAACAATCGAGATAATTTATCAAGCAAAAAAGTCAAAACATATTTGACATGAAAAATCAACAAACAATATGTACATGTATTGCTAGTTCACCAGACGCTTTCTCTGATAAGAAGAAAATGTAGCCTGCTGTACCAGTTGATGTTCTGTCCGTAGCTACGTAACTTTGATGAAAAGCGATTAACACTTGATCCAAAACTGTCCGAGAAATAACTTCATCGGGTACGACAGTGTTAACAACACTGGCAGTAATAATCACAAGCACTGAGAACATGATAGATGTTTTCTAGAGTATCCTTCGAGGGACAGAAACCATTCAGGAAAACAGAATCTATAATGCTGTTCCCTCCTTGTCTGACAGTGACTTATCACTTAACTTTGATATCCAGAGATGTTTTGTCGTATGGGATGCTAGTTATTTCAGGGTGATGCATGTTTGGCACTTCTTTACCGAGCATTTTAACACAATCATTTTGCATTTTAATGGCTAAAGGAAAATTATATTTTTCACCTCGTTGCTATGGAAATGCACACTGAACTACTTGCCGAATTGGCAAGATCCATATATGTACAGTACCACAGGTATATGAGTACATACAATTAAATACAACCAAAACACTGGTTACCAACTGTAAGAGGACATGATTAGGTCTCCGGGACAAGATCAGGACTCCTACACAGACGACAGCACGGCGGTCGATGGACGCATATTTTTGTGGTCACCAACATTTCTAATGTTTAAAATATAATTACACATTTTCTGAAGACTGAATGAATATCGCTTCCAAATAATTAATGAATTATTCATAAGGAATTATTTTTCTTAGACAAAAAGATTCAGAGAAATTGAAAAGAGAGACTCAGTGGTCTACATTCTCTACAATGTGTCACATCCTTGGCAATTGATCTGGTATTAAACAACCCAGTGTTACTTTACTTTGGTTACATAAAATGTAGAGATTTTAGAAAAACAGGTTTACAAACAATCATATTGCAGAGCAAAGTTTCAATGGTATTCTGGCTGTCCAAGACCACCAAATTTCTGTTTGGATAACCAATAGCAGCTGTACAGGTTGTCTGATGGACAACCAGTGTTTTACATCCACTTCAGATTGCATTTGTAACTGCATGGAATACTCACAAATAAGATAAAAGGATTGACTAGTATCACCCCCAAAGTTGGTGTGCTATTCACCAACCTACACATCTCTCCTTCAGTGTAAGGGGTGGGGGGTGTACATTACTTGGTCTTTGTTACTTTTTCAGACAACCAAATTTGCTGTTTGGACAACCAACCCGCAATGGTTGTACCACAGGTTCAGAAAATTTCATGACATTTTTTAAAGCAAAAGCACTTGATTCTACTGTCAGTGAGTCTTTTTACACATGTGCAGAAAAGTACTTAGTGTGTAACATAAAGGGAATAAACCTCAACATGAATGTTATCATTACTGTACATTTACATTATCCCCTGACATCACCATAGCTAACGTACAATGGCTTCGAGGGCAAATTATCATTTCATGTTTTTCTTTCCTTTCTTCTTCTCCTTCTTTTTTAACAATCAATTTGAAATCTTTACCGATTTTAGCGAGAAAGCAAAAGTGTTTTATTATTTGCATTGGACGTTGAGTTGTTTGACAACGAAGATAGCAAAATTAGTCTTCTCCTATCGTTACCTCTGCTAGATAATTAACAGAAAGCTATTAAAGTACAGTGGTGGGTAGCACTAGTTTCTGAATGGAACTATCTCTCAGGTCTTGACATATCTTCATATCAGCAGATATAGTACAGAACAGAGCTCTCCAGCTCTTGTAGGGACCACAAAAAAAAGTGCATAGTTATGATTGTGTGATTAGTTGTTTACACAATAGTACCATTTTAAGAGATGGTAGATTGAGGGAATCCATTTGCTTATATGTTTAAACACACTAAAAGCATAATGAGGCTTTAATGTACTGTACATGTACAAGCTTACAAATAAATATACCCAGATTAAGGTTATCCTGCACTTGCTAGTACAATAGACATAGATTACTACAAAAAACTGTGCCACAAAATTTGGAAAATCATACAAATGTCAATATATGACACAAAGTTAATTTTGTAACGAGTACAATCTTTCTTAATTTTACTAAAGAAGTATCAAGATTCTTTAAAGCTCATCACATTAACTGCAGACTACAAAATGCAGATTTTTGCCCCATATGTTATCGTCTCTCCAAACGATTCAACGATGACTTTTTCAACAGACCTTGTCATTTCCCTGACCAAGGTAGTCCAAAAGTTCCACAGGCTCTATTAATATACACAATATTATGTAAAAGTTACTCTATGTGTCTATTTGTCTGATGGTCAATGTTTTATGTCAACAATATGCCAGATAATCATCCAACCAATAACCATGTACACAGCTGGTTCTGAATTATTGAGTCAGGAACGTGCATTTTCTACTTAATTTGCATAATAATGTACACAGCGCATGGGTTCTAAATTACAGACATCAGTACCGTATCTGTATTAAAAAAAAAAAAAAGAGTAAATTACTGCATACCTACGGTGGCTTAATCAGGACATAGGAAAGAGAAAAAAATTGAGATAAAAAGTCAACATTTTGAGATAAAAAGTCAAACTTTTATTGAGATTTGGGGGACACTTTTTTTTCTCCTGATGTCCCTATTAAGCCACCGTACATACCAAACAATACACACCAAGCAATATGCAGTGAACACCGAAACCAAGAATGTGCACTTTTTGCCTTTTTTTGTAGTCTAGTACATGGTACCAGTAACTAGTGGGTTAGGTTACAAATATTTACAAACTTTCTTAGTTCTATTGTTACTCTCATCTGGCTTTGATGCAGCTCTTTGGAGTTGATTTTAACTTTAATCAGTCGAGCCTTCTCAAGATGCAATAACAAATTATGGATCTACCCCAAAAATACACTCTTTCATGAGAATAACCACAAATCAGTTATGACTCATGATCAAAACAGGTCAAATGTACTTCCCATGGCAAGATGTGTTCATCCTCAGTTTCACCAAGCTAATTTTGCCAAAAACATTTCATTAATTAAGAATTTAATAATCACAAGTATCAAAAAAATTCATTTGGTGAAGACAGATTGCATTAATGTATTCTGTCACGCCATGCCTCTTGATTCAAACAAACCAATGAGAGAACGGACTGTAATGCATATTCAGTACCAACAAAGCTCTCCTTGCTTGAAGAATAGCTGATCGTCACTAACAGACTAGCGACAACAATAATAAGTGTGCAAAACGTAGCCTTGATGGTCACACATAATACTACACTTGGTATCACAGCCCTTCGATCATCTACACAATCTCTCTCTGATAAGGCCTAAACTTTATTAGAACTAGGTCTTTTACTAGGCGACTAATATTACACTAAGACCTAGGCTACCACTTAAAGGAACAGTTAGCCCATGTTCTAACTGATGTTTGATGAAGCCGATGGAAGGAACACTGACTTACCATCTTTATTGTAAATATCAATTCAGCAATAATCTCACTTCCAACGTCCTATGATATTAAATCAGTTGACCGGTGATAAAACTATTATTAAGTCAAGAAGAAAAACAACTGGTATCTACTAGTATAGCAAACTACTAACAGGATTAGTGTGTAGTATATATGTACAGTATGCATACCTTTACCAATGCATTACCATTATCAGTACGGATCAGTGCTGACGGACCGTGGAGCTAATTATATAAGTACATGACGTGAGGCAGTTATTTTTACGATGCTAAGCGACCTCGAATGTGGGAATAACCCGCATGGGCTCATAGGTTACAACTTCACGTCAGGTGGCTTCCAATTCAACATTATAACTCAAACTTAGATTCTAATGCTAACACTTGAGTAGTATGCATATGTTACAACAATGACACCTTCACTGTTGAGTGTTGCATATTCATTACTAACCTCACATCTAGGCATGGTCTAGCTCTTTTAATGAGAATGGTTATTTCAAAAAATTCTTTCAAAATTCTACCGTTTTTACGCGGTTTCCGTTAGTTGTAACAACTATCACTGTCATTTTCACTCATTTAAATAATGTATTTCATCCATGAACAACACACCCTTAGTACATTAAAACCAAAAATAACATTTAGTATCAAAACATTATCTTATGTTTTTTTTTTCTCTTTTCGGTATGCTAACTTAGACAAATCATTTTTTCAGTGAAGGAATATGAAAGGGTGGAAAGAAAACGTTTTTATCAAAGGTTCAGTGTTAGTGACCAATGTTTGACCTTCTAGCATATTTCTAGCATATTTGGGGACAAAACACTGACGCTGGAGTTTGCGTTTCAAGAATTTGTTACAGTATGGGTGACCATTTTGAGGTGAGGTACAGGTAAGGTGCCTGAAGCATTTCTATTACTTTACCCATGCCGCCAAAACTGCACTTAGTTAAATTTGTTGACACAAAACTTCTCAAAACCAATACAAAAGGAATCTTAACCCCAGGTAGTTTGACTGACAGCCTTTTCTAGTGTTTTGCATTATATGAAAAGTCACTACTACAAACGACAATTTACATTGACTAAAAAACTCTATAAAAACGTCCAAATGAACCATACAAAAAGGAGCCTTTTAATTTAAAAAAAGTGTAGATTATCTATTCATTGGATTTCAATTACAGCAAGCTTAAATCCATTTTTTCATGGTACAATATACATCTAGGCATTATGCTTTATCAATATGGCTATAAATACCTTCAGACATAGAAAGAAACAAAAATTCAAGCATTCAAGCTCTATTCTTTTTATATACATGACAGCAAGGCCTTTTTTTCTTTCTTTTTTATGATTGTTTGTTTATATGAATAATTTATATAGACACACACAGGAATAATCACTTAACAAAAATTGGGCTTTAAGGGCTTAATATTGAATGCTAATTTGGAGAGATGCTTCTAGCACTTCAGTATTTTTCAAGATATGAACATGTGAAAAAAGAAAATGATTTAATGCCACATGTAATTACAGGATGTGCAGGGTAATCGTTCCCATGGTAACTAAGATATCTAACCATTTTAATCTTTAAAGGTACACACTTACGAAGAAACGGTCACTAATAAATATACTTGTATGCTTTAGCTACAGTATACAGTACTGGCATACAGTAAATATAAAAAGATTCCCACAGACGAAGATGTGTGTGATGGTTATTAAGTCATAATTTTCGGTGAATGTAGATCAGTTTACTGGTCATGAAATTTTAGAAAATTACGTAAAATTCCATGACTTTATGATAACAATACGATATATAACATATAAAAGGAATATCATGAACATGCATCCATTTCATGACAAGAATAGCAGCAGATGAGAACCAATGTTACACAATACGTCATGAATTTTAGAAAATGAAGTAGAATTCCATGATTTTTTTCATTTTTATGATAACTAGAGCACCAATGGTGCAGAAGCTCAAACCTTTTCGAGCTGAAAAATGTAGGGCCCACAAAACCATTTTGGGCCCGTGAGGGATACCCCCCCCCCCCTCCGTTAGCAGAATCCAGGCCACACCACTGGCTATAATTCCTATTTTCCCCTTTAAATCCTATTTTACCCACTCTCTCAAACAATACCACTGACCTACCCTATTAAACTTTCTCCCCTCTACCTTAGCAGACATAACAAGCACTCCCTACAAGTCAGAACTTCACAAGCTGCCTACATACCTCAGGCTCAAAGACTTCTAAGAATCGGCAAGTGCTGATTGGCTATAGGGCTCTCATGCTTACAGTTCAACAGTTAATCACAACTCCCAGTCCTGCTTTAATTCCACTAACAGCCTGTGCAGAGCTTAACCACAAATGTAAACAAACACTGCAGACACTGGGAGACAAATTAAAGGAGCTTTGGCAAAAAGTGAAGGCTCAGATTTTTTTAAACAATGGGGATTAATTGTAATTAATTAACTTTTGACCAAAAATTTTTAGGCATCACCTTATTCATACACAATCCAACAATCATCAGTTCAACTTTGAAATATGATCCATTAAAATCTTGAGGAGATAGAGATATTTGAAAATATTACAAAGAATGACCCCCGATGACCCCCTAAATGACCTTTGACCTCAATTTTCCGAACACCCCTCGTAACTCTCATCCCGAGGAACATTGTGACCAAGTTTCATTATAATTGGCCATACACTGTACGAACAGGAGCAATTTGAAAATATAAGGCCGCGGCCCGGGCCACAAAAGACCCCTAGTTGATCTTTGATCTCAAATTCATGAACACCCTGAAGGTAAAACTACCATAGTACTATCGTGACAAACCCTCAACATTGTACCATGGAATCTGTAGGAGAAGAAGCATTTTGCGTATTTCCACAAAATGGCCCATTACGGCCCACAGATGACCTTTGACCCCAAATTTTGGACCATCTCTGATGGCCCTATACCCAATGGTCCTTGTGTCCAAGTTTCATGAAATTCCATCAAACACTGTGCGAATGGGAGCGGTTTTACCAATTGTTGACGGATAGAGTGATAGAGTGATAGAATGATAGAGTGATAGACGCCGCACTGTAACAATAGCTCACACCAGCATGCTGGTATGAGCTAAAAATACCATCTAATGAGCATGCATCCATGCCATCACAAGAATAGCAGAAGATGTGAACCAATCTTATGCAACGTTAAAAAATCATTCGTCTTTAAATAATTCATTTTATGGCCAAGGCTGGAGGCTACTTCGTTCTGCCCACTCAAATTTAATGCAGATCTATTGTTTTTTAGGCATTGAATGTGTCTAGCCTTGATAAAAGAATTGTGTTTTTTTTTTTATTTGCTAAAATGTCACAGTGAAATATTCAAACCTGTAGGCAATTAACTTTTTACCTTACCACTTAACCATTAGATGGTTCTATATGCAGATATACCTATTAGAGACTGCTTTCAATTGATCTAACTTACATGGTGGAAGCCATTGTTGGCAAGAACAGGATAGGCTAGTTATCATGATACTGCACCCTTTGAATCGAGATGAAATGTTTACCTTTAAAGCTAACTTAATCCACAACATCTCCCTAGACCTAAATTTTATAAAAACAATCATTAAATCCTGACACATTATTTTTTAATTTTTTTAACTGATTAGAATTGATGGCATCTGGTTACCTCTATGAGAATTAGTGTCTTACAATAGATATCTAGCATTGTTTGTTTCTTTTCTTTCTCTTTTTATCTGGCAGATTTTTGACCAGTTTTTCCACACATTTTTTTACAACAACCGAACTAGTTCCTTTGTGAATACTCACTGAAAATCTGTAACACCTCTCCCTGATTTCAGTGGCCAGAAATGAATGTAATCGTGGAAGATTGTCATTGTCCCATAACAGCTGCAGTACAGTAAAGATCATGTCAGCCAAATGGTCAAAGATTTTGTTTTCCCTACTTATCAGTAGAGACCTTTCTCCTGGTACAATTCCTTGATTACTGCAGAGAAACCATTCTGAGCTGGTTTTTTTTTTTGGGGCTTTTCCTTTTCCAGAAAACTTAATTACACCCACAGGCCACAAGAGAGATCCTTCCTTGATGAAATTACATCTGAAAGGATGCAGCAATGCCACCGACACATTCACAGAGGTCTAGAAAGATTTTGGAGAGCTTTCACAAGGTGTCTGTTCTATTAGCGAGAAATATCACAGACGGAGCCAAATTATCCACAGCTGGAGCTCACAAATACTAACGACCACAGAGCAGGCCAGTCAGACAACAAATATAATGTGACTGGGGTGTAAAGCATGCAGGCAACACAATCCTATAACATTAGCTTTCCTTCTGTTTACACCAGTCTGTATTTTGAGTTGGAACTACAGTAGACCTTTGCAATCCAAACCAGCACTATTTAAGGAAACTTCTCACACAGTAGGTTACAAATTATTCACAGAAATGTGTCACTGATTGGCGAGGGTCAGGCTGGAGGGGGGGGGGGGGTGGAGGGGGAGGTGGTACCTTGTTAGAGTAAATGTTAACACTTTTGACATGTTAAGGAAATGGAAAAGTTGAATCTGCAAAAACTTTTTAACCATAAATATATTTTAACATTTAACAATTGCCAGGGCGACTATACATTTTTTGGTTGGACAATAAAAGTCCTTTCCAGGTGGTCAATGTACGCAACCAGTTTCCTGCACTCATTGTTGAGGATGAGATGACAAAATATGCAAAAGATGATCAGAGAGTCTGCTTGAACAGACTTAACAACACTGTATTTACACTCTAGCTGTGATCCACATCTACTATCACAGAAGTGGGTCAAAATCTATGGGACCATCACCCACAGGTGGGTCGCAATCAATAGGGCCATGACTAGCAAATGGGTCACAAAAATTGTCTTACACTGTAGTAGAATGCAAGTTCTATGATGTAATCACAAACATTGTACTTGATATGAAGGGGTGGGTTTTTTTTTGGTTTTTTTGTGCTTTCCAAACACTTGTCCAATCAGGTGCAGGCGGTGCAAGAGATTGGGTTACTGACCTGAAATCTCCTAAAAATTCCTGCATTTGTAATGCTTTTACCTTGAGTTCAAATGAACAGGACAACTGGTTGGGCAACCATTTAGTTAAACTGTTCTATAAACATTCTTTCTGGGTGCCATGTTTGTTCAGTATTCATGTAGTCTGTGATATATATAACTATGCACATACAGTCATTACTGGTATGACATTAGCTTGTCCATCATAGTGATGGAACTTTACACCTAATGAAAGTATACCACCATAATACCCTCTTCTTCTTTCTTTTCCCATTTTGATCCCATTTCAAAATGAATGCTATCTGATTGACCTGTCAGTTTTGAAAAGAATTCAATTTCACTTCTGGGTTTTGTAGTCGAGGATTTATTTGCCATTGATCTATTCTAACCAACTATCATCATAACCCTGCCAAGATGTAGTCACTGCTCCAGCAAGATGCTTCTTCTTTGATATATAACATGTACATGTATGTACATCTGCAAGACTATGAACCTGTACAATGAGCCGCTCAATTGGATTTTTAACCCTTTATAATTGCAAAATCTGAAATTGGACCCCAAAGAAAGGATTCAGCACAGATGACAGAGCTGCATGGGTAGGTTGAAGAAAGAAAGGAAGCCAGGATCTGATGTTTCAGGAAGGAATAGGACTGGAAGGAAGATGCTATAAAGACAACGTCAAATTTATAGAGAACCAGTGTTTGTGACATTTCCACAGAAATTTTGCTGGTATCATGATCTCACAACACAAATGTGTTTTAATATCTTTCATTTCTTCTACCAAATTTACCTTTCCTTGGTTAACACATATGTCTGAGCAAAGGACTTACAATTGAAAGAAAAACTACAAACTCTCGTCAAACTTTGCTTTCATTCAATTTCTAAATGTTGAAATTTGCAACCAAAAATACTCATCTCTGTGAAAGGCTAGTACTATTCTAACACAGCACTGACTTGGGTCAAGGGTACTCTTTTTAAAATATTTCCAAAACTTGAATTCTTCATACAAAAAATAATGAAATTGTAAATCTTCAAATCAGGTTAAATTTGCTCTTTCCTTTTATTTAGAAATAATTTACCAAGTTGAACACACACACACAAAGAGAAAAACATAAAACCACATTTTTCATAAAGCTTGGAGTTATAGGCGATTGACAACTATTTTTAAGTGCTCACTAATAGTTCAGAAATTGTTGACAAAACAATGCAAACCACTGTTTCAATACATTCATCAAATATTGCAACATCGCTTTTGGCCCTGAGGGGCGATGGGCAGGGGGGTGGGGGGGCAAGGAATATTATTCAAAGTAGAAAATATGAGCAAAACTTGAATGGTGTATTAGTATTATCAGTACTAATTATGATATAGTAAATCAATACAACATGATGCAAACACTGTACATCACAGCAGTTCCTTGTACATTGCATTATTGCTTTGGCCTAGGCTACAGTAACAGATTCATTTTCCATAGAAATCTCTTTAGATGAAGGATCAATCCCTTTTTCGGTCAAAATCTCAGCAACTTAGAGAAAAATATACTACCTTGTGATTCCGAAAGAAACTGAGAAGAATTCATGAAATTATAACAGAATTCTACAAAGAATTCTACCAGATCAGCTACTGTACAAGCTAGAGATTTTACGTAACCAATATATTTGTCTGCAGTTTTGATCAACTATGCAGATCACACACTCCAAACAAATTATGCATACCTAGGTAATGTCTTTTTCATACCACACAGGTACAAATCCCAAGATTTAAGGTAATTTTATTTTCGGTAAGGAATAGCCACTTCCAGGTCCATGAAAACTGTTTGGGTATCCATGAGGGTAAGTTGATGAAAAATGGTAGAAAAGCTAGATGCCAGAGGGGTCATCTGTATTATCCTAGTCCATAATAATGTGTTATATTGTAGGTTTACCTAGGCCTAGTTCTCAGTCAAAATGTACAGTGTTAGTTACAGAAAGCCTATACTTAAGGTCAATTGAGGATAATTTCTTCATTTAAATTAGGTCCATAGCCTAAAGAAGCTAACCATATATGGCCTAAGGAAGGTACTGTAGCCTAACCTAAGTTAAAGGAATTAGCCTAACGTAGCTAACCCAATTAAGTGAATGATTCAGTTCACTAAAGAAACCAAATTCATTAATATTTACGTCAATGTAGTGAATGTAAGGTATACAGTACTTATCAAACACTATGGGACTTATAAAAGTGATTAATTACCATAGGACTAGGCCACAGTGGTGGGTTTATTAAGAACCTTACTCACCACAGAAGGTATTCTCTGGGTCGGCTCTGCACGCAGCGATTACCGCCTGGATATCTGCCTCCAGAAGCAACAGTCGCCGGGACATTTTCCCTTCATATATGCACTGCTACGTAGCGTAATATATCTACAACAAAGAACTTTTATCGAAAGAGAAAGCAGATGCCTGGCTAATGGGTAGATCTTCCCGGAAATAACTAAACATCTAATGTCGTGTTTAGCCTAATTGCGTTATGAGTTCTACCAAGCAAACCCGCACAGCTGTATTATTGTGTATAATGTTGGCTACAGTGCACCGGTGCACCGCATTGTAATCCACGGCGCTAGACATGAAACACACACACAGCAATGTTTTTGTTCCCGAGAGTTTTTGCCTGAGCAAAACATTACGTCATCAAAATTACGGTCTAAGTCCCGCCTACTTCTTTGTATGTAACTGTGACGGGACTTCCTTTTTCGCTGTTTTTGTCTGTCCGAGACATGTGCGATTGAACTTCGCGGCATTGACTTTTTTGTTGCAAAGAGGAGTGAAACAATTTAAGTCTTCTCCAATATATTATCAGTTCCATGTTTTTTAAAACACCTACCCTCTGATACGTGAACGTTTGTTTGTGGTAGCTCCAAATTTAGAATGACGGGAAATTGTAAAGTCATTACAATTCACATTTTTGCATGTTTAACATTAAAAGTTAATTAAATTGAACGAAAGAAAAATCCTCTCATTTAGACTATACCTCAGCTAGCAAACTTTTGATTTCAGAAACTGGAAAATCAACATCCACTGAATAATGAATTTATCTTTAATAAAAGTAATTGCCATATCTTTAAAAGTCCCGGATTGGCAATAAAATCTTGCTTCTTTTACATCTAGGTTTCATGTACGTTTCATAAAGTTTATGTCATGAATTTTGTTAAATACAGTAAAACTGATATGAAAAAACCGCGTCCTTTATACAGTAGTGACATTCTATTTGTGCCTTTGTAATTATTGTCACTTCTCAATACATTTTGTTCAGTTATATGAAACTCGGTATTTAAAATAAATGCTCACAAAACACGCTGCAGGGACAACATGCTCAGTGATATACAGTTGTAAACAGTGAAATATATACTGTGGTCTTCGATCCAGAGTAAGGAGACTGTCCGAACAATCCAGACTATAACTTATAATTGACCACATGTTATCAGTAATTGCGATTGAGTTGAACGTGGAGTTTCTCTGATAAACTATGCTGTGCTGTATAATTTATTCCAAGTACATAGTAAACTTTGTACGGAAAGATTTGCTGGTATAGACGGAAAGTGTGAAGCTAACAGGAAGAAAGGCAATACTTCAATAGCGTTTGTTGAAACCCCATCCCACACCAGGCTCTTTATACTTATGTCGAAACCGTACAAAAGTAAGTTATATTTACTTCCATGGACAAAGTTAACGTTCTTTGGATAATAACTAATCCTGCTGTATACTCGAGGAAGAACACAGTATAGGTGACGTGAAGCCACAACGTGATGTCATCACTAGTGACATAATTATGTTCCTCGAATCTTTCATTTCCATTCTGTAGTGTGGTTTTCCTTGAAACTGGTCTTAAATGATGTTGAGAGGGAGGGATATTTATCTCCTTCGGACTCAGTATTTCAGAAAGTGGTCAGAACAGAAACTGAGATATACTTTCGTTCATTGGATTATCGTCAGCGTGTATAGGTGCGGCGGCAATCATCTATCTGTCTCGTGATTCTCGGTACAGTCATCGACAACACTGAGAAGGCTTGAAATAATTCGCGTTTTATTCGACGTTTTCATCCATGTTCGCTACTGCAATTAGTAAGGACATTTGATTTTCGTTGATCAAAATACGCAAGCATTATGGTAGCATACGCATATTAAATGCCCATTCAATGACACACTAAGATGTAGAAGTAATGTGGTCTCTAGGTCTAGACAGAAGTTCTCACTAGCTAAACAAGTTGGCCGTTCATGTCACCATCAATTTCCCGTATCATGACCTCGGAGATTTATGCTATGAGAGCCTGAAGTTTTCGTCACTTGTAGGCAAACCTCTTTACCGTGAGGCTCACTTAAAGGGGGGGGGGAGATGTACGCTGCTCCTGGGAGGCCTAGAGGGGTTTAAAACTGTCTCAATTGCCCCAATTTTGCACCACATGAACTTCCATTCATGCTCTTCAACATGCAAGCCACACCAATAAAAAACGATCCTGATTGATCACATATCAAAAAAGATGTACTCATGCTGCCGTTTGGCATTTTTCCTCGGGCTGATTGATATAGGCTATTATAGGAGTCCGCCACCTTAAAAGCCCCCATAAAATTGAGGGCGTTCACCCGAAATAGTATTATCGAATGAAGAGATCTGAACAAAAGGATGAATAAATCAAACTTAGTATCGCAGAAATAGCGTAGCTGACATCGAACCGTGGATAGACTTTTTCTATTATATCACATCCCATAGAGGCTTGACGTATGTATTGTTAACCGCGTAAAAGCTAGGAATTTGCCCATCGTGAAGTGCATCCGTGTCGCATGTGTTAGTATAGTACTGTTAACCACAGCACCCTCCGTTATTTTTGTACTTTATTGTATGTACATGTTCCTTTTTGTGTTGGTCACTTGACTCTTTAGTGTTTTAAATAAATGTCCTCGTCTTTTAAAATACAAACGCCAAATCAAAACTATTATCAAAAACGAAACGAATCGCATTATTCGAATCATATATATTCAATGTATATTGTTTATTTCCTAGCTCTTCCTTATGATCGATGTAAAATTTGATTTAAATTTTGATCCCTTAGATGTTTGGTTTTGCAATATATTAATCTCGTATAACAATTTACTTTGATTTCGCATGTTTTATTCAATTATTTGTGTTTGACGATAATTTTCGCACATAATGTACCATAGTTAATTTTTCTGCTTCTTTTATAAAATTTGTAAATTCACTCATCGCATTTGTTTTTGAATTTGATATAGGTTGAATATGTCACTTGGAGTATTATCCATATTATGAATGCCTCAGTATGAATTCAATGTCGATTGTCCAGGCAATATTTTCACTATTTTGCAGTAATGATCACACTATCGATGATGATGTACTTTTTTTGCCGAAATAAAGGTAATGAAAAGCTCAGACAAAAACATGCAATGTTTATTTTCCAAACAGTCCAAAGCTGGCAAAGGCATCAACCTTTTTCCTTTTCATAACTTTACTTTGTAAGTTATGTTATATGCTTTGATACGGATTAAACCAATCACTACGTCAATCTCACAGTTTGAATTATAAAATTCCTCAAGCTCAAAAGAACTGTTATAAATATTCGCTTTATCCTCGCACCATTCCTCCTACCTGACCTGAAATCAGCACCAAACACTGCCTCCTTCAAGTTCATGCTGGGAAGTCAGCAGCACCATTAGCAAAACTCGAAGGACTGCACGTCAACAGCCACATCAGGGGCGATTTGTGCAGTACCACACCAAGACCAAGACCAAGAGCAACATTACGTAATGAATGTTTCTATCCTCCCCCAAGCTTGTGTATTTATTTTCTTGGTTATATCTGCTTTTTTGCGGTAATGGCCGCCCATATAAGCTACAATGGGTGTTAGTACTGTGCAGCCTTTACTGTGTTGTTATGTAGCACAGGAATGTATTTCTGTGATGTTTATAGGCTACGTTGTGGTCGTACTATACTTTATTAGTGCTTCTGTGACGCGTAATGTGGCTGACTATACCGGAACACAGACAATTGTTAATGTAGCAGTTTGCTGTTAATTAACGAAGACCAACCCTAGCTTGGCTGCAATTGATCAAGAGACCAAAGACTTCAGAAAAGGTATCCAGTTAGTTCTACTTATTTGAATTACACTTCCAGCGTCTCGTCTAACTTCGTCAGGAATACATGTATTCAACTCAAGTCAAAGTTAGGCCACACAACTCTATCATTAGTACCATTACTGTAATACTAATACTAATGGGTTAGTCATAGCCTAGTCCTGATACAGGCCGAGACTATGATTGGTCGTTTCCTACACTACTAATATTACTTGGTACCGTAACCAAATACGTCTAGTACTACTGTAGTTGCTGGTCCGTATGAACCGGTGAGAGATGGGGTTCTAAGCCCCGAGCATTTGATTTGAATGCAGACATTTTGCTCGTGAAAATAGCTTTTAGTTTTAGAGTAAATATATCTGAAAATGCTGTGGCCACACTCGTGCACACCCACTGTGGGTGGCTCTTTGGTCTTTCCATTTGATGGCCCCCTCTTAGTGTAACCTCAGACATAACAGAACAACTACCCCTCCCAATCAGAAATGGCCTGCTACACCACTGATTGGTAGTTTAACCTTCAGAGGTACCCCCTTTCCCTTCCCAGAAGTATACTTGGTTGGGCCCCTAGTAACTCTATTTGGAGAACTAAAAAATGAGCACCAGTTGACTTCATTTTCACTTCTATAATTGTTTATGCTGTCACCACCACTGCCAACAGGTCTTCATTCTTGAGACCTTTGGTATTGTATTAGCTGTTAACCCTGATGGTTTAATTTAAGGGAAAGAACTTGTATCGTAATTGTATTTTCATTCTCCTTCACAGGTAGAAGTGTCCTGGAAGTCTAAGCCTAGCTTTTTCAATTATCCCACTGTTACCAACTGAAAAAGACTACTAATTTGTTCAATACTGACAGCAAGTAACATTATAATATGACACTTCTACAAATGGTAGGTGCCATTGGCATCGCCTATGGCCCTGCAGCAGCACTTTTCATCTTTACAATAGCTACACAACCTCTGAGGATAATTGTCATGATGTCTGGGTAAGCCATTGCTATCACTTTCTGTATTTAATTGTGTGCAGTGGCATGTTGCTATACATGCATCTGCAAACTTGAAGGATCCGCAAAAAATTCTGTTTCATTAACCACCACATGGAAATGTTAAGTCTGAGTGAGTAGAAAGCACAAAAAATTGACATTTCAACAAAAAATGTGAACAAAATGTTGTGGTTAAGGCGGTGGACTTTTGATTTAAGGATTGCCGGTTCGAGTCCTGGCCAGACTCGAACCTGTATATGAAGTAATGCACTGAAATTTGTAAAAGCTTTGGTTGCTTTTTGAAGCTACACAATACACATAATTTGCATTGGGTTGTATCATTTCCACATAATTGAATATGCCTCAAAATTACAATGAGACACCTATGTGGTTGCAAACTAGTTACATCTAATACAGAGATGAGAAAATATCAAGTCCCACAAATTTAATCTAATGGTTTGATGTTTAATTTGTAAACTGTTTAATTTTGTCACCCGGTGCAAATAAGTAGTTGACTTGAATAACAGAGAACTTGAACTTTATTTTGCCTTGAGTATGATAGCACAAGATTGTAATGTTTAAATACGCAAATTTAGCACAAACTACGGTCTTTCGTAGTTGTCACAATATGTTTTTGTCTGATTGCTTGAAATGTTTGTGTGGGTTGGTTTATCAAATTACCACCATGTTTTCTATCCTTTGTGATCCACAGAATGTTCTTTTGGCTCCTTTCCCTATTGGTTTCTTCTCTCTGGTGGACGATCGTTCCTTCTCTCAAAGAGAAACTTGCCTTTGGTCTCACATTCTCCATACTTTTCCAGGAAATATTCAGATTTTTCCTGTACACTTTGCTAAGGTAATTTTTATGCTCATGTCTTACAGTACAGTAACCTAATGTTGCATTCAGTATCCAGTACATTACCATCAAATGTTTAATCCTCTTATAGACCTGTAAAAGAATTTATGTCATCATCAGTGTATAGCTGAGTTAAAGAATGTGTATTGGTGGCCCTAACAAAACTTGCACATTGTTTAAGTTGTTTGAGTAGTAAAACCATCAAACCAACAAGATGAATAATGGTGTATAACTAATCTTTGCTATCTCTTGTTGTAAGTATATAGGTCATTGTCCTAATGACAAACTCAAGAATGGCTGTGGTTGATTATCAGGAAATGTAGTCATTGATTGTTTGCTTCAAAATCAGCTCTGTGTCTTGCAACGGTGACAAGAAATATGTACACCAATCTCCTCCTTGCAACAGTTAGCAGACATTTCAAATTTTGAGATGGCCCCCCTCCCCACCCCCTTTCTCTTGTCCTGCAACCTCCACTATTCAGTCATAAATCAGTGTTTTGTAAAAGTCTGCAGCTGTATCATTGCAGGTGATAATTCTTTGATTTAATTATATATGTCATATGGGTTCAAACCAATGGCATCCCTACTCTTGTTTGCTTTTCTCCTGGTGTTGCATATATCCTAATTGAGATGTTACTGTTTATTTTACTTCACATCTCTCTTACCTGCCATTCAACATGCATATGCATGCACTCAAATCAACCTAGCTTACAAAGGTTGGTAACAGTTTAGCACTGTGCCTGCCCGCACTGGCATCTGTCATAGGTAATCTCACTGGGCAGACCAATCAGTGATCACAAATTCAAAATGGTCCAGTCAAATGCTATTTGTTACCTAATAGGAGATAGGAAATACTGGTGTCCAGACCAAATGTGTCAATTTAACTTAGTTATAACCTGGAATTATTAGTCCTTTGAGGCTGCATTTTGGAGTATGGTTTCCAAAATGACAATCATATCTTGAAAATTTAGGCCAGCAAGAAATTTATTGTGATTTCTTTTCATTTTGGTAGATATAGTTAGTAACTGTTCTAATTTGCATAATTTTTTTATCCCAATATCTTGATTATTTAATTTCAGTAAAGCCGAAGCGGGCCTTCAAAAGTTTTCACAAACCGAAGAGGAGAGAAGACAAGCCAATGGCAGTGTTTCTGATACCACAAAACATGAATATGCATATGGTGAGACAAGAGTCTTTCTTGCTATTTTAAACTAATATTTTAAAGAGGGTGGGCCATCTCCTGTCATATAAATATGTTAGTTCAGCATTACTGACAGTACAGCTCATTTCAACAACAACAATAGCTTATAAAGATTACAAATTTGGACAAAGCAATCTTGCAATCAGTTACGCAATGGAACAGGTATTCTACTAGAACATTGAGCTGGTATTCAGGGAATCAGTTATCCGTTATCACATCTCAAAATGCCATTAAAAACGGCCAAATTGCGGTACGTGTCCAAAGATGCGTAGCAGTGGGTGTTGTTTTTAAATAGGAAACATAGTACTTTCTTAGAGATGATGACTCAGAGATTTCAAAACAGCTACACAGAATTTGAACAATTGATATATTTCCTGGGTAATCTACTGCACTATATATTTTCATTCTGCTGTACCATAGAGACCATAGGACTTGCATACAATTACACAATAGAACTGGTATTCCACCACATAACAAAACTATCTATTCTACTATAACACAGAACTTGTATTCTCACACAACAGATAACTTGTTTTGTACCATAGCATAGAACTAACAGTCGCTTTCACAGCAAGATTTGCATTCAATTGCACCATTCAATTACACCATAGAATTGGTGTTCCAGCACACAACAAAACGTTTTATTCTACTATAAACACAGAACTTGTATTCTGACACACCAGAGATCATATTTTGTACCACAGCATAGAACTAGCACTTCCAATACACAACAAGATTTGCATTCAATTGCACCGTAGAACTTGCATACAATTACACAATAGAACTGGTATTCGACCACATAACAAAACTTGTATTCTACTATAAACACAGAACTTGTATTCTGACACACCAGAGATCATATTTTGTACCACAGCATAGAACTAGCACTTCCAATACACAACAAGATTTGCATTCAATTGCACCGTAGAACTTGCATACAATTACACAATAGAACTGGTATTCGACCACATAACAAAACTTGTATTCTACTATAAACACAGAACTTGTATACTGACACACCAGAGAACTTGTTTTGTACCACAGCATAGAACTAGCACTTCCAATACACAACAAGATTTGCATTCAATTGCACCGTAGAACTTGCATACAATTACACAATAGAACTGGTATTCGACCACATAACAAAACTTGTATTCTACTATAAACACAGAACTTGTATTCTGACACACCAGAGATCATATTTTGTACCACAGCATAGAACTAGCACTTCCAATACACAACAAGATTTGCATTCAATTGCACCGTAGAACTTGCATACAATTACACAATAGAACTGGTATATCCAGCACATAACAAAACTTTGTATTCTACTATAACACAGAACTTGTATACTGACACACCAGAGAACTTGTTTTGTACCACAGCATAGAACTAGCAATTCAAATACACAACAAGATTGCGTTCTATTGCACAATATAACTTGCATTAAATTTCACAATAGAACTGGTATATCCAGCACATAACAAAACTTTGTATTCTACTATAACACAGAACTTGTATACTGACACACCAGAGAACTTGTTTTGTACCACAGCATAGAACTAGCAATTCAAATACACAACAAGATTTGCATTGTTTTGCACCATAGAACTGGTATATCCAGCAAATAACAAAACTTTGTATTCTACTATTAACACAGGACTTGTATTCTAACACACCAGAAAACTTGGTATAGCACCACAGGAAGAAGACTTGCAATCTATTGCACCATAGAACTTGCGTATATGATTAAATCATAGAACTTGTATTCTGCTACAGCAAAGAAATTTGTTGTGACCCATTTTTGGGTCATGGCTCAATAGATTGCAGATTGTCCAACTGCAAAGTGCAACCTCTTTAACAAAGCATATTCCATTAATTGTGCTGATACAACACATAACCAAAAGAGAAAGGTTGTGAAAATCCAACTACTGCCAGCCCAAATGATATTTTCTTCAAAACATTTCCAGGTATCTGGTTCTTGGGATCAGTTTCAGTTTTGTTCACATTCAGTAGTGAAAATTAACTTGTAGTTTAACAAAACAAAACCATTAAGCAAATATTCTCCTTTTCCTTTGCCCACATCTCTGCAGAATGATGACGTTATGAAGTAATTGTATAAATGATGTTATGAATAATGTGGTTGACCTTGTTCTGCAGATGTGACAGTTTTGAGACAAAATTTTGCATGAAAGATGTTAATTGAAGAGGTCTCGATGAAATGGTGAAAGTTCAACCAATTTTTTGTTTTCCATATCCATCTCATATTTCATCTACTCCTTGATGTTATAATACTGTCTGATGTATTTTCTAATCATACATTGCCAGTCCTTCAGAGAAATTTAGAAGTTTGGGGAATGTCTGTGAAAAGAGTTCAGTAAGGCTTCTGTTTTATTCTCATTTATATCTGTGTATTTTATCTTTATAGTTGCTGGCCTTGGTTTTGGTACCATGAGTGGGTTATTTGCTCTCATCAATGTCCTAGATGATTCTGGAGGTCCTGGAACAGTTGGCCTCAGGGATGGAGACAGTCTTAACTACTTGATTATGTCAGGTATGACATGATATCGGCTTTCTTTTCGCCCTGATTTATTTTATCCTTTGGCTGTCATTGTTGACACGGTCAGAGGTGTGAAGGTATAAGTGTGAAGCAATTAATTTTGCGCAAGGTTGCAGCAAGGGTCTTTTCCTTGCAGCCACCTGTGATCGGTTTGAAAGCTAAAAAAATATGAATCTTTAAACATTTTATTAACATGAAAGGTCATTTGTACCGGGGTCACAGAAAAAAAAAAAAAATAGACCTACTTGGAATATAAAAGAATGTGGAGAAAACTGATAGTTTGAAGAGCATGGCATCGGCTGAGTTTGGCTAGCCATTAGGGTAGCGGGTAGGGGGTTAAAATATAACCCCCTAATAACCCCATTGCTGACATTGTAAATACCCAATGCATTGGATTATATCCAAAGCCTTGTAGAAGCTTTCAAATGATGTTCTAGAACAGACTTTTTCAATATTGAAGGTGGTGTTACATTAAAAAATTGAACATTCTTCTCTTTTGTATAAATTGTAAAAGTAGTGGTTTAAGATTTCTGAAGTACTTTCAATCCTTTACTTCTTCACAGTCATGATGTAGACTGCCCTTGTTAGGTAAGATTCTGCCCTCACATGTCCTATGAGTGTGTAGCAAGCAAGTAGCAGTGGGTCTTACTTTTATACACATTTCCAATCTTTGTCATCCTTTTATCTGTTTCAGCATTTTTCACCATGCTCATGATTCTTCTGCATGTGGTGTGGAACGTGGTATTTTATTGGGGTCTCGATACAAAGAGGTACCTTGCTCCAGTGCTGGTTGCCATCTCACATTTTATCGTATCAGAAATGGTAAGCTAAAAGCTATTTTAGTTGCATAATCAAGATATAAGCAAGAGGTGCAGACTGCAGGTTGGTGGAGATGGGCCAGGGGGTGGGGGGTTGATGTGGGACCTAGTTGTCAAAAGTCCACTTGTGGTAACGTGTAGGAAACTCGCTGATAACTTGGGACGAAATGATGATATGAAAACCATTTATGTCTGTAATGATACTTGCAGGACATTTTTCCCAAAAAATAGATGATGTATTTGGAGTTGGCAACATTTGAGTATTATGAAAATCAGTTTTACTCATTTTTTGGGGAGGGGGGGGGGGGTGGAGGGGGGCTGACTTGTGTTGAGATTTATTCTCAAATGGTCTTTTAAAATTACATTATGAACTCATTAGCTGGATTAATTAATGCTTAATGCTTTAATACGACAACAAAAATGCTTTTCATTTCTTCCATAGACCTTGCTTAAAGGTGATATCCTATACCAAGTTGCCTTGCCACTCGCCGCCATCAACCTTGTGGCAATGTCCGTGGTGGCATTTATCGCTGCAGGTGGCTCCATTCAGAGTATTATTGCAGCATGTTCTTGTAAGAGGAGGCAGTACCATCTATGAGGCACAGATGAAGAAGAAGATTATTTCATGCAATCTAACACCAGTTAACACCAGCTTCAAAGCTTCTTAGTTTATCTCTTTTTGTACACAGCTGATGATTTTTTTCTTTTTTTAAAGCTTTCCTGACTTTGCAAGAGCTCTGTCAATAAATAGCTCAACATGAAAGACTTCTTTGTGGTTCCTTGGGATCTTCATCTAGGTTGATGTACTTAAGGAGTGTTAGCTCAGTGGTTAATGCCGGTGCCTTTCAATCATAAGGTCCCAAGTTCGAGTCACTCCAAGATTAATGTATGTCGTCTAGTTACAGAGTTGTTGACAATTGACAATTCATAATCATGGACGTTAATATATGAATCTAAGAGACTGACTTCGGTCAGCTTGTGACTTTGATAAGCCAATGATGGCTTCTTTGCGAGTTCCTGCTTGCAGGAGGATCTAAAAGACATACTGTACCTACAATTGAACCATATTAAACACCATCAAATAACTCCATTGGTAGTGTCAAATTCTAAAAAGATTAGATCAGTGTTTTCCTGAATTTTGCTAGAAAAACCTCCAGAATGGTCAGACATGTTATTTCAAAACCCTTTTATTTATCACCTCACTCTTGCTGCAAAAATGGAATTTCTTCCCACAGAAGCATTCTAGGGTCTGATTGTCTGCATTAGAATTTTGAGCTCTAGAAACAACTGACAACTTCTTAACAGATTGATCATGCTGAATTTAGATGGTATTAGAAATGATCTGTGAAGTTCATTAATTGGTTAATTAGTAATTGTTTTGACCAACCGAAAGGAAGCACAGTCCTGCGTGTAATGGATACAATTGCTACCCATGCGCAGATGTACATGCTGTGGTACAGCTTCCTATCATATCAAGAGATCCACTTGGCCCAAGAGCCAAGTCAAGGTCCAAGGGACAATTATCTCATCAGGCACTCTTTTTTCAGAAGTCTTCACATTTTCTCCTTTTAAGAAGATGATGCAAATGAGAAGACTTTAATCTCCATCCATTAGTTTCTGTGGGCCCCCTAATTGACCCTGTGCCCCGGGCTGTACCTCCCCCCTCCCAAGACTTGCTGTTGTCTGGTCGGAAGGGATCTGTACTCTGCATTTCCTTGGAGAGGGGAAGAGAATAATATCTTCATGTAGTGATCCTGTGGTCGATACCTTCAATTCCTTTTCCACACTGTGTTCAAACAGATTATTGATGCACACAAAATTTGTTATGTTTGAATGTAAAGTTCTTTAAAGGCTGGGAAAGATTACATGTTGGCTCACTTCTCTCTGATTGGGCTCCTCTGTAGAGTTGGACTAGAAGGTTGCAAACGTGACCACTGGTTTTGCGAGGAACTCCTAACGATTACAATCGGACGGGATAAATTTACGATAGAATAGTTTTTTAACAGTATTAGTTTATCATGATTAAAGGTAAAAGTCTGTCAAAAGCATGGATTTCTCGATGCCACACATAAAATTTCCTTCATCATGTACATTCACTTCCTTCTTTTTTGTACCCCAAAGGACGGTATTAAAGGCATTGAAGACTCGCCCCAAACAGGGTGCTGCGCTTTGAAAAAGTTAACTTTCCGTTGCTTGCAAATGAGGTTTTGTTCGTGTCGCTACAAAATGCAGACAGTAATGAAACCTGATACCTTGTTATCTTTAGCTGGACCAGAGATGTCCATAGCTGTATTGTTTTTACACTGTGCTGTTGGAATTGACCACAGCTGTATGTACTGACTGTACACTAGTGTCTAATTAACGAAGGTAGCAAGCTGTGTACATATTTTCTGGGATCGATGGTGGTGTCTAACACTTCTGTTACACCTCATTCGAAACTAGAATAGATTATCGGCAAGAGACGTTTCTTTGTGCGCGAGTCTTCACACCCTTTAATGCTGGTGTGGAATAGCATAAATCAATGTCTGGGCTAAAGCTGGGTTACTCTTTCCACAGTAATGTCACCTGCTATGAAAATTTTATCAGGCAACGTATCTACTTTTGTTTGTAGAAAAATAATTTTGAAAAATTCTTTGAGAAATTAATGTTTATTCTCAGTATCAAAATTAAGCCTACAGTAGTAGCTAAACAGGGTCCTCACTGTCTAGTCGTGCAAAAAGTGGCAAACTTTGAAATTAGTTTTCAAACACTTGAACGTTTTCACAAAGTTTTTATAAACGTGAGTCCAGCAAGGAACCGCCTGGCCTCTTGTTGTGATTACATAGATTTATTACATTCATATTTGAACCACCAGGGATCAATTTCCTTAAGAAAGGAATTTCAAAATTTGTTGACACAAGTCAAAGAATTGTGCAAGAAATTAGAATAAAGCTTTGATCAGGTAGTCTACTTTAACAAGAGGTATGTATTATTTGTTTGTTTCTTTCCTTTTATTAATTTTGCCTTTCTTGATAAGTTAATTGGAATTTCCTGAAGCAAAAGTTTCCAACATGTGCAGGCACTGAGACTAAGAAGCACATCTTTCACTGCCTAACTGAATATTATGTTTTACGAAATTTTTGGGGAAAAGAAGTCAAATATTTTTAAGTAGAATTATGCGCTCTAGTTGAGTCCAAAGTTATTTCTGTTATTTTAATTTTTTTCTGAAATATATGGAGAAAACATCACAAACTTGTTATGGTCTCTTTTATTTTGTGTCATACTTTGTGAGGTATTAGCACACTGAAGTTAACTAAATTTTCAGGAAGAACAAGTATAATTGTTTTATTACTAAAGATACTTGTGAAGTGTCTTTGTCTCCCATTTGAAATACTCTGGTACATGTAATATTTTCATGTAGTGCTTCACCTTGGCAACAAATTAGTTTTTCTTCGTTTACGAGAATTTTCACAAATGTTCCAAAGACAACTTTGTTAATATTTCTGATTGATTGATATATGTATGTAGGCATACCGATTTATTGGACATGAAAATTGGAAACTAAAAACATTTGAATAATTAAGCTCTACTTCAAAATTAGCAGTCACTGTAAGGCGAAGTGCTCATAGAACAGTAGCAGAGACACTCTCATAAGGAGAATAATTCAAGCTTGCCAAAGTCGCATGCATAAGCAATTCTTTGATATTCTGAATTCCAACATGGTGTTCTTTGATACCATTTTAATTTGTGATACAATTTTTTAAATTTGTGATACCATTTTAATTTGATTTTAATTTATATTATCTGTGTCATTTTCGATAAGACCGGGAATAAGAGGGTGGGGGGGGGGTGGTTGTAAATAACAAGCGCACTCGGTGTGGCGCAAAAACATGCAAATACTTGATTTTTATGAATAGGGGCCTACACAGAGGATCCATGTTTGTCGTCCGTTTCACTCGCCCCGAACAGCGTCGCCTCTTCACAAATTAGTATTTTAATTATGTGGAAGAGAAAACCTGGGCATGAAAACCAAACTACCGAACGACTGATCCGCTCTCAATCCCAGTCCCCTTGCATCGAGACTGTGACCATTCCCCTCGAAAGGGAACATATACTACACATGATTATAGCCAAAAGGCCGAGAAGACAAAATATTTGAGCAGAACGAGTTGCGAGTCCTCTGCATTTTTTGTTTTCTCTCAAAACCTCACCCCTATGACTGAGAAGAACAGCGTGGCGTCCGTTATGTACACTCGGCGACGAGAAGTTATTGCTGGCCTATTTTTGCCGATGTCGACAGTGATCGTTGATGAAAATGATCAGCTAGAAAACCTGACTCACTTTCAAAACTCGAACTTGTGATCATGAGAAAGGGTTTGCCAAAATTGTATGTGCTTTATATTGAAGCGTTTTAATTTCGCAAACTTGTAACTCGAAATATTTAATAAACATTGCCACCACTACGACCGCACTTTCACCCGGTGTTGTCATGGTTGTGATATACGCTGGCGATTCATGCAGCTCAGGTGTCTAATAGTAATAGTGTTGTACGGTGTACGTACAACCAGTTACGTAAAAAGCACAACAGTTTGTAACTCAGTGCTTCTGAATGCCAGGACTCTTTCTGACATAAACTATTCTACCATAGGATATGAGGAACGAGGTTGTTGAAGAAGTAAAACTGAAAGGTTGTCAACCGTAACACAAAGGCAAGTTAGGGTATGGTTACTCTTTTACTGCTGTTTCGACGAGCCAATTTTTAACTTGGTAGCCTAAGATATGCCTAACTTCGGTCTGGCTTAGATCTAGATGGGATACATTACTATAGTAGTAGGCTAGCATAGTTACTTGTCGCATAATCTTGAGGATAAGCCTTACTGTTTTAGTGTTAAGCCTAACTATAGCTATAGGTCCTAGCCTTTAGCTAGGTCAAGCCTAGGCCTCTTAAGTTAGTTACTTATATTGACTAGAGGCTATGTTAGTGTTACTTGGCATATAGTTGCTTAGTATTCCCAAGCCAACAGATGCTAATTTGAAATCTATCCAATGCTGTGATGATTGTGCATGAGCACCGGCTTGTCAATCCCTCTCCAACTTTGTTAAATTTGTATTTGCTCACCCTACAAATATTCAGTCTTACATTCCATTTTGTTACTTTGCTATGCTTACATTGTTCTACTCTAGGATGGCCACTGAAAACATCATAATGGAGTAAACATATTCTTCATTTTACAATAAGTAGTCTTCATCTCATATTCCCCTTTTATATGTTCTTGGCCACCCCCCCCCCCTACCAATGGATCCCAGCCCTGAGCTGTAGTATCTGCCTCACCCACCCATCTGTCAAGCCTGGACACATGAACAAAACAAGGAAATGTGTGGGTTTAGGATTTGTATAGTTTTGCTTCAAATCCCTTTCTTTGAAATTTATGCGTTAGATATGTTTGTGTCCGGCCTGATGGAGGGCAGTGCACTGAATTGCCTGACTGTTCTGCCTAAATGCCTGACATCTGGCCACCCTATCCTACTCCCTTACCCTCAATGATCATAAAAATTTGGTTAGCCATGGGATTCAAAGTGAAGTACAGACATGGCCATTATGAAAACAGGATGATTCCTATTGCCCTTGTATATCATGGTTGTTATAGAAAAGGACCTAGACTAGTCCTGTGTGCAAATTTTAAGGATGAAGGCTATCACCCACAACTTAGGCACACTTGCTATAATTAATGCTCTTCTCTTATTTCCTAAAAAAACATCAGGTTTGGTGTCACAGCAAATAATACAGATGATTTATGAATTCATCATGTATATGCCAATGTGTAGATGAAAGATGTCCCATAATCATCAGCAGAGTTCTGTTCTGCCACTTCTCTCATGGCCTACCCAACCAGTGAGACACAATACTACTACAAATGTCAAAAGTGACCGAATAAGAAGCCCAGATATACAGGATGACAGGTTAGTGGCCCGGATAAACTCGACCGTGAGGTCATCCAAGGATTGGGTTCAAAGGGCAGACGAACTGAAGGATGAAGCTGGGGAATTAATGTCAAGCAGGAGTCCATCCTATGAAGTCTGGCAAGATCGAAGAATAAGCCGTCTCCTAGAAGAGCATTCGCACTCTGTTACTATGGCCTTAAAGAAACTGAGTGCAGAAGTAGCTGTGAGTATTGATTGAGTCGTACAAATCATAGAAATCCTACTGAGGTACTCAAGGATTTTAAGCCCATACCCTCCCCAAATTAGGTTTGAGAGGAAACAGAGGATATTTCTGTACCCATCCCTAACCATCCACCCCTGCACGCCACTATGAACAAAGTTTCATGTACAGACTTACCATTTAAAGCAATATATCTTTTGTTGGTAAGCAACAAAATGTCTCAAAGGAATGCTACTGTTTTTTGCAAAATGAAGACATTCAGGGATTGTGCCTCAGGACTCCATCAGTGGTGGTACCCTGGACCAAACATATATGACTCGGGCATGCAGATACCTTGGCACACACAATATAGGTAAAATTGTTTCTCATATTCAAGTGGGGTAGACAATGACCATGGCTAGTCCCATCCCTCACATGAATGTCCTAAGTAAAACATTAGCTACTTGTATTTATGACATGCCTTTTACTTTGGTCTTGTTTTTTAAAAAAAAAATTTATTACCATTTTATAGAATTTACAGGCTCAAGTTTCTGGCAGAGACAAAGCAGACCTTTTGACAGGAAATTCTATAAAACACCTTGAACTTCAGCAAGCTAGCTCGGTGCAGGATATCAGGAGCCGTGTTGGGAGGTAAATAATACCGTAAGATACACTAATCCGTGCTACAAAGTGAAAGATAAAGGAATGTTGGGTACTAAGGCTGAAGATGTGACCAAAGGAGACAGAGTGAAAAAGATTGGATAGGGTGGGGGTGGGGGTGTGGAGTGAGTGAAGGACAACATATCCTTTGACATCATTGGATTTCTCCAAGTTACATTATTTATCTATCTACATGGTGCAGTAACTTTTGGCAGCCTATACTCTCTTACATAAGTTATCCTTGCAGGTGATAAATGACAAAATTGTATAGTTTTTAAATCATAACGATTTACATTTTTGTTTAATATTCTTAAAGTTGTTCTTTACTAACAGAATATTTTATGATGGCAAACTTTGCCATCAAATTTACAACAACAATAAAAAGAGGAAATTTTTAATGTTTTCTAATCCACAAAAGATTTTGGTTATGAAGCCGAGAGCTCAGTAACTTTTGCAATCATGCTGGCATGTGTGTGTGTCTATGTTGTGTGTGTGTGTATGTGACGGCCAGCTTGTAAACACGATATCTAAAGAAGCACTAGTTGAGATTATTGAGTATTAATGAGTGGGCGGGCTTAAAAATTATAATTCTAATGGCAATATCTCTTCAGCCATATATCTGATCAGTTCATACACTGGGTATGGTGATATCAGGTGATGATAGGCACATGGTTATATAATCAAGAAATTAATTCTCATAATTATTCATGAATGGGTGTGGCTACAGTGTTATCACAGTGAAAAGCTTGTAAACACCATATCTCATGACCAACAAGTTGAATCAATGTCATACTGCGTAGGTAGATGCCTCATGATGTGTAAATGTGCCCTATTGTTTGTGGTTCCCATCTCTTGAATATTAATGAATGGGTTGGGCTTACGTAAAATTATTAAAATGTCAATGTCGGTTCATCAGTACAATATGTCCGATTTAGTTCATACAGTTAACGCAGATTATCCGAACCCCTTTTATCCGAAGGCCTAGTGTCATTGATTTCAAGTACAGTACTTAAATTATCTACAACGTAAATTTGTTAACTTGCGTAACGAAAAACCTTTCAAATATGGTAACTCCAAAATTAATGCTCCAATCAATCTATTCTCCGATGGTAAGATTTGCTTTTGGTGAACATAGTTTGGTCAAATTCAGTTCAGTTAAGTTTCGTGAAGGGGCTCTTTGCAGTCATCCTGGAAAGTTGATATGTAGTATTGCTTTAAGCACACTCAAGTGGCCCATATCCAGTTTCACCCTCAGAGTTGACTTGTAGCTTGTCAACATATTTCACAATCTCATGTAGAGCTCTCAGTCTATTAAGAAATCTTAAAGGGATTTGTATCAAGAATTGGAATAAAAATTCTATACTGTAAAATCCTTACCAGTGAATTAAATGGTCAGATGTCTTGTCAACATGATAAATTATTCCTGATACCTTTCTTTATATGTTGCCGCATTAGTTATTAGATAATCTTCATTTTGGTGGGCACAAAATCATGTATATTAACGTGTTTGGCTCACCCTCCACAGTGTGAACATTTTTAGGCATCTGAACCACTACACGTTTTCGTTTTCTGGTTGAGTCATCTAAGACTGTCGCATAGCAAGTTCAATATTCTCGGTGAAAATGAGAGTTTAAAGTTTTAAGACTTAAGCACTGTCATGTAACCTATGATTGTAGAGAAACCATTTTCAAGTACCTTTAGGACAAGTTTCTCTTTAAAGCAGCTTCCAGCATAAGGTATTCATTTTTGCAGAAATCATACCAATTCCTTCAAATAATGAATGCTCCTAGTATCGAGATTGCATGAATCAATTGAAGGCATCTCTCTATTTTGTTCACCAATGTCAGTGATGTCAGTCAGTGCTCACAAGTTACAATAACCTCAACCAAAAACTTTTTTCATTTTACTGTTCAACACTAATACAGTATGTCAGAAATTGGTCAATTCTCTTTGTACTTTATCTTCAGTTTTGAAACAAAACTGGATTGATTATGCAAATGAACTAATTCAATGCATTGTAGTATGATTTTAATATCGAATAGTTAAAAAATTATAATAAAATGACCAAATCAGCACAAGAAAAGTTGCTTTAATGTTTGTTTGATTGATAACCATGCGGCTCTCCTAACAGTTAATCAATATGTAACAAACACCTCTTAAATCAAAACGTTTGGCAAGCATGAAAACTTGAAACCAACACTGGCTCTTGGATACATACTTTGTATACATGAGACAGCATAATAGCTGGTAGTGTCCAATGCTCATTTTTCGTCAGTGCTATCATTCAGATTTGGCCATAAATAATTTTGTCATTGTTTTAGCCAAACGATCCATGAATATCACACAGTGTGCACCCTCAAGTGATTGAACATTCCTATTTTAGCAGTATTTTTCATTATCATTTTGAAATGAATAATAAGTCTGTTTTCTTCAAAACTTTGCAAGTCCAACCTTGGGAGATCATTTTATCTGCTTCATATTGATGAATATTGTAAGCAAACTTAATCATTGAAAATTGGTATTTTACTTTAATAACCTTCGGGAGCAGTAAATAAGTGCACAAATTTCAAAATCAACTTGCATAAGATGTAGTTGTCATTTCCCCGTTGGTATCAATACTGTACGTTTAATTTGAAAATTTTACAAATTTCTCTTGAAATTCCATTGGTATTACATTGAAGGTTGTATCAGATGAAATTGGATGTGGTTCTTGTCCACAGTTTGCAAGGGTACAGTTTCACTACAAGGGTACCATTTGCAAAGAGACAGTTTATTAGGTCATCAACCCCATCTTTCAACCTGGTAGAGCCCAGGATGTAAGTTTCCTTCCGAGGTCACTGGGTTTAATCCTATCTAATTCCTATGCTCTTTTTATGAATTTAATTTTGCTTCTACAGTTTTCCTCAGTCTATTGTCTGTTGAAACATGTCTTTACATGTAAACATTGACCACGTTATACATCTCACCAAAGAAATAATGATAAGGTGATCTATGGTAATAAATCAAGAATTAATCAATTTTTGCTGCAATCTCTCTGAGCACTTACTGCTAAATTTGTAGTGTCAATGTGACTTTGCAGCCAGTTTTAGGCATAAGTGGATTGTTTAATATTTAATACTTAACGAATCCAAATCACACTTGGTACTGTCGAGTTTATAAGGGTTTCTTATTTTATTTTTTTTATTTATTTTTTAATATATTTTTTATTTATTTATTATTATTTTAATTTTTCATTTATTATTTTTATGTATTTATTTATTTATTTTTTATTTGTTTCTTATATATTTTTTTACAAAGGTGTGATGCTTCCATTGCTGTTATATCCAGTGACATCAGAAGCCTAGCTGAGAGTTTATCAGCTGTGAACAGACAAGTAAACACTCTCTCAGATGCAATGGAAAAAGGAAGCAAGGTTACGGATCAAAAGGTACTGTAAATAACTATGAATAAATTACCCTATACGACCGATAAGAATTAGACCATTTGATGAGATATGTCCCTGCAGGGTCCCAAAATTGGTGAAAGGTTTTAGAACTGAATCATGATGGTGGGATTCTGACCCTCCAAATGATCAGAAGAGTTTGGGAAGTGTCGCAGGGAATGATAATTCATCTGCCATCACATAGCTAAAATGCTATGCAAAATGGATGCATTTACTATGCAAAATGGACACTTTGCTATACCAATGGAATGGTGTATAGTACTTTATGGGCACAAAAAATTGTTGATAAAGAAAACATAATTCATAAACCGCTACACAAGATGTGAAGAAGAAATTCCATTCCCTATATTCAGTAAAGATTCAATCAAGTATCTAAATGAGAGAAATGAAAAAGAACGTTCCAGAAGGTGGCATTATAAGGGTTGCTGAAGCTTGAAGATGAGTGACCATTATTAACTGGCAATAATTCTCTAGCAATTTTGGTAAATAATGCTAGGGATTTGGTCTCCTCAATTTCATTACTTAAAATGGTTATTACATTTAACTCTTGTACATATATGTCTAGTACAGACATTATTCTTTTAAACCAAAACAAACAGGGAATATTTAATAGCATAAAGTGAGAGTTGTATCAGGTGTCAGTCAGGTATATTGAGCTGCAATCTTGATTGTTCAAGATTACAGGCCTTAAAACTGCACAGTAGTTTAATATTCAAATTTGTCTTTTTAACACCTGCTCTGTATTGGGTGCATTGAATGACCGCCATGGAAACCAAGCTAGTAATAAATTTAAAATAGATGCTGCGATATAACCTTATTGGTTATATAAATATTATTGTCTTATGTTAAATGTTGTGGTACAGCCATAAACATTAGACATCAAGGATATCAGAAAGGAAGTTGATATTTGGATCATAAACATAGACAGCATTTCTGTTCAAAGACGGACAAACATGATCTTGTCATATACAAATTGTAGAAAGTCATTGAAAGGCTGTTTACAGTGTTCATCAAATAAATTGGTTTGCAAAAAACAAAAAAATAACTTCCTTAATGAAAAACTGCAATATATTATATTTCCTTTTCCTAATTGTTTGTTTCCTTTTACCTTTTCTTTTCTCTCTCTATCTCTATCCTTGTCATGTTTTCTAAAATGATTTTTGTTTTGTTTACGTATGTCCGTACGTCCGTACGTCATTCAACAGGTGTCAAGGATGCAAGTTGACATTCAAGAGCGGACAAAACAGGAATTGGAGAAGAAGAGCGTTACGGAGGACAAACTCGAGGAAAAAGTCACGTCTTGGGAATTTAAAACAAAGAGCCAATTGAAAGAAATTCATAACAACATTCAAGCCTTGCAAACAGAATCTCAAGCTAAACAGAAAAAACTCAAACAAGAACTTGCACATACTATGGAACAACTCCATGGACAAAATCAGCAAAAACAGGTCACAAATGTTCACTCTTCATTAAAGATTTTTTTGTGGGTGGGTGAGTGGGTGGGTGGGGATTCCCTTTTTTGAGTTTGATGTGTTTTTTTTATTATTTATTTTTTATTTTTTCAGCATTGTATTATTACTCTCTCTCTCTGTCTGTTTGTCTGTATGTCTGTTTGAAAGTCAGTTTCTCTGTTTGTTTGACCTTTCAAATGGTTCAAGTTTTTTTTTATCCTTTAAGTTCTCCCTTCATTGATTTTGTATTTTGTTTTTTCACAAATGGAAACCGAAAACCCATCTGAGCAGAGAGTGTCATTTTACCGTGAGATATTCTCTTCATACCTTGTGGACTTTTGTCTTCTGTGACTGTGATCAGTCGCTGCCATATCTTCTATGCAAAGAGAAACTTGTTTTAGGCGGTTATTCCAGGAGCACTTACAATAGACCATCCTAGTGAAGAAACAAAATTTAAACATTACTTGATTAGTTATTAATACTTCTTTTGTATGTAAACCATAACCCTGGTGGTTGCATGTCTAGGTTTCGATCGGTCGGTGATAATCGTGTGGTGAAAGGAACTAGTCAAAGTTCAAAACAGAAATCAAGCACAGAAAATTTCTATAAGGTTATTATCTCATGTAGCTTACAATGTCTTATGGTATAATGAAAATCCCCATTTCCATTTAAAAGCCCCCCCCCCCCAAAAAAAAAAGAAGTTGCATCAGTTTTATGTTATATTTTACATTAAACTGTATTCTTTTTGTATCATTTTTTTTTCCGAATTTTTTTTTTTTTTTATGTCCGAATCTGTTCGGTCAATCATTTTCTCGACATTCTTTTCACAAACAGACACAATTCGAGAGAGCAATCTCGGAGCGATTGAATCCGATGGAGAATGCGGTGGCGCGGTTGCAGAGAGTGCAGGACAGCATGAGAGAGGTTGCGGAGGACCAGCAGAGAGAACTGAAGAGCAATCTCAACAGGCAACTGAGCAAGATGGAAGAGAATTTAATGGGTGTCATCAGAGTGGAAGTAGAGGACATCAAATCTAGCTTGCACTCGGCGCTCGGAACCACACAATCAAACATGGAGACGATGAGGAAGGTGCTGGAAGGTAAACAGAGACTGTCAGAAGAAGCTTTGAGAAAGGAAATAGCTAGGATGAAGAAACTGGTGGTTTTGACCTGAGAGAGGGGACAAAGATCAAGGATTATCCACTCTTCTATTATAGACTAGTGTGATGGGATAAACAATGTATTATTTTGGATAAACATGTGAGAGCAGTATGTGTTTACAAGGATGCATAAGATGGTGGTGGACCCCCAAACACCCCTCCCTTCTCCTCCCTTCTCCCCCCCTTCCTCCCTTCTCCTCCCTTCTTCTTCTTCCCCCCCTTCTTCCCCTTCTTCCCCTTGCCCTCTCCCTGCCCCTTAAGAATAAGAACACTGGCAGGAAGCACTACTCAAGTGTAAGGTAACAATTGGTACTTTCGTACAGAATGAAATCAAGATCGCCGAATGGTCATTATTGGAGAAACTTTAGAATATATATAATATCTATATTGTCTGCACAACTATATACATAATAGAAATCAAGATCACCAAAGGATCATTGCTGGAGAAACTTTAAAACAAATGTTATGACAATATTGTATTCACAACTAGATAGATAAGGGTAACAGTTAACTTTTGGGCTGGACAAGTTCTTTAAGTTGAATTGAAAATAGTATTTTACATAGTTGATCATAGAGTTCTTGTTTTGAGGAAACTTAATGATAGTATTCAAAGCCTATCCACTACTCTGCCTTTGTTTACCTAAAACCTATTTCAAAAAAGTAAGCACACACACACACCCACACACAATTGGAAACAGTGAACTTTGTTATAAATAATACATTTTCTGAATCTTCAAATACCTTCACTAGAATTCTAATGGGTCTGTTTGTAGGTTGTGTCTGTGTCTGTGTTGTAATTGACTTAAAATGTACATTTCCATTTATGTTTCTGTTCATCTCTCTGACAATGACACAAAACAATTTCGTTTTGAGTTGCAATCAATTGATAGTTAAAAGTTTTGAGTACTACCAAACAACTAAAAGAAGGTTTCGATTCTAATCAGACTTTTGCTTCTACTGTCAGTCAAAGCAAATTTACATCCTTCACAGTAATTCTAAATTGCACTCCTGTCAATCAAAGCTTCGTTTCTTTATAGTAATGGCATTCTTAAAAATTCCCAGTACTAGACACTGTGGCCTATTCATTGCCAAGAAATTGTAAAGGAAACAACTCGTCTATGATTTATGTAACTACCTACTCAAGTTTATTAGTACTGTCTATCGCATTACGGACATTCTACCTTCTAAGTTACAATGCTATCCAGGTTTAATTTTTTATCACATACTGTAGGCTTACCTATAACATGTGGTATAACTGATATTACTTCTCTAAAGCTAACCCACTCCATACCATACCAAATGGTCAACTTGGGCCAGTGGTAAGCGCAAAGGGGGGGGGGGGGGGAGACCATGCCTCTCCCCCCCCCCACATCCCAATCATCAGTCCAGGGAAAAAATGGTTCAGTTGGGGGGATCATTTTATGCTCAGCCAGGGAAAGATTAAAGACCACTGCTGCTCAAGTGAAACCCCCCCCCCCCCTCCCCCTTTCTTTAACCTCACACGAGGTACCTAGTCAGCTTGATTACAACCCTTTGAAATTACAAAAGATATTTAGACTTATCGCTTTGGTTGTACAGTGCCCCATTAATACATTTAATCTGCTTCCGTGTGCCTTATCCCTCCCCCCGCTCCCCCTCCCCCGTTATCAATCCACTAAGTTATCGTGGGCACAGTTTTAGGTACGAACTATCTTAAGTAACACATCACAGAATGATAACTGACGTTAAATTAAGACTCAACAACTGCTACTTTATTTCTTTCATAATCTTTTCTGTTTGCTCGGGTGTCAGTTAAGCTTACATAGAACGTTTTTATTGTTTAACAATTATGGGCTGAACATAGCTTTGCAAATTTATTGTACATATTATTTAGGCTAGGCCTGTGGAGACTGTCCCTCTGTCTAGGCTAACATGGGACTCTAGAATAGCATTGTCTACCAAAACTGACCTCATATCAGTAATATTAATTTACTTTCTTTGTAAAGCGCTTTGAGCAGTAACTTTTGTTTACTGATTTGGCGCTATATAAGTCTCATTTATTATTATTATTATATCAATTCCTGAATTGTTGGAACTACATTCCACTTGACCAATCACAGTGTATAGTCTCAACTTTTAATCTTCTTCAAATTCTTTAGCCTATTAAAGGTCCACAATATTGACCCAACTGGGTTTGATAGTCAAAGAATGGTCGCACAGTCTCAATCTTCAATGCTCATTTTACTGCCATTCTTGAAGCATTCTTCATCACAGAGATGATTTAATTGTCTATTTTGGACACCCTCCCCTCGGCTCACCTCCCCCTTAATTCTAGGGATAAGTTGGTACCTAAAAACCATCAAGAAAGTAAGTTCAAAATAGCTACCAAAAGAGAAAGCTTTCCATTGCTTGCAAGTAATCCCTATAAACAACTCGGCAGATTTAACAGTAACTTTTAATCGCGTGAAAGCAACTCATTGATAGATCTATTCAATGTTATGGACATAAACTGAAGTATTCAATCATTTTAATGAGTCTCATTGTAATTTAGATTTTTTATCAAAGTATATCAATTTTAAAATTCTATGCATTCATTCTTTAAATAGATATGTATGATTTCTGCATGACTCATTAGGATCTAGGTCAAAGACTCAACACAGAGAAATACAATAGATTAGCTAAACGTTCTCATCAAAGCTGCATTTTGTTTTAGGTTGTAACCTCATCTAAATCTAGCCAAGCCTTTGAGTATTCACACACTCTTGGACAATCAGCACTCTAGCGAAGAGATCTCTGTGGTCACAAGCATTTCACTAGTCGTTAGTAGTGAGTTATGAAACGCTAAATGCAGTGCAGAAAATTTTGTGTCCCACCAAATTGTATTCAATCCTTTTCAATCGAATTTGACCCACCTTGAGAGATTTTACCCCACCCCCCACCGAACTCATAATTTATGGTGCAATTTTTGGTGGACTTAAAGATATCGTCTATATATTAAGGAATCTTGTTTTTCCTTTTGAGGCTGGAGCTTGATACCCACCAGTTAATGACAAAATTCATTTCAAATTAAAATGGTTGCTTCTTAAAGATCGGTTACAAACTCAAGATAACCTTCCCAGATATTTTATTTTTGAAATTATTTTCATTACTCTATCAGTCTCTATGTAACACCATGATTGTCTAGATATGCAAGACATAACGCGAAACATGAGGAAGATACCTTTCATTGACAGACATCCTATCGACAACATATTCATATATTACTTTATATAAACGATATCATAATGCAAAGTTTGTTGTTTTTTCTGTAGCATCTGTTATTTTGCAAATTTAAGTTTATCAGTATGGTATCTTTCATGTACAAATATCTCACCTACATTCCATTAACTTTGTTAAAACAAGATTTTAATGTTCTTTTTCTGTAATTCTAGTTGCATATATGTGTGAAGTAATTATTATTCTTTAACAGATCTAAGAAGCAGATGTATGTATGTATTTATTTTGATCTTCCTGCAAGCAGGAACTCGTGGAGAAGCCATCATTGGCTTATCAAAGCCGCAAGCTGACCGAAGTCAGTCTCTTAGATTCATACTTAACGTCTATGATTATGAATTGTCAATTGTGAACAACAACTCTGTCACTGGAGGACATACAGTAATCTTGGAGTGACTCGAACTCGAACCTTATGATTGAAAGGCACCGGCGTTAACCACTGAGCTAACACTCCTAGGATGAAATGTGATGAAGTGTCAAATGCTATGTAATGTGATGTAATGGTGATGAAATGTGATGTACAGTAACTGAATGATCTCACATCAAAACCTTCAATGTCAGCCCTGAAATATCACTTGGATGTATATTCCGTTCATTTGCTACTTAACTATTTCATTCAACATTTATTTATTGTCGTGTTTCAGGTATAGATTTCGATGAACCATTCGGTGCTGTTTGATGTAAGAACTCAAAGTATAATACAGCTCATTAGCTAGCTTTTGTCAAAATTCATTCTTGATTGCGAGTTTTTGTAATTAACTTGGAAGGTTTGGGAAAAGCGACGACCTCAACTCAAACCCAGCTCAAGTTCCTGATACTTCTTTACTTTGATAAGAACAAAATTTCATTCTGCTATATTTTTGGTTACCTTTTGCATAAAGTTTAGAGCAATGTCAAATTGACTGTTTTTATCTCTTTTGTGTGGTTCGATCTTTCAGCGACAATCTAAGAATATGCCAAGTAGAATGCACAATGATGTACACACAGATTGATTTGGGTTCAGTGTCTACCCCTCCCCCCCCCTCCCCCGTCTTTCTCCCACTTTCAAAATGAACACTTCACCTAGGAATCCACTATTATGTACATAGTGAATGCAACGAATGAACATGATGTACTTTTACCAATATTTCAGTACAAAACCATCATATTCCTTTGCCCCAACAAAAAAACACACGTCGATGTTTAGGTGTCTCCTCTTTCATCCGCCCCCCCTCCCAACACCACCCCAAATCTCTCCCCAAATCCAAAAGAGAGTAAAACAAGCGCCCAACAGGCAGTATGGTTCCTTGCCTAGTGTTGTATGTCATCACCCAATATCATAGTTGATAAAATAAATGCATATTTAGGACCACAGGTACCAGCAATTAACCAACAACTGTATTCCAAGTTTGGATTTAAATCCCGATTTAAAGTTGTGGAGTTATTGCAATTTTAAAACTTCCACCCATCTTCAAAAATTGGGCCCAAGGTTTGCACCAAAATGGTCCAAACTATTTGGGCCAAACAACCTTGCTCATATATATACTTGCCTCCCCCCCCACCCTCCAAAAAATTTAAACCCCAAAAATGTGGGCCAAAATGATCCCAAATATAGTAAGCCCCACAACTTCAGGTCCATAGAATGTGTCCCAAATGCATTAGAGGTGCAAATAAAATTTGGTCCCACCCAGCCCAAAAATGGGCCAGGAATTTTTGGGGTCCAGATTGTCCCAAAATCTACATGTACCAGCTGTTAAACAATAACTATAAATCAAGTTGGGCTACACTCCCACTCAAGGTTGCAGAGTTATTGTAGTGTAAAGACGTTTATGTTTGACCCCATAACCTCATTAATATTCATAAGGTCAGCACCAAAACCACTAGGCCACACCCTCTCACTGTACTACATCTACACAGCAAGTATGACAAATATCATCACTGCATTGTTGAGCAGTGGCATAGCTAGGGGGGGGGTCAAGGGAGGGCACGTGCGCCGGGTTTAGGGGGGCGCTGAAATGGGAGAATGAGAGTAAAAAAATAAGCACTTTTTACAAAAACATGAATAAATTGATTTATGTCGTCAGGCATGATATTTTCCAGTTACTAATAAGAATTTGAACTTAATGTAGTTGTTTTTATTAGCAATTTATGGATGGTGATTTCTTTGCAGTCCATTTCGACCGTTTTCTCTTTTTTTTTCATTCTGTTCTGTATTCTGTAATGACTACATGTCACAGAAATTTCGGGTATTACAGTATACAGTTTCAAGGCAGTAGATTTCGAAAGGTGGAAATATCATAAACATAGGAGCACAATTTGATTTAGGGGGGGGGGGGCTGTAACGACTTGCCTGCAAAAAAAAACCAAAAATTTTCTTTCAGTAGTGGGGAGGTGCAATTTTCTACTCTTGCAGCCGGGCGCCAAAACCTCTAGCTACGCTACTGTTGTTGAGTTATCTCACACACACGCCCACCTGCATGTACAGGTTCCTTTGCTTCCAGCAAGGAACCAAAAATAAAATGACTCGCATAGGTCTTGTACTACTAAACACCTTTATTTTAAGTACAACGAAACAGATGATCTGTGACAAGATGTTGACAAATATAAAAATAGACAAGATTCTGTAAAACATTTGGACAAGAGAACCTGTTACTGACAGTAAATATGAAAAAGTAGCTAAAGTTAGCATTCCTCAGTTAAAACCTGCAAATATATGTTGTCTTTAAGTTAAAATACAAACAATAAAAAAATTGATTTTCACAAAAGTACCCAATTATAGATCAAAGACTCGAAAGGGGAAAAAAAGTCACATTTTTCTCCATACAATATTTTTTTCCACATAAGTACAACGCTTGTAAGTTTCTTTCGTTGAATGAAATGGCATTTTGCTTCTTATAAACTATTTACTGTCAATTTACAAATCATTGTAAAACTTTTAAGAACAAATAAAGGTAAAGGTGTTCATAATAACTTAAAAGATTTGCATGGCCAAAACATTTCTTGATAGTACAACCAGTTTTCATATTCATTATTTACACTTTGTTCTTTAATTAAAGTGTATTATCTGATGATTTCTTTGACTTTCCCTCGCCTTGGCACCCCCAAGCCCCCCCCCCTCCCCTTTTCCAACTTTCCAAATATGCTAGACGGATTACAGAAATGGTCACATATCCCCAATTTCTCGGCCAAATTTAGTTACACAGAACATTGTCCATTAAGAGGACTAATGGGTTTATCATTTGGACAATTAGAAACCACCACATATATATATATATTTCCTTTCATTTGTAGTTACAGCACCAAGAATTATTTGGAGCACCACATACGAACCTTAATTGATATTTACCAACATATTGTTTTGACACGATCAATAAACTGGCCTTTGTAGTTCAAACTGAAATCTACATATCAGGAAGCAAAGATTCATTTTCTTGTGTTTTGTCTATATTAAACCCATCTTCCATAAAACCTTCTGGTTCCTTATACATATTGAGTAGAAAGATGGGGAGAAAAATAGAAATTGTACAAAATACGGCAAATCATCCAATTTTCCGTTGTTTACAAAAAAAGGGTATTTAGAGTAAGAAATAAAACATAACAAACAAACAACTTTGAAATTTCCTTTATATGGCTCCCATCACCAATAGTACTGTCCTTTTATGCAAGGTCGTTTTTATTTAAAATAAATCTGTTTTGCTATGTTCATCATCAGATCACGTTGCAACGTAAGCACCATTTTCAAAGATTTAAATTTTGGGTGAACAAGATGTAATTAGGACTTTTAATACCTTGTTGATTAAAATTCTGACTACAGAATTCAATTGTTTGAAGCAATGGCGAGGTAAAAATGCAGTATGTGTAAAGTATAGGAGGGAATATTGCTGGTATTTCATCATTTTTAGTTATTCTTTATTTTCCCCAAAAGCTTTAAGAAGCTCTTTAAATGATTGAAACATCTGATGTGGAAAATATGTACTGTATATAATACCATGTGTTAAAATGTGTTGGTCATTTTGGAGACATTTAAAAATAGTGAGCCTAATTGTCTATCCAGAGAAATTAGTCACATTAAACAGAAACAATGAGATTATAATAATAGCAAAAATATTGTGACAAAACATATAATAGAAAGATCAAAAAGCAAACTTTTTGGGTGTTGGTCAAAAACCAACAAAAATTGTAAAAAAAAGCCACTTTGAAGTAACTCTTGAAATAAGTTTTACAATTGATCAAACAGTCAGAGAGACTTCTTTTCTCCTGTCTTCTACAATTTTCAAATTCACACTGATATTGATACCATGAAAATAAATATTTCTATAATATTTTTAAAATACTGAAAATTGTGCAGTAAATTTTTTAACCATTCAGTACAAGGCAATTTTTAACAATTTTTTTTTTTTTATGGGGAGGGGATTCAGTTTTGGTTTCCTTTTAAATTATAAACAAAGAGAGATAGTGTGTTCAATCATTACTTATTGAAAGCTTAAGCAATTGAAAATGTTGGTCATAGCAGCAAACAAGCTCACATGTCCACAATTCTTGGATTCACCCTTTATACTATTATTCTCATTCATATGCAAAGCAGTGATGTACCCAATTTTGTGTCATATTTGTTTCATATTATATTTCGTTTCAACCTGGTTGACTAACATACACAATGATATGACTAGCACCACCATCTTTGCACTTTAGTTCCACAATCACCTCTGGGGAGGGGGCTCTGTCAGTATTAAAGCCAAATTGCAGCGAAGCTGTTTGGTTTAAATGTTGTCTATTAAACTGAAGTTTATTTACTTGGTTAAAAAAAAAAATATGAAACAAAAAAACCTTTCATCACTTAAAACTATTTAACTGTGTCAAGATAAAAATTTATGCTACAATACATTCTATCCTAAATCAGTGATGATACTATTTATATACAGTTAGTACAAAACAAATACCAGTTACCAACATATTAATTAATTATCACTGCAAACCAGTCCTTTCAGTCTGGAATCAAATTCAACAGCAAGTAATTTTTCAAAGCTTGGGAAAAAGTTACTTGGTGTCATGCCGTAACTGCCGTGGAAAACTGTAGAGAGTAACCTTAAATTTTGGCACACATCCAGAGGCAAACATTTCACTTGTGGACCACGACATTGGTCAAGTGGTGAGTACAACTTCACTGTTCATCTTTAGAATAAGTCTACATGAGACCGAACATTTTCACCTCTTCCAAGAAAAGAACAATTTGACGAATTCTTGAACATTTCACAGAAAACTATGTCACAAACAGTCACGACACAGCAATACAATAAACCAAACATTTCACAAAAAATGTAGTACCAACAAAAAATCATGATAATATTTAAAAGGGAATCATTAAAAGTAGATTAAAAAATATAAAAAAAACATGAAGTAAGTAAGATTTCTTTAGATTTCATTGGACAGCATTTTGACCTTTTCTAGAAAGATATGTAGTAGGGAAGACCTCACTAAGCACAAAACTAAGAAACTGTTCTCTTCGTGTGGAAAGTGCTTCAATAATTCTTAAAGAACGAGAAGTTCAAAAAGTGTGTTCAATCCATCAAAGATGAGGAAAGCCTGAGAGGACAGTAAATATCACTAACAACCCTCCCTCCCTTCCTCCCCTCAAAGGAACCTTAGAACTTCAATCAGAGCCATATCAAAATACATAAATCATCTCCTAATCTATACACTAATGGCATATGTTTTTTTTTCTTGTTGGAGAAAAGGAACAGCAGTATAACGGTTTAATGCCTCCTCTTCATTGTCGTCGATTCTTTAGGTTAGGCTTTTTTAAAAACTTGATGTCCTTTCTTCAAAATTTTTGAACATTTTTGGGGATAACCGATAGTCTGAACACCTTTGGAATGATTCAATAGTTTGAATCTATTTGTGACGACGGATGAGTAGATCATCAATGAATTCCATTATGTAATTATTATTTTTATTATTATTTAATAAAGAAGAAGAAACTTCTCCGGGACAGTTGGCCAACGTTCTCTGCCTCTATGCTCTGTATCCGCGCGATGAAGTTTCTTCACTCAGTGTCTGGTATTTCACCTTCTTGCTATGATTCATTCGGATGCATGTGCAAGTCATGGCCAGAAGCTGTGGAGGAGGAAAAGTTCGGCCAAAAAATGTGTTAGCAATGTCGGTCTTTTGAGTTTCAACAGTTTTTTATTCAGTTCAATTTGTTGATAGTCCCTTGTGTGTTCCATACAGAGGTCAAGCACCCTTGTTTCATTAATAATATTTGCTTTTTATATAGCGCTTTATACCAGCGATAGGTCTCAAAACGCTTTACAGACGTTATATATTACCCCTGGTCAATGATACCGTCCCATATACTGCGCCCAATGACAAGTTACCTCACAGGTACCCATTTAACCCCTGGGTGGAGAGAGGCAAGTAGGATAAAGCATCTTGCCCAAGGACACAACGTAATGAACTAGGCAGGAATCGAACCAGAAATCCTTGGATCACAAGTTTGACGCCTTAGCCAATTGGCCACCACGCTCTCACCAAAGACCATAATAAGAGATAAGAACAATCGGTTTTACTTTATAGTCTTTGAACCAAGCACTCAATGCATATCATGGGTTAACCAAATGATCCAACACCCTAAGGAAACGATAGGTTTGGGAGCATAGGCAAAGTAGCGGGTTACCAAGTAACTCCCACCCCCCCCCCCCCTTCCCTCTCTATCTTTCTCACGTTACACTAAAGATTATTCAGCAACAAAAATTTGAAGTTGTGTATCTAAGGAAGCGAAAAGGTTCATTACAAGGTTAACAAGTAGAAACTGTTTATGGAAGGAAAGAGGACATTCTCTTGAATTAGTTACTATTTAGCTAAATAGTTGCCTCCCCCTCACATCCCCTCCCCCACCTCACATCTGAAATCACAGTAAAAACGGGGACTGAATAAATACTTAAGTTACAAAAGGCTCTTACCTCGATTATCAAGAAGATGACAGCGAGAGCTATCAACCAAGCAAGCCATGAATGTATCAAACCAAACACTTGGGAACTACATCCCTGAAAAGGTAGAAAAAAAAGATGAAATTAGCTCATTAGGGAATGATTAAATTAGTTCATTAGGGAATAATGAAATTAGATGTAATTAGAAACTAGGTGGTAGATGGAAGGGGGAGGATCTCAAGTACATGAGGGGGCAAGGGGGGGGAGGGACAGTTGAATGTTCAATGAGATGCTACCATAGATATACTTGCCTGCGTGTAGTGTTTGTCCCCCTTAGCTGGCACAGGAACAGTTGTGTTACAACCTGTTTTGTTGCAGCAACTGCCAGGCACCTGACCGTTATGGTTATTTACCCAAGTAGAATTTTCCCAGTCTGTGTAGTTTTCGATACCGCAACACTCAAACTGACAAGAAAAAAAAAGGATTTAACTTTTATGAATTTACACACTTGAATGTTAAATATAATCATATAATGACACTGTAAACCCAAGTGATGACCCCCCCCCACCCCTTCCTCCGAGTGGTTTATTTTAAGCTATAGGAAAAGTAAAACCAGCATCAAAGAAGACAAGTTCTAAACCAATTATAAGTTCCTGGAATCGTTAATCCAGTATCGCATAGCAAAATGCTACAGTGCAAAAATGCTATACAACCCCAATGATGCACAGCAGCTGTGTTTTTTTTTACACAGAAAACCATAGTAATTTTATAAGAGATGAAAGCTTCAGAAGAGACTTCAAAAATTGCTATTCAAAATGTGAACACTAAATTAGTCCCTGTATATTGTCAATATAAAAATGATATCAATATTACAGCTCATGAGATTTTAGCTCTTGAAAAGCACCCTTCTGTGACTTCATCCGAGTTAAAAGCCCATGGGGGAAGGGGGGGAGGGTAGAACCTACCTTAATCTGGACTACGTCTATGCTCTTCGTTATCGATGTATTGTTTCCGTAGTCTTCGGTCAGGTGTTTCGTCAGGGTACTATCAATGCTACTCTGCAACTGCATGAGGGAAAGAAAGAAAAGAAGAAAAAATTAACCTTTCATGAGCAGTGTTAACAGGTTTGGAGAGTGGTGAGGACCTTAGATGTAACATTGCTTTCAAAACTTTCATGGAGTTTTGAAATACGTTTTTGCTATACGATGCATACAACTTTACCAGGTTAAGATTTTTCCGAACCCATGGCGGCGTATCTGTATCGTTCCATATATATATATAGATATATATATATAGATAGATATATATTAAACTACGTACCTCATCCTTATAGACTATACAGCAGACAAAGCCGATGAACTCAATTGCCACAATCAGAAGAAGAAATATGAAGAACTGAAGAAGAAGGCAAGGAAGAAGTAGGTTATGTCATTGAAAAGCATATTGCAGCTCAAATAATAATAACGCAGCAGAATCGATTGATGATCAATAAGATACCACTCCACTAAAATTGTTTACTTTACACCAACAGAGAATGAAAATGTGGCAAATAACCTTTAGTGCATTTCATGTACAACCTCCATTACAACCCAATCATCCTTTTCATCTCAACACAATAGAAATCAAATTCTGCCATTCCTTTTCAAGGTTCTACCTTCACTCATGCAAATATATAAAGAATTTGTTATATATATATATATATATAAACATTTAAATGAAAATGAACATATGTACTCTGAAGTTAAAAGACAAAAGTTACCACATACTCTTATGAACAAATTGTTATTATACCACCAAAGTAATAGTTATAAGGTACAATGGAAATAAATGGAATATTAATTTTTATGACCACCCACATATCCTTTTCCACTTTCACTTACATTAAGTCAGCATGGAGCCTTAGACACATTCCTCTTCTAAAAGTGGGGCTACTAAAGCACTCAGGGTCTAGCTCAACCTACTGTATATTGTCATTGTAAAAATCACTTTGACATAGGTTTCAGAGTTCTCTCTCTTAGTATGCCCCCTCCCTCCCCCCACTTACTCTCCCCTCAAACTCCATTCAAACTTAGGGATTCACTGTTAAGCAATGACCATTCCTATTGTGTCAGGAATACATACTGTATCCCCAAAGTGGACTATGGTATAGAACATATATTTGTATTCCGATTTTATGATAACACTGGATTGTAACCCTACACTAGGAACTTCAGCACACAAACAACCTGCTATTCTGATTTCTGACCAGTGTATTTCCTTCCTTGTGATTATTTCCTCTGTATCTCTATACTACATCTATCTAGTATATACATTACTGTATGCACTACTGTACACACCAAGTAGGAACCATTCTCCCACTGCTACAGTTATACAATCATTCTATAAAGCCACCGGCTGTTTTATCATTACTGTACAACCGTGGCGGATTTCTAACCAGATCCAATTGTTCTGTTATCTCTCTCTCCACCCTCCACCTCTCTCTCTCTCTCCCTCTTTGTGCATTCACATGTATACATAACTAAGTTTTCGCATGTAAATTAAGTTTCCGAATACAAATTTATTTTATAGCCCTAGGTTTAACTGTGTTGAATACTGGTTTTGAATTTAAAGCAGTTCTTTACAGTTTTTTTTTTTTTCAACTTATCATCATAACAATTTATATAAAAAATCAACTCAAAAAGCTGCTCTAAGTACTTGACCTCATTATTAAATACAAAACATGTATTGCGACATTAATGAAAGAACTAAGTACAGTACGTGGGATGGGATATGTTACACTGTGACTAAGTTACAAAATCCTTTGTAGAGATCAATCGTACAATCTTGATGTTGATGAAAATGTGTGATAGGAGATAGAAAAACATTTTCTCCAATCTACAGGGTAAACACTTAAGTCACACTTTTTTCCCCATCTGTTAGTGTATAACACATTATTAATAGAAAAATTAATGGAAAATTCCAAATTTAACAATAAATTTTAAAAAGCAGAAAGTTACTTTTTCTTAGGCTGCTTTTCAGCCACACATTTAGCAAAATAAAAATACTGTCCACTGATCAATAGTAGCATGCCTATATTAGTAAAGAGTAAGAAAAAATTAGAAAAAGTATTTCTCTTTTTCCAGTGATTTTTTTTCCTTTTTTTTTAAATTTCATTGTTTTTTATTTACTTTTAGTCCACTAAAGACCAGTCCTGAAGTCCAAACGACAGCTAGACAGGTCTCTGGCTAAATCCAATGTTTTTTTCAAATTCATGTAGCTTAACAAATCATGTGCTTTTCTGCTGTATATATATATTCATGTTTAAAGAGAAAGTGTGAAAGGGTTCTTCCGAATTGTGTAATACATTTTATACTTCCTTGTTCGGCTCTAATGACTTTACACTACAAATCTACAATGGGGAACAAATCTGTCTGATATTCTTTAAGTGCATCGTTGTTACAATTTGTCACGTGTTGAGTGACTTGTTCGTCTAATGTACAGTATTGGGCAGACATACTGTAAGTATCAAGCTCAGGATTTCAAGAATGACATTGTTTTTTCGTGAACTTTGTGTCTGTGTGGCGTATTTCACAACATAGATCACCAATGATATCACAATGCCAACCTTTTGGAATTTAAGCTTGGTTAGATTCTAAGGTTCTCATGACACAGTGGGTTGCTAATGGGGATCTTTGGCATTTCTACCGAGGGGGCTGTCATATCGGTCCTAACAGAGCCGTAGATTTATGGCTCGGGGTCCTTATGTGCATGATCTACAGTAAACTGTTTACAGGATCTCCAAAGATTTGGTACATATATCCCATTCTATGTGCTACTGGTATTCGTAATCGGGACGTCTTGAATAGGAATTTAGGAACTAATGACTAACTATGTACTCACACTTGAGGTTACAGCTTTGTATTATTACTTGTACCACATGAATTCTATTTGTACTCATACTTTTGCCCTTACAAGTGGATTTGAACTGGTATTCGTAATCAGGACGTCTTGAATAGTGGAAAACTATGTACATACACTTGAGGTTAGAGCTCTGTATTTTTACTCATACCACAAGAATTCTTCTTGTACTCATACTCTTGCTGCTCAAGTCGCATTTGGGATTAACAAACACTTTTGAGTTGAAGTTATGTTTTGAATTTGATTTATTTCCACATAATATGAATACAATGGTGAATAGTTAAATTACAAGAAGGTGGAGGAAGACTTAAGAAGAAGAGCTTTTTCGAGCAGTCCCCCCTTTACAAAAAAAAAACGATTGTTATTTACCCCGGCTTGGGTCTTGCGGTTTTCAACCGAGGCTCCTGCACAACCGAGGATCCCTATGGTCAGACAAAGAAGGCTGAGGAGAATCAAGACCACGGCAGGAACTGATAGGAATTTACCGTCGATTGCACCCTGGACAGACCCAATCAGTGTGAACATCTTGATACCAAGGAACATCAGCATGGCTGATGCAAACTGCAACAAAGAAACCATGTTAAATTTACTTATTTATTTATTTATTTATTGCCTGATGTGAAGCCAATGACCTGCTCGAGCTGCATGTACTACAGCCCCCTTCCGGTTGGACAGATTGTGGGAGAAACCGCTAAAGATATGACCGAAAAGTTTTTTATTGGGCCGGTTAAAAAAATTTAGACAGTGACTTTCAACCGCCGCAATGGCGGGGAGAGCTTGACTTCAGCCGAGGATGATGCTGAATATGAGGTTCTGAGAATATCTTGCGTAGAATCACTTCGGAAAATGCTTTAATATATGAAAATTGCTTTTATTGACCAAGTAGCTACACAACTTGAAGCAAGCAAGGGTGATCTCTTTTTGCCCCCACAAAGTTGTGTGTACTGTATTAATTCTTTTACGTAGTAAACAAAGAACCAAAATGTTTTATGGTTCTGATCCTTTCTTCAGATGTTATCTGAAATTGAGATATATAATTGGTAATCTTGTTGTAAACTACACAGCCAAAAGGGACACTTTTGACATTTTTCTTTTGTGTTTTAGACTCCGTCCAATCACTCATTAATATGCATGACATTACTGGTAGAAACAATATAGTGCGTATGTCATGAATCCAATATATAGTTCCTGAGATATTATGTTTACAAGTTTTTGGTTAAAAAACATAACAATAAGATCAAATTTAATTAACATGAAAAGAGTTAATTCATTTTTTCAAATTTATCAAATTATGTTATTTTAATTATTTATCAAAATAAGTTTCTGCTTGCAATTCTATCAAAGACTAAAAGCTCAACAATCTTGTCTGCTTATGATCAAAATGAGTATAATCTTTAGGACTACTGCTTTTAAAATTGATGACAACAATGCAGTTGCAGTCACTATTTCAGAGGTTACATGTTAATTATTAAGGAAAGCAAGACCAATCGTTACCAAGCCTGTAAAGTCAGTGGATAGGCACTCCCAATGTAAACTTTAAATTTGCAGTATTTTTTATACTGTATGTAAATCTAAGAGACTCACAGGATAGCTGCAATCTGTAGTACGGCATTGGCAATGTTTTGAACTATCTGCTTGAACGTTCATTTCCAAATACCATGGTTCCTGTGTACAACAGCTGCTATACATCTTGCACTTGTGTAGCAATTTGCCCATTTTGCAGGCTATCTGGTCACTTCGCCCAACAACCATTTCGCCCAACTGCCATTTTGCCCAACTAGCATGGTCATTTCGCCCAACCAGCATGGTCATTTCACCCAACCAGCATGGTCATTTCGCCCAACCTTGTTGGTCATTTCGGCCAACCAATTTTTTACTCATATTCAGTCAGAATAATATCACTTCTTCTATTTCACTGGTTCAATTTGATCTATTTTTGGTTATATAACTTCTTGGTAGGTAAATAAGGTGATGTCCCTTCAATATCGATCGGAGTCTGAGCAGTTATTTCAGGTATAAAGGGAGGATTACACTACCTTAGGATGTTACGCATACAATGGAAGTTATAGTCGACCTATCCCTTAAAACACTGATCCATCCTACCAACTGTAACCACGACTTCAAGTTTCCTTAATATTCGGTTCGTATGACGTAACGTTAACAATTCCCAAATGTTCCTTATTAAATTGACCGAACCCATAGAATTGATCCCATCCGTTATATTGAAGTATAATATTTAATCAATGTTGGTCGAAATAACCAGCAAGGTTAGGCGAAATGACCATGCTGGTTGGGCGAAATGACCAACAAGGTTGGGCGAAATGGTAAGGTTGGTTGAAATGGTTGTTGGGCGAAGTGACCAGCTTCCTTTTGTACAGTATTTTGTGATGCGATAACAGAAAAATTATTCACTGTATTCTAGATTGATGTTTACTCAGATATCGTTATTAAATGGTTTGGCAACAAACACTGTTAAAAAATTAATTGCTTAAATTATTCATACTCTCATAGCTGTAAAAAATATCTGATAAATTAAATTAATTGAAATGCTCAAAATGTAGAATTCATGAAGGAACTGCAAGAAGGTAAATTTATGCTTTAATTCCAACTTATGGCCTTGAGGTTAACCTAACATTGACTTTAACTTGCACTTTGCCTATATAATACTATGTGGCTTACATTGAGAGTTTATGGCAGTTCAAATTACACATAGCCTAATTTAGGCTAGACATATATATGGCCTATGTTACTTCTTAGGTAGTAAGGCTGACATAATGAGCCTAGTTTGGTATTAGTAGTAGGCGTACTATACTACTACTATACTACTTACTAGTTATTTATTATTTAACTATTGGCAGCATAGCCTAGGCTAAGTTACTTACCCAGAATATCAACACCATAATCATCATCATAAAACGTGAAGAAATATTCAAAGCTTTGCCCATCTTTACACTGTGTGGTTTGCTTTATAAAGAGAAACAAATAGGAAATTCTTAGACTTTAAAGCAATTAATTAATGTCTTCTGCTTAGTTTGCACACGTAGGTCGTAGTAAGTTAGAGCATCAGTGCGTAGAAAAAGCTACCGGTGGCACAGATAGAAAATCTATTATCTTCCCATTGCAAGGTACCCAAAATCCAAGTTGCTATATGTACAGATGTGTGGTATCAACAAGTTTGCGGCTGACACGAACACATATCGATTACGTCATCACTTTACAAATTGGTAATGATCTCATATCATATGACTCGCTAGTCGGTGAACTAAGTGAAACGGTTTCACAAGTTGGCTGTTACACTTTCATATCCTGAGACTAACGTAGGTGCGATTGCCGTTAAAAGATAACTCATTATTGTTTTAAGTAACGAACGAAAGTCGATACAAATATACGTTCAGTTTACCAGTGACGTCGGAGCCGAGAAAGGGGTAGGCTACTTGAATAAGGAGGAGCAAGTTGCCCCACCAGTTTTTTTTTAAATTAGAAATGGCTCCCTTTGCTAAGTACGGAGATTACTTTTTGCTATTAGAAACTCTAAGTGCCCTAGTGTGTTGAAAACGCTGTTGTTCTATGTTGACAATTTCAGGATTTTTTTTTTCAAAAACTTGCCACTTTGTCGTCAAACGTGAGAATACTGGTATTTGTGCTGTAACAGAATATACAGAGGACTTATTTGGTTGGAAAGTTTTGAGGTTTGAGGTAACTTTGTGGCATATACCACTGGGCCGAGAAGTTTGTGACCGTGCCCTCGCCCCTATGATCGGGCCCTACTAGGTTGAGCCCTCTTCAGGCAGCCCTGCTCAAGTTTACGGTTCTTCCTTGTCAGTCTACACGTTAACCGAAATTTGTCTTTGGCTCGATTCAGCTTTAATTGATTACCTCTCATTATTAAAGAAAGAAATGGATCAGGAAAATTACAAAATAATGTTTATTGTAGCAAAATCTCGATAACATGAAAGAGTATATAGTGACGAGTCACCTTTTTGCTAATTGGTCGCATGGCTCTTTTGAATTGGTACTTTGAAAATAGCAAAATCGCGAGTTATAGACTAGAACGTAAAGGAGCGGACAAGACTAAGCATGGAACTTAATGAGTCCTCAGACGAAACGTTCATTACTTGCTGGGGATATATCCAGTGTCAGAAGAAACGGCAACTTTAGCAAAGGATACAAACACCTCACGTTTAGCTCCTGCACAGTACATCAAAGTATTTATGAATAGCGACCTCTACTTGGAACCCCGTGTGGCAGCGCAGAGCTGTATTAGCTCTGATACGTGGCTTTGACCGTGATGTGCACGGCAACATCACAATGGAACATTTACTTTTAACAACCCCACCCTACCTACTTATAGTTGTAACTATATGAAATGCAAACGTCTTTTGTATCATCAGCGCACAAATTGGCACCGTTAAATTAGCAAATGCACAACATATGAAGCTGATAAACAAGAGCTAGCTGTGACCAGCGGATGAGAACACTTATCAATGTTACCATCAACCAAATAAATATTACGTAACTCCATGGCTTCATTACCTAAGTTTATAAATTATTACCCTGCATGATCACGGACTTAATATGGCGTGTACACGATAAATGAAAATTCCAGTACTCGTGCACTTGTCTCCTCCCCTTAGACAGAGTTGCTCATTTTTACCAACCTACGCATGCGCTGAGATCACGTGATGGTAAACACAAGCATCAACAGCCGGTGTCAACCCTCCCCCGGGATTCGCTTCTGATTATTTTTAATATTATTCCTCCATGCGATTAAAAAATGTACTCTTTTCTTAGCTTATTGTTTACGGATTAGTAAGACTGAGCAGGGTCCTTTTTGTGATAAACGTTAGTTGCAGGGTCCGTATTGAGATAAAAGTCTTTCTGTTATGTAATTGTGTACCATGTTCATAAAACCGATGTTAAATACATTTGTTAATGAAATTGTACATTATAGGACTAATGTTGTTTAAATTAAAGCGTGTCATATTACAATACTCCTGCTAATATGCTTCGGTGAGGTTTTCCAGACAGGATTCTGATTTTAAGCTGCAGGCGTTTTCTTCTTTTGGTCAATACAGCTTTTTACAGCTTCCGCATACATTTCTTTCTTACAGGTGGTAAACACCATTAAGTTTATGCCACAATTTGTATGTGTGCCAATGACACAATCGGTGCCTCATTCAGGCATTTAGAAAGTTTCAAATATCATCTATATTGAGGGCTCTTCTGGAAAGCAGTGCTTCTGCACTGAGCATGACATACCCTCATTAAAGATGACAATAATAAAATCATAAAAAAATAATAATATATAGCCTGCACTGGAAAATGTCCAAATAAATGATAAATAATAATAAGATCGGAAAAAAAGGCCAAACAGTGTGAAGTACTCATCTGAAAGTACATACTATTAAAGAATAAATTAAAAGGCAACTTTAGGCTTTAAATGTCTAATGCGAAAAAATAGGAAGAATGTCTTTAATATTTTAAATGACTAATATATATATATATATACAAGTTTACATGCATATTGACGGTCATCATAAACATCAAATCATAAAGAAAGAAAAGAGTAAAAACAAAGGTCATTTTGATATTTTGGTCCAGAGTCACAGAAGTTACGATAACTGATATCTTTAATAATGTTTTATTATGTGTGTTATGTTTTCTTAGTTGATTCGTCCGTTCCAATAAAAAAAAAAAAAAAAGGTGTTGTCCTACTTAGGATCAACTTTTGGATTTCTGAAAATAATTGTTGTAAAGCAGCATCTTTTTGGAAAAAATAGTGACTATACATGCATGTGATCTTCAAAATGTGTAATTTGTTCACAGTTCAAAGAAATTGACTGTGTCCTAAATTAAATCAACTGAATCACCACAAACGCCCTCTACTTCGTACTCGCAAATCAAGAGTCATATAGAAGTGGAGCCAAAGTTTTTTTTTTTGGGGGGGGGGGGGTTGGGGGAAGCTTAACGACATATATGTTTAGGGGGTGGGGGAGGAACAGGACGGTGAAAGGAGTAGGTAATGATGTTAGTGATACTATTCATATAAGCGTTGAGAGACGAAGAAGATGGGGAGGGGGAGGGGAGGGGAGGGGTCGGAGACGTGTGACGAAGAGTGGGTTGTTAAGAAAAGCGATTTACCATATATATAGTTCATGCATACACAAGCACACCCACCCACTGGATCCGAGCCTGTTATTCTATATTCTTCAACATTCAAAGTCACCTCAGTACTTTTCTATTTATAGAGATACTTTTCCGGTGTATGTTCATTTATACTCAAATTATGGAATTCTGCCTACAGGGTGGGGTGGTGTGTGTGTGTGGGTGTGTGTGTGTGGGGGGGGGGTTATGTGATACATTTCATAAACTAAAAATAGATCACCGTTTTGAGGTACACAACCAGAATTATAGGGGCGTCCCAAGATCTGCAAATATTTTTACAAAATAGCTATGAAGATTGGTTCAATACATGACGTAATTTAAGTATCTATGCTTCACCTAAGGGACTTTTATTATTCACTACTTTGTTTTTCTGTCATTCCAAGGAGGTGGTTCTGTCCAAAAACTGGTTACATTGTAAAATTGGAAAACCGGCGATGATATTGTTTTTTTCGTTTGTCTGAACAGAAGTCTTAGGATTACTTCAGATGCCTGAATGCAAACTGGATTTACACCATCGTTCCTGTAGAACATTATATCACCATTGATAGGATTGTTATGAAAAGTACAAAAATAATAATACAGAGATCTGCTTACGAGAATTAAACAGTATACTGCATCGGGCTAACAGTGAACACAAAGGCAGTCTGAATCCACATACATCAAATATGTGAACATACATTGATGTCAATCTTACACCTAGTGTCAGTAAATATATAAACAATAAAATAAAATTGACTTCAGTTTGTTGATGATCTTTGGTGTCAATCCGTCCCAAATCATAGAAGAATTTGAATGACTTCGGACATATGTTTGCAGCATTGATGTTGGTGACTATTTCTGATGTATAAAGAGATTTTATTCCAGACAAGTTCCCTTTGGAAAATCATTTTGAAGCTAGTGGCGGAATGTACCTTTCATCCTCCCTGATAAACCGCGCGCGAGAAGTTGACATTCCCTTGGCCTTGAAGCTGTGCCATCGATGTTTTCCTTAATTAGGTCGAATGACGTCATTGCCGTTGCTAGTGACGTAAATTGGTTGCTAGCTACTTCAGATTTTTCTACCGTATCTTTTGCTCGGGAATCCGCCTAGATCCTCGACAATCAGTTTTGAGTTATCACGTTCTACGCTTTCACTGTGAATAAAATGAATTCAACGATTGTTAGAGGCTCATAATGGTTCCAGTAAAGCTCTACCGGCCACCTAGCTCTCGCTAACCGCTAATATAATAGATCAGATTGGGGAAGCACCTCCCCCAAAATAGTAATGCCTGTTCACTTCCGTGTTTACGCGCAGCATATATAGCTCCACTAGTTAAAATAGGTCTTGATCATACTAAGTTGGACATTTCTGTAGAATTACTTTACATGTGATGTGAATTTACATCTAAAGTTGCATAATTGACATTTCTTTGCAACAGTGAGGGTGAATTGTCCTCAAATTGTACTTATTAACGCAGTTGCGGAATAATAAAGTGACGTCATTGCCTGAGGTGTTCGGCCTTGCTTGGGTCTATTTCCGACTAGGCCCCACAATCGCGCATTACATCGTCTTGTAAAGAGCGAACTTGTTTAAGTTCCTAAAAATAACTTGGATAGTTGACTGGGTTCGACGGAGTTTTAGCGGGTGAGTAAAAATAGACTAGATATTCTCTAATGTTTGTGTCATAGTTTCAGGAAGACAGTCTGTATGGGTATGTGTGGTCAGAGAAAATGATAGTGTTTTGATAGAGGTTGCAAACCTTAGGCCTAACGTTAGAGTTGTTTTCTCTCTTTCTAGCCTATGTAGGCTAACATGTAGGCTCAAAGGTGCGTCAAGTGAATATAACGGTAGTAGTGGTTAGCATTAATGTTGATAATCTCACAAGGGCATCTACAAATTTAAACAGTACAAAATTCCTATCGCTCCATGCAAGCGTTCCCTATGTACGTAGTATCAATTAGTCATGACACATATTTGGTGCCCTAAACTTCAAAGTAACCTGGAACAGTGGAAGTAAAAATTGAAACAGTATTAGCCCGTGGCCTTTACATTAAATAAATCAAGATTGTAGTCTGACATCGCAAACACTACAGCACGCCTAAGGTAGGCCTAGGCTATATGCACCTAAGTTAGGCCTTTATGCGATTAAGTTAGGTGAGATAGGCTGAGTTAGTAATAATTTTCTCATTTAACCAGTGGAGTTTGCAAGTAAGAGATAGCATATGAAGGTACTTCTTTGCAACCAGTCCCCTTGGAACCAGCTTGATCACACAGGGTAGCTTAGACTTGTTAGTTAACAGCTAACGTAATCAACCTTAGTTACTGCTAGCCAAGTTAAGCCAACGTTTATATATTAAGGCAGGCACACATATAGCCTATACATGGTTATACCGTGAGTTGATCACTGAAGGCCTTTTGAAGAAACAAGTGAGATATTGATTAATGAAGAAGGGATATTTTAGAATATATTTTGAAATTTACAAACAAATATCTGGTATTTCTAATCTATCACCGTTTGTGCTATTTGTTGTGGTTTTAGACTGGGTGCCTCAGATTTGTAGTACTGTCAGAAAAAGAGATAAGGATGTGTAAAGAGATCAAATTTAATGAGGTCGACAAGAAACAAAAACAGACTGACTTTCAACAGGTGGAAGAAGAATTAAGGAAGAACCAACAGAGCACTTAGCAAGATTCTGTTATTTTAAATATCTTGCAGTTAGTCTGTGTGGACTATTCATAGGGCTTGTATATTAAATACTTTAAATATGGAAATTATTTACTTAGAAATTAAAATGTTCAGCAGCAGCACATTGTTAAGCATTAAAATATATGTTAAATTCCAAAGATGGTAGAACAGTCCTCACACATTAGAAAGTCTTGATACTTCATTTAGTTTGTTAAGGACAATAGTGGACCAAAATATTTGGCTAGTATGAACTGCTTCATAGTATAAATAGTTTTGAAGTACTTAACATTTTGGATAGATATTTCATCATTTATTTTCTCGTTGAGTTTGAATTTGAAGCAAATAGGAAATTATAGTTGTTTTCATTATGGTAGGCTGAGTTTAGTCAATCCTTGTATTTATCTTGTGTGTGGGTATTCTTGGCTACTAACTTATACTTTAAATATTTTGTTTTGTTTTATGCAACATAATGCATGAAGTAAGGAAGAACGGCAGCATGTTACAAATGTAGGATACTGCGACCCGGATGTAACATTTTAGCCTGAGAAACAAAGTCTCTGAAGTTGTAAAACCCACTCAGTCAAAACGTGTCAAACCGACTTTAAAATTATTTTTTTTTGCAAATTCATCAAATCTTGGGAGTAAAATGTTTAATTACAAAATCAGAATAATAATCAGTAAGCCTTCCCTTCCTGATCAATGGGAAAAGAGTTGAAAGCACTTCTATTATGGAAATTGTCTTCCTGAAAACAGTCAACACTGCTCTTCCGATGATTTGATTGGCTAAAAAGCCTATCATGAATTGTCTGCAAGCAATCTTGCAACTTCTGTACTCATTTAACCACCAGATTGGACTGCTCATTTTAATCACAAATGTTTATCATTTGATTGGAGACTTTTTGCAACTTGAGCTGGGAAGCTAGCATGGCATAGCTCTCCCTTTGTTTTTGCTTGATCTCCTGCTTGTTGGCCAGTAGAATTTTAGCTTTGGCGAATAGAAAATGAAAAATGCTTGACGTTTTGGTGAGTGACTCATGGACTAGTCAAACCCTAATATCAGCAACACTATTGTAACAAACATTTCACAGAATGCAGCATTGTTATGAATGCAAGATTCTGCATCCAGGATGCAATGTTTTCTAAGCCAGGGACACAAAATCTTCCAATTGCTTGCATTCCAGGGTTGCAAACTTTTTTTGGGAAACAAACCCCAAGTACAATTTCACAACTCGGCCTATGCAATACATAACAAAACACGTTTCTGAATGAAAGTCTTTCTTTCTTTTCAAGAAAACCACAACTGCTTCTCAAAAGAACCCAAAATTCTTCCAATCCTACAATGATTAAACTTGCTTGAAAACAAATCATAACAATCAACCGCAAGGTACCATGTTAACAATATTTCCATTACAGAGATTTCTGTGCTAAAAATATTTAACAATGTTTTTCCAAATTTCCCATGATCTGATTGGCTAATAGTCCCTTACTGATTGTCTGGAAACATTCTTGCATCTGTAGCGCTCAATGAAAACAAAGTTTGTTGTTTAACAACAACTTCTTGTAACTTTGCTTTCCCCTGTGTAGAGATTGCAAAGATTGTGCTATAGGCTGTCATATGTGTGCACTCAAATATCCTAATGTTAGGCCTTGTTGATATACATTTCGACAAAGCGATCATGGTACTGAAGTTGTAGTTGAATTGTGTTGAGTATCATGCAACATTTGAATCATTGTTTTGATCACAAAATGTTATGAGTTGAGACAATTAATGAATTTTCTGGAAGCGAACATCTCTGATACTGAAAAGGATTTTTCATCTCACAGCAGTATGTTTGTTCTTTCCACATTGAGAGTTGCTAAAGTTACTAAACAGCCCAGTACAGTACTAACAGCCCCAGTAGACTACTTACAATACACATGTGGAAATCCCATTCTGAAGGAGCCCTAATGTTACAGAAGCCAAGCTACCTGCATAGGTATTTTGCCGATGTTCTTTAGAATTGTTTGAGGCAGTACTTAGGCCATGCTGCATATTAATGATCCTGAGAAATGTTTTAACTTTGTTCATCACTGACCTTTGGTGGAAACAAGTTTAAATTTCATACTGCACAGAATATAATTAAGGGATCATTGTGGTGAGTGAATTTTGCATTTTGGCGAGTAGATATTCAGTCACGGTCCCCAAATGGCTAGTACTTTTCAAAGTAATTGTCGAGGCCAACAGTAGTAGACAGTATCATTCAGCAATCCATGCAGGTGTATGCACTCTTGGTTGATTATTGAAACACATTATGATTGCTAGAGCTCTAGGCAAGAAATAGATTTTGTTCAGTGCTCTTGATGTTTTCAGAAACCAGATATTTAGACCACATTATGTTAATTTTTGCTAAATGTTTGTTGTTTGTAAGGTACTGTTCAGCAACAATTAAACTTCTCAAATTTGACATAAATTTTCGAGAAAAAAAGTGAGAAAAACACTTGGAGATGGTGACATAATCAGGGCTTTGTTTATCGCACTGCTCTGTGTAATCCATAGCCGTGATCTCTTTTAAGTAACATAATTGAGCATACATGCTGGTGTAACACTCGTAGTTCATCTTTAACATGAGAACTGGAGAACAAAGATGAACTCATTAGTTGGAAAGTTTGTCCAAAATTAGACTTTATTTTACAAGAATGAGAATCCCATGTGACCACATTAGTCAAATTTTGACAAGTGTGTTTTTACTCTCGTGAGATATTCAGCACTCCATTGCAGATGTTTGTAAAAAGCTGTGAGAGTCTCTGTGACATTTTCAAATGTCTTACATTTTATCACTATCATAACTACTGGAAGATAACACTGTAGTCTTGGCTATACCCGGTGATAATTTAGTGACATTTGACTTTCCCAGAAATTGAGGTATTTGATAGAGTTTGCTATAAATATGTTTTTAACCTTAAAGGTGATAATAGTTTCCTTACATTGGAAGTTTAATGAGCACTGCATTAAAATTGTATATATATCGTGTATAGATCTCACAAACAGACGAAGTGAAAGTTGTTTTCAAGTATGCCAAGTAACATAGTATAAATCATAGTATAAATATTGCATTCTTCTCATCTTTGTCTCATCACGACTATTACACTTTGCTAGATCTCTAACTTGTTGAGATATTGATTTATGACGGTTTAGCAAATATGTGACTTGAGAAGATCGTTGCTCTTCTGTTATTCTAATACCTTGTTGTAACAATGTACCATCGATCAAAATGTCACTCTCCTAGTGAGGATCTGTCTTAGAAAACCCCTCCTCCACCCCCTTTCTTCTGCTCCCTCTCCGCTTCCCCTCCTCTTGCCCCCGCCCCCCCCCCCCCCATATCTCTCGCTGGCTCTCTCTCGTGTCAAGCCTTTTTCTGTTAAGTACAGTTCAGTGAAGCTCTGTTTTCAAGTAAATTCAATCTCTCCAACATGCAAATTTAAAAGCTATGTGTGGTAGGTCATTTACATCGCTCCTTTCACCTGTCTCCAAACTACATTTGCACTTTCCCATCTACCTTTAGAAGCTATCTGACCAGTAGATTCTGACAGGGTAGGCATCGTCGCTCGTAAATCCTCAACCTAGTGAGTTATTTTGGGAATTCATAGGCTTTGCTTAACAGTTTAGAGAAGATTCATTAAGTTGAACCAGGTGTCTGGCTGTACTGATTGTTCAGTGGTTCATTCTGTTATGGTGGAAGTCATTATCCATACTTCAGAATACCCAAAAGTGAAGGGATCAACATTAAGAGTGTAGTATGGAACAGGATCCAATTGGTGGAGTACAAAGTAGGAAGTATTTTGTATACTGCGAGGTCCTATAGAACTGCTCATCGTTTATTTGTACTGTAGGAACTTGGGATAACAGAAAAAATCGACAGCAGAATTCAGTTATATCATGCACTTGATCTCGTTAGCAAAACTTGTGTTGTTGTCAGTGAATGAGTAAAAACAGCAGCATGTGCAGTGTGTTCTAGTTCTCCTATTTAAAGTAGTTTACATGCAGTCAGTTCCATTCAAATGCATGTTAATACTATGTTGTTTCAGGTTCTTGTAGTGATTAAATAGCACCACAATTTGATTACATGTTAAACTTGAAGAAAATCTGTTAGATTTCCTTTAAACACAAATCACAAAGGCTTAAGACAAGGCTACGAGAAGAACACAACAGATGTTCATACAGTAGGTCTAACCTTGTTTGCATATAAATATTTATATCTGTTGTTACTTCTTGGTTGAGAAGAATCACTTCACATGTCTTTGTACAGACACAATATATATCCTGTTAGTGGAATGAAACTGTGTGGAAGTGGGTCATGAATTATGTATGATTTCAAAGGACAATTTATAGTACTAGCCAATCTCAACCAAAGCTGTACTACCATGCATGACTTTTTAGTAGTTATCTTATTGTGTATGAAATGTAATGGAATATGTTGAATAGAAATAGGAAATTTTAAATAGTAGTGTTAGAGCAGCAATTTTACATAACACACTGACTTTTGTTTGGTTTTTATCAGTCTTGCTTAGAACTGATGATGCCTTCCCCTCCCCGTTCCCCTTCCCCTTCCCCTCCTCCCCCAGTCAACATACACACATATTTATATGTCCAATAGTGAACCTTTAAGCACAGAGTACCACTTTTTCTCTGCATGTTAAAGTACATAAGAGTTTAACAAACCCCCCACCCCCCTCCCCCAGATCATATTGCTTTGTTGGACATGAAAGATGTGTTGGTAAAGAAAATATTATCTTGACATGCCATTGTTCAGACTTACAGTTATATCTGAAATTGTGTATTATTTCCAAGTTACATTGTTTACATTAGGTTTTCTGTAGGTCACATAAAACCCTTAAAATGATGGTATGGATGTGCACTTTTCCTACAAAATTCTAAATTCTTACAGTGATATGACTGCTTAGGAGTGATTAATTGCCACTACTCAAATATACAGTTTCAATTTTAATGCCAGGAAACCTAAACACATCATTTTTTCCCGGCCCAATATACATCTTCAAATGTGATATCGGCAAGGGCATTTTATGTGGCCGTATGGCTCAAAGAGTACACGTTGTGTAACTTACAAAGTTGAACTTTGCTGCAACAGACCCACTATTCACCAGTCAACTAAGTCTGTAAGTTATAACCATTTGGTGGTTCCACTAGTCGTTCTAAAATTCAAGTTTTGATCAAGTATGACATTATCTACACTGTAGGAAGGTAATGCCTTCCTACGTGATCAGAATGATGGAAAGGAGACCCTGGTATTCCATACATAAGGCAAGGATAAAATTTAATGAGATGAAAGGAACGACACCTTTATCCCCTCTATTTGTCATGTATATTTTTCATACAAACAAATGGATAAACTGCTCAGAAATATTGCCAATCAAAACAGATTTTTCTCAAATAGAAGCTTAGCCGAGCATCTGTAGCACACTGTTGTGATCTGAATCGTAGGTTTGGTATAGTAGTGAGGAATTCAACCTTTGAAAATGTAATTTAAGCAGCCAAAAAAACACAATCTGTTGGTAGTTGCCAAAAAGTTGGCACATGATCAAGGCAAAATGACAATAGCTTTTACTCCAGTTAGTCTGTAACCTTACAGGGCAGTAACAATAGATTTAAATTGTTTGGCGAGTTATGAACCGGATTTTTCCATGGTTGACAAACTGACGGTGTGCTTCAAAACTAGCGCTGGTAGTAGCGGTCATTTCCCAATCATTTGCCACCGGAGTATTTTGCACCATGAAAAACACAATGCCCATGGCAGTTTGTCGCTCTACCCCAAGAGTTCATCTACACTTTCTTACAAATGTTGACTGGTATATTATTGACTCAACTGACAAAGAAGCATTGATTTTAATTCCCTTCCAATTATTTGTAAAATACCATTGTGTACTCCTTTTTTTTTCTTTTCTTTTTTTCTGGTGTGTGAGTATGTGTGTGTGTGTGTCTGTATCTTTCATGTAAAATGAGTTGCATGTTTACAAAATGAGCGTAGCATGGTTTTATAAGGGGGGGAAAAGAAGAGGCGAGGAAAATTAACCATGGCATTCCATGTTTATTGCGCTGGTTCAATAGTAAATTGCATTCTTCCACACTGAAAGGCATGTGAGAACGTTAGCAGGTGTGAAGTTGTCGTCATGACGACAGAGTCAGCATTAGAAATGCCGCTCATAGTTGGCATGTCATGGATGTCTCGGTTTCATTCATTGTATTTGGGTCACGATACATGGCAGGAGAGAATACCCGTCAGCTTTTGTTGACTGGAAGTATTTGCAGCAATATTTTTGCCTGCATTCCATATCGTTGGCATGTCGCTGGCTGTCTCTGTACTAGTATAAGTACAGGCGGTCCATGATGTTTCCAGCTGAGCTTTCTATTTCAGACGCCAGAGTTATTTTTACCCCACTTAGAGCAAGCACCAATAATTTCCCTAAAAAAAGATGCTACAAGTTTTTGTATTGATGAGTGACAGCATCGCTCCTGTAGTCGTACGTAGCTGAGTAACAGATTGAGTGGTTAAGTGTCTCAAGTAGTGGTAAATATTGCTTTTGGTGAGCGCAATGAATTTGTGGGATTATTCTTTTTTGGTGGATTTAAATAATCTCTCGCTAAGTGAGAGGTGATCAGATGAGAACCCTACAGTGCAATTATCCTGTCTACAGATTTGATGATAGCCTCGGCAATGATAGTGAAGTGAGTTATCAAAACTGTAAAGCTAACAAACAGTAGCACTGACCACATGAGAGTTATGAAATGCAAACATGCATATATCTTCATAATAGTCAAAAGGTTGGATCGACTTGTGGTTAGCATGATTTGAATTGACCTGTGCATCCTGGCAATTTTGAGTCAAAATCATTGTTATTAGGATTTACTTTTTCTCCTAGCTCTTACCTGTCTCATATGCACTCCAATCTACCCTAGTCTGGTAACATTCTTGCACTGACCCCCCCCCCAGCCCCCAATCAATGACCCTCTCAGGGTCACTGCCCTCTTCTTCCAAATCTACCATTCCTACACATATGACTTGTCTAGGTTTATGCAGGGCTTAGACCATTCTTGGTAACAAGACCTCCTTTTTTTAACCAAAACTAGCGCTCCTAATTGGTTGGCATGTCAGAGGTCATGATACCTAAACATGTCCTGACTCCCAGCGATGTTTAGTGGATTGAAATGAGACAAACATTGAAATGGTCATTCGTAATCGTCTTACCATGTTCCCTTCTAGAATTCTAGGGGAATGTCATAACTTCATGTGAAAATCACACTTATTTAAAACAAAATCTTTATTGCAAATCTAGAGCGTTTTGGAAGGATTCTTTGACAGCTCGTGCAAAATAAATTTCAGTGCAGGCCTGTATGTTAACTCTGTTGTCTTGCTTACCTGTCCCTTCAAGACCTCAGTACTCTCACTGTTATGCCTAAAATCTATGCCATGCACAAGCTTTTGTGGATATATAAAATTGAGTCAAGAGTATGTAACAAGCCAAGAATGTTGGTACATTAGGTTAAAACCCTTAAAATTGTCGGCATTGCTTCGTGCACGAATAAGAGTGGGTCAAAAAGGTAGAACAGTTGTTTTTTTTTTTTTTAACCTGTCATTTCAGCAGATAGCTAGAGCATTGCTTGATGAAATAGTTGTTTTGTTGGCAACTTGGCAGCATATCAGTAACACAGATCTCTACCTGCTAAAGTACTCAACATAGTTTCTAAAGTAAGGAATAGAAGTTAAAAAAAAGAGTAGTCTGGTATTTAAAGGCAGATTTAATCAGGATTAAAAGGCAACGGCCTGGAAAAATGACTTGACGTCACAGTCGAAGGTGACAAGATATCATTAACCACTGATAAACGGCTGGGACTAGCATAGCAGCAGATATAACAGATATAACTATCAGGCTAAGAAATCTGTTTAGGGATCAGTGTTAATGCAAGACATACAGGACATGTATGTTAAGCTCGAATAGGTTATCGTCTTTAAGGATTTGTCAAATATGTGTCAGTGACCCTTGTCACTTACGATTAGCCGAGTCCTGTTCCGTCATCTCCTGATGAGGATTCTTGCTTATAAATCTCATTGTTTGCTGTAAAAAGTCAATATTTAATGTTCTTAATTTAGCTTCAAAGTAACTATCTTTAGAATTTTCTGTTGACTCTTTATCAGAGAGATATACTTAATTGCTAAATTTGGATTGCTTGGGTATACATGTAATTTGATTTAATTTTTTGATATGTGGTGGGGGGGGGGCGGTTAAGACAAAACAATTTCAGCAGAATATTGATGTCTGTGTAAAGTCCAAACTATTGTTTTTGTTGAGCATCAAAACAAGTTGTTTTTGCCACTTGATAGATAGAGTCTGGCTCTAAGTAAAGTCAAGTTCTGTTAGACTGCCCTGTCGCTGTGATGTTCCTTCAGTCTGCACACAAGACATACAGTACTACGTAGGACACACTTGGCACATGTCCATTTCCGCAACCATACTGCCACCCTGGTCGAACTATAACTGCTGCATGGTTGGTTTCTACAAAAAAAAGGATCATACATCTACACACACACATATTAAAGTGTGGTGACACAGTTTGTTAATCATACGATAGCACAGATTGGCTGTAACCGAAGAGCTGTTAAACTTTACAACAAGGTACGTTAGGCCTGCAAAGCAGGGTTCCTCTCTGGAAGGATGCTAATGATAATTGGAAATTGAAAATTAGTGATGTAGAAGCTATGGGAAATCATATTCTGTCAGTGGCGTGCATAATTGGTGGTCGTAAGGTTTCAGGGACGGTAAAACAATGATTTGACCGTCCACCGAGAGTGCTGAGCTTCCATTTGTGTGAGGCTCCATGGGTACAGGAGTTGTACAGACCTGTTTAATGTGTACTGTATAGGTGTTTGCTGACATTTACTGTGCAAATTGTTTCTCAAATTTATTCACACAAACTTGTGTACCTTGTGTTGATAGTAGCTGTGATCAATTTGTTATGCTAGCCTCAGGCACTCAAGAGGGATACTTGATTTAAATTAAATTCTTGATCTGTTGTTGTATTTAACAAGACACAGCTCCAATTTTGTAGTAATTTGGGAAAAAAAGCGTACATTTATTCATGGATTGGCCATTGATCTAAACGTGTGGGTATATATATTTAAGGTACTGTAGCTGCTTGCCTTAGTTTGTTACTAGTCTTTCTAACCTGTCTCCCATTGTCAGGTGTTTCTCACTCACCTGACTGTTAAACTGAAATGTTCTGTGACATTTGTATTATAGTATATTATTATGTTGCCCAATATAAGGCCTCAAGTTTCATCCAGCTAGAAAGTGACCCTACTTGTTGACAATTTTAACAGTTTCAACAATTACAGCTCTGTTCCAAAGTTCTCTTTTAAATTTATGCAAATTAGGCTAGGCCTTGCCCTTGGTGCTTATACTATTAAAGTATAGTAGGCCCGGCTAAGTGACTTGAATAGTGTGTTTCTGTTCTCACAGTCATACTGTACAGTATATATAGTCTGTACTGAAATTTGGCATTGCACCACATGTGTCAGCATACTACTGAACATATTGACCCTTATTTTATTGGCTGAATTAGGTTGAAGGTGTAGGTAACAAATACGGTGTCTCAATCAATGGTAGCTGGAAGCACAGTTTAAGAGCTATGGTCAAAGCAATGAAATTCAAAATTGCTAGTCATATTCTAGATTTGAGGTAAAATAGGGGTGGGTGATTTCGTTAGAGGCTAGATTTTAAAATAATAGCTGGGGGAGTGGTGAAAAGTAGTGAATATGTGTCAGAAGTCAAAGGTCATGTTTTGTATGAATTGGGTAAAAGTTGGTGACTGTAATCCTTTGCTCAAGGGTGGCACACTTTGTAGTTTTAAGGATATCATTTAATACGTGTGTGTACCTACTATAAGAAAGTGTATAATTTGAGATTGACATGTTTTCGACCCCAGAGATGTAGACACTCCTTGGTTCTTTAATTTATAGCATATAATTAACCCGATAATTGTAATGTTTAGTCGTGAAATGTGACAAGGAATCGCCAAGCCTCTTGTCTTTCTGCATAGTACTGTACACCTTTTACTTTATCAAAGTAATTTAAGGCCAGATTGTTAAAAGATAGTGAGGAGACAGGTAATCATTCAATTATTCAGTAGTTTTGTAACATTTTTGACTGAGCCATACATGCAGGCATTACTGTAAAGATTGGTTGCAACTCTTTACACCTGCAGTAAATGCACTTGAGGGAAACATTGTGGTTAACATCTAGAGACCAGCTATATACCTTACCAGGACTCCCCTCCTAGGGGGAATATGGAAAGAAAACATGTACATGTATACACAAAAGTTCTAAACAGGAAAAATAAGGGGGGAAAAAAAACAACAGCTCTTGGTCAGTAGCGCAAAGGCCCATGGCTTTGAAGCAGCGGTTATAAGCAAATTGTCAAATGAAGCACGAGAAACAGGTCAGGCATGGCCTATTTCTCTGATGAGTTGTCTTCGCACTTTTGAGCTCTCCTCCCTGGCGATGTCGTCTCGATCATTTTCATGCCACTCAGAGAATCGTGAGCGAAAACTCTGTAGACGACTCCCTCAAAATATTGACCTTAAGACGCGGTGGCCTGCGCCGAAAAAAAAAAAATTGATTCTTCTCCGTCAGTTTTTTGTGATGGTTAGTAGCGCAAGTTGAACACAATGAAAAGTGCAATTAAAAAAGTGTTACTTTTGACAGCGTTGATGAGGCAAACTGAAATTTTAGTCCCTAATGACAAATTTCTCTGAAAGCAGTCAAGAAAACAATTAAAGGGGAACCTTGTAAGTTGGTATGAGGGGTGGGGGTGTAGGACTTCAACCAAGTTACATTTAGTTGAACAGAAAGTCCGGAAAGTTTTTACATGGAATTGGCATTATGGAATTTGCCAAATTTGTGCTCCTGTTGGAAACTGTATGAAATTCTACCACAAGTGTGTTGACACGTTAACATTGGACACTACTTGATACAATGGGTTTATAAATCTGATCACATATTAAAAGTACCAACACCATGAAAAAACACATGAAAAAGGAAAGTTGATATGCAACAATCTAATCTTGCATATCGAGAGAACTTTTTCCAGATGACTAAGTCCAAAACTCAGCCTAATTATACAAATAATGTCCAAAACAAAACAAGAAGCGTGATGCCAGATTTGCTACCAGAATTAGGCTCTCTTCTACAAGAATGGTAGATTAAAAGGGAGAGGTGATGGGCATTGACCGGGAGGAAGGGTTAATGGGAGGGGTGGGGGGGCAGAGATAAACATTACCAGTTACAAAGCCAGGTAGATTTGGGAAACGGCAATAGACCAGAAAGTTTTGGGGAATCTGATTACATTGTAAAGTGCCTACTATGATAAATTTATGTTGAAATAAATATATGCAATCTAATAGAAGGTATGTAGGTGAGTTTACTTTAAAGGATCCATTTGTCACATGGTCAAACTACAGAGGTTTCCTTTTTTGGGTTGTCTGACAAAAAGAAAGGAACTACTGTAGCGTCATGGACTAAGTCAGGAAATACAGATTTGGTGGTGATAAAAACAGTGATAAGTGGGTTTTTGTTTTGTCTATTTGACCCAAATTTCAAAGTTCAGACGGTCTAAAACATCAGATACTGGCATTCGTGATTTGGTCTTTCATCGTCTTATATTGACGAAAAAATTTGTTCCTTAGTAAAAGAATAAAGCCGCTCGGGTCATGATTGTTTAATTCAATTGTTCCTCGCTATTTCATGTATTATGGGTTATGTCGCCGTCATGCCCCTCCCCCAAGGTGGGTCGTTGATGGAGTCGTTAAAATGATTCAACGGCTTTTCTCTTGCATTTCCTCCTCTTGAGGGAGATTTCGTTCATGTAAACATCTCTTCATAGATACATTTTTCAAAGAAAGTATCACGTGATGTACAGTTATATATTATGTACCATAACAGACTTGTTGTTTTGAATATGAATTAAAAATTAGTAAAAGGAAGAACAGAAAACCAGCACTGCTGGGCCTTGATGTTTGAAAACTCAAGACTTCCAACTAGGCCAAGAAATACTAGGCATGAGTTAAACTTGCCCAACAAGTAAGGTCAATTTCTTTATTAGTGATCAGGTAGAAAGGAATGGTAATTTTTTCTCCTGATGTTAGCCATTTCTAAGAAAGTTCAAAATTGAAAGTAACATTGCAGTACAAAACGACAAGATGGCTGTCTACTCTGGTGGCTATTTTTAGCCTTTCATGGTTAGATGAGGTTAAGGGTTAATTCCAAACATAAAGTTTGTTTTTTCCTTATTTTACTCCTAAACTTGAGGATTCAAGAGAAATATAGAGATCAACCTCCTGCTAGCAATGAAATGATTTATGGCATGAAGGAATGTTTCTAATTGGGAAAGAGAGTAAAGTTTTGAAATTAATGTATTTTATGGATAACAAACACCACATTTTTGTGATAAAGTTTGACTCTGTCTACAGGTGGACTATAGATCTACAAACAGCAATAGCCAGGCTGTTTCAAAATTTTTCACTTTCACCCTGCCATTGGATACACAAAGTGTGGTGACTCTGGTATTATGAGTGTAGTGTAGTATGGTGACTCTGGTGTTTAGAAGTTTCGTCATTTTCACCCTCCAAAAGTTTTCATTGTGGTTTCTCTACTTTAAGATATATTATAACCAAGTTGTAAGCAAGTTCATCAAAACATATATTTTCAGCTTTAATTGAAACCCTAGCTCATCGTTTATGTACACAATATCTCCCAACTGCAATCCATGGGCTAAAACTTGCCAAAACAGACTTGGAAAATATGTTCTTCCCATCAGCTGCAATATCTTGTAGAGTCAGGTAGCATTTATAAATCAGAAATTTACTTCGCTCCTCTCTTACCTGTGTCCAAACTACAATTGCACTTCCTATCTACCTAAGCGACTGGAAATGTTTTAGCCCTGCGCCCTGCCCTATTTTGTTACTTCCGAGACTCTGCCCACTTTCTCATTCAAAATCTACCAGTCAGAAAGTGGAGTGATCTTGACTTTGGTGTTTTGCTATCATCCTCACATTTTCCCCAGAGAAGAAATCATGTTTGAGTGGGTGGGCCAGAGGAAATAGTAAAGTTTGCTCATTTTAACTACTCAGGATACCCATAATTAAATGACTACTTTTGTGAACCAAAAACAGAAACATTCATTGAAAGATTGCCAATTTTATTTGTCACAAAAACAAAGAAACTGGCGTAGATATTGAAAAACTAAAGTACTTAACAAATTTTCCAAATAGAAAGCAGAGGATTTGTAAGTAGTGCAAGTAGACTCACCATAACATATTGTGCCGTGAGGGTGCAGGGCATAAGGGGGGAATAAGGTGGGAAGGGAAGTAGGGAGGGCTTTGTTGACTATAAAACAACACATTAGATGATAAATCGGTCATCACTTGGATAATGTTTGTACATATCATTATAAAACAAATTAACAAGATGACTATTGTTACGCCTATAATTTGTTCATTTCTGTCAACAAGCTTCTTTCATTTTCCATTCGACGGCATGGGGGATCTTCATAAAACCATTTCCTTTTCAAACTTTTACAAAGTAGTTTATTACTATCTTAATGCCTGTTGATGCACCTTGGAAAAAAAATATAATAACTCCTGCAATCTACTAAACCTGTTAATTGGTGTCCACAAGAATACATCAAAAAAGCAACGCCGTTCCTTGAACCAATTAATGGCTTCAAAAAGGGAAGCAGAAGAAGAAGAAGTAGAAGAAGTTAAAGAAGAAAAAAAACAAGGAGAAAAGACGAAGGAAGTGTGTTAGATAAGATAAGAAATTGGATGACTTAAATATTACCCTGCAAAAGAATCTGATACTTACCTCTTTAGCCTTTACTCCCTCAAAAAGAAGAAGAAGAGGAGGAAGAAGAAAAAAACCCACTGCCTCCATTTCACTCTTCTTTGTTCTAAAATAGGTCACAAGTGTCTTTTTATTTTGGGCACTTTAAGGCTAATTTAGGAACAAAATAAAGAAACAAACAGAGAGAGAGAGAGGAAAAAAAAATAATCAATGACGATACCAGACAAAAAACAGTTAAGGTGAAGAAGCGTTGGTTATTAATAGATCTTAGGAGAGCATGCAGCAAACAAAACGAGATCTCATGTGCTTATTTGAGTGTAAAATCATCTTTTGTAAATTAACGGAAAATTGAGAGAATTTGCTTACAGTTTATAAGTTACAGTAGAAGTTTGCCGTCGCAAGTTTGAAGTCACGGTATATGTTCTATGTATACACCGAAGATGGGAGTTTGGAATTAACCTACCTTGAATCAAACCATATTTCATATTTTGATGATTTTTCATTTTGATGATTTTTTATTTATTTTTTGCTGTAAATATCAATGTGTTGCTTATAAATAGCACCGAGCAGTGATACTGCGACAGTGTGTGGTCTCCTCACCTGCGTTTGTATATTGTCTGGTGCAGAAAGGGATTCTTCTGTTTATCCCTCCTCCTCCCATCTTGTATTTCATCTTTCATATGTACCTGCACCGTCTCTAAGGTTCCTCGCTCATTTCTCTTCCCTTCCTCACCTTGAGGATGTTTTATCCCCTTATAATCCTCTCAAACAGGACATGGTAAAACCAGGGAGTTGTTCCATAACAACTTATCTGCAACGTAAGCTGCAGTACAGGGGGTGGTGCTTAATAGCCGCCGTACCCCGACGTTGCCTGTTTACTGAAACATCTGCCATTTATTGTTACATGGGGATAAAGACAATGGATCAGCTTGATTTACTTTCCTGAAAGAGTGCAAGTTCCTGATCACCCCCCCCCCTTTTTTTTTTCTTTATCAAATGTGAACTGAGGCCATTGAATTGTAATATTTATTGTAAACATTTATGTATAGTTTTGTTTCATTTTTGGAAAGTACAACATGATTCTATCAATAGATTACCCTAGCCAAGTAATACATAAAACTGTACATGGTTAAATCTGAGATACATGGCAGGCACATCCATGATGCTAAGAAATATCACACCAACTTCTTGATCACAGGACTGTCCATTATTGCTTGGATAGCTCTGCACAAAGAAATGGAAAACTGAAATATTAGACAGTACTTGTAAGCCGAGTAGGGTTTCATTTCTGGCTCCATCTTGTGTGTCAGATCTCTATATATGTTAAGGTTACATACAGTGAGGTTGTTGTCCATGCTAAACCAAAAGGAAATAAATTGTTCATCGTTGTAGAAGAAATTTTAAACTAAATCCACCTTCTCATCTTTTGAAAGGATGGGGTCATTGGAAAGTTCTGCCACAAGGTGGTAAACTGTATAGTTGTTGCTTACCATGGAAGCATTACCCAGTGCTAGTAATACCTTCAGTAAAACTTCTATTGTATAGTATATAGATGATCTCAGAGTAATAGTTGCACATGTATGACACCTTTTCAAGCTCACATTTTAGAATTAAACTTTCTGTTTATACTGTATGTTCCTACCCGTGTACAAACTGGGAAAGTGTAATTTGTGATATCAGGGACACAATTTCATTTATTTGGTTAGATATTACGGGTTCCCATCACAGGGAGTAACTTTATCTGGAATCGCATTGCAAATGGCTATGCAAAATTGGCAACTTGCTAAATTACAAGGGCCAATCTGCATAGCAGGTTCTGATTACAAGAACCTTGATACTTTATAATGCACAAATTTGAACACTAAATTATTCCTGTGGACTTCATGTTGAATATACATTAAAGGAAATAGTCGACATTTCCCTAGTCATGCTATTTGGTCTTACTCTTGAACTAAACCAGATATCTCCAACTTCGATAAACATGTGATGATTGGTGTCAATTTGTCAATTCCAACGCAACATTGACCTTTGTACTATTGATGCCACCTGTAGTTGAAATCAATAATTTGACTATGTTGACACTTTCCACTGAGGTACTTCCTTCTTTATCTTCGTGCACGCATGTCAATGAAAGTTTGCTAGCCTCGCATCTTTAATGACTCACTTTATTGTTCGCTTGTTGAACTGTATCGTTGGTCAAGCAAGAGTGGCAAATATTTCATTATGTCATCTGGGTCTCCCAACAGCCCCCCCTCACCCCCCCCCCCCCCCGATGATTCCTGTAGCACTGTTCTTTATTGACAAACTTGCTTACAGTATAAACTCTCTTAGTTTGTATGTACTTGTAATGATGTAGTGTATGAAATCCTTGTTCTGTTAAATTTACACACAGTGACTTGGTTAATAACATGTTTATAAATGGAATGTAATTCTCATATCTCTTTGCTATCTACGGTCGTGCAATAATGTACCTGATCTTCAACTAGGACTAATGCATTCATTCATTTGTGTTCTGTTCCATAAGCATGTGGCTTTACTTTGCTTCTCACTTACCTGTCTCCTCGCAACACCTCCACACTCGTTGTATGTTCTGAAATCCATGGAACCTACAGATTGTATTGTATTGTATTTTAGATCCTCCAGCAAGCAGGAACTCGCGAAGAAGCCATCATTGGCTTATATCACAGCTGCAAGCTGACAGAAGTCAGTCTCTTAGATTCATATTTAACGTCCATGATTATGAATCGTCAATTGTCAACAACTCTGTAACTGGACAACATACATTAATCTTGGAGTGACTCGAACTCGGGACCTTATGATTGAAAGGCACCAGCGTTAACCACTGAGCTAACACTCCTATGATACATGTGTGTACATGTTTTGGAGACTTCTGTACATGAATGTTAAAAATGGCAAAAGCTGTAGAAGGTACTTAGCTATAGATTAAACTAGATAATTATCCTTTATATACTGTATACAGTACCTCAGTTATTTCCAGGCACACTCAGTAGACATAAGTGAACTGTTTTAGTTGAAATTGAAACTGATCAAGCTGAGATTACCAAATTAAGAAGTTGTTTTTCAAGTATCCAACTGGGGAATTTGTTAATGGCTATACACACCTGGATAAGTTTCACTGCTTTTAAAATGACATTTTCATTTGCTCAGTCTCCCCATTATCACAATACTCTCTCTCATTGGTCTACGATGCAGAGAGCTGTTTCATGCAATGCGTACAGTATATTATTCGAGTAGAAACTTGTTCCTTTCCATTTATATATATTTATTCTTTCAACACAGGACTTCCCATTACACTCTGTTAATTTATACAGAACATTCAGTTTTGCTGATCGTAAAAGTCCTATAGACGTAACCCCCATTATAGCCATCATTAAAAAATTTGAATCATCTCTCCATTTTTCATGAAAGCCTCAAGGACGAGTTTAAAAATGAAACTTTTTATGTGAAAATTTAACAATTGGGTAAGGTCCCACGCATAGTTTTCAGGACAAGCAGAACTTCAATGTGACGAGCCACTGAGTGACTATATACATGTGCAACCGAAAGCAGCTATTGAAATAGCAACGAATTGTCCCCAAGGTAGTAATACTTTGATGAAATCTGAACATTTTATTAGAAAACGAGACAACCAATTGGGCATACGATGATAGTGTAAAGTGATTTCTTTGGGGAACTAGACCTGTGATCCAGGGTACTCGGTTAATTTTAAATGCGCCTTCGTGACTGCTTTCTCATGTCGAGAAGAGCAAATTGTCGTTCTACATTTCCATTTTTGTTCAGACATTGAGAAACTGAAAATGAAATTTCCCCAGTGTCATGTTTCTTAATAACGAAGAAAAAAAACGAAAACGAAAAAAAAAAAAAAAACATTAGCTTGAGCCGTTTTTGCAGAATTCCATAAATTGGTCTAGTTATGAGAATCTGTCGGAAAATTTGTAGGACCCCTGTATCGTTATACCCACTTCATGGTATGCTTGGTCATCTGGTACAAATTTCATGTAAATTGGCATCAGTGTATCATTAATGTTCACATTAATGAGCCCACAATCTTGATCTCGTTTTGGGGGAGGGTCTTGTAGTGTGGTGGCTTGGGGTATCATGCGACCAGAGATCTCTGGTAACTGGAATGTCGTTTCTTCTTCCTCATAAATTGGCAAAAGAAGTGGTTTGTGAACATCCGAAAAGAAGCCCTCACAGTGGACTGTAAACAATCATCATGACCATTTTGTGATTGCATAATGTCCTCGCATTTGTCGTTGATCCACCTTGCATTCTCACATGTGAACACGTCCGGGGTCGGCTCTGTTACCTCTCCGAGGAGAGAAAGGATCCTGATTCTCCTTGCGTTCTCAAATGTGAACAAGATGTAAAGAGTGATTTCACATACATACCTCCAGTTACCTATCAGATATCTTATCAAAGCGTTAATGAATTATGCTCCCACTCATATAGCATTCTGTACAGTAGTTGGCACTGGTTTTCAATGGCTGGCCTATTGCTCTGCAATTTGTGTATGGGGGGAGGAGGTCTTTGTAGGTACAGTACATATGTGCCACTGCTAGTCTAACCATCAGCAGCAGCAAAACTTTGTTATAAACTCAAGCAGTTTGATGTCATGATGCTATCATCAGTACAAGTTTATTCATCAGGGTAAACTACATGAAGGAAAGAAAGTGTGGCCAAGGAAAAAGCACGAGCTTGTAGACAGGAAGCGTTAATTGATTCCCAGGCAGCCTCGCTGGTAAAGTTTAAGAATGCTGTCAGCGAAAACCGATTGGCTATGAAACTAGAAATTAATTCACTATGACAGAAGAATAGGTAGCCATTTCCACGTTAACCCCATCTCTCTCCAAAGAACGGTGGTCTTTCATATTGATCAGTTACACATTTTTTTTGGTCTGTGTAAACGGTACAATTGGAAGAGAGTCACAGAGGAAATAGCTTCATTGAACTGCTTTGTCCATGTTGAAGTTGATTATTAACGTCATAAATTGATTAACTTTCCATCACAATATCGTGAAGAGGGATCAAAGATATGTTAGAACTTTGCCGCTCTTAGAAAGAAGTATTTTGAAAGGTTTTTTTTTACTTCTGAAAAGTATTAAATTGCATAACATACTTTGTACTTATGTGGAGAATTTGTTTCAAAAAGTGCAAATTCCCAACCCCCCCCCCTTCAAATTTCCCAGTTTTTAACGTTACTGTTACTTTTGCCAAACAATATCAATGGCTGTAGATGTCATACTGTAATAAACATAGTTGACATTTTTGCAAATCTATTCTTCGAAAAATCTTTGACATTTCGTTCCGCCGTTTTGGCTTTATGCTTTTACTATACATGTATATATGTAACTAAACTTTGACTTTTGTGATGTAAAAGTTAGAGGTTTGAGTTATGGTACATGGACTCTCTCAATTCTGTCTGAAACACGTAACTTTGACTAATTGATGCGAACAAATTTGATTAAACTGCAGACTATTGTTCACAAATCAGATCATCTTAAGAGGCATCAGTAAAATTATTGACACTGGTTTAATAAAATATTCATCAGCATATCCAATTGACCTCTCAACAAGAAAATGTTTCTAGTAGACAAGGAAATGAAAGAAGTCTGCTAATCTGAAATTGTGTGGGTTTTCTTTAAATATACTTCGCTCCTCGCATCCCATTTGTTGCATTTTTAAACGGTTATGATGTGTATTCTGCTTAAGAAGGTTTAAGTTTCTCTTTTAATAAGTATCTGAATAATAATTGACATGAAATTTGATCAAATTAATCTATTCATGTGATCCGTGGATACACGGTATGTAAAGGTAATTACGGCCTTTGCCTGGCACCCCAGCAAAGAAATGGCTATAAAATATATAGTGATTTCAACACATTAAGTCACTCATGAACTCAGTCGGCTTGAGTACAGGGCTTGTAATCCTGGGTGGGGTCACTGGTTTGAATCCTCAAACATTTCTAGCCAAGATTTTCTTTGCTGCTCAGATAGTGCTCATGTGTTGTAATAAACCTACAAGGAGGGGGGGGGGGGGAAAGAAAAGAAAAGAAAAGTGTTTGAGAAAACATTGTGCAATGGTCAAAGTCTATAGAATTCTTGACCAGTTTTATTGCAGTCTATTACACACAAACTCTGCAGACAGTCAAGCTGGTTTAAAAGGGACAGCCCCACCTACTGTTTACCATATAGAAAGAGGTAACATTATACTGTGCATTGATGTCTTGATGACTGGAACACTGCAAGTTACAACAAATATGTCATAATAAGTGGAAGGAGATGATACTGTGCTGTACCTTCTCTGTGATGCAGTATGTAAACAAGACCTTGTTGTTTATATTTTTAGCTTATATATCAATATTATGGGATTACGGGCTCCTACCTCTCCACCCCTCCTCCTCCCTCCCTATTGTTGGGGACTGCTGCATATATACATACATACCTGCCAAAGTGATCACAGAACCCTACTGTTTATTCCAAATTCATTGAGCTGTGAAATACTTCTATAAATATGCTGTTCCAGATAAGTTTTCACTGCAGCCTCCACCTCCCCACCTCCCCCCCCCTTCCACCTCCTTGTTTTGTTCATTTCTCAAATTTTCATCCTTTTTTTCAAGTGTTAACCATAGGCATGTCAAGTTTCTTTGCAGGTGGTCGGGTCAATGATGACAGCTTAGACCAGGAAATAACTGCCCGAAATAAATATGATCCAAGGCATGTTTCATAATGTATTGTTGATTCACCCACTCAATAGCGTGTTGAATCTTTTGTTGAAGTCAACAAAGGTACAGGGGCGGCCATCCAGCTGGGATGTCGACCACAGTCCGGGGCATAGCTAACCCTCGTTTTGGTGGTCACTCTCATAACTTACATAAGCCTCCGAGATTCTCTGAGAAAGAAACGTAAATAATGTTTTAATAAGGCCTTGTGGTGGTCAGTCTAGAGGCGACAACGGGGACAAAAGGAAATGAGAAACAGAGGAAACACCAACAGAGTAAAAGAATAAAAAAAATAAGAATTAAAATTGACATTTTTTGTTAGTACACTTTGAAATGTCTAATGACCACTTAAATTTGAGCCTCACGTTTTGAGATCTTCTGGCAATTTTAATAAAGTTTCGAAGTTGGACAAGTTCCGTATTGTATCATAGCATTTATATAAGTGAAGTTTTCACATTAAAAAAAAAAAAAAATTCCTTGCTGCAAAATGGTTTGGTTAGTAGATTGTTGAACTTATCTATCATTGTACCAGGAATTATGATTTTGTGAACTTAAAAAAAAATATTAACAGTTGAAGCTGAAAGTCAGTATGTAATTATCCATGCATAGCCATCATTTACCCTTACATATGAATGCCTGTTAAGTCGAGTCCCAAGCTACCAGTAACTCTTGCAGTTTATAAGCAATTTGGTGGCACCAAGTTTGACTGTTAAAGGCCTTAAATTCCACGGAAGCGTGTTCTGATGTTATTATTTTGATCTCCAAAATTGCACCCCAGAAGAATGAATTTCAGAAGTTTGACAATGATTCAAACCACATTGCAATATATGTGTGGGCTGCCAAAAATTTCTGCAAAGGCTTAAAAATGGTTGATAAATTACTAATATTTAGGAGCAGTCAAATGCTTAAAAACCACACAGGCTTATCAGAGGGGGGGGGGGGAGGAGTAGGGAGTCCTGTAAAACGTGTGAGCATTATGCCTTTAGGATGAAAGCTTAAAATTAAACACAGGGCGCATGGTCTGAATTCCTCCCCCGATCCTAACCTATCATGGGGTTCATATCTTGGTGTCTGATCCATGTCTACACTCCAAATCGGACCCAGAGCGCTGGGGTTCAACGAGTACTGTACCACGTTCGCCGTCTAATGGTAACAGGACCTTGCATGGCATGGTCAGTAAATGCAGTATGTTTTCCAAATTTCATGCTAAACATTGTCAACTGTGTAAGCTGTAAGAGTTAATTGAAGCAATATAAGGCCATTAGCATGTTGTAGTTGCTAGTAGCACAACTACATTGTATTTCCTTGTCTGACAGTGCGTCATACAACTCAAATTTGTGTTTATTTATTTATACTTTTGTGCCCCGTTTCGTTTTCCTTCATCTCTCTCTCTCTCTCCGTGTCCTTTTAATGAAGATCAATGCAAGTCACCTACCAAAAGAGTGAGTCTGCTTGTACTTGTGTGTATCCAATGCGACTGATTAAAGTCAATTTGATTGAAACCAATGAGTCGTGACTTTCCCCGTGGCTGATATTCCAAGTCGTCAATTGATTAATTGATCACTCCTCTGTTAGGAGTGTTTTTTATCCTCTTCTTGTTTTGTACAACAATACACGCTCGCCGATATATTCTGCCACTGGAGCGTTTAAGCCGGGGCTTGAAAAGAAAAGAAAAGAAAAAAAAAAAGAGGAAAATTAGAGAGCATTGCTGGAGATGCATCGACAAACCGTACATTTTCATTGGTATCAGGTTATCTGTAACTGGTCTGATTTAATCCAGGAGGATAAGGAGGTCAAATTAATTCAATTGTGTGAATCTGGTGTAGTATATGGTGTACCATTTTGATGAGCTCTCAGTTTAGAAGAATAAAGTTCTGGATTTTTACTGGCAAAAGCCTAATCAAGCTTTTGTATGACCTTTGTATTCACCAGAGTGCTATTATCTCATTTTGGAAAAGGTACTTCCATATTTTATACACGACTGACAAAAAAGATTTCAAATGACCAGTCAGAACACAGTGAAATGTATTCTCACAACTTTGTGTTAAATTAGAGAAAAATGGTGATGATTATTTTGGCTAATTATGCAGTTGACAACACCGTCAGTTATGTCAATTAAAGGAGTTTTGGCACTTCCAAAGAAAGAAAGAAAAAGAAAAAAAATTTCCAGAACATTTAATCTTGAATTGGAAATCATCAGTTCGGCAACATTCCACCCGAGAAAACTCTTTTCAGAATTTTAAGGACAATTCCTATGATTGTATTGACTAAAAAAACTTAAATACTTAAATTTAACTTGATAATTTGGAATAAAATAATGAATAATTAACTGTTTTCATTTTGAGTGGTACTCTTCCCAGATTCAGTATTAAACTAATCACTATAAATCAGTGCACTGTCTACTTTAGTATCTCTTCTGTTCTTGACCCAAATGTGCACAATTAGCTAATACCCCGGTGATATTAGTCTTAATTAGCATATTATATTTCTCCATCTTTAGGTAATAGTGTCAAGTCCTTCATATTTTACTGACTGAAAGTGATGACCTCTTCCTGCTGAATCTGAACTTGCACTAAAAGACCCAGTTTCATTCCTCACATCATCAATTACTCCCCCCCCCCTAGTAGGTGCAAATGATTTCTCAACCTTCTCCTACCGAGCACAGATATTTATACATTCCTGATCTAGTATCGAAAAATTTACAGTGACGTGATCAGTGCATTGAAAGGCTGCTATGCTTTATATATATATATATATGACGTTTGAAAGAACAATATTTATGATTGTTTATGTAATGGTCTCCCTAGTTTCACGATGTCTACCAAGTAGGAAGATCCATCCATCTTCGTCTGGGTGAAGAAAAAAAACATTAATGTCACAAGACATCCATGCTTTATTACCCAACCCAATGCCCTTGAGTTTGGAAAATGGGGGAAAAATTTCCAGATTGGGAAAAAGAAGGCAAAACAAAGAAAAGAGTTCTCCTAATTTTGGGTTTTGCTATGGAATGGGTAGTGTAAGAAGATTGACATGCCAATCACATCCTTGTCAACACGAGAGAGAGACGTGTAACTTTTTAGAGTAAAGTAAAACAAATCGGAGGAAAAACCCACAAAGTTTAAGAGACTGCTCTGATATCCTCATCGCTGGCACGATGATTGTTTGAAGTTGTCAGTGATAACCCCTCTTTAGCACATCAGTTCCTAGTTCTCTAAACAGTTCAATTTACAAACTGAAATTATCAAAAGTTATCTCGGAAGAAAGTATTTTGAAGACTTACAACTTCCATCTTTGGAGGGCATGGGTTACACCAATTTTACACTGGGATTTCTGTTTGAATTCTTTGAGATACCTGTTTATGCGAGGTTGGTGGGGTCGATTTCAGCTCCTTTGAAGGAGAGTGGATCCTGCATTTTATAAACACCCAAGTTTTGTGGGTTACCAGCACAATTTTAGTACTTGATTTGGAAGCAGAACGTCAATTTTACTTGTGAGAATTTAAAAGCAGTTATTTCAATTCGTTAGCATGGCAAAAATGCTTACGTTTCAAACATGAAGTAACACCAGAAATGTTTAGAAGAGCCTCGTTTAGAAGATGTAAAGAAAATAAATAAATATATATGTTCCATGATATGACTTTAGGTTTTGTTATTCTTTGAACAATCAAAGAAGGTTGTAAACTGTGTCATGTGTGGGATGACTTGCGTAGGGAAAGATGAGCCAAAAGGTCAGGTTAAAAGAGTACTCAAACAGCTTTTAAAATCGAGCGTTTAATTGAAAATCAGAAAACAATGCAGACAACGTCAAGAGTCTGTTTTGTTTTACGTAATTAGAGAATTGAATTGAAAACCTGCAATAGATGTAGAGATTGACAAAGTGATTTTGTTGTTAAAATTAACATTAAGTACTAATCAGATACAAGTTTATGATACTATTGTCGTAAATTTGATGGAACTTATTGATGATATTGCTATTAAAGTAGCCTGTCTCTAATTCTGACATTTGATAATTTCAGACTGTGATGTGATGAATATGACAGCTTCTAGTCTTTATAGATCAATAAAAAACCATTTTTGTATGAAATATAGCATACATGTGACACATTGGCTTGTGAGGTAATATATGATTTACTACTGGTACACCAGTCCAAGTACGTAAAGTAGTATATAAATTTAAATCTTTGATGTTAAATAACGTGACTTTCAAAAGTTATAAATTTTGATTCGATTTTGATAAATTCATGGGTTAACAAATTATTTAATATTGATCAAGAAAATGTATTAGGGCTAAGTTGCACAGTTAGTAAGTATATTAAAAAAAATATAAGGAAATTGACTGCACATTTGTTAAAAAAGTGAAAAAAAATAAAAATAAAAATAATCAAATTTGTTTCATTCAGTAGCACCCATCGGTACTGTGTAAACTAAATCCTTTCTTAGAAATTTTAAGAAATATCTTTGATTGTAATGTATAAGAGAGATTTGTTTCTTCATTTCTCTTTGACTTGCAAATTGCCCGCTATTGACAGGATATTTAGTACATTACTATTCTCTGATATTTGCTGCACAGTCGTATCGAGTGAACTACTGATGTCACCTGTACAGTATGTCACACACACTTTAGATTTATCGTTTTGTTTGTTTCGATAATAATCCCGGGCAAGAAACGGGCAGAAGTTGTTATGGTTATTCACCATTGAAGCAAAATTAGGAACCAAACCGCTCCCATCATAGTGTTGAATTAATTCCTAATCTTGGATTTGCAGAAGGAGCATTCATCAATAGCTACTGTATATTGCCACACTTCGGAAGTATTATACTGGTCAAGCAAATGGCCCCTCCCCCCTCCCCCTCCCCCGTCTTGTTTAAGTGGTCAGATGTGTAAAAAATTTGTCAAGTGGTAGAAGAGATACCAATGCATAATGTATGGTTTGGAGGTTTTGTAATTCATAGAGGAAAGATGTTTGAAGTGACATTACTGAAATTCCAATTTTTAAATTTCTCTAAAGTGAGAAAATAAAGGAAAAGAAAGTAATGCTATAATACGATTCAAATTGATGTCGACGGTAATAGCTCATGTAACCTTGTTTATTTCAACTGAAGCACTAAAGGAAACTTATTCCAAGTCCAACAGAAATAGAACAATTAAGCTGTTATATCTTGTTCGAAGCAAATAGAAATGCGAAGATAATAGAGGTTTTTCAAAAGGCAGGCAAACAAAAGAAAAAGTCTGAATGAATTATGACCTCTGAGAGAAAACAGATCAGTAACTGAGGGAACACAGATTGTTCCTTATACAGTAACAACACTTCATGTGAAAAAATGTTGCACTCTTAGTAAAAGTTCAAAATTAGTAATTTCAATATTTATTAATTGATCAACAAATTCTCTATGGTATTTGAGGTAATAAGGACTTCTGTTCATTGACAGACAATTGATTATTGGATGGTAGAACCAAAGTATTGACAGTATTGAAAGTACTGAAAGTACCAAAAAATTGAACCAAAGTATTGAACCAAAGTATTGAAAGTAGAACCAAAGTATTTAGCAGCTGGGCCGAGTTTGCTTTAGCTATGCACTGTCATATTTACATGCAAACAGATACACACAAGAACAGCCAGTTTGTTTTTGTGGTACATTAAACATTACAGCAAATGCTTGAAAAACTGCTTTGAAATTTATAAAAGCTGTTTACGGTTCAAACCAGATGTCAATACGTATAGCCTTGTGGGATAACATTTTGAAAGCATATATGCAGTTCCTTACAAGTCCAGTCTAACTATGATGTCATGGAGCCACAAACCTTTGCGTGATATAGCTCTATGCGGCTTTGATAGTGTAAAAGCAATGGAAACTAAAACATGTATACCTGTCATACCTCCCTCATGTTTGAGGAGCTAAAGTTTGGTTATTGCAAGTCTTTTCACAAGTATTCCACATTTTTTCTCTTCTGTAATCTTTCAGGTATAGCAACGACTCTGTTACATCACTGTCACCGAGCACTCTCATCTAGAAGACCTTCTTCCGACAGATAAAGAGTAAAGATTAGTTGTGAGAGAGTTTTACATTCATAACGTCAAGTTCTACATCGAAGGGCATCATGGGAAGGAAGAAAATTCAGATATCTCGAATCAACGATGAACGCAACAGACAGGTGAGAGAGATACATATATATATATATTGTTGGTCTCTAAGGATGCAAATGCTCTGTGAAGACGTAGTTGTTTTACTTCTCGATAGTAAGAACTATTATAGGTTAGGTTGATAGGGAAGCGCATCAATTATGATGCTTGGACACAGGTGAACTATTGTCACTTGTGAATGCCAATTTAAGTAATGGTGGGGTTATCCAAAAACTGCACTTAAGTCAGATAAGAGTTCCCCCCCCATCCCATCCCTTCCCCTCATCGATTAGCAACATTGTTGCTGATCCGTCGAGTTGGAAATATCTAGCAGCTCTAGTTTAACAAACCTTGCTGAGTTTTGAAACTCAACCTAACATACTCGTAATGCAAATTCGCACAGAGTAACTTCTTTACTCTTATTTCCATAACCCCTGTACTGTAGTTGACCTATCAACTGTGCCTATATATTCTATTACGGGCGGCTCGTGATGCACTCCCCAAGTCTCTTAGTATGCTTCAGTGTCAGTATCCGTTTCTGTTCAGTCGCGTTGACTTCTGAAGATCGGGTCTAAACGGTAGGAGCCGAGAGAGGCAGGGATATGTTTTTCATTTAATTGTCCCGCTAGACGTCATTGACTGTGCTACGGAATGTACATGTTCAACCCTCCAGAGCCTGTAAAGAAAAAAAAAAATTGTTTTATGATCGTTGACGTAGATACATAGCAGCAGAATAATGGATCTTCATCTGGGGGTCGTTTCCCGGACAAGATGACAGGCTCCTGAAGCTGTAGCAGTGAAGAAAGTTAAAGAAACCCCCTGTGTATATTTCTGCATTTTTCAGATGTATAGTATGAACGCAGTTTCAGGTGGCAATGTTAAAATTCATTATGGTATTGACTATTGACATGTATACATACTGCACTTGTTGAGCTACAACAAGTTTGGTTTCTTCTTGGCAGAACATGCATATTACAAGTCCAAAGATACCATGACATAACAAAAAGGTTGATCCAGAAAACTACACATTTTCGTCATTGCTGGACGTAATGGAACATGGGAGGGGATGATGAAAGAGGGTGGGGGATGGTGGAGGAGGGTATGAAATGGGGCTGTGAGAAATGGTTGCATATTTACACTGTTAGGTACCATTATTTGAACAGGGCAGCTGCACTGCTGTATTGATCTTTGATGGTGCCACATTTTCACACCAGTCTCTTATGTCTTGATTTACTGTATTAAAGTCAGACAGAATTCACCCTAGATCATCAATATTCAAGATGTGATTCCTTTCCCATTTGAATATTCATATGTGGCTGTAATGTTGTGGAACATCTTTTAAAATAGGAGGAAGATCAGTTTACTCCAGTGATATATTACTGTATCAAAATTATCCACAGCTATAAAGTAAGATGTGTCACCTATATGTAAGAGCCAAGAGTCAAGCATCCAAAAGCACCTTTAATAGATTTAACTCCTCATCATTTCTTCTGGCCAGTTGAATTAGGGTTTGGGTGTTTTGGAAAAGACCTGTTTATTTGAGTTAATGACTTTGGTTGTGGTATCTGGTGTGGTTCTGCTTGGCAGACACCACACGTATCCCCCCTCAGATTACATGAATAATATCAAAGTTTACGGAAAGTGAAAGTTTCATAAGAACGATGATTCATAAAGCCTTCAAGGTTTTCCTGATTTTCGCTCTGGTTTATGGCTTGTAGCGTAGATAGCTGATCAAAATGTTGACTTCAATTTCCTGAGTTAATTGTGTCAATTTTAAAATTAAACTGTCTTTCCCACAAATGCATGTGTGATTTTCGTTGAGCTGAAGTTGATACAGATATCATGTACGTACAAACATATATCAATAACATATTTTAATGAACACTTGACAAAACAGACAGATGTATACTATTCCATACACACACTCATGCATTGGCAAAGCATCGTCAGTCTTGTATAATTTGGAAATGATTATGAAACACTGCATTAAAGTCCCATTCTTAGGACAGGAAAACTTGTAAATCATATCTAAAATAAGTACGCTCGGATCAAGTTTTAACCTTACCATTAAAAAGATTCAATGTACTAATAATGCTGTTTCTGATCAACCATGTCTTCCTCATGCCCAGGTCACATTCACAAAGAGGAAATTTGGATTGATGAAGAAGGCCTACGAACTCAGCGTCCTCTGCGATTGCGAGATAGCTTTGATCATCTTCAATAGTAGTAACAAGCTATTTCAGTATGCCAGCACAGATATGGACAAGGTCCTCCTAAAGTACACAGAATACAATGAACCCCACGAGAGCAGAACCAACGCAGACATCATCAATGTAAGTACCCAGCCCGTCGTCGTACATAACGATGCCCCGAAAGACGATCGGTAGCAATTTTAGAGCCGAAACGATCTGATCGGGAGTTTTTTTGTCTCGCTCGGCGAGGACGAGAAAATTTCATCTGTTTCGATATATTTGGAAAGAGAAGGACAAAAAAAAAAAAACATAATTATTACACTCATTTGAAAACAATTCATGATGGGTTCTTGATTAAAAGTCTGAACTAGTGCCTTCTCCAACCATTTTGTATTCACACGAATGCAGCTAAAATGGCATGGTGAGTTGGAATGGAGTAAGTGGCCGTGGTTGCTAGGGGGAAGGTTTGTCAATTGGAAAACAAGAGGTAGGAATTTGGAGTCGAGTAGTAGAACCAGGATCTGGAAGGATCCTTGTCTTGTCGTTTACTGGAACAGAATAATTTCTCAGTAGCACACACTGTGCTTAGACTTTTCTCCCTCTGACAGAGCTTGCGAATCTCAGGCCAGATTTGATTGTAATGAAGGAATGTCATACATCACAGCGCGTTCCCAGTGAAGGTCGTTTCTAATTGGATGATGTCAGATTTCAGCTGTCAAATAAACCCCTGCTTAGTTTACCTTACTCACTATGCTTTGTGTCATCCCTTGGGTACGACCTTTGACACACAGGGTGGAAGATTCAAGTAGATCTAGTTCGATGATGACGACGAAGATGATGATGGCTCTTTCATTTTGGATGCTGCACTTTTTTTTAAATTTTTTGTTAAGAGTCGCTCCTGTTCAAGTTTCCTAGCGTTGATGTTTAAATTGTGTCACAGAGTGATAGTTCCCTATTGTCCTCTAGGACTATGAAAGTTGATAGCTAGTCTAGGAAATGTAGAACACTCTAAACAAGTAGGTCTTTCTCTATCTGGCCTCGCCTGATGTTTGTCAGAGTTGCTAATTTCTTTCGAAGGGAGCTTCTACTTGCAAATCAAATAGCAATATATATCACAGACTGCTCTCTGGATTCTCCTTCTCAATAATAGATGTTTGAAGTGATTTAGATTGATGTGGAAATGTGATCTTGAGTTGAACTCCTACATCTGTGGTTTCTAGACTATGTTGCTCAGCCGTTCCTTGAAAGTTTTTTTGTGTAATGTACGAAATTTTCAGCTTTGATGGCTGGCCAATATTTGTGAGATTTTAGGGGACTTACATAGTTGAGTGGACGATACCATCCATACTGGTTAATCATTCAGTAATGCAAAACGTTTGTTGGGTAGACAAAAACAACTTACACCTAATGGCTGTCCAAGTTGATCTATTGCCACAATTTTACTGAAGAAAACTCTTGTCAACATTCATTGCAAAATAATGACCAAATTCAGTCAAGCTACTTTGAGACTGTTCTATGTGGCCCTGATCAAAATGTCTCAACAGACCACCGGTGTCTGGTCGGAAATTTTAAGAACCACTACAAACAAATCGAGAAAAATGGCGAGTTGATTGGAGGGCATGTAAAGACTGCATGATTCGCTTTTGAATTGTCCTTGCACTGCCAATGCACCTTGTACTGCACTCGCACTGAACTGCCACTACACTGTTACCACGCCAACAACGTCAGTGAGAAATCAAGTTTTCCTTTGTGTTTAGGTCATAGGATATATATGCATTCTGAAATGTTGTCTTCCTTGTAAGAAAAGAAAACCCCGAAAACATCAGAGTTGGAACTGTTTGACAATATTATCAGCGGGTGATTTAGATTGTTTACCTGGAAACTCTAGTCCCGTGCTCTGTTACTCCATAATTCACCAATCCATACGCCCTTGAATCCTGACACCACTGAAATTATCATCTCCGGGGTTGTCCCCGAGATTGTGTAACATAACAAATGTCTCCGTTTTGTTGATTGAATAATATTGCTGAGAGGGTACATTGCAGAGAAATGTGTCCAATATCATCATTTTGTAAAACCTCTCAAGTCCTTCAAATTATATTTGTGAAGAGAACAGTCCTCTAAAACTTGGAGAAATTTTGTAATCAGCAGATTGAGGCAAGATTCCTCTTTTCTCATTTTTAACTTAATTTTGCCTCGACTCATTCCTCTTCCATAAATGAGCTGCCTGATTTATTATGCATGCAGAAAATTACCTCCTTCATTTTTAACCCCCCCATCTTCCCAACTCCAAGAACGGAACTTGCACTTTATGATTTTTAAAGGTCACCAGTATAGCCCGTAAATGTGCTAAAAAGCAAGATAATGGTCACCCATGCTCAAATTTCAACTTGTAAGCATTTGACTGCTAATCTCAAAGTAGTTATCCCTACCTGAGACATGGAGTTGTCCATTTTACTGAGCTAATCTCAAAGTAGTTATCCCTACCTGAGACATTCAATTGTCCATTTTACTGCTAATCTCAAAGTAGTTATCCCTACCTGAGACATTCAATTGTCCATTTTACTGCTAATCTCAAAGTAGTTATCCCTACCTGAGACATTCAATTGTCCATTTTACTGCTACTCTCAAAGTAGTTATCCCTATCTGAGACATTCAATTGTCCATTTTACTGCTAATCTCAAAGTAGTTATCCCTACCTGAGACATTCAATTGTCCAGTTTACTGCTAATCTCAAAGTAGTTATCCCTACCTGAGACATTCAATTGTCCAGTTTACTGCTAATCTCAAAGTAGTTATCCCTACCTGAGACATTGAATTGTCCAGTTTACTGCTAATCTCAAAGTAGTTATCACTGACAGAAACATTCAATTGTCCATTTTTAATAATCTGCAACGTCTGGGAATAATTTGGAGGATTATATGAAACTATGGATAGCTTGGCAAATGTACTGTTAGCTAAGTGCATATCAATGGAAAGTTACAGATTTTGTTGCCAAACTTCATATCATATTTTCTTGAAGACAATCAGTAAAAAATCACAATGTTTACCCTGTTTTACAATATATAATATGTTATTGAAGCTTGAAAATGTATCTTACAATGACTTCATCTTGATTATTCTAAACCACAAATTAGACATGTGAGGTTTGCTCTATGGACATCAACATACAGTAGTCTTTTCTTTGGTCTGTGCATTTCTGCTTGTCTCTATCATTTATTCCAATTCTCTGCCGTCTTGTGTAAATCCCAAGTTTTTATCAAACAATCTCCCCCGAAATGAATCGTATACCAACTGGTTTTATCTCTCCGGTATATTTGTGACTATAAAATTTTAAACGCTAGAGCCACAAGGTTTAGCTGGTACTACCTGCTATAAGGAAGAGTTATACACCATCAGCATACTTACCTCTAACCAAGTCACGTATTACACTTTTCTGACCCGGCTTATCGAGACCATGGCCTTGCAACCGCTGGAATTAGGGTTCACGTGCGTTCACCCGGTTTATGAATTCCCGTTTAGTGTTGCAACGGTAGTTCCTTTACCCGCCACCTTTTCCATATTTTTCACTTGGCTGACACATAGAGAGCTATCTTTTCAAACACGTTCCGATGGATGGTTTCATCGACCTTGCAGTTTGATACAAAAGGAATTGTTTAATCCTTGTCCAGTGTTTTTTTCTCTCTGCAAACCCAGTTGTGAAGATAATTATGTAAATATCTGCTGTCTTTACCAGTTGGCTTTTGTAGTAAATATTGCAAAATTTGGGAAGATCTGTTGTTGTATGGGGGGGGGCAAGGATGCTATGGATTCAATTAATTTGCAGTCTGTATTAATTTTTTAGGAGATATTTTGTATCACTAGGAAGAAAAATATATATATATATTTTTTTAGAAAGGTAGCTATTGTATTTTTGACATAGTAAGTGAAAATATTTACACACTGTGCCCAAAGTCACAAAGGGTAGTGCTTAAAGATGACAGATTTTCTCCCCACTTTACAGTGCCTCTTTGTCCATCTCCTCACCCCACAAAGCTGTGCTTCCCCCTCCCACCCCTTCCCACCACCTATCTTCTGTGCTAAAATTTGTCAGGTTATGATTACTTCTGATTGAATGTATGTATACTGTTTTTGCATTTTGTAGACTATTTTCATGCAAACAGGTTGTTGAATATTTAGTATTACTTCACTTTTATTCCGACTTTTAAACTCTACTAACTCAACTTTACATCGGAACAATGTTGACCAAAGACAATCCACAAAAGTCGGAAATTCACATCACAAACACCGGGATCATGAAAACCTAGCGGTTTGGTATAAATGAGACCAAAAGATGGGTTGATTGTCCCATATACTAGAGGTGCATGTAAATCTTGCTGCCACCCCGGTGACAAGAGTCAGAAGAAAAATATAAGAGAGAGACAAAAGAGAGAATAGTTTTTGATATCCTTCTTGGCGGGGCAGATCTCAATGAGCTCATTACTTTAGAGGGTGGCTGGATAATAATTCATGCTGTGTTCTCCTCCTATGTTAGTTCAAGGTGAAGGTGGTGTGAAAACAGTCAAGGTAGAGATAGATTCATTGCCCTGCCTGGCTTGGCCTGAATCTGTTATTTGAAAAGTGATTTGAGGCTTGTTCTCTTAGACTAAGAAAATGAGAAACTCTTAATTCATGTTGAATAGTAGAAGGGTATGTATATATATAAACATACAATCATTGTCAGTACTACTCACCAAAATGAAGAATTTGTCACAAAAACGTCACCTCTACCGCTACATGGAAGGGTCGAGGAGTTTTTTTTTGAGCGGTTGAGCGGTCTTTCTTGCTGAAAAATTTGCAGGATGTTTGGAAACCCAAATTAGAACTTTGTTCCTCCGCTTTTTCAAGCAAGAAAGTTCTTGGTCTGTGGTGTAGATGAAATGTGGAAGATAAGATACGCGACTTAGTCGGTTGAAATACATTCATTGCCATGTAGTTCAGCTCATAGATCATGGGTGGCGTATCCAATGGGTTTGTTAATGTTTTCATACAACAGGTGATGAACTTGGTTCAAACTGTGTTAACCTATTTTTTGTTTGTTTTCGGATTGGGTTGTTATTTTCACTTTTCTCGTTTGTTGTTGATGTTTGTCCAAACTTAAGAACTAAAATGAATCGTGGTAGAATTTCGTCGTGAAATACTAATACTGAATTTCCCAACTTACAAGCACCTACAATCTGCAACTTTTGCCAGTTTTGTTGAAATTTATTGCCGGTCTTATACTCATCAAAAGACCAGAATATTCATAATGGAACTCTCAGCTGAATCTGCAATTACTTGGCTAATTTTTAGCTGTGTGGATGATTAGAAGATCCCTTTATCCAAGAAGGAGGCTGTGGGGAGGGATGGGGGAAGGGGGTGCTTGGGAAATGTAGAAATGACAGAAGGCAGCAAACAGGAATAAATGCTCAGCCATTTCTAGAGGTCTCTCTCTTGTTTACAGTCTTAAATGTGCTGAAAAGATTATAGGGTACTTCAAGGATGTTAATAACAAAAGCTAACTGAGTATATTTATAATCAAAGGTCTTCTATGCTGTTGTATATGTACCTGATTGCATAGTAGTAGTAGTATTAAAGTAGAGGTACAGAATCTTCACTTCATCATCCCAGGGTCGTACAAACACGCAAAGGATGGCCCTGATTAAATCTAGTTCCTTCTGTAGTTACCCTCCCTCTCCAGGTATCTTGTAAAGCCGCTTCCTGAAGTTAAAATTCTTAAAAGAATTTTAATGGCAGGCTTGATGGGAAAATTTAATCAGATGTGAAGTGTAAGTGTCAAACTGACACTATGTTAAATCTGCCCAAAGTGTACTTGTTTTCTTATTGAGAGGGCCGGATCATGTCACATTCAAGTTTTTTGCGTCCAAATATATCAGACTCAACTCAAAATAAAAAAATATATGTATGTATATGTATATATGTGTATATATGTTTATACATATATATTATGTAGTAAAAATGATTAGATCTGTATTTAACTGGCTTAAAAAAAAGTGCAGTTGAACTATTAAACAAATGAACCCTAGAAATATCAGGGTACATGTTCGATCTCCATGGAATTATTATGACAAGGCCAACAGAGCCCAAGTCAGCTACTGCCTGTGTAGGTTAAATGGAATTGTTTACGGATTTTCTAGTCAATTAATGATTCGTCTGTAGGGGGTAGGATCTGTTTTCGCCATTAAGGTTTCCTTCAAAACTTGATTTCCTTTATTTCCCAGAAGATGACCACCATGCCTCTGTCCTCTCACAGGATTCTTTGCATGAGTTTGGACACGTGCTTGCTTTTAATAACCCCAACAAAAAGAGTACTGCATATATACGTATTACTCTACAGTGGCGATATAGAAAACGGTTTGCTACCGTACGAACAAGCTGTGGATGCTTTGGTGGGAAGTTTGCTTGCTGGTAGCTATTTGAGTAGGGATTTCACAGTCCCGTTAATCGGATTATCTCACCCTCAGTTCAATGAATCGCATGCCGTCATCAAGCCAGGGTGTCGCTTCTGAGATGAGCTTTGAACCCATTATCATATCTCACAGAAGGTTTATGTACAGGCCTTCTCCTCTGGTTGGTCGGTTTGAAGGACATGATGTTTGAATTAGGTATCAGCTTAAAAGTTAGTTAATCATAACTATTGATTCTATCATCCTTCCAAAGTTTGTCTTTAGTTAATTTGACTGTAACTGTTGACTGATAAACTATATATTGTGTCTTACAATGTTTACCTACAGTACAAAGACTCTCCAACACACAGACTGAGTGATATCCTATTGCATCACAGTAGGTGAAAACAATGAACTTACAACGGTCCTCTTTTGCATTTTTTGTAAATAGACCATATTGCTAGAGACAAACTTGTAAAACCAAATTAAAGAAAGAAAACAGAAGCCACTCAAGCAACAGAAGAGAAGACATCAACAAACTATCTTTTACTATTGAGTGTGCAAGTGTTTTAGACAAATTATAAGCATTTCTCATCCCACATACAGAGACCTGTACTCTCTGATGACACTGATGCCCTACAGATGCTGGGGAAAATTACTCAAAAGAATGATTTTATCCGTGGTTAATTGGCATTTTTAGAATGTCCAAATTTATGTAAAATGTGTCATTGTAAAGAGTTAATCTTTGGTTTCTCCTTAAAAAAAAAATCCTTAAAAAAAATACTAAAAACCAATGGAAATGGAAGAAAACATGTAGTAGAAAAGAATAGCCGTTCCATTAATTGCCTAGCTTAATTAGAAATATTTTGTATTTACAACAGAGTATTAAGCATCGGTGCATTTAATCCTTTGCAAGTCCTGTGAAACGAAAGTTTTTTTATTGAATACTATGTAAAAAACCATACACAGGAAACTGACTTCTTTCCAAACTGCCAAACATTCACATTTTGATGCTCTTTCATGAGATTTGTTTGGCTGTCGCTGCCTATTATTAATACCACCGATCAAATCCTAGCTTTCACGGTCTGATGTCGTCACAAGGCTGAGGAGATGTTTTTCGTTCCGAGTAGAGAATATTGACCTACATGGCCTGCGCAGGCTGGAGTGGGCTTCAAGGATGTTATTAATACGTGCATCTGCTCGGTGTCGGCTGTTGACGAGGCATGTGTAGTGAAGATGGGCTCGACTAGCTCGGATAAGCTCATATGTCCATCACAAGTTTTAAAAGGGTACCTCTAATGGGGATCCAAGTAGTTTCCATTTTCTCAGGTAAACAGGGAGGAATACCTCGTCGCTCCCCTTTTGGGATGAATGCGTCATTGTGAAATCTCTTATAGTACTCCTCTTTCAAGGAAAGAGAAAAGCCCTTTTTCCACGAGAGATATACGTGAAGGGGCTGCTCTAGTTGCCATTGTCTGACGTAAACCGATGGTATGACTTACTCCTGCATCATAATGGAACAAAATGGTTTAAAAAAAAAACCGGGCATGTGAATGTATTATAAGGCCGTTAGTTAAAATGGATAGATATCAAATTTGGTTGCAATGTCTGCTTTCTACTTAACCCTTTCACCCGGGAAATTTTTACTGTCAGATGAGATTTAGTTTAAATCCTCTGCGATTTCTCTCCTAATATCTGCTTTTAAGTACTTGTGAACCATGAAAACATATATAGCTTAACTGTCAAGCAGAGTGGGCTTGGTTAGGGGAGTGGGGCAGGGGGGGGACAGTACTGTCGATCCTTTAAAAAAGGGTTTAACTGACAGCAGAGTGGGCGTGGTCTAAGGGACAGTACCATGAATCATCGATAGATATTTTCTGCCGGGCGCACTATGATCATACATGTATGAAAACGCTTCTTGTATGTGAAACATCACAATCCCTCCTCACTTACCTGTCTCCTCACTACAGCTGCACCCCTCGCTCCACTGTGTCTAGAGTGAAAGGAATGCCGCATTCATTCTGGTCAGATCTCTGAAGTCAGAACACATGTGAATGATCTTATGATTATATTGTTTATTAACAGTTGCATGTTTATAATTTGTGTGATTAATCAGTTTACAGGAAAATAAACATTTGACGTTCCCTCCGTTGAGAATGTGGTTGGGTTCAACTAGAGTGATGGTGGTAACTTTCTAATGTCGCAATTCATTTGCTATTAATTAAGTTTTAATACAGTGCTGTCTTTTTTCCACTAGTCAACACTGTCCCAAACTACAGACAATACTTAGACTTACCCACGTTTCCCCACCTGCCGCTTTCCCCCCTCTCCTCTTCTGTTCAGGTTGTGAGAGAGAGAGAAAGACTTGAGACGATATCACAGCTTAGTTTTGTAAAGGGTTCCATGATTGCCCGGAGGCGTCTCACTCTCTTTGTGTGATTAATCAGTTTACAGGAAAATAAACATTTGACGTCCCTCCGTTGAGAATGTGGTTGGGTTCAACTAGAGTGATGGTTGTAACTTTCTAATGTCGCAATTCATTTGCTATTAAGTTTTAATACAGTGCTGTCTTTTATCCACTAGTCAGCACTGTCCCAAAACTACAGACAATACTAAGACATACCCACGTTTTCCCACCTGCCGCTTCCCCCTGCTGCTTCCCCACCAGCCACTTCCCCCTTCTCTTCTTCTCAGGTTGTGAGAGAGAGAGATAAAGACTTGAGAGGATATCACAGCTCAGCTTTGTAAAGGGTTCCATGATTGCCCGGAAGCGTCTCTCTCTCAGAATGTGCAGAAAGTGTTGAGAGTGCAATTACCTTCAAACACTTTAGAGTATCTAATGTCATAAACATATTAGCGATATAGTTCGAAGGGTGACAGTTAAACAGAACCTAAACTACTTCAGCAATACAGAATAGACACAGTTCGGTTTGGTGTGAGGTAGGGTTGGGCGATATATCGAAAATTATTATTATCGTGATAATTTTTTTTCAAGACGATATTTTTTGAGGATTGAACAAATGACGATAATTTCTTGTGAAAGAAATTTGAAATATGTAGAAAAAAAATTCTCCGTTTTATGTGTAAATGTTATTCTAGCATTCCATGGTTAAGAAAGTTGAAAAGAAATATTTTATCAACTTCATTTACTGACTTTTGAACTTCGTAAAAACCCGTTCTTTACAACATTGACTGTATAGAGAACAAAACTCTGAAAATCAGTAAATTACCAACTGTGTACGAAAAGTAAGTTGGTACACCTTTCTAATTTTACGAAAGATCGAGCAAAATACTTTCGAAAAATTCATGCGAAACTGGCATATCGTGCTAAATTCAACAAGTGTCATGTAAACAGGCTCTAGTACATCCATTTATGAAAAAACCAGAAGACCACATTTGGTGTAAAGCGGGGGAAAGAAAGTATTTTCTAGAATTTCCAAAAAAAAAATAATAATAATAATATCCTACCATAGTTAAGTGTGTAGTAAATAGCCTAACCACTTCGTCGGTTACGGATCTCAGGTAACAACAAAAACACAACTAATTGTATTTTGCGAAGTTGACGATTTCTGCAAGGACATGGAAACAATATTTAGCATTAAGTTAATCACGCCTGGTGGCCTAAAACATGGAATTACAAGGTTTACTTTCATAAAGATGGCCATACTGTAGCTATTAGGGCCTTGATATCATGCTACAGTATGTCTGTATGGTATAGACTGTGTCTTGTGTATCATGGGGAATAGATTGTTTTGTTCATGCGGAGGAGTCGGTTGGCTTGAGGTGTGTTTTACTTACCTTAATGTTACGGGGATATTTACCTACTTTCCTTGAACGTCTAAGATAATATTTCGCATAACTTTACGGATCCTTTACTGACTGACCTAATTAATTCTAGAGTGGAGCCAAAAAAGTTTACTCCATGAAAAGTTTTTTGGAACCGTGCCAAAAATGTTAACAAACAGGTGTTAGACAGGGGGGTTGTTTTGCAAGGTACCTGAGAAAATTTGAAGCACATTGTAGCCTACCGTGATATTTAAGTACGGTTAAACACTGCAGTTGTAAACTGATTGTTAGGCAGTCTAGAAACGGGGCTTTGCGGAACGTAGTTTATTTCATAATATCGACAGTTTTGTAAGTTAAACTTTATAAAGATTGTAAGACAGATTAATTCTCTTTTCATTTTATCACATAATATAGCTACTCTAACTTGTCATTTTAAAACTTTCATCAGTTTCGTGACAATTTAAATTTATAAAGTTAGTCAGTATTTTGAATCCTCAATTGCGATTTTTTTATCGCCAGACACGCAAAAATACTTAACTTTTCCGGGGGCCTTCGCCCCTGGACCCCCCAAGGGGTTCCACCCCTTGACCCCAACGGGGCTCTAAGGCGGGCTCTGAACCCCACGCCATTATGCTCGGTGTGTTTGCTGCGCGAAAACACTGGTGGGAAATCGGCAGTTGTTTTTAGTGTGTTCGCGAACACACTAAAAACAACAAGAAAAAATTATCGAAATATCGCGATAATTTTTGAACTATTTATCGTGACATTAAAAAGCAAATATCGCCCAACCCTAGTGTGAGGTATTTCCCCCCCCCCCCCCGAATTTGTTCATAATCCCAAAATGAAACGCTAAGAGACTGTGATATGAGTAGTGGATAATCGGGACGTATGGTATCAGGCCATTACAGTCACATATATACATATCGGAGTGCCTTTGCCAGACAGAAAAAAAAACCTAGTACAAGGCTTTAGTCTCTCTCTCTCTCTCTCTGTTGTAAGGGACCCAATGTTGAAATGTTGCTGGTAACCCAAATAGGGTCTAGATATCCTGGAAGACCGGGCTTTGCTGGAAAGGTTTTCGCAGTCACTGATATAGTCTCCAAGAATAAGTTTGAGGGTTTTAATGTAGCGTATGTAGTGAATACAGGTAGATGCCTCTTTGAAGGACAAGTATACTTTTTTATGATTTATTAATGCTATAACCAAAGGAAAGTTAATTGTGAAGTTCAGAAAGTGGAACATGTTGCATTACGATCAGCTTTGATTTTGGAATTGCATTCTTTTTAACAAAAATGGCAAGATCTTGTGAAACGACAAAATTCTGTCAAAGCTTTTATCTTTTAGACCAATTGACACCCGAAAGCCGCTCGCCTTCACATCCACAAATTTTGCTTCGAACACCGTATGGGTCATTGTCTATAAAAGCCGTAGGCAACGGGAGTTGAGTGTAATAACGTTTTTCAAATTGGATGTGACTATCTTCTGTTTTGGCAGTGATCCAGAATAAAGTCTCCCGTTTAATAGACTCACTTTTTTCGCTAGTACAGTTTGGTCATTTAAGGAAGTCTTGTTAGTCTGGAAACCCAAAAAGGTTCAGAAACGACTTGATTAGTCCCACAACAGCGATAGCATCTCAAATAGATTTGGACAACTTTGCGGGTAAAATAAGACCCTAAGTGCTTTAACTTGGTTGGGGTTCATTAAGTTCTGTCGCAGGAATTGTGTCAATCCTGCAGGCTTTACGAAAAGGTAGTTTGTTCGAATTAAGCAAACTGTCCCTTTTGTGACGTACAGTAGTGCACATCCTGTAGTTAGGCTTCCATCGAAAAAACATTCTCAAATCACTCATTGCCAAAAAAAAAAAAAAAAAAGTAAAAAAAAGTTTGTCAGTAGATAGATTGCAAATAAAGTTTTGAGTTGTAAAGACTCCTGAATTCTTGGGATATCATGAATGGTGTATGACATGTTTGTATACGCAGAGCATTATAGTTAAACAGTGACTGTCAACATGGCATGGTACATAGCCAGTTCAATGACTATAGTTGATGGTTTTGACTTTTGACTACTACTTTCGAAGGAAACACGAATTAACTGTAAAATAATGAGTCATCGCACAAATTATAATTGTGTCAATTTCAATTATTATAAGTTTGTAATGCTTAACTTTACTTTTGTGTCATTCAAGACAGTTGATTATTATATTAATTATATCCCCGGTACAATTGTTTTCAATTTGATAGTTTGCCAGGAAAAAATCAGATCTTCCTTCTTTTTTTTCAAGTTTGCTATTTTTTTTTTCTCAATAAAATTCAAATCCCTAATCAGAAATACTTTGGCCCCAAAGGCATTTGTCTAATTGTGAATTGATTTAACATTTAATTAGGTTGTTTATGAAATGAAGCAGTATAAATATACTCTATATGCTAGTTCTACTTAACACATATATGTCTTTGCTTGATTTCACATTTTCACACACTTTGAGTCACATTCTTTTTTTTCTTCTTATTCTTCTTCTTCTGATCATCTTCTGAAATTCACTTCATTTCACCAGGGCCATCAAACTTAACATTAAAAAAGTTTTAAATGTACACCTGCTTGTTCACATAATTCCCTCCCTCCATGTGATATCCCCGGGACTTTGTTTAGATTTAATGATTATTTTTATCTCCGTCAAAAAAAAAAGTCCCAGTTTTCACATCAGAAATAGATTTAAGATGCCAAACTTAGCACCCAGAGAGATGGTATCAGCATACCTCGACGGTAAAGAGATCCTCCATCTATTATAGACAAATCTTTTTTTGGAATCACAGGCTGATCCGTAAAATTACATCTGACGTGAACCTTATTGTTTGTACAACTGATAACTTTTTCCTTTCTTCTTTTCTTTTGCATTCGTCACGGCATTTATATTCTTTTAATGTGCCAAAAAAAAAAAAATAGAAAAATGAAAAAAAAAAAAAAAAAATGACAGTACAAGCCAAGAAGAGACAGCATTGGGGTAAAAACCTAACAAGGTCATTATACCTAACCCCCCATCGATTTTAAAATGTGTAAATTAACCCCCAGGGTGAAAAGTAGTCCATGGTCTTCGGTGACGAAGACCGAGCACAACTCTTGCCACGCTATTCGCCTATGTCATTTGTGCACGTTCTTTTCCTAGAGGACAGGTCCCCACGTGCAGCAAAACTGGTTTTCTGGCAACTGCACCACAGACAGCGGTTTTCTGGGTTCTTTTGGTGTTTTTTAATATTCATATTTTTACAACCTTTTTTTTTCCATCTTTTCTTGTGGTTTTATGATCACACTGCAAATGCAACAAGGGATTCCTTTGAGAATGTTGATTGAAGCTTCTCTGTAGATATGAGCAATGTTAGTGATGGCATAAACGAGCCAATTTGATGACAAAGTGATGCAATGTTTAACAGACGAATGTATGACGAATTTGACCTTGAATACTAGTTGTCTTTGCTCCTGGAGAGGGGTTATAAACCCATGTGCTCTGTAACCCCCCTCTCAGTGTTGTCCAACATGACTCTGCTCGGATATTTGCAAAATAAAGACATATTCTTGTCAGTTTGATGTGACAGGAAAGGGGCTTCAGACTCTGTCCTCTCAGCTCGTTGCTGTACATTGCTCACAGGCAGGTGAGATGAAATCACAAAGAGTGAAAAATTAAGAAAGAAAAAAAAAATGAATTTATGAGGTTGATATAATTTCAAACCGCTCAAACCAAGATGAGACAGAAGCTACTAGAAGATATTGCGATCAATTTGCTGCACATATTGAAAATTGAAAAAATAAAACTGATAAATTATTAAGCTATTTATGTGACAATAACACTTGTTTTCAACAAAAGCAACTACAGCACACTTTGGAAGACCACCGGCTTGACGGAAGTTCTGGGTGTTCGATATTGTTTGGTATACATCCCGTTTTTCACATTTTTCTGAACCAAAACAAAAACAGCCTTGTTCAGCCAGAGTATTGCTGTATTAAACCGAGGAGGCAGCTGGCAAAGTTCTCTTAGCGGTGTTTACAATTACAGCCCCAAACCATGAATTTGGATATTTCTATCTTGCTGTTAAATGTTGGCTTTGGGCACTAAAATCATAGCTTTAAGGATTATGAATAAGTAGTAAATTAAAGGGACAAGAAATTGCTTTAAATCGTTACCATGGAGGTGTGCCTTGACAGCTTGCCAAATCTGCTAGATCTAACCAGTGGCATTGTGCATGAATATGCTAGGGAAATCACAGGATCACTCCTGTATGGAAAGATAAGTTATCCAGGATCACGCAGCAAAATGCTATGCAAACATTCAATAAACCTCAAAAATGCTACATGAGATGCGAACATTGTTATTATTATTATTCCCTGTGAAGTTGCGGTTTGTCCTTAGTTTTAACATTAGAACCAATAACATGAGAACAGACAAATACCATTATCCTCCATTCCTTCAAGATTCAATACATAAAACGAAATTTACAGTATATCTTATGGTAGGCCTAGCCTTAAAACTGGAAAAATTGTTACATGTGCAGACTACATATTTAATGATATTTTTGAATGGAATTTTTGAAAAATACCAGCAAGATCCTTTTGTTTGCAAAGTTGATTCACCTTTTGCAGAAGGTTGAAGATATCATTACACAAAAATATACTCTACAAATACTTTACAAAAATACTTTACAAATATGATTACTCCAAAGGAAGTGACTATTCTCATTTCCTAGATAAATCAGTGGTTGTCTGAGGTGTTTGTTTACACCCTTTGTCTTCCTTCATAAATGACAATAGGAATCTTTCTTTTCGAGTGGGGTTATGGTTGGGGCACCTTGACCACCCCGGGAGAGAGGGCATTACTCACGCTCCTAAATTACCGCAATCACGTCCTATTTTTAGCAGCTGGAGGAAAATCGCAACGGCCTGCCTTAAATTTAGGAAATTAAGAATCGTTAGAGATGCTCATACATGTCCGGTTAGAGACTACTTGGTAATAGTGTTTGCATGGAGAGTGTGGGAGGGTTATTCTTGGAAGTGCAATATGAGTCAAGGCTTATCCCGGTTAACTGGATGTACGGGATACAATTGGTGTGGGAATGTGGAAAAGTTAGCTTGAAGTGGTGGGAATCAACCCATCCTAGTGGGCTGTCTATGTTTGGACCCCAGGAGGTTGCCTACACGACTGTCTGGTAATCGGAACCTCTCCAAAACATTGTGCGGGTATGATAGCTGCTGCAGAAGTCAGACTTGGTGCTAGCCGTGCAGTGATCACAGCATGAATATCCAATCTCCACATGTGTAGGAAGACTGATGCTTTTTCATGGAAGTTTAACTCTCAGGGTAGAGAGGTCATCATCTCGTTTTGGATGTCATAACATCAGATTCTTGAGTCAACAGAAGACTTGATGTTGAACCCTACCCCTCGTTATCAACGATGAAAAATGATGAAGATATTTAGGAACATGCCATTTATTGATTGTGACCATTAGGAGGCAAAAAAATTGTATATTTCTAAAGGTGCAGAAACGAATAAATATGGAAAAAAGGTGGTTACATTATCATTACTAAAAAGTTTGATAAAATCACTTGAGTTGGTGTCCCAAAACGGTTTATACATGTCTGGTAGTAACGCCCCCAAACAATTTTGGCCTCATAATGCGCAAATTTAGTGCTTAAAAATAGCCGATGGATAGAAGAGATGTATTCAAATGATGGCAGTAGATTTTCCGATCATTACCTGCAAAGTGGGCTGGACCTATACAGCTAAGTTGTGCTGATATTTTGTAACGTAACAAGAATCTCGCCTTGCAGTGTCATAGGTGGTTTGAATTGATTTTGATAAGTTTGATGCCATTTCACATAAGAATGTATTTATAACAATAATGCAGTCCATTCCCTTTGATTTGTCCTGAGTCATTGTAAGTAATGAAGTCTATAGTGAAACAGTTAGAAGTTACCAATTTGCACAAAATTTGTTTTCGTTGATACTAAAAAGTTGATAAATGTTTACACAGGGTTTACCTGCCCTTGAACCATAGTTTCTCCTTTTATGAAAAACTATAAAAGTACAAATTTTAAAATTGAATCCTCTCTCAATTATTATGGATTAATCGTCAATAAAATCTCATGTCAGTTATTTCATTCCCATCGGCGGCGTAAATGTATCGATAAAAGGAAGAGAGTGACGACTTCTTCATATCAGAGGGGGGCTTAGAATCAAGCGTCAGTCAATCTGAGGAAGTCGGGTGATCACTGGTCAGATCAAATCCACTTTGGGTTTATCTTTAGAGGGTTGTCGAGTTTCAGTTTTCAGACTATGAGGGATGGGGGGGGGGGGAGTGGGGATGTGGGTATACACATGCATTAACATCTCAAAGAAGAACATGTTCTATACTTTCAGTAGTAGAGATTGTGCAACATGTGCAAAAAGTAAAGGGAAGTAGCAGGAAGATTTTGTGTTTCTCATTCAGCCTTTAGACTATAATACACATGACTATAATTACTACACCTTTTTAACTATCCTTGACGATCTCCATTAACAGTGAGTTTTCAGTGTGTGAACATTTCCTAGACGATAAAGCCGCACTCGAACGGCAAAATGATGAAATCGCAGAGTGGCGGCGGTCAACAAGCTGTTGTAATGTTTGCTCTTCAGCTATTTCTAGTTGAAGTGTTAGAGCTACCAAGGTCATGGAAATGTGGATTTTTTCCTGACTACTTGAGTAGATGGTTATCAGACCCTTGGGATATGAAAATGTGATCTACCATCGTGTAGGATAATGTAATATCTTGAAAGCAAATAAAGAAGAAGAAAAAAAAAGAAAAAAGAAAAAAAAATTTGCTGCTCGGAAATTGAGAATCAAACACAAAATTACGTTAATTTTGTTTTTGGTTGGTCATGATTCTGTCTCCACACTGGCCTGCCTCTCCCTCCTCATTATTCACTATTGCTGTATTGTGACCATGGTCCTTGGCTCTGTTTGGTACAAACTTGTAAAATCAAATATTTAAAGCCATATATCTATAAATCCAACATTGCGAATGAAACGCATAAAATCCTATCAGGAACTAGAGTTGAACGTTTGCTAAGATGATAAACAAACCAATATCTTACAAATGGGAGAATGAAAATGGAGGGCAGCATTCTTGAATTACAATTTGTTTTTGCGTCGGTAGCTCATGCCGAAGGCTGTGAATCTACCTAGAGGTCACTGCAATAGTACTCAGTGCATCCGAGACGGATGCTGAAGCTGCTATCGTAGGTTTTGAGAAGGACAGGTGATTGTCAACCGATGATTGGCATATATGCAAATGAGGCATAAATATTTTGAGACATTTGTGTCAGAATGATACGCATTTTGACTCGAAACAGCTCACTCTGAAACAGACGATCCTCCAGGTATTTAAAAAGGAGGAAATTAAATTGACACTTTCGTTGGCAACTTCAGTCCCTTTAAACGGACAACTGTGATCTTGATATTTAATTTGTCACTTGGTGGTAGAAAAGGATGCAACTGGATATTCTCAACAGCTGGACTAAAACTATAATGTATTTTCATAATATAAGTTAAAGCAGTGCAGTATGCCTATTAAAGGGATATAATGGATTAGGTCCTTTTTCCTGCTGCCTGTGAGTTTTTCCTTTGAGATAAATGTGCAGTACCACAGAGAGACAGTAACTTTATAACTATCAAACTTTGCCTGATTTTAATTTCAACTGTTCAGTTGGAAATGTACTTTTTCAGATTTGAAAGGGAGAGTTTATTTCTATCCAGGGATTACATTTTAGTTTTAAAGGTTATTCCCTCTAAACTGGAGCAGTCTCAGGCCACCCCCCAGATTAAGGATATTTTACCTTTATCAGAGATATTTAATTATCTCATAAGTTGGCGAGGAATGGATAAGGTGGGGTGGGGGGGGTGCGGGGGTTAGAAGGAGGGAAAGGTTTAGATCTACTCATATTATAACCTTGTGAATACTTACAGTGGCTTGGATGACATGTTAATTTGAGTAATTTAACCATTGTGAACTCTTTCTCTCTCTCTCTTACCGTTTTCTGAGTATCTGTAATATGCAAATTTACAAGTTAACTAATAAATTTAAAATGATGGAAGAATGATGATAGCCCTAAAGCTTTGTGAAAATATTCATGTTTGCATATGATTTTATCCAGTAATTTGATTCTCTGCCAATAAAGACACACACATTCTCCATTTTGCCTGCCTTTGCTCTTCCCTGGGGCCAATTTGAGTTTGTTATTAGTTGTCTAGACCAAACACACCTTATGACTTTGTGAAAGGCCCAACTGACAAATTACCATACTTAAGGAATTCTGAGATGGCATGACTCTTCAAGTTCTTTCGGCAAGGCTGCAGATCCATTTCAGATTGAAAGCCAGCAGTATAAAATAAGCATGCACTTCGTGTGCATGTAGGTAATAGCCTTTCGCTGTATACAACTTCATGTGTATAAACTACTGTATATTCACTGTCAGTACTAGCCGCTGAGTGATGTAATGCAACCGGCAACTGGACGGATTGGTCTGGGTGTTCTGGTCTGGTTGTCTAAAAGGCTAGATTTGTATCAATTGGTCAAATGTAGCTTTCCACCACCCACTAATAGACTGTAAAAGTGACGTGGCTCAGTGGTGCAAGTTAAACTGTTTTTTTTTTTCAAATTGTGATTGTCTATCATCTCGTTTAGCAGTTTTCAATAAGGTAATTACCCTGCTTAATGGTGCACCCCCGCTATCCTTCAGTCTGCCCAGAGGGAAAGTTAAGGGTCTGCCACAAATCCGCTTGGAAATTTCCAGTTCTGTTCCTGCAGAAGTTTGATGCGAGGAAATTTCACATAAACACTCCATGCACCGGCAAGTTTGCTCAAAGCAATCTAAAATGCAGCAGAAATTCATATTTGGATGCTGAGACACACGGTTTTAGCATAAATTGAGCAACCAACCAGCCTTGATTGGTGGCATGTGCTATGATCTATACATATTCATAAGTTTGAAACTTTCCAAACTAGGAACGAATCAGTGACTTGTGGCGCATGTAAATGGTATGACAGTTTCCTTAGCACAGAGCAGGGGATACATAGACAAACTATTTAGTAAGACAAACATCAATGATATATATGTATATCATGATCTAGACCTTACTACACTTCTGACCTACGTTCCCTTGTTGAAGTATATCTCCTATCTATTGATGATATTTTAATTTATTAAAGGTCATCTCTGTTGTCCCCCAAAATTTTTGCACGCTTCCATTGCACGTCGTTCTCCACAAAGTACATTCCTGTAAGTTTGAACCCGGGCTCAAAGACAATAGCATGAATTTCTAATTTTACAGTAAGAGAATCGAGCCTATTGAGGTTGGCAGTGAACAGGAGTACAGTGGAACGTTATAAACCAGGACTTGTAGTAACATGTTGTGCTGAATCTGTAAATTTGTTGATTGCCCCCAAGAAAGAAAATGTTTGATTAATTTAGTTCATTAGCACGACAATTGAAGTCTGGGTTATGTTTGTATTTCTTATTTTTTGGGGGGGGGGGGGTGGAGGTGGGGAATGAAGATAGATTCCAGACTTCTTTTTTTGAACATGGTTAATATTGAAAATAAGCCCACCCCCCCCCCCCAAAAAAAAAGAAGAAGTTATATGTGAATGATGAAATTAGACTTGTGTGGTGTAAGGAAAGCTTATGGGAGTATTTTTCCCTTTTTGTCAACGCTCGGGGTTATCCCCTTTTTTCTAATTTAAAAACCTGGGTTACTCAGATAGTCACTCGGATTTTTCATTTGATTCCCATACGGCTAGTACAACAAATTGATATAGATGTCATGTGCGAAAGCAATTATGAATGACGTCTCTACTTTGAAAGGAAGTGCTTTTATAGTTGTTGGTCAGTATAGTTCAAGTTAACACGGTCTACCTCCGTGGGTTACTTCTGAAGACTAGGAAACGGAGGAGGGTACGACAACAATTATTTTTTCCCCAGAAATATTAATCCATCTGGATAATATATACTGTAGTTGCTGTGCTGCTTACTGACACAGTGATAAAAAACAAAAACTCTATGTACTGTATTGTGTTTACTGAGTTCTGTGAAGTAGTTCGGTCTCTCCCACCCACCTCATATCCCTCTTTCCCACTTCATCCCCTTCCCTCCCACTTATACCTTGCTCATTTATACCCCTTCCATTCTTCCTTCCCCTCACTCCTTATCAATGTCTCACTTCCCATCCCACCCCTGCTCTCCCCTTCCCCCCCCTGCCACTCGCCTTTCTAATTTAACCTAATTCACAATAATTCTAGCTACTTCAGAAAATCTAATATTTTCTTTGAAACTATGAACCCTAAACCATACCCCACTACATCCCTCCTCCCCTTCTATACCTCCTCCCTTCTACCCCTCTTCCATGCATGTAGCCTATATGATGCTTTTTTGCCATTTCATAGTCTTAAATATAAGAGCTCCCCCTTTCCCTCCACAGCATGCTGAATGGGTGGGTACATAGAATGCAAATTATCAGTATGCAGGTGTGTATAGCAAACCAATTGATTACATCAGAACTTTGATGTGCAAACATTGGTTACAGGGCTGATGTGGTAACAAGTATCCAAAGACTCCATGGATCCACTTTCTGTTTGTCTTGTGATGATATCTAAACTGATGGAGTCGATTAGGGAAAAACAAATTCAAACGTGAAATATCGATTGTAAAATATTGAACCTTTGCTCAGTGGTTTATTAATGTCAACAGATCTATGGAGATAAAAATAAAACAAATGTTTGGTGGCGTTATTATGGCTCTCTTTAATCCACACTTATTGAAATCCAAGATCTTCGTTAGTGTGGACGCCTAATTTGTTACAGAATATCAGACCCTGCAATCGCGATCTCCCCCCTCCCCCTTTATTGGGAGGATCCTGACCCGGGAAGGGGGCCATACAGATTGTAGCGTGGATGCTCGGGAGATCAAGTGCTTCGAGATCTCCGGTTTCCTGACCTCGTCACTTCAGCATATTAAAGCCAGCAAAGAAGTGACATACGAATATACAGAACAGAGTCTCATGTCAGTGAATTGTAAACAATCATGGTGACCTTTTCGTGATTGTGTAACGTTATCTGCTTATCACTGACCCCTCCCTCCCTCCCCTCCCTCCCTCCACTCCCTCCACTCCCTCCACCTGGTGTTTCTCAAATATGGGTGCATCAGGGTACACCTTTGTTCCTTCTCTCAGGAGAAAAGCAGGATCTTGATTCTACTTGCGTTCTCAAATACGAACAATGCTCAGGTAATAGTCGAATGCAATCCTGTATATATGTATGTGTGTGGCAAATTGATTTTACACTTGGACTCATTCAGTCCAGAGTCTTCTTGGGTAACCCATTTATGAGTTTTTTACCGAAACCTTCACCAGAAAGGAATGTGGCAAATCCTCGTAGCACTCCCTGGGTCTGAAATTGTCAGGTAATTCACAAAATACATATTTACAACTTTTTCAAGACGAAACAAAAGAAGTTGTACTGTTTGCCTAGCTACAAGACTCATCATCTTAATTAAATATTTCATTGTCTATCTCCATGGAAAGGAAACTCCCCGTGAGGGTTCTAGCAACAAAGCAAGGATTACATTCGTCAACAGAGTATCGCTACGAAAGCAGCCGTCGTCGTCTGTCTGGTCAAAATTTTGACTCTTATTGACTGTAGTTTGAAAAATTGATATTCTTAAAAAAAAAGATACTTTTAATTCTGGAGATTTAACATGATATGTTGCTTCTGGTGAAATTCAAGCTTTATTGAATGTAGTTCTCACAAATCCCCCCCCCCCCCCAAAGAAAAATGAAAAGAAAAAAAGGAAGAATAAAGGCGTCTACAACAGAAATAACCTTTACATAAAATCTGAACTGGTAGTGAATATTTAATGTACTCGAGAGGAACTTGTTTTCAAGCAGCTGCCTTACAAAGTACATGACCCCATTCCTCAACCCATTCCTCACCCCACATGAAAGCATTCTTACCTTCTTAAACATCAAAAGAAAGCAAATTCTTGACCTAATTACCATCTACCAATCAAACCCTTTTTTCCTTGCTTTCTTGGGGGCCACATGTTCAGAGGGCAAAAACCTTTCTTTTCTTTTTTTTTACCCACTGAATTCCTGGAAAAATCGAAACAAATTAAAATGCAAACAGTGTCTTGCACAGACTACAGAGTTTGTAATTAATTGATAAGATACAGTTCTTTGCATCCAGCCTCAATATTTACCTCTTTAAAATGCCACGGTATTCAGTAAACTTTTGGAAATGGAAATGCTAATAATGGTAACAGGTAGATGGCATGGATGTTTTATTGGATGTACAATATATTATCATTTTCATTGTCGATGTACCACGGCGGCCAGCGACAATTAATAGTCTGACTGCTAGGACACAGAGCTCTGAACTATTGGTTTACGGTTGTAACATTTTGGATAGTGATTTATTAATTATTTGCGAGCGCATGCAAATCACAGTATTTTGGTTTGTCTCTTGATATCCTTAAGAAGGATCTTGATGGGGTTTTAAATAATTAATGGATGGCTAAATGTACACATGTGCTGCTGACTGGTAATTTTTTTCTTTAGATGTCAAATTGTGGCATTTAGGTTGTTAGGTAAGAATCGGGTTTTGTAAACCGTATTATCTGTGAGGTCAATTAATAAATAAATGTTGATGGTTGAGGTTGTTATGTCATCTACTTTGTGTAGCATGTGTCGCCTTTGTTTGAGTTGTAGACCTACATTGTGTTAATGTGGTAGCCATTACTTGAGACAAAGTTCTCTGAAAACTGAATTTCAGATCTGACTTAAATTTAAAGCAAAAATTTTCATTCATACTGTAGTTTTGATAAGTTATCCTCTCGTGTGACAACAACGAAAGAAACATGAAAAACTAAAAGAAGCTGATTAGCCGTTCTTGTAAACTTTAATATTTGTTTATTAAATCCATGTTGTTGAAACCCTATCTGTAGTACATTGATTGGTATTAACAATGAGTCTCATGTTGGAAAAGATTTGTCTATTTCATTATAAACAAATTCTTCCCTTCAGAAAGCCCCTCAATTTCCGCCACCCCCTCTGCCCCCTGCATCCATCCATCCATCTACCACCTATGGTTAAATCCAGGGAGCTGGTATCATGACTATGTATGCTGTATACATTAATCAAAGTTGATCCAATGCATACCTGTAATGCCAGTATCTCAATTTAATTCATTTTGTGAATGCACCTTTCGTACAATAGTACATACAGTAGTATTTATAAGGTTCAATGGGAATGCACCTTGCCAGAAAGTCATTAGAATAAAATAATATAATTGACAATGATCATGTAATCTGAGTAAATATGGACCAAATTAATAGAATTGCTAGCCTGTCGTCAATAATGCCTGTTTGCCACAGAGTGACCTGGGTTTTCTAAGAAACATCTCAGCGTGAAGTAAACACAGCATGCCAATGCTCCGTTTTCAAGTACGAGCATCCTTGAAGTATCATTGGCCGAAAGGGTAGCGTCGCAGCCGCAGAAGAGCAAATACTCCGATGACGAGCTGTGTAAATCCCAACGATTCATGCAGAACAAATATGTGTAGTGTAGTGCTCGTCTCATCTTGTTTTTAGAGATGAAACAGATGGGTCGTATTAATCATTTCAATTTGGACATTGTTTCAGTTTTAACATTTCAAGATAGTATGTAGATATGGTTGATATGGTGATGTAACAAAGCATATGATTTATACATTTCATGTTAAGTTTATAAAGGCAGAAGGTATCTGATATAAGTAGAAAGAAAGTTACCAAAAAAAACTTACTATGTATTTTGGTGATGAAACATATATATATAGTCCAATGCAGTATAATATATTGATGATGATTATTCAAGTGGCATTTTCTACTACAGATTTACGATAATCTGCGGGGAAGTGGAGGTTTGAAGGAAAGGGACGGGAAGGGGAGGGCCGGCTGTTGATACAACAAGTTGAACCAGTACCATTGTGTGATAAAATGAGGTCGTCTGAGGTTGTTTTATGAAATTTAGTAGCATGGGTTATGTTCTAACAGACTTTTTACCTCAGACTGAATGCATGAGCCATGTTTCACAGTTGAGCTAAGTGCTCATACATGTGCATGTTGTAACTCTTCTTGTCAAGTCCACTGACATATATGCATATGTCCACTGACATACTGTACATGCATATTTCCACTGACATATATATGCATATATGTCCAATAACATATATGCATATGTCCACTGGCATATATATGTCCACTGACATATTAAACATATGTCCACTAATATGTCCACTGACTTATATATATGCCACTGACATATGTACATATGTCCACAAGCCTATACACATTCATACACATCGATCCATGTACCTACAGTAGGTTAATGACTGCTCGTAGCTTATTTGCTCATATGTCATGCTCTGTAGCAAAATATAGGAATGTCTTCACATTGTTTCCTACCATCATTTTTATGAACGAGGAGGGAGTAAATCAGTCTCATAACGCAGAAGGCGAGTTGTTTTATAAGTATTTGCGTACTAATTTGACTTTACTTTACACCTATCTATGCATTATGAAACAGGAAACATCTTATGAAAACAGATCAAATGTTGCGGGTTATGTCAGAAATATAGCAGGACACACTCAGTTCTATGATGAACTGAATACTTGCATGCATAATTTGTGTTATCTTCCAGTATAGTTTGTTGGTGCTGTTTGTGCAATATTACTCTGTATGTTATCCATACTTACATAGCAGATCATCATTTCTTGGAAGTAAAATGACACATATCTGATAGATGCAGGTTACATGGAATGGTGCAGTAAAACGATGACGGCTTCAGTAGATTATGCAGTAGAGGAATCATGGCATATATATTTATATATATATATATATATATATATGTATATAAATATATATACACATACAACATACAAACATATATATATATATATATATATATATATGTATATATATATATATCTGTATATATGAATTAAAAAGCAATCATAACAAAAATATAACTGTTAGAAAATTCACAGCCTTCATGAACTTTTGTGTTTTTCCTAGCAAATCACACAATATTATCATAAATTATAAGTATGATAAGTTTTAAATTAATTTATCAGCATACATACTACTTTACAAAAAAGTAGCTGTGTTAGTATGTATTTCTTCTTAGATGTATAATTTCATTCTTAACCTATCTTTTTTCTTTTTTTATTACTTGTTCTTACATTCAGGCCTTGAACAAGAAGGAGAACAAAGGATGTGACAGCCCAGAAACTGAGATTGAGCAGTTCAACCTCACACCTCGTACAGAAGCCAGATATCAGAAAATCAATGAAGAATTCGACAAGATATTTAGCCATGGCAACTCAAGAGTAAATAACATTTTTTTAAAGTTTATATGATTATGATTATTATTATTATTAATATTATTATTATTATGATATATATGTATATAATAATAATAATATCATACCAATGTATATGGGGGTGATACATAATACCAATATCCTGCAAAAGCAATGAAAAAGGGTGAGAAAAGCCAAATAATTCTTACTTAAACCTAAAGTTACTTTACTGCTAAACCTATCTACAGTGGAAAAGATGGATACAGAAGCACTAACATTATTTTGGCAAGAGTTATGATGATAAAAAAACTTTTGTCGCATGCATTGTGTGCTCATGTGTTCTGTGTACCCAGCCGTATCCTGGTGTGTCACCCCACCACCCATGAGCTCCATCATCCTCATTGCAGCCAACTTTTAGTAGGTGAAAATTGCCACCTCATGACAAACATCTACCATTTCATTTTGGGCATATTTCAACAGGCCAAACAGGGTGTTTTTCTTCACCATATTATCCATGAATGCTTGGTCCTTACTCCTTACTGCACCCTGTGAGTGGTGGACCAATTCAAGTACTGACCTCTGATTTTTTTAGAAGTCAGTCATGGATTCCTTTCAATTTGAGAATAGTTTTCTGTGAACTGATTAATTTGTTAGCCGCACTGGGCATCGTTGTTGAGTATTAATATGGCTATAGACAAAGGATTGAGATCTCCATAGGCTCACTTAATGTGTGTTTGTAAACGGATAGCTCCCTCAAAGTTGCAGGTAGATTCAGTGGTATATTATTGGAATGAAAGTAGGAGATAGTAATTTATTCCTTCCCGGATGATATCAAATGTATAATTAGCTAGGAATGGTTACAATTGTGAAAAGTGATCACTGCAACGTAAAGTTGAGATAGCAGTTGTACAGTTGATCCATAAGTGGGTTACCATCATATCCCCTCCTCATCTCCCCATATCCCTCCCGCACCCTCACTAGATTGTGTTGTTATGTGCCAAGAAAAGTGTATCCTACTCAAATTGGACTGATATGACAGTATTTTCTGAATAATTCTAATAACTATCGGACAGACGATGTGTACTTTTTGTGTGAATCCCAGGTGGCTAAAACTATGGCATGAAATGTTACTTGAATTTTGTTTTAAATTCTCTGGGTGCTGAAATACATCAATGGAATTAATATATCAACTTTCTTTTGCTGCTCACTTGGTAGGAAATTAATCAGCCCACTTTGATTGTTTCAGTTCTGCCCAGTTACAATATCTGAGACATTTTATCAGTACTTCTCTTGAGTACCAATAGTTGATTTAGTCGATCTTGTCTTCCATCCATACCCACAGCAACCACAAATGAATCAGAATTTCCCTGTGGCCATGCCAGTCAGTGTACCAGTCTCGCAGCCCCCCTCCAGCCTGGGCCCTCACATCTACCAGCAACACCAACCCCAACACCACAGCCCTATTCCCAACCAGCCAGGAGTCAGTGATTCGAACCTCATGCAACCCCCGGCTGCCCCGCCACGCAACAGCCTAAGCCCCCAGCCTAACATGCATGTAAGGGTCAGTGTAAGCCCCCACCAGAACCCACAGATATTGAGATCCAGCCTGAGTCCTCAGCCCCAGATGGCCCGGAACACTCTAAGCCCGCAACCTCCTAGACCAGCCAGCACAGGTGAGAACCATTTTTGCAGTTATATATCTTCATTTTCCAGTATTTCTTTGTGTTAAGGAACTGTTTGGTGACAGTTGTGCATGGTGGAAGCATTGGTATATTATAACACCCTTATCTTCTTATCATACTTTTTTTTCTTCTCTCTTACCACTTGTCACAGAGATTCAAAGAATTCTATAGTAGGGATATCTAACTCATTGTCATTGTTGGTAAAAAACTGAAAGTCTTTGACCCAAAACATGGTATGTAAAGAATTGGATCAGAAATAACTTTCGCTCCATCCTAAAAGGGAAGTCATTTTGATGTATCAAGTTTGATACTTGGGATGCTTGTGGGGTTGTATCAAAGCCAGAGGGAGAAGGGGAGCAAATATCTATAGGTTGGGGGGGGGGGAGTGGTGGTTGGAGGAGGAAAGGGATTTGCTAGACAATTGTAGATCACAAATGAGGCTGACTTTGTCGACTAGAAAGAGCAGAAAAAATATCTTCTGTTGTCCATTAAGTTGTGAGTAAGAGATGCTCCTTGCACTTTCAAAATTAACATTGTGAATGGATGGTGAAGGTTGACTAAAGAATGAACTCTCTCAATGCACTTTTAAAAAATCCATTGTTTAGACTAATTCATTTTTGTCTGATAGCTGTCTAAAGCCTATTAGAGTATAAAGCTGAACTAAGCAGTATGATTATTTTGTACTATAAATGTAAACAAAAAATAGAAATGAAAAAAAAAAACATATGGTTATGATTCTATTCAACTAATAATGAAAGAAGATGATAATAGAGGGCGTTGTTATGCTTTGTTACATGTAGTTGCTTCTTTTCAATTGCAAGAACTTACGTTAGACTAAATTTGAAAGAACAAAAACAAAGTCATTAATGAAGTGAGGTTACAGATTGTACTGGGACGTCAGTAAAAAGCTGTGGGCGAAAAAAGTTTGATTGGGATGAGTTTGTGGAGGGTGCTAACTTGCGAAGGAGTACAATCTAAAGAGACAGTCTAACTACACCAAAGGTGATTTAATAACAATAGATACCATTCCTGCCCATCGGTCCTGTCGCATTACGGTGGATGTACAAATCCATAATCCCTACTGGAATTTAGTTAAAACAATAGATCAGTCTGATGGTATGACCTATTCAACCCCTTCCTCTAACTCATGACCTATATACGTGGGTAATAGGTATGGCTTATAGATGCACATATCCCACTCACGGTTAGACTTGTCACACACACAAAGTTAAGTCTTCGGGAAGAAATTTTCCTGTCAGGTTTTCAACAAATTGTCTGGTTAATCACTGTTAAATTGTTCCATTGGACAGCAGTTGAAGGGTTTAAACGAAGAGACAAGTTGAAGGGTAATTTTCACTATTAGCTAATTTTCTGATCAAGATTATGGAAAAATTTCATTTTACAGACCATCATTTCTGCTAAAGGGTCTGCTTTGTTGTTACTCCTTGCTCAGCAAGAAAAAGTCCCAATTTTTTTTAACTAGTTGTGGAAAGTGTTGTTAACTAGTTGTGGAAAGTGTTGTTTTTAAGAGGTGCGGAAAACTGTCTCTTTTTATGTTATTCTAAGAAATCGCAGAATTTCTTTGAGATCAACAGGAAATGTCAGCATGTGTCGATCCAACAAAGGAATATTTATATCCAAGGAACTATTGAATGGGGTTAAATAGTACATTGCTGGTTCTGGAATTAACTATCTGTGGTTGACACTATACATATATATAAGGACACCATACAACACACTCTAGAACCATGATAATCCTTCTACTGTATACTAGCAGAGAGATAAGGGCAAAATACTGCTTTCTGTTGTATTTGTACGTTCTTTCTCTCGATAACATGTGCGAAATGTTTCTTCAGTGGTCAAGTTACAAAGACCTTTCAGCAACACTCAGGTACTGAAATAAAGCTGAAAATCATGAAAAATCATTGGTAATGAAAATCTCCTGTGTAGATGTGTGTTTCCTTAGTTTCTTCTTCGGCGAGAAAATATCGTTTTCTAACTGTCAGCATTGAAGTACGAACTCTCTTGGAAGTAGGTCGATCACTAGTTTGATGGTTGTTTCTATGACTTTTGTGCAAAACATTGAATGAGGAAATGGAGGTTGGGCGGGGGATGGGGGTATAGAGTGAGGGGAAGGAGGGAAGAAGGGGGGTCTGAAGACATGAATAGTTGTAGATTAGTGTTGAAATTGTTAACAACCTGGAAAAAAATAAAAATCATAGCTTAAAAAATTGTGTTATTTGTGATTCGGTCCATCATTGAAACATGGCCAACTGTTGGTCTGTGACTCATCCGAAAAGTTTTAAAAGTTGACAGCTTGTCCAAGCCGATTCCAACTTGATGTAAACTCACAGCCAAGAGTCCCATTTTGTCCTCTTCAAAGCTAGTCCCACACTGTATCTAGGTTCCTCCCATGTGCTATTAGCAACGTTCAGCCGAGCAGGGTTAGGTTAGGTAGCGCCTAGGTATATATTATTATTTCCCCTTCAGCCCGATAGTTAGGTGGCGTTTAGGTATATATTTTCCCCTCATCCCGACTAGTTTAGGTATCTGCCTGTTATCAGACAGACCAACAATTCAACTTGTATAGGGTGGCCTACTTGTCTCCTTTCCAAAAATTAGTTTTTTTCTTTTCCCAATTAGGTAAGACCATGCAGGTACCATCAAAATATGACAATATGATTATAATCAAGCTAGTGTGTTTTTGTTCAGTTTCTGGTTAGCCTATAGAGAGGAGATAATCAATAACTACTTTTCACCAAAATATACCCTTTACTACTTAATCACACAAAAAATTGTGACTTTCATATTCATTGTATGTGCATTTATTGATTTTTTAATTTTTGGACAGTTGACAACATATCTATGTAAAAGAAGAATGTGTTACTTAAATGTGAACGATTGATGAACATGTGCAAAGTAACCATTAGTTTATGAGAATCATTAAAAACAAAATCCTCTACAGGTATTCATCTTAGACCCCCACCCCCTCCCCCTCCCTTGACTCACAAAGGAGTGAATGTAAGGAACTTGTTGAACATTTCTGAATAGTTATCGCCAAGTGTTTCTAGTGTTAACACAGTATTACCTGTATGGTAAAGACTGACTTTGCAATTGTTAGTGTTGAGGTATTCCAGGTTGTTTGATTGTTCTTTATAAAAAACTATAAAAAAAACGAGTAAAAAACAGAGGGGAAAAAAGTATTTATTTAAAGATGAATAGACCAATGACAATTCACGTCCAGTCCAGTTTCTGTTGAGTCCAGGTCCGGAACTAGGTACTACAGACTTGCTTGTCAGTTCCATTATGTATGTTACCCTCACATCACTTCATCTCTCATTCAGTTGTATGCTCCACTCAGACCTGACCATTTAATTGTTGGTTCCCTGTTTGCAATATTCCACAGTTGTACTTCACGATCATTCCATCACATAGCTCAAGCATCCCATTGTGAAATGTTTCGCGAGGCATCCTCCAATCTCTGTGATGGCTCAAACATGCCCAACAGCCACAAGGAAAATTTAAGCTAAACTCTTTGGAAATGAAAGTAACTTAGATTGGTACCTGGGCTTGGAATAGGTCTCTTTGATAAATGTCTCAGATCTAGCTGTTCCAATCCACTGCTAACTTCTGTAAAACTGGCCACTTGTTATTTTCTCATTTGGGTTATTAAGTTTCAAAGTGACATGCTTTAAATTAATGATCGTTTCAACCTGTCTAAATACAAGCACACTCGACCTTGATGCGTAGTGAAGGTGGTGACATTGGACAAAAAGTGCCACTTTTCAAAGACGACTGTTCTTTAAAAGTGAATGAATTTACAAAATATAACTGATTTATTGTAAATTGCTTGTGATGTATCTATGTTTTTTTTTTTCATCTTTTCATTTGATCCTCTTGTGCTTTTGTCATCTCTCATTATCTCTCCCCTTGTCTTATTCTCTCATTCCTGCATGTTTTTTTGCCTGACTCTCCCATCACCTCCATTTCCTCCTGCATCTTGTGATCGCATCCAACTTCGTCTTTTGCATCCGTCCCACCACCATCTCCGCTGCTGTCGTCACCACGGCCGCCTCCTCCTTTATTTGTTCCCTCGTTTCCTCGTCCAGAGGGCGTGTCTAACCTCAAAGAGCGGGAGGATCGCTCCTCTGCCTCCGGGCACGGCAAGGACTCGTCATCATCGTCGTCGTCGTCAACGTCAGGTGGGTGGCGTCAAATTCAGCTCTTTGAAGCAGCCGGTTACTCTTACTATACATATGCAGTGTCTGGTCACGTAAAAAAACAAACAAAAATACAAATCCACACAAAACCATATTATTGTTGGATCATAACGCTGTCATGGCAGATGGATAATTCTGACCTCACAATGTTCTGCTGCTACTCACGGGGAAAGAAATTCATCCCTTGTAATATTTTTTTTTTCGGTGTACCTTTGGTCTATTCTAATTTGCATATAAGTATTAGGGCTGAAGTGACTAGAGTAAACTAGAAAGTCAAATAAACCAACAGCTGGAGTTACTTGTGAATTTGATATTATTTATGGAGTGGGAGGGGGAGGAGGGGCGAGGAGGGGGCGAGGATGGGGCAGGATGGGGGATAGGGTGACAATAAACTATTTAATCAAGTGAATCAGGTGGGATATAAAATGCTGATATAGAACTTATACGTCAGTAGCAGATAATAATAACCTGCTTTCGCTTTGCAAACATTTACAAACTCGGGTGCGAGGCCTGGATGGCATTGAAACACGTACTCTGGGTGGTAGAAAATGTCTGTGCTTCTACATCGTGATAGAGGTTTAGTTTTGAGGTAGAGGTTTGGCTAACTTTGTCTCCAATTTTCCTGTCACTTTTTGTCATTATCTTTGCTAAACTAATTTTGACATCTTATACTGACAGGTTGATGACAACATGTTAACTGTAAATAAATAGAATGAAGAGATGTTTATGATTCTGCTTCTCTGTTTTCCATACCAAATCTCATAACATTGCATATCATTAAAGTTTCATTTCAACAAATGGAGAAAAAGTACAGAGTTTTGAGAAAAAAAATTCAGTTTGCTATTTGCATGCATGGTGGTTGATACTAAAATTTGTGAAATACTACGTCATTAGTTGTCCACAACATTGCAAACTTGTAACGATTCCTCAATCGATGAAAGTCTGACAACATTGGCAAGAACATGTTGACCTTACTGCTTGGTGAATCCAACAGAACAAATGAGATAGAAACAATACTGGCTGAAGGGAGCGGTGCCATAGGGTGACCACATATTACAATAAATTCTCTCCCATGAAATGTCATTAATCATTCACGTAAAGTTCAGAGAACATTCTTCCCCCCTCCCCCGTTTTTTCCCTAGAATGATTTGCTTTGCTGTTTATGTTCTTGTTAATGTTAATGTTTTTGCTATCAGTCTCTTTTGCCTTATGATGTCAGTGCCAGTGATGCCATATCATGTTATGGTATATGTTTCCATTGTTATGGATGTATATGTTAATGCACACCTCGTCATGTATTTCCTCTGAAGAAGAGAAGAAATGACGAGATTGCATGAGATGACATTCTTTGTGTTCCTTTCCACTGGTTGTAGACAGTTTGAAATGTTGTGGGTAAACTGTCATCCAAACCCCCCACCCCCCTCTTTTTTATTCGATTTACCATTTATTCAAAATAACTGTCTGTGTTATGTAAACAGTGCAGAGTAAAGTAACTTAACTTTGACGAATGACAAAGTAAAGAATCGTTCAAATTCCACTGCTGCAAAAGTAGATAGAGCTGAATATAGCCCTCTCCGTTTCTCCCCACAATCCCCCACACCCCACTCCCCCATCCACCCACACCCGCACTTCCTTGTCCTCACCTCTCCCCCCCCCCCCCCAGTCTGTCTAAATGATGACAAAGAGTGTAAAAGCAGGTGTTCAAACAGAGACCTGGTATTTGTAACATATTTTGATATGATTTTTTATTCATACTGAAACAACTGAGCTGGCAGTGTAAACTTCCCATCTTCATATGTACATGTGTGTGTGTGGGGGGGTGGGGGGGCAGGGGAGGAGGGATCATTTTTATTGGCATATTGTCAACTGTGAAATACGCAGTGAATAGCATGCAACTTGTTTCAAAGGTCGTCCTCACATTGCACTTCTTGTATCTGCCCTTTGTGCGACGACAACAATTATACCCATCGATGAGTAGTCTCATTTTAGAGACACCTGTACACCTGGTGGCATGTTTACATATCCCATTTTCTCTCCTCTCCCCTCCCCCCCCCCCAATCCAACAAAAATGGAGAAGAACCAGGAGGAAAAATTAAACACTTATAAGAAAAGAAAAGAACCAAAAAAGAAGGAAAGAAATGATGGCCTTTAAGCATCTCATTCGGTAGTTTCGTTCGTTATCATTGAAGAAGAAGTTATTAAATGTTTCAGACAGGCAAGTGACCTTTAAAATTATCCTCAGGCTTCTGTAAGACATCCTAGACCGATACTAACAATATTTAAAGGAATATTGGTGATGAACAGTCAGTTAAACAATGAGTAAAGATTTCTCCTCAGAGATACTTGAATAGTTTGCAAGTTAATGACTTTCTCTACCCTCCTGCCCCCCCCCCCCTTCTCCGATCCTTCTCCGATTAAATTTGTGTGGTTCATAAGTGTTGTGTTTCTAATAACCCCTTGTTAAAGACTCTTAGCCTACAACACTTATCGCACCGGGTGTTCTTTAACAAAAACAAAAAAAAACCCAGAATGCTGACTTTCTTGATAAACTAACGCTTTCTTCAGCTTACCTGTCTCCCCCATCCTATTGCTCTTGTACTGCCACAATTAGTATAGCATCAATATAGTAGTTTATTTATCACTGTACACCCCCACCCCCTTCTCTACCTGAACAACCATGTGACCACCCACTTCCAAGGTTCACTATGCATTTTGATGCAAGCTGCGAGGCGGTTTCTCGTGGCATAATTTAGCAGAAAAAATCTTGACAAAAATTAACCAATTCATTTTTTAAATCGTACGAAAATCTCAACGATTTATTCATAATTGTGCAGTACCTATTCATTGTGTATCCCACCGAGATCAGTGGTAGATTATCAATAAGTTTTCTTTTCTTTCCTTTGAAAAAGATTGTCATCAAAATCGCTTTATTTTCTGTCTGAATAAATGCTGCACGTACAATGAACAATGAGGTGTTTTTACACAGTTGATAATCACAATGGTACTACTGATCGATTCACTGGCTGGTACAGCCTACAGGTACATCTGTATAGTATATGAAGGACAGGCTTGTATATAAAAAAAGACTTGTGCATTAAGCATCAGAGACCAAAGATTGCCACAACAAACTAAACGACATTGCATTTGGCGTTGCTTATCACTAAGTCTTAATTGGTCACCTTGAACTGGATTCCTGTGATGTTATGAAATCTTCCCCCCCCCCCTTAATGCTGGTGATAAAAACACTGCTGCCTAAATTAGTTGGAAATTTGTAGTAAGTTTATAATGAAGGAATTTTTTAGTGGGTTCTGTGCTGTGTTTTGCATAATGTTTTGGAGTTATAGAGAAAATACAACCTTCCCTTTAGTTAACTAAATCATTTTTAAGGGGGAGGGCATTTGAATATTCAGTAGTAAGCTGTGACTTCATCAAACATATTTTAACAATCGATTCATCAAATTTATGCAAATCAGTTGGTGTCATATATGTTACCATTTTTTTGGCAAAATTTACCAATAGTTGTTATCGTATCTTCATTGTATCCTATAATATATTAAAGATATATATATATATATTAAAGATATTATAAGATTATTGTGGTCTCATCTTGCCAATGATTTATTCCCTACGTGGATGTTTAAATTTTGTCGATAATTTGCCGATCTTTTCGTGAACCAGCTTAAAGCAGCATTTTGCGTTTTGTCGCCGTTTTCCACATTTTTGACAAGTCCATCAATTTTTTTACGTATATCAATCACAAAACAGCAAACTAAGATATTTGCCAAGTTTTTCCTGCCAAAAGTGTTAATTGGCAAGTAACTAAGGACATTTGCAGATAATGAAAAAAATGTCCACCGAAAAATTACACATTGAATATTAATCGCATACAGTTCCCCCAACCCACTAGTTTGAATTCAACCAATCAGAGATGCAGGTTTAGTTATGAGTCGTTGCTAAAAATAGATTCAAAACGTCGAGTTGGTAACTTGGTACAACCAGCGAGCTGGACTCCAACAGATCTCTGGTACAACTGCCATAGACAATCTACACAAATCAAGGATGGTGTTGTATTACGTATTGGCCAATGACGTAGGTAGCTATTAAATATTCATATTATGGGCGAGGTTTATTTGGATCCCAATGGAAAATACCTTCAAGAAAAACAAAGTTGAAAGTTGTAAATTTTTCGACACCATTTGAAGTAAGATTTGAATAGATAAGCTAGTTATACATCGTTATGGCATCGTGGAATCAGGGAGGTTGGGAAAAACCATAGAAAAGGAAGCAAAATGCTGCTTTAAGTATGTTCATGTCTAGCAGTTCCTAGTTCAGCAAAGGTTCAGTTTGTCTTTTTGGTCCTGTAGTTTGATAAAAATGTAACATTTACCTGAAAATAATTGTCACAAGGGAAATATATCAGTACATGTTTTGCGAATGTAGGACCTCACACGGTCTTCAAAAACATTAAGTTGATCTTGATAGTGCCATCAAGGGATTGCCATGATCTCAATTTATTACTTGTTTTAAAAACAAATCTTTGATTCTTCAGCCTAACACCACATTTTTCTTCCAATATCAGGTGTTGCGTAGGGCCTAACCTAATTTGCATAACAAGAAGATGGGCTGTTGTTGGTTTTGTCTTCATGTCAGTGTGAGAGGTAGTGAATGAAGTTGATTGCATAGGTTCTGAAAAGAAAGAAATACTTCATTGTGATTGTATGGAGGAATGTACAGATAATGTTTGTGGAAAAAATGGGAATGGATAGCAGTGGTGGTGGGCAGTTTCTACCAAGGCATAAATGTAGTAGTGAAATGCAATGGCTGCTTTAATGGAGAAACGAACCAGTCTCATTTTTACGTTGTATGTCAGAAAAAAAATGTCACTGTTTTTTTGGAGAGATTACCCCAATATTTTACAGTTCCTTTAAAAAATTTTTTTTTTTAGAATTTCAGAATTTTTTAAAAATCCATCAAAAATCCACCAAAGTCAACATTTTAATAGACAAGGGAAAAGATTAAGAATTGTACCCCAAGTGGCTCGACTCGCCCAAGCCTTTAAACCTGTCTTGTGTATGATGGAACATTTGAAACAGTCCTATTTTACAAATGGAATCAGATTTTCTGATCTGTTTGGTGGGGGATGGGGAGTTTGTCCAAGTACTGTATCTCTATCGCACAAACTAATTACTAGGGTCGGATTTACTTCTCCTTTAAGCCAGATTTGATTTTTTTTAATCAGATTCTGTCATTTTCATATTGACCAGAAGCAAGTATCCCTGCAACGAAGGAACAGAGATTGGGTCATTTGTGTAGTCATAAAATATTCTAATTGAGGGGGAAAAAAATATCAACAAAATCTGGACTTAATCGCTTAAAGTTCATACTCATCCAGTCAAGCATTTTCAGAGCAGAATTATTATCCACTGAATTGGTACTTTGTGATTGACTATTTTTTGACCATCTGGTGAGATGATGAATCACACTTTACAGAGGTCATGTGAGTTGACTTATCTACTGCAGCTGGCCTTTAATATCTATCGCACAAAATTACTCGTAGTCAATTGCAGTATCTAGTTCAAAATAAAATTTCTAAAAAATGATATTTCAGTAAATGAATAATGGTAAAACTGACAGGACAATCTTAGAAAAGGTTTCCGAATACATTACAAAATAAAAGCAGAAAGAAAATGAAACATCCAAATTGGTCTTTGATATTTAATTGCAGATTTTGGGGACGTCCCATTTACTTCATAAACATGATTTTATAAACCGCCAGTAATTTCAGTTGAACGTTGTAACCGATTTGTCTGATGTGAGGTCCTTGTTTTCACTTGCACAACTTTGCTTCACTATATAATTGTTGGTCTTAATTTTAACGAAAAGTTGTAAATTTTTGTTAGGATGAAAAATGAAATACAATACTTGAAATACATAAATTTAGATGTTGCAATTTATTGAGATTATTTATCTTCAAAATGGAGACATTTTGAAGAAAGAAGAACATATTAGTTTTGGCAACATTACCATGGCAAAGGCACATGGTAATGTTTCCCTTGAGGAGGAGTGAAGTTTTTAATATATTGTTTTGCTTTTTTCATGTTTTTTTTTTCTTCTTTTCATTTTATATTATTCCTTTCTCTTTAATTTCAGATGGAGGTTATAGTCACTATTCATATTATACAGATAATGGTTAGTGTTTTGAAATCAGTTATTTAGCTTTGCCGAAAAGAAAAAAAACAATTCAACATTATTATTAAACATAAAAGCAGCTTTCAATTTGGGAAGAGTTTGGCGAAGCAAAAACACACAAAAAAAAATGAATTTTATAGCAAAGGGATGGTATCCTAGAAGTTTCATTAGGTTTACAAATTGCTGCATTAAAAATGTTAACATTAATAAGAAAGAAAAATTGCCAGCAGCAATAAATCCAGTACAAAAAACGTTCTCACTGACAGCTCAAATCCAACTTGAATTTAAAATTTGTTTTAAAGGTCATTGTGTGAGTAGAAACTTGGCTTTTCATTTGGGAAAAAACAAAAAGGTTTTCCATTTTTCACAGATCTTGTCATGTTGTCATTTGATTCATCCTGCCCATTTGTCCTTACAAACAATACATTAAAACTTTACAAAACAGAAAGAGAAGGAAACGTTAAGAGAGAGAGAGAGAGAGAGAGCTAAGTACCAGAGTAAATATATGTCCTCGGAGACCACCCCGAGTTGTAAGACCTTTTCCCTGATTGATATAGGAATAATAATATTTTTGTTGTTGAGACTTTGAGGGAAGGTATACCATGGTGTTGTATTGAAAAACTTGCCTACTGCAATAAAAATGCTATAACTTTTATGAACGAATTCTTATTGGTAGCTTAGAATGTAAGCTAACGTCAAAATGTTGTCATGAATATGCGCAGTAGGGGTAGACTGGACTGGATGTGTGAGATTTGGACTGAAATTGTTCAAAGTATATTGGTCAGATACTTGGTTTTCCTTTGTTATTAGTAAATTTTGATTTTGGGGATTGTGGGTTTAGGTGAGGATTGTTGTGGGGGGGAGGCAGTTTGGGGATGGGGGGGAGACATGGCAGTTAACCCTTTCAGTGTTGTATGTTTATTGCCCTTCCATATTCTATATTACTATATCACAACTTTGTGTAACCATTTTTTAGCACACTCAATTTGCTATTGAAGAAGGTATCATGTAATCTTCCATTCTTTAAATAGCAGGCGTTGAAATACAAAGAAAAAGAACGAACATCCCATGAATTATTTTAAGTTGTATTTGTCGCTTGTGCAATGTCTAAATGTCTTAACCATAGAGAACATAGGGGTTTGCCCCTCACATACCCAGATGTAATCTTAACATTTCATATTGATTTCACATTTGATCAAAATACTTATTTTTGCCATTGAACATAACTTCATACCCACATGATCAGGTACCATAGCTTTTTTACATGCAATATCTATGCTTCCACCTTGTAAGATGGAACTGGTTCATTAATGCATTAATGCAACATTGTAAGTTTGGACAACTATTTTAAGTGTAGTCAAGAAAAGTTTTGAATTTTTGTTTTGATTTCAAGTTAGCGCTGATATGTAGATACATTGGTGTGGGTAATTAGTTCACTGTCTAAGAGTAGCATGGAAGAATTGTGTAATGGTGGTAATAGATTCAGATAGATAATACCATCTGTTGAATGGCAAAGAGATACCCGCAAAAAGCGCTTCCTCCTCCTTGAAAGGCTAACAACAAAGGTAGCAACGTATTTTGTTACCTCTTGAAATATTTATGCGACAAAATAGCTAGAGCTTGTTTCTAAGAGCGATAAAAGCGATAAACTTAATAAGTTACAAAGATCTGTTTGTCGATGTTAAGGAAAAATAATGGCTGGGGCCACTTGAGACCGTTGTCATAGAAACGACTAAGAGGATGGAGGATGGTGTCCCGACTCTCTCGTGCAAAGTTCAATTGAAATCACAAAGTGGAGTCGCGCTCACGAAATTTTTTTTTATCCACACCGGAGAATAAAGTCTCAAAATCTTGCCCAATTTAGCTCCATGTTAAAATTCTCAAAAAGCAAGCTTCTTCTTTGCCTCGGGCATAACTTGTACGCTAAAAGAACATGTTGTTATGATGTCGAACGATAAATACGGCAAATGAGGTTTGGACATATTCATGATTTTAAGCCCACGAACTGGCAAAGATGTGGTTTACCGAAAGTTGATAAGCAGATGAATTTGCTGTTTCAAAGAGATCCCTGTCTGTATGTGCAAATTTAACCTACTTATTTTCCATATATGTACATTTATTTATCACGCACTAGTAAGCCCAAGGGTTTAGTCAGACCAGTATTTACAAGTCAACTCCTCGTCTTTATTCTCGGCAGTTTTTCTCTCTCGATTCCCTCCTCTTTGCTTTGCATTGCTATGAATGCCAACTTGCGCCGATCTTTACGTTGTGTGGTTAACATCATTTAACTTAGATTAATACCCGGTTACGCAGTCTTGCTTTATCTTGTGTCGATAGTGGTTGGAAATTAGAGAATTAACTGATCCATCACTCCATTTGTGGGTTATCTTTTTTTCCTTGGGGGGGGGGGGTGCTGGCATAATGTTTATAAAGTTAGCTTGTACAGAGTTATGGATGCCATTAAGTTCCATATTAACTAACGTTACAGCTGCATTTGTGTAGGAACTTATGGTATCCCTCCAGCCATGCCGTATTTTAACATTCGCATATAGAGGGAGCTGTTCATTATTATTATGTCTATCAGTTGGACCGATGCTGACGGTTGGGTTTCCCTCCTCTATATGGTCTTTATACTAATTTCAAGCTCTTTATCTTCTGTTTGTATTTACTTTCGGGGAGATAAGTTACATATTTTTTCTTTCCTTGAAAGATAATTTGGGCTTCTCAAAGTGGCATTGCCAGGGAATTAAACGTAGGACCTTAGGAAAAGTTAACGATGGACTTTGGAAAGAAATAATAATGGACTTTGATTCATAAAATAACGAGAAATTGATAAGGTTTAAACTGATCTTTTTGGTTTTACCAAGTAATTGCTAGCAATGTGACCAAAAGAAAACAAATTAAAACTGATTAATGTTATGTAAGGAATTGTCCAATTGAAAAAGGACGATGTGTACAAAAGTCCAGAATTCAAAATGGAGAACTGTTGATCCTTATAGTATTTTAAGATATGAATGTAGAAAACTAGCAGTGAATTAATTATCGTCACTTTAATGTCAAGACATATTTTATGCAGAGTGTGTAATTGTTTATTAAAACCCCTCTCCGCCCCCTTCCCCGCCATCTCAATTCCATGCCTCCCCTTTCCCTCTCCCATTCATTTCATAACTGTGTACTGCCAAGCTTTTGCAAGTATCCAAGTTGTTGATATTTTCATTGTTTTGGTTTCCTCTTCTGTCTAATCGATGGTGATTATTGAAAAGTTTCCATCTTTCTGTTCCTTTGAAAGATTTCATTTTCACTGTGATTAGGCCAAGTTTTACCTTCTCTTGTTGTGCAAAAATAATAAAATAAAATAATCTCCAAAAAGAAAGAAAAAGCAGAAGAAGAAGAACATAAAAAAGAAAGAACAAAAATGTGTATTCTCAATATTTTCCAGAGGACCAAGAAAAGTAAAAGTTTTCTAATGATAGGACGTGGTAGCGCCAGTCCGTCGAGCAAACAACAAAGCTAAATATTATCACATCCAGTGTACCGTGTCACTCTCTTACAAAATACATACCAGCAGATACAAGAAGTTCTGAAAATGGTATTAACCTAGCTATAAATCTTATCTTGATAATTTTATAATTAGACGGTGCTTCAAGGCTTTTCCTTCCTGCCAATTTTTACTTGAAATACGACAATGGTGGAAATGTTAGAGCAATCGATTTACAGTAGTGTCATACTAATTCTCTGACTACTCGAGTCGTCTCCCGTAAAATACCTACTGGAAATTTTGAAGTCATTACCGTCGGTCATTAAGGGCTGGCCTGTTTACAGAGAATACAGGTATATATATATATATATATATATATATATATATATATAGAGCTTCTTACAGGGAGCTTTGACGTACATAATGTGTGTTTGTTATGAAGCAAGGATCTCACAAACAGAAGGTTGCAAAATGGGATTTAATTTGGAGTGTACAAGATTGTTCATGGTTTTGATATAAACTTGGCATTCTGTGACTTTTTTCAGTGTTTCAAAAGGGTATGAACACTAGAGGTCATTGTCTTGAAGTGCAAAAAGCTTGTGTTCATTATTTAAAGAGGGGTTGTGAATGATTGGAAAGATTTGCTAGAGTCGTTTGTCCTTCCTTAAAGTGTTGATTGTTTTAAGAATGCTTTGGATTGTTAGTTAAAGTATAACCATAGGATTTGAGGTTTCAGTGTTTAGATTCTTTCTTCATTAGACTCCTCGAGGGGAGGTGTTATGTCCCTCCTGATCCATTTCCCTCCCCATCTCCCCTTCCACCTACTTAACTTAAATTAAACATCACTTGTTTTATTATCATATCTTTCCAAGGTTAGAATATTATCAGCTATATTTAGATTTAATTTGACAAGAATAGTAAGTGAAGAAGCATATAAGAAACCAACTCAAGTGGACGCAAGTGTACAAAGATAAAAATGATCTAAATGGTCTGCAAATTATAACATACCTGCTAAAATGGGGGTGGGGGGCTAATCAGAAAGCAACCTCTAAACAGCATTACACACACTGAATGTGTGTCGGTGGATGAAAATAATGAACAGAACCAAATGTACAAATGAGAAAGAGTAGCAAAGAATCCCATTTGAGGAAGATACTTTATATTAAACAATGACAGTTACTTGGTATATGGTGTGGATTCTGGGGGTGGGGGGTGGGAGGGGGGTCTGTGACACTAATGTTAGGTGGAGAAACCCATGATAAATTCTTAAACAAGATGTATAATTTAATATCCAGAATACGAAAACATTTTGTTAACTCGTTTAAAAGAAAAAAATCTTAAAAATCTAAAATAAATCTAAAAAAATCTTAAATTTTTTGAAGCAGATTAGAAAGAGAAGCAAGAAGGAAAGCAACAAGGGAATAAAATTACCAACCAGAAAAAACAACCATATTTTCATTTTAACAACCAGAGGGAGATTCCAGAATTGAAAAGGAAAAGCATTGATATCAACAGCTCCTCATTTGATTTCCTAGCCAAAGAGTACACTGTGAGCAAACAGCATCAACAATAATGTAACTTCTTTGTGTGTATCATTAAGTACCATTTCCATACACCATTTTACGCAGTTCTGACAACATGAAGTTTGTCAAATATCATATAAGATATCTCTCTCTTGAAATGCCTACAAAATTCTCTAAAAGTTCCCCCTTTAAGTTCTGATGGAAAGGGTATCCAGACCTGTTGATGAATGCTTTGTTTGTTTGAGTTATAGATTATTGCTCTGAAATAATGATAATATTGACATAGCATACCCACTGTGACTTGGCAGTGACCCAATTCAGTAGTGTCTGTATGGTTGGTTGAAAGCGTTAGAAGCGGCAGGCCGGGTTTATATGTATGGAGGAGTTTGTCTCTTCAAACAGATTGCCTCTGTCAGCTATCAATCTTCTATGGCCTTTAAAGGATTTCTACTCTTCAGCTAACATTCTTGAGGCAGAATCTCAGAGAGAGAGAGGATTATGAAATGAAAATACCTCTTCTTATTCCTTTGTTTTTAAAATTTTGCATTATCTTTGGTAATTATTGGTGGAAAAATGAAAATTAGAAATAACAATAGGACTTACGATTTACATGTTTTTGAGATTAAGCAGTGTACCTGTCTTCTCAGAGCTACTGCACTCTTTCATCTCCCATGCACTATTTGTTTTTTAAACTATTTTTACATCGTACATACTTTGCATGTTAAGACTGAACATATTGTACATGATAAACTAGCGCTCACCAATCTTCTAGGTAATCTTTCTCATTTTTAGGATAACCAGTGTCTAAGTACAAGATCTAGATTTCAAAAAGTGAATCAAACTAACTTTGTGAGTGGATCCAAATATGCTCAAAACTGTCACGTATCGGCCATTATTGATTTTCAACCGAACCCCTGAATTCCCAAATCGCAGATACCCCCTCCCCCCGATCCCCACCTTTACATCTGAACCTTCCCGTCCCCTCCCCCTATTATAGCTTGTCTCCCAATGTAGGGTGTGCTATCATAGTTGCATGTGGTCCATTGGGTGAAAAATCTTGTGATTCCCTTTAAAGAGAGCATTTTCCGAAATGTGAACGGTAGATCAAACTCGAAGTCCATGTATAAAATAGGTCGATAAAATGGGGTGAATCTGTCTCATAATCTACAAAAGGTGTGATTCATAATTCAGCTATTGTTCTGTGTTAAAACATGAAATGCTGTTCTTCCTAAATGATCTGTGCAAAAGAATGACGAGCCTTCACTAATTGTTACATGCGGGGCCGGCGCCCGATACTTTGGTCCCTTTATCTCTCTTGACATGGTTAATGATAAGCGCAGTGGAGCCTACCAGCCATCCTTTCACCTCTGACAATTTATTATTCCCAACATGTGAAGAACAGGATAATCATTATCTGCAGTTCTAGCTTTGGCAGTACTCGTAACCAGAAACCCTACATCATCCTAACTAGTAACTAGAAACTGTAGATCTTCCTATTGGCTTACAGTACAACAGAATAATAGTTTTAAAAAAAAAATTTAAAAATAAAATATAAAAATTTGTAAAATGCTTTGATGATAATAAAATGGACTATTTGGTGGGAAAAATTGTGAATTTTGAGTGTTTGAGAAAGTAAGATGTGTGTTTACCACCGGGGCGAGGGGGGTGGGGGGTTAGTGTGAGGGGAGGGGAGGAGTTAAGGGTTGGGTTGTTGGAAGCCTTTCTGTAATAGATACTTTAAAGTGACCATTTGTAGCTTCATACTTTGATACATTTTTTTAGTTGATAGTTTTAATACAGTTGGGTTCATTATTTCATCCCAATTCAAACCAAATTGGATTTTAAGGACTAATCATAAACAGTGTGATATACCTGTACAATGAAAAAGTCATTTTTTAAACTGGGTTATTAACTGATTAAATATCCTTGTTTATGACACTGATTTTCTATATTCAATATAACGTATAGAAAACAAGTCTATGTAAAATGACTGAATGTGAATCATTAATAGTTACCAACGGTTACACAAATGAACTGCTCGTGGAGTATATTAATAATATATTAATAATTAGTTTAACCTTTGCGGGGTGTATCAACATGTTCTGATTGTATCAAATTCGAAACTAGAAAATCCTTTGGGAGTGCGTGAAACAAGTTAGGAGCAGTCTGTGCACCAGTGTCATTTGAACAAGTAGGACCTTCAGAAAGTCTCCTCCCACAAGGGTCAAGGGGCTTCCTGAACATTCTGATGCAAAAGGCCATTTGGGACTTTGAACATTCTGGTTGGAGTCAAATATTTTCTGAATTTTTTTTTTTTGTCTTGCTGTTGCCAGTTTTGCTTTACTTAGAAAATATTTACAACTGGTTCTGATAGAATGAAAGTTTTTTATTTTAAAGTTTTTATAGCTTCAATGAGTAACATGCATTGTTTATTTATTCAAACTGTGTCTTAATATACATTTACACCTCAATATTTACAGTAGTTGTAAACATGCTATCGCATTTATTGCTATTTAGGAACTACTAGTTTTTACCAGAGGTATATCTGATGAAATTCCCTTAGAGAAGATCTTTTGTAGCAGAGTAAATCTCAGTCTTCGTTATGTTCATCCCGGAGGTGTATTAGAAACCGAACTTATTCATCAACTTTCCATGATTCCTAATTCCATCCGGTCTAGGGATTGTATTAATTACCCTTTTCGCCTATATTAGAGTCATTAAGTTAGTCCACAGGCTTGCGTCACATGCAAGAGGGGGGGGGGGGGAAATCTCCCGCAATCCATTTCCGAGAGCTTCTTTACACATTATCCTTTCTTGTGAAATGCAAGACCCAGTAGCATATGAGCTAAGACTGAGGCTTAACGTGTCGTCGGAAGAGAGAGTTATTTTGTAACGGTCGACTATGCAGATGGTTATAACATTATAGATGCGTCTGTCAAAACACACCTACATAGGATAAGACATCAGCCTTATGAGGGATTTGCGACCGAACCATATCACAGTTTAGGTAAGCCCCCGAGAACGTTAATACGGTGATTTCACAAAGGAACCGGCTGTAGATCTCCTTAATAGTTAGGAAACATCCAGCGGCTGAAATGTCCATATATTTAACGAATGATAACCATTAAGAGAGAGATACTGTGATTTTTTTGTCTTTTATTATGATTCTTTATTTTTTTATAGTCATTTTTGCCAGTTTCATGTGTCTGTGAATAGTGTTTATGAGTTTTAAAAATACTTTTTATTCCAAGAATGGGCTCAAACTGAATCTTAAGACCATTTTGATGAAGAATATGATCCATCCGCTACAGGACTAAACTTATCTAGAGAAATTTTGCAGGTTCTTCAGAAATATTTGCATTTACTCTTTGGGTGGGGGGAGGTGGGGGGAGGTAGGAGTTGCAAATAGGAAAGTTGGTTGTGAAACAGCTTGTATTACAGACAGCTATAACTGAGATCATTTACGGAAAAGTGTTAAAATGGCTTGTCCTTCAGGCAATCCTTCATAAAAAGTTGTTTTTCTTTGGTCGTTAATTGAGGGTACCAGTATCTTAAATGAGGACACTTTGTCTGACGTTTGTAGTTTTTTAGTCAAGTTTTCTCTATGCCCTTTAGGACGGAGGGGAGGTGGCATTGAATTTTTTTTTAATCGTGTGCTTTGGTGACATTATCTTTTTAACATTTCCTTGGTTTAGAATTAAATAAAGCACTCTGCGGGAAGTTTAGTTGAGGCATTATGGTGACTGACATGAGTGGATATGATTTCCTTCCCTTCCCTCCCACCCCATATGCAACCCCTCTTCTCTCCTCCATGAAAATGTTTCATAAAATAATATATTTAAGCAGCACTGGTGTATTTTCTGACTGAGTAGGTGTTATGTGTTGTAAATATACCCTAAAAGGTGGAATTGGTTTAATCCAAGACGGACATTTATATTTACATTAAATACCTGTGGTTCTATATTTCCTTATTAGCTAGGATCTGTATTTTCTGACTGACATGGGTTATGCTGCTGAACTGTCACAGCTCTATTATTAGCAATGAAATCCAGTCGATACCTACCTAGCAAGCAGAAAATTTATCATATTTTGGCAAAAAAAAAGATGAAAAAAAAATATAAAAAAAATAAATCTAATTGAAGCCTGAGATCATGAGAATGATGTGTATCATACCTTTCTTTTTGATCTCATTCGCACCAAGGTCCAGTTATATATTTGGTCCAACAATTTTTGCCTCTTTTTTTCAACGAATATTTCAAGTTTAATATCTGCCATTTAATCGATGAGCAATCTCTCGCTAAAAATTTTTTCGCCGATTTTGTTTTTCCCCTTTTTTTGGCGAATTGTGAGGAAGAATGCTTGAGACAGTGCCCTTCAATTCACTTGTTTGTTTCCAACTCATACTATTCCAAGGTCATTTCGTAATGAGTTTACCAGCCTCTAGGGCAGGCGAGCTATTTTGCAATTCGTTCCACCCACCCATCGTGGATAGTTAATTTTCATGAAGCTCAAGTTCATTCCACGTATAGACTGCGTTTTTCTCTTACTGGCAATAAAAGGGAAAAAGGAACATTGATCATGATGATAATCAGCTATGCTTGGATTATAGTTCCCCTGGTGTCTACACTATATTGCTTGTTGACCCCAAGTTTGACCTTAGAAGCATCTTGGCGATCCTCTGTCGATGAATGATGTGTCCTGGGAAAGGGGTCTACGGGTAGGGGTATCCCCCCCAACAATTTTTTTTTTGTTGTAAATATGATTATTGGGCTCTAATAGCAAACTGCAAATTTTTCCAGTTTTCCCTGGGCACAAATATTGGAAATGTTTGTTTTTTCTTGCGAATTAAACGTGGGGCCACCCGCCAAAACATTTTGGCAACCCTAAAAAAGGGCCAAGACCTCTAGTTTGAATACCTACAGTTTACACCATTCTTTGCTCAGTGAAAGCTGACATTTATTACATATGACTCAGATTGTTACAATCTTTGTTTTTTTTTCACTTCCTACCTGTTCCGCAGATATCATCCATGTTTTCTCTGCTCAGAGTTATCGATTTAGGTCGTCGAGTTTGCATCTTTGTATTATTATTCTTATTATTATTACGCCGTTATTTATATAGCGCATAATCCACAAGCACTATGCGCTTTGACCTTATTCTTGCTCTCCAATGTAGGGAAACTATACATATCTCTATATTCATATTTTTTTTTTTACAATTGTTTGATAGTTTGAGTAACTTTGACATTACTAGATTATCAAACACAGTGGGAAAATTAATCCATCTTTCCCCCCTTGGTCTTTTCCAGGAGATGCGTATGCCATGTCGCAGAACCACCGTAACAACCTGGGCTCTCCAAACGGCAACAACAACCACTTATCCCTGAAGAACATCAACAAGGCCCAGTTATCATCGATTCGTCCAAACCTTAAAGTTGTGATACCAGAACATAGCAGAGCATCCCAGGTACTTTCAAAACTCTCTATCAAATTTTTACCTATTTTTTTTTTTTTTAAAGAATTTTTTTTGCAATTATGGAAGATACTGATGGTAAATAACTCCAGAAATCACAGGCTTGTTCATGAGTCAGGTTGTTTGAGATAAAGAGCAGAAAAAATATGTCTTTTACGAGTAGTTTTATAAACATTTATATATGCATATATATTTATAATATTAGACCAAAGCAGAAATATAAAGGTATGACTCATAATTGACAAAGAAGGAGTACTGTTTTAGAAAATATATATGTTGGAATTTTCCAGGGAACTTTTGACTTTGTAAAGAACACATTTAGATATTCTACCTGGGCTCTGTGTAAAATGGGCAATATATGTAGGTGAAACAAGAGCATTTTGCACAGCACAACCACAGATACAAGATCACTCAGGCATGATATCATTGTCATTCGGTTCAGATAAATGGCCACATTTGCGGCTTTTGAATTGTCCGCTATACACTTTTCACGGGTGACCTTGTCTGAATGTAAGTCTACCTGACTAGCATGCTGAGTTTATAAAGAAAGCTACTTTTGAAGATGTTTGGTTAATTTTTTTTTCTGGAACCAGTAAGTTTCTACCTTGTATACACTGCACCTTGATATCCGACCTTGTAGTGCCAATACTGAAATCGGAACGAGGAAACAGTACAAATGCTGTACCGATCTTGCATCACTTTGTCTGTGATAGTTCAATGTTTGCATCACTAGACTTTTATGTTACAGAATTCTTGTGTTTTATAACACACTTGTCGTATCGGAGAGGGATCGCAGATGGTAAAAACATGGATCTCAACGTTTTTGAATTCTGTGGGAAGGGAGGGGGGGTTGGGGGGGGAAATGGAGGGGCATGATGTGTCTCTTCCTTTAAACAGATAATCAGCAGAGAATTGTAGAAGATTTATGAACCAATCAAGTCGATTATCAGAGAAGGAGACGATGAAAAGAATCTTTTAGGTTTCGGTCAGTCGGTACTTTTGTTCCGGTCATACTCCAGATATCATAGACACTGACAGCACGCACCGGCTTTGGTTTTCTCCTCCCTTCTGACAGATGGTGGATAAGAATATTTAATTACCTCTGGTCAAGGTGACACCAGAGCGGTTAAGTACAATAACAGTTTTGTTTGTTGTGGGTCAAGTCGGGGTCAGCATACTTGACCGAAGCTCCAAGAACTTGTGAAAAATTTTTTCGCAGACTCTGCGAGACATTAGTACGATGCAGAGTGTGTAGGTGGGCTACGTGACACCACACACTAATGTCAACAACCCTTTTGAAACCATTCAAAGTGTAGAGAAAGCCTCTGTTACTGTGTGGTTTTTTTTTATGAGGGTCTGTGATTTTGAGGTTGAAATCTCATATATAGTAGTCATAGGAGTATAATAGTACATATTCATTATGGCCCTAAACACGACTAGGGAAGAGCAACTCTCTAAAGCGTTTTCAACAAAGGACGATGCATACGAACTAACAAAAGGCCTGCAATACAATGCAAATTTCTGCATTTTTTTCTGCTCGAATGACTTTCTTTTAACTATTGTAGCAAATCATTTCTGAATGCTCTGTTGCTTCATTAATAGATTGGAAGGGAATGAATTGCAACCACAGAGAGAAAAGAACTATTATCCTTGCACAGTGTTAGAAAGTGGTATAAGAATTCAAAAGAAAGGGGGGGGGGGAAGACGTTAGAATAGAACACTGCCTGTTTGTTGATAGCAGAATTTAAAATAAACCAGTAACAGAGAATTGAAATGGTTTCAGAACTTAAATTGTTGTCGAGACAATTTCAGAACTGAAATAAACCAGTAACAGAGAATTGAAATTATTGTCCAGACAGTTTCAGAACTTAAATAAACCAGTAACAGAGAATTGAAATTGTTGTCCAGACTTGACCGTCTTTATCCGTGCCTATTGTATTTTTGGGACGACAAATAAAAAAAAATAAAAAAAAGGGAATATAATGAGGGGTTTGACCTTACTTCTCATGCTGGTTAAGTGTTCATACAAGCAATTAACCTTTTACAGTTGCATCATATGACTCAAAGAGAGGAGAATAACAATTATTTAGTCGTTGTTTGTTTACTCTGTAGTTTTGGCACTTTGCCAAAACGAGTTTTAAAATAGGCTGCCATTTTCAAAGCTTCTTCGAATCAAAATGTAAACCACATTACCCATCATAATTGATCTATGATATTTGTGTTTGTTTGTTTTTGTTTCTTTGTTTGATACAATTATTTTAATTATTTATATAAGAAGAAAGAAAGGAACACATAACAATTAATTTAATGTTGATTAAACAATGAATAGCTTAGTTATTAATACTAATTTACAATAATCAATCGTGGTTTACACCACATCAATCGTCTCGATTCCAAGAATGTTATGATGGGCTGTGCCTGTTGAGGATTAAATCCTGATTATTGAATTTATTTATGGAGGATTTGGAAGTGATGAATTCGAAGGAAGTTTTTCAGTACTAGTTATTATGTCAATATAAATTATATATATATATTATAAATTATATATATATATATATATATATATATATATATATATAGTATTATATATATAGTATTATATATATATATGTATGTATATATATATATATATATATATATATATACATACATCTCTTTCGAGATCCGGCTTTAGGAATCACAAATGATTTTCGAGTTGGATAGCATCATGTTTGATCTCTAGAGTAGGGCAAAATATGTCACCAAAAACAGAACTAGTATTGTTCGATATAGGTGACAAATGCCTACAGTGGAATTACGATCTTCCTTACCGGTTTCGAACCTCTGGACATACAATCAGCGTCCATAGCCTAGTGGTTAGGGTGTCCGCGTACAGAGCGGGAGGCCCGTGGTTCGAATCCCGGTGGAGGCTGAAAGTTTTTTCACTGTTCTTGATTTTCCAACTCATTACGATTTTCATTTATATATATACATACATATATACACATACTATATGTACACATACATACATATATATACAGAAACAAGGATTGTTTTGAAGTTTAAATTATTTACTCAGTATATTAAAACGGATAAGATAAAAGAAGTTGAAGATGATCACTAGAGAGAGGTCAATTGTTTTAAGTAGTATGTAGTTTACCCTGACCTAATACTCAATTAAGCTCTCGTTAATTACAAGACCAGGGGAGAAATACTTTCAGTTCAGGAGCATCGATCTGGATTTTTATGCTGCATTGTTGTCTTCTCTTTACAAAGTTAAGCACCATGCACTATCATTGGTAAACCGGACAATGAGAAATCTAAAAAAGTAGCTAAACTGAGATAAATTTTTTTTCTTTCTATTTTCTCTCCTTTCTTTTGATTGCATTCTTTGTTTTCCCGCAACTTCTGGATTATCCAAAAAAAAAAAAAATGTAAATATGTGAGAAGGAGCTGTATATTTGAAAGAAGGTGCTAGGTTAAATAATAAAAAAAAATAGGTTAAAATAAAAGAAACTATAAGAAATAATTCAGAGGGGGGTGCCTTCTGGAATCTTCCCCTACTTCTTCTGTATTCTGTGCTGTTGTTAAGCAGTTGCGTGAAGAAGGCTTGTTTTTGTAAACTGGTATCTTCAAAGCAAGCACGATTTAAACTAGGAACCAACAGTGCGTGAATGTGACCCGGGGCTGCACGTTAAATTCCCTTTTCCTTTTGAAGGAGTTCATCGTAATGCCAGTTATATTGTTATTGTTTCTGACAAGGTGTGGCAAACAATAGTTGTTGTATACACTATTGACATACCTCAACAGGTCTGTAGTGTACAATGAAGGGCTCCAAATAAAGGCTCCGTATTCCATGCGATTTGTTTAGCTCTACCCTTGTTATAAGTGTTACCCTTGGGTTTAACTGGCTACGTGATCCTGCCTGTTCTTGTGCAGGTATGCAACCAGGACCACGTTCATTGCATTGTGTGCTCATTGTAGTCAATGAGTTGCAACGATATTCCATGAAGTTCTGAAGTTAATTCTAGGAATATATTAGCACCATAATTCTGCTGGTAAAACGGAAAAATCAGTTTTAGGGTGAATACTAACCGACTTGGTCGGAAAATTCACAACCCAACGTAAACACGTCATGTATTCCATTGCTCTTATACCTGTCTCCTAAACATACACACTCTGTGATCTACCATGCCTACAGACTGGTAACATTCTTAAACTGTACCTCCCCCCCCCCCCCCCCCCCGAAAAAAAAACCCACCAACGACCCTCTCTAAGGTCACTACCCTCTTCCTCTTGAATCTAAACATTCATAAGTCCTACATTGCAATTATACGGATGGATTTTCATCCTATGGAATCCACTTGAAGTCACATACAAACATTAGCGCAATTGAACACCGTTTCAACAAACAGTAGCCCAAATGAACAGGTTCAAATACAAACAAAATGGCTCAAATGAAAGCATTCAAACGAAATAGCCCAAATGAACGCATGTTTATACAAATAGGGGGAATGATGGTCTTCTTATACAAACAAAATAGCCCAAATGAGTGCATTCAAATACAAACAAATAGCCTAAAATGAATGCCTTCAAATACAAACAAATTAGCCCAAATAAATGCTTTCTTATACCCACATAATAGCCCAAAGGAACGCATTCTTATACAAACATAATAACCCAAATGAACACATTCTTATACAAGCAAAATAGCCCCCAAAAAACATTCAAATGCAAAGGTAACAGCCCAAATGAATCCATTCAAATACAAACAATACGGCCCAAATGAATCCATTCAAATACAAACAATACAACCCAAATGAACGCATTCAATTACATACAATACAGCCCAAATGTACACATTCAAAATACAAATCAAGTTTCTTGATCATTTCAAAATGTCAAATCATAGCATGGATAAAGTGAGCACTGTGTTTGAAGAAAGATCTGAGTCATTCTGTTGACTGGTAATCATGTCAGAGTGAGAGCAGATTAGCCAGGGATACTTTATCAAGATGAAGGTCAGTGCTGACATGATAGAGCAGTGCAGGTTTTGACTCTGCTGGTATTTTTAGAGGGTAATTCTATTTCAATTTATGGTATCACGTATTGTTCAACCGTCCAAGTAGGGTTACCTAAGGGTAATCCAGATCTTTCAGTAAAAAGCAGTGGCTTTCACTTTTATTAGTCTCACGTTTTAGTCTGGCTTGAATGGGTAGCAGATAATATTTCTAGTCTGGTGTCCCCACCGATGAGAGCGTTCCGATCAAGCACTTTTGGTCACGGAGAAGTGATCCATGAACTGACGGCATATTGCTGGTATGGTGACCTCTCGTGTCACTGCACTTTCTGAAAAAACGTACGAAAATAGCATCTACAAACCTGCAGGGTATCTTGCTATTTTGACTGGCATTGTGTTGAAAGTTATTGGCTTCTGTTTCTTATTCTGTTGTCCAGTCGGCCATCTTTAACTTAAACGGTTTCCTAGTTCTCGTTGTGAACTCATGGTCAAACTAACCAGGATCTTAGCTCACTTTCTTTGCATACAATTTAAATTTTTTTTTTTACTCTGATTTTGTTAGCTTTTATGCAGAACACTAGAATGTTTCTATCAAGTTGCATGCAAATCTCTGTAAAAGGGGGAAGGGGTCTACAGAACTTGTTTTGTTCGTTTTTGAAAATGGCTAATATTAGTAAAATGTAGTTTGACCAAGTTTTTTTTCTTCTTCTTTTTTTTTCCTTCTTATTTTGACAGCATCAGTTAGCAATCCAAATGAGCAATCAGACCCTAGCCACGCCCACTGTGTCATTAGCCACGCCCAGTAATCAGCCACTAGGGAATTACCCTTCGGCTCTACCAACGGGCTACCAGCCTGGTGAGTGTTTTCAGATCCTCGCCACGGCGGCGGAGATCGTCAGATTGTCAGTTGTTGTATAGAAAAAAGACAGTTCATCAGTGATGATCACATGATGAGATACCTGCCGACCAGACCAACTCGCCCCAGGTCTCACGATCGTTCTCAGCGCCAGTCGTTAAAGTCTCTCACCACATGTTTTATCTTGCATGCCAAGTGTGCTTGCTGTAAAATGACTCTCCCAGTGTTAGTCAATTTAGTTATGTCCAGTTTACAGATAGGAATTCTCTCTGAGAAAGAAAAGAAACTGCAGTAAATGTGTTTTGGATCCAATGTTTCCTTTGCACCCTGATGAGATGCCAGATGGGGTTGAACAGTTTATATAGTGGGTCTGTGCTGCATCTATTGTCAAAATACACTATTCATGAGTCAAAATTACCATGGTGATGTTGTGTGAGGAATGTTTGCCAACAAATTTGGGAATTTTTAATTGCCAAAAGAAGGCATGGGGGGGGGACAGGGTGGGTCGTGGGGGGGAAGGAGGAGGAAACCTGTTTATGGGCATCTTTCCTGGCAATGTTCCAGCAGACTCTGACAGATCTTTTCAATAGCTTACAGTATTGTTTTTTGAAGGATTAATAGATCAGCCACTCACTATGAGAGAGCAACAACAATTTGTTCTTCTTCCATATTTTATGTCACCGTGGGGTTGAAAGGGGTCACTCTTGGGAAATCATTAGAAATAACTTGATGGTATTCATGAAAAGTGCATCCAACCTTATTGTTTATTACAGTGTCAAATAGACTCTTTTATATTTCTAACAAATTTGGGGACAATTTTGGAGAGTTTTTTTGTTATTGGCATGTACATGAGAAACAAGATTTATATTGGAAAGTTTTGAGAGAACATTTTGGGAATGCTGGTCTAACCTGGGATTGGTACATTGGTAAATAACTGATTGTAGCAGAATGTGTCAAACTATGAAGCTTGCTAGAATGTGTGTGTGTGTGGGAAAAGGAGCAGAAGCACACAATGAGTTTTTGTGATCAAAGATTGTATGTGAAAAAGGCAGTTAAGGCTCAAATTTATTGTCACCAAATTTGAAAACCTCAACCGCATAAACAGATTTGAGCTAACAAAGAAACAGAAAGGAAAAGAAAAGAAACAAAAAATGTTGACTATGCCAAATGCACCTTGGGTGTTAAAAACTTGACTATGAAGCATTCTTTTCCTGTACCAAGGACGATGAAATTTGCTGTAAGATTTGTAATTCGCAATCGATCAATGTTTGTCTGGGGACACAGAATTGTCTTTTGTTGGATGAGACGCCCTAAAAGTGACTGACTAAGAAAACCGCATAAGATCTCTTAGTTTAGTTACGCTTGACTTAGGATTATCCAGTTACCTGTGTGACAGTATTTGGACAAAACAACACAGAGCAACTACAACCCCAAGACAGGCATATCAGGTCACGTTTTGAGCTGGTTGTCATAGATACTGTACATACTACAATGTAGCACTTGTGTGTAAATGCATAACACTAGGCTCTTCAAAGGTTTTGCTGTGCAGAGTATTAATAGAGATTGATCTATGAGGGCGGTATTGTCACAGATCATCAGAGTATCAGTCATAAATAATTGAGTCGTCTCACAAGATTCAGAGCGAAACCAAATCGTCGTTCACCGTTTCGTATATAATGTCTTGATAAATTTTCTCAATACCCACGATTTGTAATTTTCATGTGTTCTGATCTTCTTTCTCCGTCACAACAGGGAGCGATTTTCCTCTGAGCAGTGCTGACCTTGCCCAGTTCACCCCCTCATCTCTGTCACTTGTCCACGGATGGAACCATCAGTCCCCTGGCCCCCTCACAGCTGCGGTGCATGCATCTGGTATACCAGGGAATGTGTAAGTATCCATACCCTCAGTCTCATATTATACTACTGTCCGAGCACAGGGGGTCAATTTGGGTGGAGGATAATTTTCAAACCAGTGACCACAAGTTGCAGCTGATCAGTATGAACTATAGTTTGCTGGGATGGGGATGGGCATTGGGATCGGGGTGGGGATTAGGATGGGGTGGGGATGGGGGTTCCATTTAGAAGCCACTATCCATTGCATGCTGTTGTGACTGAGTAACAACACATCTTCGTTCGCTATTATACATGTTTCTGTTGCCTATTTTCAAAGGATACAGTCGACAGATGTAGAAATGTTGACTGCTTCATATATTATCTGTTCTAAATATTCTATTTCCTGTTCGAAATATTCGATTTCCTGAGCTATGAATATGTATAACTACCCATATAGTTCCCATGTCAAAAACTTTCCTAGGTCAAGCAGGGTCTGTCTTTTTTTCTTTTTTTTTGTGCGAACTACCCATCAGTAGTTTGATTCTGATGATTTGCAGTTATTTTCCTTGAAGCTTTATCTGAAGTTATAATCTCTGGAGCAGTATCAAAGTAATGCAGGGAGTCAACTCTGTGTGGTAAACTGACAAAGACACAAAGCTTTTAAACATCATCCATAGTCTGAAATTCCAGATGTTCAGATATATGTCTCCTTAATGTATAAACTCAGTTTAAATCCTCCCAAAGTCTTGCCATTGGGGGTGGTTCTATCTATCCTAAGGATTGAATTTGTAAACCGTTCTGAACAAGAATCTGCATTTCTATTCAACACGATGTTCTCACCGTTACGTTTCTCAATTATATATGCGAGGCTCAAAGTCGTTAGTTTGGTCTAACTGTATTGCCCGGATAGGGGGTAGGTAGCAGCTGTGGGAGAATGAATACATTAACCGCTCATTTCACAGTCGATAGTGCTCACGGAAAATGGTTACGCTATATGAGAATTTGCATAAAATTATAATTCCAACCAAAACTTAATTATTTTTTGGTGAATGGATTTATTTAGAGTTAATTCATCATAACGCAATTTCTATTTAAGCAAAAAGTAAGAAAGAATAAAACAAGCCAAAAAAATTCAGAAGGCGTAAAATCCCTCAAAACGACAAAAAGCATTCTGTTATCCAGATTTATAGTTGAATCCAGTGCATGTTAGTGTAAGGTGTATAATTACTTCCTTCAATATTGAACAGGAGACCTGTGAGTGAAGCAAGGCAACCAATACATGTGGTTTGCATTGAAAGGTATTCTCCTGGTTTGCATTGTAAGTTGGGTGGTTTTAGTAACAGGTGTTTCATTTAGCTCTGACATGTGACATAACAATGCTTTATCAAAATATCAAATTTGATAATAATAACAGGACTGTCAACTAATGATATCGTTTTTCTTTTCACCGGCATCCCAAAATATGATTCACTCTGTCACCTTTTCCTTCTCTTTTTTTTTTCAATTTTGTTATTTATATATTTTTTTCCATTTCTGTGATTAAAATAATAGTAATTGTGGGATGTGAGAGAATTTTAAGCACTGGAAAACCCAACGACATCTGTTAAGTGAAGTCGTAAATCACGTTGGAAACCAGGGTGATTCGAATTACGGATCTGTAAATGTCAAGCTTGGAGGAAAGTCAACCCTCGAAACAGGGGTGTGGTAAAAGTGGCCAGTATTACACACTAGTTGACTGTATGCAAATGACTATCTACATAAGGACTCATGACACTGCGTTGCCAATGTTGTTTCTCTTTAAGGGGAAGCTTGGAGAGGGGTTTGTGGGTGGGGGGAGAGTTATTTCCTGACTGGAATTTCAGTATTTTCCAGGTGTATAAATCAGTTAATTTATTCATTAAAAGCCAAACTGTTGTCTAGCTCTCAAGGTGAAGACAATGGGAGGGGTATTCGAATAGCCATGGTTACCTGGAATTTTTGCAAGTCACATTGAATGCAAGGTTCTGTTTTGCCTCTCTTATTTACACCTTCTATGAAATGTCAAATATGAACAAAGCTTTAATTAAGCTGGATTTCTCAGTCGGTGTAGCAAACGGATCGTTAGCAAAGAGGTTTCCGTTAACAGACATGTACAAAATGTTATTCATGTCAAGACTACTCCCCTCCCAAGTTCTCATAACCAGTTTTCCAATCTCCGTATATCTATGCAACTCGCAAACCTTGGTCCACACTTGTGTAATACAATGTGCAGTGATAGTATCATGATTCAATGATTACATTGTACAATGTGAAACAGGTACACCTAACATTAACCAAACCAGATGTCAGAATACGCGATTCAGTATTTCGTCATTTAAGCTGCTTTTAATATAAAATTCCAACTATGCACGCTGGCAAAAGTTGAATCCTTGGGGAGACTCACGTAGTCAATGTAACCTACCAATCTTCTAATGTTAACTAAATCTCTTCTCGTTCATGGACTGACTACAGCGTTCAGTAAAATGATTTGAAAGTCCCCGGTAACCTTGACGACAATATGACGTCTAGCACATCACTCACAGAAGCAAAGAAACTGAAAGAGCTAATCCTGTCTGTTGTTTTTCTAATTACATGATAGGTGCTTGACCAGCAAAAGCTAGTGGAGACCATACATGCTGTAGGCTTGTGGTAATCTCATGTCATGTTCAATAGTTGAATTGTGCATGTATGGCCTTGATTTTAATGACATTCTTTTTAAAATTTCTTTTAAAAAAAAATGTGACCAGATTTCTGTAATGTTGGAAATGAACAACGGTCATGATGGCAACATTGACAGGCTATTAACAGAACTTTATTTTTTAAATTTATTTATTTATTTATATTATTTATTTATTTATTTATTTATTTATTTATTTATTTATTTATTTATTTATTTATTTATTTATTTATTTATTTATTTATTTATTTATTTATTTATTTATTTATTTATTTATTTATTTATTTAGTTGTTTATTTATTTAGTTGTTTATTTATTTATTTTTGTTCTCTCTATATCTATTGCTGTTTGTAGGGGCCACTCTCCTGATTCACTTCACCAAGGACCAAATCTTGTGGCCCAGCAGAACAATCCTCAAATCAAGTGTGAACCTGTCTCGCCACCTAAGGACAAAAAGCTCTTTGCCCAGGGGATGTTGAACGCTCCCAGCACGTCCCCCGTGCCACCCGGTGCCTCTCCACCCTATGCAGATCACGACATTCGGAGAGACCTACCCCCGTCGAAGCGAAGCCGGATGGAAAACTGGGCGACCTAGAGGGATCGCCTTTTTTGTTTTGGCAACCCTCAGAGGGAAGTAACTTTTATGTTGCAAAAGATGATGCGAGGGAGATATTTTGTGAAAAATAACGAAGGACCCCTTCCTTTTTTGAAGGCGCCTGCATCCCTACATTTTTGATCAGATGAAGGTAAATACTCCTCCCAGCAGAAAGCAAGATTAAACATTGCCTTATGCTGCCTGCATCGTTTTCTCCTAACATTTAACAAAGTTTCTCCTTGCGTGAGATGAGACATCCAAACAGACAGAAGGACATTTTCACTCGTTGGAGTAAAAAGTTGCATTTTTTGAAAGGACAAGACAGAGGGAGTGGCTAGTCCAATATTCCTGCCGTGCAGGTTAAAAGTTTCCGTCGGAAATTGACACCGTCGAGGTGCGAGACGGTCCAGAAAAATCAAGAATAGTCAGTGCTCGTCAGCTGGTGAACTCTCAGGTCGGCCAATGCATCAGAATAACGTCAAGAATGTTTTCAAGGCCTAAAAGCGAAACTATTTAAAACGTTGCTCTCTGAAGAAAAACAAAATTTATAAATCGATAACAGTACAAAAATATGGAAAACATTCTGGCAGATATATTGGTTATAAAAAAATTTTAATAATAAAAAATAGTTTAAAATACGAATAATAATAATATATTACGATATAAAATGTAGTTATTTAGGCAGTAAACAGAAAGGGTTTTTTTTATAATTTTTTTTTTATCTTCGCTTCCTCACAAGAGATAGATTTCCATCTTACGATATGGTAAGATTCTAAATCGATGATCAACAACATACAGCCGTAAATCCCTCTAACCGCACAACTCATAGTGGCCGTCATCGTCACAAGCCTAAATCATTCTCATCATATTTCTGCCGCTATGCATTGGTGAGTGATATCGTTTGGCTGCGGCTTCATGAATAATCCATTATCATACAGGCTTCCTTTTTGTAAGGTTTGGACTGCGTGCGACAGTAAACTGGTCGGTTGTTTTGGGATTGTTAAAAATACATCCAATGTACCTCGGGGGCAGAGTAAATGTCTCTCTCTACACAGTAAATGGCCTCAACCAGATCGTTAAAAGATAAACAGTCGAATCACAGCAATTGTTGGTTTTTTGCGGATATACAAGATGAGGGAGAAATATTGGCGGAAGCTCATTTTATTCCACTCTGACCGGTTTTTACTGCATTAAACATGAATTACAACATTTTGTTTTCAAAGTTAGACCTCTTTATTTTTCTTGCGTAACTGCTGACTCGATATATATCTCAAAATGTTGGTGGGTTTAAATTACACAGACGAATAAAGAGTACATAATGTGGTACAAATATCTAGTTAGAAGGGTATTTTTTTTCTGTAGAAAGTTAAACCTTACAGAGAAAGAGAAAAAAATGGGGAAAAAATCCATCATTTATCTGTGGGAGAGATGGTGGGTGAAGGCATGACTGGGGGTGGTGATAAAGCTGAGAGACATGACGGCTTAGTTCAGTGTCAAAAATGATGCCTCATGAACAGCATAAAAAGTCTGGAAATTAATATAGAAATGAAAATATGTTAATACATATTTGTAAACCATGGATCGAATTATCAGGAACAGCAGGGAATTGTGTGATACATCCAAATGTTTCCATGACAACATCAAGCCAGAAGGAAACCATAGTTTAGCTTTAGATATTCTTTAAGGAGCATGTTATCAGTGAAATCAATGAAACGATCTTTGTTTCACCTCAAAAAATTCATCAAGCCAATATTTGATGTGTTTTATGATGTCATATGTCAGCCGTTCCCCTCCCCCACTCCTTCCCTCTCCCAAACTTTTCTCATCTGTGGTCCAAGCCTTACAACAAAGCCTTTCTGGTTTATGTACTTTGGTATGATTACAATTGTACACTCATGTTTGGCTTTAGAGTGCGTCTGACTTTCTACGCACCGGGTCGGTCAGTCCACGTTTTAGTGATACCACAAAATATGGTACCACATGGTTAAGTCACGGTGATGTGTAGCTAGTCAAAACAGTGACTAAGCCGGAGCACGCTTCACCCGAGTATAAATGGGAAGCTTTCTCTCTGTGAGTGTTTCTCCTCTGCTCAAGAAGAGCATTATTTGTTATCGATAAATTGTATTTCGTGATTTTTTCAGGTACCACAGACTGTGTAGATACTCACTGGAAATTAATAATGTATGTCTGCAATGTTGTACGCACATGAGATTCCATATTTTTAAAAAGCAAAATAGATTTGTTGAATGTATCACATCAATTAGTCCAACTGCACGATTAAGAGAGATAAACTTAACGAACCACCGAGTGAGGGATGGTAATTAAGGTCACCTCGCTCAGAATGAATCAGGAATATGGTACTACTACTACCACCACCTCCCGCTGGTCCTTAAATGCAGCTCTGTAAATATTAGGCTTGCCTTTCTATTTTAAGAGAAAGGAAAGATTAAAAAAAGTCAAATCTTGTACATAAAACATACATAGTTTGTATATAAATGATTGTTAACTATTGATATTATGAGATGCTACGAGAAAAAGAAAAAAAAGGTATAGTTTAACAAAAATTTGTGAATGTTTTAGAAATAACTTTTAGAACTCAGGATAGAAAATTTATCCGTTCTGCCATGTGGATTATTATTATGATTATGATTATTATTATTACTATTCTTATTTTTCTCTTTATCTTTTTGACTTTTCTTTGTTCTTCTTTCTTCCTTCCCTTTTTTTGTTTTTTTTATTAATACTTTTTGAAAATGTTTCAAAAATGGCTTTTCTTCGACAAACTATCGTTAAAATTACTGTGAAGAGCTTTGCCTGTGTGTTGAGCTCTTGCTTCTGTAACAGAATGTTTTTAATCCCTTCCTTTAAGTTTGGAAATAATTACAGACCCCCCCGCCCCCCTTTCACTCTATCTCACTGTCATACAATATAAATATATGTTGGTAGACTGCTGTTCTGGTGGTAACTTGTGGCAAATCGCAGCAGGATTTACTTAGTCCATACATAGTATAAGTGAAGTGACATTTTATTTCAGTGTGACATACATTTAATGTCTAGCAGGGATCATATATCCTTTAACTAACCACAGACAATTGTTTGTAAAAAAAGGAGTGTGGCTCTGAGGTCGTTGAAGTGGGCTCCCATGTAAGGGGGAGGGGCGGGGGGAGGGTCCATCCCATGAAAATTGAGAATGTTAGATGTGAAATGGTGCATATTAATTAAGAAGGCTATAAAGTCAATAATTAGTTACACACACAAGGTTGTGCTAATAACTTCTTAATTTCTTGTGTATGGTTGATGAAATTTGGGGCGAGGGTGGCAGGGAAGGGGGGGGGGTTGGCCTTCCCCGGATCCACACCTGTTTGAGCTCTGATTTTATAAGGTCACATTCTGGGTCTTCATAAGGTATAAGGTAGTAAAAATTTTTTTTTTGAACTTGAATCAACATATTTCTCTTCTCGGGTGACCTACTTTTTGTTGTATACAGGACAGTTTGGAAAGGTGTTTGATGCCATAAAAACCGGTAAATGTTGGTAGAACCAATGTTATGAATTCTTGAACTAATTAAATAATAATACAAATTGGGTGTAGTGAAAAAGAAAAGTTGAATTACTTGAAGAAGAGAGATTTTCTGTTGAAGACAAGAAAAGTAATAAGATAAACATCTCTTTCTTATTTTTTTCCTTTCTTGTTTTGTCCATACTTTTGAAATGTTTTTGCAATATTACCCAAAATTGTTGGAAACTGTGCTGATAAAACCCTAGAACATTTGTTTGACCTGACCTGTTTGGTGAGCTTTCACTTAAACAGATTGAGATGGTAGAAGCTACTATGCCTGTCATTTATCAAATAGGGTAAAAAACATGATATGTCAACGATCCCCTCGAGGGGTCATCTCATACGATTTAGGGGCCCACTATTTGGGAATCGGGTAGCAATGCTCATGGTCGGAACCCAAAGAAAGTGACTTGTTATATTATTAGATATTTCTGCTGATGTAAAACAAGTTTCTAATACTTTAATGCAACCCTTTTACTGACAACTAACTCACACCATAGAATAGCTCGCTTGATTTTGGTGTGCCCAATGGTAACAGCGGCAAAGGTCCCTCTGCGGTTCACACAGCAGCAAAAAGAAAAGAAAAAGTTTTTTTTTTTTAAACTGCCAAGTCACCCCTTCAAGCTAAAAGTCTGTCCAAGAAGAATTGGATTTGACTTTAAGCTTACTATAAGGCTTCCTTCGTCCAACTTTGGTTATAAGTGATAATATTTTTTTGCTTTGGCTTTTTACCTAATGACTCTAGCCACAAGTTTTAGTTGATTGATTCAGAGTACCTTATATGCTTTTTGGTTTTGTTTCTGTCAGGGTTACAACCGTTGTTTGTGGGGGACTAAATATATCTATGATATCCTTGCTGAAATTGAAAAATGGTTTAGGGTATAAATTGTGTTTCCCCTGTTGCATCAGGTTTGGATCAAAAGTTGACATAATTTGAGGCCTGATAAAAATTACCTTCCCCCCCCCCACTATTTCTTGTCTGGAAAGTAAGATTTAAGACTTTTTCAAAGTTTTTGTGTGAAATGAAAGTTCTCTCTGACTTCTGTGTGTTTCGTTACTGAAAGTCGTAAAGGCAAAAAGGGATTAAAAGAAAAACGAATTGGGTTGAATGATAAGTATAATATTTGATTCCTAAAACTATGTTCTTTAATCTATGTTAAAGACAAATTTAGTGTTTGTAACTGAAACAACTGGTCATGATGCAGATTGTCTGAAGAAATTGTTACAGTGAACTGAAGGGAGTTCTTCTAATGCACCGTGGCTACACGGTTTGATTGCAGCGCAATTAAAACTATTTCCCCCCCGGTGGGTCACAAAAGCACTATACAGTGAGGGAGATAGGGTTGGATGCAAGCAATGGTTGTAATTAAATCAATTATATTGCCATATATATGGGGCATTGTCTTCCAATTATTGAGGTAGTTTACTACTACTGCCCCCCCCCCACCTCTGTTCCCCCTCCTCCCCCGCCCCTTCCCACCAATGATCGGATGTGAGTTTTGGCTTCTCTTGCTGTTTGACATTCTGTTGAACAAAAATCCCTCTTTTTTTGGGCTCCATATATACTTTTTATTGACATTTTCTGTTTTCCAGAATTTGACTCTCTTTTCCTTTAATTCAATTTCCTTTCTTTGTAAATACTTTGATGATATTCCAAACTGTTGGATCCCTCTCAATACTTCATTGAACAATGTTCATAGTATTCTGTCATCGCTGTAACATGTGTCCCTGTCCTAACTAATAATAGTTTGTCACCTGATTGAATGAGTCGAATGAAACTGTGACTGTGACACAGTTTATGAAAATATCTGATTCCCTGATAGTTTTCATATGTAAAAATTTTAAAACAGGATGAACTTGCTATTTTTAGAACCTGTACATTGGGTTAAAAATATTTAATTGATAATTACAAACCATTCAAGAAGTTTACAACTTAATTCTCCTTTTGTAAATTTTTTTCATTTGCTTCTCATAGACTTAAAAAACATATTTTTACGCTCCCATCTACCTCCGACTATTCTTCTTAGAGTATTAAGAATAGCTCGACTTTTTAATGTTTCAAGCAAAGATACGAACAATTGTCACTTTAGGATTAAAAAGGCTGAGATAAGCAGCATTCACTGGCCAGGACTGTACCAGGACTGTACCAGGACTACTAGATTCTTCTGAAGCATCTTGTGTCAGATTTAAGAATAATATCGTAAACCTTGTTTTACTTCTGACAAGGAGAGAAAGAAAGAGAAAGATAGGAAAATGATGCTTATCCTTTTGTCGATTTTTATCAGGTATCGGGCATACGGGAAAGGTTTAAGTTAGCAAAGATTGCTGGCCTAGATTTTACAAAAAGATTTTACAAAAAGAAAAGGATCAGATAAGTTTTGTTTTTTATTCCTCTCACTTTCTTTTCCCGACAGCTTTTGTTAATAACTGAACTGCTTCTGTTGAGAATTCCTACCACATAACTTAGACAAGAGAAAAATGAAGATTTTTTTTTTTTGAAGCTACTAACATTTGAGGGGAAAGACCAAGTACAAGTTAATAGGGCCTGTGTGCAGGACAGGGCAAAGAGCAAAATACCTATGCATTTTGGAAAATGTTGGTTTTTGGTCTCGACTCAAAAGCCAGGTTTTTACTAATAGGGGTGGGGGGGGGTGGGGGAGGAGCATTGATCCGCTGGTCAAAGCCTTTTTTTTTTTTTGCCACTTTCTCAATTTTCTCATGTAATGTTTGTAAAAAAATGTATTGGTTTTTTTTTAAGCTAAAGGATTATGAAGAAGGAGGGAAATATGTAAGAATATCCAAGGAGCAGCTCTGTTATGTTTTGAATATTTACAATCTATTTATACATAAATATGATATATATTGCAAAGCGAGCTATTTACAAAGATTGAGGGCAAGGGAGAGTATTCTTGTAGAGTTTGTAGTGATTTTTACACAAATGTTTGGAAAGGGACTCGTTCAGTACGTGTTGAAATGATTGATAAATGCAGCTGTCAGACATTAGATATGGCTAAGAGATATTAAACACCATAACAAAAAATTATTCTTTTTATCAAAGCACATGAATATTGCACAGATCGTGAAATTGGTATAGAGCGATATTTTAAAAGATATGTAAAAAAAAAATATATTAAAAAAAATAAAAAATATGTTGCAAAAATTAAGAGAAAAAAAATAATATTAATAACATGACTCAAAGACACAAATTTTTATCACTTTTTCTATTGAAAACTACACTGAAATATTTTCCCTTTGTAAGGGGAATATTCGTTTTTTTTTTTTTGATTTTTGTAAAGATGACATTTTTAAATTTGTTGCCGTCATTTGCTTTTTTGTTCTCACTTTTATTTTATGAAGTTCTGATAAACATGGTTCCTATTTGATTTTCAGAAGCAGACCTGTTGGATATTTCATGATAGATAGGGTAGCTAATGTTGGGGTAGGGTGAGGGTGGGAGGGGGAAGGAGATTGCAAAACACAACACAACACAACTTCAACAATTTTTGGGTTCCTGGTTGCTGCCACCCCGCATTTTTTTTGTACCACCCATTAATGATAATAAGAATAAATAAGGAACAAATTAGAAATAGTAAGGAACAATTTCCAAGATTATATGATTCGATTAAATCATTTTTAAGTGATTAACAGGTTAATCCTCCATCCAGTTCCATTTTTGCTGGATCTTTTACTAACGCTAGTTTTTTTTTTTTTAATACCATTTTCATTCAATTATTAGGTGTTATATTACAGACTCTTTGTGATAATTTTTTTTTCTTCCTTTTTCATAGAGATATATCACGTATTTCATAAAACCACATCCAAAAACTTTGAAGACTTTGTAAAAGTGTGTCACATTGTAATTTGTCGGTAGCCACACACCCAAACTTATCATTTTATTTCATCTGCTAGGAAACTTCCTTCTTTCTTTCTTAATTTTCCTTCTTTTTTTTTTGAATTTTTTTATTGTTACTGTCAAAATTATCATCCTTTGTTGTTTATCTGCATCAGCAATGTTTTTAGGGGATATGGGGAAACCTGCTTGAACTAAGATGGTTGTTAATAAAGAACAAGTTTACAAAACTTGACATTAAAATGGTTCATTTCTTTTATTCGAATCTCATGAGTGTATTTTTCCACAATGTTCACCACGGAAGGCAGTTTTATTGACAGTTGTATAATTATTATAATTATCATTTAGTAGACAATGATATTGATCTATTGGTGGTTTTACTGTTAGGCGACCTGACACCCCCCCCCCCTCCCCCTCCTTGGACAAAATACTTGCTTCTGGAGTAGATGTTCTTAACTTGTGCATCCTTGAAATATTGAGCCAACAAAACAACGCGAGGCCCTCAACACTCTCGCTTATTAACGGACACTTGTAGTACGTAAACTTTTACCCTTAGAAGTTAACATCAGTATCATTTACGTGAATTCCTGCAAAACAGTAAGGTTGCCTGATTCTAAAACCCAGGCTTTAGTGAATAGATCAAGGATGCTTTGCTGGGTCAATTGTTTTGCTAGGATCCTGCAACAGTTCCTCTATACAGCAGTGATTCTTCAATTGTTTTCCACTTCTCATATCCCTAGGCAACCAAAAAGACAAAAACTTCACCAGCTATGGTGGGGTCTGCACATTAGGGGGCCCCCGGGTGTGGTCCAAGAATGCAAAGCCTGTGAAAGCCCATGGACTTTGGTGGTATGTAGTAGGGTCAGGAGAGACTGCTTTAAATGGTGCACAACAGTACCCGATATTACATAAAACAAAGTGTTAGGTTTCAAACAGTAAACAATTTGTAGATGTTTTGCCTATGTTGAGGCACTTGGATATGCGTATGGACTTTTTTCAATGGTTGCTCCAGCTTGTGACAAATTCTGTTGGAATCGGTAGTTAAATATAGAAATGGTGAGGGTAGCACTTATCAGGAGTTTGTTTATACCTACAGATTTGCTCCACCCTCTCCCCCCTCCCTGGAGTCCTGCCTGGCATCCCCAGGGGGTGCATGAACCCCAAGTTAAGGAACCGCTGCTCTAAGATTTTTAATATTGGTAAAGACTGAGCATTGATTATGTTGAATATTATTCAATGTAACCAATATTTCCAGTGTTTGAGAGGCAATCCTCTGATCGCCAAAATCATCTCCAAAATATCCTTTTTTTGTTGTCTATTTGGGTATAAGTAACATTTGGAGAGATTTAACAACATATTGCAAGATGTCATTTTCAAGTAGTTATTATTCAAATTAGTACACATATTTATATTACTTGGTTGTAACATGTCAAACTTAAAGGATACAACTGTTCATGACTTAATTAGCTCGAGTTGTCCGAGGAAGAAAAAGAAAACAAAAACACAGCCATGGATAATGTCATGATTATTTTTTTTTTAAGAATATGGATTAAAACGTAAAAATTAGTCAATCTAACAGACTGGAATACAGAGGAAATGGTTTAGGTGGGCTTTGAACCACAAACTTGTCTTACATAAACACATCTTTCTTCCTTTTTATTATTATTAAGAAACATCTGACAAGATGAGAGCATGGACACAAAAAATGTCATTCAACCAAATTGGTTCAAATCCCAATCTAGGTGGGATTGTAACAATTCCATTGAAAAGAACAAATACTACACATGAGCTTGACCAAGAGGTAGGCAAGGCATTCATTGATTCAAGGATCTTTCAAGTGACAATCAGAACCATCCAACAAAGTGGAAATTTGAATTTTTCCTTCATATAATGATATCATTTCTTAGAAAATCATGGACTAGCAAAGATAAAGAATATTTCAGTCACTGCATTGAATGTGAATGATCTGATTTGTATTCGTCTCTAGCTTGGCAGGCTTTTCAATACACAATGCCATTTATGTTGCCATGGTAATGACATTCAAATCAAAATAGTCGATATGTTAAGCCTGTTGTACTTAAAACTACCGTACCATGAAAGGTACGGTATTGGTCAACTTCATTTTGAGGATATGAATATTCAACACACAACATTAAACTTCAAATAGATTTTTACTTTCTTGGTAGTTTTCCTTTCAGCTTACTTGAATGAGCTCCTTTTAAAGCAATTGCTTCCCACAATAATCATTACAATGCAATTCAAGTCGATTCATTCCTTAAGTATTAAGTTACAAGTATTGTTCCCTACAAATGCTATCATAAAATATGAAATCACTTGTTAGTTATAGCTTCATCATTGTTCAGAACATATTTATCTTGCTTTGACTACTATGTATGCATATACAGTTAGGCTTTAAGAATATCAGCTGTGCTTGTGTGGTAGGCTATGAGTTCATCCAGACTAATACAACTGACCTTTTCAAAGGTTGAGTAATCGTTGAAACACAAATGTAACTATTGCCGATATACTTTGGGCGAAAATAACTGTGCAACGGTTATTTTCCAAACACAACCAGCAGCTTTCAACATTTAGATGTACTCCAAAACTAGTAACTTGAGTGTGCATGGCAAGTAACAATTGTATATAGTATCAATGAGAATGAATCCTGGACCTAATGTTAGCCCATGTAACAAGATCACTTTCAATGCATCCAATCAAAACTCAATTTCCCTTTCAGTACCATCATTTTGAACTGACTATTTTCCCAAGCAACATGGTCTCCTCAATCCATCAATTTCCATAGCAACATTGTCACTTAAAACTGACAATTTAAAAGCAACATGAACACTTGTAAATGCCATTTTCATAGCAACATGGTTACTTAAGATTGACAATTTACAAAAACAGGAACACTTTTGAATGCAATTCAGAGGGGTAAGAGTGGGGTGAGGGTTAAGGGATAAGAGTGAGGAAGAGATAAGAGTTGGGAAGGGGTAAGAGGGATAGAAGAGAGTGGTATCGATGTCTGTAGTCTGCTGTAACCTCTCTGAATGACTTTTTACCAAATGCTATACCAGCATTCATTTGATATTCTGCCATTCTTGATCAGAAATCACAAACTTTGATTCATCGATAACACTGCAAGATGAAAAGAAATACGTCTATAGCAGAGACTTGAAAGCTATTTTATTAATTTTTTATTGGAGATATATTTTTGGACAGGGACAGACACTTTCCAAACCGTACAATCTTAGACACCACACATGTCGGATGAATACGACAAAAACAGAACAACCAAAATTCCCTCTCAAAATACAAAAAAACAAAATATAAGACATGGCTATTAATTGGGTAAAAACTAGCTTTTGAACGGAAAGAAAAAAATCAAAGTGTTGGCTTTTTTATTTTCTACAAGGTTTGTGAGCTACTTTGCTAGGCATTGCAATCGTTTGAATTTTTTTTTATTTTTCCCCTTTCAAGGAGCACACTAGCTAGGATAAAAGCTTTTCTCCCTTTCAAAACAATCTGTCTGTCCCCTTCCTCGGATTCCTTGTTTTCATTTTTTTATATCGTTTAAAATTGGAAGTTGCTGACAGCTGAGAGAGATCTCCTTCATTAACCATCTTTATAATCCCACTGGTCTTTCTCGTAACCTTCATAAACGTGCTCCATGAGAACTTTTCTTCTCCCTTCGCAGTATCTGAGAAAACAAGAGTAAAATTAAGTGACATGGCCGGTCGTGAAAATGGGATAGATTGAGGCTTGCACGGTAAACCGGTTTTAGTACCGAAACTGTTTTTTTCGGACCGAATTTCGGTACTATTTTTTATTTTAAGAAAACCGAAAAAAACCTAAATGTGAATTGCAAATACTGGAAAAACAAAGTTTGTTGACTTTGGTTTCTCCTATTTACTGTTCTTTTTGCAAAATGAAAGTAAATTGCAACAAGAGAAAGCTTTTCTGATAGACGACATTGTCAGCTACGATCGGCACACGCCATAACCAGTGCTTGAGGGTGGATAGCTAGGCCTAACATTACGCAATGCAGCCCTTACGTGTACGTGATGTTAAAACTTTAAGAAAAAAAATTCACTAACACATTTCTTTTCGACATATTTACTTCAGTTTAGTTAACGTGGGTTATAAAATGAAGGCAGTGACATTTCTTGAATTTATTCTTCTTATTTTAAACAATTTACTGCGAACGAACAGACTTGAACCCGCTGTTGGTAAAGCTTCAAAAATATGCATCTTAGCGATCGAGAGTTGGATGTTTTCAATGCAATTCGGGAGGGGGAACAACCGGTTTTTGAGCCAGATTCGGTTTTGCTCGAGAAAAACCAGTTGTAAGTTTTCACGAAACCGTGCAAGCTTAGATAGATTGATTGAAATTAAAACTAAGGGCTGGATAGCTCAGTTGGTCAGAGGTCACAGGTTGGAATGCCATTTTCCAAACAAAAAGTTTGTTCACAATTTCCCATTGCTATTCCCCCCCAACTCTTAGAAATGAATTGTTTACAAGACAAATCAACACTAAAGAACATGGATGCAAATATTTGAGAGAATTACTGTTTCCTAAAAGCTACGTGTATAAACTGTTTATTCATTCCCCCTCCAGTTGTGTTAAGAGAGATGTTGCTTTGCTAAACACATTTAACTTGTAACAATTTGACTATCTAGATTCAAAGTACAATTTTTGTTGTTGTTGTTTTCACAAAAAGACTGTCACACACACGCACACGCATGCTCATATCCTTTTATCTAACTAAAGAGTGTGTGTATTTTTGGAATACTTTAAATAATTGAAAGGACAGGAAACCCGTGGTTCTTGCAAGGTTTCTAATGACGATATCACGTTCCAGTAAAATTTCTCCACCCTTACTGTCTGTACGGTGCCCTTTCTCAAACACACGTCATATTCAAGGCTGTATTTAAAGAAACCTTTTGGAAATTGTTTGTTAAGCTGCTTAATTTCTTTGCAACGTGACTTTATAAGAAATTTTAATTCTAATTATATGCATTCAATCGTAATCATCAACTCATGAAAAATCTATCCTCTGTGGCCTAAATCCCTGGTATTCAAAGTAGGGGGTTGTGACCCTTCAAAGGGTCACCAAAAATTGTTCGGAGGGTTGTCAACAAAAAACAAAGAAAAATTGGAAAGAAAAAAGAGATTGACTATATTTTGTGGAAACAAAAAGTGAAAAAAAATCTTGAACATAAATTGCTGAAATAAAGTAGCAACATATTACACCATTTTGCAACTAAGCATCCTTAATGACTATCTCAAAGCCTACAAGTTTGAATACCAGGGGCCTTAAAGAATTTCTCTTACAGACTGATGGTATAATCATATTGAGTGTATTTTAATCATAGGACTGAAACAATAATTTTCAGGTATTTGTATGCGTATAAACGGTGAGGCAATTTTCATTAATTAGGTCAAATGGAGCAAAAACAAAAGGGCAGTGGCATTAAAAATAGAATCTGGGAGCCTTGGCCAGTTCAATTAATGTCGGTTTCACATCCAGGTGAGAAAATCCACTTTCCCATCCGAAATAGTCCTCCAAAGTGGAGAAAGAATTCCAAATATGGGCGGCAACTGTAAATTGGGAGTCACCTGATGTGAAGTGTAAGCAACAAGCCATTCGTCCTCTCTGACTGGCGTAAGTGGCTGCTTAGCCTGATACAATAATCAACCCCACCTAGCTGTTTTATACATATCACTCACACCTCCAACCCCCCCCCCCCCATGGGCTGGTACATGTTTCTGATTTCTCATTGCTCAAAATATTTATGATTATTCAGCTGTCTTGTCATAGCGCCCGAAAAATAAATAGTATTAAACAGAATCGATCGATTCATCCATTTTTTAATAAAATCATATTTCATTTGTGTGTGAGAAATGAAAAAAACGTTCTTTAGAAGCACCAACCTTGATTTATCTTGGACTTTCTGTTTAATATCTGCTATTGAATCTCTTGTGATGTCTCTTTCTAAGTACTCCGAAAGAATCTCAGTTGCATTTTCAAGGTCCTTTTGATTTTCCTGAAGGAAACCGGAAAACAACATTTGACAAATTAATCACGTGACACGGAAAAATTGCCAATCACTCAGATCATGGATGCCTAAATTCTCAAGAAAAGAAATTTTCGCAAATGTTATATCAAAGATCATATCATCCAAATGGGGGACATTTTTTTTTTTTCATCACTGTAAATTTACAAAGGTTTCAACGATTAAGTAGAAACTACTGTATAATTCACATTTTCTCTTCTAAGGTAAACTGGAAGACTGAAATTTTGACATGTCATTTCAGATCCTAGTTCCAAATCCTGCTTTTAAGCTTTCAACAGCAGAAAACAGGTAAAAACTCAATAAATCAATAAATCAAAGGAGCCAACGATGGTAATAAGGAAAATGATCCGAATAGTTCCACCACAGTAGTCACAGTCTATGCAATGGCTACTTGAAAGCAAAAAATATTAAAAATATAAAAAAATATTATGCAAATAAAGGTATTATTACATTATTATTACATCATTAGGGATAAACAAATAGACAAGTTCATTCAAGTAAACAAATCTACAAAAAAAGCAGATTTCATTAATAATTGGATAAGGCCCATGAGGGTGGTGAACTGTTAAAATGAATTGGTTTTGTGGGTGGGGTCAAACAGATTTGTTTGGAAACAAAGTTTTAAAACAGTTTCAGGCTGCACCTTCTTTCATAACTAACAATATCTTAAAAACTTTTCAAAGATGATACCTTCATTATGAATATTTTGTTACATCAGTAAAAAAATAAAAAGTAAAAAAAAATAAAAAAATACCTACCTCAAAAATCTGGGATTGGTTATTCTTGTCCAGGTAGAAGGCGAAGACGTAGGTATACATTAGGGTACTCCGACATTGGCAGAGGACGTCCACAGCCTTCTTAAGAAACTGAACCTCAATCCAGGACATGTTGTGCTGTTGCATCTCTTCCATTTTACGTTTTATTTGTGTGTACAGCTACAGAGAAAGGCATTTTATAGATTTTATAGAATTGGGGTGAAATATGTTTGCTATATAATATTTTCTTATTTTCCACGAGAGACCGACTGCCGTTTTCATTCTCTCAGAGAGAGGTTACTACGAGTGAAGACCAAATTCAATCGACAGAAATAGTGAAGTCTTTATTCATCCAATCATGGTAAGGCAAAGTTGATGTATTTATACTTTTCTAGACAATTACACTTTTTGAACACGGTCAGATTTCAGACCCTAGATTTCTCAAATTTTTCAATCGTGTATTGTCGGGAAAGATAAACGGATTAGTAAACAAAACATGTGGCTTTTCAATATCTGCGTCAGTTTGATGCATTACATCATTTTGGGCACAGAATAATTCCATTGTATTTTTAACACAGTGTGATTTAATGCATATGATATGGATTTAAACTAAATTTGTAGATTGTTGAAATGGAGCAGAAGTTGTCATTGTCAACTATCTATTACGTCGTAAAAGCAGAGTTTTGCATTTCATCTGCAATTTCATGGAGTCAAGCATGAACTATTCAAAATTAGATTGTACCTAAAGGATCACACTCAATCAACCAACTAGATTTTACTCACCAAGTGATTGTAAAACCGGCGAGAGGATTTACAAATTTTAATCAGTCAATTATTTCGTCAATCAGACACATTTTTCATATCATTATTAATCCCACGCCAAGAGGATAATGCAGAAATTCCAAATTGTTTGTACTTTTTCCTCCTTTTTGGAAATGAACTGCATTTTGTTGGGATTACGGTATCTCATAGCATCAATTAATTTATTATAAAGATTAAGTATTAAAGAAAAGCTGTTTTGAAAGCTAATAAGCAGTCCATTCGACCTTTGCAGTGGGGAAGAAGTAATTATTAATATTCTTTGTAGTGAACCATATACTAGTTTACGTGAGAGAATCCAATATTTGGTGGAAGTTGCTTCATTTTTTCCCTCCTTCCCTTATATCTCCTCTGATATTTTCTAATATTTCTATATATTCTACTATTTTCGCATATCTACTCTAATAATTTCTAATTATCTAATATAGTTTTCTCAAGTCAAGGATTGACGACAATTGGCAAATCTAACAAACAGGATTTTTATAATGATTTAATCCTTCATAATAAATTGTTTCGATAGCTACAAGAGAGACAAATGGAATGTATTGACGTACCTTGTGCTCGAATCGTAGGCTCTGCATATGGTTCATGTATCGATTACAGTAAAACAGATACCGCTGCAACCTTGCTCTTGATCTCTGCAAAAAAAAAAAACCAACTCCATGAGAATCAATCAATCAATGAATTCTATGAGAATCAATCAATCAATCAATTCCATTTGAATCAATCGATCAATCAATTCCATGTGAATCAATCAATTCCATGTAAATCAATCAATCAATTCCATATGAATCAATCAATTCCATGTGAATCAATCAATCAATTCCATGAGAATCAATCAATCAAACAAATTCCATGAGAATCAATCAATCAATTCCATGTGAATCAATCAATCAATTCCATGTGAATCCATCAATCAATTCCATGTGAATCAATCAATTCCATGTGAATCAATCAACTCCATGAGAATCAATCAATCAATTCCATGTGAATCAATCAATCAATTCCATGTGAATCAATCAATCAATTCCATGTGAATCAATCGATCAATCAATCTCCTGTGAATCAATCGATCAATCAATTCCATGAGAATCAATCAATCAATCAATCAATTCCATGTGAATCCAGGAGAATTATTATGATGGAGGGTTGTGTGTACTAACCACTGGATATAGCATCCAGGCCATGACAGGATAAGTTTCTAAGAATTTTTGGCAGATTTTCATGGTTAATCTTTCAAAGAAACTCTGATGCAATTTTTTTACTTTTGCGGGGTGATTTTGATACATTTTTAACCCATGCACCATGTTAGGTCATCAACACATTTTTTTATTTCCCAAAATATATTTATGACATTGTGTTGGCTTCTCCCAAGTGAAGAGATACACCAACCCTGCTGTGTTACTTTTACAAACTGAATTGAATTTTCTAACTTATTACTAATATCTATCTATGTTTCTCTTTGTATAAATCTAGACAACTGTAGCTAGGCCTGAAGGAAGGTCAGATATGATTTAGTCGCTATGTGAGTTTTTAAGCAGCTTTCGATTGTATTAACGAGCAGTCGAAAACCATATACTCTCAGTAATGAAAAAGACAACAACAAAAAACAGAGAACAACAAAGGATATTTTCATATCTTGGTCATCAACTATAATCACAGGATAAGAAAGAAAAATTCAGTAAATATTATCTGAACAATGGAACACGCCTCTGGTCATAATCTGTGCTATATCAACGGTTGAACTTTCACCTTTTACTTTTTATGACCTTAAACCTGTAGTTTTGGTAGTTTTGTATCAAAAAAAACTTCATACATCAGATTAAGCCTAAGGCTGATCTTTAATGATCTTTAACGATAATCAAAGAGTTGGATGACTGCGTTGATGGGTATCTTTTGTTTTTTAAATACGTCCTTTGACCTTTTAAATACGTCCTTTGACCTTTATTTCAAACACCCACCGATTGATCGTCTCTGGCCCGTTTGGCTTCATCCTCGTCGTATCTATTGCAATTGTACCTGAGGAACAAAAATAGAGCGGAGAAAAATTGAAAGGGAGATTAAGGGATTTACTCTGTGCTAAAGAATCAAGAAACACGACGACTACTGTATCGAGAATGTCAAAACAAACGACATGTTGTTCTATATTACAATGATGGATAACTTTTGCAGGAGGAGTGAAATCATTGAGTTGATCTCCAAGGGACTTCATTATCTCTGATCTTCATATATAGGATTATAAAAAACAAATATTCAGATATTAGCCAAATTAAAAAAGATAAAAATTGGAAAACGAGGAGATGAGAACCTCAAAATGTACATGTAATAGTGGTAATCAATTATCAATTTTCTGAAAACTTCATTTGGAATAAACATACTGTAGACTAATGAATTTTTAAATGGTTTATAATTCTAAATTCTGAGACAGTTGCTCTGTTGTTTGGATTAAGTGGATTTCCTTCCTCGCGATCGTAACTGTATCATTCCCTATCCAGCATTTATCACTACAACATCATCTGATCAAATTAGAATTTCTGAATATGCAACTAAAATCCACAGACACAATTTCATCTTTTGAGTATGGAAATTTATGGCTGAATTCACCAGTACTGTACATCAAAACATTCAAGTAAGTTATATCCCCTAATGTCTTGTGAACACCCTTCCAACACAAAGCATAGTTCACTTTCTTTCAAAGTCTGCAAACGAAACTCAAGTAGCTGGAAGCAAACCCCTATCTCACCCCCCCCCCCCTCACTGTCCCTATAGACCCCACCATAGATCAATCATCCTCACTCTTTCAGTCACTTTCTGTCACTATCCAGGTCATCTACAGAATGGACTCATGAATATGCAAAGGACTTCAGATCAACTATTCTTCTTATACAACTCTACTTCAATGCCTCTGGCTATGTGTGTATGATACATCACACATTTAACATCTTAACTGCTGCTTTTCTTTATTGTCTACATGAGGTTGTCATGGTGATACATCTTATAAACTGTGTCTGAAACTTACCAAGATGATCCATGAGGCTCCCATGGTCCTAGACACACCCAACAAAAGTCAGCCTGCAACCGAAGATAGAAATGATACGGCATGAAAAAACGAGGCTAAAACTATTGGGAGACTGCTCAATGAAACATAAAGCCCTCCCATATTAAAATATAACACCCTCCCACATTAACATAACACCCTCCCATATTAACATAACACCCTCCCACATTAACACTATAACACCCTCCCACATTAACTCTATCACACCCTCCTACATCAACATAACACCCTTCACATTAACATAACATCCTCCCACATTAACATAACACCCTCCTACATTAACATAACACCCTCCCACATTAACATAACACCCTCCCACATTAACATAACACCCTCCTACATTAACATAACACCCTCCACATTAACATAACACCCTCCCACATTAACATAACAACCTCCCACATTAACATAACAACCTCCCACATTAACATAACACCCTCCCACATTACTCCTGCTTCACCCTCCTCCATTCAAAATCTACTCTTGTAGAAATTCGTTGATAAGAAAGCAAAAAGCCTAATGAAAGCAGCTTTTAAAGTCTGGTCTGCAACTTTACCAAACCTACAGATGACTATTTAAACTAATATAGCAATAGGTCAAACCAACTCATGCCAGTAGCTTTTTAATCAACAAGGGAACTTTACTAAGAGCTGTAGCAGTGGTTCTATTCGAAAATGACATTTTCTTGCCCTGACACTTTGTGTACTGTATCTATCTCAGCGTCAATCGCACACAAAGGGCAAATCAGACACTGTCAGAAATATAGGCAAAATCCATCAATATTTTGAAACAAGCCTCAACTAGTCAAGCTCAGTGGTGTGAAAATTTAGAATAAATTTTTCTTCACCCGATATTTCCCAGGTCTTTTCATTTTGCCCTAAGCCCAGAGGCTGTCCCCCCCCCCTTTGATGACCCCCAACCCCACCTCTCAAGTACGGCACTGTGATGCAAGTTTATTATCAAAGTAATTAACAAAATTATCAAATCAAAACAAAAGCCTGCTTTCATACTGCACCAGAAACAATAAGAGTTTTTGGCATCCCCAAGTGACTAGCTATTTAAATTAAAATTAGATACTAGTAGACACTTACTGATTTATGTCAAGGATCTCTTGCATAGTAACAGTATTTTGGGGTGGATAAAAACAGATTTTCCATAAATATATCTCATGTTTCTATCGTCTGTTAATCCTGGGGATTTTACCTGCCACAGCGGTAAGTATTCATTAGGGTAAGTGTGACCTATATGGATTGTTTCTATCTCGGGGGCAAAAGAATGAATTACATATGATGCGACCTTTTAACGGAGGCACGTGTGGTTTCACGCGACAGAATCAACCTTCGACTGATATTTAAAAACAGAGTTATTTATAATACACTCCAGTTACGTCACAGAGTTCTTTACACAAACAACTTAGTTTTTGACTTTTTACAGCTACCAAAAAATTTACAGCCGTTTGGCTTGTGTTAGTGCGCCCTCATATCTGCTACAACAAAAGCGAACATGCATATGCATAAGTATTTACTGTTGTACAGCCAATCCTCACGTGACAGTATTTCTCAAGAGAACCGTTTTGTACACAGTTTAATATGTCGAGCAATGTCATCATGAATGATATAGCCCAATGAATGACGTATCTTGTGGACCGGGAATACCCTATGGTTAGTGTTGACCCCTAGGGTTAACCCTAACCCAAGAAATACTGCATCACATGTAGTATCATACAATACTGTACTTCTTGAGGCAATGCAACTTGCCACATTAGAACTTGTCTTGAGAGATGAAAAAAAAACTTGGTGTGTTGTAACCATGTTAGCTTGCTATTAGTCAATTGTCAGTTTTTACATATAACCCAGACATATGAAAACAACAGGTGTACCCAGACCAAACCTAATTTTATATGTAGGAGTCATTAGCACAGACCTGATAGCACGCTAAGAATTGCTCAAAGTTTTTTTTAAAGTTGGAGGTTCTGACAAATTATTCGTAAAATATCCAGGGGTGTTAAATGAAGATGATTAAATGGGTTTATCGAGAAAGAAACATTACGAGCAAAATAGAACCACATGGTCAGAGTCGCATGAATGAGTTTTACTATGTACATGTGTGACCATTATTTAACTTCTAGCATATTTAAGGCCAATACTGTTAACAGATAAGACCACAGGGTGAGAATTTGGTTAACAACATTTGACTAGGCTATCTTTAAAGTAGCATCTCATTTGGACAAAGCAATGCTTCATAGTTTTTATCAGGGCGATGGAAGAGGGTTCGGGTGTTGGGGGGGGGGACTTGAAGGGTAGTGGGACATGTCACATTTATTTGGAGGGGAGAACCACAAATGTTACCTCCAAAATAATTATACTTTGTGATATTCCGTACCACAAATTTCAGTATTTGAATATTTTCCAACAAAAGGGCATGATATCATTACATTATTCCCTTACTGTAATTTAATTACCCACAAAAAAAACAAAAATTGTCCTGTCCCCCCTTCCCCCACAATAGTCACCCCTCGTTCTCATAACAAATACATCCCACTCTTTCACCTTAAACCAAAGTAAACACCTGGACAGGATAAATTACCTTGCAACTTTGATTTCGGCAAATCATGTGATTACACCCTCCGTCTTTCTCTATAGTAACATGGCACTTGGGACACTCCTTAGTATTAGCTGCGATCCAATTAGAAGTCTCGCTATCGTCGTCACACTTTTTGATCCACAACTTCAGCCACTGGTGAGTGAAAAAAAAGTAGATGACCCCGAATGAAAGATATAATAATCAAAGATATACTATTATTTTCCAGGTTAGACTTCTACTATTTATTAATTTTAAACAACCATTAGTGGTCAGCCTCCAACGATAGTTTCTTTTCATCAGTTACTATAGAACAAAATTATTTTGGTATCCATATTGATTACCTCAAATGTTCTAGTAAAAATATTTTGTTTTTGGCTGTTTTCTCCAGCAACACGGTAACATTCCCCCCCCCCCTTTCCCTCATTGTTCTTCTCATTTATCAATTATGACCACCGACTCTCCACTATAACAACCACCTCCTCCCATCCCCCATTTAACACTACAGTTGCCCTTCTCATACACTCCCCAATGACTATCAGTCCATCCCCCACCCCCCCCCCACCCCCAGTCAAAATGTTCTTGTGATAGCAACGGTAATAAGGATGTGCATACATTTCTCAAATGAGATGAAGTTAGCCAAAAAGTCATTGAAATCAGGTTTTTTCTTTTTTTTACATTTGATCGGTATTTTTTGTAAATATTGTTTGACCAGGCTCTGGCCAAATTTTATTGGTAACAAGGTTATTAAAGCTGATATCATTTCCTGGGAACTTTACTTTATTTTTTTTCTTCATGTTTTTGCTTTTCCAAAAACCGTCAATTTGCAATTTACTTGCAATAACAGTCACCTCCAGAAAGTTTGCAGCGAGTTCATTTGTCAACAAAATTAGCCATATTCTTATTTTTATTACTATCAAAAAATACCATGTAGTCGAAAAAACAAAAACATATTTTATATATATATATATATTTTTTATTACTAAGAAAACATATCATATCATATTACTAAGAAAACATATCACATATATAGTCAAAAGAACAAAAACATATTTCATATGTATTTCTTTTAATAGATTCTTGTGGTGAAAGTTTCAACGGGTACCTTAATAAAATTTATAATAGTAGATAAACAGGGCAGAAGAAACCAAACTATAAAATATAAATCATTTTCCAGTTTATATTTAATACTTAACATCTAATATTGCCGTTCATGGAAGAGAAATGTTAACAGGAAAAACTTTTTAGTACTGGAGGATTATTTCTCGGAATAAATTTACAATAAAAAACGACAGAATTTTTACAAATCTTACAAAGGAATTGACAGCCATTGGTGCCTAGAGAAGTGACATCAGGACTAACTTTATTTACATTAGCTAAGAAACTTTTCAGCATTGCTTTTTTGGTAAATCGGACAAAGTAAAACAGAATCGGGCCTATACGGCATTTTAACAACAATTGAATGTTCTTCATTTCTGACTGTTTACGTAACAAACTCACCTTGCACTGTACAGGGTCGTGCCAATTTTCACCGCACTTGAAGCTGCAAATGACCAACAACAACAAAAATTAGAATTAAAATAATGAAGCAGATGAGAAAAAGATGTTATGAAATACTGAAAGGGATTGTTAATAACCGACTATCTATGATGCATATATATAGAAAAAAATGCTACTTCTATTTCATTAATTATTACCCATTTAAAGACACTTTTTTATAAAAATACTGGATATCCTTCAATATTAATAGCTGGATAACCGTTCATCACTATCTCTTGTAATGGGTGGACATTTACTGCCCTACTCCCTGTCATAAAATTATCCCTAAAACGCCCCTCTCACGATACCCAATCTAGAGTCGCAATAGAGTTTGAGACATCGTATAGAGAAATAACCATACACACAGATGCTAATACTAATTACACTACTTGAAAGCCTCTCGTATATTAAAAATTCATATCTATATATTCCAAGAAGTTATTGACATTTTGACAGTATGGATGTCTGTAATTAAATCTGCTCTTATATCTTGTTTCTCATTAGCCTATAGCAATTAAGGTAAGAGGCAAATTTCCTGTTGTTGTCAATTGTTGAGTAATCGACCGCACTAAAGATTGTACTCTCCATTAGAGCGAGACGAACGTCAATCTGGTGAAGACGGCTGGACTAGATGATGTCATGAGAGAGTAAAGGCTTACCAGCAGATGTGGGTACACAGACAACGGACTGGTTTGGCTTCAAGGTGACTAGCTTTGATGGCGTTGGGACAGTCCGGAGCGGGGCACCATCTCATGAGACGGTTACATTCTACAAAACTATTCGTTATTAGATGCTGGTATTTCAGTTTGACTTTATCCCTAACGAGTCCCCTGGAAAATGGGCAACAGAAGAAATATTATAAATAAGGGCATGTGGATACTGGAAGAAAATGAATTATATCTTGATATAGGAGGACAAATTTTGATGGAGAAGAGGAAGTTAAGGTGGGGTGGATTAGGGGCAAGAGAAATGGAGGTTGGGGGAGAGGAGGGACAGAACCATGACATGATCAACGATACCAATGTGGAACGTTTTTGTGTATTTGGCAACGGCATGTTCTGGCAAGAAATAATCGTACTTGTAGCTGTTACAAGCATTTTCAAGTTGTTAAGTGAATTAGCTGCCACAAATCAAATCTTATGAAGTTAGTTTTTTCAAAACCAGGACTACTTTTTACTCAGTAGTACATTAGTATTCCAAATGTCTTTGATATGAATGTATTTCCAGGCTGTCGTTAATAGTTTGCATGCAATGTGATCAAGGCTCAAGTGATCGAGGGATCAAGTATCAAGGGATCAAGGATCAGAAGCTGCTTTTCCATCCATTTTTTTTTTTTTTTTGAATACTGATGTGTTCACAGTGAAAGGACTTGGGACCCCTCCAGGCAATGGTAACAGACACAATTAATTTGTATTTTTGAACAATGGCCCCCACCACCCCACCCCCCACCTATTGGCAATGCAAGCTTGAACTAGCTGCTGAAAATCTCTATGCTGACTTTTAAGAATCAAATGCAACTTCCTTGATGTGCTTTGGGATCGCATAACTTGAAATTATTCATGAAAGGGAATGAATATTATTTTTTTAAAGATTTTTCTTCAGATTCTAACAATGAACTGAAAATATCGGGAGGTTCTCTTTGTTGTCCCCCAGGTTACAATATAATGCAGGGACTGTATGCTGATATATGTCCCCACTCCTTGTCTTAACAATACCCTGTACAGGTGTTGAGATATATATGCAAAAGAAACAGTCTGTATGAGTCATATTACCCCTAGGAACACAAAGACCAAAGAAACTTTGATGCCAGTCTGTAACATAATCAAAACTGTTATTTCAAAATCTTCTTTTGAAGATAAAATGCACTAATTTTTTAGTCATTTACATGTCAGCTGATTGGGATTGTACTGTAGTAATAAGACCAATGAGATTCATTCAGACCTTCTTGGTCGAGATTTCCACAGCACATTAAGGATTTTAATCAAATGACAATAGATCTACTCAATCGTGTACTCACATGACAAAACTATCGTCAACCAGGATGTCACATTTATGAGCCGGACAGGATATCGTCTGTAATTATCAAATTTAAATACAAAAGGGGAAAATTAATCAGTTAGCTCTCTGAAATTAGGAATTAAAGTGACAATTCTCACAGCAGCTCAGGATTCATCCCTAGTTGCAACAATTTTTTTTATCAAGTTTACAGACTGTCAAAAAAAAATAATATGATAGCAGTTGACCAGCGTATGACACCCTCTGATGGATTATTGGTTTTATCTTACCTTTTGTCACCCTGTAGGTTGCTAATTGTTGAGTGAATATCTATTCCATTTCATTCTTTAAGTTGCCTTCCTTTCAATTGTTACATTAAATAGCTTGAAAGCACAAACGTTTGTGAAGGAAACAAAATCATGCATGTCCCTTTAAACAATGTTAAAAGCTAAACAAGTACTTATCATAACATAAGCGAATAGCAACTATCTTGACATTTGATGTTCGGACCAAACAATATTTATGGAAATAATCAAAATTGCTTATCATTTCAGTCATTCAGCAATCGTGTCTCTTGAGTGTGGATTCATTAAGCGCCTGATACTCTCTGCTTGACTTGTACACTTGTGATACGTATCTTTAACTTGGACAACGAGAGGGAAATACATTCTGCTAAAAAGACTTGAAAACTGTTGTAAAGTCTTCTTTGATGGTGTGTACCATTGTATGAATATTATGCTAGCAAACACAAGTGATTGCTAAGGAGAGTCAAGTTTAGCAGTTTTGATTTATACTACTTCCCAGGTTGTCTACAACTCAATGGTTTAACTCAATACATACACAACAATACTGTGCAAATACATCTTCTGTTCTGTAGTTTACCCAATCAATAGAGGACTCCCCTGATTTCGAGTAAAGTTCAAGTGCTAAATTCCAAAGATAATCGTGCAATTATTTCAAAACTCTCCAGAGGGAATCACTGAGTGTTTGCGAGAAATATTTGTACGTACGAAATGACGGAACAAAGGTTGTAGGATTCCAGATTGGTAATGAGGCATTTGATTCATAATTGTTAATATTTGATTCATAATTGTTAATAAGAAGTGTGTCAATGTTCTAGCTGTATCAATAATATGCTAAAACAGATACATATGTGGTGAATGTACTGAACAGAGACACAAACCTAACCATCATCATTGAGAGAACACTGACATATAAACAACTTCACAAAATAACCTGAAACAAAAATCCAGGGAAATAATTTAGTTTTCACATTTCTGTGAAGCAGTTTTGAAGTTTCTGAACTTTGTCCTCTTTTGAAATACTATGATACCTGTTTACAAAACGTGCAATACATGTTTGGACTTTGGTATATTTTGCTTAGTGTTTTTGTTGTGATACTGGATAAATTATTCCCTGGTATCACAATCAATTATCATCTTTTTTTGGTTTTCCTATATTATATTTTAATGTTTATTTTCTGTAATGGAGATGGGCTTTGTGAATGCTGAATCTTCAATCCTGAACCTCTTAATATTACCTAATGATGACATAAGCATTGTGCCGATATCGCCAAAATTGGTTTTGGCTGATTCCTATATTCTGATCCCGATATTGACCTGCCACTGATATTTTAAACAGCCACAATGAAAGTCCAGTTGCACTTCAAGACATCCATTACTACATGAAGTAGCAAAAATTATAATCGGCTATAGTAAGTTATTATCGTTTGCACAACTCACAAACAGTACCCACTTTTTAACTCTCATTGCGGAATCCTGTAAGTAATTTAGTAAAAAAAAAATATGTGCGTATTCTATAACACTAGTCCTAACCTCTTTTTAAATGAATGATCATATTCCCACCCCCCAACTTGATATGCATGAAACAGTTTGCTAGCATTTTGTTGGAAAAACACAAGCCTATCCTTCCTGTTGCTTCTGTTGCATGATTCATTACTCTGTTTGACCAACTACGTTCAACACTTAGGCTGCAAGTCTTATAATAAACTGTCGTCAAATGGAGCCTCGAATATCTGAGCAAGAATGTTAAAATATGACATTGTGCGATGAATAAAACTGATTTCAGGTAGAAAAGACATCCTGGCTAAGTACTTTTACTACCCTTTCAGTTACCAGAACCAAAACAAAAAACATCTTCTTCTATTTTGCTATTTCCGTAAAAACGTATATCCTACCATTAGCCGGCTATACTAACAACTAAGCCCAGCCAGAATTAGCAGGTGCTTTGTGTTTGAAATATTTCGGTAAACCAACCGACAATAAATTGGGATACACAACTTGATTCTCAAAATACAATCTTTTTATCAGTCATTACAGTTTAAACAAACTGCATCCATGAAACTCTTTGCAGCTTTTTAAAGATACACAATTTTGGAATGATTCCAGGGGGTTGGCACGTGTTACAACCTTTACTCTCAGCAGAGCCTCAAAACCACTGTGCAAGTTATTGTGATAGGCTGCTACTGTTGCTATGTAAATAGGTTCATTGTTTGTAGTCTGAATATGCCATGTTTACAACTTTGTGCAAAACATTTCTTGGATTCTTGCCAAGAATACTTGCAAGGGCGAAACAGATATCAGTGGGTATGTTCAGTTTTAATTATGTTATGATCAATTGTATAATACAGCGGCCAGATTGTTGAAATTTACTTTCACAAATGACAAAGAATGCTAAGTATATAACGTTAAGTGGACTGACTAGTCTGTTTACAGATCGTTTTCGGTAAGTATTTTTCAGAACTTGCGTCTTCTTTCTTTGACCACCTGATCAGCAAATTGACCACTGGCTGTTAATCGATATCGAAAACTGAGGCTAAAGAAATGGTTCTCTTTAGAACAGATTTATAATTCATTATAGTTACAAGAAGTGGCTATGTTGTAAAGAGCAAAATATTCAATATCATTTACCATTATCGGCAATAAAGCTAACTTTTACCGATAGCGATATGCCGCCGATATTGCAACTATCGGTCGATACCGATATCACAAACGATGATCGGTGCAACACTATATGACATTGGTTTCGATGCCAACACTATTTACCAATCTACCTTGAAAAATATGAAAGGACAAACATAGAGAAAGTAATAAAGGTTTCAGATCCAATTGGCACTATGACATCACAGGTTTACAAAAAGAAAGCCCCCCCACCCCCCCCCCCCCTGACACCACTTTTAAAATAGTATATCTCCTTAATGGAGCAAGATCTTTCCTAGATGTTTGAAAAAATTGTTCATCACATTCAGAGACAATTAATACAAACTGGTTTCACAAGACTGATTGTTTTTTCCACATACCTCCACTCACTCTTGTGAAAACACAAATGCTTTCGGGGGACCCGGAAAACATGTCCATGAAGACCCCGGTAAAAAGTTGGTAACTTGGTAAAGCGAGTACAACACACTGACTGGCCTCGATAGTTTGAAACTCTCTCATCACCGTGGCAATGAACATGTCAATGACTCTCACCTGTTTCTCATACTAATAACAGATATTAATAGGATCTCTCACCTGACCCATTCCATCTTCCATAATTTTCGTAGTAAGGTAATCTCCCCAGCACTCTTTACAGAACCTGTGACCGCATTCCAATCCGGTCATTCCCTGATGAGAAACAAAATTCAAACAGTTTTCAATATATATATATTTTGTTTTGTAACGCAATGATTGGAGGGTAGTGTTGCTGGACAAAGTGCACATTTGGGACAAGAAATTGCAAGAATGGGATATGGGGGAGAGGTTGTTTGAGGTGATAATAGATTAGAATAAATATACAGACCTAAAACAATAATAAGGAAAGGTCTTACTTCTAAACCATTTTATCTTATATATGTATGTTTTTTTAATTAAAAACACAATCCTGAAGATGTCATTATTTCTTTCAAACGCACCAATATTAATATTTTGGTGTTCGCCAGTACTATACACAAATTAAGACTATATCAATACTAGGATATGAGGGGGCTGCAGCATCCTGCAGCTAAGCTGCATAAACAATAACCCTTTGTGCTCTGTAGTTTCAGACAATAGGCAATGCTGTTCTGCCGAGATAATCTCTATTGTTATATTGATTCAGCTTTGCAGCAGGGGATTTTGCAGCTGCTGTATGCCTCATGGTAAAATATGTAGGTAAAAGTATCAACATAGTCATCAAAACTTTGGTAAGGCTCAAAGAACAACGATGTCACAACTCACACGAATTGCTGAAATCCAGAAATCTACCGTTACACCGGTGTATTGCAACGCAGCTGTCTGAAACCCTTTGTTTGCTTTTCTTATAATATTCATTTCATGATGACTCATTGATTGATCTGCAGTATGGCTGTTTGTCATACTCAGAGTTGACAAACTATATTTTGGTACAGCATGATGAAATTGAGAAGCAAAGTTCAAGAGAGCTATGGGCACTTTTTAAAATCACAAAAATCTCCTTTGTTTAACCAGACATCTGCAAGAAGAGCAGTGCCTTGCACTGTAACCAAATTCTGGCTTGGGCGTTAACACTCTGGGGTAATGATTACTAGAATTCATATGCCGTTTTAGCTCCTATAGACGTAAAAATGAAGTTAACTCGTAAGATCGGGAACTGACAAGAACTCGACGGCTTCTGATACAGTACAGAGTCTGTGAGAGACTCCCCATTCCTATTCCCGGTTTGTATGGACTTTGACCTAGACGTTTCATATCCAACTAACTGCTAATAGAGTATTCTATAGAGTGTTATCATTGATACAGCAGTACACAACACAGTACAGGGTGAAGAGTGTGATATACTGGTCAATAATTTAATACAGAGGGGAACAGCACTGCTGCTTCAAGGTTGTCTATTGCAATGCATGTTAAAGGGATCCTTACTAGTGTACGTCACAAGTAAAAAAACCAAAAGAAGAAACAGGATACACAAATGGAGAAAAGTTGTTGACACACCAGCTGTTAATGTTCCCTAAACACTGAGAAATTATGTTGAAAAATATGATTTAAAAAAATGTAAATGATTTTGAGAGAAAGAAATCAAGTTTAATAAGGCCAACAGTTTAATGAGACACAACAAAAGATGCTAACATGTCAGATTTTGTACATCCACTTCCACAAAAATATTCTGTAAATACCCTCAAATCATTCCGTTTCCACAAAAATATTCTGTAATTACCCTCAAATCATTCCGTTTCAACCGGGTCAGGAACGTCAAGGAATATTTACATATGTTTTTGAAATATTTAAGCAATTTTAAAGCTCGCAAAAAACTTATGACCTTGAAGCAGGGAACAAAGGCAATAATAAAGGAAGCCACTTTCCCACTGCCTCCATTTTATGCATATGATCATGTTACCACTGTGACCAAGACAGTTGCAGAGACAGGCAGACCTCTGTAATATACTCACGGATGCTTGAACGGTTCGGCAACATATCTCATCGTATTCCGTCAGCTGAGAGGCTGATCTAGTTTGCACCTGTTGAATAAGACGGTGGCATTTCAAGATTTGTCTTCATGAATGATAAAATGTGCAATGGATGTGATACAGATTGAAATGGATGTAAAACCCCACTCACTGGTGGATATGGGGGTGAGAGGTGGGGGGAGAGGAGGGGAAACGAGCAGCGGAAGGGAGTGGGAATGGTGTTGGAATTGCTAAAGAAGATTGAAATTAACATTGAAATACAAGTGACAGATCTGAATGTACTCTGTTTGGAGAGTAGTGGGATGACAAATTTTCAACACTAAAAGGCAAACTGTTCAGACAACTTGCACATTTTCTCAACAAAGTACACATTGAGACTCTACGGGTAAGTTTGAATTGATAACTGTATAAAAGTAAAAACTTTTTGCTTGCCTCTGCAGCCTGGGTTTTTGCTTTACAAGCAAGTACATTGAGACTCTAGGGTCAAGTTTGAATTGATAACTGAAGTATATAGCAAATTGTGTTTTAAACTTTTTGCTTGCCTATGCAGCTCATGTGTTTGCTTACGAGCAAGTACAGTATGTGCACATTAAGCACATTGAGACTCTAGGGGTAAGTTTGAATTGATAACTGAAATATAGTTGCGTTTTAAACTTTTTGTTTGCCTGTACAGCCCAGGTGTTTGCGTTACGAGCAATTAAAATATTGTCATCCCTTGAATGTCGGAACCAATGGCATGGAATTGTTAAGTGAAATGTACAGAATTACTCAACTTCAATTGATGTTTACAATTTTAGCGAAATGGAGAAACCAAGAGAACTTCACAGTTGCCTTCACAGTTGGTGAAGTTGCCTCATTTGGAAATGTATCTGTTGCAATATGGTGAACATTCTTAGTTAATCTGAAGATACCTGCTCAAGAAATGTCGCTTTTTGCTTTAAATCTTTCAAGAGTTCATATACACAAAAAGATAGATCTATACACTTTTTTGCCTGACTTTTGTTTAAATAACTTTTGATATACTATCCTGAAACTAGCTAAGAGCTAGTTGTGTTACTTGAAGCCCTGACCCTTCTACTCTGAGAGAACACTGATCGGTTTCTCTCCATACAAGCTGTTACTTTCGAAGGGGATTTAAATTGTACCTTTGAGTTCCTGCCAACGCCTCTTTTGTAAGGACTGATAACATGTGCCTCTGAGAAAAGTTTATCTTGATCTCCATCGTAGAAAGTTTCTAGTAACTTCTCTTTATCCCATTTGAAATGATTTAGTAATATTCTGGTGACTGTGGCTGGTACCTGGCCAGGAATGAAGAGAAAAGAAAGTGAAAAGTGTCATAAGTTCAAGTAGTGGACTCAAATTTACAGTGCTTACTGAAAGCTGCAACAGGAATGGCTAAAGTAGCTCTTTGGGACATAAAATGATTTCTGTTGAATCAAAATTGCTATTGCCCAAAGAAAAATATAAAGTGTGGGAAGGGAAGGATTTACTGAGGCCATCTGGTACTACCACACAATTTTTTCTTTTTCTTTTTCAAACAACATCATATTGTTACATCCATACATGGGAAGTTTGTACAAGGTAGCTGTGAAAAGAAATAGTTCAAGGAATTCATCAGCCTTAAAGGCATTGAAGACTCGCCCCAAACCGGGTGCAACCATCTGAAAAAGTTAACTTTCTGTTGCTTGCAAGTGACGTTTTGTTCGTGTCGCTACGAAATGCAGACAGTAATGAAACGTGATACCTTAATTATTATCTTTAGCTGGACCTGAGATGTCCATCGCTGTAGTGTTTGTATACTGTGCTGTGCTGTACTGTGCTGTGGGTATGTACTGACTGTACACTAGTGTCTAATTACCCACAGCAGCAAGTTGTGTGTATTTCTGGGATCGATGGTGGTGTTTAACACTTCTGTTACACCTCATTCGAAACTAGGTCACGTTACCGGCATTAGACCTTTCTTTTTGCGCGAGTCTTCACACCCTTTAACAAGGTAAAATACTCCCTTAAAGGAAAGTTAGGAAAGACATTTTTGTCCACAGACCAAAATATATAACACCTCATTGAGAGTGATGTACCAGAGGATTATCTGCGGATACTAACTAGGAGAGCTACTTATTGATGGCAATGAGTCTAAAGTAAGAAACTGCATAACTCATTCTTGTGATGAGATTCAACAGGCTCTGATGATCTATTTCACCAAAAAAAAGAATTGAAATTAGTAAACTGATACCATATTGTAAAATACTTTTTTATTGAGGCTCATGTTGCTCCAAAACATCCTACAATGCCCAACAGTGCAAGATACACCTTAAACCAAAATGAATATGCATTTCTTCTCATAAATAAAATCCTCAGGTCTGAAGAACTAAATTTTTCAAACCCAACTTTAATCTACAAAGCATTAGGGAAACAGCTAACATTGCTACAGTGAAATAAGGAAACCTCACTTTTGTACTACATGAGTGAGGTTCTTACATGAATTATTTGGCTCTTTTACTGGAGTACCACAATTTACTTCAAAACATGCATGCAGTTAGGGAAATTCTTCCTTGCTTCTAGCAGTTTCACTCCAATCCTTTACAAGTATTTAATTTTATATACGCCTGGTGCTATCTGATCAAAGCATCAGTGAAATCATATAGATGAACAACAAAACTACAGCTTCCCAACGATTGGAGCAATTGCAGAATTCCCCACAATTCACACACTTCCAGCTTCTTAAGAACAACAATACATTATTTACTATAGCCTCGTAGATCGACTTGCGGTTATATTCTGTGAGATTCAAGAGTTGCATGGTATTCTGCAATTAAGCAACATTGCCATTATCACTGTCCATTAAGAGAACGTTTATGCTTTAGCATCACAAAGAAACGGTAAACAATCCTTGGGCCTACTGCTAATGTAACCTTACTGTAAATTACAATTAGCAATAAGTCCTAGGCTACTTGGAAAACTACTAATATGTATAATGTTTTCATGATTTGATTGGCTTTTTTGGGGGCTGCCATTTCACTGTTTTTCTGGTAAATATGTGCTGCTAGGAATTGCTACTGCACTTACTGGGTCTTGTTTATTTCTCGCTACAATAAACTGTTACTATTACTGTGTTAGGCTAGCCTACCATACTCGATCCAGTGATAGCCTAATGTTACTGACTTAGCCTAGGCCTAACGTTATGCCTAACGGTAGGATAGCTTGTACTGGTATATACGGCGAATTCTGAAATGCATGGAATTTGGAAATTTCAAGTATGTTCCAACAATTTCCGGATACTTTAGGTTACTGAAGATATAAGGTTGTTATCCAATACCTCAACAACCGTATTCACTTCTTTTATAGTGTCCACCATTCTTTTCACGATGTCATCAGGCGTTAGGACCTCGAATTGAAAGTCGTCATAATCAGCTGGCTCAGGCCGATCGGCTTCATCTTCTACTTCCATATCAAAATGCTCATCAAAATCGCTTTCTTCTTGGTCATCGTCTTCTTCAACTTGCTCATCATCGTTCAAGAATCCCTCGTCTTCTTCCATTTTGACGGCTTAAATAAATTACAAAACGTTACTAAAACAAGGCGGGTGGGTTTCTGTCATGTGTACGCTGTATGCTGCTTAAGAGTTATTGTAGGAACTCACTGTTATTACTTTGTGTACGATATACAGTATATTGTAAGCAGTGTGTGTGATTTAGTACATTTTTGTATGGCCTATCTAGCCTATGTGTCATATGTTGATGTTGACAAATGACGTCATGCAATTATTCGTTTTCAAGCTTATTCGGGATACATTGCTCCGTCCTTAAAATCTACACGAAAGTAGGGAAGTCACTCAATTTGAGGATAACAACATGATAGGAAATAGACTATCGACACAATTTAACTGCCTACATAACGCAAGAACGTACTAATTTATGCAAGGCCGGAAAGGTTCTGTCTAGTCTGGATATGCTATTGTGCTACAGTTCATTGTGACGTCACAACAGAGCTTACGCGCACACGGCATCCGGGGTACATCATGTCAAAACGGATTCATACCAGCGACTACATTAATCCCCTTCTCATTCTTTCATGTGGCCAAGGAGCTGTCAGTCAACGCTGATGTGGTGACGACACAGATTACACATTGGTTTGTTACTGATGATCCAATTACAATTATTCGACTCATTCCCGATGAAAGTATTTTCGTATACCTAACTTTAGGTTAAAATTAGGACTGCTTCTAAAATATGGACTTACATAGCGTGCCTGTACAATTATGGGATGCATTCTTTGGTCAAACATATACCACAATTTAATGATGCATTCATATATTTCACTTTATAATTGGATTAATAGGAAATTATAGTAGTGCAACATATGGCAGGAAATAGCCTTGTATACCAACTTTTTGCTTCGTGACCCAATTTTTTACCTTCATCATCTTTGCGATCGCTGACGAATGCTGCAGCCCCATGCCGTTTTAGATTTTTGTTACATGATTAAATATGCCTAGTTGCAACGTAGTGTTTAATTTTGCAAGTAATTTCAGTTCAAGATTTTCATGTTTTGGCGAACCTCCGAAGTGTTTTGACGACCCTAAAACATTAGTTGTAAGCGTCTAGTTAGCCATTTTCGATGTGAAAAACTGGAATGGACGACGAAACAATGCAGTCCGCCGTAAACCCGACAAGTTTAGCCATCTAAGAGTTAGTCATCTAAGCTCACTACTGGATTGCAGTGCCATCTGAGCTGATCATTGTTGAACAAAGAATGGACAATTTAAATCGGATTTAACGATCACAATATACAAACAAGGAAATATGTTGGAGATTGTTTTCTTAGTATTTTTTCTTATTATTGTATTTGTATTTTTGGGGGAATTTTTGTAAATCTTAACATATTTTTCAGTTAAGTTAAACATTGTGGGAACAAGACGTATGAAATTACATAAAAACTTGGCAACTTATATGAACAGCTTCACTTTAAAAAAAAAATACATTTGTTTAACTTTTTTACATCCTTAACAACAATTAGCAACAAAACGCCCTCCCCACCCCCCACGCGTACACCGGATGAAATGCCCGGACTTGCTGTCTGTGACTTGCTAAGTCACATGCACGTGTCGCAACATCAGATCATATTTGAGTACTAGATTACATCCATTTATTTTGTGTGATTACATATCTACGTGGCCCCAGGGATCGAGTTCTTCGACAACCTTGCCACGCTCAGGACGGGCGGATTAGTCAGTAGTTTGGTTGATGAATCTCAGTGGTAGGGAAGCCAACACTCCAAATCTTATCCACATATAATTATGATGATCGTGGATGAACCGTGATTGGCTTATGTCAAGACTTTTCTTTCCAATCGGTGTTCATTGTTACGAGCAGATGTATAATGTGCACCCATTTCTGTTCCCATCCGACGGGCGAGAGTGCAGCTTATAGTAACTACTATCCGACTACTTTCTCAAATACTGAGGAAGGTCAAGGAATCACATTCATCATCACTGCAGTGCAACCGTGGCGAAGGTAGCTGCCTAGAAACCCCATTCCCAATTCGTAAGGAGAGATACGAAATACACGGATGAAATATCAAGAATTGAACAGGCTAGAAGGGATTGAGGAAAGGTCAACATTTTAAAAATATTTTAATGACTTACAATAGTGTTTAATATTTATTGATATACCGTGTACGAATTTAAAATGAACACTGTGTTACTCTGTATTTAACTGATTACAGCGATGATATTGGTGATGCAACTTACGGCGTTCCTAAAAGAAATCTCAAACGTGCTTCTGGCACACATTACGCAATATGTTATAAAAAACAACATGGCTGCACGCAGTGGCACAATCGTGAGACAGGTAGACGAAAAAATAATTGTCTTCGTTCGATCCCCTGCCTTCTTTTTATTCTTCTGCAATATTAAGCTTTCAAAAACTATGATAGGTTTAATTAGAAATTTTAATATAGGGGACATAGGTTAAAGATTTTGAAAGCACAGACTAGGCCTACGTGACGAAACTCTCCGAAGGATTTGCACAACCTATCGACGTTAGGCTATAACGTTGGTATTAGTAACTAAGTTAAGTTAGGCTGAGACTAGCTTAGGCCTAACACTACAGTCACAGTATTACAGTTAGCAAACTTGTGAAACTATAACGAAGGTGAAGCTTGTATCGAAGGTGAAGCTTGTATATAAGCTGTACAGTAGTGGGATCAAGTCCCATCTTCCTCAGGGCAGATAATTCCATTTTATTTGGCTTTAACAATGGTATTTGAAGTTGAAGTGTTCTCAAAAGCCTAGTAATAGTATAATATGAGAAATAACATGAGTGTTGAGTGAGTGGCAGTCTCACTCCAGTCTCAGTGCAGTGTTACTGTAGTGTTAGAGCATATATCCTACAATTGAGGTTGGCTGTATAGCATGCACATACAGAGATTATTTCATGAAAGTGTTTGTTCCTCCTGGTGTGGAAGTACAGTTGTAATGTGGTTGTCAATTTATGATATTTTCTGTACATACTACAATTAATATATGAGAATTAAATTTGAACTTGAGCTCTAATAACCCAAATACATTTTTATTGCCAGATTTTGCCCTTAGTTTGACCCAAAGGCCTAACATGAATTCAGCATATTTCTTCTCTATTTCTTTCAGTTTACTAATAATGGAGTCTTTTGGAGGACTCAAAGCATCTCACAATCACCATCGCAAGTTCTTTTACCTTGCACTTCAAAACTTAGAGAGACAGTTGTATGCAGTAATCAGCTAGATGTTAGGATATCTCAGGTAAATTATTTTGATCAGTATAATCAAATTACCATTTTCTCCAGGGTCCCAATCTGGCCCTGGGTGGTCCCTGGGAGGTCCCTGGGAGGTTGGGATACTAACCAGATTGTCATTTGGATCATTTATGTGTTGTCTGACTAGCTAGTAAGTCTCCTCGGACAAGCCATTTTCATGGATTTTACTCTACTTAGCATGCTTACTTCAATCACCTTTTTGGTCAAAATTTTAATATCATTATTAATAACATTAAGTAGTTTCTACAGCATTCATAATTATTAAAAGCTTTGTCTATTTCAACTTTTATTTTGTTGTGCAGGTCAGATGTTTTTCACAGCAGCAACGGAAAGGATTTCTGGCCGGCCTCGTCGATAATGTCAGGCAGGAGATGGCTAAGAATAAAGAGATGAAGGTCATTGCATACATATTTGAGTAAATAGTCAATTATCAAATGGGTCATTTGGAAGACCATAATGGTATATATACTGGAAGAACACCATGCACCACAGGGCATAATTTATCCAGTATGGCATCCCAAAATGCTATGCAAAATGGTCAGATTGCTATACAAGTCCAAAGGTGTTTCACAGCGTTTTCTCTTAGAGACCAATCAGTAAGACTTGTCAACAGCCTTGGAACCTTCTAGATAAATCTAAAAACTTACCTGTTCCAAATTGCATAAATGTAACTTTTTTCTGCTGTTTCTGCAAAGTGCCATGAGCACCTTTGTGCGGATACCGGCGCTATACAAAGTGTCCATTATTATTATTATTATTATGGTAGTATTTTATAATCTGAGACAGAATTCACGACATTCAGAACTGGTAAGCAATGTTTCAACACTAAATTAATCCCTGCACTACTTAAGAACCCTGGTACTAGAAACTGATAAAGAAAACATTTGCCCCTAGGAAAGCAGCTAAGAATGATTAGAGTAACAAAAATAGGTCTGGCCTTGGGGGATGCTTTTGTGAAAGTTCATTGAATAAGTATCTGATAAAGATTATTAGTTTTACATACTGTAGAGAGGGAGAGCTTTGCTTCTAAATTAGATGCTCAGAAATACCTTTTAATCGTTATAAGCATAGTGGGATCTTGAAATGAGAGGACAAATCTGGCAAGAAGACAGAGACTAATACATACCCAGGCATGAGACTCTTCCGCGGAAACGCGGATTTCCGATTTTTTTTTTTTTTTCATTGTCACGTTTTTTCTCGTAATTCGCGTTTTTTATTTTTATATATTATTTTTTTGATTTAATTTTTTTTTTTTTTTTTTTGCCGAACATGCTGGACTGTAAAGGGAAGGAACACCGAATTTGACCAGTGGTGGAATCAAGTAGCACAAAGCAAGCAAAAAAGCCTTTTTTTGGTTCAAAAAAGCTAATGGATAAATTATACAAGCAGAAATTCCACACTTTTTTGGCGAGTTGCGTGATGTGATAGATTCTATCTAGAGTCCACCATTTTGCATCTAAGCCCTCCTTACCTGACAAAAAAATTCTAAAGGAGAGGGGGAGACCCCCTCCCTTAAACCCCTCTCCCAGGACAGCGATCGATAAATTTCAGATTTTTTTTCCCCGGCTCAGTCTCATCCCTGATACCCTTTATCAAATCATTTCCCATACATCTGCAGTGAGTGGGTAAGAAAGTCATTACATAGTGATTAAAGAATGGGGTAAGAAATTGTCTTTTCATTTAAAGTATTTGTTCTCTTTAAACAGGAAAACATCAAAAAATTTAGAGAGGAGGCGCAGAAACTGGAGGAATCAGAAGCACTGAAAGAGGCCAGGAGGAAATACGTAAGTAAAATGAGATAGTCGATGAATGAACTCTGAACGGTTTCATCCGAACGCCTCACAATTCAGCTGGTGCATTTTGCAACATTTCTTTCTTTCTTGTGTTCCTTTGACGATGCAATTAAGCAAACTTAAGTATTTATCCTTATATATGTTGCTGCATTACTGTTACAGCAGATGCCTGCAAAACACTGATAAAGCCAGTTTTGTTTATGAACAATTTTGAAAGGACCAGAAAAGATATGACTAGAAGAGGATCCCACCTCAGTATTGCAAATCATGTTCTCTTCAGACTGAGCTATCCAGCCCTCAGTTGTGACCATCCCTATATCCCTATATTTGGTAGGGGTACCACCGAGACGTCACATTCGCTTGCATACCATGTAACGAGGGATGACACCCCTGTTACATTCAATACCATCCAGAAAACAGCAGGGAAGGGACTCCAAGAGAAATTTATCACTTTATCTGTATCTAAAAGTACAGGGTTTGTTATCCCGAGTTCACTAGTTCGAATCCCCCTCTAGCCAGATAAAATTTACCATGCTCTCTTCAAATTGTTTTATAATTTCCCAGTCAGTTTTCCATTGCTCATGTACTTTTGAAAACAAACTGCATCGCTTAGTCTCACTGTACAACACCGTTATAGCAGATGCACCGTCAGGCATGCTTAACTATCCATGCAGAGAGAGAAATCTGAGAATAGAGTTGACAGTTTCATTGACTTGCAAACTATAAACTTATACTCAACAGCACCCTCTGTGGTGCCCCCCAAAAAATAAGAGTGCTAATGTTCATACAGAAGATTTCATGAGTGATCTGGAAGGGGAGAGCGGAATGTTGTAATTTTGGTAACTGACAGTGCAAACCCAGCTAAGTTCTGGTCATATCGGATTCCTGCATGGTTTGTGACTGATATTAATACTACCAAACATAAACAAAGATATGTAAAAGTGTACAGGTTGCAAAGAGTTTGTTACATAAATTGATCTGGATCTCCGGGTCACTCCTCTTTATATGGAGCAAACCAGCGTGACGAAATAATGTGGGGTCATCTTTCAGCATGGCATCCATCAATATGTGTCTAGTATGTTGTATTGAAATGAGGTGTGGATTATATTTCATGATTTGATCTTTCTGCTTATTTACAGCAAGGAATAGAGACTGATGCCAGCCAAGGAGCTCAGGTTTTGAAGCAAAGACTGGACGAAATCAAGGACAAAGTTCAGCAGGTAGTTTTAAAAACCCATTTAATATCCTACCGATTGTCATCTCCCGTAAAAGGTTTTTTTTTCTCAAAATTATTATGGTTAAGACAGTCTGATGTTGACCCATCCATGGGTTTGAATAATGTAGTATTCACCACAAACAAATTTACCTTTCGATTGTTCTGCAATTTTGTAGAAAAATTTAATTTTATAATTTTTTTAAATTTATAAAAAAAAAGTTAAAAAAACTCTGGCTAAAGTAATCATCAGGGAATACCTAGAAAGTAGCTATTGTTTTCCAGTGATTCCAGTGACCTGCAAGAAATGTTTGGGTTTATTTTTTATTGCATTCATTTCTCTCTTTCTTAGGGAGTAGATGAAGTCCAGAAGCAACAGTGGGTGCAGAAAGGTATGAACATTGGCGAAGAGGTGTCCAAGACGGCCAAAGGAGCGGCCGAGAAGATCAGCAAACAGGGCGAAGAATTTACCAAGTCTAGAGCTTACCAAACAGTTTCAGAAGTAAGGAAATGGCTTGAAGGAAATTGATCTAAGGTTAAAGATCACTTCATGAAAATCTTCAAGTTTTGTACCCCTTAATATAGTCAGTAATAGAATATGAAAAAAATTATCAAGCAAGTAGGAGTTTGTAATGTCAAAACCATCTGGTTGTGATGGGTCTTGGTATGTGTGGATGGCAGTAAGAGTCTGAGAGGGTAGGGGATAGAGCTTGGTTTCAAAGTCCGTCTTTTGCAGTGTGAAATTGTTTGTATTTAGAATTTCGGTTATCGTTGTTTTGTTCTATCTTTTTGCCAAAACTGCTACATGTCTTTGCAGTTGTGTGGTCAGAGTTTCCCATTTGAAAAAGCAAATTTGTTGTGGAATGCCATATGAATAAATTATGTCCTGTCTCTTTCCTTCGCGGTAGAGCGTAAAGGCTGTTAAACAAGAGATTGATGAGAGCACTATGGCTAAAGGAAGGCCTTACAGAGCACCAGGTGAGAAGATCAGACGTACATCAGAAAACTTACCAAAAAATGTTCTTTTTTTGGTCCTTTTCCCTTTTATGAATTAATTTTTGAAAGTACATCAAAAGTTCCCTCTCATATTGATTAAGTGTTAGTTTTATTCCTTTCACATACTCGAAGGACCATTGCCTCTCATATACCATAGGTATGTTTGTGCGTCACAAACATGGAACATTTCTGTGTCAGTCAAATAGATCCATCATCGTACTTGTTCTCCAATCGTTAAGGGTTCCGTACATTCAAAAGACCATCGTCGTTATTAATGTGTATATGTATGTATTTGTAGTTGAGATCCTCCTGCAAGCAGGAACTCGCGAAGAAGCCTCATTGGCTTATCAAAGCCGCAAGCTGACGGAAGTCAGTCTCTAACATTCATATTTAACGTCCATGATTATGAGTTGTTTATTGTCAACAACTCTGTAACTGGAGGACATACATTAATCTTAGACTTACTGGAACCGGGGACCTTATGATTGGAAGGCACCGGCGTTAACCACTGAGCTAACACTCCAAAAATAAAAAATAGTTTGCAAACTTGTCTAATGTTTAATTTGATTTCAGAGAAACTCAGAATGAGAACAGAAACCTTGTCGAGTTTTGGTGACGGCGAGCAGAGACCGATTGAGGTCAACGAGTGAGTTAAAAATGTCGTCTCCACAACGGACAGAAAATAGTTATTTATGTAGAATAAAGATATGACAATATATGTAAACTATAATTACACATGCAAATGAGAACAATATTTTATAACCATTAAAGTTTTGAAAACTGACAGAAAATATTAATAATGATTAAATTTTGGTGAAAAAGTGCTCTGTAACATTTAAAACAAAGTGCTATACAAATAATGCATAGCAGTTGTTTAGTCCCAGAAACATTTTGAATTTTCCATATAATTATGATAAGAAGCATTCTGTAATTGTTATGCCAACTTTAAATGATTTTGTGGCTGGTCATTTGATTTTGGATTTACGAACAAGCTAAAAGCCAGAAAAGGATGAATTATAAAAAAATTGCAGTTGAAGTTACAAGAGAAGGAAGCGTTCTCCAAATTGTGAATCCATTGTTAGTAATCTTCTCTATGGCTAATAAGTAACATGGCTAAGAGGCTTCTGTATATATGATATCAAATAATATGTCCACTTCAGAGCTATTTAATGCCAAATATGAGCTGCTCTAAAGATTAATCATTTGTGTCCATCATGGAAACCAAAAGCATTTCTGTGGTTCAAGTTTAGAGTGTGTTCACGGAGGGACACTATTTGCCAGTATTTACATCGTTGCATATACAACTCTCTAATGAAGGCAAACACACGTTTAGTTAACTGGTTTCCCCTCTTTCTTTTTCTTTCTTCTCAGAGATGCAACTGGGGTGGTTTTACACAAGGATTCAAAGTGGTACAAACAATGGAAGGAATTTAGTGAAAACAATCAAGTGTTTACAAGTATGTCAATCAAATTGTTTACGTATTTGACTCAGTGTCCAGAAAAGCTGTTGTAGATTTAGAAAGAAAACTAAATAGTAAAGGGAAGATTTGGCAATCCAAAAGTTTTAGAACTAAGTGAATTAAGAACATTACAGAGTAAGGTAATTTATAGGAATGTGTTTTAGACTGCTCAAAAGCAGTGAACAAACTGCGCATCTACAGTAAAGAACCAAAAAGGTATATGTAAACAGTTAGTGGGCCTGATGTTTTGTTCCTGAGAGGATCCTCAGAGATGATCTGAAATGTGCAGTAGTCCATCTTCTTGTGATTCTGTGTGTGTGTGTGCATTTGTTTGAGGGTTTTAGTTTACCTTCAGACTCATGAAGAAGTCCTGAGGGAAGCTGCAAATGTGGCCTTTTATTCACTAGAGAGGGGAAAAAAATTAAATTCTTGAACTTCCTCAAACCTGTGGCCTTGTCTCTGAAATTTGCTTCAGCCTCATCTAAATTTCAAAAATTTTCTATGTGTCTTTCGTGAGATTGAAAGCTTTGTTTTGATGTGAATGAGGGTGAATTAGAATAGATACAACTTTATCTCTTCTTACTGTTTTTCTTTCGTTATCAGAAATTGTTGATCTCAAAATGAAGTATGATGAAAGTGACAATGTAATGGTGCGGGCATCCAGAGCTGTAACTGACAGAGTCAGTCAACTACTTGGTGAGTCAGTCCATACAAATGTTCATCCACTTGGTTGATACTTTCTGAAATCTGAATACTAAATGTCCTCTGTAACTGTTGCTTAATACCCAATTAACGATATCTGAAAGGAATAAGAAAATGAATAATCAATTCTGTTTTCGTTTCTTGTTTTAATATATTGTGCTTGATGCAAATTACCTCTCACTATGCCAATTTATTATGGTTAAATGTTGTATTTTCCTTTGTTTTTATCATGAATAAAGATACAGAATTTACATTATCTTCTCGAACTTTTCCAACGGAATAGGGAGTTGAACAGTCTACTTTTTCAAACAGATTTACGTATGTTCCAACAAATATTTTCGACTTGACTGTTTGTGTTGCTGTTTTACAAGATTGTTGCATTTTGGTAAACAAAAATAGAAAAGCACAGAGCTGAATCAAAGTTGATCAGCTGCTATCAGGCTGCAATCAAAACTTTCTGTGTTCATTCAATGTTTATAAAATCCCCCAAACTTGGCATATCGAGTCGATCGTTGTATTTTCGCTTTCTTGTTTCGTTCTCTTTTAACAGGAGGCATGTTTTCACCAACTGAGATGTCTGAGGTCCTGACAGAAATTTTAAAGATAGATCCAAGTTTTAATAAAGAGTCATTTCTAAAGATGTGCGAACATGAAATTATTCCAAATATACTAGAGGTGAGGGTCTAAAATACACTTACCCCTTTTTCCTTTTTTTTCCTTTTTATCAACCTGTTGTCTGTAAATCAGCAACAATAAAAATGTTATTATTTCTTATTTCATATTTAAAGTGGCTGGTTTACAATTCATAACAATATTTTCCCTCCTCAACAGACTACCTTGAGTCACTTTAGCATTGTTGGGTACAAAGTTTGTTTTTCTCACAAAAACACTCCATTATCCTCTAGTTTCACCTGAACTTTCACATCCAATTCTTGTATTATGTAACTGTAAAGCTCTCAATTATCTTACAGGCCATGATCAGAGGTGAAATGGAAGTTCTTAAAGACTGGTGTTATGAAGCAGTGAGTAATTTATACATCTTTAAATATTATTTATTGTCTTTTCTTTTGTACTCCACATCTAGTATGATCTTAAAAATGTCTTATTATATATATTACTATAATATATATCATATTTTATGCATAATTTTATATCTAAAGTGCATTACCCTTTTTTTTTTTTGCACTCTTAGTCTGAAATTGTCATTGTGATATTACAGTTTTGCATTTGAAATACATAGTAGTGGAAATGCATTATCCTACTGGGTGAAAGTAACTCATCTGCCCTCTGTGGAAAAAATTGTGAGACCTTTAGAAAGTCATACCAGGACTTTTGCTGATGTCTGACATTTCAGTCACCCTTCAATTACATCAAATACGATTCATTAAACCATTTATAACTTTCATTAAATTGTGAAATAAATCATGATATGAGTGGGAAGCATTTTTGCTTTGTTCTCCATTTTCCAATAAATTATTCCTTCCCTGAATCATGTTACTTTGTGGTATAGCTGAAGTTTATTATATATATTATTTTCTCTCTCTCTCAGCCCTACAGTCAGTTAGCTACCCCAATCAAACAAGCCAAAGCCATGGGCCTGACATTTGATTCTAAGATATTGGACGTTGATAGTATTGAGGTGAGTTTATCCATTCATGAAGTCAGATTTGATGAAAACTTATTCCTTCATTTTTTTTCTCTTTAAGTATGGTTGATATCTTGAATACAGTCTCAGAATTCATTCATAGGGAAGACTTAACTGACAGCTTGCATTACTCTTCTTTAGAAGTCCAAACCTTTTTTCTTATTTTTGGCATTCTGGTTATTTTTCTTATTTTCTCTCCTCAATTTTCCAACTTTACCAGTGAAGTTTTCTAGCCTGGTCTGGACCCCTTTATATAATAAGAATGATGATGATAATGGTGGTGATTATGATGGTGGTGGTGGTGATGATGATGATGGTTGTGATGATGATGATGATGATGATGATGATGATGATGATGATGATGATGATGATGATGATGATAATGGTGGTGATGATGATGGTGGTGGTGGTGATGATGATGATGGTTGTGATGATGATGATGATGATGATGATGATGATGATGATGATGATGATGATGATGATGATGATGATGATGATGATGATGATGATGATGATGATGATGATGATGATGATGATGATGATGATGATGATGATGATGATGATGATGATGATGATGATGATGATGATGATGGTTGTGACGACGACGACGACGACGATGAGGATTGATAGGCAGTGCTATTTCTCCCTCTCTCCTTCTCTTATATTAATGATTTTACTGTTATTAATTTTACAAGCATCATCTTAGCTTTTGAATCGTGCAGTGTATCCTCTATATTAATAATCTTTTCTTTTTTTTTAGCTTTCAATGGGTAAAATGATGGAGCAAGGTCCAGTTTTAGTCATAACATTCATAGCCCAACAAATCATGACTGTGAGGAACACCAAAGGGGAGATTGTTGAGGGTGATCCTGTAAGTGGACACTTTTTTGCTAGTATCTCTTAAATAAGTTAAAAAGACTTGCAGCTTTTGGCAGTATAGATCACAGATAATAGGTTTCTTTATTTGAATTGTTAAGTCATGGATCCAGGATTTTTTCGGAAGATGGGGCCTGTGAGATAATTAACAGTGCATTCTGAAATTACTACCACGATAGCTGTGAAATGAGAAAACCTTGCTAACATTTTTTTCCCCACTATGTGCCTTGTTTCAAATCAAAATTATAATTGTTACATAATTGTTAATCCAAGAATGATTTTTTACTGTGACTTCATTGCCTGTTAAAGATGTGGAAGTGGCATTGGGGTGGAAGAGTGACAAACTTGTACTTGTGGTTGTGAAGGGAGGGGGGGGCAGATTGCCAATGAAGAACTTGTACATTGTGTCTCTTCTTTTGGGAACTATTAATAAGTTTGTGCCCCCTCTATTGCAGGAGAAGGTCATGAGGGTGACCTATGTCTGGGTTCTATGCAGAGATCAAGAAATACTTGATCCACGTTCTGCCTGGAGGCTCTTGGACTTGTCAGCTAATTCAGCTCATCAATGGGTGTAACGTAAACACCGCTACAAGGGTCTGGGAGGGGAAAACCCCCTACAAGTCTACAGTAGTGAGATAGCAGAATCTGAGGCAGAAAACAATCACTCTCTCTGGAAACGCTAAGTCTACCAACGTTAGACGATTGCAGATGCAGACAGATGAAAATGGAATATTCCTGAACTTTGGAAATAACAGATCTTTTTTGTATTGAACAGTATTTGTTTTTACATGAATTAAAAAACATGAGAAGATTTAGAAAAGGTTGTGTTTGAACCGGAGCAAACAGATAATCTAATAAGCATGTCAAAAAGCCAATATTTGGTAGAGTTGAGGTTGGCACTGACTTGATGGATTGTTACAAGGAGTCGCAAGTCATGTCTATCGATGTTGAAGACCATTTGGGGAGTTCAAAGGTGCATGGCAGAGTCATGACATGGCTTCAATAATAGTTTGAAAACAAGTTAAAAGTTTGAGTGGATCAGAAAGTGACCTTGTGACCCAACTTGGAAGCAATTTGTTCTCACTAATATGGCATTTTATGGCAACTGATGTAATTTATTAGCAGCTGGATGTTGGAAATGAACTTGCCAATCAGGAAAGAAAGTCACAAAGTGAAGATGCCACATGATACCCTGAGGGTTGGGGGGGGGGAGGAGGGATGTTAAGGGTATATGTCATGAAAGACAATGAGGATCCACTCATTTGACCTTACTTCTGCTATCACAGTGTGTAAGTTATTACCTACATAACACTATGCATCATTGAGTCATTTGGAGTAAAAAAGGCCTTTACACCTCTTAAGAAAAGTATTTTAACTTTCAGTGGTACATGACCAACACAACCAACTGTATAGAGCAAAACACCTGGACTTATTGTAAGGAACAAAGTGACAATTTATTACTATTTATAAAGATGGCAGTGATATCATATGAGTGATTATACGAAATTGATCTTTTACCGAACGACAGTTTTAATTTTGAAATAAAAGAAATACACATTAAAACATTCATCAGGTATTTCTTTTCTGTTTCTTTGTCATCTGGTATCCAAATTATGTATGGGCAACGACAAACCACAACCGGTTTACCAAAGAAGAAGTTAAGACATCTTCCCCCTCTCACCACCTCCTTCCCATTGGCCCTTTTGTACTCCCCCCTCTCTCCTCCCCCCCCCCTTAAAAAAACCCATGAAATTCAAGGGTGATAAAACATAGAGGGAGATAAACCTTTGATTTGTTATATCACCAACTGAAAATTGTTAATCTATTAGACTATTAAAGCATATGGCATCATTTTTAGTGTAATTAAGAGTCTAACTAATTCCCTACGTGAGTCGAAGGAAAATGTATTATGAGCAGAAAAGATTCTTCATACTGGATTAGCTATTCAGTATCAAAAGGTTGTTACATTTCCGAATAACAAACGATTAGGCTATTTGTTAAACTGTGTGTATTGGGGAAGCCAGGAATGACCCAAAAGTGAAATCTCACATTCATAGAAGCATCAATTTACAGATTAACTTGACAAACTGATAATTCTTGATAAGTATTATGAACTGTTGACTGACTTCATATTATTAATATTAATATAGGAGTGTCTTATATATGGGTTCACTAAACAAGATCAGCAGTAGTGCCCGTAAATATGCTATTAAAAGTATGAAAACCATTCAACAGCCACTCAATGCATTTTCCATCACTCCCAAAGTTACATCAAATATAGTAATTTTATCTCAAGACATCAGATGGGCTTGCATCGTCATCTCCAGTTTTCTCAGACTGTCCTGATAATGTTAAGTTTTGTAGGTCTGTTTTTAAATCCTCCTCAAACTCCTCTTCTATTATACCATCCTCTGTAGATGATGAATCATTATCTCCATCTTCTTCAAGATCATCATTTCCATCACATGAATCTGGTCCCTCCTCATCAACTTTTACCTTCCTCTGATTCCTATAGTAAGCTCTCCGTTCCCTCTCTGTCATGTAACGCAGCTCTGCCTCTAAAGCACTCTGTTGAGCAGCAGCTTCTGAGGCAGTAGGTGTATTCCTAACACAAATCATGAAGAAAAAGAATAAGAAAAGTAAAATAGCAATAGGGAGAGCCATCGGGTGAGCACATGCCTGGCCATTTTATTCCCGACGTCAGGGGCCGAAAATCCTGTTCTAGCAGAACTCATGGCTCTTATAGAGCAGAACCAGATGATGATAGGTTGCCAGCCATTATGAAAGGTTCCTTGCTGTGGTCTAACAAGGTAGTAGGTACTCTACTAATGCAAGAAACCAAATCCCCATTGTCAGAAGGAATCTGGTTGTTGGGAAGGACGGTAAGAGGTGTGGGGAGGTAAGAATTTAAGATATATCTCAATTTATCTTTAAATAGGCAGATACTAATGATGAAGGTGATTGGGCAGGATCATTTTGCATTTATTGACAAGTGAACTTTTATCAAAAGGGTTATTAGCAGAGACTAAGGGGAGGTCGCATATGTTTATAACACATATAACAAGTGCTACAAAAATACAAAATTAGTTGCTTTGCCACCATATACACACATCATTTTATGCATGTACACTACACACTATTTCAATCACATCTACTGGAAAAGAAATACTTACTCGTGTATTATTTCTGCCTTTTCACCACATTTGGCACAAGTCCTATTATCCTTTGCACATTTGCTGCAAATTACGTAGTAGGCTTTCTTCACTGTCTTCTGTAAACATTTTGTACTGAAAAGAATTCATGGGCAAGAAAATGAAAACATGACTACTGTATATTGACTTCAAACTTGCTAGGCTTGCTTAAGTAATCACAATGTCTCAAAAGGTTCATCACATATTGGTAAAATTATTTGACAGTTGGAATATTCATTGGCACTGGCTACTAGGCTTAATAAGCTGAAATGTGTCTGGTGTGTATTATTACATGCAATTTACCAAGGTGGGGATAAATAACTTGACTATCAACAGTTTGCAAACTTCATCCAAGTAACTGCAAGCTGATGTGACATACACACTTTGAGGCTTTATTAGTATAGCAATTATCAATCTTTACAAACCAGTTATGGTTAAGATAATGATGTATTGTAATATGTGAGTGACCTATACTTATGGCATGCTCAGCACACAGCAAAAGAACTCAATGTACAGAATCTGTTGCATTACTAATACTATGTCTAACATTGTTATTAGTTGTATTTGCTACAAAATGACTGTCCTTTACGTTTCTAATTACCTCATTCTTCCTAACATAGCATAAGACCTTAATGCAGACTTAAAAGCGACAAACTGAAAAGTTGCATAATGTTAGTTTTACCATTTCTTAGGTTGGGTGAGCTGTTTGTACTTTTTGTACTGAATCTTCCATTGGATGATCTGCATGCATCTCTTGCAAACTTCAGAGATTACCATACTGTTTATTTCCTGCGTCCTTTTGCTGTTGTCATGAAGATTGTTTTTAAATTTTGAAGAGTTTTTATACTTTTGTCCTTTCTTCTTGTAATTTCCTCGCTGTACACTCATATTGACACTTTTCTTGATACAATTTTTACAAATTGCTTAGAAGAGTTTCACGTGTATTGAATAGTCTCTCGCGATGTGTTGCAATCCAGCTAGGTTGAAAGTGGTTCCGCGAAAAGAAATTATTTTGCGTACATGTCTGGGGATAATTCATAGCTATGTGAACGTGTAATGGACGTATGACGAACCAATGTTATGAGCGTAGATTATAAATGTTGAAACATAATAGCAGTAAAATACACATCTTTAAAATATATGGGTAAGATTCAAGTAAAAAAATTAATCCTCATATAAATGTGTTTTACCAACCATAAATACATATTTTAAATAACGTATCCTTTAATTTACAAATATTATTACTATCTTTGCCAAGGATAACAAAATGTCAGCCTCCATAGTTGTCAAGTAGTCCCTAGCTGCAGCTTCCAAATTTTAACCGCCGTCGTCATTTTCGTCAATATTTGTTGACTTGTTTGTTGCCCATGTTTTGTTAAAACTTGATACGTCTCGCCATGTCTGTTAATTATTCAGATGGACTTTCACCGTATGATAATAAGGGCAAATGTGGTGCACCTGAGGTATTGTCGCTAAATTGAATCAAGGCCGATGGCAATACAGTATAGCCTAGGCCTACTGTGGCCTAGCCCTATGCTACAGTAGATTGAGAGACAGGCTAGAGCGCCAGTTAGTAATGCCGATAAGCAGAGGCCGCTGCCCCGGTAGTCAAGAATGTTGGACACTTTTGTGCAATAATCGGGTGATATCTTAGCAAAACGATCTAGGCCTAGATACCAGTGGCTAGTAGTACTAGTAGCAGTCAAGGCCTAGTAACATTAAGAATAAATATGACTTGCCTTTAATACATATCATGTTAGCCCTAATAGCCCTAACTTAAGACTATGAATTATCTACTAGCATCTGGCTACTAGCTATCTGGCCTGAAGCAGTTGACTTTGCAGGGATGTATTCTCTGCTGTAACGTTAGCATCTCATTTTTTTAAGTCGTACCAGGGAGCTGTTAGTGTTACTAGCTGCTCCCTGGTCGTACTACGATACTGTATGCATTTCCCAGCAGAATGTTTGCCAGGATGCATGTGCTTTGTCTCAAAGACTATGCAGGCCCTGTAAATTGCTGTCACATTTTTTTCCTCTGTAGAAATTTGACCCTCCAGATATCCTCCAAACCAAAATAGATGAACTGGTGAAGTTAATTCATAGCTCCAATGGAATTGTTGCTCACACAGGTGCTGGCATCAGCACATCAGCAGGGATACCCGATTTCAGGTTTGTAGAAACTAATTTTTCAAGTTATGTGAAGCAAATGTTATGTTTCCTTAACCCTGAATTAGTCCCTCTAAAATATGTAGAAATGTGTAACTTGCAATTTATATGAGAGAAGTGTCAGCAAAATATAAGACTGTAAGATGTGAGCAGTGAATAAAAACATGAATAAATGAAAAAAGCTATATGCTTATTGCTTTCTAAAGAAATTTTCAGAAAATTGAAAAGAAAAAAAAAGAACTTACTCAGTCAGAGTGGAACATGAATAGCTAGCTGGAACATGTGTACATTTTAAACTGTTTTTTTTTTAAGTCAATTTAAATTTACTTTTTGTTAATTTGATATTTTTCAGAGGACCAAAGGGGGTTTGGACTCTGGAGAAAGAGGGTAAAAAACCAGATGTCAACATTACCTTTGACTCTGCTCAACCGACTCTAACACACATGGCCCTACTGGGCCTTGAAAAAGCAGGCAAATTAACATACGTAGTTACACAGAATGTGGATGGTTTGCACCTTAAGTCTGGCTTTCCAAGGTAAGAACCTCAACCCATCTTCAAGTGATTTTTTCATCCATCAGATGTGAAATTTGTTGTGTTGCCTCCAGAAGTACAATTCTGAAGGGTAATGAGATGTTAGGGTAACAGATTGTTCTCCCAGAGCTTTGACAAGATTCTTAGTTGGATAGCATTTGTCATGTAGACTTAGCAAAAAGAAGGTTTAGATGAGATGACATGAGATGACAAGGTATTCAAGTATCATTCTTTATTTCTTTGTTCAATTTTCTCTTCTGGAAAATTGAAAATTTGCATGTCGCATGCAGAAGGTTTTTAGTATGGTTTTCTTCAATGCTTGACTAAGTCCATCTGCTGCAAAACTAAAATGTTGTATTGACAAGGGTTATAAGAGTTATAAACATATTGGGATACTGAACTGTTAATATTGTGTGTATATATTAGTCAACTGTTAGTGGCAAAATTATAGTTATAAACATAGTGGGACACTCAATTGTTAATATTGTGTGTATGTATTAGTCAACTGTTAGTAGCAAAATTATAGTTATAACCATAGTGGGACACTAAACTGTTAATATTGTGTATGTATTAGTCAACTGTTAGTAGCAAAATTACAGTTTAAACATAGTGGGACACTCAACTGTTAATATTGTGTGTATGTATTTAGTAAACTGTTAGTAGCAAAATTATAGTTATAAACATAGTGGGACACTAAACTGTTAATATTGTGTGATTAGTCAATTTTTAGTGGCAAAATTATAGTTAAATTATGTAATTAATAGTAATGTATAACAAAAGTTAAATATAAAACGCAATATTTGATGACTTTTTAAATCATTTTTAATGTTCTCATATTATCATGTATCTTATATTAATTTTCAGGAAGAAGATGTCAGAACTACATGGGAACATGTTTACAGAGAAATGTGATAAATGTCACAGGTAAACTTCCAAGGATAAGTTTTTTCTTTACCATAGTACACCATTACTATAAGATGAACTGCCGATGTGGTTTAATTTCCATATCTGTGTTTAATATTTATTTTAAAGTAAGTCTAATTTAAATTGAATATGCAAACTTGAGTATTAAGACAACATTTTTTTCCATTCACAATGACACTGATAGGAATATTTGTGATTGCTCAATTATTAACTGGTTTAAGTCCTGATAAAAAGACAATTTCCAATAATAGTTTTAGTCGTTACTGTATTTAAGTATATTAAGGTGTGTTGTCAATTATCTTTTCTGTGAAATGAGCCTTTGGAATATATTATGTATTTCTTTCTAATGCAGAGAATATGTCCAGCCAACAGCTGTTCCAACATTGGGTCTGAAACCCACTGGAAAGGTCTGTTCCCAAATGAAATCTAGGGGAAAGTGCCGGTGAGTGGTCTTTTTGGTTTTTTATGTCTAATAAATAGATAAAGGGTTTAGTCATAGGGTGGTCCAAACAATTCAGTATCTGGTAAGTGTTCCCTTGTGGTATATGAGTGGAATATATGATTATAGAATAAGGTTTCTTTCATTACGAATATGTCAAAAACTGGTTAGTTAGATCCTCCTCTCTTTATCATCCTTCAGGATGGGTTGTCAGGGGTAGCAGAACAGGATACAATCTTACCAGGGGTGGGGGGAGGAGGGAGAGTCCAAATTATACAGTGCCACTCCGGTGAAATTTCCCTGGATCAAACTGGATCCCCTTTGCACCCTGTACTAAAAATTGCAGTATTTGATTGTTTCTTCAACCAAAGGACACTTCTAGTTACTATTTGATCTTAAGGTTTTCAACAAATGGGGAGTCTTTCAGTAAAAAAATTACTTTTCCATTGCACATATTGGAAAAGGCTACCTTTTGCTAACAAAAAGGGCCACTTTTCAGAATTTTTATACAGAATTCTTCGCTGCCCTGCCTTTGTGGATTGTAAGTTTCGGAGCTTGATCCTGGTAAATTTGGAATGACTTTAGTACTTATTCTTCTTCTTCTTGGTTTGTTTTGTCCTTCATCAGGGGTAAATTGAGAGACACCATCCTAGATTGGGAGGATGCTTTACCTGAAACTGATCTTGAACTTGCAGATAAATACTCCAGGTATTTCATTTCAGCTTTACTGGATGGGGCTTGTACTGTAGTTTCATGTTCAGATATAAAAAAACAAACCAAAAATTCTTGTGCAATTTTACAGATTTTATATAGTTGAAAATGTCAAAGTTTAGAATTACCAGAATTCCTCACAATGAAGGAATTGAGAGCAGCAATGGTTTTCTCTGCTTTTTTATTCTTTTTCCTTTTTGTTCTTAGTCGGTGTTAGAGTTATCACTCATTGTCAATTTTAAAAGTGTTTGAAATATCTTTCAATAGCTGCCAAAGTACCAGTAAATCTCAGTTTGCAAGTAGTTAAGGTATCATTAGTGGTCAAGAGATGATGTAGGAGGCCAAACTGTTCCTTATCTTTACTCCAAAGAAGTAACCTCCCCTCCCCCTTCCCACTCTTCCCCCCCCCACCCGCCCCCATTCCTGTAAGATTCTGCATAATTACTAATGGCATTCCATTTCTGTGTTGTGTGTGAAGAACTGTATAAAAGCATAAATGAAGAACATTTGAAGATTAGGATTGATGACATTACTGAGTCTGTGATATTGAAATCTGTCTGTCCTTACAGGGAAGCTGATCTGTCTATTTGCCTGGGAACATCTCTACAAATCGTCCCGAGTGGAACCTTACCCTTACTCACGAAGAAAAATGGTGGAAAATTAGCCATTGTTAATCTCCAACCCACAAGATATGTAAGTTCTGATTTCTTTCTTTATGGTTGAATTATTTGTTCTTTTGGTAGAAACACAATATTTTACAGGGATTGACTTCATTTTCCAGTGTTGGGTCTCCCTCATTCTCCCCCCCCCCCCTCCCCCACATAAATACATGATAACAGAAGATATTGTTGTTAAATAGTCTGTTGCATAAGAATCCAAACAGATGTTTACTTCATTAATACTGTCAGAAAGAGTAAACATGTAGTGTCAATGCTACTTAGTGGGACAACCACAGCCATCTGTGAGGCTAGGCTAACATGGAGGTAGTTCGAAAAGCAATCACTAGTTTATTAATTTTCTTTTTAATACTGAAACACTAATGTGCATCATCAGTCATACTTTGCGTTTTAGATTACTATTTGTTGACCAGCTTTTGCCGTTTAAACAGCTGATACAAAACAAAAGTTGCTGCTGTTGTCTGTGGGACATCCAGCAATTGCAAGTTATCTCTTTGGGGTTATGTATGACCTTATTTGTTTACACTATGTCTTTGCTCATAACTTCAGTTTAACGTCATTGGGCTGGCTGGCAATGAATTGTACAAAGATGGAGACATTTTCATCAGCAACATCTTAGTGGGCTTTGTGAATATTTGGTTCGATATTACCTCTAATAATAGAGATTACCATACCAAGATATTACCTTTCGGTATGGCGTATCGTGCTATACAATACAGTACATTTCATTTGATTTAAAAAGACTTTTTAGATATAGTTCTTGGTTCATTGCTATCCCACTCTTCTTCAAATAGGACAAGAGAGCTGACGTCCGAATCTTTGGATATGTGGACGAGGTCATGTCAAAGGTCATGACTCAACTGGGGGTCGACATTCCGGAGTGGAAGGAAGAAACTTTCAAAAACATTTGCAACGGAGCCGATGCAAAACCCACCGTCAGTCAGGGGAAATGTAAACTCGAGGTTGTAGTTGATCCACAAAGCCTGGGTCATTCACAAGATTTAAAACCAGACCTAGACAAATGTCCCACATTTAAAGATGGAAATTGTGATGAGACATCAGAGACTGAAGATAAATTCATCTCTGGGAGTGATCTGAGATCAGGAGAAGTGAACGTTGACCAAGAAAGTGGTACTAAAAGGACTCGTCCTGCTGACGTGAATGATTTAGATGTCAAACGTCATTGTACGGCTAACGGCGACATCAGCTACATTAAAGGGGGAGAATCGGTCGTGGCAGAGAAGCCTGTTGTCAAGGAAACAGTGAACGATAGAGAAGAGACCGCGCTATGCACAGGAGAGGATCCAGGGAAGAATATTAAAACAGAAGAAACTCTAATCGTTGATACGAAAGATAAAAGTAATGGTGGCAAAATGTCAGAGGACATAACTTGTTGATGATATGAAATATATTGTCATTTGACAAAGTTTGGGAATCTATATATCAAAAATCTTCTGGATTGGTGTATTTGATGAAATTATGTTCAGCATGCGTATCTCGTCCTACAGTATGGGTTATCATGTGGTGTTATTATTTGGTATGAGCAAATGACACATTGTAAGTGAAAACCATCATGTACTTTATTTATGGAGCTGCAAAATAGAGTAGACATTTTCATCGCCCTAAGACAACTCCACGAACTGTTATCTTTTCTGCATATTTCAACCACCGACTCAAGCAAAGGCTTTGGCCTCTGTGGTGACTTGACCAAACCAACGAACCCCCAAATCCTTTCCTTACAGGAGTAATTTTGTCGGGAATAATGATCGGAGCATAAGTAACGGTACGATATGAGCAGTTTACATTTATCTGCTCAGAATTTGGTTTAAAGTTACATTAATGTATTTTATGTAGGAACATATTTGTTGTGACATCATCCAACATTAGTGAAGAGTTTAAGCATGCTAAAGAAAGCTGCCACAAATATAGAATTCCGTAAAAGTAGGGAAGATGGGTTGATGATTTGTTCAAGTTGAAGAAATATCTGACAACTAATGTATTTCTCATGTTTACTCCTAAAAAAACACCTAGCTTTGAGACAACAACATAAAATAGGAAAAATGGAGGAGAGAGCAAAACCAAGGCTCTGGTAGTGATTGTGATGTTGTAACAACTCGTCAGTTGTTCTTTGGTGTAGGCCTTGATAACAATATATAAAAGTACAATATGAACATCTTTTTCCTTAACCCTATAGCTATGGGTTTCTGTCAAGTTGCCTTTGCTAAGAAGCATTACTCGTTGTGCAGTTGACAATAGAACCAGACGGTTTAAAAATATTCTGGCTAAGAATAAATTTGGATTTTATGAACTACTCACAGTTTCTTGATAATTGATGATGACTTACAACACTCAGGATTTATGAATACATTTATATATCATACCAAACGTTTCTGTTGTAAATAAATTTGTTCAATAAAAGCTCAGGGAGTTAACTTTCATCTATTGTTATTAACAAGTATACACCTTACCACCACCAGAATAACATGAGGCTCAGCCCCCACCCCCTCCCCTCACCACCCCCACTGGCAGACAATATTCCCCCCAAAAAAGTCCTAGTGTACTGTAAAGAAATATATAACATATTTGTACGGTACAACCTAAACAGTAACATATTCTTCAGAATGTGCAAAATAAAGCACCATTTTGAATTCGAGCAACGTCCGTTTTACCGAAATTTTGAAATAAGACACCAAACTCTGGATGATATATGATCTTTGCCCCTACCACCGTACAAAAATGTCAAATATCATTGAAATAAATGATTAAACAATCGACAGCCAGTAAAAAGTCGTTCTTATACAATGAAAAGTTAAAACCGCACTCCTCAAAAGAATAGTCTTTGCTTTTACGCTTTTGTTACAGTTGCTGACTAACTTGATGATTAATAGATTTTGAAGTTAATTATTGATAAAAGGTGCAAAGGTCGATTTTGTGATGTGTTTATTCTACATCTTAAAATCCTGTGTTTTTCAAAGTAAGCCTAATGTGTTAGTTAGTTGTGTAGAGTGTTGTTCATATGATCCCACAGTTTACGGAGTAACAAAAATTACATACCATTTGCAGTAGTGATAAAACCATTCCTGGGAACCACACTATCCTATAAAGTAACGGCTCAAGAATCAAGAGAACTGTATCAAAATACAGTTTGGAAGTTACTGACAGGCCTACCGCGTAGGCAGCGTTGAGTATATTAGGCCTGCAAAACCACATATCTTTTTAGGACACGCTCTGCTTGTGTTTGTTATTCCTGTCGGAGTTTGATTTGTAATTAGTTGTAAATGATTCGGTAAATTTCGTACGGAGTGTCGGAACTGATGTCAAACATCATCGTATGGTCACGGTTGTCATTTTGTCTTTCGGATGTTTGAAATGAGAAGGACTCAGAAGAGAGATTACCACACTACGGAGAAAGATTCATTTTCGTGACTATGTAAACCTAATCAGAGGCCATATATCTCTCATCGTATAGAGTTATATAAGAAAAACATGAATGTCGAAACTGAATTAAAGATGGCTTCCCAGAATAACAGCGACGAAATTTATGACTGTGAAAACCCAAAATTTAATCCATATGATTTAGTATCATTTATGGCTGGACCTGCTGTAAGTTCTAAATTAAATTATTATGGGTACATATGTATCAGTTTAAAAAACTTTGTTTACTAACTTGGTGAGTATGTAGTGTGAAGGGTGGGGGTAGGCTGTGTTGGTGGGTGGGGCAGGGGTGGGAGTTGAAGGAAGGAGTGGCGGTAGGAGGTTGTAGTTGGGAGAAGGATGTCGGCAACTCCCTAATTTTTATTGCAAAAGGTTCGCTGTTTCTGTGGTCCTTGAAAAGTGAACTGAATAAATGAATATTGTGTCATGTAGGCCTATCTATCATTCCTTCACCATATATATATATATATACATATATATATATATATATTCATCATCTCAATATATGTGGTTTGGTATTTAACTCAGAGGCGATACAAGTCATTTACAAGTTTAAATAAACATTTATCACCCCATAGGTAAATAGTTGAACAAAAAATGTTTGTTTTTAGCTTTTGATTTGTGTAATCTACAATTCCTGAGTGTCATAACACATTATAAAACTATTTCATTATTTACATATCGTAATAAAACCAGTATTAAAGTAATTCAAAGACCGTCATTGCCATTTTTACCACCGTTAAAGCAGTATTCCTCACTAAAATATACCAATTTGTTTTTATGTTTTTATTAATGATGATATCATTATTATCACCATTTATGTTTCTTTCTGTTCTTTCCGTTATTCATACCATGAATGATAGATATACTTACCTATATTCTGTGATTGCTTGACAGGTTTTTGTAACCGCTGTGTTTGCTCTCTTTGTGAAAAGAAAAGCACTTTATCCAGATCTTCTAAACGGAAGACCAGGAATTGTATAGTAAGTACCAACACGAAGATTTCTTACTTTAGTGGTGTTCCGAGGAACAGGAGATGCAAGCGGGGGGGGGGGGGGGGGGTAGGTGTGCGATGGGGAGGGAGTGAAGGACCAAACATCGTCCTATACCGACAAGAATCTGAGTTAATGACAGATTTTTAAAAGAAAGGAAACTCTTCCACCACACTTCCTGAGATAAAGTGTTGAACTCTCAGTGGAACAAAGTGATTTGTATTGAGGGTGACAGTAAAATGCAAATTTGGCGACAATACTAATCTAATATTTCTATATATACCGATCGTAACGGAGTGTTCTAAATTGATTTTTTTTTTCTAATCAGTGACTGCTCTATAGCGGTGTCTGTTCTCCCGTATATATATATATATATATATATATATATATATATATATATATATATATATATATATATATATATATATATATATATATATATATATATATATATATATATATATATATATATATACATATATATACATATATATGCTGTATTTATGCTGTCATATTATTACCACCTGAATTGCTGTTGTTTTGTTTCTTTTCTTTGTTCTGCTATATGATGACAAACAACATTTTTGTTTATTTTACTTTCCTCTATTCTATTCTCAGCGCTGTTAATCTTTTGGATTCGTATCGAGACAGAATAGGCCACGCATGCGCCATCGGTGTGTCGTGTGTTTCTATTCTGGATTTATTCTTTGGTAACTCCTACGTGGACATTAACTACGATGACGTACCAGTCATGGTGAGAGGTATGTTACACAGTGCTTTAATTGGTTGAAGAGTTAAGGTTGCATGGTAGTGGGAGCTAGCATGTTATGTCACGACAATGCTATGTCACGGCTATATGTTACGTTATGTTGTGTTATGCTATGCTATGCTATATTACGCTATACTGCAGGGTTGTCTAACCTTTTGCAGAGGAGGGCCACATGGATGAAGGAGGGGGCCGCATGAACCCTACGCTCGATTTTTTTGCCCGAAGCCCAAGACAACAAAATGTGAGCACTGCGCGCGGAGCGCACTGATTTATTTACCTTCCTGATAAAACAGATGAATAAAGTTCAGCCGCCCCCCCCCCCCCCTCCGCTAAGAGAGTGTCACACAAACTGACCTGTATGCAGTTTTTTGGACCCAGAAGGTTCGAATGATTGATTATATAGCTTCAAATTGTTATCAATAAATCTGCTCACTAAAATTTCGCATCGTAGAGCATCTCTGGCGGGCCGGACGCAACCCTGCGGCGGGCCGGACTGTGGCCCGCGGGCCGTAGGTTGGACAACCCTGCTATACTGTCTTATACTTCTCTTTGTTTCCCAGGAGCCACCAAAACGTTAGTTCTGACTGCTAATGTTTGGATGGTGACTCTGGTCTACTTTCCAATATCCCTCTGTCTAACCACCAAGAAGAAAACTCTCGGTAATGCAGTCGGCTTTGCATACACGGCAGTTTGGTAAGGAGTTAGAAACTTACAGATTTACGTTGTAAGGTACTCTTTAACTGAGAGAAGATAACAAAATCTATAAAAAGGATTATGCATTAGCTTACATAATGTATACCATTTTAGTATTCACTAAATTCAACACTCATGTCTTGAGTTGAAAATGCGCGTCCATCTTTTGATATTATAGTCACTTTAACCTATAACTTATAAGTAAGTATAACAATTTCTATCGAATCCTAGGTAAACATTTGGAGCGACTTGTTTGAGTTAACGCCCAATCAGAATGGAAATCTAAGCAAACATACTATGAATATGCATATTTAATGCTTTCATACATATTCAATGCATGCCCTTACAACGTTCGAAAACTAGTGTCTTAAGGTCTTAAGTATAAATAACTAAATCTAAACGTCAAGAAAAAGTCTTCTGTCTTACCTTTGTTATTCTATTGTTCTAATGAAGCACAGAGGTCTCACACATATTAAATCTGAGACAGGGAACGCTTAGCCCCCCCCCCCCCCCTCCTGACTTGAAGAGGTACCTGGAATGTAAAACGCGGGATGGCAAAGGTCAAGCCATGCATGACTAAACTGACGTCATCACCGAAGTCTCACCTGAGGGATATTGTTCCGAAGTAGCAGAGATTTTGTTTATACAAAATTAAAAAAAAAAAAATCTTATTATTTTCATATTTTATGAAAGTTCCAAGTTTTATATTTATCTTTGAAAAAAAATTTGTTTCGATTTTTTATATATATACAGGACATCATTCTATGTACATCGTCTTGTAGAATGTCCGAGAAAGGAAGGCGTAAGTTTACAAAGATTTCATTCATATTTGAAGAGATACAGTAAATCTACCAAAGAATGCTAGTGCCGATGGAAATTAGAGTACCAAAATTTCAACCATAATTAGAACCAAAATTCAATCTAAATAGCTTCGGAGGCATCGTACACATCTATAAGACGAGTCAGTATCGAAAGGTTTGTCAAGCTCGAGAAAAAAAGCGCCAACACAATCTTTTCATGGGGTGGGGAAGGGGGTGGCAAGATGTTATACCATCCGGAGGGTGGGTTATGGGTCCTAACGATGCAGATATGATGCAAAATGGTGCTTTGAAGCAGCGTTGACGAAAGGAGCTGAACACCTTGATGTTATTCCGATGGAGGGGGGGGGGGGGTTGGGGGAGGAGGAGGTGGTTACAGCCTGCCCAAAAGTTTATTTGACTGAGCCCTTGCTCGGGCGGCGTCATCGGTGAACTCATACAAACATGAATGATTTCTATACTAGTTGCTGGCTGATAAACCTTGTCAAGTAATAGTAATGCAAACTTTAATTTCAATAACTGCTTGTCGTATATTGACGTTGTTGGTTTAGAAAGGATCGTTAAGAAAGAAAGATTTAACAGTGAAAAGGAAAATGTTAATGGCGTTATTTTGTATATTCTCCTATTGCCTATATTTTCTACTTCTTCAGAGAATTGGTGAGCTGACATTTCTAATGGTGGTTCCGATCTTCGTTCTTTACTTCGGATTACACGTTCAGTTTGCTATGGGACTCTGGAAATGTTGGCGAGATCGAAATATAGTCGACGAGGTAAGAAGTTATTGTTTAATAAAACACCATAAGTGCATGTAAAAGTTCTTACAATATAGTTCTCGCCGTCTCCAAACCAACATTATTATTTGCCTTATTTTGCCTTCTTTCCCTAGCGATGATGTTCATAAGCCTTACACATAAAATATTGCATCCACTTAAAGGCATTGAAGACGCGTCCCAAACCGCGTGCCGCCCTCTAAAAAAAAGTTAACTTTCCGTTGCTTGCAAGTGAAGTTTTCTTCTTGTCGCTACAAAATGCACACAGTAATGAAAAGTGATACCTTGTTATCTTTTATCTGGACCTGAGATGTCCATCACTGCAATGTACACTGTGTTGTGGGTTTTGACCGTAGCTGCATGTATTGACTGTACACTAGCAGTGGCGGAGATTTCTTGTCAGAAGTGGGGGGGTTGCAGGCCATTGATGAAATAAAAAGTCATTACTGCTGGCTCACTATCTAAGTGGAGCGCCACCATAAGTTGGGGCAAAGTGCACAAGAATTTTTTGGCAAATATTGCCTCCCAGACTGCAGTTAATGGCACTGCCCAGGCCTTGTAAAGCTGCATTTAACCAGGGGCGTATGCAGGATTTTCTAACCCGGGGGCGCGTATTACTATCTAAGCGGAGCGCCACCATTGGTTGGCGCGCAGCGTACAAGCAAATTTCTGGTTTTGGTACCCCCAGATCACCGGAAATGGCACTTCTCGGGCTTGAAACTGACCAACCATATGTACACTTTTGCCTGAGAACCAAGTATTTCCAAATACTTTTTTTCTCATCTATAACCTTTTTGAAGATTGTCACAAGTCACACATCATGTTCGACTTCATCACATATCCTGTTGATCATTGCTTTTGTAGGTGATTCTTCATCGCGGCCCACAGGATCCGTCAGCCCCAATGTTCAGAATTTGAAAATTCACAATTCTCGTGAATAAATTCACTTCAAAACATACCCATAATGTTGCACAAAATATCATCTATGGACAACCGATATAGAAAAACCTCCTTCAAACCCTAACAGACGGGTCAAAATTGCACGAGTATGATGAAGAATGCTGGTTATGGAATTTCCGAAAATTCAGACGGCAATTAAAAAATTTCGTTGAAGGAAATAAAAATATACCAGATATTTTCATAACCGAACACTACACACATCGACAGTTTTGAGCATGGGCGCAGATCAGTCTTGGATAGGGACGCATGTGTGCTCTCTGATACTATCTAAGCGGAGCGCGACCATGGGTTCGCGCGTAGCGTATGATTTTTTTGGGGGCAAATATACCTCCCAGATCGCCGGAAATAACACTTCCCAGACCTAATCATGCTCCTAAACCTTCTCAAGTTTTAGATCTCATGGCTTAGAAATTTAGTTTGGAGAAATACATGGGCGTCTGCAGAAAGAAAATCAGGGGACAAATAATCCAAGTAGACTTTTGTATTTACGATGGGTCCGGGGTCCTCTCCCAGAAAACAAATATAGACTGCCGCAAATGCGATTTCCGTCCTATATTTAACAACTATGGATAAAATACAATAAAATGAGAACTGCTGCATGTCATTTGCACAATGCTGGATCAAACTGCGCCAAAGTTCAATACAGGGGAATTTGAAATGCAGCTATTGGTCAAGAAAAATTGGTGGGGACACGGTATATCATGTCCCCACTACTGAAAAAGTTGGTGGGGACGCGTCCCGCTGTCCTCACCAGGATCTGCGCCCATGGTTTGGAGGCTGTTTATCGTGGAACGCCATTTTCATGCTCACTGATATGATGTGATATCTGCTATTTGCTTTACAAATTCGAATAATTTTGTCACTGTTCCTTTTTCTCTTCCCGTTTTCTTGCCGTATTTTCTACTCCATCCTTTTCTCTCTTTCTTCTTTTTCTTTTCCTTCCTTCACCTCGTTGAAGTTGGCAAGTGTATACAGTTCCAAAGCTATTCAACAGCAACAAAACGTTATTTTGTGTATGTCTGTTGTGGGGTGAAGTTAGCGCTATGAGCTACAAGTTCCAATGCGCAAGATGGGGGAAAGGGGCTAGAAATAATGTGTGGGTCAATTCTAACTCGGTTTTCGGTCGTTAATTGTTGATGTAGCCTACCAGGTAAAAGGTTGAAATGACTTTAACAATTTCAAATTCAATAATTTGATTTATTATGCCATTTGGAGCACATAACATAGGCTATAACAGAACATTACTGGCTAAAACTGGGGGGGGTTGATTGTGTGGGCCAACCCCCCTCTTCAAAAAGTGGGGGGGTTAAAACCCCCCCAACCCCCCTGTTTCTCCGCCACTGTACACTAGTGTCTAATTACCGACGGTAGCAAGCTGTGTGTGTGTATTTTCTGGGATCGATGGTGGTGTCTAACACTTCTGTTACACCTCATTCGAAACAAGGTCAGATTACCGGCATCAGACGTTTCTTTGTGCGCGAGTCTTTACTCCCTTTAAAACAAACAAACTTTCCCTTTTTTTAATCAAAGTCTTTTAATTCTTTCTTTTCTTTTCTCTTTCGTTTTTCCACCCCCCCCCCCCACTCCACTCCACCCCACGAAAAAAAAACAGTTTCACGATGCAAAGGGTCACGTGTTAAGTGAAATGTTTGTTCAAACTCATTACTACGAAAGAATTCGCTACCTTTTAACTCCCAAGAAGGTACTCGAAAACAGGTATGTCATTTTTATGAAATTTCAGTTCATTGCACATTTCAGGAAGCCCAAATGCATTAATTCCTTACATAAATTAGTCGACTTCTTGAAGGATATTTTAACGATATAATTTACTACGGTTATTAGGTGAATTTGGTAAATTTATATCATATATGTGGCAGGGCGATACAATATATATACTGTTGACTTTTACTTTCCAACTAAGAGAACTTATACGGTGCATATTTCAACATGTCTGGAAAGACAAAACACAAACTGTATACTTACAGGATTTAATCACCCTGTACAGAAAACACATAATTATCTATAGTGTTTTGTAATAGGCCTAATGTTAAACTTTATCATGTAAGTATCCACATATCAGTGCTAGGCAGTCGAATTGTGGTCACTGATATTTGAAACGATAACATTTACCATGAGCTTTTGCTGTATGTGCCCTTTGCTGCAATGCCAGATTAACACCCTCTGTAGAAGTATGGTACCATGTGCTTCCCCCCCCCCCCACCCCCTCTTATTAAGGTTTGGAAGGAAGATTGGTATGTTTCTCCTTTGTTTCATGGAGACGCTTGACCCTGCAGGGAACCATTTAATCTTTGTGGCTCCTTATGCAGGGCACTTGCCTCAGCAAAATATAGGATATTCCGATACTGACTTTCTGAGATGTTAATTACTTAATTTATGACTCTTGTATGTCTGGAATTAAGAAGGGTTACAATTCCAAAGAAAAGAAGTCTCAAGCGTCAACTGTTTCTAGCGTGGTAATAGGGAGTGTTAGCTCAGTGGTTAACGCCGGTGCCTTTCAATCATAAGGTCCCGAGTTCGAGTCACTCCAAGATTAATGTATGTCGTCCAGTTACAGAGTTGTTGACAATTGACATATTCATAATCATGGACTTAAAATATGAATGTAAGAGACTGACTTCGGTCAGCTTGCGGCTTTGATAAGCCAATGATGGCTTCTTCTCAAGTTTCTGGATCTAAAATACATACATACATATTTTGAGGCAATACAGTAATTAGAAAATAAATTCAAAATTAATTGTGGAGTATTCTTGTTGATGCTGAGTACTGTAAAGCTCAAAAACTTCTTCAACAACAGTGCATTTGTATTCTCTTTTTTTGCCAGGGTTAACCCTAAACCGTCCGATGAGAAACAACTTTATAAAAAGCTCCAGAGAGTAATTGAGAAAGTTTACAGAAGTGAATCAGGTATACACAATTTAGTCATGAGTTGTACTTATTTTACGAATATATGTTACCGTGTGTCAAGCAACACACACATGTTTGCTCTATTGTAATGTGATCATAAATTGGAAGTAAGTCTAGACTGCCCTTATGTAGGTTAGCTATGGTACACAGTGGAGTGCACAGGATTTCAAAGGTGTTTATGAGTGTGTGCGGGGATGTGGGGGGGGGGGTTAATTCTAATTCCCCATATTGAGTTAGTATACTTTAAGGAAGGAACATAGGCGATAAAGGATTTTACAAAGTAGGGGTGTGGCCCTCGGATCGCTGAAACCGACTCCATTGCATATATTGGAGTTAATAGTTCACGACAAAAGGGTTCCTCTTGAAACCCAACTTAATTATCCTTCAAACTAAATCACACCAGGGTGACTCTCAGGGTTTCAGTATATAACAAGTAATGATTGTTTGTCCGTCACTTTCATGTCTGTCTGTTTGTCTGTCTGGCTATATACCTACTGTATTTAAGGAACACCACTCTATGATTACATTATAATTACCTGCAGGAGCCGCATGCCTTGCACGGCTCGAACAGGTCTCTCACTCTGACCATGCATTTCATTTCATTCCAGGTTTTAAATATTCGAGACGAATGGTTGTAACTTCGGTTTTGGCTGCTCTTTCTCTCTACGAGGTAAAAAATATAAATAAATATATATATATATATATATATATATATATATATATATATATATATATATATATATATATATATATATATATATATATATATATATATTTATATATATATATATATATATATATATATATTTATATATATATATATATATATAAAAATTATATATATATATAAATATATATGTGTGTGTGTGTGTATGCCTAAATTAAGACAAAGTATATATATATATTTACATATATATATAAATATATATGTGTGTGTGTATGCCTAAATTAAGACAAAGTATTTATAGTCGTCACACCCCCTCCCCTCGTGCTCCGTCCTGGCTATGGGTAGGCTGTTGTGCAAGAATATTTTTTGGTGCTTTTTAATAAATATGCTACTATATAAATGTGCCAATAAAAACGTGTGCTATGTGGATATGTATGTGGATATGTAATTGACATAACAAATTAATATTAACTTATCAATTAATGTTTTTGTTTATTTGTATTTTCTTTCTGTTCCCCCTTCTCATATCATTTCTGCAGCTTGGTATAGCATATATTGGTGGTTTGGGAATATTTTTTGAATATGTCGGGGAAGTCTTTAAAGAAGAAGGCACGTTCAAGGATTTCTTTGAGTTTACAAATTCCACTGAGTCATTCTATGAAATCGAGGCTTTCTATATCATATTAAGAGGTAATGTAATCTTTCCTTCAGGGATAACTTTGAATCAGTGGCGGAGATTTCTTGTCAGAAGTGGGGGGGTTGCAGGCCAAGTGGAGCGCCACCATAAGTTGGCGCGAAGTGCACAAGAATTTTTTGGCAAATATTGCCTCCCAGATTGCAGTAAATGGCACTGCCCAGGCCTTGAAAAGCTGCATTTAACCAGTGGCGTATGCAGGATTTTCTAACCCGGGGGGGGGGGGGGCGTATTACTATCTAAGCGGAGCGCCACAATTGGTTGGCGCGCAGCGTACAAGCAAATTTCTGGTTTTGGTACCCCCAGATCACCGGAAATGGCACTTCTCGGGCTTGAAACTGACCAACCATAATGTACACTTTTGCCTGAGAACCAAGTTTTTTCCAAATACTTTTTTTCTCATCTATAACTTCGTCACCAGTCACACATCATGTTCGACTTCATCACATATCCTGTGGATCATTGCTTTTGTAGGTGATTCTTCATCGCGGCCCACAACATCCGTCAGCCCCACTGTTCAGAATTTGAAAATTCACAATTCTCGTGAATAAATTCACTTCAAAACATCCCCATAATGTTGCACAAAATATCATCTATGGACAACCGATATAGAAAAACCTCATTCAAACCCTAACAGACGGGTCAAAATTGCACGAGTATGATGAAGTATGATGAAGAATGTTGGTTAGGGAATTTTCGAAAATTCAGACGACTACTAAAAAATTTCGTTGAAGGAAATAAAAATATACCAGATATTTCCGAAACCGAACGCTACACACATCGACAGTTTTGAGCATGGGCGCAGATCAGTCTTGGATAATGGTGGGGACGCGTGTCTGTCAAGTTCTATGACACTATCTAAGCGGAGCGCGACCATGGGTTCGCGCGTAGCGTACGATTTTTTGGGGTAAATATACCTCCCAGATCGCCGGAAATAACACTTCCCAGACCTAATCATGCTCCTAAACCTCCTTAAGTTTTAGATCTCATGGCTTAGAAATTTAGTTTGGAGAAATACATGGGCGTCTGCAGAAAGAAAATCAGGGGACAAATAATCCAAGTAGACTTTTGTATATACGATGGGTCTTGGGTCCTCTCCCAGAAAACAAATATAGACTGTCGCAAATGCGATTTCCGTCCTATATTTAACAACTGTGGATAAAATACAATAAAATGAGAACTGCTGCATGTCATTTGCACAATGCTGGATCAAACTGCGCCAAGTTCAATACAGGGGAACTTGAAATGCAGCTATTGGTCAAGACAAATTGGTGGGGACACGGTATATCATGTCCCCACTACTGAAAAAGTTGGTGGGGACGCGTCCCGCTGTCCTTACCAGGATCTGCGCCCATGGTTTGGAGGCTGTTTATCGTGGAACGCCATTTTCATGCTCAATGATATGATGTGATATCTGCTGTTTGCTTTACAAATTCGAATAATTTTGTCACTGTTCCTCTTGCCGTATTTTCTACTCCATCCTTTTCTCCTTTTCTCTCTTTCTTCTTTTTCTTTTCCTTCCTTCACCTCGTTGAAGTTGGCAAGTGTATACAGTTCCAAAGCTATTCAACAGCAACAAAACGTTATTTTGTGTATGTCTGTTGTGGGGTGAAGTTAGCGCTATGAGCTACAAGTTCCAATGCGCAAGGTGGGGGAAAGGGGCTAGAAATATTGTGTGGGTCAATTCTAACTCGGTTTTCGGTCGTTAATTGTTGATGTAGCCTACCAGGTAAAAAGTTGAAATGACTTTAACAATTTCAAATTTAATAATTTGATTTATTATGACATTTGAAGCACATAACATAGGCTATAACAGAACATTACTGGCAAAAACTAGGGGGGGGGGTTGATTGTGTGGGCCAACCCCCCTCTTCAAAAAGTGGGGGGTTAAAACCCCCCCAACCCCCCCTGTTTCTCCGCCACTGCTTTGAATGCATGTGAGTGTATCTTGTTGATCGTTCGTGTGTATAGGTATTTATATCGATGATACACGGGTATAGATCAGGGTAAAATACGTCATTCATGAAACGCCAATATTTTGCTTATATACAAAATGTTCTTGTTGTGAAAAAAAAACTTAGCGATTCTTTAAGGTAAACACAATTTGTTAATTCACAGTTTCACTTCTTTACTGTTTTTTTTCACTGTTTCGAAGCTTTTTGTATGCAGGATTGAAACATTTTAGATTACACTATCTATAAATTCGAGAAAAAAAAATAACTTTAAAAAATCTGAAATTCATTGATATCTTTAGATTCGTTCTGGCCGACTAGCGTGGCTGCTATGGGTATCTCTATAGGATTTAACATACACTTTTTATACTATTATCGGTAAGTTTTCACTATATCTTTATTCATACGTCGTCAATATTTCCCCCAAAAGTTATTGATGCATTATAAAACACCTCTGCGGGTTATAACAGTCTTTTCGTAAATTGTCTTTGATAAATGTAATACAACAACTAACGTCGAGTGACGTCATGATGCCGTCGACTGTATGCTCAAAGTAGCTGCATTCCGAGCCAGATCGGGTCCCTGGGACAATTTATTTCACCGGGACCCCTTTTTGCACTCTGTATTTTTCTTTAAGTATATGTTATGAAAATGAGCAAACACCATTCATAAAATTGTCCTCATATTTTTCTGGGCCACTATATGAATCCGGTCCTGTTATCTCCTTCATCTGCTCCCTGCCCCACCCGCCCCCCCCCCCCCATGTCTTCAGACCTTATGCGGTCATTTTAAAGTTACTCTCTATATGAAATATTACAATCAATGTTTCCTTGATTGAATTACAATATGTGCAGGGTCTTCATGGTTTTAATTTAAAAATTTATCATCTTCAGAACTCATTTTTATTTTTCAGACAGAATACTCTTAATCTGTGGAAAGGAATAAAGAAATTCATACCAGAAGATGAACTTCCCAACTCATATATTGTAGTATGTTTGCATAATATTGACATTTATAATTAATAATTGCTAAATAATTGATTAGATTGATTAGCATAAAAAAGAATCTTCTTTCATTTTATGCATTCCCGAAACAATAGGAAACTAAAATGAGTAAAACAAGAGTATTTTTTGTAATAACTCCCCATTCATTTTTTTCTGCTTATGGTATCTTGTACATATATTCTTCAACTTTTCTTCTTTTTTTTCTAATTTTTAATTCGCATTCTCTGTCACTTTCTAGTTAGGTAGCCATCTTTTCATAACATATCTGACCTTGTATAAACACGTTATCTTTAGCTACGTTATTTGCATATAAGATTCGAGCGAAATGACGATTTTTGTTTCTTAATAAATGGTTAGTTTATAGATATCTGCCGTTATTGCACTCGTTTGAATGAAAATTCAGAATGTCATAAATTTAACAACAACAACAAAAAGACATGAGAAAACACCAATGTTATACAATACTATATTGAGTTTGTTTTTGCTTTGTGTTACTCCAGGCATCAAGTCTGCGATATTCTGGTTACCACGTGGGATTTGCCTTATGGGGTAAGTATGATATCGCTTATCACCCCTCCTCCCCATCCCTTACCCCTTCTTTCCCTCCCCACCTGCCTTCTCCCTAAGAACGAATTCTGTTGCAGGCAGCACTTTAGAATTTGATAACGAAGAGAATATATATATATATATATATATTATAAACATATTTATGTTTTGAAATCGATAGCCTTTTCTGTGAATTTTTTAAGACAAGAATTTTAAATAATTCTAAATAATGTATTTATATATAGCCATTTTACTTTATAAATATTTTAATATGAAATTATTATTTCTCTGTCACTGACAGGTTTTCTGATACTGCAAGTTTTATTTTGGTTGATAACATTTGTCTGTTGGTATTTCATTGTTCGACCGATCTCTCTTGGTGAAAGTAACTTCTTAACTACGCTTATAAGAAACCAATGGTAAGTTTATATATCAAAAGTTTTTATTTTTTATTTTTAAATAAATGTTATATTGTTCATGTTTGCAGTATGCAATGACTTGACCGCAGGACCCAATTATCCCAACATACCTTTTTCTCATTACTCCCTCAACCCCACCCCACCTCTACCCCACCCCACAGAGCCCCAAATATAAGTTGGCAGAATAAAACAGAGATCTAATAATGACAGATTTTAGACTTCTCTCATGCACTGACACTTTTCAAAAACAGGAGCGGAAGGGAGGGGAGGGGGAGGGGTGGGGTTGGTCCATTCCTGATTCTCCAGTAAAGTACATATATAACTGATTGGGTATATATGTAATCATTAAAAGCAGTAAACTACGGTTAGCAATAAGGTGTAGCATTTAAGTAGTTAGAAATGATTGTTGCGTTTATTAAATAGAAGAAGAAAACCTGCAGATGTAAATGTCGATGAATGATAATTAATCCTTCAAACATAATCAAGTACAGAATCAATATATGTTATACAGTTTTGAATATATCGCATACCGGTCTCGATATATCGTGCACTATTTTCATTATATAGTGTACAGTACTGTTGTCGATATATAGCGTGTGGTTTTCGGTATACTTCTGCAGAGTATGAGATCTAATGTAAATATGGGATATCATCTATTATCTATTACCATATTAACTATTAGGCCAAATGATTTTTTTTTTGGCAGGTTAACAGCAGTTGTAGGACTTGTGATCTATTATGGACAAATTCTGGCTTCGCGGATATTTTTCCTCGAAGGAAACGGAAAGATATTGAGTCTTACCAATAGGTGAGCAAAAGGGTCAAACTGCAGTCTCCATGTGTTGAACTCTTGTTATACTTACAATAAATCCTGTAATATAGTTTTACCACAGTATACATCCTACCCCTAGTATACATATAACCAGGAAATTCTAGTCCGCTTGAAAACCAGTTGTGCCTAATTAAAAATTATTATGTTCTTTCTTCTCGTCCGTTCACTTGCGTCGTTTCTGAATTGCTGCACCTTATGGGGGGTATGGGGAAGTGTGTGAGTGGATTAGGCAGGTGTATAGGTGCTGCGGGGGGGGGGGGGGTTAGGGGGAGGTAAGAGCTTTGACATCTGCTTAAGTATATACTGATAATGAATCCGTTTCATTTCTTTTACAGACGAAGTCTCCACAACAGCACCTATTTCTTTTTATTTCTTAATATCCTTTTGGGTTTGTTCTCGTGTCTTCTACGTATTGGCTACTCAGTGTTGTTTGGGATTCTGCTGGTTGGACGAATCGATCGGTGTTTACTAATGAAGGGATATGAACTATGGGATTCAGGTAAACAAGCAGACCTATAGACAGGCTGGGGCCCGGCGTGGGGGATGGGGCGTCCCCCCATGCCCCATAATGTGCCCCACAAAACTGCCCACAAACTGTCAATTCAATTGTGCTTTCCATTATTGTATTTGTCACGAATGTCTTAGGTGAACAACCGTGCTGATGGTGGGTTTTGTACAAAGCAGTACAAAGCCATAAAATCTGCTATTGCCATAGCAGATTTTATGCCTTGTCAAATGGTAACACATATTTCACCACACATATAAGGGATGTAACGTCGTAGAGGCTATAACTTCACAAACTACAGGACACAGATATTGTGCCCCTCTTAAATTACTGTAGGGTCCCATCAGCACCACCCCTCCCCCCCCTCTATTCATTTATTCTTGATTAAGCATACAGATCACACGACTAGATGTAGTTCATTTCATTCGTGAATTGATATCACCAATCATTTGTTGACACCTACAATTAATTGGTGATATGAATTGATGATATGACTAACTTATGTTATCAACAAATCATTGAGCATATCAACAAATAATGGATTATGCCATCAAATATTTGTTGATATCATCAATTGTTTGTTTTACAGAAACTGATTTGGCAATTTGTACTTAAACTGTTGCTCATGATATGACGATTTTATGCTGATATGACAAGATGATATGAAAATAATCGCAAATGTGCAAATAATTGACGGTTTTGTTTTAATGTCTTAATTCTTTCTGACTATGACCTTAGCTATTTCAAGATTGAACATTTGGGGTAGGTAGGGTAGTTGGGGTAGGTAGGGTAGGTAGGTGGGTAAGTGATGAAGGTGGTTGATGAAGGTGGGTGATGGAGGTGGTATTAGGTGGGGGAGGAAGGATCGATTCGTGACAAATGCGAACAATGTAATATCTTCAGAACGAATTCAATGAGAGTTTTGCTGTTTGGTTTAAATTGAGGGAGATGTCTTTGTTTGTGTTTTGGTTACGGACAGGTTTCAAGTCTTATGTAGCATTTATGCAGCTAGAGGTCGCCCAGACTCACCCTGTTGTGGTCTCTTTCTGCTATATGATGTGGAAGATGACTGGGAAACGGTCACGGCTTGAGTCAATCGATGGTTATGATCGTCTTGGCGAGAGCAGGTCACTCAGGATGATAGAAGGTAGGTAGATAGGGGAGGGAGAGGGAGAGAGATGAAGAGAGGTGGAGGGAGGGGGGTGGGGTGAGGGGGGAGAGAGGGAACACCGAGGTGTAGCTAACATTAAACTAAATATGTCCATGTTTATGTGTCTATATCTTGCGGTCTTTGTATGGGTTCTGCGTTATAGAAGTGCTTTGTTTGTATAACATCTGGAAATGTTTAAATACTATAGTGCTATATTATTTACTATTTTGACCTTTTCTTCGGGGAGGGGTACTTTTTAAGAAAAAGTCACCCAGGAAAGAACCTGGGCACGAAAACCAAACTACCAAACGACTGATCCGCTCTCAGCCCCAGTCCCCTTGCATCGGGACTGTGACTGTGTGATCATCGTCAGGTGTGTATCACCATTCCCTAAGGGAACAGATACTACACATGATCTTAGCCAAAAGGCCGAGAGGAGGGGTAAAGGGGAATTTGAGGGAAGAATCTGGTCCAGAACAAACACCGCCAGGAACCAAGTTATTATATCCATTCAAAGGACACATTGGTTCGTGGTGATTCTCGGTTGCGCTGGTTCGCCTGTTAACACACCATTTTCCACGATTCTTTCACAACTGTTGTGTTTCATTGGTCAAACCTTGGCCCTCTGTATTGGATGCACGTGCCCATCGAATTTACTGTTACAAATGCCGTTATGCTGCCCGCCCTCCCCCACGCCTTCCCAATTTCACTTCTTAATATTATGAGCACCGGACATCATAATAGGGAGTATTTGACAGATCGTGACAAACTATGCCCACCATTAACCTGAAACAAATCTGTCAAATTATATTTTTGACCTTTGACCTTACATGACCTCTACCTCCGACAGGTCGCAGAAACAACGCTGAAAGCGAAAGCTGTAGAAAAGCTCGCGTTGCCCGTAACAGGTGGCTGGTAGCCTATACCTTGGTCCAGAACCCTAGTTTAGTTATAGATAGATCTCCCGATGCCTTCCGGATGCTACTAAGAGGAGGAGGGGAGACGGGAGACTGGGAGGAAACGAGAAGCAGTCAGGAATCAAAAAGATCTGTAAGGAAAACATTTTATTTGTAAATAAATTTAAAAAAGCAATAAGTGATCATCAAAACACTGGCAAGTATATTAACAGACATCAAAACGAGAAGCTTAAGCTCTGCATAGCAACCACTAAGTTATCGAAATAAGTATTGTCCTGAAAATATGCAAAAATGAAAGAGAAGGGTCACTCAAAGGTCACGTTGAAAATAATACATTTTGAATGTTTGCTTAGCTATTAATGTATTAGAACTTCATCAAAATGCAACTTTTTTATTTGGAGGTATCATATCCTCCGTGGATAAATTATTTAAGTATTATATCGGAAATAAACAGAATTTTGCAATTCATTTGCCCGGATGACGTCATTCAATCTGTTGTTGTCTGATGCATTCACAAATATCACAAACTTGAAATGTTAAATTATCGTCGCTATAAGGATGTGGTTTTGACACGAAGATGCAGAGAATTTCCAGCAAGTTTGTGAAGCAATCAGCCATCATTAACGACTGTCTAATTTCTACTGAGAATAGATTATGAGATACGAATATCCATAAATAGTGGTTTATTTATTTTTTATATAAATTTGCTAAATTGTTCATATATGGTCAAATTTAAAGTCAGTACTGACAATATTTAATAATATGATACCTTATCATTTTCAGAGTTCGTCTTCTATGAAAAAGGCTTCGATAAGCTCGATAGACGAAACGACTTTCACATCAGCCAATCAGACACAAGAAGAGAACAAAACGACATTCATATCAGCCAATCAGACACAAGAAGAGAACAAAACGACATTCATATCAGCCAATCAGACACAAGAAGAGAACAAAACGACATTCATATCAGCCAAGCAGACACAAGAAGAGAACAAAACGATATTCATATCAGCCAATCAGACACAAGAAGAGAACAAAACGATATTCATATCAGCCAATCAGACACAAGAAGAGAACAAAACGATATTCATATCGGCCAATCAGATACAAGAAGAGGACGTTTCCACAGAAGAAAACGAAGGATTTGAAGGAGATGAAATTTTGAATGAAGTACCCGAACATAGTCATGAAATTGTTACCATGTCCCTTCCTGGGGGTAGTGAAGTTGTTGAGGTTGCTAAAGTATGATTACATGGAACTATAAATATGATAGTATGACGCGTATGAATATATGGAACTATAAATATGATATGTATTAATATAGTACGATGCGTATAAATATATGGAACTATAAATATGATTGATATAGTTACATACACATATAAAATGCTTATCCAAAGTACGAAATGTCTTGGTAAAAAACAAGCAATGCATGTGAGTATATACGATATGTAGTCAGAGAGATAGTAAGACAGAGGAAGAAGGCATGGTGGTGGGGTAGGGGTGACATTATAACGTGAGAGTAAGGGACTGGCCCGAAAATGGTTAATGAAAAGCAGACTCCATCCCTTGCAGATTTGATCGAATCCGTAATTGATAATCTTATTGTTATCAGTTAATCGATTATTTTAGGTTTTCATAATTTGAGCATGAATTAGATGGAATAGAACAAGGTTTCTCTTTAGACACTGTAACAAATATTATGTCTATACTGCTGACGGTGAATCCATGAAATATCTTACCCCAACAATGACACAAACGGACCAACGCAACAAACAAAACATCGCCAAATTAAAAACTTGAATTGTAGTAAAAAAAAAATCTGTTTGGGTTCTTACCGTAATTTATCATTCAAGAAAGTGATTTTTTGAACAATATTGTTTTGTATTCATGAAAAGTATAAATATGTACCAGTGTATATATAATGTCTTCTACAAAAACAAAAGTTTATGAATCTTACATACGAAAGATTACGTAATCACCCCCCCCCCCCCCTCCCCACACCGCCTAGTTTAAGTACAGTCAGTTACATTGTAGGTGTGTCATATTATTATTTTTCAATGGAAATTGATTTTACTCAGTGTCGTAACTATATATAGGCCGCTGCCAACTCCATGGGCCAAGACAAGCTTTAAAGTCGGATTAATTTATTTCCTCATGTCTGAAATAATGTTCAGTGCAGTTCTTAAAGCGAGAGAGCCTGGGAATATCATAGTTGCATGGGCTGCTACAGGTACCAAATCTAAAAACATAAATTATCACCTATGCACAATTCATGGCTGTACTTGGATGAATGTTGATTCTCCTTTTGAGGGCCCATTTCTATTGCTACACCAGGGGCAAGTTTCTCCTGGCTATACGCCATTGGTTTTATTAGTGTACAATGTAATATTTGAACTGTTTTACGCCTATACAAATGTCCGTTATGTATTCTTCAGTCAATTGAGTCACATATTCATGCAGCTGTTTACGGAAAACTTTAGGTGCTATTTTTTAGTTTTGTTGTAAATATCACATTTTGTTCGATTCAGTTTTATTGAAAATGTTTTTACGTTACCTTTCTTAAAAGAGTAAATATACCGAAATAGTTACCGAACAGTTCTGGTTTCGACCGTTAGTCTGTGCGTGCGTGTGTATGCGTGTATGTGTTACAAATCGTTTAAACGTGCAAAACATATCTCATGTTTACTTCTCCAACTATTGAGGAATATTTCCAACGAACTAATTTATAACATTTCTTTTAAAAATGGATCTTCGATGTAATGCTCTCGAAGAGCTTTAGCTGTTTACTAAATCATAGAAAAATTCATGATCTTCTCAATAGTGCCATGATGACAATGAACATTACGAATGAGGGAGGGTGGGGGGGGGGGGGAGGACATCTTCGATTAAGTAAAAGAAGGGGAGATGTCTTTCATATATACTTTCCTGTTACGACTTATGCAACAAATAAATTTTAGCAACTTGACTTGAACTAAATTGGTATCGATAGATCTATTATTATAATAAAGTAAAACGCATTTACTAGTCCATTAAATCGTCGAGAACGTTAAATTTCTACATAATTTATGGTATCATATTTTTGATGTAGACAGTATAGGCTAGATTCAGATAAATTATTTACCGCGCTCCTCATTCAAAAACTGTTTTGACCCGCTGACAGCTCCCCCCCCCACCCCCACCCCGCAACCATTCCCACCTTTGAAATCCCGTGCACGCCACTGGAGTCAGCACTCCTGTCCCTTTATCGTTCCTATGACCTTGAGTCCTGTCCACGAATGGTTTGTTTATAGTATGCACACAATTTCAACCTATCACGGCGTTCCATATGAATTACAAGTTAGCTTACGGGTCATCTACTTATGAAAATGTGCAGACGAAGTATAAGTTTTCATATTAGTTTTAACAAGCAATTCCGTAAAAAAAATTATCCTAAACTATGAAACATCTGGTCTGGCACATATCCAACAAAGAAGCACATTAACTGCGGCTTAATTATTTTTCATGTCGGTTTTTTTAAGTCCCTTCTTCACTGTGCCAAACTATATTCTACATTCTCGCTGTAAGGAATATATAGCTTTCTGTTTTTCATTACATAATTTTTCCCGCCATAAAATACAACCTAAATTTTCCGTTCGGTATAGAAGCAATTTTTGCTTCTCCTTTTTAATTTAGTTACAACAGAATATTTAAGCGCAGAATATAGCTTTAAAGACGCTCCCGAGAATACAGTTTGAAAGGTTTCTGCCTTAGCAACGAGACTATAGGGCGACGAATCAGACGGCAATCATCCGTCTTACTCTATAAGGACGGTAACGGTATCAGATTAAAAGACGATAGATAACAGTCACGTGACAAATACGCTCGTGACGATCAAGAATTATACCATCTGCCTTACCTTTCCATCAAGTGAAGTTTTATCTCTATCTTAAGAGACATTTTTTTATCTTATTTTGCACCATCGTGTGAATTATGTTCTCAATTCAGAGAATATGTTAACGTATGAAATCAGGAAACTTTTGAAGTAGACTATATGAGTATTCGCAACGGGATTTTTTACGACAAAAATCTTCAGAAAATGAGATTTTGTCAATAATGACAGGAAACTGTATTACTTTTTTTGTGGGTTTCCAAAACATCAAACGTATATGTTACGTACTATATAAGGCAATGAATAATTGTTATACTTGGTCAATTCATTAGCTGTGGATTTCATGATTTGAAGTGAAAACACATGAGTGGTTGCATGGTAAAATACATCACGCACTGGTACATATGCCTGCATTCACCATGAAACTGCCATGTTCGAGAACATAGTGTAGAAACATTACTGAAATGTTTTAATTGAATGATTAGTTAATGCTTGTATGGATGCATTTAAATGTTTATATATATATATATATATATATAAATGTATAAACGATATATATATATATATAAATGATATATATAAATGATATATAAAAATGATATATTTGATTCGTCTTATTTCATGTAGGCTATACCTTGAATATTATAAACCTTGGTCAGAGTTACACAAAGTTATACAGACCAACGCCAAAAGAAAATGTTGCTGATAATCTTTACGATGACAGTATTACTGTAAAGGGTAATACTTTCACATGTTCGCGATTGTTATCCAATCGAATTACAGGCTACGGTATATAGTATATAGTTCTACGGTTATCCCGATGTGTACATCACGTCTATAGTGTAAACGCGTTTATTTACTTAATGCTCATCGTATCACGATAATACCAATGATATTAATGTCACGAAATTGGGTCAGCTTGAAGTTTAACTGAGAAAGAAGCGCCTTTGAAAATGATTCTCGTTCTGCAGAAATAGTACCGTATAGCATAATCAACTCATGTTTGAAATGTTGTTAATTTGTTTTTTATATGAAAGTCTTTATAAAATAGCCGTTTCGATTAAATTCCTTCATGTAATTGATATCTCCAAGGGACGGAGGTGATTGAAATGGGCACCATTTGAGAAATTAATATTACATGCAATTGAATTAGCAGACGACAGCTTCTTCACCTCTGATTGGATATCATAAGTTGGTTGCTATGCTCGTATAGAAGATGTCATATACCACAGCTGTAAAATTGATATAAGAACATTAATAGACAACAATTAACGTATGATGTTCCATGTGGTAAACTTTAAAAAAATGTCTTTGTCTATGGTTTTATTCGTGAGCCTGCATGGAAATAACATTTACTTTCGAGATAAAAAAGGCGATATTTACGAACAATTTCAATTTTATTAACCCGTGCCAATGACATTTTTTTCCAGTAAGTTACACGTCATATACATTGTAACAGTCATAAAACAACAATTTGAAATGTTGCAGAAGTTTTTATTATACTTCACTAGTGACTAATAGACTATAGTGATTTTGTTTTGATTAAAATAAAAATGAAAATTTGAAAACATTGTGATGTTCTTATTCCCTGTTTGAACTATGATTTATGATGTTCGATAAATTGTGTATGTGTTTTTGTATAGTAAACACATTAATTTGATTTGAATAATCCGAGCTTAACTTCTTGTTCAAGTGATTTATTTATTTATTTTATGTTATTTTGCCACATTTATATACATTCCTTTCGAATATTCTCTGGTGTCTAAATTGATATAACAATAGAGGACTTTTCCTATAAAGTGAAATGAATTTTATAAATTGCGATATAAAATATGAGATTGCGATATATAAATAAATAAACAAATATTAATAAATTGCGATAAATATATAAATTGCGATATATTAATAAATAAATAAATAAATTTCATACCTTGCGATAAATAAATAAATGAATAAATAAATGTAGCCCGAGTACAACAGTGCAGGTACAACTTATAATTTAGTAATTGCAAGAAACTATTAATTTTTCAGTCAATACAAAAGAAACTGTAAGATTTAGTGACGGATTTCTTATGTAAATAAATGAGAAAGCAGAAGAAAATAAAATAAAAATAAAAATGTAGGTTACAAAGCAATTAAAATCTATCAAAACAGAATTGATTTTCCCAAGCATATCCGAATTTATTTAATCAAAGAACTGTTTATTCAATTTTTATTTTATTATTTATACCATACTCATTCTTCCGAATTTAATGTAATAAGCATTTACCATACGTAATGAGGAAAGCAGGGTTTTTTTTTCATTCTGTCGCCTATAGTCACTATAGAGTACACACATTAACTTCAAGGTATAAACATGATTTCTCACGTTTTGATCACGTGAAAACGAAAAAGTTTCTTTAAATTCTGCACGACTTTTTTGTCTTTGGCGGTGTAAAATTAAACGCAAAACGATAAATTTTAGCAATGTTGTATTTTCTATCGGTGTTTCGAGGTATAAAGTTTTTATTTGATAAGAAAGCAAAGCAACTTACTTTACAAAAGGCTTACATAATTATAAAGAAATCAAACAAAAGAAATATCCTACTGTGACTGTTGTAAACATTCATACTCGCAAAGATTCCATTGCTAAGAATGCATGTGCTCAGTGTATACTATTCCTGTAAGAATTATCATACTGATTTATAAGAAAACATTAACGAGCATGACAAAAACTTATAACAATCACCCCTATTGTTATATAAAACATCCACACAAAACGAGCTATTGTTAAAGACAACAATAGAAACCTCCTATTGTTATATACCAAATATTTTATACATATATATTTTATAAACTTAGGTCGATGCCGTTTCTATCAAGGCAGAGGGCCTCTGTACAATAGTTACCGGTACAAACTCTTTATAAATTTTGCCAGGAATTTACACTAGAATACAGACATGAATGAAATAAAAGAAAAGATTTAAAAAAATCTGACGTTATACTTGGAAATTTGTAATTGTCGGCTACTTTCAGGTTAACTTTACCCATGAAAATTGCAATTATACTTCTTGTAACTACAATTTACATAAATAAATCTTTACATGTCTATACCTGTTTTTCTTTATTTTGTGTCTTGTTTTTTTGGTCACCTTAACCAACATTTTCGATGCAACAAGAGAACCAGCCGTTTCTTAAATTGTTTATTTCCGTTCCTTTTCTTGATTCTTAGTAAAAAGGTGAAAGGGCAAAGCAGAGATATAATTACTAAGCATGAACAAAAGATTTCCTGATTATAACAAGTATGCCAAGCGCAAAAGTGGAAAAATTTAGCGCCATGTTTTTTTTCCGTAAATTAACCTCATAAACTTTACGGTTAATGAAACCATGTGCAACAAGCCGCATCAAACAGCAATGGCATTTACAACAATTTCTTCATCTTGTTTCCGTCGTTATACCCGGGAACCCCTGAGGCTATACCTCTGTAAATTTCATTTAACAAAAAGCAACGTAAGGTCCAATTGAATTATAAAACTTACCAGTCTCTCAATTTGAAGAAGACCAGAAAGGAGAAGAAGAAGAAGAAAAAATATCTTAGAAGCCATCCAAGTATGTCGGAGTAAAGGTTCAAGAAGAAACAGAGATAGAGAGAGAGGAAGAGGGAGAAGAGGATAAGGGGGGTAGAAGATAACCATAGAGAAGTGATATAACTGGGCTTTCTTCATTCTGCGTGAACTACTGTTATATGTGGTTAATAACATTTTAGATGGAAGGAGGTTAAAAATTTAGACGGAACTTGCGGCAAAAATCATTATTCAATCATTTTCTTGTGTTACTCAAGCAATGTGCACCAGTGTGTGTATCATCATCACTGTACACCGACGAGAGAATTAATGAAACCACAGAGAAAGGGGTGTAAAGGAGATATGTGGTTGAAAAAAAAAGACATCAATTGTGCGATTAAATATATATGACAGAAATTAGACAATGATTGCAGTCATTTAATAAAATAAAATCCTGCCGGTGGTCCGGTGGCAAAACGGGAAATTCATTATGCTAATGCTGTGCAAGTGCATTGTACAAAATATAAATACATACATACGCTGATAAATATATAGATACGTCGATATATATTTATACGTACATACACACGTACAGTTCCTTGGAGGTGTCATTTCGTGAGGGGAGGGCGGGGGAGGGGCGGGGCGGGGCGGGGAGGGGCTATAGTCTACAAGATATATCGGTTATACAATACAATCAAGATATACAATACAATCTCCCTGATCCTCGCAGAATAATCTTCTACTACAAACATGACGTAAACTCCTAAGACTGAATTCCTTCATACCACCAGTCCTTCACCCCCCCCCCCCCCACACACACACACACACATACACACGCGCGCGGGCACACACATGTTTGTATTACATTCAGACCGAGGACCCCATTGTATTTTCCATTGTTCAAACCCACGTACCCTAACCTTAACAATACCCCATACAATAGAATTCTTCCGAGGACGTGGTGATTCTTTAGAAATCACAACCGAGGACCTGAAATTCTTTTGTTCAAGTCCTCGGTCAGATAGCAAAACAAACACACACGAACTCACTGCTCCCTGCAAAACGAATCGCGAGTGAACAACATATCAATTATAAACGTTAGACCGTAACTAACATTAATGGCTAAAAACCTATTGGTATTAAAAATTCCACGTAATCTCCATCATAAGACGGAGTCGTAACGCTGTGAGAGTGACAACTAACTTGATAATTCTGCATCCAATACCATGCAGGAGAAATAATTTACATCATCCCTCCTCAACAAGTAAGAGAACAATTAAAGATGGAGAAAGGAGAAGAGGAATCAAAACTCCTCATCCGAATGAAGAGAAAGAGAAACAGTTTAAGTCTGGAATAAAATCCTCTATTCGCAAAAAAAAAAGTGAAAAAAGAAGCAAGAAAATGAGAGCTCCTGGAACCTCAAAAAAAGATTGCTGACAGAATGGAAATGTAATCAACTGGATTGGAAAACAATTTAATAACGCGAGAAATTTAATTATTTTACTTGAGTGATTGCCCGAAGAGGATGCGGCCGACTCAGTATCAGTTCTGCCTCTCATATCATGTGCTGCCTGCTCATCATGAAGACAAAAGAGTTTCTGTTCTACATGCATAGCTAAACTTATATAACATTCCATGCACCAATGTGGAATAATTTAAGACAAGAAAAATAAACGAAAACAAAACTGGCAAAGTTTCTGTATTTCTTGTCTCGTTATGTTTTTGTCTTTGGTCGACGCAAGGAATGATTGTATAGTCGAACGTAACACCGTTTCTGCACTGAACATAAAGTGAAATCAGGACACACATAGCTATATAGGCCCTACTATACTTCAATCTTGAACGAATGAATAAAATAGAAAACCATTTTAAAATAAACAAAAAATAAAGATCCTGTTTTTTTATCCAAATTTTATTTTGGGTACGGAATAGGAATGATAATCCGGAAGGGATGCAATGTCCTGTATATATTGATCATTTTCAAGCAATTTTGATATTTTCCAAACTGACCCCAATATCAGGCGGTAGTACCCTGGAGTGCTTATGATGAAACTCGCTTCAGTTTATTTGTTCTTCTCGGGACTTAAATTGAAATTCCCACAAGTTAAATTAAATCTGAAAAAGGATGAAACTTTTGCATGTGATAAGAACGAAGTTTAATCCAGAAGCTTATAAGTTTAAACGAAAGGAAACAAGACATTATTCGTGAACTATATATATATTTTCCTTTAGATTTAGATGGTTATATGGGGAGTAGATATCACAATATGAATTAATCGAAAATTAGTTTATTTTTTTGCATTCAAATACTTTGAGGAAGGGGGGACCATTGAATAGACCTAATCACATCACAGAAATATACTTAAGAAATACACTCATAATATACTCATAAGAAATATGCTCAAGTTCTATATTGTGTTCATTTGGGGGGGGGGCGGGTGATGGATTTTAACTCCGACGATTTTTTGGGCCATGTTGTATCAATATTTTGAACATATAGAGAGGCATGAATTGTTGATAAAAAATCCTTCTACATCCTTTTCCTTTTATAACACGCCCCCCCCCCCTCTCCTACACACTCTTTAACCGTCTCCTATATGCTTCCTTTCATACGTTCATCCCTACATCCCTCATTGTTGAACCGCACCTTCCCGTTCTAATGTTATTCAGATCTTCTCTTTGGACACCGTCGGGTCTTCCTTCCTTTTGGCACCCTACTTCCACCTTACCACAATTCCCGTATTCATGTATGGGAATGTTAAATGTTAAATGCTACGTTCAAACTTAATGTATATAGTCCGTCATATGTCTGTGTTTTTTATTTGTTTTAATGTGTTGTGGAATTCAATTTTAATGGAAAAATTTGGAAAAAAGATCATACGACTGGTTCACTGCTCGATCGGCGAGAAGATGGACAGCGAGTGGTGGTACTGTAAATACAACTTTCCTACATTTATGTAATGATATTATTTTTAACTATAAATAAATCACCATTTTACTCAAAAGTGTGCTCCCAAATTCTACCTTTTAGTCAGTGCCTTTAATACCGTAACAAAAGGAGTATTGCCTTATTAATAATAAATACCAACTTTTATTAATTGCAAATGGAATGATTGTTTCGCGAGTCATTCATATGATTTAATGTAACAACATTTTAAGTAAGACATTAAAACCTTTATGGATGTTTAGTGTCTCGCATAAAACATGACAGTAGAAACTGACATGAAACCATCCCCACGTGGAGGGGAGGGGGAGGGGGCGTATACCCGTCTCTATCACCCCTTTCCGCTGTCTTAATCGAATTGTTATGTTGCATGATGTCCCATAATATACGCGTCATATACGATAGCATTGTAATATGTCCTCAGTGAACCATCTCCACCCCTGTCATCCTCCCCCCGGCGCACCCCCCCCCAACGTCGTACACACCTTTCTGTTCACGCCATTGCAACATATCCTCTTCTATTTCAGTGCCACATCTAAAATTCACGACATGTATTTTTATAACGCAATGATATAGAATCGGTCATACGTCCTAGAAATGTGAAGAAATGAAAACACTCAAGTATACCGACACACAAGACTATATACGGCCATGCAATCAGTGGCATAGGAAGGTACTTTTGAGTGGGGGGGGGGCTGAAGACTGATGGCCGGCCTGGGGGAGGGGTCTAAGGGGAGGGGGTGTCCCCCTCCCCTTTGGAATTTTTTTGCATTTCCAGGTCGCCTCAGATGCAATTTGGTGCAATATAGCACACTTCAACACCCACTCCATTTTGTAAAGAATTTTGCATTTTCACCTGGCCTTAGATGCAATTTGGTGCTTCAAATGAGATTTTTTTCTCATTTGGAAATGAAAAAGGGGTTTTCTGACTTGCGGAGCGGGGGGGGGGCGGAACGATACTTCCGCCCCCCATATTTTTCACTGGGGGGCTGGCGCCCCCCAGCCCCCCGGTTCCTACGCCCTTGCATGCAATAACAAATAAACAATAATATACCAATTGAAATTGATATAACGAGATATGTATCATAATAAACTATCAGTAAAGTAAATATAAAACTAATGAGAAAATATCTAACTGAGCCATGCGGAATTAACCCAAATCAGTTAAGTACACAAACCATGCATAATATTCCAAAGGGTTGCCAAGCTTTTCTATATATGAGTGTGCTGAGAACACAAAATTGTTTGACCAATAAGTTTTCGAACATATTTATTACAAATTTTATATTCATATACATCACATTGATGTGTTTGTCATTAATCGACTCCCGTTAGTAGACATAGAAACACTGCAGTGCTCCACCCCTAAAACATAATACTAATAATATTAGTAATTAAAAAACCATCCCAATCCGCTTTCCCTGGTTCAAATATCGCCCTCAGTTAGTTTGTCAATAACTTTCGTGTGCTGTATTCGATAGCTGTCAGAAGTAACTTCGGGATGAGGAGAGCTAGCACTTAATGATCGACTGGTATTTTTTATATCCTGCGTCGGAAATTTCTATTTCGAATATACGAAGTCGAGTGTATGGAATGATTCTACAATTATCAGAGTGTTTTGTGATAACAGTTTATTTTCACTGTAATACTCGTGTCGTGATTTTTAAACATGCTTTCTACGGATGATAGATTTTCTCAATTTTCATAAGTTGCAGATATTTTGGGTTCGGTTTTGAGAGAAATAAATATCAGGAAGAACAGCAACAACGAAACAACATCAACAAAACAATAAAAAAATATTAGGAGGAAATGAAAAGGAATATTGAAATTGTTCTCTGATTTTGAAAAACGCAATTCGATTCACATATATATATTTATATTGTTTGTATTTAACGATTTTGAATATCGTCCGAAAATTCGGCAGCGACTGCTAAAATTTAAGATGTCTTACTATGATGGAAGCATGGACTATTCTACAAACGATACAAGCCTACCACCGGTATATTTATTCATCACCTCAAATCTTAATCCCTTCATCTTCGTTGTGATTAGTTTAGCGGGTCTCATCGGTAACGGATTAGTCATTTTCTGTCTTCTCTATTTCACTAACTTAAAGACAGTCCCTAATGTTTACATTCTGAATTTGGCTGTCATCGATCTGTTTTTCCTTCTGGGTTTACCATTGATGGCGTACCAGTACCATTTCCACGACTGGCCGTTTGGGGTGGTCCTTTGTAAGTTCGCGAACGGCATGGATGTTGTCAACCAGTATGGTTCCGCGTGGACGCTCGTAGCTATGAGCGCAGACCGGTTTACAGCGGTAGTCTACCCGTTGTCATCGATGCAGCGACGCACGCGGTCGTGTGCCCGCATGGTCTGTACTGTCGTGGTGGTCTGGTCTTTCGTTCTTGGCGCCTTTAACTGGATTTTTGCTACAGTCGTATCGTTCCAGGTCGATGACTCCGGTAAGGAGGAACAGTTTTGTATGTTGGATATACCAGCCAATTTGACATCCATGCACATTATTTACTCAGCATTTAATTTCACCTTTGGATTCGCCATACCACTCGCGGCTATCCTCTTCTTTTATATGTCTATCTTTTATATCATGCAAACGAATGATTTCTACTTTCGTTCCAATGCCAAGACCGCGGCGCAGCGTGCGTCTAAGAGAGTAGCGGTTTTAACGATAGCTGTTATCGTGGTCTTTTTCATTTGTTGGATGCCCTATTACACCGTCCAGTTCAAGTTACTACTACAAGATATGAGAAACGAAGGATACACCATATCACTTAGTGTTATACAACAACTCTCCATCGCTCTCTGTTATATGAATAGCTTATTTAATCCATTCGTATACACTTTCATCGGTGAAAACTTTCGAAAGAATTTGGCCAAACTTTTCTGTTACGGAGCGCGTAATTTGAATCGAGGACGGTCAGGGCGGGACTCGAGTTCATACACCAGATCCACAGTTAAACTGCAACCCTTAAAGAGGCACAAAACCAAGGCCACCTACTACCCTTCTGACGTCACTATTGATGTAGCAAATGAGAGAAATAATAACACAGCTACAACGGCAACTTAAAATCAGGTAAAACAAATATTTTGCATTTTGTTTGTTAGTGAATGTCTCTATATTTTTTAGTTTTTTTGTCATCATAAAAGTTTTGAAACTTTGAAGGTTTATTTAGTATACAGAAATATCCTTCCCTTATTCGAAACTCGACATTGTCGTAAAAGAACATTTATCGATGATAACCAGTAGTATTGTGATTATTTCTATGCTTATTAATCTCTCAACACCGCACAAAATCTATATTACATGCTACGTAAATTGGACATATTTATTTTTATTTTAACCGATTGACTGAATGCGTTTAAATCTGGTTCCCAAACCGTGCACCTGTAAAGTCATTTAAACGACTAGAATGTTTCTGAAAACCAAACTTAATTAAAACGTGACATGTTTTGGATTTAAAATTTAACTAGAGGATTTTCTTATCGCAGTATATATATTGTTGTTTACATTTGAATTAATAAAAGTAATGATCAATTTCTATATTTGACTGGAGATAACATGTCAGCTTTTAATGCAATTTTTCAAATTTTAATTACACACAATTAATCACCATCGAGTGACATACGTAAACGACTTACATGTGTGCTAACATGCGAGGGAGGGACAGAAGTAGGCCTATATAATAAGCAAATCTCCCAGAATAGTGTTAATTAAAGTAATGCAAGTAACTCTAAATATTGTCTAGAAGGAAATTAATACATAAATTTACGATCTGATCCTGTTTTTTTTCTAAAAATAAAATTACACGTTTTGTTTTATTTATTTTCATGAAAGACAAACTTTTAGAATACAGTGTTATAATGTAATCATTGGTATCTATGTACAGTGGAAGATAGACGAGGGGAGGGGTGCGCGGTGAGGGGGGGGGAAGCGCGGTGAGGGGGGGGGGGGTGCGCGGTGAGGGGGGGTGCGCGGTGAGGGGGGGTGCGCGGATGGCATTATTCTAGCTCTCTTTTCTTTAATTGTCGCAACCAATAGCAACAAAAATTAATCGTTAAGAAATATATATTACTAACTAACTTAACTATAAACATTTTCAAGTTTAAATTTAGTTTATCATATACGCCGTACATCATTAATGTTAACATTGCACTTCCTATACGTAAATATGTGTTTTTAAAGGTAGTCAGTATAGGTTCCAAATTATAACACGCTATAATTTTCAAAAAGTACTTTCCTGGAGGTCTTTACTCTCCAAATTGTTCTCAGACATTTTTAAGGAACACGCAAGATGATTGAGTGTCCCAGTGATGAAAGTTTCCTCGAAGGTTGTAATAAGAAACAGTTTTAAAAATGTTGACCAAAAGGTGACCATATTTAAATGTCTAGCATATTTTGGGCCAATACAGCATACCTTTAAAGTCACTGATCATCAACCACATCCATGGCACACCACCCCTCCCCTCCCTCCCCTCTCCCTCCCCTCGCCCTCCCCTCCCCTCCCCACCCGCACCCCTCTTATATCTCAATCTTCCATCAATCCTCTTCAAGCTTGTCCATACAACTCGTGTCCATTGCATATCCATGTATAGTCATTGCAAAACATTAAGTCCCTTTTAATTTATTTAGAAACAAAAAAATCTTTCATTTTCTCTCTCACTCTCTCTTACTCTCTCTTCCTCTGAATATATGAAAAACATAATGTAAGAACAAAATTTGTATAATTTAAAGTAAAATATCCCCAAAACAGAAAAATAGAAGATATTAACATAAACTGTCAACAATCGTTTGATATTAATACTTAGTATATTGTCGGATTGACAAAGATACACTACCAAATCGCTTGGGATGGTAAAATTTATAACATACAGAAAAAAAAATATGCGATTAATGTTTTCATGTAAAGGAAACATTTTAACTCGATAATGCAATCTTCTCAATACATTCAGACAAAGATAACACGGGGGGGGGGGGGGGGGGGAGAAGATTCATAAAAGAAAATGTTTATATTTGTTTATTCTATAAATCAGGACGTCTTGAAGGAATAGGCAACCATAGAACTGTGTATTTCACAGTAGTTCATCATCATAAAATAAATTGGTTAATGTCTGCCGACGAACAGTTACAGAACAGTAAAACATCATATATACAGGAAAAAGTATTGAACGAAATAAAAAATGTCTTATTTTTCACGCTGGTGCGATTCAGTGCAATGAATGGGATATTACGAAAGACGGACATTATCAGCGGCGTACGCAAACGGGAGGGGAAGGAATGAGGGGTGGGGGCAGGGTGAAATCTCTCACCCCCATTGTCATTTGGGGAAATAATTCTGCAGTCGTGTGATTTGTATAGATTCAGTCGTTGAAGAATTAGTGCACTCCTCCGAGTGTATAGACCCCCCCCCCTCCTTTCAACATCCGACAAAAATTCAATAATATCTATAGATTAGCACAACTTTGCATTTAGAGCTAATTATATATAGACACCAATAGACACCTACAACATGTCTCATAATGCACTATTTGACGTCTAAACGTTGGATTTCTTTCTGGGGGAAGCTTAGACCCACCCCACGTCACCCGTTCCGCTATCAAATCCTTGATTTAACTCTGGTTGTTTAATAGAGGTTCATTGCCCTAGCTACGTCAGTCGCGGAATTTAGAATTTCCCACCCACCACCTCCCTCCCCCTATACGATTCCCACCTTTAAAATCCCGCGCACGCCACAGACCATCATTGAAAGTTGAAGCATTATTTTATTCTGTTATACGGTAATAATGTAGTCAATTTTTAACCATCAAGAAGGATTTGGTTTTGCCACGCAAATTCTCTTTTATTCGAAAAAATAATATTATACATATTCAAAATATCTATATTTTTTGTTTCTCATATCAGTATCGCCAAAAAAGAGGACATTTAAATACCTATGGAAATCAAGTCACTGTTATACACGTCTCTATAACCTTATTTTACATACAAATATTCGGGCGGAAGTTCATATTTTTCGCATCACGTGATTTGGTTGTAAGTATACTAGATCTCTGATTAATGTACAATTTCGTACGGAGTGTGTATTAAACGCATGTTTTTACTTGACTATTAGAAATGTTAGGGGGAAAAGGGAATGGAAAATAAGTAAATAATAAACGTGAGAAAAGAGAAAAGAATCCAACTCAGTTCTCAATTCAATTAAGCAAAATTATTCATCTCAGAGCGAAATGAAAAAGGAGAAAAATCTCGGAGAAAAATTTATAAAATTAAACAAAAAGACAAAAAGAAGAAGAAGAAGATGTGTTCATTCTACTGAGTGTGTCATAATAATGTGTAACATTAATAAGCAGCAATCTCATGTGTGTAAAGTGGATGCCTTAATATAACGTCCGTGAAACATGATATTTGTTATCGTCATATGGGCACATATTTAAATGAAAATAAAAGAAGCTTAGTTTCTAATCAACTTCTAATCAAATGGAATTGTAGATAACCATATGCATGTCAAATTTTAAGACAGTGCTCATCACAAAATATAGGATAATCGAAAATTGAATGTTCCCACATAGAAACAGTCCAGTGTGACAATTAATTGAAGACACGAGGGGGGGGGGGGTGGGGGTGGAGGGGGTTGTCGAGATATGTTGCACCCTTCCCTTAAAACCGGAAGTTTCGGTTGGTTAGTTGGTTAGTTACAATCTTACAGTTGAGAGATATCACAGTATTCCTTCACGCAAGAGGCTGGAGACTTGAGCAAGTCTAATTATGACATCATAAGGTCACATGCGTTTCAATTTATTTATCTTTTTTTTCTTTATTTATTACAATGTTTATTTTCTTTACGGTATTGCATCTAAAACATTCAGGCTCTAAAAATAACCCAAGACAAATGTCATTTTCTTCAGATCCAAAAGTAGCACTATGACATGATCACATATTTTACAAGATGACAAAATGACCCCTTATTTGACTTTTAATCTAGGATATCTCCTAAACTGAGCATGATTTTTCTTACATTATTCACAAATATCAGCTCTATCACATAAGCTTAAATTAAGAAGATAGTGAGGGCTTCATGTGGTTCCTAGAACAAGCACAAAAGAAGTAAATGTGTCTCTCGGACAGGGTGACGGGCGCTGTCCATTTCCATGTGGATGCAGGAATGAGCTTTACCATAGTCATGTACACAGGCTAGTGTATATCAAGTATACTAAGCTATATTAGGCAGAGGCTGCATATGAAAACATTATTTATAGTCAGGTTCCTCTTCAAGCCTATGAATCCATCTTATTACAGTTGAATTCGGCAGAATTTTAATCTGGCCTCTCTGTAAATATACGTGAATGTTATAAATCAGTTTCCCGTCGTAGATTGATTGTTAGCACTGATGCAAATTACACTAAGATGAATGATAGATGTCGCCCTAGCAAACAAGAGCAAATTTGAGGTTAAATCTTGTCTGAAATCAGTGAGAAGTACAAAAAATCTAAAATATGCAATAGCACCTATATATGGACAGGACGAGTAAGACGAAACTTGATCAAAGCCTGATCAGAATATTTCAACATCTATTTTATAAAGCAACTGATTAATTTTGGTCGGATTTATTTTTATATATATGTATAAATATCCGACTGGAAAGATTAGGGACTCATTATTAGTGAGTTAGCATAAAATAAAAGAAGAATTCTATTATTTTTTTAGCTAAAAAAGACCAGTCCCACACTTGAAATGGATTGATGTAGTATCATAATATAATTCGAAGAATATATAGGGACCGCGATAAACGTGTCTCTGTGAAAACTAGAAAGAAGACGTCATAGTCTCGTTCATTCAGTCGTTTGATAAAAGCGATGAACAATGTTTTATCTGTAATAATCTGCTAGATTGAGTTTTTTCTTATTTACCAAACTTACAGGGTAAGCTCTGTTGCCCAAACATTTAAAGATCATCCGCATTTGGACCCAATTTTAGAATGCTAACTATTGCTTAAAGTTCCAATGATGCTTTTCTAGAGGCTTCGATCACACTTAGACATTGCACTGTCTCGTTGCAGGAAGGCAGAACGTTTTGAGGGTGCCAAATAAAGTGCTTGTTGAAATCTGAATATTAGCGACCATTATTCAATTTTCTAGCATATTCGGGTGCAATACTAATAACCTTTAATAAAAAGAAAAGAAAAAGGAAGGGGGTAGGCGGGAGGGGAGAGCCAAGAATGTCAGGAATTTGTCATGTTAAAACATGTTCATCTGAAAGTAAGAAAGTTTTCTCTCTCACTATCTCTATTTTTCTTTGTTATTGCGTTAAGCCTAATACTAATACACTGATGTACGTTTGGTTGAATTGCTTCTCCATGACAATATATGAGCACAATCTCGGAGACACAAAATGCGCAGAGTTAAAACAAGAAATTAAGCGAAATCCTGTGTAAAGTACCCTTTTGAAACAACTGCAAGGTCGGTAAACGTTAGGTCTGTTTTTTCCCGAAACACCATTTCCCTCTCTGATAATAAAAATTATATATATATTAAATTATATTATATTAGAGAGGGTAGTTTATCAGGGTTTTAGATTTTTTTTTGATCTTACAATTGAAGGATACTCTATTTCTCAGAAAGAGCGAAGTTATATCGACTTGAAGTGTTTATATATATATAAATACTAACAAATCAAAAACAAAACAAATCAACAAAATCAGACGAAACATCAAAATGAACAATAAAAAGTAAACAACCAAAAGTATAGTCATATACTAACAAATAAATTTAAAAAAATAGAGTATGCGTTGCGTTCGCGATTGACTGTGATGTTCTCAATGCAATTAGAATGGGGGCCGTGCAGGCGGTTATATAATCTTTACGCTAAAATCTAATCTCCCGCCAATATATTCGGGGGGAGAACTATATAAGGCTTGATTTATGGTTAAAGAAATCACGACTGATAACAAAATGGTGAGATGTTTACAATAAAACAGCTGGTTACGGTTTCATCACTAGAATTAATCCTATAAAATACACATCTCGCTCAAGTATATAGCTGTACGTTGTTTGTGAATGCTTGTCACGTACGAAAAGTTTCCCCCCTTTTTTAGCGTTTTGTTTATTCAAACGCAGCGATAGACATCTAGAGGGAGTCTGGGAGAACGCCCGGAACGAAGGTGATCTGGCGCAAAATTTGTGAAGACAAATTTTGTGCTATTGTTGTTTTTGTTGTTCTTTTCCGGATTGAATATTGGCGCGAATACCAGCATGAATAAGTAGAATGTATAGTGATCGTCTGAGCAGGGTCGCTCTATAGTGTATGGCGTACATAGGAACGGACCGACCGACCGCGGCCCTGGTATACATCGTCTTAAAACCAGATTTTCTAACCCTTATGTTTTGTGTTACTGGAAGCAGGGAGACTATGAATAAATAACTGATGCCCGAAACCATCGATATTTTTATAAGGGTGTATGAAAATATATTCCATATAATCATGGTTCATCAAGTTTACATGGATGTGTAGATAAAGTTTCATAGTTTCTATCCCATTTTCTCGTCCCCTACCGCCGCTAACGGCCGTACCCCCATGCACCCACCCCTCTATCCAGGCTGTAGCCCTATCACCCCCTCTATCCAGCCTGTAGCTCTCCCACCCCCTCTATCCAGCCTATAGCCCTCCCACCCCCTCTGTCCAGGCATGAAGGTATGTGCGTCCGTCTATGGCAAGCCATGTGGGACAAACACTGCATAATATATCCGCGTATTAATTGGAATTTATACGCGTATTAATTGGAATATATACGCGTATATATTATTAGCCAATCATATGGCTTAAATATATCCGCGTATTAATTCGAATATATACACGTATTAATTCGAATATATACACGTATTAATTCGAATATATACACGTATTAAATAAAATAAATATGGGGATTAAATCCAATATATGCACGGATTAATTAGAGTTACACGAAAAAAAAAAAACATTTCCGCTCTTGCTGTGTACATATGCCAACGATAAATGTTTTGGCGGGCTCGCGAGATCGCTTCAAAAAGCGAAACTTTACACATGTAGGCTATAACACATATATTCGAATTAATACGCGTATATATTCGAATTAATACGCGGATATATTATGCAGTGTTTGTCCCACATGGCTTGCCATATCCGTCTGCTATGAATGTAGGTCCTTCCTTCGAGAACTGCATGCGTACTTTCTTGACGTATACACTCGAAAGTATAGAGTTTGATGATATTAAAATATCAAGCGTTCCGTCGCAAACAAAACCAGATCTGCGGGTCTTAGCTAAAGGTAAGTTGACAACAATGTCTCATAAAGGATACCGTACTATATAGCGCCACGGTGATGGTGCGCTATACCATGGAGGTATAACTCCATGGTTATATACTCACTATATGATATCGCCGTCGTCTTGCTCTTAGGAGGTATTTTCAACTTGGCCTGGAGGACAATTACAATTTACTCTTTCCAAATACCGATTAACTCCATGGGGACTGCTGTCGTAATCACATCTGTAGAAGTTAACCTATTGAACAGATATCATAACCATGATAGGCATGTACTTGTTTATATGGAGCAGAAGCATACAATGAAATGACAATCAAAATATGACGGGCGAAGGGGGAATGGATAATATAATATGTGATATGTATATATCTCTCTCTCTTGACATTTTACACAGACCTACTTCTAGAGGGGACAACCATGTACTAGATTAACTTCCCTCACATACCCATTATAACATATAATGTATTTATGCTTGCTTGTTTAATGTTGCGATTTGAATGGATTCATGTTAGCGTCGTTCCTCGATACTATATGAAACATTGAAGTCACGCGGGCCATTTAAGTGACAAGCAACCTAAGGTGATTACGTCATGCAGCATGCATTGTAACGTTAAGTGAAGCTACAATTAATGTTATAGTAAAGATTCGTCTGTAGAAGATAACCTACATTGGACAGAGAGCATATAACCACGATAGACATATACATGTATGGACAGGAGCATACAATGAAATGACAATCAAATATGAGGAGCGAAGGGGGAATGGATCATCTCATATTTTGATATGTATCTCTCTCCACCTCTCTCTCTATATATATGTATATATGTATGTGTGTGTGTGTGATACACGAATCTTTAGAACAGATCTATACTTCAAGTGGGGCCAACCGTGTGGTGTAATTTTCGTCCTATACCCATCTAACCTATTTTAATATATATCCCATTTCTGTTTGTAGAAATACGATTCCAGGCACTCAGAACGCCTAAACGCCTATTCAGTTCAATGAGTTGATATGTGGTTCCTTCCCTATACAATAATGCGTGTTCTGTACGTATTGTTCAGGTCTTTTTTGGGTAGAAGGTTTAGTACACATATACGTCTTATACTTTTACTTCCTCGGTTGGAGGGATTCATGTAAATAAGCATCTCACATCATCGTCGCTATGGAGCATATGAAGTTGCGAGGGCCATTCAAGTGACAAACAAGGCGACGCGCATTCTCACAATACGCCATGCAGCAGGCAGCTCTATCTAATGTTAGTTTGTTTGTTTGTCATTTTAGTCTAAAAATCGTATAAATATGTCAACTGTTGAGATGAGGCACCCATTATACATTAAATTTGCATGACCTGGGGTCAATTAGAGGGTCTCAGGGAAATATGGGATAAAGGATAATATGATATTCTTATTTTCATAGGGAAATGTAAACTTCCAGAAAAAAATAATGTTGTCGCCATTTCTTCGAATGTGTAGCTTACCTCACTGTGTGTGTGTACCGCTCATACTGTGCTAATATTGTGTTATGTATAGGCCGAAGCGATGGAACGCGAGTCGGCTATAATAAATATAACGGAAGCAAATATAACGAAGACAAACCGGGCCCCTCCTCCCACACTCCCATGGCCCCTCTTAAGCAGCGCCAGGGACCATTTCTTATCACACACGTCTTCACATCAATGTCAAGGGATACTTTGTCTGCGATATAGACCACATTCACAAATATATGCGAAGAGTTTATTAAATATTGGATTTTCAAAAGGGAACAGGAAACATTCAGTTTCGCCGTGGTATACACAGAGATGTAATAAATTGTATACTTTCATGATTTTAATAACTATTGTATGTGGATGTAGACCCACTGTTCTCCCCCCCCCCCCCCCATAATAATCCACGTTTAGTTTCATAGCAAAATGTAAAATGTTAAAGTAGAAATTACATCAAGAATTACATTAAAAAGCATAAAGCAAAAGGCTGAAAGTTAGAAGAGACAACTCGATCCATAACATTCTTTAATTTTGTATATTCTTTGACCGCTGTTAATGCCTGAAACAGTTTACACTATTTTGTATCTTTTCGCCAAACTACACTGCAAAAGTAAGGTTATAACAAACTATATATAATTGTTTTGTTTGTAACGTGAGGTCACCTTAATAGGTATAGTGTACTCTATGCGGACGCTAATAATTATTATTTCTGTAATTAAAAGAGACATTGTTTCGATAAGGGAGATAGTTTATTGATCAATTACTTGTGATGTCAACAGGCTATCAATGGTCTTCTTGGGGTTAGGGGTTAGATGAAGAAAATACATTTTCAAAGGTAGAGAAATTCACGAAGAACAGAACTTGCAACTATTTTTTTCCTAACATGGCGATGGCAACGTGAATTACATACGTGTGTGTTATATACATATTTCATGGATGAACTTTAGAGATAGTTACTATGGTTACTCCCGCCCATTTGTTGTTTTTGTTTTGTTAATCTGTTGGACCTCTTTTAAGAGTATCTTTAACGTAGAGTCTTTTTCAATCGTAAAGTTTAATTGCAGATGGTAAACAGTTGTAAATTGTTCGGTGAAGGTTAATCAACGTTTTATAAGCACTCACTAGTCACTACAATACATGCCTTGGTTTCAATGAATATTCTCATGTAGTCTGCTGCGACCTGTTTAAACTGTTTCTTTGTTTTTAATTCCGACTGTGGAGTATTAGCTCAGTGGTTAACGCCGGTGCCTTTCAATCATAAAGTCCCCAGTTCGAGCCACTCCAAGATTAATGTATGTCGTCCAGTTACAGAGTTGTTGACAATTGACAATTCATAATCATGGACGTTAAATATGAATCTAAAAGACTGACTTTGGTCAGCTTGCGGCTTTGATAAGCCAATGATGGCTTCTTTGCGAGTTCCTGCTTGCAGGAGGATCTAAAATACATACATATATACATGTTACTGAGTGGGACCGGGTGGGGGTGGCGTGAGGGTGATGACGTCAATAATATGCGTTAGCATTCCACCCGTGCATTATTTGGAACGGGCTTTATAGATAGATATAGCCCGCATACCAAGTTGGGCTCGAAAGCCTTAAAGTGATTCACTAACAAATACACTAACATACTGACACACTAACATACTGACACGACATTTTAATATGACTGTCATATAAGCCGCGCAAGTACATTCTGTGCGGTAACATATGCCGAGTGCCATTTTCTGGAAGTGATCAATTCATTCACTAAAAGTACATGATGATCGTTGGGTGAAATTGTAAATAGATTCGTTTACCAGCCGTTAAGCTGTCTACAGGAGTAATGTGTTTTCATGATAAAAACAGGGTCAACAGAGAACAAATGTGGTTACGGTCATGTTTCCTCATGGAGAAAGTATGACATTTAAAATGTGAGCATCCATGCATGCGCACATCTTTGTATCCATCGAACTTTAAGCTGACCTGGAGGGATCACTCCACACGTACCAACCATAGGGGGTCACGTGAGATGCTTCCATGTGCTACTTACATATTATGTAACGCTCTGAGAGGTAAGCGTTCCGCAGACAACAGAAAGCCACTATAATGAGCATTTATGGAAAATTTGAGTGTAATTACTAACAGTAAACATTGGGAAAATATACACTTAGCTAGATTACATTGTTCGCGTAGCTTTACAAGGAATGTGGTAGATATGAGATTATGACATTAGTTATTGTAGAATATACACGCAAGGAGTAGTTAAGTGCTACAAGGGAGCACGTCACATGACCCTTTTACTCTTTTTTTCTTCTCCCCATTGACGTAGTCGGTCCAGGTTAATGTATACGCATATGGTACATATTATGATGTTGCAGCTGAACGTAGACGGACACACACATACACACCCACACACACAGAAAAAAACGATGAGGACATTGCGTTGAATTCGGTGAAAAGGTCAGGTTACACCGGACGGGTTACGTCTTGAAAAGTGTGAAGAATTTCATATGATACTGATGATTAATACTAAATGAAAGTATTCTCAGACACATTAAAATTAGAACAACCAGTGCTGGGTCATGCGATATACAGACGAATTTGGTTCGGAAGATAAATATCTCGGTTAAAAAATATTAAATTAAAATTAACGTGAAATGGTGCATTTTGAGGCAAGTTTAGACTATGAATAAGGTCTATAATTAGGTCTACACGCAAAGTTGTGTGTGCTTGAGAAAGGTACGAGATGTACATCCCCAAACCCCACCCTATATGGACATATACGTACAGGGGCGTAGCGAAGGGGTTTTTGTTGGGGGGGTGTGGAGAATTTGATTTGCCGACGGATCTGGAAGTGGTGACTGAAATGGGGGAGGGGTCTAAGGGGAGGGGGTCTACCCCTCCCCTTTGGAAAATTTTTAGTTTTGAAACGTCCTTAGATGCAATCTGGTGCATATTTTAAGTCAAATTTGATTTGCCGACGGATCTGGAAGTGGTGACTGAAATGGGGGAGGGGTCTACGGGGAGTGGGTCTACCCCTCCCCTTTGGAAAATTTTTAGTTTTGAAACGTCCTTAGATGCAATCTGGTGCATATTTTAAGTCAAATTTGATTTGCCGACGGATCTGGAAGTGGTGACTGAAATGGGGGAGGGGTCTAAGGGTAGGGGGTCTACCCCTCCCCTTTGGAAAATTTTTAGTTTTGAAACGTCCTTAGATGCAATCTGGTGCATATTTTAAGTCAAATTTGGCACGGAAGAAGCTCCCGTTCTCCTTTTCTCTATTCAGCTTTCCTTCTTTCTTCCCCTTCCGCTCTCTTCACCTTTTCTCCTTTTGCCGACAGACCCAAAATTTGCCGACAGCGACCAAATTATTGGGGGGGTGTGACACCCCCCACACCCCCCGCTCGCTACGCCCCTGTATACGTATGTAAAACAAACAGTATTTCATGTTCATTCCTAAGCAAACCAGATCGTTAGAGATATTTTGTATGCACATATGCGTATGTAAAACAAACAGTATTTCATGTTCATTTCTAAATAAACCAGATCGTTCGAGATATTTTGTATGCACATATACGTATGTAAACACACAGTATTTCATGTTCAATCCAAGCAAACCAGATCGTTGGAGATATTTTGTATGCAAGAGGTACCGCTTGTCCTTTTGCCTTTCCAACAAATTTGGCAAGATTTTATTCTAAAACTTCTCTAAGAATTCAATATTTTAGACTGACAAAATGTGTAAGTTTATACGGCACACGTTTCCTGCATTTTATGGTGATTTTCAAATACATACTTCTGTACAATTGAGAAGGAGGACATCCCTTCCCCATGCATTCGTACTTTACTTCAACATTTGTCTGTAGGCAATTGAAAGATATCAGGTATAGCCTAAATTAAATTGCTGTTTGACTAAACTGTACTGTACTATAACTCAAAAGCAGGTCATTATCTAGTATTTGTACCTACTATTACCTAGTAATACCTAGTATTTGTACCTACCTAGTCATACCTAGTATTTGTACCTAGTATTACCTAGTAATACCTAGTATTTGTACCTAGTATTACCTAGTCATACCTAGTATTTGTACCTAGTATTACCTAGTCATACCTAGTATTTGTACCTAGTATTACCTAGTCATACCTAGTATTTGTACCTAGTATTACCTAGTCATACCTAGTATTTACCTAGTATTACCTAGTCATACCTAGTATTTGTATATTTGTGAACCAGTAATTCTGAGAGCGATCTCATGTGCCATCGTGTACCATGAGTCTGTAAATATGATCGAAACAATTGCTGTTGCACTGATGTAACTGAGAATTTAACACTGATATACATTATTTGACGTAACAATATTGCATATCGCTATACTACTGTGTTAACATTCACTGCAACACTGATGTATACAGTGTGAGCTATCATTAATATATTATTTGGTTTAACCTTTGCAAAGAAAAAAGAACGACTATTTTCATTACACACATGGGAACATATTGTTAAAAATGGTCAAAGTATGTAAGAATTGCCCAAACAAATTTTTAGGGGTAAATGGTCATTTACAGAAACAGGGGCACTTGTAATATATGAAAAGGGGAACTTATGAGGTAATTGTTCATAAAAGTGGGCCATTCTTTGATTACTTAACATTACTTTATTTATCGTTGTTTATAAGTGGACAGATAGCCTACGAGAAGCATATAATTGAAATATGGAAAAACAGTGAGATCATTGACCCTCTAATGATAATGTCTGCTTCCCCTGGTTCGGAGTAGGTATGCATGTGAAATTCAGAGAAACAGATATACGTTAGGACAGTTGCCTATTTTATTGGACAGCTTAAATTTATCGGCCTCCCTTAGCGGGAATACTCTGACATGAATGATCATTAAATATTGTATGGAATTAATAACACCAGAGTATCCTGTGATGACGCATTGATTAGCGCAGCTAACAATCAAACGATGGACATCATTATACTAAAGGAGAGAAGGAAAAAAGTGCGGTAGGGAACTTTAACATCTGTCAAAGTTCATCAAAAGTAACAAAGTGTTTTTTCTTGAATCGTTTAGTTATTTATTGGTCTGATTCATTACCGATTCGATGGGGGTGAGGGGGGGGGGCGGGGGATGGCGAAGGAGATGTATGTGTGTGTTGTTGGGGGGGGGGACCGGGGCAAGTACATATGGAATGATTGCTAAGTGTAAAAAGTTGTATAAAGACTAACTTTTTGCAAGTTATTACGATAGCAAAAATTTATTAGAAAAAAACTTTTGCTAGTGATTTAAACTGACGTTACCGGATGTTGGTCAAGTCAAGTCAATCAGTGATACAAACCTGACCATTGTGTGTGTGTGTGCGTGTGGGCTTGTCAATGCCTCACAACTGGTTACATGGGACAACAGATATTCCTGTCACCAGTTGTCGAACAATAGAGAAAAATAGTTATCGGTTGTCCAGACAAAGGACAAATTTAGAAAAAGAGAAATGTCATCGGTTGTAGCTTATGTAATAGAAAACAAGATCGTATATATATATATATATATATATATATATATATATATATATATATATATATATATATATATATATATATATATATATATATATATATATATATATATATATATATATATATATATATATATATATATCGAGTTTTTACTCTTCTTTTCCCCAGACTCAGTCAAATCAGAAACTCGAGTAACTTTGATCTCTGTGATACGGGAAAGCATGAAATAGTTACATACGTCTATATACATATCCAAAGTGAACCATAACTTTCACACACAAAGACACGCACATACATACTTCAAAGACCTGACTTTGATATCTTGTGCGGTGTAAATGTCTTTACAAGAAAAGTGTCCTTACCCAATTTTTTTTTTGTTTTTTTTTTGGGGGGGGGGGGGGGCATTTCAAAGTGATTAAAAAGTGCCCTTCTCTTATTCAAACTATTTAAACAATACCTTTTTGTTTTAAAGAAAACCAAGCAAATTTTATCGTAAAACATACAAATAATGGAATTTGTGGTACGGAATGTATATGTTAGATGGTTTCTTCTCTTTTTTTTATTTGCCCCCTAAGGTCAGAGTCACATGTCCCTCGAAATCCACCCCCTTCCGTCCCTCGAGATCCCTCCCCACCCCCTCGTTAAATTTCAGTAATGATCCGTTGCACCTGGTTACCAAACGGAATCGATTTAAACCGAGGTCATTTGTATCAACTGCTGAAAACCTTTTCTTACATAATATATGTTTTCCTTATTTTATTGACAGATATTGGTAACGGTGAATGGAACTAACTAGATCAACCCAATACTTACATTCGATTAGTCATTACATTTGAGCGGGAAGTCTGGATCGTTATCAAAATCATGACGTCACCAGTATTGTTGCGTACAATGGAATTTTGAAATGGAAGACTACCACTGGTGTCTCTTATAGGACAGATGACGTACTCTTTTACGAGTTACCGGTAAATGGCTATTGACCAGTATTATGTCAGTAACTGGTATATTCATTTACGAGGAAGACATTTTGCATCAGTGCCCTTTCAGCTTTGATGGGCTTGGAAACATGACGAGTCATTCTTACCACGTTGTGACTGGTTGGGATACCTCAAGAACTGTTATTACCTATAACACATTGTGATTGGTTGAAATTTACCCTACAAGTGTTCTTTTTCGACGTTGTGATTGGTTGAAGATGCCACATGTTTTTTTTTTCGGTTGTGATGAGTAGAAAATTCCACTCGTGTTTCGTTTTCCCACGTTGTGATTGGTCGAAAGATTTACTTGTTTTGTGCTTTTCTACATTTAGATAGTTTCGGAAACATTTTTCCACATATTGATTCGTTGAGAACATTTATTCTTTTTATAATGGATCATACTATGACCGAAATTGGATATAAAAAGCCAGGCAGGTCTTTTGAGGCTGAATGCATTAAACCGGATGTGCATATGAAAGAAAGGAAACTTAACAATTCGACCTTTTCGTGACGGGTATTAACATTTCAAAGTAAGACTTGTCTTGAACTTGTACCAAAAAAAAAAAAAAAATCATCAGTTTTGACAAGTATGGATGGCTCTACTAATATAATAATCACATACGCCATTTGAATCTATATATTTTTTATTTGAGTGTCTAGATATATTCCATGTTCATTGTTTGAAGCATCCAATCACCTCGTGTAACAGGGGGCGAGGAAAGACGGATAAGTAGGCCACAACCCCGAGAGCAGTGGTCAAGGAGGGGTCCCCGAAGAAAAACTTAGGGCGCCCGGGAGAATATGCGACAGTATAGTACGAAGTGTATTCACATTTTCATACTATTATACGTGAGAAAATGTGAAGAATGCGGAAAAGGGGCGCTGTGACATAATTGTCCCCGGGGCCCTACCTGGTTCGCGACGTCTTTGCCTGTAAGTTATTAGCACATACAATTAATCGTTTTTTCAAGAAACTGATCAAGAATCAGCGGGTAAATCGGCCTATATATATATGTTTCCTTTGCATTTACATATACCCCATGTACTGTGATGGCACATAGCAGTAGCAGACAGCATATGAAGTGACGTCATCTGTTGGACTGCGAACAGCTGCATTTACTCTCACCATCAACATTAAAATTGTGACGTCATTCATGCACTTCAGGTTGAATTTTATTGCTTTCCTATTTAATTCAATGCTAATCCCTTTTTCTTTCTAAGGTTGTAGATATATGTATTGCTGGTCACATTTTCATATTTAAATTTGTACAATGTGACGTCATTTAATTTAATTCAATTATTATTGCTTGATACATATTATAACTTTATGAAGGTAAAAGTAAACACGAAATGCACAAAGAAAAGGTTGTATTGTTACATAGTACCGGTTACCATAAATTAACAGTTTGCAGTTATTTGTAAACGCAATAAATTTGAAAAAGTGCCAAGAGAATTTCTTGGTCAATACGTGATTTGAATTTCAGGATTATGGCTCCAGGAATATAAGTATAATGTACTCTGGCTGCTATACCATCTGATTTGTTTGTTTGCGCAGATGCATTGGTAAAGCCTACCACAATGAAGCCTACCAAGGCCTATACCAAGGAACCACTTGTTTACATTTATGTACGGCTGTGGATGACTCGGTAAGGGGAGTGTGTGAACAAATTTGGAAAAACCGCTTGTTAGTTCTCTCGGCGTCTTTTTCCTCGTTATTTATTGACAGTTCCTCTAGAGAGGGAGCCTTTAGTCATAAATTTTGAGATTGATATTTCCCTACTTTTTTTGGGTGATGTAAGATGAAGAGAGTATGATCCGTCCAGAAAGGGAGAGTCGGACTCAATCTCCTGATAGAAACACTTACCGTCCAAGGTGGCTAAATAGTAGAGGCACGGCGAGCTTCTTCTTTTTTTCCCAGAAGACACAGGTATGCAAGTATGTTTCGTTTCGCTTCAGACTGTTTCTGTCATTCCTCATGCCCCCATGCCCCATCTCTCCCCTCCCCATTCCCCATCTCTCCCCCTCTCCATGCCCCATCTCTCCCCCTCTCCAGCGTGTCCGTCCCCCTGCCTATCGCCTTGTACAGACTGTAGCCGCGTCGTACATGCAGTGAATACAGTAGTACGTTGGTTTGCTACCGACTTCGCTGGACAGTGGCGGAACTGTATAAGGTGTCCGATGATGATGGAGTAGAACAGGCATATAGGGAGAAGTAAATTAACGAAAGCGCCAATACTGATACGGGGACAATACCCATATCTCATATCTGTATACCGACTACTTCCCCACCCCCCTCCACTCCCCTTCCCTCCCCCTCCCCCTCCCCTCCCACTATAAATCCCCATCCATCAATATACTCTCCAAATGATGCATCAAATGCTAATTAGGCCTAAGATAAGTTCCAATATCCGCAAAGACAAGTTGACACTTCTTCAACGAGCCGTTACTCGACGCTTAAAATTTTTCGTACGGGAATTGAAGAAAAAAAAGCTGGCGTCGCCGTTCCCGATTCATAAATACCGGTGTATGTTTTTCAAGGAAATTTGAAGATTTGTAATTTATATGCCATCCGCGGTAACAGTCACTGCACTGGTGTAAGAAAACTAGCATGGCATTAAACAGATAAAAAAAGGCTTTTAAGTTACAATTTGTTTACAATATCACTGAAAGGGCGTTAACTTTCACGGCTATTTCTTTAAACGTACGTATAAAAAGGACTGAATATATAAAAGATTCGTGCAAATAATCGTAAATGAAATAATGAAGCCATATATTAAAAAACCAACACCGTCTTATAAAATAGCACGTGTTACTTTCTAGACGCTATAGGGGAAGTCATACGGTGTTTGTGTGTGTAATTATTGCCGTACGTTAAACGTTATGACATTTTATATCAAGCAATGGTAAACAGAGAAAGAATACCCGCCCCTCGTTTTTAGTTCGTTTTCAAATAACTTACATCGAAAAACTAAGATATAATTTACAATTCCCAATTGAATGTTTATCCCTGAAGCCATTGTACTCTTTGCATATTGAACTTTGTCTGTCAGACATCGCACCTATTAAGTATATTTTTATAACAAAATAAAAGTATGAATATTTTAATGTGTAATATTACTAATAAAGTGATTCAGTCTGTTATATGCCTATCTATAATCGTGAACAGCGAAAACGATCTTTGGATTCAGAAAAGTGCCAATGAAAAAAATAATACTGACGAAGTAATTTTCTATGAGCAAATGAATCATATTTTCTGTATAAGAAATAGTTGTGGGCGCTTAAGATGTTTTTTTTTCTTTCTTTGTGTATATACTTAATCATTGTTTAAGCTACATATACCCTGATTGTTAATAAATGTTTGTTCGTTCGTCACCCTTGCTTCTGTGTCATATTTCCGATTGCTTGTAACCTAAATACATTTTAAAAATTTGAGGGGGAAGTAATATATGCATGTGAGCTGTCGTTAAAATGGATACTCTATTGGCATACACTTAATATTTCAGTGTAGGCCTATTTATGGGGAAGTTGACAAACCTAAAATTCCACTTGGATTAAGAAAAACATTCATATCCTACTGGAGTCGTTTCAAACATATACAGATGCAGATTATTGGAAAGTCATTTATTATTCACAGCTAACATCTATATACTTTACTCAACGGAAATTGATAACACTCTCATGTAGATTATCGGGTTTCATGGCGCGTGAACTTTCCTTAAAAGAATGTTCATTTCCTGCGATAAATCATGTTGGAGATTTTTCTCCTTGATAACCTTTTACTTGAATGTCATCCATATTAACCTGAATTTTTTTTTAACAAGTGAAATTGTTTTACTTTTTAAAGTTTCCCAGCAAAAGTATCTTGAAGGTTCTCGCACGTTGTAAGTTATACCATATCGGACATTTTGAGAAGTTTTAAATTACGCATTAATTAAGATGTCTCAAATATGGGAACATGCTTTAAGTTTTAAGGGAATAACGATAAAAGAGGCGGGTCCGGGATTAACTTTTTTAACGAGGAGTCGTGGACCTGGGATCGTTAGAGCCATGTAAGAGGGGGAGGTCTGAGGTTCTCCCCTTCCCAAGCCCTCCCCCACACTGCACCCTTCCCATCCCCCTCCCCAGAAAACAAACAATTGACAATTGACGTTAAATGGTGAATTGTGAGGTATAATAGGTCAATAATTCTAAACGCACAGTTGTGCTAACAACTATTGTGATTTTTTGGGGGGACTAGATTGAAAAGGATGGTTGGGGGGTGTATACACCCAGACCCCATGGATCCTCGTCGGGGGTAAAATGATTGTTGAAGTTTGAAAATGAGTGAACATTATTCGACTTTCATAGCAAAATCTGTGACAATCATGTTGACTGTTACATGCCTATTGATATTCTAAATCTGAGCTTTCATTAATATCCATATATCGTAAGCCTAACTTTTTACCATTTTTGGATAATTATTGTTTCGTAAAGCAAGAAATACAATGTACAAATCAAACTTATTCCTTCAAGATTAGGTCTGAACTTCTTCAATACACATCTGAGCTTGAATATCCACGTTACCTTCTTAACTATACCAACTTAATTACTACACACTTTAAACATCACATGGATAATTTACGAATTTTAAGTGGGTATATTCAGTAAAATTATTTTCAATTGCATATTTTCAGGCTTACAAGTGAATGCATCATAAATAATATTACGTGCATATACAAGGAACTTAAGAGTGAAGTAAATCATAAGTAGACCTATCTATAAATAGATATTTAAAAAATTCCTTATACTATAAGGAGAGCAATTTACTTTTGCGAAGTTAGTAACTATATATGCAAATTAAACCCAAAATGAGTTTGATTATTCTACTTAATTCATATACCTTCACTGCAAATATAATGTGACTGGTAGAGTATTACACATCACTAGCTATCGGTAAAATGTCTTATATACCCATACCCGCCATCTTTAATCAGATTTTCGGAGGTGTATAGTCTGTCCAAGGAGCTATAAACTGTTTATAGCTCCATGGTCTGTCCTAATTTACTGCGCATCCGCATCTGATGAACCGTAGCCTACATTTAAATTAGTCAAATGTTAGCATAACTCTTTGAAAACCAATTCACACTTACTTTTGCTACGTGTTTGTATTTCATGCGGTAAATTTCACAACATTATCTCTCACATGAAGGTGCAGGGAATGAGGAATCCAAAAATCACTGTCACATGAAAGCAGGAATCGTTGTGACTTTTATGGTCGTTCACCTCAGAAGGCGGGAAAAGATTAAAGTTTTTTGCTTGGCCTACGTTTTAAAAAACAAACAAAAAAATACATTACGGTATGTTAGCCATTTGAATGTCACATAGTATAAATAGCAGAGACGTATACAAACATTGGCAATACATTATAAATTTATTACAAGCCAGAGTACAGTTGTAGGTTGTAACTTTTAGAAGTAAAAGCGTGTAATTTTCGAAACTAATTTGTAAACTAATTATATTTGACTTATACGACATACGACTGAGATGTAATCAGATTTCAGATCAGCTTACATAGAAAAGAAAACTAAAGAAGAAAATAAAAACACACATTGATGTTCATGTTTCATAATGTAACACCTCCCCTTCCCTTTCCACACTACCGTAATCAGTTATAGGCATTATGCAAATTTGAAAAATTTAAAGGAAAACTGTACTACATTCTTCCCCATTTGAAAATGTGCCCTCCCCCCTTCCACTATCCCTTCAGTTTCATTATGATTCACACAAGTCCATTTCTGTTTTAAAGTAACTGTCCGGTTAGAAAATAGCTTCGGCAGTCCGACTTTGTGTGTCTTTTTCTTCGAATATAGTAAAAAAAAAATTAAAGCACACACGAAACAAAAGTCACGGTTTACGGATTTTGTTTCGATGGTCTAAATACAATGAATACTTTTAAAACAATTTTTGGTGACATATAATTAATAAACAGCATGTGTGTTTGTCCCTCATTAAATCTCATGGTTCTTCTCTTTTCAGAAACAATTATAACCAACAAGCAACACAACCCACCCCCTCCCCCACCCCCAATGTAACACGCGTATCTTTAGAATAAAGTTATAGTCCTAAAACAATGGTATAGATTGATTCATCAATTCTATTTTATTAATCAATCAGATTTTTCTTCTGTCATTTTTGTTTTCATGTTGCAACCTGTCTATATTTACAAATTAGAATAACTATTGTTTCCTTTGATTGTTCTAAAAGCCTTTAAGCTTGGTTGTGTACAACCTCCCCTAACTCCATCCCCTTTCAACGCACGTATTTATCAGCAAAAGCTTGGATTAAGACCTAATTATAGACTAATTTAAAGGCATTATGCCTCAGAGAACGCACCATTTGGTGGTGCTCCCCGGTTTCCACAACCCCAGCTGGGCCACACTCCCTCCTTTATAAAAAAAAAAAACTGATCCGTCCCTGGGTATACCCATAAATTTCTCCTTTGAAATGTGTCTTGCAAATTTGTAGATTCAATCGAAATTAGAGATGTGTGGTAAAATGTTAAGGGATGATATAAGGATGTACACAATTCATTTTAATATGTTATAGACCGTTCAAAATAATGCTATTGGTCCAGGTGGTATTTCTATGACACCTTTAAGTTTTGAGAAATGCTCCTTTAAGCAGCTGAGGTTCGTCAATTATAAAGTGACTGGACTATGTAGTCTAATACACAGACCATTAGATGGTTAGTTAATTCTGTGAAAACAAAAGATTTTATGGCCTCAAATGTCATGTTTACAATGTATTATACATTAGTCAAGGACTAATGGTGTTGTATGTCATTCAAGGGTGGTCTGTTGTGAATTTAAAGTTAAAAGAAGAAATTTTGATTGAGTTATTAGAATTTATAATACAATGGGTTAACGTTAAATTTTTGGCCTGTACTGAGGAGTCGACGTCTTCATGAACTTAGCCGCCTTAAAGGAGCATTCCAGAAATTTATTTATCATATTTTATGGAAACCGAAAAGACGATGTATGGAATCAAAAATACAAATCAAATTTACATTTTCTAAATTAAATCTGTTAACAGAGCCATGAGAAATCGGATCAAGATAAACTATATAGTCGTCATTTTAAATTATCGAAAATGTTACCGAAGTCATCGCTGAACCAGTAACATGTATGTATAGCCTATGGTATAGTGCTGGTTCTGGGTGGAATAATATACCTATACATTCTCTATCAATTGAGAATAACTCAGCGAAAGAAACACACATTGATTAGTTACAGACGTGACATTTATTGCTTCAATATAAAATAAAATTGACTGCTCAAGAATAACTCTACGTACTCAACCTGAGACTGGCTCGTGCAATATTTCATTTTATGCTGTAATCTTATTGAACTTCACTCGCTTCCTCCATAGTTAATTTTCATCGTATGTGATTATATAGATATGATCTATGTATAATTTATACGGCTGATCTTCACTCTTCGACATATTATGATTTATATGAGGTTCTAACTCATAAAACCTGCTACCGACGTAACATTGCCCAATGCCCTAATGCATTAACCTTTTAGAATATAGATAAACATACCATTGATTCCATTTTTTGCACTGGTTACGATTTACGCCTTGAGGTTCTACCTCATAAGTAAAACTAGCATAGACAGCTGATATAGATCTGTTCACATACAGACAGATGCAGCTTCATTAAACCTGACTGCATTGCAAAGGGGTGGGGCAGCGGCGTCGGGGGGGGGGTGGTGGCAGACACCATTGAAATTTGGGAAGAGAGGAATAAGCGTGAAGGGATTCAAGAAGGACATTCAACCACCCTCAAACAGTCCCTTGCACCGCTGTCTCGCCCAAGGAACAACCGCCAATAATCATCACCTCCCCCGCTCCCCTCAAACTCACTAAGCCCCCATCAACCGTTCTAGTTTGGCCACCCCATGATGGGATCAGGTTTATGTTAATCGTTACTGCTTTCAAACTGTGTTTGCGCATCACACTCTAGTAACATGATACCGTGGTTAGCTTTTTAACTGAAATACTCCAATTAAGTATAGCACAAGTTTATATATTCTTGTGTCTAAATCTTCCTAGTCGTAATTCTAAATTTAAAAACATTAATTTAAAGTAGGAAACAGAAATCCATCTAACTAAGTTTTTTCCCTTCATTTCCAAGCAACATTAAAATTAGATGAATTTTCAATGAAAAGACTCTTTTAATACTCTAAAAATAGCAACACTTTGTTAACTCGCTCTTAATTGCATTATTCTCAGAAGGGAGTTATTGAACAACATTATTTATATAATCCAACTCAGACTCCGACAGGCATTTCCCCGAAAAAGGCACATTGTGCAAGCTATAGATGTATTGTCGTAAGTGGCTCATTCCTTACCCGTTAACAAGGGAGGATAGCAGATATTGAATGACCAACCTCCCGCGGAAACACACACCAAGCTCCCCCCCCCCCCCTCCCACCTCCGCTATTCGATTTATTGTCTTGGTTTCAGAATAAGAGCAATTGTTTATTGCTTCTATTCAACAATCAGGAAAAAGTCGTTCTAAATGGAAGAAAACCCAAGAGCCACAGCTTGTATTTAAAATATCGAGATTTTTCGATCACTTGGACAGAAAATAAATATGTGTAAAAAAAATACCACTCGGTTTCTATAATGTAGTAGATTGAAAATACTATTAATATATTAAAGCGATATGTTATCTTTAGAATTAATAGCTGATCTAAAAAAAATCTTTAAAAAAATATACGTACTATAAAATGTGATCAAATTGGTTTCAACCATGAGATAGTTATCAAGATAACCCATTATTATTCTGATTTTGTCTTAATGAGATTTGCATACATTATGACGTCAGAGATGTAAAAAAAAGTCTCCATAAAATAAAAAATTTGGACAGCTTTTCAGTCTCTACAACTCAATATTCTGCTCTTAAGTGTCATAATTATTCCTCGAAAGAGTCAATTTCTTTGGTTGCGTAAATATCTCCCTTCCAAATCCTTGAGAACATACAAATGTTCCATAAAACTTGAAATTACGGAAAATAAAATCCTCGTTTGTCCTTTAGACTATACTTTACCCCCCAAAAATATTAAAGAGCTCTTTTTATTTCCCATGATGTAAAACTATTTCATCTGAAATAGTGAAAGGTGTTAGTTATTTGCCTCTTTTTATGTCTCTCTCCTTTATTTTTCAATCCACTCTTTTGACTTTTAAAAATAAACAAATCTAGCATGAGTTATAGCTCTCATAGCTCTTAACCTGAGTAAAAAACCCACTAAACGGTTAAAATATGCGAGGACACCCTCTTAAAAGTCTCCCTCTTCAATAACTTCTTTAACGCTGAAAGTGTGACGTAACTCTGTAAGATGCAGGTGGAGACTAATCTCATTTACATAAAATGATACTTGGAAATAACCTATACAATACCAGATATTCCCTGGATAATATATCAAAAGTTTAAAATTACTGCTAAGTTGTCTTTCTCAACATTATTCCTCTCCAAACCACTATTTTAACTCTTTTTAAAAAAAAAAAACAGTTTGCTCTGTGCAATATTCAGTACAAAGGACAATTGACCAAGAGTTAGTTAACTTGTTATAGAAGACATATCATGACAGGGATGCGAGCGTGCGTACGTGTGTGCACTTGTTTTGTATTCTGACCGAGGACTTGAACAAAAGAATTCCAGGTCCTCGGTTGTGATTTCTAAAGAATCACCATGTCCTCGGAAGAATTCTATTGTTATGGGGTATTGTTAAGGTTAGGGTACGTGGATTTGAACAATGGAAAAAACAATGGGGTCCTCGGTCTGAATGTAAAACACACCTGTGTGCGAGCGTGAGTGTGTGGGGGAACGGGAAGGGGGTATCGAGATATGGTGGGGTTAAATTTTTCACTCTTTAACACGTCATTAGGTGGACAAGCCACTCAGACTGTGAAGTACAGAGGGCTATCTACCCCAGGAAGCATTTTGAATAGTAATTTTAAGCAATACAAAATATTAATGGAAGCCCAAAACACTTAAAGAAATAGTGTATTTGATATTTTTCAAAGGTTTATATTCGTACTTTGTGGTTTATTAGCATCTGGTGAACCTAATCAAACTATACTGGATTATAAATGATATTCTTAAGCTGCTGGCGCGTGGAGACAATGTGCTTATACTAACCCGCCCATGTGAATGGGTTTATATGAAAACACCTTAAAGTTACCCCCTGTGTAAACTACTTAACTATAAGTAAGAAAAAATATAGCTCATTTAATATACTTCTCTATATCACAAATCTGTACGCTAAGTACGCATGACGGTAAAGTTAAGATAACAGCTATAGGTTAGATATATGGAGCTCATTTATATACGGTATTCTCTTTAATTGCATCTTGTGTCTTGGTTTCTCAAACCTGTAAGTCTTTTCATATAGGGTATCTTAACAACAGAATCATTTGACTTGTCCTCAGACGGTAATCAAATTTGAAATTTGTTTTAAACGTACTTGGCGACCAATCCCCTCCGTTTTGCCTCTCTTTCTGTTTGTCTTTCGGCCTCTGTAATCGTCTAATACCTTACATAACAATATTTCCCAGCAGACTGAATAGGCATAACATGACGTCATAAAATGACGTCATCAAGTGACCTGGATGACTACTGCATAACATATACTGACAGTGTTGTGTTTAAAGGGAATCATACAACACCGAGAACACAACAGCGCAAAATTAATCATATAACCAATTTCATATTATAAGGTTTCATTTTATAATTTTGAGGACTTCCTATTAAAGGCTCAGTATACTAGTTTGCCAAATTTCAACTTCGACTTTTTCAGCTTACTGCACTAAAAGCTCAGTGAAAATGAAGCCGTTCTATGCAATTTTCATATCAATATTCACTATTTTTATGGAGTTTATCTGTCGTTAAAAAGTTTTGAGCTGAATAAAATTCGCCAGAACTTTTAACGAGACCGTAGATTCTTCAACCTTCAATAAAAATTTGCAAACCCCGCCAACAGACCATGCGTCAATCAATCTATCTATTTTATTTACGACCGTCAGGCCTAGGACCGTGGCTAGCCGGTATTACCAGGGAGTTGTTAACTCCCTGGTATTACGTCCCTTCTCTTGAAATGGTATCTTTCTCTCGGTCTTACCAATGTAGCTTGCGAAATTGTGTCATTTCCTTCCATTACAATGAATAAACAGGTGTTTTCAGACGTTTCCTCCGTGGAATTGTAAAAAGTGGACGATACGAGTATAGGACTCCGTTAAAATCTTGATCGTGGCGCACGTGTATACTAGTTTCCTTACATTTGTGTAATGACATGCTGACGTGGGCGGTCGCAGTGATTTTACGGTAAAACTGTTGGCGCCATAAGAGTGCATTGATGATAAGAAACATTGAATCTACTTTGGAAGTTTGTTTTCCGAAATTCATTATCAAACAGGTATATTGAGACTTTAAACGCAGCTTCTTGCTTCTTAGAATTAAGAATGAGTGTATAAGAATAAAGTTTTTCTACTTGTCCTGTGGGGGTATGGGCCTAGCGAGGTCGCTAACATGCACCAGAGGAACACTATGGTGGATTTTTTAATTCTTTTCCGGAAAGAGTGTAATGAACCGATTTATTAGGCTAATCAGCTAATGCCAATAAACCTGTCGCCCCGATTCCTATATTCAAAGTATCCATCCATCCATCCATCCATCCATCCATCCATCCATCCATCCATCCATCCATCCATCCATCCATCCATCCATCCATCCATCCATCCATCCATCCATCCATCCATCCATCCATCCATCCATCCATCCATCCATCCATCCATCCATCCATCCATCCATCCATCCATCCATCCATCCATCCATCCATCCATCCATCCATCCATCCATCCATCCATCCATCCATCCATCCATCCATCCATCCATCCATCCATCCATCCATCCATCCATCCATCCATCCATCCATCCATCCATCCATCCATCCATCCATCCATCCATCCATCCATCCATCCATCCATCCATCCATCCATCCATCCATCCATCCATCCATCCATCCATCCATCCATCCATCCATCCATCCATCCATCCATCCATCCATCCATCCATCCATCCATCCATCCATCCATCCATCCATCCATCCATCCATCCATCCATCCATCCATCCATCCATCCATCCATCCATCCATCCATCCATCCATCCATCCATCCATCCATCCATCCATCCATCCATCCATCCATCCATCCATCCATCCATCCATCCATCCATCCATCCATCCATCCATCCATCCATCCATCCATCCATCCATCCATCCATCCATCCATTCACGTCATAGTAAAAATAAAACACAACAACATAATAATAATAATGGTAATTCCCTTTTTCATAATAAAATGGACTTAAATTTGAAATAATGGCGTCATGTCAGTGGCTCGGGAACAGGAAGAGGGGGGGGGGGTTGCGAGGGGAGCTCTTTATCCACAACGAGTTTGCTATAAAATCAAGAAAGAAGGAGATACGCGAAATGTATATTTAAATGTTGATGCATTTGGGGGCCCGAACCAATCAGGGCTCTCATCATTGGCAGGTACTTGATAGCTGTTGCCCAGCCGAAAAAGAATGCCCCCCATCACACCCCACCCCATCAAAAAACACTGGTCATGTTGGGGTTGGGGTGTCTTTCCATTAACCGGTTACATTAGCAGTGGCATCAATACGCACATTCAATACGCACATGAAACTGTCAGGTTTTATAATTTCCAAATCACTTATTTAGCGCTGATCTTATTCAAGAAATATAGGAATGTTCGTATGCTGGCTGGGGGGGGGGGGGGGTTGGGGCGGCGAGGGGTGAAGGTTTGGGGAGGTAACGAAGAAGGAGGGACATCGTGTAATGGTATTGAATACGGGGAGGGGTGCGGAAAGTCAGGCCACGTTTAGACGACACCCATATTGCTTCCTGTTCTGTCTGATGTTAACCAGACTTTTCTTGAGATTAGTACTCGGCTTTTCTTTTCTTCCTAGTACAGAGCAAGCTTCTTTCTTTTTTTGTGCCTTTTTTCTTCCATATTCGTTGATCAATAGCCGTGGTTCTCGTGTTTCTTTAATATTCATAGATCAAGACGGAAGCTGTGGTGACGACATCATCAGTATTAGACGTGATCAGATTTCGCATAAACGATGAATCAAATTCAATCCATAGTGTCATATTTCCATAAAGAAGGGCACGTGCATGGCAAGTATTCACGCCAGGAAAAAACCCCTCAAACTTGTAGCCACCGTTCACTCTTAACAAAAGAGGAATTCGAAAACTAGAAGAAAAAGATGGTTATGTGGAAAAGACGTATTTTATAACTTTAAATTGTTGCTTTAAGTTACATGTTAAACACCGCAATCATAGAAACCTGTCAATTGGTGTGCATTGTGGGTAATGATGGGCGTGTGTGTATGCTGTGTGATGGGGGGGGGGGGGTGGAGGGCGGTGGCGGGGGGGGGGGTTGCGAGGGGAACAAGCTTCAAAAAGCATTTAGAAGACGGAGACAAATATTTTCCTTGTTGTGTACTTTTGACCTAGACTTTATAAATCAATATATTTCATGCCAGGGGGGTGGGGAGAATGGAAGGGGAGATACATTTCCATAAGGTCAACCAATGTTTTGGTCCTTGATTTCTTGGGGCGGGGGTAGGGGGTGGGGTGTGGTGGTAAAAAAGTATTATCATGTGTCAATGCCGAATTATATTTCAGACACCGGGGATCGTGATACGGGGAAGGTGTACAACCGGAAGTTGACGTGAGAGGTGCACAGCACGGGATCGCTCTAGCTACGTTTTCATGCATTAATTATCGGGCTAGTCCATAACGTTGCCTATATAAGTTATGGTTCACTGTCCAACATGTATGATTTTCCCAGTATTTGTAAAATTCTTTCAGCAACTGAAAATCAAATCAGAAATTCACTGGCAATAAAATCACGATATTAAAAGATGCATATCGGATCGGACATTAATAATATTTTTCTTCTTTTATTATATTAATTTTCTATCGTAATAATTCCGATAACCTTGAAGCTGTTTCCCTACTCATTATTTTTATTGTTTTTCTTATCCTGCTGAGAATAATAAAGAAAACAAATATACTATGAAAAAGGGGATTTGTTACAAAACTGTGTGAGTTTTGCAACTATATACCATATCGTATAACGTGATTTATACGCGTATAGTTATAAAGAATGATGATTAAAGGCGTAAACAGAATTAAGTAAGATGCAACAATTCACTTCATGGAGCAGATGTTGATTAATTTCTTGGCTGTTGTTGAAATTCCCTCAAATTTATTGGAAACTTCGTGGCAAAACAGACAAAAGTATATATATAGTGCGTTAGCCAGAATTCAATCCTTGTCAGCGTTCAATGAACGCGGAATAATTGCTCTTCATTATGGAATATGTTTTTTTTTTTTGTCAAATTGAAAAACTTAATCAACCTAGTCATTGCATATATTAATTGCACATTTCACGCAATATCACAATGTATGAGGGCTATATTTTACAGAAAAAGATGCTTTATTTTTTTGTTTTATATATATATATATATATTTATCTATATATCTATCTATAAATATATATATATATTTACACATATATCTATATCTTTATATATATATGTACACATATATATATATATATACATTTATATATATATTTATTTATATATATATATATATAAATATAAAAAATATAATATATATATATTTATATATAATATATATATATATTTATATATATATATATATATATATATATATATATATATATTCAATATGCTATAACGTTGCTGTAGTTCTCGCCTTGGAATAGGGAAGGCAAATGTACCTCGTTCTACTCTGTTTAATGATTCACTCTCAAAACTACAGAACCATATGAAGATATAAGGTGGAGGCCTCGAAATAGGTTAAAAGACTGATATGAGTATATAGCAGTATAGTATAGAATGATGTGTCCAGTCGCTTATAGTAAATTTAATACAATTAGACATACGTCTGAGACTGTTATGAGTTATCATGACGTAATTAGCTCTGAACTTCAGCAAACCCACCCTCTCCCTCCTAACCATTCCTCCCCAATACTAATTAGCTATGATAGAATTTATTTTAAATCGACAACTTCATGCGATAATTTCCCTGCAGATATAACTTGAAAAACCAACTTATGTCAGTAAACAGTATTTTCTTATACAAACCTTGCTGAAAAACCTAGTAAAAGTAAACCACACCGCCCGATCCCACATCTAACCTCCCCCCCCCCCCCCCTCACATCGTCCATCGCATCCAGAATGAGAAGCACGGAACCATTGTCGAAGTTATAGCAATTAAATCTAGCATAAACCATATGCGTAATATTGACCATCCATAACACGATGGATATACATCCTGGACCGATGCATGTTTTCCGTGATTCAAACCAATATATTAGCTGCAAGGCAAAGTACTATTTTACTAACTTACCCCCTCCCCCTCCCCTTTTCTACTCCATCACCAAATTTTGACAAAATAGTTCTTTGCACCTAACCTCATCTGGTATAAAAATTTCCCGCCAACGCAGCTTTGAATTTTGGTTCAACTCCTTTTATCACAGATGACACTGATTGCAAATTATTCACAACCTTCACTATATATCTATTCAAGCTATGCCTCTGACATTAAAGAAATCTATTTAATAATTAGAAATGTAAAGTTGTCGCTTGGAATAAAAAGGTGTCCAATTACCAATAGAAATTAACCTAATTTCATTTATTCTTTGCTGAAATCTGATTCTTGATTAAAATCGGTAGTAAAGATAGTAAAGGGAAAGACCCAACAAAAAAAAATAAAGAGATGAAGTTTGTGTTCCTTTTTCGAACACTTTCATTAATTCACCTTTACTTCTATTTGACTAAAAGATTTCTAAAAAAAAAAATATGAAAAGAACCCATTTTTAGCGCGGGGACAATAGAAGGAATATTGGTAATTTGAATAAAACATGTTGTATGCACGTAATCGGACGACAGATTCAACGGCACCCCCAAATAAAATCATATCCTTTCGCGAATAACTTCGTGAGAGACCTATGTGTGTAACCTTATCTACGAATTGATGGTAATGAATACATTTCGGCCTCAAGTGGGAACGAAGAAAAAAAAAATCGAGATAAGAAATAAAAGTTCAAGTTAAAATTCTGACTTAACTTTCTCCTTTTTTTTCTCTTGTATCAAGATTTCACAGAACAAGAGACAGAGAAGGAGAAAAAAAAAAAGAAGAAGTAGAAAATAAAACGAGGAAAGGTGAAAAGTTACAATCTAGATTGATGAAAAAAAAAAGACCATCACAATTGAATATCTCTCGTTAAATCAATGCCCAAAAGGTTGAAATCTCACCAACGAGCTCTAAATTTGATTTTTGTTGTCTGTACTATCGATTGTTACTTAACCCTGAGGAGTGTAATACCTACAGCTCTAAACTTTTGCTGATACAAATTTTTCTCTCTGCCTTTTTCAAGCTCTTAATCTTTTTTTTTCTCTCTGTCTCTCTCTCTTCGTCCACAATATTCTCTTTTTCCGAGGGACGCATTTTTAATTCTATTATTTTCATTTCATTTGTAAGTAAACTTGTTTGGCTTGAATCTAGGGTTACGATTTTGAAAAGAGAAGGAAAAGTTTACCCCCCCCCCCCCTTCCAATAAAAACATAGAAAGGAAGAAAAGGGGGGAAAATTGCATCTCGCAGTTGTTTGAAATCAATTTAGAATTTACCCCCAATGCACCTTATTGAGTAAATATGTCGATTTCTTTGAATTTCATCTTAACATTTTCTTCAAGTACTTTTCCTACGTTAAACGAAGGAATTTTCTCCAAAAGCTTTGAGAAATATGAAATTCCTTCTGTAATTCCTTTCCTTCACTATGTTTGGGATGGGGTTTATTTTGTCTTCTCTTACATAAGAAGTGACGATTTTTTACCAGTAACAATATTTAAAATAGTTCACTGCTTATTAAACTAATTCGTTTGAGGGTTAGGGTTACGTATAGGCGTGTATAGGTGGCGAGTTTTACATATACGATTTGACAATATTGTCATTACATCTTACGCTCTTGGCTGCTGCAGGGCCAGAAAGGGAGACAACACCTTTTTTTTCTTGTCTGTTGGACATGTGTGTGTGTCGCTCTTTCTATATATTTTATTTCTTATTTTTTGCTATCATTCCTATACAGTTGATCTTATACCCTAACATTTATCTAATGCAAAGGTTTGGAATTACTGAAACTTCAACACATTTACTTTTCGATGCAATTCTATAAAAGCATTTTCCTCACAATAAAATATTAAATTTTTTAATGTAACACTCCATAATGTCTAAAGATAAGTTTGGAAGGACTCAAATTCCAGAAAGGTACATAGGACATATTTTAGCTGATATGAAGTTTTTGCTTAGCATACAATATTATATTATTTGAGGGTAATACTGATAACCTTCCCAAAATTGAAGTCAAAGTTCAAATGTCATTTAATTGTCGCTTTGCACAGATTATCATCTATAGTGTTTTTGCTAGCTAAACTGAATTATTTTTCAGTAATCTATACATATCTTTAAAAAAAAAAATAAGAATTTGGAAATTTTGAAGTTTGTACGTTTTCTGTAATGTTTACTTTTTAACTAAAAATGCATCATGCCTTCTGCTTTTGAACTTTGACTAGAGCTACCGGTACGTCATAGGTTACTATATGCAACATATAATGGACGCAAGAATATATATGGTTCTTCATCCGCACGAAATTAAAATAACACCCACCACTTATATTTAAGCCTTTTGAACGTTGTTTTTGTTTGAGGGGGGGGGGGGGAGGGGGCAGTGGAGTTTGGTAGTTTATTTCTTAAAAAGGGGACTCTATGGGCATATTTTATATTGCAAACATTTTATTGAAAGAAAGATAAGAAATTGTGAGTTCTAAAAAAAATTACTTTTACATTCTATACGATATCTATATTTATGCAAATATTAGAATAAGGCCGCTAGTTTGATTTAGGAGAGAGTCCATGGTTTCCCGTGGCAATTTAAATTATTATTTAGTGAATTGTATATAAACATAGATGACATTAAAATTAATTCATGTCACCTGAAAATATAGGTGACGTTATAAATCTGTTTTGGTCATAATCATCGATGCTTTACCAAGTGTATGACACAAACTAATTCCTTTTCCAGGCATTGCCTTTTTATTAACAATAATGTTTCTATGTTCATAAAACCAGATGCATTGCGGCGCTTTTCAAGTTATTGAAACCATTGTGATTGACAGTTTTCTCATGTTTGTGCTTTCTTGTTGTTGTTGTTTTTGTATGTGTTGTGTTTTGGGGTCAATATTATCAAAAATTATGGATTCGTGCTCAAAATATAAAAGCAATCGGCCAAGGTATAATAGTCTTCCAGAATGTTTTATCAAGTGGACATTACTCCGTGAGTAATAAAATAGTTCCAACAATTATTGTGAATATTTCGTCGCCCAGACACTTCTCAGAAAAAGTGTATTAATCACATATGGAAAGAGTACATCCGAAATTTATAAAAATTTTAAGTTTGTTTGTTTGTTTTTAAGTTAAATTAACAAGTTCATGTAGGATTTTAAGGTAAATATATTATCGAACCATTTTTTCTCATCGATGTAAAATGCAACATGTTGCAAATATGAGAATCCTCTTTTTATCTTCTTTTTCATTGCGCCCGGCAGCCATCTGAATGCCGCCCAGCACAAACATTTTCCGCCCGATGATTAATTTAACATATTTACCATGACCAAAATATGGGTGAATACTTGGCACATAAGTTAGCTCCATGATGGGAAACAGATAGCACATTTTGCCATGTAAACATACTTCATTTGGAAAAGTTTCCCAATGGGGAGGGAGACGTTCCCACCCCTTCAGCCCCCCCCTACCCACCGAACGCGGATCACACTACCGCACAAATCCGCCAGGCACTCTAATATTCCTGACACACAATCCCTGAGAACCGAAACTTTAGCAAGTATAGGCTTACACTGAGGGACTGAAATTTATCATGAAAAAAATGTGTTGTTAAATGATTGATTATTCTAAAGACAGATTCAACCAAATTGAACTGTGAAATATATAGAAACCCCAAAATAGATATATGTAATATGAAAATATACACTCAACTGTTACTCTTTTAGTGTAGGACTATATGACATTTCAATGCCAGAAAAATTCTGGCGGCTTATTTCAAGATTATCACAAGAGGATATCGCTTACGCATAAATGCCAATTCTTTTTAATTGGGTAACTTAATAACAGTCGCCCTTATCGTTGCCTCACACATCACCTCATAGATATGAAATAACTGACTTCTGTAGTATAGGAGAAAAAAGGGTGTAGCAAACTTCAGTTAAACAAGTCAGGGTGTTACTGGTTTAAAGATCGCGTCCTTTTAGGATCAAGAATTTGACAATTTTGTTCAAAAAGCTCTAAAAAGTCTACAGAAATTTACTGTAAATGATTACAAATCAAGTAAGCGCAGTTTGACCGTACACTGAGCCACTGGTATGATACAAAAACGGATGGGATCGGGAGGAGATGGGGGAGGAGGGGAGGGGAGGGGGAGGGGAGGAGGAGAGGGGAGGAAATAGCAGCGTAGTGGGTCCAAAGAAGAAATAAACGGCAAAGTCCGAAGACGTTCATATATATATATTTAGTGGCAGATGCGTCGACATTTCAAACGACACCCCGGGAACAACGATGTCGTCGAAGTACAAAAGGAAAAAATTAGTATAAACAATTATGCGTCACTGTTTAATTCTTTTTGTTTAGGTGTATTATAATTAGTGCGGGTTTTCAGTTTTAAAGGAATACCCGGACACCGAGACTCTCTCGTCAGGCCTACCCCCTCCCCCCCCCCCCAACTATTACTACTTTCCTCATCTCCAAACCTTTTCCCTTTATGTGCAAGTTCATAAATACCTATAGTAGTTCACTTAATAAAGGATTAAACATTGAGATCAACACGTAGACAAATTTTTTTCCTGGAAACATTCTTGATTCTTTAGATGTCCATCCATCCATCCACCGGAAATATCGCGAATTGAAGTATCAAAACCATTCGAAGTCGACAATATATCTACAGAAGATATTATTATACTATAGATGGGTAAAAAAAAACCCTCAAAAGTTCAAAGCAAGGTTTCGTTGGTTTCATAAGACAACGACATCTGTAAATGTTTACGCACGAGTGCAGTAACATTCAACCGCGTGCATGATAGGCAACAAAATCAGTAAAAAGTTTGTTAATCGGCGTTCCTTGTCATATTATTTCGCTCGTTAGCAACCCTGGCCGCCACGAGACTACTTAGGCGTATCTGACATGCAACAAAAAAACTCAACTAGATATAAATTGATCGATGAATCTTCAATTTGGGTTAGAGAGTTGAGGGTTGAGAGCCTCCATTGGCCTTTCCATATAAAATCATACAGGGTTGTTTTGATATGCCTGCAGTCCGTACTCATAATCATAAATAGCCTAATTAAATTTGCTTTCATTTTTCCACATGACGTTTATCTATCTTTCTTTCTTCAAGACATGGTAAATTTGAATTGTCACATACCATAGCCAAATTAGGTGATGTCGTAGTTAGTTATACACACTGGCAATAAAATCGTTTGCTTTCCTTCATTTCTCTCTCTATTGTTTTAACCTTGGCTTTGATAAGTTCCAAAATTAGCCATCGAATGGATGATGAGGATTAAGCAGTATGCCTATAGTATATACATTCATGTATACTGAAAAGAATGTATCGCAATTTTGAAGTATGGAATTAAATTTTTTTTTACTAGTTTTGTCAAAGTTTTGTCATCTATGACATCACACTTGTTCAAGTGTGCCAAGTTCAAGTTTTGCACAAAACTTGTTAACTTCATAATGTGGTTATCTCTCTCTCTCTCTGTACATATATATATATATATACATAACGGCACATATTGGTGTATTGAACGCAATTTTTAACAGAAATACCTATCTTTCAAGAGTCAAACAATTCTTTACCCTTTGACCAGGGGTAAAAAAACATATCCTTTTAAAGCAATTGTATAATAGGCTATATATTGATGTTTCTGGCCAGTGGATATGCTAGAACACCGAGGCGACGAAAAGACACCCCCCCCCCAAAAAAAATGGCCGAAATGGAAGGAAGAGTATAAAAGTAGAGCAATTCAGGCGTACCGAGGTTAAGTTTGGTTCATCGTTCAAACAGTAGCAAAGGTATATAGTATTGTTTCAAGTGTATAGATTGATAGCGGGAAATCGACTGCCACAAGAAAGGCCCAGAAAGGGTGACAGCTCAGGTTTGGTTGCATTTGATAGAGCTCTGAGCTAATTTGAAAGTTAAATTTACTAGTCCACTGGGACTCCTTTCGCGTTTGACAAAGAGACTATCTTACAAAAAAAGTATATATTTAAGCGATATTCGGAGTTATCATGTTGATGTTTCATATAACTGAATAGAGCAATACATACTAGCCCTGTTCATTTTTTCCCTTCTTTTATTCTTGGAAGGTTTAAAGGCAAAGGTCACTTTTGGTCACGTTCTGGAGAAAAAAGTCCAAAGCCTTGTTTTGAAGCTATAAAAAGTTTTGAGGAATTTTTCGATTGTGGTTCGACAATCAGAGTAAACAAGAAAAGAAAAGGAAAAGTTAAGAAAATGTAACCAATATTATATGACTGCAAAGTTACAGTTTCCTTCCAGCCTTGATCAAATCACGTGACCGGATGCATCGTTTACTAACTCGAACCATGACATTTCATAACAAGGAAAACCAACAGGTCAGAAAAACAAATAATTTTATAGAAAATAAAGAAGCAACTCGTTATTTACTGAGGAATCCCAACTCACTTTTCCTTCACTTCGTTAATTAAAAAAAGTCAGTTCATTAACATTATATATAGTATATCAATATACTTGCTTGTTGGACTGCTTGGGTTGGTTTGCCTTAGTTATTCTTCTTGCTGACTTTTTTTTAATTTAGAAAAGTAGCCTAAGGCTCTCCTCATCAAATCAATTATTTTTGAATCGACGATCTTAAATCCAAATACTCAAGGCAAATAGGACAACAAGTAAACACACCTAGGGCAATCTCTGGTACGTGACGTAAGGCATTTGTCTGTGGCGTTTATATTCTGCGGCCTTGAGGTGAAGTTTAGTCAACCTTGAGGGAAATAAACTGTTATAATAAAGATGTCATCTTGTCCTCTCCACAGATACAATCACGACACCAGATGAGGATTATTCAAGACCCACTGGATAGGAGGACGATATCAATGAGGTCCTTGATACTATCAGCGATCAGATTATGAAATCATTTTAATGTTTCTTCTTTGTCATTTCTTTCTTACTTTGTTAGCTCAGATAAAAATCTTAATAATTTTTTTCCTGCATAATATACCCAGATGTGTTTGGCTTAATAATAGGAAGAGATAATTTTGTAATTTAGCCCCTTCTCTGGCTTTCTTTCTTTGTTTTCTTTTTTTTTTAAATCATTATTTGTTTCCGAAATCTGATCAGAGACGGCATTTACAAAAAATATATTGATGAAAATTAAATTGCATTTAGGCCTCGATTTAGAGCTTTCCATGTCATATTATCAGGTACAGCTGTAACTGGTTTAGCATATGCCTCATTTCAGAAGATTTTAGCATTAGAGTATGATCATCGCATGGTTTGGTGCTGATTGGTTTAAATTAATTGATGGTCTATTTCTTTGCAGAACAGAGGTAATAACGATCTTAATATTTCACATACAGTTTGTAACTATCGTAAGCTAAGTTTGAACCTTGATTTTCTTCCCGTCTTACCTGCTTCTTATAAAATATATCATGTGTTATTGCTTAATTGTTTACCAGGCTTGTTTGTTCTCTAATCTGACTTCGTTTCCTATACTGTCTTTCATAAAGTTTGTTATTTGTTTCTTATTTGCTTGCTTATATTTATTTTCTTTGCTTGGTTTCTTATTAGTGCTTGTTTGCTTCCCCTCAAAAAATGTTCTCTTTTATTTTTGCTTCCACACCTTTTTCTATTTTATTTTCTGTCTTCCTTTATTGATTGCTTGCTTATCCGGTCACTTACTTGTTCATATGCTTGCTGACAATATGTCATTCATATTGGCATGATCTTTAGTAATTAATATTTTGCTTTGTTTTATCTTCTTCCTCTTCTTCCTCTCCTTTGGTTTCCCTTTGTTTTTTTGTTAACTAACAAAATGTCTGTATTGATTGCGGTCACCATTTTCATTGTGATTATTTACTCGAATAAATTCAATCTGTGTCAACATCTAATTTTCACCGACAAGAAGAAAACAAGAAAGAATCAAAAACGAAACTAGATCCCTGGATTCAATTAAAGTGATGTTTCTTTTCGGGCTACTCTTCAACCATTGTCCGATTATTGGAGAGGGTAAGACACAATGCAATTAAATCGAAGAACGAATCGATCGGAATCGAATCCGGAAACAACCGCCAGAAGCTCTCTAGGATGACTTCAACAGTTACACCGATCCAGCCTGCTACATCATCTATATCGTATATATGATCTCTTATATACAAATTTTGGGTGACGTCGTCGTAGTTTGGGTAAATATATTACATCTAAAACAACTTTTAAAACTGTCGTATTTTCCTTCCTTTTCTTGTCTATGCCATCCTTACTACAGAGGTCGATCGACTATATATGATAGTAGCACTGAGTGTGTTATCGCAATATTTGCTAGAAGTTTCCAGGTATTCTATAAGTTTAAAAAAAATATATTTCACTTGTGTATATAGTTTCATCAGAATTGAGAACTGGTGATGTTAGATTTTTTTTAGGTACTTTATGAACGAAATTATAAATGATTATGGGCACTATAGTATGTGGTTTAGTTCTTAAGAGGTGCTAGGACTTATCCCTGTATGATGTCATAACTTGAACGCTATGCAATAGTAGGATGATGTATGTTTGCATTGTGATGAAGTGAAATAACAAGTAACCCTGAGGAACACTCATGCTTCAGTACCGCTTTACCCAGCGTTTTTTTTTTGTGGTGGGGGGGTGGGTCGAGTGGTGGGGTGAATTGGGCTGTGATGAGATGTGATTGAATGATGGGTTAGCTGTGATGGGATGCGTTGGGATCGGATGTGATATGATAAGATGTGATTGGATTGGATTTAATTCGATGGGATGGGATGTAATTTCCTGTAATGGGATAGTGCTAGGCCTACTATTATACGATGATTTGATGGGACATGATAAAATCGAATGGGATGCGATAAAAAAAAATCATATTGTATTATAACCATGCAAAGCCTTCAATGATTCAATTTTCACAACTAGAAAGATAATTTTATCAGTTTCGTTAAAACGCTTATAAAATATAGCAAGTAAATAGCAGCCTTAAATGATACGTAAGGGGTATATGTGTGCCAGTCGATATACTGCTATCAAAATCTTAACATGTTAATGGAGTTATTGTTTGACGCCCCCCCCCCCAACTGGCTGGCAAATATTAAACTATTTCTATACGGTTTATATAGTGACCCTATATGCAGAACATATGAATGTGCCCACAGAATATTAAATCCCACTACCGGGGGAGTTCTTTTCAGCACCTCCAATATCCCGTTGATTCAAAGCATTGTGCCCCGAGACCAAATTGTTCACAACAGTATAAAGTCGTATCAAGTTGTTTTTACAAAAGCATCAGGGGGAGTAACTAACGTCAATGCTACCTTTACCGGGCTCCTCATCATCGAACGCCTGAAGCGCATTTTTTACATACAGTTTTCAACGTTTTACTACATCAGTGGTACAGGAAACTTACAGTTCAATTTTGGGATTCGACTTGGTAAAGTTTGCAGAGGTTTCTTAGTATACGGACATATCGCACATTAAATCTGTCAGCTACTTGTGGACTAAGATACATCACGACGCACTCGTAATTATCCGAATCTATAATCCTTTCGTAGGCTGACAAGCACTTCGTTTGAAACACTTGGTTTCACAGAATCGACTAGAATTAATGAACGGCGTGTGTGTACACTATATGTTATGCAAAACAAATTAAGGATATAAACAATCAGATCTTCATGATTTTCTTAATTTATCAATGAATGACGAAATTAACCATTATACGCAGAAAAAAAGGCACAAACATGTATTTGCCAGACCACAAAAGAAATAAACAACAAAAATTGGCCTCCGTTGATCGATTTAGGTTGACATGAGGCCTGCAAAGGCTAGGAGAGAATTCATTTATGGACTTCGGAGTCATGTCGGTTGAACGGTGTATCACATTTAACTCTTCATACAGGGATATAGTATGTTTGCGATGATATCAACAGAGGTTTAACTCGTGATGTATTTATTACGATTGTGTACGTAAGTAATTTATCGAGCCAAGGTCGCACATCGTCGACTATAGAGGTGTGCATAACCAGTTTAGACTATGTATGTATTCTTATAGCATATAAGAAGAAAACAAAAGGGATAAAGGAAGCTTCTCAAAATTTTCTGCTGTTTACTTGAACAATTATCAGTTTAAGAAGGCCCCTTAAATTCACTTTAGTGTTTTATTTCGAGAATTGAAGCTCAAGCCAGCTAAAGCCTAGATATACATAAGTATATAGGCCTACACACGGAACTGAATCGGCTTATTGTCAGGAATTTCATATTTTTCTTCTCCCTTCCTCGGATTCAATCTTAAGTTCCTTTTTTCTTTTTTCCCCCCTTGGAGATGTTGAAAGTTTGTTTACTGGTCAAGCAGCGCAAAATAAGAAATTTCCAGGAATTTCGAGGAAAAAAAATCAAATTCTTTCATCAGTCTTAAATAATTTATCTCTTAGTGACAAGAGGAATAACCACCGAGGGAAATCATTCAGCTGTGTAATTGACAACTCGAAATGTATAGCATGGTCGCCACCTCCTTCTCCTCCTCATGGTTCTCAAAATCTTCAAAGAAAATACTTCAATCAACTGCTTGTCGTTTGACATTGTATCGTAATCCTGGCATATATTTAAAAAAAACACACAAAGAAAGAAAAAATCTCAATTCAGCCTAGAGACATTCATAGCGACGAAGGCACCTAACCGGTCAAGAAGTAAACCTCCATCAACATTTATTGCCGTATTGTTGAGATGGCGTTCGTCCAAGTGTGTAGACATATATGTTAACACACATACATATATAACTTATTACGATTTCAATTATATATATATATATATATATATATATATATATATATATATATATATATATATATATATATATATATATAGTTATGGAGAACGAGAGTGTACAGCAATGACACTATTGTACGTAGGCTATGGCGATAGGCACCACCTAGTAGAGGGCAGTCGTTTTAAATAAAATATATGAATGAATGTTTGAAGCATGCAGAAAATTAAAGTCGTAAGCAATGCCAAGTACAACAAGTATCATTTATAGCGATTGAATGCCGTTTTGTCGTATGTGCATTGACAACCCCCCCCCCCCCCCCAGGTACCCTTTCCACCCCCACCCACAAAAAAAGAAGCAAAAAACACAGTACAAGCAAAATTGCAACAGTGGAAGATATGTTATATTATGCTGTAGCATATATTTGATTCATTCATCTAATTTACTTCGATTCCTTGCAGAGTAGGTCTACGATTTGAAAAGCATTCCTAATAAAATTAACAAATACTAAAGAAAAACGTTTACAATTATGATATTAATAATTTACGTCAAGAAGTGCTTCAAAGGAATCCATTCATGACCGCAATCGAGCCGTGGACTGGGACAGTGATCCGCGACTAGCTCAGTAATCGAACCGCGGTACTGGGGCCTTGAGAACAAGCGATGCATTTGGTGCTGCGCAGCTGCGGACGAAACTATCATCCTTCGCGACCAGAAGAAACCGACGCCGTCTGCAAGAGAACCTAATAGCGCCTCAAACCCAACGGCGCATCTTATACCAAGCGGAGATACCGTTATGCCGCACAGCTCCTGGATAAACAGAGCTTTTCCTACATAGTCAAAAAATATGTTGTTTTGAAATTTAAAACTTGGAGGATATTTATTCTGTATCTTTATAGATTTCAAACCACATCTTAATAACATATATTATGTTGTTCTTTCTTTCATATTCATAACGCCTATGTGACGTCATCAACGTTTGACAAAGTAGATGAGCTGTTTGTTTTGCCTCATAACTTGACAATTATTTATCCAAACTGTTACAAAATGGAAGCATGTTTCTTGGGGTGTGACATTATTTATTTTTTACCTAAAGATCAATCTTTGTTCTCATGGCCACATTTGCTAGACTTTTACACCTTTAACACAAAAAAATAATAGAATGGGGTATATTTCACAAAATATTTCTTTGCACCGACAACCTTCCGTTTAGAGCAAATCTACAATCTAAATGTCTCATAATGAACCACTTGACTATGTTTTTCCCGGGGGGGGGGGGGGGGACTCCAAGACCCCATATATGGAAACGGCTTCAATGACATCAGGGCAGTACTCCCCTTCTTGGTACAATCCTTGATTTGCCCCATTTGGTACTTCCACAAAGGTTTAGGTCCTACCTAAATCAGTCGGTGTGTGGATTTTGAATTTTCCTCCTCCCCCCCCCCCACACACACAACATTGAAATCCTGCACACGCCACTACGTGGAAGATTGTTAAAATATCACATTCATACATTGAAGCAATTTCCAGAAAAACACACACATATGGTCACAGCTGGATCAACGATAAAGTGTTTCCTGAAAATGCGAATACATTTATATCCATAGTCTAGCAAATTATGATGGAGTGCACTTAACAGATCTGATAAGGGCAGGGGGAGATCAGATTATGAGGTAAGTTTATCTGGATGATCAAATTAACATAAACACGATATAATAAGCTAATAAAACTAAAAAAAAACAACAACAAAGAGAACAGGCTTTTTGTAGTAGAAAAGCAGTTTGTACGGTTTTTTTTTGGGGGGGGGGGGGCTCAGGGTACATCTGTCTTGATCTCAGCCATGCGACTAGGGAGAACAAAAGTTCTTGAATAAACATGATTTGTTAGACAAGCACATTTCCAAATGGACTGAAGCCTAGGCAACCATATCATGCACATGGCTGAGTAGGCTGTACAGCCTCTTTGTACACTGTGTGACCTGTTGTTCTCGGATAGAGTGAATCGTCACCAATCACATTTCTGTGCGGACGGTAGCTGGGGCAACCATATCATGACCAAGTCTGTGTAGACTGTAACACTCCCACAATCACTGTGTGATTGTCTTTGAATAAACTGGTAGGGTTACCAGGCACACATCTACGTAGAATGGACCCCAGAAAACCACATCATACACATGTCTGGGTAGGCTGTACAGCCACCCTGGCAGTCAATACACACCCTGTGATCTACTTGGTGATTGTCTTGAACACATGTTATCCACAGTGATTATACATAAGCTCATGTTTCCTTTGGCAATGGATTCATAAGGATGGACTGATAGAGGTTAACATAAAGATTTGTAAGTATATTGTTTTGAAATTCTGTTGCTCAAATATATAAGTTTGCCATACACCTTCAAGCCTTTGATAAGTCACAGATTAATGGGGAAAAAAATCTTGATTTTCCTCAATATCTGTTCAAGCTTAACATAGATAAGTGACAAACTGATTTCATGGTTTGCATGTCATTTCAAGCTAAAATTTTGGAGCAAAGAGTATGTGAAATGTAAATACAGAAGTCAAATTTGAGAGAACTTGACCATTCTTCCACCATTTAGTCAAATTAATACACTTTTGATACATGCACTTATTAAACATGCCAAAATGTTGTGATCATACCATGTTTATCAGAGTTTTACTCATGAAATTTTTACCATGAAATTTATAGTACAGCATTATACATTTGCATTGCACTGTTAGTGTGGTAACTCGGTTCCAATTTTAACCGTGTCACGACTAAGTCAAACAGTTAAATTCATCTTGCTTTCCATACTGTGGAAGTCTATGCATCTCACCATTTTACCACCTGTTTTTGATTCTCCCAACTAATCCAAAAATTACCATTGGTTTTCATCACAAATAGTCAAGGCATCATCTAGATTCCTTCTCAAGTTCTGTGAAATCTAATGTTTGTTGAAATATTGCTGAGATTTCTTCACTGAGGAGATCATGCAAAGCTTGACCATCATGAGAGTAAACCCATCTGCCTTCCTGGAAATCGTATCGCTTTGGGCCACTTTTGATGAAAAAGACAAAAAAGTGAATACGGATTATAGGCTTTCCATAACTGTCAATGTTTCAAGCACATGTTACGACTGTACAGAGTTCACCCCTTGAGCTTTTGAATCTGACAATGTACACGGAATTACCGCCTCTTCGAGGCACGCTAAACTATAATGATCACATGTCTCATGTGGCATGACAAGGTATTTTATAATTTATTAAATACCAACACACTAGAAAATTCCACTTCACGACCGATGTCATCCTTTCAGACCAAGGTAGTGATCGACACCACCGACCATTGTGTCATAGACCTAAGCCTGTACCACTGGTGTGTTGATCTTTCATAATTAATAACTAACCTATTAAGAAATGCTGGTAGTGCAAATGAATACAGAGCAAGTTGACTCCTCCATTTAAGAAGTTAGGAGTCAGGATGGATACAAATTGTAAAGTTAAAGTGTTAGGTACCTTGCAGGTGACGACAACCAAATTTGCTTGTTTGGGGTCTGTTTGTTGATGACGTAGGTACCATGTTGAGAACCAAGTGAGACCGTCAGGACTCCATCCTTTAACAGGAAAAAATCAACCATAGCAAGCACTTTAAAGGACCTCTTGTAAAAATAAATTTCAAAAATAAATATTTACAGATTACGGTTAAAGTGGTAGAAGAAAGATAACTACATTCCAGCTTCTTGAAAGAAACACCTCAAAAAAAGGTTGATGAAGAAATTACAAGGAAAAAATCAAGTCTAAAAATCATCAATATTCACTCAAAACATTCAGTCTGCTGAAAAGGTTAAATATTTTTAACAGTGCCTTCTTGGAGGTTTTCAAACTCCAGATTATTTGGAGTCATTGAAAAGATTCAAACATTTTTTGGTCAAAGTATTTGCGAGTCTTAAGAAGAGAAGAGCTCTGTTTTTAGTAGTCCAAACCATAAACCGTTGACTTTGGTGCATACAGATTAAATCCATACTTAAATTGACGACTCAGAAAAAAAACTTCTCCAACAGTAATAAAAGTTGTTTATAACTTCACATTCAAGCATTATCAGTAATTTATAAGATACTTTTTTGGTTTATGTTGAACCGATAAAACTTACAGCATACTGAACATCGTAGTCTTCGGGGCAATTTTCTAATTCATCAAATGATTCAAAGTAATCGGTGAGATTCTCTAAGGCATCGCTGACTAGCCTCTCATACTGCACATGGCCCAGTTCACTAACGAGGGAAGACAAAATACGAAACACAAAGTTGAACAAGTATTAATTATAGCATGCTGAAGATTTAGTGAGAATATATCCAACTAAAGCAAATCATCATTAACTCTGATTTTAAAGTGGGAGCAATTTACCCTAAGAAGTGGACCAGAAGTAATTATATAATGGCCTGAATTTGTTCAAAGAGACCATGGGCAGACTGTTGGGTCAGACAATCAGGTAGCATCTGAGAGCCAAGAGCAATTCGAGGGCGCACTAGCCACCATGACCTCCTAATGAAATGCAATTTTTTAGTATGCTTTCGTACAAATTTTGTTCCAGTATTGTGGGCCTTGTAAACTAGGTTGTACTCATAAATACTCCTAACATTTCGTTTATGGAGGGGGTCAAGAACCCATCATTTGTTAGTTCTAGCTATTTTGCCCTGATGGCCCAGATCACTGTTATTCTGTCCCTGCTAGTGGCATACACCAAGTGTTGGTTGAATAGGCAAGAGAAGGGCTGGAAAGAGGATTAAAAATCAACCTACACCAACAGAACAGCAAAACAAGGTGTAACACAGGGAACTATTTTCTTACAACTAGTGTAAAATTTGACTGGTTTAAATAGCCCTGTTTGTTTCTTCACTGCCCCTTCCCTACCCTCTAAAATTCATTACACTGATGTTGCTGCATCCTATCTTGCGTCACTGATTGATTGATAATATATTATAACACTTACCCCTCATCATCTGTTGCAAAGTGTCGAGAAATGGGGCTTCTAATGAGTTGAAAAGAGACATGCTTAGCTACAGAATGAATCTCATTTTGGTTCTTTCTTTTAAAGCTGGCAGCATGATTAGATATGTGTTGATGATGATTCTGGGAAAGCAAAAATATCAAGTAGGGAAAAGTTAACAAAGAAGTGCCTGCATTTTGATATTGTGCAGGCCCTTACACTGACAAAGCTTCTCATGTACTTTGTAGTAAATAATTGAAAGGTTCATTGTATGTTTTTTAAATTGCATTTCCAAGTTGAGAGAGACAGGGATAAAAGACACTTTACATAGTTGTGGTTTTTCTAATAGGCCTATATCCATTGGATCACACAGTCAATATGCAGTTTCTTAGTTGTATGTGACATCCTGTTTTCTGATTACGGCAATTGTGACCTTACTAGGGATTTATACTTCCCACGAGGAAAGACCTGCCAACTCCAGACAGTATAAACATGAAGTACCAATAACCAAAGAAAACCTTAAAGTGTGGCAGTCAAAACCTGGAGGTTTTACAAAAGTATCATAAGCATGAATAAAAGCCATTGTTTTAACATTTAAACAAGGTAATTGGGTTGAGCAATGTTTTGTTCAGTAGCTTTCAGTAGCTTATATGAGAAACATCCACAACTCCAATAAAATATGCAGTAAAATATGTTGTTTCACCAAATAGGGTGTTATAAAACAGTTTTGCAGTGAGCTTTGGGGATCCCACTGTGAGACTTTAGATAAACCATGACTGAGTTAGCATGTGAGTTGACAGATATGCAAAACTATTAACAAGGATCCTGAAAACTGGTAAGTACTGAAGCTCCTACTACTACTACTACTACTACTAGTCCTACAGTAACACTGTATGTCTTAGCAGCCTAAATATTCCTCGGCTTTTCAGCACTACGAATTATGAATGTAAACATGGGCGTATGACACCGAAAAGTGCATAATTGGGTGCAACTTGTCTAAGAGACATATACGCCTTAGCTAAAACGTAAAGGCCATGCAGACTAGGCCAAGGTGAAGTATTTTGTTATGTTTCAGGCTATAACAAGCACGATTCGTGAAACTAGTTCATGTGCTGAGTACGGAAAGAACTTTCGTAATATGAAAATTTCCACTTTATAAATTTATGAACTTATTAACCTTGCAGCAAATGCCTTGATTGGATGATTGCTTGATAGGTAACCACATGCAACGTGACTGTTTCAATAAACTGCTCCCAGTTTTTGTGCCAAATCGGGAACTTAGTAAAGTAAGTCTATTCATGTTGTGTTTATCCACTTGTATGGCGCGCCGTTTGTACCGTATTTATATTGCCGTCGCGGAAACGTACTCATAGTTCTTTCAGATGTGGAGCTTTCTCAAACTGTGCGTGGAGAAACGGTCTGAGTGCATTTGTATTTGATTATGAAATTAGATTCAATGTGGCATGGGCCTACTGTAAGTAGCTATTACATAGTCTATCCATGTACCGATGCCTATGCCGTGCTACATACGTACGGATAGGTACAGTGGACATCTGGACATGCATAGATTGTATATGCTACATGCTCACCCCTACATACTATTAACTTGTATTGAAGTTATCCTCCAACACCGTAAGTCAAATCAAGTTCAAACTCGGTTGATGGTAGGTGCCTGACCATCTAAGCTCGTGCTTGCGTGAGTTATGGCGTCGTAGGTCAAAGGTCAGAGGTGAAAATTCCATGAACCTAAAACTTGGATTTTAGCAATTTTCTGCTGGTCAATATGTAGGAAAAGGCATTAAAGCACTATTTGTGTAGAGAATGATGAGACGAATTTTAAAACAAGTCAGATTTAGATGTTTAGGGTTGGAGTCAAATGTCAATCGAGGTCAAAGGGCAAATTGGCCTAAATTGTGCAGGCTATTCTAACTTCACAGACAGGCAGACAAACAACTTCAGGTAATGTAAAATATCACTTACCAGTAATGCACATTGTGTTTATGTCTTCAAATGTCGTCCTTTTCGTCTCTGCACCCCGATCATTAGGGACTTTCGAACAATTAAGACGAAGACTTTTTGTTCACTCTTGGACATTTTCGGGGACACTTGTTAATCTGGCACGAAACATTGGAACCGGGAAGAGTCCCCTAATATCGGGGACGCCTAATCAACTTAAAATTCTGTTTTTTTGGCTCCAATTATAGCACGCTATAGCTAGGAAAGTTTTTTGATTACGTAACCGACCTGCCACGGTCAGTGGCGGCGGAACCGGGGGGGCTTGGGGGGGCTGAGCCACCCCAATAAAAAAGTTGAGGGGGCAAATGCATGATAAGCCCCCCCAATATTTACCAAGGCTCCGAAACGTGCATCTGCCCATTTTTCAATGCATACTTGTCGATCTGTCCGATGCACACGTATACTCTATAGGTGTAATAATTTTAGTAATTGCTGGGGGACCCTCGGCACGTCCCCTGGCTATAGACCACATTGTCACCCCAACCGCGTCTTCACGCCCCGTGAAAAGTGGAAGCAGTGAGTGTGAGTACCGGTAAGCGTGACACAATTTCGTCTTAGGCCAATGACTTGCCTCATTTCAGCCAGTTCTCCAACATCCCCTTACTTAGTGGCGGAGCGTCCATATATACAGTCAGGGGGCGGATGCCCCCCCCCTGACGGACTCAAATGGACTGCTGGCGCCCTTTTCAGCTTTTCACTACTTTTTACTTATTCGCGATTTTTGACTATTTTATTGCGCTCTCATATACCTATTGACATTTGTCATATTCTGTTGGTGTAATTTTCCGACAAAATGGCGACGACACCTATTTATTCTCCGTTTATCTGCAAATTAGCAAGGCCCCGGAAAGGGTCATTTCCTGCAATCTAGGGAGTATCTTTACTCAAAAATTTTCTGTACGCTCCGCGCCAACCTGTGGTGGCGCTCCGCTTAGATAGTGTCGAAAGCGCCCCTACAGACCATTCTTGCCCTCCCTGACCAATACTCTAGCTCCGCCACTGCCCTTACTACACTCAAAAACATCTTTGCGAGTACACTACGAGTAATAGCTACTCTCTTAAAAAACATCGAATATACAAATTACAATGTTTTTGCAGACTTTTACGTGCAATCTGAGAAATTGCAGGCTTGAGACCCATATTTTAGGGCTAGGTATTCGCAGCATAAAACACTCGGAAAGTGCCGTTTCCGGCCATCTGGGGGTTTGAAAGAACCCAAAATTTTCTTGTACGCTCCGCGCCAACCGATGGTGGCGCTCCGCTTAGATAGTCTCCACACATTAGCCCCCCCAATAATTTTCCCGTTCCGCCGCGCCTGGCCACGGTCGTAAATCGACCTCAGGCTCCACGATTAGTCTGCATAGCTTCTTAACACCAATAGGCTCTTTGTGTAAAAACTGTGTGGAAATATATTCATGTCTACAGTATACTTAATCCTTAAGTGTCACACAAAGACCCTCATACAAGAAAATATATGTGGCAGGCGTTGCAGACTAATTGGTAAAGAGAGGTCATTTTAAGACCAAGGCAGGTCGATTACGTAATCTCAAGAAAATTTTTCATGATAGCGTGCCATAGTTGGGGTCTATACAGCAAACCTTTAATTTAAGTAGAATTGGGAGGTAAAGTTTAAAACGCCTTGCCACCATAAAAGCCTTTCCTTTGCTTTCCTTTAAAATGTACGTCTAATTTTATACTTCACAATTGGATGCATCCATAATTTGAATGTACCATAGGTATTGGTATTTTATAAATTTCACATCGCCTTTAGACAAACTAGTAACCCTATCCAATCCAATGTCAAATCAATAGACTGAAAAATGAAGAAAAATCAAAACATTATTTGTCAGTGTGCAACTATGACATCACACCTGTTTGCTTCAAGTTCACTTTTGGTAGAATATCAGATAATTTCATCTGACAATATCTCAAAAGCGGTACATAAGAATCGAATGCAATTTCCCTAGAATGATAAGATTATGTTCCTCTGTAACATATCAAAAAGAAATTTTTACCTGAACTTTTCTTTCAATTAAGTGAAATCAAAGAACTATAAACTCTTTATTTCTATGAGTGAAATACAATTTCAAATTTAAAAGTTTTTTTTCAAAGTTAAAACGGCATGCCATACTCCCATGGTGTACACACAACCATAGGGAATGCACAGAAATTTCTGTGAGGGCATGGCATAGCATAACATTAGGCTTCAGACTAGTACAGTTTCGTACAGAAGTCCTATTAATATTAGTACTATTACTAGAACTTAGAAGCCTATGCTGAAGCTTTGGACTTTAGAAGGATTCTACGTAACGGAGCTTGCAGCAGTCAATTACATTTACCAACTCATTTCAGTAGTTTATTCTTAAGGTTTTTATGTTGGCAAGTATCAATTATGATTTACTTGAATGAAAAAAACACAAATAACTGCAACAAATGACTAGGCCTAACGTTAAGTTAGCCTAGGCCTAGCCTAACTTATGCTATGCAGGGTGCGAGATTTTTTTTCCCAGCGCGGTAAAGGCCATCATTTGCATACCTCGCTTCTCATTGGCTGTGTCTTGCACTTTTGATGCTGAATTGGGAAGTTCTTGCTTACGCTATGCGTGTATGTATTAACATGAACATACATGTGCACGCAGTGGCTCGTGATTCGCATACACGTACTGCATGAACTGGCGACTGTCTTGAGACAAGTTTGTTAACAAATTTGTTAAAATGTTTTTTCTTTGCTTTTGCGCGGACTTGTTTGTGTACATTTACCTCCATAAGTAAAACAACACTGCGACTATGGACTGTGAGTGTACACGTCTCACTGAAGATGAATGTCCTTCTTTGAAGGTAATATTTACTTAGGTTGATGATCCAAAACTGAAAAGCCAATAAATCGAATAAGTTAGTTTTGACAAGGGTGCAAGTGATGGTGGAACTTGCTGTACAGAGTACTGCTGTTGTAATGTACGCAGATAAGAACCAGGCGTTTGCTTGCTTCAAAACTGCTTAAAAACATTGGACAGCTTGACCGTTTCTGGTTGACTATTTACTTGAGATGCTTTTAAGTTTAAACTGATAGACTCTTAATTTTGAGCATAGACATTGATTTGATTTTCAAAATTATGACCCTTTGAAACGGTTTATTATGACCCTTTGGCACGGTTTTCAGATAATATAATACGAAAGATATAGGCCTAGTATTTAGTCATGCATGTTAGTAAAGTCCCACTGCCACTGTGGATTACATGGTTATTGAACACATAAATTGTCTTAAGTTTATATTATATGGTGATTTTTTTTATCATCTTCAAACTGTTTCAGTTTGACTTAACTTCTTTCAGCAACATAGTTGTGCGATGCATAACCACAGACCCTCTACACCCATATGGCATAACACACCGACAAATAAATGAACTCTACTCAAACGCGTACCATTGTACAATCTGCTGCTAGACTGTTTTCTTTTTTTGAGGGTAGCAAAGTGGCCTTGGGAAATGTGATGAGTGATTCAGTGCAGCAGCTGCTAGTTGATTTTGTAATGTATCTTATGTATGCGGACCCCAGCCAATGGGAAGCGAGGTATGCTAATCTTGGCCTTTACCGCGCTGGGAAAAAAAATCTCGCATGCAGGGTACTGTTATTCTCCGCACACGGTACTTTCCGCTGACAAAAACGGTGCTTTCCCACACACCACATTTGTCAGCGGAAACTGGAAAGCACCATTCAGTCAGCAGAAAATACCGATTTTTTTGGAGGAGCACAATGGCTTACCGAAATGATTAGGCATATTCAAATGATTTAGGATAGAGAAGGTAAGAATTTGGCTGGAGCAGGATAGAATTTGGCTCCGAGACTGTAGATTCTGACTCTCAGTCTCAGGATAGGCCTAGATTAGGTTCGGAAGAGGAAGGATGATTCAGTACAAGTAGCAAAAGTAGGCGGTTTTACACAGTTACTCTAACACAACATAGTCGCCAAGAACCTGATTGATTTGTATGGGCCTCCTTTAAATTCAGTTTGCCTTCTTTGCAGACCACCACTGCCTTGTACTCCTCTAATTGCACACACCCATGCCTCCAATAGGCCTAAATTTTTAACTTCCCTTACATCCATTCATTCTATACCATCCTTCTCGACTTTCTGATTCTATGTTATTTTCATCATCCTGGATTTGGTATCATAAAATTGAAGAAAAACATAGTGTACATGTAAGTGAAAAAAAAAATTGTGTTTTCTGCACTGTAAGTATATTTGTCAGCAGAATCTAATCAGAAATTACCGTGTGCAGAGTCTTGTGGCTTATAAAATGTTGGAAGTATTGACGCTTTTGGGGGAACTAAATCAATATAATGCCTTGATGAATAGACAGTCAGTATCGTCTGTGATTATACAGGGTTACCGACGCCTTTTCAGCAGTTAAAATAAAAACAAAACAAGAAAAGCATCTGGTTTCGTCCCAATATGTGGCGTCCGTCAGGCGCTGGCAACCTCAACGACTACCACTGTAGGTTACTGTAGGCCTAGACTAGTGTACTGCAGTAGACGAGGCCTCGGCTGTTCCTCTTGAGAGAATTATATACTGATTTTGAAGTTAGCCTTGTTGAACTTAATCATCATGGAGTCAGCAAAGCTTCATGTAATGTAGGCCTAGCCTACGTTGCTTTGGGAGTGTACATCGTACAAACTACAATGTTATCTGGCAACCAATCTGCTTCATAACTGGTTATGGATACATCATTTGTTTCAGTGTAACATGAATATTTGGAAATCCCTCACATAATCTGTTCATAAATTTTTGCTTTTAATACAACTTAGAATCTTGCATGCATACCAATACTACAGCAGCATCTCTAAATTGTCATCTTCAAATTGATATAAACCTAGCCAAGTTTGATCAAATCTGCAAACATGGCAAAATTTAGGAAGAAAGTTATTTGACAAAGTTCTATGAATGATGCTAATTCAGTCACCTACTAATTATGGTAGTCTTGTTTTGTCTTGTAGATCTCAATTGAGAAACCGGTAGACTCTGAAACTGCATTATGGCTTATAATTTTTATTGGCCCACCCATGGTTTACAACCACAGCGTGCCTTGCTGCCAACATATGTATTCCCTGCTTGGATGAGTGCAAGCAATCACGACCTTCACCACTACATGCCACAATATCGTCCCAATGACTGGCCATCACATCAAAGTGGAGGTAATAGACAAATAGCGGCCCATGCGATAGAACAAACAAAACTTAATAACCAAAGAAGAGCAGAACATGAACGTTCAGCAGCTGGAACATCAAATCCCAGTAGGAATTACCCAGTAAAGTAAGTATTATCTGTGCTTGCTATTGTACAGGTCTTTAACGATTTAAGGTAGTAAATATAACACCATTGTTGTTGAGCTTCACATGACACAGATTGACTAGAGTATAGACCATGAAATTTCAATATTTTTGTGGTAATATAGCATCATTTGTCATCTCATTTATTTGTTATATTTCACAAATCGGAGGAAAAACCTGAAAAATATCAACGTTTATAGTGATAGCACTACTTGTACTTATAAAACATAGTTATGATGTGGACAGTCACTAAATTTTTCATACAAATTGTGAGCGTAAAGTAGTCTCAATGTGTACTTGATGCATACCTACACATATCGATCAGTTTTGACACTAAAAATTGGGATACAACAAGATCATTTGTTCAATTTTTTTGCATTTATTGCATTAAAGACATTGCACTAACTGGCAAATGGAAGTTCTTTGTCCAAAGACAACCCAGATCATGTAGACAAATTAAGCAAACAAAAACAAGCCACTGCATTGGTTCCTCTTGAAGTAATTCCCTGTTTATGGTGAGCATGGAGGTAATAAATCCCTTGCCTACCAGTGGAAATTATTTTGGGTAAGTAGTGAAAGAGAAGGTCAATGGAGAAAACTATATGGAAGAAGGCACTTGACCTTTGACATTACCTCATTTCTAAAGGCGAAAGTTTACATCCGAGGATGAAGATGATCAAAGAGGGGAGACAGCTGCCATCAAGAAGAGCAAGAGGAGTCCAGAACGGAAGCATCTTCCATCGTCAAATTCCAGACGTGATCCTCCTACAGCATCCTCCCATCCCGAAGTAGTGGTGTCCAGCGATGATAGCGAGACAGAGCTAGATGACCTTGACAGAGTCATACAGCAGAGGAAGCAGGTAAACTGACATTGTTCTTTGCTGGTTGCTAAGTCTTGAATGAGGACGTAGGATTCAGCAGCTGGTTCTCATTTTCTTCATCACATACTTGAGATTTTTTTTAACATTTGTGATAATTGGTAGTACACATATTCATAATATTCTCTAACCACACATGAATGAAGTATGAGTTTGTACATTGATGAAAACACTCTGAAGTTATTCCCTGGGATTTCTAATTTGTTGGACTCTTTTCATGTGTTATGTCCCTCAAATGTAGTGTATTGATTGATTAATTGATCGATTGATCAATTGATCAGTTGTAACGATCATTGTGAAGAGCGTGGTATCCCATTTCGTGATGCCCTTTCTTGTGATAACTTCCCTCGATGTAGTATACTGATTGATTCAATCGATTGATTGATTGATTGATACATTTGTTACTTATTGATTTAAATATTAGAATGTGTTATTTCATTTTCTGTCAGCTCTCTAGTGAGATATGTGAATATTGCGAGCTTCACGTACAGAAGGAGCCTGATTACCTTGTCAAGGAAGAGCTACGAAGAAGGTTAGAAAACGGTATCAGAGAAGTTTACAGAAGTAAGTACAGTAAAGGCTGCGCTTTGTGTTTCATTGTTACAGTTGTAAAGCCAAGCACACTTGCAAGGACATTCGGTCGTTTTCCCCACTCGAGTGCCAAGGCTTATGCAGTATTTCTTATGAAAGCTACGAAGAGTATTTTGCCTTGATGATGCAAGATTTTAGTTCTTAGCATAATCACTTGAAGACAATAACAACTTCAGCCCAGAGATTTATAAGCAAATGAAGGTAAGATATGATAGTTATAGGGATCTGAATGCTAAAGTTTTTGTACTTCATTATAGTTTTACTAAATACAATATTGTAAATGTTTTTTTAAATCATATAACTTTTTAACTTATGTGAAATACAGTGCTGTAGAAACGGTTCATTATCTGCTTGGTTAGTTAAGATAACAAAACCATGTTGTATTTACAGTGGAGTTTAAATTAATATGGAAGAAACAGCTGGGTAGAAAATACAGTATGATATAGATACAAATTGTTGGAAGGGATGGGATCAATAAATCCAGGAGCTATCCTAAATAACAGTACAGAATATTCCAGGGTTTTAGTGTACTATATGTTCATAATCAAGTTTATTTGTGTGGCAGGATTTGGTAACTGGCAAATGCATCAATCTGCTTTATGTGAGAGACATAACACAAGCCAGCCATGCCGGCTACTGTGTTGTTGATCTGGTGTGATAAATATGTGTACCAACTATTGTAAACATCTCTGTTGTACGGAAGACTAATGCGGCCATGGCAAAAAAAACAAAAAAACATGGATATATATAGAAGAAAAAAAATTAAAACGAAAAACAACATTTTTAAAATGAAAAACAAAATTTTTGCTACGCAAACAAAATTTTTACTACGAAAAACAAAATTTATTTTTCGTTTTAAAAATTTTGTCTTGTATATATATCCGTTTTTTTTGTTTGTTTTTTTGTCATGGCCGCATTAGTCTTCCGTACTGTTGTATTCGTCAAAGAGGTAGTGAAATTTATTCTATGGGGGTTACAAATTTATTCTTGTTTGTTCTCTGTCCCTCCTCTTTCAAGGAAGTGACCTGGTCCTAGTGGGATCATCTCTAAACGGGTTTGGTTGCCGTGGGAGCGACGCCGACTTCTGCCTTTTGGTAACATTACAGGAGGTATTTACTAGATTTTATTTTTTTATTAGAATTATAGTAGTTTCCTGTCTTCAGAACAAAAACAACATACGAGAAAAGTCTCCTCTCTTTTATGGAATCTTTGATGTGAAACACCCACTCGAAAAATATATTGTTGCCAGATACATATCTTCTTTAAATCCTAGTTATGCGCACCATAATAACCAGAATCTAACGGATTCATAACTCTTTTTTGGATATAACTGTGTAGTAAATAATCTCACAACCATGACGGCGAATTCCTAGCCTAAATTTACGCCATTCACAAATATGGAGTAAATGACAAATTGATACATAATGAGGTTTTGATACTAAAAGTTACAGTTCCTCTAAGTTAATACATGGGAGGTTTGGCCATAAGCACTTGTTTAAAGCTTGTTACCACGCTTTTGCATTGACTTATTCCACCAGAAATTAAATGTTAATTATTTGTTTAAAAAAAGAAGAAGCTGCATATATGCCAAAGTCATTTATTAACCAGGTAGAGGAAGTGGCTAAATCAAACATGTTTACATCTTCATAATCTTCACTGCATAGCAAAGTGGTTGATTGAGCAACTTTATTTATATTTCTTGTAAATAACTTGACTGGGTCGTGTGGGTTGTTGTATCATCCATGATCTAATTCCATATGAAGATAGAATAATAATTTAATGCAGAACATCAAAGAAAATCATAATAATAATTATAATTATAATTTCAGGTAGACCAGAGGCATGATGCTCGTTTTATGTTAGATGAAATTCATCAGTATATGAGAGCAAATTTTTGTAAGTATTTGTCACATCTAGCTGAGATTGATGGTGAAGGAGGATGGATAAGGGTTGGGGGGGGGGAGGAGTGGAATGGGGAGGGAGGTTAGTGGGGAAGTTATAAAGGAGTTGGGAAGGTGAAACAAAAATGCAACTCTATTGTCCAACCATTGCCATCAAGAAGCTTTTTCTGGTTCAAAAAGGATCAAATTTAGGTGAAATGTGTTTAGGATGTCAAAATTGGAACACAAATTTGCATATATTCATGAAAATAAAACCAGGGAATTATAAATCTGATGAAGTTATTACCATTGTTAGGAGGCAGTAAATATATCAGGCTATAAGGGCTGTTATCTTCAATCCTTTCTTATGGAACTTGGTGCCCTTCAACCGAACTGACATTCGGGCAATGTTGAAATCAGTTTGGATTAAGCTTTTATACAGACTAGTCAAATTATGGTGATGTCAAGATGTCATTAACAGAATAAATTTGAAGGCCTACCCGAAGGTTTCCTTCATCGGGACGATTCTGTCAGTTCCTATTTCCACAAAATAAATGTACAGCTGTCCGTAAACTGTGTGTCTGTCTGTCTGTCAAAGGACTGAAGTAACTCACACGAGCAATTTTTATTTCTTAAATTTGATAAATTTTCGATGCCATTTAATGACTAGGATCTAAAAATCATATTGTCGATGCACTTTGCTAGGACTCACTTTTCGGTCCAGCAAATTCGAAAAGTCAATTTTTGGAAATTCTGATACAGTAGTTGCACTTTTTGCATATGACAAGTATAAATTATACAGAGAAATCTCAAAGCCGCCAAAAACGTTACGAATCGGAATACAACCATTAATTTATTTACTACTTGACATTTCACATAATTTTATTTTGAAATCAATATCATCAATTCCAGTGTGGTTTGCATTTGTATTTGCGTATATGAAACCACAAACTGTAGAAACATATAAATCTCTGCAGCGAGTCCAATTTTAATTTGTGTGAAAATGTGTGGTAGCAGAGCAGATCTATTGCAGTTAATTATTAATTAATTATTTACATAAAATACTCACTGCCACCTTTTTGTCTTTACCCTCTGCAGCATACGTATGGAAGTCCTGCGTCATTTATGCAAAAGTTCCAATCATGAGATTTACAGACAGAATTACGTGAGTGATGCAAACGCCATTTTAACAACCAAAATTCATATGAAAAACTGTGTTTTGTTCAAAGCAAGGTGAAGAGGCCAGATTGGTCGAAAAAACACCACATACAAAGTTGCTGTTATGTTATGATGATTTGACCCTGTATATGTGGGTATGTGGGAATTAAAGTGGGTTTTCAACTCGTTGGGGTGGGTCTCTTAAACGGGGTAAAAATATATTCCGATGTCTACCGATGCCAAGACCCATTTGCAACCTTGAGTCGGAGTGTGCAACATAAAATGGTTAAAAAAAAATCTTTGGAGAATTTAACAAATTTTCAGCTACTTTTTCTCTTAAATTTGTAGGCCATTTAAGAAACTCTAAAATGCTGTCTGGCTGAAGCTTTCATGTTCCTCCGGCCAATGACATTTAAGAAAAGCAAAATTTGATATTGTTGGCATTTAAACTGGCAGAGCTGGCTTCTGTAACACTCAACATGAGAGTGGGGCTCTGCTTAGTGGGGTTCTTAGTTGAATCTGTCCTGTGCATTCACAGTTTAGCTGTTAAACTTAATATTGATTTACAAACATAAAATCAGTATTGAAGTATATATATATCAAAAATAAAAAATTATTTAAAAGTTCAATGATTTGAAATGTTTTGATCCCTACCCTATAGTTTTGCTTTTCAAATAAACACATCCCATCTGATGCAAGAAGGTTGTGAATGTATAAAGCAGTTTCGTAGCCCGATACCGATTTGAAGCTCAGTTTCTTGTATATATAATCACATATTTATCATATTAAATCAACCCTCTAGATATGACAACCTTCAGAACGTTGATCAATTGGGCCACATGTAATATTTCTTTTTGAATCACTGTGATAGTTTCTGCTTTTGTTTTCTTCACAGTGGTATAGAATGTGACATCAATATTAACAATATAACAGTGAGTGAACTCTATGTTTTACAATGCATTGAAAATTTGCTAGAATTGTTAGATGTGTTGTTCAATTGTTGACTCAGTAATTAATCATTTGCCCTCTTTTCATATCAAAGGCACGTAAACCAGTCCATAATATTTCACATACACTGTTTCTGGTTTGGATTATTATTCTTCCACTTGGTACAAAAGAAATGTCTTTTTTTCGTAACCGACGATGACAATTTGCAGCTACTGAGCACTTTTTGCCAACCGTTCTGACTGTGCATCTCTTAAAACTGGTCAAAGTGTGAACTGGGAAAAATATATTTTGTATTTGATATTGCCAGGTTTGCAAGAACTAACATTAACTCCCTTCAAACAGTCCATGTGTTTCTTTTCTCACAATCCGATCTTTTTGCTCTTGAAAGACAAAATTTGTTACAAAGTTTCTAGTTCCCATTTATCTTATAAACAGCTACCTTTTTGAAACAAAATTCCAAATGAATTAGACCTTGTATGAAGAAATTTTTTTGGCTTATGCAAATAGTTGTCCCTCCTTTTGATTATTCACAGGGAATACGAAACACACACTTACTACAGGCCTACTCCAAAGGTAAGACATTTATCATACTGGTGTGATAATGATATTATGAATAAAGGTGAGACATTTGTCTGTGTTTTCTTCAGGAAAATGTCTCGCCACAAGTTGACCTTCAGTTTCAGATCCACTTAATGAAAAAAAAAATGAGAAAATACAAAAACAATTTGTAAAAGAATACTTTGGAAACACGCTTTCATTGTATGTGCACGTGTGTATATGCACATCGCATGTGCCGTTGTATGTGCAAATGTGCACATGGGTGTTGGTCATCAGCAGGCGCGTAGCCAGGAATTTGCCAAGGGAGGGGCGAACCTGTAGGTAAACTATCACAGCCGTAGATTCTGCATTTAAAACCAAGTGGAGCGTCACTGTGTTGTCGCTACGCGTACAAGAAAATTTTGGCTGAAAATGCCTCCCAGATCGCTGGAAATGGCACTTCCCAGGCCTTGTAAGTTGCATCTAAGCGTGAAATTACTACGATATGCTCAATTTGGGGGCGGTTGCCCCCTTCGCCGCCCCCCCCCTTGGCTACGCGCCTGGTCATCAGCATTATATTGAGGTGAATGTGGCCTGCAGTGGTTGCAGTGTTCTGGTCATACTGGAAGAAGGGAGAGGAAGGCTGGGGAGGTACAATATAGGTTTTATTTTCATCTGGTATAACCTCATTGATTTATCTGAATAAATCAATCAAAACTTCAATATGTTGAATGATCCTATAGTAATATCTGTTTTCCCCCACTAAGTTACTAGATCACAGGTAAAACATTACTGAGGAAGAAGGGACATAAACGTTTTAATAACCTTCGTTGGTGACTCAAGATGAAGTGTAGAAGAATCTTTGTACTTGGTGCAAGATCCAATTGATCAAGTTTGAAGCAAATTTTCATATCAATTGTATATATATACTAAGTTTGATTTATACTTTGAATAAAAAGGAAATATGTTTTTGTTTCTTTTTATGTTTTTGTTAAATTATACATGAAGAAGGACCGGGCATTAACTTTACGTTAAGCAGTTTACTTCTCTTTCAGAGCCCTTACCACTGTCATGTCAAAACAAATCTTGTTTGTCTTTTACATTTTGATTTTTCATATTTTGTATTTCAAGTGGACAGACGTGTGGTTCCTCTAGTTCTGTGGATCAAATACTGGGCTAAAACAAACCAGATAAACGACGCCAGTCAGGGAACGCTGTCGTCTTACTCTTTAGTTCTATTAGTGTTGCATTATCTACAAGGTAAGAATTGTTCTTGATTCAGCATTCAGTAAAAATCAAAACAAAATATTTAATTAAATATACATTTAATTAAATGTACAATTAATTAAAGTTATGCCTACTTCTGCTCATATCTCAGTTTATTGCAGACTGATTGCAACACTGTGCAATCTTCTGTATATTAAACTGGCCTATCATAAGTATTATAACTTAATTTTAATATATTTCCTTTTCAGATATATGTTCCCCTCCAGTCATTCCTAGCCTACAAGAGAGTTATCCAGTAAGTGTTGTTTAACTTATACTGTACTGTACCATTGGTGTAGATTCAACCAAGATAAAAAAAAATTAAAAAAGGAAAGGTCCCATGTATCTCTACCTGCATATCACTGTCAGTTATGTGCACGTCACCTTGATTGCCTGCGTGTAACTCTTGAGTTACCTGCATATCATGCTAAGTTACCTGCATGTGTCACTTGGTGGCATGTTTCTACTGTCAGTTACCTGCATGTCACTGAGTAACAAACATAGTCACCCTGCGTGTAACTCTTGAGTTACCTGCATATCATGCTTAGTTACCTGCATGTGTCACTTGGTGGCATTATTTCTACTGTCAGTTACCTGCATTTCACTAAAGTACATCATAGGCTACATGTAACTCTGAGTAAGCTGAATGTGTACCTGCATTTTTCTATGGCACTCTAAAAAACTAGCATGTCACCCTGTGTTACCTGCATGTCCCTCTGTTACCCTGTGAGTAACCTACATCATAAGCTAAACGTAAATGTCAGTGGCCTGCATGTGAATTTAAGCAAACTGCATGCCACTGAGCAACCTACATGTAATGTGTCAGTAATGTACAATGCCACTCATATAAAACTTGCATACTACTCTTAGTTACCTACATGCAAGCCAGCATTACCTGCATATTAATAGAGTATCAGAATGGGAATCTCTTACCCACTGTATATCTACAAACCAGGTATATATCGTCACCAATATCATTCAAGCCCTCACCAGAATACAGAAATCTTTCAACAACAAAAATACAAAAAAAATCTTGGAAGCCAAAATGTTTTCCAGTTTGTCAGATCAAATTTGTCAACAAACTTGCAGAACTGCCTTTAGGATCAATTCCTGATTCATCTTCAATATTGAGATACATCTACGACTCCCTGATTTAAAGGAACAGCAAAAGGCAACTTTTTATATTCTCAAATCAGTTCTGCTCCGACCTGGAAAGCAGTTGTTGATTCACATCAAATGTGAATTTTTCACTTTACTCAGATCATTACCTTATATTTTATTTTTTTTATTTTGCAGGATACCTTCAACCCCCATAAAGATATACTCAGAATACATGCATCTTTGAATGGCCGCATTCTGGAGCCGGCCATCCGGTTCAAGTCCAGGAACACAGAAAGTCTCGGAGAGCTCCTGATGGGCTTCTTCAAGCACGTCGCATTTTTCAATTTTAAGAAAAATATCATCAGCGTTCGAATAGGATCGCATTTTAGTTTAATCAACAGCTGGAGACCGCAGTTAATCCACATTGAAGGTAAGACTAGACTCTAGACTAAAATATATAGGTGTTGGTTTACAACTTTTCACAATCTTCAACAAATTGTGGCAAATGCACCTACAGTTTGAAGATGGCAAATTTAAATTATAAATATTAAATTTGTACTCTTTTTATCAAGACATATGATTTGCTACCCTTTCAAAACTTTTTTTTCAAGAATTTAAGTCAGTGTCGAAACGAGAAGTCTCACATATAGCCTGAAAGTGTCTCCTCGAAGGAGCAAAAAATAGATTTATTCCCCAAATTCTGTGAGGATAAATCTCAGTTTTTTGTCTCCTTGCAGAGCCCTTTGAGAAGATGAACGTCGCCAGAGCGGTCCACAAACTCAACCGATTTCAAGACATCGTCCACAAATTCAAGCAGGCTCACGAGACCCTGAGGGACGACCCCAGATGTTATCTGGACGACCTCCTGTCCCTCGGTAAACAGAAACCGGGCAAGGTGCAGAAGACCAAACGACAAAAGATCAAGGATGCATTGAATTACATCAAAAAGAAAGAAAGCGACGTAAAGAACTTGATATCGTTCGGATCCTCGCGGAGAGAGAAAGCCAAGAGGGAAAACGACCTTCACAGTTCCGGCCAGAATTCAAAGAACAACAGCGCTCCAAGGATCAAATGGGTTAAGAGATAATGTGTGGGGGTGGGGGGGGGTTTATCAGCTCATTTCATCCTTGGATGTCTGATTCATGACGGGGTTAGGACAAAATGCTGCCCCTAGCCAATCAGGTCCCCGAAAAAGGAATAGGCCATGGAAGACACAGGCGGTTATGTCATGAAAGCAATTTTAACTGAGGAAAAAGGTGGGATGGAAAGTTTTCCTGGAACTTCCACGGTGACGTAGGCGGGGTGTCAGGGGGGCACTCGCTCCCCTCCCCACATTTTCCCAGACCCTTGAGTTGACTTTTTCATCCAATTTGTTCGGTACTTTGGTTGGTTATGCCACAGCAATACTGACAACTCTGCAATACTCTCATACATATTCATGATGTCATTACACAGGCTGTAAAAACGATCGACCCATTGTGGCAATTCTTGCTTAATTCCATTTGTTACTTCTCATGTCGCTTCATAAATCTGGCAACATTTTCTCATGCAGATAGCATAAATTACATTTTCAAATAAACAACTAGTCTGGGAATTTATCCTATAAACATTTGCACCATATGTATGTATGTATTTTAGATCCTCCTGCAAGCAGGAACTGGCGAAGAAGCCTCCTTGGCTTATCAAAGCTGCAAGCTGACTGACGTCTTAGATTCATATTTAACATCCATGATTATGAATTGTCAACAACTCTGTAACCGGATGATAAAGTACATTAATCTTGGAGTGATTCGAACTTGGGACCTTATGATTGGAAGGCACCGGCGTTAACCACTGAGCTAACTGAGCTAACACTTCTATATTACATCTCGGGCTGTAGAAAATCCAAAAGTTTCTCAGTGGGGTAACCCCTCTCCTCTTAGACCCTTCCCAGGTTTCCCCCCACTTTCACATATCAACCCCCCCCTGAGGGGTGACATTTATTGTATGGTCTTATTTCCATGACATTTACCGAGGCAGTTAGCCATTTTATGGGCCTAAGGAATATGAACATATGAAGCTTTTATGCCTATGTATTTCCAAAAGAGATCGTTTCTGGAAGGTTGTCTGCAGGATGGCAAAGTACCTTTTTTTAGTCACTTTTGATATTGTCAGTTCCATTATCTATTAGTCTATGCATGTTGTATTGATCTTGGGTGCTATATGTAGAGTGTTGTAGATAATAGGCAAGTTTTAGAAACTGTCAAAGACATATACACCCCTCTGAAGAGGTTGGTACTATGGAAACGGTGGTTGTCTGTCCTTGATGGTTTCATGAAGCAGGATGAGGAGTATGGGAGAGAACTATTGCATGCCACAATTTGTGGATGGCTTTACTAATATTATGATAGTCTATTTACCATGGAATATCATGTTAGGTACCCACGAAAAAGAAGAAGCATTATTAACTTAATCTTGTGTAGTAAAAGTAACCAGCAAGTGTAGGATACAAACACACACACACAGGTGTGTTTTACATTCAGACCGAGGACCCCATTGTTTTCTCCATTGTTCAAATCCACGTACTCTAACCTTAACAATACCCCATGACAATAGAATTTTTTTGAGGACGTGGAGATTCTTTAGAAATCACATCCCGAGGACCTGGAAATCTTTTGTTCAAGTCCTCAGTCATAATACAAAACAAGTGCACACACACACACACACATATAGCTATAAGATACAATATAAGTATGCCTTGATATGTTAGCAGTGCATCTTGTAGCAAAAACACTGTAAATGAATCATGATGAGGACTCTCTGCAGCAAAAGTTAAAGTAGCAAAGTGCTGCCCGAAGGAGCAAATTCTTCCCAATCCTGCAACCGGTTTCAAGACCTAGTTGATGCGGGCCGGGAAACCCTTATAGCAAGGCAAGACATGAAATATGCATATTTTGGGGAATTTAGAGAAAAGAAAAGGTGTTGATATTTCAAACTAACACTAACAGATTTGTATGTTGAATTGTCTTATCATTTTTATTGCCCATATAAAGTAATTTGTTAATTTTTGAACACCGGAGTAGATTTTAACATCCATAAGTGTTACGGGACGTGGACTGGGCACCAAATTTCACTGTAACCCTCTAGATCAATTTCAAGCCCATCCCTGCCCTTCAGCGTTCCATATTACTCTCCATGCCGTACTGTTTGTGCTTTTTAGCTGCAGTTGTCATACCAAACCCCAAATAATTAGTCGTTTATGTATATAAATTATCTAGACACATTTCTTGATTAAGTTGATTAAAAAGAACAATGGATTAAGAGAACAATAGATTCACAGGACAATGGATGAACAGTTGGACTTCATCCAGTTATCATCAACTTTTACCTTACAAGTCCAGATATTTCAAAAACTGTAAAGGTGGCAATCTTGGCCAAAAAAAAATTTAAAAAAATAAAATATCATCTTTCCGTACATTTTTAATCTCATTGTCAAAATCAAAGGGATCCTTTGTTAACTTATCTTCTCTAAAACTCTTCAATCATTTAGTCTAATTGATTTTCATGGTTTCAAGTATCTGGGGTTTCACATTCTGTGGACTTCCAATTCCAATTCATTATTTGTCTCATATATCACACACATCTGTTTTAAGAAGTATCACCAGTTTAAATTAATTTCTCTCATTCCTGGTCCATCCATTGGCTGTTAGTTATCTTGGCAACAGGGGACGGTAGCTGGTGTTTTATTTGCTTTCTGCGTTTCATCTGATTTCTCTCTGAGTTTCATTTATTTATTTTTGCGTTTCATTTATTTCTTTTACAAACCGCCCACCCTTGTTGCCGTGGACACCCTACTTCAATGTTTTTCATCGTTTAAAAACCAAACAAGGAGCAGTTTGTATGCTCGTTGTCATTGTGGCTAAGTTTCCTGTCCATTTTTTAATTTAATCAGATGTCAACAAGAAATATAAAGAGCAACAGAATCATCCATAACGATTAAAGAATTCATCGTTTTTTTATGTAGAATGTTTTGTAACATTTTGACATGTTTAAGTTTTGTACAAGGTCACGTTTAGTTTCTGCACAATACCTTTCTCCTTTGCTAAATGAGCTCAAATTCATTTTGCTGCCACTCCCTCCATGATGAATTTTGTTAAAAAGCAATTGTATAATTTTCCCTGTAGGAATTTCTCTTGCGTTTCTTCAGGAAACATGCAACTCTAGGGGTTTTGGTTTTGTAACTATATCAAGACCCCACAAGTTTAGTTTGTGGCCAGATTGAGTTTCCATATAGGTTCCACGAGACTCGATTTGTGACCATATTGAGGCTCCCTGAGGTTTGGTTTATGCCATGTTGAGGTTCCATTAGGTTTTATTATAGCAAGACCCCATGAGCTTTAGTTTGTGACCAGATTGAGTTTCCTTATAGGTTCCATGAGGCTTGATTTGTGACCTCATTGAGGCTCCCTGAGGTTTGATGTGTGCCATGCTGAGGTACCATTAGTTTTTATCATATCAAGACCCCATGAGTTTTAGTTTGTGACCATATTGAGTTTCCATATATGTTTCATGAGGCTAGACAACTTGTGACCTTATTGAGGCTTACTGAGGTTTGGTGTGTGCCATGTGAAGGTTCCATGAGTTTTTATCATATCAAGACCCCATGAGTTTTTAGTTTGTGACCATATTGAGTTTCCTTATAGGTTCCACGAGGCTCGATTTGTGACCTTATTGAGGCTCCCTGAGGTTTGGTTTGTGACCATGTTGAGGTTCCATGAGTGAGTTTTTATCATTTTGAGACCCCATGAGTTTTAGTTTGTGACCAGATTGAGTTTCCTAATAGGTTCCATGAGGCTGGATTTGTGAACTTATTGAGGCTCCCTGAGGTTTGTGACCATATTGAGGTACAATGAGTATTAATTATATCAATACTCCATGAGTTTGTGTTTGTGACCATGTTTAGATTCCATATGTATGTTTTGGAGACAATTTAATGAGTGCAATGGTTTGCTATAGAGAATATTTTTTAACTCAAGGATTTATCATTTTATCATTTTTTACCACCATTATTCTTATAACCATATGTTCAGTTGTTCTCTTGTATTTCTCACTGTAAACGGCCACAGTTTGAGACCAGTTATTGATAGTATAGTTGGAATTGTTTGAAAAGCTTGGTTTACAAATGTGAAGTATCAAGAGTCAAGATGTTACGGTTCACTGATTTCAGGATAAGATCGAGGTTTCCGCAAAGAGGAGGTTGCAGGGTTGGTTTTCTTGCCTTGTAGGATCACAAAGTTCTCTACAGTACACAAAAACCTTATCTTAATAATCCTAAAAATGATCATTGTCAAAATGAAGGTAGGATAATACCAAAATCATTTTCTAAAAGCTGTACCTATTTAGACAGTTTCCCTCCCCCATTCAGGCAGGTGCCCTCTCCCCCCAACACCCCACCCACAACTTTGCTGAGGACAATGAAATGTCAAAGGGGCTGGGATGATAATGATTTTGTGGGTTACATGCTGATCCACTTCAACTGGTGTCTTTCATTAAATGTGGTGTCTTATTTTTCTGTGCATCCCATGAGTGAGAGGTTGGTGTGAGGGGTTTGGGTGACAATAATTCATAGCAGTGAGTCTGGTAGGATGTGCTATATGTTTGTAATATATTATTATTTTTTTTTTAAACACAACCAACTTTGTTAACGTCTAAACCTGGTGATTGACTGTCATGATTTTGAACTGAAAGACTGAACTTAACTGCTGGTAAAACAGAGCCACTGGCAGGCAATTCTGAAGAACTGGTAGGCATCTTGAACCCACTTTCTGGTAGCTCACAGTAGCAAGTAGGTAGCTCATGGTGTGTGGGGGGGGGGGGGTTGGTATGGGGAGGGCATGTGCTACTATTTACTACTTCTTATATTATCATTTATTGTGATTTTTGTTTTTATGTCAGATGTAGAGTTCAAAGAGAAAAGAAATACCACAAACTTGTGAAAAGTCCCAAAATGTATTCTTTGAAATGAAGTGAGTAAAGTAATAAAAATTGTTAAATAACGAATCCTTTAAATGCTCACTTAATTGAATTGTTAACAAATCTGCTTGTGTTGTGTCTGGCAGATCAAGATCAAGTCAATTAATGTTGCAATTTGCAACAATGTTGTTTTGGTGGTCGAGGGAATTCTCCATAATGATACATCAATACAGTCCCCATCACCCCTCCCAACCTCCCCCTCCCAACCTCCCCCTCACCGGGAACTACCAGCAAAATGGATTTAATATGACAACTGATAGCAAACGTGAATAATAAACAAGGCAGACAAAACCATAACAAATGCATCTTGTACTTTATTCAAAGTTCATGGAATCTTTATTTTTGACTCATTTCCAAGGATAAAAAACGATAGAATGTATTTACTTATTATATTCAATCACAAATACAATTAATATTGCTGAATATAATCTTTTCAAAAATTGCCTTTAATAATAGAACAGAAACCAAAACACTATGAACATAATGCAACTACTATCAGAATCCAGGGGTTAAAGGTCATTTATAATACTGCCCCAAAATATGCTAGAAAAATCAAATATTTTGTCACTCATATTGAAACCTTAAAGATGCATTTTGTTCCCACCCCTCAAAAGCATTTTCCTCATTGAGACTTCTAATATTTTAATTGGACTTACCTCAAGAATATGTTGGAAAAACTTTTTGAGTTTCCGAACCTCATGAAAAGAAGATTTGAAAACTTTTAATTACTGCAATTTTGATCATGCTAACATTTTGGGAGCAATATGACCTATTGACCATTAAATACCGATATATAGCTCACTGACAAAGTCCTTAATAGATCGGTGACAACTTACTACATCTGCTCTAGCACATACTTACTACAACTGGTAGGATAACGGGGAGGAAAGGGGGGGGGGGGCAAGAGGGTTCCACATTAACTTGATGAGATGGGTTTTACAGAATATTGCAGGCAAAGTTGCCTTAGTATAAGATGGGGAAAGGTGACGATGGACCTTTTTGCTAGTAGCTTGAAAAATACCGATGGAAGATGAATATAGTAGGGAATTCAGGAGCCATCCCCCCTCACCCCCCCATCTCCCTATCCAAACGAATCAGTTGGTTCATACAATCTTCCCATAAAGTCCAATAACGAATAATTCAAAATTTCAAAACTCAGTGAGAGGTTTCCTTCTTCTGACTTTCTGTGTTCCCTTGTCTTCATTAAAAAGCACAAATATTTACACAAAAAGGAACAAACATTATAAAGAATAAAAGAGGCTATTTCTAGCTTAATTATAAACACAAAAGTCACTGAAATTCGATGACTTATCACAGGCACATCTAAGCATTCTCGTTAACTTAACGAAGAAAACAAAAATTAAAGGCAAGATGGGAAGAATTTGTTCTCTACAAATCCGACAAGAGTCTTAAATTTGAAATTAAAAAATCTTCAAGAACAAAAAATTGTTAAAGATATTGACCAAAATTCTTTGAATTGAAACAAAATTTACATATTAGTACATTATTGGTGCTTACATCAAAATTACATATATCACATTACATCATCATATTTAAAAAGGAGGATAAAACAACTCAAGTCTATGCTGAGCAAAGCAGTGCACCAGTCTACCAACTTTCTTTTCAAATAAGTCGTAGCTCACATCTCAAGGATGAGGAAAGAGGGGGGGGGGGAGGGTACGGAGAGAGTTCAGGCCTCCATGGTTGACTAACAGCCCCTACTACATGTTTCACCCCTTCCCATCAGTCTTACCCCCTCCTTGAGAAAGGGTTAAATATTTTAAAACAGTGGTTGAGTCCTGTTTAACAGGTTATTCAGCTGATTAACCACCTAGTAAGAAACCGAATTTGCTAACTAAGCCATTTATTGAAACTCATCAATGAAATGACTTTATACATGTATGATACTTAAAAATATTTGGTAATAACCCAGAGACAGCTAAAATTATTACTGAAAATGAACATTCTTTTATTATTACAATCCCAAAATTAAACATACTGAGAGTTCAGTGAATACTGTCATCATAAGGTAAATAGATAACATTCACTTTACACTGTCATATATCACAACACAAAAGCAATTTTTTTACCGCTCTCTCATCACCGAGGTATCGTATTTTTGAACTTTCACCTAAAGAAAAAATATTTGGCATTTTTCTAACCTCTCTGATGTTTATACTACAAATAGTTTAGCTAGTCCTGTATAAATCATACACATACTTCTATTGCATTTACCCATGTTCACAACACATTTCTAACCTTCTCTGTATTCTATTTCTATGGTAAACTATGAACTAATACTACATTGATAACAGCAAGATGAAACATTTCATAGAAAGACTACTCGGATGATATAGGAGTATCTTTTAAAAGTCTTATCAATTGTGCTCTTCTTTTTTTTTCATTTTTCAAATGAATAAACTATGAGAAAAAATGATAATTGATCGGGAAAAATGAAGTGGCACCAACACCTATACGAGAAGGTCGGTTACACAGGTCAGTAGCAAGTTAACAATGGAGGGAGTAATAAGTAAAGCAGAGGACTTGATATGCTCATGTCACTGGTTTCAAATCCCATCCTAACAAGACTTTTTCTGTCTTTTTTGAAGTTATGGGGGGGGGGGGATGAGGGAACAACCCTCTGCCCCAGCCTGGCTATGGGGTCTGATGCCACAAACAATCCATTAATAAAGCAATCCGCACATTATGATATAGGACAAATTACTACCCAGACTACACCTTTTGTTTTTTACATATCTAGACAATTTTCAGTCCCGACATGTAAAAAAAAATGTGTCTGAATAGATTATACAGCGTTTTTTATGGTATGATTATAAGTAGTAACAGTTGAAACAAAAATATCTAAATTACTCAAGACCGACCTGATATACTGTTGTTTTACAAAATGAACAATTTACATGTAAAGCGTACATCTAGTCTTTTGGTTGTAACTCATAAGTGTGGCTTGAGAGAGATGCTAATGTAACATCAAGATGGCTTTCAAATAAATTTGGGTACACGTGTAATCAATTCGCTGCAGATATTGATTACAATTTATTAAGGTCGTACACATTGCACAATCCAGGGGCAGGGGGGGGGGGAATGTCAGATTTGTATTAAAGCATTTCCTTTCTATCTTTGTCTTTTGAGCCAAAACATGCTACACTCTTCGTCAAAATTTGGTATTTATTTCATCTAATATTTGCTATGATTAGTAAAACATTTTAATATATTGCAAGCATAAAAAAAATAAAAAATAAAGACTCGATTACAAAACAATTTGGGACTTGACGTCACCATGGCAACAGGGACAAGAAAGAAGATAATAATAATCATAATACGTAATACTTATATAGCGCCTCCCAGATCCCTTGAAGCGCTGTAGATGATGTAGCTACTGGGTTAGCTTGGAAAGATAAATTTAAAACCTAAAAACTGCAATGGTCTAAATTTCTTTACTGGTCATTTACTGTCAGTGAAACCTTAAAGATTTCCATATAATATGCATTTGTTCTCCACCCCTCCCCCACCCCAGGGGAAGAAAGGCAGCAATAAAGCACAGTGGTTTTCAAGCCCTACTTCCATCTCCTCATCCTACTACATCCTCCCCCCCCCCCCCCCATTAATCCTCCCTAACCTCAGGCAAAAATAACACACACATATATTAGAAGCAATTTATGGATTAAAATTCTCAACTTCCAACTGACATCATCTAATGGAGCCAATGAAGTTGTTGAAAAACACCGCTGCTCAAAAGAGGCTTGAAAACATAAACTGATAACAATTTATCTGACATTATAGCAATTAAATATTTCCAAAATATATATTTTTAATATATTTCATTAAAATGGTTTCATTATTCAATCACTAAGTTATTTAGTTTAATGCTTTGACATCCGACATTACGGATATCGACAGCACCTCTGAATTCAAATCGTCAAGGTGAAATCACAAAATTACCTAAATTTTCTCTCCACCACAATAATCCTGAAATAAAATAATAATAATAATAAAAGTGGATAAAACCAAAACTTGACAACAACTAACTTCTGTCTTTTCTTTCTGTCTTTCAAAAAGTGATTAATTAATAATTAATTATGTTCTTTCTGAAAGCAGATACATTAAAAGAGTAGAGAAAGACACTGCTTAACTTCACACACTGCAAAACCAAGTGTCAAGAATGCACCACTTCTTTGTATAACCAATATTAAAGGCATCTGAAGATGGGCAAAAAATGGATATTATTAAACAGAAATACTGTTTCCATGATATACTTGTCATAATGAATCTTACAGCAACTTACTTAAAAACTGTTAAATATGAAATATTAGGCAACAGCAATAGAAATGCATTCTATAATTTTACTACCCTGGGTGAGGTTTTGAAGAAAGAAATTCCCCCCAAAATCCCCGAAAACCTTAATTAAAAGTCAATTCAGATGCACGAATGATTCAAACAAACACTGAAATTTTTGCTTTTCCAGGAATAAAGAGAACTGCATTTAGAGAGTTTTTCCCCATTTGTCTTGTAGGTAAACAAACTTTGCTGTGATTACACAAATTAGTGTCCATGGCAACAGAGCTCAACACGGTGTTAGAAAACAATGTGGGTGTGTCCCCAGTGATTTCTACACTTTAAGACATTAAAAACGGCAAAGCATAGTATTAGGACAATCCAAAAGATATTATCTATAAATAATACTGTTATGTATTCATGTTATGATATATTTTCAGGGAAATATTTACTAAATAGAGTAAATAAAGTCTTCATTTTAAAAACATGAAATATTCATGCAACACACACATAGAATCTTACAAGCTCATTGCACTATGAAATAGGATACAGTATGGGGAAAAAAAATTGAATACACAGGTTTATGCTACTTTTTGGCAACATCCATAATGGATTTGCCTTAATTCTTGCACCAGTTCAGTTTGTAGGACTAGGTCACACATTGGCATTCAATATATCAGTATACTAATACTACCACTCAACGAGTAAACAAGTAGTAAGTCATGGGTGGAAGTCAACACTTGTTCCCCTGTCACAACGACAAAGATTGTGACAGGGCACGATTGCGCACTAAATCGCACATGTGTAAACCGAAGTCACATGACCAGTGGCGGAGCGTCCATACAGTCAGGGGGGAGGGATGCCCCTCCTGAAGGACTCAAATGTACTGCTGGCACCCTTTTCAGCTTTTTACCACTTTTTCATTATTCGCGATTATTGACTTTTTTATTGCGCTCTCATCTACCTATTGACATTTGTCACATTATCTGCAAATCAACAAGGCCCGAAAAGGGTCATTTCCGGCGATCTAGGGAGTATCTTTACTCCAAAAATTTCTGTACACTCCGCGCCAACCAGTGGTGGCGCTCCGCTTAGATAGTGTCGAAAGTGCCCCTACAGACCATTCTCGCCCCCCTTGACCAATACCCCTAGCTCCGCCACTGCACATGACCTTAAGAATTGCTACTTAAATCAATGTCCAATTTAACACACCGGCTAACTGCAACACTCTGATCTTCAAATGTATATCCTTGAATCCTACAATCTTATGGAATCATGAACAGACAATTACTTATTGCCAGATGACTAATATTTATCCGCAGATGACAATCTCGGAATGTCTGCTGAACCTGGTTGTCACACACTGCAAAACCAGCATTGCTGGACATATATTTAAATAACCACAAATATCACAACTTCTTCCACAGCGTAAAAAAAATTGGAATTTAATCTAGAAAACATTATACCTAATCTTCTTGAAATAAATTACCAAAAATGCTTTTATACTCTCTTATTACCTGTACAGAAAAAGGAGTCAAATCAAGTATTGTGGTTTTTTTTTAAAGATGTACATTTGTTATTTTGTGTTCATGAATCATTTCTGTATACCGCCATCATTATCCTTCTATTCTCCTCCATTTGTTATGCCTAAACATGAATTGCACATGTGCCCTTTCATATTTGAAAATCCAGATGATTTGATAAACATATTTCTAAAAAGGCATTTATTTCATCCAAACCTTAGAATTGTTAACTTTAACATGCCCCCTTCCCCACTGACCAACCTATACTCATCATGCCTTGTTTGGTTTAAACTTCCAAGAAATGGTTCACACACACATCTGATGATCGTAGAAACAGTCGGTTTTTACAGAAATGGGACAAATATAATGAATATGTAGCAAGACAGAAAGCAAAATTTGGCAATGTCCATTTCTGGTCATTAAAGCTTAGTTAACCAAAAAAATTTAACACATGTATTACTAGGGTTGTTGATCTCCAAGAGCACCATAGCTTAATTACTTGAAGCACATCTCCTTCAGCATACTTGAAATATTCAAGCATTGACAAATATGGTTGCCACTCTTAAGGTAGGAAATAATGCAAGTTCACAATATAACAGTTTCAGCAACGACCTTGTTCTTTTATGTTATCAATGCTTACCAGTATGTTCATCTGACTCGGAGTGTATAACTGTGCTACTGAGTATTAACAGTATTAAAAGTGACATTATTGAATGATAACAGTGACAGATAGCTTACACAATTTAACAACCTTATTCTCTTAGTTTATCGACGTTTATGGTGATCTGACCAACAATCTTCAAAAACAATTCCCACCGAAACTCCCTTTACTTTATCAAAATATTTGATTTTGTTTTTCCTCAGTAAACGTTTCGTTGATTAATCTGCGTCAGTCAGATAACTTGAAATATTCACTGGGATGATCAGGGCTGTTGTCATGGTAACTTTAGAATAATGGATTTTGCAAGCCATGGTTTTCCTCTAACCATCTTTCCTGCAATTTCCTTGGCAAGGTTAGGGTCAAATTCATAAGAAAACATAGCTTTCTCAAGCATAACGTAACGGAAGCAATAAGGTCTTCGTTCCTTTACATATCCGGGTTCGGTCCACTCTTGAAGAATAAAAATTCTTGTCTTTTCCCCTTCAAGGGAAATCTTGAGTCCAATTAAAAAACACATCCACTGGTATACTAACACACAATCACACACATCATGATATATTGGAATGTACTGATTGGTTGATATGCACTGAATATTCAATCTTCACAATGATGTCATTGGTACGCCATTCTGTAAACAAAGTAAGACATATAAATAGATATAGTAAGATATAGTAAGACTTCTAAACAGAACAAAAAAGGGAATTTTAAATATGACAAACTAGGTTGGAGGGCCATTTTTACAAAGAAGGAAATCTATGGTTAATTCTCACAAAATAAAACCACCTCAAAGAATTCAAGAAAAAATCAAAATATTTTTGTTGCTATTACAAGTACAAGTAACAAGTTTCAAGGTGACATTATGTAAGTGAAGTAGTAGGGCCTATAGGGTGTGAGGGGGGGGGTGGGGGAGGAGAAGCCAGGTCTCCTTTCTGCTAACCCTGATGACAGTTAACACTGTAGTACAACACCTTTCCCATTCCGTTAGACATACCAGCTAAACTTGCCTAACTGATTTCTCACTGTAGGCCATATCTTATCATGTTGAGTGATTACGAAATGTTGTATGTTCTCATGTTGTAAATGTTGTATGACTCATAAATAAATAATCTATTCCATTTGTTGTATTCATAACATGTCATTTACTGACCTATTTCATACAATGAAATGTCAAGAAAAGTTTGGAAACCTTTCCTGATTTTTTCTCTTCATGATTGATTGATATCTTGCCTTTTGAGGGGGTGGGGGTGAAATAACAAGCTATTTCTTGATAAAATCTTTTATACAAACATGAAGGTGAATACTAAACTTCAATAATAAAAATTAACAAACATTAAGCCTGAAACATTCCAAACCCTCCCATGTCACCTTTCTTCCATCTTACTTTATCTAATCAACAAAGCAAGTAAAAGCCATACTCTATACCAGAGTTGGACTTTGTCAGCAAACAAACACAATGACGTGGGAATTTGTCTGTTTATTGCAAAACAATCTGTTTTATCACACAACCCCTACGCAGAGAACAATTTTCTGCCTATCGTGGCATTTAATATGTTATCTTTGTAATTATTTGACAAATCAAGGAATAAAACATGTCTTAGAACCCATCAAATGAAGACTAAAAAAAAAAAAAAAATCTGAGTTTATCGTTAGAAGGATAATTCAAGGGAAAATGTAAGTTTTAACTAATGAAGCAGTGGACTTATGAACATGTAAGGATTCTGGTGAAATTTCCTTGCAATATTTTCCATTAGGGTTTTGAGATATTAATTGTTGAAATTGTCACAGTTTGTATCATGTATGTGAACTTCAATCAAACAGACATGATGCCATAGCTGCACACTGACAAATAACATGTTTTTTTTTAAACTATTGTTATTTTACCATCCTTCATTGATTTGACCTCGGCTTGGATAACAATAAAGCCATGACTGCAGTGCATTCATATGGTAATGAATGCAAAGATTTGAAGAAGAATTCAAACTGAATAGCACAATTTTAAAGACAAACATATAAAGAAAATTTGTCAGTGTACATCTATGACATCACACCTGTTTGCTTCAAGTTCACTTTTGGTACAAAACATGTCAACTTCAGAAAGTTGTTATCGCAAAACGAGACATAGGAATTCAATACAAATTTTCACCGGGATGACTATCTTCCTCCTTTCATCGGCCAAGAATCCCCCCCCCCCCCTAGGACTATCCTTTTAAGTAACCAATTGTGCATACAATTGAGTCGTAACCTCAAAGTGCTAGTAGTTCCTCTTTTCCTCCCTTTAAAAAACTAAAAGACTTCCTTTCAGCATTAAAAGCATACTTTTAAGTTCCCCCTTTTTTAATTTAATTGTTCATTTCCACTGTCAGCAAAGATAGATCAAATACTAAATATATCACAGTGGTACTATCATCACAGCGTTACCATCACCACAGTGGTACCGTCATCACAGTGGTACTATCATCACAGTGATACCATCACCACAGCGGTACCGTCATCACAGTGATGCCATCATCACAGTGATACCATAATCACATACTTCTGATAGTTCTTTATCATAAATCTCTACTTCATTCAAATTATTTTCCTCTCTACAAAACGTTCATCCTTTTTACTACAAAATTCCTTTTTTACTACAAAATTCCTCTTTTACGTCAAAATTCCTTTTTACGTCAAAGTTGATATACGTCAACTAAAACCGATTGATATTACCAAACTATTTCACAGGTTTTACTATTTATTTTCTTCCCCCTTTAGCATTAGTCATCGATATATTGTCAGACATTGTATTGTTATTGTGATAAAGGCTGACAAACACCCAACCAGCACGATTCACCGATGTGTTAGAGACACTTTACTGAGAAACAACTCACTCCAAAACAGTTCACACTCGATAGACCAAGACAAAAAAAAAAAGTTCATTTGCTTTGAGAGTTGTTCAAGGTATTGAGTACCCTTTTAAGTAAGTCAACAAGCCTTAACATGGCATCACAAATCCATTTCGGGCAGGAGTCGTTTACTGTATTCTTTTTTTCGTTTAAGCCTCTTTATTTTCACTGATAGAAAAACTATATTTGCTTATTTATGCAGAAACATGAAAAGTTTTCCAGAAGTTTAATAACAGTGTTATTGACTAGATAAGTACCAAAGTTTCCATTTCTTGTAAGATAGAAGATGCAAGAAACTTTTACATACACGACCATACAATGTTGACAAGTTTTTCGTCATGAAAAATCGAGGAATACCAACAAATTCAAGGATGTAAGTATGTTCAATGGTTAGTTTTAGGTTGAAAAGAACTACTTTAGAACATATAAAAGTGTGGGGGGGATCATAATTTCACGTTCATTTTGTAAACTTATTCCGTTGTTATTATTTCAAAGTGCTTACCACATCCTCGGTGACATAGGCCAAGTCCGACTCCGTCCTGCTTCTACCTTCTAGCTGAGCACTTTCTTTAGATGGAGACTCTGAGTGAATAAAAAGCACAGCAGTATTAAAAGTACATGTACATTCACATTTAAGTTCTTTGGAAGTTTCTAGAAGGGAGGAGGTGATGGGAGAGGAATGGAGGGGAAGGGGAGGGGGATACCTAAATATACTGGGTGGTAAAATATTTGAGATGTATATGTAATATTTGAGATGTAACAAGTCAAACAGCTTAAATCTCATGCACTGGAAGCAGGGGTGTTCAACAATCAGAGCATTTCATTTTCCAGCTTCACCTGTTAATCATCCGTAGGAAAGTTTTGATAGCTCCTGGAAGGAATTACCAGTTTCCACTCTTTTCTAAGCTTACTGCCCGTACACACTATTTTCCATATGTGTGGATCCTTATCACTTCCTAAAAAACAATTTAGAGTTTAAAGCAATCGTCTTGAACCTTACTCTGACCTACACAGCTTAGCAATACAGCTCTTAAAAGCTTTAGGACAAATAGAGTCGATCTTGGAAAGACGTCGATGTTTGCCCCCCTTGTTTTCAAATTATGTTTAGCTTTCGAATATTGCTAAAATGTTTTCAAAAATACACACAATTTGTTTTCAGACAATACAGCAAAGTTTAACATAACATTTTATTACATCAACAAGAGAAAAATACTTTCATGCTGAAATTTCAAATGCTTTGTCCAAGTTTTAACATTTTTCACATTTTTATCATTTTGAATTGCTAGCATATTTGTAGGTATAACACTAACAGTCTTTTACATTAACATTAACACTAATACAAACTAATGATTACTAGAGAAGTTGGCTCAGGAAAGATGGAGCCAGCTAACACGAGAATAGACCTCCTTACCTTTGTAGGATTGTGAATGCTCCTCATGGTGATGATGATGATGAGGAGGAGGAGAAGAAGGAGTGTCTTCATCTTGCAGTGTATCATCACCTTCAAATGCCGGATTATCAATACCCCCTTCTGATATCAAACTGTCCCTGTACCCCGAGCCCTGTACCTTTACGTCCCGTTCCACTTTCACCTCCATTCCCTCCTCAAAGTAATGTTTACTCTTCTGAGTAATCTCATTCCTCTCCTCTGCCTCTTTCTCTTGCACCTTCTCCTCTTCCCGATTCCTGTCATCGTTATGATCGCTTTCCTTGTTGTCCCGATCATCACGGCCATCTCCGCTCTCGTTGTCATCCTCCTGAGCAGATTCGTATTCGCTATGGTCGTCGGATCTCTCCGATCTTATTTCAGTTCCTTCCTCCTCCTCCTCCTCCTCCTCGTCCGAGTGTCGTCCGCTCTCCTTCTCCTCGCTCTCTCGGTGAGGAGGAGGAGCTACGTTATGAGCCGCAGTCACCTGCTTGTGTTTGTCGTCGGCGATGGACGATATTGCACTTTCTTCGCTGTATGCTATTGGACAGTAAGGAACATAAGAAGACAAAATCGTCAGTTTCATCGAATCATTTTAATCAATTTGGAAAAAAAAGACAGGAAGGCAAATAAAAAGACAAAATCGTCAGTTTCAATTGAATCATTTTCATCAATTTGGGAAAAAAAAATTAAAAAAAGCAAAAAGTGAATTGCTTCTTTTTTCTTGTTCTATGCTAAAATACCAGGAGATAGAGAATAAAATAAATAACAACTTTCTGACTAATCTGTGATTCATGGAATCGTTGCTCCTTCTTTGTTTTGTTAAATTTTTGCTGTTATTTACGGATCAGGAGTCCCATACCTGGATATAATCTAGTTTCTTCTCTCATGGTCTCCGCTCTATTTATGCTGACCGCCCGACCGTAACCGTGGTAATCGTGCACGGGAGAGGAACTGTGCATGCCGTCTCCAACTAGAAAGTCAGGATCCAAGCTATGCTGGCGGAGGAATTCTCGTAAATGAAATATCTCTTTCTATGGAGTTATGAGAAAACAATAGATATCATAAATAATAAATCACATCAGAATGAATGAGTGAAGCTTTTGTTTCAAGAGAATCTTGACATGAGATCATAGAAACAATGAACTGGTTGAAAAAAAAACAAAAAAACAAAAAAACAATTAGAGCTTTATACAAGCGAGATATGCTCCATGGTTAATTGTGGGCCAATTGCTACGTATTTAACAATATTGCTTATAGCGAAGACAGGTAAAGTGAACCATGTTAATATTCAAATAATCTAGTATTTCAAGGCCAGTGATTATGACAAGGAATATGTTTATGAAAAACAACCAACTACTTTATCCGTCAGCTTAAAGGCATAGAAGACTCGCCCCAAACCGTGTGCGGCGCTCTGAAAAAGTTAACTTTCCGTTGCTTGCAAGTGAAGTTTTCTTCTTGTCGCTACAAAATGCAGACAGTAATGAAACGTGATACCTTGTTATCTACTTTCTAGACCTGAGATGTCCATCACTGCTATGTACACTGTGTTGTGGGTATTGACCGTAGCTGTATGTATTGACTGTACACTAGTGTCTAATTACCGACGGTAGCAAGCTGTGTGTGTATTTTCTGGGATCGATGGTGGTGTCTAACACTTCTGTTACACCTCATTCGAAACTAGGTCAGATTACCGGCATGAGACGTTTCTTTGTGCGCGAGTCTTCACACCCTTTAATTACTTGGTACTACCGAGAGGTCCCTTTCCATTTAGACTGCTATTTTACTCCTCCTTTATCTATCAACGTAACTAACAATGCTAGCCCATAACATTTTCTTTGTCTGATACATTTAAACTATTAAAAACCATGAATGTTTTACATTTGTCTATATTTCTTTTGCAGGAAGTGGGGGGGTGGGGAAGGGGTCATTACTTAGGCTGGAAGATCTTAACACTGCTGTGGGGTTAATGCTTTGTGGTTGGGAGGGGGAATGGGTCATAAATTAGGCTTGAAGGTCTTAACACTGAAGAAGGTTAATGCTTTGTGGTGGGGAACGCTGGGGGGGGGGGAGAAGGGGGTCATAAATTAGGCTGGAAGATCTTAACACTGCTGTGGGGTTAATGCTTTGTGGTTGGGGGGGAAGGGGTAATAAATTAGGCTTGATGATCTTACCACTGCTGATGGTTAATGCTTTGTGGTGGGTTCGGCAGATGGGGAAATTTATATCTACAACTGTATCATTTATAGATTGTTACATCGCAAAGAGACTTTCTTTTAAGGTAAGTCTTCAAGCAGACTGCAGGAGAAAACCTATGTACTGTGCACATCAGAAAATGAGATAAAATCCTGATCATACCAGCTGTGCATCCCTCTCTGACTGAAGAGCATCTGCTTGCGTCTCAGCCTGTCTTCGTCCATATTTGGCCATCTCTATGTCGGTACGTAGATCGTTATGAATCTTTTTAACCTCAGCTGCAAAGTGGAAAAAGAAATCAATCGTAAGATGTATCCTAGGGGGAAGAAAATAGTCTGCATTTGTGAGCCCTCAGAAAGGGTAGATTCAGAAGGATGGACATTACACCCGGAAATATGTCAATACGATCAAATTTTGTAGCTCAAAGGGCACATCTAGAGACATTATGACATCATATACTCTACTGTTGCCAGACGCATTCCCAAAACATCACCTAATTTGAAAAAATTTCATTTTTTCTCTGTACAACATTCTAAGGATGTGGTTTTGAGATGTAGATGCAAAACAAAATTCCAGCAAATGTTGCTTTCGATTTTAGCCACCAGATATATAATATACCTTTGAAAACGATCAATTTTGGTAGCCATTAATCCTGATGCAATTACTAATGTCACCTGCAAATAGCAGCACATCCAGCCTTAAAAAGAGTTACTCACCGTAGTACACTCCGTACAGTCTCCAACACCTCAGTATTATCAGATAGCTTAGGGCTCTAGTCCATTTGTATTCAGTACCTAAGTTACCTGCAAATACCACCACATCTAGCACAATGGATGTAACCACCACCGCAATATCAAACACCTGCGAAAGAGAGTGTAGGACACCATGGATGATAAAGTATCACAATTTAAATGCATAAATAGGAGGCGAAGAGAATGTACCTGGTTCAACATTCGATTCTCAGCTTTTTGGGGTGAAAGCCTCTCATGTCTCAAGAATGTCGGTATAGGCTGATTTTGTGTCATGTATACCTCTCGGTAGGCTAACCCCTCAGCACATTAGTAATCTTCAACAGTACAAACATTGTATGCCACTGTGTAAGCAAAACTTGGTTGTGCTTACAATATGTCTTTGATGCTGATCATTCAAACTAATGTAAAACAAGAAGCCATTTTGATTGGACAAAGTCTTTTGCTACCCATTCTGGATGCAGAAATATAACAACTGTAGTTTAGTTTAGTAGAAAAAAAGGATCAGGAGGGACACTCAAGTCCCTTTCAAGGACCCTATAGGAGAGAAATAAAAACAGAAGACACAAAAAATCAGACCCGATTACAATGCTTAAAGTGTGTGTTCAAAGCATTCTTAAACCCATTCACAGTACTTGCAAGTACAACTTTCTCAGGCAAACCGTTCCACTCATTCACGACCCTATTAGAAAAAAAGTTATGCCCAATATTAATCCTACTATGTGACTTTTGGAGTTTAAGATAATGACCTCTGGTACAACTACTATTAGCAAACATGAAAAAGTCAGTGAAGGATAAATTGTCAAAACCATACACAATCTTGAAAACCTGAATCAAGTCACCACGTAACCCCCTAAGCTCCAGTGTGGTGAGATTCAACAGTTGTAACCGCCTATAATAAGAAACACCCTTTAAGGAATTAATCATCCTAGCAGCCCTCTTCTGGACCTTCTAGAGTACTTCCTTATCCTTAGCAAAATATAGGTTCCAAGCCTGCACAGCATACTCCAGATGAGGCCTAACCAACTGCTTATAAAGCCTAACAACAATGTTCCTCTTTCAGAAAACTGAAGTTCCTCTTGATCATACCTAAAACCCTATTTCAGTACCTCTTTTAGCAGCTTCGAGGCAATGTTTATGTTACAGAAAAGAGGCAATGTAGATACCTAGGTCTTTTTCAAAAAAGACCTCCTGTAACTCCTCACCATTAAGAGTGTAGGTATACTTTTGGTTACTACTACCAATATGCATCACCTTGCATTTAACAATATTAAAAAGCATTTGCCATCCCTGGGACCAGGAGCAAACCTTATCCAAATCCATTTGAAATTTCTCAGAATCGCTTTTGGAAGAGACCTCAGAATACAGTTTGGTGTCATCAGCAAACTTCTTGGCTGTACACAAAATATCTAAAATATCTAAATATAGCTTTGAGTGACCTTGGCTCACTACAGAGTTTAAACTTTGTTCAAATACAATATGATATTCATGCCAACTATACCATACATGAAGAGACAATAGTAATTCCTAAAACACACATTTATAAAGAAAAAATAAATTCTATGAAATGCACCGTGTATTTGCTGCAACCAAAGAAATCTCACACTTTGGTATTGACACTTATTCAATTAGGTTCTCACTAGGTTTTCCCGCCAAAAAAACATAAAGGAACTTTCTCACTATTTAAATATACCATATTTTACCGCTAAGTTCTCCTTTAGATGTGAAGACAAATGACCCAGGATAGTAAAAACACCGTCACTGAAAATAGCTGAATAACTTACATTAATGGAGGGAGAGATGACACTGTAATATTTTTATCTACGGCAGTGGTGGAGCTAGGGGTATTGGTCAAGGGGAGCAAGAATGGTCTGTAGGGGCACTTTCGACACTATCTAAGCGGAGCACCACCACAGGTTGGCGCGGAGCGTACAGAAATTTTTTGAGTAAAGATACTCCCTAGATCGCGGGAAATAACCCTTTCCTGGCCTTGCTAATTTGCAGATAAATGAAAAATAAATAGGTGCCATCGCCAACAAAATTTGACAAATGTCAATAGGTATTTGAGAGCGCAATAAAAAAGTCAATAATCGCGAATAAGTATAAAGTGGTAAAAAGCTGAAAAGGGTGCCAGCAGTCCATTTGAGTCTGTCAGGGGGTGGGGGCATCCACCTTCTGAATGTATGGATGCTCTGCCACTGATCTACGGGGTAAGGCATTTTTAAATATTCTAGACAGACGTGTCGAAATTGACAAGCATAACAGTGAATGGCAAAGAGGGCAGAGGAGATGTGTAGAGGGTTTATCTATATACACCCTGGGAATAACTTTAATATCTGGTATCCATTGTATCGAAAAATATCATGCAAAAATGGCATAGCAATTTTTGTACACAGGAACTTATAGTACGTACTTTATAAGAGACTAAAATCAGAGCTTTCAGAACTGTTATAATGCGAACATTTGAATGTTAAACTATTCCACCATTTGGTGTAGACTATTTCACTGCTAGGAAATTTGAATGTGTATCTCCACTGCAATTTTAAGATATTTTCGTCAACTTCTTAGTTATTTTGGGACAAAAAGAGTAGGATTTGATTTTGTTTCTCCTCTGATGTATTAAACGTTGATCTGTAAAACTAGTAATTAAATCAACAAATCAGTAGCAAAAAGAAACTCTCTAACTGATATTAAAAAAATCACACAAAGGGATAATAAAATGCACACAGTAGCACATATTTCTGTTTACAACATCATGAAACAAGATGTCTGACCTCGCATGTATCATAGAAAGGTGTAAACAATATTTTGGACATTTGAAGAAACAATGTTAAGAAACTGGTCACTATGGTACAAGTAAACTGTTATCGCTTAAAATTGAGATAAATTCATCTCAGCGAGCGGATAGCCTTCATTTTTTATTTTCTGTTTTTTCTGTTTATTTTCATCTAAGAAATTAAAAACCATCCTCCCACACCCAGCACAGTAGTACTTCATTTCTAAAAATGCAAAACTCATCTAAACACAAAGTTTCCCCAAACCTTAACCGGTTTGTGAATTAACGAGCGACGTACTCACCTCATATAACCTATGCATTACCGTATTAACCTCGCTCTAGCATCTGGCAATTTGTCTGTATGTGAGTGTGGCCATCTCCCTTCCGTAATTTCCAGGCCGCATACAGACACTCACATACAGACACTCACATACAGACAAATTGCCAGATGCTAGAGCGAGGTTAATACGGTAATGCATAGGTTATATGAGGTGAGGGAGTACGCGCTGTGAATTTGCATATTTCATGAAGTTTTGAAGTATTATTGAAACATTTCAAAAATTTTCAAGCAGCAGTGTGGTTTGAATATTAATGAGACAGACATGAGCTGACATTCTACAAACTATCCAAACAAACTCAAAGGGTAAATAATCTCCAAACATTTGTAAACCGAAATGCCCGCCAACGTGAATCGTGAGGCGGTTCCTCTCTCTGCAGACTACTTCCCATCGCCTGTGAGCATACATTCATTAGTTTCAGGAAATGTTGTGAAACTTGACTTCTTGCCAGACAAAGTCCATACACAGAGAACCATGTACATAGTGAATTTCTTCTGACTATGCAAACAAATGAATGCAAACAAGAGTAAGGAATTTCTTTCATACTTTGCCTTACGCGAGATATAAAAGGTGTGGCATTCATAGACTGCAGTTTCAAAAGAAGCACAGCTACATCAATAACATCAGTAAATATTAGCTGGGTTATGTGTAAAGGTCAACACTTTAGCTCCCAAATGTGCTAGAAAATCAAATAATGCCATTTTACCGAGCATTTTACCGATGTTGCCATCATTTGACTTCCACTCTCCCTGTCCCCCCCCCCCCTTTCACTGGGAGATATGTTTATTGTCTGTAGTATTCAAAGAGATGCTGAAAGCTTGGGGGGGGGGGGAGAGAAAGCAGTTTACTGATGTAATGTGCATTGATAGTGGGGGAAGGGAAGGGAGCTGTTTATGGTTGCCAAAGGTCATGGATTGGCTGTGACATCACAGATTTTGGTACCACCAAATGGCTCTGTCGAGGACTTAAGGTCGATGTCATGAAAAAGAGATTCCGACCAGCATTTATGTGTATAAAATGAATAATCAAGCTTGTTTTCTTTTTGATCGTACTATAAACACAACTTTTTGTTCCTTCTTGCAATTGGATATAGACAATCGATGTTCTAAAGTTCTAGTAAGTTCAGTGTATGCCACTGATGTTGTCAGTTTGAAGCTTATTGAGGGCATGATTACTAATTACCATCGTATTAGTTTAAAGACGCCACGGTCCAAAAACAATATAATAACGTGGCCCAATGTGCGATTCCCATTTCTGACCAGGATTCTATGCAGGGATTATGCTTATCGAAATTAGGATGGCTGAAGGGAAATAAGCGCAGATAGAGTTGCAGATTTTGCTCGTGAAGAGTTGTTTAAACCTAGTGCTGTACAATTTGTGTACTTGATAACTAGTTCTGTTACCAATGCAGGTATCAAGGCTATTATTAAATATTACCAAATGACATACACAACCTTATAACTACATTTTACTCTTTTTAATTTTTTTTGTTGTTAAACTTGCCTCTCTTTGTCATCATCGTCGACTTAAACTTTTTCAACATTATTTTATGACTAAGCAACGACCTTGGCATCACTCTCACTAAACAAAACAACTGATGAAACATCGTTCCATAAATGTGACCAACTTGCATTGCAAGTCAATACCATATCGACAGACAATGAATGATACATGAGTCACCGCAATATATGATCAGCTCAACGTCTGGGAATTGAAAGTGTTTCGCAGCTACGACAATCAGTAGAGACATCTCTTAACCGGGGGATAAAGCGCTGCTGCAGTAGGTCACGGAACGATAACAATTCAACTAATGGTGTAGGTATTAATGAAGAATACATTATGGATAGAGTGTAAGCCTTACATAGTGTCTTGACAGAACAGACTCAACATATAAATACATATATATATAAATATATTATGCAAAAAGAGTTTCATATTTAAATAACAGAAAAAACAGCTTTCCTTTACCCTTTCCAATTCATTTCTTATAACTCTGTCTTATAAAAAAATATAATGCAGTTGTCAACATTTTTTTTTATCATGTTCAATTGTAGACCTCAAAATACAGTTACATAGCCGCTGTATACTGCGTGGTCTGTATGTGACAGTGTTGAAATTATCGTAGTCGTCGGTAGGCCTATCAGTCAACGGGGAAGATGTACCATTTAGTATGGCTTAGAAACCCAATGGAGTGTTCAAGTCTCCAAGAACCAAACAACAAAGAGTGACGAACTATACAACGCTAGTGTCGTGAGTGAGCGATGCCCTTTGAACACTTTTGAAACTCAGAACAAAGCACTAAAAGCCACAGACAATTTCTTTTTTTTTTGTTTTTGTTTTTGTTTTTGTTTTTTTTATTATTATTATTAGTCTGAAAGCAAATTCTGTGTGGGAAGAATTTTTTTGGCTGCGATTATTTAAAGACTTACCAATCACCCTGTGTAAATATTACCAAAAGTCATTGTAAAATGATGAAGACATTTGCAAAGTGTTCTGAACTGGAGTATATAGTATACAGAATTGGGACAATGTAACCACAATGAGAGCTGAGTTTATGGTGAAGTGGGCAGCCTAGAATAAAGTTGACCCCAAATGGGTTATCAATTTCAGTATGTTTTCTCCATGACTGTGTGAAATCATTGTTTATTGTTTAAATTGTGTATACCTTCCCCCTAAGATTCACTCCTTTCCTTTAATTAGTACAGTAATTTCTGAAATATCTGTTTTTTATTATATATATTTTTTATTACAAACATCTTTATCACAGACGATGTCTTACTTTAAAGTTTAGTCCACTACAAACTATACTTAGCGATACTTGGTACTGTTTGGTGCAAAAAAAGTGATTGCAATTTTGCAACCCAACAATAACAGTTCTTTGAGAGCTTTCTCTCATAAATGTGAAAAATTAAGACATTAAAATGGTAAATCAATAAACTCTTCAGATCGGCCCATAATTGACCCTATTAAAGTGCCCACTCTTGAGCGAAGCCATAAAAATGCTCAAAAGTGGTTCACTTGTGAAAGGATAGACCAGCACATTTATCATTTATGGGTTACAGGCTAATGATAGTCAGTTAAGAGCCTAGATACCTACAACAACTCTATCAAGAATGTTAATCAACAAGTATGTGTTTTACCCAGTTTCAGATTGAACACATGAGAGAACTTTCATCAACAATGTGCACTCGAGTAAGATTACATTAGGTATGCTGCAATGTTAAAGAATAATTAATGAGCACAGTGGATGTGGGTGGATAGAGAGTAAAGTAATTGAGGCTTACCCAACTTCCTCTCCTCCCAGCCCCCCCCCCCTACACCCAACCCACTCCAACTATCCCCTGCAGAAGTTTCATAATTTTCAGTTCAGCAAGAATCAAAATTGGGGGGGGGGGGGGGAGAAAACAGTTATAACACAAACCTCCAATCTTTTTTTCAAAAGTTTAAAACCAGTACTGCATATTCTGAGAGTCACCTGTCGATAGAAAGTCAGAAATAATGAAATTGATACAATGGCTGTTAATCTCTTTTTGGTCACAGAACAGTAATCTTACATATATCTAACCAGTACTTACCTGAATTCACAGCAAATGGCTGAGTTTAGCACCAAAAAAAAAAACCCAAGTTATGAGCTGCAATATGGAAAACCAACTGAAAGTCAGAATTTTTTTAAATCAACTGGAGCACAATTTGCATACATGGTTTCATCTAGGACAATGTTGGCTTAGTGATGACCCATTTTTTATTTAATCTTTAAGGCATTGAAGACTCGCCCCAAACCACGTGCGGCCATCTGAAAAAAGTTAACTTTCCGTTGCTTGCAAGTGAAGTTTTTTTCGTGTCGCTACAAACTGCAGACAGTAATGAAACGTGATACCTTGTTATCTGGACCTGAGATGTCCATCGTTGCTATGTACATTGTGTTGTGGGTATTGATCGTAGTTGTATGTACTGACTTTACACTAGTGTCTAATAACCGACGATAGAAAGCTGTGTGTGTATTTTCTGGGATCGATGGTGGTGTCTAACTCTTCTGTTAATACACCTCATTCGAAACTAGGTCAGATTACCGGCATGAGACATTTCTTTGTGCGCGAGTCTTCACACCCTTTAAAGTGAGTCTTTCGAATGAAGATGATGTGACAGTATTATGACTCTTCTTACTCTGCATCAGCAATAAGAAGAAACCTGCATCCCCCTTCCACACCCCCCACCTCCCAACCCCCCCCCCCCCCCCCCCCCCGCCTACAGGGCCCATTCCCCTTCCGCTATGAATGATGCGTAACGTTTGATCCACACCTATAACCGTAATAAATCAACGTTCCACCAAAGTATCTCTTCTTTGCCTATAAATATAAATATATAAAATGACCTCACCTCTAAGAGAAAAAATGATAAAATGGCCAAGCATGTCGAGGCTAGCACTTTGAGGATGTCGGCATTTACATCTGAAATACACAAAGGCAAGGAGAAAGAATAAAAAGGTTAATTCTACCCACATGGAGCAAAATATGACCTCAAATGTACACAGAGGTCAACGGGTTTAAAGTTCGTACATTAGAGATACTCGTAGGGAATATATATCACAATTTAGCAAAGAGAATTTTCATCAAGCCAAACAATAGCAATTTTTTAATCCTTTGTTTCATAAAGATATTGCGCTGAAGTAAACAATGCATGTTTCATTAATCAAATCACTTATGGAACTAAGTATAGATGGTAATTTGATTTTCTGGGATTGCTAGCCTTGAAAATAAATATAAAGTAGCATCAAATGATGTTTAAAGCTGCATTTGCCGTGATGGTTGTAACTATCATTATCACACATAAATTAGATACCCACCTCAATATGACTAAGTTATGTACAGTATGTGGTTACAATTAACTTATATAATTAACAAGTATAATTAACCATTAGATGCAGCATATCTGTGTCCCTCAAATTTACTGCAAGGCTTTATTATTTCATTTTGCACTCTTTTTCCCCGCTAATTTCATCGTTCCACGATGCGAATTTGGATAAAGTAACAGACCAAGGGGGTGTGGGGGTGAGGGGGGGGGGAGAACTGAATCTTTAGTGTAATTCCAAATTGGTTCCAATCAATCAACCATATCTTGAGAGTTAGGGACAGGGTTATGGGATTTTCAACTATAAGGGTTTTATTTTTCTTTTTTTTTTTCTTTTTTTTACAATATGCAACATTATATATTTAAAGATAGGTGGCCATATGTCCCCAGAAATGTCCCCAGAAAATACGTATGCCTACTGTCCTGGGGAAATGGGAATATCCCCAAATTTGTTGAAAGAACCTTGAAGAATTTCAAGTTGACTTGTTCCGCCTTCTGTTAGTGGAAACAGCTTGAACAATTAAGCTGTGATTGTTTAAATACATGTACAAATTCAAAAACAACCTTCATCCTTCAATACTTTCAATAGCCTGTGATTCACAAGGATGACATCTTGTTGAACTTTGTGATAAACAATGGCTTCAAGTATTGTTCAAATTGAACTTTTAACAATCTGCTTGTAGCGAGCCCAACAACAATGAAAAAGGGTCTCTTCCGATGGCGGAAATGTGACTTACTATACGGAAAACAAAAATATTGCAAAAACAATATATAAACTAAAACAGTAGTGGAAAAGAAATGGTCGACTGTCCTGGGGAATATCCCCAAATTTGTCGAAAAACCCTGAAAATTCTTTCAATTTTATTATTCCTCCTTCTATACGTAAAAACAGCTTGAAGAATTAAGCTGTGATTTTTTACATCTACAACTTCAAAAGCAACCCTCAACATTCAATACTTTCATAGCATGTGATTCACAAGGAGAACATCTTTTTGCACTAGGTGATAAATAATAAGGCTTCCAGTTGGCTTCAAAGATTTTGGGCATTGGATTTTTATCTTGCACAAAATTCTTCTTTTTTTTTTTTCTGTAAGAGGTGTTCTAAACCTGGGACATTTCACACCATCATCTTTGAAAAATTTAGAACCACCAAAACTCTTGAGGGGTCCTCAAAATTCCTCTTTAATTAGCAGCTTAGGTGACTAAAAAGGGAATCAACATCACATGCCCAGATTTCCTGGGGAAAAAATTTGTACATCTTGATTTAAAGGGAAGAAAGTGTTCAGTGATTGGACTAATATATTAACTATGAAGATCACACGTATGATATGCAGTTTGTTTCATTTTCAACCGTAACCTTCTATCAAACAAAAACAAACACAAACTGGATTCAGATTGTCACAGTTTCAAGAAAAATAGCGCATCATCGGTTACGATCTTGTCTGTCCAGGTTCCAACTCTAGACCCTGAAGCGTTCAGGTGTTTAACGATCTCAAGATTGTTCTCAAAGACAACCATTAGTCAATTGTGTACTAAGTCAGTGCTTGTACCACATTACAAGATCCATGAGGCATACATGTATGCCCTTCTTGCAACAATGCTGATCTTGCTACTGTGTGTAAATATCTACAAGGAAGTAAAAGTTGTATGTGTAGTTTTCAATAGTTTGAGTTAAATAGACCCAAGTCGCTACACACACTATACTGTAAGAAAAGGATTTGAAAACAGAGAATAGAAGTAGTCAGTACAGATGCTGCTTATAGTTTTCATACCATTAATTTTCCAAATTCCACCAGCTTCACTTGGTTTTCTCTTGCTATTTTTTTTCTCTGTTAGCTCGACAATTTGAACAAACCCAGTACTATTCAAAATTGATCGCAATAGATAAATCGTTGTGGGGGAGACAGGTAAGCGAGGAGCGAAGTCAATCTAAGACAGTTTAAAGTTGTATTTATTTGCTACAATTTAGGTGCAGCTATCCTTGACTATTAATGAAAAGATATTGGTACTTGAAAATATCATCTGTCACACTCATAGTCAGCCCAAAACTTATTGGTTTGGGTATTTATATACTGTACTTACCCATCTCCATTCTGCATATATGCACTCATATGAACCTAGCTTTAATAATCAGCAGTTAGTTTTACAACGCTTATGTGACCACAAATGTGGTAGAAACCAGCAAGGGCTTATGGATTAAAACTTACACGTCAAGTGGCTTCCAATTCAACATATCAACTCAAATTTGGAATCTTTTCAATTTTTTTTTACAAAGTCATTTCAGATGGGAAAACCGTAGATTGCTCGTGGATGAAAAACCCACCTTACTCCAAACCCCCGATTGCGAAGCCTCATTGCTTTAAATGCCACCACCTTTATCCACTCGGCCACAGCACCGGTATACCAAAGTTGGTAACAACAATACAATAGTTGGTAACATTTTAGCACTGCCCACATATGCTCCAGAGGGTGAAGTTAGAGTATTTATCGACTTTTGTAAGCTAGGTTAGAATTGAGCGCAGATGTATAACAAGCACAGGTATTAGAGGGAGTGAAGAAAATCTGCAAAATGGGGCAGGAAACGATGACATTATCCATAAACTTCAAAGGCTTGCAAATGAAAAATTAAACAATTACCAAACCGTTTTGGACTCCAAAGTTTTTGAATTATACTTATATAATTCAGTTCATAACTTGCCAGTGTGGTAGCTCAGCCAAATTTTGAAAACCGCAATTGATCTTGAAGTTCATTGCCGGCGTACCCAATAATATTGTATGTGCATATTAACATTGGCTCGGTGAAATCTCCGACCCAGTGCATAAGGACAGCTTTAATCAATCATTTCCAACGGAAATTAAAACATTCCATTGTTTTTATTGCCTTGCAAAGTGTGTATTTAGGTGGTCATAATCGGATGAGCTAACATACATGGTTGATCTTACTCGAGAAGGCAAAAGTCTATGTAACATTTTTACTTCCAAACTCTCGATGTCTGGAAAATACATCACCGCTAGACGAACCTTGAAATTTCCGATTGGTGATTTCACTTGCCTATTAAAAGAACTTCCACAGCAGGCCGAACTGCTAAGATACTGTACATGCTAAAACATGACCACAACAGTTTCAAATGATACAAAATCACTCTTCTGTTGTCACTTACATTAGTAGTAACATTTATGTGCATGACATTCACAGCTTTAAGCTTGGAGTGACATTGCTGTTTATTATCATATAAATGATACAGTAGGTTGAACCAGTGAGAAATCGCCGAATCAAATGTCGTGTTTGTGATTACGCACAATTTGTAGACTGGATTATTGAGAAATTTTTCACCTCAATAGTATAGAGTCGAACACACACGTAATTAAACAGACGGATGCGGTTAATTTTTGTCATCATCGAGCTCATATGCATCTTTCCGCTTTACGGTACTTTATCAACCCCCTCAATAAACTAATGGCAGAGCAAATAGAAAGAAATTTGAAAAAATTGCTTTTAAGAAATTTTTTAAACAAAAATTTTATCCAAACCTTCCATCGTTATTAAAATCATTTCAGCTGTGAGAATGAAACAGTGAACGAAGACTAACAGGATCATAGTGATGTGGAACGGAGAAGAATTAACGACTGCTTGCACTTTCTGTTGGAAACTGAAAGAAAAAAGAAGAATATGCAAAACATCAATAGAAATGTTAACACTGGGTCCCATAGCAACACAACACAAAGGAAAACAAAAAAACATGTAAACGGTGAAGGTTTGCAGTCTTTCTTTCAAAGTCAAGTTATTTTCACATCACTTGATAACACTTGCCATATATAGCTCTAGTAACAAACACTGTTACCTCAAACATCACCCAAGAAAAAGGAAATCAATAAATGGAAAGTGACTGGAAATCCCCCAAACTTGCTGGTTACACTAAGATATAACAGGGGAGCGCAGAGAAGAAAGGAAAACAAATATATCTACAGGTATGCTTGATAACGCGTATCAAAGAGAATATGTATACAAGTGAGAATGCATGTTAAAGAAAATATATGAAAGTGAGAATAACGAACTATGGCGTGTAGTGTATGAAGGTTAAAAAAAGGGCGGGAAAAATAGCGTAAGCAGTTCGCGGAACTGCTACCCGTACAGAGGACTATATGAATTTTAACGGGGCCTTAACCGTTTCCCAAAACAGTCCCCAAATCCCTCACTATGCAGGATACTTGTAAGGCTGCACATGACTGGTAAATCTACTTCAGTATCCAATGGATGGAAAAAACTAAAATCCTTGGTCAGCGTTCCGAACGAATTGCGTAGAAAAAATCCCAACGAAAATCGTACGATGTTGGCACTTTGGATGGTGGAATGAGAAGGGATGGGCATTGACCGGAGGGGCTGGTCATAGAGGGCGCACTGTGTTAAAAAGTTACCAGTTTATTGTAGGCACGGTAGAATGAGAGTGCTAAGGTTGTGTGGGACAGGTAAGCAAGGAGTGAAGTAAATTATGAATAAATAAAAAACTTAAAGGACATTTTATTTTGTTATTTTTTTTGGGGGGGGTGGGGGGTAGATTGTTATTCCAACCAGCATAATCCTTACTAATCCTAACGTCACTGATTTAAATTCATTGCTAGCCAAATTTGCCAAAACGTTTGTTGTCATTTCACACAGACATTATGTGGAAAGGAAAATGAATAATATTAGCTAATTGCTACTACCGTAGGTTTGAATATTTATAAGCAATGAGCTTACCTGTCTCCTTACAACTGTGATACTTTCAGACATTTTGACCGGGGTATTAGAATGAGGAGGGTTTCTGACCGGATGCGACCAGTCATCTTAGGGTGTCAAATGCTAAAATGGTTACCATGTCACTATTACACAGGTAGAGGGACAGTGCTAACATTGTGGGGAGACAGGTAAGGAAGGCAGCCAAGCAAATCATACTTTAATAGTTTAGTTGGAAGGATGCTCGATATCTTTTTTCGAACCCAATCTGAACATTACCAAATTTAACTCAAAACCTCACAAGGTACAATGTTGTTTAACATTAACAATGTGTAACGTAACCACAGTTATCACAACAATGTCTCGCTGTGTTTGTTTTCTAAAAAGGGAGCTCACTCAACACACTTGGTATTTGTTGTCTGAGTTATACTGAGTGCATTTAATAAGTTGGTTCCCAACATTAAATCAATACTGAGACAATGGACCCATCAAAGGTAAACACAAAATTTGGTTTCTGTTCCCATAATACATTATAATACGATATTTTGGACAACCAACTCCAATGGTTTCCCACAGACACCAAGTTGTAGCAACTTAAAGGTTGATGGAGCAACTTAAATTTTTCACTTTAACTATTGGAGAAAAGGTTTCATGTAGCACCTTTTGTAACGTGTGATCTCATTTGGGTATATAATCGATACATGGGAATTACCTCTTGTTTTAAAGTCATTGCCATCAACTCAAGTCAAGGGTTAGGGTTAGAGAATAAGTCCGATGCTCGTTCGCTTTTCGTGCCAGAGATGTAGCCAAGCAGAGCTGGGAAATGTCGAGATCAGGATCAATATGACCTTTAAAACAGCACATGACGATTTCCCTATCCCAGGAACATTCCCCCATTAAAGTGAAATTGTGAGAACCTATAATATGTTGTCAAGGAATCACAACAAAAATCATTCAAACCTCAAATTTGGTAAATGTGCAAAGTATACAATATATGTAATGCTGACCAGTGAAATTCAGCAAAAGGCCTGAGATGCCCCAAATTTCAGGTTGGGTTTTTTTTGGTTCCAGAAGAAGAAACCTAGATGTTCCCACCCTAGGGACTCCAGTCACTGTATCATTGTTTTAGACATCATTTCTACAGTTCTAAGACTATGAAGGGATTTGCAGATTTGTGGACAATTCTTTGACAACGAGCCCTAAGCCTGTTCTGTCTGTCATAAACCAATGTTGCAAAACTGGTAAGAATTTTCTTCCCACTCCTGCTCCTATTTGCAAACTTCTTGATTCCCTTTTGTAAATTACTAGAGCCCTTTTGCAAACTGAGCTTATCAGGGGCTAATATACCAATCTCTACATGCACAGTACATTTACAAGTACTTAACTAATTAGCAGCAAATCTCCCAGATAATGTCTTCCCTCCCACAATCTTATCTCACAAAAACATGACACGATGCACTTGTCAAGATACCGTTGTACACAATCACGACCTTCGACCTTCGGCACTGTTTCTAGCTGACGCAACTACACCCTGTGCTTTACCTCAATGTACCGTAACTCTTTTGTGATAGTTTTCATGTAATTAAACATGATTGTATGGGACCCACCTCTAAATATACTGTACTGCCACAACATAGGCTATAAATGATAATAATGTATTAAGGAATAATCACTCTACTTGAAGTAGACTTGAAAACTGGTTAAATACAGAACTGTGTGTCCAGTTAGAAATATGTCCTAGATCACTTATAAGATAGAGGAGAGAGAAATGTATAAAACTGCACATTAACTTTAATTGTCTGTGATAGTATGTATATAATGGTACACTTAATATTGTGATTGTACGCAACCTGTCGTACAGCCACGAAATATGTCATGATGTTCAGAAATATCACATAAGTGCAACTGATTATTAGTACTGCACAATGTCCTGTTTAGAACTATGATAAGACAGATGAGAGAGAAATGTATAAAACTGCACATTAACTTTAATTGTCTGTGATAGAAAATGAAATGTACACTTAATAGTACTGTGATTGTAAAAACAAGTGATGTTGGCACTTTGGGTGGTAGAATGAGAAGTAAGGACATTGACCAGAGGAGTCAATCAGAGAGGGCTCACAGTGTTAGAAGGTTACCAGTTCATTCAAGGCATGGTAAAACAAGAGTGCTAAGTTTGTGGGGAGACAGGTAACCGAGGAGCGAAGTAAATCTGTCATACCACCACAAAATAAGTCATGACGTACAGAAATATCACATAAGTTCAATTGATTATTAGTACTGTGTCCTGTTTAGAACTATGATAAGGCGGGTGAGAGATGAATGAAATAAGTTGCACATTAACTTCAATTGTCTTTGATAGTAATGTGTACTTAATAACGTGATTGTACGCGACCTTTCATACCGCCACAAAATGTGTAATGATGTACATAATTATCACCTAAGTGGACTTGGGAACTCCTGATATACTGAAGTATCTAATACGTCAAGACTGGATGAGATCCATTATGAGTAAATCATATACTAGAATATATACTGTTTACTTTAATGTTTGATTCATCTCAAACAGTACTAACTTTGAGTGTACATGTATACATTGACTGTAGCACAGTAGCAGTCAACATACAGTGTAGTACAGACTTGAACTGCACTGTTACAAAAAATACTGGTATGATAATTAACATCATTTATCATACACTTGTACAAAACAGTCAATATTTTCATAACTGCTTCAGTTTCATTGCTCGCATACCCACGTATGTGTTGTAAGCAGTTTTGAAGTTTTGAAGATTTTAGCCTGTAATTTCATTAAACTTAGCACCAGTTGGTTCTGGTGCACACTGCACACTCTCAAAATATTCAATCTTGCTTCAGAGTAGATAAAAATCATAAAATGATTTTGCATTCAAAGTAGTGTAAGTTTTTGAAAGCGTCTGACCCCACTTCCTTTTGCCTTCTTGGATCAATTTCAACCATTGGTACATGTAACATCTTGACCCAGCCCATATAATTCCTTGTAATAATAATCAGCAGGTATTTTTACGACACTTAAGCGACCACAAATGTGGGAGAAACCCGCAAGGAAGTCAGAATTCAGATGGGAAAACCGTAGATTGCTATTGGATGAAAAACCCACCTTACTATGACCTGGTCGGGAATCGAACATCCCAAATCGCTAAGCCTCTCTGCTTCAAATGCCACCGCAAATACTTTATTAATATTAACCAATCACTAGCTGGTAATGTGTCATTGTGTCATTCCAAACTTTACTTACTTCAACAGACAGAATGTTGACAGCCTTAATTCATAAATCATTCACATATCATTCTGAAAATTCCAATCAAGGCTTTTTTTTATTCATTTTTTGTTAATGCATAAAAATTACGAGTGTAAAGACCTCAATTACATATCATTATAGAATTTTCCTCCAACTGATGGTTTTAATGGAATCATGAAATTCCAACATTCTAACATTGCAGTGACCTTCTGACTGTAGGTTGGTTTAATGTGTCCTATGGGATATCAACTCTTAACTCTGTATACACTCTAGGCTAGGTTTGAGTTCATGATCGGTTACCGTTTTTTATGACAAAAGTTTGCGTTAGGTGACTATAACTACTGTGCCAAGTACATATGATTATGGAGCTATCCTGTTACATGGTACATTTACAGATACAATTTAAACAAGTCACTACCAATCACCATACTATCATAGCAACGCCCACTTTATACCAGAGTTAACCAGTTTACACCAGAGTTTTAAAGAGTCCATACTCCGACTGGTATTCTAAATTTCTAGCATTAGCTAATACATCTTTGCTTGTACTCACCCTAATGGATTTAGACTCATAGCAAGTTTAAAATCTACTATCTAGATATTTTCCCCCCAAAAAAGGGTGTTTTGTACTTCCACATAGAGCCTTGCATTTACTCATAATGATACCAAGGGATCATTTGAGGGATATTTACTCATACTCATTACAAGGGGATATTTACTCATACTCATAACAAGGTGATATTTACTCATACTTGCTACAAGGTGATAATTACTCATACTCATTACAAGGTGATATTTACTCATACTCATTACAAGGGGATATTTTCTCATACTCATTACAAGGGGATATTTACTCATACTCATTACAAGGGGATATTTACTCATACTCATTACAAGGTGATAATTACTCATACTCGTTACAAGGGGATATTTACTCATACTCATTACAAGGGGATATTTACTCATACTCATTACAAGGGGATATTTACTCATGCTCATTACAAGGGGATAATTACTCATACTCATTACAAGGGGATATTTACTCATACAGTACTCATTACAAGGGGATATTTACTCATACTCATTACAAGGGGATATTTACTCATACTCATTACAAGGGGATATTTACTCATGCTCATTACAAGGGGATAATTACTCATACTCGTTACAAGGTGATATTTACTCATACTCACTACAAGGGGATATTTGCTCATACTCATTACAAGGGGATATTTACTCATACTCATTACAAGGGGATATTTACTCATACTCTGTACTTGAGGGGATATTTACTGATACTCATTACAAAGGAATATGTACGCATACTCATTACAAGGGGATATTTACTCTCTTATGAACATATTGTACTTTTGTAAACTACTTCTCCTCTTCAATTTTTCTGACTCCCCCTTCTTTGCCCTCGTCTCCCATCTCTCTATCTCTCTTGCCTCTTACCTCAACTTTACCCGTACCTTTACCCATTCCATCCTTTCCCACGTACACATCTGTGGACATACAATGTATATCAATTTCAATCTGACAGTTGTGCATCTATAATGCATTTTGTAACAAGATCAGCAACTTAGTCTCTCCTCTTTTAAGATGTATAGATAGCATATCATGTGACCATTCTAGCTATTTGTATCTTTTAATACTATCAAGTTTTGTTTACATGTCAGTAATATAGAAAAGGTCACTCCGCAGATGATAGCTTTACTTTGAACTGACTATCTGATCCTCAGCAAACAACCTTCATAGCCATCGCTATGGTAATGCTCATCTATTCGCCTGACTTTCTGTGTCACACTGTGTGTTTATCGGTTTGTTTTTGCTAACCAGAAGATTGATTTTGTTTAGTAAATCTAGTAATTACTGATATAATTGATTTTACTACCTACCAGCAATGTGGTCACTATAGCTACTGTTTAAAGCTATGTTGGATGAATGCCATACCAGGATACACACTGTAGGTCTAATGATCATCTGCATGATGAATGCTATATCACTGTAGTTTACTGCTATATAACACATGTGGGATGATGCTATAGTCACTGTAGTTTGCTGCTACAACACCTGTAGGATGAATGCTATAGTCACTGTAGTTTATTGCTATATATAACACCTGCAGGATGAATGCTATAGTCACTGTAGTTTACTGCTATATAACACCTGTAGGATGAATGCTATAGTCACTGTAGTTTACTGCTATGTATAACACATGTAGGATGAATGCTATAGGCACTGTAGTTTACTGCTATATAACACCTGTAGGATGAATGCTATAGGCACTGTAGTTTACTGCTATGTATAACACATGTAGGATGAATGCTATAGGCACTGTAGTTTACTGCTATATAACACCTGTAGGATGAATGCTATAGGCACTGTAGTTTACTGCTATGTATAACACATGTAGCATGAATGCTATAGGCACTGTAGTTTACTGCTATGTACTGTATAACACCTGTAGGATGAATGCTATAGTCACTGTAGTTTACTGCTATATAACACCTGTAGGATGAATGCTATAGTCACTGTAGTTTACTGCTATATATAACACCTATAGGATGAATGCTACAGTATAGTCACTGTAGTTTACTGCTATGTATAACACCTGTAAGATGAATGCTATAGTCACTGTAGTTTACTGCTATATAACACATGTAGGATGATGCTATAGTCACTGTAGTTTGCGGCTATAACACCTGTAGGATAAATGCTATAGTCACTGTAGTTTACTGCTATATAACACATGTAGGATGAATGTTATAGTCACTGTAGTTTACTGCTATATATAACACCTGTAGGATGAATGTTATAGTGTATAGTCACTGCAGTTTACTTCTATATATAACACCTGCAGGATGAATGCTATAGTCACTGCAGTTTACTGCTATATATAACACCTGTAGGATGAATGCTATAGTTACTGTAGTTTACTGCTATATATAACACCTGCAGGATGAATTCTATAGTCACTGTAGTTTACTGCTATATATAACACCTGTAGGATGAATGTTATAGTCACTGTAGTTTACTGATATATATAACACCTGTAGGATGAATGCTATATCACTGTAGTTTACTGCTATATATAACACCTGTAGGATGAATGCTATATCACTGTAGTTTACTGCTATATATAACACCTGCAGGATGAATGCTAAATTAATTTACTTTCTTTGTAAAGCGCTTTGAGCAGTAACTTTTGTTTACTGATTTGGCGCTATATAAGTCTCATTTATTATTATTATAGTCATTGTAGTTCAGCTATAATCACGTGCAGGATGACAAATATAGTCACTGCAACTACTGTTATTGACCTGCAGGATGAATGCTATCACCATTGCAATTTAATGCTATCAATCCTGCAAGATAAATGTTATAGTCACTGCAATAATCACATGAAGGATGATGTTTTAGTTATTACCATTACTGTTATTGACCTGTAGGATGAATGCAACATTCACTGCAGCTATTAATGTATACTGCTATATTAAGACAATGTGACTTTCTATACACATACCATATGTGCATCAGTAAAGAGTATATATATATATATATATATATATATAAACTCAACTGTAAACAATTAATTCATTACTAAATTATGTACAGCCAACACAACAATGTTGCACTTACTGTAGTATTCGTCATGTCTGCGTTCACTAAGCAGACATTCTAAATATATTTTCGTATCAAGTGTTCATTTCCTCATACTTTGGGAAAATCTCATAGTACGCATGAGATTGTAGTAGAGTTACTAAACCTACTAATAAAGAAAACCATGACTAAGGCTGAGAAAACAGTTATGTGGGTACACAGTGATAACTTAATTGTTAAACTTTTGTGTTGCAGTTTTGAATCTCTGAATTTTGTCTCATCGAGTACGAAGGCGCCAGTGTACAAAATTGCTAAATGTACAGGTCTAGATATATTTGCATATCAATTTAACCACTTAGCATGGCATTTTGTGATGCAAATCATGCAATACCAATACTTTATTCCCTGGTAACAGTGTGAGTCTATTTATAACTGTTTACCGTTTTTGTACTGCATAATATTGTATATGTATTTTGTATTGAGGGCTCCTCTGGAAAGCAGTGCTTCTGCACTGAGCAGGACTACCCTCATTAAAGTTGACAATAATAAAAATTCAAAAATATATGACTGAATGCATAGATCTACATTTAACTAGACTAGAAAGTGCATCTGTTTGCTTTGAAAAATCTTGGATGCTATATATTTCTATAACTGCAGTAGGTTTCATAGCTAGACCCTCTCATTTAAATTAACTTGAAGACACTTTAATAGTGACCTAGTTTTAACACAATATATATCGATTGGCTTTTGTTATGCTGTTCATGGTCCATTCACTGAAATGTATTCAAGCACAGATCTGGGACGATAAGAGTCAAATTAATCAGTATTTAATATTCAATACAGTTATATACACATTCAGAGAAATTGATCTTATTGTAGGGGTCGTTGATAACCAGTGCAATCACTTGCGATATTGTTTTGAGTCATAATTGAGTAGTTAAGATTTGATCCAGACAGCAATATAAAAAATAATAAAAAAGTCTTCTTATTTTTTAGATATATTAAAAATGATATTTTCTAATATATTTTTATGTATTTCCTGCTCATTCGTAACAGTATGGTGAAAATGATCTTAGGTGTCGTTGATAACTAGTGCAATCGCTTGCAATCTTGTTTTGAAAAATCATTTATTAGTTAAAATTTGATCAAGACACCATTCAAATTAAGACAAAGCTGCATCAAACTGAGACACATTAGAAACACACATTAATAATGTAGATAAACATTACATTGTGGAAACTATGCAAAATCGAAAGCCAATTTGTTTAATCAATGAGTCAAATTGTTTGGCCATTCCAGCACAAACCATGAGTCTGTTCAAACAGTAAGTGGTAAATATGCGTGAGAGCAGAGCAGTGATGCAACAGTACTTACGAAACTAAAGCCATGAAACAGCAGAAATTAACAGTGTAAACATGTTTGTGAATAGATGCGAGCATTTGCATTAGGCAATTAATATACAGTACATATGGTAGTTGCTATTAACAAGCGCAGCCAATACTATACAGTATCGCAAATAGCATGAAAACGTTCCAATCATGTAGTTTAGGTATCTAGATAGGACAGTGTATAGGTTGACTGGGAGACAGGTAAAGGGGAGGAGCGAAGTAAATATATCTATTAACAAACACAAAGGTGTGTAGCAGCTGCATACTCGCAACGTGAGTAGTATCAAACAGTTTTACTATAAGTTAAATTCTTAAACCCAACAAATGCTACGATGCAATATATGTCAATGCTAAAATGATAGTAACTGTTCTTGATTAGGAACGACGGAACGTATTACGTGGAGCTTCCGAATGGTAGAATTGGAAGGAGTGGGGTGATGACCTCTAAGAGTGTACTTGGGGGGGGGGGGGGGGAGCACAGTGCAAGAATGTTACCAGTTTGTAGGCTAGGTAGTGCATAGGAGACAGGTAATAGAAGAATGGAGTAAGTTTTACAACATTTGGTGTTTAATCAAGGAATTTAAATAATGGACACATTATCACAATGGTTTAATAAAATTATCACATACATATTTTTTTTTTGGTGGGGGGGGGGAAGGGAGGTGGTGGATTTGCTGTTTTTCTTCCTTCAGGATATAGCCAATGCTTTTATTCAAAGCTATTTATCTGAAAAAGTGTATAAAGTTTATTTAGTTTTACAGGTCAAAGTGTTTGATCCTGACAGAGTGAGCCTTTCAACAATGTGACAGGACGACCAAAACAATTGTGCATTTGTCTCTGCTTTGACACCTACCCACTGATTAATATTCACGACATTGCAACTTAGCATACATCTCTTTAATATAAGCTTGGTATCAACGAGTGCCAACAATTTGACAGGTTATTTCTAATGGAAAAGCTGTGCAGTTATGTTAATAGCTCACTCTGCTCTGACAGCTATCGGTTAGAAATGAACACCTGAGTGTATAATTTACTAAGTAAGTGTTTGCATAGTAACTTTGATGATTACGAATTTTGTTTTATCATTTTCTATTATCTACATGTATGCAATAGGGAAACTATACTGCATCATGTTCAATGTGTGTCGTTATATCTTATTCACGTAATCACAAACGTCTATACGTAATGTACAGTACAGGCTGTATCTACACATACACATAGTGTATAAGCTCTTATCACAGAATGTGTCGGAATAAATTGAGTCTTAACATCGACATACACAGGGCTTGCCCTGACATATATCATTACAAGAATGCATCACACCAAGATCCAAGGCCTGAGTTAACCAATAACAGCACGGTCCAAGAATTATCTGCCATAATTCATCATCAAGGCCCTTTTACTGCAAAATAAGCCTGTGTTACATTTATGAATATTAAGTACAGTATGTAGTAGGTCAAAACAAACGTTTACCAGTACATTTAGCATGCATCTCAGTATTTTATAAATACTTTGAAAATGAAACCGGTTGGTCTATTTGTAATGTCCCAGGGCAAGGACCATGATTTGTACTTTGTAAATTTTCCTCAATCTTTATGTAGGGGCCAATATTTTAGGGCAAAAGCAGCTCACAAGTATTGTGTGTTTGTTTGCTACGTATGTTTAGAAATTATGAACGAGACAGTCAGGAAAAGTATCAATAAGTCCAAGTTTATTTTCCAATGCAGAAGGTGGCTTTAAATTGGTAGAAATGTCATTATTGTAGGGTACTTTTATCAGGAGCAATCTATGTTAAAGTAACCAAGTCCGTTTATTGAAAACACTAAGTTACTACTGTTGTAACATTGACAAACTGCAGGCCAATGGCATCCATTGTCCAACAGTCAACATTTTGTTTTAAAACCTATAATTTTAAGCTTTCCAGAGGTCAGCCAACCACTCATGATGGTTCAAAATGTTTTTTAAATCACCTTCTTTGTGGCTGGTTGGCATTAAAGGTACTTATAATATCACAAGAGTGCTCATCTAAGTGGCAGTACTCACGATGCAGAAGTCACACAAAACTGGCCTTTATTGATTGCGAAGCTTTGCACGAAATCACAGTCACAGTTTGGTCAAATTGCAGGTAACACTAGTCTGCATAGAAGTAACAGTTATTAAAGGCAACCACAGTACAGTAGTTTATGATCTATCAATCTTGTCTTGGTAAATTGACTTTGAAAGTAAAACAAAAAATGCTAAGTTAGAAGTTCAGAACTATAACATGCAAAAACAGATAAAGCTTACATGTGATAGTTTTAAAGGCAAAAATTGATGGAATAACTAGACAATTGTCTTAGATAAGGGATGGCCATGGAGGAACGACGCAAACATGCATGAATGGATGGAGCTTGTATGGAACACAATGGCACTGGAGTATAAGGGTATAACCAGGAATTGAGGTGTAGGGTGGATGCTGGGGGAGGGAGGGGGGAACAATATTCTAGGGAACTGAATCAGTTCTAGACTGATAAAAGAGGAAAGTGTCTAACTCTGCTACCTTCTGGTGATAAACAACGCTCACAGTGGCATTCGCTTTTCTCATCTTACTGTCGTAATATTGAGAATTATCTACAGTCTATTAGGGAAAAAAAAAACTTGCCAGTTTGATGAGAGTTTCCATGGAAAATAAGTAGTTGCATGTTCAAGACATAAAATATAACAATTTAAGAAAATATCTCAAGTTTTTCTAATGCTTTCATCGCAACCTTTGTCTTGTTAGTTACAACGAGATCAAGTATCTGTCATGCAAAAGCTTTTATGTCCAATCGAAAACCATATTTTAAGCTTCTCCCAAAAGTTTGGAATTGGCATTTCAGAAGGATAAGCTGATGACTAATCTATTTATTGTGTTTGAAACAAACAGCATAATTCCAACTGATGTTTGTGGGCAAATCCTGTCTTGGTTCGATAGAAGAAGAAAAAACACAAGAAACAGTTGGTTTTAGGATTAGTTTCGTCTGAGTGCACACAGAGTCAACTGCAAACAATGTTTGGTACTCTATCGGCTTGAACAGTTTAAAGGCAGATCTGCAAATTGTCGATGAAGAACTCGTTCCTATTAACTTTATTTCCTCATTTGTGGCAGGTCATAGGATTATTACCTTGAACTGGAAAATTTACATTTGTTTCTTTTCATTTGCAATATTTTTCTCTTAAATTTCAATAACTTTAAAAGGTTAGAGAGAGACTTGCTGTATCCAGGAAGATGTCAGTGGCTTTTGAAAGGCACAAAAAGTATTCCTATTTTGAAGCAGTGCTTGCAGGATTTCTGATCACAGTTTCATTCGCTAAAATGACAAGAATATAGTAGAAGCAGAAAGGATTAAGCCTGGATTCAAATTACTCACTTAATCCCCAATATTTTTGGGATAGTTAAAGCAGCAACGATACTTACCTGTCTCCAGTCTCAACTATGGCATTTCCTCATCTACATACAGACTACAATCTGGTAACATTTTCGCACTGCGCCCTCAACCCCACATCCTCCCGTAACATGTAATGTATGGAGGAGCCAATCATAGACACAGGTACATGATTTCATCACACAGCTTGTGTCGGAACAAATCTAGCATTAAGATGGACAATGAAAACAGGACTTACCCTGAAATCTGTTACTAGAGTTACTCACATCACAGTAAAACTAAACAATCAATGCAGCCAATAACACACGTATCTCAAAGGAAGATGAAAAACCAAAGCTATCTACTTCATATATTAATACACAGTGTTTAAGTATCATAGATCTACTACATGCAATCATGTAATTTTGTCTAATGGTAGGGCTAGACAGACTGTTTTCAAATATTAACTACTTTCCTATTCAACAACGATGCAGTCTAATACATAATTACAGTCGTTCATATGTTGAAGTCTACTGCTACTTAACTTGAAAGATTGTATTTTAATTTGAGTTTTACAGGATTACAGTCAAATCGGCTGGTGATAACTATTATAGTACTCACTTGAGAAGAGACAATATTTAGTTCTCACTGTCTTTGTGAATGGAATGAAATTAACTGTGTATAGTAAATATAGTGTAATATCTTAAAAATTGAAATTAATTATGAATAGTAAATGTAGTGTAATATGCTTACAATTGAAATTAATTGTGTACAGTAATAATAGTGTTATATGCTTACAATTGAAATTATTTGTGTACAGCAAATATATAGTGTAGTATCATAATATGCTTACAATTGAAATTAACTGTGTATAGTAAATATATGTGTAATATACATGTATACAACTGAATTAGCTGTGTAGTATAATGCAGTGTAGTATGCTTACAACTGAATTAGCTGTGTAGTATAATGCAGTGTAGTATGCTTACAACTGAATTAGCTGTGTACAGTAAATATATACAGTGTAATATATGCGAAAAACTGAATTAGCTGTGACATATAGAGTAAATACAGTTTAATACGCACACAATTGCATAAGTAATTTCAGCCCCACAACAGACTTGTAAGCATCTACTATATATAGCACTGACGACACATAGTAGATATAGACAACTGAACAAAGAAAGTCAATTAAACTGTCAAATTTGTCAATATTTCAATATACCCGCTTTTGAGACTTTCTAACAGATCGTTTGAAAGGATCATCTACAGTTCAACCAGGGCTACGAACCAGCTCACAGGCAATAAAAGAATCATCTACCACATAATGGGTCTAAAAGAAAAGTCTCTGACGAGCAACACTTTGTTTTGAACAAAGTATTGATGCGATTGGTCCAATGAACACGGAATATAAATGCAATTAAAGTTGAAATAGCATGACTCCTACGTCCAATAAAACTGCAATATAGAGCTATTTATACCATGTACACAGTACAAGAACTGTCTCTCTCAACAGTAATGTACCTGTATATATATTGTCTATGTAAATGAGCATTGTCTGACAATATTTACAGTGTAACTATTAGAGAAATATATACAAAATTTATATATAGCCTAGGTGCATGTAATAGTAATATGCACACACAACGTTATAAAACTGATCAAGATTATGAGTTTATACAGTGTACTAGATACATGTACATGTAATTTCAAAGAGCTTCATACTTTCAAGGTATGCTGTATCGACCCCAATTATGCTAGATAATCAAATATGGTCACCTTTGGTGAAATTTCTTGAACTGTTTTCATTACAACCTTCGAGGAAATTTTCCTCACTGGGACATTCAGTCATCTTGTGTGTTCCTTAAAAATGTCTGAGAACAATTTGAAGAGTAAAGACCTCCAGGAGGGTACGTTTTGAAAACTTCTAGCAATTATAGCCTACTATATTTTGGGACCTATAACTGACTACCTTTAACACACAATAAACTGCACTTAAATTCCCCCCCCCCCCAAAACTTGCATTTAACATTGTAAATTTAACTTCACATGCACTGACATCCATGGACAATCCGAAATGGTACCTCAAAATCAGACATCTCTTCATCAAATTTTCAGCTTAAGTTGCTTTCTGGAAAACAAATGCTAGAGCATTGCCGGACAATACAGATCTATTAGAGAAATATACTGTGTACACTTAGAAATGATATGATATAAAAGCACCAATGCTGTACAATTAATCTTCCCAGGAATTGATAGGAAAATGAGATTTCACTAAACATTTCAATATACTACTGTATTTTTTTTAGCCTATATTTTGTGTACATAATCCAAAGCATGTGCTTTATCAGTACAATATATATCACAGAACCAATTAAGTCAAAAACAGATGGTCCACTTGCTACCAAAGTAAACAACAAAGGAATTTAGATTTATCTCTCATACACAAAACTGCTGCCAATAATTTCTATGTTACAAAGCTGGTATAAACCTGGACAAATAGTAGACCTACTGTGTGTCTGTGCCAATGTTCAGAATCAACTCTGGAGTAATTGAATTCCCTTTTGATATTTCACACACTGTTTGATGTGCACTAAGGAGCATGCACGCACAAGCATGCATTTGCTTGTTAAAGTGGTATTTGCATGAACCATCGTTAGATTGGAAAAGCAGGCAGATTAATAAAAAATTGAAAAAACCATGATAAACATTTTTGTATTCTTTAAATTTCACATGGTTGATGGTCTGTGTAAGGTTTAAAAAATTTGATGATCATGCTGTATGTATAAATGTCATGTATAAAACTTCAAAAATATGTTTAAAGTATAAATTTAATATACTGTATGCAGCATTGACTTTCACTTGTTCATGAATACATGATAAAGAGATTATGTATATAGGTACATTAAACCAAACCAAGTGATTTCTTTTTAAGTGCACTAAATTTACAAGAAAAAAACCCTTATTTGACAAAGTACAGTAACTGACAACTAGCATATAAGTGTATTGCCCCCCAATGCCCCCTAATATGTTCCCTAAACTGTTTACAAATTTACTGAAATATCCATGTATTCATAATACTCATAATACTACAAGATTTGAAACAGCATAGCGTATTATTGCATCCTGAAAGTTTGTAATAAATAACGGATATCCGGGGTTGGCTTGTTGGTTTTTATCCTCACATTTTGGTCAATTCAATCCTAAAGTTGGTCTCAACATTGATTCCTTATAGAGATTACAGTACAAAGTATTTTACCACCAAAGTGGACTGAGTCATTACGTGAAATGAATGAATGAATACTGTGCCTTGCTGTCCAATTCCTGACCGGTATTGCATAACAGACATCCATAAATTAAAAATTAATAAAAGATCACATTCATTTCTCTCTATATATCTCTCTGTGTACCTTTTAGATAAACTGATTAACCCTCCCTCATAGAGACGAAATTACTCTCACGGCCTTGTAAAATTATAAAAGTCAGAAGACAGTACAAATTGATAGCACTGTCATGACCAAGTTATTTTGCACGACTCCACAAACACAACAGGATTACAGCAGGGGTAAAAGGGCCCTGACACCAAAACAAAAGAGGACACAATGAGAGCAGATGATCAACTTAAAAGGCTAAATGATGGCACGCCTGAATAAATGTTTGCTATCTGGTAACCAGGTACAGTATTGTCCAAGTTATAGGAGTGACAGTTGGGCATAAAGGAAGAGAATCAATAGCTTTTAGCATCCCAAAGAGCAAAGGGATCATGTTTGGCACAGCTATTTGTTTGCCTATTGTTCATATGTACTCAAGAGCTTTAAGCCTAGTCTATACTGTGTACAGTACAGTATGTATAGTACAGTAAATCAAACGACCATCAACTATTATATGGCTGAGATCTCAATAGGACCAAGTGTGTGAAAACAAGAGATTAAGTATGCATCCATGACTTATAGATTAAGTTCGCAGTCGGTGTTACAATTCTGTAACTGTTTGGTGTTCCTGTGACACCACCATTCTTGGCAATTCAAGTCGGCGGCTAAGAGGCTCGTTTCAGTCGAACTTGAGTCGTATCAGTTTTATGACTTGGGGACTTGAATCGGACTTGACTCGACTGACTTTGAGACTTGAATTGGACTTGACTCGACTGACATTGAGACTTGACACGAGGAACTGAATCACAACACTGCGTTACACTATGTTTTAGGAACGACTACGTTGACTATATATAAAGTAACAGCTAGAGTAAAAGCAACAAGTGTCGTCCAGCCAAAAAGATGTATAGGTTAGCATAGAATTAATATAAACATTGCCAAAATGATGTATAGGTTAGCTAGAAGTAATATAAACATTGCTAAATGATGTACACTACTAGCTCTTTATATAAATTTAAGCTCTCACAGCTAGTTGGCTCTGTGCATTACACAGACAACATGTGCTGTACATTAATCTCAAAATTTATCTGTCAAAGACTAATTGACATACAGAAAGCGTACGTGGTCGACAAGTTTGTCAGATTAAACACATTAATATATTATTAAATGGTGACCTGATCGTGAAAAAAAAATATAAAAACAAAAGGTATGACACTGTTTACCAATAGTTCGATAACTCACAATGGCATTATCGACCATCCTCGACATGATTAATTAAACTGCTGCAAAAAATAAGTGCATTGAAAACTAAAATGCATGGTGCTGCTTTAATACCACACACTCTTTCCGTATGTAGTAAAAGTCAGTCAATTGGGCTAAAATGACGGTGTGTTGTGCGCTATACACACAAACACTGTGGGTACGGTTAACGCAAATTGTAGTGCCAACTTAATTAATGCAAATAAAAATTATCCAGCTACTGACATTGGAAAAGCTCTTCCAACCCCAGTGGGAGTTAAGCTGCTGTAACAGTTAATGAATATTGGAAAAGATAATTTATATGAGACTTAATAATGTCTTATTCCTATTTTTCTTCTCTTTAAAGCTACACAAATAATTTCATCTTCTGTGTAACACATAAGACTAGAATATACTGTTACTTTATGACCATAACAAAGCACTCTCTTATTGTCTTATCACAATCTGCAGGAATTTTGAAAAATATGTTTCACATGTATACGGTAGTCGACACACCTGAATTTTGATGAACGTTCAAGTTCTCCTTGTTCGTGGTCTACACTGTCCAGGACTGGACCCAAACACAAATCCTAAACATTATACTAGAGAGTAATATCGAGATTGCTTGTAATTTTGTAAATCTTAAATCTACAAATAATGCAATTTCTTAGTCCAAGTAAGAGAGGTAACATAGAATATAGTGTTGTTGGAAATAGTCAACTAAATAGGGGAATTAATTGCTTTTACTTCAGATATAATTAATTTATGATCTAAAACTGACTCTGAGTGAATTTTGGCTGACTGATGAACCGGCCCGATGAATTTGGGATGGGTAGAATACAACACGCTTTCTTTGGGCTGGGGCCTGCACACTGCCTGTTGTCCAGGCCAATTTTTGTAATTCCATGGACTCAAAATGCAGTTTTTAAAGATTTTGTTTTCTTCAGTTGCATTGGTTCTAAACTTCTATTTCCATCAATGCAACTTACACTTATTTAGCGATATACTTTCATTGTGTTACATTTTGTACTTTTCATTCGACTGCCAAGTAATGCTGAAGAGGGTCCCCGGGGGGCCGAAAATTCCAATATATGTTTTAAAACATTACTCCTTACTTGTCAATTATGAGTCATATATCTTATTTCTCTGGGTATCTCTAATAATATTATCTTTGGATTAAACATGGATTTTCGTTATATGTGGTACAAAATTAAAACAGAAAAATACAGCTAGAGCATTAGGAACCAATGAGAAAGGTAGCAGACTAAGTTGGACTCTGTACCAACACAGCTCAGCCCAGTAAAGGACCGAGGAACGACATGTGGGGTCAATGTGGTTAATGTTGATGAACACAAAGCAATGAACTAACTACTTGAGGATAAACACATACATATAAAAACAGCAGAATACTTACGACTTATCGGCATCGTCCTCATCACCATCCTTAGACGGAGGAAATTCGCCACCAGGGATTTCATCTTTGAAGCTGCTCAAACTCCTCAGAGGTGAGTCTGTGAAATCTTTTGTACTCCTGAAAACAATGTTCATCAAAAATGGATCATGTTTTACCAAGACAAAACCAATTTAACATTCATGAACTGAAGCACCACCAGAGATAAATTGCAAGAATCACAGAAACTTTTACTATCTCAATTTTTGGCTTACTTTTGTAATAATTTTGTTGACCAGTTATCTCTCTGATAACAGTTTATTTTTTTTGGGGGGGTGGGGGGAGGGGGCAAGTGCTGTGAATGCTGGTATGGTAAAACTGGTTGTCATGAAAAAGCTTTGTAAAATGGAGTTGGGGGGGGGGGGAATTGGAGTCCTGACCAATGTTTAATGCAAAAATATAAAGTTCTTAATAAGGTTACTAATAATACACACATTTAAAGCTACATTTAAAGGACTTTTGAACATCCTCCTCCCAAAAAGTGTTGAAAGTTGGGAAGAGATGAACAAGTCATGTACATAATGGAGTAAAAATGGCAAACCAATATCAATAGCAAAATTTAGAACTCATTAGGTAACCAAGCACTGATGACTGTTTGTGCTGATATCAGGACAGAATAAAAATAAGCGGAAGAAATTGGACCATAATACTGTATTCACCAAGTCACCATAATATTCACCAAGTCACATTTTGGATTTTAAAGGCAGAGAAACTGGGTGAGTTCCCCAATTATCAGATTACAAGGGTGAAATTTTCACTTGACAAAGGCTTTAAGGAGGAGCATACAAACCCATGGATTGTAAATGCTTGTTGTACAGATGACACTTAGGTTCTATGTTCAAAGACTTATGGCTCTAATAAGAGTCCAATGGAAATAAATCCCAGAGATGTTTCAACAACCAAAAACAAATATTAAAAAAAAAAAAATTGTGATGAATTGTGTATGGTCACTATCGTAGCACCTTCAAGCACTGTCACTACAGCCAACGAGGATTTGAGGGAGTGCCACAATCGCTTTCATAGGCAGGCGAAAGGAGATGTATATAACTTGTTGCATTTCTACCTTGTGATCAATTCAAAACAAAGCGGCTAGAATCTGCTGACATCGATACTATATACATGTATGTATAGGTAACCTAACAGGAGAAATTTACAGCTCTACAGGCACGATTCCGTAGGCCTGTCTATTGAGATTTTTGCCCGACAGCTACTTAATAACAGCATGACAATATCAATAATTTGCAAGATATAGACATTATCCCTTGAGTGGAAAGAATTTGTAACTTGTCAAGAATACACATGACACTTATTGAACAAAAAATGCTTATAACATAGAATAGACCTATGTAAATTATTCATTGTTGCTGAAAAAGAGGGGGGAAATTAATGGCAATTTGAAATATCAAAATAAATTGTCTTCATACAAATGTAATTTATTGAGGGTGAAAAGTATATGTTGAATAAGTCTTGAGTGAAGTCTTTAGGCCAAGAATGAATACTGCAGGGGCCAAAGTAAACAATCAATTTAAATTGAAGTCAAAGGCTTGGTCTACTGAACATTATGAGAATGAAGCTCTCTTGACGTGCCTAAGCTAAGTCTACACGTCTATAGACAACTTTGATGTTCGTGTTACTGTTTGTGTTAGGCCTAAGTGAGTAGACCTAGGCCTAAGTGAGTCTCACCTTTTGGAGTCCATAGCTAATGTTTTTATTGCCAATTAGTACTTTCTTATGATTTTGGTGTACAAGTGCACCGGTGAGTATCAACTATTGTCCATTTCTGCCATGTATGTGATAACTACGTCCCAACGAGCCATAAAAAATACATAATTCGTGTATTGTTCCAGTCTTCTTCGTCAAGAATTTCTTCAGTACAAGTGTATGTCTGCTCAATGCAGCCACAGTCGTGAGTAAATTTCGCACAAGTGGCATTTGTTAAAATATTTGCAATCAATGAAGATCGATCCCACTTGCCGACTGTTATATTCAAACAAGAGACGTCAAAAGCCGATTTCCCTCCTACTTGAATAGTGCTAATTTTTATAGCAAGCCTAACCAGCTAGAGGCTAGACAACTATAATCATGGTTCGTAGAGCAGACTTATTTAAGAACGGCGCCCTTACAGTAAACAACAAAACTGAAATACAGAAATTTATGTGAGCTTGAACATGGCAGGAATACGGTAGGCCACGGCAGGCGGTCGTCATAAACACGAAATAACATGTAAATGGGTTTGACACAAAGCAAACAGTTATTTAGCAGATAATAACAACAAAACGGTAGAAAATAGTGTCGTAACGTAAATCCATGACATCACACTGGCGTATTATTCAACGAACTCATGCATGCATGGACCGAGGTGGAACTTGGGAATGGGGTGGGAAGGTACGTGATACGCATATGGGAACATGCATATAGGAACAGGTCCCAACCAGTTTTATATTAAGAAAACAGCAACAACAACTCAAAAGTGCATATTTTAATAAATAAGAAGTATCCCTTTTGAAAAAAAATGCCCTCCCAATTCCCAAGTTCAGATACGGAAAGCACGGATGATGCATTTGGCGGATTCCGTTTTGAGGCAACTCAGTGTTTGTGGTCAGTTTGCCCCTCAAATCAAGGTCAAAATTATGTTCCAATGCCCTTTTAAGCCTTCGATGAATTAAAGTGACAAATGCTGCAATGTGGTTCAACTTGAAAGTGAACAGTAAATTGTTCCATCCGTGGGTACAAGTCAGTCCGGCGCTGCAGTGAACATGCATCCCTTATCCAATTTGCAATCCGGTATCATGCCGATACATGTACATGCACATACACAAACAAAATGGGAAAAAAATATGAAACGATATATAGGCCTTATTCATCGCTAGTTTAATATATATTAAAAATGCGGTGTAGGCCTATTCACAAGCATGGAAAACAATTTAATATGGTAATAATTTTAATGAATCTTCTGAATTTATATGGAGTTTTGATTGCTTCACTATAATTGAATTTGTTGTTGACATTTTTTGTCTCTTAACAGGTAAAAATCACATCCTCGATCTCATTATATATTTTGAAGATTTTTAAGAAATCATAAATACACTTCAGAGACCATGCAGCTATGTGAACATTTCAGATTGGATAACATTTGAAGGATAAATCAACAGACCACCTTCTGTGATCCAGTTCCTGGAATAAGTGGTGGGATTAATTTAAGTTGTAAACAATACTGGTCGCATTCAGTCAATCATGTATCTCGAGTTGGGGACAAGGTTAGGTGGGGTTGGGGGTTGATGAAATAACGAATAGCGTTTGAAAAGTGTTGCTTACGTCTCTGACTGCTTTGTGGCTACGCCCCTATACCATCACCAACCCACACTCTTGCAATATATCTTATAACTGACTGACAGAAGATTTCTTATACTACATTTACCTACACAGGCTTTTGGAAGGTAAGTTTGCCAACAATTGTTTTTTCTCTGTTCGATAGCCGGTTTTTGATAGCTGTTTGGGTGGCGCTCTCCGTAAACTGTTTGACCTTTTCCAATGTGACATTACTATGGCTCTGACTATTTCGATACATTGCGTAATGTGTTGTTTACGTCTTTGAAGTGTGGGAAGTTCATAGAGCAGGATATAAGTTGTAGTCTCTGGGCATGTTCTAAAAGTATAACAACGGCATATTGAGAAAACTGTACTAGGCATACACCCTAACGTTAGGCGCTTTAAAGGACCGACGATGGACGACGATGAAATTACAGCTGAAGTAATAGATCATATTTCGATACCAGTAAGTGCAAGGTTGTTCGTGATTAGCCTATTCCAGAGGAAACGAAAAAGCATCGTTTCGCTCCAGTGTCGATTATTTTGAAAGCCTAGCCTAACCTTAGCCTAGCCCACTCCACAGTGCACAACTAACCTTAAACAATACTTAAGTTAGAATTGACTGGAATGGCCAATGCCAAACAAGGATATTCCTGTCAGGATTTACGTAGTTATACAAATTGGAAAAGTGGATATGCGTCTCATCGGTTCTGTTTCCCACAAAATTGTCATTACTTGATCAAATTGTCTGGCCTTTGGGTTAAACAGTAACGTTAGGCCATGAGGATGACAGTTTTAATGTTACACTTACATTAAGGTGACCATTTTTTCCTGACTGGAATCAGGGACATTTATTGCGTGACTGAAATGGGGGAGGGGTCTAAGGGGAGGGGGTGTCCCCCCTTCCCCATTGGGAAATTTTCAAGTGCCTCAGGTGCTTAGATGTAAAATGGTGATACTTAGAAGCACTTTTTATATGAATTTTTATTTAGCTTTTTCCTAGATGAAATTCATTTACTTAACATGGTTCTTTGAGAGCTTTTGAGTTGCTTGTGTCATAAATTTGTGATCAATTGGTCTTAGTGTACTTCTCTGAAGAGTGTATTTTCATTAATACTTCATTGGTGCTACTGAGCTTTTGCTGAATTCCACACAAGACATACTGAAATGGGTTCTGACTTGCAGCATGGCTTTCACCGTTTCAACCTTCAGCTGAGATTTGCTGAGTTCTATATGTCATTCATGAGAGGAGACACCCTTTCTACTGTTGCATTACTCCTCGGAAATTTGTTTTTACAATTATTTTACTAATAATGTGGGATATTTTCGAAATTCCTGAGACATTTTCGGGACACTTGTTCATCGGGGACAGCACACTGTTATCGGGGACTGTCCCCAAAAATCGGGGACGTCTGGTCACCTTAATTTACATCGAACATGTTTTTTTTTTCATTTCTCTATCATTGTATTCTACTGTACGAAGCTTCTTCCCAGGATTTCATTGCAGTATATATGTACTTACTGTTACTGATAAAAGTCCCAAGTTTTGGCAGATTAGAATCATCACTTGAGCAAAAGCAACATCACTGATTTGCACAGTTTTGGTGACTATGCAATCATAAAATAACCTTTTATTGTTGTACAATGAATTGAGACAGCATTTGTGTAATGGAGTGCTGTTTTTGTGCAAATAATAAAAAGTTTCGGTCTTTGGTTGTGGAGGAAAATCTAAAACTTTTTGGTTCCAATGCTTTGCATCCATCCGAACATATGCAGACAAGTTGGCCTGCGTGTGTATATGTGTGGGTGTATGACTGTGTGCGCTATCTGTGTGTGTATGTGACGCCTTAGCTTGTGAACACATTATTTCAAGAAGGAAAAATGTGATTGATGTCATACTTGTATGTTGGTCAGGGTCAGTAAAAGATCCCCTCATTTGTGGTAGGACTTTCATGCATATTAATGGTGGGCAGGGCTTAACATAAAATTCTTAAAGTGGTAATATCTCTTCAATAGTATGTCCGATTTAGTTCATACTTGTTTCCATAGCTTTCTTATGAATTCCGAGTAATACCATGCAGTCTCCACTGTCTTTGGAATGCTATGGTCGACACAAGTATGCCACATTAGGTCGGAAATATATATATATATATATATATATAGAAACAATTTTTCTTCCATCCACCTTTCTAGCTCTTTCTTTCTTCATTCCTGTTTTGAGTTAGAATATAATATAGTCATAATATACTTGACTTTACAAGATATGATCTTTCTTCTTCTCAGATTTCTGCCCTTGGAGAAGATCTGAATTGTCCAATATGTTGCAATTTGATGTGCCCAGCGATGATAACCTACTGTGGCCATCGCTTTTGTGAAAAGTGCATCCAAACCAGTGTTTCACAATGGTAAATATATTGAGAACACTTGCAATATTAAACATCTATATATGCATCGTATAAAAAATTTTGAATAAGTGATCTTGTTTAATAGAGACCCAGAGGCATAGCAATATGGCCTTCAGTCAGTTTGTTGTCTTCATGTTACACAGAGAATGTATATGTTTTAATATCAATGAGTAACTGTCTGCCATAATGCATTAAATATTTTGGGTTATTTTTTTATGTAAATGATCTATGAGTTAAAGGCATTGAAGACTCGCCCCAAACCCTGTGCCGCGCTCCGAAAAAGTTAACTTTCCGTTGATTGCATATGACGTTTTCTTCTTGTCGCTACAAAATGCAGACTGTAGTGAAACGTGATACCTTGTTATCTTTAGCTGGACCTGAGATGTCCATCGCTGTATTGTTTTTATAATGTGCTGTGGGTATTGACTGCAGCTGTATGTACTGACTGTACACTAGTGTCTAATTACCGACGGTAGCAAGCTGTGTGTGTATTTTCTGGGATCGATGGTGGTGTCTAACGCTTCTGTTACACCTCAGATTACCGGCATTAGACGTTTCTTTTTGTGCGAGTCTTCACACCCTTTAAGTGTTGTGTATGTCATCATATATGAGGTGGACTCTCCGTTGTTGAGTATGACATTTGCATGTCTTTATACAAACTTGTTAAAATATTCTTCCTTATCTATCTATACACTGCAGGAAGAAGTGTCCAGTTTGCAATAAGAGACTTAATCAAGACCAACTTATTCAGGACAAGGGGTTTAACAATCTTGTGCAGGTCATCGAAACACAGAAGAAAGAAGCTGCAGCAACCTACTTCAATCAGGCAGCAGCTAATGCTGAACGTAAGTCTCCAGAAGCCACTGTCGTATTAAAAACCAGCAGTGAATCAAGTCACTAAATGTCAAAAGTGAGATGACTTGAAGTGACCTGTGAATTTGTCCCCATCGTGGTAATTCAGTGACTCAAGTCCATGACTCCACTCGAGTCCATGACTCCACTCAAGTCCATGACTCAGTTTGAGTCCATGTCTCCACTCAAGTCCATGACTCCATTGGAGTCCATGACTCCACTCGAGTCCATGACTCCACTCGAGTCCATGACTCCACTCGAGTCCATGACTCCACTCGAGTCCATGACTCCACTCGAGTCAATGACTCCACTCGGATCCATGACTCCACTCGAGTCCATGACTCCACTCGAGTTCATGACTCCACTCGAGTCAATGACTCCACTCGAGTCCATGACTCCAGTCGAGTCCATGACTCCACTCGAATCCATGACTCCATTGAGTCCTTGACTCCACTCCAGTCCATGACTCCACTCGAGTCCATGACTCCACTCATGTCCATTCCATTTGAGTCCATAACTGCACTCGAGTCCATGACTCCACTCGAGTCCATGACTCCACTCGAGTCCATGACTCCATTTGAGTTCATAACTCCACTCCAGTCCATGACTCCACTCCAGTCCATGACTCCACTCCAGTCCATGACTCCACTCGAGTCAGTAAAATCACTGGTAATGACTCGACTTGACTGTAAACTCTAGTGTGTTGTACAATTCATCTGAGAGCTATCTGACCTGCAGATCAAACTACCAGTGAGTGGAGGATGACAAAAAATGTTTATAAAGCTTTTGAAATATTTGTTTCATCTTTGGTTGTGAACAATATCAAGAATGATAGTGTATTTTGCAAGGAGATGGGCTCAATTCATAGATCTGCACGTTAAAGAATGAATTACATGATAAGGAAGCTTGTTGTGTTTGCAATATATTGAGCAAGAAGATAAGTTGTCAGTTTAGTACATTAATTGATACACCAGATGATTTTAGAGTATCTGAAGCAGAACTTCATTTGATTGGTTAGATTTGCAAAATGCATTGGTTTTGGTGGAGGGTGGGGGGAGGGGGGATGAGGATTTAATTGAAATATTGTTCCTAGTCTTTTTATCAGTTAAAATTGCCTTCTTCTTGTTATGAAGGGTTTGAGGCATTGTGTTTGTTTATGATATCTTTAATCTTATTTGCAGGTGAACTTGTCCAAGGAGGTTCTGTGATCATACCAAATGCAGCTATTAAACCTGTACTACAAAGTATGTCCGTAATATGATTTTCTTCCTTTATCAGATTCTGAAAAGTGCACTTTTAAGGTTTAAATATTGGGGAGGGACCTTTTTTGTGTCAAATTTCTGGCCCATTCGCCAAGATTTATGTCTTCATTTCGGCTAAAACAACAAAGATGGGACTCTGTTTCGGTTTGAAGTTTTTCATTCGCTGCACCTCTCCAAATGAGCCAAAATTTGAGGAAAAGAAGATATCGTCATGATTGTGTGCTTATCAATGACACAGTTGTACCAAGAATAGAGGGAGATGGTTAGTTTTTGTTGATATTGGAATGCAAAATGAGGCGTTAACTCAGTGATATATGCAACCTTGCAAATAACTTGAAAGGGATAAAATTGGATATGCTGATAATAATAAATAAAAAAAAATAAAAAAATTCACTTAATAAAGTATCCAAGTATTTTCTTGTTGCTGTTTGTAAAAGTTAAGAATAAGAGGTGTATGTATTTCTCTTTATCTTGTGTTTTATTTTTCTTTCAGAACATCTCAAAAAGACTCTTTTGGAATTTGAATTGTTCTCTCAAAAGCTACAAAGAGATTTATCGGAGCAAGTGATGTCTTCTCTTACGCTAGCAGGTAGGTGGTATGTCAATCTTTAGAAAGTGTTGCACATCGTACAGTGTAGTATACTCAACTGTTAAAGTTTTTTACTATTTCTGTTGGTCAAAAACAAGTCTTTTTTACATTTCGTATTTTGAACTTGTCTGTCAGATCGGTTACTCCAAGGAGTTTCAAGTTGTTATTCGATTTGAATTGTATGATACGAGTGATTGTTCCTTCATATATTTTTTGAATGGGAGACATTCCGTTGCAATCACATGTTACCTATTTCATTTCATACTGTAACCAATGACGATTGTCGGCAGTGGTTTACAGGCTAATTGGTAGCAACCCAAAACAATTACCAATGTTATGTCTTCCCTCTCCAGGCGGTGAAGCCATGCCATCTCCATCCGATACAATGCAAACATGTCTTTCCTCTGTCGTCGATGCCTACGACAGGCAAGTTACTTATTCTCCATCCACATTCGATAAGCAATTTTACGAAAAATTTGTCGTCGTTTGTCAATGTTTGAGAATCCTTTTGTGGATTCTTGTGTCTTAAGCTAGCACAAATATCATATTGATGGTAAAGGGAAGAAATCTTATTAAAAGACAGTAGTAAGAGTTCTTGAGTGCAGTTCATTTCAACATAGAATTTTCAATCTGAATGTCAGATTTTGATTTTCCATATACCCTCCTCCCCCACCCTCATAGCATCCTGTCCCTCAAACACTAACTCAAAATGATCAAACATTTTCCCTACCTTCCCCCTCTCCTCCTCCTCTTTGCTCTCCTCAAACCATTTTTTCCTTCTCAAAAGGATTCATAAGATAAGAGTCAGCGTATGATGTGCAAAGGCTTCCTAATTCCAGCTTATAGATTGACCACATTTGTGTACTAAGATGGAAATCTTGTTATTTGAGTGCAGTTTCATTCAAGGGTAGTTCTACGTTAGTAAATTAATAGTTATTGTTTTACATTAGCAGATGCAATGCAGCCTACAGTTTAAGTAAGCATGACATTCAAGCACTGACTGTACCACCCACTGAACCACCTAGTGCCTTATATATTTATATATTGTGTCAAAGTGTAGAATTTTATCTTGATGATTTGAAATTGGAGATTTAATCAAATTAATTCAAAGTGCATAATCCCCACCCCCCCCCAAAAAAGTATACCTATGCAAAACAATTTGTTTTCTCTTAAAATTTTCAGGTATTTATCTGAAAATCTGCCACCACTAACCCTCCTACCGGTAACAGTTGAGGTGAAAATTCATGGAAAGGACCACATGATATTGCCATCTTTCTCCTTCAAACCATCGACAAGGTAGTGTTATCTTTTGATGCGAGCAAGGGTACTGTAGGGTTCTGAATCGATTTGGTGCGGGAAGGGGGTTGTGGGAAAATGTTATATCAGGTGTTGCTCTGGTGGTAAATGTGTGAGATAAACTTCATGTGCTTGTGGGGAAAAGATCTGTGTGGGGAAGGGAAGGAGCGATCGATTCTCCCACATATAGAGTACTTAAAAAAACTGCATGCATTTCTTTTAATCACATCAAATTGCAGCATATTCACAAAGTTTTTTTCCATATTATTAGTACTATATATATTTAGATATTTGAGTTCCCTATGTAGGTATAACTTGGGAAGCCCACCACCCCACAAGGGCTGAATCAGAATTTAGTGAGAATCTATTTCTGAATATCAACAATCAACAGTTTCTTTGATTTTTTTTTAAAATAAGTACAAGCAAAGGATAATTTAGATTATTTATAGCAAATTGTTGGTATATGAAAATGAAAATTGCAGCACATTTGTGCATGATTTTCTGCTTATGCTGCATTTCACGATGCGATACCAGATCAAATTGTATCACTTTTGACCTTTTGTTAAGAGCCATATCTGCAATCCAACCTGTACGCCCACTATTTTTAAGATTATTTGCGCTTTAAAGAGGCAAGTTAAACCCTATGCAAAATTGGTGGTCGAATCTCGTATTTGGTGTGTCGTCATGGATTTTATGTGAAGGTCAAAGGTCACTCGAGGTCAATAGGGATGAAAAGTCTGAAAAACCTTGTAAGCACAAGTTAAAATACTACAATTTGAAAACATGGATTAGTTCCTTACCTGGATATACTGTAAGGTGTATACAAGATGACATGCTGGTTTTCATTTTTTATTTGTATTGAAAGTAACCACTGGGAGGGCCGTCACCCTGATTTATATGTGTGCGTCATCTTCTTAACGATATTTTTATTACATATCTTCTATTCTCTAGCATCGAGCGGCTCTATGAATCAATTTTTAAATACCTTGCCTCCGGGAAAGATCCTTTGATCGATTTTGAAAGGAACAGTTTGTCATTTATTTTAGTGCGGTGAGTGTTTTCTGTCAAAGTTTTGTGTACTTTGGTAACATACCTTTTCAGATAAGTCTCCTTTTATTTATTTACTTAAAGGCATTGAAGACTCGCCCGAAACCGAATGCCGCCTCCGAAAAAAAGTTAACTTTCCGTTGCTTGCAAGTGAAGTTTTTTTCTTGTCGCTACAAAATGCAGACAGTAATGAAACGTGATACCTTGTTATCTTTTATCTGGACCTGAGATGTCGATCGCTGCTATGTACACTGTGTTGTGGGTATTGACCGTAGCTGCATGTATTGACTGTACACTAGAGTCTAATTACGGACGGTAGCAAGCTGAGTGTGTACTTTCTGGGATCGATGGTGGTGTCTAACACTTCTGTTACACCTCATTCAAAACTAGGTCAGATTACCGGCATGAGACGTTTCTTTGCGCGCGAGTCTTCAATGCCTTTAAGTTGTCAACTCATGGTCGATGGTAACATAGTACAACAGGTAGTGGTATTACTATTTTAGTTTGGTCTCCAATGCTTAGATCGCATGATTCGGCAGATACCAGAACTCCTAGTCAAGTCTATTCCGTTCCTAGGTTAGGTGGTCTCCAAGGTGACTTTGAAGTGGTGTGAGTCTTCGATCGGAGATTGGCGATCGGAGAGGAGGAGTGGAGAATAATTTTTTCCCGTATGGCATCGCAAACTTCTATGCAACGTTGGCAAATTGCCATGCGAGTGCGAAAGGTGTGCAGCTGTTTTCGTGCACAGGAATAATAGTATTTTAATCGAGACAAAATTTAGAAATTATTCCCTGCAATAGACTTAATGTCCTCTTTAATCACCTGCATCTCGATTGGTATTTTTGGAATGTGATCCAGTTATAACTTTTGCTTAGTGAAGATCTTCCTCCGTGGATAATGAAGTTCTCTGACTCTTTTACGTTTGAAAACATCTCAAGCTTCGTCTGAAAAAGATCTGCAGGGATCTTAGTGTCGTATTTATCCATTGATACAATCGAAAATCTTTTCAAAATTTTCCAATCAACCAAGCCATTTCAAGTGTATAGTGTTTTTTAATTTTTTTTTAAATGTTTTAATTTTTTAAATTAAGTTTGTTGTTGTGCTGTTGTGTGTTACAAAGCATGGAGGTGAGTATCAGATGAGATATTTAGGGAGAAGGGTGAAAATGTGCTCATCTGTTTGGCAGCTTTAAACTTATATCTGCTCATATGCTTCTTTATTTTGATATCCAGACCATCTGCAGTAGGTCAAGTCTGTTTGACCGCCGACCTCGTCAACAGCATTTACCTGCAGCAGCTTACAGAGCAGTATGTGATGTCCACTGCCCCTCTGGTCGTAATGAGTGAAAACTCCTACCCACTGTTGACGTATCAGCTAACATCGGGGTCAGAGGTCATCGTATTTGGAAATATGAAGTTTCAAAGGTAAAGTTTGACTGTTTAGCATCTATGTCACACATCTATGTTCCATACAACAGTTAAGTAAGTAAGTGGTAAGTAGGTAAGTATGTTAGTTATACGTTATTAAATGCCATGCAGGAAAATGTTACAGAGTGAAATATTGTCATTTAGCCTTTGAAGAAGATCCTGCTAGGATCGAAACGTCAGGCTAACTTACTTTAACACGTTATCTTACACAGGCTCTCTAGTGTATAAGCAGTTTGCTAACAGTTTCATTTTATTTCATTTAGAGTAAAATATTAATAAGAAAAGGTACATACTAATGTCATGATCAAAGACAAAAAATATAATTTACAAAAATACTTAAAATTAATGAAACATGAAACAGGCTGAACTAGACACGCATATTGCTGCAGTACATATTATTTATCCTAAATAATGAGAAAACTGACGTTGGGTGTCAACGACGAGATTTTGACCTATTCTCAATACTTTCCGTGGATATCAACATCACCAAAAGACATAAAAGAAGAAAAAGTGTCTTTCCCTGCAAACCTTTCTTCCCAACTGTACTTCCATATTAGAAGCTACTTTTTTACTCGCTGGCTGATACATTTAATTTGACCGACTGCCTGGTCATAATTGTGATTGTGAAAACCTCTATTATTTTCACCTAATGAAGCAATAGATTAAACATGTACAACTGTTGGGACAGCGTAAACTTATGTATGTATTGCATCTATTGGGCATGAGAAAAAAATTGAAAAATAAAAAATGTGACATATTGCATATATTGTGACATATGTATGTTGGTATAGTACTATTCCATTTTTTGATTGTCACACGATTATTCCGATTATTCTTATTTCTTTTAGCGAACTTCCCAAATCATGCTTCATCCAGTTATTTAGGAAGGATGTTGGAATGGTTATGGACTACTTTGCGTGCAGTGATTGTGCTTTGACATGTAAGTATATAAGTGATGCCAGGCAGTGGCAGAGAAACAGGGGGGGTTTTAACCCCCCCCACTTTTTGAAGAGGGGGGGTTGGCCCACACAATCAACCCCCCCTAGTTTTTGCCAGTAATGTTCTGTTATAGCCTATGTTATGTGCTCCAAATGGCATAATAAATCAAATTATTAAATTTGAAATTGTTAAAGTCATTTCAACCTTTTACCTGGTAGGCTACATCAACAATTAACGACCGAAAACCGAGTTAGAATTGACCCACACATTATTTCTAGCCCCTTTCCCACACCTTGCGCATTGGAACTTGTAGCTCATAGCGCTAACTTCACCCCACAACAGACATACACAAAATAACGTTTTGTTGCTGTTGAATAGCTTTGGAACTGTATACACTTGCCAACTTCAACGAGGTGAAGGAAGGAAAAGAAGAAGAAGAAAGAGAGAAAAGGACCAAAGGATGGAGTAGAAAATACGGCAAGAAAACGGGAAGAGAAAGAGGAACAGCGACAAAATTATTCGAATTTGTAAAGCAAACAGCAGATATCACATCATATCAGTGAGCATGAAAATGGCGTTCCACGATAAACAGCCTCCAAACCATGGGCGCAGATCCTGGTGAGGACAGCGGGACGCGTCCCCACCAACTTTTTCAGTAGTGGGGACATGATATACCGTGGCCCCACCAATTTGTCTTGACCAATAGCTGCATTTCAAGTTCCCCTGTATTGAACTTTGGCGCAGTTTGATCCAGCATTGTGCAAATGACATGCAGCAGTTCTCATTTTATTGTATTTTATCCATAGTTGTTAAATATAGGACGGAAATCGCATTTGCGGCAGTCTATATTTGTTTTCTGGGAGAGGACCCCAGACCCACCGTATATACAAAAGTCTACTTGGATTATTTGTCCCTGAGTTTCTTTCTGCAGACACCCATGTATTTCTCCAAACTAAATTTCTAAGCCATGACATCTAAAACTTAAGGAGGTTTAGGAGCATCATTAGGTCTGGGAAGTGTTATTTCCGGCGATCTGGGAGGTATATTTGCCCAATAAAATCGTACACTACGCGCGAACCCATGGTCGCGCTCCGCTTAGATGGCATAGAACAGACACGCGTCCCCACCATTATCCAAGACTGATCTGCGCCCATGCTCAAAATTGTCGATGTGTGTAGTGTTCAGTTTCGGAAATATCTGGTATATTTTTATTTCCTTCAACGAAATTTTTTAGTAGCCGTCTGAATTTTCGAAAATTCCCTAACCAACATTCTTCATCATACTTCATCATACTCGTGCAATTTTGACCCGTCTGTTAGGGTTTGAAGGAGGTTTTTCTATATCGGTTGTCCATAGATGATATTTTGTGCAACATTATGGGTATGTTTTGAAGTGAATTTATTCACGAGAATTGTGAATTTTCAAATTCTGAACAGTGGGGCTGACGGATATTGTGGGCCGCGATGAAGAATCACCTACAAAAGCAATGATCCACAGGATATGTGATGAAGTCGAACATGATGTGTGACTGGTGACAATCTTCAAAAAGGTTATAGATGAGAAAAAAAGTATTTGGAAAAAACTTGGTTCTCAGACAAAAATGTACATATGGTTGGTCAGTTTCAAGCCCGAGAAGTGCCATTTCCGGTGATCTGGGGGTACCAAAACCAGAATTTGCTTGTACGCTGCGAGCCAACCAATGGTGGCGCTCCGCTTAGATAGTAATACGCGCCCCCCGGGTTAGAAAATCCTGCATACACCCCTGGTTAAATGCAGCTTTTCAAGGCCTGGGCAGTGCCATTTACTGCAATCTGGGAGGCAATATTTGCCAAAAAATTCTTGTGCACTTCGCGCCAACTCATGGTGGCGCTCCACTTAGATAGTGAGCCAGCAGTTATACCTTTTTATTTCATCAATGGCCTGCAACCCCCCCACTTCTGACAAGAAATCTCCGCCACTGATGCCAGGTACATCCAGGGGGGTAGGAGCCGGGGGGGGGGAACATGCCTCCCCCACTTTCTTCCAAAAAAGCAAATGTGCCCTACTGGCAATTAAATGTGCCCCTTTGATGAAGAACTGTATTTTGGATATCTTAAGCCTTTGTTAATTTTAATATTTTATTTTAATTATTTATTTTTAGTCTGTACATGCTATTTTTAAAATGGCATCCCATTTGTTTTTGTAGCACGGTTAACAATAAAAAATCTCAATAAGTAGTATTGATAGCATACTAACACATCATATATTTGTAAGTGATATGGCCGGTGTGTAACAGTTTATAGCATAACTAGTGGTAGTTGTGGAATGAAAAAGTGCCCCTCTGATGTTGTGCCCCCCCCCCCACTTTTGGAAGCTTCCTACCCCCCTGGATACATCGTCTAATCTCTGTCTAGTTGCTGCAATGCAAACTGTGCTATTAGAAGAACCGACAAGAACTTGCCACATCAGCCTATTGGATAAAACGTCCTGGGTATGGACCAACCTGTTTGTTTTTGTCTAATCCTTCCAAATTATGTATCCTTTATCCAATATATGACGACAGCAGTAAAACGGGGCAAATGCTGTGGTAACCTGACATCGACTTTTGTTTCGTCTTTTCTAGAAACTTGTTATTTTTGGAAAATGTCATGTGTCAGTACAAAATTAGCCATAACTACTGATTCAACATGAGGTGTGTTAGTTATTAATTGTTTAGTTGGTGTGTGACACTTTAGATAACACCTATAGATCAGAGATGGTTCTCCACCCCTAGCCTACTTATATTAATTCAGTTGCTGAGTTAATAATTAATGTGCAGTTAACGTGACACATTGATTTTGGCCAACGTCATTGTTTCTCTTGTTGCAAGATATTTGGACCATATATTGTTTGAAGATTGATCAATATACGTGTGGATTATTCTTGGGTCATTATTTTATCTATACTTTTTTTACTTCTCCATCAGGGATCTGTAGACCGTGCAAAGAGTCATGCCATGATGGCCACAGTGTGAAAAGTCATGTTATGAAACATACTCCAGCATGGTAAGTTGACAACCAATGTCTATGGAGAAGTAGATAGTCTACACTACTGTATGTGAATGTGATTCAAGGAATGGCCTCCTGCTACTCATTCGGTAAAAACAACTATTTTATTCTTCAAAGGACAATACGAAAGTGAATTACAAGTGTTATATATATCCCCGGATGCCATTGGGGGATGGGGGAAGGCAGTTGTCTCCAATAAATTTAACAGCAATGATTTTCAAAATGGGGTATGATATGTGGTTGGCAATTTCAACACCACACCGAACTCGATCTGATGCCTTCCCCCTTCCCCTCCATTTTGAAACCTACGTTTGGGTTCCTGTGACAGTCAGTGAGAATGTTTGTTTGTGTATGGATGTGTTGGGGAGGGGGGGTGGGGTGGAGGGATGGAGGCATGTTGAGATAGTCTCTTTGGCCTAATGGAGAATAGTCGACAGACGATATTGCATTTTCCCAATTGAATTGGAAGCTAGTTAGTAGTTACACTATGGTAGGTTTATAAATGTTGCAAACTCCTCGTGGTGAATTTTTATTTTGCTATTTCTCTCAATCAAATTTATTTCTCTCCTTTCACAGGGCGTGTTGCTATTGTAAAAAGAAACAGGTAAGATTAAAATATCTTTTTCCCAGTTCATGAAGCATTTCCCAAAGTTCAGTAGTATTGGAAATTTACTGCACTTTAAATTCAGTAAATATTATCTGTTCAGTAGTGTTATGTTAGTGTTTATGTAGTATGTACGAGCCCGATGTCATTAATATTACATGTTTGTACGAGCCAGAACAAGGGATGAAACGCTGGGGTTTGAGCAGTCGTAATTGATTTAGTTGATACTTTCCGTTACAGTCGATCTATCAATATATCAGTTGAATTCCATAACATCAGACTCTTATCGTCTTATTTGTTCGATGCAAAAATAACAAAGTAGTACAAGCTTCCATAGTAAGGGGAGCATCAAAGGAAAATTGTAGGAAAAGTGGTACAAACATGGGATTGATGACAAAATGTAGTGCTTCTTTGAGGTGGTACTGATAATAGCAGTGTTATGGCAGTTACTGCTGAGGACTATTGTTGGTACGAGTTGCGACTCAGGTCACCCTGTCTCCAAACTTAAAAAAACCTGGACTAAACATGTTTGATACTTAATCGTGCCATGTCTACAACCCCTAATACAGAAACAATGAAGTCACTGAACACGTCAAACCATAACAGTTTTACCTTTGAGGACTGGCTGCCAAAAGCTAGTAATAGACCAGCATTTTGGGATACCCATTATTATTTGTTCATGCAACATCACAACCTGTGTTTAGTACTATTATTTGACCAATTTAAGAAACAAAACTTATGAGTTGTTTAAGATCTTCACCAGTCTTGAATTCTTTGGAATGGGATGGTCAAGACAGTATTATAATGAAGGGGGGGGGGGAGGGTGAGTGGTGGAGGTAATCATGTATTATAATGAAGGGGTGGTATGGGGGGGGGGTGAGTGGTGGAGGTAATCATGTATTATAATGAAGGGGTGGTATGGGGGGGGTGAGTGGTGGAGGTATTCATGTATTATAATGAAGGGGTGGTATGGGGGGTGAGTGGTGGTGGTATTCATGTATTATAATGAAGGTGTGGTATGGGGGGGGGTGAGTGGTGGAGGTAATCATGCATTATAATGAAGGGGTGGTAGGGGGGTGAGTGGTGGAGGTAATACTAGTTTACTATCATTGAAGTATCATGAAATGTTTCCTTTTCTTTCAGTGTTGTTTGGTGAAATAGACGGAAGCTTTCAGAAATTGCTGGATTTATCTGCCAGCCATTGAGGAGGCATCTATTATGTCAGAGTCACACAAGAGCCTGGAATACTTATTTTCATCTATACATTTTTCTCTTCTTGGTGGCAGACCTAAGGGCTTCATAGTTTCTTTTGTCAAAGAAATTATACAACTGGTGAACATTTCATAACAATTGGTTTATGTGCAAGAGAATGATTGAATTATTTTTTATTCCATTTTTTCGATATTTATACTTTTTCTTCAAATTTAAATTTTTGAAGTAGCAGATATCATTGGCTTAAATGGGATTGAAACCAAGGTCATACGCCCCTCCTTTTCCCCCCTTGTATCTTACATGAGCCTCAAGATGGATATACAAGATTGCAAAAATTCCCTGGAGTTAAAAGTTGTAGGAAACTTTAGCAATTTAGCCTAGCAACTGTTATTTGACCACAGAAAGGCAATTTGTCAATAGAAACAGTTCTTCAACCATTCTGACCTTACATTGTGGTTGAGATTTTGAAATTCAAATCATTTTTATGTAGGTTCCTTTCAGATTCATATTTTTCCCCATTAAAGGGGAGAACTTTGACCCCTCCCTCCAAGCTGCGACTTGTTCTCGTTTCACCATATCGCAGAGAGCACCTGGGGGTGGGGGGGGGGAGGTAAGAGAGAGAGACATAAATAATCAAACAAGGGCTTTCATGGTTTGTTGGTGCGAAATATTTTAATTCAGCATTCCACTTATTTTTTTCAGGAGAGAAGTTGTACACATTTACATCTGCATAGTATCATATTACAGATTCATGTATTTGCTTATATATATTTACACCAACAAAGTCTCAGAAAAAAAAAACTATACATATACTGGTGAAATATGAATATTTTTAGTAATATGTTTAATATTTTGATGATTTGATGAATGTACAAATATTTACACAGATGGACAACAGTGAAATGAAACTCAAACCTCAATTGTGTCTGTTGTTGTAGTTAAGTGATAAGTTGTTACGTGATACAGTATTATAATAAGTCACTCCTATTGGCCCAAAAATTCTCAAACCTTAAATGAATCCAACAAAGTCTCACTTGTAGAAATATTGTAATACCATGAGTGAGTGACTCTGCTCTGTAATGACCTTTAAATGAATTGACTGGTCTGGCCGGACCTGACAGTCCCCCCTGCCCCCCCCCCTCGCCTCAACCCACCATCCTGTTGTTATCCACTCCTGCGGATCTGTGTTGGTAACATGACAACTTCAAACTGAATAATTCATTAGACTGTAGTGGAGAATTTAGTTTACAAGGAAATTGCCTGCTGTTTAGAAAGTCTTCAATAGGTCACAGTATGTGCTATTTATGACATAGTAAATGTACCTGCTCTTTGTTTAAACCATCATAACAAATTTTTGAGGGAAATTATAATCATAAAAATCATTTGGCAATTTGTTACTATTTGACATGTGAAAAAAAACCTTAGCTGGTGAAGTTGTTTGTAAGTGTAGACTTCAGGCTAACTTACAGTGTCTGTCATTTATCCTAACATGATCATCCATCTAAGTTTGAGTTCATTAGCATCCTCATTGAGAGAGATTTGTCACCTAGGGAGAGTAAGTAAAAGCTCCTGCTGCAGTTCAGGGTCTTCTGCCCAGTTGACCATGTAGCCTACAATAAGACCTGGCAAACATTAGGGATGATGCCCTCTAATAGCCTCTAGTGTTTCAATATCCTCTTCAAGTCTAGGGTATCAGAAGCTGTTGCTATGGAGATTTGTCACCTAGGGAGAGTAAAAGCTCCTGCAGTTCAGGGTCTTCTGCCCAGTTGACCATAAGTCAATAAGACCCTGCAAACATTAGGGACGATGCTCTCTAACAGCCTCTAGTGTTTCAATATCCTCTTCAAGTCTAGGGTATCGGAAGCTGTTGCTATGGAGATTTGTCACCTAGGGAGAGTAAAAGCTCCTGCAGTTTAGGATCTTCTGCCCAGTTGACACTGCTGCCAACTATAAGTCCTTGTAAAACATTGCGAATAATGCTCAGGTATCCTTCAGTCTTCTCAAGATCCTCTTGAAGTCTGGAAGGCAAAAAAAGAGGAACATTCACCTTCCTACATTGTTTGTTACAAACAAAATTTTGGAGATTCAGTGAAGGGTGGAAAAGCATGTAGAAAATAGAAAGAAAAAAAAATCACTTTTGTAACCTTTTATTTGCATTGGTCCTATCTTACAGGCCAGGATGTAATGTTTAAACCCCTATTAATACCAGGGCAAATGATTTTCTACTCGTCCAACCTATCTTTTGGTTACCCAAAAGGGAAAACAATGGAGTCACTCTTACTATTGCGGTTAGATTCGTCTAACACGGCAGCATATAGACACATTGCACTCAAAGCCGAAGCCAGAGTGAATTAATCAGGACACACATCCAGAGTCTATGCATGCTAAGTTCTTCAATATCGCCCTCATTGCCTTTCGGGGAAACATTTCATTCTGAAGTTTTGATTTATTCTTGTTCCACGAACTTCAACATCACTAAGTGCTGAGCAGTGAATGTTCAAATCTAACTTTGAGGTTGGTAGAAAGTGTTACAGTGTGGTTTCTGTAACTTCATGTGGATAAGCCAACAAATTTTTACTGCACATCTTAGCAATTTTTCCTAGTCATTTTTCTGTTTATGATTGCCATGGCAAATATGTTTGGGAAGGCAGCCACTTACTTTTTATGGCCATCTTCCTTTGGCTGTTGTGATTTCCGTTGTAACTCTTTCAACTGACTCATGAGGGCTCTATTCTGTGTCGTAACTTCTGAGAAATAAACAGCAGAATCACATGTAAGCTGGTTGCATTAGGGTCAATAACAGAACCTAAACATTATTAAGTATCACTTTCCTTTTCAAAAAAAGTATCAATGCTTTGTCTTGTCCTTCAATATTACATTCATTGCAGTGGTTTATAAGTAGTGTTTACACGGGTCCAAAAATCGGGAACCGGGTACCCGAGGGCCGTTACCCGTCGGGTATCCGGGTACCCGGGAAAAAAATTGTTTTCCCCCCGTGTATCACGATTTTCAAGAAATTACATATTAAATGCTATAATAAATGAATTATATTCTCTACTGACAATGTTTTTAATATGTTCAAAAACGGTATAAAACCTTCCTCAATAATATCTATTTGCTTTTTTTCTGTCATAAACTTGTTAATTACTTAATATAATTAACATTACTACTAATTAGTAGTAATGTTGTTAACATCGCCTTGCCGCCGCTGCTTATGCTTCCTCTCCACGTCTATTGGATCAGACCATAAAATATCCCTTTACTTTAGCTCAGTTGTTACTAGATCTATCATGCAGGCCCCGGGTTCGCATTAGCCGCGAGATTACGCGATTCGCGCAATTTGATCGCATTTGGAATACACGATTTCTAAAAAGCCACTTGCGCTTATTATTTTTGGTTCCTTGCTTTAGCAAAAGGAACCTATGCAGTCAGGTTGGCGTGTGTGTGTATGTGTGTGTGTGCGTGTGTATGTGTGTGTGTGTGTGCGTCTGTGACACTTGCTTGGGTACGCTCTATCTCAATAAGGGAATGTTGGATTGAGGCTTAACTTGGACTATAGATCCGCCATATGGAGAAGGTGTGCCCTATTGTTTTTGGTGCCCACAAAGGTCACCAAAGGTCAGTTATGGTCCAAAAACCGAAAATATTAAAACTGCAATAACTCCCAGTGCCAATGTGCGACAAGGTTGATATTTTGGGAAAAGTTGTGAACTGGTTAGGGGAACATTTTCAAATTTAATGGTCATGTGATCCCAGGTCACCAAAGGTCAATTAATGATAAAAAACTAGTATTTTTGCGATAACTTGAGAACGAAATGTCCGTTAGGGTTGGGAGTTGCTTCAATGTTATCCAATTGTTGACCCGCATCTGGGTGACCTTTGACCTCAATTTGACCTCTGGTGACCTTTACATGTTTTGGGGATTTTTACAGTTTTGATGCTATTTTCAGATGTCAAAGGTACCTTCTGATCATAAATGTCAATAGGTTGACCCCGTGTGACCTTTATGTGCGAAGTTATATGGGGTCAAAGTTTTTCGGTCAGAGTTAGGATGGTTGAACAGACTTGTCGTTTTGTTTTTTGGAATCAGGAGATTAAACTACATCTGAAACCAAGGTCAAAAGGTCAAAGGTCACATTAGAAAAAATGTGCTTATTTTGGGAGGAAACGAGCAAAAAAGAAAATGTTTGGTTTTGATGCTAGATTTGGATATCAAAGGTACCTTCCGATCAAAAATGTCAATTGGTTGACACCCGTGTGACCTTCCTGTGCGAAAATATACGAGGTCAAAGTTAATTTTCAGACATTTAATGCAACAACTCCCAGTTCCAAGGTGTGACATGGTTGATATTTTTGGACAAGTTGCAAATGGTATAGGGGAACTTTTTCAAACTTAACAGTCATGTGATCCAAGGTCACCAAAGGTCAATTAATGTAAAAAAACTAGTATTTTGGGGGTAGAAAATGGGCAAAGAAAAAAATGATTGAATTTGTATAGTTTGATGCTCTAATTTAGGTCTCATCAATCAAAAATGTCAATAAGTTGACCCAAGGTGACCTTTGTATGTTAAGTTATATGAGGTCAAAGTTAATTTTCAGACATTTAGTGTAGGGTTGGGCGATATTTGCTTTTTAATGTCACGATAAATAGTTCAAAAATTATCGCGATATTTCGATAATTACGATAATATTTTCTTGTAGATTTTAGTGTGTTCGCGAACACACTAAAAACAACTGCCGATTTCCCACCGGTGTTTTCACGCAGCAAACACACCGAGTATAACGGCGTGGGGTTCAGGGCCCGCCTTAGAGCCCCGTTGGGGTCAAGGGGTGGAACCCCTTGTGGGGGTCCAGGGGCGAAGGCCCCCGGAAAAGTTAAGTATTTTTGCGTGTCTGGCGATAAAAAATTCGCAATTGAGGATTCAAAATACTGACTAACTTTATGAATTTAAATTGTCACGAAACTTATGAAAGTTTTAAAATGACAAGTTAGAGTAGCTACAGTATATTATGTGATAAAATGAAAAGAGAATTAATCTGTCTTACAATCTTTATAAAGTTTTACTTACAAAACTGTCGATATTATGAAACAAACTACGTTCGGCAAAGCCCCGGGGGCCGTTTCTAGACTGCCTAACAATCAGTTTACAATTGCAGTGTTTAACCGTACTTAAATATCACGGTAGGCTAATGTGCTTCAAATTTTCGCAGGTACCTTGCAAAACAACCCCCCTGTCTAACACCTGTTTGTTAACATTTTTGGCACGGTTCCAAAAAACTTTTCATGGAGTAAACTTTTTTGGCTCCACCCTAGAATTAATTAGGTCAGTCAGTAAAGGATCCGTAAAGTTATGCGAAATATTATCTTAGACGTTCAAGGAAAGTAGGTAAATATCCCCGTAACATTAAGGTAAGTAAAACACACCTCAAGCCAACCGACTCCTCCGCATGAACAAAACAAACTATTCCCCATGATACACGAGGCACAGTCTATACCATACAGACATACTGTAGCACGATATCAAGGCCCCAATAGCTACAGTATGGCCATCTTTATGAAAGTAAACCTTGTAATTCCATGTTTTAGGCCACCAGGCGTGATTAACTTAATGCTAAATATTGTTTCCATGTCCTTGTAGAAATCGTCAACTTCGCAAAATACAATTAGTTGTGTTTTTGTTGTTACGTGAGATCTGTAACCGACGAAGTGGTTAGGCTACTTACTATGCACTTAACTATGGTAGGATATTATTATTATTATTTTTGGGGGGAAATTCTAGAAAATACAGGGGCGTATCCAGGGGGGGCGCAACAGGCGCGCGCCCCCCCTATTGGCCGTCACCAAAAAAAAAAAAGTTTAGAAAAAAAAAAAAAATTGATGACGACCTTTATGTGAGATGTCGGTGATCGCTCAACCCCCCCCCCTCCCATATGCTTTATTTTTTGTTTGCCAAAAAAAGGCTCTGGCGAAGTTCGGCGGCATAATAGTTTTAGAAACATAGATGGTAATTGTGTTTGTATTATCACTATAAACACTAAATGACATGCCAGCCATACTAAATTGTGCATTTTGTGTCCATATTTACTGGAAATGTTGCTTATTATTAAGGTCGAAAAATGGATCACATATGGCCATGGGCGGCGATCCTGGGTGGAGGGGGGATATATCCCCCCATGAAAATGGGTGGAGGGGATGTAATGCACCATACCCCCCCCACCAAATGCCAGGGATAAGAATATTTTCATGCCTACATTTATGCATCTTCGTTAATGTACGGCTCTTTTTTAGCTTCATTTCTCGCCTACCATAAACGCAGTGCGATCTTTTCAAATAAAGCGTCTTTATAAAGCAAAAATAGTTGACTGTAGGCTTCATTGGCCCTATAACAACAAAATGTATTATTGCGCCCACGGCATTGATATAGTACATATATGCACCCTCATAGTATTCATATAGGCCCTATAGCAGTGGCGGAGATTTCTTGTCAGAAGTGGGGGGGTTGCAGGCCATTGATGAAATAAAAAGTCATAACTGCTGGCTCACTATCTAAGTGGACCATAAGTTGGCACGAAGTGCACAAGAATTTTTTGGCAAATATTGCCTCCCAGATTGCAGTAAATGGCACTGCCCAGGCCTTGAAAAGCTGCATTTAACCAGGGGCGTATGCAGGATTTTCTAACCCGGGGGGCGCGAATTACTATCTAAGCGGAGCACCACCATTGGTTGGCGCGCAGCGTACAAGCAAATTTCTGGTTTTGGTACCCCCAGATCACCGGAAATGGCACTTCTCGGGCCTGAAACTGACCAACCATATGTACACTTTTGCCTGAGAACCAAGTTTTTTCCAAATACTTTTTTTCTCATCTATAACCTTTTTGAAGATTGTCACCAGTCACACATCATGTTCGACTTCATCACATATCCTGTGGATCATTGCTTTTGTAGGTGATTCTTCATCGCGGCCCACAATATCCGTCAGCCCCACTGTTCAGAATTAGAAAATTCACAATTCTCGTGAATAAATTCACTTCAAAACATACCCATAATGTTGCACAAAATATCATCTATGGACAACCGATATAGAAAAACCTTCTTCAAACCCTAACAGACGGGTCAAAATTGCACGAGTATGATGAAGTATGATGAAGAATGTTGGTTAGGGAATTTTCGAAAATTCAGACAGCTACTAAAATATTTCGTTGAAGGAAATAAAAATAAAATATTTCCGAAACCGAATACTACACACATCGACAGTTTTGAGCATGGGCGCAGATCAGTCTTGGATAATGGTGGGGACGCGTGGCTGTCCTATGACACTATCTAAGCGGAGCGCGACCATGGGTTCGCGCGTAGCGTACGATTTTTTGGGGCAAATATACCTCCCAGATCGCCGGAAATAACACTTCCCAGACCTAATGATGCTCCTAAACCTCCTTAAGTTTTAGATCTCATGGCTTAGAAATTTAGTTTGGAGAAATACATGGGCGTCTGTAGAAGAAAATCAGGGGACAAATAATCCAAGTAGACTTTTGTATATACGATGGGTCTGGGGTCCTCTCCCAGAAAACAAATATAGACTGCCGCAAATGCGATTTCCGTCCTATATTTAACAACTGTGGATAAAATACAATAAAATGAGAACTGCTGCATGTCATTTGCACAATGCTGGATCAAACTGCGCCAAAGTTCAATACAGGGGAACTTGAAATGCAGCTATTGGTCAAGACAAATTGGTGGGGACACGGTATATCATGTCCCCACTACTGAAAAAGTTGGTGGGGACGCGTCCCGCTGTCCTCACCAGGATCTGCGCCCATGGTTTGGAGGCTGTTTATCGTGGAACGCCATTTTCATGATCACTGATATGATGTGATATCTGCTGTTTGCTTTACAAATTCGAATAATTTTGTCACTGTTCCTCTTTCTCTTCCCGTTTTCTTGCCGTATTTTCTACTCCATCCTTTTCTCCTTTTCTCTCTTTCTGCTTTTTCTTTTCCTTCCTTCACCTCGTTGAAGTTGGCAAGTGTATACAGTTCCAAAGCTATTCAACAGCAACAAAACGTTATTTTGTGTATGTCTGTTGTGGGGTGAAGTTAGCGCTATGAGCTACAAGTTCCAATGCGCAAGGTGGGGGAAAGGGGCTAGAAATAATGTGTGGGTCAATTCTAACTCGGTTTTCGGTCGTTAATTGTTGATGTAGCCTACCAGGTAAAAGGTTGAAATGACTTTAACAATTTCAAATTTAATAATTTGATTTATTATGCCATTTGGAGCACATAACATAGGCTACAACAGAACATTACAGGCAAAAACTAGGGGGGGTTGATTGTGTGGGCCAACCCCCCCTCTTCAAAAAGTGGGGGGGTTAAAACCCCCCCAACCCCCCCTGTTTCTCCGCCCATGCCCTATAGTAGGCCTACACACTTACATGTTCCCTCGAACAGCTGAGAATCTCATGTAACCAGGGTAATGCTTAATACACGTTTCACCTGGATGCCCTAGCAATCGGTACCCAGGAATGTAACTATGTGTAATTGTGTATTGCATGTGTATAGGCCTATAATAGCCTGCATGAGGCCATTTTCTTCATCAAATAATATAACAGAGCTCTCGAACATTCTAACGTTGCGCCTGAAACAAGATTGACAGGGGCAATTTTCCCAAAATAACACCCGAAATTAAAAAAAAGAAAGTATTTTGGATCCTGATTATGAGATATTTCGGACATGACATCCCTATTTTAAAGTTGGGTATATGCCGCTTGGAAACCTCGGGAAGTGCTGTTTCCGGCCATCTAGAGGGTTTGTTAATCCCAAAATTTTCTTGTACGCTTAGACCCATCCCCCAGGACGGCGTCATCATTCATGCCTGGCGCCCCCCCTATTGGAAAATCCTGGATACGCCCCTGAAATACTTTCTTTCCCCCGCTTTACACCAGATGTGGTCTTCTGGTTTATTCATAAATGGGTGTACTAGAGCCTTGTTTACATGACACTTATTGCATTTAGCACGATATGCCAGTTTCGCGTGAATTTTTCTAAAGTATTTTGCTCGATCTTTCGTAAAATTAGAAAGGTGTACCAACTTACTTTTCGTACACAATTGGAAATTTCTCTACTGATTTTCAGAGTTTTGTTCTCTATACAGTCAATGTTGTAAAGAACGGGTTTTCACTAAGTTCAAAAGTCAGTAAATGAAGTTGATAAAATATTTCTTTTCAACTTTCTTAACCATGGAATGCTACAATAACATTTACACATAAAACGGAGAATTTTTTTTTCTACGTCTATTTCAAATTTCTTTCACAAGAAATTATCGTCATTTGTTCAATCCTCAAAAAATATCGTCTTGAAAAAAAATTATCGCGATAATAATATTTGTCGATATATCGCCCAACCCTAATTTAGTGTAATAACTCCCAGTGCCAAGGTGTTACACAGTTGATATTTTGAGACAAGTTGCAAATGGTATAGGGGAACATTTTCAAATTTAATGGTCATGTGATCCGAGGTCACCAAAGGTCAATTAATGATAAAAAACTAGTATTTTTGCGATAACTTGAGAACAAATTGTCCGTTAGGGTTGGGAGTTGCTTCAATGTAATCCAATTGTCGACCTGCATCTGGGTGACCCTTGACCTCAATTTGACCTCTGGTGACCTTTTCATGTTTTGTGGATTTTTACAGTTTCGATGCTATTTTCAGATGTTAAAGGTACCTTCTGATCATAAATGTCGATGGGTTGACCCCTGTGTGACCTTCGTGTGCGAAGTTACATGAGGTCAAAGTTAATTTTCATACATTTAATACAATAACTCCCGGTTCCAAGGTGTGACAAGGTTGATATTTTTGGAGTAGTTGCAAATGGTATAGGGGAATATTTTCAAACTTAACGGTCATGTGATACAAGGTCACCAAAGGTCAATTAATGATAAAAAACTAGTATTTTTGCGATAACTTGAGAACAAATTGTCCGTTAGGGTTGGGAGTTGCTTCAATGTAATCCAATTGTCGACCCGCATCTGGGTGACCCTTGACCTCTGGTGACCTTTTCGTGTTTTGTGGATTTTTACAGTTTCGATGCTATTTTCAGATGTTAAAGGTACCTTCTGATCATAAATGTCAATGGGTTGACCCCTGTGTGACCTTCGTGTGCGAAGTTACATGAGGTCAAAGTTAATTTTCACACATTTAATGCAATAACTCCCAGTGCCAAGGTGTGACAAGGTTGATTTTTTTGGACAAGTTGCAAATGGTATAGGGGAATATTTTCAAACTTAACGGTCATGTGATCCAACGTCACCAAAGGTCAGCTAATGTTAAAAAAGTAGTATTTTGGGGGGGGGGGAGAAAATGTGCAAAGAAAAAATGTTTGAATTTTTACAGTCATGCTCTATTTAGGTCTCACCGATCAAAAATGTCAATTGGTTGACCTCCGGGTGACCTTTGTGTGTGAAGTTATGTATACAAGTTCAAAGTTAATTTTTTGACATTTAATGCAATTAAATTTCAATGCCAAGGTGTGACATGGTTGATATTTTGGGACAAGTTGTGAATGGGGTGGTGGAACATTTTGAAACTTAAAGGTCATGTCATCTGAGGTCACCAATGTTATCACATCTGTTGACGCGCTTGTAGGTCTCTTATATTTCTTACATTTTCGACGCCATAGTTAGATCTCAAAAGTGCCTTTTGATAAAAAATCCGATCACATTTTGTGATCACAAAAGTGTTGGCTATAGTGTTGGTTACTTTATGGGAACATGTAGGACCACAATTACTTGGACTATTTGAGCCCAATCTTGCTTGATAATATTATGTGTATTGTCATATACCCCAAGCAAGGAACCACAGTGCCCTTGGGCTCTTGTTTAGTTATCCCGTCTATAATCCATAAACATGTCGTAAAATTCCTTGTCAGCCTTTCCTTCTATGAAATAAACCAATGAATAAATAATAATTTCTTCCACATGGTAGCCTAACACCACACTAAGTCAATGCATGAGAAATCAAGCAAAGCCTAACCATCTGTTTATTCGCTGAAATTGTGACGCAGTTATAAGATATCCATGGAACACATTTATTGTTGCTGTTACGTTCGACCCAGGGTTGCCTAACACCACACTAAGTCAAGGGGGTAAGGCTAGCATAGCCATTTGTTTATTAGCTGAAATTGTGACGCAGTTATAAGATATCCATGGAATACTTTTGTTATTGCTGTTATCTTCAACCACATGGTAGCCTAACACCACACTAAGTCAATCGGAAATCTGCCTAACCAATTTGCAATTTTTTTTTTTTTTTAAATCACACTTTGCGTAGGATTCGAGTAATAAATTAGGAACCTGGTAGTATCTCGTCGGGCGGGTACCTTCGTTATTGCTGTTATCTTCGACCACATATTTTAGCCTAACACCACACTAAGTCAATGGGAAATCTGCCTAACCGTAGATTTGAATTTTCTTTTTTGAAATCACACTTTGCGTAGGATTCGGGTAATAAATTAGGAACCGGGTAGTATTGGGTCGGGCGGGTACCCGGATAACCCATGTAAACACTATTTATAAGCCTAACATTAACTGGTTATATAGCTCTTGGCTGAAGTTGCCAGGGCAGGAAAAGTTGGGGAAATCTGTGGTGCAAGGCAACAAAAATTTAAGCAATATTTTTCAACCCTGGTTATTGTCATCATCAGGTTATTACCATAATTTACCAACCGTTGGCCTTTAGATGAGTGGAAATTCACTGCAACATTACCCTTACACGATTTAAAGTTGCTGTAGAGATAAGGTTCACTAATGTATCAGGAAAAAAGGATCTCAACAGCAAAATATGGTGAGGGGGTTAAGTGAAAAAATGTTAGCAAGGAAAGGCAACCAATGCTTATGACTTAATGACTTTTCAAAAGGGAAACTTAATTTTTTACTTCCAAGCAAAGTTCCTTTCAAACTGTATTCCACCAACCTCTTCTCTCCCCTGCTTATAACTTAATGACTTTCGAAAGGGAAACATAATTTTTACTTCCAAGCAATTTCCTTTCAAAATGTATTCCCACCAACCTCTTCTCTCCCCTTGAATGGTTTCCTGTTCCTCTTGCAACTCCTCACAGTGCTTCTGGTGGGCCAGGATTTCGGCTGTCAGGTCCCTCTGTTGGGCAATCAGTGCCTTGATCTGCTCTTTTGCTCCTTTGTCGATAGGAGCGTCATCATTGAACATCACCTCCAATAGTGATCCACCCATCTGGAGTCTGTTTTAAAATAGAAATTACAACACACGCAGGTTATCAGTATTGTTTGCAAATCTTAATTGTCTTAAAATGGGTTGCAAGGTTTTCAAAACTTCTTTGTCAAATGTTCCAATGCTCAAAATGTGAGCTTAAAATATCAGACTCCAATTTGACTATGAAAACATCCTTGAGACGATAAAAACTTTGTAGATGGCACAAAATTAAATGCCATGATTATTAGTTTTTTTTTAAATCTTTCTAGCATTTTTGGTGACAATACTGATGACCTCCAGGTATAATGCATTTTGTTGATATCACAAGAACTTGATTATTTGTAGGGTAAAGTGAAGAGTAATTTCAACATTTAATCTGGAATTTCGAGAGAAATGTTAAGATATTTTCTATTGCATTACACATTAAGAGTTTGAAATGGTTAAAGCGATGACACTGCAGTTTCTGATATATGACTAAATTTTGAAGAAGTTTTTAAAGAATATTGACATAACATCAAGGTCAGCCTGTTTTCCAGAATTCGATACAAGGAATAATTCACAGTTCATAGTTTATATAACAGGTTTGAAGGCTATGCATTTGGTCTCTTAAAATATGCTATGCTTCCTGTGTACAAAAATTGCTTTATGCATGTTTGCACTTGCATATCACTTTGAACACATTGTGTAGAATTTAGTGATGCAACATTGGATAAAATATTCCCTTCAATAACCTGTAAAATAAATGGAACGGTCCAAATGCAGACATTATAATGGTCCTTCCTGTTGCTCAATGATACAACAAATTGGACAATACTGTTTGTCATAAAAATAGAAATTTGTAAAAATCTGTCTTACCTTTGTAAAGCTAATGATTGGGAAGATTTAAAACTTGTTTGCTTAAAAAGTCCTTGTTGCAACTCCAGAATACTGAAAGAAAGGTAAACAAAAATGTAATAGTTGACAATGAATGACACAAATACCTTAAAAAAAAACCTATGATCTATGTAACTACCAACATGTAATCTCTACCATGATGGCTTGTTTCTGACCTCTTCTAATAGATACACTTTGCTGTGTCTAAATAGTTTCACTTCAATTGCATTCTTGGCTATTGAAACACAATAATTTAATTAGGCACAATTAGGCTAATAATTCTTCCTTTGGTAACTGTTATGTTTGAAAATAGAGATGATTTCAAGATGTTGCTTTGAAATCTTCGTTCATGATCATTTCAGTGTCTTCAAGTACTGGTGTATATTCACAAGTGCATTAAATAGAAAAAGCACCACAAAGGGAGTGGCATTCACATGGAGGGCTAAAACAGGGAAGTTGTGGTAACTTTAAAATAGCAGCATGCATTGAGGTTCTCTCATGGATGGTATAAATTGGCGAGCAAAGTTTGCTACAAAAGTCTAGGCTACCTGCTCTCAACATTATCTCTCTCTTCTTGGCCAACATCTTGTTGAGATGAGGCAATTGCAGCCTGGAGTGTAGATTTCAGAGCTTCAAGATGATCCTTGTACCTGAAATAACCAACGGGAAAGAGCAAAGTTATCATGTAATAAACCAAGTAAATGACATCAGTTCTTTCAAATTGAATTAACCCTCTAAGGAAAGAGAGAACTTTAGTCATGTTTTGTGCAACGTGGTGGTAAATTAGACTTCGAAGTTGGAGGGCAATGCTTATGGTACAAGAAAGGTTGAGCTAGAACAACAGCTGTCCCTACGTCTGCCACACAGTAAATATATAGTCCTATAGAGAAAAGGTTAGAAGTTAGAATGGCCGATGAACGGATAAATATCCAAAGTATTAACATCCAAGTCTGCTCACTTACTGGCCAGGTTGAATATGTAATGCACATCGAAATCTCCTTGGTCAAGTTTTGTTCACATAGGTTCTTAACATCATTTGGATGCATGAGAAAGTTAGAAACTATTTTAACACAACGGCTGGTTTGGCAGTTTTTATGTCAGTAGATCTGGTCAACAAACATTGACCGGTACATTTTCAAAGCATGTCCATTTGTCACTTACTTTGGCCTAGGCAGGATAGGCCTTACTTAGGGTCTGGCCTAATTTACGAATTACATGCTATAGCCTAGGCCCTAGACTGTATAGAACTTTAGAAGTAGAAGTATTGAATCACTCAAGTTCAACCTGATCAGTTCAAGTGTAGTCATGTTCTCATTGAGTGGCGTATCCTCTGTTTCGTCCATACTGCAATGTTGAAAAAGTCACAAACTAAACTCAACGATCACGATTGTTGTATTTGTATATATATACATGGCTAGGCCAACTCCTGTAGAATAAGTGTTACGTACGTCATGCATGAACCATTCACCAGACCAACTTTATTTCTGCTGTACGTACGTATGCAGTACACAGTGATACGGTATGGTCAGTTGATTGTGTTCGCGGGGTTTTCAAACCTGTTATAAAATAAGATAGTTCAAAGAGATATGTTTTTAGATTTATTTATGAAAATAAAAAACTCGAAGTACATTTCAAATTATCACAAATTTTCAACAAATGACAATTATTATTTGTTTTTTTCTACCTTAGATAACCGCAAAATAATTTAAAGGACAAAACAAACTTCCCTGTAGCGAGTCTCCTCTTACGCACTGTTATTTGTATTTCATGTTGTGACTTGCAATCTGAGTTTACTGTTTACATTTGTGTGCTAGCGACTTTGTTCGTCTGCTGAATTGAAAGTGAAAGATGAACGACTTTCGTTCCGTGAATTGTGCGTTATTGTAAGACATACGTCGATAACTCATCTGCCACAATCAAAGCTTTACCACTTGCAATATCTGGTATGTATGAAATAAGTAATGTCGTGAATTGACGACATTCTATTTTTTTTCCACTTAAAATCCTGCTTAAAAACACCATATACTGATTTAGGCTACCTAGTTTTACCGTAACTTAACTAAGGACCTAGGCCTAGGCTAGGTTAGTTCAACTCAGTAGCTAGTATGGGCTATATAGCCTAGATGCCAAATATAGGCCTAACGTTAGGTTAAAAGCTTTCATGTTCTAGTGTAGGTGAATATGAGTAGATAGTAGCATGGTGGGCTCATAATTGACGCATTAAGGATTTGATCAACGATGTCTATCAAGGGAAAATCCAAACACTCAACAGTTTACATTTTTCATATGTGTAGTTCCTCAGAAATGTAATGATCTCAAAATATTCATTGTTCTTTGCTTACGCAACGTACAGTTGAGCAGAATGTCTGCTGTTCAAAATTCTTTCATACCCCGAAATTTACACATTCGTTGATAAGCTAACTAACTTTTGTGTAAGTATACATCCATTGACTCTGGATGCTGTTTGCTATGCTCAGAGCCTCTAACTCTAAGCTCAGACAGGTCAGGTCCCAGAGAGTAGTGGTATCATGTTGAGGTAATTTGGGTTATTTTAGGGAGTAAGATTTCCAAACACCAAAAATATGATAGTGTTAAAAGCAACAACAAAAAACACAATTTGATCAGCACATACCTGAAATGCATTCAAACTCATGAAATATGTACCTCTGCTTCGCTGCAAAAAGTTTAGGTTGCCTGCTGTAGTGTTGCTAGTAATATCTGAAAGTGCGTCAATTACGAAGGTGCGTCAATTACGAAGGTGCATCAACTACGAAGCCTTTACTGTACTACTGAAAGTACTAGGCTAGGCCTAGTACTAGTAAGTAGTATGGGGAATATTAATATTACTTATCTACAATTTAGATGTGCTCTCTACTATTTACAGCAGGGTTTTCTGAAATTCAAAATAAAAAAAATATCAGTGGTAGAAAGAAATAATGAAGGTTGTGACTTCCAATAGAATCGGTCTGTGGCAAGTGTAAGTTCCAAGGAAAATGTGTAGGCCTATTTTCAGTAGGATATATATTACACAGCCAAGGTCCTATCACTACTTTTCGTAGCTCAAGCACTGTGAGTACATCAGTTGTCAAGCATACCTTTGTTGATTCAAGTAGGCTAGATTGATGAAAGATGTAGTATTGATTCAATTTCTTGTTGAGCATTACGGTATGTCAACTTCCAATATTAAAATAATGATGTAAGCTGAACTTCTAAAGGTATACATGTAGGCCAGCAGGCCCTTGAAAGTAATATCATGTAACCTCTCTACACAGACTTGGGGCCTACTTTATAATTTTACTGTCATTTAAGCCTGTAAGCACTGATTATGCACTGTGTACAGTTTATTATATGGTATTAATGGAAGCAGAACATGACTATGTTCCACAACCAAACACGTCTTGCCTATTTTGTCTACTTCTAGAAGGATGGTGATTCCTAATTCCAAGGAGCCTATTAATCAAAAACATTATTAGTAAATATTGCATATTGCACAATATTTGGTAAATTCTACATATGTATGGGAATGTTTGGAAAGTTTTCAAAAATCTCATATTTATATATATTTATGATATTTATATATTTATATTTCATATTTATCAGAAAAATATGTCACTTCAGCCATAATCCAGAATGGAACCTGACTCAGTTAACTTAGATGAAGTTATTGATGAGCCCAACCCTTGCCTAATTGTCATGAACTCTCAAGTTGAAGATCCTGACAATGAAGACACCAGAGTGAGAAGACTGCAACAACTGGCTGCCCTGAAAGATAGCAGTAGTTCCAACGACCAGGTCAGTATTTCTGCATAGCTGTAGATTGGATAATCCATTCAAGCTGGGAATCAGGCTCGGACCCATGTCCCAAGTCTTGCAGAACTTCGGCGAAACACTTCAAAATGTATGTGAAGTCATGATGGTGTGTGTTTATGGTCATGCCTTGGCTGAGAAAAGAACAATATATAAAACACTACATTTTTTAAAAAACTTGTTCAAAGTATGAGGGTTCATTGCCAGTGATATGCTTTCTGGTGTGGAGGTTATAGTTCATTTGAGGTTGACAGAGGTCAACCTCTGAGTGTTGGGATATAAAAATTGCTCCTAACTCCTAATCATCTGTATGTAGATTAACTAACTAACAGTTAACTGCAGTTTACATTAATTTCAACAGTAAAACATTACAGTAAGTCTTCAAAAAATTCAGATTATTTTGACCCATTTTTAACTTATCATTGACCTATTAAAGGAGAAGGAACAAGGAAAAGAAGAACACAGAGAGAAAGAAGACGACGATGATTCATCAGATGAAGATGAGGTTCTATTTGTTCCTCCCAGTCAAGCTGATGAGATGTTAGAAGAGAAAGGTGCAGTACTTAATCTGTTGTGCATGATGTTTTAAGACCTTGAATATCAACGGCACAATTAACCATCTTCCAGCTTCATCAAATATTTTTCATGGCCCGTGTGAATTTTGCCTTTGGGCAATGACACAAACTTGGGTCGCACAGCAGTTTTTCATGTCAAGAGGTTTTTTTGTAAACAATTTTTTTATTTTGACTGAAGAAAAAATTATAACAATATTAATGTGAAACCTGCAAAACCTCTCTGAGTCAAGCAGTATACTGTTTGTTTCTTAATTGTGATACTTTTGGTAACATCCAAGCAGAAAGACCACATAACACATACAGTACCACCTTGTATGTCAAGTTTCGAATACCATTGTATATTGCCTATTAAGCGATGCTTTTATCTTCTTCTTCTTTTATTTCTCCTTTTTTGTCTCTTCTTCAAATGTACATCAACCAAAGGAAAGCTTTAAGCTCATTAGTATTGGTCCCAAGTTTCAGTACAATAAGAAAAACTTAATATTAAGCAAAAAGTGCCTCAATGTTTTAATGTCAGTACGTAGCAATTTGATGGTCCCATCTTGCCATGTCAATGCTATGTTCATGGCTTGTTGAGTGTCTGAGCAATCTGTTTTTACTTGTCATTTAGCCTCTGAAGAAGATCCTGCTAGGATCAAAAACGTCAGGCCAACTTACTTTTACACAATCTGTTTTAAGAAAGTTTGATTATTTCTTGAAGCTTCAAGTTTGATATTTCATGAAGTTTTGGTTTTAGGCCTGAATTAACTTTGCATTTCAGAGTGACAACACTCTTATAGGTATGCACTGAGAAATGGTGAATTCCACCCAACCCCCCTACACTTGCACATCAGCCTTCATCAGTTGACTTAATATTTTGCACTTCTGTGGGTAAATGAATGATTCTGTCAGGGAATTTAAGGATATATAAAAGAGCTACATTTGAGATGATTTCTCCTGTTCACTTACTATATTCCTTCCACTCTTCTTCAACCTCTCCTACATCCTCCTTGCTGGTTAATCAGCTGTCTGATAACCTTTACCTTTATCTCAACAGCCCCCTCAAGAGCAAACGAGACGTTACTGCAATCTTTCATCAGCACTCCATCAGAGACAGTTGGTATCCTTCATCTCTCTGGAGAATCCAGTAGGATCCTGGTACCAGAGACCTCAGACGATACCCTCTCAACTCAACAGACTTCAGATGAGGCACACCCCATCATCTCTAACTCTCCATCTGATAATACACTAGCTGGTGAGATGAACTTAGCTGCTGTAATTTATTGACTAGTTACTGTACGTACTTATTGGTTAATCAGTTAACACGACTCAAGAACTGCAGTAGTCCTTCTTTTAATTGGATGGTTTAAAATAAACTGACATAACATTATTCCCCCTCCTACCTTAATTTACCCTCCACCAAAAAATATTAATAATAGTACTGGGTCAACAACAAACGATGGTTGCAACAAATGTAACTGTTAAAATAGAAACATTGGATGCATGTCATGGTAGCTTGCTACCACTCCGGAGGTCATTACCCAAACTGATATCCCTTTCCTCTGCCTTAACCCCATCAACCACCCCTCTCTTCACCTCATGCACATCATGTAGAGATATAAAAGTTCAAACATTTTAGGGAAACCAATTTTAGCCATAACAACTTCCAAGTATTAGTTTTGAGTATTTTGTTTTATCTGATTTCAGTTTTGTGTGTTTTGTCTTGACCTGAAACTTACCTTGTATTTCACTCTTCTATCTTTGAATTTTCAGATTCATCCAAGGAAGAAACGAAGAAAGAGGAAGATGAAGAATTTCAGGTGAGGCCCAAGTGTTCATCAATATTGTGTAAGAGGAGAGAGGACTACTAAGCCGTTGTATGATGTGGTCGTCTTATCGTCTGGGTTTTGGAATCCAAGAATGAGCTGCATTTCAACTCATCTTGAAACTCTATATGAGATGATTTGGAATGAACACCATTTTCACCGTTGTTTAACGTTATGTTCAGATTATACAGATTCGTTTTTGAGGACTGTCACCACCCCTGCAGGTGGACCTACCCTGCAGGTGGTAGTACCTGTATCTGACCACATTTTTTTCCTTCAAATTCTGATGGAGGGGAAGGTACCCTGTTTACACAGTCACTACATTACATGAGTGGTGATCATTTTCTTCTGCCTCGTTGATAGAACAAGGAAAATCCTTTTCCAAATTCATAAGCCAACCACAAGTAAATCCACTAATAAGGCCAAGAGGCCCTGTTCCCCCTCCCCTTTAATGGTGAGCCCCATCATCACCCAGCAGTGGTGGTAAATATTTGTCTTTAAATTTTTTTATTTTTTTTAGATACACAAATTGCGATAGTTGTTTGTGCATGGTAAAATAATTCCACGTTGTCTTAGGGATAAAATATTCTCAGTGACCTGCTCCTAGCCTAGATATGATTGTTTCATTTAAAGTTAACTAAATTTTGTCAGAACAGCCCATGAGCAATATCAAAGAGGGGAACAGAGTGAGTAATGTGTCATATATACTTTGGGCAAATATGTTCAGTACAAGATTACGTTTCTTTCATTGAATTTGTCCATACTGAGACTTTCCTAGACATGTTTGAACATGCATCTTAAAAATATCAATTCTATTTGCAAGGTGATGAATTTACATTCATGACACTAAGATACCATACCCTTTAGAAAAATTAACTGTTAACTTGCCTTTGAATGGAATTTTTGGAAGTCCAGACATAGACTGCTAAATGCCTAAAAAGTACCACCGACAGATAGAATCAGGAAGCAGTGTATAGATGTGATCGTCATGGAGAGTGATTCCTTTGTAGATGCAATGTATACATAAGTATCACTAAATGCCTTGAAATGTGATTATTTAACCTTTGCTCATGAGTCTATGAACCGCAAAACTTCAAACTTCCCAAAATGCCTGTTTTGGTAACATGGTAATGTCCATCGATTTCCTCCATTACAACACCCAACTTTGGGTGGCAATTCTCTTGATCCGATAGGTCCCAGAATGGCAGAAGGCGATAAATGCTTCCGAAGTGGAACAGCGAGTCTCCAGCAGCAGTAAGGAGGTATCGTCCGCCTCCAACAGTTCAGCGACGTCCGAATCGGTCAATTCTCAGTCCTCTAACTCTGCTCCTTCTCTACAACTGCTTCAGGTTTTTGCCATCAATATTTTTTAACATTTTTTAAAAAGGTAGAAATGTTTCTTTTATTAGTCAATCCACAAATTCATCAAAATGGGTGAAAATATTGGTAATACCATGGAGGCCATGAGTGTTGAGGGTTTTTTGTTTTTGCTTTTCTAGATGGACGCTTTTTTTGTGTGCAATTTTGATGGAATCGATATATATCGAATGTGAATTCAGTTTGATGGTGGAAGTGAACATATCAAAAAAAAAAATGGCCTGATGCCATTCATTCCATAACATTAACATCCCAATAAATTCCACTTTTTTTTTAACTGCCTACTTTTACAAAAATCATGGAAAACATTAACACAGATTCACAGTGATATAGTGTTTCGGAGAATGGCCGGAAGAGGAATGGATATGGGGAGGAGTTAAGGTAGACTTCAGTTTGTTAAAGTATGTATGTTAGCTTGGAAACCTTGACATCAGTAAATATGTGGTAAGCACATTGCTTCTAATGTTTCTTTATTTTACCCATATCTTTGTTGTCCTCCTAAATGTTTTACAGAACTGGCAAGACCCCAACCAAGTCGATTCTTCTCAATCACTTATTCAACAACGTGGTAAGTGAACGTCATAGACATGACATCCATAAATATGGCTTAAGATCCATATGCTTTCTGAAAAGTATTATGTCATTTCATTCAATTAGTGTTCATTTTCCACGGGCAGAGTATTTTCTGTTGATGGCCAGAAAAATTTCAGTCTATTGAAATTGTCTCTCCTCTCAGACTTTGCTGCCCAAGCATCAGCTTCTGCATCGCCGCAACTAATCATCGATTCCCAACAGCTCACAGATTCGGTTCAAATAATCGCTGAGGTGGAGTCTGGGAAAAGCTCGCACTCGACCGCAGAGAGCGGAGTGACCTCTGGAGCTTCAAGACACGTCGCACAGGATATTCACGGAATGGAAAATGTGACCTCATCCCAAGATTTTCGTCTGCATCTGACGCAGTCGCAGACGGAAACGGAGGCAGAAGGCGTCGGTGTTTATATGGACGCTGCTTTGAAGAAGGAGAGCTCTGCAGGCACCCACAGATACACTCTTGACCAGGTATCTCAGACTAGGTCCTACAGCGATGATGAAAGACCCCATCGTCACCCCAAAAAGCACTCTGATCCACGAGATATTTCTTCGTCTGGTTTAACGTCAAGCTCGGAAAAGGAAAAGGTCGAAAAGCTTGCTTCAAAGGAAAAGAGCAGCACTGTTGAATCTACGAAACCTCCCAAATCACTGGACGCTGATGAAGGGACCGTTCAAAAAGAAATAGCAAGTAAAACTAAAAGTACACCTCAACCGACCATACAACAGCTTGACAAAAGTCAAAGGTCAAATCAAGAAGCTGAGCGGTCCATAACACCGAGTAGCATTGCAGAAGTGAACAGCAAAGATTCGTTATCTGAAAGTAATACATCGCAGCCCTCAGGTGAGTCCGCCAAAACATCTCAAGCTGAGAAATCTTATTCCATCTGGGAGATGTCACTTCCTTAATGTTCCTTTACGAGCAAGAATAGAGACTCGAACAAAATCTAAATATAAGCCTCTTTTCCTTCATTGTAAAATGTTTTCCTTTTATTTATTGAAATGATTATTTGATGAAGTTTACTTTTCATCCTGTTTCCAATGAAAAGAAAAAGAGCAAATTTATTTCATAATTTCCCTTTGTTTTCTGTTGTAAAGAAACCTAATAAAGGCTCTTACCGATTCTTATGTTTGCAAACAGGACTGAGTTTCCATCTTAATATGATCAAAGACAACAGTCGGATCAGTCCATTTGAGGCTCAGGGGGGACTTTTGAACTCAAAGCAATTCCGCCACAGTACACCGATCGTATCCGAAGTGGAGGAAGAAGAACAACAGGGCAAGAATTCAGAGAAAGTATGAATAATCTTAAGAAAGGGATGAAAGTTGGGATGGGCCTGTCATTTTAGTTATAGCAGGAATGCAGGATCTTCTTGAAGTGACAGTCTGAAGGACCCAAACAGCCTCTCTCACTTTTGTACATTTACCCTACACATGCATATTGTGGTTGTTTGCCTGTAAGCTCAGGGCCTTTAGCTTTAGTAAAGTAGGTTCCCAGTATGTGAGTACATGCACATACAGGAAATAACAGGAAATTAAAAAAAAAAAAAAGCCTGCAGTGTGCGGACCCTTCAAAGTGTCCCAAGAGTGGATCTTATCCAAACGTTCCAGGCGGCTTCTCTGTAGTGGACACTATCAAACTTATAAACAGGTCATGTTTATCAGACCCACCAACTGCTGCAATACACCCCACTAGACAGTCACCCCACTAGAGGGTCTGAACATTTGCCCTAGCTCAAACATTAGATTACAAGAGAAAAATCCAAGTAAAAAATGAACAAATACATTCACAAAGTTGTTTAAATGACAAATGCCAGACATATTGTCTGCTGTATTGGTCTTAACAGACACTCCAAATAGTCATCCCCTAACAGAATTGGGCTAATTTAAATATTGGAAGTACCAGATAAAACCATGATTGTATGTAAAAAACAGATCCTACAGAGTGTCCGATACGTTAGTGCTACCGGACACTACCCCAATCCAACCCTGTACTTGCAATTTCTTTTGATAAATCAAAGGAAAAAAATTGACTATATTTTTTGGTTGAATTTATTGCAAACCTTAGGAACAGTCAAAGAGCAGCTCGAGTAAGTCGTTGCTGACGATATCTGAGCAAGATTCCATCCCTGCAGAGATGGAGAAGGAGATGTCCTTCCATCTTAACGGTAAGTGGTCCACCCTCTTCATCTCATTCCCTATAAATGGGTAAAATATTACAGAAATTAGTTTATTATTGCTATCTGTAACTGCAAACTAAGAAACAAGTTAAATAGCTCAGAATAAGTTTACAGACCTTTCGTTATGTAAATTTTTTAGTTCTTGACGTTAAAAGAATTTGTCGCGAGAAAATTTTCAGGTTTGTAGAAAATCTGTATGACAGCTGTGTTTTGTCTTAATTATTTGCATTGCAACATAATTTTTTAATTTTCTTTTTTTTTAACAGTGCCTTCCAAGGAGGAGATTCAAGCTATTAGGGAAAGTCCCACCAGGAAGAAAGTTACCGTCTTTTCCGGTATCCAGCAGGCAAGTTTGTCAAAGGCAAGACAAGTCTCTCTGCAAGACGAAAAAGAAGAATCCACTCAGTAAGTTCAAATCAAAGTTCCTGAGTCTTGATAGATGACATTTTAAAGGTAGTCAGTATAGGCTCCAAATTATAGCACACTATAACTGCCAAAAGTTGTCAAAAAATTAGTCTCCTGGAGGTCTTTACTCTCCAAATTGTTCTCAGACATTTTTAAGGGACACACAAGATGGCTGAATGTCCCAGTGAGGAAAATTTCCTCCAAGATTGTAATAAAAACAGTTTAAGAATTTTCACCAAAGGTGACCATCCTTGAATATCTAGCATATTTGAGGCCCAATACAGCATACCTTTAAGGCGACAAAGTGTGTTTGATTGAAAACTGACAGTAAGAACTTCCCATTTGGTTCTTTTGTACTGCATCATAGATGGGCCAGTAAATTTATCTTCATATTTACGGGAGCATTTAAGTCTTATTCTGTCAAAGTTCAACAATAGAAATATTGAAAACTGGCTTATATTACCCTAAGGTCACTGGTTTGATTCCTGTTCTAGTCCCCCAAAAATAATTTCCACTTTCCACTTTGTTAATATATTTTCTGAGTTAGTTTTCTATTGTACACTTACAGTTCATAAGATAAAACCCCTTTTTTTCCAGAATATGTCAACCCTTCTATATAATTCTTTGGGTTTTGAAAGGTAATCCACTTTAATATGTCACCTGTCCGGTTGTTGGCCCGTCCTGCTAGAATATGTGAATCTTAACACTGACTTACGTCGCGACGTCAGTGCGGCATATTGAGACTCTAAGCTTGGCCTTGATAAGCTCACAGGAATGTGTACAGACCTCTATATGGCTGTGAATACAAAAGATTCCACTCTAAGCTTGGCCTTGATACAATACACAGGAATGTGTACAGACTTTGCATATGGCTGTGATTAAAAAAAATATAGAGTTTTTTTTAATATACCCAATAGACTGCCACTAAAAAATTTCCTTTAAACATTTTGATTTGAGACAGCCAGGTTTGGTCTAGCTCAATGACACTCATCAGCTGGTAGTTCTTATTTTCTTTCGAATAATTCAGACAGTTTGTATCATATAGGGAGTGAGTAAATGTTGTGAGCTCTGATTATCACTAAAGGTAACAGAAGTGTCTGGTGACAGAATTTCTACAATTAAATGGAATTGTTAGTCGCTTGCTAATGAAATCAATTCTTGGTGAAGATTGTATGGTATGTTAAGAATCTTTACAATCATATTTTTAAAGAATACCCGGAGACATTAAGGAAAATTGATATAAAAATGGGAAACTACTGTTTAATCAATGATAAACAAAAAAATGAAAAACTTTACTTGCAGGGATGAGGATCCATTTGCCAGTGAGGCTCATCCCGAAGATTCTGCACAAAGTCACCGACGTGTCAACGAAACTGTGTATAAAAGGCCAGAGGAACACGAGAACGAACCTCCAGATCCTCTGAATCTAAACAGAGAGAGAGAAAATAATAGCAGCACTGACACGCTTCCCGTCGAGTTGACGGCCGAAACAGAACAGTACGGGGGCATGGACGATACAAGCCGAAATACCGAAACTGTGGATCACTCGTTGGCCATGGAAACGGAAGATGTGGCAGAGCTGAGGAAGCCATCTCTCGGAAAGAAGAAAGGTCGTAAGAGGAAGCAGAGAGGGAGAGGGTCAGGAAGCGGTGATGCTCGGAGCCCGAGCAGATCTTCCAAGCGAAAGTTCACGGAGGTCAGGGATCCGTACCAGTTCACCGATTCACAATCGAATAGAGTCCAATCGCCTTTAAAGCAGAGAGGCGATGATTTGATGGTGGTGGCCAGCAAGACAAAGACAGAACCGGACAGATTAGAAAAGAGTAAATATTTGGAATTTTAATTTAAGAAATATCTATTTTAATTCATTTCATTTCATTTGATTTTAAACCAAGACTTCTTTCATTCAATTATTCATTCATTCATTCAATCATTCAATTATTCATACATTTCTTATTAGCTTTATCACTTGTAGAGTACAAGAAGATGGTCTGGTACAAGCTGCTATTTATCGATGATCATAAAGTCTGTTAGGATTACAAAATGGTCCATTTTCTGGTTTTCTTAATCCTTGGGCTCAATGAAACTCTATCAAACTGTTGATTTTTGTGTTTTTTTTCTTCCAATCCCCAAACTACACCCATTTTCCTTTTCCATCAATTTGGAATTTTGCATCTTTTTGAACTCCCATCAAAAAGGCTACTTTTTGTCATAGAAAAGTTGCAAATATTTGTGGCATTGGTGGAGAATGCTAATAGTGTTTTGTTTTTTTGTTTTTTTCCTTTCTTAGGAAAGTCCCCTCGCAGCAGTAGACGCAGAGGCGCATCGTCAGCCGAGAGAGAGCGGACGAGAGGCGGTAACGGAGTCAAAGAAGGAGGGAACAAGGAGGAGCAGAAAGGAGATCCATCCTCTGAAAAGGAGAACCAGGGTGGAGTGGAACAAAGTGGGTCAAAGGTCACAAGATCTGAATCAAGGAGAACCCTGTCATTTGTAAGACAGAGCAGTAGTAGTAGTAGCAGTGGCCACCAACAGGTATGGACGAATGGTGTCGAATGTCAAACAATAGTCCTCTGTTTTTTTTATAGGAAGTTTAAAAAGAACCTTTTTTTGGTTCCTGTTATTAGACTCTGTAAAACAATGGATAAACTATAACATTTAGGTCTGCACCGTGCGGAGTCGACCAATCATCGTCAATTTAGCCTTAAAGGAGTATTTCCAGAAATATGGCACATATTCTAAAAGTGAATATCTCGAAAACCAGAATAGCCATAGAAACATTTCTAGCATTAAACATTTTTTCTTTGATTTTGACATATCGATATTAAAATTCTGCTTAATATCCTTAACTTTTAAAGCAAGTTATTCTGGGTCGTCAAAGACTTACTACGACCACCCTTCCGGGTGGATATGACCGCGCATTATAAATCCACCATTATTATCATGCTTGCACTTTACACTTCCATCGTGTACTGCGCTTACTGTACAACAACATCAAAGAATCTTTGACTATGGTGAGAAGCAGTAGATACTGAGATGGTTATTACAAAATGTTACATTTACCATGTTTTTCTTATTCAAAAAGTGTGACATTGTAAAGAATTTAGAGTGTCACAAAATGAAGTATTCTAGAAAAGAATGATCTCGGCAAACATAGTGAGCCAGACAGATCGGATCGTTACCTTAAAATTAAGAAGTCATGTGTTTTATTTCATCGAGAGAATCTTTGAGAGAATTTATGGATCCATGGTCTTTCCTTTTTCGTACAGCATGTGTCCCGTATGACTCTGCAAGACGACACAGACATGGAGATTAAATACGAAGTGGTGACCACCCACTTGAAAATGAAGAAGGTCTACATCAGGGGAGTACTGGCACACACCTACACCAGGGAACTGGTAAGTCGATATGATGATAAACACGCGCCTCTCCTCTGTCATCGTGAAAAGTTGAATAATTGCTTTAACTTTAAGTCGTATAATCAGCGGAAGTGAACTCGCCAACAGTCACATTCTCATCAACCATACCTACCTTGAAGTTTAACTAGGAGTAATAATGAGTACTTCAAAACTCACCAAAAACCAGTCATATTTTTCTTCTTCTTGAAGAAGCCTCTTTGTGATTGGTGGATTTTGACCCTCTCGCTCAACCAATGGTGAAGGGTCTGCGCAGCTAGCTAATCAGTTCATTTTTCCTTGCACTGATAGTGAAGGGCGGAAGAATGTAACCTTGTATATATTTTTAACTATGGCCAGATGTACAGTGTGTAGGCTTTACAAAGTTTTCTTTTCTCATGACAAATTTCAAAAACACACCATTTGAAGGATAGATTGTACAGTATTTGAACACCATTTTTATTGATCACAAACTACCCATTCAGCACCGAAGACTCACTCATCAAAGTGGCGTGATGTTAGCTAGTTTAGCGCGCAGAACTTTTTACCGTACCGTACTCAAAATGTTTCTATGCCCGATTCTTTCTTTTGGCCCTGCCAAGGCTTATAACATGGATGGTGTCGTATGTTTTCCTACTTCCAGAGTAGAGTGGTTGAACCCGCTGAAAGTAGCGAAAGTGATGAGTGGCCCGCCTCACCCACCTCCTCATTTTCTGGTTACCTCGGTGACGTCAGCTCCATGGGCAGTCGCAGTTCTTCGAATACAGGCAGCCTCCAGAAATCTGCCAGCATCGGGAGCAAGAGCTCGTCATCTACAACCAGCCTAGGAAAAGACTCTTCACCAGGTATAAAATGTTGGCATCAGGTTATGTTTGATACAATTTTAGAGAGTACTGTGCGTTCAAGTGGCTAAGGACCTGGCCAGGTTGTTATGTTGTGTCCTTGAGCATGGCACTTAATCTGAATTGCCGCTCTTCACCCAGAATTGTTCACCGAGCTGTATGAATGGGGATCTGTATAGTTGAGTGCGGAGGACGCTTAGATGTGGCGTACTGTAGTGCCCCCTGGCGTGACCTTTGTTTGCATTGTTTAGGTGTGACTAGTCCACCAGTCACAGGGGATTTTGTTGGACAGCGTTGTTCTTGATTCATCTATTACCAGTGCTTTTATAACTATCTAACTTGAACTTTTAGCTACAAAATTCCCCCAAGAAATAACTTTTAAAATTGTTAACCCAAGTTTAAATTATGATAATGAATCTTGTGACCCTGTCGTTACGATCTTTTTCTTTTCTTGCTTCGTTAGCCAAAACGCCAAGTCCTCAAGTCCCTCCTCTTCAGACAGGCAGATCTCTCAACCGGACCGGTTCTTCCTCGAGCTCAGGAAAAAGCTCTCACGGTGTGGTCCACTTTTCACCGGAGCTGGAAGCGCCGTTAGCCAAAACTTCAAGTGTGGGTGGTAAAGATTCCGAATTTAAGCAGCCCGAAAAATCGGTCAGGAAGAAGTCTGTAAGTCCGAAGGAAGGAAATCAGTCAGAAATTAACCTGAGTAGAGTGACCCAGGGGGAAAGTCAGGTGGATGGGGAGATGGGTGGACTAGGGAAGGACTTAACAAAGAGGACGAAAGTGGCCTCTGTTGTGAACGTCACGGAAGAGACGGAGGTACAGGTGCACGAAGAAGAGAGTCTCCCAAGAAAGGGGAGAAGAGATAAGGGGAAGGGTAGTTCCAAAGATAAAGAACGGAGTAGACAGGGGTTAACTTTGCAGGATACAAGTCCTTCTGTTACAGACAGTTCTCGTTTGACAGAACTGCCCGACCCTGTAGGCGACAAGACAGGGGTGGATAGCGCCCAAGTTGCTGAAGAGGAAAGTAAACGGAGACAAAGCGAATCGAAGGCATCTAAACAAACAAGAGGCCGGAGGAGGCGTGGGAGGAGATCCACGAGGGGAGATGGTGACCAGCAAGAAATGTCAAAACAAGATGTCAGCGTCACTGAAAGTGGTGAGTGAAAGCAATGATGAAGTCAGTTTCCCTAAGCAGCTGATTGTGCATGTGCACCCGCAGATGTTATGCTATTCAAATATAAACATGAACACAATATATATATGTATATACATATTCATGGCAAGCATAATTATTTAATTACTGTAACAGATGTTGAATCCCAGAACAGCCATGTTTAATCTCATACTTGATATGGTTAGCCCTCTAGGTAAGGACCAGATTTGTGTCCTGTCTGGTGGTCAAAGGTCAAAGTTTGATATAGCCTGTTTGGTGGTCAAAGGTCAAAGTTTGATATCCTTGTAAGTATTGTAACACCCACGTTAAGAATGGTGGGACTTAGAGTGTCAGCAGTCGATGCCCGTAGCAACTATGAAAAGTACTGTTTTAATTGAATTCAAGGGTTGCTTGAGATCAACCATTCAACCTGGTCTATGTTATTAAACCAAATATAGGTAAAGGCATTACTCGGTTTACTTGGTCTGTATATATCCTTCACAGTAATGAATTTGGTTAATAGCACCTTTTTGTCCCCTCTCTTTTATTGCCATTGCCATGTGCAAAATTTCAGCCCCTGGAATGTCTAGCCCCAGAGAGGCTCCATTAGAGGAGAAGGAGGCCCAAAAGGAGACAGTTGCGGGAGAAGCAGCCTTTGAAATTCTCAACAGTCCACCAATCAATACGGGTCCGGACCAAACTCAACCATCGACATCCTGGTCCGAGGAGACCCTGAAGCCTGGCACTAAGGTTCTTTGTAAATGGCCTCAGACTTCTTTTTATTATCCAAGTATTATCCAGAGTTGGACAAGAGACGACAAGTGAGTTCACAATAAAGGCACTACTGTGACAACAGCTGAGGGGGCTGCAGCATTAATGCAGCCAGGATGTTCAGGACATAATATGTCGTGTTCTGCATTTCATGGAATAGACACTGTCATGTTTGATAATTGATTTAGCCTTGCTGCAGGGGAGTTTGCAGTTGCTGCAGCTTTTCTTTCTTAAAAATCCTAACATGTTGACACAGTTTAAATTGAAAGCTTAATATAAGTGGTCAACGCCGGTGCCGTTGGATCATAAGGTCTGGAGGTTCGAGTCACTCCAAGATTAATCAATGTCGTCCAGTTCCATAATTGTTGACAATTCATTATCATGGACGTTAAATATGAATCTAAGAGACTGACTTGGGTCAGCTTGTGGCTTTGATAAGCCAATGGTGACTTCTTCGCAAGTTCCTGCTTGCAGGAGGATCTAAAATACAATACAATAAATACAATATGTTGACACAGTCTGAATTTAAAGCCTAACATGTTGACACAGTTTGAATTAATAGCTTAGTATGTGACACAGTTTGAAATTAAAGCCTACCATGTGTTAATGAATGCAATTGAGACTGTTTAACAGTTTCAATCATAATTTAGCATTTGGTGAAGCTAGCTCAATCGTACCTTACAAATATCATTTCACATGATTCATGTCATTTTCCAATATGCAGTCATTTCAAATTTTAAAAGAAAGAAAAGTGTATGCATGCCTCAACAAGGGAACGTAATATGAAGATTGGATTTGAGCTCATGTGCCTTTACTAAAAGTTCTGTATGTTTTTTAAACTTCAGAAGTTGATAATATTTCTTATGGTGCATGCCATTGAAAATAAGCACTCTATTGATCGGTAGCCTACTAGCTCATTAGCACAGAATTGAATTATATCTCTTTCACAAGGATTTAGCAATTACAACTCACATCCTATATAAGAAGTAGAATCCAAAACCTTCGAAAATTTCTAAATTTGTTTGTTACGTTTGACTACTTCTAACATGAATAGTGTCTGGCGGTCGAAATCTTGATGAACGAATGAATTCACAAAGTATTTTGCTGATTAAACCTTACACTTGGTGAAGTATAGGGTAGGGTGTCTTCAAGTCTGATCAATTGTATTTTGAGAAGTAAAAATTGACGACCATCACGCAAAATGGATGTTTGAAGTGCTAGAACAACAACACCTCTGTTTGTAGAGAAGGGAAAAGCATCGATGGTGGTCTTTATAGATAAAATATTGTGTCAGTCACATTTGCATCTGTCTGTATCAGATTCTCTCATGGTTAATTTTTGGTTTCCTATCATTATTATTATTATTTGTTATTTGTTTCTCTTCCTAAAGCTGTTTATTTGTAATAACATCCTGGAAAAACTGTTCTTTATTGACAGGTATTTAGTACTCTACGACGACATGAGTAGACGTGAAGTGGCCAGGGCGAACATCGTATGCAAGGAATGGCTATCCAAAGGCCAGCCAGTTTTTGTTACCACGGACAAGGACTTTGTGGACAGCGGTAAGTCCGTTAGACGTACCCACCCTCGATCACCAGAGAGTATAATATTTTTATTGATGCATATATATTGAATCTTTCAAGAGATGATAATCCACAGGCAAATATTGTCACAGTATTCCACACTGCTAGTTGAATAACTTGCTACCATCATTTGAAGATGTCAGATGTGAAATCATACCCTAATTTTAAATATGTTGCTTCACCATTTTTTCAGCGATCGTCGTGGGATACTTTAGAGACCTTAAGTCCAAGACCGTCGGTTACGTCGTGGAAGACAATAAGGGTAACTCCAAGAGGTGAGTTTTCATCAACATGTGGGTTGTCACTCTTGGTTTGTAAAGTTGCATGAATTTTCTCGTAGCATTCTGTATGGCGAAGATGTGAGTTTTTTCCAAATTTTGGTAACATTTTGTGAATGCATCTTAGCAACAGCGATGAGTTGACTTCTTCCTTCTTTCAGGGTGGCGAAGACTCGGGTACTCTTAAACAAAGAGCAAGCGACGAATCTTATGAATTCCAGTACGTCCAGTTCCAGCGATGTTACCCTAGGTGAGCCTATATATCAAAACTTTTAAGCCTTTATTTATTCAAGATCTTTTCAGATAAGCAAAGTTACCCGCACAGATTGCCGGGAGAAAGTTCAATTTATTATCAGTTTAATTAATAGATGAATATTTCCATCCATGTATATTCATCTTTTAAAATATCCCAGCTTATCAATTTCTGACAAAACCCTTAGAAGAAACTTTGGTGCTGGGGAGAGGAACATCCTGGGAAAGTTTTCTGAAATGTTATTACTGCCCATCATAGCACTAGTAAGTCTAGTATGCGAAAACTGAGTGGAATCTTAAAATGTTATTATTATTATGTATTACCTCTGTTTGTGCGATGTGAAAGTTTGGAACCCAAAAGATTACACGTCAAAGTCTTTAATACGGTTTGTTATTTCAATCTGTTTCAGAAAATATCATCTCAGGACGAAGATCGAGAAGAGTGTCTAAAAAGGTTCAGATGTCTCAGGCTGGTACACAGGAAACTCAAGGTGAAAGGTCGGCCGATGCTGTTACCCCCTCTCCTCCTCCTCCCTCTCCTTCCCCTCCGAAGAAAAGGAGCACTAGAAGCAGATCGAGATCAAACAATGGTACGGCCGAGAAGAGTAAAGCTTCCGACCGCAGGAAATCTAAAGTTGCAGAAGGGGATCCAGTCTCACATAGCCTTATGTCCGTACAGTTATTGGGAGAGGCCGATAGCGGTTATCATCGGGGTCAACTCCAAGGTCAGGGGTCAAAAGAAGACAGGAAGAGGGGTCGAGAGATCGCGACATGCCTGCTCGGAAGAAGCTTGCCTTGGGAGTTGGTCAGTTGGAAACATTTCATATGTGGCAGATGCAATCATTGTATATTAAAGTCACTGTTGTCATTGTTGTGGGTGTTGAGAGTCAAGAGGTCAGAGTCAGAGGTGTTGAGAGTCAAGGGCGGGCCCACAGGGACAATTATGTCACCATGTCCATCCGTTTGCACTATCCATTTTCCCTTAAGTATATCATGTTTTATGTATACACTGTTTATCCCATATTTTCCCAGGCCCCTTCCATATTTCCCTTATCACCCTTCCCCCCCCACCCCCCTTTTGCCAGGTCTTCTTGTATCATTTGCCTTCTTATTCACAATAATAAAGGAGAATTAAGCACTAAACAAAGGATTTTTTTTTTTTCTTCCCCTTTTACCTTCTGTAGGTAATTTCTTGTGAATGTATTAGTGCCTAGCTTCATTAGAACTTATTATATAAGGTATTATATAAGGGATTATATATATTAGGGATTATATATATTAGGGATTATATATATATTATATATATATTATTATATATTATAGGGATTAAATATTATATAAGGGATTAATATCTACAAGCTAACTAAAATCCAGTATTGTATCATTCATGATGTTTCTGTTGTTTGTCATTGAAGTTTTCATTGGCAGTACAGTGTGATAGCTTTTGAGGCAGCGGGCTCTCTAGGTAGAGAATATTACTCTATCAATGTTCCTCGAAAAACAAAAGCAGATTTTTATTGCGTTGAATTTCATCTTTGACTTTACAGAGACAGGCAGAACACAGATGGAGAGTGTCACGCCGAGGCACTCACCTCGCAGAGTGGGATCTTCGACATCTTCCAGTGCTGCGGGGGGTCCTCTACCGCGGTCCAGGGTCTTATTTAAAGGTTACGCGTTCCTCTTGACTCAAGTGGTCAAGACTGATGAATCTCAAGAGAGTTTTACCAGAGGTATTTTAGCTCTAGAATACAGTTGCATGCTATATTGCAGAAAAGGTTAATCCATATTTTCTTTAGCTTGCTTCAAAAATGTGAACTATTTATCATCATGGAACTGTTTTCTTGCTGTTTCTATCTGTACTTATTGCCTACATTTTCCTAATATGCCCCCCCTTCCCCACCCCCTTCTTCCTCTTGATTCTCTCCCTAGAGTACTTTCCTCAAAGATGCAGACAAACACTGCCAATCACCTGCAAATATTACATCTGTGTCCTCATTAAGTGTGAAATGCTTTTGGTCCCATCTTTTACCTCCCCCCCAACTCCCAATCTGCATATTGTATGTACTTTCCGTTTTCATTTGAGATAATGGGGGAGGGGGGAGGATCGGCATTGCTGGAAATGCTGTTTAGAATTATCATCACCTTTTTGTCAGGCCTGGTTTCAGTGTCCATGGTTCTAATATTGCTGTTTACTTTTACAGAGGACTTTCCTCTCCCCTCCCCTCCCCTCCCCCACTCCCAATCTGCATATTTGTAGGTAGTTCCACTTTCATTTGGGTATAGGGAGGGAGGATCAGCATTGCTGGAAATGCTGTTTCGAATCATCATAACCTTTCTGTCAGGCCGGGTTTCAGTGTTACAGTGTCCATGGTTTCTATTTATAAATATCGCTGTTTTACTTTTACAGAGGAGACCCACATGTCCACGCCATTCAATAAAGAACTCGCTAAGAGACAGATCGCGGCAGGCGGCGGAACAGTTTTAAGGGACTTGGAGAAAGCACAGGTAACCATAAAAACCATGATGATATTCTCACAGAGTAAAATGTCTTTACCCAGAGTTTTTCTTTATCCGGACTTACCTTTCATCTTTGTCTGTATATTTACTATCACAGAGAAATTTGATATTGGTCAAAGCTTGTGTCAGTTAATATTCATAAGTTGTTCGCGAAAAAAGCAAACTTTAAAAAAAAGGTATGTGTTTGTTCCAAATGCCTCATGTACCAAAGATGTTTCAAAACAAGAGGTTCAGTTGTCTGCAATTTGAAGTACAGCAGATCACCCGACCAACGTGCCATTTTTATCCAAGCAGGATCGTTGTCAAATGCCAGACCCGCACGATGTGGCAGGGCTGGAAAACCTTGCGAACCAGGTTTGCGGGAAATCCACGATGCTCGCGGGAAATCCAGCCTGGGTGGAGAAAAAAAAATGGGGAAAAAAAATAGAGAAAAAAAAATGTTACGAAAAATATAAAAAAACATGAAGGAAAGAAAAGTACATCTGTTAAAAACAAAAAAGAAAATTTTGGAAGAAAAGTTTCAGAAACAAAAGAAAAATGTTCAGAGAGCGTGCTCGCAATTTTAGTCACAATATAACAAGTAATGATGTGTCCCCAACCCACTCACAAGGGCAATGTCAATGGCTAGTTTCGCACACTTCAGGGTATACAGGTCACATGATGTGGCTTCGTTTAAACTGGAGAAAAGTCTGGAGCTCACTTAAAAGTGGTTCTACTGATAAACTCATTGCAGGGTTAGAGTAAGAAATCTAAGATAGGATATAGGATTGTATCCTCAATTCATAAAATTGGATTTTTGATTAGGAAAATTGTCACGGAGCGTAAACAAGATGTTTTTTGTTTTTTCGGTCTAAGCAATTTATGAACGACAAAAGGAAATAACACAACATTGGGAATTGAAAATTAGATCCCTGACTATTGATATTAGGGAACGGTAAAGTTAATGAAAGATAATTCAAGGAGGAATATTGAGATATATTTTACTAATTTGTATAGGCTTTGCAAGATATCAAATATTATTTTAATTGTGCACGGTCAGTAAATTCTCGGTCAACTCTCTCAGGTTTTCAGAGGGAAGGTATTCCTGATTGCAGATACACACTGTAGGACCAAGAAGTACCTCCTTGCCCTAGCAGCCGGTGTACCCTGTGTCTCTCATATGTGGTTAAATGAGTCTTGTAAAAGTGTGAGTACCTGGTGTCAGGGTTTTTGCATTTATAAGAGGTATTTAATATCATGTAAACACAAGAATACTACTAATGACCAGGATGTACTTACTTTTATAAGCTAAGGAGGAACTAGCATAACTGGTATTCCAAATAGTTCTTCAGTAGCCGAATCATCAACAGTTAAAATCAAATCAAGATACGTTAAAATTTAATAGCTCATCCTTTACTGCAATATCTGTTATATTTGATTAACTTACCCAATAGCCTGTGTACTAGTCTAAGTCGTCGAGCCACATTGCCTGAGACACCTCTGATTTATAAAAGGGTCATCTGTCAAATCGGTACAGACATACAACATGTATTTGATAGCAGTGGTGTCTAATGATATACTGTACAACATGATGCAGAAATTCATTCTGTGGCTATGGTCTTCCAGTAATGAAATTCCACCGTATGATTTTGTGGGGAATATATTTTTAATGTGTGTTAAGTTGATTATTCCTTTATAATTCACAGTTTTTTCCTGAAACTCAAAATGGGAGAGGCGAGATGATCAAAATCGTATGACTTTTTTTGCTCCTCTTTTCAGGGTAGAATACCGAACTTTCAAGATTATATCTTACCAGCTGGTGAAAGCTGTGAAGAAGACTGTATTGTTGAATGGTAAGTAAACTGGTTGGATGGTTATAGGGAAAGGGGGGGGGGGAGGAGGGGAGAGGTTGGGGTGCTTTAAGGTTGTCAATTTGGTTTGGTCACAGACGTTCACTTTTGTTTCATCTTATTGGATGCTATTAAGGAGCGGTTGTGTCAATCAAACCAGTGTTACCATGTGAGAGATAGATTGTGTGTATTTTCAAGCTCCTAGTTAAAGAATTCAAACTCACACATTCATGAGATGTATATGAGATGTAAATTTATTCAAGTGTTTGAAAGGCGATAAAGAAGATAAGCAGTGTGGGGGAGGAGAGGCCAGTAGGGTGGTGGGGGGAGGGGGAGGGCAGAGTGGGGAGTCATGTTGACATATCAGCTTGATGCTTTCAGTACAGTAACATTTGTTCACTGATTGCATGTTGTTAATTATTAATTACATAAAGTGAAAAAAAGTGAGAGAAAATATTGTGTTATTGTTGAAAACCTTTTCATAAATTTCCCGAAAAACCTAAGCCAAGAGTCGGTTTTTTAACCTAACTTTCTGCGGTTCCAATTTTTGGTAAACTCTTTTTTGTTTTCCGTTGGTCTTCTTTCAGGCATCCAAACCGGTATCAGATCATGGCCGGTATTCGTGTGATGGTGATTTCATCGGCTAAAGAGGTCCTAGAGACTTGGAGGTCCATCCTCATGGCCGCTGGCAGCGACGTCGTCATTCAGTATTCAAGCACAGAGATCATTAAGGAGAAAAGTAAGTGGGACTCACGTCTTTTTGTGGTTGTCATTCAGCAAAAGTTTTGTTCAAATAGGGAATTGTTGCGATCTTCATTGAATGTACCTGGCCACACAGAGTAAAGCATAATTTACAAGTTTTAACCTGTTTTATTCAGATTTGTGTGGCAACTTCTGAACGGTAATTATCATAAAGCACTCTAATAACAGCTACACCCTCCATGAGGATAACTTGGGTATACAGCTCAGGAGGAGAGGTGGACATGTGGCTTGGAGGGGGGGGGGGGGCGGATGGAGGGCGGGATAGATATATTTTCACCCTCACATTCTTGATATTTTGCTGTCCTCTTCAACAGACTTTTCCTTTGACTGCGATGTGATAGTCACAGATCCGTCATGTCCACAAAGTATTCTTCGTAGCGCCCGAGAACTCAGCATCCCCGTGGTCTCAGCGGAGTGGTTGTACCAGTGTGTGATCAACGGTAGGAAGGTGGAATACGAGGGTAGTCATAGGTACGAATGGGACTACAATGGAGAACATGACTGAGGTGATTGGGGGGGGGGATGAAGTCCCATCAGATGATGGCAGTCAACAGCATGGTTGGTACTATTTATTACATACACCATGTAATCAAACATCTGATGCTCCAGTCATGAGTATGGAAGAATGCAATAACAGGTGGAGTCAACATTTGGAATTGCACTTCTCATTACATTTACCATGAAATAAGATCTCTGATGCTCCAGTCATGAGTATGGAATGGACTGAAATAGAGAAATGTATTCTCCAGTATGAATGGAATGATATGGAAATTTACTGCATGAAATAAATATGAAGGGACTGACAAAACAACACTCAATGGCAGAAACCACTGGAGATGGCAGTCGATGGCAGAAACAACAGGCGATGGCAGAAACAACAGGCGATGGCAGTCGATGGCAGAAAAAAACAGGCGATGGCATACACAACAAGGGGTAGTAGAAACAACAGGCAATGGCAGAAACAACAGGGGGTGGCATACACAACAGGGGGTGGCAGAAACAACAGGCAATGGCAGAAACAACAGGCGGTGGCAGAAACAACAGGCGGTGGCAGAAACAACAGGCGGTGGCAGTCAGCACTAGGAACAAAATTATTAGTCAACCCACAGTGAAATAAAAATCAGTAGGTACAGACCTGACCATGGAAAGGACTACAATGAGCAGTATGATAAATCAACAGGAGGGTGTATGGCACTTATCAGTGTGAATGGAACTTTGTAGGAATACTTGCATGACTTGATATTATGACAGAAATAGCAAGTATGGGTTCAACTACAGGTGTGAAATCATCTTCAAGTATAACTGTGGCTGGATTGTACCTATGGATATATAAATTTAACTAAGATTTTTTACATGGGAGAAAGCGAGTTCTGTACCCCCCCCCCCCCCCCCAAAGAAAACATGTTGTCCTTCCACAGAGTTTTCCAACAAAGGTTTTTTCCAAGTAGGTGAAAGTTCTTAGGAGAAATTTTATGTTTTAGCAGTTACCACAAAGATAGAAAGTTCATTCATATGGACAGTGCTTTGTAGAGGTCAGACCTTACATATTTATTCTTCAAAGAGATCATCTAGTTGGAATCTGGTGGTTGATTGAATCTTGTTAATTGACAAAGTCTGGGTTACAAATTTTCCTGTGTTTAATGTCAGAACTGTTTATATATATAGAACATATTAATGCAAAAGCCTTTAATCTGAAATAAACATTGTCATGTTGAAAGCCGCAATCAAGGACTGTCATTTCCATGCTCTGGTGAATTGACAATTTTATTGAAGTTTTTGAATGAATTATTAAATAATATAATAGACAACATCGATTTATTTGATTTTAATCTCAATGGGTTTTCTATATTTTTTGCAAGAATCTAGAACCAGTCTAAATTTACTTGTGGAATTCTTGAAGCTTTCGTTACACCTTGACTACTGCTTTAAAGGAAGCTTGTATTCTTATTCGATGTTTTGAATGCTATGTCATCTTTTATGATAAATGAAATGTCGCATTCAAATTGACACCAGTTGGGGACACTAACAGGACCATATGGAGACCTAGATATTGCTAAATAGATATACTAATCTAGCCATTGGCTATAAACATGAAGCACTTTCCTTGGCAAGTAATATTTGCATATGATATATTTGCATATGGTATACTTGCTTGGTGCCAATACCATTGTGTTAACCTTTGTGTGGTAATAGACACTACCACTAAGTCATATTGTTTAAGGATATTTTGTGGTCTTCCCTCGGACGACCGGGTCTTGCAGTCTGGTCGTCCGAAGAACAGATTGGGTTGTCCGAAATAAATATGCAGCAAAGTAACAAAGAATGATCAATATTCACAAGGTAGGAGAGATTCATAACATTGGATTAGAACACTATGTTTGGGTCGGTCAAACTCCCCTTCGTGATTGTTTTACCTAATTGGGGGGGGGGGGGGGGTATTTAGCAATTTGATGTTATCAACTCGTCATCGCCCAGACAACCTTCAGAGGACGTTACAGTCCTCAGAATACAGATGTTCTGGTGACACCTAATTATTCATATAAAGCAGATGGGAGGAGACTAACTAACTCACAAATGTTAAAAGAATTTCTGGCGAGGAAATCTTTTTCCTTTTATTTTCACACCACATATGACCAACTTGTTTGTCTTATATGAAAAAATTAAAAGTTTTTTTGCATGCTTGATGCTAGATAATATTGATTTCTCTTTTATTATCAATATTTTGGGTTAATTGTGTATATGCTTCATCAAGAAGCTGTAAGTAGACCAAAAAAGGTCTTTCCATTATGTAGTTTTGAGAAATGCCTATTTATGGCATAGAACGATATCAGCTCAATACATACACCTGTATAATTATGTAAATTTATATGATCACTTCATAATATGAATATTCAATTTCAAAGCAATTATGTTATGCAACTAATTTTCATGCATAATAATTCATGTAAAATATTGCAACAAACAGATTGACCTCATTCTCAAGAACCATTATGTAAGATTTTGGAATTAGAAATAGTGAACTTACTGCATGGATGATGATTCTGTTTAAATAAAAGGAAAGAAAAAAAACAGACACAATTGTGCCTTAAATTTTAATCTCAATAAAGCAAATGTTAAATTGATTTAAAAAATTGATCAATGTGAAATGATAAATTATATCATCTGGCATATTATAAATTCTTATGGTTGCAATAATCTGCGTGGAAATTCTTTTCATTTTAATCACTGTCAAAATTGAAAAAGAGTCAAACAAGGCACATTTGATAGAACACTGTGTCATATTTGTCAAAACAAAGTGATACACTTTCTTGCAACAGAAAAAAACTCAGGGTCTTTTCATTTTGTTGTTTTATTATTTAATGTTTTATGTATAACAAGAATAGAAACCTCATGAAAGGTCATTTGATGGCCCAACAAAACGTTAAACCATTATAAGTTACTGTTATGTCTTATTTCAACTTTGATTTATAAAAATGAAAAATATTTTGTAACATTATTGTTGTTGGAATAAAAAACTTATTTTGGTGTTTGCTGACATTGCTCAAACATTGATATTTCTTCTGCTGTAACTATTACAATAGCTCAAAATTGATTTAATCTAATTTTGATTGTCTTTTCTTATGCTATAGATCTTATGACTCAGTTTGTAAACATAGTTTTGGTCTTTGTTTATGATTTCTTCCTTCGTTGCTGGAAATAGGAACAAATTTGCAGAAAAGCACCTGATTTCTCAGATATGGGTTGCTTTGTTTTACCGTATTATCATATTACTTAAGTATGTGTGATGGTTTGCATCAAGATATTTATATCTGTGTACAACTATGAGACCAGGAAGAAAGTTACTTGTATTATTATTTTTTTTTTAGGCATACTTTTCAAAGTATCAGCTTTACTATATCTTTAATATTTCAAATATTTGTTTCACCTTTGTCCTTCATTAATGAACTTTTCTATTCTATTGACCAACTGAAAGCACTGTAGGTTTCGTGTGTGTGTGCGTATATGGATGTCTGTGTATAGATTTGTTTCTTTTTTCTTTTCCTAGTAGTCTGCAATTCATCTGAATTTCTTTATTTTCAACTGAATATGACTATGTTACATACATTTCAATAATTTTTGTTACTAGTGAAATGTTTCCTTTAACTTGTAAATATTATTGCAAATAAAATTATTACCAAATGAATCAAATAAATAGTGCTTCCATTGCTTGTTGTACTTAAACATGTATTATGGTCCCATATATTATAATTACAAGGTTCCTGGTTCTGCTTAGTACCATTACTTTACCAGTAGTGTGAGAACAATCCAACTAAGGTTACATCGCATACTGTTACATTGATACATAGTAAGACAGCACAAAACCCACAGGACTTGTAACTAGCAGTTAAATTTAATGTTGATGATATATAAATATGACCTGGACGATTACATCATCCAGAAATGAACCCTCTTCCAAAAATCTTTCTACAGGGAGGGGGGGGGGGTGAAAGGCCACTATGCCATTCCCTTCTCTTCCGTTTCTTCTCCCACTCACCATCCACCACCCCATTCGGTACCCTCCTAACCGAGATTGTGAGAACTTTCCACGAAGGTGAATAACTTCTAGTGAAACAATCATGAAAGTCATTTAACATTTACATTTCTTGACGAAACAAACTGGTACAACGTAGTCAGAGGTTGAAAAGCTCCCTTAAGTATTGGCCAATCACCTCAATTATAACAGTTTCGGCGACAAAAGACTGCATACATAGGTTGTAATAGTCTCGCACGAAATATTTCCATACAGAGAGTCAGAGACAGACGTTTAACCGAAGAATAAAGCTGGAATAAATACAAGATTCAGTTTCCTACGGACTTTGAATAAATCACTGGAAAAAATCAAAATAAGGGGTTGAAAAAACATTGCAAAGATCATACTTAGACCTCATACAGTGAATAATACTACAAACGTCACATGTGTGAATGATTCAATTGTTACAATAGAAATCAAAACACTGTTGAAAGTTACCATGTCAACATTTCTCATTTCATTAATTGGAGGATTCCTTGGTTTGACATTTCTTAAAGTCTAAAACTATCACAATCAGTGAGCCATTTGTGATTGGATTTTTTTTTATTATTTTGTTGCCATTTGTTAATGATATTATTTTAAAAAAGTTGCGTCGGTTCCGTTTTGGTAAGGATTTTGGACGTCTCTTGGTAGAGCCTAAAAATATCATAGTTAGGGAACGACCAAAATCAGGAGGGAAGTATATATTCTTTTTAAGAAAAGTGAGCCAATAAAGAACCTGGGCGCAAAAACCTTAACCCTATCCAACTCCCAATTTGACTTTCCCTACAAATATTGAAATGTTGTGTCTTTTCGGTCCTTGATTTCATAAATAATCGAACGAAAAGTGATGTGAACTTTTATACGTGCCTATGACACACGGTCGTGCAACGCCTCGGAGATGTGCTGCAAGACTTCCAGCCAATCAACAATGGTAGATTTGGTCACAAGATCCTTAAGGACCAATCAGTGTGCATCTCCGATTAGCTGTAGAAAATTGATAATGAAAGTTCTGAATTTGGCACTGTCTGCATAAATGCCCATCAAAATGATATGGTCAAACGTTAATAGGACGCATGCTTTCATCTTAAAATGGAGATTTATCGTTGTGCGAAATGAGACACGCACTCACCAACTGCAGAATGGCTTAACATGGAGTTACTTTCTATCTTGGGCCCCTAACATATTTATTGATCCAATATTTTGACACATTGGCAAAGTGAGTGTCATGATTAATGTAAGGGAAGTTATGAAGTGTAAGCAAACGAATGTAAAACAATACTATCCGGTTGTCGTTTCCGGGAGGGTCTCTAAAGGAGTTAAACGCGTTGGCGATTATATCCGGGACGGATATACGGATGTGACGTGCATGTGGCATTCCGAAACTGACGATAACTTGACGAGGCAGTCTACTCATATATCGTACTAAACCAGAAACTGTCACAATACCGATTGTGGCCATTTACCATCCTGAAACACAGACATTATTCAAACAAATCAAAGGATGTTGGCAATATCATTCTATTGATCCTTTCATTCGTGATTTACCTAAGGACTCCCAGTTACAATGACACCCCCCCCCTCCCTTCCCCCAATTTGAGTGGTCTACTTGTTCCGAACCAGACTTAACATGTCTGAGTTAGCGGATAACAGCGCGGGAAATGTGCCACAGAGGCTGCAAAGCATGCCACCACATGCTGCGGGACACTTTTCTATCCACTGAGAAGCTGTTTCAGCATCCCTGTAGAGTGCTATGATTTGAACGATTAAATAGCGTTGCTCTTTCAAAACAATTTTCCAATTTCCTCAGTTTGCATTAGTTTCGCTATTTATCATTTCTTACCGTACCACATGATAACACATTTGTCGCTTTGTGTAAAAGGTATTGTATAGGGCAACCTTTATTCAATCTAAGGTGGGTCCATTAATTCTTGGGTGGTTGGGTACACACTTCAAGGGGATGACTTTCAGGGGGCGAACGAATTAGACAAAATACTGCTGCAGTATTGAATGCTTAAAAAAATATTACAAAAACTCTACCTTAATATTTAGCAACCTGGTAATATTTAATTTTATGAATTCTGGAACAACAAAAGGGTAGTTCAAGTTTTTAATTAGCAAAAGCGAACTTTTCTTTCATTATAAAAGTGGAAATTGTTTTCAAAAAGTGCCTTTTATTTAAGAAATTTAACACTTTTAGATTTTCACAAAACGTAGACGGGTGGGAGACGTCCCATGCCCACCCTTCCCTTACTATTATATTTGGAGGCCAGATATGTTCCTCCACCCCTCCCTCTGTTGTTGACGTCACCGTAACTCATGTTTACTCCTTCCATTCTGTCGTTGTTCAAATCGCAGTCAAGTCGTTCAGTGACTAATTGGTATTTCCATATGAACGACCAATAGATACTCTCTGCATACAGAAATGTGTTTTTCTCGTACAGTACTGACTCGGCAAATTTCTATTAATTCAATTATAAAGCATCTGTACATATTTATCTTACTCTACCGATGAAAATAATTCAAAAAGAGAACAGGCTTCGGAATTTGAATATGCCCGTTAGCCAAGAGTGGGCGTTCTAAGCCTTTATGAAATAATTTTTACCGCCAGATTGTTGGTTAGCCATTCACGTCTGAGCAATTACTTCCGGCCAACGGCCACGCGCGTTACTTCAGAGAGTGTTTGCTGTGTTGTATGTGTGCAATATATCTATATACAGAGCCTAAGTAATCAATACTGTACGTAACAATAGGTACATACTAATCACACAGTCGTTACATATATATTGTACACGTGAATTTACACACGTTCGGATTTATCGTGTAACACAGCCTCGGTCGTAAGCTGCTTCTGAAAATGGCGTCTCAGACGAAGGAAAAACGTTCGTCGAGAAGGTTTGAGCAGAGCGAAAGAGCACCTTCCATTGGTAGTCCTCATATTATAACCAGGGAGCAAGAAAAGGACCAATTAGTTCATCTGAATGATAGGCTAGCAGCCTATATTGATAAGGTACGATCTCTGGAGCTTGAAAACAACAGACTTCAACTTCAAATATCATCGATTGAAGAAACAGTTAACAGCGAAAGGTCTAATATTAGAGAAGTCTACGAGAAAGAGTTGGAAGATGCTAGACGTCTCCTAGATGAAACTGCTGGAGAAAAAGCACGACTTCAAATAGAAGCCGGGAAGTACCGAGCTGAGGTTGACGATCTGAAACCAAGGTAGGCTAGGCCGAAACCAAAGTTGAAGTTAAGTTGTTGTTACTCCCTATGCCTTCTTAACGTTAGCCCTAAGACTCAGTCAAGTTCACGTATGTAGGGCCAGGTTTATACCAATTACCACCATATCAAGTTAACCATTATGTTGAAGGCTTGACCCACATCGATTACCGACTTTGCATTTAAACGTGTTTTGCACAATATATTATAGATTGTTCAATATTGTAATTCATCAGCGTACCCTTTGGCGTAAACCCACGCTATTGAGATCAGTTCAAGGTCATCACCCGACTTGCTTCTTTATGCAGCTTGTTTGACCTGAGCCACAGCGCTGTGCTAGGCAATAAAGGCTAGCCTAGGCCAATTTCTGTAAAAAGGAAAGCAATCAATATCATAACGTTCACAATGAGGTACAAGACTAGCCTAACTGAAAATGAAACACAATGAAGTCACTGAAGCATCTCAGATTCTACTGTATGTCTGCCATTCGAAGCCTACTTGCCTTGTCGTCAATCAAATTTCCCAGTTTCAGGATTCAAATATTTGAAACAACTAACATTGCCCTCTGACTTTCTGAGTAGGCCTTATTTTATTTCTATTGTTTTAAAGTGAGACATAGCCTAATTTAAGCAACATATTAATAGTACACAACAATTCTGAGTCAGTAGCAGGCATAGTACTAGACTAGAAGTTAGTCCTGATGTGAAGTTATAATATTAAAAATTATTTGTCCAGGTAACACTTGGCCTAGGCTAGAACAGAATTGATCAAGGTGAACTCAAATTTAGGTCAGCCTAAACCTACCATAGTTGTATACATAGCTAGATTTTAGTAGGAGGACCTGTTACTCCCCCATTTCTATGATTTGCCCTTCAATTGGTTGTTAAAACAGACCTGGAAGAATTTAATTTACAAAGAAAAGGTCTAATGCTAGTTATAGCCTAGGTAACATGGCATCTTAATATTTTATCATACATGTCACATGTGTAAAGAAATAGTGGTAAGAACCAGGGGACATGTTTGTTGTCTTAATGAATTAATTTTGATGGGAATATAATGAGATGATTGGAATATTTATGAAGAAAGTTTATATTTGCAACTGAATCAGATTCTGCTTTAGTCTGGCATTTTTGGAGCCTGCAAATAGTCTTTTTCCTAATACTGATAACGTGATATTCAGAGTTAATTAATTAATCCTAAACTTCATGGGTTGAATAATTGTTTATGAAAAAAAAAAATAGAAGACTTGGGAAGTATTCATTAAAAATTTGGCAGAAAATATGAACTTTCTCATGTATTGTACTGTTTGGCGGTTATGGGAAACACTCATAAAGTTCACATTTTTAAACAATAAAAATTAACTGTAAAAACTAATGCATCCCTAACTACTAGATCTACTAATGTGTTTGATAGAATAATGGCTCAAGCTATTATCATTTGAAGTCATTGAAAATATTTTCCTTGTCCCTAACACTACATGCAAGAGATTTAGCAATGTTAAAATGGCAGAAATATAGTACTGATAGAATGGACTTCATATTAAGGTCTTCAAGACCCCCCCCCCACCCTCCAACCACCATCACCACGATGCTCACATGTATAGATAAGCCAGTCAGTAGTCTAGTTTTATCACCTGTGGATGACATTAATACTGGTTATCTTTCAACTTACTGTGTCAAAGATTGTTTTGCTCGCCCAGTAGAGTAGGAACTAATGGCAGAGCAAATACTGATAATGGTCATGTGAGCGGTTCCCACAGTTGGTGCTACTGGACAAATTGATGAGGAGCTATATTTGCTCAATAGATTACAGGGTGACTGAACCAGAGGCTGTTTGTTGAGTTTTATTGATAACTGCTCTTAGATTGGGTGGCATACGTGGTCAGATTTAAAAGATTATTAAGGGGAAATTTGTGACTAAAATTGCCTCTGTGAATGCCTGTGCGAGAGCTATTTTTTGTGTTTTTTGTGAGGGCTACTTTATAGTCATACAGTATATTAAGTAACATTGTAACTTCCTGCAGACTACATTCACAAAATATTCACTTTTAAAAGAATGCAATTTAACCCCATTGATCAACACTTTCATAACCTGTATTTAAAAACTTGCTCCTGCGTAGGCATATATCATGCAGTACTATACAGTAGGTAGGTGTGCGCGAGTCCTAAGCCTATGCAGAACCTCCCAGCAACTTTGAGCTGCTACTCAATGAACGCGACTTTGTACATTTTACCAATTATTTATCTTGTGTTTTAGCTGCAGAATGGGACAGTAATTTACAATTACTCCATTACACTGCGATCTTGTTACGTAAATGAAAATTTAAAAGTTGACAAAGCATCTTTCTTCCACTCCCAACTGGTGTCGATAAAAAAGTATGAAAACTGTAAAAAAAATTGGTAGCAATAACAGCAACCTTGTCTCAAAACTCCTTAAATTGTTGTAAGTTTTTTTTTTAAATTATGACTAATGGCATGTAGAACAAGCCTCAAGAAATAATTTAGGATGTGGTGTCCACCTTAAGTGCATTGGTATATTCAACCATTGGCCTGGGAGTGTAAAATATATTTTATTTCTTTAAATACAGTGTCAGTGTCCAATCGTCTAGTTCGTAGCAAAGTGACAGCCACATTGTTTCATAATTTGCTACACTTGTAAATGTAAGAATGTGGTTAAAAACCAATTTTTACACAGACAGATGATGATCTGGGAATTGGAACATATCTCCTTCCCTAAATGCAAATTTTGATCACCAATAAAACTGAAAAGATCTGCAATATCTGTAATAGACCTTTAAACATGTATAATTAATATCCTCTAATACTGCAAAATTGCTTTGTAGTGTGTATGAGTCATTTGTCAATCTAACTGATTTTAAATTCAATCTCATATTTCATAATCCTGTGTCTGATCAAAAGCATCACATATTCACATTTTCCTTTTCATCTAAAAAGTTTTTCCTCTCATGAGTAGATCAAGATATCCTCAGCCATTTCCCATCTCCTCTTTACTTACACCGGCCAACATTTAACGCTTATTATTACAGTACTAGTTACTCAGACCTCTCTGATAATGTTGACACAAGCCTCATGCAGTTTTCTCTTTAGGGGTATCTCTTTCTAATGAGGTCAGTTGAAGGTCAACATCACCACTGATAGCCTTGAAAAAGAAGAAACGGTCAATGGAAGTGTTTTCTACTGTTCTATGTCCTGATATAGACCTACCTGTACAGTATTGACAGGGTGTGGTGATCGTGGTAGTAGGGTAAAGAACAAAAGACAGCAGTATAAAACCCAAGTGCATTGTGTGAGGTCTAGAGTAGCCTCAGTGTAGTAGGGAGGATGATTTACAAATATAAAATAAATAAAGGTTGTTGCATTTGGCTGACCGTTTTAACAAACCTACCACATGTCACTCAAAATAAAATAGCAATTGACCAAACTTTTAAGACACTGTCAATTCTCTTTCACTAAAATAAGATGAACGAGCGAGTGATAAAGATAGCCATATACCCATATACTTCATACCAGTATCAATCACACGATGTAACTCAGTGTTCAAATTTTACGTAGCAAAGTAATTTATGTCGTACCTAAATGTGTATATTTCTGCCATATATAATTCGAGCAAGTAACTTAAAATTCTATGCTGTGTGCAATAATTTCCCCACATTACACGATTTCTGCTTAGAAGTACATTGTTGAAAGCATGATTGATATCAACCACAGAAGCTTAGAATGTTTAGACTTGTCATGGTGGTAGCATAGCTCAATTAAATTTCTCAATTCTCATTGATCGCTAGCTTCATCGACCGGACAGGCATGTGTGTGACTAGTAGGGCTCCTGCCAACTGAAATTCACCCTCAACCCAAGTTTTAGTTTGACTGTAAACTGTCCCATTGCTTAGTAAGTAAATTTACATGTGAGCAATAAATATACCTTGTTCCAAGGTAACACAAATAGCCAAGCCCATTTACAACCCTGTTTAATACCAGGCCTTCTCCAAACATGTCATTTGATGGTGAGTTGGTGAACCCATACAGTAGATCTATTTGTTTGTGTCAGGAGCTGAGAGTAACCCTACTGAGCCCAGGGGGTTGACCCTTGGCAAGTAAGCATTCCATAAAACAAGTGGTTGCATAGCAACCCCACCCATTTAACTCAGTTAGCTGGCACTTTGAAAAGCTGTCTGTTGTGTACAGAAGATTTTGAGTAAACTAATTTGACCAAAACCCCCCAAAATGATTGCTAATTTTGTGGTGATTTGGTTGATGTCAGCTTAGCTTCACTACTGAATGCAAAGGAAAGTCTTATCTGTGATGCTCTGGTGTTGGATTCAGTTAAAATACCATTTATTCCATTTGCAAGTGGAGTTAATTCATATAAAATTAGGATCATGGTTTTGCGTTGTGCTGACACTTGACACTTAACTTCTTGTAGAATTTCTCATCAGGTTGTCATGGATGATGGAAGATCGTAATTGTCTTGTTAAATTGCTGGTACTGAAGGTTTTTTTTCTTTTTTTTTCGACCCTGATAATGGTATCCTCTTACAGTAAGGATGACTTACATTTCAGGGAAGTTGAATCCAAGCTTTCCATAAATATATGTCTTAAGTTAATCATACTTTTAGACAGGTTTATTCGTCCTCAAAACCTAAACCGTTTGCCGCTCCGTCAGATTTGTTTGCAACGATTGAGGTATATATTCTTTTCTATCAATGCGTTTCTGAAGGGTCAAGAAGCTCGAGAAGGATCTGAATGCAGCAAACCACAGGATCGGTGGACTGGAATCTTCTCTGGCCGAGAAAGATGGCCGCAACCGTGCCTTGGCTAACGAGAAGAGGAACCTGGAGGACCAGCTCAACGATTTACGCAAAGAGCTCGAAAAGAAGGATAAGCAACTGCTGGTTGCTAAGAAACAGGTACACATTCCGAGTCATAGCAAGTATGAAATTGCTTTGCCCCTTGAGTGGAGAAAGTGGGGGGACGGGGAAAGCGGGGGTTTGAGGGGATGTTTCTGAGATGTTGAATACTACAAACAACAGCTCAGGGGTTGTGAATGTCAATGGATAAACTGCAGCATGAAACTGATCGGTTATTGTGAGCAATAGTCGGATATATAAGCTACATGAAGAGCAATAGTGAATTTCATTTGAATCTGTGCCCAAAACTACGTTTGGGTAAAATCTTGCATATGTAGCAGTTTGCTATGCTGTACTGACTAAGTTACTACCTAAGTTGTCATTCACCTTTATTGCCATATCTGTCCAACCAGCACCTTCCCCCCCCCCCCCCCCCTCACCCTTTCAGATACTAATGCAATTCCTCTCAGACCCCAAGCTGTTTTAGTTTATGTGGCCTTTTTAATTTTTTTAATTATTCTTACTGACAAGAGTGTAGCCTACCTCATCTTAAACATGATCACACTTGGTTTGATGGCTTGAATATAGACAGATTGGAATGTAGTATAGATACCTGATGCTCCAATGACTTCCTGTACACAACATTGTTGTGTGGACAAACTGTGATATCACTTCCTGTGTATGTAGGATTCTACTTCCTGTTTCCTTGTAAATCATATCAGAGAAAACCTCCTGTGGGATATACAAGGCTTGATTTTCTGAAAATTTGTGTGACTCAGAGATTAAAGTTCCTTGAATTGTGTGCAGGAAATAAAACTGCCAAAAGTAAAATAATCTGTATAAATTGAGTGCTTGAACCACTCCCCCCAAAAAAATGTTCGTATGGTGTAAAATTATGAAGAATACAGCATAACTTGAAAAATTCTCCAGGGAAACATGGAAATATTTAAGTGTGTTGGAATGTCATGAGCATTTACCATGTTTTGTTGTTAATGTGTGAGATTGACTTTGTTTCTCATCGACAACTATCTTAGAAATTTAGTCCCAGTACCCAAGCTCTGATCAAAGAGTACATCAGATCAATGTTAAGAAGTTATTAATAGGGGGGGGGGGAGTAAACCTTACTCTGCCTTCTTCCTACGTCGTATACTGGACTTCAAAACCGAATCGTGACCAATAGGAATGGTCACTACTGAACTCCGAATAGGAAATTGTTAATCGGTGTGACTTACAACTTACTTTAGTCAAGTTACACATCAGAGTCTATGGAAGCTATGGTATGGTTTGAATTCAAAGCTCAAAACAAAACAGTTTCATACAACAATGCACTAGTGTAGAAGAAGTGTACCATACATCTAACAAAATGGGCCAATCAGGGGGGGCGGTGGTGGGTGGGAAACAGCCATGGACTGCTGATTTATTATGCAGAGAATAAAACCTTAATTCTGACCTATCAGGCTGTCACTGACATTTTTATGATTCATGGATTTTACTGATCATAAAATACTGAAAATATACTGGTTTCTTTTACAAAATCTGTGATTGAAACAAACCCAGTTGACTTTAAAAATATAAAAAAATAGTTTGTGGAGAAATGCTCTCATCAGAAAACATTTTAGTCTCTTTCACCTTTGTGCACAAAGATCCTTCTCAGAACATCGTTGGTTGTGTTCGCCTCCATGTCAACACAACTACATCTACAATCATTTACACATCAAAGATACCTGTGTTTTGTGAAACATCTGGCAAATACAAAACTCATTGTCAGAGTTGTGTACCTCCCTCTACGTTCTTCTTCGCCTCATGAATTTCTTGACATATTTAAAGATATTCTTGAACAAATAGGAAACAGGTCTTTTTAAAAGGTGGATGAAACTAGTATAGGATTGCGTTAAAATCTTGATATGGCCCCATGTGTGGACTATTTTGTTTACATTTGTGTAATGAATATGCTGGCATGGGTGGTCGCAGTGATTTTACTGTAAATCATTCGCGCCATACAGTAAGGGCAACAGAAATAAATTTCTTTCATTAAACCCACGTGGTCAGAGTGCATCTAGAAAAAGAAACATTGAACCTACTTCGGAAGTTTGTTTTCCAAAATTCATCAGCAGACACACGTACTGAGACTTATAAGGGCCACCCAACAAATAGTCTTAATGGAGATCTCCTCCACCTACTGTATAGGGTCAGTGGTGACCTTGCAGTGAGATTATAAACTATAAAAGAGACAGACACCAGGGATAAGCTCCATCTAAAGTTTGGCCTTCCGAATGAATAATGACCGTCCTTGGTCCACCCCTGGTTTTTTTTACTCTTTAAGAGAACATCACCAGCTGGTTCACGAAAACAATCTCTCTACATCCAAAACAACCTTGCCATTACAACACTGATTCTGTTTTGGTCAATGGATTTAACTGAAAAGCAAAGTTCTACAATGGTACTAGTTAAAGTGGACTTATTGTAGCCAATGTTTGCTCCCTAGGCCTCTTTTTTTGTTTGTTCATGGGCTTTTAGACATTCCCCAGGATTCTTCAAATACAGAGTGTTATGTAATCGTGTAGCGGAGCTCGTTTTGCCATGTGAAAGCGAGTCTTGGTTGTAGAGTGTATCGGTGCAAGTGTATATACTGTATCTGTCGATCCATTGGTGGTAATTTGTGGTAAATATCATATTGTTGGTAAGGTCAAATATGGACAAAACTTCAGAACAAGACACAGAAAAGGATGGAGCAGTAAGTTTTCTTTCAACTTTTAGCTTTGGGAATTGTTTAAACATCGGATGTGCTACAACTACTCAATAATTGCTTTTTTTTAGACTTTTGAAAGGTCTCATTCTGCCTGACGTGTTCATAGTGACTAAACGCATTTGTTTTCCTTCATAAAGAAAATAATGTATGCTGAAGTGTGTTCCTCCTGTCAGTCAACCTATATTGACAACTTTCTAACATTTTAGCTGTTAAGAACCCAGTTTGACAAGGCTAAATTATGCACTAAGCCCATAAAATACCTAAAGACCAGTTTGCTAGGTATATAACACAGCTGTCACAGCATAGGAAAAACTATGGGAGATTCGTAAATTTAAACTGTTTCATGTTACTCTATTAAGCCAGTCAGTTTTTTTGGCCAATTAAATACCGCATGGCGGAGAGTGTATTTATATTTCTCCTTTGACAGACCTGAATGTGTTTTCACCCGCAGTGAACTTTTCTATCATTTTCATATGTGTTCATGTGGTTGATACCGATCTTCGAGTCATGTGTTCATGTGATATGCTGTGTTGAAACTTTTGATCAAATGGTACCTATCTTCAAGTTCCATGTTCAAAGTTGAAACTTGATCAAATGATACCTATCTGTAAGTTCCATGCTCATGTTATACATAAGGGTTGAAACTTTTGATCAAATGATACCTATCTTCATGTTCTGTGTTCATGTCATATGTTACGTTGAAACTTGTGATGTACATCACTCCTCTCTTACCCCGTCTCCCTCCACATCTGCTCCAGATAGTGCTCTTTCTAAAGTGCTCCACGGACCCACTTCTGCTGTGATGAGATAATACGGTTACCTGTTTTCAAGTTCTGCATTCATGTGGCACGTTAGGTTGAAACTTGTGATCTCTCTTCAAATTCTGTATTAAAGTAATGATTTGCTTTAAGTTTTGTCTCTACTTTATTCCTTTTGTCTTTCAGGTTGAAGAGGAGACCGTGGTACGTGTCGACCTCGAGAACCGTCTCCAGAGCCTGAAGGAGGAACTGGCCTTCAAGGAGCAACTTTACAAGGAGGTAAACAGATGTGGGTCTTGTACACAAAATCAGATCCCCCAAAACCATGTTTTCCCCATTCGGGGAGGATCTTGACCCCAAACGTCTATAAAGATTGTAGCGTGACTTCCTGTGGGATCGTGCGACCTGAGATCTCTGGTTACTCTGCCCTCACCACTGCTGCACAAACACTGGTGGTGGAGGCGCACTGTAGTAGTATAACTAGCTATATAATTGATCTGTAAACGGTCGTGACAGTTTTGGCCCTCTGCCATTTTGCTTGTTTATATATAACTTTGATCCACCGCTAGTTGTCAAATATGGCCGCGTATTGGGTCGGTTTCATGACCTCAAGGGAAAATGAGATCCCGGTCCACCATGGGTTCTCAAATTATGTGAACGAGGCCGATTTGACGGTTTGTCACAGTGGTACCCTCCCAAGTCTGATGTACACACCAGATTTTGGGGAATGAAATTTTGAAGTGTTTCTCACTCAATATGTTTTGCTCTTTAAAAAACATGTCATCTCTCAGAATTTTCCTATCACCTACAGTACACACTATCTAGTATATGATGGAGCTTGTTTGACTTAGGGCTTTTGTGGGATTTGCTGGTCTTGAAAGACTATTTTCTATAAGTTTCTTTTGCTTTTGTTTGCTCAGGAATTGAAGGAGCACAGCATCAAGCAGACCGTCGACTTTTCGAGCATGGACTTGGGAGGTGACATCAACACCAGCCTCTTGGACAGCCTCCAGGAGCTTCGCGACCAACACAACGAGCAGGCCGACATGTTCCGATCAGAGACCGAAAACCTCTACACCAGCAAGGTAACGAATACTGAAATTAATAATGATCTGTAAGATAATATTTTAAGACAAAAAAACGAAAATTGCGAAGGAAAATAACTGAGTGTTCGCATTCCCATGAAGGGGTTTAAAGGGTTTCATATACTTCTTCATACAACGCTGGAAACAGTGTTTTTGATTGGCGTTTGTATAGCAACGCGGTTTGTAATTGAACTATCCGCAAAGTTGAGTCCTTGCCTGCTATTATCCAGACTCCATTGGAGAGCCCTCCTTTACCCTTTTAGTGGTTATCGCATGAAACGTATAATATCCCAGATACGAGATGTTGTTGCCTAGAGGTAGTTTCCATTGCTGTTATCCACTTAGCCGTGGCACTGACTTTTAGATGGATTGAACATCCTGGTTTGGTCTACTATCCTGATGTAAATATATCTAAAGAGAGCAACATTTCCCTTGTCGGTTTTTTGTTCGTCAGTTGCTAAGAAATGTGACCGATGAAGGACACGCAGTAGAAATAGAATTGCAACATAAAGCCGCTGGTCGTTCACATTGGCACGATCGCAATTTTTCAAGTGCATTTTTTTCTTTGAAAAGATGTTCCCTTTGAGTCTTTTGAATTCGTGTTCTCATTGTCATGACAAATGCCTAAAATCTTGAGAAATTACTGTGGCTGGTCGAAAGGAACGTCCGAATTTAAACTTGAGACAGTCCACACTTGGTTTTAGATCTAGATCTAGCTTACTAAGGGGAAAAAAGAACAGAAGCTTAAATTCCTGATATTCAAAGCGACCCCTTTTTTAGACCCCCCCCCCAAAACAAAATCAGAAGGGAGAGAAGTATGCTGAAATTTGTGTTAACAAATAAAATTGGAAGAATCTTGAACATAGATTACTTTCAAAAAGTTGCAATGCTTACCATTTTGCAACTAATCAACCTTAATCACATACAAATTTAGAGGAGAGGGAAGGAGAGGAACAATTGCTCACAGTAGATCCCATCCCCAGGCCACAACTCCAAGACTGAAGGGTCGCCAAAATGAGGAAGGTGAAAATTGTGGTTACAAAGCAGAACAGTTGGAATACCAGAAGCTTAAATGGTGGCTCTCATTAACTGATGGAGCCAGCTGTTAGCTAAAGGCAATTGTTCATGAATATATGATAAGGAATCTGTTGAAACTTTGTACAAACATCGGTAAAGTAACTGGGAGTGAATCTGTGTGGAAGCTCAAATGTGGTTGTGACAACCCAACCAGCTACATTAAGTGAACTGGCTTTACAGATATATTTCTCTGCAAGAATAAGTAATATTAGGTAGGAACTTGGCAAATGATTATTTGCTGTCGGAGGCAAGACTTTGGCAGGAATACCTCATTACTAAAATTCCTTCAATACCCGATCGACTATTTCCTCCATTCTTTAAAAAAAAAAAATTCCATTTAACGTTGTGCAAATAACAATGTCTCGACAGCTCAACGATCTGAAGACTATCGCAGAAAGATACCGAAACCAGTACACGAAATGCCATGATGAACTGCGCGAGATCAAGAGCAGTCAAGACGATAAGGACTCCGAGATCACCGCTCTGAGAGCCCAGGTGAGAATGTTAATCCCAGAAATAAAAATTCTTTTTTCAGGCAAAATAGTATATTAAACTAAATCCCAAATGCACTGTAAGCCAAGTTCAATATGGCTCCATAGCAACCTTTGGAAAACACTGCATTCCTGTTTTTTCCTTAACTAATGGGATCCCCCTACCCCCTCCCCCCTTTTCTTTTAAAGAAAGCGGAATCGCATAGAAACATGTACAAGTAACCCCCCAAACCCCGACAAACACGTTGAACAACAAGCCTACATGGGCGGGAAATACACAGAATCGGCAGCTTCACAATTTTCTCATTAAATGTTAATGAAAAAAGCAAACATTCTACTTGCCCGTTCTTACCAGTAAAACATTTTTCTGACATTTTACTGGCCCCGGGCCAATGGTAGTGTCGAGTTTTCGTGAAAATCTGATTATTCTCTCCAAAATCTGATTTTTTTAGGATATTCAGTCTGTTTCTTTGTGTCAAGAGGTTGGCATCTCTGGTCCTAGTTTGTTTGAATTAATCATGGATGAACTGCTCTGAATTTTGCACGATGAAAACACGTTTAAAGTTGAGTATCAGAACAGTCCAGGGGTAAAATTAACTTTAAAATAAACTTTCTGATTTGCAGACTTTCTGTTATGTAATCATAGCAATCTGGTAAAATTTGGGTTCCATCTCTACCTGTGGAAAAACTTATTGTAGATGCCAGCAATTTTTTTTTACCCCAGACTGGAAGAGAAGTTGGATAACCTGCAAATAGATCAAACAACAACTTCGTTTGGTAAGGGCTATCAGCCCGTCGGGTTCCACTAGGGGCAACAAACTCTTTATTCTCACTAAATGTCATCACAAGGGGGCGGGGGGGAGTGGGGGAAGGAGGGGATGGACATTGTTGAGGTATATTATTTATTCCATCAGCTTCATGCAGACCACCTTGTATCTGCAACATAACTTCAAACTTTATATTTGAATAAGCTGCAACAGATACAAACTTGTTAATCTCTTCTTTAAGTGCTTAAAGCTAGATGGCTGGCAGAACTCTCTCCTGTGCCAGTTGAAGTGCAAGCAAAGCTAACCTTTCCAATCTTATATTCACTATTTGAACATTATTTAAAAAGAAATATATGTTCTTAGAAGCTCTAAGCATGGTCATGGCTGGAATTTCTTCGACATTAACTCGGGGGGCCATATGTATGGAACTATTGGAGCCCTATTTAAAAGTCACTGGCGATGGAGGACCACGGACTGACACCTTCTAAATTAGTGCTCCAAGCTTTGTGGGTTAACGGCTAGAAGCTATTCATCGCTGTGACACATGCATAGATATTGGAGTATAGGTTTAAAATGCTCTTCATTAATTTTCAAATTTTCAAACAGTCAACCCACCGACCAGCTTCGCTTAACAAATTCTACGGCTCGGTCAGGAAAGGCTGGAACTTCTACAATATTATCTCACTGGCATAATCATTGCTGTATTGGCGTATAGGTTATAAAAAACAACTAAAACAACACTTGTTTGCAAGGTACCTGACCATCTACAGTCTGGCTTGCTACAGAGCACTGCAGGTTGGAGTGGTTACTGGTTAGGACTTGACGCTCTGGAGCATTGTGTCTCAAGTATATTTATATATATATTGGAGAATAGATATAAAATACTCTTCATTAATTTCCAAGGTGACAGAAAACTTACTGACTGGCTTGCTAAAGAAAGCTCCATCTTGGCTGGTAAGGTTGCCTAGACTTGCGTATTTATCTGAGTGTTGTCGTCCTTCTTGCTTTCGACCCACTTTTATTCTTCTGCTGATGTGCGACAAGAAAGAATTCATCAATGCACAAAAGTCGTACCTATCGACAAACTCTCTTCGCGTTCCATACGTATATGTTGTACCGTACCTTGCATTAGTGCTGATAGTCTTAATCGATTAATCACCAGTAGTCGCGATTACACTTGGAAGTTGCGATTACTCGACTGCAAGCTATAGCACTACGCATAATCTGCTCTTGAAAAATAGCCTCTCATTTCATTTCATTTCATTGATTTATTTCCAATGTTAATATAAACATTTATAAACAGGACATCAAAAGTGAATATGTAATAAGAAAATATTATTTTAAAATGTTAGTGTACAAAAACAAACACAAAAAAAATATCTATATACAAAACGTACAAATGCAGCTGTCTACAATAAATTATCCAGATTTTTATCCAGATAAATTATCCAGATTACCATTTGTAAGTAAATAGCATCACCATAAATAAAACTATTTCTATACACATTAATTCTGAATTTTGATGTTATTGCTTTGTTTCTCATGTTATACCTAGTAGTTTCTCGAAGTAGAGAGTTAAGTTTGGTATGCAAAGAATGTCTGTCATTTCTCTGTATGCAATTTACACTTCTAATGAACTCATTTTTAGCAGCATTGTTTACAGCACTCATAAGAAAGTTAAAATCTATTTTAAAAATTCTAGAGCACAGCATTGTTACGAACGCAGGATTCTGCGTCCGGGAAGTAATGTTTTGTCCTGGAACGCAAAGTCTTCAAATTGCTTGCGTCCAGCGGACGCAAACTTTTTTTTGTTGAGAAACAAACCCCAAGTACACTCACAACTAGGTCAACAGAAAACATATCAAAACACATTTTTCAATGAACATCTTTATTTCTTTTCAAAAAACCACACTTCTTCTGACAAGAATCAAAAGTTCTCCCTCTCTTACAGATCAATTGAATTTGTTTGAAAATAAATATATCATCACGATCAACTGCAAGATACACAGTTCCCAAAACTCCATTACAGAGATTTTCATGCTAAAAATAGACAATGATGCTTTACCAATTAATAGTCACTATCGATTGTCTGGAAACATTCTTGCATCTGTAGTGCTCAATGAACACAAAGTAAGTAGTTTCACAACAATTACTTGTAACGTTACTTTCCCCTGTGTAGAAGGTTGTTGTATAGGCTATCATATGTGTGCATTCCAATATCATAATGTTAGGCCTTGTTGTCTCATATTTTTTACATACATTTTGACAACAATCACTGGTGGTAGGAAGATGCACTTGAATTGTTTCTGAGACTTTCACATAATATTTTAATCATTGTTTAGATCAGAAAATGTTTTGAGTTGAGACAATCTTTGAATTTTCTGGGACGCTTAAATCTCTGATCCTGAAAAGGATATTTCATCTCACAGTATGTTTGTTCTCTCTGCATTAAGAGTTGCTAATGTAAAATGTGCATTCATTTTTTCGCGGTCCAATTGACCAGGTGCCTCAGTAAATTTTATATTGGTGCAACATTCGTGTGTAAACTTCTGTACTTTAGAACATTTAAGTTTGATTGAGTTGAAAATGAAGTTCGAACAGAGTCACCAGCTATATAAAAATGAAACAATTATTATTGGTTTGGATGATTATCGTAACCTTTGCATTCATAATGGCGTATGTGTGTGTGTTTGTAAGTATGTGTGTGTGTGTGTGAGTGCGTTTGTGACATTCTTTTCTTCAAATTGAAAGTTTTCATTAAGCTTTGGAAGAAACTCATCCCATGCTCTTTAAGTAATATCAGCAGTATAAAAAAGGAACAATTATGATTGGTTTTGATGATAATCGTAATCTTTGCATTCATGATGGCGTATGTGGGTGTGTATTTGTGAGTGCTTTTGTGACATTCTTTTCTTCAAATTTCTTCCAAAGTTTTCATTAAGCTTTGGAAGAATCTCATCCCATGCTCTTTAAGTTTTATAAGCAAAGAAACAATTATGAATGGTTTTGATGGTAATCGTAACCTTTGCATTCATGATGGCGTCAGTGTGAGTGCGTTTGTGATGCCCAGCTTGTAAACACGATATCTCAAGAAGGGAAAGTCAGACCAATTTCATACTTAATGTGTAGAAGTACCACATTCAGTACAAGAAGCCTATTGTTTTTGGTGGAGTCAAAGGTCATTTGGGGTCACCAGGGGTCAAATTGGGAAAACCTTGTAAACACGATATCTCAAGAAGGGAAATCAGATCAACTTCATACTTAGTGTGTAGAAGTACCACATTCAGTACAAGAAGCCTATTTTTTTGGTGGAGGTCATTTGGGGTCACCAGGGGTCAAATTGTGAAAACCTTGTAAGACACGATATCTCAAGAAGGAGAGGTCAGATCAATTTCGTACTTAGTGTGTAGAAGTACCACTTTGAGTACAAGAAGCATATTGTTTTTGGTGGAGGTCATTCAGGGTCATCAGAGGTCAAATGCTGAACCCTTGTAAACATTTACACCATCACTATACATTACGTCAAATTCATGAAGAAAACTGCTCATGTTACATCATCGAAACCACAATGCATTTGTGCATTCTGGTTTGAAAATTCATTTTTTTTTCTTTCTTCCAATTCTCATTTGAAATTCCTATGTGCATTTTTACAGATGGAAAGTGGTAGGTAGATGCCACTGCTTGTGTTAAAGGTCAACGTATGAGTAGTGAAATCCATGGCAGTACAAGCAGCTTGTTAATCACTTGCAATAAAAAAATGATCACAAGTTGAAAGTTCTTTGTCCGACGTTACAAATTGTCTCATGTTTTTTTTCTGGGATTATTCTCATTTGTCAGTAGCCATTGTCAAGAAGGTTTGTAAGGGTGTGAGCTCAAAGCTTTTTCATTCTGTCATCTCCTAGATTAAACAGAACTTATTCTGCTCTTGAGGGTGGGGGGGGGGATGTTCATATACAGCAGTGAGCTTGTGGCAATCTGTGTGCAATACTGTAAGTAATAGGCTACCGACACGACGTTTGGCGCTCGAGCTTACACACTTTCAGACATCACAGACGTCTCACACAGTCATTTTGATCTCACTCTTCCTGATCGGCGTTTACGTTCAAAAGTGGACGAGAGGTTATTGTCCCTTTTCCGGCTAGTTACTGCGGTACATTTCAATTTGTTACATGTGTAAATCAATAAAGATTTCTTTATTCCGTATTCCTGTAATCCAAAGATTATTCAACGCAGATGTAATGAGTCGATTCGTGGTTTATTAGCTTTGATATCTGGTAACTATCTGCATGGTAATCTGCTAATCTGTTAATCTGGTAACTAAACAAATAAAAACGAAACATACGTTTGTAATTAAACAATCAGGAAATCGATTAATGAATAAGTCAATTATTGAAGAATAAATACATAAATCCAAATCATACAGAATAAATAATCATGTATGCAACAAATTTATATACAACGTTATATCAATAAAAACACAACTTACATTAAATCTTTGGCTTAACACTGGAAAATACTTCTTGCTTCAATACGTTCTTGATATCGACTGAACTCAAATTACGGTAAATGACCGTAAAGACAGAACCAACGAAAACAACAAATTTCAAACACATACTCACGCACGCACGCACACTCGCACAAACACGCACACGCGCAGTAGCACTGCAACTTTACATGACGCACACTTCGTAACAATACACAAACAACACATCGTGTGAGCCCGTTTACAACATGTACATGTTCATACTGACTTAATCGCTTTACAGTACAGTAATCAGAGCTCAGTGCATGTTTATCATCATAATGATGTCACAGGTGGATGTGGATCACGAGATCATTACGCTTTTATCTTAATGCTCAAAATTTTCAAAAAAATAATCAACAAATTTAGGCCGTATTTTACAGCATTTTTCCTGACATCGGATTTGACTATATTTTTCAGATTTCAGATATATAAAAAGGAAACCATGTAAGAACATTTCTAAATGAAATACTCATCTGCATCCCCCACAATACAGCCATGACAAAGCAAAATGGCTCCACTAAAAAATGGGGATGTTGACTTAATAACTTTCATTGCTCTCCGTCCTCATGACAGAACGATGCCTTGGTTGCCCGTATCAAAGATCTGGAGAAGCAGATGCGAATCGAGCATGAGATCCACCGAGAGGCTTTGGATAACCGGGACAAGGAGCTGCAGAACATGCGTGAAGCTATGGCTGAACAGTTAAAGATGTACCAGGAGCTCATGAACATCAAACTGACTCTCGATGCCGAAATCACAACTTATCGTAAACTCCTGGAAGGCGAGGAAACCCGGTGAGTGTCCCCCTTCACCCCCCCTCCCCCTCCATAGGAGCCAAAGCTTGAAATGCAAAATTTTTAAAATATCACATTCAGTATTTTTTTTTTTACATTTTGTGTGTCACAGGTTTGGGAGGTTTAGGGTATTTCCTTTTCTGATAGATTGTTCTCTCTTAGTATTATGCTTCTATGTACCATTACTGCATTACAATCTTTAATACACAGTATACACAACAGATTAATGAAGAAAAGATAGGGGGGGGGGGAAATGAAGCTTGAAAAGAATGAACTAGATCCACATTTGCCGATTGCTAGATACCAATTATAGTCTTGTGCGCAGATTCGCCGGTCGATTTTTTCCCCTACGAAACATTGCAAGGAATCACTATGCCCCGATCGGCTGTCTGCTCGACATCGCCATGCAGTTTTTTTGGACCCTGTCTTTCTTGCATTTGCTCACAGACTACGCATCGATTCGACCCCACCGGCTCAGAAGAAGACCCCAAAGAAACAGAAGACCAAGGGGCCAGATCGTAGCCAGCGTCGAGGACAGAAGCGCCGCAGGGTGGAGGACACCCGCAGCACCGTCCACAGCTCCACGGCGGCGGGAGTGGTTGCCATTGAGGACAGCGACCCAGAAGGAGAGTACATCAAGTTGCACAATACTTCCGAAACTGTAAATATTTCTTCTTCTCTTTCAACCAAAAAAAAAGAAGATTGATAACAAGCAGAAGTAACAAGGAGAATTTTGTGTTCAAATTTCATCAGTCTGAAAACAATTGCAATATTTTTTTGCAATTTTTTCCAGCTTTTTCAGGTCTCATGATAGGTTTCTTTTCTTGCTATGTCCTCCTGTGTACTCTGACATTTCATGCTGTGTCGTTTATTCATTTTCCATCATCCGTCGATATTTTTCTGAAAGAGGCTATCGTCATCGTCTCATCATCTTCTTCTTTCAAAAGGACCAACCGCTAGGAGGATGGGTCCTGAAGCGCTCCGTCGACGGCGGGGACGAGGCGACGTACAAATTCACCAGCAAGTACGTCCTGAAGGGAGGAGCCGAGGTCACCGTCTGGTCCACTGGTTCCGGCGAGAAGCAGGATCTTCCAACGGACATCGTCGGCAAGAACGTTGAATCTTGGGGTGTAGGAGAGAAGATCAATACTACCCTGATAGATGCGTCTGGCGAGGTGAGACAGAAGAGCTGTTTAAAGCAGCAGCTGGGTCGTCGTGTGTGAAAGTTATTAACCCATAGCCAGCCCATCGTCTATACTGGGAAACCACATGATCAGCCTGTCATTTATCGTCACAGCAGAAGTTAAAAAAACTTTAGAAAAGTTACTGACATATTCAGATACAAGCATTAAAGACAAAAAATAGTCCATTTCCATGTATTGCTATCAAATGTGAAGGGAATGGTCATGCCAATAGGAAAAGTGTTTCTTGCAAGATCGGCGCAACTGTGTTTCGAAACGGATAGGTTTAGGTTACGCAGCAGATAATGTGCTGCCAGGTTGAAAGGTTAGGCCTCCCCCCCCATCCACTCATCTGCCACTTGAGCATTTCATGGTCTTTTGGAGGGTGGTAGACCAGGGACAAGGCTAAAGGGTTATCCAAGTGCTCTGGGGACCCACTGTACAATGGAGTCTTGGGTGGGGGGTGGGGGGAAGGGCAGGATACCATCAAAAATAGGAAAACATCTACTTGTAAGATAAGATACATTTTGGACCGTTTCAATTACCATTGTCCGTTCTTGTCACCTGTTTCTAATTTCACTCGCAATCCATGATTACACTTGCTGATCATGGTCCATTTATATGATGGTGCCGTTCAAATGCCATAATATCGTCCCCCATCTGCCCATTTCTTGCAGGTGATGGCGAGCCGTAATCTACTCCGTGAAGTGGTGCAGTACGAAGACACTACCTACCCATTAACGGATCTTGAGGTGGGCAAAGAAGAGTTATTTCACCAGCAGGTCAGGGCTATGTCAAGTTGTGCCTTCAATAAATCAAAAATCAAAACAAAAGAAGCCAAATATCAGTTTAATAAAACTAAAAAAAAGAAAAGAATGCCCTGCACGTGCACATATCATGAACGTAACAATAGCACATACGCCTTTGTACTCTGCTTTTTCATTTATTTTTATAGACTGTGGTAGGCAGTCTACTTTCTTGCCATTTTTGTGGTCCATGAGCAATTGAGTTTTTGTTTCGTAAACCTCTCGTTATCAAATGCTCAGCGTTCACGTCCACTCTCTTCAAATTAGCCAGCACTCACTTTCTCCTGGCTACAACACTGTTCACGATACAAGTCGTGAACAGTGCGTGTGGATGGCATCAGGTAGAGATAGAGGGATGGCGTTATGGGAGAAGACCCTCTTTCTTGTATCCCAAATAAGCAGAGTTATGTCAATTGTGTGTGTTGGAATGTCTTCCTCAAATATCCGTCTTCATATGTACGGAATTTCTCAATGTGACAAGCAAGCTTTCCATATTTCATCAAGGAGGAGAAAAGTGAGATCTGAATACTCGGTTACATGGGGAGTTGTCACATGAACTGAAAGTCAGTGTTGTGTCTTCATGAAATGGAGTGGTCAACCACAGCTATGGACAGACCTGTTTTTTGTTCATGGCCTTGCTCTGGGTGCATGCAAATATATGTGTACTTATCGAATCTCTTTTTGATAATTTTATGTTTGCATTTTATACAAGTGTTCCAAGTCAAGCATGGAAAATGGCTAATGGTAACAGATGTAAAAAAAAAAGGGGGGGGAGTGGGGAACAGGAAAATTACTTAAGAAAAAAAGATTTCACCTTTTTTTCTCACTTGAATATGACTAGTTTGCTGCCTGTTATTTCAAGCCCTCTGAACAAATTCTATTTTCACAACAGAGTTTGAAACAACACTTTTTATTTCAAATATACAAGGAATTTTTGTTTACTCAAAATTTGCTCAAATGTAACTCAAATTTCCTGACCCTCTTTTTTTGGGAGGGACAAGTTTTTTAAGTGGATCCCTGAACTCTGTCTCTGTACACTTTTGTAAAAAGAATTGCGTTTTTTTTTGAAGCTTCAGTTCCCCTTAGTTTCAAAAACACCATTTATTTTGATTATCTTTACTAGCATGTAAATTGTTTGTTATGCTTTTTAGAAAGAAAAACTGAAAAGGAACCCTAAGCAAGATGGGGATTTTTTTTCTTTTTTTTTGGTGCAAACTGCAAAAGCAACATTTTGGTTTCATATCACTTATCTTCATCTCATTTATCTTCATCTCACTTATTGTGTTTGATCACAACATTTCGGTCTCGTTTCTATGGCGATGTAGTCTGTTGTATTTATGTCACAAATAATGTGTATCGTAGAATAAATATGAATATGTATAGAAGTATAAACTCTGCTACTCTGTCAACACTTAATAAAGGCCTGACAACTCTTGCCCCTAATTTGCATATAGGCATCAGGGCTTGAGCGATCATTTTTATTGTCGTCCGCTTGATTGGACCACAACAATACCTGTTTCTACCTATCTGATGCTGCTGGAATGATAAACTTCCTTATCAGTGGTACAGAATATTTCCACTACTTAGCTTATGATCATAACGAACTGAAGGTGTTTTATAATCCATGAAATTTGGCCCGCTGCATCTAGACAACTTTCTGCATTCTATCAACAATTGAAACCAAACTCACCAGGTTTTCTTAATATTTTTTCATTTTTTGGGGGGGCAATTGAGCACAGTAGGACACCCCCCACCTGGTCACAAGGTGTGGCTTATGAGCCAGTAGTGAATGATTTCATTGTTCCCAACATTTATTAAATTGATAATACTTTTGAATGATTCTTAACATTTCGTCTCCCAGACACATTTTTTCTCATCAATAGCATGTACACAAGCAACAATGGATTATCAAAATTTTTGACCTTTTGCAATCATACCTTGAAAGTCAAGCATGACTAGTCAAACCTAGACACTATATTGTTGTAGTATTTCAGTGTCAAACTCAAACTAAGAAGGAAAAAATGGCTGCCGTAAATATTGCACTATGATCTAGAGATCTACACCAGGTGTGTTTTTGACCTCTTTGCTTCTTTTAATCATCAACAAGGCCAAACGTGAAACAGAATTCTGTATTAAAGTTTTTTTTTTTAAATTACAATTCGTCACAAATTCTTTTCTCCTTTCTCATTTGCAGGGTGATCCTGAAGAGAAGAGATGTGCCATCATGTGAGACCATGTGACCTCACCATGTGACCTCATGAATAATGAATATTCAATTTTCTGATTTTATACCTTTTCTTTTTGTATCATCCTGTAGTATGTCTATGCTCATTAGATTTCTCTCCTCGCTGTTGTGGGTCCTTTGCCTTACACAATTACTATTCCTTTCTTTTTCATTTTGTACCTTTTGTTGCTTTTTTTTTTTTGCCACCACTTGTTTATGATTGTTAAAGTCTTTAAAAAGGTAACAATTCTAGTGTGAGATATTTTAAAAAGTGAAAAATCTTAAGAATGATGTTTTTTTTTTATCATCTCCAGCAACTTTCAAAGTCACAAGATTTGTAAATTAATATTAATACAAGAACAACAACATAATATTCATCAATGAATGTTTGCCGGTTAGGTAGACAATATCCGGCATTTCTTGTCAGTTCTTGTGGGGAAAATTACCAGATTTGATTAGGGACATTTTGGGTGAAAAAAAAAAATTAAAAGAATAGGAAAAATTCATTTTTCAAATTGCAGGGTATTTGTCTGAATTTTCTTTAGCAGAACAGTTAAGTGTAATAAATCGTTTTAAGATGCACAGGCAAAGAAGATGTTTCATCATGGTTGTGGGAGGAGGGAGAGACAATTATTTTAGTTTTGTCGTTAAATCTGATTATTGTATATCACCTGTGTTTTTCGGCCTACTTCTCTGAGGGTATATCACAATGTAAACGGGATAATAACCACTGCTAAGACCAGTTAAGAATGGGGGGGCTGAAAGTTAACGATTGGTTTTCCTTGGGCTCAGCAGAACGTGTCCACAAAAAAAAAAATAAATAAAATGGAGCAAGAAGCAACACTGACTAAATAGGGGAAAAAAAAACCAGTCCATGTGAATTTGATGATATAATTTGGTAATAGCAATCTAAGAGCAATCTAAGTTTGTTATGAACATTTGTTAACTTTATAGCCTAGTTTGGTCAATATGTGTTATTTAATAACTCATAGGTCGTCATCACTTCACCAGTCTAGTAAAAGAAAATGTGGATCGTAAATATTTGGAGACTTCCATAAGTAAATGTTTTCAGACACCGTTTTCGTTAGAGAGTGAGTGAACATTTGCCACACGTGGTACAAGCGCTTATAAAACAAAATTTCCGAAAGCTCACAAAAAATTTTGTGGTAAGTTTTGAAAGCATGGCTGAGATTGCGTTCCTCTTCTTCGGTGTCTGGCATCTCTCTACTTTACAAACAGTTATCCTCCCAAAGTAGTGGGTATGATTTGGTCACATTTTCATGATATTATTAAAAAATAAAAACTTTGAAAGTGAATGGGCAGACATTTTGGTTGAGCTACAGAAATGTGCATCTTGCCACAGCCCCTCTTCCAGACAGATTTTTTTTCTGATTTCTTTGTTTTCCATGATAAGGGTTAAAAACTTGTTGTCATGGTGTCGCTGGAGTTTGGCTTGCCATGTTCATTGCCCACGGGTTAATAGTTTTTCATTTCGCTCACAACGCACGTTAATCAGCTCTGTCTGTGGTTAATTAGGCTAACATCCTTAGAAGCTATTGATCTGTGGGTTTGTGCTAAAATTGAATCTATATTTTATTAGTTTATAAACTTGCATTAGAGTTTTTATTTTTTTAATGATTGTAACATGCTTCAAAGTAAACATAGAACCAAAACAAATGTTGGGTCTGGGATTTGGTTTCTGGGAAGGCACTGATCAAAATTACAGTGGGCAAAGAAAGTAACTTATGAAATGAAACATTTCCACCATTTTGGTAGGAAATGTCTCTCATACTTTTTATCATCTCTGAAATTTTTATTGGATTGTTAACAAAGATCTGTAAAGAAGCATGTGGAATAATATGTGGATGTGTTTCTTTAATCCATTTCTGGGAAAGAGTTTATTGAGGTTTGACTTCATCATTTTATTGCAAGTATAAAATATAACCAAATTTTATGCTCGATGAAAAGAGTAAGAAGATCTAGAGATCAATAAAATTCAAGATTAAGACATATAAAACAATAAAAAATCTTTGCCTGCTTTCCATTTTTCAGGCCAATTGCATTTAGCAAGTCATGGATGTTGAAATCTGAAATATGTAGGATCTAGTAATTTTTTTTGGTGGTATTTTATGTTTATGTTGCTTACGTTGTAGCTTACTTTCGGGGTGGTTTTGTAGACTTTAGCTAAATTTATATTTATTTCAACCAGCAAAGAGCTTGTAATCAATTCCCAAAACTGCAAACCAATTAATGAAAGGAGATGATATGTGTCAGTGCTATTCTTGGGGAGTAGCAAGGAAAATTTGTTCCATAGGGGAAAGGGGGATGGTTGCCCCTTTGAATCATGGTATTAAAAGAGTTGGGGGGGGGGAGGGGTGTTGTGAAGTGTATCAACATGAGATGGGACTTTTGTGTCAACTGTGATGGTACTGATGAAAATGATCAACATCCTCTCAAGTATTCACCACGGGAGATCTACAAACTAGACCTGCAAGGTACCTAGTGATTGATCACAGAGTTTGTCATTCATTAAAGGCATTGAAGACTCGCCCTGTGAAAAAGTTAACTTTCCGTTGCTTGCGAGTGAAGTTTTCTTCTTGTCGCTACAAAATACAGGCAGTACAGTAATGAAACGTGATACCTTGTTATCTTTTATCTAGACCTCAGATGTCCATCGCTGTTATGTACACTGTGTTATGGGTATTGACCGTAGCTGCATGTAGTGACTGTACACTAGTGTCTAATTACCGACGTTAGCAAGCTGTGTGGGTATTTGTATGGGATCGATGGTGGTGTCTAACACTTTGTGACACCTCAGTCGAAACTAGGTCAGATTACCGGCATGAGACGTTTCTTTTTGCGCAAGCCTTCACACCCTTTAAGTGAAGAAGAGTAAACCCAAAACGTCATTAGGTCAATACTGTAGCAACTTTAGAGAGATCTGAGTTTGTTTCACATTTTTCAGTCAGGCAATGTAAGGAATCCCAACATATTGTATCTCTTAAGTGACAGTCTTCTGTGTGCCATATACATACCTTGTGTTTTCCTTCCCCAGTGGAAGAAGTGCCTTAGCCAATCAGAGAGAGGCAGTCATGTAGCCTCTCCTTAAGCTTTCTTAGTTCGATCAGGGTTTATTGTTGATAACAGTATAAATTTAATGCATCATTTACTTTTGCTGATAGCATGGTTTTGGTGGTTGTCAAGCAAAAAACCAGAAATCTGTATCCAATCAGTATTGTAGAGCTAGCTCTTCAGGCTTTTCAGGGTTCTTATGCAAATTGTACTTTATGTGTGAAGGACAATTTTGCCCGGACTGCAAATTGAAAGCCGCCTATGCAAAATGGATTTATTGGTGTTTTTGTATGCTCTAAGGAATTTAGTGGGTTGTATGGAGTCTACCTGTCCAGTGTTGTTATTTGCTTACGTCAGAGCAAGGTTCCACTTCCATCAAACCAATCCCAATAGTTATTTTTTTATTTCCTTTTCCCAGCTGTAGGGATGGGGAATATGGTATCTTATCTTGTAACCTCAACACTATTAAGTAACCTATGCATTCATTTTGTTTGTTTGATTCTGACAGTGTTTGTAAATCTTACTTGGTTCAGTCCATTCCATTCTGCCAAAGATTTCCTAAACAGGCCTGATTATTTTAAAACGGTCATCTGTTTCATTTTAGCCCAGTCGTACATCTGTTTCATCTCGGTTCATCTATGCTTGCATGTCAGGGCAGATGATAAAAAGTGAGATTTTAATTTGCCCAACAGTTCACCGAATTGATCATTGGTCAAGCTGATGGGTAGAGACAAGAGGGTAATGAATTGGATCTGATGGCCTGGTGTTGCAGTACTGTGGAATATGACACTTTGTCAAATTTGGCATCCATCTTATCAAAGGGATACAAATGTTTTCTAGCTCTGCTGTGTAATAAAGTTGTGTAGCCACAAAAATTTGCTTACTGTGTTATATTTGCATTTAAAAGTGTCAGGAAACTGAGGATCTTAACAGTGATTATTTCCACCCCCTTCTCCCCCACCCCCAGCCAACATGTCCAGTGTCAAGAATTTCAAATAACAATCATGGCCAAAACTTTAGTCAACATTTTGCTACCAATTCTAAAAAGTTTCTCCTCTCAGCTCTATTGTTAACACTTCTGGAAATAACCTAACACTTAAAGGGGATATTCATTGGTTAAAATAAAACTTTCTGGCCATTTTTCTTCATCTATAGGTGAAATCCATATCCTGATATCATTTTGTATTGTGGAAAAAAATCAATGAAAGCATTTGACAACAGTACAGAGTTACTAAACTGGCTAAAATAAGTTTTTAAATATTTATGTATATTTTTTTTACAAATCACCCACTGAGGAAAATAATTTTATTCCATAAAAGTTGCAGAGTGATGAAATACTTAATGAAGAGAATATTCACAGCAAACATTTAGAGCAAAGCAATTATTCCAAAAGCATCACATTTGAAGGGCTAATCAATCAAAATATTTCCTGACAGCATGATGACATCACATAAAACCCATTGTGATCCTTGTAGGTGTTACATTGTCTTTCATCGGAATATGAACCCCATAAATACTGGGGCAAGATAAGCTTTTGAAAAGCCTTGATAAACTTTGAAAGAAGAAAAAATTGCGATATTTGTGGGGAAAAAATGGTGGAAGTTTACAATACTTCAAAAGCTACAACTAATCTAAAAAAAAAGTCTTATACAAGACAATATTGCAAAGGGTTGGGGTATTTCCTGCCCGTAAACTCTTTCACTAGGCCACAACATGTGCCACTGGAGAGTCGCGCCAAGATGATGAAGATGGAAATTGGGGTCACTAAGTAAAAACAGATTGAATACCAAGGTGTTACCTATCACTACCAGCAGACTAGTCAGTCAATGGTTGCCTTGTTACACCATTACACCCGCGCGTACGATACCGGCAAGATTACATCCAGTCTCACTAGTTTAAAAGTTTGATGCCAACATACTGGTAAAAGCTTTCAATCAAAAGGAGCAGTATGACCACTGCAATGATAGGTAAGTATAATTATTATGCTATAAATTACAACGCATGGAACGATGTAGTTTTCACTCACGTCCTTGTAATGTCTGAGGAAAAATATTTCTCGCGGAACTAGGCCCAGTAGGTCTAGTCCAGCATTTGTACCACATAGAAAGGTGAACACGTGATTGAATTACAACAACAAATGTTATATAAGCAGAAGTTAGACAATACCATTAGGGCTGGTTACAGTTTTCTGTTCAATGTGTTCATGCTGAACAAGAACTAGCCTTCTGTAGGCCCATATACCTAGGCCTATTGCATATGGCCTAAACTGAAGTATGGCCTATCGCAGCACACTAGGCTAGTCTTTGTACTCTGTGCAAGGCCGAGGAACAGTCAACAGAAATTCCTCAGGAGAGTTAGATATTGGGCACAAGCTAACTTTAACTTAGGTTACTAGACACCCCAATTTCCAGTGGCAGTCCTCGGATTTCACATACCCCAGGTTAAATGTGTCCAGGGAAATGTCTCAGGATTTTATGTCCTGTCCTAGAAATATCTTCAAATTTTAGCAGAGCTGTTTGTAGAGACAGCACAAACCTTATTAAGCTGTATAGTAAAGGCTGCATAATTGATGCACCTTCGTAATTGACGCACCTTCAAATATTACTAGTACAATATGATACGTTCTAAAAATTCACATCATGAAAAGAATTGAGTTGTGATGAGTAATGGGACTTAAAGGTGTATAAAGTATAGATACTGACCAAACATGGAGGAGGTGGGGGGGGGTGGGAGGTCAACATCGATAACATGTCCCCAGATTTTCTGGAAAAAATATGGTCACCTTGACTTAACATTGCCAAACTAATTGGTAGAACTCAATGTATACCATGCAAAACATTTTAGCCTTAGGGATTTCACCACTGGTTACAACTTACTGTAGTCAGATGGCCGGCTTCAAGCCTGACCTCTTGCTGGACAGAGTAAATTTCTCTGGATTGTATTTCATAGCCACTGGTCTTTGGTAGCTCCCATCCAACCAGAAAAATTGAATTCCTCTCTTTCACTTAGTGAGAGAAAAAAAATATCTAAAATTGCTGTGGGTTGATCCCTTGCATGCCTCCCCCCTCTCCACTAGATCCAGTCCAAAGAATGTTGAGAGTACTTTCTTTTTCTGACATGAATAGTGTAGTGAATAATTTATCCGTTATCCCATCGCAAAATGCGATGCAAAATGGTCAAATTGCTAGATTCAAGTTCAAAGATGTGTCACTATTGTCGTACACAGAAACCATAGTATTTTATGAGAGACCAAATTCAGATCCCTCAAAACTGCTATGCAAAACTTGTCAATTGAATTATTCCCTGCTTCGTGCCCAGTGTGAAGTCGTTACGAGAGAACAAGAAATATCTGCAAATGCTAGAGCTTCCGGGGACCTCACCCCGCGGCCTTTGGAATTAAAATCCTCACTTGTATACATGTTAGTAAGTCTGTTAACTCGCTATGAAGTTCCTAAACCCACACTGCAGCTGAAGCACCCTGGAACACCACTAGGGCCTTTAGATACACTTCAGAGATATTTTAGAGTAATTTCTCTTTCTGACATGTGTTGTTTTCTGGAAATTGAAGCTCCCGGAGACTTCCTCCGCTTTCCCTCCAGTGTGGCACTCCCCCTCACCCCCCCAACCCCCCCGTAATGCTAGTCAAATTATGAAACAAATTGCCGCTTTGTTGGTTTTATACTTTGCAACATTGCACAGCCAGTCATTGCAGTCGATCAAAAACCCAAACCCAAAATGAAAAAATGAATGACCCTGAACCAGACATGGCTATCAAAATAAGGCAAAATTTAGATGTACAGATAAATGACAAAGAGTCTTACAGGGACAGTCATGATTCTCAGGGTTTTAAAGAACAAGGAAGTTACAGATCTATTTATAAAACAAAATTCCAAATCTCTCGATGAAACTGAATATAATTTAGTGGACTTTGCCTTGACCGTCATGACCAGTTAGAATATTAGCTAAAGAATAGAATATTTTGCTAAAGTTTTTTTTGGGAAATTCCTTTGCAAATTAGCAAAAGTTAAGTACTGTACCAAACATTACTCAGATAAAGTTTCCAATTGATCTTAGTACTTTGCTTATTTGCTTCACTCCTCACTTACCTGTCTCCACAAGAACGAAAAACCAGGCCTGAAATCGAAATTTCTTGAAATCCAAATTAGAAACATGCGTGGAAGGCTGTTGAATGGTAGATTTGAGGGTGACCTTAGACCCTGGGGTCATTGGGGGGGGCAGTGCAAGATTGTTACCAGTTAATAAGCTAGGGTAGATGGGTGTAATTTGGGTTAAGGAGACAGGTAAGTATCGTCATTCGTAAATAACTAAACCAGTAAGTTTCGGGTGGAAGCTCTGTTACCAGCCCTCACTCACCACATGCATTTTCCCATCTTCCATGTACAGTACATACATGTGCAAAAATTGGTAATCTCATTTCAGCATTACCCCCTCAGTGACCCACTTCCTCTTCCTTTTTGTCTCCACCATTCTCAGGTTAGAGACACCTGTGCCTACTTTCAATTTTTTTTTTTTTTTTTAAATTTCTCCCAGTATCAGAGTGTCCTATTTCTCCATTTCTACATGTTTTTGACAAAAACCAAAGTTTATCAGGAAGTACTTAACAATCCCATTTCAGTTCTCAACAATTCACCAAACACGGGCACATTTTAACACTCCCATGTTCAAGACCAAATTATAGAATTTATACAAAAGTTTAAACTTTTCTGTCATTACTTTTGAAATGCAGTTGACCAGTCAAGTTAATTGAACACTGACTCTGTTATGGGATATAAATATGAAAAAAATATATATAAAAAAAATTGGAAAAAATTGATTATAAAAATCAATTCAAAATTCTTGCTATGTATTCAGTGTCACTTGTTTTAACACTTATTGCTTTTTTACTGCCCTGAATTAGTTTGATCAATACCGACCAACCGGTGCAAAAGTTTGTGCAATACAACTCTACCATAATTCTTTTGGTTAATCGTTTTTGCCATCGTTACCATATCAGAGGAAGTAGCAGGTCAAAATAAACTTTCTTTGCTCTTCCTTTGAAAGGGCAATAGCTCAGACCAGTGGTATAACGTACAGTAGATAAATATTAATTGTGGGTTTGCTAAATTTGGGAGGTAAGTGAAGGTTGACAGGAAGTATATCATACTAATAGGTGACCATATAATCCTATAATCAGCTCAAAACAAAAAGGGAATTTTGTTCTCTGTACGGCAGTATTAAAGGATATGTTGATCTGACTTGACTATTCCACACAATGTTGTTTAAAAAGAAGAAAATGAAATGTGTTTTTTGGAATGATGGCAAGGGCAGATGCTGGACTTTGAAGAGGAAGGGGTGTGGCCCTGGGGCCATTCAAGCTGATTCTCATGTAGGAGAACCTGAAGGTCCTCCTTCCTTCCTCATATCCTTCACCCCCCACCCCCCCTCCAAAAAAAAATGCACCTCAGATATATATAATATAAAAGCCTTAAATTTGTCTTTTGAAATACTTTGTATGATTGTTACAATCTGGCATGGCATAATTAAAAAATGCACCTCAGAAATATATGATATAAAAAAATGCACCTCAGAAATATATGTTATAAAAGCCTTAAATTTCATCCAATTGTGTTTTTATCAACCTTATTCTGTACAGGATCCCCCACAAGGAGAGCTCTGGTCCCCCAGTTAACTTTCAGTGCAAACAATTTTCAAATAAGCCTGATGAATTGACAACATGTTATCCAATTTTTTTTCCCATTTTGGTCCTGGGAATGTCCAGAAAATGCTTCAAAAAGGTCCTAAAGATCAATAGCTTCCAAGTACTTTGTCCTCTGGATCCCTTCTGTGGCCCTTTATCGCTGGACCCCACAAAGACCCTTTTGTGGGGCCAAGCGTACCCCACGGCATCCATTGTTCAACAACACTGAACAACATTATAAATCCTGACCTCCTTTCCATTTGCAATTCTTTCTTGGCACCACTGTTTTTGATACCCTTCAGTATTTATGATGTCATCCCCAATTTTGCTTTAAAGGAGCATTCCTGACTTGAATTACCTAAAGTTATTAATGCACACAGTACCCATATTTAGAATTCATTTCAAGCAGTGAAAGCTAAGTCCATTGGGAACATACTTTAATTGTATAAATTTTCTGTTGAGACTTGTACAATCATCACTGTAAAGTCTCTGGTTATAAATATTTATAGCTCCTTACAAGTCATGCACATTATCTTTAAGTATTAATTTAACTTTAATATCTTTAAGTATCGAATATCCGCTCTTTGTAAATTATGTTGGTTCTTCATTATCAATTTTCCCTCCTTAACTTCATCCTTTTTCATTTTTTTAAGTTCATGAATTTTAAGAATCCAGCACAGACAGTATTATACTTGATCACTGCATTTTACATTGTCAGATTAAAATGCATTTTGCAATCCGAATTGTACAAGTTTTGGAACAGAAATGAAAATTCAGTGATAATCACCAAAGTAAAATGATTGTTTAAATTTTGAATCTTTGAGCTCTGATAGGCTGATCAAATTTGAGAAGGAATCTTACAGTGACTGTATAATACTTTGCATCTCTTCTTGCAAAGTTTTGTATCTTTTTGAAATTGGCCCTCCAAAAAAAAAAGAGCAAATTGAATTTGATTTTCCAAGTTTCTCAACCAAGACCTTTAATACCTTTATACCTTTACAATAAATTGAGCAATGTTCAATATTTATGTAAGTATAAGAGTCCCCTTATGGAGGAAATCTGGCTACTATTTATTTATGACACAAATTACACAATTTAGACTTTTGTCAAGGTTGTCTGGTTGGAAACTAAAAGCCCATGTAACAATGTGATGAATTCCGTAAAATCTTAGAATCCCAGTAGCGTGGCAATATTAGCACCTTGCTTAGTACCCGTCGTTTGAGTAGTACTGTCAAAATCTAGGAGGGTTTCGTAGTTTCATCTTCATTGCAATCATTGTTTAGGTTATTTAAAGTTGAGTAAAATACTGGCTACATTATAATAATAATAATAATCAGCAGTTATTTTTACGGATGCTTTTAAAGCGACCACAAATGTGGGAGAAACGCCCGCAAGGGATTATGGATTACAACTTACATTGCTAGAGTTGTGAGAAATTGGAGACTAAAATATTTGAGAAAGTTGGCAAGCTGTAAAAGTATTTTGAAAGAGAGCAAAACGGTGTTCTTTTGGTGACCTAGTTATGTTTCCCGCTGTGTAAATACTGCTTTAGTCATTGTGTATTTTTATGTTTTTTTTTTTAAAGTTCAGTTGGGGTTCACAAGGCCCTATTTCCGGAGGAGTGAATGTATATATAACACAGAGGTTGCTTTTGGTACTGTAGTTTGCGGTTGGTTCGTTCTACGTTTGTATGATGATAGAACTTGAGAACATTTGTATGTATTATTCCTTTATATGCAGTATACCAGTATTAAAGCTAGTTACCATGTTCTTCCGCATGTTCCAATAGATCGACCCTGCGGTGACCTTTTCATCCTGAAAATTGAGCTTTGCTTTTGTGGATTATTTTCCATCCTACAGTAATCCTGTGAAAGATCTTTGGATGATGAGAGAGGAGTCTGTTATAAACTTAGTATAGAAAACTATATGTTACAGTGTTCACTATGTGTGCACCAGTTATGGAAGTTGGAAAAAAGTTAAATGTAAAGGCCTTCACCTGAAACTCAAAACCCATTGCTGAGAATGTATCTTATAGTTCAATAGTTGGTGTTTTTTTGGGGGGGAGGCAGGGGAGGGAGGGGGGAAGAGGCAAGCGTTTGCAGAATGTTTGTGCCATACAGTTGTCAAGTGTCTGCTTCAAGAAAGTTGCAACCCATAAAAACTGGCTGTAAAATTCCTTCATATAGCAATTTGTAGACTATGTGAAATGAAGGTTTCCAAGACCAGGGGCTACTCTGTTTGAAAAAGTGTGTCCTGGTTCATGAGCTTAAATGGGCTTTTTGTTGGATGCCGGGGCCTGATCTTGAGTGTTACCAGAATCTGCTCTACTTTATAAGCTAACATTTATTTATACACATTTTGAAATACAGAACTAGTGCATCAATAAGATTGATTTTATAACTTTTTTCTTACTGTTTATTTTGACTTGGCATCCAATCTGAGTGGTTGGTTTTCTGGGCATTGAAGAACAGCCCTGTCATCATTTTTCATGGATCTTAGTGGGGAGGGGGGGGGGGTGACATTGGCATATTTATGGATAATATGTGATTCAGATTTAAACATTTTCATAAATAAGCTCATTTTTGTTGTTGTTGGTATGTTACATAGGTCTTAACTCCTATTTTCTTGTTTTGAGACGATAATGGATGACCTCACACTTTGCGTTGAATTAGTTTGAGCTATTCTTGGAAAAGCTTTGCTTCTGGGAGATCTTGTTACTGCGCCAGAAAAATTGTTTAGTGTGCTCTTTCACCTCATCCATCAGAATTTTTCACAGTTTACAAAGTCATGTCACAGACTGCAGAGAAACTGAAAATTAAATTGTAATTTAATAATCAAACAGGTACAATAATCCTTGTGGTGGTTGTTTTCGAATTTTATATGCTAGTTGGAGATAAGTACATGTTTGATGAAAGGCTCCAAGATTTGTTTCATCATGTTTCGTCAGTCAAAGAAACAGATTCCAGATTCCGGAAGAGATCACCCCCATAATCCGGGCTACAACATTTGATACAATTTCTCTAACCTGATTCCGCAAATAGCATCAAACTGGGCAATTATGTTTTGGTCAATCCAGAAATCGCAGTGCAACATATTTTACTTGCTAGACTGATTAATTACCTTTCAGTTCAAGTTGTGACGAAAAAGTCAGATTAAATGACAGTTAAGAAAATCCACAATTTGCTTACAGTGGGTTGTGATCAATATTTGGAACGGTAACTTGGCAACAAAATTGTTAGGAACTCAAATATTCACCAAGTACTCGCTATTTAAATATTTATTTACCAAAAAAAAAACAACAAAACAATTCTTGAAGGGTGTCTTAGGTTGATGAATTGCGATCTTTCTGTTGTATCGGATTATCGTTGAGTTTTATAATATTGTGCACGATTGACAACTTGTTAAAACAATAAAGAGCCGAGGCTGAAACTTTGGACATCTTGGCATTAAAAACTGTCCCAGAATTCCGACGACGTTCGAGAACTGTTTCTTTAAATCCCCAAGTTAATTCCTTCCTTGTCCGATGGCTTTAGTTTGATATCTAGGTCAGAGCTCAGTGTTTTGTTGTTTAAATCTAGACCATGGATGAGAATTGACAAGATGTACTTAGGGTATCCATCAGAAAAGTAACGTCTCTTATCAGACCAGATCTGTCAGAATTCGTCCTGGAGGAAGATTATTGTAATCTGAAAGAGTAATTTTGAAAGCTACAGTTTAGGTTTGGAATGAGTCTTTGTATCCCATCACTTCTGTGTCTGACCAAATCCAGCTCTAGTTTATTACAACATAAACTGGATTATGTGTATGTATGTATGTTTATATTTATGTATGTGATGGCATGGCTAGTAAACATAAGTTACGTAAAAAAGGTCTTGGTGGTTTAATTTCATACCGTACTCTCTGTATAGGTCAACGGCCATATGAGCTCAATGAAAGGGCAATAACTTGAACCTTGTAAAATATCTCCAAATTGGACTTCATGCTTACCATGTTTGGAGTTCTCATCTTAGAGGGCTTCAACAACCGGTTTTAGTATTCAATTTCTAAAACCCTTGTAGAAACAAGACATGACAGACTACTCCATGTTTAACTCAACGTTAAACTGAATTTCATACCAGGTATGTACAGGCGGTCTGTCTGTGTGTAATGCAAGAAACCTATGTCTTGTTGTTAAGGTCAAAGGTCAGAGTCAACTATTGTTATCATGTGTTTACTTTGCTGAGTTGCTAACCTATCTCCTCATAACATGAGCACTCTCCCTCTACCGTATCTAGAGTGAACTAGTCATCTTATTAACACTGTGCACCCCTTCAGTGGCGGAGCTAGGGGTATTGGTCAGAGGGGGCGAGAATGGTCTGTAGGGGCGCTTTTGACACTATCTTAGCGGAGCGGAGCGCCACCACAGGTTGGCGCGGAGCGTACAGAATTTTTTGAGTAAAGATACTCCCTAGATCGCCGGAAATGACCCTTTACCGGGCCTTTCTAATTTGCAGATAAACGAAGAATAAATAGCCGTTAGAGCATTTTGACAGAAAATTACACCAACAAAATGTGACAAATGTCAATAGGTACAGTAGTTGAGAGCGCAATAAAAAAGTCAATAATCACGAATAAGTAAAAAGTGGGAAAAAGCTGAAAAGGGCGCCAGCAGTCCAATTGAGTCCGTCAGGGGGGGGGGGCATTCGCCCCCCTGACTATATGGACGCTCCGCCACTGCACCCCTTAGCGACCTGGCACTACTCATCAGCGGCCTGCCTTCTCTTTCCACCTCCCAGCCTTCCGCTGAAGAGACGATCCCACATGGTCGTTTGGTGGACTTTAATCAAAGAACCTAACTTCAACTTTTTAACAGATCTATAAGGTATCTATATATATTGAAAATGACTGTAAATATCCTGGTCGGAGCTTATAATGTGACTTAAACATCATTTATATATATTTTTTTGTTCTTCTTAAATTTGTCATTGTTTGATAAAAAAAATAGCAACAATTGTTATTGAATGGTTTCCTGCCTATAGGAGTTTGACTCAATGCCAGCATTTTAAAATTGTCCCTTGATTTCTACAGCCAAGCAAGTCTGTCTGTCTGAAAAAGGAAAGAAGTTGTTTCTCCTACAGGTCTTTCGTGGTAATCTTTTCCTCGATCTTTTGTATGTTTCAAAGACTTTCGTTGAGTTAGGTATGTTGCATCCTTACATCATCATGCGAAATCAACATGAAAAAATCCAACCCGTAGCAACATGACATACGTGACATACAAATTATACAAAAATACAAAATACATCTATGTTTATGGAAGCATGCGACCCTCATAAACATTGAACAATGAAGCGTGGTATTCAAATAAGGATGAAAACCTCAAATTTTACCTCATAAAATTATTAAAGTTACAACTGGATAGTCCTGGATAGTCTTCTAACGAAGATTAAATTTTAAAGGTGCGACACCTACTTCTGTGACTTGCGGTACTAAGGTAGCTTAGTTTAGGTTAGTGAATCCCGTGGGTTAGTCCCGAAGCCAACAGAAGCTCATCTGAAACCATGTCCATGTGATCTCGGATCTCGGCTGAACACCGGGTTATCGAGCCTTCTCATTTCAATGGGTATTCAGAGAATTAGGAGATAGGTTAGGTGTAGATTTCGCAACCCATATCAGCTCCCGGGCACTGTCATTTAAAGGCATTGAAGACTTGCCCCCAACCGTGTGCCGCGCTCTGAAAAAGTTAACTTTCCGTTGCTTGCAAGTAAAGTTTTCTTCTTGTCGCTACAAAATGCAGACAGTAATGAAAAGTGATACCTTGTTATCTTTGATCTAGACCTGATATGTCCATTGTGCTATGTACACAGTGTTGTGGGTATTTTCTGGGATCGATGGTGGTGTCTTCTGTTACACCTCATTCATAACTAGGTCAGATTACCGGCATGAGACGTTTCTTTGTGCGCGAGTGTTCACACCCTTTAAGCTATTTTAACCACCCCATCAGACGGACCAGTGTGTACCTCATCGTCTGACCACTTTCTGAAATACCGAGGGAGATGCAGGTGCCTGATTCATCATCACTGCAGTACAGCGATGGTGGAGGATGGAGGTACAGCTATGTTGAATGAGGCGCCATTCCCTAATTTGCAAACCGAAATAATACCGTTGAGGACTCTGCTCCACATTGTTCACTGTTGCAGCAGCCTATTTTGAATAGGTCAAGAGAATCTGTTTCCCAGTGAGGTTTTCAGCTGGGAATCTAGGGATTGAGGGCATGGGAGGTTCGGGGGGGGGGGGGGGGTCGAACACTTGAAATCCCTACATCATGCCTTTACCTATTTAAAGGCAAAACGTAACTTTATAAATCTCGGTCCTAGGCAATTACGTTGCATCTGAAACAGTAATTACGACTGCGACTGCATGTTTCCAAACAACATTAATGAAACGTACCGTAATTACATGACACGTAACACCCAACAACACAAGGCGACAGCTTGCAGCAGGAAGTATCGATACATTGAAAGCCACAAGAAATTTTCTTTCATTGTTTTAACAGTTGAACATTTCAAATAATGCTTCAGTATTTGTTTTATGACGTAGATCTAGACAAATCTAAAATCCGGATTCAATGTTGTCGATTTACATGTATGTCTTGAACGCATGATCAAAACTGTAATTTCATCTTACATTGAGTAATGTGCAGTGTTGGTGCTCATGCCTTAGGCTTCTAGTGCTTACATTTTCTTCTTTTTGGGGGGAGGGGAGGGGGGAAGGGGAGGGGAGGGGGAAGGGGGAGGTGATGGGATTGAATTCTTTCTTGAGCTGGATTTAGGCCATCTGTTGAGAATACATGTCCTTGACTAACCTACCACACTTTAGGAGGCAGAGATGCCAGACTAGGCTAGGTACTACTTAGAATTGGAGCTGGAGAATTTATTGTTGTTAACTATTTGGGCTAAGTTCTACCGGTTAATAGTTAATTTGTGCTTGTGGTAAAAAAAACCAAAAGAAAAAAAGGAAAAATTATATAAACTGCATAGAAAACATTGCTTGGTTGGTGACTTGAGTGAATTGTGTGAAAATGTGAGTTGAAGTTTAAAATGGATATGAAAAGTCAACCTTTTAATTAATTGTGAAAGAAAATATTTGCTTCCTGGCTGTCCAGGCTGTGTGATGATAAATATGAAGGGTTATCTCTTGCAATCAGCTATATGTTTACTTATGTTATAATGAACTTGTAAACGTTTGGTGCAAGACTTTGGTGAAGGTTGTTAACACAACTGTAGGAAAATTTCATGTAGTTGAAAACCCTCTCACCGTTACATTCTCCAAAAATTTGGCCATCTAGTTTTCTCGGTGCTGGTAGTGTGATAATTCACATATAATCTCGGACATTACTAAATTACTCAATTACTAAAGTAATGAAAATGAAGAAAAGGATCCTCTGTGTTTTATAAAATGCCAAGTTGCTGTAGATTTGACTGCCAGTGTGTTTGTCTTTCTTTTTTCTTTTTTTTGAACAGCACCACCAGTTGTATGGTGTGTCATTTTTCAAAAAAAAATATATATTACAAAGGCAACTGACCCTTTTGTAAATTACTACTATTACCACGCTGTAAGAATTGACATGTAAAGATTCTTGGATGATTGCCAGCTTTGTTCATGAACTTGGTGCTGCATTGTAGCTAAGCGCCCTGCAACCTGATTGGTCAGGGTGATCCAGGGCGGCAGAAACTGTAATAATGCACTAGTACTAGGGGTTGCTATGTGTTGACTACGTCGTCGTCGAGGACTGGATATGCATAGGCTTGGGATGTATGGCTAGATAAGTCTGATAGGCCTAGGACACAGCACTGAATGAGTGAGTGCCTGTATGGCAAGGAAAGAGAGCTTTAGAGAGGGATGTGTAGAGTAGTACAGTAGTAAGCTTCATTCTAACAAAAGCAATTCTGGATATAAAAAGTTTGGATGTGGTTTTGTGGAGGTAGCCTGCCGGGTATTTTCAAGGTAATCAACTCATTTCTGGTCTATTGCAATTAAGTCTTGTTTGCTCACTCGTACAGTTAATCTTGCTACTAGTTGTATTTTACGAGAGCTAAATGAATTTGTACAAATGTTTTCAAAATTGAATGCTTCAGTAGACGCTTTGCACTTGCAATTTTTTTTTTTTTAATTTTTTTTTTTAATATCAATATATTTATTAGTCTTGAATGACGGATGTACGTATATACTCACACTAGTCACATGCTCAATGTCACCGTTCTTCCTGCCTGCAATGTTTTGGTCAAGTTTAACACGATCGACAGAAAACCGAGTTGCCTATATGTCATGATGTGTGGGAGAAAACAAGAGGCAGAAATTGACATGGGATTTTTATAGTAAGGTGGGAAACAGAGGTGACAGAAATACTTGTTTTTCCTGTGAAATTGTTTACATTTATGAAATAGTAGAAGAGCGTAACAGAGTGTGACTAGTTTTTTTTGGTCGTGATTATTAGCCGTTGCAGTGAAGAGGAGGCTAATTACTTTGTTGGTCTAACCACATCGCTGACTGGTTATTTTTTACCCGGAATTTTGGCAATAGTTGGGAATTGGTGATGTTTTTTGTTTAATTCAATTTTTGTGTTATTATATGCAATGCTAGTTGATTTACCTAGAAATGATTGAGCTATGCAAGATGTGTTCATGTCCATAAAGTTTAATCAGAACAAATGGGTAGAGGTACAATTATTAAGATCAAAACTTATAATGTCCAAGATTTTACACAGTACATTTAGTCGAATATCATTGCGTTAAACTTGGCAAATTTAAAGCAACTTATGGAAAAATTGGTCAGTATTTTGAAATATTTTCATAACATGTCATACCAACTTTTTTTCATTTGCTTCCTTGTGAAAATAATGGCCGTTGCAGAAACTAAAAAAAAAAAAACATTGCTTGCGCAGAAAAAAAAAGGTTCGTTAGTCAATTTTGAAATGGACAGTAGCCAAAATTTACACTTTTTAAATTTGGCAGATGAGGCAGGATTACAACTGCCAATTCTGTGACTGTTTTAGAATTCTTGTGTGGGGGGGGGGGAGAGGTTGTAGATAGGGCAGGAGGTTACAAGGGGGGTGGGGGTGGAAGACACGTGTGTATGGGGCAAAAGCTTGAATACCTAATATTGTCAGTAATATTGTCGCTAATATTGGTATTTCGCCATGAACTGTGAAATGTTTTTGCTGGCAAGTAAATAACAACATAGAGATAGGTAGGTAATGATGTTTGTTCAAGAGGTCACTTTGTGTACAGTATGATTAATGTTGAAGAATATTTTTAGGAGGTATACAAACATAGACTGTATCACTTCACTGTACACATTAACAAACTCTGTGCAAATATTCACACAACATTGAACAATCATATACTTGTGTCCCGTAAAATTGAAGCACATCCTTCGCATGGTTAGGGCTCTCGTTGACTCAGTTAACTGTAGGAACAATTTGTATTGCCCAAGGCACCCCTTTAAGCTAGCTAAACTACTTTTGACCCTGTAACCTGCTTTAGTCTCCTCAGTTGAGGACTTAGTTAAGTGCGGGTGGGGGTGGGTGAGTTCTCAAGAAACCTTTTTCCACATAGATTTCTGTTTGTGTAGTGTACTTTGACATAACTAAACAGTGCCTCACTAAGCTTTTCAAAATGTATTTATCAAATAAAAATCAATATTTTATCATTTTCCCCCCAAATTTGAAGTCATGTTCATAATTTTTTTTAAAACCACAATGCTTCTAAAACTTAGACTTTGTACAGTTTGATATGTATTCAAAATCCTGAAGGTTTGAGGTATTTTTTTGGGGGGGGGGGGGCATAGGAGGAGGAAAAAATGGGGATATTGTTTAAAGGTGGCTGCAATATGTTAAGTCTGGGAGTTTGCTTGTGAGGCAGCATATGCACCCTACCGAATGTGACAAAATTTAAAATTAATTATTATCATAATATCAATTATATAATAGTTGCTTAAAGTATGGAATATGCATCAAATTGGTTGCCAACTTCTTGCAACCTATTGATTGTTTTTGAAAGATTATTTGTCAAACAAAAATGCCCAACCAGATTCTTTTTGTCCTGCGAGCATTTCTTTAGGGAGCTGTTGAGTGGATGCTTTGCGATTTTGAAAAATTGTTTGCCTATACGACACAAATTATTTTCCCCCTCCCCCCCATCTGACACTTCCTCATTTTGGCATTTAACATCATGTCCAATTCAAAAGGATGTCAGAATTCTCAAAATTGTGGAAATTTTTTATTTCATGATTTAGTAAATTATGTAACTTTTAACACCATTGTACTTTGAATAATATAAAAATGCAGTTCACCAAAAAAAGTCAGGTGCAGCCCTGGCAGGTTTTCTAAGCTTGAACAAATTGGAAATTATGGAAAATTAATCAGGTGTAAATTGACACATATATCATTTTAAGATGTGATATTTACTTCAGTTAAACCTAGATAAATCTGTCCTGTGTTTGTAGTCGTACTCCCCTTCCTCGCTCGCCTCTGTGAAGATTAGATGGTGGTTAAAGAGGTTGGGGGAGAGGCATTCCTCATTACAGAGTGGTTTAGCACCGCTTGCAGATAAGTAGAAAGGTGGTAGAAATAACTGCAGAAAGATGGCACAGGGGTTGAAAGATTCTCATTGTTAATTGTAGCTGGTGTGATGGTGGCAAAATCGGTTAAGGGAGTAGGGTAATTGGGGCCGTGAGGGGGGGGGGTGATTTTTTCGGTAACTGTACAAGAAAGCTACAAGAATAGACTATAGAGATATTATTAGGAAGGGTAGAAATTTCACCGGTTTGTTGTTTGTGACGGTTGCAATAAACATTGCACAAGAACGGGTACAAAGAAAGGATGTAATTTCCTTCCCCATCCAACATCCTCGATTTGCTCTTTGTTCCCTCCTACCTCACCTGTTTTCTTATCTAGGGAAGAATCAAATCAAACCTGAATTTCTTTAAAAAAAAAAAAAATTGAATCTTTCCAAACATGACATCCCAACAACAAAGTTCTTGGCAGTTCAGTTCAAAAAAAAAAAAAAAATATTGAAAATGGGACAACACATGTACAAAATTTCAGAAAAAAGTAAAACCTAAAGAAGGCCAGGTTTTCAAGTCATATTTGATATTTCTTTGTTCCATGGATTTATTTTTTTATGGAGATCTAATAGAGAAACAAAAAACCCAGAATAACACTTACTGTTTGCTGGACTTCTTTGTCATGTTCCTTTGTTCAGGACTTTGTTGTGTGTCGTCCCCCCCTCAGCAGTATCAGCTTAGAGCCAGCCAGCTAACTCACCGACTAAATATGGGGCTGCTCTGCCAATTTCCACAAAGGAAAGAGGACTCCAGAGAGAAGTTGAGTGAGCCTAGTGAAGGGTTGTTTTTTTTTTGGTATTTTTTTTTGGCTTCTGATTTGGAAAGAATGAGAGGTCACAAGAGGTCATGTTTATTTTGATTTCAGCTGCCAAACAAAGTCTTGTTATGACTGCGCTCAAAATCATGTGACTCACAGTGTGTCTATATTGGTATTTGTTCTTCAAAGACATGAATAAACATGGTGGAGACAAAGAAACATGAATAAACATGGACAAAGACACCATGAATAAACATGGCAGACAAAGACACCATGAATAAACATGAGAGACAAAGAAGCCGAAGCAATAAATGTGACTTGAATGGTTCACAGCTGTCTGTAGAGTCAGTCAGTATTCATGAATGTGATCCGATGATGAATATGATCAGGGAAAATGTAGTGAGGCTGTCAGCATCAACTGAAGAAAACTTTTCCAGGGTTATTGACGTAGATAGATTACCAATTAGCCCAGTACAAACAAACTAGATTATCTTTTCTTTTTTTTTAAATGAACCAAGGTAAACCGGGAAGTTGTTTATTTTTCAAACAGATTTGAAAAGTAAGAGAAGGAAATTGGTCAAAAAGCACAGGGATTGTGACCATTTGAGTTCACTGGTTTGATTCATGTATGTTATTCATGGTTCATGTCACATAATAATGTTTACTTTTTATCCAGTTTGGACTGGATTTACAGGTCGTCAGTCATTTAAAGGTTTTTTTAGTGTTGGCCTTAAAATATGTTAGAAAGTCCAATAATGGTTACTGGGTTGTCCAATGTCAACAAGTATTTTAATGCCCCCCTGACACCTTTAATCATCTACGTAATCCGCCCCCTCCTCCTTCCCCTCCCCCTCAATGTTTGGACATGAGTTGTGCATCAGTACTAACCAACTCTTCCAAGTTTTAGCATACATGTTTAGAAATGACAGTCATCAAATTCTAGACACAGCACTGATTAAGACTCATTAGCAACTAGCAGTTACATTCATCCTCATGTGTGGTGTGTATTTAATCAGAGTAAGGTTATGGGCGTGAGGATGAAGGAGAGGATGTGGGAGGCAAAAGGTATGTGGGAGGGATAGGGTATGTGGGAGGGTAAGGGTATGTGGGAGGGGTAGGGTATGTGGGAGGGGATGGTAGTATGGCATTTGGAAAAGCTCTTAAATATGGCAAGCAGGAAAACCATGGAAATATGTGAGAGGGTACCTACTAGCAATCTAGCACGGTTACCATGACATCCATCCTCTATTCTCCACATTTCCAAGGCCTTGTTCGTGTCTTTGGTAGGATTAGTTATGTAGTTTCTCCAGAGCTTGAGAAGAAATTGGTTACTGTAAAGATGCATTTTGATAGTATCTTCTTTCTTCCATTGCAGTAAAGCTTCGAGCTCTCCAGCAGTTGTGTCAGATAGTCAGACATCAGAAATGGTGTTATCCACGTACTCTGCCCATACTGACCCAGAGCCACCATCCTTTCCATGTCAGCAGACAGTTCTTGAATGCAGAGGAGACAGATTTGAGGGAGGGTGAAGGACGCCAGGGTGCTGAAAGGAGTTCTCTGAGGTAAGGATACAGTTTGGTGGTTAAAAGGCCTTCCTGTGGAAACATTATAACCTGTATTTAACTTAGATCATTCTGAGGTTTACCGATGGGGATGTTTCACTACATGCTTTTGAATCATAATTCTCCATCACAAAGATAAGGCTTATATAAGATAGCAACAAATAAAGGACATATTTACTTCGTTCCTCGCTTACCTGTCTCCTCACAACCTTAGCACCTCACTTTACCGTGTCTAGTATGCCCTGGTAATATTTTAACACTGTGCACCATCAGCGACCGGCTCCTCCGGTCGTTGCCCTTCCTTCTCATTCTACCATCCAAAGTGTTTACACATACGTTTGATATAAGATAGCAACAAATAAAAGACATGTTAACCGTATCCTAACACTACCAGTAAAACCTGTAACATTTTTAACAATAAACCCTGTTACTTTCTTCTGGTAATCCTTGTTACCTTCTACTCTCTACAGGTTAACCTTGTTACTTTCTACTTTCTAACAATAAATCCTGTTAAGTTTGTACTATCTAACAGTAATACTTGTTAATTTCTACCAGTAATCCCTATTACTTTCTACTTAGTAATACCTGGTACTTTCTACCTGTTAACCCTGTTACTTTCTACTGTCTTACAATAAACCCTATTACTTTCTACCTGTAATTCTTGTTACTTTCTACCTGTAATTCTTGTTACTTTCTACCAGTAATCTCTATTACTTTCTACCAGTAATCCCTATTACTTTCTACCTGTAATTCTTGTTACTTTCTACCTGTAATTCTTGTTACTTTCTACCAGTAAGCTCTATTACTTTCTACCAGTAATCCCTATTACTTTCTACCAGTAATTCTTGTTACTTTCTACTAGTAATTCTTGTTACTTTCTACCAGTAATCTCTATTACTATCTACCAGTAATCCCTATTACTTTCTACCGGTAATCTCTATTACTTTCTACCAGTAATTTTTGTTACTTTCTACTAGTCATCCTTGCACTTTCTACTAGTACTCCCTGTTACTTTCTACCAGTAATCTCAATTACTTTCTACCAGTAATCCCAGTACTTTCTACTAGTAATGTTTTGTTACTTTCTACTAGTAATCCTTGTACTTTCTACTAGTACTCCCTGTTACTTTCTACCAGTAATCTCAATTACTTTCTACCAGTAATCCCAGTACTTTCTACGTGTTTACCAGGGCTGTTACTTTCTACTTTCTAGAAATAAACCCTATTACTTTCTACCATAAATCCTTGTAACTTTCTACCAGTAATTTTATTACTTTCTTTAAGTTATCCTTGGTACTTTCTACTGGTTAACCCTGTTACTTTCTACTTTCTAACAATAAACCCTATTACTTTCTACCAGTATATAATCCTATTTGCTTTCCACTTTATGCCGGTTAACCCTGTTACTTTCTACTTTGAAACCTGTTTAGACTGTCCAGAGACCATTGGTAGTCGCTTCATTGATTAGTGGGACAGTTTTGCAGTCTATGCTTCATTTCTGTAGGCTTTGTACTGCCTCGTGGCCCGTTGCATGCACTGTAATGCTAAACATAAGTTCCCACAGCTGGCTTCCCGCAGTTTTGGGAAACTCCAAGAGGTGGCAACTTCGCTTGAAATACATTTTACAAAATCAGTTTTTCTTAACATGCAAAGTTGCTTTCAGCTTAATTGATACAGAAATAATATACTGGCATCTTAATAAAAAGGTACGCTGGCTTTTTTACAACCTGGGTTAGAAAACTGTTTATTCACTTTGAAAAATGCAAATGTACACGCACCCTTTTCAGGGCCCCTCAATCAAAACCTGGTGGTGGTGGAAAGGTCAGTTTCACCAGGCAGAAATATTTGTTTGTGCTAAACTAGCATGCCCTGCCCTGCCCTTGCCATGCACACAAAGCACTGTACTGCATGCCACTGTGAATTAAACAGTGGTAATAGAGAAGATACCAGTCCCTAGTAGTACTCCACACGGCCCATTGCTTCAGGGTAGTAGTCAAATGTTTGCATCTTTCAAATTTTGTTCAGAAAATTTTTGAGCGCCAGAATATTATAGCATTGAAGTATTGAGTTGAGATGTTTACAGGGGAGGTGACTGGTTGGCTAATATCACATTGACCTTTAGTTGCCAGGGTACTTAGTCAACAGTCCCTTTGGGGTAATTAGTATTTGAAAGTAAACAGGTATTAGAAACCAATCCACCAATGGGAGTGCAGCTACAAATGAAGCATGTTTGTGGAGGAATGCTTGATCCCAGACTTTAGTTTTGAAAAGAAGTTCAAGTTTGAAATTTGGCAAGTATTGTCAGTTTTAGTGGTAGTGGTAATTCACTTAAGTCAGTATAATATTTATATGGTAGTCATAATGTCACATGTCATATCAGGTGATGTCACCATTCTAGTGTAATGTCGTTAAAATGTAGTGATTAAGAACGAAGACGGTAAGCAGACGGTAATACAATAAGTGGTTTGAACGTTTCATCAGTGAATAATATAGAAGGTAGCAGCAATCTGAAATGTAATGTTGTTTGTGATTTGATATGTAATGGTTGGTTATAATGTATTAAGTAGAATGTTTCAAGTAATGCTCTAAGCAATGCTAAATGAAGACCAGTAATGGTGATAATGATATCAAATATAATATTTGCTTTTTATATAGCGCTTTATACTGTACCAGCGATAGGTCTCAAAGCGCTTTACAGACGTTATATTACCCCTGGTCAATGATAACCTGTCCCAGAGACAATCCCTCCAGTCGGCAGCAGTTATATACTGCGCCCAATGACAAGTTACCTCATAGGTACCCATTTAACCCCTGGGTGGAGAGAGGCAAGTGAGATAAAGCATCTTGCCCAAGGACACAACGTAATGAACTAGGCAGGAATCAAACCAGCTATCCTTGGATCACGAGTCCGAGGCCTTAGCCAATTGGCCACCACGGTCTCATGTGGTGGCCACGCTCTCACATGATGTAACGATCTAGGTTATAGTGTTGTGGTGGTGATGGTCATGTAATTAAGTGAAGGTACAGGTAATTGGAATGCAGTGCTTTTGATAATGGTAATGTTAAACATTATAACTAGGTAACATGATCGTAGTGGAAATTTTAATGTAGTGATAAATTGGCCTTTGGTGTGTTCATGGTAGCGACGACGCTGACACCAGATGTATGTATACTAACACAGTTGCGATTGGTGGTTGTAGTGGGATCTATACATATTCATTAGAAGTCAGGAGTTAAAACAAGACATGGATACGATTGACGATAGGCGGCTCATGAAATGATTTTAGCTTCATGAGTGTACTACCCGTCAACTTGATTAATTGTCTAATTTTTTGACATATTTTCAGGATATTTCTGTTTTTCCCTCCAATTTCCCCAAATTTTGTACAGAATGCATTTACTCTCCCTGACAGGGGTAGGCTCTATAATCTGACAATTTGTCATTTAAGATTGCTCAACAAAAAATTCCAAGTATATGACAACTTGTGATGTCTATTTGGCCTTAGGTTTTCTTATTGTGCATAGTTATAATGTGAAAGTAAAAGTCATGACATTCTCTACATATTTGAGGTTGTGTCAGTTCAATCAACCAGGTGGTATTTTGAATAGGAAGGAGTGCCATACAAATCTCAACTTCCATCGAGGTTAAAATTGCTCGATATGACCCCGGGATGTTTGTCATTCACCATTGAAATGACCAAGATACAGGAAGAGATGTACCTTTGTTAACCCCCCTCCCACTCCCCCTCCTCCAAAAGGCCCACTCTGGAGCCCAGGACTGGAGCAAATACGACTTTTGCAGGGGACATCTTCCAAGACACATGGCTGTGACAATACTGTATGTCAGTTAATTGTCCCTTCCCGCCTCCTTCCCCCCCCCCCCCATTGCTGAGGAAGTTCATTGTAGTAGAGGGGTGTAACCATTATGTCTGTAGCATGAGACATGATGTCGGGGCCATGGGTCCATGTCAGTGTGGGTCTGACAGTCCTTAACCTTTCATCTAGAAGCAGATACAGTTTGACGTTTTCAGATTAAATAAGTTCACCGGCTTTAAAGGGAGTGAAGACTCGCGCACAAAGAAACGTCTCATGCCGGTAATCTGACCTAGTTTCGAATGAGGTGTAACAGAAGTGTTAGACACCACCATCAATCCCAGAAAATACACACACAGCTTGCTACCATCGGTAATTAGACACTAGTGTACAGGACAGCTAAGGTCAATACCCACAACACAGTGTATATAGCAGCAATGGACATCTCAGGTCTAGATAAAAGGTAACAAGGTATCACGTTTCATTACTGTCTGCATTTTGTAGCGACAAGAAGAAAACTTCACTTGCAAGCAACGAAAAGTTAACTTTTTCAGAGCGCGGCACGCGGTTTGGGGCGAGTCTTCAATGCCTTTAAGTAGATTAAAACAAAATGGAGGTAGAGTATCATATACCAGCATGGCGGACTTCTTTTCACAGATTTCTTATAACAAATGACAAATTTGTAGAGTGCAAGCAGATACAGGAGTACTACCAACTCTGTAGATCTTTGATAGACTGTTTTATTTTTGTCTTCTTCTATTTTGAGTGGTGGAGGGGGGAGCTTGATACAAATGATAAATTTGTCATCTTCAAAGTTACTTCTTTTGGTTTCAGTTTCAGAGATATTAATTTATGGTCAAGTAGTGTAGAGTGACACATATAATAATAATAATGATAACACTGACTGTGGAGTTATATTGCCCCAAATCAGAAAGGAGAAGAAGCTGCTCTAGGTGCTTTAATACCAAAACAACAAGTTATTTAACAATTAAATGAACAAGTAAAGAAATTGAGTCATATATATATACAGTACTGTAAGTGTACACATGTATGTAATCTTTACGGCTCTTGAAAATAAAAACCTACACCTTTGCTTATTAACATTCGACTTTGTTGCTTGTTGAATCAGTGAAAGAAAACAACATTCACAAATAAATGTAAAAATTCTGGAATAATAAGCAGCTCTATTAACTATTTGAATCACTCGAAGTCCTAGAGATTGCGATCTTGAGGTACGACTTCCAGGAGAGAGCTGACTAAGACCTAATCTTGAGTCTAGGGGTAACCTTTAATAGTCGACATAGGAAACTTGACTAGAATTTCAAATCCGGGATCGGGTTCTAAAGCCCTGTGGCTTTGTACTTTAATGTTATTAATTACTTATTCATGATATCCATATCTGCTCTCTCTTTTATTTCTCTCTCCCCTCCTCTCTCTCTCCACCTCTGTTCCCTCTGCCCATTCATCTGCCCCTCTCTTTCCCTTTCCAGGTCTCTCCTTCTACCTCTCTCTCTTCTTTGAATTCCTGGATAACGAGAATCTCCATCATTCGGTCTTGATTTTACAAGGGCTTCTTCCTCCTGACGATGCTCTCTAAAAAAAAAACTGCAAACATAAATATGTACATATTGAAATCTCATCTTCCTACTAAGCACTGACGAAAAGAAAATCTGAAAACTGCTTTCCCAGTTTACCGATTTCTACGGTCACTACAAAAAAACCAATACGACTGTCTTCCGATGTGTAATTTTCATCCCGTAGATGCTACTGAGCGTCCAGAGATCCTCACATGAGGAAAGATCTAATTAATTAAGACATTGGCAGATTGCTCGGCCTTTTTTTTCCAACGTACCTGGTGCCGTCCGTCCGTGCTAATGGACCACTGGTGTCAATTTGGCTGTCACTCATCAGTCATATATCATAGATACGTTATCTGTTAAACCTGCTTTGAAAGTTATTTCTGGTCAAAAGTATTAAGGCACTAGGCCTATGGATGTCAATTTAATATCACAGCACCGCTCAGCAGTGAGTATCTCATCAATGACACAGCGATACCCCCGTTGAATCAAGCCGAAACTTTACCATTCAAGTACGAAAAATCAAATCAAATCAAATCAAAAAATCAAATTTCCTTCCCAACTTTAGTCAACGACCTAATCAATTTGAATACAATGTTGAATAATTGATTATCCTAAGCTCACCTTAGACTCCCCACCCTTCTCCCAACCCTTTGCTTTTTTATTCAGGCCTAAGCTGCTTTTCAATTTTGGCAATTTTGGCAACAATGTTGATCGTATTTTGGAACAATTTTGAGCGGGCAATATGCACCCTGCAGACTATTTCAAATGAAATTGACATATCACTGGAGAACCAACTGGTTATGCACTGACCTATTTGATAGAGATACTTGTTTTGTGCAATTCTCACTCTCATCCCCTTCCGCCCCTTTCCCTTCCCTCCCCCTCCCTCTTTCCCCTCCCCCTCCAACAGGAATCGATTTATAAGCTGTATCCCTTTGGAATATCTTGTTGTAATTGTTCCTTCATAATTCATATACTTGGCAGGAGACTTGGACAAGTCTAATATTTACATCACAGAGCCAGATACTGGTGCTTTAAGTTGTAATATTAAATGGTTTTCTTTAGTTCTGTTACCTTTATTTATGTTACTTTGATAGGGGGCGGTATTTAAACGTATTGCTGCTTCATTGCTGCTATGATGTGGTATATAAAATTACCTAACATTGGCATCCATTTCACCATGGTAACATGAAAACAAAACAAAACACAACAAAGGGAGATTTCACCTCCCGGTGATACTGCATCGTGATACATTGACAACATGGACAGCCCCTGACCCCCCCCCCCCCCTCCCCCGATTTGACTTTAAAGCCAGGATGTTTCCCAGTCATGACCAAGAATGTTCTTATCTGTTTGGTGAAGTTGTCCATCAAATCCATCTCTACCAAATAAGTTAAAGAGGATGGTTGTGTTTGCTTCTGTTTTAAAGCGAACTGAGAGAAAGAGAGATCTTTACTGTTTGTGGTTATATTTTAGAATTTTGCTAAATTCCTAAATCAGACATAAATTTACTGACTTTCCTAATGTCCAATCCAGAAGAAGATATTGTTTATCATCGTTTTATTTGCAAACGTTTTGAAAAAATATGGCTCATGTCGTCATTCCCGGTTCGATTTTTGAGTGCAGGAAGGCAAGCAGATCACGTTGTGGTAATGTACACTTTACCTTTCCTGTAACTCTATAAATGTATTACTACGTTACCACAGTAACAAATTGGACACAAAATTGCAGGTTTAAACGATGAGGCAGAATCTTTTTAAACGAGGCCTGATTGCTTTGTCTCCATCCCTCACAGATCTTCCTTCAACACTATATCGAATGTAGTGGCTGTCCTAAATAGTTACCCGAAGATTGCTTTGTCAGACTTTTCCAGCTTAAAAGAAGGAGCAATAAAAAAAATAAAACATAAAATTGTCCTAGATTTTCATCTCTCTGCTGCTACTATCATCAGCTTCCATGATCAAAACAAAAACCCCAACCAAGTCAAATAAGGCCATCCCATAGCAAAATTCTATCAATAGAGACTGACCAGGATTGGCTCACAATATCTCGATGTTTCCATTCTGATCAGGGGGGTGTGGAAATCATCGTTCATTCATCCAATCAGTCAACTTCTGTCCCATTCTTTCTGAAGAGTTGATTTTGTTATGTTCAAAATGTATCCCAAATATTATCATTTATAATTATCACTTTTGGTATTATTAATTCAGCTAAATTTTATCTCCATGCACAAATGAGTGTGACTGAACAGAAAGAACAAATTTCTAAAAAGTTATAACAGCTTTTTGGCTTGAGTTTTTAAACTTGACCTGTGGATAAATTTGAAGGACCCTCCTCCGGTAGTGAACTTGACCTCTCTCAGGTGTCAACTTACAAGTTAGATTTTTTGTGTGTTTTCATCAGGCAAATATTGGCAGCTCACCAACTATGCACAGTGCTTTAGGCTTGAACTAGCTTACATCTTGTGCATTTTGCTGGGCACTGTACAGTATATTTGTGTATGAATGCTTGTAGATTGCGAGGAAAGAAAAAAAAAATTCTCAGGGTTTCGGTGGCAAGTCACAGGCAGTGTGGGCTTTTCATATCGGCATTGATGTCCACCCACCCAACAGTTATTGACTAGCAAGAAAAGTAGGCTGGATTTTGTTTGTGTCAGTAGTCTGTGGATTTCTACATGTGGATTCTTGATTGAACTTGGATTCACTGTCATTCATTTATAAATCTGTACCAAATGAAAATAACAGAACGATGCGGTCGTCAAGTGAGTTACTACTTATTAGCTTAACTGAGCTGGTTGTTTGTATATGAGGCAGCAGCTACATTAGGATACAGTATTTGTTATTGTGGTCATATAGTGTTTATGTATACAGTCTTGCCAATGGCCAATGATTGCCTGTGGTATACAGTCAGTCAGTGTAGTGACTACATTGAAAGTTAAATGCTGGAAATATACATTTTACAAATGGGAGAGGTTGGGGAGTGGGATGAGGAGTTCGCTGCAGAGACAAAACTGGTAGGCTTATTAAATTTTATGCACTAAAATTAGTTATAGATGTTTTTATTTCTACGTTCAGAAACTTGTGAAGTTAAAGAAAGCCAACTTTTTTTTTGAAGTGCTATCAAGGTTTATTTTTTGACTCCTCTTACCTGTCTTCTCTCAACATACAGTATGCACTCTTACCTACATACCCTGTGAAGATGGATAAATTTATACCCATTTCAGCCGAGTATTTGGGTAGTAAGTCACTGTACATGTATTCAGGACATCCAGCGGTAAAACAAAAGAACCTTTGTTGAGCTATGAATGAAGTAAGAAAGTCTCAAATTAAAAAATTGTTGACTGCTTGTAACAGATCAAAGGTAGCAAAAGTTATGAGATGTCTTGGTTAGCAAATGAAACATTCTCTTGGAAGAGAGTAATATAGGGGTTCTCAATAGGCCAAGGCACTTTGGCAAAATTTGGACTGCTGAAAGAAATGTTGACCCACATGCGTAGTGTAGCATTGATCGAGCATGCCCGCTCTTTAGCACTCTACCAAGTAGTAAACTTACTTTGTAGATTGCTCGTTCTAGTATGTATGTGTGAACAGCTCTCTGGCACTTTCCTCCAACCATTCTGTTTTTCTTGCCCAATTAGATGAGAGTAAGCTGAGAATCCCTGATTATAAAATGGGCCTACCTATACATTAAGATATACATGCTCCAGTCAGGAGATACTATTAAAGTTGTAGGGGTAAGGAAGAACTTTTGACATATTTCAGGAATTCAATCAGTTCCATGATGCATTCCCAAGTTTGTGAACTTATGACATCAAAGATGTGCCTTGGTATATTTAGGGATAAATGTAAAAAAAAGTAAGATAAATAAATAAATATAGTTCTTTTGTGAAACAGGAAGGATGGCATATATTCCACATATTATGTATACATGTTTATTTACATATTCCATATTATTTATATATATATATTGTGATATAGAATAACTCCCTGTTAGAGCTGCTATCCAGATATCCATACAGCTTTGTCATGAACCAGTCAGTATTTTCATAATATTTTGAATGAGTAGTTGTGTGTTGGAGATTAGTTGCATTATCATAGTTTTTTTTATTTAAATAGTAAAAGGTAGATCTATAAGATCATCATTCCAAAACAAAATAATATTGGTAATATACTGGTATTCATTTTAATTTACTTTTGCTGACCACCAACTGTTTTTTTAATGCTAAGACAAAGAAAGTGGAAGTTGTGTAGAGTGTGACAAGTAGCAAACATTAACAAAGACAATACCCCAGCCTTACTTATCGGTCTTTGTGATACAGTAGAAATCCATTGTCATGAACAACTTTCACTTGAACAGAATAAGGAAAAGACAACTTCTAGACACAACATCTAAAACTAGGGTGAGTGGTATCTTCCAAACCGAAGGTGATTTTTCTTAGCTATTTGAGTGAGTCGTTCTCCACGACAAAGGTCTCTGTCAATACAGGCTAAAAATGATGGTTGTGTCTCCTTTAAAGGCATTGAAGACTCGCCCCAAACTGCGTGCAGCCATCTGAAAAAGTTAACTTTCCGTTGCTTGCAAGTGACGTTTTGTTTGTGTCGCTACAAAATGCAGACAGTACAGTAATGAAACGTGATACCTTGTTATAATTAGCTGGACCTGAGATGTCCATCGCTGTATCGTTTGTTCACTATGCTGTGGGTATTGACCGCAGCTGTATTTACTGACTGTACACTAGTGTCTAATTACCGAAGGTAGCAAGCTGTGTGTGTATTTTCTGGGATCGATGGTGATGTCTAACACTTCTGTTACACCTCATTCGAAACTAGGTCAGATTACCGGCATTAGACCTTTCTTTTTGCGCGAGTCTTCACACCCTTTAAGATTCATCTCCTCCATATGCCTTCCTGCATACACCAGTGACTACAGTCCACAGACTCCCAGGTTCTTAATGAGTAAGAACCTGACCATTCCACACTGTGGTGTAACTTTTTTATGCCCCTAAGATAAATAAAAATGTGAAAAAAGGATTTTTGGTTTGTAGGTCATAAGGGGTCATCAATGGAATGGGGTAAGTCACCATCTTAAGTTGACCTCTTGAATAGAAGGGTGGCTCACAGGGTAGTAACTCTACACCAAACAGCTTAAAATTGTCATCTTTTAGGCACTTTCTCAAATTAGAATAAACTGCAAAAAAGTTTTTGTTGTACAAACATTCTGATTGCCAGATTTTCTCTCATCAGATGTGATTTAATGCTAATCATGCTCCATGTTTCAATTAGGAATTAAGAAGGAACTGTAAAATGTAAACATTAAACCACAAGGCATTAATTTTTTGTTGTTGATGTGAACCATTTTTTCACTCACCAACTTTATTAAATTTAGGATCCAAATCATATAGTCCAGTCAGTGGTGGTTTGTAGTGATGGGGTGTGTATGTACCAATGTTTTTGTTGTTGTTTTTGTTGATTTTTTGGCATAATGGACTTCCTCAATTTTAATACTGTACATGAAAGCTTTAAACTTCATTTTAATATTAGAATCCTTCAAATTATACCTTCGTGAGTCAGTTTTTGATAACTTTTTCGATGCTTCATTGATAACTTAAGGAATGCATGAAAAATCTCGGGCAGTTCCTTTGACTTATATTTCAAATGTCATTTGTACAAGAAATGTAGTAAAGGTCAGTATTGAAGTAATAAGATTAAGACTGATATTAAAACTTGTCTGGATGACCAAATATTGAGAATCGAATCAATCAGTGACATTCTCATCATCATCAACTTTTACTCGGTGATCAAACCTCGAAGAAGGTCTTAGATCAATGACAATCTTACTCTGAGTAGTGAGTATTTACCAGCATAAGGTCCGTAAAAATGCCAACCAGTTGCAAACGGATGACCTTTAGAAATTTGAAGATATCCGTGGCAACATGCTCAAAAGGGTAAGGAGTGGGGGACCATGCTTCCCCCCCCCTCCACCTTCCATTGTCAGTCGGGAGAAGAATTAGACCACAGCTAGAGTTGTACTCACCCCTTTCAACCACACACAAACAAAAATCAAGATTCATTATTAGCACCACCTTGTAGACTAAATTTATTGTCTAGATATATGCCTCAGATTGCACCATTTGATGAACATTATGTTTTATTTTTTTCCCGTAACATTTTATAGCATCTTTCATTCATCTTTGGTGGCCTTTCCACATAGATTCAGCCCCTACTTTAAATCAAGACGGTGAAATTTCTGTTTATTGCACTGAACATTGAAGATCATGCAGGCTAAAATCTACAATAGTTTGAAGCTCTCTAGATGTTATAAGCAATCAGTAAGTTAGACTGTATTATTGTATATATAACCCGCCATGGAAAACGCCAATTTTTTGGAATTCCATATCCGCATAAACACCCACAAATAAGTGGTTAATTAAAACTGCGACTGAAGATCATATTCCTCTTCAAAGCTAACATTGCACTGTTGATATAGCCTGGATGCTATCGCTATTAAAACATTGCCTAATTTGCATATTAGAAATAGGGCAGGTGTAATATTACCAGAATAAAGACTAATGACCACATAATCCTATTTTCAGTGAAATTAAAAAGAAATCTTTATTATTTGTCAAGAAAATTGTGCTGCAGTAGTTTTGTTACTAAACCTAGTGGACTGTTAAAAGATTTATTAAATTTATGAAATATTATATATGATTAGTTTTATTAAATCGTCAAAACTACCAAGATCCTGTATCTTGCTACGCTGCATGTAAACATTTCTTTCTCCCTAATAATCAATGAAATATGAAATAAAATAACAAATGAGCAAATTTGACATAATTATAAACTGAAAATGGAAAGAAAAGGTGGTCAAAAACCTATTTTGAAAACCTAAAGAGCACTTGACCTATTCCAACGGTTTTGTGTATCTTTGTTCAATAAGGGAGGGAGTATGGCTTCAGCTCTTTGCTTTGAAAGGCCGTGTACACAAAAAGTCTGTTTTCCAATATCAAGTTGTTAAATATTAAACGCATGTTTGTCGACCATTGTTTGTCTTCTGGGACAATTTTTTTTGTCTTGTTTAAGATGGATCACCATTTGCGATCGAATTTGTTTACATATTAATTTGGAAGTAGTATTGAAGATCGTGTTATTTGGTTTCTGGGGGCAAATTTTTCAGATTCTTTTACAAGATGAATTGATGGATACTGCTGCAGAGAGGAAAGTCAACAATTAGAACAGAAGTCATTTTAGTTTTACTTTTGTTTAATAAGTGGAGTTATTTTACTACATTGTTGGGATTTAAGTTAAAAGAAATTTAAATAATACAGTATGTTTTATATATGGTTTTTCTAGATGGTACTGTAAGCATTCAGTCGTATGGATTTGTAAAGTTCCTTGTTGTCCACATCGGTTTGCTCCTAAAGCCTTTAAATTTTCACATCTGAGAACACAATTTCCAGAGGGGAAGGGGAGGGGGAGGGGGAGGGGAACTGATGATGGCAATGAGATTGAATTTCGCTATTGTGAAAGCTTGTGTATTCAGGATCAGGATTCAATAGTCATGACCACCTTTCAGAAATGCTCCTGACCCTTCCCCCTTTCAGGGAGGCTCCTGACCCCCCCAATTCGGGGAGGCTGCTGACCCCCTTTCAGGGAGGGTGCTGACCCCCTTTCAGGGAGGCTGCTGACCTAGCAAGATTGAATCAAGACTGTAGTATGAACCCTTGTCGGATCAGGAGGTCAAAGGTCACTTCTGCATTGAATAGTGTGAACTAGTCTAACGGTGGTCAGTTAGCACACTGTAGTATGGTGCTTGTGACTCTTTAGTGTCAATTACTGTGACATCTTTGGGATGATATATATTGCTCTTTGTTTAATGTCTACCTCTCCCCCCCCCCCACCAGTTCTCAGGTAGGTCCCGGTGATTTCTATTACTCTGTGACTATCGGGGGGGGGGAGGGGGGAAAGAAGTTCCTGATTCCCACTGCCTTTTTAAAATGTAAACAAGGCCTTAGTTACAGTACATAATGGCATGGTTTTAAGGTCAATTTTTGTATATATTCTTTGTTTGTTGAAGCTATGTGGAGAGTGAAGTACTGTTTGGATAGCACTCTTTATCATATCCTGACAAATTTGTTTGGATGGACATTGGACAATTCAACTTTGTAAATTGTTTATGAAATTTTTTGGAAGTAAAGCTGAATACCTTCAAGGGGAAGTTCAGTCAGTATACAATTGGTACTCTCTATACTGCCAGAGTAGTACTATAGTATTTTAAAACTGGACCACTTTACAGGTTACGTCTGTTTGAGTTTGCTGTGAGCAACTACCTATCTTGATCATTTTGAAATAAAAGAGAACTATAGCATGTGCCCTTCTCCCTCATCCCCTCCCCCCCCCACATTCTCTACCCACAAACACCACCAATGTGAACGCCCCTCCCCCCCAAATGCTTCTCCACTTCTTGGCAAGCTTCTTTCTGAAAGGTTTTCAACTCTCATAGATTAATCACAGATATTGATAATTGCTAATTGATTGCCAATTGTTTTGACTTTCCAGTAGATTCGATACTGACAGGCCTTCTAATGGCCTCCTGTATATATATATATACTTTGAATTATTAACGGTGCAAGGGTTGGAAGCCTTTATCAAAAATTTTGTTTGGTTCTAAGTGACAATAAAAAAGGGATATAGCTAAATAGTCAGCTAATCAAAGGTCAAGCGATATCTATATATATCTGATATCAGTGCCCGGCTATCTGAGGATTTTGGAAGTCATATGACAAAGATTGAGTGATAATGTTTTGCCCAGGCCAAATGGATTTAGTGGGACTTTTCAAGAGGCCTGAGAGGAAGGTCAGACCAATTTCCTGATTAACCTTTTACAACATTTTGTTGCCTGATTGTATTTTGTGTACAAGGTATGGTACAGTACATACCTTTCCTTAAAAATTCTATATTATCAAATAAATATCTTAAGTTATTATTTTGTTAACAATGGACATACTGTTTTTCTATACATGTATATTCATAAATGTGTTCTCCATTTATATCACTTTAAGAGGTGTTAACATGAGGCGATTTACTGTACTTGCTGTGAGGTTTATAATTAAAAGTCTTAATTAAATATCTGTTGAGGTCAAAAATTGGTTGAGTTGGTTTTCTTACTGTACATGTAAAAATTGGATTGTTACTGTGTCCCATGTACTAGAAGTACAGTACAATATATGTCACAGTGTCCGACCAAAAGAGGCACTCTCCTTATTATGTTGACATGATTAAATCCAAGAGGCAGGATTTAATTTTTATCATGAGCAAGGGGCGTAATACAGGTAGGAGCTGTAATGCCTTAGAATATATTCAGGACTCCCACCATGATTTATAGTCTTCAACTGGGTGGGTGGGGGAGTAAGGATAATCCTGGCCAAATGAAACTCTTCAATTCCAGTAAAAAATTAATCACAGTCGCTGGAAACGTAAATCTGAAGAAGAAAAAAAATTGTCGAGACTAAAATCACCTTCCAGAATGATGACATCCTTGCAGTTTCAATGAGTCAATTTTGATTGGAATATTGTACTATTATTACTAATCTGTAAACTGTCGGGCCAATGAAAAGCCTCAAATTACTATTCGAGGAGGCTGGTGTACCATAGATCGGTCAATTGCAATATTTATTTTGAATAAAATTCTGGTCAGGTATCAGATATGTAGCAAAATGCTATGCATAATGGGCAATAATAATTCGCTTCTCTCTTACCTGTCTCCCACTCCACATCTGCACTTTAAAATCTACCAAGCTACCCATTAGAACGTTTTAGCACTGCGCCCTCGCTCCCTGGACAACGTCCACTTACACTTCCTTCCGAATCTACCATGCAGAAAAAATGCTCCGCACTTTTGTCAGCAAACTTTAGTTTAATTACTTTCTGTAATTTTTTACGATTTTCATGATTGGATTTGAAACTACGAATACTGGTTAGTATCGTCAGTGCTCGTAATCCACAAAACAGGTCAGTTTTGGCCATTTCGACGTACAAAGTCCAGAGATATAGAATCAATTGCGGTGTTTGCCATTTACGTAGGAGCCGTTGTGTTTGAGAAGAGAAGTTCAGAAACCTTCAAGACTGCTACTCAAAATTTGAACCCGACAGTTTATTTCTGTGACGTTCATTACATTTGGTTTTTTGGGTTCAGCTTTATTACTTTCATAACATTTGGTTTCATACTTGGATTGCTTCAGCTCCAATGTAGTACTGTATGACCTGCTTTGTATAGAGAGATTGTGGTAACATACACTACAGGGAATTTAGAATGTAGTGTAAACAATTTTGCATAGCACTTTTGAAGGCGATGAACTCTGTCTCTTTGTAAAATACTATGTTTTCTGTGTACGAACCTGCCAAACATCTCGGCACTCTACATCTAGTAATTTACACAGCATTTTGCATAGTATTCTGCCATGCGATACCGGATACCGGTTACGAGGAAACTGTACAAGTTATACTTTGATGAATTCTGGAGGTATGGTTCTGCTGTAGTAATCAGTCAGTTTGCTCACTTACATATCTACTCACAACCATAACACTCTGGCTTTCCCATGTCAAAGAACCTGTAACACTGTCCCATGGTCACACAAGGCTAAAACAGTTGTTGCTATGTAACATGTATACTTGTTGTATATACTTCACACTGTACTATACTGTACCACACTGTACTAAACTACACCATACTATACTACACTATACTTTACTATACTATACTACACAATACTAGACTATACTACACTACACTACATTACACTATACTACAATATACACACTATACTATACTATAGATACTATACTATACTACACTATACTCAACTATACTATACAATACTAGACTATACTACACTATACTACACTATACTATACTACACTATACTATACTACATAACACTATACTACACTAGACTATACTACATTATACTATACTACACTATACACACTATACTATACTATAGATACTATACTACACTATACTTTACTATACAATACTAGACTATACTACACTACATTACACTATACTACACTATACACACTATACTATGACAATCGTCATCATTGTCGTCCATTCGTTCACTTCCCGCTTTGCCTCTTTTACAAGTATATACCTTATAACGCTGAAAACACAACATGTTCAGGTTTTAATGGTTTACGGTATGGCCGTGTATTAATTCTTCAAAGACCCTGTTTGATTTATGTAACAATAGAACATAACTTACTAATTGTTACTCTTAATGAGACGTACAAGTACAAGTAGTTAGCACCAATGAACACGATAGTCACACGCCACACTTTTACAATTGTCGAGGGAAAGGTGTTTCACTCATGCTGTTCATGTTTTTGATGAATTTGAAAGGAAACAGACTCTGAGAAAGAGGATGATGAATGATATCATCTTTAACCAGAAGCTTGTGAAGAATAGAATAAGAAAGAAAAAAAAGAATAAATAAAACAATCATCATCTCAAATTTGATTGCTGTCAACTGAAATTTGGTTCGAGTAAAACCAATTCTTTTCCAGCTGGGAAACATTTCGTAGTTCGAGCGAAAATGCTAATTAATCACTCTAGTTTATTAACACAGACAATGACACTTGTCAGTAATGGATTGGCTCGGCCATCTGAGATGGGGAAAGAGGGAACCCTTAATCCGTGTAATAACTGTTTGCCCCATTCTCCTCGCCTAAGTCCCGAACTTTACTTCATGTGGGATGGAGAGAAATGATAGGAATTGGTTCCTAACTTCTCGGTAAATTCTTTGGACCTTACATATGAAGTGTGACATTCATGCTACAAGATTTCCTCTAGATGTTACTTGACCTCTGACCTCTACAGAAGGTCCTCAGACAGCGTCCACCAATAAAGGAATAAATATCCATGTGATGAACTGAGGGGATAGTTTCTCTTTTAGATACATATACTGTATGCACAGGGTCAAAGTGTTTATGATCTTTGCTGAGTGTGTATGAGACCAATGACCCCATGGAAACCAAAAACAATAGGGTCTTCCTTTTGGTCTATGTTGGCCAACCATCCATATGGAAGGCAGGCGCGTAGCCAAGGGGGGGCGAAGGGGGCAGTCGCCCCCCCTTGAGCATATTTTTTAAATTTGTTTTTAATGTTTTTATTAGTGTTTGCACGGGTTATCCGGGTACCCGGGTACCCGCCCGACGTGATGCTACCCGGTTCCTAATTTATTACCCGAATCCTAAGCAAAGTGTGATTTAAAAAAAAATTAAAAAAAAAAAATTGGCAAACCGACGGTTAGGCAGATTTCCCATTGACTTAGTGTGGTGTTAGGCTACAATGTGGTAGAAGATAACAGCAATAACGATGGGGCCCGTTCGACGCGATACTACCCGGTTCCTAATTTATTACCCGAATCATAGGCCTACGCAAAGTGTGATTGTTTAAAAAAAAAAGTGCAAACCGATGGTTAGGCTGATTTCCCATAGACTTAGTGTGTTGTTAAGCTACCATGTGTTCGAAGATAACAGCAATAACGAAAGCTTTCCATAGATATCTTATAACTGCGTCACAATTTCAGCTAATAAACAGATGGCTAGGCTAGACTGCCCCCATTGACTTAGTGTGGTGTTAGGCAACCATGTGGTCGAACGTAACAGCAATTACGAAAGTATTCCATGGATGTCTTATAACTGTGTCACATCTCCAGCAAATAACAGATGGTTAGGCTTAGCTAGATTTCTAATTGACTTAGTGTGGTGTTAGGCTACCATGTGGAAGAAATTATTATTTATTCATTCGTTTATTTCAAAGAAGGAAAGGCTGACAAGGAATTATACGCGATGTTTATGGATTATAGACGGGATAACTAAAAAATAGTAATCGCAAGTGGCTTTTTACTAATCGTTTATTCCAAATGCGATCAAATTGCGCGAATCGCGCAATCTCGCGGCAAATGAGAACCCTGGGCCTGCATAATAGATAGTAGTAGTATGAAAAACTGAAGAAGAGCTAAATTGGATATCTATATGGTTTGATCCAATAGACGTGCACGAGCTAGCATAAGTAGCGGAGGCAGTGCGATGTTAGTAGTAATGCTAATTATAATTAAATTATTTATTTATTTACAAGTTAATGAAAGAAACAGAAGCAAATAAAAATTATTGAGGGAGGTTTTTTACCTTATCTTACACCTACGTATTTGAACATGAAAACATTGTCAGTAGAGAATATAATGCATTTATTACAGCATCCAATATGTAATTTCTTGAAAATCGTGATACACGAGGGTAAACAAATTTTTTCCGGGTACCCGGATACCCGACGGGTAACGGCCCTCGGGTACCCGGTTCCCGATTTTTGGACCCGTGTAAACACTAGTTTTTATGATATCGCTAGTATTTCCAAAAGAGAAAATGCTAAGATGCAACTTACAAGGCCTGGGAAGTGCCATTTCCAGCGATCTGGGAGGCATTTTTAGCCAAAATTTTCTTGTACGCTTCGCGCCAACCATGGTGGCGCTATGCTTAGATAGTTTGCAATGCCGAATCTACAGTTTCGCCCCTCCCTTGGCAAATTCCTGGCTACGCGCCTGATGGAAGGTACCTTGATCACAGGTGGGCATCATATGCATCTAAACATATGTACGCATACACATACATACATGCATGCATACATACACACACACGCACCTACGCCCACGTACACACATACTTCCATCTGACAGACCAAAGGTACCACCAGCAAGACCATACGGTCAATTGAAACTGCAACAAGTGAATTGGTAGTGAAAAATAACTAGAAAGGGTTCATGCTTTAAACGGTGAAGTGCAACGGTATGGGTTTGTCCAATCATATAAATAGTACTATTCACAAGAGATACAAAGATTCCATGTGGCAATTAACATCAAAATAATATTTAGTGTTCTACATGCAAGGAATATATTCCAACCAAACCAAGATAGGAGGTTCCAAGATGGAGTAGCAAACCTTTGATTTAGATGTAATCAAACACTGGTTTCTTTGAAGCCTGTTTGCTAGCACCTGCCAACAAGGTCTTCGGAAATATCACATTTTGCGGACAAATGTTGTAAAGTGCAAGATTATTCGCAGGTCAGATCATGTGCAGGACGGAAGAACACTACACTGCTCCGATGATAATGCGCAGAGTCTATTGAGTTCCTTCTGACAAACAGAACTCCTCCTATCAGGTGACTTTGTACTGTAAAGCAAAGAGTATATATGTTTCCCAAAGGGGAAATCATTACTCATTCAGTTTCTGTTTTCAACAAAACTTCAAACACAATGTCTTTCAAAATGTGTGTCGTCCTTGTTAACATATTGGCTGCTGTTGGTGGCGAATGGCAGCATATCATGCGCCAGATTTATCACGCTAGCAATTGGGTACCCATCTGCCAGTTACAGCCCCAGGTTTTGAATTACCTCTTTGTTGGTCCATATCAAACTGAAGGGGGGGGGGGGTGGGAGGGAGACAAACTTCTTGGGTAAAAGTCACTCACCTCTGGCCATACTTTTTAGACTTTCTTTGTCCAAAAGTTTCTTTAACTGTGCATAGGGTCAAAATAGGGTCAACAGAGCTACCCTTACAAACAGCAGACAAAGGGGCAAGTTGGGGACTCTGCCAAGAATATTCCCTTGTCTATAGAAAAAGGCCCTTTGTGTTATTTGTCAATGCAGATGTTGCTGATAAGGTAGGTATAGCATTCCACCCTCCTATATTGGCCCTTGTAGGGAAAAGAAAAGCTATTGCTAGCAGTCAGTCAATCTGTCTGTCCCACTGTGTTGTTTGTTCCAGATGGCATCTGGTAATTTTTGTGTGAAATGTCAATTTACTACGTGCACGTAGTTTAAGCCCTCCTTGTTTTAAAAGTTATTTGTATTAGAATTTGTCTACATAGAGGGTTGCATCTTGGGTTTATTTCAGGGTGCTATAGTTCCAACAAACTTGTTTAAAAAGTAATCTTGAGAATCTGTTTCTTCTTTAGAATTTTTTATTTTGAATCAAAACAAATAAATTATCACTTCCAGAAGAATGGAGAATAACTTATGGGGAAGAGGGTTGGGGGGGGGGGTGTTTACTTTTGAGAGTGAAACCAAAAATTGTACTAAATTTTTGAACAATATCTCTGGGGTTTGTCACGTCAATGCCTAGCATGAGAGTAAGACCCACCGAACACTGCATACCTGATCCCGACCCCCCCCCCCCACGGCGACGTTTATGATTACCTTTACTTGGAAACTAGTGGATAGTGGGGCAGTGTGTGTGCTTAAGACTACAAACTGATGGAAATTTCACAGGTTTGGTCGCGTCGGCTTCTATCAAGAAAACTGAAGATATAACATTTTCCCGACTGGCAATGGGCGGTGCACAGTGGTGGCGGTTCACGACAAGTCTTAACAGATAATGTAGCCAATCACAGGAGAGAAAATATGCATGTGACTTTAATGAGTACTGGTCATTAGCAGCAAGCAGTCATTGTGTGTGCTTATCAGTCATTCAGTGTAGGAGGGGGTGTGGGTGGGGGGCGTAGTAATCAGTTGCTAGACTATGGGGTCTTCACAACTATCGTACAATGCTAATAGCTGTACAAACTCTATCGCAATGAGAACAGTGAACTTTTTGTTCTTTGTGGAGATCAGAGGTCATTTGAGGTCAATATAAGTTAAAAAGTGTCAAATCCTTGTAAACATGATACACTCCAAAAGTACAGTATATATAGCTTCAGAGTTCGTTTGATGTCAGTAGAGGTGTAAGGGTCTGTGAACCTCAATAAACATGATAACTTCAAAAGTAAAGCTTTGATGAACCTCTTTGGTACTACGTGGAGGAAACCAAATCCGCCGTAAACGTTGTCTCTAAAATCTAAAATTGATATAGTCTAGTGACAGAGAAAGTGCAACGAGCAACTCTCAATGAGATGTGCAAAGAGTTATTGTGGCAAGAGGCCTTTGCTTCGCTCCTACCTACCTGTCTCCGTCTTTACCTGCACTTTCCTATCTACCTAAACGACACGACTGGACTGTTTGAGCACAGCGCCCCCACTCCTTGAGAGCAAAATGCATTATTCATTATGTACTAATTAATATTCGTAATGTGATCAAGTTCTCTGAAGATGGACTTATCAGTCTGATGATACATGATTTTGACCTGAAAATGGTTAAGAGTGTTAACTTGCATTTTAAGAAGGTAAACATGTTGTAAATTATTTTTGGGGAAAGAAAGGCTGTTTACGCTTTCGTTAAAGATTATTGGTGTTCCTACACTTTATTTTAAATCCTAAATTTGGAAAATGAAATCATTTATGTAACACAAAGTGTAATACTGTATATCTTTGCTTTAAATTTGTAACAAATGGGCTCTTTTTGAACTGCCTGTGGCATACATGTACACAATTTTATACAAGATAATGTTTTATTTCTGGTGGTGATGTTAGATGCCTTTTGTATTGAAAGTACAGACATTATTCGACTGTTTTGTCTTTTTCGACTTTTCAGATTGGTTTTCTTTTTACGAATAATGCCGTAGTATTTTTTTTATGACAGGCAATTGTTCATGCATTATTTTGGTTTCCGCCCTGAACTGGATAAGCCATGTGTCAACAATGACAACTTGTGTTCTGTCAGTTTTGCGTTCTTTGGTGCTTCTTTGTCTTACTGACTTCACCGGTGAGGCCACGATGGAGTGGGTAGAAGGATGGAATAAAACCTCGCTGGGAAACAGCTGGTGTGAAACTTCTAAATGATATATTTGGAAGGGAAGGGAAAGTAGGCTGTCATATAGAAGTGGGTCAATCGGGGGCCATTTTGTAAGCTGGCTAAATCAGAATGCAGATGTTGAGAGGAGACAGGTATATCATTGTAGTTTATAGAAAACAACTAAATGGGGCAAGTTCCGGGATTGACTACTTTGCTCATTAACTCACCGGTCATATCAGAAGTAAAACAACACCAATTTCTTGTTTCGGTGTTGGCAAGTAATTATATAAACCTCCTTTGTCTCACAGAGATGCTGAGAACTCTTCGACAAATGACAGCTCCCTGGTCTTCAATGGATTACCGTACGAGAAGATCCCGATTGCACACATCAAGGCGTCTTACAATAATACCATCATCACAGTAACTGACCATCTATCAGGTTAGTGTACATAGAGTCGTTGCTAGAGTTGTGCTCCATTTTGTATCGCCGGAATAAGTTACCGACGACGAGCTAACGATCCTACAGATAACGTTGAATTGCGGTCCTTATTTGCACCGTTATGCAAGAATCCAATTATTTCACATTTTCTCCCCACTTATTTTGCATTTTCCATGTTTTTCCTTAAGTTGCTAGCGAAACCTTTCAACCCCAAGCTGCAAATACCTCCGTTATAACAAATGCCGAGCAACCTACTACAAGTCCATCCTGACAGAGATTTGGGTCAAACAGTGCTTGCTGCTTTGTTTGAAAATTGATAACTTTTTAAGCGACTTTCGTGTTTGTGTGAATCATAGGTGGCGATGACCAAAACTTGTTGTCACATGTGCAATAAGGATGACCAAAATGTCGTCACATGTATACATGTGTTATGAGGACGACCAAAGCTATTGTTATGTTTGTTATGAGAACGACCAAAGCTGTTGTTATGTTTGTTATAAGGACCACCAAAGCTGTTGTCACATGTGGAATGAGGTGAAAGTCATTCGGTTAGTTATCTTATGGACAGTGCCCCCTTACACCTCATCTGGACCTCATGCCTAACCATCCCCTCCCTCCCCCCCAATCCCCCACCCACTCCCCTTCTCTATACCTATAGTGTACTAATAAAGGTTTGCCAGCATCCTCAAAATTCACACTTGGTGATATGCTTCACTTACCGGCCTCCGCAACAACTGCACTCTGTCATCACCCTTGGTGGAGGCGATGTTTTTCACTGTAGTTGACCCTTTCCAAATCTCTTTATGCTCGAGCATCAGATTAGATACATACTCTGAAGTGTTTTGTCCATGGAAACGAAACTATAAACCGATATATATGCTTCAGAAATGAACATTACATGTGTTTTGCCAACCTCAAAGGAACCTTTACCTTGCATTCGTTTAGTACTGTCACAGTCACATGTTAGTTTACAGTACATATATGTATGTAAAATCTGTGTATGGATGATCTGTACATTAGGATACTATTATTAGAATATTACATACGGCATAGGGTTGATCATAGGTGTACATGTGTCCCAGTCATTATACTCGACACCATCACAGTATATAAATAAACAAATACCACCATTTGAAGAAGATATGGCTCTTTCATTTGTTATATTGATTGTAGATCTGTAACAGAATGCTACAGCCTAAACTACATTCATCAAAAAATCTTCTTTTAACTTATTTTTATTAAATGGCAAATTTTCCCAAGGCCTGCATAAAAATTCCCCCCCTCCTTCCCTTTTCATTGAGAGCAATCAGCAGAGCATGGCCATCTGATTAAAGCTGTGTTGATTTATGCAAACAAGAAGTTGTTTTGGTTTCCAAAAATAGCAACAACAACAACAAAAAGATTTAGTAAGGTGTTGTTATATAAATACCAAAGGAATTTTGGTAAATTATATAGAATATTGATAGCTAGTGTAACAAAACAAATCTGGCAGTCAAAAACAACTTTACAGAGCAAATGCACACTGTCATGAGACATTTACTAGCAGTAACCTAGCAACCGTGTACATGACAGCAGGGGTAGTATGTGAGTAGGAGGCGGGGCGCGGCGAAGAGAAAGGACAAGGGGCGTGTGGGGGGTCGTTCGGGATGGACCAGTCGGAAGTGAGAGAGGCAGGGAGGTGGGGGGGGGGCAGAATAGACATTTCTGTAATAATCAGGGTATGACATTGAATAGCAAGACAATATGACCTTTGACAGTATGCTTTGTAGTTTGTACACTATTAGCACATCTGACATTGTTGTTACCATTCAAAACCCCAACAATATTCCCAGTTCATGATCAGACAACAGATTCAAGCGTCATAGTTGATTTCTTTTTCGCCATTTGGTACAATCAAGCCTCCCTCGTCTCTCGTGAGCCAAAATTCTTTTCCTAAAATGGGAGACGATCTCCGACTCCTACGACGACAGTGTAGATTGACACACTCATCTTCCTGTTGATGCTACTACTGTAAAGCATGTGATCTAAAAGCACAAGCTGGAAGATTGCCAACCAGAAACTACATTTCAGCTCTAAACATAAAAGAAAAAAGCCAGCGGACATGCGTGCCAATGATATGTATTTTCACTATAGGTTAACAACAAAATAAGAAGAGAAGCTTTTCGTGCAGTCCATATTCTGAAAGGGGGGGAGGGGTCGCTGTCGATTTATGACCTCTATCAACTTATGAATCGTCAAGGCTATTAAAATAAATTCAACAAATCTTTGTAGAAGATTTTGGGCTGAATGGAGTAAGTTCAAAGTTTCTGATTTCCTAGGTGGGTGAGCTGTAAATGTTGAGAAGAATACTAGCTTCAGTCTGTGATTGATACCTGCGTGGAAAAACCTACCTATAGACACAATGGTCCCTTCTCCTCCCCAACTGCCTATGGATGAGTAATGTTCTCCAGCAATTGCTGACCAGATTTGTAAAGCAGATTATGGCTAGGTTGATCAACATTGCCAAATACTGTCGTCATGTAACTTGGACGACTCACTTAATGTGTTTGAAGATCTATCAGAAGAGATCAATGTTTGAAAAAAAAAATTGAATTTTGTCCAAAAACAAAAAAACAAACATTGAGGAAGTGAGTGTCATAAATTAGGCTTTGGATGTGGATATTAATAGAAACAATATTGTTATTATTGGGACTTGTAAAAAAACTAGTATAAACTAGCTTGGCAAGTTTTTTAAAATTTATTTTCTTATTTTTTGGATGCTAGGCTTCTTAAAAAAGCAAGCAAAGGATTTTTGAGATCAAGTCGAAGAGGATGGAGGATGCTTCTTGTACTGTAGCTGCTGACAGGGTGCAATAGTTTAATGGCAAAGATGTATAATCGGTATACATAGCCTATGCAATTACATGTTATTATCACAAACAAGGATAACCATATGGCTACTCACAGACGTGACAACCGTATGTTTCATAGTTGGATTGACGAGACTTTAGAGAGTGGGGTGGCAACGAAGTGACCCTACTCTGCTCCCCGTCTGTCTCTTGTAATTTCCTTCCTTCCGTCCCTCAAACTACCCCAACCCAGCCCAACTTGTCCAAAGGAAAAAGGTTAAGTTGTTTGAGGAGTACACCTCATTTGGACTGTCTCCAATTGTCTTTGGGACATAGACCATGGAAAAAACACTATTTAAGATGTGGGTATACCTCATTTTTTAATCACACCCCGAAAGAACATTCACAGTAGTTTGCAAGCTTAGTTTACGACAAAAAGTCAGCCTGGGTGTCTCAGGAAAGAGTCCATACCACCAGTGAGTTTTGCCATACTGCAGCAATCATAAACCGTGTCTTGACAAAAGGCGATATTTCTAATGGATTTTTCTGTTTTTTTCTTTAACCTACAGATCAGATACTGGTGAAGTCCTCTTGTGTAAGTATTTGAAACTATATGCATATCTTTGCTCTCCATTCTGAAGTTGAATTTACTCAGAAATTAGACCCGATGACAAGAGTTGAATTTTTGTGACTGTTTTATTTCTAAAGTCAAAACAAAGTTTTTTGCAAATAGTCTATGGACCCATTCTTTTGGGACACCGTCCCTTTAACATTCATAGGGTTTTATTGTAGCGTACCAGCGCTATCAACAATTGTCTGTAATTATAAAGGTTTAGAAACCCGGTATATGACGGTCACTCACGGTCGTTGTTTACGTTCAGGCTGTTCAGAGCCACTAAGTTTTCTTTTTTTTTCTTTTTTTCCTTCCACTTTATTTGAAGTACTCTAGAAAGTACATACCCTGAGCTCATAGCTACATGCACAATGATCAGCCCGTAGTATGTGAAAGTCATGTGATTCCATGCCATGTGTCATGTGACACTTCAGACATTTCCAGTGGTAAATTTCTTGAGACGGACAAAAGACTCAGATAGGTTATACGTTGTCAAAGGGAGAAGAAGCGAAGTCAATTATTGTAAAAAAATCCAGGAATGCCTAATGTCTGGCGAATTGTTGGACACGGCCCAAGATTGTTGGACAATAAACACTGAAGAGTGTAAGTGGTACTGACTGTACATGTTTGTTTCTTGGCAAAGAGTTTAAGTCTTAATTCTGCCTGGCTGGCTAGGTTTTTTTTTCTATATATCATCAAGGTTAACTATGATATGTCTTTGTTCACTTATGCAACATATGCTTTTGTCACACTGCATCTACACACATATATATATGATTTCGAGTTGGTTAGCATCATGTTTGATCTCTAGAGTAAGGCAAAATATTTCATCAAAAACAGAACTAGTATTGTTCGATACAGGTGACAAACGCCTACAGTGGAATTATGACCTTCCTTACCAGTTTCGAACCTCTGGACATACAATCAGCGTCCACAGCCTAGTTGGTTAGGGTGTCAGCGCACAGAGCGGGAGGCCCGGGTTCGAATTCCGGTGGAGGCTGGAAGTTTTTTCACTGTTCTTGATTTTCCAACTCATTACGATTTCAATTATATATATATATATATATACAGGTATATATATATATATATTTATATAAATACATATTATATAAGAATTAGGAGACTGACATTGATTGCCTCAAGGACGACCCAAATCTGTTAGAAAGTTGACATATTGCAAAGAGGTATCTGGCAGTGTGGAAGTGGAAACCTCTAACTTAAAGTGTTTTACATTCACAAAGCTTGACTTAGCGCCAGTCATTTACAGAGTACTACACGCAAGAAGATAAAAAGCCTGAGAGACGGGTTTCTTTTTGAAGTTTTTGGCAATCAGGTGATTCCAATACGCAAGGTTTCAAGCAACACCAGTAACCTTTACCAACCTCTTCACTTTCCTCTCCCCTCCCTTTCCCTTACCCTCCTTGTAACTCTCATCCAGCAAGCTCACACCAGGACTGATGACATCGGTTTTAAGGTTTTGCAAAGGAAGCGAAATAATTTGTTTAGCTCGTGGGACACAATATTTTCTGTATCGGAATAAACCTGTGCAGCCAAGTGATTTTAACCGCATTTATCTTGTCTAGAAGCACAAAACTGTGCCGCTTTCGTTCGACTCTGTGTTAGGCAGACAAATGAGGTTGAAATTTGAATCTAATTTGTTTCTGGTTTACAAGTATAGTTAAGACATTCCTTCTCCAGTAATGATACGTAGAGTTTAAACGATAGATACTGGATCATTAATAATGAAAGATACTCCAGAACAGAGTTTTTTACTAAACCAAGTGTTTAACTCTATTTTATTCTGAACTTAAATATCAACCGTTGATTTTTTTTCATCGCAGGGGACGGAAGGATTTAAGAATGCGAAGAAGAGTACAAGTATCGCTGGCCAAGCAGTGGGGATTGCTGCTGCCGTGGTAAGTCTTTCACAGTAAAGTCAGGACGATAGTGAGTTTTGCAGACTTGCCCAGTCTTTGGTCTGCAAACAGTCTTGCGAGACTTAAGTCTTGCGAGCAATGAAAACTGTCTTTGGTGTATACAAGCAACCATTATCTTTGTAACGAAAGGATTTCAGATTGCATAGCAACAATGAGGGGGAGGGAGGGTGTCTGTTAGAGCAATTTATGTGACCATTCAGTCATATAGATATTTACATGCTATGTTTTGCAAACAGTTACAAAAGTCATAGACGTATGCAGTCCGTGGTCTGCAAACTTGTTGCGTGAGTGATATTCGTGGTGAGTAATTGAATGAGATATATGCTCTATGCCAAAGAGCTTAAAGGTGGGTTACGAAAAGAGAGAGGTCTGTAAGAAGAATCATCTGGTGAGTTAGTGATGGTCTGCAAGATCTTTACATTGTTTGAGAATAAGTCATTAAGATCTGTGGTCTGTGAGGTAATCCGGGCGAATTTCGCGAAAAATTTTTCTAACTCCGAAAAACACAGTGAGACACTTTGTGGGTAGAAAAATGAAGGAAGGCCATTAGGGCCAGTGAGGGTGTACAGTGTTAAAAGATTACCAGGGCATTCTAGACACGGTAGAATGCGGTGCATAGGTTGTGGGGAGACAGGTAAGTGGGTCACTCGTAAATATATAAACCAGTAAGTTTTATAAGATCTGTGGTCTGTGAGAACAGCACTGATGAGAAGAGCATTGAGTATGCAGACTTGCGCAGTCTGTGGTCTGCAATTGTTTGTGTTTGTGACTATAACGGCGTTATTAACGTTGAGAATCTGAATTATATTTATGCAAACACTCGTAACCGTGCAAGACTAACTTTTACAATCATCTCGGTTTATGTGAAAACGACCGTGTGTCAAATTATCATAGAGTAGTGCAGTCCATGGACTGAGTGCATTTTTACAAGTGTGTGAAGACTTGCATGATCTATGAGTAATAATGCTATGAATGTAGTGGTCTGCAAAAAACAAAAGAGGTCTGAGAAATTGTCGAAAGAAGACAAGATGGGAAAGAAACAGATCAGATTTTGCTGCCTCTTCCAGACAAAAATTGTATTGAAATGATTTGTAAGTTTACTCCTCATGTGGTCGGACAGGGTCTGCAAAGTATTCCAGGGAAGGAAGCATTTCATGTTCATTAAATCTTGAGTCTTGTCGGATGGCTTGTATGACCCCTAGAGCCACTCTGTCACAGATTGTCGACCAAAGGTGAGATGCCGGAAAGCCGAAAAGGAAAGGATGTGTACAGGGTTTAAATACATACCTGTAGGCTGTTAAACCTGTAAGGAAGCGTGTCTAGCTTATATTGATCGACTGTCTTGTCTTATTGTGCAAGGATCTGTATACGTACATGGCAAAAACACAGATCACAACGTTGCGTTCTGCGTTTGTCCGTAGAAAAAAAAATTGTAAAAAAAAAATTAATTGTCGTATAAGGGCATAGAGAAAGGAAAGAATTTACAGTTGGATTGTGTAGTTGTAAAACCCTGCACATCCTATTATAATGCCTGGATTTCCTTAGCGACTGACCCAGAGGCTAAAAATAGAAAACGAAAGCAATAGAAATAGAAATGAAATATGAGAAGATTTAGCTCGGAGAGTTGACGGGGAGGACAGCGCGTGTGGTAGTCACAAGGGAAAGTCATGGTCAACATTGCATGAGTCTGGTGTATTCCTGGTTCATTGTTATAGTGATGATGTCACTCATAGGGATTTAGTGGGTAGAGGTGGGTGGATATTAGGGGGTTAATGAGTCAGGGGGATAGGGGAGGGGGAATGTTTCTCTGATAATCTAAGTGTCATGCAATGTGGGTTATAGCCTCTCCATTGGTGGATAGATGATGGGTCAAGACACTTATATTAATGAAAGTTTTTGTGAGGTTAAAGAAGCCAGTTGTGATACTTTGTCTCATTTCTGTCACCATCGAAGCTGTAATATGCTACTGAAGCGGAAATAATTTGTTTGACTTGTTGCATCGGTATCTCAATGCGCCGACAACCTACCGCATTATCCAATAAGAAGTAACCCTCCTTAGCCTACTTTTGCATGTGAAAGGTGGTGCATAAATTAGGGATGAACCTAACAACGATCAGGTATTATTTGTGTTTATTTTTGGGTGGAGAGCAAAATCTTGATAGACTTCGTAGAGGTAATGTTTGTCTCAAATGACTCTATTGAATCTGATGTAAACTCAAAAATAGGTATGAAAGCTACTTTACCCTGTGATGTCACAGAGAAGAAGGAGATATCATCTCTTTTTCTTCCAATTCTTATTAAAAGTTGTGACATGATTTACTGTGACACGTGACTGAATAATTTGAATACAGATTCTCTCATTCTCGCCCGAAATATTTCCCTTCATCCACAGAAAGCCTTAGCGAAGGACGTAAAGATGGTGAGGGTGTTGGTGAGAGGAGTCGGACCGGGTAGACAGGTAAGGACTTTAGTTGGAGATTGAGAACTCCATTGTGTTGCCATCTGTTAACACCATGAGATGGTTACTGCTGCTTCTGTTAACACCGAGATTGGTGTCTGGTACCACAGATATTGTTGTCTGCTGTATTGAATTAAATATGTACCCCACATTGTTGAGGGCTGCAAGGTTAGGATAGGGTTAAGGATGGTGACAGGGGTGGGGGCGCAAGTAAGACGGTACTTTAGCAAGGGTCACGATTTTGAAAAACAATGCTTTTACTGTAAACAAAGAAAGCGGACATACGTCATAGGATTAAAAAATACAACGGATTTGAAAGATTGTACTCTTTGAAATTCCTCTTGTGACCTACAAAAGTAAAGATGCTTGACTCCACCCCATCTCCAGCCTTGCCCCCCCCCCACCCAAAAAAAAAATGGGAAAGAAAACAGATATGTAAACAAAGAACATACTTTCTTAATGTTATCAGGAATTCCCATGTGTGGGTATACCATAGTGGATATAACAAGATTAAGTCAGCATGAATATGCATATTCCTTTGTGTGATAATAAGCCAGCATGAATATTCATATTCCTTTGTGTGATAGTAAGCCAGCGTGAATATTCATATTCCTTGGTGTGATAATAAGTCAGCGTGAATATTCATATTCCTTTGTGTGATAATAAGTCAGCATGAATATTCATATTCCTTTGTGTGATAATAAGCCAGCGTGAATATTCATATTCCTTTGTGTGATGATCAGCTCACAGAGGGAAGGAAATTGGCAAGAGAAGATGAAGGCAGTCATTAAATTTTATAGCTATTATCATCAACTCTCCTTTGTCTAGCAACCAGTATCACTCTCTTCACTTCCCCCCTGGTATGTTTTGATTCTTTTTCACCCAATGTCAAGTTTTACACAAAAAAAATCAAATAAAGAATAATAAAACTAGCTATTAAAGCTCGGTATCAACAACACTACACAGCTGAAACAAAGCAGTTTGCTTGGGCAATGTATGTGTTGTGTGTGTGTGCTTGTGTCTACAAAGACTCACATTCTTGGCTGTCAGCCAGAATTTTTTCCCGCCGCGGCACTCTGTAGTTGGTCATTGTGCAATGACTGGTCATTGGTATTTTTACGTTGGAAATTAGCTTCTTAATAATGGAGAATGGAATGTGTATTAACAGCACAATACATACTTCTAAATCTGGCTTTGAAATTCTAAGCTAGCAGGGGATATCTTGCCTTTAAATGTTAAAAAATGGATCAAGGAATTGTCCATATTGTTGCTATTCTTTGTTTTCCCCTTGATGTTGTCTGTATTTATTTCTGTTTGAAGCTATGGGCTTTGTTAAGCTCTATCTGAACTGATGGTGTTATGATATCTCAACTGTACAATTAGGTTTCAAAATGGTGTATGTGAATGGTCCTCAGTTTATACAAAACCGCAGAAAATGAATGTAACAAATTTCTAGGTATTCAGGTCGTAAACGACCTAAGAAACCTCGAGAGTGATTTGAAGAAAAATTTGAAAGTGATCATTTAGCCTAATTCTCATAACTAACCAGTTATCAGTCCATACTCTAGAAGTATTACTGTTGTGGTCAGTTTATCACCTCCCTCCTCTACTATATACGGACACATAGACAGAGTAAGTTCTATACTTAACTGTCAAGGGTTTGTGAGGAATAACCCTTTGGGTTTGGTTGTTTGTTCTTTTTACTTGAATAGAATTTACGAGCTTTTATAACCTTTCAGATCGCTGTATAATTGACATACCATTGCTGTTAAGACTTGTGTTATTGAGTTAAAGCAGGGCTTTGATTCCTTGCCAAAGGCAAAACTGAACCCATGCTTTATGGAGAGAGTGTTTGTGTGTGATTGTGAGTGTATGTATGTATATGATACCTTGACTTTTAAATGCGATAACTCTAAAAAAGTAATTTTTTGATTACTCGCATTCTTGGCGTGTAAAACCATCGTAGTATTGTACAAGTACCCAAATTGTTTGTCATTGGAGTTCAAAGGTCATCTCAGGACACCAGAGATCAAAATAGGAAAACTTTGTTAACATGACATCGCCCTAAAGTGAAGCAGGGCTGTACTTAAAGTTGATGTGTAGGTCCACCTTGGAGGGGTAAAAGAAGTTTATTGTATCTCATGGAACTCAAAGGTCATTAGAGGTCAACAAAGGTTAAAAGTATGAAAAAAAATTGTAGCCAGTTCAAATCCAAATGTATAACCTATATGAACTTCATATGAATTATGAGGATCCACCTCAGTGAGTACAAGTAAGGCATCGTTTTTGTAGATGTCAAAAAGATCAAAGGTCGAACGACTCGTAAACACATTTCCAAAAGAAAAGCTTGGATTTAACTTCAAACTTGACATATCTGTTCATCCTCTGGAAGCAATCATGTGCAGAACGTCTGTAGCGAGAGGCACAGGAAATGCCTTTTTCGACAAGCTTTTAAACCCTCGACGACTCGAGATTGCATCGAACTTGCTACATTACCAGCCTATATTTCTCTTCACTCTCATAAGAGAATAAACAGTCGTCCATGATCTTGCCTGAAAGCTGTTTTTCGGCTCGTTCATTTCTCTCACATCGCCCCGAGCCCTTCCTAAGCTACTGTTGCTTCTTTGCAGTTTTTCCTCGAAAATCTCCCATGAAGCCGCTTGTCAAATTTGACTAAATGCTCAGGCAGCAATTGGATGTCTCTCATCCGGTAGTGATGATGTTTGTCTCTCCAGTGTTAAGAGGCAGCAGGCTATCATCCTCTCATATCTCTTTCCCCTGTAAGCAATTTTTATTTTCTTATATCTTCCCCTCCCCCCCCCCATCTCCCAAGGGTTTTCTTGTTGGTTGGACATTTCTCTCTATACCAAAATAAAAGAAAAAGGTTGTTTTGAATTTAAATCTAAAATAAATGGAAGAAAGTGTGGAAGTGAAATATTTCTAATGCTGAGGTGGTCTTTACTCTCTGACCTACATCTCTCTATCTCTAAAGTAGTTCTGTGGTAATTTTTAGCACTAAGATTGGTTTGATAAAAACAAAAAGAATAAAAAAAAGATAGATCGACCGAAGCCGACAACAACATGAGTATAGTCGACTAAAACCTTGTTTACTTTTTCCTAACTTTCCCCCCTTTTCTTTTTAGTCCTCCATCAAGGGAATTCAGATGGGCGGAGTTGACATCATCTCCATCACAGACAACACCCCGGTTCCCCATAACGGAAGTAGACCAAGGAAGGCCAAAAGGCTATGAGGAGGAGGAGGCAGGTGATAGAAACAGGGAGAACGAACCATGGGCAGAATCTAGAGACTCATCAAGTGGTGTTTGTTGCACCATTATTGGGGTCTCTGGCAGAAGTGTTCTACCGTGTATATACTAACGGTACAAGAGCCCATTTGTCAGGTTAAAGGAAATTCCATACTCTACATGCTAAGTTTTCTTGACACATTCTAAGTTACCATGGTGATTAGTATGTGATTGGAAATCTTACATGCATACACGGTCAAAACGTCGGAGGACAGCTGCGAAGGAGGCATAAAATCTGGTTCTTGGGAAGCCATCTTGTTATTAGAAATAATAAAATAGCAATATCTGAGGGACAAAAATATTGATAATGGAATAGAATCATTAATTACTTGTTTGATAACATTCATTAGTTGAAGAACTTTGGAAGTGTGTCTTTAGTGTGATCGATTTTGATGTTATTTCTAGTCAAGCTTTTGCTAAAATTGCAGATCAAACCCCAAAAAGGTTTCTTCCCCTTTGAGTGTTACTCTTTAAATTGCTATGTAAGAAATGGTCCAATTAGGTTGAGGTAAATCATAAGTTGTGTTTTCTGATCAGGGTATCCACTCCCAGAGAGAGAAAGAAATGCTACAAAAAGAAGTTTCCATCAGCATATCGAGGCTTTAGACTAAGGAGACCATCATGGCAAATGCAAGCTGTGATGTATAACAGGTTGTACAGTGCTCATTACATTCAAAGCACAGAAGATTCTCTATGCCAGTACCCTCAACACTAGCACGGCAAGCTTATGCGCATAAAATGGCTACGCAGCCAAAAATAAACTCATTTCTAACCCCTGTTACAGGCCTCATGTTTACGAGACCTTAAAGCTGTTAAATGTTTAATATCATTGTAGTTCCTACCAGCCTCTTTTCCACTGTTTGAAAAATTTCTCATCCAAAATTGGTGAGTTAAGGTGAAGTTCGTTGGCTGACAAGAAAAGGGAAAAGGGAAAAAAAGGGGAAAGATAGGCATAAAATTACTGTAATATTAGGCTAGCTTAGGCTATTGGAATTAGAGTTGTGGGTAGTATTACATCCATAACAGATTATTACAGACACTAGGCATTAAATCAAGGGTAAAAAAAAGAAAAAATCTTGTAAAGGCAAAAGGAAAAGCAATTGTTGGTTGGAACAACCATTGTCTTTTACATCATTTTTTGTACGTTTTACATATCTAAAGTAAAGTAAACCCATCAGTGGGCAAGCACAAGCTCTATTGTCTTTGAGATTTACCTTTGCAAACGTCATTCAATTCTACAATTATTTATTTTGATTGAGAAGTCACTTTTGGTTCTTCCTCTAAGCTAACAGTGCCCCCCTTCCTCTCTCTGCTTGTGCTGCAAAAAAATTGTGAAAACCTCCCCAGCCGTTGTCATCTAAACAGGCATGTGTCATCTGATTTAGAGGCAGTTTCAATTCTACTAGCAAAAACCTTAGAAGTTAAAAAGTCCCATATTTTGGTTTCGGATATAACAGACTTTGAGAAACTACACAGCGGTATGATGAAGGGTAAAATTTTGAAATTGTGACAAGTATTCTTGCTATAGTTTAAACAGAAAGAAAAAATGATATTTGTAGGGTTGTAATTCTACATAGGGGGTCCTCCAGTACAGTGGTACACCCTGGTGATGGTGCATTGTAAATAAGAAAGAAAACTATGTTATCCACCCTCAAGGTATGTCACCGTGGAAACGTAGCAATGTATTGTGGGTGTTTAGCAATTCCTGGAAATGTCTAGAATTTTAGGCAATGGATAGAGATCAGTGTGTCATAGTGAGGAAATATGTAACTCGTAGAAGAGGATGGAATTGGACTGGAAAGATAAATGACTTCAAGCCTCCAAACTGATAAATGAACATTTTCAAACATTTAATCTCTGAAACATGGAGACACTTAGATGGGTGTTCTTTTTTCTTGCAAGGAGTTTTCTGTGTAGTTCTAAAAATTTAAATACCTCTGTAAAGATAGTCTAACATTTAAAGATTTTTCAAGACTGAAACATGCATATTCATGTTAAACAGGTATGTGCAGCAGATTGCCAATTGTCCTGCCTGGCTGCAAGTTGATCAAATGTAACATGCATATGCTTTGTTAATTGATTATGCATAATCATTTATTAGATAAAGGTATTTATGCATACTATTATTAAATTGGACCCTTTATTACACACAGCCAGTTGGGACAGTTTTCTAATGCTAATACTAATCTATACTGTCTTTCCATAGCATGCTCCTAAGCAATCTTACTGACAGTATGAGCAGTTCCTAACCTCTATCTGATATTAAAACATCATATTCAACTGCTTTGAAGCAGAATATGTAAATACAGTATATGTAAGTACAGTATAGAAATGGAATTGTCCCAACTGGATGCATTGCAGCAGGTCGTCGTAATGTGTGGTATTTTAAGAGGTTATCTTGTCTGTGTCACAAATCATTATGACTACATTTAAGCTACGACAATATTGAGAAGAAGAAGAAGACCAAAAAAGAGAAAGAAAGCATAAATACAAAAAACATGAGAAATTGTCAAAATTAATTTCAGTATTATTTTTGAAGTGTCTTTTACAAAAATTTGATTTTGTTCACAGTTCAAGTCCTTTATGGTTTGAAAAAGTTGAAACTGTTAGACTTTACGTCGCAGTTAACGAGCGATGTTTATCAGGGCTACGGTAGCGTCCTTGAAGGTACAAAAAAAAAAAAACCAGTTAGATTCTGCTAGTAAAGTATCTTTGAATCGTTCAAGCTTCCTTGTGTAAATGACCCTATGGAGCGAGAGAAGTCAGTCATCGTTCGAGGCAAAGAGATGGGATATGCACCGAGCGAGTGAGATGTTGCTTTTAGTGGTACCGCCTGCCGCGCTTTCTGTGGCTGTCGTGTTAAGTGTGATTTTATGGTACTCTTCACACACAACCACAGGAAGTTTGGCATCGCGGTGAGATTCATCCCGGGAACAGCAGGGAGGCGCTACTTCATACTGGAAATCCAACCGAGTCTGTGAAAGTAATAGCTTTGTATTTCTAACAGAAGACAAGCTTCCGGGAGTAAAGGCAACCACTGTACAGAAATTACTGTGACATGGATGGAACTGAAAGTGCAGGGGAAGTGTGAGATGAAACAAATCAGTTTTAATATCGCAGAGAAAGACATGTCGATTAGCAGTACGAAATAACAAATATAAATGAAATGTCGTTTTCTCTCCTAGTAAAATGATTCATGAACAATGTATACAAAAACTTGTATGTGGGACAAAGGGGGGAGGGGGTTACAGGGGAAGGGGGGTATTTTTCATTGAACGTGTTTTCAATGACTTCAAATAATTATTGAATGAGGAACCAAATTCATACCAGCCAAACTTATAGGTTATCATTACACCTGATGCCAAGACAAATCATGTTAATGAAATCATTGCATGTAGACTATATATTCTGGCTGGTATCTGTATTTGGTGAGCAACTCAACTTGATAAGTATTTACAGTTTATCACAGCTTCGACCAGTCTAGGGTTTAACAAAAACCAAATTGTCACTCCTATATCTTGCTCTGTTATGATCAATTATTCAAATTTCATTATAGTTTTCCGAATTACAAAAGAAATGACTAAGAGCTCCTGATATTGGAACAAAAGTGATATAAAAATAACAAAAATTTTGATTGTTTAATTCATTTTTTGGCAACATCAGTGACCTGAAGATAAATGGCGGTGCTTGGCTTGAAGCTACGATAATGAAAGAAACTTACCTCTCATAGGAGCAGTCTTGAGTTTGAGACAGTCAGAGTTTAGCATAATTAGTACACAAATTAATTCCAACACTACAGCTTGCTTAAAATTCATACTTGGTATATAGGTCCACCTGAGTGAATGTAAGAATCAGTGTTAATTTGGGTGGAGGTCAAATGTCATGTGAGGTCAAATACAGATCAATTGTTTCAAATTTTGTTAATGCAGTAGCCAGATAGCCAGGGTGAATGTCATAATTTCATTACATTAACGTGAAAGCACTTTCTAGTGTGACATGGTCTTCATCAAAGTTTGTTGAATTTTGTCATAGTAGTTGTTCTGAAGTTTGTTTTATGTATATATATCAGCTAGAGACATACGTTTCAGAAAGTTGATTTTCTGATTTTAGGAGACCTTTAGCAAACATGGCACATACAAAAAGATTATCTCTTGTGTTCTCAAACAGAGGTAAAAGGTAACCAATCGATGTTTGATTTACTAGATGATATTAGGCCTGAGTGAGTTGGGCAAAAAAACTTGCCCATCAAATGGTGAAGCCCCTATTATATTTGGTGGAGGTCAATGCTCAGTTGAGGTCAAGTGTGAAGTTATTGAAAAGATGAAAATTGAAGGCATCATAACTCTGGGGAAAGTGAGGACATACATAGATTGGCCATGTTGTCAGGTGCAACAAGAATATTAACCTCAGCGTTTCATTGAGGCCAAAGGTCAAAGACCTCCACTGTTTATACTGTGGGCTGAAATGTCTTTCCGATGTGCCAGAGTTGGAAGCTCTATGATATCTCAAGAACCTAACTCGTACTCATAAATATGTAATAAACTCTGTGGTTTCATGTGTGACATTCACTGAGTAAGGCAGGTTTCATGAAGGGTTGGTACCATCAAGCCACAGCTGTATCGGTCTGACTTCACCCTAAATGGTCCCTTTAGGTGGAGCAGACCTTGGTATCTTAACTACTCTACCTGTTCCAGGCGCGTAGCCAGGAATTTGCTAAGGGAGGGGCAGGACTGTAGGCAAATTATCAGAGCCATAGATTCGGCATTGCAAACTATCTAAGCGTAGCGCCACCATGGTTGGCGTGAAGCGTACCAGAACATTTTGGCTGAAAATGCCACCCAGATTGCTGGAAATGGCACTTCCCAGGCCTTGTTAGTAGCATGTTGAAATTTCCTCTTGAAATTACTAGCGATATAAAAACATTAATACAATTTTTTTTTTAAATGCTCAAGGGGGGGGCGGCTGCCCCCTTCGCCCCCACCTTGGCTACGCGCCTGACCTGTTCTCTTTTCTACATTGCCCAAAATAAAGTAAAGAAACATCCCAGTATAGAAATAAAAATATAACTCAAGTGTTTATGCCATATTGACCTGAGTAAGGTGCAACTATGCAATGCAGGATATTAAATACCTCCTCTTTCATACATGCGCCATTACTTTGATACCTTCAGATCACAACTTAGAAGTGAATTAACAATTTCGAAAATCGCCGAAGTTTTACATCTGATGAGGATCTCGTTGAGGCCGGTAGCCAGGCCGAGGCATAACGATGCTGTGCTCCCCTCCTATTCCCTCACTCCCCCTCCACTTGCAGTTACAGTGTTCCCCGGCCCGGTGTACAATTAACTTCACAAGTTACAGGAGTCGAGAGTAATGTTCCCCTGCAACGTTGGCGCCTCTAGGAGTTCATTGCTTCAGGCCTGATATCGTAGCCTGATCTGATCCTAGAGCTGCCTCTATCTGATCCCAGAGATCTACGGCTCTGTCTGATCCAGTATTATAGCGCCCTCACTCCAGGCTGTCAATACTACCCATACGGCCCCCGGATGATATTTGGAAGTGGTCAATCATCAAGGAGAAGCAACTCGTGCCTCGGATATGACATTAATAAACGATATCATTAAATATTTTATGATATCATCAGTCGATATTTATGATATCATTAATTAAGTAATTACTGATATCATTAAGTATTAAATTAAAAGTAAAACGGTTTGCCGTACTATGCCCTAGGTCGGAATTATAAATAGCGCCATATAATCATCGCACGGCAGCTTCAATCCAAAGCTCTTATGCACACGTCACTGATTCATTTCTTTCAGTATTATCGTACTGTAAAAATAAATGTTTAATAGCGTCCCCTTCCGTTGAGTTAGTTGCCTTTGTTTCATTGTTTGTTTTTTGGTCAGAGGAGAAAAACAACTATTGGAAAATGAACAGCTTGTAAACGGCATCTGGGTTCATTGTAGGGTTAATGTCAGTGTAGGGTGTTTTGGGAGTGTTAACATTGATTCAGCCTCCATCAATGTGGTGTTTCATGCAAGCTCAGCTGTAAGCCAGCGAGTGTTTCATAATGAAATAACAATCGGCGAGGAAGGTCAATTGTGGCATTAATCCCAACGAATTTTGTTGTCGCGTATTTGGATAACTTTCCATAAAATTGCTTTGCCAGTTTGGCGCTTTAAACGCCAAAATATGTCAAATTTGGCGTTTTTCAATTTTCATTGGCCGGAGGAAAACCTGGCTCAAATCCCACACGTCGGTAAAAAACAATGGATTTTTTTCGGCCACGTTTTACTTCCTCGTGTTCATGTAAGAAGTCACCCCAATTGCAATGAACTGCGAATCCACACAATTCCTACCCATAAAATAACAGCAAATTCGTATTTGGCGTTTACTGATACGATTTGGCGGGAAAGTTTGGCGAGTTGCCGCGGCGTCACATATAAACCTGGGGGCAACACTGCATATAAGTGATAATAGCGATTTACACTACTAAACACAATCCACGCTTTGTCCCACAACATACTGAATAATTACCCTCAAATGTCGGGGAACAAGTTTAATTGGATGGTCAAAGAAAGAAAATAGAAATTTCACCAATTTCTGTGCTAACATTTGGCGCGAACACTTGTAACCTAGAAGCTAACCATAGGGAATTCTGGATTTCAAAAAGGAGAGGGTGAACTTTCCTTATGTCGTTGAAGTTGACTCACGTGTAGGGCGTGTGGGGTCCTCCCTCCCCCCCCCCCCCAAGGGGGGGGGGGGTCAGAAAGAGGGTGTACCCTCTCCCGTACACACGCGCCTTCGATCCACCGCTTCATTATCATTTGGTATGGGCCAGCCTAAAGTGGTCACAACGTCCCAATGTTATTAAATGTATGTAGCTAAACGGACCATAAACTGAGGCTGAGAAAGTTTATAATTGTTGCTATGCTTAATTATTGCCAAAGCTTACTCCTGTGTAGTGTGTACACCAGCCCAGGGTCCGCGTATCACGATAAGTAACACGTATACTCTGTAACCTACCATGTTATGCGACGGTCGATCTTATACCAGCTAGTAGCTATAGTGATTCTCCCATCCCTACTGTACAGTTCAAAATTCATATTTTAATTAAGATCGGTGACTGTGCATGGTAGCATCACAAAACTATGTTTTCTCTTTTTATGACGAAGTTTGCTTTGTGTTAATTGTTGTTGTTGTATCACGTCATCGTCTGACACAGCTGTGTAATTCTTTGTTCAAATATGAACAGTTTGCATCATGCAAAGAGCATTGCGCGTAATGACCGATGATGTGTCGTCAGTTTATCATCACGGTCACGTGCAGTTTAAATGGCATGACGGGTCATGTGGTAATCCGTCCAGCGATTCAGTTTGGAATCAAAAGTCTGTTACCTGGCAACGGGGTAACTATACGCGATTGTATAAAACAGTAGTAAACTAATATTACTCACTGACGTTATTGGTCTCTATCGTAGTAGGCAACCGTCGAAGGAAATTGAAAGCGTTTAACACCACTACTCATGTACTAAATTACTCTCAAACTGACTCGCAAACCGTGATCATCAAATTTGGACACAAATAATTTAGCCTAATAACTGTTTAACCTCATGCATTCCTTGTGTTAGATGATATTTTCTTCGGTGTAACTGAATTCTCTACAGATCGAAATGCTTTCGTGCGCAGGTACCCTGTGTGACAGCTATGCTTGTGACCAGCTATGACGTCACACCATCGATACACACCCCTTCTCACTCTAGGCAGTAGAGTTATTACCATGACTGCCCTGTGAGAAAATTAAATCAACAGATAAGTTTGGATAAAGATAAGGGCTGCATATGAATTGCAAACAACAAGAGTATCGTTAAAATGCTCCAATTGTATTTAAATTAAGCCGCTCGGGTAATCAGGTCAAGTAAGGACGTCAACAGCATCGATAGAATTATAGGTCAGGAACTGTCACGTCGATCATAAAGAAAATATTGACGTATTCCCTTATATCGGTAAGGATTCCTTTCTTGTTTACATCGAATATGTCGATTTTTATAGATAACAACGTTAGATATATTTTCTTTTCGTCGTCTGCTCCTCCGTATTGTTTACATTTATGATAATGGCTAACTGATACACATCCTTTCAACCTTACTGGGAACGTTCATGGCGTAATCCGATCCGACTTATACAACAGGTGATAGTGTTCACACGATTTGAGGAGTTCATCCTTCATAGATCGTTATTTATCTGTATGTGTGGTTTTCAGACAGCTTCATCAACTTCGTCGAAACTATATACAATTACCGGTACCTTCAAATAAACAGGGCTAATTTATCACCCATCTCAGGATGTCCTTCATCGTACTATGAAGTAATAATTAACGTTATATCGTATTTTGTATAGTGGCAGGAGGCAGGATTTACCCATGAGGGCCCTGAACCAGATATCATGATTTGGGGGCCACCAAACTGGTCAAGTTGAAGCGGTAAGACCGGCGTTGTGTGTACATTTTCATTCAGGGACCTCTATATAAATAATCATGCGTGAAAGCAATGCCTACATTATAAAGGTTTCATTCATAACATTATCTTCCGATGATGTGATGCAAAAATGAAAATAATTAGAAAGTAATGTGAAGAAGCAACTCGAACGTAATTTTTTTTTTCGAAAATTATTTGGAAATATGTTTCTAACAGGCTGTCCCTGTTTTGCCTTCCTAATTTAGGTACTGTGATAACGGTTACTGGGCTCAGGCCACATGGCCGTGAGGTAAATCTGATGAAATAGGGCAGAATCAAATTTATCACTGTGGACACAAAATGGTCTTGTGATAAATGCATCCAATTTATAGGAGCAAGTTGGCTGTTGAGGAACATTGGTTCATTTTTGGACGTGAGTTATGCCTCGAGCTCAGTTAAATCGATGAACTGTAGTTAATAAAGACACCGTATGTTGGGATAAAACTACGTATATCACTAGCTAATATCACCAATTAGTGTAAACAAATAGGGTCTAATTTAGTTCCAATGTCCCCCATCTCTCCCAGACTGCATGAATATCCAGCTATCAGTGAATAGCCTTTATCGAGCACTGCCCACCCACGTCCACCCTCACCCTCACCTGCACCCCTATCCAACATAGCACTTCAACAGGTCCTCCACTTCTACAAGTCCTTTCCAGCCTCGGTTTTGGAAGTAAACAAAACATAAGTCAGGTACTTCGCTCTTTAGCTAAAAATATCTTTATTTCATATGCTTAATTAAGTAACCATGGCAAATATATTAATATAGCCAAGTGGGAGAAACGAACAAAAGAACACGAATACCGAGCGTGCCATATGACAACTCTTGCGGAACGGCATAGGAAGTCGGTGTCAACTTTAGCATGACGTGTGCTAAGGCAGGATGCATGACGACAAAATTCCTAATTTAAACAAACGTAAGAATCAAAAGGCACTGCATGCTCGCCTTTCTCTAACGTATGGGGATATAGCTCAGTGGTAGAGCATTCGACTGCAGATCGAGAGGTCCCTGGTTCAAATCCGGGTGTCCCCTACCTTTTTATTCTTTCTTTTTCTGTGGTAGAAGGGAAACGTGTATTTCATAGATTAATTAGTTCACATAGTTAGAAATTAGAATAGGTTAGTTTCGTGTTGTAGTGCCAGAAGGCGCTTCAGAACGGTTCGGATACATAATAATAATGTGTGTAATGTTGTAGCGTTCTACAAGTAAGTTTTCTAATGTCATAAATATAAAGGATATAATGTCGAAAGAAAGCCAAAATATGTAATATAGTTAATTAGATTATCTCGGCATTTCTTTAAGTGTAATATTGACTCACAGACTGGAACGAGGTGTAGCCAATTGGACATGATTTTCGTTTGCTTTTCTGTGGACAAAGTCGGGTAATTCAGGAACCCCAACACAGGTTTGAGATTGGGAGGGCGGTCAGAACAATGTTTAAGTGGTGTTGTGTCTATCCTGACACCACGCCCGTGTATTGTTCATCGTTCATATCGCCGTAGTATCCATGGGCACTCTGAGGGTATCATGATGGCATGTTGGCCACTATATATCATGACATAACAATGAAGGGCGTATCCACACAGTGGCGTACATTGGATTCCAAAGGTGTGTGGAGAAAAATCCCAGACTGGTTTCAGTATGGACGATTTTTTATCGCAGTACAAGAGACAACAAAATGATTTCACCGAAATGGTGGAACGTTGTAGTCGAAAAAGTATCTGGAGGTCCTTCCGCTGTATAATAATAATAATAATAAATAAATAAATAACTAAAAGAATAGGACAAACTCCTTGTCTAGAGTTCAAACCCTAGCTACAACATTTTGATTTTCTGTTCTTTTTATCCTTCCCTTCTGTACTATTAGAAATATTAGAAACGAGCATTATTTCTTTACAGTGCACTGTGGGGCAGTGGTTAGTTCTCTGTTATTTAAAGAACAAGATTCTAGTGAAGGAAAGGCAATTCTTTATCAACTTTTTAAACTTTTGAAGGAAAAATGATGGTGACATCAATGCCAATATGGAAGATAACCATGGTATGACTCAGGACCCGCAGAATATTAAAGAGAGTCAACCCATCAACGACAGCCAAACGATTTTTTTCGAGAACACAGAGGTCATGCAGTCAATGTCTTTGTCTCAAGTAGTTGGGCCACCTCCCCCCCCCCCCTCCAAGCTGAACCCCGGGAAGTATCCAACAGTGGAAGAAGTGAATCTCATCCATCACCTAAACTATCGTTGCAAGAGGGCAGCGTTGGAAACAATTCATTCCGTCTCAGCTTAAAGGGTGTGAAGACTCGCGCACAAAGAAACGTCTCATGCCGGAATTCTGTCCTAGTTTCGAATTAGGTGTAACAGAAGTGTTAGACACCACCATCGATCCCAGAAAATACACACACAGCTTGCTACCGTCGGTAATTAGACACTAGAGTACGGTCAATACAAACAGCTACGGTCAATACCCACAACACAGTGTACATAGAAGAGTGGACATCTCAGCTAAGTCTAGATAAAAGATAACAAGATATCACGTTTCATTACTGTCTGCATTTTGTAGCGACAAGAACAAAACGTCATTTGCAAGCAAAGGAAAGTTAACTATTTCAGAGCGCGGCACCGGCGGTTTGTGGTGAGTCTTCAATCTCTTTAAGACCCAAAAGAAAAAGTACTTTTCAACCTGAGGCAGTCAAGAGACCGGAGACATGCAGGTCAAGCCTTCGCTGCCCAATCGAAGACCCCAACGATAGTGTAAAGATACCGCAAATTTATCTAAAAGATTAGCCATGACACTCGTTTTATGCGAAGGGGTGCCGGGAGAACGTTTCTATATATAATGTATTGAAAGAGCACGTGTCCAAAGCCCACCCCAAAGTTGTAACCTTCAAAGTACAAAGTGTGCTATGAAGTCCTGTAAGAATACGTGTAAGCCCCCCCCCCCCCCCCCATATGAATGGATCATGCATATGGCTGACGATCGCACCCAGAATTTGTGAGTCAAAAGGAGACATACTTTTTTGACAGGTAGTTTCTTAAGGAATGCCTGACAATTGTGAACAACGGAATCAAAGATTTGCTCTCATCTTGTTCTGTACTTCTATGTCTCAGTACGACTACTCTCAACCTATCGATTGCTTCACTCAAAGTTATGAACTATAGCGGGACAAAAAAAAGAAGAATGTTCAAAGTTTTACAATGGGCTAAGATTTTCAATTTTGATATCATTCTCAGTTCTGCAAGAACTGTATAAGTCATCTAGCACTGATTCTTATTTTTTTTTCAGACGTCAATGGGGTGGCCCATTCATTTTCTTCCCTAGTTCTTCTCATCACTCAAGTTGGGTGGATATTTGCTTTCAGCAGTAAACTGTGTTACACCATTTCGCAATTAAGACACTACACCTCTTGTCTTTGCATTTTTCTATGCGCTTTACATAACAGCGCTCTACGGGTATGTAACATCTATACACCTAAAGCTCCTAGTGAAAGGAAAGAGTTTTTCAGACATCTTTACATGTACACACGTGGTCACAATCCTATTATATTTTGGGTCAGTTTAATTGTGTAATGAATGACATTATCATCATCGTTCAAACAATTTTTCCAACCGTTCTGCGTTTGTTGTTCGGGATGAGATCGACTATCTTCTTGTCACGTATAATCTTGTTGATTGTTATAGGGCTGTTCATCCCACCATTCCCGGTCAAACTTGGTTTCGTGTCAACAGAAGCCAAAGTTCTAGAATTTATCAGATCTACGCCCGAAAGAATTTGTGGTCAAAAAAGCGACTACGTCGCCGATCCCTAACCCTTACCATAGCCCCTTATTTATGAAATTATGTCCCAGAAGGCCCATTCCACGGTATTTCTACTTCAGTGGAAATATGTCGAATTTTATTTCAAAATAAAATGAATTCTATTTCAATAAGAATTGGAAGGTAAAAGTTAAAACGGCATGCCATAAGCCCGTCTGGGGAATTACCCAATTGCAGCCTCGCCGGATGATTTTCCATCACACTCACAGTCACATGATGCCATCAGGCTTGACAAAAACAACAACTTAGTATTAGCACAGGCCTGGATGCTGTAACATTGAAAACTGACGTGAATAGTAACCGTGCCCGTCTCATTTTTATTTTGCTGCTATTTATGTCTAGTCTAGGCCCTAGTACCGTAAAAAATACTGCCACATTGCTTTTCATTAATTCTGACAAAGTGTGGAGAACTGGAAGTCGCAAGCAAAATGCTTTCTCTTTTTTCCACTTTGATATTAGGCCTAACGTTATGTATGTACGGTCTTTCTTCCGGGTCGTCAGTTAGTAACGGTTCACCATGGCCTATGCCTATGTCTTTCACACAAACGGACGAAGTTGTGGTGATGAGCGGGGCCGAAGAGTTCAGGTATTCAGGAATATTTTATTCATATAAATTATTTAATACGAACTAATTACTGGTGGAAATGTAGAAATATTATACACTTTGCAAGTAATTATCCAAAGTTATTACGGGTAACGTTACTGCATCATTCATAGGCCTAGTTCATAATCATACAGACTGACATAATAACACATTATATAACATTACAGGTTAAAGGGCCAATAAGGGCACATGCCCAGATGGAAAGCCCAACCATAGAAAACCCCAGCATAGGAATACACACATGAAATAATATATAAATAAAATAATATATATTATACCTAGTATGAACGGTAACTTACAGCATGTTGTTACTCAATTTTCAAGCCTGCAGTGTGCGGCCATCATCAGACAACTGGACGTAAACATTTGTGTATGTGACCTTAACATATTAGTTTTGTTGAAATGGAGACACTTTGAGATGAGCTCTGTTTTTTTGTTTAAACTGTCCTTGGTACGTAAGATTGCCAGCTTTTCTTCTACGCAGAGGTTGCACTGGCCCGAGTCACGTTTGTGCACGTTCGATTCCTTTACTATCTCCCAGCTTACATTGTGGCTAATTCCTACTCTTTTCAGGTTCCATACGTACTTCGACAGTTCTGTTTCTTTTTGGTACTTTTCATGCCCGAGAGATTTTTTGTGGTTGTTGAATTGCTGCTTAAAGGGTATGACTATGATGTGACTGATATGACTATGATGTGACTTGGGCTTTATATATACTATAAAATATCCTATTTAGCCTATAGGCTACTTTATAAAGAATAAATTAAAATGTGCATGCTCAAAGATCTGCTTTATTAGCTCCAATTATAGCATGCTATAGCTATGAAAGTTTTGAGATTGTTGTAAGATGAATGTAGAATTTCTCAAGTACATTTCCTACACTCACCCTCTCAAATTGGTTAACTTAGATTTATTGCCGCTGGAGATACTTGCAACATCTTGGAAGCTGCCTTCAAACGTTATCGGAATATAATTTTCTACGGCACTCCTGAATCGTCAAATTGGCAGAAGAAGTCAACCAAAAATGACCATCTTGGCAAGCTGCTGGCCTCTAGTACTCTGCAGAATGTGGCAGTCACTATTAAGAAGTGTGAAGATAATGAATATCCGTCTCTTGAGAGTGATGAATCATGTGAGTAAAATGTTGTTTTGGATCTGATTGTTAAAGGTAGCCTGTATAGGCCCCAAATTAAAGCGTTCTGTAATTGCTAGAATCTTAGAAAAAGTACTTTCCTGGAGGTATTTACTCTCCGAATGGTTCTCAGACATTCTTAATAAATTTACACACAAAATGACTGCATATCCCAATGAGGTAAATTTCCTCCAGGGTGGTACTAAAACAGTTAAAGAATTTTGACCAAAAGTGACCATGTTTTGAAAATCTGGCATAATTAGGGTCAATACAGGATACCTTTGAAGATTCAAAACTAAGTGGATTTTATCATACACTATACCTGTCCAAAATTTACCGAGATCAGTAACTTACAGTGGCAATAGTTTAATGTGCTTAACTAATATTGTTAAAACCAATAAAATCATTGGCTCCATCATGGTACTCTAATTACAAACCGTTTTCTCGATGTGAGAATTGGAACTGGAACCTTGGCCAAATGTGAGTGACAGTAGCTATAGCGGTTTACAAATTTGTCAACTTGTTATTTCTTGACACATTGTGACCACAGATTGTATTTGTTCATCTGCAGTACAGTTTCTCAAAACAGAAGAATGGACAAATTTTGATCCATTATAGAATATTTTGTTTGTTTCATCACAAATCCTTGAAGATTATCTTCATTTCATCCACGTAATATTTGTCAATTTTCTACTTCTCTGTTTAAAAAAATCAGATTCACTTGCCGTCGGCGATGCGAATTCCTCAATAATTGCGAACACCATTTGGGGTGGTTTGAGTGGTAAGTTATCATATTTACTGTACAACGGGGGGGGGGGGGGGGAGGAATGAAAGGGTGGAGAGGGGGGATGGTGAGGGGATTATTTTTTAGTAGTGGGAGTAGGAGGTCAAAAAAGTTATAATGAAATTTATGACAAGAAAAAGACTTAGCTGCAAGTTGCAAGTCATAAAACATGTTAATGTCCAGTGCCAATGTTTCATTCTGCGGGAGTTAGTACAGTCTACGTTTGAAGAATCTTACGGTGATCTGACCCTTTATTTCTTTTATTGGGACCAAAAGATACAGAGAGGTTTCCTCCATGGAAGGAACTGGCAAAGAATAGCTATTTTAAGTTGTTTTTTTCAATTTTTAATACATTGATATAAATCTATTTGTGATACCTGTATTAAAGATTGTATTTCTGTCCATTCAGTTAAAAGAGAACAGTAGAGAAAGTTGTGGAAATTGAAACAACTTTTTACAAATTGTATAAATTGCCTTATAAAGGATTCTATCTATGATTCATCTCATTCGTCTTTAGTCTTGGTGTACTGACTGCTGGCACCCATGCAGCAAAGGTTATGTTATCAGCAGCTAAGGACTACAGTAGATGGTTACCACCTATAGTTGGTAGAAAACATGATGTCCTTGGATTGAGCTCTAATCTCACTTAGTTAGTTGCACTTTCAAATCTAAGAAGCAAAAAAAATTAAACAAAACAGCCTGTGACAATTATTGTTTTCAATGAGTGATAAAGTTGACTTGATAGCTTTGTATTGCCAAATATGTAGTTTTTAATGTTTCAAATCGTTTATTGCCTTCACATATCATGGATGAGGAGGGATTCAGTTGGTCAATTAAAGCCACAGCTGAGTATCTTCTCACCTCCAACTAACTATTCAATACATTACTGTTTTTTTAAAACTTTTTAGGCTTGGAGACATTTAGTCAGTTGACCTACTACAATAATGATGGTATGGTAAGTATGAAACCGACTACCCTAAGTTTTCATGTTTGACTTCTTAGTCACTATTATACTACCTGTAGTGTAACTTAAACTTGAGGAGGCAAGCCAAAGCTGGGCCCACGGTAGTAATAAATGAACTGCTTTTCAATGTCATCTGAAGTTTTCACACAAGTTTAGCAATTTAGTAATACCGAGGTCCTTAAATTTATAAGTCTCGAAATTGTTGGAGTGAATTTTTTTCCCTCAAAATCAGATTGCTAGAACAGAGTTTTTTTTCGTTTGTTACCATTTTGTGTTAATGCCACCACTGACAGCAAACTTTAAATCTTTGTGAGAAAATTTGGTTTTCTGAAAAAAAATCACCAAAACTGTGCTCTCACCTGACACTCTTTGAAAGCAGGAGTACGTAACTTATTTTGCATGTACATAAGAATCGCCGTTGAAGTTTGAGGTTTGCTGCAGGCCCATTGTGTCTGTGCAAGATAATTTAAATGCCTTAATTGTGCCAAAAAATACAAAAATCCTGCAAGCAGTAGCTTGTTAACTTTGCTTTCCAAAATGCAATATTCTCAACAACTTTTTTGCTCAACAATTGTTTTTGCAGCTGGTAATAAACAAAACCACAATTCAGGACTCGCCCAGGTTCTCGCACCGAGGTCTCTTAGTTGATACATCTCGCCATTTCATTAAAGTGCCTATTCTACTGCAAAACCTGGTCAGTAATTTAAGCTTTCATTTTTACTGTTTTTGTGTTTGAAAGTAACTTGTCTTATCCTTTAGCAGGGATTTTGAAAAAGGAATTAAATTGATTGATATGTCACAGAGAAGGGATTTGACCCTATTCTATGTCGCTGTTGTTTGAACAATTGATGCACAGAATTTATAAGATTGGATTTCTTCTTTTACTTAATACTAAAAGACTATATATGTGGCAGTCAATATAGACAACAAATATTTCAACTTGTCATTTGAGTTTGAATCTATTTTTAAATCCTTGCCGAAGGCAGAAGGAATCTATGCGATGGTGATGGCATGTGTGTATGTGACACTTGCTCCTAAACGCTCTAACTTCAGAAGGATAACTGGGGTTCATTTCATATTTGGTATGTAGGTTCCCCTTAGGTAGAACTGGTTTGGGATTGTTGTTGGTATTGGTCAAAGGTCATTTGAGGTCAATGTGAGTCAAAGTCTAAAAACGTTGTTCACACAGTATCTCAAGAAGTAGAAGTTGCAGGAAGTTCAAACTTAGTGTGTAGCTTGCTGTTAGTAAGTAGACGATATGTACTGTTTTTCATGAATGTCAAAGGTCATTTGAGGGCAAACAGAGGTAAGAAAGTGTGAAAATCTTGTAAACATGATACCACAAGGAAGGTCACCTGTGCAGTTCTTATTTTTGGCATGTGGATATCCTGTAATTAGTTCAGCAAACCCTATTGTTTGTGGTGGAGGTCAAAGTTCATTTGGTGTCAGCAGAGGGAAAAATGTGAATATATCGAAAGTGCTTTATCTCCAGAACCAGAATATCAAAGGAGCTCATATATGCCTTGTGTTTTGTATAGTTTGTACACAATAAGATGTAGGTCAGAGTTCATGTAAGGTCACAAGGTGTCAAAAGTTGAACACTATGTAAATTATACAATATTCCCAGATAGAAAACTGCAGTAGCTAGCATATATGGCATCTTTAATGAGTACAAGAACCCTATTGGTTTTTTGTGCTCTATCAATGGATTCCATATACAGTATAAAGTTATAAGTCAAGAAATCACTAAGCCTGATGGCTTTCTGGTTTTTTTCTTCTTCTTCAGGATGCAATGGCTTATAACAAACTCAATGTCTTTCACTGGCACATTGTGGATATGCAGGCCTTTCCATACGAAAGCATAAACTTTCCCAGTTTGAGTGAAACGGTAAGTTATCAGAATGAGATGTGATCTATAGCCAATGTATACATCCATCCATCCGTCTGTTTTATTTTTTCCAATGCTCCTTTTGTTTCTTGCATCGATCTGGACTACTAGGAGAACGTTTGCCACATTTAATGGACCTACATACAGTATGAACTGGCAAACGTTGCCAGGTTGCAGAATACAGTTCAGATTAGTTGGTTTTTCTTGTCGCTAGTCTAATTCCCATGAAGTCATGTTCCTTAGACCAAAGGAGTTTAGTTAAAACCATAGAACATTATTAATGCCAATTTATTTGTTGTGCCTAGGCTGTGAAAAATTGCACAAACGAAAGCATTGGTTGCACTATGAGATGAGTATCTGCTGTGACCACAGAATTGGTAGGATATACGTATTCATTAGTTATAGTACCAAGTCAGATGAGTATCTGCTATGACCACAGAATCGGTAGGATATACATATTCCTTAGTCATAGTACTGAGTCAGATGAGTATCTGCTATGACCACAGAATCGGTAGGATATACATATTCATTAGTCATAGTACCAAGCCAGATGAGTATCTGCTGATACATATTCATTAGTCGTATTACCAAGTCAGATGAGTATCTTACACATTCACTCAGTTCATCGCAGTTCACTTTAATAGTACTACTGTAAGAGGATTGTAATCGTCCAATGTAAAAGGCATAATTTATCAAATTAGTAATGGTGTCTCAATCTTTGAAAAACTTTTGCTATCATGTACTTGGCAATCCTCTATCCTCTGTATTTGTGTACATTCATTTCAGGGAGCCTACAGCCCCAGCCATGTGTACACACAAGAGGACGTTGCCTTGGTGATAGAATACGCTCGTTTGAGAGGTATCCGGGTCATGCCAGAGTTTGACACCCCCGGCCATACCTTCAATTCGTGGGGGTCAATCAAGGACCTGCTGACACCATGCTACAGCGGAGACAAGCCCGATGGTACCTTCGGACCGGTAAACCCCACCCTGAACAGCACCTATGATTTCTTGAAATCATTTATGCAAGAAATTACCTCGGTTTTCCCAGATCATTATATCCACCTAGGAGGAGATGAAGTCAACTTTAAGTGTTGGTGAGTTCAAAATTCCATATCTCAAATTAACTTTTGATATGTCTTGAATTCACATGTCAACAGTTGAATTCACTTGATAGTGAAATTCCTACTGGAGGAAGTCGAGTCAGCTCGTAAGTGTTGGTGAAGTCACTCGTAACTTCATAAGCTCACCTTTGATTTGTCCTGACCTCAACTGAACACACACACACACGCACACACACGTGGAGTGACTCCATTACACGACAGTATTTGATTGCATCGATATATTTATTCTCATAAGTTTCTTTTCTTCATTGTTTTAGGCAGAGCAACCCTCAAATTACAGATTTCATGAAAGCTCAAGGGTTTGGCTCAGATTATTCCAAGCTGGAAGAATACTACGAGCAGAAACTATTGGATATAATGTCCGATTTGAATTCAGGTTATGCCGTCTGGCAGGAGGTGATAGATAACAATGTGAAGGTGAGATGGTTTGCAACAGGCACAGTATGGCCTGGGCCATAAATATGATGTGAAGGTGGGATGTGGGGGGGGGGGGGGCAAAGTGGAGGATTTGTGGGCTGGAGGTTGTTGGTTATGGGGTTGAGATAGGATATATGAAATCATTTCCATAAAGTAAACACTTGTGTTTGACCCGTGCTGGAGGTATATTCAGTAGAAATGTCTTTGCTGGAAAAATGCATTGCAAATTTGATAATCCCACAGGTCAGTTTTGGTACTGAAGTGATATTAGACTTTTACAAAGCATAGACATACACTTAGGGAATCATTTAGGTGTTGCACTTGGTTTAATAAGGGATTGAAGTGAGTTTTGCTAAAAGTTAAAGAATTTTTGGCATGGGGGATCTAAATGTAGGAATGCCAACAATTATTGGGTGCTTTTTGGGTTGATGAATCTATTTAACTATTTTTTGTTGTTATTATTGTATAATTTCGGTAGTATTTTTACTTTGGTTAATCCCAGGTTAGAAGCGACACAGTTGTGGAAGTATGGAAAACTCCATACCCAGGTGAAATGTCTGCCGTGACTAAGAAGGGTTATAGAACAATACTGTCGACACCGTGGTACTTGAATTACCTCAAATCACCTTACAGCAATGATTGGAAAGACTTCTACGCTATAGATCCTTTACTCTTTAATGGTAATTCCATGTATGATGATGATGATAATGATATATTTCCATTCATCCATTCATAGTCCTTGCTGGCATGCCAGTAGCCATGTTCCTTGCTTAAAGCAGGCAATGCAGTATCTCTGTTTAATAGTCAAATCAACCCTAGCATACTGTTTGTAATGTACATCATGTTGGTCCCAGTGTCTCGATAACTTAAAAACGATATCCTTAAAAATGTAGCATTTTGTTGAAAGGTAAATCAAAAAATGTTTTCACCAGTTTCATTGTTGTTAGTGGTTTTCCATTTGGACTTGTTCCAAATTAAAGTTTACTGATATCTTTACATCAAAACAAAAAGGGTTCTGTCTATATCTTATTGTACCAGCATGCTGGGAACATGGCTCATGGTCTTGCACACAGTTTTGGATTGGTTTTTTTTTACGAATCCAAGAAGTCATAGCCCTATATATCTCACTGCATTGCATCGTGCACAGGTGAAGAATGACACCATTGTGGAGGTCTGGCTGCCGAAATGGCAGAACGAGTTTGCCAAAGTGACATCTAAGGGCTACCGTACTTTATTGACGTCTACTTTCTACCTGAATCGAGTCGCCAGTCCGTACGGTCAGGACTGGAAGGGATATTACGGTGTAGATCCACAGGATTTTAATGGTAAGAATGGATGTGTGAGGTGGCATAAAAATATGATTGTTAGAGACTGAGTATTGCCCGCAAAAAATGTTGCTCTAACAAAGTTGAGCTTACTGGTTTGATACCAGAGAAATTTGTTGGGCATGTGATACACCACAGTGCCTTATGCCCATTATAATAAATATGTTAAGATATTTAAAAAAAAAAATTATCAAAAAATTATCAAAAAAAAAAAAAAGGTTCTACGAGCTGTATGCTGGTGTTGCTATGACAGTCTCTGCATCCAAGTAGTCTGCATGGCTTATTAACTTTCGTTGACTAACTCTTTTTGTCATCTCACACTTCTATTCTTCATCGTTGCTTTCTTGATCATCATGCTCCATGTGTAGGATTTTGTTTTGCATGTCATTATCAGCTCGATTTTTTTATTTTGGAGAAAGAGGAGGGGCAGAGAGAAATGGAGACTTGGAACAAGGGGTGGGGCAAACGGTTGCATAAATTTGCATAAATTAATATAAATGGCTATAGCGTACAGCAGTTATCCCTGTCCCTTTCCCACCTCTCCAATGTTTTTAGGCTCCCTGTAGCAGGCATTGGTATTTACTGCATATCAAAGTAGGCACAAATGATTGAATTGACATTTCCAGCAATTTCTGGGTCTCTTGATTAGAGATTTGGTGGGGTTATCTCTTTTCTATCACTGGAATTGTGGTCACTCTCATTCTTGTGTGGGTGGGGGTAGAGAAAGGGAGTTGACTGTCAGGGATTTGTTCCTCTTGCCCCTCTCTACCCCCCCCCCAATCCCTCTTCTCATGCTACTTATAATAAAGTTTGTACTTTTCAATTGATTCCACTTCATAACTCACTGCTTAGACGTCTGTGCATATCACTCCTGTTACCTTGCAGCAATATTCTAGTTTTGTGTAAAAATATGTTTTTTAAATTCAGTTTGATATATATTGAAGATGATTTCATTTATAATAACAATTAATATATTAAACCCTGATCAAATAACAATGTAAAGATAATATGACCTGTAGTAAGGTTACCATGGCTTGACCATATATAAATATATGATGTAGTGCAAGAGGAAGGCTTGTAAGCTGAAGGTTTTTAGTTAACATAATATAATTTAATAGGGATATCATATTCTTCTTTTATTTGCTTTTTTGGTGTTCCAGTATTTATTGTTAATGGTAATTAGTAACTTGTACTGGAGTGTAAAATCATAATCTTTATCTGTAAATATGTTATGATTGGTTTAGACTTTTTTATTTTTTTACTTCATTGAATTCAAACAGGAACTGATGCTCAGAAGAAGTTGGTAATTGGAGGTGAAGTGTGCATGTGGGGAGAGTTTGTGGATGGTACTAATCTCATACCCAGACTATGGTAAGCATACTGGTAACTTGTAATCTTCCTGCTTCTTTGTGCAAAGTTAATTTGCTTTCCAGGTTCACTGGCGAGGTGAAACTGGCTCCTTTTTGTGGGTATAATTATATTTCATAGATTAGAAGTGACCCATGTTAGATTTAGTACCCATGTTAGGGTTGGTACCCATCTTCTACTTTCGTAACACTAAACAGTACACTTTCTCATACTTGTTTGTGATACTTGTGGCCTAAGATGGTAGGTACCCTGCTTCACCATATCAGCATCCATCAGGAATACTGCCATCGAAGTATTAGCTCCAATCAATCAGGAATACTGCCATCGAAGTGTTAGCTCCAATCCATCAGGAACACTGCCATCGAAGTGTTAGCTCCAATCCATCAGGAACACTGCCATCGAAGTGTTAGCTCCAATCCATCAGGAACACTGCCATCGAAGTGTTAGCTCCAATCCATCAGGAATACTGCCATCGAAGTGTTAGCTCCAATTCATCAGGAACACTGCCATTGAAGTGTTAACAACAATTGCCGCTATCACAGCACCAAACAGGAATGTGACTAGGGTACCCTCATGTTTTTTTTTATGGCCTTTGTGTCCAAGCCACAGGTAAAACAGTTGCTTTGCCTAACCATCACAGTGACAGATAGGAATATGATAAGGGAACTCCCGTGGGTCACAGTCGTATGACCCTTTGTCCATGCTACAGGTGGTAGCTGCATAGTTTGACCATCTCCTATCATATGTGGGTATTCTGAATTCTCTCCTTCAGGCCAAGAGCTAGTGCAGTATCAGAAAGGTTGTGGAGCCCCCAGTCGGTGACTTCATTGGATGATGCTAAGATCCGAATAGCAGAACATAGATGTCGTATGGTCAGGTAAATATCACTCGATGGAACATGTCTTTAATAAAAAAGATTGTTTCTATTGATGCTTTGTTAAATAGCCCTCGTCTAGCGCTTGGGGAGGAATAGCAAAAATGTTGCATTCTCAGTAGGTAACATTAAAATAGGCAAAACAATCTACCCTAGACCCAAATATATGGGGTGTAGGATCCTGAAAATGTCACCCAATATAGTAATTGATAAGGTGATTGGAGAATGGATGCCATGTTTGCCTCAGTTTGAGAATTGTTAAATACTTGCACTGACCAAGATAATCATAGTGCAGTTGTATGTGCTCTAACACTATACACAGTAGAACACACATTGGAGTTATGATAACGATGGAGAATATATGTGTATGCAATTATACTAAAATCACATAGGCAGCAGTGCATATCATTCAACTCAAGTAGCCACTATTGTGAACTTTAGGGTCGGGGCAGGAAAGTGCACCACTTAGTTCAGACTTCCAGACAAGCCTTGCAATATAAAGTTGTTTGTTTTTGGTCGTTCATTAACAGGTAAGTGGCAAAGTGCAATTCTTCAATTGTTTGGGTCAGATTTATGTAGAGTCACACATGAGATATGAAGAGTCTGTATGGGGTCTTGACAGCAGTTTCTCTGAAAATGTGAAATTTGAGACTTTCATGAATTGTTTGTGTTCTTCAAATCTGCGTTGTCAGTTTTTTTCTTTCTTTTTTCTTTACCAGACGTGGTCTTCAGGTCCAGCCAATCACAGGCCCTGGGTTCTGCAGGGTTGAGTTTTAGTGTGCCCGTGTCCTGCGAGGAGTATCCCGTACCCTTTGAGTGATATTCAAGTTGATCTGCTTTAGATGACTAAATTTTTACTAATTGCACTGCAAATTATGTCATTTTACGATAATGCAGGGTAAAAATATTAACTTTCTTTCATTAGCTTTCAATTTTTTTTTTCTCGGTGAAACTGAATTGTTGTTCTTCTTTCCATCAAGTTTGGGAACAAAGAAGATTGAGATACATTTTAAGAAATGTACTGTTGGATGAAATAAGCCAAAGAATCACTTTCCAACTTCTTTATCTTTAACAAGGTTTACTTACAATTTATACTTTGAATACTGAAATAAACTTTATCTAGTAGCATGGACACTTCGAAGTTCGGACACCTAAGCCTTAAAACACCCCAAAACTATATCTTCGGGTCTAAATCAACTGAAAATATACTTGATATGGTGGGAGAATTGTGTTATATTACGATACACGGCCAAACTTTCTTTCCTGCAAACTGTTTTCACGTTGTATTCCAAGAAGATTCTTCGTGATTGTGGAACAGGTATTTCTTTGCGAAGTTCGGACACCCAGCCCAAAGTGTGGCGCTGGTGATAAAATTGGTGGCGCAGTTGCTCTTTCAGTAATTATAACAGACTTCATAGATCTCCTTCATTTTATTGACAAATATGTAAGTACTTACTTGCACACGGGTCATTTTGGAGAGAAAATAACTGTTGCTTTGTAGTTTTTCGTGAAATTGGCTGTTGCTATAGGTTGTCATGGTGAAATCGTGTATTTCTTGGAGTGTCCGAACTTCGCAGTGTTCCGAACTTCGCAATACTGACTATACCAAATGGCTGATATCCTATAGCTCATAATCTTATTAGTGTCAGTCATACAGGAACCTGACATGTAACATTGTTAATGCATTAATCTGTATCTTTCTGTGCTTAATAATTTGTCAGTAAAAAAAAACTTTGACGAAATATAAGAAAAAGATAGGTTAAGGTATATGAAAGTATTTTACAATAGGTTGGGGCTTAGGGTTAAAACTAGTATAAGAGTACTATAATTTTCTGTGGGAGTGCAATTTTTGTAATGAGGAAGATGCCAAACTTGGAATGGAAGAAAGTTTGATCAAATATGGTCTGTGCTGTTTAGGATTGCCATAGTTTTTGTTAACAGTTCAACTGGATTAATCTGCTCACATCAATATGTAGTTTATCTTGCCTATGTATGCAGCAATCTTTGGTGTCATGATGTTAAAACCAGATGATAAGTGAACACACATTTCATGGTTTTTTGTAAGAGCTTCACTAACTACAAATGCGATGCATACATAATGACTGCTGCACACACTATAAACTGTACTGGATTATACTATATAGTGATGTCATTGTCACTTGTAAAGGGAAACTGATATTGTAAAAAAGTGAGCAATTGTTTAACCATTGCCATAGTAACTGCATATCCACAAACAGGAATGTACTTAATTTCCAAAGTTAAGGATACAATTCAAAACAAATGGCAAGATTCTGTCAGGATACTTTAGTGTCCACAGTGGAAAACAGGACAAGTCCTGATTTTTTTTTGGGGGGGGGGGGGGTTCATATGCAAGGTAGCCGAATAATGTCTGAAGAAAGGAGTTTGTTAAAGAGCATAATCTTTATCTGTAGATAATGGAACATTCAGGCAAAGTGATTGTTTAAGTTAAATATACTTAACAGATCTGTTATGCTTCTAATCGCTAGCCATGATTTTTTTTATTATTAATATATCACACATGAAACAAGGCCAAACAAACTTCCAAATTATTCCACTTCCTTAATCACAATAAATCAATGAAATAAAAAAAAAATTAAGCATTTTTTTGTTTATTTAAGGTTTGGTTTAATTATGTCTCCCTTTAAGATTGCATTTTAATATAGAGTAAAAATGGTTAATACCTTGTGTATTTAATTTCCTGTGTTATCTGTCTTAAAACCCATCAAAAGATGTGATTTTGGATGAATCTTGTTTCGACAACAAACGGCATAAAATGCCTCAATGTAGTCAATATAATTAAATTCTACCAGTTTGTCTCGCAGGTTATATGCTTTCTGAAATAGTGTTACAGTAATCATTATTCATATTAACACACGAGACATCTGTGACTTAAAATCTTTTGTTTGTTAAGTGTGGTTCTGTATCCTGAAAATTTTTCAAAGAAGTAAATTGTTTCATTATCTTTCATACTGTGTGTAAGAATATTTTATGGGTTGTATTCGATTACAGAGAATTTTGTTAAATCTAACCACTTATTGTCCAATAGATGAAAGTGTCAAGAATTGTGTTGACTTTTATGTTTGAACTATTACAATTGATCACCTGAAAAGCACTGTCAAAGGAAGAACTGTGTTTGGGTCTTCCTAACGAGTGTCACTATCAAAATCAACTTCTGGACTACATTCCTGTCACTATGAGAGTTAGTTCTGGACTACATTCCTGTCACTGAGAGTTAGTTCTGGAATACATTCCTGTCACTGATAGTTAGTTCTGGACTACATTCCTGTCACTATCAAAATCAACTTCTGGACTACATTCCTGTCACTATGAGAGTTAGTTCTGGACTATATTCCTGTTACTGTGAGGGTTAGTTCTGGAATACATTCCTGTCACTGAGAGATAGTTATGGACTACATTCCTGTCACTATGAGAGTTAGTTCTGGACTATATTCCTGTTACTGCGAGGGTTAGTTCTGGAATACATTCCCGTCACTGAGAGTTAGTTCTGGACTACATTCCTGTCACTATGAGAGTTAGTCCTGGACTTGTAGCCAGAGTTTGCTTTTGCAAGTGCTCACTTTTGACTGGCTCTTCGAGCCACCCTGTACAGTTTGCAACTACAGGCAGGTGGAAGGTTAAACTTTTTAGTACAAGTGCTGACCCCAAATGACCTTTGACCTCCACCCAAAATAATAGGGTTCTTGTACTCACTGTAAGAAAGACATGCTAACATATCGTGTTTACAAGGTTTGTGTATACAAGGCTTTACAGAGTGTGACCTTTGATGACCCCAAATGACCTTTGAACTCAACCAAAAACAAGAAGGTTCTTGTTCTCATAGAGAAGCCGCATGCAAAATATGAGCGCCAATTAAGTTTCCTATCTTGAGATACCTCGTTTACAAGGATTTAAAGTTTTGACTCCTGGTGACCTTCAATTAACTCTGACCACCAAATTGCATGAAAACTTTACACTACATAAAGGCTATCCTACCTTGTATATATGAGCTCCTTTGATGTTCATGTCCTGGAGAAACAGCGTTTTTGAGATTTCAACATTCTCTCCTCTGATGACCCCAAATGACCTTTTGACCTACACCCAAAAGAATGTGGTTCTTGTATAACTATGGGGAAGGCACATGCCAAATATGAGAACTGCAGAGGTCTAATACCTATCTTTAGATATGGTGTTCACAAGCTATGGTGTCACATACACAAACACACGCCAACTTGTATGTCAAGTAAGCATAAAATAGTACAAACAGTGGAAAATATAGCAGTTCAGAAATATTTAATAATTCATTATGTAATTTCTCACTTTGAGACCGTACATATTAAATCAACTTCAGGTAGTCCATTAATTTACCTAACTCTTGTATTAAAAGAAACTTGGGTAAAGGAGACATCCCACATTCAGTAATTAGCATTTCATTAGCTTGCAAATACTACACTAATATTCAGTAGTGGGTGGGGCTAATATTCTGAACAGAAAGCATAGCACTATCATCATATGTGTAATATAGTTGTTGAATAGCCAATCAGAACAAGTCTGCACAATGGAAGAATGATCTCATACTTGGGTGAAATATGATTAATATATCCAGACTGTGTCACTGGCTTTCATCACAAAGTGTGCTAAATATATATCAATTTATCTTGAGTTCCCACAGGTGTCATAAGATGCCCATTATGGTAGTCAAATCTCTGGTATGATCACAAGTCTGCTGATATGCAGGTAGTGTTAGCTCAGTGGTTAAAGCCGGTGCCTTCCAATCATAAGGTCCCGAGTTCGAGCCACTCCAAGATTAATGTATGTCGTCCAGTTACAGAGTTGTTGACAATTGGCAATTCATAACCATGGACGCTAAAAAATGAATCTAAGAGACTGACTTTGGTCAGCTTGCGGCTTTGATAAGCCAATGATGGCTTCTTCGCGAGTTCCTGCTTGCAGGAGGATCTAAAAAATACAGACATATGCATATCTTGAATTCCTACTGGTGTCATAAGATGCCCATTATGTTCTTTATTGTTTTGCTTTGGTCAGAAGACGTCATAACTCTGTAGTTAGAAAATTCTATAGAGCATGTGGCTGCCCCTGATGTGATGGTTCGTAGTTTTGTAGAGTAGCCCTGCAGTAGAGAGAGAGAGAGAGGTGGAGAAGATGGGTTGAATAGTTCATCACTGACAATAATAATAATCTCAATAGTTTACAGTCAATCTAGAGCCAGAATGATTACAGTTATCTATAACGTAATATTTCCATGAGATTGGGAACATTTTCATTAATACAAACAGCATTTAAACTGCATCTTTCACTGCAAATGCCACACTCTGGATACCATACATGACCTTTAAAGGAAACATAAGGTACCAAAAAAATTAATCTGTTTTCTTTGGTCCATCAAAATTACACCAGGAACATAATTAAGGGAAACCATCAAGATTTGCCAATGAAAAAGATGTAGCATTATATGATGTTTGTGGGACACAAAGTTTTGTCAATTGCATTTAACCTGTCCAAAACAAAATGGTTATAATCACAGAAATCTCTTTACTGGGTTGACGGGTATCTGATTGTGGGTGAATAGCACTTGAGTTTGTCAGCATTATTACAACATGTTAAACACACTTCAAAATGTAACTGTAATTTCAAGGACAATTTCACTCCTTGCTTGAAGAAGCTATTTTTGTAACGTTTAAGTTACATTTTCAAAGACAATTGAAATTCTTGAAAATAACAAAAATGATGAGAAAGTGACATTTAAATGCCCTCTGATTCAAATTCATACATTATTTAGAAAGATTAGAACTGATCTAGATTATCATGGAAAGACCAACTATCATTTTATGATCAAACTTAGACATTTGTAGTTGCTGTTGTCTTGACCGTTGTATCTTCTCTATGAGATATTGAATTTTCTTTTTAAATTTGATAAGTAGCTCATGGATTCCTTTTCTCTGAATAACTTCTGGGGTTCAACACTTTTAGGGGAAGGATTATTTTTGAGACTTTTTGTCAAGTTTAACAGGCTTACATTTTGATATCTTTAGCTATCAAATACAAGCACCTTTTTCCCTGTAAATTTCTATAATGGCAAAAATTTAACAATTTAATAAAAATATTCCACCTACCACCATTTCAGCCAATGGACATTTAGCTATCACGACTCTGCTTCTCAGGTGACTATCGACTGTCTTTATTTCACCTCTTCTCTTTGAAAGATCGCCGAGAACCGCACCTAATTTGCTCTCATTGGTGGTTACCTGATGAAAGAAACAGAATATGGAAAGTATATAACTGGAAGAAAGTTACCTGTCATTGCTTACATGATTCATTTAATCATTCATCTAAAAACGTTTGCTTGTTTATTTTAAATGTATGCATTTATGCATATGTATGCTTTAGATGATATTGATTCATATATTTATTCATATATGCATATATTTATTCATATATGCATATATTTATGCATATGTATGCATTTACTCAAAATTGACAAAAGTGTAATTCAGCTACATGTATGCATGTTATCAAAGGCAACATATTGAGTAACATTAGCACCACACATGAACTAGAATCAATAATCTCTAAAGGAAGAAAACATGAAATGATTGTTTAATATAACAATATGGTTTAAACCAGAAAGCCATTTGAATCCTTGCCACACTATGTATGCAGCTACATATGCAGGTCTTTCTTTCACAACAAAGTTGCTTCTTATAGAAGAAACCAGCATTGAAGACACAATTTCTAAACAGAATACATTACTTCCTCACTATGAAGAGAAAGTTTTATCAGGGAGAGAGAGTAGCAGCTCCATGGTTTTATCTACATTCTAATTTAAATACTGAGTATAAAGTTCAAGAACGATGTACTTCTTGAGTTATCGTGTTTAAATTTCTTCCTAAAATCTTGTTACATCCCGTTCACTGACCTCAACATTCATAATGGTTTTTTTTAATATCTTATCCACTGACCTCAACATTCATGATGGGTTCCATGATTGCCCCACCAGCACTCTGTAGAGCTCTGTGGACTGCCTGAGTGGCACATGCTGAAATGACTGATGCTGAGGTACCAGGGAGGATATGACAGTTTGTGACTGTTATCCTTACCCCCATGACTGGGAAACTGATGACTGGGCCTAAAATAAAATAACATGATGATGTAATGTTACTTCAAAATGTTTAGACCAACATATCCCTCAGTTAACCCAACCAATACATCCCTCAGTTAATCCTAACCAATGTATCCCTCAATTAATCCTAACCAATATATCCCACAGTTAACCCTAACCAATACATCCCTCAGTTAACCTTGACCAATTTATTAAAATTTGGGGTGGGTGGGGAAGGATTGGGTTGGTAGGGCTACTCTGCTCCCTCCTTGGGTCAAAAGCTTTCAAAATCTGAATATCGACTGAATTTGCTAGCACTATTATAATGGAATCTTGAACGCAATTAGAATTTTGCGACATTACAATATAATACCACTAGTCTGTGTAAGGATATTATTTACAGAATTGCAAATGTTGTATTGAATCTGAACTTGAAAGAGGAGTAACAAGTCAATGTAATTGCCAGTATGTCTTAAAAACACTCTTCAAACTACCAAATATTGTTAAACCTAATTGTAGCTGCTTCTAATATTGTATCTTCCTGTGTTGAACAAATGCAGGACACATTCTTCAATTTCCTCAAAAAAAATTTTTACCCACAGGACTGACAAAATGTTCCCATGGTAACATACTCCCTTTGAATAATTTCAGCAAAGCTTAAACACTAAATTCTGATGACAATGGTCTGTTTCATTTCTAGTTTTGTAATAAAGTTACTGCTCTGCTCTGAAATATAGTTTCTAATCTGGAAGGAAACAAAGAAGGAAACTTGAAAATTATGAGCAAATATTAAAACAATGACTTATCAACATGGGGCCTACCTTGTATACTCGCTGTCTCTGCTCCTGATAGTGCAGCTTGAAAATGTTCATCATAAGCATCCGACTCATCTTTAAGTTTTATCTCAGTTGGAGCGTTCAAGTCTGAGAGAGGTTCCACAGATACGGTCACTATAGCTCTGTGTTGCCTGTCACCAATAACACGATCCAATGTGGCTGAAAAATTCAATGTTTAAAAATTTCATATTGCAAAAGTAATTTATGGCTAAAACAATAAGTGCTTGGTAATGGTGTTATCAATAAAAATTGTATTTTATTCTAATTACCAAGGACAATGGCAAACTTGGTTCCTGCATGTGAGGATTTGATACAAAGTCCTTTGGTTAAAGTGACTGCATGCCAATTTAAGATTTCAAATCCAATTCCAATTTTGGGTTTGACTGATCTCAACTAACTTTTCACCTTAAACTAGAATATGTTAAGAATCTTCTTCCTAAAATGATAAGGCTCTAATTGTATTAAGCATTGTATTTTATCAGGAAAAATTTCTCGTCCATCCACAATACCCGTGAAACTATTAAAATGAAAAATTACTCTGAAGGTGAAGATGCATGGAATGAAAATAAAAAAACAATCAAAAGAGAGAATCTTGACAAAAAATATCTGGTTTCTTAATTGTGCTTGGTGAATAAAGCATGGATGGCCAGAGAGGGCTGGTTAATAGGGTACCTGTTGTATTATGACATATATTACTTTTGATTATTACAAGTAGTTCTTCTTTAGCATTGCTGCCCTCTATTCTTAAGAACAGTATGATTGTTAATAACATGTGTTGTTAGTGACTGCTAACTTTTATCAGGTATAGATACTTAACAACAACACGAGACAGAACGTTAAAGGGTGTGAAGACTCGCGCAAAAAGAAACCTCTGATGCCGGTAATCTGACCTAGTTTCGAATGAGGTGTAACAGTGGTGTTAGACACCACCATCGATCCCAGAAAATACACACGCACAGTTTGCTACTATCGGTAATTAGACATTAGTGTACAGTCAGTACATACAGCTGCGGTCAATACCCACAGCACAGTGAACAAACAATACAGCGATGGACATCTCAGGTCCAACTAAAGATAACAAGGTATCACGTTTCATTACTGTACTGTCTGCATTTTGTAGCGTCACAAACAAAACGTCACTTGCAAGCAACAGAAAGTTAACTTTTTCAGATAGCCCACGCGGTTTGGGCGAGTCTTCAATGCCTTTAAATGTTTGGTAAGTGGATGTCTCATCATGACAGGATGTCTACCTGATTGTGTGGCACTGCCATGGATACATTCCCTGTATGCTATCTGAAGTGGTCCCAGCTCAGCTTCGATTCTGTATTCCTTCTGTATTCGGTCTCTGATTATCTCCAGGTGCAGCTCACCCATACCGGAGAGAACTGTCTACAAAAGAATGCAGAGGTTAATACCGTCATGCAGTCACCATATGCTTCTGGCAAATTGGTGTGCCAAAATTTAATATTATGATGAACAGATGCAATTTCTTGGAGGAAGAACTTACAGCCAAATAAAATCTGGTACAAGGGACACTTTGTTTAACTTGATGTATGGTTAGTGATAAATAAATGTAGTCATAAAGAGCCTGTAGTTTCAACAATGTACACTTAAATGTATAAGAGGTAATATATGTTTATTTCTTATCCATAAGGTGGATTTTATTCAGAATGGAAGGGAAATTACCTGTAACAGCTGTACTGTGACCATAGAGTAACATTTGTAGCATGTCCTTACGGAATGGATGTTTAACATGCATTAAAATATATTATATGTATTATATTATATTATAATATTATTATTATTATTATCATATTTTTGTATTATATTATATGTATTAACATGTATTATACTAATGCCTAACCACTGAAGACATCAGACTAACCAGAATAAAAAAATACATGGAGGTTTCGATGATGTAATCAACTTCATCTTTGTGGATTGTAAACCTTCCTTCATTTGATATCATGCTTACAAGACCTCAGATTCCCACTTGGAAATAATGACAAAAATCATCTGGAGATGTTGTGTTTACAATATTTTACTCACAATTTGACCTCTGATGACCTCAAATAATCTTACACCCCACAAAAAGTAGGCTTCTACTCAATATGATACATCCACACACAGAGTATGAGATCTGTTTCCTTTCCTGAGATATTGTGTTTACCAAGTTTTCACATTTGGACCTCTGGTGTCCTCAAATGACCTTTGACATTCTCAAAAACTAATAGGCTCCTTCTATTCAATATGGGGCATCAGTGTGCTACATATGAAATTTGTCCAAGCTTCCCTTTTGGAGATATTGTGTTTAAAAGAACGTTGGTACAAGCACACAAACACACACATTAGCCATTACAATTATCCTCAAAAGGAAAGCAATACAGAAATAAAAGTAAACGTATTAAGGATAATAAGATCAAGACTCACTTGACCAGTATCTGGGTCTGTTCTAACATGTAAGCTTGGATCTTCATGCTGGAGAATCTGTAGGGCTTTCTCAAGATCTTAAAAACAAAATCAAACCAAAAACTAAAGTTATGCCATCAAAATGAATCCATTTGATTCAGTAATGAAAACATCAATCATAACAAACTGTCCGGTTTATGGTTAATGCTCTGTGCTTGCTCATAATGACAGACCTCTACCTCAAAATTGGCTTATTTCATTGCTAAGTGGAATCTATCTTTGAGTAAACTTGGAACCAAACCTTCTGTGTTGTTACCATCTTTCTTACCATATAAGGCAGAGCAGTCTCACCGGGGGTGTTGAGGGCCATGAAGGGCCTCAAGAACAAAAATGTCACCAGCCCCCCCCCAACCCCCCATAAATTGATGATATATGCATGGTCGCATGTAGTTTTTCTGAAAATACACACACACATTGTGTTTTATTCCATATTTTCCCTGCCTCCTATTTGACTGTGGGCCCAAAAACTGTAGGCCCCAGTGAACCCCTTCATCAGACTAGTTGACTATCACCAGACAACCACCTTGTCAGATTAGTTGACTATCACCAGACAACCACCTTGTCAGGGTTGAATCTCACAAGGTAATTTGTGATGATTGGCCAATGTTTTTAGAGATTTGGAGACTTACCATCTTGGAATGCTTGAGATGGGGGCTCGATGGTGCAAAAGAAGACGGGTGGAGGTACAGTCACACCCTCGAGAAGCGGCAAGGCTGCTTGTCCTCCCTGAGGATGACTGTTTACATAATTCTTGCAAGCAATTCTGAATGCTGGTTGTGATGATACCAAGGTATCCCCAGTGACTGTCTAAAATGAAAAACATGGGAACATTATAAATGTTTTTTAACTGTTCATACACCTTTTAAATAGAAATCAATTTGCAAATTTTATCTTAATTTATTAGCTATATCATTCTGGAGTTCACAAAGAAACTTCAGAAACAATTGTCATTCTTGAAAATGCAATTCATAGTAAGGGAAGCCAAATAGAAACCTGTCTTGTGTGTTCTTTAATCAAAGAGCACTTTGCCCTAAAGTAGACCTTCTTTGAAATAATGACTATGTTTATGAGGTATGGTTCATTATATTACAAACAAATAATAGTTAATTATAATTTATCCTGTCAGCCTGCTCTAACATTATTCTCTACCCCTCTACTGCGAAAATTCACAGTAAAGCAATTCCCAAACATTTTCAGCTCAAACTGAGATGTCAAAACTATTTCCTCTTAATCAGTGTTTCTTGACCTTCTCCACTAAACTTGCACCCCTAGGAGTTGCCTGCTAGAGCCATACTTTGCACCCTTCTAAAAGATTTCTTAAGCAGTGTTTCTTGACCCTCTCCACTCTACTTGCACCCCTAGGAGTTGCCTCCTAGAGCCATACTTTGCACCCTTCTAAAAGATTTCTTAAGCAGTGTTTCTTGACCTTCTCCACTATACTTGCACCCCTAGCAATTGCCTCCTAGAGGCACACTTCGCACCCTTCTAAATGACTTCTTAAAACCAACAAATCCATAGTCATTGCTGCTGAGGGCTCATATCTGAACCAAGTATCCACATCCACATGTGGAAATTGTCCACTTAAATTTGACTACAGTCATAAAGCATATCAACGAATCAACGATGTGTCCCTTAACCTTGGAAACACCACAGTCAACTTTGAATCGAAAGAGAAAAGAGTGATAAATGTTAATAACTAAAAACCGAAAAAAATTAATATGAATTTTATATGAAAGTTAGGTGGTGTGAAGTTTTGATCCTATCAGCACCTTCTTCACAGGCTGAAACTAAACCAGACTAAGGACACATTTCATTTAAAGGTGACGGATGAACAGACAGGCTAACTTTCATTTATTCACCTACACAGGTTTTTTTGGCAGTAGATACATAGGCAGTGCGTAAGTAGGGTTTTTTCCCCCTCTCTGAAGTTAAATATCATTCTGTAAATGTTGAGAATGGAATATGAATGGTTTCTTACAATATGTTTGAATTAGCTCACCTTCTTCAGACCAACAGCTACGGCTATGTTACCAGCTTCCATGCTAGATACCTCTCGATAGTCGTCGGCCAGGACCCATAAGAGACGGGATATTCTTTCGCTGCGGTGAAAATAATGATATTAAATATTAGGTCAAGACAGTCTATTAGCTGAATAACTATATTCTGCTTATAAATTAATGAAATGATCTGCACAAATACTAAAAGTTACTTCTTCTTGCTTTTCAGACATAGCTGAAACTAGTATATCATAGCAGCACATGCATTATGCCATAATAATATACACCTGAAAGTTATATATAATAGCCAAACACATACATAATAGTAGAACAAATCTAGCTGAAACTAATGTATGATAGCCAAAACCATTAATAATAGTGGAACATACATTATGTCATTATAATATATAGCTGAAATTCATAGCCCAAACCCTTGGCTATTACATTCATGTCACAAAATGATAGTATAGTTTGTGCAGGATGCTGTTTGCATGACATGATGTGGTAAACACCGATGGATTCATATTTTTTTTAAATTTCCAGTTAACTAGAACGTGACCTTGCTACTGACTAATTAGTATTAATAGATTTGAAAGTTTCTCAATTGTACAAAGATGTGGTAGAAACTGTACCATCCATGAAAAGTACAATTCAGCTTTTATTTCAGAGAATCTTCTCTTTTTGTCATTTTAAGGTTTTACGAATTCAACTGAAAACCAACAAATATCTGGAAAACTGTTATATTTCCTTCTGGGGAAACCCCTTATGAATATATCAGCAGACTATGCTGTGATTTTACCAGTACTATTAACCACTCATCATGTTTGGACTTGAATCAATGTTACTTACGTACAATCTTGACTAGCATTGTAAACACCTCCTTGAGACTTAATGGTTCCAAAATAGATCCTCAAAAACACTAAAGGACCTCTCTGTTTATCGTGGATGACTTTGAAAGCATACGCACAAAGATCATTCTTATAAAACTGTCTAAGAAAGAAAAGACAAAATCAAACAAAACTGTTAGCAAACTGCTTATCCACTAAAGAGCCTGTGTAAGAGAATGTGTACGAGTATTAGGAGGGCCTGACGATTCGATCCTAGCAGGATCTTCTTCAGAGGCTGAATGACAAGTAGAGTAACAGAAGGGACAAAAACACGTACAGAAAACAGACAGGTTAATGAGCAGTACAAGTTATAGATAAAATAAAGGTAAGTCAGAAAGGACGAAGAAAACATCGAATGGGGACAGTTTTCACATGGTTAGAAAGAGAAAATTAAGAACTATTAGTACAATGTATTAAAATCTTTCACCAGACAATTCCTTTAAATTATTGAAACACAATCTAGATATCAGAGACTAAAGTAGACATAAATCATAATAAATACAGTCTGTTCAATGCAAGAATCAGGTTTTGCCTGATGATAAGGATTTCCATAAGAAGTCTACAAAACAATCACTGTATCAAGCATGAACAGATTGCAGATTTCCAGTGACAGAAATTTAACAAAATGAGTTAAAAATTCCAAGGAAAGACATTACGTTATGAATATGCAAAATCTTAGATATTGGGTGGAGTGCATGTGGGGGAAGTGTTTGCAAGTTTTAAATTATGACGAGTAGATTCAGTTTCTCTTTTACAGGTCAAAAATAAAAATGTATTATTATTTTAATATTATGTGGTTATGTAATAAAATATATTTTCAAACTATGAAGAGAAGTAAGCATCAAACATAAAAAAGAAGAAATACAACGCAAAAAGTCAATATTAAATTTAGCTTACTTTAGAAACAAAAAACTAAATCCAATAAACGTCATTCTTTGTTTCAAAATGAATATTTGATTCTGGAGCTTGCTAAGGGTAATCTACACACCAAGTATTGAGTTCAACTTACAGCTGGTTGCATGATCTTTGTACACTTCCAATCTCTGCCCACCCCACCCACCCCATCCTGCCCCACCAGAGAAGACTTGACATTATGTATGGTAGGTGTTAGTGTTGATATGTGATATTCCACAAGTCAAGTAAATGTTATGTTTCTATGTCCTTCAGATTGTGATGTTTCAAGATCCAAACAACATTCATTCAATTATAATTCAACATCCATTATTACATTACAGCATTTGAGAGGAATCTTCAATTCAATTATCATTTCACTGTTCTAGTCCGAGCAATAGACAATTTTACTCTCTTCGTTAATTGACGAGCACAATCTTTACTCACACAACCTCTTGTTTCCTCTCACGAGGATTGGGCAAGTATCGGTTAACAGCATCCATCAACATCTGTACTCCTTTGTTTTTTAACGAGCTACCGCATAGAAGGGGAACAGCTTGATTTCCTAGAGTTACTCTTCTTATTGCACTTTGTATCTATGGGGGGAAAAAGGAACAAAATGTATACAAGCTAATTTCATAGCAAAACTGAACATAAACAAAACAGTTCAAAGTGTTTCAAGCTATTTCTTCTGAGTATCTGCTGCGTGTTGTCGAGGATACATCCGTATATATACGAAACACGATGAGCTCAGGGAGTGGACAATTAATGTATACACATCTATTAAACACATATATAAAGAAGTATAGTTTAATAACACTGTGTTGTGCTGATGTGTGTGTATAAAGTGAGTGAAGTTTAGGGCATTCCAAGTGTGTAGTGCTCAAAGAGTTTGTGAGGGCTAGTCTACGAAGGTATTTAATTTAATTTAAATAGTAATTAATTTGATTGTTTAGGACATTAGCCATTGGTCGTGCAGAATATGGAATACCTCTTCAGTGGGAACTTGCAGAGCATCAAATTCATCTTGTGTCAACATGTACTCAGCAAAAATGTCGTCCAAATCAGCCAGCTGTAACAGAAAGTAGAAAAAAAGCTGTATTTGAAAAGATTATATAGACAGATCAAACTGGTTATAGGGATAAAAGAGGCTATTTACACTAATAAGAATAGAAAAAGCCAGCCAGCTTTAACAGAAAGTAGAAAAACGCTGTATTTGAATTATCTGTAAAAGATGATACAGACAGATCAAACTGGTTATTGGGATAAAAGATGCTATTTACACTAATAAGAATAGAAAAAGCCAGCCAGCTTTAACAGAAAGTAGAAAAACGCTGTATTTAAATTATCTGAAGAGATTATACAGACAGATCAACTGGTTATTGGGATAAAAGAGGCTATTTACACTAATGAGACACACAAAAAATAGGTTGCATTAAAGTGAGTAAACCATACTTTTTACTGCAATGCCTATCAGCCTGGTTATAATAATGGAGATAGGAATACCCTGGCTAGCTAAATACATTTTCAAATTACTATATGATGGCTTAATAATGAGATACATCATAACTAAAACAGGATGTATAGCTATAAAATTGTCTTCTTTTTATTTTGATCTGATATGTATTACACATGAGCCATATTTTTATATACTGTTATCTGCCACTGCAGATACAGACAGCAACTAAAAGTTTACTCTATTCTTTGTCTGGGATGTGTGCAGTTGAGCCACCTGAAATTTAACAAAAAACGATAAAACAGACATAACTGCTACGACAATATGAAACATGTCTTCATGAACTTACTTTTTCCACGAGCTGTGCTCTGCCATTCACAGCTTCTTCCCATAATGCAGTATGTTTCTCTGAAGTGAGAGGAACTTTTATAAAGTCTTTTCCATGAGTGTTCTTCCCATTTGTTTGTTGCCAGGTGACCACTTCCATGGTAACGAGATCTACCAACCCTGTAAATGATTGTTCTTTGCCAATAGGAATCTGGAAAAGAAGATACAGCTTGCTTTGTGCTGGAACTGGAAGTATCTATTATGACATTTGTTTAGAATTTTATTCTTGTTCATGAAATATAGATTAATTACGATGTTTAATTGCTATTTATCTGGGCAATATTAACATAGTCTCTTTCTGTTAAGTACCTTAAAATTCAGTAAAATTTTGTTTAATATAACTGAAAACTGTCTACAGGAACTATAGGTTAGACTAAATGTGTCCTCACTCAGCAAATCAGGGCAAGATCATTTCCACATGAAACCAGTTAGAGATAAGAAAGTCAAAGAAATTAATCTAGAAACTGCAGTTGTCTACATTGTCTACTTTATTTTTAGTCTAAAATATATCAGCCCCAATCTTGAATTGTGCTGTTTGTGCTAAAATCATTCTATGTTTATCTCTCTCCATTAATATATCCATGCTTCCACTATGTCACTTCCTAGGTCAAGGGTCAGTGAGTTAGAACACTCGGTTATTACACTTACTGTACTGCTGCAATGGATTGAAGTGACAAGTTTGAAAACTATTCAAAGTGCAATACAGCTGTTAAAAATACTACAAAATTGTATAGTCTGTTTTAAAGTGCTCGGTAAACTAATAGAGAAATGTTTACTGTTCAGTTTTACGAGTTGTATCACCATGCACTTCCCTGGAACACTAGATCAAACTACTGACAGACGACCCATGTTAGGGATCTTAACTTTATATAATGGGTAATGTATCTACCTCTTCCCTCCCAATGGTGGGTGTGTATTTGAAAGAGTAACTACTACTACTAAGCACGAAAACGACTGTCACTGCCTTAAACTAAAGAATAAACACATGATAATAAAAAATGATTTAACAAACACGACAAAGAAGAGCAAGTACCTGTAATGGAAGAGGCACTGCTTGTAGCTTATCCTGGATGCTTCGGACACTGTACTCAAAATCTGCTCCCTTTTTGTCCATTTTATTCAGAAAAGCCAGTCGAGGAATTTTATACCTGTCAGCTTGGTTCCAGACTGTGACTGTTTGTGCCTGCATGAAACGATAAATGTAAATTTGAACCATGAAATCATTAATAATAATAATAATAACAAATTACATTTATATAGCGCCTAATACAGCGTTTCAAAGCGCTTTACAAAGTAGGAAAGAGACAAAGGAAACCAAGGAAAAAAAGAAACTAGGAATCAAACAGAAATGTTTTAAGTTGTCTCTTGAAAATACAAAGGGAGAGTAACGAACGTGAAATGGGAGTTTGTTCCAAAGAGAAGGCGCAGCGACAGAAAAGGCACAATTCACCATAACGAGTGCGGGTACGTGGACCAGGAGTTAATTGCAAATGCGCATGATAGGAAGAGTGAAGGGTAACTGTAGTTGACCGACGCAAAGGAGTAAGAAGGTCAGTGATATATTGAGGGGCGAGCGCGTTGATCGCTACCAGGTGTAAAGTAGGATCTTAAACTGGATGCGCTGCGAGGTGCATGGTCTTGTTTATCGAAGATCTTTGGTGAAGAAAAAAAATTAATGAATGGCAAATTTTCATTTCTTTCGACCCTCAAAGATTGTAATGTTGTTTGTCTGCATTACATTAGTTAGAAATTTGATTTATTGAAGAGTTACTATGGCTGCTGTCGAAACTGTATGATTGGATCAAATTGATGAATAATGTTGATATTAGTAAAGATTAAGACAATGGAAAGAAGCCAAAGTGATTTAATTAAGGCAATTTTGTCCCCCAGGTACCTTTCATAGTGTATAAATGCACTACATGCAGTCACATTTACAATGTAACATTAATACTGTTGTATTACCTCAACACCTGCAGATGAATCAAATACAGCAATAGCACCATCTAGTACCCTCAGGGACCTCTCTACCTCAACAGTAAAATCAACGTGACCTAGGGTAAGAAAAGAAACAAAACTTCAGTTATGCAACACACATTGAAATTTGCATGATTTGGCTGTTAAAACTTCCCTAGTTCTTACATAATATATTTTGTATTCAGTGTTTGCATAGAAAGTTTAATAGTTGCATCTGAAATAGAAGACATTGGTAAATAAATAGGCAAAAAAAAAAACGTGTGAAATTTATGCATTTACTTACATAAATGAAATGAAAGAACAGAGCTGAATTAACGTTTTATTATATGATTTATATTTGATTTATTTGATTATTATATTTGATTATTATATGATTTATATTTATGATTTATTATATATGCTACCTGGCGTATCTATGAGGTTGATCCGATGTCCATCCCAGAAGAATGTTACCGCTGCTGAAGTGATGGTTATCCCTCTCTCTCTTTCCTGGGCCATGTAGTCAGTCACAGTATCACCATCATCAACATCTAAAAACCATTTAGCCAACAAATAGAACAGGTTACAATTATGCAACATTTTAGACACAAAACTTACAATTTTGGGAGGGGCTTCAGAATTTTTTGAAATTCATACATACAATGGTGTTCTTTGACATGTTAGGCAAGTATTTTGAAACAGGTAGTAAATTAATTATTGTCCTGAATGATAGTCTGAAAATGTGCCCCTTTGATGAAGAACTGTCTTTTGGATATCTTAAGCCTTTGTTAATTTTAATATTTTATTTTCATTATTTATTTTTAGTCTGTACATGCTATTTTTAAAATGGCATCCCATATCTTTTTGTAGCACGGTTAACAATAAAAAATCTCAATAAATAGTATTGATAGCATACTAACACATCATATTTAAGTGAAAAGGCTGGTGTGTATTGGTTTATAGCATAACGAGTGGTGGTTGTGGAATGAGAAAGTGCCCCTCTGATGTTGTGCCCCCCCCCCCATTTTTGGAAGCTTCCTAACCCCCTGATGAGTATGAAGAGAAAATCACTATTAACTGTGATATTAAAATCACTTGCAAATGATTGAAGGCTGTTAAGAGTAGGATTGCAGCACTGTGTCATGGTACCAATGGACATCTTACTTTACCTCCCAAGTGTTTTGTGGTCCCTGAGTAATACAGCATTCTCTCGGTAGTGGTCGTCTTGCCGGCATCTATGTGTGCCATGATACCAATGTTGCGAATCTTGGTAATATCATGCTTGTCTCGTTCTGGAGTTGATCGTCTTCCAGAAGCTGCTGTAAGTCAAACATTAATGTAGACAATCATTACAGCAGGAATCAGACTTCACCCTCAGAAGAATCAAACAATGATTACAGAACCAATTAACCAAACAATTTTTTTTCTGTATTCGCATAATGAGAATGTTGCAAAATATGTAATAAGTTGAAGAGGTTTAATTCCTTCAAGAGAGTATTGTATATTACTACTGTATATTATTGTTTGTTTGACCACCAAAATGTCACAAAATTGGTTTATTTCAAGATTTTACTCCATAAATAGACCTGGTGATATCACCTGAAGACAGAAATGTTTCATTTTACTTTCTAAATATACATGCCAAGCAATGACACAGTCTTATCTACTCCTTCTACATTAAGCATGTAAGCAATCAAAACTTACAATTTTCAGCTCTCATAGCGACCTTATGTGTTATCAACAATAACAAGATCATATCACCTTCATCAAATAATTTGAAAGAAATATAGACCTAAGTCAGTTAAATACTTACATCCTCTTTTGACTAACGTCTGGAAAGAGAAGAGTTTCTGAACATTCTGACATCTTTTACATCTCACAAACACGAAGTTACTTGAAGACTGGACTATACCTCTGCATAGCCTCAGCATCATCGGGCCCTTTCTCTGTATCTTAAAGAAACATAAACACTATATATTATCAACTGACTGCTCCTTTACAGAGAAATCTTCCATGCAGTTGTAGTATGCACTGACATTGCACTAGCAAAAGGCATGTCTCCCATAATTTCCATGCTCCCAGGTTGTTGTGAGAGAGGGTGGTCGGAGTATCTAGGGTGAGGAGCTGGCTTGATCGATTTTACCCAGTGTTTTGTCACCTCAAAGTCGTAAACCTCACTCCATTTCTGAACAGCTGCTTTTTATTCGTCAAGTGGACATCTCGTTACCCTGGCGAGGGCATGCCTAGCCTAGACGTAGCCCAGGCTGAAGTGTATCCCTGCCCGTTTATCTTAATTCTATTACGCCTAGCCTACTATTAATCTTAGTGTTAGGCTAATGTAGAGTAATGTTATAGAACAAAATCAGGGCCGACTTTATATTGTAATAAACGCGCGTGTGAGATAATGAATCGGTAATTCAATACAACGGGCACAGATAACACATCGATATTACCTACTCACGTATTTTCTTTGACGAGGCCGATGCTTTATGTGATTTCCCCAGTTGTATAGGACCGTCTTAGATTGAATACATTCGCAAATGCAACTAGATGTCCAATGGGCGCTGCCATGACAGGCTCGAACTTAGTGAAAACTAATGCTTACAAAATATTTTCCATAAACATTAGTGTCCGCTATAGGGAATGCTTATCATTTAAAAATAATACGATTCAAGTAATTTTATGTTAAATTGATACAGTAATTAGTTTAATACATGTTTCTGGTAATTTAAAGTTTCCAAATCGTCTCAACTTTCTGCGCGAAATGCAAAACGTAAACATTGATTTTGTCTGCGAAGGAATTACATTCTGCCTTTCGCAATGATTGTCGTGACCTGAAATTAAACGCTTAACATCTAAACTGGGTAAAAGAGCACTTCAACTGAGCTTTCGCTTTAGGCAACAAGTAAGCTGTGGAGTGTAGAAAGTTTGACACTTAATGTGAAACATGCGCATAGGCCTATCATAATATGGATTCTATAACATACCAGATCTGCGAAACCGGGATCGGTCTTAAGTCGGTCTGGACCAGCCTGAAGTTAGCGCAAGACCCTCAGTCGAACTCTAAGCGAACTGAATAGGATTCATTTCTTATATTCTTATAGAAATGTTTTTTAAGATTTACGCCTAAATTTGTAACAAACTGAATGTTTCAGAAGTGCTTGTGGTAATAAACACTAACATACAGTAGGCCTCTGCAGATGTTTAATATTTTCAGTACCCTAGTTATACGAGAATATTAGCTCTCTTTCCAAGTAGGGCTAGGGTCTAAGCAATTATTTTATCTTAAGACAGTACAAATATCATTTCTATTTTATCATTAGGTCTGACAATTAAGTTTAGGACTTGGAGACGTTATGGAAATGACAAGAAGTTCTGCAGATGGTCAGCAAGACATTGCTGAAAAACACAAAGAGGTAACTAGTATCGGCCAACTGGTGCTACTTTTAATCTTCTAATGAACAAGGAATGAGTTAGCCTTACCTTGAAAACTGAAGTGTAGTCTTGTGTGGATTTAGAATATTTGCTGAAGGATATTATCAACAGTATGTGAAAGTGTCTGGGCATGCCACATCATAGTGTAGCTTTGATTTGATTACAGTTATGAATTTATCATTTTTTTTATTACATTGCTTTTAAAGTTTTTTACCATATCATAGAAACCTTTAATCTTACAGTAGTCTCAAATAGCCCAATTGTCCCCTCACAGATGATTTGAAAAAGACAACAATGCACTTCTTTAGGCATGCCAGAGAAGTAACATGTTTCCTAAATTAAATTATCAAACATAATGCTTCAAATGAACAATAACCCCCCAAAATTGTGTCAGTTTCCAACCCTGTTGTACATTTGTATAATTATTATTTGTTTCTCAAAGCACTTGGCAGTTTGTTTTTCTCTTCTTTTCTTTTGAAATTATAGTGTCCTTTAGCAGTGTAAGTTAAGTACGTTGTTGATTAACTTATATTGCTTTCTCTTACTATATTAGGTTCGAGATTGGTTAGAGAAAATATACTGTGATGATGCCATCCCACAATATGAAATCAATGAGAGAACCCTTGAAATATTGCTGGAACTGAAATGTAAGAATGAAGAAAGGGAGAGTGAAGCACAGATTCTAATCAAAGATTATCAAGAAAAGACAGAAGAGTACCATGCAGAGGGTGAGACTTATGTTAATACTGTAGCTATACAGAACATATTAATTGTGTACAGGTTTTTCATTATTTGCACACTTTAAATCAGGGAGGCCTCAAGATTGCATTTATTCTGTTTATTACTGCAATTCTTTATCAGCGGTGTAGCAAAGGGATGCTTGATTGGAAAGACAGGGGAAGGGGTAAATGGGTAACCATTACATCCTGTCATCAATTACATTTCTTGTCAGTTCAAGCCTTAATATTATTTAAACCACTTCCAATTGGTCAAAAAGAAATCAGGTTAACATGCATAAATTTGCATAAATGTCATATATTAGCCCTTAACGTTTTCAATGCTTTGATCTGTCACATGACAAACATTTGTGTAAAAGTATCAAACAAATGTTAATTGCACAATTCTGTTAGAACTGGACAGCTGATTTGTTTGAGTTTTATTTGTTTTTATTGCTGCTCTTAATTGTTGCGTATAAATAGTAAAGCTGGAACATTTAACTGACTACCTGAACACTAAATGACGTCGTCCTTGAGCATTTGTAACGTACCAAAGGATTATCCATGGGATGTCCAAGTTGTTTTTGTCCTAATTGTACAGGACTGCAGATAACCAAGTTACCAACCATCCATAGTGTTTTAAAGTATGGATCTCCCAGTTATCAGGTTCTTTATTCATGTTGCTAAACTGTTTTCCAATGATTAATACAAACTACCCAAACTGTTTCTCTGGATTCACAGGTGAACGCTTGTCCAGGATCCTGCAGACAGTTGGACTCTCAACTTCAAACTTATCACAGTCCGGTAATGTCAGTCTGAGGTCACTGGCGAAGTCGGCCCTGACTTTAGGGATAAAGGATGCTTCTGTGAGCAGGTACTGGTGAAATGCAGGTGTACTTTGAAAAGATAACCCAGACATCCTCCTCAGTTTGGCTGGTTGTCAAAGAACGTGTAGAAGAGGACGGGGGGGGGGGGGGGGGGGGGCGGTGGATGAGGCAACCCTGATTTTTCATCAGTCTATATGATGAAACTATTATTCTCTGGGCCCCTTTTCATTTAATTTGAAGTATATTTGTACTCTTGATTCACTATCATGAAATCATTTCTGTTTTGTCGGCAGCTTTTATCAAGCTGTTACGAAGCTATCTACAGATTCTCTTGATGTTGAAGAAGAGCGAATGCATGATCAGAAAACAATATCCCAGTTGTTCGAAAGAACGAAAGCTACGCTCATCAAAGTTGAAACATTAAAGAGGTAAACGTCTAGCTCCATAAAATAGTCGAAGTAGCGATGGAAAAGTATTCATACTGAATAGGTCAATTCTGTAAATAGTAACTGTATGTTAACTCGCTACATATTATATTCTTGGCCATTACATTGCTGCAGCTAGATTCCACGGCCTATTTTATACCACAAAACTCTCAAAACACTAAATCTGATTACTTAAGTAATCAGATTTAGTGTTTCGAGAGTTTTGTGTTATAAAATAGACCATGGAATGTAACCAAATTATAATTCAACATTTCATACAAAGGAAGCTATAGCATTTGATATAACATGTGTGATCAGCATTGTCCCCAACCGTCTCCAAGATTTGGGAACCCAGTTATGATGCAAGGGTTACAATAAGCTGGAATCTCCAAATGTTGCATGTTTGTTAAAATGCTGGAGTTTACATAGAAACATGCAGAATGGCTGGAATACATCAAGGCATTGGCGTTGGGCTTACTGTTGTTAAAGGGAAATCCCCCAGCAGAGGCACAAATTTATTGTATCAAATTTTACTAGACTGCATCTGTATCTAAAGATATTAATTTTTTAAGTTTGCTAAGATATTGTGTCTGGCAACCACAGTGTGAGTTGATATCACCATGGCAATTGATATGTCTTTGCTTTTCTGTACAAATATACCTACCACCCAATCTGATCCAGTTTCCTTGAGTAGCAAAGGGGTTTGCTGTCAAAACATTCAAAACATGAATGTAAGCACATAGTACTCTTTCCCTTGAATCCCTAGATGTACAGGCTGTCCAATACCTCCAGATCTTCTTCAGAGGCTAATTTTTTTTTTTTTTCCAGCTTCGGAAGAAGATACTGCTAGGATCGAAACGTCAGGCCAACTTACTTTACACATTCTTATAGCATTTATTTATACAAAGTCATTTTTGTTTTAAACGTAGGACATTGGAGCAAGTTGAAGAAGAAGCCAAAGCTATTCCACCAGAGATGGATAAGAAAATACGACAGTCAGGATTCCTTCAGAATAAAGCCAAGGAGTATTCCAAACAGATGCACCAATTAAAGGCAAGGAAAGGAGAATGACGTTATTTATCATTCAAGTATTACGGCATGCCATTGCTAACTATAATATATCTTTTAGTGCCTTTCCAGTTTGCCCCTCATATCCTCCTGAACCCCCCCCCCCACATCGCTCCTAATCCTCCCTTCCCTTCCTTTTGTATACAAAATGTTGAGTTAAAAACAAATAAAATGGGAAAGAACCTTAACTAACTTTGCTGTTGAATGAATGAAATTATAAATCAAATACTGGCCTGACCTTTAGTATTTGCAAATTTTCGTCCAATATCATTGAACTTCATCTGGCAACTGCAGAGGTGTAGATCCGATATTGATGGATTGTTCACGTGACAGTTGACGTAACTTTGCTGTTGTGTGATTATACTGGTGTAGCTACTGATCATATCATAGCACATCAGTTGGTGGGTTTCCACACACACAATACATACTTTATATTTGTCAGTGACAGTGCAATTGCAATATTAGGCCTACATTCATTTATAGCTATGGAAGTTCTAGAAGGCCTAGATTAAGTGTGTTTTGTAAGACACAGATTTCACTGAGGCTTTGAAAATATGTTGCTTATATAAATGAATGAAATAGCAAAACCTGTTGTATTGTGGGAGATTTTTCCAACTGAGCTGAATTTAGTCTACCCAACTAGCTGTTTAAACTCTACTTTTTAGCTAGTTATTAAAACAAAATTAAATTGTATACCTGTAATACAAGACTGCATAAATAAATATGTAATATAAGTAAGTAACCCCGTTTGATTGCTGGTATTCTTCAAGTAAAATGAAATGGACTAATTTTACAGTATAGCTTGTACAGGGTCTGCCTCATCTCTCATCCCAGATCATTTACATTAAAGGCATTGAAGACTCGCCCCAAGCCGCGCTCTGAAAGAGTTAGCTTTCTGTTGCTTGCGAGTGAAGTTTTCTTCTTGTCGCTACAAAATGCAGACAGTAATGAAACATGATACCTTGTTATCTTTTATCTAGACCTGAGATGTCCATCGCTGCTATGTACACCGTGATGTGGGTATTGACCGTAGCTGTATGTATTGACTGTACACTAGTGTCTAAATACCGACGGTAGCAAGCTGTGTGTGCATTTTCTGGGATCAATGGTGGTGTCTAACACTTCTGTTACACCTTATTCGAAACTAGGTCAGATTAACCGGCATGAGACATTTCTTTGTGCGCGAGTCTTCACACCCTTTAATACACACATGATGTATCATCCAATCAATTAAAAACAACAACCCTCAGCCCCCTACCCCACATCTTGGATTACTATTAGCTTTAAGTAAATGGTTTTATTACAGTACACCTCCACCATGCAACCCTCCTGCACATTCTCTTCCGACAAAACAAAATTCTCTAAACAGGACAGTACACGGAGGGAAGCAGGGAAATTGTGTCAAGAAGCTGATCTCCTTCCAGGCAGTAATAAAACTCATAAACAGCAAAACAGAAACAGTTTTAAATGTTACACAGAGCGCCTTCTCATATCTTGTTTAGCATTAATTGATTTCTTTACTGTCAACAATAAATGGTTACGAGCAGATCGTTAAACTGCCGATAAGACTTTTTAGATGCGTTCACAGGATATCCTATTTCACCCTGTCGTACTATTGTACTTTTCATGGCACCAGAGGCTGTCTGCTAGCCCGTAAATCATTGTAAATCTATATCTATGGTCTCACAGTAGAATATTATTTTTCTTAGTATTCAATGACAGGATGTTTGTGGTCATCTTGCCAACAACTGGAACGTCTTGACCCTTGTGACCGATACCTCGAAATTTTCTGCTGGCGGAATTTAGGACTGTGCGGTGACCCATGGGTTAGGTGTTAAACCCCATCTAGTCTTTCAATGAATTGAACCACATTTTCAAACAGTTACCCCTAAAGCAATGAATAAAACATATTTATCACATTGTAAAATTTTATAATGCTGTTTTGTAAGAAACGTCCAACAAACTCTTTAGTCCCTGGAAACATAAAATATCAGATACTTAAAATTGGGCTAGTAAACATATCCACAATTTATTTGTAACTTTTTCTAACAGTTTTTACACAGTAATAAATCTTACTGCCACACAGTTATAGTTTAGCACCCTGAGTAAAGATTAGATACTTTCCCTGTACTTTATGAAATTGCACATATATACTTTTAAGCAGGTGTTTCATGTCAATATATCCTTGTCACCTATTGTTTGTGGTTTTTAGGGGGGTGATAATGCCTTTGGAAAAATATCACATGGCCCAAAAATACCACTATCACCATAAAGAAAGAAACTTTTATTGACACTGCAGATTAAAGGCTTGGAATAAACTTGCAGTGGTTTATCGGTGACCTAGTTTAATCAGTAAATATCCAGGGGAGATGACAAAAATATTAAATATTTGTAAAAAAAATGTATATAATACGAAATATGTATACATAAGAAAGACTTTGATCTATTTGTTACAGGTGGATCTTGAGAAGAATGGTGTCAACCCTTCCATATACCACCAGAGTCTTGTCAAGCTGGCTGAGGTACATTATTTGTACTTGTTTTGAACTGATAATGTGTATCAATAACATGTCTCATGTGAGGACATTCACGATGCTTGTTTACAGTGCGGAATCATGAAAGTCACAATGCGTGATTTTAGGAGCATGGAACAGTCGTGAAAAAAAGTTACGATGTGACCTAAATAAATCAAGACATGTTTTTTTTTTTATCGGACTGAATACTGTGTCATCAATTCATATAAAGTTAAATTGCAATCAAGGCAGCCGTAAAAATAATGATTTACCATCGTGTTGACATTTGCAATGTGCCAATGGACAGAACTCATTGTTAAAACTTACAGAAATACTAGCTGTTGAGTGTCATGTCCATATACTCAAGAACATCACCACTGGATGATGATGACATTGTAACACACTTTCCTCGGACTTAAACGAATCAAATCAAAAAGAAAAGTACACTTTGTTCAAATATGACCTTCTGTTGCTCTAGGTATCACCAACTTAAAGATCGCATTCAAGCTCAGCATCAACTTTAATTAGTAGAAGTACTCTGAGCAAACATAACATGTTTATGCCAGTCTAGAGCTCTCCCTAGCATTGCTAATGGGCAGTATACAATATTATTCTTCAGTTTGCATTATTTAGTCTTTTGCTGCATACTTTAATCTCATGCAACTGAAACCTATCTAATATTTCTTCATCGGGTCAAAGCTACATGAAACCAATTCAAGTGATAGTCAGCCTTTTTCTCATTCATGTCTTTATTTTACTTCTGAATGGCAAAATTCATAGAACAGATTTTGCATAATCATAAGTTGTTCACTTGATTTTTATTTAAAACACAAATTTTGATGAATTTTATATTATATGAAATTTATATTAGTTTCTGCTAATGACCTGTTGCAACTTCAAGATAGATTTATGGAATAATTAACTCCATTTGACACTACTCATAAATCTCTATAGGAGAGGTCCCATTTCAGGCTTTTTGCTCCAATTATGAAGTAATACATGAAACACATGCTACCATTGTATCTCTTTCTCTTGTAGGATCTGGGTAACCTTCAAAAGAAGATTGCTCCACTGAAATCCAAATTAGACAGTTATCATAATCTTCCTCCCAACATTTCACTTGCAAGAGTAAAAATTGAAGAAACACGAAGAGAATTGGTGAGTTGATTCAAAATTGTCAAGGAAGCTTTCAAGTTTTATTTTCCAATTATAAATATGTTAACATTACTCTAAGTATGCAATAAATAATCTATTTTGGTCTCATTTAGTCGTCATCTCAGTTTTTTATACATTTGTTGTTGGTCATTGAACATTACTGAACACTAGATGCATATGTATATGGTTCAATGAAGATCTCTTCTTCAATTTGTCAGTGGCAAAACCATGAATGGTATATTTGTAATTGCAATAAGTTAGGTAAATCTGAGAACAATTTATAAAATTAAGTTAAAATGATGCATAAATGTGAAACTATAATCTCTTTTCTTGGTTTTCAACTTTTACTATATTACCTTAGCATATACTCCCAACAGTACCACTCTAACACTTTGCGCTGAGATTGCCTGCGATAATTTTCCATGGAATAGTGCAATCAGTATCCCGTTGTAAAATGCTATGCAAATGGGCAAAATGCAGTGTTTTGTACATAGTTGTCTTTTATGTGAAACTAAGTTCAGAGCCTTTAATACTTTGAACGCAAAATTTGAACTTTTTATATTTTTTTCACTCAATTTGGACAACATATATTGATGGTGTTATTCTCTTCTCTATTCTTTGAAAGGCAACCGTGGAAGCTGAACTGTCCAAGAGCATTGATTTAATGCACCTGTGAATGTAATCTTGTGAAATCAGCAGACATCGATTTTTCCAAAAGCATACTAGAAAAGACATTCTTCTTTCCAAGATATGCTGCAGTATTCCCTATGAGGATGGAGCATTCTTAACCTATCAAACTCCTATATCTTAAATATTGGAGATGAACCCTTTGTGCTAGGACTCTATATCTATATATAGTTTGGGGATATAACTCGCTTTTTTTGAGAATCAAGTGCCTTGCAAGGAGAGAAACTGTGTTTACATCTTCTGTGTACCAGTCGCAGCATTCCAAGGAAAGATGGCAGAGTATGGATCATTCTATGCATCAAATGCACTACTAAAAACTATACTTTTAGGAAGATACTCATTTGTACAGCGGGTTATGGCATTACATCACTTTGCTTTGAGATGTGAGGGAATAAAGTTATGTAGCTATTGAATGTCACGGTAAATGCAGCTACCAAACATCTAATAAAATGTAAAGATATTAACTCATATGTAAATGTTCTCTGTTCTTTTCTGCTGAGAAATGAAGTTAAATATCCCTTGTAGTTTTGTGCAACATTTTAGTCTATTTACCTGTTTACAGTTGGTGGCTAACTGACCTCTCTAATATAATGGCCTCATAACTCACACATTTTTAATTTTCTATTCCTGTCCATTTAGCACAGTTTAAGGAAACACACAGAAACCAACCAACTTAAAGAGCTTGCAGGAATTTGTTCTAATTTTCTCACTTGTCCATGCCGTGATCATGGCAACCTCATTCTTCAGGGTGAACTGGTGGATGTTCATTGGTTGATCTGTAGTACGATAGGTCCAAATTTTCCTTTCTTTGGTACTCTTCAGTACTTAGCACTTCATGTTCTTCAAAGACAGATGAAGCTGTACCGATCCTTTGCTCATCAGATATAATGTCCTCAGCTGCCATTACCGGTGTCTCCTGCAGAAAAGTTAAAGAATTTGTCTTGAAACTGATATTGTTTGATATTTTTCCATTAGATACATGACCTCAACAGCTTAGGTTATAAAAAACTTCAAATAGTTCAAGTATCATATGATATTTCTCCTCGATGAGAAGCATTCTCCATATGGTCAGTGCATTGCTTAATGTGAGTTACTAATTAGGTTAGACAAAATACAATTAAGAGATTAGATCCACATTACCTGTCTTGCAACAACTACTGTACACTCATCTACTGCATGAATTTAATCCACCTGCCCTCCCTCCATCCACCTATCGAACGATTGGTTTACAGCAAATCATCTTTTCCTAATTTATACGGTACGTCAACTTCTGAGTATAAGTAGTTAATGCCATCAGAGATAAGACCAATTACAAACTGATTGCACACTACTTGTGCCATTGAAGGCTTAAGGCAATGCACTACTTAAATTTGACTGAAAACCTTGTTAATCCAGTAGAAATTGATTAATCGTAGTGATATACAACAAGCTGCTTCATGGTTTCACATTTAGTTTACTGAGCAGTGCTTACATTTTCAAAGTCTACCTGACAACCGTAAAAAGAACACATTTTGCATTTACCAGGGAAGAATAAGATTTGGGCAATCCAGTGAGGCCTCTTCTACTGCTTACACCAAGCAACCAGTCATTGGTAGACCAGAAATTGGTTGGGGAAGAAGTGTGTTGTACCATTTCAGACAAGCCTGGTACTTGCTGAAGTTGTGCTCTGGTTGGGGAAGAAGTATGTTGTACCATTTCAGACACTCGCTGAAGTCGTGCCCTGGTCGGGGAAGAAGTATGTTGTACCATTTCAGACACTCGTTGAAGTCGTGCCCTGGTCGGGGAAGAAGTATGTTGTACCATTTCAGACACTCGCTGACGTCGTGCCCTGGTTGGGGAATAAGTATGTTGTACCATTTCAGACAAGCTTGGTACTTGCTGAAGTCGGTGTGCTCTGGTTGCCTGTACTTTGACATCTTGGGGACTAAATGTCTCTTCATTTCTCTGAATCTGAACACCGCTGGAGGAAAGAAATAACAGTAAAAAATTAAATGACTTTCTGCTATTAAGCTGAAGTGAAATTTTGTACAAAGGAGAACATTGAGACCCCTGTAAAGCATTGAATGCTTTAACCCTGGATAGAGTGTAGCAGAAATCTGGAAGGGGCACCATTCAAGACCATTCTCAAGCTGCTAATAAAGCCAATAAAAGCTTGAGAGCAGTTCAAACAGGTGTACTCTTGCAGTTGATGAATTCATAGATCCGTTTAGTACTGAAGATATAGACAAACATCTTGTTCAAGTAACATAATAGTTTGTGTGTGTTAGCAATTGGAATCATATGCACAGCTTATATACAGTTATTAATGATTTTGCTGTCAACAATGAATTTATACTACTGTCCTGATTAATGTTTTAGCTTGGTAACATTAACTAGTTAACTGAAGTCAAAATTAATCGTAATACTCACCCATAAAAGTTTGTTTTCTTTCTTTGTAACTGTGTTACATGTTCTTCTACTGCCATGGCATTCTTTGACACTGTATGCTGTTGCTTGTAGGTTCGTTTTCGTGAACGACGCAGTAATTCACTGGGTTTTGGCAGCTTTTCTAGAGATTTAACCTTGAAGAGGGAACCGTCTGCATATCTCGACATAGTTTGGCTCTCTTTCTGCTGATAAACGTAAGATATTCCATATTTTAGCTTAGGTAGGAATTCTAATCAACCTATTTTAAAATTCAATTTTCACATACAGTTTTGCTTACTTATAGGATAATAAAAGAACAAGAAGTGAGTTTAACCACAATTTGTTTATCACACCTCGGTCTATGCAGCAGATCTATAGCTACAAATTTTGTTTGATTTGGGGGACTTAAACTAGAGGAAGGATCACCAGTTTAAATAATTTGTTTTTAAGAAACTGCAACTTTGACCTGTTGTAAGCAGAATTAATGCACAAAACTCACCAAATCTACCAGTCCATCAACTTGTGAAGATTGGTTAGCTGCAAGGAGGTGCCTGAGGATAGAAAAAGATTTTTAAAATTTGTATAGTAAAAATTAGGTTGTTTGATTTAAGTACATGCAGGAATAATTTATATGGGATCACATTTAAAATGGTATAAAGCAACATGGGTAGGTTGTTACACATCTATTCGAACTTATATCGCAATGTTTGTATGATAAACCTAAACATTTTTTTAACCTTTTTCTTTTAGTTTATCTTGAAATGTAAATCCCAGTATATCAGTATGGTAAGGAAAAAAAAAAAAATTTATTACCAACCTTTGTTTGTATTCTTGGTCTGCCAGTAATTTGTCCAAATCCAAGGCAGGTGGGTGCTGCCTATTTCCAAGAGTTGTATGATGAGGATCTGTATTGGGATGGTTAACAGCAATGGCTGACCTTCTGACAGTCTGAGATGATCTGAATGTTACAAGCAAAAGAGACAATTTTACTATTCCAACAACTTTTGTCTCATTAATTTGCCCCTCAACAGACTTACCAATCATGTACTTACATGGTGTGATGTCATTTTGGAAAGGGCATGTTGTTTGTGCCACTGGTAGGAGGCTAAAGGGGCATCAATAGCACATGTTTCTGAGTAAACTTTAAGGGCACAATGCCACAAATTCATACTTCTAAACGGCACCAATGGTGCAACTTCCAGGTTCATCCTCACAAAGGTTTCAAAGAAACATGAAAACGTACATTAGCTATCAATTTCTTTGACAATTACAGCAGTAAAATTTAAAAAAAACAGAGCTATAAAAATTCAGTCAAGTTGCAGGCCTATCAAAAAATCGACCCTTAAATGTTGTGTGTAACTTACTGCACAAATGGGATGTTATGTTTTGGAGGCATTTCAATGGTCTGGCCCAGTTCCTCTCCTGCTGAAGCATCCGTGTATTCTTCCATCTGTTAGTATTAAAACAAATTGTTTACATTGAAAATACAACATGAAAGAAACGTTGGAAATACTATGGAGGTTGGTTGGTCCTTTATCAAAAGTGTTTGCAAGAAAAATTGTGTACACATTTGGTTATCAATTATAATAAGAAAAATAGACACCAACATCTCATTCTTTGTCAGTGAAGATCTCTACAAAGCGGGAAAAAATATACATTTTCTGCGCACCAAACAAAGATGAATTTTTATCAAAAATGCCGCGATCGGAAGAGTAAATAGGCCTAGGCCCTACAGCTCATCTTACTAAAAGTTGGGATTTGTGAAGAGGCCAATATAACTAAACTGGTGATCGAACCCCAAAATCAGTTCAATTTTCAATTTCACAGGGAGTATTTTTTCTTGTGTATGTAATGATTTATGAAACTTCAAGTTCAAATTGTTACTGGCTATCCACCCCCTAACATTGCCTAGGACTTCAGTAGCAGGATAGGTATTGCAAGGTCTCTATGACATAAACTGTCAGTTTCTAGTTTGCTCAAAACCTCAGTGAATCAGGAAGAAATATACTTACAAACACACATAATAAATGAAACCTAGCCTATAAATATTTCCTGCAATTTCAATTTTTGTCGTTTAAATCTGATGTCATATTTCAGGAGCAAATTTTTTCCCTGGCCTTAGATTTAGAACATCAGTGCGTCAAATTGGCAAGTCATTGTGTCAAAATTGCATCATACACTGATACAGGCTGAGAGGAAATGCTTGTTTCAAGGATATGCCCAAGTTGAGTGAGATGGGAAAAGACAGCACCAAAAAGCATGTAGATAACTCAAAGTCTCATTATTCATAAATATGATGCTTTCATGTGAGTTTCTGGCTATGGGTCGTTTTAATCTGTCAACCATGAATGAACTTTACCTTTGTGGTTGTACAATTACAGTTCACACAATCTCTAAGAACAGGATGCTAAATAGATAAAATTGGAATTATTCACAGCCATTTTCAAATTTGATGATATTCTTAGGACAGTAGATATAAAGCTGGGACGCCTTTCCGGGAATGTTTGTTCCTGGGTCGGTACATGAAACCCGGGGACTGTCCCCGGAAGTCGTGGACATCTGGTCACTTTACTGTAGTCCTAACCTAACTTTAGTTATATGGTCTTAGTATTACTACTACTAGGCCTAACGTTAGACCTTTTTTTCATTTCTCCCTCGTCGGATCATGGTCCGGCCTACAGTAGGCTAGGTTAGATTAGGCTACCTTAGGCTTTACTGAGAATGTAATGAGGATTTGACTTACACTGCGACTTGTTGCGGAGGTTTTTGTGTGATGCATGATACGATTATCATCAACATCGTAATGATGGGTACATATCGTATGTGTTTCTTTTAATTTCTGTTGGCCGTTCTATTTAGCAAGATGTTACCCCTAACATTGTTACAATTACACAATATAGAGCAGCAACTTAATTAATCCTGCATTCGAGGAGAGTAAAGCCAAAGCTAAGATAGGTGGAATATCTTTGGTTAAGCTCGGCTACCCAGTATACATGTATACAGTTCATACAGCGAACATAAATTTCGTGCATGCGCAGTCGTGCTTAGCAACGCTGCACGGGCAGCTAAGTGTTGATTGGGTACAAGTTTCAATGCTCACTAGGGTGCATAGAACAATCATCCAAACAGGAGGTAGAAGGATATTGAAAGAAAGTACAAATGAAAATCACAGAGTTTTCTTTCTTATATTACATTCTGCTTTAGTGAAGTTTATTTCAGGAAATGTTCTGATTTCGTGAATTTCTCTCTACTGCAGCCATCTTATTTGGTCAAACGGGGCATTTACATTGTTATGATAACTACTACAGAGAAAGGATAACTTTCGAAGTTTTAAGGGTGCACATTAGTGATTTTCTTCTCGCAAACTAACTAAACTGTGATTTTCACTGGGAAAATCGATTGCTAACACCACGGTTTACGTTAAGCGCATTATGTTCTCTCGTGTTTCTAGTTAGTTGCAATATTGTCATCCCAGATGTGTTAAAACATTATAGTTTTGTTGCACCGCAAAAGCGTGTGGACCTTCATAGAGGATACACTAAACCTAGTATATTTTCCATGTATGAGGCGAAGGCTGAAAGTGTCACTCGGCTCTTTAGCAGCTAACTGCATCTTTTTGGATAAGAAGATAAACTTTACAAAGAATATTGCTTTAATAACTTAATGATATATATATGGTAAGAAATTGAAAATGGTATAAAAGCTATAAGAAAAGACAGCACTATTGCGAATTTTGATTTACCAGTAAATGGTTTGTGGTATATGGTATATGATATATGGTATATGATATATGGTATATGATATATAGTATATGATATATGGTGTATTATATATGGTATATGATATATGATATATGGTTTACCAGTATATGTGCCGCTCAGCTTGCATCTTTCCATAAATGACTTTTATCTCATTCTCTGTTATCGTGTGTTGATTGAATTTAAGTTTAAGGGAGCGATACACACGTCAAGTTCTCTGCGTAAGGAGTTCTAAACGAGTAGAAATATTCAAGAGTTAAACCCCAACTGTAGAGTATTCATGGTTAATCGAGTAAACACTGTTATTTTTTCCACTGCCCAGTTCGTTATGTATGCCTTAGCCAAGGTTATTGTGACATGAAGATGTGATCATATATGCCATATGGCGCGAGAGGGGGGGGGGGGGTAACATACATACGTTACAATGTGTCCGAGAACCGACGAGCAAGTTCTGCAGTTGAGAGTATTCAAAACATGTACTTATTTGACCATAGGTGACCCTCTCCTGTTTGCCGACTATCTGACAAGCGTACTTTGAATAACAATGTTTAACTACATTTCAAGTTAATAGCAATAACACTACCTTAAAGTGAAGGACACAACCTGTGAAATGGCAACTTTGCTTTTACAATATGGTGAATTAGGGAATAGCTGAATGGACCTGTCTTGTCCGTGGGCTTAATCCTTGAATACCACGACATGTCTATCATACTAAGCATAATGACATCACAATAAAAACCCAGTGCTAATGAAGACGGGTTACAACCGATTCGGTGAACCGGAACCCTCTTCTACCATTAAATCTTCTTTTCTCCCGTTTTGTTTATTTACCCCTGCATGTTTACCTCATTGATGGAGTTAATTGTTATTTTATTGATATATCGCAGAAACAACCCGCGAACAGTTTGCTGAACTAAAATGGCAGATCTATTTCAAAGGCGAGTAAATGGAAGCATATTTACTTTTAAGATATATCTCCATGACTACCTAACAATCAGAGAAGAGAAGACTCAATAAGCGTATTTAGATTTTCAATCTGGAGGTACAAAACCTATATCGTATGTCTTATTGATGAGATGGAGAAACCGTTTCTTTTATAATTATCTGGTTTTTGTTACTAAACGATTTTCACGGACATTTTTGGAGATGTGGTAGGCTACGTTTTTATTTTATTTAAAACGCAGTTGATAGAAAGACTTTTCAATATTGGAGACTGAATTTGCCGAAACACGATGGCGTTTGTGTTTTATATCAAGCTATAGACTAAAGTGTAACTCCTGTGTATGTAGTAACCACTACGGCCCTGCAGTACGTGTTTGTAAAGTTATTTGAGAAAGATATTGATGGTGCGATTTTTCAAGTTTTTGTCACTGTTTACTTTCGATGATTCAAAGTAATATCACAGATGGGACGTCGGCGCAGCTGCAGTAGATACCTTTCAACGATTCCGAACTTATCGACCGCCATGCATGCAATAACTTCAGTGCATGTGTACATAGAAAAGCACGGTTAGGTACAATGGAAATAGTAAGTTTTGAAAACTAAAGTAATTGTGACTACGCCCGTGGTTGTTCGATGCATTACAGTCAATACTGGTGCGAAAGTTGGCATATATTTACGCTAAACAATTGAATAGAAAGTGTCTCAGATAGAGAGCCGACAGCGAATATTTGCTTTAAAGCGATACAGAAGACCAGGAGGTACATTCCCGTTATGACTACGTTCGAATATGGAACAGTTTCTAACAAACTTCACCAGCGTGGAACAATTCGAACTGGTCATTTGGCACCTGAATCCCAAAGGTTCAGTTCTGTGAGTTATTTAACAGGGAGAGTTTTTGTACCTTCTGGAAATATAATATATCCTGATAAAGATTTAGATCGAGCTAGAAGCTTCACATATCTACACAAGAGTATTTTCTCTCTACCTCAAATAAACCAAAATATTTCATCTTTATCTAACAATGGAATTAATGTTGATTTCACCGGAAAAAAGGCTAGGAGACCAACATTTTCTACTAGTCAGAGTTTTCCTCCGGGCTCATTGAGTTATCGACGTGACGGCCATACCAATTCACCGAAAAGCCAACAGAAATTTCAAACAAATACTTGCTATTCGAGAGAAGATGTCTCAGAGGATGATGAGAGAATAATTCGGTCTGGAACCAGCTCTTTGAGACGTACCATAGCTAATGATGTACAAAGTGATTTTGATAATGCCAATGATACAGTTGTGATAGATTTATTCCCCAACGTTGGTACTAGTTCCGCGATGTCGTCAGAAATCATTAGCCAATCGTTTATGTCGCCACGTCACATGTCTACGTCAACCAATAAAAAGAACAAAAAGAGTGCAAATTTGAAGAACAAAAAGATGGAAAAAACAAAGCAAGATAAGAAAGATAATGTAACGAAACAAAAGATAAGAGAAAGTTTACCGAAACGGAAACGAGTTAATTATGCCGTAGTCAGAAAACACGACCGAGAAAATGCTAGACGACATCCAGTCAGAAAACAATTTTTCTATTCCGAGGCGTTAACTATCAAACTTCAGAAGCTGATACCAAGGAGGATAAATGGAGGTAACTTGAAACTAACCCTTCGAAGAAATGGTCAGGGTGAGGTCATTATTCCTGCCTCCCCGGTTCAAGTCATGTTAGAAACCCTGGTGACTTCAGACACCGGGGCACCTTCCCCACCTCCAGAGGGAAATCTTAAATGGAGGGGAAAAATCGAAAAAGTCAGTGACGAAGAAAAGGCACAAAAGAGGGTAAGATTTAAGCTTCCTCCTGAAATATTGGGAGTTGGATCATCGAGAAACTGGAAAAATAATATAGAAATTGATCAACAAATTAATAACGAAAAGGAATCAAAGGATACCTGGGATCCTGGGTCGACTGACGTCAACATGACGTATTCCAATTCCTTCAAAACTGATTCACCGTTGGAGGTTAATTCGTCTGTAGGTTTAAATTCCAGCGTTATGAGTGCAAAATTCGTTTCTTTACGGAACATTTTTAAGACAGAGACGAATGGTGTCAAACGAACTAATATTGATGATGTAATGTACGTTGATGATGGAAGAAAATCGAGTGATGATAACATCAATAAATTATCGCAGAAAGTTTTTGACATCACCCTAACAACAACCATTTGACAACTGAAACCGCGGGAATTTAGAGATCTGGATACTCGGAATTCATTTTTTAAAGAAGGACATTTGAATTATCGAATGAGATTGTCTTTATTGATAAGCATATATTAAAAAATTCTATACAGCGTGTGAACAAAGGGAATAAGTACTTAAGTAAAGTAAGTCGTACTTTTTTAAACCCCAGGCAGGGGGGGGTGGTAGATTACGTAATTAGTACGTGAACACTTTTAAAAGTTCTTTCATTTGCATGATTAAAAGCGGTTTAACCGGGCTTTTGGGTAGATTAAGAGCTGTTTAACAGAGGTGGGGGTAGATTAAGAGCAGTTTAACAGGGGTAGATTATTTGTAGTTTGTTAAAAATGACGAGGAATAAGTGTAGCTTTACAATAAGGCAGATGACAGACAAGAACATTAACAGCAAAGCAAACATTTTATGAGAATTATTAAGATTAATTCTAAACTAAGGACTATATATTAGTAGTCCGTACAGTCAATTGCAGCAAACAAATCTTGTTTTTAACTCAAACGGAAAGTTTCCAAGAATGTTATTTATCATTTTATGCATTTCACCATCGTTCAGGGTCGTATACAGGGAGGGGACTCGTGGGACCGTCTCCCCTCCCCTTCTCCCTTCTCTCAGAACGTTTTAACAATACTAAGCTTGCTATAACTCTGAAGGCTGGCAATATATATGGTTTCAAGGTTAAAGCAACCAGAGAGATAACCAAGCTCGTTATACATAAAAATTAATAACGAAAAAATAAGATGCAGTGATTTTACATAATTTTCATATAGACATCGTAAGTATGATAGTCATAGAAACAAATCACTGAATGATATACAACTCATCTTGTATCGAATAACACGATTGAACAGATCAAAATATTAAACATATTCTATCGTAATATTCATATCAAATTACCATCATACTAGCTGATCTCCCCCTCGAGATACCAAAGGATGGATGATATTCCTCTCAGAAAAGTGAACCGTTTTGCTCGCCAACTTCCCTTTCTCTTTTCTCTTAACATCATTCAACACTTCATCTATTCCAAGAGGATTGAGTAAATTCTGCGAAGAGCGCCATCTATTTGACAAAATACTTCTTGTAAATTTCCAGTCGTATTCGCCTCTGGCCTCTTCAATGTCCACCTTTAATCGTCTTCGTACTTCTTCGACAGCTGAACAGGTGCAACATTCGCTTATAAATTTACCATGCCGACATAAAACACGCCTAGGACCAAACTTCCCGTCATCCTTTGCGATCGTTGTTTTCTTCTGAGAGATTCTTCTGAGTGCCATTCGTCGTCGTTCTCTGACGTCAACATTCTCTAAATCTTTCCTTTGTCTTTCTTTAGACAATTGATTAAGGGCGTTTTTGAGAATTTGTTGCATGCTATCCTGACTAGAGCGTGAACTCACTTTGAAAGATTTGTGATAGGATATTTTATCTAAACGCAAATCCTTTTTGGTTAGTTGGATGTCATTCTTACGTTTAACTTTAAACCTCTTTCTAAAAACGTCACTGTTTTCATTGAAAGAAGTACGTTGACCTTCCGCAATGCATGCTGGGCAGGCTCTACACCGGTCACTTCTGGCCTCATCTGATTTACGGGAAAGTTGAATTTCAAGCACAGGTAGTTCCTGTGATTTCATGTTTTCTTGTTGAAGCTGTTCAGTTGTATTTGCTATTTCTTCTGCGAGTATCTCTTTTGGAGGGATTTCCTTCCAGAAAGGACGTTCAAAATCATCTTTTAATGAAGCGTCTAATTCTGGTTTTGTGAGTTTATTATTGTCCGTATTATCAGCGTCAATTTCTTTGTCTTTATCATCTTGAACGTTATTTGGCGGATGCATATATTGTGTAGCGTTGGTTTCTTCTGTGTTAGACTCCTTTTCGGTCGTTTCGTCGATCATTGAAGGAAGAGATACGTGTAAATAAATTTTTGGTTTAACTTCATTATAACTTGCTTCGCGTGTCATCTGCCAGGGAAGTCCAGCATGAAATGACGTCATATTTGTCACTTGTGAAATATTTGATATATTTCTGTTATTTTTAATATATTTTAATTCATCTGAAGAGGGTGATTCTGTTGTAAATTCACTCTTCAATGGAGGCACGATAGTTTTTTCACTTCTACGATCAACATTAAACTTACCAAAGTCGTTTTTCGAATTCAATTTTACTCCAATGCCGTTTCGAAGCCTATCAATCCGATCTGTTCTTTCCAAATTCAGGGAGATTTTCGATGAAGAAGAAATACTGGATATTTTGGGATATTTAGAAGTTTGAGGCACTGGTATCCCAGATAAGGATAGACATTTACCCTTAAATACATCAGATGGGTTGCCATGGGTGATAGGAGTGAGGGCGCTACCTGCATATAGTGTAGTTGCTCTGGGTGGCTTGGACCAAAGTTGTTGCTGGATTCTTCGTGAATTTTGTAAAGCAAGTCGCGCTTCCTTGATCTTCGTCACATGTTTGGAGTATGATATCATGGACTCTGCCATATCGGAGGTTATTTGCTCTCCAATTAACGATATGATACCGCGATATCACTAAAGTGTGCCATGTCGTTTCCCATATCTTACGCGAGAAAGATAGTGTTGACTATGCAACTAACACCCAACCAATGTCATCACACCAACGTTAAATATCGTCAGTTGATAGTTTCACACGGTTTTATATAGATTCATGTCATGACACCTCGATATCACTATAGTGTTCTATGTCGTTCCCCATATTGTACGCGAGAAAGATAATGTTGCCTATGCAACTAATACCCAACCAATGTTCATAACATCAACGTTAAATTTCGTCAGTTGACACGGTTATATATAGATGAATTTCTTCACACCGCGATGTCGTATTGCTGTAATTCGCATTCATCATAGAAGTAATGTATGGTGCAATTAACACCTATATAGGCCTACACTTAGTAGACGTGTTCGCTATGTCATACCTTCAGGTCCACCGTCAGAGCCTTGCCTTTAACAAAAAGAGAGACATTTTCACGTTAAGGATCAGTTACTATTATCAGTTCACTTATATATCATACATATATATATATATATTGTTTTAATAACCCCCCCCCCCCCCCGCTATCTCCAAATATAAATAAGAAGTTAAATATAATATACAAATGGACAATATATATATATATATATATATATATATAAATCTATATATATATATATAAATATATATGCTTTAGTGTGTTACACATAATGAACAGTGATATTCTGGTGACAGACAATCGAACATTTGTCTTAAAGAGCCAAATATTCCAACATGTTATTTGAAACGGCGCGTCTGATTATCTCATCTGGTTTGCTACATACCTCTTTTCCAGTCATATTTTAGTCTTTATTTCATTGTGAGTGTGTGGTTGTGTGTGTGTGTGGTTGTGTATTTGTAACAAAACCATACCTGTTTGTTCCGAGATATTCCTATATAAATTACATCTTCGCAGATAAATCCCAACGGTGAATGGCCTACAATTTATAGAAAAAACTTCCTTTAATTAAATGTATATAGGCAAAACATGTTGGCCGATTCCGTTTTTGTTTGGGTTTACAGGATATTTAGTTTTAATATGTAATTTCTTTTCCGTTGCCCTGGATAGGCCATATGTTAATTACTGGTAATCTTACTTTCAGCCAAAACGTTCCTAGTATATTCCCGTCACTAGGTAGTTTCCACTGCTTGCGCGGTCTCTCCCTCTATCACAGTGTATGTTTGCCCGAACGATTCCTTAACTTTCCTTTTCTCTACCGTCGGACAGTTTGTTTGAAACTTGGAGCAAGGTATAAGAAACGTCCTGGTACGACAGATGAACCCTTTCCCCAGTAGGAATATGTCACAAACGGTCAATAAACATTTCCTGGAGTAATTAATGGTTGATCAAGCTAACTTTACACGTTTCCGGTTACTTTAAATCGTTTCTTTAAATGAACCTTATTTACATTCTAATGACTTGAACACATATAGCGACGCATAGTATACCTGTTCTACTTTGACAGTGTGGGTGTGTATTAAGGATGTACACCAATACAGAACTATACAGCAAAGATTCTCCTAAAATCAATAACTGTTTTCAGTTGATCTAAAAGGCGTTTGGAGGCCATCTTCGATTTCCATTTATCATCTATGAGCATTTGTTGAAGTTACCGGGCTGTGGTATAGATAAACAAATTAATCAATTATTCAGTGTTTTTCGCGTTCGCCCTGCATGCATTCATGATTAATTACAGACCAATACGAAGAACGTCTGGAAGATAACAAACGGGTGCATGCATCACCGATATTAATGTATCCCTAATCCATGTCCCTTTTTTCTCACCCTTTCCCCCCGTTGACTTTATTTACAAAGATATAGGCCAATCGATAAGCAAGTACCTTGATAGAAACACTTTTACTTTCTTGGCCGAATAGGTTCACTCTTGAAGACACACCATTCCCGTCATCCTGTTTCTATGGAAACGTGACGTATTATATATATATATACAAGAATTAATTGCTCTGCAGTGAAAATGTTAACAGATTATGGTGTTTTCCTTATAAATCATAAATTAATCCCACGAATGGTTTATATGAAAGTTTAAATAGCCGGGGGGGGGGGTGGGGATCGTATTTGTGTGTGGGAGGGTGAAATGGTGGGTGGGAGGGGTAACATTGTTCGAATATTGCATGGGACGGGAACACGTGAGGAACCACATCCGCACTTCCCACGCTACATTTCACATAGACAATAACCGAGGCAGCTATATAATTTCGGGACTACCTAATAGCAATGATACCTCCAATGAACCACGTTTCACTTACCTCTATCAATCGGATTTCCTGTGACATCGCATTGAGTAGTACCATTTATACTTTAAGGAAACTCCAACGGGAATGACCCTTTGTGTGGAATGCTCCCATTTGGGACTCTTTTTCCCCCTTCACAATGTATTCTCGTGTCACACTCCAGAGCACTTGCATAATAACAATATCAACACACCGTTTCTATTGGATAAAGTTTAACAATATCAACACACCGTTTCTATTGGATAAAGGTTAGGAACTGTGCATACTGTCATTACGAGTGTTTTGAAGCATGACATAAGAGGGCAGCATAAAGTGGTGATATGGGATAGTTAGCTGACGCCGATGCGAAAATTCAATGAATATGACAATACGACCCCCCCCTTTTTTTTCTACATTAGGAACTTGAGCATGTGATTACAGTGAATGATGCTATATTGCGTACCGTACTACACTGACTTCGAAACAGTCATAATATATGTTTCTATATACGTTACAGACATTATATGCAGTATTTATAACATGTATGATCAAATGCGGAATAAATCTTCACGTCATACACTCATAAACAAGTTACTCTATCTTTGTATATTTTGCAATGTTTTTAATAAATATATGGTTTTGCGTCATTTCAGCAATGGAAGAGTAATATATGAATTAGAGCGACAAAGCAATCTATAATTATGCACATGCGCAGTGGAAGAACCATGTAGTAATTAAACTTTGGCAGATACTAAATCATGCATGTATATATATATATACCCTATTTGTTCATCAATTGTGCTTAACCTATCATATAATGTGCAGGCCTACATGTACGTACGACATGGGTGTGACTTGTAATGCAAGAACCGCCGTTTAATCAATATTGATGCGCACTTTACTGTATTGCTAATTACAAAATATTCATATAGTTACGTAATCATCAAGTCGATTCCGCTGGTGACTTTGATGTGTATAAGATGATTAGTTTGCGTTAGTTGCGAAAGTAGTACAGCAGTGTGAAGTGTATGATGTGTACATGTCAACAGAGAAAACAAAAGAAAATGGACCGTTTTATACAGATTTTGCTGTTAACGATTACAGTCACTGCTAAAGGTAAGTGTATGTGTATTTACATTGCTTTTTTGTTTTATCATTATCAGGTAATTAGATTACTCCTTCTCGGAGTCGGTTCCTTCAAGGTACGAAAAAAAGATGTAATCTGAACTGAAACTTGGAAGTATAAGGAATTGTTTTACACAACTGCCAGTGGCGGAGCGTCCATACAGTCAGAGGGGCGGATGCCCCCCCCCCCCTGGCGGACTCAAATGGACTGCTGGCGCCCTTTTCGGCTTTTTACCACTTTTTACTTATTCGCGATTATTGACTTTTTTATTGCGCTCTTGACATTTATCACATTTTGTTGGTGTAATTTTCTGACAAAATGGCGATGACACCTATTTATTCTTCGTTTATCTGCAAATTAGCAAGGCCCGGAAAGGGTCATTTCCGGTGATCTAGGGAGTATCTTTACTCAAAAAATTTCTGTATACGCTCCGCGCCAACCTGTGGTGGCGCTCCGCTTAGATAGTGCCGAAAGCGCCCCTACAGACCATTCTCGCCCCCCCCCCCTGACCAATACCCCTAGCTCCGCCACTGACAACTGCTAACAATATCCCATCGGATTTGATAAAAGGATTGTAGCTTTATTCTCCTGTTTACCATGATGTGCGCGTATATGCGGTAATATATATGTTGTCGAATGTATTGAATAAAACATGTTTCTATGAATTTGAAACCGAAAGGCTATATATTTCCTTCTCTCTTATCAGGTTGCTTTGCTTACCATAATAGCGAATTCGACGTGCATCGTCTAATGTCGAAACTTATGTCCGGTTACAGTACCGCAGTGCGTCCGGTAGTCAATTATCGTGATACTGTTACCGTCGATCTATCTCTGACGTTGGTTGAACTTTTAGATATGGTAAGTATACTATATATATAAATTCTGTTTAAAGGTCTCAAGTCAGAAACGTGAAACAAAAGAAAGGAATGTCTCGTTTACGGTTCGCCAACTTCTTATTTCGTAGAAAGCAAACAAAACAATACGAATCGAAACTAAACGAAAGGAACAAAGCAAATCTGAATAAAGTTTATCATATTTCGCTAGTCACACTATATACTTTCTCAAAGTGGTTATTTAAACTAAAGTTATTTTTATCTTCATAATTTAAGCCCCAGATTTTCAAATTGTAAAAACTGCTATAACAAGATTGAAAACTTTTGCCCAATCCTCGATCCCCCAGTTTCCGGTCTCGCCCTCTCCACCCCTCCCCTCCCTCTCCCCCACCCAATTCCCCCCACTTTGACCACATACTTACTGTTCCTGATACTGTTCCTGATATTGCCAACATAGTTTTATTAGAAAAAGTTTTGCGTCTGTTACATCATATACCATGTTCGTGAAATATTCTCTATTCGCTAATAGTCATATCAAATTAGGCATTCGATTAACATCATTTCGAAGTACTAAAAGTTTTATACTAAATTTTTTCTACATAGTTCATACCTGTCCATGCATTTCAAACATCCTTGAAAGAAAGCCACAAAAAAAGATGGTTGAATTTCTGCTTGTGAAGGTTAAATATGAAAACCGTTACAGCATTACTTTAATGCAATTTACGATGACACAACTTACATGCGGCGTCATTTCCAAACAGATTTGTCCTACATAGGCGTTACATTAAATGCATGTTACCATTTACGAGGTTACATTTCAGGCCACCAGGATAGGCCAAAATATTCCCACCTGCACCTTCCACTACAGATAGCGATAATACATCGTCCTTAAAAGTTCCTTATTTTGAGACAACAATAATATCTGAGGTGTCAATTAGTGCCTGTATATACGTCTTCTATAAATATTCTATTTTGGATGATAAGCTTATCAAATAGATTTATCTTGAAAAGTTAAACTACTTCTCTCTCAAAGCAGGCTCTCGATATAGCATCATCTCGAGATATTGAAAGTATAATATTTCATATTTTCTACGTAATCTATACCTATCCATGCATTACATCTTACAAAGAAAAACAAAACAAAGAAGTTCTTCTCTGCATAACACTCTTAAATATTACACTTTACTCGTATTATCTTCGATCCATATTACGACCGGTATACGACTGCGTGTGACGTCATGAAAAGAAAAAGGTCCCAATCATCGGCTTTTGATTAATTGGTCTGTCCTGTTCTTTATATTAAGTGCATGCTACCGTTTACCATTTCAAAGGTTACATTTGCGAAAGACATCATACGCGAAAAGTCAATTGGAATGAATGATTTCGTAGACGGTAAAATCGAACATGACCATCTGTTTGTGTAATTAATCCATGCTTTGGTGACGATACGCGTTATTGACTATATCCTTGGTCCTGTTGGTTCATGGTCTGTTTGAAATCCAACTTGTTCAAAATAATATTTAAGAGAAGTTTTTTTTTTTGTCAAAGTTAATAACATAAAAGTGTCACACTCGTTCGGCAAGCTCGTACGTCACAAGTTTAAAAAGCGTGTGATATTAAAAACATTGTCGTTCGATTATTGTATCAGTGACACTTTAAAAAAAAAGAAAAAAAAATAGATTAAAAAGAATGGTAAATGAAATCAACTGAATCCAAACAAATCCACTGTTTAAGATAAAACTCCTCTCCATAATTGCATGCCTTAAAATTTATTAAGAAGGAAGTTAAATGCAAAATGGTTAACATCAATTATTTGTTCGCTAATTTTAATGAAGCGTCTGTTAGATGAGACGAAGGTGATATTTAGATCCATTAATTATTAATTGATAAAATTGGCAATAACATGTAAGATGGATGACACTGAGTTAAGGTTTTTTTTTTTTAAATTATATGAACTTAAGTTCCCACAGCGGTTTATTATTACCTAAAGAGCGGATCACAAACGAAAAAAAAACTCAAAAAGGTTTCAGAGAATGTTTAACGAATTACTCAAGATTCTCATCTAGTTCCTTGGATGATGTTTCTATATAAAGTTGTTTTGTTTAGGAGTTGTAATGACATATTCAGTTTATGTACTTCACATGATCTAGCCATATAGTTACACGAAACGGTATGAAAAGGTTGAAATAGAGAAATAACACCGAGGTTAGTTCATCTTTCTTTTTTTTGGTATATCTATAGCGCAACTCGCATTAGATTTCCTTCTTATAAAAGTAAGCCTTTGGCGGATCAATATTGTTTTCCTTTTCGTATATTCTTTTCCTTTCAGGATGAGGTCAACCAGATTATGACGACTAGTTTATGGATGACTCAAGTAAGTATACATGCATATGCATATGTGCACGCACGTATACGCCTATACAACAATATCCAACATTCCAACAGCGACAATATGAATCTTAACAAGTGGTTGCCGACTGCATGTTATATAAACCATATCAATCTTCAAATTATCGAGCGCACACAAAAGGTACACCACACATGTATTCGCAAAGTTATATACACAATACAGTTATGAACGTGAAAACCCCTGCAGTGTATTGATTATTCCACTGTACGAACATGTTACCCTTATAGTAACAATGAAACTTAACAGTAATGTCAAACATGCAATCCTCGTAGTGTCAGGTCAACGACGTCAACAGTGATACCAAACATACCACCCTCTTTGTATGGAGTGTAGTACCTGCAACCACCCAATTGCATAGTAGTATTATAATACCTACATTAGCAATATCAAACCCAACCTCTTGCATTCCGTGTGACCAATGCACAGTATCTCAAAGGTACACACATTGAGGAACGGACTGGACGTACGGACTGGGGAAGCGGGAGGGGAGGAAGGGTAGAGATGGGACCACCTGAAATTTTTTTTTCGTAAAGAGGGTGTTACCAATTATTCATTGAGCACCATGCTTTCTTTGGTTTTATTCGAACAGAAATGGCAAGATGCCGCCCTCACTTGGGACCCACGTGACTATGGTAATATCACCTCGATTCGAATTCCAATTGAACAGCTGTGGAGACCAGACCTTGTGCTTTACAACAAGTAAGAATTAGAATAATATATATAAAGAAATAATAACAAACAATAATATTGGCAATATGAATTCAATGTGAACTCTTCGTCCGACATACCATAATTCCATTATATTGTTTCATAATCAAAAAGTAAAAAGAAATGTTTGTATTTCAGCGTTTGCTTGGGCTTCAATGTGACTATAATATTATAATTACTACGAGAGGGTCTTAACGGCAGAATTGAACTTATCGAATTAGCTACCTTTGAAAGAAAAAAAATAATCTTGAGGGGTGCCTGAGCTTTTTTAATTACCAATTTCCTATTTTGAACGACGCAAACACAAAATGCGTATCTATGTAGATATGCGCGCAGTGTATATTTGTTGATTTTACTAGCTCCACACCTCTTATACGTTTAACGTTCTCTCTTCGTTATGCAGTGCAAATGACAATCTTGAGGGCGGTATCCAAATGACCCAAGCCGTCGTTTCCTCGGATGGGTTTGTCAAATGGAATGCTCCTACCATCCTAAAGAGCGCATGCGAGATGAACCCCTTGAAATTTCCATTTGACGTCCAAACGTGCGTCCTTAAATTCGGATCGTGGAGTTTCCATGGTAACCAATTGGATGTCGTGATTCGGGAATCAGAAGCCGACATCAGCGTCTACGAAAGTAGCGGTGAATGGGCGCTGGTGTCGATGCCTGCAAGGAGGGAGGTCACTTACTACCCTTGTTGCCCCGAACCGTACCCTATTGTATCCTATGACGTCATTATCAAACGGTCACCGCTGTTTTACGTAATGAACTTGATGTTGCCCTGCATCTTGCTATCGGCAATGATCCTGCTTGGGTTTTGCCTTCCACCTGACGCAGGCGAGAGGATAACGTTGACTATCACCGTCTTACTTTCATTGACTGTCTTTCAGGTTTTGGTTGCGGAGACTCTACCACCAACTTCCGACGTGGTGCCATATATTTGTAAGTGTTTATCAATCATATTTCATATCAACCATTCTTCAATTAATAAATTCATCTAATGATTAGTGAGATATTACTGGAGGCATTGAATATCTTAAGGACAAACCAATTGCAGTTAGTTATTTCCGAATACCGTTATTTTGTGTGTGTGTGTCAGCATATAACATCAAATATCACAAGTAAAGCTGGGTTGATCGTCATCCAGCGGTGATTAAATATATTGTAACAGTTTATAATTGGTATGGTACACTGATGACAACTGTTGAAACTCTGGTATGGCAAATTATGCAATAGGGTTGAACAGTAAAAGTAGAGTCAAACTGTCAAACATCGTATTTTATTAAAGAGTTGTACTGATAACTTAATAATCACAAGAAGTGAAGATATGATATCCGCATTTTCCCAAAAACAATCGAATCCGTTGTAACTGTTCTTTCTTCTTTCCACCTTCGTAAGATTTAAATACAAATATTTACAAAAAAGTGTTTTTTATAAACCAAATCCTTAAACGTTTTCCTCACATTTGCAGCCCAATATTATGCCCTGATCATTATGCTGGTGGGCATATGTACAGTCTTAAGCATAGTCACACTGTCTATGCATCACCGAGGTGACAGTGTTCAACTGTCTCAAACTTATCGGCGAGGTATGCTTTTCCTGGCTAAAATGGTCTTTCTCGAATGTCCTAACATAAAAATGGCCGCCAAAAAGTACCACGAGATCAAAACGGCACGTGACAACGCCATACGAGGCGCTCATAACCCTGCATTTGAAGACGACGAATTAGATGACGATAATGAAGAACCACAAATTGCCGCACCTTACGCCAATGGGTCTTCCACTGATGACGTCAAGCAACTCTTTAAGCAGGACAACGAAACTACCACGCCAATTGACAAATACATGACGAGGATTTCTGACGGGTTGGCGTTCCTTGCAAAGAGACAGACGGGCAAGGACGACAGTGAGCAGACGTCACGTGAGTGGATGGAGAGCGCCAACGCCGTCGATAGATTGTTTACTGTTGTCTTCTTGATCTTAGGAACATTTACAACTATTCTCATGATTTGGTTGGCTGCTGCGTAGATGTTACACCAATGCCCCATCTTAATTTATTATCATTAATTAAATCCGTTTTAAACTTCGTGATATTATATATTCCATTACAGTAATACTCTATCAAGTGATAAAACAAAATGGAGAGAAAAACAAAGAGTATAACCAATCTAGAACAAGTTATGTTATAGATAAAACATAACGGTATCCTTCCGTTTAGTTTTGCAATGCTGTTTAATCAGTACCTGCTAGGATTTGTGAGTCTCGGTCATATCTCCCCCTGATGCATGTGGTTGATACCACGCGTGAGGTCCGTCCACCACGGAACTTCAATCCGAGACAGTCGTAGCCGTGAGCTATACAAAGAAACCACTGACTAATACTGTGTATACCTTCCAACCAATGGCATGTTATCAAAGTTTCATTTTGTCTTGTGGATGAACTCACCCGGCCAGAATATTTGACTCTCGCAGGGAAGAAATGTATTCAAGATTAAGATAAACTCTGTTTGTTTAAAATATTATATACTTTATTAAAAGCTGTCATGAAAGTGGGCTGCACAATGAAAATAGCTTTAATTTAAAGCAGCGTTTTGCGTTGGATTTGGTCAACTTTGAGTAGCATTTGATATACTCAATCAATAGTAAAATGCAATTCATATAGATTTGACTTGTTGTCCGATGTGCACAAATTTCTTTTATTCTTTATTTTTCATGTCGCGCTTCAAGAAACTCATATTGACATTATGAGCAGTATGATTGTCATTTTTGTATTATGCAGTCAGTGAGGGTTCTTGTTTGGAACAGGATTTGGGAAGACAATATATAGTGTTATTAGTACTAGGAATAGTGTCCCAACTGGCTGCTTGGGTATACCCGGTGTACAGGTATATGGTACATGCATGAACCAGAAACTGCCGACGTTATGGAAACAGGGAGCGTAAAAAAAAAAATGGTCTTAGAAAAGTTTAATCATAGTTTGGAGTTAACCAGAGAGTAGTACTTTGTTCAACGTTATAGAGTAGATTATATGTCCGACTAGTCCAGCAGATGCTCTTCGGGTAGCCAAGCTCTATCGTAGATTTCACAAAATATTGCGCGTGGGTTGCATACAGAAGAGCTGAAAGGCCATTATCATTTATGTGAGGAGATCTAAATAAATTAATAAAGTTTTGTTCTTGTTACACGTCTGCATCTTCTTTTTGACGCGGGATGAAGGAGAAAGAATGTATTTGAATAAGGTTAAGAACGAGTGAATCCTCCCCCCACCATTCCTTGCAAAATAACAAGTTTACCAGGGTTATAACTCTGTCTATAAACGTTTGGCGGTTTTCCCGCATATCAGAACAATGTTTGGTACCAACTCACTTATACAATGAAATTAAGAGAAGATACCCACCCACTTTATTGTTTGAAACGTTGGTCATACTTAGACTGAAACACTTAACATGGGAATGTAACATAATATTAAGATCGATGTGGATTTCAATCAGAAAAATTTCTTCCTCATCGGTAGAATTATCTTCAGCACACGAACTACAGCCTGCTTCTTCTACAAAATTAGGGACTTTACATCTCTAGGTTCCGACGTCTCTATATTCCGACAAAAAGAAATAATTCGTGACAATTTTTTTTTATCCAAAAATCGTTTGTACCAAGAAAACAAGTTTTCATACCCCAATATTTTTGTGATCGAAATTTTTTTGGACTAAATTTTTTTTTTCACCAACATTTTTTCGGACCAAATTTTGGGAGACCAAAATTTTTTTCACGAAAAAAAAGGTGACCCAAAGTTTGTTATGATCCAAACAGTGCTTGTGACCGAAACTTGCTTGTCACCCGAAATTTGTTTGTACTCAATTTTTCGGGGGGCCAATTGAATTTTGGATATCTCTAATTCGAATTTTTGATATCTCTAATTCAATTTGGGATATCTCTAATTCGAATACTTGATATCTCTAGTTTCAATTTTGGATATCTCTAATTTGAATTCTTGATATATCTAATATATTTTGGATATCTCTAATTATATTCCAGATATCTCTAATTGAAGTTTGGATATCTCTAATTGTATTCCAGATATCTCGAATTCCATTTTAGATATCTCTAATTGTATTCCAGATATCTCTAATTGTATTCCAGATATATCTTATTGAATTCCAGATATCTCTAATTCGAATTCTTGATATTTTGAATTCAATTTTGAATATCTCGAATTCTTTTCTTGATATCTCGAATTCAATTTTGGATATCTCCAATTCAATTCGAGATATCTCGAATTCAATTTTGGATATCTCCAATTCAATTCGAGATATCTTAAATATTGTTTCCTTTTATGATCTTTACATATATTTATTGATATCTTAAAACCAATTTGAGAGATCTTAAATTCAAGATATCGAAAATGCAGTTTCTGATATCTCAAATTGAATTAAAGATATCTACAATTATTAGAGATATCTTTAATTTTAATTCGAGATATCTAACTATTGAATAAATGTCAACATGGCGTTCCATACGTCCGTCCAAAAAAAAAACTGTTTTCCTAGTAGTAATAGGTTCTTGACAACGACGAACTTCACCTGATATCATTGCTTATCGATAACGTCTCCTACACCGTCAAACTAGAGGGCAAACTCGGACTTCCTTTTAACACTAACATTGGTTCACCACAAGGAGACAGCGCAAGCACACTATTTTTGATAACTTACCTAGCCAACTCTTTGAAATCAGATGATCGTGATATCGATGCAGTTATCCTGCCATCTCAGTTAGCTGATCATGATTACAGCACAACCACCACCAACTCTTTTTTTCACAGTAGACCAACAATACGCTGATTATATCTCTTGGGCATCAACTGGTCAGCATATACTGCAAGATATTGAAAAACGAGTTCCTGAGAAACTGACAGGAAGGAATCTGAAAATCAATTGTACAAAAACTGAGAAATTTTCAATCACAAGAAAAGAAAATGAAGTTGGAAGAAGTGTCAATATATTGGAACCTTCTGGGGACCGAAGAAGATATTAACCGAAGAATTGGTATAACCAACGGTGCTTTCAACACACTGTCAAGTATTTTTAAAGGAAAAACATAGGCCGAAAACATTAAGCTTAGTAAATTCGAGGCTTTATTAAAGAGTATTTTTTTTGTACAATTGCGAACTGTGGGGCACAACGAAGGATCTTGATCGCAAACTTGACACTTTTCAAAGGAGACTACTTCGTAATACTTTCAACATTAGATGGACCAATTGGTTATCAAATGATGAGCTCTACAATGAAACCAGCCAAAGTCCTTGGTCATCCATAGTCGCACATAGAAGATTGAGATTTTCGGTCATGTAGCAAGACTCCAGGAGGACGCTCCAGCAAAGGTTGCTTTAAGAGAAGCATCGACACATACTACTAAACCAGTAGGAAGGCCCGTGAAATTCGAGCTTGGGAAATTATAATGTCGCAATTTTCTAGGAAGCAATAAACCTTGCGCGATATCTTGATACATGGCGGAGGTTAATCACAGAGCATGTGTGATCAGGGAAATTACGGAAGCGTAGAAAGGACATTGCATTGACGAGTGACCAACTTGACAAAACGACAATTATCTGCAAATTGTCGAGTTGACGAGATGGTAACGTGACAAAGTTCAGAAAATTGACGTTTTGACGAGATAACGGATCTCGTGAATGCATCAATTTTCTGCAAATTGACGAGTTTCACAGTTACTACCATCTCGACAAGATGACAAAATTCAGAAAATTTACGTTTTAACGAGATATCGGATCTCGTCAATGCATCAATTTTCTGCAAATTGACGAGTTGCACACTTACTACCATCTCGACAAATGACAAAATTCAGAAAATTGATGCATTGACGAGATCCGTTATCTCGTCAAAACGTCAATTTTCTGAATTTTGTCACGTTACCATCTCGTCAACTCGTCAATTTGCAGATAATTGTCGTTTTGTCAAGTTGGTAACTCGTCAATGCAATGTCCCTTCTACGCTTCCGTAGGGAAATTCCACGTGATCAGGGAAATTCCATAACAACTACCTGTGCGGATAGACGAGACTCAACTTACTACTACTACTACAAATGCAGGATGCGTCTTTCAAATAACCAATCACATGAACTGTTATATTTGTACATGTATTTCCCCGCAACACACCCGACGTACAACCAATCAATTTCCTTGTCATACAACACAACCGGTTCAGTGACATTCACGTATACGTACCATAAGAGCTAACATTCACATGTACCTAACATTGAAAGCACATAGAGCCGTAACGTCGACTGAGGTTCTCCGGATAGTGGCTGCCAGTGAAGTCCAATATAAGCGTATTTTCTGTAAGTCCTTTGAAAATTTATTGTAAGAAAATCATTGATAAGCGTATGCAACGTGACTATCGTAACGTTTATCTAATTTTAAGAGTATTAAATAGACATTAGGTCCTTCGGCGTAAGACTAACGTGGCGTAAACATTTATTGTAAGAAGAGAAGTAGTTACACACAGTCATAGAAATTTATTAGGAATTTCTATGCACACAGTACAACCGCACTTCACAATTTCTGGTGTAGGGTGAATGAGTATATTTCATCTCCCTTTACATTACATGTAGGGGGATAAGATAATAATCCCACACTTTTTAAAAGGAGCTGTTGATACATGATGGTATGATGACGAAAACCTTTGTACAAAATAGTTGAAACCGTTATTACTCATCTTATTAAGCCGGAAGCATTTGATGGTGTAGTGCGCATGCTCGTAACTATTTTGAATGTTCAGCTAAGCCAATCCAGCCTCCAGTACAGTATACTAATGTATACATTTTTATCTGTGATATGAGTACGTAGCCTATAACTAAACTGATTTTTTAAAGTAATTAGCTTACTGTGAAGTTGAATAGAACTGTCGTCAGATTCGCATGCGATTTTGTAGGCGAACGAGTTACATTGATTTCAAAGTCATTCTTCTGACCTTGATCCTGCATAAATTTTGATATTTCAGTTTCAATCGTTTGAGTAGTTCCTTCACACTCTTAATGGCACTTGTAATCTGGTAATATACATGTTATCTCTCAGATTCAACGGTGCTTGATCTATCACAGGTCAACGTGTTTGTGCTCACTTAGTTGTCCTGTGATATGCTTCTTTCGTTTTTGGTTCCTTGCTTTAGCAAAGGAACCTATGTAGTCAGGTTAGCGTGAGTGTGTCTGTGTGTGTGTAGTTTGACACTTGCATGGATACACTGTAACTCAGCAAGGGAAAATTGGACTACACTCAATCTTTGGATATAGATCCGCCATAGTGAGTAGGTGTGCCCGATTGTTTTTTTGTGCCTGTGAATGTCACCAAAAAATCCCCCCAAAATATTAAAAACAGCAATACCTCCCATTGACAGGGTCTGACATGGTTGATATTTTGGGAGTAGTTGTAAATGGGGTAAGGGATCGTGTCCAAATATAACGGTCATGTGATCCAAGGACAACAAAAGTCAATAAGGGGTAAAAACTAGTATTTTTGCAATAACTTGAGAACAAAATGTCTGTCTAGGTTGGGAGGTACGCTATTGTATTCCGGTAGTCGACCCGCATCTATGTGACCTTTGACCTCAGTTTGACCTCTGTTGACCTGTATTAGTTTCTTTGGTTATTTGAATTTTCGTGGCCATAATCGGATCTCAAAGGTACCTTCCGATCACAATTGTCAATGGGTCGACCCCTGTGCGACCTTCGTGTGCGAAGTTATCAGGTCAAGGTACAGTTAAGATGGTCATACAGACTTGGCATGCTGCTTTTTGGAATCAGCGTGTCAAACAACATCTGCCACCGTGAGGTTAAAGGTCAAATTTTGAAAAGTATGCTCATTTTAGGAGATACGGGGCAAAACAAAAATTGGCAATATTTTGATATATAGAGGAAACCAGCTCGCGCTTCAATCGGACACCAGGTTCTCAAGTTACGAGGGGCCAAATGTTGGTTTTGATACCTTATTAGCAATAACATTGTGTGTCGGTGTACATTGGAGCACATAACAATTTTAGGAGAGATTTCACATCATCAAGGGGGAATATTTTTGATAAAAAACCATCAGGTCATCCAATGTCATTCAAGGTTGCTTATGTGCAAAAAATGTCAACTAATGCTATTTTTTGCTACAACTTCTAGTCACGAAGTCTGACATGGCTGATATATTGGGACAAGTTGTGAATGAAGTAGATGCACATTTTCCAATAAAACCGTTATGTGATCCAAGGTCACCAAAGGTCAATTATGGGTCAAAATGTATTTTTTGGGGGGCAATAACTTGTGAAACTACCATTGACAGGGGCTGACATGATTGATATTTGTGAACTAGTTGTGAATGGGGTAAGGGATCGTTTCCAAACATAACAGTCATGTGATCCAAGGTCAACAAAGGTCAATTAGTGGTCAAAAACTAGTATTTTGCAATAACTTGACAACCAAATGTCCATCAAGGTTGGGAGTTACGCTATTGTAATCCAATAGTCGACCTGCATTTGGGTGACCTTTGACCTCAGGTTGACCTCCAGTGACCTGTATTCGTTGCTTTCAAGATGATTATTTGAATTTTCGTGGCCATATTCCGATCTAAATTGTCCATAAGTTGACTCCTCTGCAACCTTTGTGTGCTTAGTTAATAGTTAAAAATAGTTAAAATTCTTAATAAGTACAGTTAGGATGATTCTGTGAGTTCTGTAAAAAAAAAGCCAACTCTTGCTCATATCAGTCACCTGGTACTCAAAAGGTTCTCAAAAGTACCAAAGGTTGATTTGTGAAATTTTTGGCAATAATATGGTGTGTGCACATCGGACCACATTAAAATTTTAGGACAGTGCTGCTGCCTTGTAAATATTCCTTACAAGCAAGGAACCATAGTGCCATTGGGCTCTTGTTGTATATTGATCCTGATTTGTGTGAGATTATCATTTGCGGAAATTCTTCAGACAGCTACTTAGTTTGTTTCCATACACAGCTACGTGAATTTCATAAATATTTAGATTTAAATGTTTTTCAATACCTGGACATCTTCTTTTACAGATAGTTGTTATACTCCTGCCGTTGCCAATCTCAGTTGTGAAGAGAATCTTTTCTGACGTTTTCAAAGAAAATAACACCATTACGTAAGTTTGAGTACATGCATTTCATGCCATCGCACAGTTTGAGTAGTTACAATGTCAAACATTTCTTTTTAGCTGGATTATGGTACTGTGATGTAAACGTGTCCCTTATCCTGTTAAAAAAATTCCCTATACTTGAAATATGAAACTATTTGCATGACATTGACAAACTTTACATGCATAGACCCATTTTACATTGTGTAAGAAGATGAATAAAGAATGTTTCTTACTCTTCTTCGGTTTCCTTTCACAGGTCAATCATGGATCTTTCATCGAATTCACAGAACATTGAAGAAAGCTTTTTCCGTTGTTCAATCTGTCAAGATAACTTTACAGAACCCAAGCTCTTACCGTGTTTTCATCGATATTGTAAGGGATGCTTGACAAAAGTAGTGCAAGTGCTACATGGAAAGGATTTGGAATGTCCTACATGCTCACAAACATGTTGCATACCAGATAAAGGATTGGATGGCTTCAAAACAGACTATCACATGGAAAACATGGTAGAATTTCAAAGGATTAAGTCTTTGTTCAATGGTAAAGCTATCAATGACTGTATTGGATGTTCCAATAAGTCAATACCTATGGCTGGTTACTGTTTTAAATGTAAAGACTTTCTATGCTATCGCTGTTACCAATTTCATCTTGCAAACAAGATGATTGCTGATCATAAAGAGAAAGTGATATCCGCCAAGGATTGCGCATCAGACGGTTTTGATTTGCAAGGATATATATTTCTGAAGGGACCTCAGAAGTGTGATTTACACGTTGAGTTAACAGCCGATCTTTGCTGCTCGACATGCAATAACCTTCCAGTGTGTTTGACATGCGCTACTGTAAGTCATTCAGAACATAATATTATTCGTGATATAAAGTCTCTCGCTGCAAAAGAGAATGAAAAGTTCACTTCAGTGGAAGTTGATCTGGAGAAATGTAAAGAAAGGTACGGAGAATTGATTACAGGAATTGAAAAAGCAAATGCCACTATACAGAAAATTGATAATCCAGCTGCTCGGAAAGTTAAGGACCAACACGAAAGAGAAATGATTGCAATAATAGATAAGACTAAAGAACAGAAAGACCGTCTAAAGAAAAGTAAAGCGAAGTTGGATGAAAGTTTGCGAAAGCAAGAGGAGTCGATCACAGAAAAGAGGGATAAAGAAATTCAACAAATTACTGAGAAATACAACAACAAACTCCATGCGATTCGTATGAACAACAGGAAAGAGAAAGAAACTATGGACGCAAATCAGGACATTGCCCTACAACAATTACACGACAAGCAAAAAAGGTTAGAGAAGAAGATGGCGGAAGAAAATGCCATTACAAAGCAGGATCAGGAACAAAAAGAAGGCGAAGTTTTGAAATTATCGGAAGTTGTTCATCAATTAGCAGGCAGAATGAATAATTATAACGCAACAAGTAAAACCGTTCATGTGGCTGCCAATGACTGGATTACCATACAATGTCTGCCGGAGTTACACATCGCCTGCCAGCGATTAGTTGATGATTTTGAAAGGAAATCCTTCGAACTTGCCTCGATACTGAGTACCTACTCTTTGAGTGTTTCGAACCGCAGGGAAGGTGTGAACAAAGTAGAATTCTGCCCCACTTCTTTTTATGACGAAATGAGTGTCATCGAAATTGCTGAAATGAAAGGTACCAGGCAAAAGATTCAAAGTATAACTAGTTGCGGGAAAAAACGCATCGCGATCACGGGTTATGAATCACGACAGAACTCATTTCTTGCTCTTATAGATTCCAAAGGAAAGCGAAAAAAATTCATCAAAACTGCGGAAAAAAATGCCCTTCCGATTCGATTCATTGCCTCTCTTTCAGATTCACTGGTCGTTACTGTTTCAAAGTTTAATTTGATAAATATGTTCAATATTCAGGATTGGTCATTGTCGCAGAAGGACATTTCGAAAATCATCCCATTTTGGGGAGACACGTGGCGTTTATCGTGTGTAGCCACAGATCGAGCCACCAAGGAAGTATATGTGGGTGCAAGCAACATGAATATCTATGTCTTTAGCGAACATCTCAACTTCGTGCGAACTCTAGAATTGGCAACGATCGTAACATCCATGGCGGACATTCTGATTCTTGAGCGCTATCTCCTGGTCTGTGATGAAAGTGCGAAAAGAGCCTACATAGTTACGAGGCAAGGTGGCCAATCAGCTCTCAAACAAGAGCTGGAACAAATCGGAAGGGGCGAGTATTGTCCATTAAGTGCCTGCACAGACAAAGAAGGGTTTATTTTCATGTTGTGGTCCACCAAGAAACAAGGAGATGCTGATTGCCGTTTTGCAAAATATAGCCCAGATGGCCGAACCCTAATTACAACAGGAAGTCTGGACAAATGGACACAGTGTATAACTATACTGGAGCAATCGAAAGGAGGAGAAACTCTGGTAGCTGCTTCAGGGAAATCAAACAAGATGTATCTTTATACCCTAGTAAATATGATACAATTATTTCTTTTCAATATTACATTGTTATTTCAGATGTTTTTTTTTCCTTCTTTTAATTACAAACTTATTTCCAGAAGGCCACATGTATCATACACGGCACATCAAAGCGTTTTGCCAACTTGGGGAATTTTTATTCTGCATAACTTGATCAGAAGTGTTTCTGTTGCATTCATTTACATGTTCTTTTTTTGGCAATCATAAGACTTATTATGAAGACCGCACTTATCTCTACAGTTTTGTTGGCCGACAGATAGATAAATAAATTTGTTTGCAAATATAATTTCAAACTTTAATGGACAAATGCACTTACTCATCTTAGTTTATGTCTTCTCTCGCTAGCCTCGGTCAACTAATCCTCCCACCAATGATGCTCGTAGCAATAAACCAGTGGAGACGGTCCTCTATCAATCACAGTACAACAGACCAAATATCACAGACACCTCTGCATTGGTAAACACAAAATCGATTGATATTTTTCGTTGATTTTCCTTATAGAATTTAACATCTTCTTGATTCACTTATTTCTCTCAACATACTCATCGGCGTTTTGTAAACTTTATTGGTACGGTTACTTATCAAATATCATAATACGATTATGTGTGTTGTTGAACTACAAATAAGAATTTATAATATAGTCTGTACTTTTTATTACCACAGTTCCAAATGGTACACGGAAACACAGATCACTCTTTGATGGGTGGAGAATCTTCTCAATCATTAAAAAGAAAATATCCTCATGCATCGGAGGCGGAAACTGGTAAAATACCATAGCAACCATCAAGCCTCAGCCCATTTCGCTTAAGCTGTCTTTAAGTGAATTAATGAACAGAACTTAATTCAAGTCTAGATGTGGCATTTGTTAGTTTGACTTCTTTTAATGACTATGATTATAGTTGATGCTATGAATGTATGAACGGTGTCGGTTGGAGCTTAAAAAGCCACAAGTATTGATGAATGCCAATTGATAACGTCCTGCTTTATCAATCTATTGGTGACACTTCATTTATGAAGCAAAAGAAAAACACAGTCAAAGGTGACACGAACCCAACCATCATTACCGGTTCTTGTACTGGAAGTAAATGTCATGATCAAATTACCAAAACAGCTGAACGACTGTTATTTCCACTTGGGAGTTATTGCAGAGGTAATGTCCCTTCACACAGCAGGCTGGAGACTTAAGTAAGTCTAAATATGACATGATATGTAAATACGATATTTCCAGATAGAATACTGCGGTAGCTGGGATGCATGGCGAAAGCTATTCGATAATGAGTAAAAGAACCCTATTGTTTTTGGAGGGAGTACAGGTCATTTTGGTTCAGCAGAGGTTACAAGCTCCAAATGTTACTCATGACATCATAAGATGTCATATTGGCATATGACTTTCCTATAATGCGTACAAGAGCCCAGTAAAATTTTCATTTGAGGTCAGCAAGGGTGAAAGTGTTGAAGCCTTAATAAGCACTTTAACTAGGTAATGTTTTTTTTTTCTTTTCAAGTTAAGACTTCAAATTTGCCTCAAGTTAATGGTTGTTGTAAGTCTAGCAGAATTAAATTCCTGAAAATCTTTCTTCCTAACTAGGAATGTGGTCAGTAATAAGGTTTTTGTTTCAGCATGACGTTTAGTGCAAGGGGTATGCATGTACAGAAAAGAACATACTTGGTCAGACCTTAATTGATATTACTGTTATATGTAATTGAAGGAATAATTCTTGAAAGTTTACACCATGTCGAGTTCAATATTTTAGGCATTGTAAGTTGCATCTAAGCAATTTTTAATTTGAAATTACTAGCGATATCATAAAAAATACAAAAAAATATGCTAAAGGGGGGGGGGCGGCGCCCCCCTTAACTATGCGCCTAGTATATCAATCCATTTGATTCCATTTACAGTATAAAGGCAACAGGCGCGTAACCAGGAATTTGCCAGGGAGTGGCGAAACTGTAGATTCGGCATTGCCAACTATCTAAGCGTAGCGCCACCATGTGTTGGCGCGAAGGGTACAAGAAAATTTTGGCTGAAAATGCCTCACAGATCGCTGGAAATGGCACTTCCCAGGCCTTGTTAGTTGCATCTTAGCATTTTCTCTTTTGAAAATACTAGCGATATCATAAAGACATTAAAAAATTTAAAAAAAAATATGCTCAATATGCCCCCCCCCCCTTGGCTACGCGCCTGAAAGGCATGGAATCACTAAGCCTGCCGGCTTTCCGGTTCTTTTTTCTGTCTTTTTTACTATAGTTGAGATATAATAGTTAAGAATTATTTTGCCTTCAACTTTTACTACTGCTCTATTTTACTCTTTTTATTTGCTTCCACTTTGATATCTTACGTTATCCATTCTTATCATACTTTCCAATTAAAAGAGCGAAGTTAACAATAAAGTTAAATCATTAATTATCTGCCTTTTCATTGGTATTTCAGCATAAAATATGTTAATATTTCTTGTCAACGCAACGAACGCTATATGGCATAATTTCAGGTATACATTGTATGTTAACGATACTCCATAAGTATAATTATATATTACAACATATTTTAAAGCAACCTTTACCGTAACATTTAACATAACTATGATTTCATATAATGGAGCATTCATCTTAAAAAAAAAGGAAAAATCGTTCTCACTGCCAACGTGATTTCGAAGAAATACATTGGAGACAAGGACAGTGGCGCAACAACATATTATCAATGGGTAGCTCAGTAACTCCGCCCCCCTTCCTCCCTCACTGAGAGACAGAAAATTGCAGTGTATAGTACATTAATGTGTATGTATATTACAACCGATACAGCTGAAAATTCTTCAACATGGTTTTAAAAGTTACAAATATATAAAATAATGTTGCAACTATAGGAAAACACAATTTTTTCCTTTTTTTGTCGAAATGGTAGGGGAATATGGACCCCTCTTACAGGGCTACATAACAGTTGAAATATTCTTCAATATATCGATTTGTTTCAAAAGGTATAGTTTGGTTCTATTTAGCACCAATTTGCAAGTAAGCTACTACTTCATTGTTACCAAAACTTATCTCAAATCGAGGGGGAACACTGAACCCTCTCATGGAAAAGTGTTGGCATTTCTTCAACATTGTTTCAATATTTTCAAAGTATAACATCATTTTGCATCTAGGGACACCCTTTATTTCAAATCGTATTCATAAATTCTAAGTCTCCTTACCTCACCCCGCCTCTCCTCCCCCGCCGCCCTTTCCCCAATGACAGAAAATGACAGATTACGCCTCCGGTCAAAAACATTTACTAACGTCAATTGTTGAAAATAAAATAAATAATACGCCTTCCTGTCTGTGTATGGTTCATGTGACGGTCAAACGTAGGTCAGTCACGGTAGTATTAGACAGTCGGCAATGGAGGAATCCATTCAGACATGCGCCTTAATTACTTCAATGATTTCCCAAGCAATGTAAACTGGCCAAAAATACCAGAGCAAATATGAGCTATGCATGCACCCCCAATTACCACCCCCCCCCCCCTCAACACATTACAACTGAATTGATAATATTCAAGCCTAACGGGAAGGGGTCGTGTTACCTCTCTGTGGCCTTTTGGGGGCAGGGGAGAATATACTGGTCTATGCTCTTTTTTTTCATAATTATATGCCTTGATATAGGCTATGGCGAAATGTACAGAATGCATAAAATGGGACTTGTGATGATTAATTCCCCCGGACCAGACCTAGCTCTCGTTACCCACTCTGCCTAAATCAAGGCATGGGATTTACCACTTAAGAAAACTAACTACGATAGTAAATATCCTAAGGGATTTTTTTGGGGGGGTGTGGTGGAGGGGGGGGGTTACGAAACAACATCAAAGTTGGAAATTTAGCAGGGTCAACGGGAAAATGTATAGAGTAAACAGCAAAGTTAAAGACACGACGAACGTTTTCCTTAATCGCGTGAAATACGTAGAAGAATATTGCTACTATACTTTATGTTGCATAGCAATACCCTGTATAGCCGTTAGGCTATATCGTCTCGTTCAATTCGATCACGACAATTGATATACCCAAGTATAACTTCCTTTTTGGGGAAAGCGTCCACATTGTTTATTCTGTGTTTCAGTGGTAGCTTTGTATGCTATGGGAAAGCACGAGTTACCAGGGGCGGGATTTGAGTTGTGAAAGTAAGGGGGGGGGGGGGCAAACCTGCCAGCAAGACTATCTAAGCAAGAAATTTGGGCTTTACAAACCCTCCAGATGGCCGGACACGGCACTTCCCGAATGCTCTAAGCTGCATGTACCCATCCTTGAAATATGGATCTCATGTCTGCAATTGTATAGTTAATTATCGTTTAAAAAATTGAAGAGGATTGATAGTAGAACATATGGTCAAATGGTGATGTACAACTTTTGTTATACGTCACATATCTAAGCGGAGCGCCATCATCGGTTGGCAAGGAGCGTCGAAATTTTCGATGAAAGGTACCCTTAGATCGGTAAAATTAACACCTATATGGGCTTTAAATTGCATCTAAACAATTAATGAACGTGTTTAAATTTAGGGAGGACTGATAGAAGAACTTATATGGTTATGTACAACCCGAAGCTTATACGTCACTATTTAGGCGGTGCACCACCATCAGTTGAAGCGGCGCGTCAAAATTTAAGCAAAAAGGAAATCCTAGATCAGCAAAAATGACACCTCTGGTAACAATAAATCGCATCTAGACAGTTCTTTCCCCCTAAAATTATTACTATATTGTGCATTGGACCGATCAAGAATATGTTCAGTACCCACTTCGAAATTCTCCCCGCGGTCCCCACTTCTTGGAGCACTTGGCAAATATTGGGGGCTGAACATACCTTTACCCTCCCCCCTGCCGAAACTGCCGAGTGCTGTATACTGTAACAATGGATTTAATGTGTTACATGTGTTAGTGCCAATTTGTAATTTACATTATTCGATTTGCATGCATCATTCCAGGATTTCGAGCTGTAAAGAAATTACATCGGCATTGCCATTGCATGTTGTTGAATGACACGGGGGGGGGGGGGGGGTGTCATGTGTCAGTGTATTGAATTTAATTATTGATATACCCAATATGCAAATCTGGCTTTCGAAAAACGTTTCTCTGGATTTAGTTATGCAACGCATTCAGTAGAGCAGCAACGTTGAAAATCAATTCCTGAAGCTAGCACTGTAGCACATGCCGCGGATTCATCACATGCAGAATTGAATCGCTAGTTTGTTAGCTCCAGGATTCGTAACCTGTGCTGCGAACCATGTGCTAGCTCCAGCTCCAGTTATTCTGCATGCTTCATGTTACGATGTTAAACACAAATTCGACTTAGATTCGAAACAAATAGGCCTTTTTGATAGAGCTGTTGTGGGGGAATAATTTCGATTAGGGTTGTGCACATTTGTCTGCAAAAACGACAAAAAAGTGAACTAAGGTCTGAGAAAAAGTGAGGGGGAAAATGCCCCCTCTTGCCCCCCCAGTAATCCCGCCCATGCGAGTTACTATAACAAAGTGAGTGTCACAGCGGTTTGGCAGCACAATATACTAAGCCTACTCATATATTTTGGTTGCAATAAACCTGAACTAGGTATAAACCCATTATGTTAGTCAGAACGCTGCAGTCTTACTAGTCGCTTATACCGGGTAGCTAAAACTAATAGCTAAAAACGAGTAGATTATACTAGTAGCTAATATACTTGGATCAGAAGTTGCCGCAGTATTGATGAAACGACTGACCCGCAGTCCAAGAAAACGTACGTGAAGTCGGTAAGTTGATTATGTATGATCATTGGTTTCTTTCAGAGAAGTCTGGGTTGCTATAAGAGTCATGCTTAGCATGTATTTTTAATTGTTACTTTATATAAATGTTCTTTTTATAGCTTTATATATATATATATATATATATATATATATATATATATATATATATATATATATACGCGTACAGAGCGGAAGGCCCGTGGTTCGAATCCCGGTGGAGGCTGGAAGTTTTTTCACTGTTCTTGATTTTCCAACTCATTACGATTTTCATTTATATATATTCATTTGCCTTTGTCGTTTACCTCCATTGCATTAACATAAAGTCTGTTCAAAGTATCTCTTTCGAGATCCGGCTTTAGGAATCACAAATGATTTCGAGTTGGTTAGCATCATGTTTGATCTCTAGAGTAAGGCAAAAGATGTCACCAAAAACAGAACTAGTATTGTTCGATACAGGTGACAAACGCCTACAGTGGAATTACGACCTTCCTTACCGGTTTCGAACCTCTGGACATACAATCAGCGTCCATAGCCTAGTGGTTACGGTGTCCGCGTACAGAGCGGAAGGCCCGTGGTTCGAATCCGGGTGGAGGCTGGAAGTTTTTTCACTGTTCTTGATTTTCCAACTCATTACGATTTTCATTTATATATATTCATTTGCCTTTGTCGTTTACCTCCATTGCATTAACATAAAGTCTGTACGATTTTTATTTATATATATATATATATATATATATATATATATATATATCCTATATATATATATATATCTCCTATTATACTAATCAAATTATGACTGTGACGGTCTTCTTTTTTTTCTCTCGCATGTTCTTTAAACAACGAACGTTAAATTAATGCCTAAGTAAAATCATTGACCGTTATCTAAGAATCTAATGATAACTGTTATGGCAATATTAAAAATCGGGCACACTCCAGCCCAAGCGCTCAATATGAAAATAAAAATAAAATAATTGTTGTAAAAAGATCATCATTTTGTCCTGTTCATTTTTTATTTATCTATATTTATAATCATGTAAACCTGAACAGGCTAGCTTGACAGTAAAATGTATCTTTTACTAGCAAAAAATAAAGTAATTGAAAGTGTTCCAATTCTCCTCAAATTCTGCTTTTTATTTTTCAGGAAAAAAAAAAAGAATCGTCTTGTATTCTTTAAATTATACAGAATGTTCCTTTAATTCCCTCACAGCTTGTCGTACTCGTCAACACGATACGTTGCGGTTACTTTCCCGCCTCCATCGCCGCGTTCCCTAAGCCCATTGTATGTTTTACAGTAACATTCTGAAGCACCCTCTACTTTGGCTGTTAGCGATAAGCTTTGGACCTCCTTGGAGACCTGTCAAGAGCAATTCAGACCGCCTACCGGTCGATCCACTCACAACTGTCTCCAGGAGACAAATAAGAATTTAACAGTGTCCGGGATAAACTTGTGGGGGTACCGCAGTATATCGCCCAGTCGTTTCCCAAAAGCCCATTCTTTTGAACTTCTTTGAAACAGCGGTAAGTGATTCTCTTAACCCCGTGCACCCTCGTCATCTTGGTAACTTCATACTTCGCAAATCACGACCAACCTTCTCTGACAAATTGAATCGTTACCAGCCCGCCTATTCTTTAAATAACAAGCCAGAATATTTCATCTATGTTGACTATTCGTAACTACAATTGTCGGCGCCCCCTTTGAGAGACAAAACTGTCGTGTGTATTTATTCAGCCAATTTACAACGAAAACATTATGCAGAGCTGAAGGTACCCCGATTTAAATTGAAAACAAACTTAACTTTGATTGGCGGAGAGGGCTCCCGGAGCGCAAAAACGTATCACATTTATGCTCTTGACGTTGGTAGCGGTCCAAACAAATAAAATCCTCTGTACCGACATTATCTGGTTCCTCTTTAGAACCTTTTTTTTTTTTTCGCCAGTGTCATTTTCCTGACTGCGCGCTGCTAGCGCAATAAAACAGGAACAATTAACAGAGCGTTCTAAGATTGTTTGATAATCATCTTTGAATGGTAACCAGTGATTGACAACCATTGTACATGCAGGATTTGATATATATAACCAATCACCTAGGGAGAGTAACAACAGAAATGACACATTATCAAGATATTACATAGCTATGATGAAGTGCTTTAGGGATTTCATTGATGGTGTATCACATGTCACATCACATGGCTCGTCAATGCTATAGAACGCAAAACGGGATTGTACACATTAGATCATTGATAAGTATAAAATCTAATGGAAGAAATTATGAGACAATTGTAAATGATGATAGATATGGTGTTGAGACATGCATGGTACTAATAGGGTGATGATATTATGAACTGCAGGTACAAATAGGATAATGATAATTATGATATTATAACATGCATTGTACATATAGGGTGATGATATTATAACATGCATTGTACAAATAGGATAATGATAATTATGATGCATTGTACATATAGGGTGGTGATATTGTAACATGCATGGTACACATAGGGTGGTGATATTGTAACATGCATGGTACACATATGGTGAGGATATTATAACATGCATGGTGCTAATAGGGTGGTGATATTATGATATGCATGGTACAAATAGGGTGGTGATATTGTAACATGCATGGTACACATAGGGTGATGTTGGAAAACGTTACAATGATGACACAAATAATTACATGATAATCTCAACATGTTTACATCAACAAGATGAAATACACGTTGATGATATTATGATGGGATATAGGATGGTTATACAAAAAGTATCATATAAATTTGTCTAATACAATATCGAACGGTAGTCTGAAATAAAGTTAAAGTTAAAGTTGAAGGTTTACAGTCTTGTATGAGGCTAATGCCTCCTCACATGACTTTACAACTTAACCCCTGGTCATTGGTAACTTGTCACACCCTCACACCAAAGTGTGCACAATTCAGTCAATCTCTCCTGGGGCACCACAGTGCACCACAACCACGACTTCCCATAGGGTGCAGCCACAAACCGGCGCACGCAACTATATTTACAAGTTACCTCGCAGGTCCCCATTTATACACCTGGGTGAAGAGAGGCAATGGAGATAAAGCGCCTTGCCCAAGGACACAAGTCACACAACGCAATGATCTGGCCAGGGCTCGAACCTGTAATCCTAAGATCACAAGTCCACTGCCTTAACCACTTGACCACAACGCCCTCCTAAAAATGATGATTTAACAGAAGATATCGATGGCGTTAAACGATATAATGATGATATAAATACCTGTAGGAGAATCTCAACACGTACATCATCAAGATGGGCACAAACATTAATGAAATTATACCTTACATGGTGATAGAAATATAATAATAATAATATTGAAACTTGTCTGATACAAATCCGAACGGTAGTCTTAAAAAAAGCAATTATGGTGTCGGACCTGATATTGATGATATATTAATCTAAATAATAATTTCCAAAAAGATAATGATGATGTTGTTGATGGCAACGACGACGACGACGACGACGACGACGACGATGATGATGATGACGATGATGACGACGATGATGGTGACGATGACGACGATGATGATGACGATGACGATGACGACGATGATGATGACGATGACGACGATCATAGTGATAATGATGATGATTATAGGGTTATGGTCATTGCTACGAGACAACGTTCATCCTCACAGGTTGGGGTCTTGATCTGAAGCTTTTCACTCAAAGATTCCGTAACTGTACTACTTTTTGACCAACTACGCAATATATGGTCCTTTTTAATCATAAGAAACTTGTCACACAGTTAGTTTTTGCTTAGTTAATTAACTGATTAGATCTAATCTTCACGTTATGTAAATATCAATACACCTACCCACACAACTACTTTCTGGTTCATACGATATTTATGAAGTCGCCTTGGTCTCACTGTATAATGTTAAAACATTATATTTTTTTTATATATTTTCCGGAATTATATAGCCGGACTCAGCAAGATGAAACTAACATTCAAGTTAATGAATTAGAAAGTGTTCATCTTCGTGTTTTGGTTACTATGTACCGGCTATATATATATATACATGAACCTAGCCGGGCTGATCAAAAAGTGCACAACATATCACATGTATTTAACAACCTTGATTCATCTGTCGGCGGCTCAGAGGACTGAAAAGTGCTCGTAACGCAGAACCAAAAGAAAATATTAATGTTTCTGGATTATGAATAGGTCAGGTGATCCAGTAATTAATTTTGGAGGAGTCTTTACCACGCACGCTCGTTGTCGATGATATACTCACATAGTAAACAAGCCTCAGTATACTCATTTAGTGTCAAAACATAAGACTTTTGTTCTTGACATACGCTAAATTGGTACAAATTTTGAATAAATTAATTCAAACATGATTAAATTTAATTGAAATGAATTTAATTATCACTTTGATTATTATCAGTTCTTTGTACACCGATAATCAACTTATTTTACTATAACAATTAAAAGAATCGACTGTTGATATGTTTCTATGGGATTATGAAACCACTATGATGTGTATACGTGTGCGATATATGTCCTATGTCATTACTTTATGTCCTATATTGGTATGTGCATTACACACATGAATATGTATTATTGAACCATTTATCGATATATGTCTAACATCTGCACATTGCTAACGTCACTTTATGTCAAATAATGATACATGCCGTGTATTCAGTGGCATCGAGAGCCAGTTTGGGCCAGGAGAAATCTATGTCACTAAAAAGGCCCCCCCTTCTTGAATCATATAATATGAAAAAAAAGATAAATTATTATATTTATCCGATACTTTCTCGAGCCTCTAATTGATCGCCGTTTCCGAGGTTGTACCCCAGCTCCTTTCATCAGGCCGGCGTGTTTCGTCATACACGTCCGATATATGCCTCGGATATTATATTTCTAGTATCGGGTTACCGGTATGTCCTGTACCGTCTATACGTTCTATATTGGTTATATGTGTTATGTCTCATATTCTACATCGGTGTACTGGTATATCTTATACCATACATTCTATATCGGTTATATGAGCTATATCTCATATTCAATACCGGTTTGTCCTGATTTCTTAAGTCGATACAAGAGCATAACTGACCTTGCTTACCATAACATGCTTTATTAAATTAATATAGGGATAAAAACATAGAGTGGTGGATTCTATGTTTTCTTTTCAGCAAAATCACTCCAAGGACTGACCCATGCGCACACAGACTAGCCATGAAATGAGAAGGTACATATACCCTACAAAATTGACCCAATTTAGAGTCCAAATCCTCGAACAATTGGACTGTGACCAAGTAATCATAAAAATGTTATTGTAGGATAATTGTCAGGGGTATGGTTGGATGGTAAGAACAAGTCTTCAGTCCAGAGGGCGAATCCACTTACGACCTACTTATATATTATACGACCTATATATATATAATTTCACTTGTGGAAAAAAAGGCGGGCGTTTCTATAGTAACTAACAGTGCTTGGTAACCAGACAAAAGTATCGTTCGGTCTAAGCATGGAGCTGTTTATAGCTCCGTCTAAGTTAAACAAGAATGTCCAAATGAATCTTTCGGACAGAAAAAAATACACACAACCCCCTAAAACAAAGGAAATTTAAAGATGGCTTAATAAAAACAAAAAATGCTTGGCGATCTTATCACCGTGAAGTCATATCTTTATTTTGGTTCTGATCTCCTTGTGCAAACAAATCCATTGAACATAACTATATATGTTTAATAGGACATTAATGAGAATTTTTAAAATATCAATATGATACATATTTTTCCTGTAAGTTTGTGTATTCTTTGACTGACTTTCTGTGACAATATAGACTCACAAGGTTACAACAAAAGTTACAACTTTTTTTTATATTGCTTTATTTATGTTTTTCTCTGGCACCATTTTTTTCTTTAACAGCCAGTTATTATGATATCGTTTAATATGACCTTGCCAAGTAGCAAGACATCTAGCACGCACCCACACACACCCAAAACGGCCTCGTTTATGGCTAAATAAAATATAAACAAATTGTCCGCCTTTTTAGTAACCGCCATTACACAATGTGTTTCTTCCAATCTGGCCGATTCGATCTTAACTTTGTAAGCTGTGTTTGCAACTTAGAGTTTCCTGCAGCGAACATACTTGAGTACAAAATTTACTAATATCATCAATCACATTGCTGCTAGAGAAAATGAAGAAAAACTTCTTTTTGTAAAAATAAATTTAACTACGGATTACCAGTTACAGTATAGTCCAGTTCGTTTAACTGTAACTTGAAATATTTGTTGTTTTTCGGGGTCCACGATAGAGCTAACATTAACTTTCTTGCGAAAACAGCAGTTTCTGAAACAATATCAAGCCATTGGACCCAAATATGCTAGATATTAAAATATGGTCACCCTTGGTCAAACTTCATAAACTGTTTTTATTACAACCTTCGAGGAAATTTTCCACACTGGGACAGTCAGTCATCTTGTGTGTTCCTTAAAAATGTCTGAGAACGATTTGGGGAGTAAAGACCTCCAGGAAAGTACTTTTTGAAAACTTCTAGCAATTATAGCGTGCTATAATTTGGGGCCTATACAAAGTACCTTTAATACCCGACTACTTCTCTGCGGTTCGAAGGTGGTGCAAATGCACGTATGCGTAGTGTTATTATCACATCATGTAATATGTATATAGGGCTACATACGGTATAGGCTTATGGTGCATATTGCTATGCTATGAAGTGAATTGACCGCCGGTTACACCTTTACCTGCTCAAAGAAGGTTATTAAATACTCATAAACAGTATCACGTGATGAAATTTAGAAGGCAGAAGCGGTACAAGAAGGGTACATGACATGAGGGGTACACAAATAATCATAGGCCTATAGTCATGGATAAAAGTGTACCATATCTGCATAATGTAAGGTATCAGCCGATTCACACAGAGATTACAGTAACTACTGTAAATCTCAAAGTTTTGTACCACAGTAAAAACTGGATCGTGCTGACAAATCTGATACATCGGTAGCAATGATGTACTATTAGGATTACAGTAACAACTGAGGATATGTGTAATCCCAACAAATCCCAACAACTCGATTTGTTGGAATTACACATATCCTCAGTTCCCACTGTAATTATAATAGCACATGCTACCGATTTATAGCACGGTCCAGTTTTTACTTTGGTACACAACTTTAAGATTTACAGTAGTTACTGAGTTCTCTGTGACTGTGTATCGGGTAAAGGTATACATAATTGCTATATGGATGAGTGCGTGTGTATGTGTGTGTGTGCGTTTGTTTTTCTATCTGACCGAGGACTTGAACAAAAGAATTCCAGGTCCTCGGTTGTGATTTCTAAAGAATCACCACGTCCTCGGAAGAATTCTATTGTATGGGGTATTGTTAAGATTAGGGTACGTGGATTTGAACAATGGAAAATACAATGGGGTCCTCGGTTGGAATGTCATACAAACATGTGTGTGTGTGTACATCTTTATATAAAGCGATTGACCCTCCGGATTAGGTCAGAAATACATCAAACAGAATGAGAATATACGCGTTTTCATCATTTTCAGTTTAGTTCCAGACGAAAACGATTTGCTATGCAATGCTGTCTGTGTATTGGTACCGTTTATATAACATTTTTTTTAAATTCAACTTAACGTTAGAAAATTGTACGTTGTGTATAGTTGTATTGTAGAGTCAAAATATGCCAGCAAGCAAAATAAGGAAGCCGAGTACTAAAATAGAAACACAAAATCTCTGATAATTTTATTTTTAAACATACATATTTTGAAAAATACTGTCATATATTTCATTGACATGTGAGACAAATGTAAAGGGAAATTCTAAGACGCACACTCAACCGCCAACTCCTCTTTTATCAGGACTGTGACCAATTGTTCGTGACTATATTTATGGTTAGTGCGGTCGATACAATTTGTTCACGAGAAAAGTACAGTAACTGCACCACGGTAATCTTAGTGTCAAAATGTCTATAGCTACTAACACATGTTAATTTAAAATTACCACGTCTCCATAGTTTGACGATAACAAAATATTACACCGCTCTTTACATATATATTTGTTTAAGTGATAACAATCTCTTAGTCTCAGATTCGATAGCTATACGAAATACTTGTACAAATACAAAATGCGATCATAAATAATAAATGCATTTATATATCCTAACCTGTATATACTGTGAACATATTTAACCCTTCGGTTATGTGAAGGCCGCACCTGAAACAGTTCAGGTAAAGGAAACAAACAATACAACCTATATAACATTGTTACAAAAAGTGAAAATGAAATGATGGCGCACTTCTGTTTTCACCTAGAAATTCCTCTCTAACGTTGCGACTGCCTACTGCGCGACCCTAAGGGGTCACTTGATCGAAGATTTGGTAACTGTTAAGTTTAGAAATTGAGCCAGAGAATAGAAGAGTCAACAGCCCGGCGCTTGGCCTTGTTTGTTTGCACAAGATATCATAATTTAGCAGGCTCTAGAGCTCCTGGTGGGGATACGAGGGAGTTCTTTTGACGGAAACTTTCCGCCAATTTTCTTCCCCCGGTCGGGTCAGGAGAAGAACAGTGAAATATCATATCATATTTGATTATCCGGGGTGGTCTGAAGCTCCCGCTGTGTGTCAGGTGCGGTCTCGCCCGTACTGAACCGAGTCAACTCGGGGACTAACTCTTGCAAACAAATTTTATAAAATAAACACGCTGACAAATTGGCAAATCAAAATCTAATATGTGTCGGTTTGGGGGACCGCGGAGAAAAAGATTGGAACCCCTCGGTTTTAGAAATTGCAAGAGAAGTGCTTAGATACACTCCATATGTAAAAACCTTGATGACGTAGACGGAGGTGCTGGAAGTACGTGATGAGATGACGGTGTTGGGAACCTGTAAGCGATTTCTTTCCCCCCGTTTACCTTAGACCTCAAAATTTGGGTTTGTTTCGTGTTTGTCTTGTGTGGAGTTTTTTTCGCACGTATCATGCTGATTAACTGAACTTAAAATATTATTTCCGTCTCATCTCTGGGCCTTGACGACACAAAAACACTTTGGGACTCGTACTGTGAGGAATATTACTGCTTGTACATGATCAGTGGATATAGGCAGCAAAGTAAGCGTTGTATATAAATGTGTTGTTCACACATGGCTAAAGATATATATAAGATATATATATAAATATATATATATATATATATATATGTATATATATAAATATAGGTATATGCCGGAACAATGAAACTATATATATGCAACAACAATGAATCTGTAGATAAACGCAGGAATTATCAAACTATAGATATATTCAAGAACAATTAATATATAGATAAATGCAGGAACGATCAAACTAAAGATAGGTCTATATACAGCAACGATCAATCTATAGATATATAGATTTCAAGCACCTCATTTTTAATTCTTTTCGAAACCGCCAAAAAACGGCCTACCTTAGCATGCTGTTGGGATCATATACTAATGTTTGCAATGAATTGTATTTATACATTTATTTGTTTATTTACATATGTTTGTATAATTCATGATGTTTACACACGCCGGTGGTAGACAGAATAGTCTATTTATTCAATATTAGTATGGTGCATCATAAAAAGGAAAACTATTCGTTGCTATGTAGATTGTAACTAAGGCACAAGATAAGCACGCACACGCCGCCGAGTTCGTGAACAGACTTCAAAATTGTTGACACTTCCACAATAAATACGTACGGTAGATCAGTGATATAAGTCAAATCCATTGGCGGCAAGATGGGTGGGGGGGGGGTTGCCCCTACCCACTCTGATCGCTGCAGTCGGTTTCAAAAGATCTAGTCGGTCTCGAAGTCCATCAAACTCCCTCTTGAAAAACAGAGAATGTTCGCCGCTGGTTATGTGACATAACGATTTTGTTACAATTTTGAATTTCATGCAAAAATTCAATTTTTTAAAAGTTTAATTAATAAAAAAAAATGGTTCACCGTGTGTGTGTTTCTAAGGGGAAGGGGTAGACGTCCCCTATCCCCCTACGTTTGCCTGTGAACTGCACCTATATGAAGCTCGCTTTTGGTGATATATTATGAATGCAGTGACAGCATAGCTAGGGTGAATAATGCCATCTTTGACATCGAGTTGAAAACATGATTTCATTATGATATTTAAATCATTTATCCACAGAGTAAAATAACATTTCTACCCAACAGAGTTACATTTTGGAATATTTATAAAATTGTTAAAGAAGGAAACATTGATAGCTAAGCAAAAACTGTCCAATTTGATCACATTTCAGAAATAAAACCGACAAGAAAATTATTAAAAGGTAAGCAAAACTATCACAGTTTCCCATTAGCAGTGTTCCAATTCTCGAATAAGGGAGACGTTAGCCAATCAAAAGAGGTTACATTCAAAACAACCATATCTCGAGTTATGGACAAGAGACTGAGACTGAGCCTGTCAAATAATATTATGGAATATTTAGTTTCTGTTGAAGATCAGATTATTTTGTTTGCCGCTGGAACATCACATTTAAAACTTGTAAGTTTAGATGTAAAAAGGGCACATATTTTACTCGATGACAATCGCTATGAGGTGGCCGGGCCATTAACCCCATTACCAAATTTTAAACTGCTTACTTACGCACATGTATATATAGGTATGATATAATATCGATATAAGTTCAGTGAAGTATGAGATATAACATGTTAACTACCACAACAGCCATGATTGCGTTCCCATAACTAAGTTATCTTTATGAACACTTTCTGTGACTATAAACTAGGCACGGGAGAAAGTTACGCGTTCCTTGATTTATTTTGGCGTTGGCCTGAAAATAAAGATTTTCCAAGGGAAAAAGCTTGCCTACGTAAACAAATTGTGCGGAAATATTACCCAAACAATACGGCATATACTTTACGATAGGTAGTTTATGATATTTCACACCTTGAAAACCCCGACCACCTTGACAAAACATTGTAAATCTTGATCAAATAAGTCACTATGACATTCGTACCTGTTTGAGATGTTACAGATGAAAAAGATCACTATAGGTAAAGTGGAATCGCTTGGTGCCGATGTGATAAGCAAGGGCGCCAGCAATTTTGTTCAGACTTTGTTGTCACTTTGACAACTTTGTTGTCACTTTGACAACCCTTTATAATTCGATTTGAATCTTTCCAAATAATTGTCCTCCCCCCTTCCACGTCCCCCTTCTCCCTCTCATCACTACGACATTTCACCCCACCCCATCTCACTCGACCTCACCACACCTCATTTTAGTTACATAAATAATTGCTATTTATGATTTACGTCATGAAATAATATTTTCTACAAAATAATTTGGCGGGTTGATAATGGATCTGCATATAACTCCAATCTGTCACAGAGCTGGTAACACATGCGGGTGGGATTGGGGCGGGGGGCGGTTGGGGGGGCGGGGGTTGTGTAGTCATATATAGACAAAATTTAGCAGTAGAAAATAATGTTGTATTTAATATTTTACAAAACTTGACTATACATATTCATTTCCGTTACAAATGACGTGAAATTAATTTGTATTTAATTTGTTGCCCCCCCCCCTTTTGAAAACTATTCGCTTATTCATTTGACTTCAAATGTCTTCTTTATGAGCAAATAAAAATAATAATTGTTGTTGATTAATAATTGTTGACAAACATAATGAAATTATACCTTACAAGATGATAATGATGATGATGATGATGATGATGATGATGATGATGATGATGATGATGATGATGATGATGATGATGATGATGATGATGATGATGATGATGATGATGATGATGATGATGATGATGATGATGATGAAGATGATGATGATGATGATGATGATGATGATGATGATGATGATGATGATGATGATGATGATGATGATGATGATGATGATGATGATGATGATGATGATGATGATGATGATGAGGAGGAGGAGGAGGAGGGTGATGACGACGATGACGACGACGACGATGACGATGACGATGATGACGATGATGACGATGACGACGATGACGATGATGTCGATGATGACGATGATGACGATGATGATGATGATGATGACGATGATGACGACGACGATGACGATGATGACGATGACGATGATGATAACGATAAGAAGAAGAAGAAGAGCAATGTTTCATATACTCTCATTGCACATTGAAAGATTTGAAATGAATTGTTTGCTGTCAAAATGCCTGAATCAAATATTCAAGAGTTTTCAGTCGTATTTATGTTGCAATGTGTGAATATTTGTAAAATAAGGCCTTCATGTATCACTGGCCACGTTACACTTTACAAAGTTTGAAAACCTTCACCGATAGTATACACATTTTGTTGTAGGAGTCCTGAAGTACATGTTAATCTGACATTGATATTGAATTTCTGTTGAAAATACTGCTATTGAATATTCATATTTTCATATAGAGGTTCCACCCAGTTGGGACAATTTTTTCTACAATGTAGCAGTGTTATGTCCCGCTTTCAGAGCACTCGTATTGTCAGTACGAGCAGTATGAATATCATATTTCTATCAGATCAATGTTAGGAACTGTTTGTACTGACAATACCAGTGCTTTGAGAGCATAATATGGGATAACAGTACAGAGTGGTATTAGCACTAGGAAAATGTACTGGCTGAGAGCTTAACCCAGTTGGGTCATTTTTTTCTATACTGTACTGGCTATGTCCTGCTTCAGAGCACTCGTAGTATCAGTATGGGCAGTATGAATATCATGTTTATATCGGATAAAGGTTAGGAACTGTTCATACTGTCAATACGAGTGCTCTGAAGCATGGTATGGGACGACAGCTTAGAGAGGTATTGAAGCATTAGAAAATTGTCCCAACTTTGAAATGTTGATTTGTTTTTTAATTCATTTTTGAAATATTTTATAGCCTTATAAGGCTGTCAAAGGTTGTTTTAAACTTGTCACTGGTTCTACACATTAGTTGTATAGATATCAGTGCTTGTTGATCTGAAATTGCTATGACAAATGTTTGTTGGAAAATGGAATTTAAAATTGGGTATTTATTATCTATATTTTAACCAGTGATTGTATACAATTCTTCAAATATGTACTTTTGACAGGTCTTAAGGTATTAATTGATATAATTAATAGTTTTACGACATGTAGATATAGAATCAAATCGATTACCGCATCTGTATGCATGCAGCCTTTCGGTAAACGTTATACCTCCCCCTTATTTTAAAAACCACAAGCCAAGCGTTAAAGCTGGGTGGGATGATCACCGGTATAGTCGTCAAAAAATTTCATACCTGGGCTATACTGCGGCATCTTTTTCAACTTTTTTTTTTATGACTTGTGATACCCGTTTACGGACACTGTTTGAATCAACAAGGCTGTTTTAACTGTTGGTATTCTATTTTGTAGGCATTCTTTATATAAAAGACAATTCCAAATCCGATTTTTAGTGTATACTATGTTTGTTTTCAAAAGTTTCATGGGAAAAAATATTGATGGTTTGCGATTGTGTGTTTATTACCGGCAGTACATAAAACCAACACGGAACGGTTTAATGGCGATAGTTACGAAACCGACGTAAAGAAAACCAATTGAATATATTACACACCCAACCGTTCCTTTTTAATTGCCCCTACGTGTTGCTGTCTAAAAACACATAAGAAGCTATGTCAGCTCCCACAGCAAGCACCGCGAAAAGTTAAAGTTACAGACTGGGTGCCTATGAGTGGGTTTTGAGGACATCCACCCACAGATTAGTTAAACCTTTCAATTTCGGATTGAAGGTTATGGAGTGTGCGGGGGGGGGGGGGGGGGTGGGGTCACATTGTGGGGGGGGGGGCAGCGGAGGGGTATTGTGGATGATTAAGTATTATTTTTGGTGGGAGGACTTAATGTTATCAATATTCAATAAGAATGCTTGATATTTCCTTGGCTTTTATAATTTAGAGGCGGGAAAAGGGAGAGAAAATGGCATTTGGTAGGGCGGGGGTGGGGGGGGGGGAGGGGGAGGGCGGGGTAGGTAGATGGATTTTGGTAGATGGTTCAATATTATTTTTTGTTGGGGGACTAATTGCCAGAAGTTAGAATGTAGTAAAGTCTCTTGTCGTATACAGGTCCCAATCCGACATCGTGCAACAAAACAAAATGGCGCCAACAATGTTATGCTGAATGTATTCTGAAAACATACCACCTTCAATCTTGGACAATGGATGATAATACATTAAATAGGACCACAGGGAGGAATGTTTTTAGTGTTTACATAATCATGGAATTAGTGAAATGCGTCAAAACAATTCAAAGTGAACATCAAATTCATTTTACTATATTAAATGTCAATGAAGTGTTAAGGGCATGCAGCTAAAACCGCTTTACAGACGCTATATTATATACTACATTATACGCTATCCCTGGTCAATGATAACCTGTCCCAGAGACAATCCCTCTAGACGGCTGCAGTTTAATACTGTACTTAATGAAAAGTTACCTCACAGGTACTCATTTAACCCCTGGGTGGAGAGAGACAATGGAGATAAAGCATCTTGCCCAAGGACACAACTTAATGGACTAGGCAAGAATCGAACCAGCAATCCTTGGATCACGAGTCCGACGCCTTAGCCAATTGGCCACCACGCTCTCAAATTCTGCACGTATAGCATTAAAAACCAATTTAAAGTGAATGAGTTGGATGAAGTGAACTGGATGAACCGATTGATAACCGGATGAGGACCGGACGAACCGGATGAACTGGACAAACCGGATGAGATGTTTGATGTGAAATTGAAAATCAAACAAAAATGGAGCATTACATTCACCGTATAATGTTTGCATCGTGGGTGCGGCATGCAATGATGTGTGTGTAACGCTTCTCATAAATAAGTCTACGTAAGAAGTATACGTCACACGAATGGGATACCTATAATTATATAAATGTTTTGGCTTCCAATTCACTATACTTCACTATACAGTACTGCCTTTGGAAACATTATTCTCCTCAACAATGAGACCAAACAAGGAATCAAAGCTGTAACCTAACGTCATAGCTTTTATTAAATCGTTGATTTGTCCCGTGTCTTGTTAATCTTGACATGCACTTAAACAGTTCGAACTTCACTCCCTTCATAAAGTCAATTCGCTACAGAGAGGTTACATGTACTCTTATAGTATTTAATGGGGAAGGAAAATTAACAACGGCAACACAGGATGAAATCCAAAACCTAGATACAATTCAAACAATCTGATATATAGTGTCTTACAGTCTCCCATAATTCTTTGTTGTCCCGGGACATTAAAAAAAACTGACCGATTTGATGGCGTTTTTATTTTATGCTATAGATTTGATTAATAAAAATGTAACCCTTCCTTAACCCCGAACAGAATCATTGCAGGGATTTCATGTGTCAAGATGGTGCCATCAGGATACCCCCAGGTGAAATCCTTCATGGTTTGGGTGATAAAATGTGTTTTAAGATTGTCACTGTATAATGTGGGAGGGGTGATAACCGTTTAGACTTGTCATAACATTGGTGGTTATACCATAAATCGAGTGTAACAATTAAATGTATAAACATACCAATACGTGTAAGGGACACTTAAAATGTTCCGCGATTAATTTTTAACGTTCAATTGCATGAATTGGGAGGAAGCATTTACGAGGCTAATCCTGGCCTCCCGTTCAGTAAAGAGTACACTATTTCAACATTTTGTTAACATCGTAAAAACCTTCTATGTCACGTTTGACATAATGAAAGTACAATAGTCGGCCAAATTGAATGGAAAATGAGGGCGCTACGATATGAGGGCGCTACGTAAGGACTGCTTAAATCTTGCTGAGCCAACAATTTTTGCAAAAGAAAAAAAATGTGCCCTGAAGATTATTCACAACCTGACCTTCTTTGTCACTTTTAGGTGCCCAAAAAAATTTGTAACATTATATGCTGGAACTATACGGTCTTCAATTTAATCAGTTTTGTAGTGATATTGATGCCGTTAATTAAGCCAAGTTTTATGAATATCTGCCGCTAACCAAATTATGTAATAAAGCTTTAGAAAAATAAACACAAACTTTTCGCGACCTGCTTTGTATATCTTTCCTTGTTTGCCAAGTGCTTTAAAAGTGTTATAATGTCATACCCATATATAAAACAAATGTTCATTATAGATAACAGTGTGCTAAACAGAAGAGTATATTCTCTGTTCAAACCAATTAAAAATGACATGTTTTAATTGTTGCTAGCAGTCTGTTAGATTTCATTCACAGTGAAAACTAATAAAAGCAGTAGTAAAAAAAAATGAAGTATTCGAATTGGTCACTAAGAATAAAAACATCAAAATGTCGCTACAAAACAACCACTGGAAAAAGAAAAGGAATGCGAAAACTTCATAAAACCATTTTTAAATAATTTAGATACGTACAATATACTGCCATAGGATATGTCCATCCAGCATAGAGTAAGCTTACTTACACCTCTTTTTCTGTCCAGTGAGTACCCACTTGTTGCTAAGGCGCCATTTTGTTTTCTGCAGTATGGCGTCAATGAAGGGAGGGCAAAAGTTCTTCAATATCGAAGTCAATCGATGTAAGGTCAGATAAAGTATACTAAAAAGAATCACCAAACCAACCCCCTTACCTGTGCGATCGATACACACCTGACTACTCTGGCGCCCAAAGACATGGGTGGTCGAGTCCATTATTATATAGGTCAACCCCCGCGAGCCGTTTTGCCTCCCAAAGTTTCGCAATTTTGATCGTAGCAAGCATTGACAGGTTTAAATTGAATTCTAGGCTTGCTTTAGTTCAAAAGAAAAGCCTCGTATCAGTGGCTACTGTTCTAATTGTTTCATCTCGGCTTTGATTGGTAATAATTAAGAATGACCTATCGGGAATGTTGATTGTGTTTGTTTAGGAGTCTAATTTTAATGAGGTCATTTCAGTGCAGTTTTACAAGGTATTTCAGCAGGGGGGCTTTAATCGTTCATGCTCATATATACCGCACCATGGTATATCATATACGGTTATATGGATACCATAAACAATGACAAACCAAGGCTTAATTTAGGCTTAGCAAGTCATAGACCTCTTGGAGGAAGTATTTATACCAAATCACAAATCTCAAAGTAAATTGTACGAGATACGACCAAAATTTGTTAATTTCTAGAAGAAAGGAAAAAGCTCTTAACAAACCTTAATTGCAGTAAACGTAGCGGAGTGCATATAGGCTATAGCTATAGCGTGCACGATTGCACACTTGAAAGCTCTCCGGGTATTGCTAGTGTGCCCTCAATTCCTCCGGATAGTCGCTATAGACATGTGCCCTCAATTCCTCCGGATAGTCGCTACAGACACATGAATTAAAAATACCGGTAATCGTTCTTCTTTACTCATATAGAGCTAACGACAAATTTTAAAGAGGCTAAATAAAATAACGGGGTTTAATTTCACTCTTATCAATGAGTGACTTCACAATCATCCTTCACGGGGTTTCATTTCACTCTTATTAACGAGTGACTTCACGATCACTCTTTACGGGGTTTCATTTCACTCTTATTAATGAGTGACTTCACGATCACTCTTTACGTGGTTTCATTTCACTCTTTTCAATGAGTGACTTCACGATCACTCTTTACGGGGTTTTAATTTCACTCTTATCAGTGAGTGACTTCACAATCATCCTTCGCGGGGTTTCATTTCACTCTTATTAATGAGCGGCTTCACGATCACTCTTTACGGGGTTTTAATTTCACTCTTATCAGTGAGTGACTCCATGATCTCTCTTTACGGGGTTTCATTTCACTCTTATTAATGAGTGACTGCATGATCACTCTTTACGTGGTTTAATTTCACTCTTCTCAATGAGTGACTCCATTATCACTCTTTACGGGGTTTTACTTTCACTCTTATTAATGAGTAACTTCATGTTATCTCTACAACTATAATGGCGACTTGACAGTTGAAACTATTTGTTTCAAAATTGAAGAATGCCCCATAATTATTTGTTGCTGGAGTACAGAGGCTGAAAAAACTTTCACAAATTATCCATGTTATTACATGTTTTAGAGCAAAATTTCTGATGATTAAAAATCACATATTAATAGATTTGAATCTATTAATATGTGACATGTGACCTCCTGATGTGTGGTATAGTAAGTTTGCTTGTCTTCAGAACAAGAGTTGCAGCATAATTTCATGTTATGTATTTACGTTCATATTTCAAAAAGTTGTATTAAAAATTAAACATTTGTCCAGAAAAAAAATTTCAAAGGTTTGTGTAGGTTGCTCAAAACGAAATGGAATTTCTGACTAGACCCACAGCACTAAATAGACCGAAGATGATAGCTGGTTACGATCCCTGATATTTAGAGTTATACACAGAGGTGGCGAAGGAGGGTTCAACCCGTGCGGGTGCATACATATATCGTATAATGGAACATTTCGGTGCCAAACTATAAAAAATCATCTCAAACGACCCCTATCATATGGGCGTTCTATTAATTACTATTTGGTTTTCAATTTTTCAACAAAGGGCACTTTATAATAAAAAAGGAAATTCTTAAAGTCTCAACAAAAGTATACGGATTTTCCTCACAAAATGAATTTATAGTATGTCACACGAGAGTTTACGCTGGCAATCGAAGAAGATGTCAATAAGTTAATACATGCTTTAAATTTAGTGACTTTAAAGTAAGTTTTAGCAGACTTTTACTTATGATTACTCTAAAATTACCGAAACGAAAATTATTAAACGTGTAACATGAATGAGGTATCAGTCAAATTAACCCCTAGTAGTCCCTATTAATCCTATTATAAGTAATCCCAGTAAAAAGTAGTCCCTTTTATTTTCATCCCCAATTCATATAAAGACAAAGTAGACTATTTATCTAGATTCGCATTTAATAAAATAACCGAAATACCTCCGAATTAGTTTCATCAAATAACCGAAATTAATCCGAATTATTTCATCTAATAACCGAAATCATCCCGAATTATTTCATCAAATAACCGTAATTACTCCGAATTATTTCATCAAAATAAACGTAGTTTCTCCGAATTATGCCTTCTTAGTGTAAGGACATTGTAGAGGTAAATAATAATAATACAATTTTGGAGCTATAGGAATAAAATCGTCGATGACGCTGAGCAAGGTTATATTACAATAACTTTATAAGAGCAATAAAGATTACATCAACCTAGGAGTAGATTTCTTCCTCTTCTTGAAATGATTGCGTAATAATGAGATAATGTCGTAATGAGCAGAGACTAGTATAGCATGTTCTAACATTTGAACCTCGATCATTTATATCCTTTTTTTTTTGCCGGTTTCTAAATCCTACGTATGACTTACTCTTTATGTTTTATTGCTTTGCACGGAGCGCTGTATAGTTTCCGTTTAAAGGATTAATAAAGTTATTCTTACTCTTACTGTTGTTATACACGAACTCATGCGTCGTTACACGTAGTAAATACAATTCATGAAAAGCAATGTTAACTGGAATTCATTAAATGCGTAATCATTCTTTACCATATATATGCATATACATAGAAGACACAAACAGTGAATTATTTATTCTACAAGTACGGGTATATACAACTATAAATATATTTTGATATGATTCCACCACTATATATATATATATATATATGTATATTATGATATCATAAGGATATCTGTACACATATATACGTTACTTAGGATTTTTTAGAAGCCCTTGCAACGTTTAAGGTCAAATTGACAAGACACACTCCCTTCATTCTGAAAAAAGGTATATATTTACCGATGAAAACAGCGGGCGATAACTCAACAGCTTAACAAGGATCACTCACTTTGTCCACTTTGAGATTTTGGCCTGCATGCTGAGGGTAAATCTCTCATACGCCGTGCTGCATACATGTAGTAAATATTTGATATTATTCTGAAAAAAAGAACAGAATGACTAAAAACATTACAAAGGTTTATCAAAGAAATATGACGTCGCAAATATTGTTAATCACTGTTCGTTGGTTTGACATTTATCTGATTTACTAATTTCTTTACTTGTCAAATAATATTAACTTTTTATTCAGTTCATCACCACATTCATAATTATAATTATACTCTTCCCTGTACATTTTTTGAGCCATCAACACTTCAAACCAGATGGTTAATTAATTTCCTAAATTTTGTCGAGAAGAAAAAACAACAACTGTTTTTTTTTTTCAAAATGGTTGTTTCAATGCAAGTACTGCAGGAAATTTGAAAATTCGAAATCCATTTCTAAATGTTGCTTAAATATATATGTCACTTCTGTTCCGATTATTACATACACACCTATAGGCTGGACAAGTTGGTCATGAAAACACCGCCGATATAGGTAAATGCTTTGAACTTGGAAAATAAAGGACTTTCTGGAGTTATTAATACTTTGTTGTGATATTCATATCATATCAGTATAAAAATAATAGTAATTGAAAACGTAAATTTATCCCATTTTTATCCCTGAATATAAATCGAATCATCCTTCATATATGTTTAAGAATGTAACGTCTCATTCTTCACCGTAAACAAAATAAAAGGTAATTCAAAACGGTAAAGTGTCTGTGACAAAATGTTTGAGCGATTATGTAAGGAATACGTAAGGAATACGTAAGGAATACGTAAGGAATACGTAACGTAAGGAATACGGAAAGGAAATTATTCTGTTCCAGCTAGAGAAATTTGTGTACCAACGCATTTATACTGTCTTTTTTCCCCATTAATTTAAAAAAAAACGCGATTACAAAATCTAATGACTTTACAATATAACTTCATACATTCAAAAACTGTTTCCTTTTTTCTGTCTACCAACACGTCCACGTAGGTCAGAAGAACCTTCAGCAAAATCCCAGTAACAAACAATTTGAAGACATGGACAAAAAAAAGTCCGTTATGTGATATTATTAACTTTTGAAAATGACCCTTTCAACAGCTGAGATACATCATATAAAGCGGCTGTACAATATATTCTAATTACACAGACTATAGGTGAGTTCATCAGATGCAACACAATAGTCAATGGAAAATGATACCGTTGGACATCGATGGCATCAAATGACCTTGTATAGTACAGACAAAATGGTGCTCTTCTGATAATGTGAAGCTTAGAGAACCTTTTTCGTAACGTTTTTATAATTTGTAAAACAGTGCATTAACATTTAGACCTGCACTGACGTGCATACGTCATCATCAATTTAGCCTTAAAGGGACATTCCAGTGGTATATTGATTTTTAAAAAATGTGATTATCTTGAAAACCAGAATAGCTGCAGAAACATCACTATAGTACTCAAATTTTTCTTTTCGTTTTTTTTTTGTGGAAAATAACAAATCGAAACTCAAATGTTGCATGAAGTCATCCTTTAACTTTGGGAAATTTCGGGAATAATAACCATAATCATCAAGGTACAGTTACTAATTTTCCTTTTACACTCTGTGGGTCTAACATTGTTATGATTCTTTTTGCTTCAGCCGTTCTTACATTATATAGCCGTAATGCATAAATTCACGATAGCTTCCATTCAAAGTTAAACAGAATACGCTGGAATAATTAACAAGTTATGTCTACGATTTACAAAGTTTTTGAATGTCAAATCATCCAGTTATTTGAATCTGAAGATGAACGCATAATTCTCCATTTTCTTTAAACTTGTATATATGACAACTTTTCCTTATTTAAATATTGCGTTAAAGGTCATCTTATATACCGCTTTAATGAATTATGGAAAAATCATATTAAACTCACAATATTTTTAAGTATTTCTCAATACGTGAGATGATTTTGTGCTTGTTATCATTTTTTAATAATTTTTTTTGCACTTTTTACCTTCTTTTTTTCCCGGCTTGTTTGGAAACAAGACTTGTCCTACAGACTTATTAGCCAAGCACCGTAAACAGACTTAAATGAAACATCAGAGACGTGTTTTCTGACACCTAACATAAGGTAGGCTAATCAGGTATGGAAATAATTGTCTTTTCATGACAAGCCATCAATTTTCGATTAATATCTTAACTTCACGCAAAGAAACCCAAGTATATTTTTTTTCACCACAACATCGAAAGCAATCTGGCGTTTGAGACCTTTTCAACACCTAACTAGCATCTTTCCGCCTTAAAGGATGAATGAGTTTGTCTTATTAAACGCGTTTTCTCGTTTAGATTTATATTGCAAAATTATAATTAAAACATCGTTTCGGGATCTAACTGCACTGATAATTAGTTATTTTGCTGATTTACCTCTCTCGAAAAGGTTTGTAAGCTTTTGGTTTCATTGAATTAACGAGAAAAAAAACCTTGATTTCTTTTGGATGCTAAACTGCCCAACAGTCAGCAGGAGGTAACGCCCAGATTCAACGGAGAGGAGCGCATGGTTAGCCAATCGTATCCCCATCCCGAAAGCTGTCCCGTTTTCATTCTTCCCTTGAGAGTATAGTTCAGTGTAATATTTATATCCTTAGTACGCAGGTGCTGAGACTACTACCAGAACGAAACTATATTGAATAACAATGAGGTTGTGAATGCAAATTTTAAAACTTAAATTTGAGGATTTCAATGGAAAGAGATATTTCATGTGTGTGTATATGTGCGTGTGTATGAGAGTGTATGTGTTAAATTAACGCTATGGATCCTACCCAAGCTTGTAAAAAAGGATATATAAAACAATAAATAGTATGTAAGATGATTGATAGAGATTCATACAAATAAACATGGTGTATCGAAATATTATTTTCCCCAAAAATATTTTGTTTCGTTTGGGAGGTGTAAAGACATAAAGATAGATTTTCTAAAGGTAAGGATAATAGCCTATGAATAAGGTTAAAGATGAATCGAGTTTTCTAGTCTGGAGCTAAATCCACCCCCCATCCCCACCCCCTGCTATCCAGAGGCGTTGAGGGCATGTCGGTCGGCCAACAGGGACAATTATGTCACGGGCACACTTATAGCTCTTCTCATAAATCTCATACTATCGCGCCCCCACCCCAATATTTAACAGTTTTCCCAAATGGACTGTTGGGGAAAAGTCTGTAGTCCCGACCCCATGATGCCTGCCGCTATCTCTTATGGTGACAAAGATAAAGTGTTTCATTCCAGAGAATCTCTTTTGGGCTTACCGGTATATAATTGTATGGCGGGTCAGGCATACCCCTTCACTCCCCCATTCGCCGATCCAGGGGGTGTGTTATTTTGTTAACCATTTAAACCCCATACGGAATATTGAAAGTATTTACCTAGTAAAATCTTGTGTGTTGACCTTATTAATTGGCTAAATATGCCTCAGTCGAATGTACCATACTTCAAGTCTAAACATTTTAATTTTCTGGGGAGGACTACCACTACCCCTACATCCAAGTTGGTTTAACGACCTGAACACCACACCCTTTTAAATAATAATAATAATAATAATAATAATAAGACTTATAATGCGCACACACCACTCAAAGAATGTTCATGGCGCAAATGACAATGAGAAATGATACAAATAATACAGAAAAATACAAAACAATGACAGAAGAGAAACTTAATGGTATAAGATCATATAAAAGCTTTCGTCATTAAGTGTGATTTTATGCTCTTCTTAAAGTTAGAGAGAGTAGATGTTTTTCTGATTTTTAAGGGAAGTTGGTTCCATAAGCGAGGGGCAGAAACAATAAATGACCTATCCCCCCAAGAATGTTTGGACTTAATTTCAGATAATAAAAATTGAGAGCTGGATCTTAGATTACGAGAGGGGACATACATATGTAATAAGTCAGAAATATACATTGGACCATGTCCTTTAAGTGATTTATAAACAATAAGGAGAATTTTATACATAATACGATATTTTACAGGTAGCCAGTGCAAGTGTTTTAAGACAGGGTGGATATGACAATGCTTATGAGAATGAGTTACAATACGTGCAGCTGAGTTTTGGATTAATTGGAGTCTGTGAATCTGTTCATGTGGAAGACCGAGGAGTAAGGAATTGCCCATATCCAACCTTGAAGTGATAAAAGAATGTACAATTTGTTCAGTTGCCTTATCATTTAAATAGTTTCGTAATTTGTAGATGCCTCTGAGATGAAATGCAGCAGAACTTGTTATTTTGGAAATGTGGCGTTTCATAGACATATTGGAATCAAAAATTACACCAAGATTACGCGCATGAGTGGAAGGGCGAATACTGCATCCACCCCGGCATCCCCCTCCCCCATCGCCATACACACAAATACCCATCCGATTAAGTTGCGGTCGTTGATTTCTAACTTCCGTCAAAACGAACGTTTCTTGATCATACGTTACGAAAACATCGAAACAATACAATACAAATACAATACAATACAATACAACACAATACATACAATACAATACAATGCAATGCAATACAATACAATACAACACAATACATACAATACAATACAATGCAATACAATACAATACAATGCAATGCAATACAATGCAATACAATACAATACAACACAATACATACATACAATACAATACAATGCAATGCAATAAATGCAATACAATGCAATGCAATACAATACAATACAATACAATGCAATACAATACAAAACAATACAAAACAATGCAATACAAGTTTCCTAGATGTTATGAGATCTAGACTAATATTGTTCATTACAGTATACTATAGCTGTTGTTTGTATATACAGGTGTATGAGCCATATACAGTGAGATTTCGTATTATCTTTACATTCGTTATACAATGTAATGATAACATTTAGAGATGCCTCTAAGAACTTAATTGACAGTTATTACCTAACATGATATATTATAAAGGTAATGTTGCGTAACATCACGCACATCAGACACATTCTAATGTAAAATTTATTTCGGAATATTATGAACAAACTATAGAGTGATATAAGCAGGTTGGTTCAAGACGAAACAAAATATCATCATATAATTGAAATAATTTTAAGACCTGCAGGATATGTTTAAAGCAGCCAAATAACTAGGATAGTTTCCCCGTATAAGCTGATGTTGCTCTTCTCAGAGACTATACTGCCCAGAATCCTATGCTGCTACATTCTATTCTTTTTGTTGTATCGCTTGTTTGCCTGCTAATTTTTATCGTTGTAAAATCCTTAAATCAATATATAAGAGTATATCCGTTCCTTCAATTTGATTTATTCACCTTCTTTAAGTCGGTTTGGTTAATGAATTAAAGTTAGTATGTGGAAACCTGATTAATTACCTTGAACAGGAAGCATATATATATATATTTTACTATACACAAAACATCTCTGTGTATGGCAAAAATATTGCAAACTGCTCATTAGGCAAAATTCTTTACAATCTGTGGTTTATATGGGAGGAGACATTGTGAAGCACAACGGAAAAACCCAGGTATATTGACCGCCAAGAATCCCGCAACATTACACGATCAAATGAAAATGTACGATGCTTTTACAATATCTCTTGTACTTTTACAGTCTTATCGTGTACTTGCATATTATCATCGTGTAGATTTATATCATTATCGTGTAATTTCATATGATCATCGTGTACATTTATATCATAACCTGTTATTTCAGAATAACACAGAAGAATTTTACAGAAAAGAAATAATATGGTATGTTCCCTTTTCTATTTAAAAAAACGTTATATTATTAGTATTTTATATATTTATATTCGTTTTTAAGAAGAGGGCATTTATTTAATATTTTCCAACGTCTTCGTTATTATAACGATTTCTCATTGTCAGATATTGCTATTTTTGTCACTTTTACAATGAATGTTGAAAATAAAAAGATGGAGAAATAAATTGTGTACTTTTACACAATCATCTTGTACTTTTATATCATCTTCTTACTTTCATATTATCATCGTAATTTGGCGTCATTTGGCGTTCCATAAAACATAATCTTGACGTTCAATGTCGTCACAGCTATAAAAATAATAATGAACTAAACAAAAGTTATAAAAATATAATGTAATCATAAAGTTGTATAGTTTTTTTCATACTGGAATTTTGATGTCATGGCTCTGAAAACTGTCTGTCTGTCTGTCTTCCAGTCTGTCTGTCTTTCTATGTATTTTCTTTCCTTCTGTCTGTCGTTTTGTCTATGGGATATTTTGCAAACGACACTTTGATTAGTTTAGAAACAATACGTGGCTGACAAAGTCACATTGTACTGACATATTCTCAAGTTTAAAATTAAATTGATTATTTTTTTTTAAATTGTTCGAGAATGAATATAAAAAATTTTCTGATATTTTTATCCTTTCAGGACCACTTTTTTGTGACTAAGTTTCAAATCGATGGCAGAAATATTTCATTCGCCGTCAATTTAATGACCCATTCGGTGATGTGCATGCATGTCATTAAAATCGACTTGAATTTCACATACCCCACAAGTCCACTAAAAGACCCATTCTATAGAGAATGTTAGACGAGGCACATTTGATTTCAACATTATAGATTCTTTAAAAAAAAAAGCCACTTACAAACCAGAATATACTTTACCAACTATGTATGATATCCTTAACATAAAAGGATAACCTTTATACAGTCCAGCCTCGTTTCTAAACATTTATTCGCCCTAAATGTGTTATGAAATATTAAAATGTTAGTCTTGGAGTCACACGGTAAATCATAGAGGGTCTTAGAGACATACAATGTTGTTAATAAAGTCAATGAATCTTCCTTTAAACTATGACCACACTTAACATACCTCCTGACATTCATGAGTAGTTTTAATATTGGTGTTTTATGCGGTATGCTCTGGTAGGGTTCAGTTTGCCAGACGCCGGGCGCCATAAGTTGTTATTTTGTCTTAGTTTTTACATCGAAAAAGTTGCAGTCACAGCTTAAACACCCCTCAATTCAAAAGGAATGTTGAACAAGCACTACAGATTAAGTGTACTTTTCGTTAACTTGTGTTGTAAAGAAATAAAAATATAACAATAAAAAATGGCAAAGGGATTTTGTCGTCGCTTCTAACAGAATGGTGACGCTAATGATGATGTTTCTAGACCGGCTTTTAGCATTTTTCTTTAATAGATATTTATCCTTTGTTTCCTTTCGTTACTCTTAAGATATTTTTTTGGTCAAACATTCAATGTATTTGTTCAGTTAGTGGACGTATGAGAGCGAGAGAGAGAAAGATATCAAAACCACGAATTTTCGGTCTGATAAAGTTGACGAATTTCTTCCTACAACATCAAAATTACTGCAGACCACAAGCCAGTTAAGGTTAGAACGCATAGTTTGTAATGCATTAAGTGTAACATGTATTCCTATGTTATCCATTCAATGTAACACTATACAAATTTTTGCTTCCAAAAATTGTACCGCGTTCTGAATAGAATAGAAGTGAAGCTATATATAGCTTATATATTTTTTATATATTTAGAATTAATTGTTTTATCATAATTTGCGCATGTAAGTGGATGAAATACAACGTATAACGTAATTATGTGTTGGTTTTCGTTCTTTTATGTAATCTGCAAAAGCAATAGTTCATAGTTTTTACCTCATATTTAAGTTTTGAATGTGTTTTTTTTTTCCATCATTTTGTATTTTACTGTTTTAAGTCTCTTGTGTATAACATAAATAAAAGTTAAACATAAATCTCGTTCAAATTATAAAAAAAAAAACATTATTCAGGATTTGTAATTGATAGAGCGAGAATGGCTTTAGAGGTAAGATGGAGTGCAAGACTTATATAAAGAAGAGTATTTGTTAATCGAAAAAAAACTAAAAACTTCCCAAATTGAATGCCAATTTTTTGAGAAATTATATAGTTACTTCTAATATGAAAGTTAGATTTGTGAATTCTGCTTGATATAGTCAATAAATCTCTACACAACGTCCGAAGGAAATAACCTTGATATTTATTTTTTATAAATTAACGCTTGTATAGCAAATTTTCAGTAACTTGATTTCGTTTTTTATTCTTCAAACTTTCTCATTTTTCAATTTCCTGCTATCCTTTCAATTTTTTTTTTGAGAAAACTTTTATTAAGATTCCCTTTGTATTTATATCTCTCGTTATTATACTACCATATTATATTACCGACTTAAACATGACGTTTAATTATTACTGTTAATCTAGAATGATATCATCATGTTTTTATTAAGATATATACCTCAGGAAAGGTATCATAATATCGAACTGTATTGTAGATGTTACACGGTGTCATACAATTGAAGTGTTCTTGCCAGTGGAAACACTGCTTCGATAAATGGTATACAGCTCAAGGGGACTTGTGCGATAAGTTTAACTCAGCTTAATCCTTGAGATATTTCCTCTATATGCCCCTTTGTCGGTAACTTTAAAGTTTTGGTAAATGATAAAATTCGAATTATATATTTACTTAGACAAGACAATGTTTAGCCCCATCGATGGTTACTGCATCTACTAATTGTTCAGTCGACGGATAAGAGTATAATTTCAGTTAAACCTTCCTTTCGTTATTCAAATTTCAAGAACTTCAGAATGTTTAAAGAATCGTTTTTGTTTTGTTTTAAGGAGAAGAACTAAACAGGAAGGAATGTTTTAGAATCTCCACGAATTTCGCAGATCTTTGAAAAAGTTGATTCAAATCATTACCAGCAGCAGCATCTATCGATTGGTTAAATAACCGTAGTTCAATAATAGTCAATGTAGAGGACGAGTAGAATGCAATAATTTAGTTGATGACAGTAAAACAAAACAAAAAACACTCTAGTATCTATTTGGGAGGATCATGTTTATATTACTCTCTTGAGGCAGCCTTCTAAGTAAAGACTTGGATGAATTATTTAGTCTGTTTTTATACTAAAATCTCATATCAATGGAAAACCTTACCTTACCAGCCCAGTTTCATTTTTTACTGTGTGTTTTACTATGAAAAGTGTCCAGACGATAAAGATTAAATCAGGTTATTTAAATACTCACTCGATCCTGAACCTTCCATTGGCGAGTGTTCTAGTTCCAGCATTTACAATCTTATCTCGAGTATTTCGGTAAAGTTTGGAAAACTTGCCGACAAAGTTCTCCAAAAAGCTGCTTTCACGTCTGTTTTTATGATATTCATTTAATTCCAAAATTTAAATTTAAACAAAGACAAGTTTTTTTTTCTTCTAAAATGGTCAGAAGTGTGTTAAATAATGGTCTTATTTCTTAATTATTTTTGGAAATTGTTTCCTTGCATGTTTCGGTGAAACATGGACCGAACACTTTGGTCTGTACGAAACCCTTATGTGAACGCTGTGTATTTAGTCAATTGGCAGTAATATATATTTTGCGGTATATCTTTATCTACTTTCTAGTCCTTGTTACCAATTTTCAAAAAAATTATGTTTTTGTTTTAATGTTATTTTGTGAAACAATAAACGTCGACAATGATTGGTGATACCTTTTCCATCCGACCATATATGTACCGCGTTAGTTCTTTAGACTATTAAATTGTTCAAATTATTTTGAGTTTGAGTTTATTTCCACAGTAAGAAATATACCAAAGTACAACATTTTTTTACAAGATGGTGGTTGTGGAGGAATGAAGAAGCAGAGCTTTTACGAGCAGTTCCCTTCTTACAAAAAGCCAATGGATAATGACAGAAAACAAAACAACAAAGAAACAATGACAGATGAAAAGTCAAAAACTACCTAGAAACAATAATCACTAAGTAAATGAATTTTCAATTTAGATTTAATCGAAAATTTAGTTTGTTGGCAGCATACTATCAAAACAATTCCACATACTGACACCGGTAGTTATAAAAATGCGGTGAAAAATTTCTATAGCACTTAAATTGGTACGAAGAGGTTTAGAAAAACGTGTGTTATGGTTATGAATATCACAGTTATAGTTAAAGTTACGTCCGTGAAATTTATTTGAATTACAATTATGATTTTTTTGGGGTGGGGGTGGGAGGGGGGGTTGGGAGGTAGCTATATGATTAATGTCGTGATGTATGACATTTAAAAAAATTATATCATACATAAAAAGAACAATGCATATATTACCACAGAAAACGTGAACATCAAAATTGACACTGACTTTCATTGTAGCAATATTATAGTAAGAGAGCCTCTGCATTTATACCGTACATCACCTTACACTATCTTTTTTAATTAATATTCAAATACTCTCAAAGTCATTAATATTATTAGTATCACTTGTTTTAATGCTACAAGAAAGCATATCGTTCTGTCTGATCCTTCAATGAAGTTAAGGGAATTTGACGATGATTAAATTATATGACAAATTAATAAATAACACATTTGAAAGGTGACATTGAAAAGCTGCAGGTTGAAATTTGACGGTGATCGAGTGACCAGTTTTTTGCTACTTTCTAGCATATTTTAGGACAGTACTGCTTATCTTTAATTATGTTTCTTCCAGATATTATTAAACTTTGATAGGCACATGTCTTACTACTCTCTCACTCTATTCATACAATATTGATTATTTTTTTTCTCGTAATGAATCAAAATGATTCTAACCTCTCTAAATCCCGGAGATTGATATTTTTGTTAAACTCTGTGTTGACCTTAAGGTTTTCATGTAATTTCTAACGTCATCATGAATAAATTTCTCTATAGCCATATATGAATATTAATTTTTTATATTGACAGACTCATGTGACTCATGTCTAGATCTGATATCTACTTTCGAACTTTTAAAGTTTTATTTCATATCTAGTTCAATAGGTCTCAAAATATCGCAATAAACACATCTCCCATTTTTTGGGGGTAAATGTAATGCAATTACTATTTAGAAAAGTATTTTAACTTAATTCATTTCTATATATGATGCAACAATCTTTCGGACACGTAACCATTTATTAAACAGAAAAGAATATTAAGATTTTTTTTCAGTCTCATATGTTCATTGAATAAAATCGACAACAAGTTACACCGGGCGTAATACAGTTTGAAGAAATATTACTATTTAATAGAGAGCTTTTGGCTACACTTAAGTTTAGAAATCTATCAAAAGAAAGACGATATCTATAACTTGATAACATTAATAATTTGTGTCTTTGGGTCATTTCTAAAATATCTGTCTGCTTTTCATCGTGTTTAATGCAACTTCTCCGTAATCGACCTTGCTGAGGTAAATTTGCTTCCATATCCTGTACATATAGTCTATAAAGTTTGGTGTCTTCCACAGGGGCGCAGTAATCCTTACAAACCCCCAACCCCACCATCTACTGGCATAAAAAATATTACAACAATATATAACTTGTATGTGCGGTACCAGCTAAACAAGTAGAAAGTTCTTTAACGTTGTGTCAAAACTTGCAATATAAAGCACCATTTTGAAATTAATCAACATCCGTGTTACCATTAGATACCTCCCCTGGACGACATAAGGTCGTAAAGAGTGTTGCGTTGTTCTCCTGGTTGTCCATTTCTTCCCATCGACACCCCACCCCACCCACCCATAAAAATGCATAATTAGCCGTTCGTTAGTCCCAAAAAGTCATAAAATTAAGTTCATATTCTTATGTGCAAATTAGGTCACATTTTATGTTAATATGGCATAAGGTCTTCTCTAAAGTTCATATTTTTTTTGAATGCTATGTGACTATGTGGATGTAGGTGTCTTTGGTTTAGTTAGTGAGAGTGACTATGTGGATGTAGGTGTGTTTGGTTTAGTTAGTGAAAGTGACTATGTGGATGTATGTGTATTGGGTTTAATTATTGTACTTTTAATTTTATAGGTAGGCATTTTTCAAATTGCTGTAAGGTCTTTAGCGTTTGTAAAATATTCACTTTCTTTAAAGGGTCCTTCATATGTAATATATTGTTTGTTCTTAAGTTTATAGTTTCTTTTTTATAGTTTCTATATTATTAACTGAATATCTTAAAGTATAATAGCAAAGCATAGCATAGTATTAAGTCTTCACCGTTTTCTGTTCGGGGGGGGGGGTGTAAGGGTGGGAGGGGGTGGGAGGTATATGACGCCAGTCTGCAAAGAGCTTGAATCGACGCCAATAAAGAACAAAAACAACATACGAGATTTGTTTTGAAGTTGTTTTCATTTCATAACTGCTGTCAATCAAGTTTTATTGAGCAAAGTAGTAAATTAAGTAATCTGAGAAAACCCAGTTGTATATGTTTGTGGAAGGGAATATATATGTCGTGTATAGTTATTAATAAACAATCTATTGACCCGAATATGATAAGTATAGGCAAAATAAAAATAAATAAACCAATGTGCCTTGCGTAAAGAAAACAAATCTCTTTGTCAAAGTATCTTTGATTACCGATGGTATGTTCTCAGAGGAGTTAAAGGTGGCGACTTTGGCAACCATTTATTTCTTATTCTTTTAAGACGGGCCGAGGCTGTGTGTGCTTCAAAATAGGAGTTATAGTTAATGTCGTATACTATCACAGAGAAACAAGAATATATGATTGGCAGTTCTTTGCAAGTTTTATTTATATTTGTAATAATAAATAAAGACTCCGTGGCGTTACCAAATTGTTGCTAAAGTGTCAAAACACCTCAGTCTTTAAATATATAAAAGGGAACTTTCGACGGGAGACAGGAGTTCTCAAATTTAACTTAACATTCTGGGCATATTTCAGATACAATATAATGAAGTAGTAGATATAATATAATGAAGTAGTTTAAAATGAAGTAGATATAATATGATAAAGGAGTGTTAGTTCAGTGGTTAACGCCGGTACCTTCCAATCATAAGGTCCCGAGTTCGAGTCACTCCAAGATTAATGTATGTCGTCCAGTTACAGAGTTGTTGACAATTGACAATTCATAATCATGGACGTTAAATATTTATTTAAGAGACTGACTTCGGTCAGCTTGCGGCTTTGATAAGCCAATGAGGCTTTTTCGCGAGTTCCCGCTTGCATGAGAACCTAAAATTCATACATACAGGTATAGTTTGTATAACATTTGAAATATACAATTTTCTTTATTAAGTTTCTCGATAAAAGGAACGTTTCTTCAAGTTTGTACATATCTTTCTATATTCCATAAATTCTAGTTGTTAGGTTTATTTAATGAATTTAAATCAAGGCTGTGAATTGTTGAAGTGTCCGCTACTTTCTATAACTTGAAATAACACTTGAAAAACCGAATTCCCAAAGCAATTAATATAATATAATCCACCGATGAATCTATACGTTTACCAGCATATTCAGTTGTGCTCGAATAGTGTATATCTTTTGACAGTTTGTGCATATTATTTTAGTCATATCTAAGTCCCACAACATTAATGTATCGACATAGTGTTACCTTATTTTGTAACGAAACATTGAAAAGACTGGAACGCAATCCGTTACACAAATACTGATATGTATTGATGAATATGGATTTTGTTATATAAATATTGAAAGTATATAATCAATCGAGACTGCGGTATAACCATGCACGGAGGAGGGAGGGGGAAGGGGATGAGGAACATATTTTTTCATAATTCCTTATTTATGACAATTTTCATTTCAATTTGTTGCGAAATAACACTTATTTAACTTAACGTATTTGCTTATTTGCCGTTCCACAAATACAAAGATATATAAACACAGATTAAGGAACTAGTGAAACGGAATGATAGCGGAGAAAGAATATGTAAGACGCTTGAAGTTCAGCGGAGAAGCATATTTACGGAAGTTGCAAAGAAGACGTGCAAAGTGAAAAACGCACTGTATCCTCACAATATTCTCATGTTACAATTACTTCTAGTTCTAGACCCGTCCAAGTCGAGAATATTTCCTGTCATCCTGCCGAATTCAGTCGGTAAAAGAGGAAATTTAGGGACTATTTTGAAGGAAAAAAATGGTTAAATTTGTCTTATTCTTGCAAGAAATTTGTAAACATAATCTCTGGATTTATTTGGATGAATAAGTTCTCGGTCTTACTGGAATTATATATTTCCAGTTATTTAATTGTGCAGAATTGATATTGTAAAGTAGTGACAAATGGTAAAAATGAAATTTTCTACTATTATGATTTCCATTGTTTTTGGCAGAAATGGATATTTATATCACTGTACAGTTTCAATTGTTTGAACTTTAGAAAATAATTGGTTGAATAATGGATCTCGGCTTTCAATTTTATTTAATCATTGGGATGTTTTTAAGGGTTCAAGCATGTATGACCAAACCGAGAAAGCTGGCGTTCATTGACGCATTAATAGGAACTAACACGATTCTTTCAAAATATTTCCATCATTCACTAACATCTGTGTACAAAATTCAAGGAAGATGATTACGTGTGTATAATATACGGGCTGCAACATTATTTGTACTTAATGTACTAAATATGGTTTACAAGTTTACTTGTTGTTTTTATTTTTTAAATTTAATTCTAATTTTCATGAAAACTGGGATCGGTTGTCTAAGATATCGTACATGAGATGAAATCAATCCAAAATAATTTTTAACTTCATATTTTTTATTGAACTATATGATCAGAATGTATGAGTGTTGTTATGATTGTTGTCGTAGACTTTTCGTCAAGGTAGATGACAATTTATTAAATACAACTCTTTACCATAAACCATAACTAAGCAATAGCAAAACAAAACATACGACGTTGAGAATTTCGCTGTCTTTTTAGCTTCACGTTTTTAAAAGGAAACAATTTGATACCTATGATTTTAGCCCTGTAACATTATGAGATTCCTTTGTCGTTTTTGCATGATTTACAAATATAAGAGAACAGAAGATTATATTACGAGGGCCTGACATGCATACCTTACGTCTTTTGTTTATGTAAATGTGGTGCCTAGCCCTAACCCTATCCCCAAATGTGGTGCCTAACCCTAACCCTATCCCTAAATGCGGTGCCTAACCCTAACCCCAAATGTGGTGCCTAACCCTAACCCTATCCCTAAATGCGGTGCCTAACACTAACCCTATCCCTAAATGCGGTGCCTAACCCTGACCCTATCCCTAAATGCGGTGCCTAACCCTATCCCTAAATGTGGTGCCAAGCCCTAACCCTATCCCTTAATGCGGTGCCTAACACTAACCCTATCCCTAAATGCGGTGCCTAATCCTATCCCTAAATGTGGTGCCGCTATCAGATGTTACTGTTGTACCCAGCTAACCTTGCTCATTTTCAGTTGCCATAATACAACTTATGCAAAAAGAAAACGGCCCGATATAGTTTGTCTGATTTTTTTAACAAAACGTTCAGACAGGTTATCGGTATATTTGGGGAAAAAGACTTCCGAAAATAATAATTTTCGTTTAGTTCCCTCAACCAAGTCACAAAGATACCGACCCATTTCTCCAAATTGTAAGGCTGGTGTTTAATAAGCTATTCGTATATTAGAGAATGTTAGATATTCATGGTGTTTTCAAAATAATGACAACATTTAGGGCCTCTATAACAGCCGTAATAATATCCTGATTTACTAATAGTAATATTGAAATAAATATGATCCATGTTAGAAAATGTTTTTGACTCCAATCTTCAACGTATTAAAGTTAGCTAAAGCGAGAAGATAAAGTTTCTCCATATTTCTAGGATTAAGAAATTTCAACCTTGTTTTTGTAGAGTATATAGCACGGTGTCAAAATTTTAAATACTGGGCGAAACTCTTACTATCAGTAACAATAATCTCAAATGAAATTGTTCAGTGCAAAACTTAGCACCGGAGGTTAGTGTCACATCGCGATAAGCGCGCCAAGTACAGATACCGTGTGATACTCAACTTGCACACATGTAAAACGGTGCATCCGAGGTACACTTATTGTTGTATAGTTTGTTGTATCCTTATTGCATACTGTATTGTATTGTTTGTATTGTATTTTATTGTATTGTATTGTATTGTTTTGTATTGTATTGTATTTTATTGTATTGTATTGTATGGTATGGTATTGTATTGCATTGTGTTGTATCGTATTGTATTGTTTGTTTTGTTTGGATTGTATTGTAGTGCATTGTATTGTTTTGAATGTTTCTGTTTTGTTGTGTTGTGTTCTGTTCTGTTGTATTGTATTACATTGTCTTGTATTGTTTGTATTGTATTGTATGGTATTGTATTGTTTGTATCGTATTGTATTGTCTTGTATTGCATTGCATTGTATAGTCTTGTATTGCATTGTCTTGTATTGTATTGTTTACTGTATGTTGTATACGTGTAATATATTTATTGAAGTATACTTACTGTAACTAATGTTCGCCTTTAATTGGTACTGGTACATATTTTGATCACGAAAAGGAAAGATGAGAAATGCTAACTTGTTGACCAAAGTCCCTGTGTTGTGTTTGAATTAATTCTTTGCTATGGGCATCCACATAGTAATATTGCGCCGAATATTCTCTTTGCGGATCGGATTGCCGTAGCAACTGAGTCACACGCAGGAGAAAATCGTGTGAAACCCACCATTCTTGCCGTTTGTTAGAGACCTTTTGATGTTGTTTATTTGTAACTTTTATTTGTTTACCAATAAAAATTAATATTGTAAGATTTTTTACCACACTGGATTTTGTTATTATTAGTTTATAACACCGTACGTTAAATACAAATATATCATTTCGCTACTACAAGCATTGCTCTTTCATATTATATTCCGCATCTTAGAAGATGGAAACTTAAATGAGTGTATGTCAATTCGTCATGCAATGTATAATGTGTAAAACTAATGAATGAAGGAAGGAATGAACTAATGAACGGAAGATCGAAGGAAAAATTTAATTAAAGAATAAACAAATGAACCAAAAAATTAAAAGTGAACGAATGATCAAATAACTGTGTGAATGAATGAGTGAATGAATGGAAGATGAGAATGATAATGTATTAAAAAGATGACCAACATTCAAATATCTTGTACCAGTAATATCAAAATAAGTATGTTTTTTCCTTATATATTAGTTCACATACACACGTGCGGTAATGCTTTCTATATTACCACCATGTCAAGTCATTAACGAAAAGTCATTGCACTGTTCTGTTTTTGTTAGAACAATATATATTATCGGGTTTGATATTTTTGTTTTGATTAATTGATCCACTTACTATACAAAATATGATATATTGAATTGTTTCCATAACCCTTGTCATCGACATGCCATGGTATACTTCTTGTTTTTTCATATGGCTATACATATTTGGTCGAGTGTTCGTTCCCCAATCTCTACCGGGCCTCAGCGGTCCCCTACCAACACACTCTGTCGGGTTCCCTCGGTGCACTCAGCTAGGCTACTGTTGCTCCATTACTGTGGCTTATGTTATCTGATAATGGCCAAATTAAGTCCACTTAAATTTTGAACAATTCGTAAGGCAGAGTTCATGCTGGTTTCTGGCCTAATTTCACCAATCTCGTTTGGTTATGTTTAGGCCAATAGAGGCTTAAGAAGAGGAGTGTATTGTGATAGGCTCAGGCCACAAACTGGTTAGGTTATTTCGGTTCATATCGAGAAAAACTAAATATCACACATACGTATTTATCTGCATATTGAGTATACATCTACCAATGGTTTAATATTCAATTCAATTTAGGAAGTTTTGAATTTAGCTTTCAAGAGGTATTATTTTTGGTATATCCTCCCGTTTTCTTTTTGTTTCGTTTTACCACTGTGCTGTTACGATTAAAAAACTAAGTTAATTTTTTTTTTTTCATTTTTGGAGTTGTGACTGCACTAATTCCAAAATAGATTTTGCCTAATTATACGGATGTGTTTTAGGCCTGAATTTACCGATCACAAAAAAAAACAAATCACTAACTCGCAAAGTATAATTGTTCGCAAATTACACATTTATATTCTGAATGAAAATTAAAGACAAGATGTTTCCACAAGAAGGTGTAGAAAATATACAATAAAAACTCGAAAAGAAATATCCAAAGAAGCAGATGAAAGCGAACACAAACAAGCAACAAGCTCTTATGCAGTTGACTTAAGTTTAATCGTTCTACGAAATTCATGACATTTTTTATTTCAAAGCGTACGACCACAACTGCCCTAACCAGAAACCATGGGAGGTTTACTACATATCCATTCTCTAACATTTATGATTATTTTAAAACGTGTCGGATCAGGGATTTCGACGTCCAAGAGGCGTTTGGTCAGAGGTGGATAACATGATGGGGATATATATATATAGGTATATATATAGGTGTATATATAGGTATATATATAGAGGATAACCGCAAAGGAAACCGGAGGTTAGTGTCACATCGCTAAAAGCGCGCCAAATCATTCAAATCATTCACGTCTAATAGATCTAAATTTGGACTGCATTTTGTAAAACTTTTGACAGATTTCAGCTGAAGAATTAAACCTATTGATATATTTTAGATTTCGAATAATTGCAACAAAAAAAAACCCCAGAAACTATTCAGTGACGTTCAGCTCTACATTTTCAGTGTCGTATGAGCTGGATGACGAATATTTGTCTGAATTTAAGATAAAAAAAGAGGAGTAATAGATATATATATCAATTGATGGTGTTTAGTCAGATATGAAAGCAAACAAGTCTCTCACCAAAAATCAAAGACCTCGATCAGGATTTCTCAAATAACTTTCAACGAGGCTGAGAGTGAAAAAAACAAAGCTTTGCTTGTAACAAACGGCTGGATAGATTAAAATCGCGCGGTAACTATAGGTTTAGCAATGCGTAGGGTAGGCGTAAAGGGTTCTCAAAATATAGTGTCTTAAGAATCCGCAAAACCGATCAGTCCAACCAAGAAGGTTCTACAAGAGAACTTCCTTGGTCCAACCTTGTGGACCAATTTTTTTATTTTATTTCCAGGTGATCAGATTGCAATCTTCGCGGGCCGGATCTGGTCAGCGCCGCCTATTGAGAACCTATCTTAGACAGAGCAACTCCCCCCCCCCCCTCTCTCCCAATGCATTTAAATGTACACGAATTACTATAGCCTATATACGGTATTGTGTCCTCATATTTTGTATATGACTTGATCTTTACGTCTAAACTCAGTCCCAATGCCGAATCGTCTAGTTACAGTCGTGTATTGCCGACTTATTGATCAATTTAGTTCACGGGAAGTCGCTTTTTGGGTTTACATTTCATAATCGATTTTCTGGGTTTTTTTTCTCGAAAGAAGTACATGCCCTTATTTATCAAATAAATAATAAACACTGCATGACGTGGCTTATATATAATTCAGCGATCATAAACATAAGAGACTATAAATTAGCAAGAATTTTCATGACGATTTCACGTTTAATTTTTAACTTAAAACAAGAAATGAAGGACATATTAATAATTACAGGGTGTCATATAACGCGTTTCTTAAAACGGAAGTTCTTCATTTGGGATAATGCCATCCAATGTCATGAAACTTTGTTAGGAAATTTTGACCCGATCAAACTGCAAAAACTGAGAATGTTCATATTTCGTTCTTTGAATTTCGTGATATTGATTTAGAATCCAAGTTTTAACCAAATATTGAATATTGAAAGAAGATCATGGTATATTGACAGGTTTGCTGATGTGAACATTCAGCCTTTATATGTATCCTAACATAATATATTTCCCAATACGCGCTGTGCAACTTAGTCATAATATACTAAGTGAAAGCTTCCTTATTTGATAAAGGCTACCGTTTTGTAAATTAAATTCACATTGATACAGCAAGAGGAATACAAATGACCATAACTTTGTTACATTTGTTCTCAAGTTTATTTTAGTTCGCATCAAGAGAAGTTAAATTGCAACCGCAATCGACTACTATACTAAGAAATTTATTATTTATTGTTTAAACTTTGTTCTTTATCCAAAACACGACAAGAATAGTTTGAGCGTTGGGATACAAATATGAAGAGTAAAAAAATTGAAGTAGTTAAATGTAAAGGGCGAATGTATCAATGCAATAGAACAAAAGAGGATATATTCGTTAATTGAAAGTATAGTAAACGGGTCAGAGATTTGCTGAGGTAATCCGCCTGTAATTAATTTATCGCTCCAACACAGTTGATTGTTCTGATAGCCTAAAGTATAGTTACTTGTACAGCGAGACATGTACATGACATTCTGAATCTGCTACCAACAAAAGTAACACTTAAAAGGAACACCATATTATTTAACAAAAATGAATAAATAAGAGGAATAACTCCAGTAGGAATTGTTTGCACAGCTAATGTCTTGAACAATGCTGTAAAGATATACAATAATGGCCGACACACAGAGTAACCAAAATCCTGTACAATTTTTGTCCCTGTTTGACAACGTCCACTATATTCAAGTTTGGACATATTTATCAACAAACTGAAAAAGAGCAAACTTTTATAAAGGATACCCGTAGTTCAGAGGAAACAAATTTTTGAATAATTAAAGGAGAACAACTACAAAGCATCTTGATGACATTCCACGCAATTCATAGATTGTGTTATCGAGATACTGGCTTATACTAAAGCGAAGAGGTGTGACGTCATAGTTGCACATATACTTAGTGAAACATGTTTTGTAATTCCTTGCATTTTGATAAATACTGGAATTTTACGGGGCAATGGGAAGTTTTCAATATCCCAATAACTGTAGCATAAACATATTTCAATGCTTAATACTTGTATTTAGGGATGGAAAGTTATCAATATTCTAATAACTGTGGCATATTCATATTTCAATGCTTAATACTTGCATTTACGGGATGGGAAAGTTAACAATACTCCAATAACTGTGGCATATTCATATTCCAATGCTTAATAATTTTATTTAGGGATGGGAAAGTTATCAATATTCTAATAACTCTAGCATATTCATATTTCAATTTATCCCACTTTTGGTGTAGAAAATTAAATGTACGTTTTTTTTTAATTTTTATTATTTTTTTCAGTCTTTATCTTTACGACTTCACTCATGTTCCATTCAAGCTCACTTCGGGTGCTTTTTTCCCCTCAAAGTTATGATTATAGCCATTAACAACACGTACGCGACTTCTCTGTACAGTGTGACACTGTCAATGACTAAAGACTGTATAAACCGTAATACTAAATAAGCTGGATCGTTATAAACTTAAACATTTTACATAACGTGGAAATAACATGAAAATTATACCGAGTATAACATGTACGGTACACGGTTGTTAGATTACGACGGCTACCTTTTTCCACATAAGCATATATAGGCTATACACATCGCGGTAGCAAAACTTATGAAACACCACAATTTTTGCGTCCAACGTTTGAACCCGTCAAACTGGGTGAAATTACCAAAAATGTTATAAATTGCGTAAAATCTTGTCAGTTCAATACCCTTGACTTTCTTGAAATAGAATGGATGCGATCGCTAAACTGTTTTTGTGTGATACAAACCAGAGATTTAACATCGGGGGTAGCTTTACTATTTACCCCTTTTTGCTTATTTCTTTCACAATTTCATCTTCATCATTTCATCTTCAAACGTCACCGACTTCCGTATAGTTATATTTAAGGGTATTTGTGTTAGCGAAACCACCATTATATACTTGCATTATATTAAAAAACTGATTTTTCCCTTTCATCCTATAATCTCTATGAATGTTGGAGTTACATTTCAAGAGCCGAGGTTTATACAGCGATCCGTCTGTTTCTGTATCAGAGCCAGAGGTATAAGGTAAACTGATACATTTAGAGAACTTAACAAAATCAACGTAAGCCACTCTCTATGTGAAGCCTACTTACTTTCAATGTATAAGAATAACAATAACATTCAAAACTAACTAACGATAGCTTCTTCGCGAATGATCGGTTATGTAAACATGACGCACTTTTCTCGATGTATGACCTTTGACATTTATCGCCTCAAGCCACGACAAACAAATAATACAAACGAACTTGTTAGAGCATGTACACAGCCAAAATAAACAAAGATAGGATTTCAAACAATTCTATGAAAATCATTGGAAATGTGTGGTATTATAGATTTGGAAAAAGAACAAATAATATGTTGTATATGAACGCTTACTAAAAGTCACGTGGAAATCTTTTAGTTAGTGTAAGAAGTTGCCCGAAGCTTCTCCGTGGAAGCAAAGTTTCTTGATAACTGCAAAAATATATATTTTTTATTAATTATCATAGTATTCGTAACTTAATAATTCCATTCATTTCCTAATTTCATTTCGGAAAGTTATGTCCACACTTATTATTAAAGTGAGCAGAATGATTGTTCACCTTCTGTTTCACTCTTTTTTTTTGTGGTCAATATTATGATATATTCAACTTCATTCAATCAGAGTAAACAATTTCGTTGAATTTGTTGTGGTAGTTTTTTTATGTATTTCAGTAATTCCCCGCACTGATTGAGGTTGGGGCTATAGAACCCCCTCCCCTTACTGCTTGAGGTTTTGGCTTGAACTTCCCCAACTGTTTGAGGTTTGGGCTTGAACCTCCCCCACTGATTGAGGTTGGGCTTGAACCTCCCCACTGGTTTAGTTTGGGGTTTGAACCACCCCACTGCTTGAGGTTGGGGCTAGAACCACCACCCCTTACAGCTTGAGGTTTGGGCTTGAACCTCCAACACTGTTTGAGGTTTGGGCTTTAACCTACCCCACTGTTTAAGGTTTGGGATTGAACCTTCCCCACTGATTGAGGTTGGGTTTGAAACCTTCCCCCCCCCCCGCCCCACAATATCCTAATGCTAATGCCTCTCTAAACTATATTCCAATATCATGCTCTCAAAGCCATGGTATTGACAGAACAAACAGTTCCTAACCTTGATCTGATAGAAATATGATATTCATACTGCTCGTACTGATAATACGAGTGCTCTGAAGCGGGACATAACACTACAGTATAGCAAAAAATTGTCCCAACGGGGTGGATTTAGGTTGGGGTCTGAACTACTCCCACTATTTGAGGTTGGGCCTGATCCCCCCTCCCCCTCATTGAATTAGGTTTGGGTCTGAACTTTTATGGTATAGCCAGAGGTGAATTAAGGATTTTATAAGGAGGGGACGCTACCTAACTCACATCTTAATGGCAAATGGCTTATATAGACATACTCAAACAGAGAGCAATGAAACAAATCATATATGCTACACTAAGAAAAGTAAATGGAATGACTCATTGCATTGCTTTAAGCTTCTTTCCAGACTAGCTTACCCTGCTGCTATTCAAAACCAGGAAGATGTCATTTGCTCTCTGATCAAACAAAAGATGTCGAGGATAGCATAAGCAATCATTTTGACTCCTGGTATAACACGGACGGACACGTATCACTCCATTCCTTGCGTCCTCTAAACTAGATTGCTAATGTATTTGTTTAAGAGCTTCTCGTTTCTACGCCCCCCCCCCCCCTTCACTTTCTCCTTTAGTAAACTTTCCTTTTACTGATCTCAACCTTGGTTTGATCTCGTTTGTCACTGATCTCTGAAGAGATCTGTTGTAGTAGACTTTAAAACTTGATGGCTTCCAAAAACATGGCATGAATGCAGATTAACTTGTCAACGGTGACAAGCAAACTATAGTGTTTTAGAAACAGCTTGTGTATTTAACCGGCCCCATCTTTATTGATTTGTTCTTAACGGTTTTATTCTTAAGTTGATTGAGTCCAGCTAATATTAGCGGATATAACAATGCTTCTGGTTGACCAACCCAGGTGTTGACTGCTTTTTATGATTCCCGGTCTTAATGGCTAAGCACGAAGTATCTTGGAACTTATTTCCTTTCTTATTGTGCCACCACTTCAAGCCTTTTATCAAAAAATCGTCTTTGACAGCAGATTATCACCTAACAAAGTCTATGTAACACCTAAAGAACATATCTATAGGCTACCATGGAACGCCGTACAATAACGTTGTGTATTTGATAAAAGAGAATGTGTTTGAAGTTGTGTTTGTTGAAGAAGTTAGTTTTCTCTCGCGCCCGTTTGTAAAGGTAGTTTCTATTCCCTCTCTTTTTTCTTTTCTCTATTTCGATCGAAATTGTCAGGTTTCAATCTCCAGGTGCTTATTGTCAAAGAGGCTTTGGAGTTTAATGAAATGTTTCCTTAAGGAAGCTACAAACCCCATTGATTCGTTGTACAAGGCTCATACAGCCAGCAAATAATAAAAAATAAATAAAATACCGTAAAGCGTTTCCTTTGGCGGCTTTTGCTTAACTGGTATATAGGATAGTGGAAGATGATTTGATGGTGATGGCAAATTATTTTATCACAGGGCAGGTTGTCGTGATCGACAAATAAATTACGAAACTTCAAGTGACACTTATTGATATTAATAAATGATAAAATGACTGTCTTTGATTGGCCTATAAAAAACATTACTTTTAAGTATTATCAATTAAAATGGTTTAAGTCTTTAAATAGATTGTCAATAAATAGTGCATACATCAGTTGGTATAATACGAAAATATAACCTGTGCAACACAGAGATATGCAGGGTGCATACAATTTCTATAACCGGGGTCACGCGATGGACGCCTGATGGACTTGTCGTAACCATGAGAGAGATATGGAGCATAAAATGGACGTTCCCGGAAACAGTTTATATGACGGAAGTAAACATGTCACATATATATCCTGGTACACTGCATCATGGGTAATATAATCTCTTTGTTCGAGTTTTGCGATGACAGTTTCTCTCCAATAAACGGTTACGGTGTGACAGTGTGACGGTTAACGGTGTCTGATATCAAGCTGTTAAAATAAAAACGTATAATCATATCAGTCGTTGAAAATGCAAATATTAAATTCTGGCCAGTGTAATCTGTAGTTTCATAGTTTGCAATACAAATTCGAATATGCCAAATAATTTTATTAATTTAGATATTATATTGTCCTATTAAATCGAATGGCGACAGCACTATAGCGGAGGGTCAGAGTACGGCATGTATCTCTCTAATAAACTCACTGTTATTTCACGTCACTGTTGATGGCTTTAAACGTTGGAAATTACGTCACAAACGCTGTCTGGTTATTAAAATGTTTTCTACCCTGTATATACATATACAAATATGTATATACATATTCATAGGCTATGCATATGCACATGTACATATACATATTCATATAAACTATATGAAACCCAGCCAGTTGGGACAATTTCCTAATGCTAATACCTCTCTAAACTGTACTCCCATATCATGCTCTCAAAGCACTGGTATTGACAGTACAAACAGTTCCTAACCTTTATCTGATAGAAACATGATATTCATATTGCTCGTATACTGACAATACGAGTGCTCTGACATGACACTACAGTATAGAGAAAAATTGTCCCAACTGGGTGTGAACCCAGACATGGGTTTATCTATCTGCTGGTGCATGTCATAACTTGTTTCATATTCTTTCATAATTCAACGTCTTTCCTGTTGTATCATCTGTTTCGGGGTGACTTAGATAAAATTAACACAATTCAATTCAATTTAATTTTGCTGCATCGCAAAACGAAGACGCAAAAACACGATTTTAAAATAATGTTTTCACGGATTTCACGCATCTTAAATAATAAATGTAATCCACTTTCATATTGGAAAAAATATATATATGAAAAGTTGATAGACGTCTGGAAGTAGGACGCATTCATTATTACGAGTTTGTCAAATAGCACAACCTAGTTTATCATTTATCATGCGTTTCTCCGCTCTAAATGTTGAGTAATATAGTTCAGTTCAAAAGATAAAAGTGTTTATACAATGTCAATCTTTAAAGTTGTTAATAACGAAAACTAGAAAAGAAAGTTCAATATTTTTTCACAAGACACTAATGTTTACTATTCATTTGTTTGTCGTGTAAACACGCGACTGACAAAATAGGTAGGTCAGATAAACATGGGAAAAAGTACTTTGTGGTAAGTTCATATCATTTTACGTTGTTAGCCTATATTCCATTCAAGATACAACCCTATGTAAAGTATCCTTGTTTGTCCGTATATGAGGACTGGATTCAATTGTGGTATTTCAATACATGCATGAACAATCTTCTGAAATATAGATTGTATTACAAGGTGGAGAGACAATATTCTTCAGATAGACAGACACACAGGCAGACAGACAGACAGGTCGATAATGACAATAAGGTTTTCAGTTTTCCCACGTAAATATGCTATAAATATGCTGAAGTAAAAATATGGTCACATATTCTCAAATTTAAAGATTTAAAGATTTAAACCGTCACCTAGACACATAATTACACTAATCTAACATTCCTCCAACGTACGTGAGTATATAACTTAAGTGACCGAAGTATTAATGAAGGCACTTTGTATGTATCGTTCTAATGTTTTAGGATCAATGATGACATTATGTAGGCTTTATCTTAAACGTGATAGGTCACTTTGTTATGTATGACGTAATATCTCTTTATGGTACAATTTTTGACAACGAGAGTAGGATGCAAAAATATTCAATGTACCTTGCACTGAAGGGTCTTTTTAGATAAAAGCAATAGAGATTCACGCAATCCTTATATGTAGAATACAACTTATCATTCAGAAAATCATTTTATTTACAGTGCTGTAATATTTATTCAAACAGAAACACTTGAACTTTTGTAATAGACTTTTTTCCTACCCTTACGCCTTTAACCAAGTATTAACATATTGCTTTCTTATAGTAACGCTTATATTTATATGTAGCCTATATATTTTTTATTTTGCCATAAGTCTTGGATAGTCCAATTTGTAAATATTTTTATATTTATACTGGTGATACATAAAGAAAAGGAAAAGAAAGTAAAAATATCATGATATCGAAGAAAAGTGAGAAAGAGAGCTAGAGAGACGACTTTAAAAATAGATTTCACATTTCATGTGTAGTTGTATTTATAAAATTATTTAATAAAACGAAGGTTATACAACATTTCGCACCTACATATTGAATTTTTTAGTTTTTTATTTCAATTTGATGTTTAATAAATCGGGAGAGAAACAAACTTACAAGCGAAACATATAATAAGGCTTACAGATCTTTAGGCTCAATGTTGACATTTCTCTGACATGAGATAGAAATAGACATTCTTGTTTCCTATTATGAATTAATGACAAATAATTAATTGACTAAAACAAACTCAGTGAATTTTTTTCTTTCCAAATGCTCCAAGTAGATTTGCTTTCCTCAAGTTCCGCATGGACGTTAAATATGAATCTAAGAGACTGACTTCGGTCAGCTTGCAGCTTTGATAAGCCAATGATGGCTTCTTCGCGAGTTCCTGCTTGCAGGAGGATCTAAAACTACAATACAAAAACAAATACAAATAAAATACAAATACAAGTTGTGAGAACTATTGGAATGCATTTATGTGTTCTATGATGTGTTTGTGCGAAAGCTATATTAATGTTTGTGTCTTCCATGGTCTGTCGATGTCGTCATATTTAATATATTTCCGGTACAACTATTAAATATGACTGAAGACCGTTCAGGTTACGACTTCCCCTGCAGAATCATTTTGTTTACCGTGATTTATGTTCTGTACAAGACAAGCTATTGGTAACCCAGATTAGGGAAAGATACCCGCACCCCCCCCCCCCCCACCACCCGTGGTCAAATTGAAAAAAAGCTTCCTAACGAGATAACATAAGAAATGGAATGATTTATCAATATTTCCAATCTCCTTTGTTAAGATGTTAGTATTTATTACACAAAATTTGATCTTTTTTTTTTTAAACAAACTTAACATGTACTTTTATTATTTTTATAAATGAATTGTATTTTCAAGTAATATGTGATTTTGGGACTGAGTCAAGTATATCGGAAAATTAACCAAATGATAGGAAAGTATATACATCAACAAGATACATTTTTAACTATATATTTAAAAAGAATTGAAACTCAAGGTATAAATTGGCTTCCATTAAGTGGGACTACATATCCCAAAGTCCAGCAGCAGCACGTGGGACCAATTCATTTGGACACTTTTCAAGTTTACTTCTTACATCGTTCACATCATACGGTTTTGCATTATAATTTCCACTTTATTTACAATCATTTTCTGTTTCAATGGTCGACGAGTATGAAGATACAAACATCTTTAACGAACTCGATGGTTTGAAAGAACACACGACCAAAGAAAAAGGAAAAAGGGTGGGGGATTAATGATATAAAAGTAAAAATTTCATGACCTTTGCAATTTTACAATTTTTAGATTTACGATTTATATGGTCCGGTTGGAACCAATGAATTAAAAAAAAATACAGAAAAGATATATAGGTGGGTGTCACTGGACATTTTAATGGCGGAACAAAACTGCCAGGGTCTTGTTTGAGGTGTTGGCTATGGTGGCCCACAAAATTGAGCTATAAAAATGTTGGAAAAAAAAGGGAATTAGGACATCCAGAAAGCAGGTCACATCTGAAAAGTGACGTTTACAAGATGAACACAGTCGACATAAAGAAGAAAAAAATGTTTCTCTTTATAAAACGTTGAACAATTTTATGATTTTTGAGATGTGGTTATATGACAGATTGCGGACAGTTAGAGCAAATGTGGTCGATAAGTCAAAATAATGAATCTTGTGATTAAAAGCCGTTCTTTGGGTGTATTCTAACATTTATATGTCATATTATAACTGTTTTATGAAGCTAAAATACACTAAAATACAAGAAATGTAGTGAAAGAAAAGTAATAGAAAGATGGAGTCGTGTCGAAATGCCGGCTCAGTTTCTTTTTAACGTAAAATTATGGATTTATCAACGTTTAAAGTAACTTTTTTAAGTATAATGATAACGGAAGTAAAGGCGCCTTTAAAAGTCACGCACCCCCACTCTGCCTCACAACCCTGTTACCCATTCCCCCCCCCCCCAATAAAAACCCCAATATGATTGGGATATTTAAAAGGTATTACATGATTTGTAGAGGGAAAGAGAAACATCGAGAATTTTCATATTTTTAACTTGGCGGGAAAATCCGTGAAAAGCAGGTCAAAATCATAAACTTGACTTTGCATCGGTTGCAAAAATCGACGTAATAAGTATTTGTGGCCGCAAGAATAGGTTCCGTGTGCTTTGATTACGTTTGCGTTAGGAAGATATATACAGAGGTGTTGAAATATTATATTGCGGAGGGAAGAGTTATACCTGCATGATCGGTGCTACTGAGTCGAGACATTCTAATTACAATATTGACCCAGAGAGGGTTGGAAAGGGGTTACAAGGTTTATACCAAGCCACTGACGAAATTATAAGTTTAAATTTTGTTGATGCAGAAGTGTTTAATAAAAATGGTCTGGTGTAATTGATTTTCGCTGTATTGTTCTTATTCATTATTTCGATTCGCTTTTTACACTACAAAGACATGTTGATTAAAATATAGTGTTAGGGTATCAATTATTACCCTTGTATGTTTTTTTTTCATTTGGCGGGTGGCGGGGGGTGTGGGATAAAATATACTCAAAATGTAGGCAACTAGAATGAAAATTATATGAACAAATACTTACTGCACGGTAAGGGGAGGACGGCGAGGTGGGAATTGGGGAGGGGGGGGGGGCTAAGATGGACTTTTGTAAGTTTTAAGTTACGAACTACACAATACCATGTATTATAAAATGATATCATATGAACATATAGCTTGCATTGTTTAAATATTAAATTAACAGGATTCTAGTTCAGTCAGTTTTGCAATACTTATTTTTCTGTTGATCTATGTCTGTGTTTATTTACTTGTACCTACTATTAAAACTGTTTTTTTTTAAGTAATTAAATTTTACAAGAGAAACAAAACTATGGTTTAAACCGTTTCCTTTAAATTCGTTCTTTGCTCTATATCAAATACTGTTAATGTGTAAAATATTAACATTTATAAAATATTTTCTCCCCCTCACCTTTTAATTTTTCCACCCAGTTCTTGGCAAGTTGAAACATTCATTAAATTAGCAGTGATTGTTGACATTACTATTTATATTATCGTTCATAATATACGTAGATTTCGAGGAAGACGCTCGTTGACAAGAAAACCACATGAATGAACATTTCACCGTATAAACATATGATGCAATAATAGCAAATATAGATGGGCGAATTGTTTTAATATGACGTAGATACGAAATGATTCATTTTGATGAGTCACAAACACTTACGATGCAGTTAGAACAATTTGTTTAGTTTCAACGATAAGATAAACATAAAAAAAAGCATCACTGTCAATAAACGACTATATAATAAAATAAAATAAAAAAACTATCTTTTTTATTAAACAAACTTTACTAGGAATCTTAAGCTCATTCGTATTGTCGCAAATGTGGCTGTAAAGGCTAATAAGGACACCTTTGCCGGCTAACAAGGACACCTTTGCCCAAGTAGTTGCCCCCGTTTTCCTCTCAACTTCAGTGATGCGGTCCCTCGTACAGACAACATGTTAGGCAATTTGACCCTCGTTACTAACCACTAGTTAAGCAACGCCAAGAGGCGTTATAGGAATTATATTTGGAAGCCTTTCTCTCTAAACTGTGAAGATTAAAACTATTTTATCCTAGGCGAGGCATGTTATTAAGGGCACAAGGTGGTGAAAGGGAGGTTAGTTTAGTTTAGTTTAGTTTAAGGACCCAAGGATCAAAAAGCCTTACAGTAGCTTATTTGAGACCCTATCCGTCTTAGATCGTGGATGTACACCGGCTTATTTCAAGCCATCTCTCTTCGATAAGTATTCAGAGGATAACGAGGCAAGGGTGTGAATTCACTCCCATTCATGTTCCCGGGACCGCCATTTATGCATCACCATCAGACGGACGAGAGTGTATAACCCCAGCATCTGACCACTTTCTCTCAAATACTGAGGTAGGCCATTCGACATCACTGCAGTGCAGCCATGACGGACAAAGTTGTATCGAAACCGGGTGAAGAACAGAAACAAACCCGATGTAATCGATAATGAAGACTATTGAACGATACTAGTACTGATGCTTATGAATTATGAAACACATTGCAAAGATGGTATTACATAAATCAGAAAATGTTTCATTATGAATGATGCATGTCAACTGAAAGTACAATTTTTATGAAATCAATAAAGTCTGCGGCAAACATACATATACTGTTACGAAAGTTCCATGAATAAGAACTATGACATTGGACATGTGTTTTTTAATGATCCGGGCCAGATTTCAAGAACTGGTTCATTTTAGATTCGACTATTGTTGTCCATTGACATCTTGCTCTCCACACGTCATCTCCTTTATTCACATCGATAATAACATTTTTATGGTTCTGTCTATTGATGAACAATGGTTTCATTTTATTGCAAATTCTAATCCATAAATATTATTCAGTATTAATGATGTCCTGGGAAATCAAATGACATGAATTTATATAACTTTCGACCAACATTTGAAGTACACCAAGAACGAGTGTAAAGATAACGTTTAGTAAAAACCTTCAATTTCTCAGAGAAACTTACAGTATTTTAATATCTTTAACGCAACCTTTCAACTCTGCGTCAGGTAAACTTGTTTTCTCAAGTAACACATGATTTTATTTTGCAATTAAATTTTTTCCAACCGAACGAATATCAGTTTGAAGCTAATTGAGGAGCAAATACTTAATAGACTTGAACATATAATATATACTTCATATAACTTGATACCCGAACTAACATTTTCAGTATAGCTGTATAATACACTGAATACTTTACACAAAGATAATATTCCTTAGTATCGATCATATAGCATGTTACTATTATATAATTCGTTGCCTATCATGCCATTCTCATTAAATGTTTCGATTATTAATTATTTGTAATGCTATATTGTTATAAATTAATGTTCAACCATAGATCGACTCAACAGTTTTCATAACAATTGTCCGATTTTACAAGGATGTTAATGTCTATAGCTTGATTCCAATATACGCCAATCCACTAAAGTTAGCTTTATGACTATACTATGAAACGTGAGAAAATATCAATCATTCTTATCCATTTATTTTAAAATACCCAAAGGAATATTACACTAAACATGTTAACTTTTTTTCGATTCAAATACAATCATGTACTAATGTTCATTGATTAATAATTGGTTTTTCAAATTATTGTAAATTGCGCAACAAAATGGTATTGACATGTATAGAATTTACCAAGTAAAAGAATGTAAAAAATAAAAAAATATTCCAACTTCTTGAAATTTGAAATTCTCTTTTCATTTGAAAAAAATGCTAGTTCACCGTCACATTATAGCCTCTTTTTTTCATTCTTTTAAATACGGTTGAACTAAAATCTGCTCTATAAAGGAATAATGCAAGCCACCCAGTCCATGCGACCTTTTCAAGTAAATTGCGGATTGATATTCCAAGAAAAAAGAAGGTCAGAAGATCCTACTCTCAAAGATTGTTATAACTCCGCGTAGTAATAAAACTTTATAAGCAGGTCGCTAGTTCGTGACTACATTGATGGAAGAGGCATGATTGATTAGCATCACGTGATCGACGTGATCGGCAACCATCTTCATAAAAGTACAGCTTAAAGTTATCCGAAGCTCCAAACCTTGGCATCATCCGAAAATTTATTTTATGGCCCTCCCGATGACATGTTAGCCAGAGCCCGAAGAACGACTAGTAATATATACATATACCAGCGGAGTATTCATTCCATCTGCAAAAAGAGAAGAAGAAGAAGGAAAAAAAATAGTAGCACCGGTACCAATTACAATGTCAGTTTATTTTTGAGTGATGTAAACTATATAGTCATGATTCACGCTATTATAGAAAGTGTTGAACTTCTAGATTACGGGTTCTATATATATAATCTCTCTATAGTATACGCTTTTTACTTTCACATATATTCGTAGAGAATATTTCATGTTTTACTTTTCCTTTATTTTTTTTTGTCTTTAAAAAAAAAAAATCAAGACAGGCTAATAAATGCAAACATCCCTTATCTGCCCACATGATTATAAAAGGATACACAATCTGTATGAATAAGAGGTAGACCAAAAGAGGAAGGGGGGGGAGGAGAGCTAGGTGGAGACTGCGAGATGGAGGGAGAGAGAAAATAAGAGCGAGTGAATTTGTTTCTTGCCACCTCGACGTAGTAAAACCGATTTACGATAAACAGCTTGGATTACGAGCCTTTTGGGTTGGAGTGAAAGTACACATAACTACCGAGGTTATGGATTCTTCACTTTGAAAACATAAGGAAAAGTATCGGGAATGTTCCAGTGACGTTATTTCTGAGGCTCCCGTGACATTTATTTGTTCATAGTATTACTTCTTCAAAAACAAACCCCAAGTAATCTTATCTCTCCAACTTTGACGGCAAAACCAACAAGCGGTTCACTGGTTTATTTTGTATAGAGTTAAGTTTATATAGAACGAAGAGGACTTTTGATTTTTTATATGATTTCAAGTTTACATTTGATCGAGGGAGATATCAAACAAATAAAACTGTGGTCAGTATACAAATACAAGATGAACTTATCACTTTTCAAAAACTAAGAGACAAATTTAGCGGACCACACATTTGGAAGGAACAGTTCAGTCGGTCTTAAAAGTGCATGTTAATTCGTTGTAAAAAATTCCTAACTGACTGTAAAACCGACCAAATGTGTCCTTAGAGACTTGGTTACGAGGTGCAGGTGAAGTCGCATAAACAAACATACACTATCAATGACCAAAAGTCTGGAGAAAAATTATTGCTTGCTCAAATGTTCTACGGAAACTGGAGCAACGATTTAAAGTTTAACCTCAAATGATTCGTTCTATAGACTGCATGTTGTCATTCAACGAATATTATGCATCTATTTATACAGGAAAACTGCTACTTGGACCCCTGATTTTGGGCATGCATTGTGATTTTAGTATAGGCTTCTTGCCTCATGCATTATCTGTTTGCCACCAATATCTAGAATGCTAAATTTGTGAGGGGGTCAACAAAAATACTTTTATGATCTCCAGAATTCAATCTCTGCAACAAAATTTAAGGAATGATTCCGGGGGAGGAGGGGAGGGAGTGGGTGGGTGGGGAAGGGGAGGAACGGGGAGATGGACTGTACAACAAACTTCAACATTTGTTTGAACTTTTCATCATATTTACTAGGAGTGGGTTCTATGATTGAAGGAGGGGAACTAACTTTTAAGATTCCACTCTAAAAACTTTACTGTTAGTACATTAAAATATTTTCAGGTCTATTAAGAGATCATTAAGTCACCATTTATTATACGAATATGCGGGAATATTGGCAAATTGGAAGTATGGTAAGAAAATAAAATATTTGTTTGAATGAGATGAAATCAAGAGAATGAGTTGATCTGGATTCTATCCCCTTCTATCTCTTACCCGTATGCACTTTAAATAACATCCGGGTTTTTGTAACAGGCACAAAACTTTTTCGATGAGTGCATAACAGCGCCGCCTATTTGCTCCTACGATTGCGAATCTAAACTATATTAATAACAAACTGTGTTAATCTTTCAGAACCTTTCATAAAATAATTATCAGATATTACGTTTGGTTAGTTTCTAGTAACGTCACAGGATCCAAATTGTCCATATTAAACACATAAATTTCAATTAAAAGTAGTCCTTTCTCAAACTTAATTTTGCTCACCTACGAAGAAAAAACAAAACTGACGTCCGTCATATGGCTTGCAATGAACATTCACCGTCAGAAAATCTTAAAAAATGTCGAAAAAGATACGAGAATTTTTAACAAAGAGGTGAATATTGTGAGTTAATTCTTAATGTTTTTTCATCTTGATTACAATTTGTGCTGCATGATTCTTTAGCTTTTGATACCAAAAGTCAATTCTAAGAACCAAAATTATCACAATAATTCTACCTCTGCAAGAAGATCCTGCTAGGATCGAAACGTCAGGCCCACTTATTACCTTAACAAAACAAATTATCGTTAAAAAGAGGGAATTTTAAGACTTTTTGCAAAAGAAAAAAAAAATCTTAATAAGACGACCTTCCACGAAAGAGTCTACAGCTTATAAGGTTTGCATCATCGTTTTGAAAATTTTGACTTGTACAGTTTTCTTATTAGCGAGGCGATCTTTTTCTCAGCGAATTCTCGATGCTACTTTTTGATAACATCATAAAGCAGACGACACCTTTGCTTGGATTTTTAAAACATTTCGCGAGGCGGGAAAAGGAGGTAAAGTAGCGAACGAAAAGAGCTCGGGACAAGCAATGAATGTTGCTCTAAAATACATCGGTAACAAATCATGAGTTGTTTGGAGATTAAATTGCTCGTTATTAAACACATAGAACGACCGTAAAATATTTAACTGGCTCTGGGGACAGGAGTACGAAGAAGCCTTGGTTGTACTTTTCATGAGTTTGACATTGTAACGCAAGATATTCGTTGTTTTACGACTGTTTGGACATAAACAGCGCCTGGCAGGCCAGAAAAGTACAATGTCACATTTCTGGCTTTTAATTCCTACAAAATCCCTACAAATATGTTTGCTTATCAGAATAGTCACCAATCAAGAAGGAAAAATAAAATGTAAAAATAACCATATTTTATAATTGTGTACGTATTAAAACACGACAATGCACACGGAAATAGGTTAATGAACTCGGTCAATATCTTGTCAATGTCATTGGTCAAAATATTTAGGTCAAAATAGCCACCGATTGACACCTAAAATAACGTTCAAGACATTTCTTCAACGGCTTAAAGTAATTTTTATGCGTGTTTGTCATTTGAAATTTGGAATTATTTGCAATAAACAACTATAAATGGACGTCTATGAAACTTGAAAACAGAATGAAAATAAAATATATTCAACAACAGAAGATTGCTTGGTGAGCTCTGAATAAAATTTCCAAAACTATGGAGTACAGAGGGACTTAAATTTATGAAAGTTGGTTAACAGGTAGTATATACATGTTTCAGTCCGAGACTCATATTCATCCAAGCAAAACACAAAATGCTTAGAGGTCATTACTATTATCGAAAAAATATGCTAGAAAATCACATTATAGTCACATGTGGTTTTAACTTAAAACACGCATTTCATTAATTGGCTCATTTTAAAATAACAACGATCATATATGAGTTGGTTGGTCGAAAAGAAGTTTTGGGAAAATATTTTGGAAAAGTATATGATTAACTATGCAAAGATATTAGCTGCAACATACTGACGAACTAAAAGTTTGGTCACATGGTCATTTGCATTCTGGGCAGTATGGCGAATGACGTCAATTCACTAACCGTAAATGTGAATTATATATTGATTGTGAATATTACTAAACTGTGATAATTGTTATTGCAGGTATAAGCCACTAGTGTGGTAGGCTATCAGACATAAGCCTAAGCTACAAATCTAATGAAAGAGAATCAAATAAACTATTACAATGTTTGCTCTCTTTTTTTTTTTTCTTTTTTTTTTGTTGAAATACTTTATAAAGGGTAGAAAATGGGGGTTATACAAAAGAAATTATACGCATATAATGAAACAATTTAATTTTATTTATCAACATTATTGTAACATATTGTTATACAACAACAATGTAAACAACAGCAACATCGTCATCATCATCATCAACAACAAAACGGCGAGGACAATGAAATAAAGTCCCTACTTGGATAAATATCAACTGATTTTTTTCTACTGGTTATTATGAACCTACCATATTTTTCTTAATAATAAACTATCAAACATTAGAATGTTTAGTATCGGCGCAGTTAACAATCATAAATGTACATGAACGAGATATAATTGTAGCTAACATAACATTCGACTTGAAGAAAATTGACCGCGGGTCATTTAGAAATAAAAAAAAACTTGGAGATATTGGAATTGATTAAATCAACATCACCGTCATATAGATACAATTTTATGGAGATACAAATGAAAAATATTATTCGACTAGCGTTTGAAAATTTCGTCACCGGACCCTCTCTCGTGTATAAGTATGAAATCAAGCTGGTACGAAAATATATTGAAACTTTAATGTCTCGACTTTCGTATGAAATTAATTTTTACTACTCAACTGAGCTATTTACCGTCATACCTATGTCTACGACGTTACGGTAAACTACAGCACAGTGTTGAATTCAGCGGAACCAAAGCAAACAATTTTATAAACTGGAATAATATTCATTCATTCTTCATTCCTGATTGTTATTAACTTAATGAAAACCATTTTCGAAAATAGAAAAGAAAACTAACTTTACCATGTTCCTAGCCTTCATGAACATGTCATTGGTATAATCTACCTGTCTTATACAAAAGTAATATTCCTAGCCATACTCACCGTACAATCTTACCACAATGTGTCGCAATCCACTGTCGCCCAAGCCATTGTATACAAATGATGTACGCCAATATCATGTGATTTCTACCAATTTTTTTCTCTTTTTTTTTTTGGTCATGTCTGTTTCCCTTCAACCTTTTGTTGACCTCCGGTTAAACCAAGAGATAATTATTCTTAAGCAAACATCATATTTTATTGATTCATATATAAATATATATTATTTTTCCAAACAATTAGACCTCCTAGCTCTACGTCTCCGCTGGCTTTTTCCAAATCATCTATTTGCCTACGTCAACTCGCTGGATGGCTAGAAAAACATACTTGCAATATTTCGCTTCGAGACTTTTTAATGAAAGATCTAAAACAAGTGTAACAAAGAGAAATATATATAGGTATATATATATATATATAAATATAGGTCTCTATCTAAAATCCCGGAAGGTGTGAAAACTTTAATTAACAGGACGCCATCTTTACCTCCCACTGTTGCAACACATTCCGATCAAAACTAACTTTGCCGCTTCGGTAGCCTCCTCCGGCAAGGTGGCACAGTGGTATTTTATACACCTTACCTGCCCTGCGTTGACTCAATTAACACCCAATGTGGTCTCACCCGCGGCCGGGGGGTCTGTAATGAAAACAAACCTCCAGGGTAAACTATTCTCAATCATTTGAGCATTTTGAGAATTTGAGCATAAATCGATACTTTTTGGGATCAAGTGCAGAAGAGATGAAACAGATAAATCAATATGATTATGTTATAGCTTTATACATCTTAAGGAAATAAGAACATTTTATAACTCTAAAAATAACAGGTGAAAAATATTTGATATCTAATAAACAAGGACAATCTATGTCAAAATGCATAATAACTACGTAGGTGGTAAAAATATGAAACAAAAGCAAACTTTTTTTGTAATGAAAATAAACGAAAAATATCTGATTGGAACTTAAGACTTATTGACCAGAGGGTTAAAATAAACCTGTTGTTGAGCCAGTAATTTTGAGATGGAATGACACTTTTATTACATTTACATGCCACTATGGTAATATTCATGTTTAACATTTCATTCTAACTAAGCATCAATACAACCATTTGACTGTAATTAATTTGGGACACACATCTCAATTTATTACAATGCAGACAATTTTTGTATCACAAATGTAATGCAACTGTTTTTTTTTTAACAATCACTTTTTTACAATCCAAGTTGCATTTGTCTTTACAACACTTTTTCAAAAACTAAAAAAACTAATAACTAATATTTAAATATGAACCTAATTATTCTTTTGACTCTTCTGTAATAAAATTCAATATCACATTTTAATGTCACATTTGTTATCAAAGATGATATCACATTGTGTATAGGCCTGTCATATCACAGCAGATATGAAAGATAATATTACCATTGATAATCACAGTTTTCATATTTGCAATTAAAACTTGATGTCACACTTGATATCGACTATCACGTTTAAAGTTAACATTTAATGTTATTTTATATAATATCACTCCTAATATCAAATATGATATCACACCTGATATCGTACTTGATGTCACTGCACGTTTACCTATTTTGATAAAACAATTAATACCTGCTGCTTTGCTGTATGTTGTTGGAATATATATTCTACCTTTAGAAACAAATTTCATATTGAAATTCATATACATATAGAAAGGCCATTTTTACCTTTCTATTTGTCTTCTAATAAAAGTAATAATAATAATGATAATAAATGAATAGGCCTATTTAAATGACAAATTTTCCAACATTGAGTGCATGTAATCTAATAATTTGAATATCAATATCCGCTTTATCTTTGAATATTTATGTTTTGTTCTACATGAAAACTACCCATCCACTTTAGATGATTTTTTAAAACCGGATGATATCATTCTAGGTCCATTCGTAATGAAGTAAATAATACGTCCCCTCTGTACACTTCTTTTAGCGTGTTTGATTGGGTTCACTAAAACCGCATGCAATTTATTTCCTTGGAAAGTCAATGTTTATTTCAATTATATATAAAAAGCGGAAGAGCAAAGATGAAGATGAAGACATTTATATTTGACTATAATATGGCAAAAATGCAAAGTATTGATTATTTGTAAATACATGCTGACGTTTATTTAGGGAAATCACCCAGTATTTTATATTTTGATTAATTGTTTGCCTCATTTTAAGTACTTTGTTTTTGGAAAACTGTCGAAAAACAGAACTTTAGTTACGACGAGTAAATTTATCCTGTTTGTCGCCATATTAATATTTAATACTTAATTGATCTACCCTGGTTAGTTATATTATGTCTGTTATCACCTTTCAGTATGACTGCTATCTAGAACCCATTATGTGTAAAATTATGGCTTCTTCACAATGGATGATTAAAGTATTTTCGGATGATCCATAAAGTAATGATGAAAAACAATAACAGAGAAAATCATTACAGCTTTGAATGTTAATATTAACATACACATTCAAATGTTATGACAAAACATATATTGAATTTGAATTTCAAATTGAACTTCTCAGTAGCGTTGTATCATTCATATTGTTTATAACAAGTTTTTCTTTAATACTTTTATCGCGTCTTGCCCACGAAACCCTTAGGTAACACTGATTCCCGCAATCTCCTTACTGTTCTCACCCGGTTAAAGTAATTTCTGAATTTAGATTTTCGAATAGTTCAAAATATTACTGAGCAGTCTGGACTGAGCAGTGTTGGATATAGAAACCAATATAGGCCCTCGAGAATTAAATGTTGGTAGCAACAGGTGATGCCTTCAGTATCTTATCCCTGCATCACCCCTGCCCCACTCACTCAACGAGCCCGTGCTGCATCCCGCTCAAACCTACAATTAAGTTGGCACCACTTTGTTTTATTTGATGAATTCTAAGATATCGTTATTTACAAACAGTTTTAAATTAATTGAAACTAACACTGTGTGTGGTTTAGCTCTTCTATATTTTACAACTTATCTTTCAAAAATCTGACTTCGATTTTTGGTTTTGAATTCGTGATAGTCAAGTAATCACTTACGTGACGACTTTTTCAATCTAATAATTATATACATTTGACTAGATCTGATGATTTTACGGCTGCGGTTGAAACGAAGCCGCAACCAATGAAATAAGAGCAAACCAGTTACGTAAGCCAAACAAAAAAAAACCGTTTAAACTTATTTTCTATAATCAAACATGATGTTGTGTATCGAAATATCGGTACCACCTTGTACCGCTTGATAACCATTTGTGTCAAGCACATGTCAAGTGAACAAATTTAAAATTAATTCTTTAAAATCGTGGAATATGCAGGATTGAATTAAATAGGACAGCCAGTTGGGATAATTTTCTATTGCTAATACCAGTTTATACGTAATGACAGTATGAACAGTTCCAGACCTTTCCATGATACAAATATGGAATTCACACTGATCACGCTGTCAGACCTAGACTATATGTATTTACATTTTTAATGTAATCTCTAATCATTCTTAAATATGCTTTTCATTACAAAACAGTAACGCGCAACTAAAAAGTTTTAATGATTGTAATGGCTAAAGTACCTTACTGTACTGATACTATTTAATCAATTAATTTGTCAATTTTAAGTCATTCAATCACAGAATTGTAGAGCAATCACGGTATACACATTCCACCAGTTTCTAGTTCTAGTTCTTGTTCTTATTCTTCCACACTCAAAGAAACAATTCCTTTTCTCTGGTTTATTAGACCGTTCTGTTTTTATCCCTCTATACCTACATCAAACTCTGCCTCCAGCTATCAGCATGGATAGATTTCCAATTTGTATAGCAGATACGATCACTTGGAAGACTTCCCCCAGCGAAAACAAAACTTTGTCTTATTTGATAACAGAAGAAAGATGATCTCTTTGCGTCTTTTGGTTGAGGTGTCTAGGTCTATAATAATTCTATGCCAGGTGTTGGAACAGGTAAACCCACCACATCGCCGCCATATTTTGGTGGACCGCGGGAGAGAGGTTAAATTCTTCGTCGTATAAAAAACTAACAATATCGTATTCAATCTCTTTTGACAGCAGTAATCCCTAAAGAATATTTCAAAATTTCTCCAGCTTCAAGTAAGATCAAACTGAAAAAATTAAAGGTCAAGTGCTTGGTTTTCTTTTCAAATTAACTCCTTATAACATACTTGTACACTAAAATGTCTGTGGATGTTCTTTCTGATGTTCGCAACAGCAAGCAACAAGATGGAGCATCATACAACAACGTGCAACAACGTTGAGCGTCGTCCAAGAGTTGCAACAACGTTGAGTATCGTACAACAGTGTGCAACAACGTTGAGTATCGTACAACAGTGTGCAACAACGTTGAGTATTGTACAATAGTGTACAATAGTGTACAATAACGTTGAGGATTATACAACAGTGTGCAACAACGTTGAGTATTGTACAACAGTGTGCAACAACGTAGAGCATTGTCCAACAGTGTGCAACAACGTTGAACATCATACAACAGCGTGCATCACTGTAATACAGCGTGCAAGGCGCAGATCAGTAAGACAACAGCGTCCGATATACCTGCAGTCGCACTGCTAGGTTTACGCACTGATCCTACTGGAAGACCCATAAATATCACGTTAGGTTTTATAGTTCACCTGTACACGGACTTTTAGGACGATGTAACGGCTGGTGTTGGTATAAAACTTGTAGTCAGGAGGCTAAATTGGCCCCATGTAATTTGTATGGTCAAACTAGGGGAAATTGTCAATATCATGGTTGGACTACTTTGGGGAATGTCTAGTCCCTCCATTCCTATTGCTGCACCGGGCTCTGTTGCTTCTTGCAACGTCACTGCTTCTACATATTCTACACTTTCAAATAATATCCTGACGTCAATGTAGACCAGACCGTTATAGATTTCGGCCCATAATTTAAATTACGTTACGTCTTTCTAGTTTTCGTCTATCCCCATTCCTCTCTCAAATTTAGCATTGGTCATAGCTATCGTCTGATCACAGGAAACTCATAATTCATTTCATAATATAGCCCTATTTTAAATACACATCACTTGAAACAAATTTGATCAACGCACAAATATATTTATTAATAACCAAAAATGATATTATAGAATATGTTTAAACGTACAGTTGGTTTCTGCGAATACTTTATGATCTGGTAATCAGCCAGTCAAGACATGACTATATTATTGGTTTGGGTACGTCATAGATCAAATAATCACACGTGGTGGGCGGGGATTACCTTAGTTATGGCGCACAGTTCCTCTTCGTAAGGTTGCGCGCCGTATCCAAACTTTCTTCAGATACTTCCGCAAAAAATGCTCCAAAAATTGAAAGATAGAAACGGCTGGCAAAAAACCCACACATTCTAATTCATCACTAGTTAATCAAATCTCTATTTAAAAAAAAGTAATCAACGATAACAAAACATCTCTTTGCATTTATTTTAAAAGTATTCCAACTTTTTTTGTTTTGTTTTAAGTTTGAAAACATATACACCCTTTAAAGTTGAGCATTTTTTTGTTTTTTTTTTGTTTCGCCCACGTTATCTATTGTGACGTTACGTTTGAACGAGACACGATTCTAGGCCATCCAGGTAAAGATTGGTAAACCGACCATCATCAAACTATAAGTAGCTGAGGGTTATCCCTCTCGGTAATTGTGTTCAACTCATTCGTGTTTACTTGCTGAACATGGAATGGAATTAGAACACGTCACCACCTCGCCCTGGTTAAGACAATTCAAATTTGGAAACTACCCATCACCCATACAACTGACTCGAACTGATCGAAAAGACAAAAAATCCAAGCGGGCGGGCGCGATTGGTGTTTGACAGAATTCACTCAGAATTGTTATAAAATAAATTAACGTAAATATGGAATCAAGTTTATCACATCTTTTCCACAGGTTCTGCACAGGTATACTTTTTTTTTCTAAGTTAATATATACATTACCCCCAAGCGCCAAATTATGGACGCACTTGATTTTACATTTCTGGGGTGGTGATGGGGGGGGGGGGGTGAGGCAGGGTTGCGGCATAATTTCTGGCTCTATGAATGCAGTACGCATAACTTTGTTTTTCTCCACTCTTATATTTCTTTTTAAGGTTATCTTTTCGACCAATCAACAAGTTTCAATTGAATTTTCAAAATAGATGTTGTTCAAAAACTACACTAGTAACTTTTGTCTGTGGTGGTCTGTGATGCCAGCAAATGTACTTCAGAAGCGTTACTTTCCCATTTTTAATCTTCTTGTTGATTTATCCTTGTAACTTTGATACATTTGGAATGTTTGATATAGCGGTCACGGCCCGTTCTCTGTGATTTTAAGAAATGAATTATCAAAATGTATCTTGTTTGTAGAAATATTATTGTCCTCTGTGAACTTAAATAAATTTAAATATTACAAAAGAAAAAGAAACGCATTTTCAGTTGAATTGGCGTGATGATATATCGTTCACTCTCATGCTTTGCCAGATGCATTAAACAAAATACCACCTGAATTACCAATTGAAAAATTATATATATTAAATACTCTATGAGGTACAGTGGATATGATCGAAAGATGCAGAAAATTTGCAGGCTTTCACAGTGAGCACTTTAACTGTACAATCAAATTTTAGTCATCGGATTAATTAGTCATCCATTAATCAACAATTTTCCCAAAAATCTTAAATTAGCACAATAAATTCACGAGTAATAAAGGAAGTGAAAATTACACCAACGACCCAACTTTGGTTTATATGTTCGCTCCTTTTCAGTGCTGCATTATCCACTTCAGGCTACATCGTACCTATAGGAAGGTCGCATGACCTCTGCGTTGTATCCTCATGTGTTAATGTGTACTGAACATGACATTAATGTTTAATGTTGAATTCCACGTACCATCCACTCCTGCCCCTCCTCTGTACCATTGCATTATTTGCCCCCCCCCCAGGTTCCACCCCTGTCTGTTCATTTTGTGCAACATTCATGATATTAAAACAGCCCGAAGAAGATTTGAAAGCTCATCTGTTTTATGACTCTGTATACCCTAATTAGCGCGATATAACGTCTAGTATCCCTTAACTATTTGCACATGTGTTAAACAGAATACCCTATCATGAGGGAGGGGGTGGGGGTGTTGTGAGGCGGATATTTCAGAGGGTGGTTGTGAGGCGGATTGTAGAGGGTGTATGATCAAGCTTTTTCATGGTCTGGGCATCATTTCTGAAATTGACCCGCAACAAAAAAATAAAGGCCAAAAATAGGTATAATACAGCATTACCCCCTCCTGTTCCCCCTTCCCCCGTTCCCTGTCTCCTCCGAGCCCACGAGGCTCGATTATATTTCGCCCTTTGGAAGAGACAATCATATGTTTTGTTATCAAAAGAGCATACAAATTGGACAGCTTATTACTGACACACAACATGCAGTGGCGTTTGTCAAGAACCGTAGTTTGTAAAGGCTTAGTTGTCCTGCACCTTTTTCACCTGTATAACGAAAGCGACTTTATCAGAAAGTTGTGAAATATAATAATGCCTTAGCAACAATTATCTTTGACAAGCAGTGATTGATACCTTGTAATCCAGTATGACATCAACCTTTCTTTTTCATATTCCTGATGTAAAATGTACTCCAAGTCTTAATGCGATGCCCCATTAAGTAAACATGTAAAAAAGATTAGCGGTCGATAATATGCATTTAAAATTAACCACACGATCAATCATCACTTTCTTTGATGTATTAATTTAACTTGACAGCTTTTGCTTTTAATTTCCAAAGTCCTGTAGTCCTCAATCTTCCAAGAGTTACCATGAATTTATTCTATAAAGCCGAATATTTGTTGCAGGTTAATATGTTGTCACCAAGGTATTGTGCTGTTCCTATCTGGGTTGGACGTATTTGTTAAAGCTGTTGATTTAAGGTAACTAGATCAAATTAAAATTAGACTCATGCTTGCGTTTTGATTGTATCTACCAAAACAAAAAGAGACCATCTTTGTGAAAATCTTTACTGTCAACTTTGTCACACAAGGGAACCGTCCAGGCAGAACTTTGCTCCATTTCTTACGTCAGATAAATTTGTTGTAGTACTTCAAAAACTTTTATCGGTAACTTGTGTGTTCGGGTTTTGGAACAATAAGTGCTAAGAGCACACCTTACATGCCGGTTCTACCTTGATATTTACTTACCCTAAATTGTCATGAAAAGCTTAATATTTGATTTACCGAGTTATTGCGTACCATATAGATTTATTGAACAATGATTTTTCCTAATATAGAATACATAGGAAGATAATGTGACATAAGGTATAGGCTAGTATAGGTATAGGCTTGTAGCCTAACCTATTTAAGGGAGTGTAAATTTATTTGAAAATTTAGTGGTTTATTATAACGAAAAGTTATAATCTTGTTCGATTTCAGGATAAAGTAATTTTTGTTATTGGATAGTACTCCCAATCAATTTTGAATAGAAAGTAAATTCGTTGACAAATATTATTCGCAGAACAGTTTTTTTATTCAATCCTACCGGACCTCACAAAAAAGGAAAAGGGCTAGAGAAAGAAGCAGAAATATATATATATAATATATATTCAGCTTAATTGCCAGATAGATAGATAGATAGATAGATAGATAGATAGATAGATAGATAGATAGATAGATAGATAGATAGATAGATAGATAGATAGATAGATAGATAGATAGATAGATAGATAGATAGATAGATAGATAGATAGATAGATAGATAGATAGATAGATAGATAGATAGATAGATAGATAGATAGATAGATAGATAGATAGATAGATAGATAGATAGATAGATAGATAGATAGATAGATAGATAGATAGATAGATAGATAGATAGATAGATAGATAGATAGATAGATAGATAGATAGATAGATAGATAGATAGATAGATAGATAGATAGATAGATAGATAGATAGATAGATAGATAGATAGATAGATAGATAGATAGATAGATAGATAGATAGATAGATAGATAGATAGATAGATAGATAGATAGATAGATAGATAGATAGATAGATAGATAGATAGATAGATAGATAGATAGATAGATAGATAGATAGATAGATAGATAGATAGATAGATAGATAGATAGATAGATAGATAGATAGATAGATAGATAGATAGATAGATAGATAGATAGATAGATAGATAGATAGATAGATAGATAGATAGATAGATAGATAGATAGATAGATAGATAGATAGATAGATAGATAGATAGATAGATAGATAGATAGATAGATAGATAGATAGATAGATAGATAGATAGATAGATAGATAGATAGATAGATAGATAGATAGATAGATAGATAGATAGATAGATAGATAGATAGATAGATAGATAGATAGATAGATAGATAGATAGATAGATAGATAGATAGATAGATAGATAGATAGATAGATAGATAGATAGATAGATAGATAGATAGATACATTATATAGCCTAGCAATATGACATTCCTTGGTCAGAATAGGACAAGGTTTGAACCGCTCATACAAGAATACAAAGGCATTTCACCCCTGCTAACTGGTGTCAGCACATGGAAACAATGGAACCAGACAAAGAAGAATGGATGATTGTATGTACAGAGTGGTCCAGACTGTCGGGTTGGTGGGGGTTGCGGGGTTGGTAGCAGCCTGTATAGTCATAACCTGACCTTTCTCAAAGGCAACAGAGTTTGTTACATTATTGCAGGTCAGGTTGAAACTATACGGGGAAGGTTGTGGTGGGGCTTGTGGTTATTATATGGGTACACAGCTTCACCTTGCCTCGCCAACTGCTATAGATATCCGTATGGCAATGTAGCAACATCAAAAGTGACTCATAAGAGCGAACTGTCACGAATAATTATTACAAAGACATGTTTTCCACTCTGCTGCTGGTTCATTTGATTTTATTTTCTCTTTTATTGCTTACAAAGACAAATATATATTTGAAAAGTGAGATGTGGTACAAGGACAGATAGTTTGGATTTTATTTTCTTGTTATCAAGCTGGTGTATGATTGATAAGTCAGATACGATGTTTGTAAACTACCCAAAACCACCGATATATATATATATCTATAGATATCAAATATCATTTATTTAAATCTCTTATTCAAAACAGTTATTAATAACAAGAACAACAATAGTCAAAAGAAACCAATTGTCTATGTATTTATCGAAAAACAACATGTTCTGATTCAGACAGACCTATTTCAACAAAATTATTTTTCGGTTTATAATTTCATCAATCAAAAGAGAGAAAGAATAAATCAATGACTCAAAAGAAGTGTCCATTCCAAAACACAATCGATTTCAATTCTTTGAAATGATATGCAAACATTTTCCAAGACCTTGGTGGATTTAACCAGATACTAAGCTTTCGTAGAGTAATCCATCTCTCAAGAAGAAAACAAATTTAAAGAAAAATAGAAGGAGTGGGGGAGAACATTCCTTTACTTGAAGTTGATTTCTTTGACCAAAAATAGAAGGGGAAAAAAAAGACTCAATGAAAGTAGATCACATTTCTGAACGTACTTCGCGAACTTAATTCTGTAGATTTGAACAAATATTTTGCTTTCGTAATCCTTTTTACAAAATCCGCATTCCTTTATTTGAGATTAAAAGAACCTGTTCAAAGAAATTGCCGCGGGCTATGTTACTACTTGTTAAAAAGATTCGAATTTCTTCCAAATCGCAGATTTTTGACTTGGTAATTGATATTAAAAAAAGATGGCCTGAGGTCAGAATCAGTAACTCAAATAAAGGCTTCGATTCGCTGAGTATATTCCAAAGTATAACTATTGACATACCTCTAATCTCTTTGTCTCGGATGTTAGGTTTCGATTTGAAAAATCGCTGATATTTTCCTCTTTTTACTAATGGGATAAAATCAGACAGAAAATTTGTGATTTTTGGAGACACCATGCTGTTAGTACCTTGAATACCATTCGAAATCATAGTGTGAAAAATCGCAACCACTCAGACCCTTTCTCTTTTGTTATAATTTCCTCCAATTGTTAAAAATCATGAAAAGTAAACATGGACCAATTTTTTTCCCAACGTCCAATTTTATATATTTCTTGACTGCTTTTCATAAGTTTGCTGAGTCGAAAACGTGACTGAGTTTCAATACAAAAAATAAATCATTTGTGTAAACAGGTGAAGGACAATATAATATATTTGTCAAAGTGTTTGTCAGCCAACCGTGGAGTCCACGGTATACCTCCATCCCTCCTCAACATTCCCTCTATATAAAAGAAAGGCAAAGCAATGAAGTGGGAAATGTGTATTGCTGTGTACCATTTCCACGACTATTGACGACTTGAAGATTGGTTAAAAGATGATTCTTAATAGCTATATGATTGGATGGCTGGGTTGGTGATGTGGTGGTGGGGGGGGGGGGGGCTGAGCGGGTGGTTCATGGGTGCAAGAGTACCTGGTATGATCTTACAGGTCTCAACCTAAAAGTAACTGTTATACCTTCAGATAAACGTCAACAGAAACGGCTATACAGATAAGATGTTGCATTTATGTCAATTTGTAGGGAAAACGTACTATTTTTTAATACAACGAACATTTCGGTGGACGGAGCAAATTTTGAAAATGTTCAAAATTAAATCAAAACGTTCCTTTATAGGAGCAGCGATGCCAACCTATAGTGTGACTTATGATAAGGAATTACTGCCATAGTGTCCCAAATGGTGTAGATAAAAGACTTTAGTAAGTTTAAACAAGGCATCAAATGATTGATCTCTTACGCTTTCATTCTAAATCGTGTCCTTGTTTGGGATGGCGACACAAAGTTGGTGTACAAAACAAAAAAGGGGGATATATCAGTTTGAGCTATTACAATCTAGTATCAAGGCGTAGATACAGGGGCATGTGGGATATGCCCCCTACCCCCTCCCCTTCCGGTCCCCACAACACCCATTTTCAAACTCACAGCATATTAAAAGTAGTTGTTAGCACAATCATGCGTTAGAACTAATTATAGAAATAAATTTTATAGTCTTAACATGCTTCAGAATACATACCATTTGACGTCTAAAATTTCATTCTTTTTTCATATTTCTCGGCAGGAACCTCACACCCACCCGCCTACACGGGAGTCTGCTTCGAAGACCCCAGGGACACATCCCATAGCCACACTCTCTCCCTTTCTGAAGTCCTTGATCCGTACATGCTTTTGAGTAATACTCGGTAATAACTCTCAGTTCGGTGAAACTGGTCTCCGAACGCAATATATATATATATATATATGTGTGTATATGTATATATATATATATATATATATATATATATATATATATATATATATATATATATATATATATATATATATATATATATATATATATATATATATATATATATATGTGTGTGTTTTATAGGCAAGTCGATTGGGAAAAAAATTCTCGAAACTGCAATCCTCTATTGTACCAAGTCAGTAAGGTAACAACAATGTTAGATTTTATTAGCGTGGATAATCACTAAAAACGACTGTATTTTGAGTCTAAGCAAATACTTTTAAAGTACCAATTTACACACATTGTTGATTGATTCTATACTACACTTCCAGTAATATTTTGATTCGTAATATATTTTAAATGTGCAATTTGTTATCTAATTATTTTCAAATGATGGCATGACCTCGAAATGACACGAAATCAATTAAAGTTGTATGTTACTTTAATGAGCTCAGTGAGTAATCATTCTGACCTGCCATGCCATTTAATATATAACATAATTGGATTCTTTGTAGGCTTCAATCTTACCCAGAGATCTATAATGTGGTTAATATCATTTGACTTCTCTTAATTACGTTCAAAACATTTTACAGTTTATAAACAATCTTCATCTTTCAGAGTGTCATGACTTTGGAGGACACGAGTGAAAATGTTGGTTTCCATTAACCGCACAATCCATGAATGATCGAGTTTGGCTTCGAGCAGATAAATAGTAAATCATGCCACAAATGTATTCACACTTTCCATTTTTTCAAAGAGCATTGGCTTTGCTTTTGATTGTCATTCAATTTCCAACATTTTGTCAAAAAACTATTATCTCTGATTTAAATTAAGATTGCAATTGGTAACCCTTCTAGAACGTTTGCACCACATGGGCTGATATGATATGATGTGATATGATATGATATGATATGATATGATATGATATGATGTGACATGATATGATATGATGTGATATGATATGATATGATGTGATGATATGATGGTATGATATCATATGATATGATATGATATGATGTGATGTGATGTGATGAGATGTGATGTGATATGATGTAATGTGATGTGATGTGAAATGAAATGATATGATATGATATGATATGATATGATGTGATATGATATGATATGATATGATGTGATGTGAAATGATATGATGTGTTGTGATATGATGTGATATGAAATGATATGATGTGATGTGATGTGATATTATATGATGTGATGTAATATGATATGATATGATGTGATATGATATGATATGATATGATGTGATATGATGTGATGTGATGTGATGTGATATGATATGATATGATGTGATGTGATGTGATGTGATGTGATATGATACGATACGATACGATACGATACGATACGATACGATACGATACGATACGATATGATATGATATGATGTGATGTGATATGATATGATGTGAAATGAAATGAAATGAAATAATATGATATGATATGATGTGATCATATCATACTTCAATCCTAGAATATCAGAGAATTGTCAAACAAAATGTTTCTTTAAAACCATCGATAAAGATGGTAATCATGGTGATGTTATTTTCCCTCTTTCATCTTTTTGATACTTCCTAGTGTACCCTCCCGTCCACCGATTTCAACATTTCGTTTCTTGTCCTGTTCATGTTACCTTCCTAAAGAATGTCATTTCCAATTACCAGGCTACGTAGATTTGAGAAGTACCGGACGACAATATATATCTACGTATACAATGTGTGTCCTCTGATTTCAACATTTCCCCAATGTGTGTACATCAAGCGAAATCCCCGAGAAACCGGCGGTCAACAGAAAGCGAGCAAGTGCAGTAATTACTTTTTGTGCATGTACCCACCTCTAGGCTCCTCGATGTCTGTCTTATCCTGAAGGGTTGGTTCTCAGGTGGATTTGTTTTTAAACAAGATTGATCATTGATTAGTGAAACAATGGAACCACGCAACGCAAAAAAAAGGACCCTATGGCCGACGGAGTATCAAGCCCTTATCAGTCATGGCGAAAACTAAAGACACTCGGATTTCTCGAGGCTACTCTTTATTAAAATAAGAAAGAGAAATTGACATCAAATTCTCCCTTTAGCAGGGTTGTTTTCAAGGGCTAAATTATAAAGGGCAATTAAATATCATTTTCTTGAAAAGGTTACACTTGATTTGGGACACCTACCCTGATTCCATACGTCTGTGTTCTACTATATTAGTGAATCTGAAGACAGGAAATATCGCTGAGCCCATCAGCCAAGTGACGGCGATATCGAGTCTACATATCATGTTGATTTTTAATATCAGTATATAGCTTTAATTTTCAGCATAGTTGGAATTATGCGTGGTTACAGCATATATCTTCGCAACCACCTTGTCCATGGGGATCGGTTTGGTAATGTGGACTTTACACGTCATTATGTAATATCAAACTATCCAATTAATTTACCATCATCAAAAGTGCCGCACTGAACTTCATTAAAATCATATTTGTTTATTTGTTTACATTTTGATCGCGTTGTAAAGTAACTAAGTATATCTCATATATTTTTTACATCTTTAAAGACATTTTTTTTTCTTAGATGGAAGAGAGTATGCAAACTTGTTATTTAAGATTTATGATTTTAAGCACGTTTATTGCATAGCGTGAAATATATATTTTTTTTTTCAAATTGACGTTTTTACCAATTTTTTTTCATATTTAACACTTTTGGACTGTAAATGTACTTCGAAAAAGGGGTAATTTTTTGTTCTTCTTTGGTTTTCTATTATAAGTCGTCATAGTAATGTCCTTTCTACACAGTTTCCGTACGTAGGTACCTACATGTTACCGACAGCAGTCCTAATATACCTATTAGCGAGTGCTACCTACCTTACTGGTATGTCATCATAGAACTGAATAGACCTATACGGTACTTATAGTGTATGGGGCAGAAAGCCCGTGTTAAGCCGCAGACCTATCAAGTGTCAGTGCGAGAGAAATAACACGAGATGAATAATTTAACTTATCTTTGAATTTTTACAACTAAAAATACCACGCCTGTATAAATATATATTATTGCTTCATTTCTAGTGCGCAGTTCATCTATCCATGTCAGAGAGGTGATATGATAATTATGAAATCGATCTAGTTCTCCTTTCGTATTACCACATCATAAAGGCTGATGTCCCTTCGATCATACCAAGTTAGGGGTGTAGTTCGCTTAACCTTCAAACGTTTATCACTCACGGAGACAGTATAAGACAATTTGTGAGGGGTGGGGTGGGGGGGTCGGGTCGGGTCGGGTCGGTGTGGTATGGGGTGTACGAATGATGTGGGTGGGTCAGTTTCGAAACTTAAACAATTATTTGTAGTATGGGAATTATGTTTCTTTTGCACCGAGGCACACATTTGTAGCCCTACTCGTCGTTCTTCCTACATCCTCCACCGTCACCTTCCTATTTACAAACATCACCCATTTTGTTTCCAAGTTCGCTCCTCTATCGCTGAAAATAAGCTATCTAATACCAACAATCACCAGCTTGATAACTCAAGTTTTTAGAGTATACAGGATTTAAGGACACGGGTTCGAATCCCGCGTGTGTATATCAGTTCTAGGCTCGAACTTGTTAATGTCTTCACGTGAATGTGTTTATTACCAGCTAAACGCATCTCTTTTAGTAGAAACAAATCTTTCCTAATTATCTTACAAAGCCATATGCCACGAATTTCGCGAAAGAAAAACCGGATGTATGTGTCCTACATACTAGTCTAGGGTTATGATATAATTCATTCCATAAGAGATATAAGCAGGTAAGCTGTTTAGATATTGGTGGGGGGGGGGGGGGGGGGTTAGTATAGCTGTGGCATTCTGGGTTCCCCTTTTGTACTGTGGATATGGCAACAAATCTCGGATACACTGGGTACTGTTGAATTTCAACCAAACTTCACTTAATAGGATTGCAACGAAACGACAAATATATAAGAGACCTGAAAATTGAATCAAACTCATTTTTAAGATGAGGCCAAACCTCACAAGAAAAGTTTTCCCTTATGTACCCTTTCCCAGCTGTCAGTGGCAATTACTCGTGAATTTTGCGAAGCGTCAAAAGATGACTTTCACCAAATGGGGCAATTTTATCGATAAAACGAAGATAGCACAGATAATTCATGTATATGTATCCGGCAATGGTTTCTTTGTTCATTAATACAGACGCATAGATCAATAAGCTAACATTTTATCGGGATATTCTGGTGAATGTCATAGATTGCTTAACACAACAATTATTGTGGAAATGTTCTACCCCTGTATAGGCCAAAATCACATCTCCACAACATTTAAGTTGTGTGTCCAAGATATGAATTCCTCTATTTCATATTCGGTTATTATATTTAAAACAATAGCGCGTCATCAGCAGAATTGAACGATGCCAATGCAATCATCAGCTGCGCATGTGTTTTTCCTGTATAATATATCACTCACTCATTTATGGAGGAATATTCTACAAAACTAAGTTGCTTTTGCATGAAATTCTAACGGCAGAGAACATTGGCAGCTATAAGAAAGCATCCAAAACGTATCACATTTCAAAGATAAATCAACAGAAAGTTATAAAAGGATAGTAAGGCTTTTGGAGAAAATCTGCCTTGATGACAAGCCCTTGAAGAATCGAGGGTTTAGTCTGTCAAAATAGGTTAAATTCAATTAACCAAATCTCGAGTTGGGGATAAGATAAGTAAGAGTAGATTATTTTTACTGTGGCAAATATATGTATTTCCCCCTCTATATTAGATATGTGTTTTATTGACTGCCATTGGAATACCCCTTTAAAGGATTACATCAGACGCGAAATCAACTTTGATATGTTACTGCAGCCAATTAATAACAACCCTTCAATCAGCGTAAGTTATATATCATCCTTGAAGCATATGAGGCTCTTCAGTCAAAGTGCCTGGAATACTTAGTCTAGCACACAAAAAAGAGACATTAACTTAGGTCCGCCCCCTAGAATAGAACCTCAAAACCTCAAAAGGAAAGTTTCCATACTTATATATGGCCTCGCAAGGCAAGTAACAAGTTTATAACGCATTAAGCATGACCGAGAACATATGGTGTTCTTTATCATTTAGATGAGGAGTTACATGAATTTACATAACATAATATTAATATTAACAATAAAGCTTAGACCGAAGAAGCTGAAGTCATGAACCTTAACTAAACCGTAAAGGCACATTCCTAACATCATTTTTGTTTTGTCTGAATACATCTTGAAAACTAGAATAGATAAAGAAATTATACACTTGAATTCACCCCCTGTTTTCAAACTGGTTTTTTCTTCTTCTAACTTTTTTTGTACGTAAAGAGAACTATGACATATCAAGCCTATATGAGTACTATCATCTTTAAATATTTACCTCAGTAGAGGCGGCGTGATCCTGGAAAAGAAAATATAGAAAATAAAACGAAGCAGAAGTCATTTTAGAAACTAGTACCTAGTCGCGCTCATATAAATGAAGGAGTATATTTCTGCGAACAATAGGTGTACTTTACGAACAATAAATTGTATAAACTTTGGCGATGTTGTACTTTGTAGGACTTGGTCTTCATGGATCAGCCTTAGTATATTTTCTATTGGAGGGGAAGTGGGCAAGTGGGGAAGGGAGGGGGGGGGGGTAAAATCCTGAATCCTGCGATCACCCCAGCCAACCCCGTTATTCACCTCAATTGTCACTCTCAACTCCTTATTAGACAAAAATTCTTTCTGAACTTGCAAGCATTTGAATGTCAAAGGTTCATCTTTCAATTTTTGAAAATTAATTTCTAAAAATAAAAAATAAATGTCTCGATTAGGCTACAGCTTAATGCAGAGTCGACAATGACGTTAGCTTCACGCTTGTGTTCTTAATATATTTGTTATGTTTTATTCATTCTAACAATTCCATAAAGAAACATCTTTTTTTACAATTTAATCAATGAGCATGACACCATTGTATGAAATGCAATACCATCCTTTTCCAAAATTACGTTTGCGATTTGATTAACACCCATCAAGATTTTTTGTTTATTATAAGTATTATTTATAATTTGTTTATCCTTTTGGTATTACTGGCAGGAAAACTAAAAGGATATACAATAATCATTCAAATCGTTCCAAGCCAAGAAAGTATATATCATTTAAAGAGATACCGAAATAAAATAACTGCAGGTCTTGAAGGGGATTTTATTACTTTAATAAATTAAAGCATGTATAGACCTTTGTAAACAATACGCGAATGTTTATTTATTTATGACAATATTGAAAATTGGTGGGACAGGAATTACAAGTAGAAACGGATTAGTAAAAAGCGGAACATATGTGCATAGAGAGGAAGACCGAAAACAAAACATGTGATAATATTTCTTAATTGGAACATACCGTATATTGGTACTGCAAGTGGGTCATTGCTATACTATTACATGAGGATGAGAGGGGGGGGGGTGGGGAGGGTGGTCCCTGTGAACTCGACTGCACGTCACTGCTTGGAAGGTAACCTGTACCTCCAGAATACACCTGTCTATAATCTTTCGAGAAACTTGCCAACATGTTCCAACTTTTTCCTATTATCATTTAAATCTTTTGTACACACATTATTCTAATTAAGTCCTTTACTTCATCACTAATGAATCCTGCTTAGAATGCTTCTCAGTTACCCTATAACACGAAGATAATCTCTCTCCATCCTCTTATTGACAAAAGACTTAACCTTTAAAGTAAACTCTACCTCACAGGTGAAATTGTCTCCGACCGAAAATTGCGCAACTTTTGATCGAGCTGTTTTAAAAAGGCCGTCCGTCGGATTTGAAAGGTGTGAAAAAAAGATCAATGCGCATTCGGCAGTCCATAGAATTAGAGGCAACAAGCACAAAGTGGCTAGTGATCGATGCTTTGTGTTAATGGTCAGTTAATTCAAATACGTCCCTGTCACGATTTACACACCTATATAATTAATTTATACAAATGACAGACGTCAAAGAAGCGAATTGAATACAATAGTTTCAAATCTCAGTGCAGTGTTAGTGGAGTTGGAGAGGAGCAGTTTGTCTTTTATTTCCCTCTTTCTTCTTCTTCTTTATTGTTGTTCTTTTTCTTTAGTGTTTGTTCTTTTTCTTTATTTGTTTCTGTCTTTTCTCGCTTTGAAGAATTGACATGTCTATATTGATTGGTTAGATGATACTGACAGGAACACGTTGAAGAGCTGATTCAGTTATCCTATATCATTAACACACTGACAAACCCACAACGATTTAAGAATACCGCCCCTGATTATACTGTAACATATTCAAACGGCAATACCACTTCAGAAACGAGGAATAGTCGACCATTAATTGAAAAAGTTGACTAGTTTGTGTCTGATACAATTAACTTATATCTCAACTATAAACATGCAGGCAAGTTGAAAGAAGTAACACTTCACTAACATGGGGTTGGATAAAAATTATACATCAATTTCTGAACTTAGTGTACTTAATTGATATTTAGGACAATGTGTCATGCATATATACATACCTGACAACACGACAACGTAAGTACAAGTATAATTCCCCTTCATAGGTACGATCTGATGGGTACAAGGCTCCTAACTTGAATACCAGTATACTAAAAGAGATCAAAACCACATCCTCATTGCATTCTATATTGCGAAGATATGCTCTTTTTATTTTTAAATTTGGTGATTATTTGAATATGCATCAACAACAGAATAAATGATGTCACGTGGTCAATTCACCTGAAAATGTCTTTTGTTTGTTTGATGTCTTCTTTATAACGTTTCAATTCTTTATCCACAAAGTAAACTTACTGTTTCTATCACAAAAAAAAAGAAGTTAAATTGTGATGCGATTCTAACTTATACGGAGAAAAGTGCCAGCTAAGCAAACATTCCAAGTGTGTAAGGTTTCAATTAGGATAAATCAACAAGGAGATTATAATAGCCTAAGTAGAGCTTCTGAAGAGAGCATTGTCCACAATGACATCGCAGATCACCTATTCTGTACTAATCCAATTCCTTGAGTAATCGCGGGTTAACTCAATTAAAATAGTTTAGATTCAAACAACCTTATCTTGAATTAGGGAACAAGATTTTGAGATGGGGGTTTTTCAGCTAACAGTGTGAGATATTTTTCTCTTTATATACCGGAGTATCCCTTAATCTCGCCCTATAGTTTGTTCCCCGAGTACAAGAATGAGTACTAGTAAATATATATATATATAACAAACTACAGACTGTGAGTAAAAAGCACGGTCTCACTACAAATCTGCACACAAAAAAACCTTTCATTCGTGTTGCTGAATAAAATTTTGATAATACTAAATTTAACAATATTTGTTATTATTGAATATTAAATCATTTGTTTGTTTGTTTATCTTTAAATGCAAAGGATAGAAACCATCAAGTATCGCAAAATAGAATATTTTTCTTATCACAGTATTTAAGTGGTGTTGATTATTCTGAAAAACAACTATACTACAGTAGAATATAGAGTAACAGGCTTTGTCAATATAACAACAGCAGTAAAAATATTTGTAATCATTGCATAAATACGAGGTCAATCGAATCTTTATAACTGTAGTGTTATGTAGTTATGTCACCTTGACATGATCTAAAACCTTTCAATTCACCTGTGTTTTTCGTTGCTAGGGAATCTGTTATCGATCATGCTACACCACTGTCGTGGCACCCTGTTGTGCGATAACGATTGTTTATTTGCTTTGCAGGTTACTTTATTCTTCATCATTCTCTTTTTATTAAAAATTGCTTTTATGTGGTCGGTTCGGTTCAGGGTCTAAAGTCGGTAAAAATATAGAGGAAACGTTAAAAAGAAATGACTCAGTCGCGTAAATGAACCAATCAAATGGACAGATATAAATCAAAGATACCAGTGGGTGCCATGAAGTAAGTCTAGATTTATTCTATATTTTGGTATGATTGTAATATCGGAACAGAGTATATAACTATCTATATCATAAAGAAAATCCAGGTTTACTCCAAAATAATTTTGATAATAAATATAAGCAGAGAAATAAGATATGATTCAATGATAATTGACAAATAATGAGTACTGTATTAGAAAATACCAATGTATATAAATATATATATATATATGTTTATATTTTTTATGAATTGTAATGAGCTGGAAATTCCAGTGCATAAACTTCCGGCCTCCATCGGGATTCGCACTAGGGCCTACCGCTTTATATGCGAACACCCTAACCAACTAGGCTATATGCACGCTGATTGCGAGTCCAGAGGTGCGATGGAGGGGGGGGGGGGGGGGCTATCTGTTAGGTTAAAATGTTACGTTAAAATGGTGTTGGGTGTGCATGTCCTGGCTGCAAGGAGAGGGAGGGACGAAGGGGCGAAGGAACTTGTTATTTACCAGCATTCTTTTACTGTTAAATGAAAGGTTGACGTAAATTGCGTAACAGCAAATCAACTGTGGAGAGGAGCACAAATGAATGTTTATCTCTGTTTGTTTAATTGTTTTCAATGACGAAAATTGTTTTAAAGGAGTCCATGAAGAGAAGTATCGGTTACAATTTCACAAGGTTATTTTTTTCTATGCGACCACATCGAAAATGTTCAATGTTTTAGCCTACATAGTTTAAATTGTAGGCCCATCTGTATAGGCACTTAGTAAAATATGGTTGGGTTTTTTAGAGAGTTTTCTCGTTATTATATAACATTAATTTAATCTTGATGGTGATAGAAGTCAGATAAACCGACCTTTTAATCCACCATGGCCATGCATGAAATATACTGCACAATACGTCTCTGCTATAGGCTATTTACAAAGGGAACAAGTTGAAATGATTAGCCCAAGTCCCCTCACCTTTCATGGCCCATACCTCACTTCCCCACCCTCCCCCATCTGCAAAATTTTATCAAAAGAGTTTTGTAGGTAGCCTGGCTATGTTCTAACCTAGTGAGGTATTAGAATACAGAACTAGTTTTGTATCATTATCATTTCAGCACTAACACGTACCCCTGACGATACAAGTATATACAGCTTCCCTATAACCGGAAAATTTTACAATATGAAATACGCAAATATGTTATGACTTGTTTATCTATCGCTTAATTAGCAATCTCCTTTTAAATTAAATTCACATCTTACAAATCCGTCCGTGGGGTCTTTCTCTGACACGTCGCTGGCAGGTTTCTTCCAGCTTGCACATCCTAACTCCATATCCTAACATACATACCTACTTATACCCTATACCTTCACATGTCAATAAAAACAGAACGGCTATACGGAGCCCAAGTGTGACGTTGCCCGGGGGCATAGATCTTTAACTATTACCACTCACTCTGCTATTGCTCTATGACTTTGCAAGGTCCGTACACTCATTAAGTCGCATGTATGCAAACACCAAGTTGTCATGAGAGACTTAACTCAAAAGGTAAATAAATCTAAGGTCAAAGTGAGGAACATGCGAACAGTTTTTCTTCATAGTTTTTTTTACAATTTGCAGATTTTTAACCGAATGCTAAAATAAAGACGCAACATAATAGCGAGAGTATATAGTTTTAAGATCATTACATATACATCTTTCAGCTGATGCAAACACATTAAACGCTGCACGACACAGGAGTATTCAATACAAATAAAACCAGCTTGTTATTAAAACTATACTCGTACAATATTGCAGACTGATAGGTGACTTCCTCTGTAAATCTAAATATTTATAAATGTTTAATTTCTTCCATACACACTTAATCATCTTGTATGCTAACGTATAACTTTTCAAGGTTCTAACAGTTTGAAAGTGGATTGAACAGTTCAAAAATAAAATATAGAAATAAAATGATGAACGAAATAACAGTTGAGATATGTCACCTCGAATATCAAAAGAATAAATTCTTTTCCAATAATTTTATTATGAAACTAAGAAAATGGTTTATTAATCACGTTGATATATTTAAAGAAGAAATTATGAATTTCATCACTGCTATAACCCCGCTGTTTGATTTTACCTGCATACATGGACTATGCATTACCCTCCAAATATATAGCAAGATTACACATTCAGCAAATGATATCTATTTTTTCATTCGATTGTATAATGTTGCGTAATTCTAATCAAACCGCGCATGTAGCTTACACATATCTGGATATTGGTCAATATAATAAATTTGTGTTCACAGCAGTTTCTTATAGTAGGAATATTTTGTTATAGTTAACAAGTTACTAACGGTATCATCTAAGATTAAAGTATTTGTATCATGAAAAGTTCAATAACTCTTTTATTGTACATTTATGAATTTCAAATTTGGTGTCATATTTAATTGAAGTCGGGTTTAATGTAAAACACAGCATGGAAGCACTACAGTCTCATGTAATAATTAATACGTTGAAAATATATGAGATATTGAAGACCAAAAAAATAATATGATAACGTTACATATGGAAGTAAAAAATATATCAGATAAAAAAAAATAATAACTTGCCTTTTTAGTCCTCATTTTTTCTGCTCCTTTCCGTGTATTCATTAGTCCTCGTGTTTGTCATTTTCATCAGTAATGAACATCCTATTAACGATGACGTCATAATGAAATAAGCGTCTTACCGGGGTGCTGGCTCCTGGCTATAATTGCTGCTCTTGATGGAGACACAAGATGGAGGAGGGTTGGGTGGCCTCCCAAAAATTTCTCGGACAACTCATTTGAAACCATTAACGATGAACCATGATACCTATAGTACTATTGACATTGAAAATGTTAACAATGCTGCCATGCCTTATGGGCAATCATTTTATAAAGTATAAGAACGTGAAAAGCAAATGGTCTATTTGTGACCTTGGACATATTTATATATCTATATAAATATGTCTTGCTTCGATTGGTTTAATGCATCCGGTATGTACCCGACAATGGGTTCTTCTCTTAAATGTTGTTATCTGGCCAAACACATATACTGAAGTGTTATTGAAGAGCTATCTTAAAATCCGTCGTCAAAACACATTTGAATCATTTTTACACGGCTCGTTGTCTATTTTAAGAAATATTGTTCGCCCTTTGGGGTAAACGTACATATAGGCTAGATGTATTTACATCGACATTTATTTTGTACAACAATGTAAAGAAACCAAGTCGATAATGTGATTATGGTGGCAAATGTATTGGATTTGTAGAGCAAGGTTTACTTTGTATTATTCATTTTTTAATTAATTTTACATGGTTGTTTGTTTGAAAACCTTTTTTTGCATTAATTTGCGTAACTCTGTTTAACTAATGAATGTTAAAATTCCGCACCAGTTATTTCATGTTAGTTAAACTGGCCAATTTCAACATCAGCTTACAAAGAAAATGTTTTTGTCTTAACATTTCATATTTGCTATTGAGATGTGATTAATAATAATAATAGGAAAAATATTTAGGCGACCGAGTTTTCTAAATCCAATGGCGTTCTTAATGAATATTTATGTTGTGAAAATATCAAAGAGGTTGCTTTATTAGTTCCATTAATGCCTTTCATTTTCTTTTTATTAGTGAATAAAATTTGGTAACATTTTCAACGAAAACACAAAATCCCTCTAATATCAACGCAACAGTTATTCATATTGTATTTACAACTTGAGTGACTATTCTTGAACATAGTGAAAAATGCCTTTTTGTATATTTATTTCCCCCCTTTCTATTAGTAAATACTAACTGAATCTCAATCAAATTTAATCCGTAAATATTGTAACAACAACAAACCCTCACAGGCAAATATGTCGCATTTTACAAGAAACGTTTTAAGTATTAAAAGCAGATTTTGACTGAAGAGAAATAAAGACAGGTATTGCTCAAAGTGAGCTATCTCTTTGTCAACGTCAATCAATTCAGATTGGAAGCAAAATTCTGAGGTATTTTTATTCATGATCTTAATGTAGTCTTGAATCAACCATTCTACACAAAAAAATAGGTTGGGGTGGGGTGGGGTGGAAATGGGGGGGGGTTATTAATTGGTATTATGAGCATTTTTTCCTTACGTTTTTTTCTTTTGTGCATCTAGTATCGTCATGCTTTGATTGGCTGTCTACTAATTCGCAACAACATTTTAAATCTGATGAGTAAAACGTGAGAAGATTTTGAGGAAAATAAAATCGCCAAAACAGTTTTGTTTTGACATAAAATAGGGTCAATAACATATGCCGATAAATAAATTAAGATAGATATTACATATGACTTGTTTCATTGAACAAATTCTAAAGGATCTGGTTTGATCGAAGTGTGATACACGACATTACAACAAAATGGAAACCCCCCCCCCCCCAAAAAAAAAAATAAGGTTCTTGCATTGTATGACTAAACCTTCATATGGTTGACATTAAAATCAAACAAGTTAAGGTTCTATTAGTCAACAAACAAATTTGTTTTTCTTGTGAACTTTATTTCTTTAAAAACACCCACTTTTTTAAGGATTATTTATGTGGGAAGATATAGACCCTGAAGAATATCTAACCGAAAAAAATCCCTTATTAACTTACAGTAGCGTCTCTAAATTAAATCATGTACACACAGAGCCAACAATTTAACAGTTACACTGTATCTCTTGTGTGTGAACGCTTCCCGTATGTAGGCCTATCATCTGTACACCAAAACCTGTGAATTAACGTGTTCAGCTTTGCCTTTTCAAGGTTGGACACCCAAGGTATTCCGAGACAACAGAGAAATAACTTTAACGGTTGCACCATAAAATCAATCATAATCCTTGGTTTATTGAAAATATGTAAACTTTTGACACCCTCGCAAGAGAAGGTTGTTGGTACTCGGAAGAACCCTGCTGGTAGGGGTATAGGAGCAGGAACGGATAGTGAAAGGAATGGTATAATTCAAGCTTAAAGGACCGTTCCATGTCAAAACTCTTGTTGGTTAGATCAGCTTTTTGGGAACGCATTGCGAAATTTTGGAGTTTTGAAATATACCGAGAAAAATTGTGGAGCATTAGAAAGTTTTAGTGACAAAATATGAACGGAAAATTGTTAACACTGATTGCAAAATCTTATCTTGAAACTTGATAAATAAGCCTACAAATGTAACAGTACGTGTTTGAAATAATTCAGAAAGACTGCAGCACTAAAATCACTGGAAAAGAAGATATTGAAAATTTGATGTTTAAAATATTGATCTATAAATATGTGATATATCAATTTGAGGATACGATTTTGTATTTCACGGAGGTTACATTTTAAGCATCATTCTTTTGTATTTATATATATATTTTTTTATGTCTGTATCGCAAAGTAGTTTACAAATTGAGAAAAAGTAACTAATTTATATGTAAGTTATTATTCTTATGTCAATGCATAGTCAGGTTTTTCATTCTTCTTGAGTTATTCAATTAATTTTAGTATTCCTAGTTTACAACTCAATAGTTACAACATTCTTGGAAGTAACTGATTCTTTTTACAGTCGATAATTTTAGTCGATTATTTTATTTTAAAGTATTCAATATACGTTATATATCAGTTGTTTGGATACAACCTGTAGTACAATGTTTAAAATATTGATATAATGCCAATAACCAGATATTAATACTCCAATAACCAGATATTAATACTCCAATAACCAGATATTAATAATCCAATAACCAGATAGTGATAATCCAATAATCAGATGTTGACAATCCAATATTGATTTTAGCAAGCGATTAATACTGAAAAGATTTGATTTCACCCACACCGTACGGCAATTTAAGAGGATTAGCCACACACATATACATATATTTAATTTGATTTTTTTGGCTTTTCACGAAGAAAATTGTAGACATATATATTTTTGTACGCCAATAACGTTAGTTTTATTGGTTGGTCTCCAGAGAAGAGTTGACTGCAAATGTAAAGCAAGCAATAAATATAATTATTAGGACAAGTCATCGATTTAATAGCTAATTTATTGGATATTCGTGGGAACTTTTTCTTCCACGAGTCAGAGTTGAACAATTGGAGGTAAAAATAAATCCGTTCTACGCAATCATACACATGTTGGATGTCGACTATAGAGTTATTAAAATAATATTGAGCAATACAAACCAATAATAGTAAAGCTATAAGGACAGAAACACGGTAAGATGAAGCTACAACCATCACTTGTCGTTTGAAGAAAAGTTTTATAAAATGTTATGATATTGAATAAAACAACAGGGAGTGATTTGTTTTCAAGGATAATACGGAGCGAACTATTTATGATGAAGATTTTTTAGTGTGAAAGAAATAGGAGTAAATTTATCTATTATTTCACTTCTGGCAGTACAGGATACCGTACCATTCCTTATGTGAAAGATATTCCAATCTCCACCCTAGTACCGTTTCCCTTCAGACATTATTTCTAAAGAAGCGTTAACTTTAATTTTTGTAAATGTCAAAAGCATGGCATTTTTTTCGTAATTTAGAAATAATCTCTGTGGGAAGTTTTTTTTAGATTATTTTTTTTTGTGACAAAAATCACTTAAATATAAATAAAGTGAAGAAAATGTATATATTTTCAAGTCATTCTTTTTTATTACTGACTCAGTAGGTTGTACACATATTGCCTTAGAAATCTTACATCTTACACAAAATGTACATATATGATATAAAATATTTTTTTCTTAGACAAACTTAGTATAACTAACCCCCCCCCCCACACCGCCCCTCCTTTTCTTGTGGGTTTTTTTTCCCGCGCAGCATTATGACATATAAAAATATTTCCCCCTAGCAGGCATACGATTAGGTCTAGATATCTTGAAAAAACGCTGCAGAGTGTCTTTGTAACTTGTTTATATTATTCACACCAACATGAGCGGATCATCTCAATAGCGTGATAACGGGTACGAGAAACTAAAAGAGTGCAGGGAGTGACTATACATTGAAGATATATATATAATAAAAAAAAATGTAAAAAAAAAGACACTAGTGACATTATAATACAAAAAAACCTGCATCTCTCGGACTCGGTGGGAAAATTGAAATATTGGGGACAGCGTCAATGACATTTTTGTAAATATTAAAACGTAAATATTTGAACATGTTGTCATCGAGCCATCACGGTGTGTGTTTTGTTAAATATAATTCACATGACAAATTCGTTTCCGACCTGATCATAACCCGAATTCAGAGAGTTTCTTCTTTTTTTTAAAGACATTACCGATCAGTGTCAGTGTTTTGAAAAGGTAAACACAAAAAAAGAAGAAGAATTTTTGCTCAAGTTATAAAAGAACATGTCACTTAAATGTAAATAAGATAGACGCATGCACCGGGCGTGCACGACAACGATCTCGTTCTTGAGTATCACGGAGGGACACACGCCGTTTAGGAGATCATTCGATCGGTACTTATTTCTATATTCCTATCCATAAATCATAAAACAGCTGGAGAATAATGATGGGAGAGTTAGACTCATTCTCCCTTTTGTCAATTTCCGTTGATTTTAACACGAATGATTGTATTTTTCTTTCATTAAGGTCGCATAATTAAAGTCTAAGTTCTTTTTAGTAATAAGAGATAAATTTTTCGATCGGTCCTATCATCGAGAAAGAAATCATTCTTGTAGGATAAATGTCAAAATAAATACGGAAAATTTGTTTACTCTAAAGGACTAAAAATTGTTGGACTCGTAGTAGAGGAATGCAAGGACATGAGGAAAGGATTATTTTGTTTGTTTAAGCTTGAGTGTAAACAAACAATTAAAACAATTCTTTCTTATGTTATACTGATGAGTTGTTTACATGTTATTATGATGCATCGTTTTAAAAGCAATATTCAAGATTCCAACAATTTAATTTCGAATACATAATTATATGAATTTCCGACAGAGTTTAAGCGTCTTAATATGTGTATGTACACTACAAACTTTATTTACGGGTAGCGTTGCTTTAAAATATATGAAAGAAAGATATTTTACTTAAGAAATTTCTTTCGCTTATGTCACCTCACTCCCTTAATTGGAAATTCTTTTAAAACATGGTAAAGAGAATAGGAACTGTATTTTAACATTATAATAATAATAATAGAATGATAAACATTTTGTGGGTTATCCGCAAACTTGACAGACTACCAAATAAGGATTGCCTAAAATGTCAGTTAAAATGACAAAAAACGAGGATATTGAATGTTTCTTTAAATATAAATTATTAAGTCTTTCGCTATCACTATATATTTAAAAAAATAAAACCATAACAGATGACTAACTTAAATCTCAATTTATGAGTTAAATCAGATAATCTGCGCTCTTATAGACCTATTTAACTCCATTGTCCAGTTTGTGGTACGTCACTATGACGTAATAATGGCGGTAACCTTTTGACTTTCTTCTTTCATTCTTGATTTTTTTTTAGTCCAAAGAATAACAAAAATGGAGGGAAAAAACGTCGATACGTTATTACATATTTGGACAACTTTCAATACAAAAATTGGATACCTCCTGGGAAACCTTGTGGTTATTTATAAATACAAAAGTTGTGTATATGCATTGTAGATCTACAGATAAATTACACGATATCAACTATAGTCATATTGTATAGAATTATTATGATGTGGCAATGCGAGATATTTGCTGTATATATCTAGACAAAATTGCTCCGTGAAATTAGAGAATATTTCTTAAATGGTATAAACCAGCAGCAGCAACAATGATTTAAAATGCTTAAATTAATTCTGTTTCTGTTGGAAACTTCAAAGTACCCAAATTATTTTCTGAAACTATATCTGTAAAATATTTCCAATAGAACTAAGGGATCAGGAATACAGAATATATGGTAAGACATGTGTACCATAGACTATGAATATGTGTCACCATTCATTGTTAAAGTTGGTCAATTCGAATGGTAATTGTCTTATAACCGTTCCCAAAGTTATTTTAAAAACACATACTGAATATGAATAGTTTCATAAATTTATGATTTTTGTTTTTATAACATTTATTTAGAAAGACCACAAACGTACAAATAACAGGTATTTCATAAAAAAAATACAAAACAATTCATGGTCATGTATGTATACAACTTTGAAATTTCAAATGGCAGAAAGTTGAGAAGAACTTAAAAGTGAAATTTAAGATAAATTGTTCTTCTCTTTTTTAAATATAAATTCAAAAAGTCCAAATGTTTTTGGCACAAATACAAAACAGCAGATAGAGCGATATGACTTAAGTTTGCGATAGCATTTAGTAAAACAAATATACACATTGTCCAACACATCGTAAAATATGTGTCCAAATTTCTGTTTAATTGGGCAAGAACGTAAAGAAAGTTATAAAACTTAAAAAAAACTCTTGAAAACATAAAAATTTTCTGCCCAATAATCTGGAACAGCTATGACCGTTCTTCTTTCATGATTTTTTACCCCTTTAAAAAATCAGTGCCTTTTTATCTATAGCTGCTTCTCGGAGGGAAATGGAAAGTTGAATTTCTTGTTTTATTTCTTTGTGTCTGTTTCATGATTTATATAATAAGTAAAACGATACTTTATTTTTATTATCAAAGAGATCAGTTCTTTTGGCCTTCGCCAAACTGTCTTTCCTTATTTTTTTGAAATATTTTTTTAAAATATTTTCTCCACACATTTCTCCGTCATGTTTCCTTGTCTGTTGTACTCACGTGATGTTTCGGAGGAAATCGAAGCAGGGTTGGTGGAAGGGGGCATCCAATTCCGGCTGCTGGTAGCATGTGGTGTATCCCCATTCCCATGGCAACGGAAGGGGGTATCGCCAAGCCGTGTAATGCAGCAGACTGTTCAAAAGAGGGTCTCAGAGGTAGTGGAAAAATTGGTGGGTTTCCGTGAAAATGTGTCGGTCTGATTTTATGACTGCATTTATTGGTACACTCGCGACAATCATTGCTACCACCGAGTGCTCGGTTTGACAAATCACAACACCCCTCTGGTAACCCGAACGGTGGTACCAAGGGTCTCCATGAGAAAGACGGTGTCATCAACTCCATTGGGAAAGATTTTGAAATGGTTGATCCAGCAGTATGTTTAATGGTAGGTGGATTAGACTCAAGCTGCTCGGGTTCCTTGGAAGAAGGGACTTTGGTGGCGTTAGATGACGGCTTGAAATCCGGTGAGATAATATTGTCGATTGAAAAAGATTGTTTAGGACTAGAAGGTGACTTGGAAGCCGGTGGGCTCGGCGGAGTACATGGAGAAGTTGCCGGTGGTGTACAACATTGCATTGCAGGATTAAAATAATTTGGCATTGCATAAGGAGGCACTGGCCCAAGGGCAGCGTAAGGTGGAATCCCTAATTTGACTTGGTCCTGAAACACTTTGGCCGAGTCTATCTGTTTGATATTCATATGAGTATCAATCGCTGTGATTCTAGGCGATTTAAATCTCTTCCTTCTTCTTAGAAAACTGCCATTTTCAAACATATCCCCGCTGAGAGGGTGAAGCGCCCAGTAGCTCCCCTTGCCGGGCCTGTCCGGTCGTCGTGGGATCTTCAGGAAACAATCGTTAAATGAGAGATTATGTCTCAGAGAATTTTGCCATCTTTGAGTGTTTTTCCTGTAATATGGAAATCTGTCCATGATGAATTTATATATTTCGCTCAGCGGAAGCATTTTTTCATCTGAGTTTTGTATCGCCATTGCCGTTAACGAGATGTACGAGTAAGGTGGCTTAGCGTCGCTGTAGGTATTTCGGGCAGGTCGAGGCATTGTCACAACTAATACACCTTCAAAGCTCGAGAAGAAACATAAAAAAAGGTTGCCACACTATCAAAAGAGCCCAAAAAAATCACCGCTAGAAATGTATGAAGCCAAAAAATAAAACAATAATTTTGAAATCTTCACTGTGTCCTGGTATCATCTGTCTGTCCAATGATCCATTGGAAAACTTTCGATATGATTGCTCAAAATATAACCCCTCTCTCTCTCTCTCACTTTCTCTGTCGACTTATCGTTTTAAAGTAACTATCTGTAAGTATACTACTTGATAAAAGTCCTTCCAAGCAGAGCCAATTGCAACTGGTAACCCCACAGACACGGTGTTTATTAAAACAGTCTATAACAACGCAGGAATCGGTCGCTGAAGCAGACGACACTGAAACTGTTACATGAGCATCTTAACTGCTTCTGATTTAATATTGTTTCAGCAAATATATATCGATGTATACATACATCTATATATAATTAAAAAGAAGATAAGAGCGAGAAAAATGGAGATAATCTTGAACCTCGCAAAAAGAGGGACTGCGGTCTCGCCTCCCGTCGAGAGTAATAACTGGACACGATCAAGTACTTTAACAAGGCAATCGGTATATTGATACGGCATCCGTTAAAACCAAAGACCTGCCAATCAAAGGCTCCAAGTAGGCGTGGAAGATCCTGTTAAGTTTCCAATTGGTACATAAGTGGCTGAAATCTTATTAATAATCACAACTGATTTTATGTTTGGCTTTTGTTTGTTGTGTTAAGGTAAGCCGTTGTTCGAAGGGTTTTGAAACTATAAACAGCAAGAGTGTAAACCGCAACGCAGTCGTGAATATAATAAACAGTGGCGCACTTTTCGATAGTTGAAAGGTACAATACTATATAACCATGGTGTGTACACTGAAATCTAAAGTTTGTGTGGACTCACTATTGTCTCACTTGAAGTTATCCGAGCAGAAGGAGACAGACAGGTGCGCAATAGAGTCAATGAAAGCTAGTCGACCGTAACAGTTTAAGCCATATATGTGTGAACTGTATTTTCATGGGAGTCTGAGTATAGCCAAGTTACCTGTAATAATACAGGTTACTGTAATAGTGCATGTTGTCGGGTAGCAATGTGTTCCACTCAGCGTGCAGGACTATAACTTTGTCGTAAATAAGAGATGCTAGGGCACGGGTGGGGGGGGGGAGGGGGATCTGGGGTGGAGGGAATTATACCACAAACAGTCTTTTGTTTTTACTGAGTATATATGTGAAACCTTTCAATTATCTTTAAGCCCAGTCTCCACCTGTACTTAATTGCCCTTCAAGTGGCGTAGGTGGAAGAGGTGCTGGCTTCAAAGTGGCTTCCGCGTTCTTGTTCTTCTTCGGGGTCCAATTTTTTTTACCTAATGTACCAAAAAAAACCCTTCTTATCTACCTATGAAGCTTTTCTCTACGATCAAGAAAATTTGAGAAATCGACCTTAAAGATAGCTCACGCAAAATGGTGGCGCTTTTCACCGTACCCATGCATTACACTCTTCTGTTGATGATAATGGAAGCAAATCCAAGTTGTCGAATGTTTCTTCAACTGATGTTTGTACAGAGTTCTTGAACTATACGTTAGACCAGGGATGTGTTTGTACCGAGCTCTTGAATGAACTACGTTAGACCAGGGATGTGTTTGTACCGAGTTCTTGAACTACGTTAGACCAATGAGGTGTTTGTACAGAGTTCTTGAACAACATTAGACCAATGAGGATGTGTGTATCGAGCTCTTGAACTACGTTAGACCAAGGAGGTGTTTGTACCGAGATCTTGAACTACGTTAAACCAGGGTTGTGTTTTTACCGAGTTCTTGAACTACGTTAGACCAGGGAGGTGTTTGTACCGAGCTCTCGAACTACGTTAGACCAGGGAGGTGTTTGTACCGAGTTCTTGAACTACGTTAGACCAGGGAGGTGTTTGTCATCGTTAAGGTTAGACGAAAATAAAACATTATGTTCTTTGGTATAAAACCATTTTACATCACAAAAGTTATTAAAGTACCAGTTTTTATTTCCAAATATAAATTGGAAACTATGATTCTGTCTTACTTTGGTTTCTACCTGCTATTGTCTTTTTCTTTGTTTATTGGATACCGATATTGAAGAAAATGTTAATGAAAGTAAAATAAATAAAAAAAAAAATAAATATATCAATGTCAAATTTTGACTATCGACATGAAAACACATTTGCAAGATTGCTTAGACTATGTTTCTCTTTCAAGAAGTGGAACTGTTACTTGTATCTCTGGACTGTGCAATTAGCTTCACACATTAATTTGCAGATAAATTAAAAAAATATATAATAGCAAGGTTATCCTTACATATCCCCGCACAACAATTGCACGCTCGCTTTGTCTATTGCAGCTATCGCAAAGAACAACACAAATATTCTCTCTTTCATTTTATCAGTCAACACAAAAGTCTTTTACCAAATGTTTCAAATTGACAGATACATTTTGTAACGTTTGAAATTTTCCTGTTACGGAACATATTAATTTGTATAACATCGAAAAATAATTATACACGCTGCTCCATATACTTTAAAGTGGTTCCATTTCAGCATATAGCAGTAAAGGAGCTAAGAAAAGAACACATCAACCATGAAAGCAGTAAATAACAACATATTCTGCATTCTAGAGACGGCAAAATGTGGCAAAATAAGTGAAATATTAAAGAGATTTATGGCAACAAATGATATGATATGGGAACTTTTAACGTTTCGTCGCAGACCTGCCAAAGACCTAAAAAGTGCATGGGTTCATTTCCTTCACTTTTTTTTCAAAGTGCCATTGGGCATTGAAAATGTACTATAACCTGAACTCAGTTTGAGCTATAAATACGAAATACGAAAATAAATATAAATATATATAAAATAAATATAAAACCTCGAGCATATGTGTAAATGTATGCGTTGTGAAAATGAAGGAAGGACTTCTATGTTCTATCAAAATTTATGTGCAAAACGTGGAAGTTGTCTTGATTGTCTTTTTACTGAAATATTCAAATTTTGCAAAAGAAATCGTCAAGGCAGAAATATATTGCTCTAATTTTTTCGAAATTTCTCCCACAAATGGCATAAACCGATTTAATTCTTACCAAGACTGGTTCGGATTTGTTCTTTATACAATAATTATAATTCTTAATCCTTACAAATAATTAATTAATAACTTTAAACTTAACCTGATCGGTATCTATAGTCAATGGTGACGTCATATCCACAATCCAGGTCTGATTTTATATTTTTTCCTTTTTATTCATTTATTCTTTATACAAAATAATAATTGTTAATTCTTCCAGATAATTCGTTGATTTTAAACCTAACCTGATCGCTATCTAGTCAATGGTGACGTCATATCCTCAATCCAGGTCTGGTTTTATTTTTATTCCATTTTCTTGAAAGAAGTTTAATAACTCTATATCATAGCCGTTCTTTTACATTCATCTAAAGAGCTCAGAGTGGGTCAAAGACCTTTGTACTTGATAACTTTCTAAGAAGTCATTGTTAGCGTCTTATTCGAGTTCAGAGAAGGCATGATGTGTTTGATTCTTGTCTTGCTTCTGATGAGCTGACCGTCCTAACGGACTGTGTGCACACTATACGGGGGCGAGCAGGCGCGTAGCCAAGGGGGGGGGGGCACCGCCACCCCCTTGAGCATATTTTAAATTTTTTTTTTTATGATATCGCTAGTAATTTCAAAATAAAAAATGCTTAGATGCAACTTACAAGGCCTGGGAAGTGCCATTTCCAGCGATCTGGGATCTGTGTTTACCCCTCCCTTGGCAAATTCCTCGCTACGCCCCTGGGGGCGAGCCTCCAAAGTTTCAAAAACTTCATTATAGTCAAATTTCACCAGACTGATGGAGGCTAGCTTATAATGGTCTATAGCATATGAACTTTCAATTGTTTGCCTACAGACAACCTTTAAAGCACTTTTCACCAGCCTCATGTGTATGAGTACAAATTCCTTGTACGGTATAGTATCTCTGTCTGTTCCTGACACACCGTCTAAAAACATCGCCATCTGACGGACGGTTGTATTCTCCAGAATTAAAATTGGTTTTCAGCAAATTTAAAGCAAAGATTATATTTCCGTTAGCATGATAACTGAACTCGGTGACCGGTTATTGCCAGAAACTCTTTCAAACCGGTAAAACCAGAAGAAGTTATGTCCGGTATTTCGAGTCTCGGTCACCGGTATCATGTGCTTGCCCTGAAGGACTATACGCCATAAATCAGTGTTTTGGATATTAAACACATTCTGTTCGAGTTGCTTTGTCGAAATGCCTTAAGTTGTATTACTTGGTTTTAAACCCAATCGATCGAACAATGACTTTAATGACGATAATTAGGTTTAATCACAGACCCCCATCCTCGCCCCTCCCACTCTCATTCACCCCAAGACCCGTCCCGCATACTAGTTGTGAACACTTGTCAGAGATGGCCAGTTTTAAGACATCCAGGTGTTTGAAAATACATTTGATTGAAGACTCATATATGATATAATCGTTTAAAACAAAGAGGTTAAAATGATCCCAAATTAGCTCTGACATGTATAGTCATCCACGTCCTACAATCAATTGACACAGGTCTTACTTCCTGGTTCATATAAAAATTATTAGCAGAAGAACAGGTGAGAAGGATCATTGCTAATTTTCTTCTCCCACCACCCCTCCCCCTTTTTTTTTGAAGGTTCGTAAAGGAAATCTCTCAACACCGCAATGAACCCTAAACAGTGCCCTTCTTGGTAGGGATTTGATAGTCTAATTAATTAAATGAATGGCTTATTATTCGCATATCAGTCTACGGATGGCCACCGGCTTACTATATACCTGCTATTCCTAATCCGTCATTACACTATACTATGTCATATGGTTATATATTTATTCAATTGTATCGCTGATAGTTATTGGGGCGAAACTCACGGTCAAGTTGATAAGTCAACTAAACCAACTTTGTATCCATCAACCTTCGAATAGCTCATTTTAATTTTCATTGTCATTTGACCACGTTTATATGTATATCTATATCAATCGAGGAGCTAACCAAAGTCCCTCTCTAATATTATTCATTATCTTTTTAAGGGTTTGGTTCAATGAAATAGCTGATCCCCAGCAGCATTTGAAGCCATGCAGTCACTCCGTCTGATCAAAACTTGAAAATATACAGGCTTGATCGATTAAGCGATTTATTAGAAAGTATATCTGGCCATCTAAAATCAAAGAAACATTTACCAAAATATGGATTATCATAGGTTAGTATATCATACCAAAGAATCATTCACCCTGTACTTGTTCATAATGAAACGATAAAAAAAATATATAAATAAAAAAAAACCCGCCCATAGTTTATTCAATATTTGGGATCTTTTGGTTAGAAAATGCAGAGAACAGATGTGTACCAGTTGATGCGTAACGACATTAAGGTACACTGTTATTGCCTCGGAAGTCATTTTATTGTCAAAAGTTGATATAAAGACATCAGAAATGATTGCTAGCTTTATAACGTGATAGATGCGGAGAAGATGACGTCTGAATCAACGCTTTGTGAACACGATATGAGAAATTTGCCACAGTCTGGCGCGAAAAAACATTCCCGCCATGATTTTAAAGGGAACACATTAGACATTAAGAGGAGGCCTTTTATTTTCTATTTAGGTTATAAATCATGATTTCAAATTAAGTCGCCTTCAAAAAACAGTAGTTAATTATTAGAGGTTGTGTACATTCGCATTGTTTATGCGATGATTTTTTTTTTTTACTGTTTGTTTCCATGTGCATTGGATTATATCAAAATGCTCTTAAACATTGCACTAAATTTCAGGTGATATGCATGATTTAAAAGAAACTTTACCGTTTTGCCTTCCAAAAAAAGAAAGAACGAAAGAAGACACAATAAAACAAAACAGAAAACCAAAATGGCAAACAATAAATTAAATTAGATTTACGCTGTCAGAGTTTTGAAAGGTATAATAACTGCTGTATAATTCTTCCGTAACACCGCAGTGATCACTGTAAACTGTTGACAAACGTGTTCAAACTGTGAAATCTTAGTTTTGAAAGTCTCGTTTTATAAACAGAAAATATCAAACAAGATAAAACAAACTTGAAGAAGAAAGTATATGCGTTACATGGGCACGTGCACGTACAAAGAACTGTATATCATAGAAAACCTTGCCGTGCCCCCCTCCCCCCCCTTCCCCTGTTTCACGCAAAGTAGTTTGTCATCGAATGTAGTCCTATATCTGTTAGTATGAAGACAATAAAAAGGAGAGAGAGAGAGAGAGAGAAATGAAAAAAAAGCAAGAAAAGATCAAGAAATTAAGTTATACTTTAAGAATATAGCTTTTGTTGAATGGTAAATCAACCAAATTGTTATAGACATTATGTATACCATTCGTAACTCACGCATGTATGAGTTGTTTTTGATTACCCGGGTTGCGACATTATCAGGCATAACATCTCTAGTGTACCTATATACTACAAGACCAGAGTTAGATATCAAACTGAAATGATAAAGCTGTTGGTATCTTGTAATATATATATATATATATATATATATATATATATATATATATATATATATATATATATATATATTTATATGTAGCACTGAACCCTGTAAAAACTTCCTTGTGCGTATGTGTGTCTGTCTGTCTGTCTGTCTGTGTGTTTGCATTCCTTTTACATTTGGTCTAATGATTCTTTTCTGTTATGGTCATTATAGGTGTGATAAACAATCTTGGTCTTAAAATTCCCAACATAATGCAATTAACGTTATTATGATTCCCCACCCGCCCCCTTCTCCCTTCTTTTTTATGAAAATCTATAATGACTAAACAATTTCATAAATTAGAAGTTCCCAATATCTGAATTAAAAGTACCCTTTTACAGTTTTGTAATGCAAAATGGTATCATTTGCTTATTGAAAAATTGCCCGATTTGTTAAACGTTAAGATAAATATTATAAAATATCCTTTTGTTGAAAGAATTATAAATGACACGTGTCATTTTGCTGAAAATCATTCCATATTCCGCCTCCTCTGTTATAAAACAGACACATACATCCAATATTGAATTTTGTATAGTAAAGAGCATAAAGTGTGAATTGCATAACTTAATTTATTGGTATATTCTGCCAAGAAATGAGGATGAAAAGGGGTATTATTTAACCTGTAGTTAACGCTTAATTGTAGCTTAACGTTGGGTAACCAGCAGACAACAACCTTAATTGTCAATTGCCCTCCTAGCTCCGTCGACCCCAATCCCCCCACCATCCCGTCTAACCCCCCCCCCTCCCGTCATTTTCATTGGATACGCTATACTTTTGCAAATATTAAATATAGGGCCGGGGAAAGGGGTATCAGAACGTATCGAAACATATGTTGTTAATTTGTCGATAAGTTTATGGTGTAAAGATAAAAACTGTTATCATTTTTAAGGTCATTGGTCTGAAAGTTGCATATTACTGATCATTAACAAATGTACTGGCAATTAAGACCAAATTCCAACATAATAAGGTGTGATAGTACTTCATCGAGAATAGAAACGGGCAAGGGGGGATTGGCAAATGGGTAATTTGTGATAAGGATTACGTCAAGTTGTTATTATTGGTAAAATGTGTTTCTTTTCTGATTACTCAAACAATAGTAGGCTACCGCTGAAAATGCTGAAAAAGATTTAGTAAAATGGGTTACATCACTTTGAACTAATATATTTAAAACTTTATGTACTTTATGCAATTCCAAAGAACATTAAGGGCAAGAAATGAACTTTCCTCTGTTAAAGTTTCTGATTTCATATTGGTCCTGTAAATGTTGTTTTCATCTGTAAGTATAATCAAAAGAATCTGATTTATTTACGATAAACATTTTCCGACTTTTCTGCACTCAACGATAAAACAGAAAGCTTCTCAGTGTACGAAGAAAAAATAATGACACAGAAAGCAACAGTTAATTTATAGTTTCAATTTTACACAGTGTCATGTCACGCTTGTATAAAAACATACTTTTCTTAATTGTTATTATAAACTTAGATAAAGTTAAAAGTGCAATGTGTCAACGGGTAATGATGTCTGTTTCTCCATGCATCTTGGCTCTCTCCATCCTCTTCTCTGTCTCTCTTGTTTCTTCCCATCTAAAGTTTTCGTTTGTTTCCATCTGAATTTCTTTGTATCCACAACAATGACGTAGACAACAGAAAATAGGATGATATTGCGATTTTAAAGACTGCGGATCGCTTGCTTGATGGGTACATGATACTGTTTTCGAATGGGGGGGGGGCGTCCTCGAAGGGGGGTGTAACGATTGCTGATTCTTGTTGTAGACACTGTCCTCAAGGGGGTTGGGGATACAAACTGCTGATTCGAGTTGACGAAACTGTCCTGGAAGGAGGGGGTAACCAACTGCTGGTTCTTGTTGATGATACCGTCATCGAAGGGAGGGGGATACAAACTGCTGATGCCTTTTGAAGATACTGTACTCGAAGGGTGGGGGGGGGGGGGTACCAACTGCTGATTCGAGTTGACGGCACTGTCCTAGAAGGAGGGGGTAACCAACTGCTGGTTCTTGTTGATGATACTGTCCTCGAAGGGGGGATACCAAATGCTGATTTTTGTTGATGATACTGTCTTCGAAGGGGGGGGGGGATACCAACTGCTGATCCTTGTTGATAATACTGTCCTCGAAGGGGGGGATATCAACTGCTGATTCCTGTTGATGGTACTGTCCTCGAAGAAGCTTGTGGTGTACCAACTGTCTATTTTTATTTTTGAGCATAAAACCGGCAATAGCATGGACTATTAATCTCGTGATCAATTTCCATTTTGATTTCCATATTCAGACCCTACATTACTGTGTCCTTAAAAGGTAATACATGTAACATATTACAAATTGTCTTTTGCTTTTCTTTGTACTTGGCAAGGTGTAAATCAATATTAAAAACCAACAGAAAAAACACAGGCCAAAAGAATCGATGCGTCATGTGGTTGCTTCAGTTTATATCCAGTCAGAATGATAACTCCATTAGTGTATGACATATATTTGATTTTCAAGGTAGTATATAGTTGACCTGTGTGTTTTCCTCATCTTGAGAACAACGCGATCTTTCCCGCCTCTTTCTCAGAAGAAATATTTATGAAAACACACTGTTATTATTTCAAACTTTGTGTATATGCAGTCACTGTGATAACCTCGCAGATACATATCTGATCATTTTCACATCTCTTTAATATTGTTTTAAAAACGTACCGATTCCGATTTCCGAGGCGCGCAACGTTTGGTGTATCAATTAAGTGGGATCGCTTCGCTGCCTCACTGCATTTAGAGAAAGCAAAACAACATCTTGTTCGACTTTAATAGTCACGGATTTTTGATTAAGTCTTTGGTTTTTATCTGGAATTAATTAGGTAGTAGATGAATGGTATGTTTTGATTAAAATCACATGTTAAAGGCATCGCTGGTTACAGCACGAATATACCTGAAAAGCCTACATGCAGATTGTCTGTAATCTCTATTGAATATTCATTGTTGGAAATATGAAGGCTGCTGATATGTAAGAAAATGTCACTAGCTTTGCAAGTTTCATGTCTTGTCTGGCCTTTCTCTTTAGTTTTATTCCTATCTACTTCTGATGCTGAACGTGTGATTTAGTGTAATACATGAGCATATGTCTGTAACGCTTAATGTGTTTCAGTGTATTGTATATAATACTCATTCTCTTAGACGTAATTGTGCTAGCTATTTCATTGCCAGTATATATCAGGTGTACATAATGCATAGACGCAAATATAGACAAAAACATAATAAATAAATAGCATTACCGAGAAAAGCACCGTAAGTGACAATAAATAAATCATGAGAAGGTGTAAATATTGAGTTCCTTAGTATCTTGTTACATTAATTACTAATTGCACAAGTCTATTATATAGTTACCAAACAAACAATACTGAGTTCCCTAGTATCTTGTTACATGGATTATTAATTGAACAAGTCTATAAGTTACCAAACAAATAATAATGAGCTCCCTAGTATCTTGTTACATGAATTATTAATTGAACAATTCTATTAGTTACCAAACAAACAATACCGAGTTCCCATGTATCTTGTTACATAAATTACTAATTGAACAAGTTTATAAGTTACCAAACAAACAATACTGAGTTCCCTAGTATCTTGTTACACGAATTACTAATTGAACAAGTCTATAAGTTACCAAACAAACAATACTGAGTTCCCTAGTATCTTGTTACATAAATTACTAATTGAACAAGTCTATATATTAGTTACCAATACTGAGTTCCCTAGTATCTTGTTACAGGAATTACTAATTGAACAAGTCTAAAAGTTACCAAACAAACAATACCGAATTCCCTATAGTATCTTGTTACATGAATTACTAATTGAACAAGATAGTCTATTAGTTACCAAACAAACAATACTGAGTTCCCTAGTATCTTGTTCCATGAATTAATAATTGAACAAGTCTATTATTTACCCAAACAAACAATATGGAGTTCCCTAGTAACCTGTTACATGAATTACTAATTGAACAACTCTGTTAGTTTTAGCAAACAAACAATACTGAGTTCCCTATAGTATCTTGTTACATGAATTAATAATTGAACAAGTCTATAAGTTACCAAATAAACAATAAATGAGTTAACAACAGAAATGGTGATTTAATATCAAACATTGATGCAAAGGAGTCTTCTACAATCAGTAAGAGAATACAATGTTCATATCTCGCCACATCCATTTTGTTAAAGACACACGAGTTTAAATTCTGTTGTAAATATGTCCTAAAAGTTATAGTTTAAATGTTTATCGGGACGATACGTCTGACACAGATCGACATGCAGCTATATGAAGCACAGCCCGAATTAGACAAAGCCTTATTACAGAAACATTTCTATTAAAAAAAGAAAAAGCAGAATTCTAAACAATTACCCTATTATGTTTTCACTTTTCGTGTTCCAACTATCAACATATCTTCAAGTTATCTCCTATTTCTTTTGTTTTGATATCCAGATCAAGTTTACCTTTAAGTGGTTTTTTGCTAACTCGAGACCCTGATAAATGTCAAAACCTCGATTGAGCACGGCGGGTCATAGGCAAATCCCATTGGTAACATTAACTACAAAGAAACATGACTTACATATATTCAACAAGTCGTAAATTTTCTTCCCATCTGCTGAGAGTATATATATGTATATGTATATATATATATATTTTCCCCCCTAATTCTTTCGCTATTTGTTCTCTCATGATAAGGAAGCTTTTAAGCCACAAGAAAAGATGTATCCCCTTCGCAAGCCTCTCGTTGGGAGTATCACTCCAGCTTAATTTATGGAGTTTCTGATAAAAACCTAAAACACGTTCAAATTTGCGCTAATTAAATGAAAGCCTGCTACTCCAAATATTAGCACACCATTCTGCTATATGATACCTTCCAGTTAAAAAGGGAAACCCATGTCTCGCTTTAACTTAAAAGGCAAACTCGAAAAAAGCATCAGAGTTGCTTTGTATACATAGCTTTTGGCTTTCCTTTATGAATTAAAAGCATTGCTGTCAGATAGGCAAGGGAAAGCCAAATCAAACGTTCAAAAATAAAGTAAAGCTGGCGGAAACTTGGAGCAGTCCCGAGGCAGTTATATCAGTAGTGATTAGCACTGTTTGCATTTCCTTACTGTCCTTTTTTTTCTTTCGTTTCAAGTGTTTTACCAACATAATAGAGAAGTCGTTTTTTTCTTCTTTTTGTAGTGATTGACGATCCATTTCCTTCGCCGCTTACCAAACATCTTTCAAATGTAAAATCAACCTCATTTATCTACTAAATTTGTTAAGCCGAGAAATGATGGGATAATGGAGACTAATATTTGTTTCTCCTTCCTTAACAACAGAAAAATGGTTGCTATATAGTTTTTCTTTTTCTTCTTTTTCGCCTTCTTTTTTTCTGCGGGTAAAAATTTATTTAAAATCTTAAACTCATGACAAAGTATATAAACCAACTGACAGGAAGGTTTGGGGGCTAAAAGCGTGTTCCGGAAGCATGCTGTAGTACTCCCTATCCTGCTCATTTCGTCAAACAGAAGCGGGGTTTGGTTAAAGAACTTGAAGGAAAAGAGAGTTAACAATCTCAAATAAAGCTTGTTAAGTCTGAAAATATATCATCAATCAGACCATTGTTAACCTAATTAGGACCGTCAGTTAGACACGTCATCGAAAGAGAGATGGCATTTTAAACTTCGGAGACGCAAAGCAACTGAATTTGCCGCTCATCACAACATTCGTGAGATACATATACATATACCATGCAGGAGATCTTCATAGCTAAATCTCCGTTGTTTGTTGGTAAAAACACTTAAAATGAGGGGGTGGGGGAGGGGGGGGGGGGGCGAGGGATGAGGGGGCGTTGTTGTTTGTGCGAGGCATTTCGTTACGCATCGGTGCAATTGATTATATATCGAAGTTGGATATTATATTACGTAAATTCTTCTATTGTTGGCGTTTAGAGTAGATTAAGGTTTTAATTGTCAATTTTATAAGGTGGGCATATTAACATAGTTATATACATAGCCAATTGGAACGGGACCAAAGTCGTTAAGATGATACTGACAGGTTGGATTAGGTCTCGTAAATATAAAAAAAAAATGTTATGAAGGTTCTTTCATAGAACTATGTGACGTTATGGCGTATCAAATGTTCCTATTACATTTGTGTTGATCAATCTGAAATGTTTTCAAGCATCTATTGATTTTTCTGATGTGCCTATATAAAGGCTATGTATGAAGTATATATCCAAAAATCCACAGAGAACAGGAATATACAGTAGCGTGCAGAGTAGTAAGTTAAGAACAAGGGGACAGTGCAATGAAGGTCAGTGTAGAACCGTGCAAGACAGATCAGCCTCAGTTCAACGGTTCAGGACAGGACATTGCCGTAGTCTCCATAACAGTGTAGTAAAGAACAGCCTCAATTCAGGACAGTACAGCAGTCTCCATAACAGTGTAGTAAAGAACAGCCTCATTTCAGGACAGTACAGCAGTCTCCATAACAGTGTAGTAGAGAACAACCTCAATTCAGGACAGTACAGTAGTCTACATAGCAGTGTAGTGAAGAACAGCCTCAATTCAGGACGGTACAGTACGGTAGTCCACATAACAGTGTCGTGAAGAGCAGCCTCAGTGCAGGACAATACAGTATACGTTAGTCCACATAACAGTGTATGGCAGAGCAGCCATAGTGCAGTATGGTAGTCCACATAACAGTGGAGTGAAGAGCAGCCTCAATTCAGGACAGTACAGTACAAAAGTCCGCATAACAGTATATGGCAGAGCAGCCTTAGTGCAGGACAATACAGTACAGTACGTTAGTCCACATAACAGTCAAGCTCGATTTTGGAGGTACATCGTTACAAACCACTGACTTTATGTTAGAGAGGAGTTGTCATCTTTAATTTAATCTTTTAACAATTTTGAAGGTTTAAAGATACTCAGCCTATAGGAATATATCTGTGTTATTTGAAAGAAACAAAATAAAGCTATTATACTTGTTTACATATAGTACAAGAGCCATTGGGCATTGAACTATCTATTCAGAGAGCACCTCTCTAGTTTTATGTTTCTATATAGCAAGTGGGAAAGGAGGAGGAGGGGGTGTTGGAGGGTGGGGGGGGTGTAACTGACATTAGTCAAAATAAGCATAACATATCTCTGTTGAATTTAAAACACGTCTATCTCTATATTTAGCAATATATTCTCTCTTTGTTCGATTTTCGAAATCAAAAGGTAACCGGTTTAGTTTATATTTGAAATATGTTAAATCACGTGCAGATAGGTGATCGTCTCCTATATAGGCTAGTTGTTATAAGCACCATCACCAATTTCGACAAAAGTGAAACACACAATTATTTTAACAATGTGAAATGTTTGTAGAGTCTTTTATCTCCCTCGGGATAGAATATGTCGATTATTCGACAGTGTGATCAAAAGAATCAAAAGGGAGGGTGAACAACAGAGACACGTTGTTTTTTAAAAGGATTTAGGCAAACTCAGTAGTAACATCAAAGCAAATGTTTTCTTTAAAAGCGACTGTCTGAAAGTCTAATGCTCCGCTACAGCAAAAAAAAAAAAGACATTGAAAGTTGTATGTAACTGTTTCTTCTTCGTGTTGAATTTCATTCGTGAACATGAATTACACGATGCTATTTTAGTCTAATGTTCGAAATCAATCAAGTGAATTGAAATATATCTGGGAGCAATATTCCCGCCCTTTTTCAACAAATCAAAATATCAGCGTGTATCTAGTTTCAGAAAACTATAGACATAGCCGTTGGCAGAGAGGATTATCTTGTAGTCTAAGGCTCTCTTTTAACAAAATAACGAGAAAAAACTGTTGTTGGTATTATCCAACTCTCCTGGCTTTTGTCGAAATTTGAGCCCAAGAATACGAATTATTGATTCTATATGCAAGGCAAATGTTTGAATCGTAAATATACGTGTTCAAAGAAAAAAAAAATGGGATTGTTTTAACCTGAGGGAGGTTAAAAGTTTCGAACGGGCATGGTACAATTCCGTTTTATCTTACCAATGAACTTTTTTTCGTCAAATAAAAAACTGTTCGATTTAAATGATTTGTTTAATAGCCTCAAGTGCGTGTTTTTATGTTTCAATTAAATTCCATCGTTTGGTTACAAGAGTGGAGCAGCTGTAAAATCATCATTTTGAAATCAAACACTTGGTATATCTTATAAGGGTAGATGGTCTCTTCGTAGTGTTTCGAATCATCTGATATTAGTCAGACAAATTGGATAGCCGTTTCAACCTAAAAGAGGGAAAACCTGAGAAAGAGTTAAAATGTTTTCTGATTAGTTTTGTCACCGATATATGATCGAGCATCCTGTTACATGGATACATATTCAACAATGTGAATTTTTCCCATTTCATTACAACTTCGTATGTATATATATATATATATATACGGTATTGATACGGTATATATACGGTTTATATATATATATATATATATATATATATATATATATATATATATGTGTATATATATATATATATATATATATATATATTTATACAATATTTATATATATACAATATTTTCGAACGGTTCTGACTTTATCATTCAATTAGTAATAACAATACTTTGGCGTCATTCGACTTATGTAATCGTCAATTTCGCGAGTTGCTTCAGTCCCAAAGGAACCTGTTAATGTATTGACTGTAGGCTTTATTCCGACCTATATTTATACTTTTTAATGGAATAACGGACTATCATTCAATATGATACCCGTGTTAATGAAACAAGAAAAGGGAAAAAATAATTATCCTAAAATGTATACTGATGAAAGATGATCAAATTTATAAACACGTGACGGAGAGTTGTTGGTTTGTAAATGTTTTAGAGAATACTTCTACATCTTTTAAATCCTAATATCTTTTTAATATAATAGTAAAAGAAGTTGCTTTAAAACATGTCATGTACTTTTACCACTGACTTACTTTATGTAGATTTAGCGACTTATATATAGTTAAACACGTAAGCATATCTGTATACAGTACATATCTAACAAGATGCCATTGCTTGAGAAAATCAGTTTGTTGCAATCCATGAGGACTTTGGTGTATGCTAATACTCAGCCTTGTCGTTATTATTAATTCATGAATAACGTATTTCGTGGATTCCCTTTGGTAGGCCCACGTTTTGCCGAGGACGCACGAAGTTGATTTCTAGTCTTGTAGCTTTGCAGGCAACTGAACTGTTATACTGCCAGTTGGTAATTTCTGTTTAATTCCAAAGCTGTGGTAGAAATTAACCCTTGATATTATTTATTTTTAAAGCTATGACTCTATTCCGATACGTATAAATCCCACTGCCTTTATCGATCGAGGAGTAACTTTCTACCGATAGCAATTTAAATTTATAAATGAAAATGATTAGTGAGCATTTGATAGGATGTCGACTGGCATAAGTTATCACTAGTTGAAACAAGGAATTCAATACTCCGAATAGTTAGTTCTTGAACACTTTCCCTGTTAGTTTCCGGTAGAATTAAACCAGAATTTCCAAGAAAAAACAAAATTATAATTAAAATAGTTATACCATCTGATACCAAACACGCAACTCAATTCAGGGGGTTTTCACCCCCCCCCCCCGCCCAACCAACATTCTTTCCAAATTTAACATGATTCCCCTCGCACTGTAAGGATTTCTATCAGTTTAATTCTGGACTAAATAAACTGAAACAGAAATATTCTGATGAATGAATAAAACTCAATACAGCTATTTGAAAGGCTGAGCTGTTGGGCAGATGGGAGGGGGGGGGGAGGTGGAGTGTTGACAAGAATATTCATTCAAACTTGCCAAATATTTCCCATTTATTTGGTAAATTATACGATATCGCTGAATTGTGCCTACAAGAAGATTTTAGTTCACAGTTAGTTCACAGACCCCAGTGCCGTTTAGATGATTCGTTCTTATCGATAACTCCCCCGCGTGGTGTATCTGATCATTCTTCAGTTAGCCAGGGGTGAAATAGCTTGCTGTATTGTCTCGGAGCAGAGTCATGTTAACTGTACAGGCAACAGCTCTCTGTATATAGTAGATTGGATCACAACACATTTTCATTTTTTTCAGTCGAAAATCACACTGCACTATAAAGTCATTTCTTTTAATTGTATGACCTGTGAAACTGTTTCTTATTCCACGGTCGAATACGGGTACACCTTCACGTCTGTGTATGGCACAAAAATTTTAACAAAGAAAGGCAGTCCGTTATAGTATTACCATCAAAAATAGCATTTTAGTGAAAAACATTTTTTTTCGTTGATTTTTTTTTGTACGTTAATTCTGTCTCGGAGCTAACTCCCTGCGGGGAACTTCACTTCCAAAACAAATAAGGTATTGACTTGTAAAATGGTAAGAAAGCGAACCAACACAATAAGCCCTTACAGAGAAAATTCCACGAAGATAATGTAGCGTAAAGCTCAAAAGTGTCGATTCGATTGTTAGAATGAACTTGACTTTGACGCGGCCCTCAGACAGTCCCTTGGAATTGACAAAGTTTGATTACTTAAAATATCCAGTTTAAAATGGCAATAAAAATTATCAGCTTTAGTGATTTTGAAAAGAGGTATTCAAATACTGGTTTGTTTGTTCTTGCCGTGCCTGTCGGTTGAGTTGATATAGTTAATTACTTCATTTAAATAGGCATTATCACCCACCCATTGTAACGTCTACGCAATCACGTGATATACTTTTCAACCTGCATGGTTTAGACAAATCAACTTACGCAATATTAACAGCACAAAACAAAACAGAATGAGTATTTTTGACGCCGGGAGGAGTGGAACTGGTAATAGAGGCTTATGTGAAAAAAAAATGTGTCTTGATACAGTCAAAGAAAATTGTCTTTACTGTACAATCATACTGACCTTGACCCAGTGGGCAAGATAACGTGTTCACTAAATTCTAGTAGGATCAACTCTAAGCTTTGATCTTGATGTTTTGAATGGTCCTTCAGCAACAAAGCTGCAATTTTGCCTTGCTGTTGTGTCACTTTGACATTCACACGAAGCTGCCCCTCATAACTTAAGTAACTGGAATTTTATATGTGGATAAAAACATTTTGAACGAGTTAGTACCCCATTTAATGTTCACACTATTTGCGACTTAACCTATTTTTGCTTAGATCTATTATTTCATTCTCAACTTTTTGCCCTGACCCTGCTGTGATAGCGATTTTCTGTTATATCTTATCTTTCCCTAGAAAGGTCATGGATATAAACTACTATATATACTATATCAGACTGTACTAGTAAAATCAAAATATGGCGGTAAAGGGTCTTTGTGAAACAAACTCAGGCATCACTTTAGGGTATCAGAATTATGTGACACACTTTTCGCTCAGTCCGTCCGTCTCACCAATGTAACACTGTAGATACAATTGGGTCCTTGTGTAAGTGGTATCTGCACAATCATCATACAAACATGCTCCACATTTGTGCAAGAATTGTTATATCTGCGTTACTAGTTGTTAGTTCTATAACACTGTCACCATTATAGTATTTTTGGGTACAGCCCAGACCTATATTCCCTTTAATAGACCGATGTGTCAAAAGTTATTAGCCATCACAACATTGAGTTTATTTGTGGCTAATATATTCAAGGTAAATTCATCGGCATTGCATGATAGAGGGCAGCAATTGTCTACTAGCCAAACTATTCCGCAAGATTAGTGTGGGTGAGGGGGATGTAGCACAATACCTTATCCAAAGAGATATAAGGATGCCGGGAAGTGTCATCACAACATTGAGTAGTAGTGTAGGTTTATTTGTGGCCGATATATTCAGGGTAAATTCATCGGCATTGCATGATAGAGGGCAGCAATTGTCTACTAGCCAAACAAGTCCTCAAGATTAGTGTGGGTGAGGGGGATGTAGCACAATACTTTATCCAAAGAGTTATAAGGATGCCGCGAGGTGTCTTCTCCATCCGTCACCACTAGCACTTGGAAATGTTGTTACTTGGAAGCTATCTATGGTTGGAATGGTAACTTGTAAACCCGTTAACATTTTCTGTAACACCTCCCCCCCCCCTTCCAACTACCACCACCTCATCATGCCCGCCATTTTCTGTCTTGATCGAATAACTTGTTACAGTATTTACTACAAATATAAACTTAGTTACTGTTGTCTTTGTGTGTGTGAAAAGAGATCTCAGTCCCAGCCAGATAATACTAAGACATGTATATTTAGGAAATGCATGGGGAGGGGGTATATAGGGGGGGTGGGGGTCATGTGTGATATGGGGAGTACCCCATAAAATACTATTTAAAACTGTTCCTTGTTTCTATATCTAAAATTTTACATTGCAACAGTCTTGGAAGACGCAAATAAAATGTTTCTTTTACATCAGTTTGAGTTACTCAGATAAGATATGTTATCTTACATAAACTTCTACCCACTTTTTTACATTAACATTAAACTATGAACTGCATGCACAGACTAATATGGAAGTATTATACTAAAGTAGGTGTGTGTCGGAAGGGGGGGGGGGGAGGGGCGGAGGGTTGCTCTTTCATGGCATTTTCCAGGAACAACTCGGACACTATCTGAGTGGAGCACTAAAATAACACAAGCAAGAAAAATGTTTGCAATGTGCAGCCTCTCAGATAACGGAAATGATATTTTACAGACATAAAAATTGCATAAAACAATCCACTTGCTCGAGTTATTAGAGGGCGGGAAAAAGTTTTCAAAGGTCGTTAGTATAGTAATTAAAAATCAATAGTATAGTAATTACCACTCTGGTCGCCATAAAATGTATGTTGTGAAAATCACACCTACTTTTTCGAAAAAACGGGTAAAATCAAATTCAATTTCCAAGTCGAATGCACAATGTATGTATGAAGACGTACAAATGATCTGACTTTTCGCCATACAACGCAAAGCGCCCTTACTTTTTCAATGCTTTACTGCATAAACACACGGTGATACAGTGTGTCAACGTTCTCCCTGGTTTAATTTCTATGAGAGTGTTAATCGGGGGCGCTAGCCCGAAATGCGTGGATTACGTCAAAACTGCTCTCTTGCTTTGCACCTTCTGTACTATTGCCAATACGTATAATATATGTAGAATGGTTTTATGCTTCTAGAAAAGATTATATAGATGTTATGTAAACAAACAAAAGCTCAATTAAAATATCAGTTAGTTATTAACTAAAAAAAACAACTACTCTGTAATTCAAACTGGCTGTTAAATTTACACATCTACGCAGTCCCCATGCCTGGTCGGGGCACCTGCCCTAACCCTTCAGTTACAGGACACGAAGTATACTGTTTTCATGATCTAGAATCAGATGGCACAAGCCTTTTAGTTTATCGCTATATATTGAATATTTAGCTAGCGAGAAACCAATAGGCAGATGTTCCGAGCTGGATTTTAATAGAACAAAATGTTGGTTGATAAATTTTGTTAAAAAAGAAGAAGTCAAACAGATGCTTTAAAAGAGAAAACAAATCCGATCTTTAGGTAACCCAGAGCGAACATGAGATGTCATAGAGCACGAGGACATACGGCACTTTGAGCTCGGACTAAATTTCTGTCACTGCAAACGTCAGAGACAACTTCTGAATCAGACACGACTGATTTTCTTGTGTGTAATCCATTACACAACGGTTACAATATTTAATCTGAAGAAAGGAGCACTTACTACCACGGAGGTCTGGGAGAGGGGTACCCTCTTTCTTAAGAGGAAAATAACTTTGAAGTGTACCTACATACAAATGATGCCAGATTTGAAGTTCAAAAGTTTGATCTCAATATAAGATCAGACCGACGGTTGCCTTTCTGTGCCGCATGCCAAATTACTGTCAAGATAGCTTTCTTACTGTAGTTATCAGGAATTTGTTGGAACTACCTAACCATTATTTATAAATACGTTGTCAATTCACCGGTAAACAAGACGAAAAAAAGTAGGCATGTGCGGGAAAATCCGGTCGTAGGTATGATAACCCTACAGTACTTCTAATCAAAGAAACACAAGCTAGAGAATTTTAGTTTAGTTAAGCCTTTCTTGTTTTTTATCAAGGTAACACGTGTCTATTTCATTATGTCCTCATAATCTCTGGGAGATACCAGGTGCGAAGTAAACAAAACATACCACATGGAGAGATAAGCAAAGCTTCCACAAAAATGTACATTGCAGAGTAGAGTGTGGGATACGGATACTTACACATTTTCAACGCCTGTCTCTTTACATCGGGAATTTCCTTGGCAGTATCAAACAGAGCTTGAAAAGTCTTTCTAATAATAATCATATAACCATCAAAGAACATTGATAGGTGCTTGGTACATGCCCTACCCCCCCCCCCCAAACCTGACTACCAAAGTTCTTCCAAAAGTTCCATAAAACATTTTCCTGCAGGTTTGTTTCCCTCAAAGTCATTGCCATATAATTGGGAATGTTCAAACCAGACTAACACCATTTTCAAAGAGAACTGGTTGTTGCTTAACTTGAGAATTTAGCAGTATAGTAGGGGGGGGGGGGGTTCCTTGAGAGTACTTAACAAAGTTTGACTGTTATGTCATTCTTGAAGCCAATAAAGATAACCATTCATTAAAATCCATTTTTATTATTTTCATTTCTGTTTCACATTTTCTGATTGCGATCTCAGCTTATCCATCCTCCCATCAAACACTTTTCCCCATACAGTTAGGAGAGGGAGAAAATCCCCCGAGTAATTTAAATCCCGAAGAATCTCGTATCTCCCTTTCAGGTGAGGTATGCTTCGCTCGAACAGCCTGGGATTTTTGGCGATGTCGGCCGGTCGGAATCCGGCCGTGTCGTACAAGAAGTCAAATTTTTCTTTCAGTTTGTCATCCGTGTGCGTCAGTATTCGGGGATATTTCACGACGCATTCTACCATGTCCTTATCCTCGAGTTCGAATCTCTCTTGCAGGTAATTCCAACGTTCCTGCAGAAAGTCTGTTCCGATCCTCAGAGCGCTGGGACAATAATGGATTATTTTCACCAGGTTGGTACCCTCGATTCCGAGTTCGTTCAAAAATCTCAAATTCCTCTTGACTTCTTTCTCCGTTCGGTTGAATAGCTTGATGTCGTTTCGGAGCATGTGAGCGAGAATGGACGTAGCATCCACGTCTGGCTGATGCTCCTGTATGATGGACAGAAGCAAATTACCGATCTGCTGGGGTCGACCTTTGACACGGTAGAATAGCGAAGGCGAGAATATCAAGAGATTCCTCAGGTTCTTGCTGCTCACTCCCACACCGATCATATACTGCACGATACTCTCGGAGATGTAAGGTGCGGACGTGAAGAATTTCGGAACCCTTTGCATTATGTTACAGATGTCTCCGTCCGCGAGACCCACACTCCGCAAGAATTTCACATGAGAATTTGTGTAGACGCTTCTCAAGAACCCGTCGTGCTTGTATTCGCACAGTTTGATATCGTCGTTAGTCATTCCTAGCTCGTGAAGTAAAGTGATATTGTTGATGACTATGCTAGATACTGGTTTGTCTTCCAAGACTTTAGAGTAAGCTGTTGCACTGAGCTCGGATAACAGAGATTTCACCTCTGTGGATAAAATGCGAGGTTCTCTGGAATTACCAGACAGTTCGTGTTTGTTGTGCTCTTCACTGCATATTGTACGGAGTGAGATAAGGCTGTGACTTGAAGCACAGAGCAGACGTGCTGCTGGATTGTGCCACTTTAAGCGAACTCCTGAGGCAAAGTTCTTTGAAGGATGGGAGGTAAATTTCCAAAGGCTCGTATAGACCAATGTCATCTTTCTGAAGTTTGACATCATTGTTGCAACTCGTAGTAGATCAATCAGTGCATAAAAATGGTCTGGGTAGGTAAAATTTCAAAATATGACCTATGACCCCATATGGTTAAATTTCAAAGAGACTCTCCATTATAGGATCCTGAATGAGGAAAGAAAGGAAAGAACATTACAGATGTGACCTATAGTTATAATCTGTATAGATGCTTTAGCCTTTTTGCTCCATTGTCATAATATTATCCTATAGCCAAGCCTACATTTTAGTTGTTCAGCTGAAGCCTGATTTCTGTTGCCGTTCAGTGTCAATAGACGCTACGCCTATGCACATATATATGTTCAATGACTAGCTGAATATACTGATTGTGGTTTGCCAGCATCGGTTTGATGAGAAGTAACATTCGTAGTGCAAGGTGCTACTAGGAGACCAACCCCTACCCTGGTACTCACTTAGTAAGGTACTTTTAATTATATATATAACGTATCCTGTATCTAAGCTCAAGGTAAGTGTCACAGTAACTGTCACAGTAACTACAGTAACTGATGTTACCCTAACAATTAGAATTGTATAGATTGGTGAAAGAAGGTGATTGAAGAAGAATTACATTTAATCAAAACATAAAACAGCGTATCTTTCCATTTATTGTCTTTTTGCATGCTTTGTCTGTTGCCATTCTGTAACAGCATAAAATTGCATTTGATTGTTGACTTAGAAACACATATTATTCCCTAAGGTAGCTCTAGGCATTGCACAGAAAGGCACTTAATATTTAGAAACTTGAAGTATTCAGCAGTAATTGTAACTTTCCATACAAAGTAACAAAACCTCTTCAAGTTGGTAGAAGCCAAGGCCATCATATATATAACACATGAACAAAACTGTATTATTCAAAACTGTTTTTTCAAGATAGCTGTGAATTAGTTTTCCAACCATTAACATTCAAAATGTGGTAAATTTTGACCTCCCATGGGATCTTTTCTTAGCAATGAATTTGGATAGGAGCTGACAGTACTTGCTATTGTTTATGTAAAAAGATTGGGTGACACACTGAAAATAAATAACCATACTTCTGTTTACATTTGAAGATGATTAGGCAGGAATATACCAGGGGAATAAGTTAAATCTGCTATCTCATTGAAAAATGTTGTGCAAGATCGGCAACTTGCTAAACAAGTGCAATGATCTCAGTTTTTGTACACAGAAACAAGAGTACTTTATAAGAGACAAATTCTGAGCCATCAAAACGGCTACACAAAATTAACAATAAGTTATTCATGTACATTACATGCCATTACATTCCTGTACATCACATACACTATGCCTAGGCTATAGCACACTGGCGAAGACACAACCAGTTCTGCGATATAAATTTTAACTAGCGCTTAATGCAAGTTGAAACTTTGCAAAACGTAAAATAACGTTATATTTTATGGGAATAAATAGTCGAAGAAATTTTACCATGAACACCGGAATTCAGGCGAACAAAATCCAACTATTAGCATCTTTCAGTAGGCAACTTACAGCAGAATTACTAGCCTGACTCTATTTTAGGCTACGGTGTGATATGAAACGGTATGAGGACCCATTTCACGATAATAATATACTTTTGGCGTTCCACGGGAACCATATGTTAGGAGCATTCTATGGTTAGGAGGCAGAGCAAATCTTGAGCGATGTGAAGTGGAAAATATTGCTAGTCATCATAAACACATAGATTACTCAAAAACGACCAACAAAAGAGAAATAAAAAATCGCAAATTTACTTTTTGTACTGAACATACCTCCTTGCCAGTTTTAATGTAAACGATAATTTAAAGAATTTGTCTTAAGTTGTTCGTTGTAATCAAATGACTGAGTGAAATATTTGTACTAAGTACAAGTATATATACTATATATATTATGTATATATATATATATATATATATATATATATATATATATATATATATATATATAGTATATATATTATGGGCGTGTGTTTCTTGCCACATTTCTAAGTTTTTGGAATATTTTCCGAAGAATATATTATTAGGCCTATATTATTAATTGCCAAACAGGCGCTATTTTTGTTATACAGACAATCAAAAGTGTCATTGTCTGGTAGTGGTAGAGCACATACATGACATAATCAAGAGTACTATTTATAGGTTAGCACACTCACTAGAGTAATACGACTTCTGTATCGTAGGAAACCGTCTGCAACGCTTGTACATAACTCAGCGTAGATAGTAGTATAGGCCTACCCTACATTATAGTAATTCTTGTTTAGATCTCTGATCGTCTGTGTGTTTGTGTATACATCTAGTATAGTTTTTTAATGACGTGTAACTAAATTATAACGGACAGGTAGGTAATTTATTCAAAATTTCTAAATAAATTGTGAATAAAATGTCGTTTTTTTTTAATTTCACGGACAGTTAGTTCTTGTTAAATCTGGGACAAAGTTCAGGGACATTTGTTAATAGGGGCGCGACGTCTGGTCACCTAATTACTCTATAGTCATTTTACATCGCCGGTACAGCGCAGTCCGAAAGCGATGAAAAAGTAAAAGCTTCCGCATAAATCATAGAAGTGCAGTAAGGGTGTGAAGACTCGCGCAAAAAAAAAAACGTCTAATGCCGGTTATCTGACCTAGTTTCGAATGAGGTGTAACAGAAGTGTTAGACACCACCATCGATCCCAGAAAGTACACACACAGCTTGCTACCGTCGGTAGTTGGACACTAATGTACAGTCAGTACATACAGCTGCGGTCAATACCCACAGCACAGTGTATAAACGATGCGCAGCGATGGATATCTCAGGTCCAGCTAAAGACAACAAGGTATCACGTTTCATTACTGTACTGTCTGCATTTTGTAGCGACACGAACAAAACCTCACTTGCAAGCAACAACAAGTTAACTTTTTCAGATGGTCGCAAGCGGTTTGGGCGAGTCTTCAATGCCTTTAAGCTAAGACAAATCACACATATAGATAGCCACGGACAAGCAACTGAACGCACTCACCAATCCACATACAAAACATTGACCAACCCCCAAACCCACGTTTTACTTTAGAACTATATGGATATATGGTGGATTCACGTCAAATAGTGTCATTTGTAGTATGAACCAATCACTGGCACGTATTCTGAACAGGTTAACTTATATTGAAACCAGAACTGTACCATGTTTGCTTTCGTTTATATCTACCAGGCCATTTCAGCCTAGAATAGCGCGCCGGATCAGTTTTTGAATTTTTTCTTACATTCATCATTATCGGACTTTTATTTTGTCCAGTATGGTACATTTTAAGAAAGGTCACCCAAGATAGAACCTGGGCACGAGCGCCAAACAAATTGACCCACTTTCAATCCCAGTCCCCTTGCAAATGTAAACCACCAGTCCTGAAAGGGAATAAATGCTTCATATGGTATTTTGCAGTGGCGTAGGAAGGTCCTTTTGAGTGGTGGGGCTGAAGACTGATGGCCGGCCTGGGGGAGGGGCCAAAGGGGAGGGGTGTCCCCCTCCCCTTTGGAATTTTTTGCATTTCCAGGTGGCCTCAGATGCAATTTGGTGCAATATAGCACACTTCAACACCCACTCCATTTTGTAAACTTAATTTTGTATTTTCACCTGGCCTTAGATGCAATTTGGTGCTCCAAATAAGATTTTTTTTCTCATTTCGAAATGAAAAAGGGGTTTTCAGACTTGCGAAGCGGGGGGGGGGGGGGCGGAATGATACTTCCGCCCCTCCAAATTTTTCACTGGGGGGCTGGCGCCCCCCAGCCCCCCCCGGTTCCTACGCCCTTGGTATTTTGTAATTAGTGGCCGTTACAGCATCATTTTGCAATAATCGTTGTTTCATTTCAGTCACCTGCCCTTTATCAAGCTTATCTGTTTCAAACTGGTACAATAAAACAGTTATTTTCATTGTTAGTCTTGAACGGGATAATAAGCTTTACTTACCGTTGCTTATTGTTAGAATAGACCTTACAAAAATGTATGTTCAAGCAGCTGTTCAGCATTGGGAATTCCGATGGAAGATGTTTTATTATGCAAATAATGCACTTTTCTAAGAGATACAATGGGGGGTAACTTTGATTGGCTAGAGCAGGACAGATAGACTGCCAACATATCTAATTTCTGGGCGGTAAAACCTAATGTATCTTCACGTTACTGTTTGAGATGATGATCACTTGTTGAGAATACGTGGACGAGCATAGGTATCTCCCTGATATATACTACACCTAGTGAAAAATATACTGTGGAGAACCGGCCACCGACAAGTACCAACCACGCCCGTGTATACTTTTTCAGGTAAGTTTTCATTATACAATTACATTTATCATTACACATGTATGCTATAATTACGGGTAAAACGCATTCGAATTAAAATATAATTGTAGATATAGGTCTATTTTCAGACTTGCGAATACAATTAACAATCTTTATGATTTTTTTTTTCGATACATGTCCTTAATTGAACCGTTTGAATTAGTCATTGTAATGCCGTATATATAGTAAACTGAATGCTTACCCAAAGTTTAATGTATTGGCGGTGATTTTGGATTTATCTTTCAAACTAAATCTTTCTCATCAAAGAAAGTTTTCATCGCTGGCACTTCTCCGTTGACGGAAAGTAGACAAATAGCTGACTTAATTTATTATCGATATCACGACCACATTTTAAATCTATTATTCCAGGAGAGAAATTGGTTCTATTTCTCAATCAAAGTGATACACGCACCTTGTTTATTAATATTTATTGAAGTCTTTCACATCACGTTTCAAGTGAAATAGGATATTGTATTTCAGTATATACTCATATTCGTTCCATTTTTGGTCGCTTTTCATACAAATTAATTTTTGGTGTATTTTCTCCATCGTATAGAATAGTTTGACAAATCTACCGTTATGTCTGACGCGAGCACACATGTCAAAGATCATGAGGCTAAAGCGGTCACTAACGGTCACAAGGAAACCAGCACAGAGGGGTCACCAGGTAAAACACTCGGCGTTGTATCTGAGCGACCGATCCTCTCCGCTCTCAAGTCGCAGAGTCCTGGCTTTTTCTCGACTTTGTTCGGACTAATTCTGCTCATGCCTATGAAGGTGTTATCAATCGTCGGGTTGTACCATTATAAAAAGAGGGAACTATGTCTAAGCGGACAACGTAAGTTCAAACGTGGGTGTCTGCAGTTCCTGAATTGACTCTGAAGAGATTTGAAATCCGCTTTCATAAGCAAAAACATGAACGAAGAAAATGAAGGAAAAAGGAGAAAAAGGAAACTTTTGTCACTTTCCAATTATACTGGCCGTAAATTTTAACCCCGAAATATTAAAGACGAGCAGAATTATTTTGAACAAGTTCAGAAGCAGTTCAGGAACTGCTACCAATTGTCCAGTTTATCATGTCAGTCAATTAGACTATTTTGCTCCATAGAGCTTAGGTAACTTGATTAAATATAATTAAGCCTAGATTCATTCATACTTAGTAAAGATTCCTAAATCCTATTGGTCCTTTCAGGTCAGCTGACCGTGGTTAATCCTGTGAGTAACGCACGGTAAAATTACGGGGCATCACTTTAATGAATCTTTGGTTATATGTAACCAAAAATGTTTTGTTTTATGATTTTTCCCCCACACAAATGGTAGTGTATGAATGAACGGGGTTAATCAACGGTCTAGCGTGCGTTACTCACATGATTAATGCACTCCGGGTGTTAATGCTATCGCTGGATGCACTCGGGTTCCGCCCTCGTGCATCGCTTGCATTATCCCCCGATCGTGCATTAATCCTGTGAGTAACGCACGCTAGACCGTTGATTAACCCCTTATTTAAAAGCCTTGCAAAATTCGGATGGAAGAGTAAATTTTCGAAAGTTTATTCAAAAGTCAGTCTGGGCTTGGCCAGTAGTCTTATAAACGGGGCCGTCGAATTCATTTATAATCCTAGAAACAATACTTTCATGTTTTTATTTTCGTGCATTGCAAACGGAGGTTTGTCAACCGAAAAAATGTGCTCAATATGCTCTAGTAATGGTTACACTTACCCATCCCAAATTTCACATTATTACAGCATTGATAGATAGCAGCCCATTGAAACCGTTGGCTGATGAGGTCCCAGAGAAGCGTAAACTCGGAGAGGATGAGAGCACTGAAGATGACACAGAGGAGGAAGATATGCAGGGAGTCGAAGAAGATCCGTACAAGTACCTCCGTGATGGCGTAGAGTACGACTCGCAGGAGGATGAAGACTACAAGGTAATTTAAAGACACTGAAGACTCGCCCCAAACCCCATGCCGCCCTCTGAAGAAAGTTAATGTTGCATTGCTTGCAAGTGAAGTTTTCTTCTTGTCGCTACAAAATGCAGACAGTAATGAAACGTGATCCCTTGTTATCTTTTATCTGGACCTGAGATTAGGGAGTTCCATAAAAACTCCCTGCTATGTACACTGTGTTCTGGGTATTGACCATAGCTGCATGTACTGACTGTACACTACTGTCTAATTACCGACGGTAGCAAGCTGTGTGTGTATTTTCTGGGATCGATGGTGGTGTCTAACACTTCTGTTACACCTCATTCGAAACTAGTTTGTTTGTTTGCCTGCTATATTTCCCGATTTTTTATTGCACATTTAAGTTATTAAATGCAGGTTTACAAATAAAGACTGAAAAGAACGCTCTATACATTGCTGCAAATCTCCCTTTCGTTTTGTTTCCCAGCCTCCCGGTGAGGTAAAGGACGCCTTTGATGACAGCGCAGCCTCTGATGAGTTCAAGGAGGGAGACACTGATGAAGATGATGTAAATGTCAATCCCAAGGACATCCTTGAGGTAAAGACTAAATGCAGCTAGTTGTTTTTACAGCTTTTATTAAGACTAAAATTCCAATTACTAAATGTGTTGTTTTACATCATTTTTTATTCGGTATGTTTATTTAATAATAGATGACAAAACGTATATCTTTCTCTTCAAAACTTCATGAATGTATTCAGCACACCTTTCTTATAGCGTTGGATTCGATGACCCCATGGCCACACCTCGTTTAAAATCCTGGATCCAGCATTGGTATATAAGCAAGGGCATAGGAACTGGGGGGCTGGGGGGCGCCAGCCCCCCAGTGAAAAATATGGGGGGCGGAAGTATCATTCCGCCCCCCCCGCTTTGCAAGTCAGAAAACCCCTTTTTCATTTCCAAATGAGAAAAAAAATCTCATTTGGAGCACCAAATTGCATCTAAGGCCAGGTGAAAATGCAAAATTATATACAAAATGGAGTGGGTGGGTTGAAGTGTGCTACATTGCACCAAATTGCATCTGAGGCCACCTAGAAATGCAAAAAATTCCAAAGGGGAAGGGGGCACCCCCTCCCCTTAGACCCCTCCCCCAGGCCAGCCATCAGTCTTCAGCCCCCCCCACTCAATAGTACCTTCCTACGCCACTGTATATAAGACATAATTTACTCTCGCTAAATTACCTCCTTATCCTAAATCGTAGATAGGATAACGAGACTCATGGATATAGAGTTTGCGAGAATATTCTAGTACTACCATAAGATGCCATGCAAGGTACTTTTTAAAGAAAGTCACCTTAAACTAAGAGCCTGGGAACCACACAACATTTACTCTCTCACCCCCTCATAACGCCAAGTGAGGTTCCAGATGGGTAATCGTTTTTATCAACTCCGCCGTGTCGAAGATCATATGAGCTAGCGCCAAGACTCGATGACCTGCCTAAAAACTCTCAGTAAATGTTTGGAGAATATTGCTTTTGTGAACTTACAAATTAATGATAACATTTTTAATTCCCAGCAAAGTCTAGATCATGTTCACAAATGTTTTCAACACTCCTATAATGGCATACTTTGATGCAAGAAGGCATGTGATACCCTTTCACCCCCCTTCCCCCCTCCCAATTTAAATCCCATTAGAATCTATTCTCAAAAGAATGGTCCCCTCCCCCTCCCAATTTAATCCCATTAGAATCTACAATGTTAAGGTTACAAAACTAACAATGAAATTTAGAGGGGTGATATACCAACATACTTAACAGTTCCTACTTTTATCCTCCCTACAGAAAAAGACCAGAGGAAAGAAACTCCAAGGTGACACCAAAGGGTCTGAGGTCATCGAAGGTAGCCTTAAAGGCGAAGAAAAGACTGGACCAATTCAGCTTGAACAACAGAGCACACATGAAGAAAAGTCGAAATAAATCGAAACAAATAGTCGAAACAAACATGTTTTTGGTCCAATTGTTTCAATGCCAGAACACACATTAAGGAACCACAAACTATATTCAGATATTTTTTTGGTGCTCTAGTAAATATTTTTGTAAATGAATGTCCCCCCATTTAAATGTTCTATGTTTTGTTTTTTCGTGCATAGATGTGTTTGTTCGATATTGCAGTTTAAATGCAGTTACACAATAAACTAACTGCTATCAAATCAAATTTTTAATTCTTGTGACTTTTCTCCAGAGTAAAATGGTGTCTTCTGCTAACCCCCTCCCCACCCCATTGTGGAATACTTCAATAACCATAATGTACCACCCTCTCACCCTACCTGTACCTCCGAACCCGTTTTTTTGTACAAAAACTCTTTTAAGGGTGGGTGGCCGGTTGCAAGAACATTTCAGAAGTATTTACCTCTACCGTACCACAATGTGTCCTCAAAAATGCTTCCTTGATGCAACATTTATTCCTTACAAAGAGTACAAGTTTGGATAAGTGGATGGTGGCAGGAACATGTATTAATGAAGAGTACCATTGTTCCTGTTAACCCCTGGTATTCATTTTGTGAGGTGGTCACCTTTATGTTTTTGCGACCGCCTCACAAGAATGTTATCGACATCGCCGCCTCACTCTTTCAGAGAAGGAAAAAAAAAAGGCAATGATTGCAACCCAACTATTTTAACCAATCATCATCTGACATAGTTCTACTACCTATTTAACATAGCATTTTCATCTAATTTATTGTTAGGGCTATGGACATTTTAACAATGTTTAACAAAATTTTGTGGGTGACTATGCCCCCAGACCCCAACCCCCCCACCCCTGGTATGCTCACTCCTTCCAGTGTCACAAACCAGTTACAGCCTCTCACCCGTGAAATCCCAGGGGAACCCTCGAGTACCATCACTGACGGTAAGGAACAACATTGTATAATTTGGGAAAATAGTAATAAAATGGTTCTCCCCAGAATATTTTTGTTCTTTTAGTTCCCAGACCTTAGAAAAGCCAATTTGTAGCGGCCTCTTTGGCGAGTTCACTGTTTATAGCAAACATCTGACTCTTCCCTCCTCTTGGTTGTCGACAGATATTCCCATCTTCAGACTTCATCAACATAAATATCCTTCATCCTTTAAGCGATTATTCTCAAACCTTTGCTTCGTTAACTGGTCACTACTTCACCTTTGTAAATCGCAAAGTGATTGTCAGTTTCCCAGATTTTCACTCCTTGTAACAGCTCTGGCATAGTCATGACTGAAGTTAACTGTTGCCAAACAAAGACTGCGATATTTTCCATTGTGCTTGGGTTTGTCTTAAACCATTCCACGTCCATGTCTAAATGTTTGTGATCCATTGGTTTCATAATAGCTTCCTAAAAATATAGAAAAAGAACATTAAATTTCATGTGCAGTGACTCCTTAGACTAGCTATTAATGGTACTAAAGATATTAAATTTTTCATGTGCTTTGGCTAAATCAAAACTTGTCCTACATGAACACTGCTTTGTACTTTGCAGTTATTTATCTTTCTTTCGATTCAAGTTTTAGTGTTCCCATTGAATGTGCGAGTGTAATATTGGTTTTAGTTTAGTTAGTAATGTATACAACCAATTGCCTGTCGCCTTGCACATAATTTTAGCACAAATCATACCCTTCAATTTATTAGTTTCACAAAAGATGTTTACAACTTCCACAAGTCCAGTTTGATTCAAAGCAATGACAACTGCCAATCAGAAAATTTTTAGGTAGGAAGAGAATTTCCTAGAATTCTATGGAACTTTGCAATAATTACATGAATGAATTTCAAATGCTGAATCAGGTCAGTTGCTTAATTTTGCCATAAACCTTGTGAACCTAACTACCAGCTAACAGCACCTTGAGTATGGAAGGCAAACTTCATACTGTAGCTTTCTTATGGAACGTTTCATTGAATAGTTACACAAATAAATTTGTAAAATAAGTGGACGTATGGTTTATACATGTACAGTGCATCTGATAAAGGAAATAACACCAGCATCATAGGAAGGAACTATGTTCCTCTTCCACTTATGACAAAATTGTGCAGTGCACAACACATGCAACAGATGTATTGTGGAAAGCCATTTCCTACTACCTTGTAATCATATTAATGACAATAGCAGGAATAGCATCTCCTCTGCATGAAGCCTTGCAGCAGCTTAAAGTTGTCCAACTACAGTGTCAAGATACTCATGTACTAACCAGACTACATATATCGATTCCTACATGACATTGGCAGCAATGATATCTTTTAGGTCATTTACCTCCAGGTTATAATTACAAGAACAGTCATACCATGCTTTCATTTTCTAAAAAAAGATTTAAATGATTGGCATCACTCTCGTGATTGGTCCAATCTAAAGCCGCCTTCTTGGTTGAATTTTTATTAATACCTTCAAGAAACACATACCCTCAACTTTATTTCTGCTGAGTCATCTTGTAATCAAATCTTGGGCATAGTGAACATTGAATACACATCTTTATGACAGAAGACCCACAGGTACCAGCAAACTACTGAAAATATACAGCAATCGCTATTAAATCACACAGGTTTATAATGACACTCTTGAATGCCTCCTCGGCAGACTGCAGTGTGCAACAATGACCGGTCATCGGCCGGACAGAAAAAATGTGAACGGTGACAAAGTCTTTTCAGGACAAAAAACCTACCTCTATCCATATCTTTAAATCTGCAATGTTACAGAGCATCCCTGACCGTGGATCGACCTGTAAGGAAAACAAAAAGGGGTTTCAAAAGATTCTCAAATAATTATTACAGCTTCAGTCATGTCTATTACGTGGGAGACGCAGGGAAAGGTTGGTTTAATTAATACAAAGTTATGATGCTTTACCCGCAGAGTTGTAACAGGTCACTTAACTTAAAGGTAGATGTCAGTGATTACATTGAGTTGAGTCATTGATTCATGTCACTGTATTACCTCTATACAGTATGGAAGAAGCCTTTATTTCAAGAGTCACTTCACTTTTGAAATTTAGTTACTCAAGTAATAACTTTCTACAGAGAAGATTAAACAACCCCCTGGTGCTGACATACACATCCTCACACTTCTAAATATGAAAACATTCCATTTATTTCCATACTTGGCTAAAAAAAAAATCAGTGATGAAGGGAAGTTGTAATGCCATTGCAATTGGTAACCCATATGAGACGAAAAAATTGAATGCTACCTTCCTGCTTTCAAATCCATGGATTATGGTTGAATGATGAAATCAAGGAATTTTCAGCATTTGACTGCAGCTACTATAGTATTGTATCTATAGTCACATCAAGAAACCCTTTTCAGTAGAGTTCAGAATTGCATACATTAAACAGAGCATGATTTCTATGTTGTTTCTCACTTGCACCCAACAGTACAATGTAACACTTAGTCGTCGCCAACCACCGTTTATCATCATTTGTTTTCAATCTGTACCTGTTTCGTTTATTTACAACTATTTTATTAATATATTTAAATGCTGAAATAATATAGAGAAAAAAATGAGAATGAAACAAAGAAAGGAAGTAAAACAAAATTAAAATTCAAACTCACTGGTCCTCTCAATGTTATTTCAGCTGTGGAAATAAAAAATGTATTTTTGTGATTAACTCTGTTTTAAGTGTAATCAACTTCCATACTTAATATAACTATGTTAAAATACGACATGGTCACAGTATATATGCAGTTAAAAGTAAATACTAAAGATATAGGAATGCAATGTACAGCATTTAGGAGCATAAAGCAAGATAGCTTTAGTAATCTTGAAAAAATAGGACGAGTCCTGTTTATTCAAGATGACTTAGTACTCATTAATCTTGGATAAATAGGACGAGTAAAGAGCAATCTTTAATTATCAGGATGAGTACTAAAGTAATCTTGAATAAATATGATGAGTACTGAGCCATCTTGACTAAATAAGATGTGTACTAAGTAATCTTGAATAAATAGGACGAGTACTGAGTAATCTTCAATAAATAGGACGAGTACTAAGTAATCTTGAATAAATAAGATGAGTACTAAGTAACTAAATAGGGCGAGCACTGAGTATTCTTGAATATGACTTAAATCACTGACAACTGTAAGTCTGTAACAAATATGAGCAAAACACTGATCGTCTCCATCGTTTTAATACGTAGATATCAATGTATATATGCAAAACGTCACAATACATTATAACTACATAGAGGATTGAATTTACAGTAACATCTCAATTATGCTAATCTTGAGCATATTTTTATGTTCTTTTAAAGAAATGTATGAAGTTTGGAAGTTTTTTGGTTGAGGTTGTGTAGATTCCATTTAAGCAACATTTGAAACAGTGGCCGCAACTTTTCAAACACAGTTACATATACAGTATGTAACACGGTGCGTGAAGTTTCCATTCAGCTTCTAAGGGAATGAGCCCATTTACTGTAGGTACCAGCAAACCATTGCATAACACAACAACTGATATACAGCAGCCTCACATTATGTATCAAGGAAGGCATATCAATCAGTCATGCTTGGACGTTTTGGATAAATTATGCGGTTATTAGTTCTTGTGATACAGTTTATTGAACTCTCTTTGCAGGTATTGTGTGATGTTGGTAAATGAGCACATGTCATATATTTATGAGGGTATTTATGTGAGGGTTGCGAGCGAATCCAACCATCAATGCTACCTTATCACAGAGATCTATGCATGTACAGCTCCCTGAATTTGCTAAGAAAAGTCTTGTTATTTTCGGGAGATAAACAGATCTGCTGCTGTTTGGGAGGGGGTGGAGGGGCCGGGGGTGGGTTGCAATGTCCACTCTTAACAGCCAACACATGAACATGTGTACACAAGTGTACACAAGTGTACACAAGTGTCAATGCAAACCATTGATTCTTTCTTAGGGTTTATAGAGCTACAAATTAGTGTTTGTCTAATTAGTGTTTGTCAATCAAAAGTATTGTTTAGTTTAGTAAATAAAAAAAACCCAGTAAAAATGGCTGTCAGGTTGCAGGTTTGCAAACACATACAAAGTTTGCAAACTGAAAGAAAATTTTCACTGCATGAGATTTTTTCGCACATTCACTGTCTCACAACTTATTGTTACCATGGGGGGGGGGGGGAGGGGAGGATATGGAGGGTTAGCATAAAGCACATCATTTCTAGAATCAGTTTATTGCAGCTGTAATTCTAAATAAAACTTCACATTAACAGGTAACATAAAGTTCTACAATGTCTTGATCTGGCTCTTTCATCTCTGACTCTTATATGTTAAAATAAGAGGGAGAAAATACACAAAAAATATGATAACAGTTGATTTTGAAGTAAAGTTATTTGCAAGATTTCTTTGTTTAATTTCAACAACTTTAAGCATGCAGGAAGTACTGTAGAAACTCTACCTTTGTAGTTGTGGCCGTGACCGTTAGGATGGTTGCACTTTCCAAAGAGGGTCTTGTTTTCTTCATCTGTGAGATGAGGACTAAATAAAAGAAACATGGCTGGTTTCATCTCTTTGGCAAACAATGTCATAGAAAGGCCATTTAAAAAAAAACTTAACAGAATGAGGTCAAGGACGATATAAATAGTTCAGTGACAGAACTCACAGGTATTTTATTATTGCCTGTCATTGCTGACTATGGGGAGGGGGTGGAGTGGAGTGGGGTGGGGAAACAAACAAAATATATACTTTACATGTGTGATCTACAGCCACTGTAAACAGGATTGACCTGTCCATAGCAAGTCATCAAATTGTCCTGGGAAATGCCAATTTTGCTCAAATACTATATAGGCAGTAATTAAGTTGATACTAAAATATGGTTAGGTGGACATGCTTTTATAAACACCAAAAAAAGTAAAACCATGCCCTGGTGGCCATCTCAAAATTTTGTGAAAAACTTGTTGACATATCATTATAATTAGTGTTTCACTGATTATTGGTATGCAGTACATTCGTTGTGTTGGCTGATATTGTCAATGTCAGTCTAACATCTGTAAAGTCTGCCTCAATTACTGTTACTTGCTAACTCATTCATGTTGCAAGATCAATCACATGGTGTACACTGGTAAGCAACACTGTCTACTCAAATTTGGGCATCAAGATTTGATGCCACAGTCCATAAATAATTGTGCTTGATGTTTGTCCTTATCAAATATAACAATTGATCAAGATGTACAAAATTACATACATGTTCTTTTCTTCCACATTAGACAAACTTTACCTGTGCAGTCGATGAGCAGCAGAAAACTTTTGTATTCTGGTTATCTGAACAACAGGTTTCTTGTTGTGGTTTATTGTAGTCATGATCAGCTTTAAGTCTGTCTGTAGGACTAACACTGTGAACGAAGATTCGTGCGCTGTCTGAATATATGTATCTACAGTACCACAGGAATATATAGTTTACAAACATTTGCATCCATTATATGCATTTACCAGATAGAAACCCCTCCCATAGGCTACTTGCCTTTAAATACATTATATATGTGTAGAACAAGAGGAGTTTGCAAGCTAACCCTGGCTGAAGTTCAATGTACTGCATGTGCATAAGCCGACCTTTGACCTCCACCTAAAACAGCACAGAGGTTAGAACTACTACATATGGGGAAGTCACATCAGCATAAGTTTCACATCTTCATTGAGACCTGACCTTTAGAAATTCCGTAGGGTGAGACTTCTGCAAACCTTTAATGAGCGTTCACCTATAGGCCCTCCAACTTGTGGAGCAATTTAAAAACTTATCATTAGGGTAATCTACCATGCATGTATAATCCGTTGAAGTTAAAGTTGTCAAAATAAAGTACTTTTGATATTTGGACCTCTGCTGACCCCAAATGACCTTTGACCTCCAACCAAACTAATAGTTCTTGTTCTCACTACAAGAAAGACACATGCCAAACATGCATGCGCTTTGTAAGGTAACATATCTTGGGATATCGTGTTTACAAGGTATGTGTTTATTAGGCTTTGCAGAGAGTGACCTTTGATGACCCTAAATGACCTTTGACCTCCACCAAACAATAGGGTTCTTGTACTCATCATAGGGAAGCCACATGTAAGATATGAGAGCCTATAAATTTTCCTATCTGGAGATATCATGTTTCAAGTTTTGAACTCTGACCTACACCAAATGGTGTATAAACTTTACACTACATAAGGCTAATCTACCATGCATATGATCTCCTTTGATTTTCAGGTTCTGGATTTTGCCCTCTGCTGACCCCAAATAACCTTTGACCCCCTTGCAAAACAATACAGTTCTTGCACTAATTGTGGGATGCAACGTGCCACATATAAGAGCTGCATAAGTTACGTATGCGTTATTCTTCATTTAAATTGATCAATTTGCAAACATACATTCTGAAATCGTTGATTAAACTGTCACTAATGGAGAAAATTAACCAGTAATCCAAGGTATTGCTGGGGCAATCGCAAGGGAGTCATTGCTGAATGCCGTATAATTCACCAACTTGCCCTTTTGAAACAATGGCTTTGCAGTCAATTGAAACAATAGAGAATTCCCTGATTTTAAATTTACACATTGGCCTTACTTTATACAGTAGTTTAAAACAGGAGTCTCCCAAGATAAGATTTCAAGTTGCCACATTGCATTCTGCAAGGTACTTAGGTCTAGCTAGACTAGTCTAACTTAATATGACTCAATTAGGCATATCTTACGATTAAATGTGTATCTTTTATTAGTAGGTTTGGTCTTATGTAAGGCTTCACCCACATGGATTATATATAGCATAGGTCTAGGCCCATACTAGAACTCGAGGTAGAACATAAACTACATCATGCAAACCTTGTTAACTACTGTACGGCCTTAGGACTAACTTGGGCCCAATAGGTTATACATTCATTAAGAGCTGGGGCCAATGCAAATCAGATGTTTCATGGGGAAATTAATTTAGAATACTTACCTTTACTTAACTGTTAATGCGAACTGGTAATATCTAATACGTCAGTTGGTCTTGCTAGGTTGCAGTTTTAATGGTTTGCTGTTAACTTACACTCATTTTCTCAGACAGATGAAGAACAGGCGTATTTCCACAGTTCACAACCAGTGGCAAAACAACGCAACTAACAGCTGACTACGGCTACCTTTTTGTTATACAATTCCCTAAATATGATCATGCAAAACAAAATCATTTACGAGAGCTTCTACGCCTCTTATAAGCTACCTTAGAAAGTAGTCGCACACAACTAGCTTGCTTTTGAAGAAATACATACACGACCACACCAACAACGGTGCGATCGAACTGGCACCCTCAGAAATTAATGTACAACCATCTCATGTCAGAAAGTAATATGTCTTCGTCCAAAGAAGTAATAACATTACAGCTGGGTCATTTCGCCAATTTCGTTGGGACACACTTTTGGAACATTCAGGTCGGTCGCTGTTAATATTTTAATACTGTACGTTAATTGGCCTACAGTCGGCATATCGTAAGTAAGCTCTGTGTAGCATGGCTAGCCTAGGCCTTGGCTATATACAGTAGCTCTCTAGTCTATGACTGAGGCTAAGGAGGTAGCAGACAGTATTTGTACTTGCAAGTTGTATTTCATAATCATGTAGCAAACGTTTGTATCACCTGCTGCCTAAGTCTTGCCTAACAGTCCTTGGCTAGGTCAATTCTGACGTTTCTTTCAAATTCGAGGCTAACAAGTAACATTACACTAGGCATACAGCTGACAGGTAACACAGTTAGTCTAACTTGTAACTTTGTAAATTGTACAGTAGTATTTGTTGTACTGGGCCTTACTACAATTTCACTTCATTTCATTTTGCATCAGTGAATATGGATTGCTGAGTTGGAGTAGGAGCCATCAGTAGGACAAGGTTACCATTTAGCATAATGTCCTACTGTATGCCCTAGGCTATACTCTTTTTTATGATTATATATATATTAATTTACCTCATTGTTGGGAATGACAGTGATTAAGGCATAGGGCTTAGCATGGGGGATCTATTATGATGTAACTAGGCTTGGGTGGCCAGTGCGAGCCTTAATATCCCATTTAGTGAATCTACCTCTAGAGGACTTACTTACTGAGTGCATAGCATAAGTACTGTGCAGGCCTAAGTGTCCAAGTCAATCTACATCTTTTAAAATTTCTTTAATTTGATATCATGTTGTCTGAAGTTGCACATGAATTTAATACTTTGAAATGTATTCTCAGAAAGGTCTTTAACATTGAACTTAGTCACTTTTACTGAACATCATTCTAAAGATAAATTTTATTACTGAAATATGTAAAGTAATTCAATTTTTTTCCTCTTAGGAGACATCATTCTCTTACTGCCAAGGTGCTTCAGAAGCAGCGACCGCAGCCGCTCCAAAAGAAATAGACAGTGATGTCTTATATCGTGAGGGAAGGACCCTTTCGGTACGTTTTTAATCAAATGACAGACATGGAAGTTCCTTACGTTCACAATGTTTCACTCCAAACCTCAGACATGCATTTAATTATCTTTTTTCCCAATTATTACTGTACCATACTGAAAGTTTCTGGTACATAGTACTGTGTTTTACCATAGAGCGTCATATTTAAAAACAATGAATTTTACTCTGCAAAATTTCTAAAGTTGATGAGCAACTGAATTCCTTCCTTACATTTGTATAAACAAAAGACAGAGAAAATTTGAGCAGGTTTATTTTTCTTTTGTTTTGTTTTCTGTGTAGGGGGATGTTACTTACACTCCACGTCTGATAGCAGTGGATCTGAGTGGTAGTTTGAACACGCTAAGATCAGATGGAGTCCTGTATGATGTGGAAGTTGAACAGAGTGGTATCACCTGGTGAGTAAAAATTTACCTTGAGCAGTAAATTATCAGATGAGGAATTGAAATTCTAAACTAATTCTATCAGACAAAACACCAATAAGTTCAACAACACCTGATATTTAAGAGAAGTGAACTAGAGTTTATATATTAATTTTATTGTGGAATGTTGACATGTATAAAATTCCTTATTCAGAAGTAAGCTATGCATCTGTCTTGCTAGATACATTTTTTAATGTTTTGTAAATTTTTCCCCTTCAGTTTTAGTGAAAGGCAATTCCATTTGGAAATGTTTTGTTTGTAGTTTTATAGAGTAGTTTCTTAAATCGAAGCTGACCAGTAAGATGTATCTTAAAATGACAAAACTTAACCATGAACTTCAGTAACCAAGTCAACACTGTAAAAAACTAAACTGAGGTCTTTCAACTCCATTATCGAAGGGTAATAATTCTTTCGATAGAGTGCAAGTAAAAAATAGAATGACAGGAAGTGGTTTATTTAAAGTGAAATTTTCTTTTAAACTATTTTTAAATGTAGGGGAGGTGATGTCACAATGCACAAAGCAAGTCCGCCAGTGAGAAACCAGTTCCTTTCTGACTTAGATATGTCAGAGGTTTGTTCAACATTTTGTTTTTTAATTGTAGCCGAGTTTGTTTCAGTATTCTGATCCAATTTTCAAATGGATCTTGGTCATTGATTGTTATTTTTTGTTTTTCTTTTTTTTCAGTCTAAAAACCTGAACATATACATTATTGTACATTAGAGTACCATGATGTGTGCCTGGATCATTACTTATGTTGCCTCAGTTGATCTACTGAAGTATTTAAATGGCAAAAAAATGGAAATAGCTACTTGAAGACTAAACTGAGTTTAGGATTATATCTGCAAAGTGGAAACTTTGAATACTGAAGTGGTGTATGAAATTATCTTTTGCAAATTTAATTTCCATGCACTGTTTACAGAACTCTACTGCACTTGTGTACTGTCAACATACCATAGCAAAGCTTGGGCTACAGTATTTACAGGGGTACCTTTGGTAGTTCACCTGTCACACTGTGAGGTCACAAAGCATCTTTCCCTAGTAACCTTCTGTATAGTGCCCATGCTCTCACCTATCACGGTATGTGTGTTACAATGTCTTTATCTCCTATCCTCTTGGTCTAAAATACTCTCAAATATTGTCCTGGCTGAATCTAATATTATTGATCATGTGAGATTGGTCATTTATTACCTGTAGCTTAAATGTGGAATTGATATGAATCCTTTACTGTTGTAGGAAGGTGCCCTCCAGAATCCTCATATTGAAAGTCCAGACAAGGATTTGGAAGATGCATCAATGTCCAGTAGCCAAAGCCTTCCATCCATTAAGGACAGAATATATCACCTTGACGACAGTGTGTCAGTTTGGTCAGACTTCTTATACGGACATCTCCATCCAAAATCTCTTAATATTGTGAGAGAGTTTGCACATCAGAGGTATTTATGATTCTTGAATTGAAGTAATACATTCTGATGGCTTCATAGGAAAATGTGAATATACATACACGTATAATTGTACAAGATATGAGATAATGATTATTACTTAATGTAGATCATATTTTGCAGATTCTCATAAACCTTCAATTTCAAGTATGATTGTCAGATCAAAAATTATGTTCTTCTGGACATTGAGTAGAACCAGCTGCTACCCAACATAGATGAAATCACAGCTAGCTGACAGGATTGTCAATACTGATTGCTTAAATTTAGTTAAGGGTCTACCAGTGATGATTGAACGGCACAGAATGCACATATATCCTATAGCTTGTCCGAAACAATGATTACAGTAACCTACAGTATGTGTGTGGATTGGTACCTATTGATGAGGTAGAATTTGATTATTTGCCAAGTGTCTTGCTGTATTTCAAAACATGGAAGCCAAATCTAATTGATTTGATAGTAAAGGTGAGAAATTATAGCAGTAGGGTAAATTTCCACAAACTATTACACACAACCCCAAAATGGGTCGCAAACTGCCAGAGATGCAATCAAATTTTTTATTTCAAATTTTTTATTTTTACCAGCCAGTGCGTACTGTAGTCCAAGCCTAACTTTCATGTATTCTGAGCATTGATTCTTAGGAGTGGGAATCCTCAGTCCTCAGAAAAGTTACTGAGGATTTCGGGGGCCTAGAGGGTGTGGACAGCTGCTGAAGACCAGGATTTTGAAGTCAAAACTTGGAAAGTTTTTGTCATCAATAAGGGATCAGGATTTTGTTATGAAAGACTGACTAGTCATAGGGTACTAAAGTTTGCAATCAGTTTGATGTCAGTGTGTTACTTCTCTTTCAGAAGGTATAATGCATTAATGTACTTCAGTTTATACATGTATCACATATCTGTGTTACTCTTTCTCCTAGTGACACAGAGATGTTTGAACTCTTCCCACAGGGAAAGGATTTATTTAAGAAAAGGACAGTTTCAGAGGAACTAGAGGACAAGCTGCATTTCTTTGCTGAGGAGTGCGATCATTTGCAAGTATGTATTTCTCTGACAAAGAATGATGGTAGTTACAGGAAGGGCTTGCTCTAATGTTGTTTCATGATTCTGACTTAGTTTTGTTATAAAGTTTTGTACATGCTTAATGTGTACTGTTCTTTTCATAGCATATAACTCATGTTGCATAAATTTCCATCAGTTGTTAAGAAATGTCAAATGAGGGGTGGTAGGGGGGGGGGGAGTTGCACCAGGGCAATATGGCAGCTGATGGGTTATGGTGGTGTAGGGAGGAGTTGTTGCAGAGAGCCTTATGTACCATTCTTGTAATATTGATCTCTTATATATATTTTTGCTTCTCACCATATCATATTTTACCAATGTATATGTTTTTCCAAACTTGATTTAGGGATTTCAAGTTCTAACAAATTTTGATGATGGCTTCTCTGGCATGTCTTCTGGTCTCGTAGAGCTGCTAGATGATGAATATCACGGTAAAGGTATTCTTACTTGGGGAGTGATTCCTGCCGTACCTTCTGTAAAGGTGAGTCTATATTTTGAATATAACTGGTAATTAAACTTCATGTCAAAACTTGTTAGTTGCACAATGCTGTCAGAAGTAGATTAGAAGTATTTTTTTGAAATTGTGACAATTATTAGATGACATTTTTTGTCACTGTTGTCACAGATACCAGTACAACATGTAACAGTAGCACAGTGTGATGATCTACAGTGAACGTGTAACAAGGTGAGACCCTGTTGCTAAGCAGACTTTACAGCCTACCTCTTCTTAGTTTTAGTGGGATGTCAATTGTGCAGGTTGTTAGCAAAAGCATTACAGCATGAGCTATACTCTACCTCCTTAAAGAAAGGATTCACACTTTGATACTTTTAATCTTCATAACCACCATGGTTTAATCTGTAACATGTAACATCTAAGAAGAAAATGTCTTATTGCCAACAGTTATATCAGCAATTTTATGAATATTCATTTTCCAAAAAGCTTAAGTTGTACGAATTTCCACGTCATCAGTAACTGCAAGATGTTTGTTCTTTACGTTTGCAGTCTACTCTCATGGATAACTACAGAGTAATCAACTCTGCCCTAGCGTTTGAGCAGCTGAGTCAATACAGCTCCTTTTTCGTTCCCTTGTCGTTGAATTCTTCTCTCTGGAGGAAACAGGGGCCCGCTCTTACCAGTCCTTATCTCTCATATAATGTAAGTACTCTGCTTGATTATATATAATATATATACTATATATAATATATATTATATATCATATATATATATTATATATGATATATAATATATTATATATAATATATTATATATAATATTAGGATGGTAAGCTTTTGGTGTGTGTAGGTTATCCTCATGTTCAAATAATTTGTATATCGTCTTCAAAGTATGGTAACAGTATAAAGCCTTCTCCGAAGGTCCTGTACCATTCTCAAATTTGATTGGTCGCTTGATTTGGAGTTTATCGTAATGGAAATCAGTGGAACATTGAAATACTACTGTATGTACATCAGGTGAAAAGTACTAAGGTTCTGATATAATATACAAGTTCTATAGCATTTTATGCACTCAGGAACTATAGCATATTATGATGCTAAATTCAGTGCTTTTTATATGAGCTATTCAAACCAAGATATTATATATATTATATTATAGATATTATTAAAACATCCACTGAATCAAACAATGCCAAACTATCCGTGACTGTTTTGAATTTATGCACAAATGTTTTACATATTCTTGTAAAAGCGTTAGCTTTGAGAGTCTTTCTTTTTCATCCTTACAGCCTAATTTGAATTACCATACCAGTGCAATACTAGCAAGCTGTATAGACACAGCAACACTACCATTCAGGTTGGAAAAAGAGGCTTTAACCATTCCAGAAATTTGTGCAATGCTTTCTGTCGGAGAGAGAAAGGTATTAAATGTTTTCATTCATCTCATGACTAAGTTGCATTTGGACAGATAATTTGCCTGACTGAAATATATAGCACAATCATATTAAGGCTTGTGCATATTCAAATGTGTTAATTTATAATGCTGTTCAGCAAGTTGTTTTGTAACAGAGAAAGATACCTATATTATTCTAATTCAAAATTAAAATATACTGTTGTATAGATCAGGCAAGAACTATTAGGCATTTCACTTAAATCGGTTATATAATTGCTTTACTGGTCAGCTGTTTTTGTTGGTAAATAAAATTTGTTTTTTTGTAGAATGATTTTGGTAATATAATTACATCCAGACAAACAACAGCTGTTGTGCACATTTAGTGATCAACCTCCTCCACGTATCACGATCTTGCGCAAGGTTTATTACTTCCTCGAAATTGTTAATGTTAATGTTAACGTCCTATAAACATTAGCACTCAATTTATTATGTAAATTATGTGTTATTAATTTATTTACATAACTTGTGAATTTCGAAGGTACAATCTACCAATAGGATTGTAAAACTTTACAGTGCTTATGACTGATATTATGAAGCCATACAGTGAGTGCTGTCCAGTTTTCTTGTAAAGTTGGGCAGTGATTGACCTCAAAAGTGGAGAACTTGTCCCGTCTGAGTACTAAATAGGCCAAAATTTGGTTACAAATATCAGACTACATGCAAAGCTTTCGTGTCCATAGACAGTTGCTAATCATAGAATATATCGTTGAAATGGTGACTCTCTTTTAAAATTATATGTTTTTTTCTTTTGTTAGTTGTATTGTGGATTTATGTAGAATATGTTATTAATGTGCATATTGTTTTTCTGAGGATGAAATTGCTAAATAGAGAAATAATATTATTTGTCAGGACACTAATGCAGCACTCTCAGTATGCATGGTTGATCGTTGTCATTACAAAACATGTCTGCAAAATGACTAGGTTCTTAAAGGGACAGTTTTGCAATAAGAAAATCAAAATTCAGTAAACTGCCATACTCATTTTATGTCGCTATAAGTGAATACTAAGATTGCCATAAAATTATGAATATGAAGCAAATAGATGTTTCAAAATATTCAAAACATGGTAACATTTTGTTATGAGTTTTGTAAAATTTTGTTGCCGTTTTTAGCAAGCTTGTAACTCTGTGATTGGCTGTCATGCAGCTCTTGCTACTAACTACTTGATGTAAATGTCTGGTGAGTTAGTATGGTTTTTATATCTTACAGATTGGAACACTGTGCTCATCCTTCCCTTTTCCATTACAAGAGAGCATGTCATTGGTGAAAAGGCTTCCGGCATTTCAAGATACTTCGTTCCTGAAACCACTTGCAGCTGAGGTTGATAAATTTAATAGCATGTCTCCATTTTCTCAGTTTGTTGTTTGCAGAGGCATTCCAAACATTGGGCTCAAAAAGTAAGTGTTTTTTTTTTTATTTGATAAAGGTAGTTTAATAAAACTGAATCATTTCCAAAGTATTGTGGTATTTGTCATATTCAAAAATGTGACTTTTGTTGTAGTAGTTGGTTTTGATATTAAAAGTAATAAAGATTCCTTTCTTTTGTTGAGTTATGTCAATGCAATATGATATTTTTCATATCCTATATGTTTGTTAAAAATTATGAATATTCATGACCTAATTATAAATCCATGATTACATTCCAACCTGCTGTGCTGGGTGTATATTTTTGATAATTGTACATGTGATTGATGCAGAATAAATTAGACAGGGATTACCTAGACGTGTGTTTGGTCCATCTTCATTTATACTAAGGTTAGGCTGTTTGGCCTATCATGACCAGCCCCATACATAACAACATTGTGGTGGTTTGTTGATAACCCCCTGTCCACCAGTATAGTTAATGGAGGAATCATAGCATAATTTCATATTTTATGTATGTATATGTATGTATGTATGTATATTAGATCCACCTGCAAGCAGGAACTCGCGAAGAAGCCTCATAGGCTTATCAACTATAAGATTATTTATTAACTTTATTAACTATAAGATTTTCATTTATAGCTTACATTAGTCAATGACTAACAGTCATTATAAGATATTAAACGTCATCACTCAGAGTGCTTGAGATTTAAGTTTGCCATACACCACGTTGATGCTAAGCTAATCTAAATGTTCATTCTCTTCTTTGACTTTGGTCAGTCGTGTACCTCAACCTCAGAATCCTTTTGACTTATGCAAGTCAGTGGATGAGATGATGAAAATGCTTGTATCAAGTCTGTATCCAAGGACAGTCAGGTAAAATGATGTTGTATTTTAACTGAGAATAGCTTCTTTTAGTCTGAAGTTTGCATATTCTGCTTAGAAGCCTTGTAAACTGTTTGTGCAATATATCTGTATTGAATCCAAACATGGAGTCATATTTTCAAGTCTGTTTTCACTTCTGCTTCAAGTCTGTTTGTTGTGCATTTAAAGAACTGATCAAAATGCATTTACTGTAAATCTTCAGTCTAAATTTGAAGTCTATTGGCTTCAAGTCTGTACTTCTATGCTAGTATGAAATTCAAGCAATGCATCCATCTGAATCTAATAACATCTTCAGGTTCATTCACTAATGTATTAGCTAATTCCCGATTTGCTTTTTACTCTTTTTTCCCCAACAGTTCACTATTGACTGTAAACCAAGCAGCTCCAACAGGCACCCCTTATCCCCATCTGTTTAGTCCATTGGTCTCTCCGACGGGATTGGTCGGCAATAAACCACGCTCTGCCGATGAAGGTAATGTTATTTTGAAACAACATGACAAGAATTTTAATCTCAGCAGAGTTGGTGAATATTCCGGTCTACTGGATGAAATAATTTCTTCTAATGAATTCAGCTAAGTTAATGCAAAATGAAGTGAATTTCCGATCATTACAATTGATGCGTATATATTTTGGTAGCGCTTTTTGTGGTACTTCTATAAAGTCTGGTCAACATTTGTTATAAAATTGCAATGCATCTTTTCATAGCATATGGGAAATGTCAAACATTACTTGCTTTGAATTTTTCTTGTTCTTCTATTATTTTTTTTCATCATTTTAGACTTCTTTGTTGACCATTCCATTCTTCTCTTCTTACTTGTCTTTCATTTGATAAAGTTAGGTTTTATTTCTTGCAGAGGATTGGTTTGTTTCATGTTAATTTTTGCTACAAATAATGAGAACTTCAGTAGTCAGTTACTCCAAAATATACAGGTAGAAATTGAATGCAAATTTCTCCAAAGATCATATTCCTTGATCATTCAAGAAAGTTTTCTTGTAAAACTCAATTCCTTTCGGCAAGTGTATATTCAGTACGTTTATTTGTTTTTGTTACCATCAGTCGTCAAGAGCATCCCCTTGGTTACGTCTCTCCAATCATCACCGGCGACCAAGAACTTGCTCAAAAAGCTGACGTCCGAAGCTAAGAAATTAGACCTTCGAAAACATCATGGCTACTTTGAGAGCAACATGGAGGAGGATGAGTATCATGAAATTCTCAACAATTTAGATTCACTCTGTCAAAAATATGAGACCGGAGCCTCAAGCATGGATGACAGCGATGACGATTGACGGGTGCGGCCTAACCGGCGTCATGTCGTTGCCATAGTAATGTTCCAAATATGAATGTCCTATCTTGCGGTGAAGCTTGCTGTACTGTTGCGGCCGGTCATTTACTCAGTGGCATGGAAGTAAATGTCCTAAACTCAAGACCAAGCTACTCTGTGCCATGTTATGCAGCAGGTTCTGATTTACCTGACAGTGTTGCTGTTAGGTATCGGAGGTCAGATGTGAGGAATTTGAACTATCAGTGTTGTTAGTAGAGAATGTTTTGTAGTTGAGGAATGCTTTGTCATAGCTGCTTGCTTTTATGGACTCCTGAGTAATACTTCACTTATATCTCGGAGGATTTTTTATATTATTTTCATATATTTTTTTTTAGGTTTTTATTACTTTTTTTAGGTTTTTTTTTTTTTTTTAGGTTTTTAAAAACTCATTCCAGAGTTTTAATTGTTGTCTGCGAATGATTTAGAGGATCAGTTGTTCTCCAGGAAGTTGTTTTGAAATCTCGGCAATAATCGGCATGCCAAAGATTTGGAACCTTTAAGGCTGTTGTGAAGAAAATTTTGTTACAATCTGTTCGTAGTATTTTTGCCATGTTAAAGGGAAAGATGATATACCTAACAATGTGATCATCTGTTTCAATTGTTACCACAAACTCGCAACAGGAGTGAAGAAGTCAAACTTAGGTATGAACGTTTAGAAATGAAAAAAGCACAATGTTTACACGATTAACATATTGGACGTGACATTTTCTGTATTACATTGAACATTGAATGACCCACCTAAATGGTTTTAAGTTGTAACAGTGTTACGTATCCTGAATAGTTAAATAGAGGCCTGGTATGTTAAAACCCAGTGCAAATGGTAGCATTAATGTGCTTTCGAGCTCTAAATGGTACAACAATAACACCAGACTCATATTGTGATGACTAGAGGGCTGGGTTTGGGTTAGGAAATCTGAGTATTAATGCTCATTGGAGTTTACTAGGACATAACTAGATTATCAAAAAGCTAGTTATTCAATTTTTTTTTTATTGCCTTGTAAAGTTCATTTAATGGATTAGTCATATACAAAAGGATAGAATATTTGAAATGAAACATAGTTGTTCAAGGTGACAAATTGCATCGCTATGAGATAGAAGTATCAAATTACATGAACAATTAATTTAGCAAATATCAAAGCAAATGCTGCTGCCCTTATGATCCTTGCATATTCATAATGTAACAAATTGTAATAAAAGATGTGAAAAAAAGGAAGAAACAAAACAAAAGATCGATTCTAGAGTGGACTTCCTTATTACTTCATTCTATTCGTTAAAAGCAGATAATCGGTGGTACAAAACAATACATATTTTTGAAAACTTGAATAATATAATAATAAAGCTAAAGTACTTGATATTTAATACTACTCCAGACAAGCCCAATTAAAGAAAAGTGAAGATAAAATAATTATGAGTTACATTGCACCATATCACATCCAACAATACACCACACCTCTCTTACAGCAATAAATGAACCCCCATTTGTAATGCTTGGAAACTAATATAATATGAACAAGAGCTACAAACAGTAAACTTGGTAAAAGTATAAAAAATACAATGCATTGAGACTATAAGCACTCACTGGAAACAGCAGTAGCACAAAAAGCCTTATAGATGAACCAAGATAAAGAAAAATATATTTTTTCACAATAGCCAAATGGTCAGCCGGATGTTAGTTCCAATATAGCAAGATGCAAATGGAGGATTACACCTTACCTGAATCTAACATTTGGTATTTGTAATTGTCCTTCTGTGTGTCTTTGTTTAGATCAGAGAACATTTTACAGCATAATTGTTAGAATTTATCAAAAAATGGATACAATTTTTAACTATTTGTTTTGCAACTTTGAAGGATCCATCATTAGCAGTTTTCATCTTGCTGGCTTAAAATGTTGCTGGTACTGTATTTATAAGTTAACTATTACATAAGCAAATGAATACGTTCATCTCATGACATGATTTCCCTACCCCTTCCGTTAATCCTCTCTTTGTCCCTTCACTGTTTATCTCCTACCTCTCCTCTTCCCCTGTTGGTTTCTTTCTTTCTTCTCTGAACGAAAGAAAAGACTTCACACCGAGGGCCAAGGCCACGGACAAAATTAAAAAACAAAAATAGGCACGGTTTCTGTTGAGGCATTGTTGAGGCATTGTTTTTCTCAATGTTATGGAATGCGGGATAAGTTTGGTACTTAATGGTCCCTTCTTGCAAAGTAAGACTTACTAATTTGGAAAAATGTTAAAAACAATAATTCAAATAATCTAGATCTTTGTTTTCAGTTTAAATTTTTATTTCACTGTGCATAACTGATCCTGCCACACTTAAAGACTACTCCTTGCAATGTGCTCTTCCTGTTAATGTACTTTCCCTCCATGCTATCTGTGTTGATTGGAATGTTTGATAACATACAGGAATTACAAAAGAATAAAAAAGGAATAAATAAATTGTATTGTTTAATTAAAATGATGAAAGCACTCTTGTGCATATACGGATATCTATCTACAATATATGCTTCTGCTATTGTACAAAAACTACACTCGCTTTACATGTAAAAATTAATGTGCTTTGACCTCTACTATCATTTGTATGAAATCTGAAAAAACGACCCTTCTACCTTTACAGCCCACTTCTCATCTCGACTTCAAACATCCTTCTCTTCTCTCTGTTTCTTAGCATTTTCTGTCACGATTCCTCATATTCACAAAAACCTGAAGCTCCTTCACATGCAAGTGAAATGAGAACTGTGGATATGTACTTATCACCTACCTATAACTTATTATTATCGGCAGCAAATTTTCATTCACCAACATACCTACATTAATTCTATAAATTGACCAAAAAGTCTGAATAACTTGTTGTGAGTTTTGTGACTCACACCTCATCCAATCAATCTGTTCTAGTACCTTTAAAATTTGAATCATTGTAAGACTTTGACTCATGATATCATCAAATCTGCCAAATGTTACAATAAGTTGTTGATCTTAAGGTGTACAGAAAGTGTAAATGTATCTGGCATTGTATGGTGATATGGTTAGTAGGTACTGATACGCTCAAACGAGTAATTCTTATAGAGGAATTGTTTCAGTTACTGTTGCTTTCTAGTTGGAATGCTTACCTGGGAGCCAGTAAATGGTCTGTATAAATCCTGTACTTAATTCAATCTTCAACATCCACACTAGTAATTACCTACAGCTTACTTCCATACTTGTCTAGGCTCTGTTACTTGAACCTAAGCTTATATTCGGGCTCATACTTTAATCGTCACTTCAGAGACGTATTCTTATGAATGAAATAGAGAAATTGAATATTCCTACTAGGTTAGTAATTTAGAAGTAACACAGGCCCATCTAACACTGGTACTCATCACACCCAAAGGATTGGTCAGGTACTCTAAAGTACTGATTGTTTTAGTACTCATAGGAAACTGTGTCACTGTTTTATGTGCTCATACAGGCACTGTACTTGTTTGTGTTATGCAAGCCAACCAACATTTCAAGATCTGATATGAAACATTAATAAAATATGTTAATTAACATATTTTATTAACGTGTAAACTTTATTTTATAATCATATTTATTATTATATATTTATTATTATTTATAATATAATCTCATGTCTGACCAATGTTGATCCAGGTATTATCTGTTTTTCTCCTCTCACTGATTGTAGTATATATCACTGATAATGCTATTCCTCCCAAGACCAGCAGAAAACATTTCAATTGTTCATTACCATTAGATATTACCATTTAAATGACTACACCTGGCTAAACAGATTCATACTACAATGTTGTGAAAGTAGCTTTTTAGAATTATTGGTACTTTTGGGTATGGATGAATCATTTTTTGTGATTAATGCATGCAGAATAAACTTCAGTCACAAATCATATCTCCCTATCCACCATCACCTATCTCTTATCAAGAACTTCGTGCATCAGCAACATAAATATAAACTTCAGTCACAAATCACATCTCCCTATCAACCACCACCCATTTCTTATCAAGAATATAAAGGTACTTCAGTCACAAATCACATCTCCCTATCAACCACCACCTATCTCTTATCAAGAACTATGTGCATCAGCAACATAAATATAAACTTCAGTCACAAATTATATCTCCCTATCAACCACCACCTATCTCTCATCAAGAACATAAAGGTACTTCAGTCACAAATCACATCTCCCTATCAACCACCACCTATCTCTTATCAAGAATTATGTGCATCAGTAACATAAAGAAACTTCAGTCACAAATTATATCTCCCTATCAACCACCACCTATCTCTCATCAAGAACATAAAGGTACTTCAGTCACAAATCACATCTCCCTATCAACCACCACCTATCTCTTATCAAGAATTATGTGCATCAGTAACATAAAGAAACTTCAGTCACAAATTATATCTCCCTATCAACCACCACCTATCTCTCATCAAGAACATAAAGGTACTTCAGTCACAAATCACATCTCCCTATCAACCACCACCTATCTCTTATCAAGAACTATGTGCATCAGCAACATAAAGAAACTTCAGTCACAAATTTAATCTCCATTTCCTCACCACCCATCTTTTATCAAGAACATAAAGGTACTTCAAATGACAAATAACATCTCCCAATCAACCACCCATCTCTTATCAAGAACTATGTGTATCTGTTACATAAAGAAACTTCAGTCACAATTTATATCTCCATTTCCTCACCACCAATCTCTTATCAAGAACATAAAGGTACTTCAGTCACAAATCACATCTCCCTATCAACCACCACATCAATTATCAAGAACTATGTGTATCTGTAACATGAAGAAACTTCAGTCACAAATCACATCTCCGTATCAACCACCACCCATCTCTCATCAAGAATTTCGTGCATCAGTAACATAAAGTGTGTTGAACAATTCTTCCAACTCTCACTTTTAGAATAATCAGTATATTGTCATATGCACTCTATAAGCCAAAAAATAATAATAATATATAACCACAGGAGAATCTCTCCCACACTACGTCTTCCAAAACAATCTGCTCAGATCTTTCTGACTGATACAAAACTCTTCCAACAAGTGCACTTCTAAAACGTTTACAAACCTCTATATCCCTTCAGAATAATATAGAATGGAAATGCTGCAAACAATAGCAAAATTATCAAGCAAAAAATGATTTGCTCTTAAAGCAGCCTTCAGCCTTCTTTCAAGAGGCAGCCTTCTATTTGTATTTTTTCAAAACAGAAGGAAACCTTTCGAATCCAGTCTGACAATAAAAATGAAGAAGTTGCATGACAACAGCAATATTACACAATCTGCATAGTAAACACACATATAAAATGACATGATCCAATAGGGAGCTAACACTCACATAATGACGATGATTATACCCAAACTAAGCAGACCTTAACTGTCTTCGGGCGATATCTGTTTGAGCATGCTCAGTAGGGCCTCTCTGATACCAAGGGCGAGTTGTTGAGCTGAATAAGGTCCACCGAGAGGTGGCACGTGTATGAAAGCCGAACAGGTGGGATTTTGATATAGAGAGGTGTAGTAGGCATATCCACAGAGGTACCTATGAATCCATAGACAGAAAAAAATACAGAAATAAATATTCACTCGCACAAATGTTATGGAAGAATGAGTAGCAAATTGAGCAGCAAAATCACAAAGTGACTGATTACCATAAACTTCCATCATTTACTCCATTTGTATAACAGTATTGACACATCAGTCAAATTGGTAAGAAATCCGTTAACTTTTCTTTCTGACGTGAATCGATTCTCGCAGCTCTATTTTTGCTAAAGTACAGTTGCATTGACAGCACGTACTGTATTCTTTACCTTACAAGTACTGTACTAGAGTTCACAATACTTGTATTATAAAGTAAAGTCTTACTTCAATCATTTACCTCTTGTTCCAACGATAAGAATTTACCATGAAAGTGCATTAAATAGCATGCCCTTTACTAAGAAGGCCTAATTGTTAGACCATGAGGTTTTTATCCAGCAAAAGAAGTGGCCATACAACTCCCAATTCATCTGCTGATTAGTTAATAATTTCATTTTAACAGTTGGCTATTCCAAACTTGGTATATCTTCCAAACCTATAGAATAGGGTAAAAATAGTCTCACAAGTGACAGAAAAACAATTCCTCAAATAGTAATAACTTAGTTCTCAGATATCATATTTAAGAAGAAGGGCAACTTACTCTCTGAACTGGGAATTGTGATTAAACAGGGATGCAACAGAAATTTGCCTGGTTACATTTTTTTGTCATACCAAAAACATTTTCTTTTTCGTTTTCTACTTCAATGCAAGAGAAAAGGAATGATGTTACTTAAGTTACTAAGGCGATTCTTCTGAAGTGATTGTTCAGATATTAATTTATACATTCCTACAACTTCAATGAACTATAAATTCCGATCAACAGGCAACTCAGAATCTCAGTCTACATTTTCATTTCATATTTTCTCTCATATCATTATGACCACTTCTGGCTAGATACAAACCCACAGGTGGCCTCATGGTTTTTGTATGGCGACATGTACATCAGGCACTAGGCATGATAACGTGTCACTGAAGTGTAGAGAGAGGGAGAGGGCAGTATGTATTGAGACAAAAAGCAAAATATGTACCTTCCAGCGCAGTAGGATACGACAGCCTTTACATTACAATCGGAAGAATTGATATCCCTGCAGACTCTGGACATATCGATGCGGCTAAGAATACAATCAGGACCATTCTCCTTGCAAACCTGGCAATGAGTAAGGAAAAAGTAAGGAATATGATTAATTACGTAACCATGCAACAACTGTATGCATGCTCTAACATTTATTAAATTCGTTAACAATTAACACCCAATCAGAACAAAGAAGAAACGCAATCACATGCAATCAATGCCCCATAATCATAGCATTATAGTATCTTACATGAGTAGCTCTAACTGTGGGAGACATGGATATTATTTCTCTGACAAACTGAATAGCCATAAATAGCAGTATTGTCAAACTCTCCACTCAAATCATTTGATTCTCATTGGGACTTTACATACCATACATACTGAGTACACCTTTAATACCCATAATGCCACGAGCACTCTATTGCCATGACACATACACTCTACAGTGATGATCATACTGAAATTATCTTTTTGAAACCTTGAGACCAACTATCAGGTCTCAAATTTGGGGTTATTTATTGGCTAAATAGAGTTGCCAGTAGAAGAAAGGCACCAGCATTTTTCTACCAGTAGAAAGTAAGAACAAAAACAGTCATAAATCAAACCTAAGCCATGTATAGTACTGCTTGTTATCAGAAATAAGCATCGGGTGCTCTCAATAGCCTTCGCAGTAACCAACAGATGTGTCATACTTCAGGAAAATTGTAGTGAGAACTTGATTTTAGACTACTTTTCTTGTGCACTTGCATTTTTTTACGGCTCAAATTGTAGTGAAACTGTTGGTCTAAACTATATATGGAAAAAGGTGAAAATTTCACTCTGAAAGAACATCTGGAAAGGAGACTCAGTAAAATGATGGCATACGATTGGCTCATTTTTGCACAGTTTTTACAATGAATACTTACCGGAGCTTTTGGTAGCATACTGCTTATGTCCAACTTGTCATAACCATTGTTATGACCTTGTTGTTCAAGTGTTAGCTCGGCTGCTATACTAGAAACACCAATATGAATGACCAACTAAAAACGAAAACAAACAAAAGACACTTTATAAGTATGATTAGGTAATGCTGTCTAAATCATCTGCTGGAAGCTTGTGTGTCTGTTGATCTTTTCTTGAAATTCTTCAGCACATCAGCCATATTGTAAGAGTCAGACAACACAGAAGGAAACCAATTGCATGTATGTACCAGATAATTTGAGATATAGGGTTGACATTTACAACACAATATCCTCCTGTACATTATGAAAGTTTATCATTAGCCGTGAAGTTTCTAGGCATCGGATGTTACAGATTTAACCAGGATTCACAAGAAATAACAAACAACTTCGTTAACGCTTCGATTTGGTCTCTCTTCTAATCAGTCAAGTCTTGTGTCTTTGTCCATTCACCTAGTACTCTGACCGGCTAAATCATACACCTAGTACTCTGACCGGCTAGATCATTCACCTAGTACTCTGACCGGCTAACTCATTCACCTAGTACTAAATCATGTACTTTGATCAATATGGTGGAGCTATTGAATAATTAAATGTGTTAATTATATATGTCAATATACTACAGAAGCTTCCATCCTATTCCTTTGGAAGAGAAACAATTCAAGGATAATCTTAGAGGTCTTGGAATTTTTCAGTATCATGTGGAAGTATAATTTGAAAACTTCTGGACAATTTTTTTGAAAATTTGAGATATAAATACTGACATTTCCCTACTCTTAGCTTTCTTTTGAGTCTACAGAGCTTTTCAGAATCATCATATAAACCAGAAGAACAGCTTGGAACAGTTCAATGGTATCATATTTCCTGATTACTTATAACTCACCCTGCTAGTTTTTTTGAAATGAAAATTTATGATAATTTGGGTCAGATACATGGTTATGACAGGGTACTTACATCTGGCTTGTACCTTGCCCAAATTAATGGAACTATTTCATCCACTGCTTTGTACTCTACGGGCATCTCGACTGGAATGACGGATAAATAATCAGGTAGATCTAATTTGCTCATCTCTTGCACAGCAGCCCAGCTGGCATTGACTCGATGTTCTGCGAACGGTCCAAAGCCTGTACAAGAATAATCACAGCGATTAAGAAACAAACTCTGGTATTAAACTACAGTACCGTGAACTGCACTGAGTAACCTTGGTTACTGAGTGCTTTAGCTATCTCTCCACTATCAGCTTTAAAGGTATGCTGTAGTGGCCCCTAATATGCTAGATATTCCGCTTCCACGTCCGATATACAGTTATTCCAGATATACAGATTAAGTTTTCTCTGGCCATATAAAGCCAGATACAGCTGGATATGTGGTCAATCCAGATATGCAGATAAGGTTTATCTTACCCAGATATGGATGCCATAAATTTGACCAGATAACTTTTATATGGGCCATATAAACTTCATTTTATATCAAGTTATATCTGCCCAATTTTTTATCTGGCCAGATATAAATTCCAGATCTGGCCCAGATTAATATTCCAGATCTGGACATTTAGTATTACATCTGGCCCAGATCTGGGATTTTGGTAACGGTTGTGGGATCATAGCTGATCATCTTGATGTGTGTCATAATTCACCCCGGGGTGCGGTGGCCACCATGTTTCTCCTGAAGATATCGTTCTTGCCATGGATACATAGTCTGATAATAGGCCTAACCAACTGGATTGGAACTGAACTTTATTTTGGTTAGCCCATGGTGTATCACTAGAGACTTCTCGCAACCCATCTTAGTTGTCTAAATTGTTTAACTGTAGGTCTAACTGTTATTTTAGCCTTTACTTGAAGGTCTGCTGTATAGACCCCAACTATAGCATGCTATCATGGAAAAGTTTCTTGAGATTATGTAATCGACCTGCCTTGGTCGTAAAATGACCTCTTTTTACCAATTAGTCTGCAACGCCTGCCACAGACTTTTTCTTGTATGAGGGTCTTTTTGTGAACGCTGTATGATTAACTACACTCTAGATTGAACATATATCCACAGTGTTTACGCAAAGAGCCTAATGGCTATGCAGGCTAATTGTTGAGCCTGAGGTCGACTTACGACTGTGGCAAGAAACTTTTCTAGCTATAGCGTGCTATAGTTGGAGCCAATAAAGCAGATCTTTAACTTAGGCTAGGTAATATTCCTGGCTCTATTTCTAAGTTACTAACACTAATCCTACGGTAAAGTATGTCTAGCGTTGATAATGAAGTACTACTACTTGGCAAGTACTAGCCTAACTGCTGATACAGTGATAGAGGCAAACCTAGTTTGTACTGCCTGGTTAGGTTTATCTGAATTTCAAAGAGTTTACCGGTTACAACGACTGTCTTTTGGTCTGGCATGATGCACTTTTGACTTTTCAACTGGTTTCGCCACAGACGTAAAGATATTTATCGCAACAACCACGGTACCGCGAAATGATCAGGTAACCTTGCCTATCTGACTTCTACAAAGTAACGTAAGCCCACAGATAACTAGTCGTCAGGGTAAAAGTTAGGTGAACTGTGTTCATGTATGATGTAGCATGATGTAAACAATAGGTTATCGTGACCTCAGTAGGTCAACAGCTGATCCTTCACATTACGTCACCTCCCGATTTCAGTGAAACCGACCCTGAGAAATGGAAGAAGGGTGCACCCCTACACAAATGGTAGCATCTTCAATGGATATCAGTGATTGTGAAAATTACAAGTAAATTGCAGTTCTGAAAGGATATCATAACGCCATTTTTAATTGATCGATTGTCGGTATTAAATAAAACATTTGGTAATAAGGTCAGGCTTCTTAAAATGTTGCAAGTTAAGGTTATTGTTTACGTTTCGATGTACCATATTATTGTAAATTTGCATGTTATTCTTATTTCACATAGCCTAGGCCTACTATGCTTGCGAGGTTATTGTCTCGACCAAACTAGAAGGAACTCGCAGTATTCGAAAGGATTGTTCGTGAACAGAGCTTTCTTATTAGTTAAAAAGAGTAAAGCACGTTTACATTTCATAGACTCAAACAAAACTTTTTCAGTTATGAGCCTTGTAACTTACAGGTGGTAGACATGGAATAGCATGTGGGCCAATGTGTCACTCGACGACAAACCTAGTAATTAACGTTAGCCTACAGTAGGCCTAGTTTAGCGACAGCGTATGCCTATAATAACACTGCATTACCATTAGCTTTTCTTTGATCAATGCAGTACTTATAACTTGATATGTCACTTATAAATGTTTTCTTTCTCTTTATTTTTAATACAGATCAATTGTAATTCATACTCTCTGAAGCAAACATTGTTATACAGTAGTTCTATAGGGATCTCTCACTTTCGGGTCCAATGGAGTTCCACCCTGCCTTTGCAGGACCAGGCCAGTATCACCCAGAGTATGGTCAGCTACCAGCACAGGCAGAGGGGCTAACATTAGAGCACTTCCCACATGATGTACCCCCAGAAGCTATAGAACCCTACACTAATGCTCATGGTACGTAGAAGTGTACTGAGTAGTAATGCGGATGATCAGTGTAACAACATTGAAAATTAAATGATCAAAGTCCATGTGCATGCATCCCATCTAAACAGTCAGAAAGTTTCAGATGCAAAACACTATCTTAGTATAGTGCAAATTGAATAAATGACCTTTTTCCAAAGATATTTATTTATATATTTTGCCAAATGTAATTTGTAAGTCTTGGACGAGATATGGCCCTGAGATCGATGAAGCTGATTCCAGTGTAGAGGATTATAGGGTCCTCCCAATAATAAAAGAGATGTGAAATAGTGCATTCTAAGGCAAAGTTAGGCTATAAATTAGTTTCATACATCTAAGTTACATGCAAGGTTGGACTTCTAATTACTTTAATTTGTAAAATATGTTAGGGGAGAGTGGTTCAAAAGGGAAGGGTGTGTAAACATCCCATCCAGTCCTGGATCTGTTATTTTCCGTGGTTTGCAGATTTCAAAATGAGTGTGCACAAACCCATAGATTAGAGGGAACATAAACATTGCTCAGGGCACTGGGAAAGTATTATAAATGTAGAATAAGGAACATTAATGTCTCTTGCACAAGGTTTATCAGAAATGTCTATATGGAATACATTCATTGTTAGCCCTATTGTTGTAATTCTGTGTATTCGAGATCGAAACTTGGGAGAATAGAAGTGACAGACGTACTATCAACAACCGTAAAGTTTTCATTTTTATTTTATTTTTCTGATAGGTCACTTGACTATTCCAGTGGCTGGTTCTTACCAGGAATTACAAACAGTCTTTGCAGATGGTGGGACCACATTTAGTGTCAGTGCTCTCTACTTTGACCCATTTGAAGAGCTTTTGTGGATGGGAAATCAAGGGGTATGATCCTTGGTTGTTTATATTAAATTAGTTTACATAACTGCTAGAGAAATACTCCCAAGTGTGAAGTAATGTTCAAATATCATGTGACCATTTTAGCTTATATAAAGTTTAAATGTTTCTTCAAATCCCATTCCCTGCCACTTTTCAAGTTGTATCAAGTGAATATGGTGCTGGCATCACCCACAAAGAAATAGTTAATGTGGACTTCTACCAACTCTGGGCTGGAATTCTCATTTGCTAGATAATAGAACTGTAAATGTGATGTCACTGGCTTGAGTTCTTTTTTAGCCAATAAGTTCTTTAGAAATTGTTCCTTCAATGTTTTCCCTATTGTTGTCAATTGTTCAATTAGACATAAATGAAATTTAGTACATATTTAAGGTTGAAAAGGCAGGGTTTAAGATCATTATTACTGAGGAACTAATATGGCATAATCAGGCGCGTAGCCAGGAATTTGCCAAGGGAGGGGCGAAACTGTAGATTTGGCATTGCAAACTATCTAAGCGTAGCGCCACCATGGTTGGCGCGGAGCGTACAAGAAAATTTTGGCTGTAAATGCCTCCCAGATCGCCGGAAATGGCACTTCCCATGCCTTGTTAGTTGTATCTTAGCATTTTCTCTTTTGAAAATACTAGCGATATCATAAAAACCTTAAAAATTTTTGTAAAAAATATGCTCAAGGGGGGGCGGCTGCCCCCTTCGCCCCCCCCTTGGCTATGCGCCTGGGCATAATAAGTAAGATACACATACAGGCATGGAGATACAATAGAAATCATACCTGCTTTTAGAATTCTGCAGTTTGTTAACATTATATTAAACACTTCAGCTGAAAGATGAAGAAGTTGTAATTATGTCTCAGTGCTGTGACGGGACATGTGGTTTGAGAACGAGATGGAAAAGGGGTGGGTAGTGATGCAGTTTAAGAGCAGTTAATTGTAGCCTCATAGCACTGACAGTAGTTATTGGAAAAACTTTATAAAGTTTACAGTCCTCTCAGTTGCTGAAGTTTCTCTGATTGCAAGACTTGGAATGATGCATACCATTCATCAGACCACTGGCTTTCCCTAAAGAAAGACATTTCTGATTGTGTTGCAATTTCTTGCAGTGATTTCGCTGTACCTCCCTACCAAAATGAACAAAAGAATCAGTTCAGAAGTTACTGCAAATCAAGAGAATAACAACAGTATAACATGCAAACCTCTTTAAACATTCTAGGTCAAAGTTAAGAATATATTTTTGACAGTTTAATCGTCTTAAAACGTCTTAATCCATAGAAGTCTTCATTTGGATAGAGCGTGTTTTAGTTGCACCAAACTTGATGATATTTAAGAACTACCAATAAAAAAAAAAAGATAAGAAAAGTAAAATGTCAGCAAAGATCAACAGAAGGCAGGAAAGAAGACAGTCGATCATGCTGTTCATTCTTTGTTTTATTCAGGGTCATGTGACTTCCTACTATGGATCTCACCTTCAGAAGTATTCATCCTTCCAAGCTCATTCATCTCAGCAGGAGATCAGACAACTCCTAGCCTTGGATTCTGGAATCATCTCCCTGGCGAGACAAGGACTGCGCTGTAACTCCAGACAGGGAATAAAACTATTTGATTACAAGTATGTGTCATGAGGGGCTAGAATCAAATGGTATATATATATATATATATATATATATATATATATATATATATATATATATATATATATATATATATATATATATATATATATATAAATATAGGGTGTGCGCATATAAGTGGGAGGCCCAGGTTCGAATCTTGGTGGAGGCTGGAAGTTTTTTCACTGTTCTGGATTTTCTAACTCACTACAATTTCAATTATATATATATATTTTGTCTTTGTTGTTTACCTCCATTTCATTTAACAGTCTGTTCAAAGTACAGTATCTTTTTCGAGATCTGGCTTTAGGAATCATAAGTTATTTCAAGTTGGTTAGCATCATGTTTGATCTCTAGAGTAAGGCAAATATGTCACCAAAACAGAACTAGTATTGTTCGATACAGGTGACAAACGACCTTCCTTACCAGTTTCGAACCTCTGGACATACAATCAGCGTCCATAGCGTCAATTATTTTCCTGGGCAATGCCCTCCACCCCCCCCCCCATATTTGGATCATGCTCCTCCCCCAATTTGTTTTTTTCACATCTATGGTTTCAGTAATGGACTCCAATGGTGGATCCATGTAAACAACCCCCTCAAACTAAAATTCTGCCCTTCTAAACAAACACTATGCCCCTCCAAATTTGACAAACTGGCTACAAAGGTATTGTTCATGTTCAGCATGCAAACTGTTTTGAAATGAACAAGAGCAATTGCATTTGATGGAAAGTAAATATCAACGTTAAAGAAACTCATTTTGTATTCCCAAGGTACTTTTACCAAACCTTTGAGTTTCATCTCAAACTAAATTTCAGATTTCTAATCAGCACAACTTCTTTTGAGTTTTTTTTGTTGGTGTGGGTATTGGGCTGTGTCTCTTTTGCTCTAATGTTTTTTTTCCTTCTATATCCTTCTTTCAAAATAAAATAAAACTGTTAGCAAACTGCTTATCCACTAGAGAGCCTGTGTAATTGCTCCGTTACTGTATCCCTTCGGGTAATCCTCCTTATCTACTCTGTATTTGTACTTGTATTGTATTCTTGTGTTTCAGCGTTTTATTCATTTTTGTCATTTACTCATCCCGCTAATCCCCTTTCATCTATCTCATTGTGTTCACCGTGCTCATTAACCTGTCTGTATTCTGTGCGTGTTTTTGTCCCTTCTGTTACTTTTACTTGTCATTTAGCCTCTGAAGAAGATCCTGCTAGGATCGAAACGTCAGGCCAACTTACTTTTACACATATCCTTCTTTCAGCGGATCAGCGATGGAAGAGATGAGAGCCATGATCATCTTAAAAGATTCGACAAGGTTGTTAGCGGGAGGACAGCAAGAGAAACTGGTGGAGATTGATCTCAAGACGGGGGAGGAGAAGGGTCTCTACGATTGCGGAGAGGAAGGCATCACCATCATGCGAATGAGCAATAGCTATCTCTGTCGGGCCGATACGACCGGAAAGGTGAGGAATCAGTTTAAGGTGTTTGTTGGTTCTCAATAGATTAATACCAAACAGCGATGAAATCACAAACAATGAGCCTAATTGACGGCATCTTGCTTCTAGTTAGCAAGTCGTAAATAAACATAACACAATGAATTTCTTATGTTTACTTTATAAAGTAACTTTCAATCGTTCCGATTCTCATTGGTGGTTTTCTTTGGGGTAATTTTGTTCAAAGACACCATATAACTTTTGAAGTAAACCCTTTGAACAGTAGCAGAATAGCCTACCGATGAACTGGCATGAGAACAAGGGTTTGCTAGGTCAGAAAGGGCTGCTCACACCGCCGAGCAGAGGTCCTGATGGCGTCGTTTCCTCTTAGTTGCAAAATATGCCAGTGACATCTGATGTTAGCAATTTATGCGCCTGTTTAGTTCTATGCTATACATAGTCGTAGTTGTTGTTTCCTGTTTAATATTTAACCCTAAGACCTTTGCAGGTTGGCCAGTTTTAATTTAGTACCTTATTCATGAGGCATATTTAACATGCTTGACCAGCCAACAGTTATTAAAACACAACACTTCAGGTTAGCTGTTGACCATGTGCTTGTTGTACTGTTTACTGGAGTATCTGCTGTAAATTGCTGAAATGATGTTTGTTTATGTAGTAAATCATTCCTTAATTTCTCTGATTCATCTGTGTGATCCCTCCTCCATGGATTAATTGATGACATGATGTTTGTTAATTATGTATTACATCCTTCCTTCATTCTCAGATTCATCTCTGTGATCCCTCCTCCATGGATTAATTGATGACATGATGTTTGTTAATTTACTAAATCCTTCCTTAAATTCTCAAATTCATCTCTGTGATCCCTCCTCCATGGATTAATTGATGACATGATGTTTGTTAATTTACTAAATCCTTCCTTAAATTCTCAAATTCATCTCTGTGATCCCTCCTCCATGGATTAATTGATGACATGATGTTTGTTAATTTACTAAATCCTTCCTTAAATTCTCAAATTCATCTGTGTGATCCCTCCTCCATGGATTAATTGATGACATGATGTTTGTTAATTATGTATTACATCCTTCCTTCATTCTCAGATTCATCTCTGTGATCCATCCTCCATGGAAATTCAACACACTCTGGAGGCTCACTCTACATCAGTTTCGGATTTTGATGTTCATGAGAACCAACTGGTCTCCTGTGGATTTTCAACAAGGTACTTGCTGATCCTTAGTCAAGGGATACATTTAACTTAAATTTGAGTCCTTTCTTCATAATTTGCCATTCACTTGTTAGCTTAAATAGACATTCTTGGAAAGAAAAGGGGGTTGGAGGGGTTGGAGGGGTGGGAGGGGGCCAAGAAACATTATGAAAGAATAAATGCATAAATTTGCTCTGTTGGGCAGGTATAATCACCGCCGTTTCCTGATTTGTTGACCGTATCTTAAAATAAAAAAATATTTGAATGGATGCCAGTAAAACAATAAACATGCAAGTCCAGGCATCCAAGCTATGTGCTGGAAATAATTACTTATTTAGTGGTATTGTCATATATTAGATGTTGAATGGAATTTTGTTCTATTGCTTTGAACTTTGACACTACAAAAGTTTTTTTTTTTTTTCAGTTATTATTATGTTTCATGCTGGATTCTCATCTGCCACTTTTTGAAATCCTTCCAGTTTGATGAATAGCATTTGCCTCGTGTATTTCATATGAAAAAATTTACCCCTTTTTTCAATACAAGTTGAGAACTGCTGCACATTTAGCTCCTCTACATTACAATAATCTGCCATGTACACAGTTTGTGTAAACTGATTTCTATTTATAGTTCATGAAAGTAAGTAAGTCAACTTTATTGAATCCCAGAAGGAAATTACATATCTGCGGTGAGCAATACAATGAATGATACAAAATACAAAGAACATTGGTAATATACAACAGTTATATGCAGTCTATACAAAATATGCACTACTAGCTCAAACAGCGCAACTAAGTGGAACGGCCACCCCCACCCCCCGACCTCGTGAAGTTCTTGTTGTGAACACTAAGGAAGTATATCGTAAGGTTTTGAAGGATAAAAACATATCCATGCTGGTCAAGTGCCATCTTAACATTACATTATCATGTTAATCCTTGAACAGGCATGGAAACTATAGCTTGGACAGATACTTGATGGTCTTTGATCTTCGGATGATGCGAGCCATGCCACCATTTCACATTCCCATTGAAGCTCTGTTTGTTCGTTATGTACCAACTTATTCTAACAGAGTCATCGCTATGAGTCAGGTACTAAGCAACTTTTTCAGCTTTTGTGATTGATTTACCACTCAATTAATGTAGTATATGTTTATATATATATATATATATATGTATTTTTTTGGTAGTGAAGTTGAGAGCAAACATTTATGTGTAGCTAGTAATCTGGGCCATTGCCCATATAAATTTACAGAGGAGTTAGTTAGCTCATATCTTCATTATCTTCATGAACACCAAGGTTCTGCATTGTTGCTTTGAACTAGCTAAATTATGTCTCAACTAAAATAGCTTGATGAGTATAGATCCCTATCCCCTCACCCTAACCCTATCCCCTAACCCTAACCGTGTTCATGTGATCATGGTAGTAAATACAAAGTAAACCTAAAATCCTCTACTGAACTGAAAGTTTTGTAGGCCTCTAATAAACATTGACATTTGTTTCAAAAGGAAATAGAGTCTCTTCAACATATCAACTGATATTAATGTAGGTAAAGAAACAATAACTGTTTTGTGTTAATTTGTTTTTATGGAGGGAGACGTTGTGTTGTACACATATCCAGATGGCTTCATCACTTTTCTCTTGAATTAGTATTTCTGATTGTGAAATGTCCTGATTTTCTTCCCCATATTTTGTTGTAGACGGGTCATTTTCAGTTGGTGGACCCCGGAGGGTTGATGACAGCGGAGGATATAGTACTCTATCAGGTCAACATTGCTGGAGATATGTTGATGTGTATGGATGTGTGCAGCACATATCATAGCATGGTGTTTGGAGACGTTGCTGGTTAGTATTTGGAGGCAGGTCATTGCCAAAAGGGAAGGAAAGGGGTAGTAGGGGAGGGTGAAAGGCAGTGGTGATGGGTGGAAGAGGATTATGTATGCTATAACTAAAATAGTATGGTGTTACAAGATGTTGGTGGTTAGTATCAGAGAGGGGAAGAAGGGGGAGGGGTAAGTATCAGAGATGGGGAAGAAGGGGAGGGGAAAGTATCAGAGAGGGGAAGTAGGGGAGGGGTAAGTATCAGAGAGGGGAAGATGGGGGGAGAATCAGAAAGGGGAAATATGGGAGGGGTAGGTATCAGAGATGGAAATTAGGGGAGGGGTTAGTATCAGAGAGGGAAAGTAGGGGAGGGGTAAGTATCAGAGAGGGGAAGTAGAGGAGGGGTAGTGGTAGTGGTAAGAAAGTAGGAATAGGAACTGATCTGTGTACGTATGTGCCCTTGATTATGCATACAGTGTTGTTAGCTGCCGTGTTTGACAATATTAGTAGTTAATAGCAGAGCAAGGCATAACAGAATTGATTAGAAGAAGGGGAAGAGAGTGCAGGATTGTGAGATGTGACACAAGATAAACCCTTAACTGAATATGCAGTAGTGTTTGGAGAAGCTACTATCAATGAAGAACAAAAGGGAAGGAGGATTGTAAAGATTGAGGGAGGAGTGGGCTATTATTTCTGAATCTGTATTATTTAACTATGTATGCAGCTGTGCTTGGAGATGTTGGTGGTCAGTATCAGAACAGAAGAGAGGGGGTGAGGAGGGACAGCAGGGACGGGTACTAAGAAGAATTTACTGGTATATTTGGACCAAAAAAATGTGGTTCAATTAACACAGTGAAACTCTTCATCCAATTCTGGAAGCTAGTCCCCTTTTCTTCCTTAGACCTAATATTGTGGACTATGTCACATAGTTCTGACTCAAATACAAAGCCAACTATCATGTGATTTGCCAACACAAAAGCTTATTAACTCAACTTGTTTTCTGTTGTTTTCAGGTTATGTGCACCTTTGGGCTGATGCAGAAGAGGTAACATTTAACCAAATGTCAAGAGATACAAACTTTGCCAGCTCTGTGAGTAATCCATTTATGAAGAGTTTTAAATTACCTCACTTGGTTTAAACCCCAGCAGGCATTCACAAGGTTATACAGTTGTAGCAAGGATTCTTATTTCCACGACGCAAACCCATGACGGTTACTAGTTTGATGTAAAAACAGTCCTTAATACTAAACGATAGTTCAAATGATTCTCACCAGGCTAGCAGTAAGCTAACCCTTCTTCCATTTACCAACAGAATGCACGATCAACAATATGTAAAACATTTCCATGGAAGTCAAACAGTATTTCATTTGATGGTGATATTAATGTAAAACTGAGCCCACAGTAGTTAATGTGGAAATAATGACAATTTTTATCTGAGATGCATCACAACTCTTCTCTATTCAATCATTCTAACTTCCTTATTTGAGATTTAACTTTAAAAGTTATCTGTTCTGTCATCAAATATGGTAGAAGGATCAAATTGATTATTATTTTACAGCCTTTTGTCCCAGTATCTCAATCCCTGACACACTTGTCTCATTTCATCCCCTCCTCAACATAAACTGGGAATAATATGCAGGGCAGATTAAATCTCCAGAAAGGTTGTCATGGAAACTTTAAGTACTTTTTCGTTCTTATTCGTGAGCAATTACAACGACCACTATGAATGTTACAGATCTCAGAAGGTGTTTTGGGTCAAACAAGAGCTACGACCACGATTGTAAATAATTTGTTTTTTTGTTGTCTTTTAGGTTGACCCTATACCCTCTATTGACATCAACAACTCCCTCGCATCGCTGTTTTCCATTCCTCTGCCATTTCCCGCCAACGATGAGCCATTGCTGTCTGATTGGCCAGCAGAGACATGCAGACCGGTGCACAGGTGCGTTTCATAATTATCAGCGGAATCTAGTTCATCTTGACTACTGTCTCATATCATCATGTGATATGTAAACCAAGGATTGTGTATTAATTGTCTAGATATTGTTCATAAATAGTAGGGCTTATATTCCATCCCCATCTTTGACGTTCTTAAATGCCAAGCAAACACGACCAACATCTTTCATCTTTTTAATAAAATGATAGAGCTATGTTTGTGACAAATGACTGGAAGATGGATTTTCTTGCCATTTGTGCGTTCTCGTTGAAAAATGTTACCATTTTTTGAATCAGAAATACTATATATCATTTTATCTGAAGCGTCTTAAATGACAATAGCTAATTACAATAGTTTGGTGTTTTGTTTCCTTGAATTTCTCAGTCTTATTGATGTTTTCTCTCTTTTCATATAACGCAGGCAAACCATACCCGTGGATCCTCAGATTCTGAGCACTATGAAAGTGGTGGATTTTATAGGCTACGCACCCAAGTCTGGGAGTCAGAAGAGGAACCAAGTGGCCTACCCAGAGGTGCTCGCAACCTTGGGTGGTGGAACTAAAGAGCTTATTCCAGAATCACCCATCGGAAGAGGTCTGTAGTCTGCTAGTGTTTTCTTCAATACCATTTAGTGTAGTTTAGTTTAGTAGAAAAAAAAGGATCAGGAGGGACACTCAAGTCCCCATCAAGGACCCTATAGGAGAGAAAAAAAACTTAAGACCCAAACATTCAGACCCAATTACAAAGCTTAAAGTGCTTGTCCAAAGCATTCTTAAGCCCATTCACACTACTTGCAAGTATAACTTTCTCAGGAAAACCGTCCCACTCATTCACAACCCTATTAGAAAAAAAGTTATGGCGAATATTAATCCTACTTTACCATTACCACTATGCATTATATAATATGTCAATGTGCTGAAAGAGTTTAAACAGAGGATCGTGGGAGCTTATTTTGATTCATTCCTTTTTAGCATTCTTCTTTAATGCATGGATTAACATGAATTTCAGTGCAAGAAAATCCATGGAAAGTATTAAAATGGGGTATTTGTAAAACTTGAAGTTAACCAACATATCTTACTTCTCACGTTGCCTTTAACTTAAATTAGTAGAGATGCTTAGAGTGTGTTATCAAGCATCCATTTAAGGAACGACCCTTACAGTTTGTAGATAGTTCTACCAGGATTAGCCTGTCTGTCATACATGCTATCTGATCAGAATTCTGTAAGGTGTAAATGTACCCGGTACTGTGGCCGAGTGGATAAAGGCGTTTGAAGCAATGAAGCTTAGCAATCGGGAGGTTCGGTACCCGGCCGGGTCACAGTAAGGTGGGTTTTTCATGCAAGAGCAATCTACGGTTTTCCCATCTGAAATGACTTTCTAAATTGAAAAGATTCCAAATTTGAGTTCAAATGTTGAATTGGAAGCCACTCGATGTGTAAGTTGTAAACCAAAAGCCCTTGCAGGCTTCTCCCACGCTTAAGCGTCGTAAAAGTAACTGCATGATTATCCTATGCAAAATGTGTTTTCTGTGGTTGTGCGTGTGACTCCTGACAGCAACAGCATGTATATTGACTTAGCTGGATGTATATTAGTTTAGCATCAGCAACATCTATTGGTTTAGATTATGGACATATCTTTCAGGACCCCATTATCTGGTGAGCCTATGGGTATTCTAGTAAAATTATTATAATCATTCATAAAATGTTTTCACTATGACTCCCATGGTTCAGGAAAGTTGGTGGGATTCAGAGACTAGAATTACCCAAACACATGTAAATTTTTTATACGGATGCACAACTTTACTAAACCGAAATGTTGTAACTTCCCTCCGATGACCTTTCACCCTCCGTAGGCGAAGATCTCGTGCAGTGTATCGTACCTAAGAAGTACCGCAAAGTGGAGATCAAGTACAGCGGGAAGTTTGGCGTAGATGACTTCAACTTTCGTCATTACAACTCTACAAACTTTGCCGGACTAGAGCCGCACATTCCAAATGCTTACTGTAACAGCATGCTGCAGGTGAGGTCTAGTATTAGCTGGCCACACACAAGACTCCACTCAAGCCCTGTAACATATCAAATATTTGTTATTCCTCACGTGTGGATTTATGACTATAACTGACAAAGGTTTAGCCAATTTCAAGTTTCGTCAGCCTCTAGTCAGGCAGACCCAAATTGTTTGAGTTTGGCCCAGCATCATCAACAAATCACAAAGTTAGTTTGTAGCATTGTTATAAAAGTATGTCATTAAATACAACAATGGTTCTAATGAGGACTAAGGTACTGGAGGGAAGGTGTACACACTTTCCACCACTAGCACATCTCTATTTTTAGGTATAGCCTAACAGGCAATGCTATGGTACTGTTGCAAAGTTAAAGATATGAACAATTGACACAAAAATTAGTATCCAAAATAAATGTGAATGAATCCAAATGGAATTTAACCATCTTGTGCCATCATTGAGTATAGTCTTTCACTGTTAAGTTATATATGCATCGCTCCATATTTTGTACTGTTACAAAACATTTGTGTCTGACTATATCAAGAAGACTTTATTTTGATAGTTACTTTCCAAATACGGTTGGTTTATGTACTCATGAAAGACAGACAAATGTTTATACTATCCATCCAGCTGTTTACCTTCAGTTTTTTTTTCTTTTCGTCTTTGTAACGTAACAGGTTCTACATTTCATCGAGCCTCTCAGAGTGGCCCTCCAAAGTCACCTTTGTGAGAAGGAGTTTTGTCTGGCCTGTGAAATGGGCTTTTTGTTTTATATGCTGGATCATTGTAAAGGTCAAACCTGCCAGGTTAGTGATGTACCAAGGTATGAATAATAATATAAAGTATTAATTATTATACTGCTACCTATGTGAATGCTATCAAAATGTAGCAAAACAAAAGGTTTGAGTCTGGTATTTAAATCAGCAATTGTGGTTTGGTCAATTTTGGTATGTTCTTCAAATCTTAAATACTAAATCAATACAGTTCTTAAATAGAGTCATCAAAATTTTGAATTAAAAAGTAAAGACAAAGTCAAGTTTGTTTTTTTTGTGAGTGAGGGGGGGGGCAGGCATGCGATTTATACTAGTTTCATACGCAAATATGCCTGGGTAACAAAATTGTTGGCATCAAATAGGACCACAAATTGTATAATTTATTTGTTTTGTAAGTTGAAAAGTCTTGCAGAGAGTCTTAGTTTGAGCAATCAAAACTTTTCCTTCTATTTTTTTGTTTTTTGTTACACTTGGTAAGTTCAGCAATGTTACTAGGCAACAATTTATAAATTATAATTTAATATGCAGTCATATGTAATGTAATAACCATTTTCCAATATGGGGACTCCCTCAGTGGTTCTGATTTGGATGCTCCACAAATACTGTTCAAAATGTTAAAGAAATAGTATTGATATTCAAGGAGAAAGACTTAGATTTACGAAAGTAAAATTACTTGACTGACCCTTGATTACTTGTGAATGAGACCTTTACAATCATTGGTGAAAACCAATCATACATAGTGCTCTAGATTCGATGCCTCATAGGTACATGGTAACAGCCAGTTTACAGATTCAATGCCTCAGAAGTACATGGTAACAGCCAGTTTACAGATTCAATGCCTCAAAAGTTCATGGTGCAGTCAGTTTACAGATTCAATGCATCAGAAGTACATGGTAACAGACATCATTTTCTTTGGCAAACTTACCACTGTTTCAGCATGTGAATTATATCTTGATCTGTCTCGCTTGTTTCAGGCAAGTAACTTCTTACGAGCATTTCGAACTATTCCAGAGGGTTCCGCCCTCGGTCTTCTCTTGGGGGATGCAGAAGAGTCGACAGGGAAAGCCAACTTCCCGCGGCTTATACAGAGTTGGAACAGATTTGTCCTTCAACAGATTGTTCAGGTATTAGGTTTATCTTTCGTCAGATAATTTATTTGCTATTCTATCGACTCATCGCTAATTATTTAAATCCAACGGTACTTTTTTTTCAGAACTGAAAAGTTGCCAAGTTTGTGCTCTCACTAAAGAGGAAAGAAAAAGATAAGAAGGCCAAACAGTGCTGCCTAGACTCATCATATCATAAATCTCAGAATGTGACATATTTGAAAGATTTGCAAAAAACTACAAAGGAGATGGAACACATCAAAATAACTTTGTGATTGCAGTTTATGTCTCACTGCTGTATAATAATATATTTTGCAACCATCCTGAGTGGGATACTTTTCAGTTTGTTAGTGTAATCTACCCTAGCCAGGAATTGTATTGGCAAAACTCAAAATGCAATGTTTCAAATTGACTTCTACTTCATATCACAAATCCAATCTGCACAGATTGAGACAAAAGGGAAACTGTTGGGACAAATGATCACCATAAGCTTTATCCAAAGCTGTGACAACAACTGCAGCAAAATGTTTATAAGTTCATCAAAGTCAAGAGGGATACACTGGAATGAGATTGTTCAACAGAAATGCTACCATTGAGAGATCATGTGAAAATTAGCTACGTATTCAAATATTGAACCATGCAAATATGGCTGGATATATTTATGATGTTGGCTACTAAGAATTATTCATAATGGGAAATGAAATGTGGGAAAGATGGACAGACATGTTTGTGTTGATTTTATGAGAAGCTGAGTATGAGAATGTTTTTGATGCTGTCGTATTGTGCACAAGTTAAAAATCAAGGTTTTACAATTTATTTCATCATCACAAACAGAAGAGAAACTTGATAAAATTGACGTAATCTATAATGATGCTTTTTCTATGTTTGCTCCTCAAGGAGACAAACATCGTTACAAAGGATGAAGAGGGCAAAGATAGGCAGGAACCATCGGCCGTTGGTGATATGTTTGAGGCTCAAGTCCATACCAAGAGCAGGTGCAGATCCTGCTCCCAGGAATCAGAGAGGGTTTCAGCATCGAGTGTGGTGACACTGAACTATCCCTCTGTTGGTAAGACAAATTATATCTTATTATGCAAATAATTCTTGTGAAGTAGACAGAATATATTATTGCTCATAGAAAGTTGAATACAATATACAGTATTATTGATGATAGAAAGTTTTATTTATCGATTTGAAAAGGACGGATATGTTGTAATAACACGAGCCACTGTTGTAAATGGAGATGATTGGTTGGAAAGTAAAGATTTTTACTGAACATGTTGATTGTAGGTTGTATAATTTGATATCATGGTTTACTAGACCAATCAGAGTTTTTGTTTTGAGTTTGTATTTTGTATTGCATAAGATGGAGTAATTAAATCCAATCAATGAAAGGTTGTATGGTTGTTGATCAGAGATGACATTCACCTGGGAACAAGCTAATGAGGTGGTTTAATTAGGGCAACTATTGTAATTCATGAATTCTTGAACACAATTTCAAGGTGTTGACAGATTAAAATGGTCCTGGTTTTATAATCATATGTTACTCCTAGGGTCAATAACATGATAGAAACTGTCTCCTCTTTATTCAGTTAAGACAATCTGATAGCAACATTTTTTAAAACATGTTGGTTGGTTGCTAGGGAACTATGGAAACATTCTGGCCAAATATATATACATTAATGGCCTAGAGAGGAACCAAATACTAAAGAAATAAAAACAATATATCAGAGTCCTTAGTTTGTGATCTTGATCGTGTTACAAATTTTAGACGAGACTACAGGAGAGAAAGAAATGTATGTTCTGTTCGTTTTGTTTTTCTGAAGAAAAAACATCCATCTTTCATAATTATTGACCTATATGTAAGACTTTGCCAAGACAAGTTTCTTGGAAATGAACCCTTGTAAAACATTAGACTGATTAATAATCACCTATAGATTAATTAGTAGATATTACCAACATGGAGGTGACTACAGGTATGTAACTTGTTTGAAGAAGTACCTTGACTTGAATTTATTTAGTTGGATGATGTTCTTGTTTATACCAAACACTTTATTTATATCGATTTCAGCTCCTGGCAAAGCAATTAACAAAGTTGACTTTGTAACTGTTCTTCAGAAGAGTATGTGTTCAGACCAGTCAACTTATACCTTCTGTGAGGACTGTAAGAAGTACCAGCCATCGGTGAGTATCTCTATAACTCATAACTTGCATTTTAGTTTTATTGTACAGCAATACATCCCATCAAACCAAGTTTGTTACAATTACTCGTATTTGATCACTACCAAATATTTCCCTCTATAAGTTTACTAACATTGGCATTAAGTAATAATACAACCTTCAATAGTTTTTTTTTGGAACAAAACATTTTACAAAATATGTCTCCATCAAGGAAACAGGAAAGTAATGAATTAGGCTGAATGGTACAAGTTTTAGACTTGCTCAAGTCATCAAATGTGCAGAAACATGAAGAGCTGCTATTCCTTTAATATCTCATAGTCAATGGGCTGCGTTTCAACAATTGTAAGATCTTTCAAAGGTAAAAGGCAAATGTTTGTTTCCTCCCCCTATGGTTAATCTTCTGGCACCATTTTCTACAGCTATCCTGTTTATGTTTCTTTTCATTTTTAAAAACTACTAGGTCCAAACGAGAAGTTATCAGAGGTTACAAGATGTTATAGCTATCAATTGTCACATTGAAACTCAAGGAGATGAAATGTTTTGGCGGAAACAGCTGGAAGTAAGTCTCTTTGGAATTTGATATTAAATTTGGGGGGAAAACCCTGGAATTTGTTAAATATCCAAAGCAGTTTAGCTTTCACAGACCACTATTGGTGGTACCACAACAGATGGCAGTCTGACTGAATCAGTTTTGGTTGTGAAATAATTGAGAAGTCACCTTAGGTCGTTAATGGTGTTCTATATGGCATTCCACACAACTTCATACGGTGTTCAAGTGGATAGTTCCCCTCGATGATATAATCTGAGATGGATTTATACGTAAGCATGCTACGCGAAGACGTCAGATATCATCTTATAAAAGTGTAAGCAGTTGTTTCTTCTTGTTCTTGTAACATTCCAGCATTTGCTCATGAAGTGTAAACTATGTTGATTAAAATATACGAGGAATTTCATATTTTTGCCCCTTTCTTATCCAGAATGACTCGGAAACAATTGAAGAGACAATAGTAGAGGAAACTTGGGTTAAACCTTGTAAATTTGGCGATGATTGCACAAGATCCGACTGCAAGTTTGGCCATGGAGGAAAACCTGTAATAAAGTAAGGATTGGACTTCTTGACAGCAAATTACCAGAAAGGGGTCTTTTGCTAAGTCTTTTTCAGAGTTATGATAAAATACTTCATTTGGTTGGTAGGGTGATAGGGCAATGTTATGGTAGGCCTTTGAATGGATAAGGAATGGAAATGTGTAATAGTTGTGAGAGGAGATTGTGAATGATAAATGATAGGAATGAGTAACTAAGTGTGTAAATATTAAATGATTTTCATTTTTACTTTTTTTGGACAGTTAATAGAATCCCACACAATGGAACGACAAAAATTGGATTCTGGGATTCTTTTTACATACCTGAAGTAATTTCTTTCTTAGTGACTTAAAGCAGGTTACCATTCTGTCAGTTTTGGTTAATCTTGCTAAGATAATATCGAGTCAAGAACTTTTTCTGTATTACAGTGATGAAAAACTCGTAAAATTAATCAACAAAAAATTTCGTGCAAATGCAAAGAAAAAATCTTTACTCACAAATTAAATTTTAGAAGTATCGAAACAGTTCACAACACATGCACATGTTTTATTATATTGTATATGTTATATTGTATTATATATTATTTTATAAATTTTACCAAATATGCAGATAACTGCCGTGTCAGTATAGATAGAAAACAACACCATGACTGCAGCTTCCAGCAAAGTTCTGCCATGAATTCTCTTGTTTTATTATTTGATTTGATTGAAGGAGGCGGCCACCGAGCATGTCAGATTCTGTGAAGTGGGTTCCGTTGAAGATTTACATGAGGTTGAAGGAGGATGGTATGGTGGATGTTAAGGAATTCCCTGATGACGTAAGGAACAAAAAATTATTCCTGATGATTTTTCTGTATCATTTCAGACTGGACAGAATATACTAAAGATTTGTAGTCACAAACTGCTGAGCATGATACATCCAATTTATGTTTGTAGATGACTGAATTGTGCAGTGTTTGCCCATTGCACTCACACAGTGCATAATTACTATCTATTTTGTCAAAAGAGTTGATATCCAAATGAAACCAACCATCATATATTTATTTTGTGCAAAAGTTCCTTGTAACGAACAATTCCCCAAAAACAGGTAAACATAAATTCTAAGCGGTTTTGACATATCATAAATTGAAAGTTCAGGGGTTCACCATGTTGTCAGTATGTGATGTCATAGTGTCACTAGCAGGTGATATCTCTTTGTTATCCTTTGTTCATACTTTTGTGTTAAAAGCAAGCAGCATGCTATAGAAAAAATGGCAGTTTTGTGTATTGTGTTAATAGTATTGTGTAATGTTAATAATATTGTGTAATGTTAATCATATTGTGTAATGTTAATCGTATTGTGTAATGTTAATAGTATTATGTAATGTTAATAATATTGCATAATGTTAATAGTATTGTGTAATGTTAACAGCAGAAGTAAACAGCATTTGCAAAATATCACCTTTATCAATAAAAATTAACAAAGAAACTTCAAGCAAAATTGACCCTATGATGTCACTTGTAGATTAACTCAAGTCTTCAGCCTAATATAAATATCCTTAAAATAGAACAACATTTTTCTCAACTAGCAATTGTTTTCTTGGTAATGATTTCCCCTCTAACTACTCATGTAAGATTCCATTTAGCTTATAGAAAGTATCTGCTCAACCTGTCTTCATTAAAAATTTTGAAATCAGATATTGGCTCTAAAAATCTTTAAATATTCCAACCTGTTCATTTCCAGATCTCAAACTGTCTCTGTGACCATTTCACTATATGTCAAACTGGCAGTCTTTGTCTTGAAATATATCCAATTTCAATGTTATTATATATTCCTATTTTGTTTTGCCTATCTCACGGTAGAAATCTGCAGAGGAAGGCTACCTGCCGTATTCTCTCCATGCCAGCTTGGTTCATGTCGTGGATCCAAAGACCGGTGGAAACCTGCTCGCACATATCAATGTTGGCAACACTTATCACAAGAGAAAGGAGGTAAATTAATAAATCTTCATAGCACATCAGTTTATGTACTTTTCATCCTATTTATAAATTTATATTTATACCGGAATAAATAAAATTGTGAAAAAAAAAAGAAGGAAATATGATCTTGGTTTTTAGCACTGGAAGCAAACGTAATAAATATTGTAAATATTGGATGAAGTTTGCACTTCACAGGTGGGTGGGTCTGCATGCTAACTTAAAGTCAGTATTGGGTTAAAAATCTTGTATGCAGTGTTACTGTTGAATATTTTCATGCCAATTGGCTTTCTGGGGTCTTTTTCATTATAAAAACTTAGAGGAAAGCAACCCAGATCAAATTTATTCTATGTAGTTTAATGTTAGTTCTTACATTAGTATTTACTAACAAACATGGACGTTTTTGAAAAGAACGATTGGTATAAAATTAGATTGATATTCTACAGTGTCATTTAAATATGAGCAAAGTTTGAGACCTGTTTTGTCAGGGTTGGTTTCAGCAATCTCTTTATAAAAAATTCAAGAGATTGTGACATCAACAAGATATTAAAGAACTGAGTGAACTCCTGGTTTAAATAGTCAAACCATTTCTATAAGGATGCTGATACAATCATTATGTGTTTTCTATTTCATCAGGGTGTCACACATTCTCAGTGGTATTTATTCAATGACTTCTCCATCGAGTCAATCGACAAGTTGGAGGCGATCGACTTCAACATGGATTGGAAAGTCCCGTGCATTCTATACTTTGTAAACAGCAGAATAAATGAGAAATACGACCTGGAAAGTAAGAAGCTACTCGATCAAATAATAGTTATGCCAAAAGAACTTCAAAGATATGCATGTCTGCATCTATGAATATTCATAGAACACTTTTCTTGGAAGTTCATATTCAGTTGATTGTGTTAATATTACAGTCAGTTGGGACATGTCCCTTCTATACTAAGACCACTCCATATTGTACTCCAGTATCTTAACTTCAACAGGTTACTTTCCATCAACCATATTGCGAGTTTAAGATATTAAAATGGGGCTTTCAACTTGAATACAGTGTGGAATAGGGTTTCTTCACTTCAAGAAAAGTTTTACGTTGCCTGTCTCTGGAATAACCCATTAAAGAGGAGTTAGGGCCAAGTACAAATCTCAGTTCAGTTCAGTGGTATTTTGTCCAACAATATATTCAACCAGTCCATTGACATAACATGAAATGAACCAAATCCAGGAGTTGAGGGATGCTTCCATGCATTTATTACTAAATAACAGAATAAATTAGAAAGTATGATCTAAATAGTATCTACTTTATCAAGTCTTAAATATGAAAAATTAAGGCAAAGCATTTAATAACAAATTAAAGGGTGACTGCAGGCAAAATATTAGTCTTGATATGTTATAGTCCGAGAAAAACAGGAAAAAACTGATTGCCAGTTATGTTTCTGAAGGACTGACCTAGTATTCTGTGTGTTAGGCTATATAGTCCATTGATGAATCAAGTGTATTAGGCTACAGTATATAGTCCATTGATGAATCAAGTGTGTTAGGCTACAGTATATAGTCTATTGATGAATCTCAGCTGTTTAAAGGGTCATTATAGAAGGTTCATAGAAATACCTTGTGGGTTGATAGCAATGTTTGTAATGGTCTACAACACACAAGAATTTATTTTGTCCCCAAGTTCATTCTTTAATGTAATTTTTGCTAGCAATGATCGGCATTTCAAAGTATTTTGACTCTGTCTCGACAGTTCATAACCCTAATGAAGTCAGCATCCTACAACCCAGAGCCTCCTTAGCTGAACACAGTTTTGTCCAACCTCACATGACATTCACTCCCCTCGGTCCAGGTGAGGCCATCAAGGAAGGTGACTTAGTCGGGTTAGACGCAGAGTTTGTGTCTCTCAATAAGGTACGTATTGATGAACGCCAGGCTGATTCAAATCAGATCTTTGGCCACATTCTTTGTGGTGCCTGACTATGAAATGATACTGATGTGTGTATGACAATCTAAATCAGCAAATGTTAAGTGAGTCGGCCTATGTTTATCATGAATGATTCAATTAATAAGCACAGTCTAAATGAGTTATGTCCCAACTCACTAAGTATCTCAATGTAAAGTTACACAAAGAAGTTTGTGAAATCTTTCTCCAAATGACCAAATGCCATCATAACATGAAAATGTTGCATTATAAACTTATATAAGTCATGGAAGTGAATACATTTCAACATTATGATATAACCAAATAGCTTTGGCATAGATGGTAAAAAGTGGAACAATTAAGCCTTTCTGCGAGAATTAGTTTTCTCAAAATCATTATGATGCAATTTAATGTCCAACAAGTTTGTTTTTAGTTTCAAGGAGCTTAGATGATGGTATCTGTTTGTTAGTGTCAATAATGCAACTGTGGTTTGTGAAGTAGAATAAAAACTCCTAATTATATGAGCTAAGAAGAAAAATTGAAATCTATTGATAGCTTTTTGGGTGAATGATATTTTCTCAACCTTTGTAGGAGGAAGCTGAAATTCGTAGCGATGGAACTCGTTCCACTATCAAACCAAGTCAAATGTCAGTGGCGAGGATAACCTGTGTGAGAGGCGGAGACGAGAAGAACATGGTAGCATTCATAGACGACTACATATCCACTCAAGAACAGGTAAAAAATATCAATTTACAAAAGTGTATTTATAGCTTAGTCTAGTTTGGTGAATCCAAAAGGTTAGGAAACCAACAGAAGCTCATTTGGAAACACAGACTTACATGAAGCCTTCTCTCTTTCATGAGTATGCAGATAATTATGAGGCAGGCATGTAATTGCCACACCCATTCCTGCTCCCAGCAAGAGACATATAAATACCTCCCATCTGACAGAGGATATTATACCTCAGCATCTGTCAGTGAGCACATTCTCAGATACTGTTCTATTCATTCTGGTACGGGTGATGGATTACCTCACTTGGTCTGCTACTAGGATACCATTCATGTATTATTTAATGTTCTATTCCTTCTGGTACAGGTGGTGGATTACCTCACTTGGTCTTCTACTGGTATACCATTAATGCATTATTTGATGTTCTATTCATTCTGGTACAGGTGGTGGATTATCTCACTCGTTTCTCTGGAATACATCCCGGAGATCTGGACGCTACGCTTTCCCAAAAGCATTTGACAACACTGAAGGTGACCTACCTGAAACTTCGACATCTGGTGGATTGTGGAGCAACGTTTGTCGGACATGGACTCAGGAAAGACTTCCGAGTCATAAATCTGTTGGTAAGTTAGAACCAGCTGATTAACGATGCTAGTTACAATACTAGTGTACTTTTAGAAATATAATAATAACTCATTGTTATCATAATATATCATTGGTACCATATAACACTACTGTATATGCTACAATATTGTTGTGTATGTTTCATGTTATATATTATGGTACAATATTATTGTATGATACTATGTGAAACGGGTGGTTGAACTTGGGTTTAGACATTTTAACATTTTCTTCGTACTCTAATACATGATGTTTTCTTCCACAGGTCTCTCACAATAAAATTATTGACACTGCTCATTTATACAACTTGCCCACTCAAAGGATAGTATCTCTAAGGTTCCTGGCTTGGTATTTTCTTGGTAGGTAGAAAGAGGCGTTTTATTTATAGTTTTTCAAAGCGATATCTGTAAGTAGCAAAGGATAAGACTGAGGGGCTATCTGTCAGTGTATTGGTGTTGGGTGGTGTGGGAGTGATGTTAACAATGTACTGGTGTCATGTGTATGGGGTGGTATGATGTGGTATGATGTATGTGATGCATGTTTGTATGTTGGTATGATGTGATGTTTGTGTAGTGTTGGGTGGTGTTGGAGTGGTGTTGGTGTTGGGTGGTGTGGGAGTGGTGTTGGGTGGTGTGGTGTGGGAGTGATATTGATATAGTGCTGGTGTTGGGTGGTGTGGGAGTGGTGTTGGGTGTTGTTGGAGTGATATTGACATAGTACTGGTGTTTTGTGTGGGAATGACGTTTGTGTAGTGTTGGGCGGTGTAGGAGTGATGTTGGAGTAGGGTGTAGGTTGGGATGGGGAGGATAGCAGAGTTGAGGGTTGATACAACAGACTCTAAATCCACTGTCTTTGTTGATGTAGGATTATGTTGGATTGTTACTGCTGTAGTAGTTTTGTATTGTCAGTCTCATAACTTGTTAACATAATTTGTTAATATATCTCATACCTGGACAACAACAAACAATAGAAAACATCTGTCATTCCAATCAGAGCATTGTGTATTGTTTGTTTGTTTTCTTTCCTTTAATCATTTCTGCTTGTCCTCACATGTTATCAACTAAATAACTCTTGTTAATGCTGCACAAAGTGGACAAAACATTTTGTTTATTCACTTAGATGATGTCGTGTGTTTATTTTTGACATATTCAAGTTTGTGATATTTGTTTAAAAAATCACCAGTAATGGCCACCTGTGTGCTGAACAGTCTGTTAAAAATAAATAAACTCAGGAGGCATTTTTGTTGCCACTCTAATATCATTTTCATTCACTGAAATATTGATTAATATTATTTAATAAAATGTCAATTTCTGGGATTCAATTAGAGGGTCACAAACAATAGGAAAGCGCTTTTTGAAACTTTCAGCAATTTAGGGATATTTTTAATTTATTTTTTTTGAGATAATACTAATGACACCTTTAATTTCTTGCCTATTATGATAAAGATTAACAGACAAAATAACATGAAAGTGTTGTTTTCTTTTGTACAGTTTAAACTTTCTCTTATTTCTGTCATTCTGTTTTCTCAGAAGGCTTGAGAATCCAGTCTGAGACCCACGACAGTACAGAGGATGCCTGCACTGCGGTCAAACTATATCATTATTACTTAAATCACAGCAACGGAGGACTAGATGAACAGGCCTGGCAGGAAAAACTCAAGGCCTTGTATGAAGAGGGGCGCAAATTGAAATGGAAGGTGCCTCCACCATGAAAAGGGGCGCAAATTGAAATGGAAGGGACCTCCATGAAAAAAGATCTGGATCTGAAAAGTCACTCTATTTGTTATTGTTTATAGTTCTTAACATGGACCAACAAGAAAGTTTGTCTCCTTGGTATGGGCAGGGAGCACAGGGGTGGGGGGGGGCATGAAGGAAAGATTTAGTCTTTCATTTGAAACTTTCCTAGAAGCAAACAGTCATCAAGATACATACTCATAAAATATGTAGTACTAAAATGGATGTAGAATTATGTCATTTGATACTTTATGTTTATAGATGGTTGAGACATTCCACTCACTAGGGTGAAAGGGGAGGGGGTGGGGAGTAGAAACAGGGGTTGGGGAAGTGAGGACTGCATTTGATCACTAACTTCAAGTTCCATGTGTGGGGACTGTTGTGGGTTTGGGTTTTTGATTTTTAACTTCAAGTTCCATGTGTGGGGACTATTTTAGGTTTGGGTTTTGTATTATTAACTTCAAGTTCCATGTGTGGGGACTGATGTGGTTATAGGTCATGGCGAACATGTTGTAGTTATGTATGGTCTGTATATTTACTGAGGTCACACAGAAACGAGGCTTTTGAGTAAAAGTAGGAAATGTACATGTTTCTATTTGTTATGGTTAACAAAAGGAAGATAACAGACCCAGAGAAGGAAAGACATTTTAACACAGGGGTGTGTAAAGTGAAGCTTACTCCCAGCTTCATAACTGGTTCTGCCGTTTAGTTATAAAATAGTGGAGGTTATTCACATTTATTTGGACCAGTGGTATTGACCACTAGATTTTTGGATCACTGGATATTTTTGGACCACTGGATATTGGGGAACAGATACATGGACTACATCAACAATTAATTTTGGTTCTCTTTCAAATTGAATGCTGCTTTAAAGCATTAAGCATAAACCAGTATAAAATAGCTTACAGTCAATCGACCATATCTTTAGCTATGGACAAGATATTGAGATGGGGAGGGGGGGGGGATCATGGGCCTTTCCAAATCATTGTCTATCACAGGGATATCTATTTAAGTTTCTCCTCACAAGTGGGATTTGATTCCCACACCAAAAATGCAGTTCATTCACTGACTTCTCAAGTTTGATATCAAATCAGCTGTTTTGAAACTTTCTGTCCGATGATGGAAACATCACAGATTGATAAACCATTTTGATCAGGATTGATTGATCAGGGATTGATTAACTGTTTAGAGGGTTTGTGAAGCAATCGTGAAATCTGTGACATTTTTGTAATATACGATAGAAGAGGCGCTATTCACTTGTAAAACTGCTGTGTGTCCTTTTCATTTGGACAACAGTTTGTTTCTCTTTAATATCATTTTGGTTTAAATATCAGGTAAGTAACTAATTCCCTGTTGCCATGGTTCAGGGGTATTGTTCAATTCCCATGTAATAATAAATAATATTGACTTTGTTTGTCGAAAAGTTACCCATTTCAAACGGATGTATAGTTTCTTCACTGTATATATATATGTAAATAAAACTTTGTGTTCAATCATAATTGAGACAAAAAAGGGAAACCAAGATCTACATGTTGTCATATTTCCTCAAGCATGGAAACGAATCCTAAACAGACTCAACATAATGACACTCTCTTTAGGTTCACCATTCCTCACTCAGCCTCAGATCATATATCAGTCCTATACAGAATCACCCAAACTGTCACTCAGATTAGGTTCGCCATTCACACTGTATGTTTTTAATCACGGGTACGAATTCGTTTTGACATCCAATATTGTCAATAAAAAAAGTTGGCTTTTACATCGATTGGATGACTGGGTATCAGTTACTTAGTGTTGAAATCGAATGACTATTGACTGACTTGATGATATGTACTATCTATTTAGGGAGGGACAGAAGACTGGGTGGAGCGAGGGACTGAGGAGGGGTGTATGAGGGGTGTATGAGGGACGTGGAAGGGCTTGAGCGAGGGAGGGATGGAGGAAGTGCTTTAGCATGGGAGGAAGGGATTGAGCTAGGGAGGGATGGAGGATGGGGTTGAGCAAGGGATCGAGGAGGAGGGAGAGAGGGGGGGGGGGAGAGACACTTTCAAGAAACACAATTTGCATATACCAAACATATTACATTCACAAAAGATTTAATATATTCAGTGTCGTATAAGAAAGATCATGGGCGCGTTCATGAAAAAGAAAAATGGAAGTAGCACGAACAGGCAACAATTAAAAGATAAAAGTATAATTATTGAGGGGCAATACTGAATCACGTTACCCATAACCTCAATTTCATGCAAAATGAAACCGCTTATCTGTAGATAATATAACTTAAAACTACCTATTTAAATTTAAAAATAAATAAAAACATAGCGAGAAATCATATTTACAGGAAGGAATATGAATTATGGAAGAACCAAGAAAAGCCTTAAAGTAGAAAAACAGTTAAACTCATTGATGCTTCTCAAAAATAAAACCTCTAATAATAAAAACAAAATAACACCAAATGTCTTTATTTATAAAACAAAGTTTTCTAGACTCCTTTTTCTATAACATAAATAAGCAAATTCTTTACAGCTGCTTTAAACAGATCATTTTCAGAGAATAAACAAGACAAGTAGCAGTGATGTACAACTTCAAGTTGGCAATCAACCAATTTTATCTTTTTTTATCAAAAACAATGTCAGCAGTTTGATGTAAGCTAACAGGCACTGTATCTCAGGAAGGGAAACCAGAAAGCAAGTTGGCTTTGTGATTCCTTGACATAAAATTTGCTCAAAATTCCACACCATCTGATTTATGTAGAGCAAGTGACTTAAATTTTGTCCAAGAATTAAGTGAGAACCAGAAAAGTATGTTAGTAAGTATGTTAGCAGGCGTCCATTTTGCACTCTTCCTTTCCCTTAAGTATACACTTATCCTTTATCCACATTTTCCTGGAAAGGACTAGATTTGGTGTTGTGTTCCCGATACTCATGGTATGTCAATAGTCGTACAACTGCACCATTATGAAAAGGAGCAGGTTTGGTGTTAAGTGTGTTCCCATTACTCACGGTATGTCAATAGTCGTACAACTACACCATGATGGAAAGGAGCAGGTTTGGTGTTAAGTTTGTTCCCATTACTCATGGTATGTCAATAGTCGTACAACTGCACCATTATGAAAAGGAGCAGGTTTGGTGTAAAGTGTGTTCCCATTACTCACGGTATGTCAATAGTCGTACAACTACACCATGATGGAAAGGAGCAGGTTTGGTGTTAAGTGTGTTCCCATTTACTCATGGTTTGTCAATAGCCGTACAACTGCACCATGATGGAAAGGAGCAGGTTTGGTGTTAAGTGTGTTCCCATTTACTCATGGTTTGTCAATAGCCGTACAACTGCACCGTGATGGAAAGGAACAGGTTTGGTGTTAAGTGTTCCCATTACTTATGGTATGTCAATAGTCGTACAACTGCACCATAATATTGGAACAGGTTTGGTGTGAAGTGTGTTCCCATTACTCATGGTATGTCAATAGTCGTATTACAAACACCGTGACAGAAGGTGAATCTTCAATTGGTATTAAACATGTTCTAAGAATTGATGGATTTCTCAACATTAAAGAAAGAAACTTAACATTTGACATATATGTTTCCTTATAAAAAACAAAATAAATTAAAAAAACAGTCTCTCTTTGAGATGACAGTGATAATGATGAATACCTGATTAGGTTAGAATTAACAAAGAGGTAGACTTACATTAATGTTTAACATTAGTTTCAACTACTAATAATAGCTTAGTATTCTAATAAATCATAAAATATTAAAGTTTGTAAAACAAAACGGCAGAGATCATATCAAACATTGAAAGTTTTGCTCAAAATTTGAAAGGAAGTAAATGTCTATAGTAGATGAATACCAATTATATCTGTAAACCCACAGATTTCTTTAGCTCCCCCTCCCCCCCCCCCGCCCCTCTAAATCCCCTCAACTCCCCACCTAACCCTAACAAATGTCAAAGGTATGCAAAGTGATAGTAAATGCTAAGTTAATAATGAGCAATACAGAAAAATAAAATTTATTTTCTACACGAGTAAATTAAATTTTTTAAATTAGAAATATCCAATATCTTCTCATTATATCTCATCAGATATTTATTTCTGTCCAGAGGAATAAATAGTTTAATAATGCCATTGTCTTCAGGCAGATAATTTTCAACCATGTATAATGATAATCTGGGCAGTGAAAATTACCTCTCAGAGGTTAACATTGCTGAATTTCAAATTGATGAATAATATACTGTCAAAATTCTTCAATGTGAGTAAACAATTTGGGAGTAAAACATAAGTGGAGAGAGAGACATGAAAATCAGTTTTTGGAAAGATATCAGTAAAATTCTATAACATTTACCTAAAAGGATATTTTATGATCTTACGAAGAGGTAAACAATTGTAAAAACAAGGCCTTTAATATTCAAAATTTCATTCTGAATGTCATTTATGATATGGCAGCTTTCTGCATTATTTATACGATATTCTATAGTAATATAATATCAGTTTCTTATCAGTTTATTGTTACTCATAAACTTTACAAATTTGTTCTTGCTTTTAAAAAAAAAATTGCATATCTACGAATTGAATCCAGAAAAAACTTCTCTTCCAACTTCATTATTAAATATTTGATCTGGGCGTCAAACCGGCAATACTGTTATACTACCCCTCACCATTATCCTTATACGATCAAAGCACAGCATTCTAATTGCATCCATGGAATCAACTATCACATCTCAGTAATTGCTGTCACTGAGATATTCTTGCATGTGAGCCAACATTTTAACTCATTCCAACAACCTATGACCTCATCGTTAAATTATCAATATTAATTTTTTTTTTCTCCATAAGATTAACCTTGATAACATTTTGTACAATAAAACTGTGTTTTCTCGGTTCCATAAAAGGAACAGTCCTTATTCCTGCATTGCATTGAAACGTCTCTTCTGGGAAGGACACCTCTAGGGGCTGGGACTGGACCGTTACTGTTGCCACTGGGACCCAGTGTCGCGCTCTTAGCGGGACCTCTCTTCCCTGGACTGCCGACTGTGTTGTAGTGCGGAGGGCTGCTACCCGCCGTACGGGCACTTCTCGGTTCCTTGTTAGTGCCGGGGCTTCGTGGAGGATTACTGACTGCGTTGTAGTGCGGAGGGCTGCTACCCGCCGTACGGGCACTTCTCGGTTCCTTGTTAGTGCCGGGGCTACGTGGAGGATTACTGACTGCGTTGTATTGCTGAGGGCTGCTACCCGCCGTTCGGGCACTTCTCGGTTCTTTGTTGGTGCCGGGGCTACGTGGAGGATTACTCCTAGAAGATTGGGACCCGGCGGTCATGTTAGTGTAAACGGGGGCATTAGGGGCGTGACCACTATTTAAAGGACTAGTAACCTGGCCACCTTTGGTGCTCGTGTGATTACTTGACCTCTGATTGGCTGATGGGTTAGCCACTACTCTAGAGGCACCAGTTCCTCCTCCGCCTCCTCCTCTCAATGATTGCATCGCCTGTCCATAAGATGGAGGATGCGACCCATCTGTTGCATCTTTAGAAGAAGAGGAAGAAGAGGAAGCTGCAGGAGTCCTCCTCCTTTCAGACTTTCTACGAGCCGAGTCGACATAATCTTTGATCAGGTTCTCGTACTCTGGATGCCTCTTGTCCGACAGAGCGACTCCGATGATGAAATCCGGAGAATTGAAATCCGAGACGGTCACTTTATCCTGGCCGAGCGACCTTTTAGATGATGATGATGATGATGGAATTTTTACAAGGTCTAAATACTTATCAAGCAGTTTTAAGTTCTCCTCTGAGGTGAGTTCAGTGACAATGTTCTTTGAATCGTTAAATTTCCAGGCCAGGCCAGGATCTACTGCAAACTGTACTCGGAGTATCTTATTACCTGCATCGGTTATAGGTATGATATCTGTAAAAGATTGTAGAAGAAGAAGGGTTGATTAATGTGCAAGTTGCATCGCACTGAGTCAAGTCCGTACTGATCATTTGCATTTTGAAACCCAGCTAGCATGTTTCGAACGAAACCAGTCCACGATGGACTCATCCTACCCACATGTCTTCATGAGGCTAAGCTTAATTCTGTTCTTATTGACAAATTACTACCACAGTTATGTACAACTCAAATACAGACTTAACCATGAATTCTTCATGAATCATGCAAAAAAGGTCTAAGAAAAAACATCACTCACTTGGAATACTTTTCTTGGTACTATTCATCGGTAGAAGAGCGCAGAAGTGGGATGCATCGTAGGCCAAGACTATCGGTGATCTGCAGCATTTCTCCGGAGGGCTCTCTAGAGGTAGATAAATCCCACCAAAGGTGTTCGGAGCTAACGGTTCCCCGTTTTGGTCACGAAGCAGTTTGTCCGAGACGACTATGATCGGTCGGAGTAAGATGTGTGCCAACACAAAGACGTGGATTTCTTCCAGGCTCTCGTATGTGACATCTGCTGACATCGAGCTGTCAAAACAAATGAGTGTTTGTTGTTTCTGAGAATAATACTAATCTGAAAACTGTTCTTTTCTGGAGAAGATCTTGTTTCAAATTTAAGCTGATTGTGTACAGTTTTTGAGATATTTTGATCAGAGCAGACTTCAAACCACCTGTTGCTGGAAGTGTACAGCTACATTAGTTTGAACTGAAGTCTAACAGACAAGATATCTTAACTGATTACTGATTCAGCCGCAGGTATATCCCTTGCCTACAGCCGCAGGTATATCCCCAAACTTCAGCCGCAGGTATATCCCCCAACTTCAGCCACAGGAATATCCCTGACTTCAGCCGCAGGTATATTCCTCGACTTCAGCCGCAGGTATATCCCTCGACTTTAACCGCAGGTATACCCCGACTTCAGCCGCAGGAATATCCCTCCACTTCAGCCGCAGGTATATCCCTTGACTTCAGCCGCAGGTATATCTCTCAACCTCAGCCGCAGGAATATCCACCGACTTCAGCCGCAGGAATATCCACCGACTTCAGCCGCAGGAATATCCACCGACTTCAGCCGCAGGAGTATCCCTCGACTTCAGATGCAGGAATATCCCTCAATTTCAGCCGCAGGATTGGGAGTTTCCCTTAAATTTTCTTCCACTCATTAACCAGGATGTACATACCAAGTTTTGAAGCTCAATCAACTTTTACACTACGATACATGTATCCTTTGAAAGTTACAAAAACTGTTTACAATTTGGCTTGTGCTGGAAGAGGATGTAAACATCCTGTGTTGCAACAAGGAGACTTACTTGGCCTCCTCCTCCTCCAACTGTTTCCCTGGAGATCGATGGTGTCTTGGCTTGGTGGAGGATAACTTCAATACATTATCCCATTCAGTTTCCCACTCAGCTGCTGTGTACTCTAAACCAAGCTAGCGATACAAAACAGAGAGAAAGTCCGTTTGTTATGACTCAGTTTTTGTGATGCTTTTAATACTCCAGAGGAAAGGAAAAAGTGCAGTAAACTACATTCCTATACTAATTACCTAGCATTTTGTAATACGTCAAATGAGAAAATTTTAAGTGAATGATTATGATGATTCAATCTTTAGCATCTATTTCACAACAGGTAAATAACATTCTACAATAATACTTGGAGGCTCTCACAGAATGACCGAAGAACAAGTCAAACTATAAATGTCCATCTCAGTAACTTCAATGGGCAAACTCATAATACTGCTAGTACTATTTTTTTTTCTCCAGTTTCTTATAACATCTTTCCAAGGGAACCTTATTAAATGCAAAATGGGCTTCTCTTCACCTGCCTCTTGCAGAGAAGTGTTTGCTAATATTTGATGCAGCCCCAGAAATCTCTTCATACTCTGAAGCTGAGAGCCCCAGTCTAATGGACTTGTTTTTGTTAATAAAAGCTTTCTTGCAAAAATGTGAGTTATTAGTAAACATGTGGTTCATTGCACCTTGCCCCCTCCCCCCCCCCCCCCCAAATTAGTGGCTTAATGTTAATGCTTTCATCGGGGACTCATGTTTCAGCTACAATAGTGAATTGGAGGCCCTTACAATAGAAGAAAGAACAAACTAAATTCACATATCTGGTTAATTGCTGTGAATATATTGAATTGAGAGAATTAGAGAACAGATTGGGAAGGAGGGAGGGTGGGAGGGAGGGAGGGAGGGTGGGAGGGAGGGTGGGTGGGAGGGAGGAAGACAGGAGTTTTCAACAGTAGCGTCAAAAAATATGAGAAGATCCTTTGATTTATAAACTTTCAGATTTTTGTTCACCTTGAATTAATCTTCCATATTTCACTTACTTCATTTCAATTCTCGATACTTAAAGGCCAACTAAAATGCTGTCGAGAGTCAAACAAACTCAAATCAAAATATGGGCAAAAGGGATTAGTTTGAACTAACTTTTGTATGGTCTGTGATCAAAAATATGCTTTCCTGACTGTGTATGAGGTTAGAGTAAACAGTCACAATAAATAAACCACTTGACAGTCAAAACGAAAAAAACCAAACCATCTCTACTTTTGATCTTTTCTAATAAACCAATTTTGTAGGATTTCTGCATGTATGACTATTAGCTATTATACATGTATTAAAAATCTCCATTACGGTAGAAAATGATATCCTCTTCAATGGTTGCCTTGAAGTTAAGAAACGTTGGCTATTTTTAGAATATAAAGCAATAGGTTCAATATGATAGCAATTTTTCAAACATGCAACATAAAATATTTTACATATTAAAGATGCATTTTGTTCAGTCTATATTTTAGTGTTTGACTTTAATTTTTTTTTTATTACTTTTGGTAACTGCAAACTGTAAGAAGCAATTATCAAAAGTATACTCTCTCTCCTCGCGGCTCATTCCATCTTTCCAAAAACAAAGTACCCTCTGATAATCAGAGCAGATGGCTGGAGACTTTGTAACAGATGGATAACCCCAGGAGGAAGTAATAAAACTGCGAGAACCATCTGCAGCTCGTTTGGCTTTGCACATTTTACATGTTTTCTAAGAGGGTTACAGAAACTGTTAGAGGCTGCGTTGGGATGCCCTTGGTGGTATTTTTTTTCACACTCCGTTTTCTCCGATATCGAAAAACTTAACAAGTCTAAAATCTCCATTTATAATTTTAATCAAAGCTGAGAATGAGGGTGTCCATAAGGTCCAAGGAAAAAACAGGAGGACCAATCAAGGTGGAAATATGCTACAACGAAAAACATTCGAGGAACTTGCGCTAAAAATAGCAGAGCGTGAAATTAACTTTGAACATAAAACATCCTTTACTGATTGACACTGGGCTTGGATTTGTATCAGGCCCAGATCAAGTAAAAAACCTCCAGCTTCAAATCAAACCTACAGCACAAAGGACACTTTTAGCAGTGTGACTTGAGCTCAAATGTCAAACTTGTGGCGTAATCGCTTTCAGAATCAAAACTTTTCTTCCAGGCATCCTCGGGGTCAGAGGTGACCTGAGGCGTATTATAAAGACACAGGCTGTGGGGGAGGGAGAAACAGGGGGGATGGAGATTCAGGGAGTGACGGGTGGGAGAGGGAGAATCAGGAGTGAGGGAGAATCAAGTGTGAGGGAGGGAGAATCAGGGGGTGAGGGAGGAAGAATCAGGGAGTGAGGGATGGGATAGTGAAAGGGAGAATCAGCAGGTGAGGGAGAATCGGGGGTGAGGATGGAAAATCAGGGTTGAGGGGTGGAATGGTGAGAGGGAGAATCAGCAAGTGAGGGAAAATCGGGTGTGAGGGAGGGAGAATCAGGGGGTGAGGATTGGGAGAGGAAGAATCAGGGAGTGAAGGACTGTTCTTGTTCTGGAGGAGGTAAATGTGCTCACCTCTTGGTTGACTTGCATCTGTTGCCTCTTCCATCTACGCTGTATCTTTTTCATTTTAATGGTGAACTTCTCGTCTGTCAAGACCTGATTTAAGGCTGAGCGTAAAGTCAGCTCTCTATCGTGCATACCCCATATTGCTGTGTGGATAACAACAAAAAGGAAAGTAAGTTCATATTTTTGTCATCGCAAAATATCTCTCAGTTAAATGGATGGCTATCCTATTATCTGTGAATATTACCGCACGGTCTGTCACGGGTGGCAGAAATGAGAAATCCAGCTTAAACGTGTTCTTTTAAGAGATATATGTAATGTAAATAATTCTTGTGGGATTTAACCTAAAATCTATATTATTTGATATAGATAGATTAACTGTACTTACACAGAGTGGCAGCATGCAATAAACAATTACCATCCCCTGATGTTGTCATGGTGTACAGAGGGGAACAAGTATTAGCAGAAGTCCACCAATTCAGGTGACCTGATAATATGAAGAAAACAAATTTCAAAAGATAAAAAAATACATATTTTGCATAATTGCTTCATATCTGTTCATAAATTGCTTTAATACATGTTCATACTTAATCCTGTTGGTATTCTCAACTACATATTTGTCTGTGCATCTGACTATATAGCATAACCAAGTAGCAAACCCAAAAAGAGGCCTTCTTACTGGAGTCACAGAACAGGGTTCTGGGGTAAGGTGACCAGACGTCCCGATTTTTGGGGACAGTCCCTGATTACAGTGTGCTGTCCCTGATGAGCAAGTGTCCCCGAAAATGTCCCCGATTCGTCAAAATGTTCAGGAATGTCGAAAATATCCCACATTATTAGTAAAATAATTGTAAAAACAAAATTTAGTCAAGTGTGCAGTCGCAGAACGGAACTAACCAGTATTTCAGGTGGGCCAATGTAAAGTGGAATATGCTAGATCGATCTAGCCTAGCACTCCTTCGTAAAGTAAGTAAATTTCATCTAAGAAAAAGCTACATTTTTGAAAATAAAGTTGATTTGAAAAGTGCTTCTAAGTATCACCATTTTACATCTAAGCACCTTAGGCACTTGAAAATTTTCAGGGGGACACCCCTCCCCTTAGACCCCTCCCCCATATCAGTCACACAATAAATGTCCCTGATTCCAGTCAGGCAAATATGGTCACCTTATTCTGGGGACCACAATTTGCATAATTTTGACACATAACCAACCCCTATATTGACCAATCACTATCATTGAATTTTTGAATCATGCATAGAAAGCTTAACAAACAGGAACACTGTAACATGCTTGACAGAATTTTCAGCTGTAGGAAAGCATGATACAATTTCTTGATGTTGAGTAAACAGCAAAAACCTGTTTTTCAAATTAATACATTTAATGTTTACATGGTTGTTTTATACTCTCTCACCATTTTTCTGAAGATTTTTCATCATTCCCATATCTAACAGATCTTCCTTGATGATTTGACTGAGTTCTGAAGGGAGGACGCGTAGGTCTGGGAGCATGAAATAGTAACCGTGGGAATCCACCTTTGCTTCATCTTTCTCCACGACAGTGACAGGTAACTTCAGGGTCTTCCCTCCCTTCGTGGCTTTGAGATGAGCGTAGGATATTCCTCTATGCAATGGTCTAGCCTCTGGTGATCCTTCAAGGACAGAAAGGGTAGCACTTGGTACTAGAATCATGTATGGCAAGATACAATAAAATCGACGATGACGTTTCATTTGCCAATCTGTAAATGTGTGTTATATCACACATGTATGTTGCTTTTCAAATTCCATGGATTTTACATTCTTTTACGATTTGTTGCACCCTGGTTTTGTGTCCTTTCACATTAATCAATTTTGAGTGACTGCATCAAATTTTTCAAATGAGGAAGAAAAGATTGATAAATTAGGACTTTTGCAGTAAGTGTGGTCAATACATAAATACTCAAAAACACGTTTGCAATAAAAGATTACCACGAATTGTACATAGCGGTCATATCTCGTGCTGTACGTAGCAGTCATACCACGTACTGTACGTAGCGATCATACCTCCCACTGTACATAGCAGTCATACTATGTACTGTACATAGCGGTCATACCTCGTATTGTACATAGCGGTCATACCACGCACTGTACGTTGCGGTCATACCTCGTATTGTACATAGCGGTCATACCACGCACTGTACGTTGCGGTCATACCACGCAGTGTACATAGCGGTCATACCACTCACTGTACGTAGCGGTCATACCACGCAGTGTACGTAGCGGTCATACCATGTACTGTACATAGCTGTCATACCTCGTACTGTACATAGCGGTCATACCACGTACTGTACGTAGCGGTCATACCACGCAGTGTACGTAGCGGTCATACCACTCACTGTACGTAGCGGTCATACCACGCAGTGTACATAGTGGCCATACCACGCAGTGAACGTAGCGGTCATACCACGCAGTGTACATAGTGGCCATACCACGCAGTGTACGTAGCGGTCATACCATGTACTGTACATAGCTGTCATACCTCGTATTGTACATAGTGGCCATACCACGCAGTGTACGTAGCGGTCATACCATGTACTGTACATAGCTGTCATATCCTGTACTGTACATAGTGGCCATACTACGCAGTGTACTAGCGGTCATACCACGCAGTGTACATAGTGGCCATACCACGGAGTGTACTAGCGGTCATACCATGTACTGTACATAGCTGTCATACCTCGTATTGTACATGGTGGCCATACCACGCAGTGTACGTAGCGGTCATACCATGTACTGTACATAGCTGTCATACCTTGTATTGTACATAGTGGCCATACTACGTACTGTACATAGCAGTCATACCACATACTGTGTCTGTAGCCGCCATACCTCATACTGTACTGTACGTACCTCATACTGGTCATACCATATATCAGCCTTTGGATAGAAACAAATCTGCCAACTCCACCTTCCTCATAAAAAAAAAGTTACCTGGAGATTGACGAGGTGACCTCTCATATTTTGGGGGAGGATCATCTATAATCTTGTGATTAGAGATGGCCTGAGTGGGTTTACTCGGAGGACTTGAGAAACTGAGCCTACGATCATTGGTCTTCAGCATCCTGTTGAATACTTGCACTGCAGTCTGGTAATTCCATTCTGTTCCTGTTTAGTGACCCAAAAATCAATACATTAAATGTAGTGTTTTAGAGAGGTTTACAACGATATATTAAAATGTAATGTTTTAGAGAGGTTAAGGAAACTATCAGACAAATCTACAATTCATACACAACATTATTATTTACAAAGATAATATAAAATGGACAAAAACCAAACTTCATTAGGTTCACACAGATTTACTGAACCTCTAAACACAAAGGACCAGAACATGACCATGCACAAAATGAAGATTGCAAATGATAAACAGGGACATCCACCCAGATATCTTATTTTCCAAAATGAATACTAATTGATTTTCACATGCCAAATTAGATCAGCTTTTGCAAGCTCACAAACTGCATTGTGCTGGGTTTTCAGTACAGAATAATCAAAACAATTCTAAAATCAATTTCAATATTAGCTCCGTTTAATGCTTTGGTTTATCCAGTACAATGGTATCCTTTAAAACACACCCTTAGCATACTACAGAGAGCACCTTGGATGACAGTGGGACTTCTAACATGTGATTTGGTTCATCCAACATTATCTACCCCCCCCCCCCTTTAAACACTGTACACTTACAGTAGCATACTACTGTACAGAGAGCACCTTGGATGACAGTGGGACTTCTAACATATGCTTTGGTTTATTCAACATAATTTCCTCCCTTTAAACACTGTACACATACAGTAATGCACTAAAGAGAGCACCTTGGATGACAGTGGGACTTCTAACACGTGCTTTGGTTTATCCAACATTATTTCCTCCCTTTTAACATTGTACACTTACAGTAGTGTACTACAGAGAGCACCTTGGATGACAGTGGGACTTCTAACATTTGCTTTAATTTATTCAACATAATTTCCTCCCTTTAAACACTGTACACTGTTACAGTAGCTGTGTACTACAGCTGACCAAGCCTCACTAATGCATTTTAATTGTGTCCTTCCCGATCATCCTGGGGTTAATAATGAGATGTTACAATGCAAGGTTAGCTGCTATTGTTCAGTCTACGCACACACAGATATGATTGCATACAATCTTTATATATATCACTTATATTTGAAACTTGTCTAAATATTCAATAACCTTAGAAATGATCAGAAGAAAATAAACCTTTAACAGATGAAATAATGTTCTTTGTAAGAATCGTCATTCACTCATTACTTTGACTGCTGGACAGTACTGACTATTAAAAATGGCAAATTGACGAACTGTTTGCTACGCCACAAATTGTGATTTTACATCTTAATTTATTTAATTATTTAATCTTCTCATATTCTAAAATCCCCATTGGTAGAGAACTAGAGAACCCTTGGAAAAGGTACAAATGATTTGCTTAATCCACAGTACATTAAAATTTACTCCCCACCCCCACACCCCCGAGTGAAATTATGAGGCACCGTCAATGCCCTCTTTCAAACACCAAAAGATTCCTCCCATAATTGTACTGTTATACTGTACGTCAAACGGAGGCTGATGTCAACAGATTTCCCTATAAAAGATATATGCTACAAACACTAAATTTAAATGTATACTCTGATTGTGGTCACTTTTTTACTTTTCCTATGTCCTTCAACTCTGATGAAATCTGAACCTGGACTCTCTTTTTGAGTTATGTATTTTCTGATTGTTAATGGTACTTGAATTGAATTGAATTTGAATTTATTGTCCCCAATCGGAAATTCGGCTTACACAGGTGGTAAACGAAAAAAAAAAAAAAAGCAATAGTATATGTATCAATAGACTGCGATACACATACAGTAATACAAACATATATACAGCAAGTGACTACAAATAAGAACCTAATCTCTCACTTGTGAATTAAACATATGGATAGAGTTAGGCACAAATGAGTATCTGTAGCGGCCCCTAAGTGTACGTGGTGGGCATAAACGCAGTCCAGAGCGGTTGTAATTATAGTGCTGAAACAAAGGGTGTGTTGGGTCTTGTATGATATGTTTCAATTTATTGCAGACCTTCTCATGGTACAAGTACTCTAACGATGGTAATTGAGCACCGATTACCCAAAACCCAAATGTTTTAACTCAAATCTGCTTTAAAAAAGAGACATGTTGTGCAGTACCTGCGAGGATATCAACGGCAAGTTCTCTATCCAGATTGGTCTCTTGGACAAACTTTGCGACTAGTTGACGTTGCCTTTGATCCATCTCTGTGCTTCTACTAATCCTAAAAAAGTAGAATCATAACTCTGGATATAGGTCCTGTATAATGAAGGAGATATATATATAAAAGTACATTCATTATTTGGTAGGAAATCTGGCAAAAGATATTTCTCACAAAATTTTAAAGTTTTCCTTTAAAGTTGCGCACAACTTGGGAATGCTTGGCTTCTACTGTGTTTGCATACATTTTATGTTCATATGTACTCTGGATCAAGTTGTTTAAACACCGTACGCCTTCAAATTATGTGACCTGTATCCAGCCCACTCCTTTGTCAATGAGATCTCAGGGATTTCCCCAATATAACCCCTTTTTAATGCAAAGAAGTTCATGTTATTTATAGTAAATTCCAAACATAGGAAGTTTGTAAATTTTGAACTAAATTAAAACTGTAAGGAACAGAATGAATGAGCTGTATCAATGCACACGTATGGAACTATTGTTGCTTTGAAATGATGGGGAATGCCTTTCATAAGCACTGTTACCGCAGTAACTGGTACACTAAAAATCAGCTTTGAAATTGATTTTAATTAAGTCACCACTTTAAGTTTGCAGTCTACATGACAATCCCTAAATGGATGATTGCACAAAGTACAGTCCCGTTGAAATACTACAGCTTGTGATGCCTGGACAACCTCTAAACTATTGATATAGTGTTAGTATATCTACTCTCAATGAAATACACAGTTAAAGACAAATTAAAGCAGGTTAACTTTGGCTACGGTATTTATGTTTCTCCATAATGCAGTTCCACTATAAGTTCTTTATCTTATCATCAGATAATTAGTATTTTTTTGGAACGCCTATCATCACACAATGCAATGGTACTTTCCCTACCAAAGGTTGGCCCTTTTGTAGCCAATTTATTTTTTAGTGTCAAATTCATGATTTGAGGGAAGGGGGGGGTGGGGGAGGGTATCCTGAAGAATGCATCAAAATGAACATCTATGCCAAGGCTTGGATAGCTACCCTACAGCAGCTTATAGTCACTTCCACCATTGAATAAGTCTTTCATTTAATTAGTCAATATTAGGAGCAAAAGATGAGGTCTTGTTTGGTACATGCTATAATTTTAATCACTTGAGTTGAAAATAATACTAGGCTTAACATCTTGGCTAGCCTATGACTGGGTTGGTGATGATAGTCTACAGTCAGGCTACATGTTTGCAAGTGGATTTTGCTGTTTGCCAGTAGACAAACAAGGTAGTTTACATTTTTCTGCAGGTAATGAGACATGATTAAGAACATAGGCCTACTGTAAAGTTTTATTGCAATACAGTAATTGATATGGGAAGTGCTGAAGTGGGAACTTGAATTTTAGTATGTGAAATTCTTAAGTTTGGCCTAAACCTGGTAGGCCTAGTGCTAATAGCCTAAGCTACTAGGTTAGCCTAAAATAGTAAGTAAAGTAGGCTAACAACTTTTGAGCCTAAGTTACAGTAGCCCTAGTCTGCAGTAGCAGGATAGGTAATGTAAGTCCACAGTAACCCAAACGGTCCATTCTTTTCTTTGGTTGTCAAAATCTCAGTGAATCAGGAAGTTCTAATACACTTATCCTTACCACCAGACAAAAAAAATATGTTACCTACAGTATAACAATACCTGAAATTTTGATCATATCCGTCCAGAGAAAGAAAAACAACTTTAAAATTAATGTTGGATTTTTATAGATTAATTGCAAAAACTGTTGAATTAGTCCAATGCCTACAACAATTAACCAATATTTGGAACACCCAACACATTTTTTAACTCAAGAAACCAAAAAAATCAGAAACCATTTTGAATTTCTGGCCAACTACAGGAATACTTCCAGTTGGCATAAAACAACAGCTTTTCTTTCTCTTTTTGGCAATGACTATTTTTTGTTCGTTATAGCCTACGTTAGGACTACCTACCCAGATAGTGGATACTGTACTGTGGGACACTTTACAAAAACAGGTAGGCCTAGGCTAACTAGTACTAATCTAGATAGGCCTAGAGCTAGCCTACATGATACATTGCATAATAATCATAGGCCAACAAACTTAGAAACTTGTCTTGTAAGTTGTGCTAGAGCTACAGTAGGACTAGCCTAGGCCCCTAGTTCGATTACTACTACTACTGGCCTACTGATTTCTAGCACCTAGTTGAGTAAATACTTACGAATATTTACCTAAAAGTAAGGACAATCGCGTACAACACTATAATATCACCGAAAAGTCTTGGCCTCCCTCAAATGATCATCTTATCCTTAGATGTTTACAAATACAATGTAACTGTAGGGCTTAGTTACACTACAGAACAGGTTTGCCAAAAGCGTCTAGTGAAGGAATTGTCACTAATCAGCTGCATTCACATTGCATGTTTTTGTGTTGATACAGTGCCTTGGCCTTCGAAGTACGTTTCGAGTTCACGTACAGACCACCTGTTACTCAGTCAACCATTCAATATATGTATGGAACGCGGTACATAAACATTGTTGCAATGGAGTTTATTTAATCATAATCATCATCATCATCAGGCAGTTATTTTTACGACGCTTAATTAAGCGACCACGATTGTGGGAGAGCCCGGAAAGGCTTATGGATTGCAACTTTTACGTGGGGTGGCCTCCAATTGTACTGTAAACCATGCTAGTTAAATGATAGCCCATGGAGTGGAAAAAAAATCATTTCAATTTCTAAAAAGTCTTCAGACGTTCCAGCTGAAAAGTTCATCTGAACGTTCATATGCAATATTGACGTTTGGTATTGTTTGCATTTTATGAATTATATTATTAATATAATTAAAACTAATGATAATATTGAAAACCCACCACTTAATTGACTAGTATATACGGTACCGTTAGTATGAAGTATAATGTGCTTATATACAGTCATGGTTATCATATATATATTTCAGGCGAGAAACTAACGAAAATGCAACCAATAAAAAACACATCAACATCAAATAATGAGTAAGATGGCACTTTCGAAACCAACCGTACACTGTGTTTAATTTCTCTTTTTAAATAATCTAACTACTCCCTGAAACAAGCGAAGAGAAATAATTTTAACAATTAACCATATCCGATCAATCAGCCCATTTGCCAGTTGAAAACTCTATGTAATACCGCGTGTATAAGACTACCACGGTGACCTGATGAAATAGGTTAATTGCTAAGAGACTATAGAAATAACAATAACAGAAGCTAAGATAATGTACAAATGATCGTAACGGTATATATCACGTTTCATACAAATTGGGAGTACATTCGTTAGTTTTCGGCTGACTCATTTAAATTGCTCTGCTTGTGCATGTATTGACATATCTAGTACAATTCCCGGAATCCATGCAGGTATAGTAAAACATGACTTTACCACATAGTCATATGACATTTCTTAAAAATTGCGATATGATTACATACAAATGTGTATCTTACCAAATCATAGATTTCAGGCTATACAGTAGAATAAATTTGTATACAGAACAGCTCGAATAACACTATTTCGGTGAGGCAGGTCAAATATATGCCATTCAACATTCCGTTTGAAGCTATAATATTCGACTTACGGTAAAAAAAAAATGTTTAAACTGACAAGCATTTGGCCCTATTGCAATAATATTTTAAGGCATATACAATCTTGATCGCAGATTCATATAGTGGGAAATTGTTAACATTCAAAGTCCATGTTATCTTCGGTAACACACGTAAAGGCCCGTTTGCTTAACGACTCTTATACACTCTTCCGCGACGTAACAATTTTGATTAGCAAGAATTCCCGCCACTAGTGTCATCGGATTGGTTTTCGCTGTTACTTGAAGACGATGACGATGGCACTGTTACAAGATGGAAACAATAGTAAACAATTGATTAGATCATCTGATGACACCGAACATTCTCGTGAAAGCATCGGCTCAATTATATTTGCAAGATTATAGAGATAATAATAAAAATGTGACGTCATGAAATGCAGTTTGAACGTAAGTTAAATAGTCGAAGAGTTACGTGTTTTTGCTTTACTGGCATATTGCATGGCAAATTTGGTATACTGCATCTATATATGAGTAAAGCAATATCATTTTTTTTTAGCCGACAATACAAACATATCCTCTCCATATCCATTCAGCCGACAAGTGACCGCGTTTTCTGTATATGCAGTTTCTCGATAATTTCTTTGAACAAAGCAGTTTCAAGTATACAAAACTGCTCAATGCATGTACAACATTTACATATATAGTGGCGGCCTGCTCTTAACAAACATAAAAAGAAAAACTTCAGGCACGAGAGGGGGTCGAACCCTCGATCTTCGGTTTACGAGACCGACGCCTTAGCCACTTGGCCACCGCGCCATGCATATATGAATTGGATAGTTCAGAGGTGAAACTCAAATTCTGAACTTTATAAGCGAGCCAGTTCATCAAAGAATTGAACGCGGTTAGAATTTTAATGTTCAATTCGCATTGACGATTTCCGAAATAATGACAGTTCAAGTTTTCGCATTTTGTAACATATAATGAAATTGATTAAGCATATTGTGAACTTATAAATTATTTCATAGCGCTTGTAAAGACCTTTTAGCTGCACGAACACCTTAAGAAGTTACCAATATGACATTGCATGTATATACACGACTCACACCGCGCAAAGTGCCGCTGAGGTCTATACATCGTACACTCACATAACGTTCGAACCGTCGATATTTACGAGACCGACGCGTTAGCCGCCCTGGTCATCACGTCATGGTTTATAGACGGTAGAGCAATAAACTCAGACTGAAGTAAAAGTTTTGACCTTTAAAACAAACAATCTAAATAATTGGCGGTGGCGAACATAGAGTTCAGTTCTGACATACATGACATTTGCATAGGTAGTGATAATTATTGCACTTCAGTGCATCAGCGTATTTATTGACCTTAAAGGCATTGAAGACTCGCCCCAAACCATGTGCCGCCCTCTGAAAAAAGTCAACTTTCCGTTGCTTGCAAGTGAAGTTTCTTCTTGTCGCTACAAAATGCAGACAGTAATGAAACGTGATACCTTGTTTCTATTATCTGGACCTGAGATGTCCATCGCTGCTATGTACACTGTGTTGTGGGTATTGACCGTAGGTGCATGTATTGACTGTGTACTAGTGTATAATTACCGACGGTAGCAAGCTGTGTGTGTATTTTCTGGGATCGATGGTGGTGTCTAACACATCTGTTACTCGTCATTCGAAACTTGGTCAGGTTACCGGCATCAGACGTTTCTTTGTGCGCGAGTCTTCACTCCCTTTAACTAAGAAGGTGTAGTGCCGTATGCTGGTCCTCTTCAAAATCAACTTTTAACTCCGAACTATTCTACCAACAGCATACTAATCCTATATGATTCTCTTACGTAACATCATGCAGTTGTGGCCCTTTAACAATAATAACACCTTCTTCCCCATGGTTTTGTCAGACTGAAGACATACGATTATACATTACATACCATTATAAACGACTTTAGTCACGTCCGTCCAAAATAATATTTCGGAAGTGTAGCCCATCAAAAGCTCGGATCCTTGACCATGAGTGGACAGAAAGGGCATGACCTTTGAAGTAATCGAAACAATGAGAGCCCCAAATATACTCCGGATAGTATATATCTATATATACTATTATAGTTATCTTGTAATTGGTTTGTGTGTATATATTCAATGCACGTATTAACCAATACGACGGTAAATGTATATTTTGCTTTAAACGAAGTTATGTCATATTAATACGGCTATACCACTCTGTCATATTTGACAAGAAGATGAACATATCTAGTTACAATCATTTGACTGCTTTAAAAAACTCATATCATCCAACACAGACCTCCTATAATTACATAAGCTATACAATATTATTATTTCTCGTTCTCTTTGCAATCTTTTGAAGTTTATATCTAATATCACCATTTTTGTTAGACTTAAGGAACATATTAAGTTTCCATGAATAATATAATTTCCTTATTCATTTACTATATGCCTATACAACATGTCACACCTTTACTTGCGGTTATTTACAGATCATCCGTAAACTTTAGGTAGACTATGCCACTATCGTTTTGTCGTTTGTGGGCAGGTTAGTATTTTTATTGGTATTCATTGCAAATCCATAGTTAATTAATAAATAATGATTACGTCATATATACACAACGTGAAAGTTGAATTTGAAATTAAGTTTGGTATGTTAAAGTTATGCTATGTATACCTTGAGTTTGTAGCAGAGGCCTTCCTGAATTATCCCGTGATCAGTAATGTTATATAGCGCCATCCAGTTGTAGGTCTCCACCTTTAATATTGGGTGAAGAATTACGATAACGTTTCACGTATAAGAAAGACATAAATAAGTAATTGTAAGACTTTGCTATGATTTCTTCGGCAATTTCTACTGTCGTCATAAAGCGGGACATAGAAAATTAGTTCTTGCAAACTAAACATTGAAAAAATCATCGTTAATGAGTATAAACTATCTAGCCTTTCTTAAGGCGTATCGGCCAGTTTTTGTTTTTGCCAAATGCGCTGGGTCGATCCTTACTATTCATCACGCTATGAGCGATTCGTTTCTGTGATTGCGCCTGTGTGTGATTCGTACCTCCTGTGATCGCGCCCCGGCATCTACGGCGTATGTAGAAAGGGGAGGAAAATATAACAGCCGTAGCATTTTCGTATTTTTATGTAGGGAGACTCATCCGAGTCGCTGCGTAGACTCAGCAGAGTCTATAAACTTTCCGATATACTTGCAACGCTTAATTAATTAAGGTTTGACAAACTAAGAGAAACCCAAAATCAAGAAGAGAAACGAGAACTATAAGGCATCGCAAAGCAGTCCATGCAAAGTGAATTAGCAAAATACTGCAAAATTATGCGGACTATAAAACACTAGGAATACGAAGGAAGCAAGTGGTTCGTTGTCAACCGGGATGAAAAGAAATCTAGACATAGCAAGGCAAGCCAAACCATTTAGTCAGCATTTAACATTTCTTTCTTCAAGATGTGTTCACGACGGTAACTGAACCGTTTCTCTCTCCCAGGACACATCCTTAAATTGGCCTCTCTGGATAAGTTATTATTTCAATTTACAAGTACACCTGTCAGTAATATGCCACAGACATATATACTGCACACACCAAAGAATTTCTGCTATACATGTTAGGCCTGATATACCCAACTTGTTACGTGCACAGTATGCATTATCGTTATACTTACCTTTTGCACACGGCGCACCACACGTGACATCAAAAGTTCTCCGGATTCCGATTCCACTGTTACCATGAACATCACGATATTCGAAGCAGGGTTTACTTGGACTGGATCTGACCATTCAAATGATGGCACTATTGTATCATTAGTGACGTATTTGATGACGTCAACAAGATGAAGGTCAACAGGGGCACCTGAGAGCCACACACCTGTGACGTATCAAAGAGAATTTTCCAGTTGGTTCGGTACCAGTTTACAGTAGTTTGCAAGTTAGTATGATTGCTTTTAGATACATATTGAAATTTCTAATGTTAATAGGACCGGCAAATAATATAAATGGGGGTTGGGATATGGGTTCACGGGGGTTGGGATATGGGTGCACGGGGGTTGGGATATGGGTGCACGGGGGTTGGGATATGGGTGCACGGGGGTTGTGATATGGGTGCACGGGGGTTGGGATATGGGTGTACGAGGTTGGGATATGGGTGCACGGGGGTTGGGATATGGTTGAACGGGGGTTGGGATATGGGTGCACTAGTCTCTTCGGCCAGTTTGGGGTTAGCCTATAAAGGTGCCATTTTTCATAATTAGAACAACTCCTTTTTTATTACTCACTCTGGTTAGCGCAAAACTTTGTATCACCGGTGCTCCTATAGCAATCTGTGTAAGAAGAATTAAGAGGAAAACTGTCCTTAAATTATTGATATATGTATTTAATAGATATATCAATTAAAATATATCAATAATGATAAAGGCTATCATACATAGTCCAATTGATATATGTATTTGCTGTCCTTCAATAAAGATCTATCAATAAAGATTATAGGCTACAATAGTTCAAGGAAAAAGAAGAATTAAGTTTTTTAAGGCCTTACAAACTTAATGACATTTTTCCCAATAACCCTATGCACCCCCCACCCCCACGCAATCAGCCCATCATGAGCTCACCTGGTGTCTCGAATGTAATATAAGACGCAAAGTTGGTTGTTAGACTATCTTCGTAAATCGGAACAACCTGAAACAGAAAATGTATACCATTGCTGTTAGTAAATAATTTGTCCTTATATAGAAAACTGACTGCCGTTGCCTCAGCGACAAGGATACATTTACAGAAACTATCACACATTGCTAGATGAAATTAGCAACTGGGGCTGTGGTCGAGTATAGATAAAGGCGGTGGCATAAGAAGCAATGAGGTTTATCGATCGGCAGGGTTCCGGGTTCGATACCCGGCTGGGTCATAGTAAAATGGGGGTTTCATCCAAGCGTAATCTACAGTTTTCCCATTTGAAATTACTTTCTAAATTGATAAGATTCCAAATTTGAGTTAAAATGTTGAATTGGAAGCCACCGACGTGTAAATTGTAATCCATAAGCCCTTGCGGGGTTCTCCCACATTTGGGGTCGCTTAAGCGTCGTAAAATAACTGCTGCTGATTTTTATTATTATTATTATCATTATTATTATTATTATTATCATAAATCCGCATTTAATACTTTGTTCCTAATCTTGAGAAGAATTATTTTAGCCAGATCAATCCTTTACTAAACTCATCAAGTTAACACGATCTTCAAAAGCTTTACTTTCCTTTTAGTCTTGTTGTGGATTTAGCTTTCAAATTCGATATAGTTAGTTGTAATGTTCGTTTAATTATATAAAATTTGTCTGTTCAAATTAATATCGACAAAACAACGTAAATAATTAAACTATGTATTAAGTAAAGAGTATAAGTTTAAATATATAGCCCCATGAGAATCGACCTGGGAAGGCAATTCTTTTTTTCGACATTAAGCAGTCCTACCCCTAACATAAAATACACTACGTAGAGAGCGAACCCCCCCCCCCTTCACCCCACCCCTTCGCTGAGTTGCCGTTCAGAGGTAAACATAATAGGGAGGGCGTCGTATACCCTAGTTCTCTGTAGGAAGGCCGTATAAACAGCTATAGGAATTAGCAAACAGTATTGGCTATTGTATCCCATAAAGGTATACGAATCAAATAAATATATATTTTTACCTGAAACAAACTCTCATGGGTAAATAAGGCCTCAGTTACGAAGAAAGGTTCCATCTGAAATGAAATAAAACTATTCAGATAAATATTGTTAAATTGTATTATTACAGCTGATTGTATTTCTTTAGAATATAATTATATCACCCAAAATTACTATCCCTCCCCGCGTATGACCACTCTTCCCCTCAGTCAATTAACTCAACGCAATATGACTTTTCACCAAAATGTTCAGCGCATGATTAGTTTTCAAACAGCATGTTGATTTTCGCTGCCCGTCATACCTACCACAGGTTTCTCCGTGATATTATCAAAGTTTTTATTTTGACAATTGTCACGGAAGTAGATTATACATGCATCATGTGCACTTGAATTAAATATGAAGGTAACAGTTTGCCTGTTATACCGTGCTTTTGTTATCTATAGTCATGGACGTTATCTGTAACTATGAAAGATGTACAAATAAATGTGTCTGACAACATGGGTTTACAAAAGTGAAAAGCTAACTAAATTTAGTTAAAGCAAAGTATAATCAAAATTTATGGGATAAGGATAAATATATCACCTTCCGTAATGGGTAGTTTTATCAAATTTACATAAATCAATGTATGTTGTTGTTTCAAAGTAAATGGAGAGAGGAATTGAAATGGATGGATGGATGGATGGGGTTGGTGGGTGGGTGGGTGGATGGATGGATGGATGGGTGGGTGGGTGGATGGATGGATGGATGGATGGGTGGGTGGGTGGGTGGGTGGGTGGATGGATGGATGGATGGATGGATGGATGGATGGATGGATGGATGGATGGATGGATGGATGGATGGATGGATGGATGGATGGATGGATGGATGGATGGATGGATGGATGGATGGATGGATGGATGGATGGATGGATGGATGGATGGATGGATGGATGGATGGATGGATGGATGGATGGATGGATGGATGGATGGATGGATGGATGGATGGATGGATGGATGGATGGATGGATGGATGGATGGATGGATGGATGGATGGATGGATGGATGGATGGATGGATGGATGGATGGATGGATGGATGGATGGATGGATGGATGGATGGATGGATGGATGGATGGATGGATGGATGGATGGATGGATGGATGGATGGATGGATGGATGGATGGATGGATGGATGGATGGATGGATGGATGGATGGATGGATGGATGGATGGATGGATGGATGGATGGATGGATGGATGGATGGATGGATGGATGGATGGATGGATGGATGGATGGATGGATGGATGGATGGATGGATGGATGGATGGATGGATGGATGGATGGATGGATGGATGGATGGATGGATGGATGGATGGATGGATGGATGGATGGATGGATGGATGGATGGATGGATGGATGGATGGATGGATGGATGGATTTCATACCACATCGTGTGCATCCTCTGGATAATCCTGACAGTCAAAGAACACCCATCGTGTCAGGGGGTTGTCAGATTCCCTCTGTTGTAACTTAACTTTGTAGCTATATTCATCTAAAAACGAGAAATTTATAAACAGATGGCGTGGAGGTCATCAAATTGCGGAGTAAATATTGCGCAATACGACTTGGTATATATATAACCAAATATGAATACATTATGACCAATATTATAAGTATTGAATAGAATGGAACTCCATATCAGAGCAGCTTGTAAGTGTTGTCATCAGTATATGCCATAAAATTGCTAGATTGTCACCTTATATAGTTATACGTATACGTATATATACTCAAACTTCAACAAGCAATGTTACTGCCACACTATCAAACCATGCAAGCATTTTAAATTGAATCTGTGTTTTTAGCATAGACTCTTTAATACCAGAGAGTTCTTTATAGAATTCAGATGTTTGTTGACATGGATGTTTACCAGACGACGCAAAATATCATCATTGGATTATTAAAGAGTTCTGTAAACTGAATAACTTGCAACCGTTCCGAATACTGGCCTATATACTGATGCGGTATATGTATAACAGTCACTCTTCCCTATAATGACATGCTGTTTATATAGGGAGAAAGCAATATTCATGTCGCGACACAGGATATCTTACGCTTTAATTCACTTTGGCTGAAGCAAGATTGAAAGAATTTCATAGATGTGTTGATTAAACTTGCTGGTTGCAGGTATTCCATGATAATCATTTTCAATCTTTCCAGTTAAACTGTTGTAGTTTTAGCGTTAGATTGGTATACATGAGTATCCTTGCTGCACTGTTTTCTTACGGACCACAAGAGATGCAATGAGCTGGTTATTTTACCGATATGATGATAATAAAAATCTTTAGACCAGATTCGGATATGGAGAATAAGCTAGGTTACTTTCCAAGTTGTGGAAATTTGTGGGAATAATTCATTTAGCATAACCATATAGTCTTACAGATAATATTGTACGTTTGACCGCCCAGCGCAACACTGTTCAATAAGGTAGTAATTATACAAGAAACAGATAGTTACAATATACATGGACAAACCAACAGTTACTGGCATTTTATGGAATCAGGGCAACAAGTTTCCTAAAAAGCTAACTTCTCTTTAACATTATTTTCTTTCAATGGTAATACATATTGAAGGTTTGTACACATTTAGGCTATACTTGTCAGTTTAACCTGCAAGTATGGGGAATTAAAGCCCTCTTCAAACGTTGTTACCTATGTTTGTATGTTCTTCCTGTAATTTGTACATTATCTTAATGGGAAAAACATTTTAATAAGCTAAATTGTTACCTTAAATGATAATGTTAATATAAGTACTAAAAATCTTAATATGACGTACGTTCTTCATCAGGAGGTGCCCACGTTATATTGTACATTAGTTTCCAATCAGGTTTCGAAGATGTTTCGTAAGAGCTGACCACGATAGCATGAACCTCAATCGAGTCCCGATCGACTTTAGCTTAGGAAAAGAATAATAATGAAAACAATAAACTTCAAATATTCAAATTTAATAACTCTGTATTCCAAATTATCTGGTTGGATGTCCTAACCAAAGTCCTCTCCTCACAATGTACCTCTGCAATGACCGCATACTCTCTCGATGAAGTTTGTTTTTACTATAAAACTATTTCTACCAAGGGCGTAGGAACCGGGGGTCTGGGGGGCGCCAGCCCCCCAGTGAAAAATGTGGAGGGGCGGAAGTATCATTCCGCCCCCCCCCCCGCTTCGCAAGTCAGAAAACCCCTTTTTCATTTCCAAATGAGAAAAAAAATCTCATTTGGAGCACCAAATTGCATCTAAGGCCAGGTGAAAATACAATTATCAAAACTTACCCACCCCCTCCACGCCCGAAACCTTTTTTTTCTTCTGTAAGACGTTACAAAGCAGTTGGGTTGTTGGGGAGGGGGAAGGGGAAGGGGAGGGGAAGGGGGAGGGGAGGGGGAGGGGCGGATGTTATCATGAACCTTGACAAAACCTCACATATCTGCCTGTAGTAAAGTACACAGTTTGACTTCCAAGAGAATACACAAAAGTTAGGTTTTCGCTTACCTTCGAAATCAAGACATTCAACAGTCATGTAGTCGTAGCTATAACTGTCATATGAAATACAAGACGTTACCGACAGAATATTCAACATCACAGCTATCCAAAGAAAGGATTCCATTATTTCTGAAGAAAGTAATCATAATATAGTAAACGGCTGAATTAAATATAAGCAAATTATTACTGGTGAAAGATCAAAATACATATATCTTATCAATAGGGTAGCCTGTTCATTACATCTGTTTTAAAGGAAGAAACTTGAGATTCTCTATATTGTTATATTTTAAAATTCAGTCGTTCGTTTTAAGTTTGTTTGATGAACAAGACAATTTATAAAATTAGCATATGAAACAGCAATATTTACGTATGTATGTAATGTATAATTTCCTGTATTTGCGGTTGAACAGACATATTCATGACTTCCATTTTGACTATAAATCTCGCAGTAAATATAGCATGTACCCTAAATATTGCAATAGAGAACATAACGTTATAATATATCTTAATACTTACAATGATCAGGCGGAGTTTAGGATGACCGAAAAGTTTAGGAAATCAACAAAGCTGCAAATAAATGAGTTACTTTTTAGACGTAAATCATTGAACCTGCACACATAAGAACTAGTCTTTCTCTTCCAACCTCGGTAATAAATATGGATTAACGGTGAAAGCACATATAAGGTACCATATAACAAGTCGGGATCCTGCTGTACCAGTCAAAAGTCAAACTTTGACAAATACACTTAAGATGCAGGTACCCTAAAAGAAATAAAATATCACTTGAATAATATATACTTCACACTCTCTAATTTTATAAAATCTCCAGCTGTTTCTATTACTTTTTACAGATAACACTCGAATTACAAATGATTTATACTATCAAAGAGTTCCTATCGTAAAAGCATACCAAAAATAACGAGTTGTGGGGGCCAGGAGGGGCGGCCGATATATATATATATATATATATATATATATATATATGTATATATATATATATGTATATATATATATTATATGAATATACAAAGGCTTTTTTTTTCTAAAATTACGTCACATCACAATACTAACTACGTTCGGCGGGTACATTAAATAAACGGGGTATAAACAGCATGTAGTGTCACGTGACATCTCTCAGCTATAATGAAGCATAATAATTAACTTACTATTATAACTCGTGAGAAACAATTAAATTTCAACTAATGCGAAGGTATACACGTTATACATTTTGGGCAAATGTAACAATTCTAAAATAACTTCAATTCACAAATCAGACAGTCTGTAGGCGTCGAGCTACTGTTGCCCTTCTCTAACACTGTATCTAGTAACCTGATTGGTTGTTTCATACTGGCGTGATTATGACAGTAAAGTAATACTATGCAAAATAACCTACTAAGACATGATCATAAATTACTGAGGGCGCTTGATTCGAGCTGCCTGTATTTTTATATAGCCCATGTACTTTTACTTGTGTTTTTGTGTTTGAGATGTGTATTTGTAATTTCGGTGACGGTAGACCTCATGCTGTTGTTACACTAACCCTGGCCATGCTTTCGTTTGGAGAAATTAAAGAATAGGGTGAGCTCTAAAACACTTTTCTTATGTGTGAGTTTTTTCTTTTGTTTTTTGGTTTTTCTTCTTCTTTTCTGCACTGACTGTCGTGTACATCTTGCACTCAGGTAACACAGAACCAACGGAAAGGCATCGAAGCCTATACTATAGTAGAATACTATATGCATAGCATACCAAATGGTATGCAAACCTATTCAATTGATTCACAGTTAATGAATACATTGAAAGAAGAGTCCATTCTAAGACAATTCAGAGGTATAACAAAGCAGGAATGCAGAGGGTAATTAGACACCCCCCCCCATAGTATCCCTTTTCCGAATGAACTGCTTATAACTGCTTAAAAGGTAAAGTTAAATATACGTCATCATTTTGTAAGGTGTGTGAGGTTTTTGGTCTCTCTCGAGCGTTTTTCTTTCTATTTCTTATCAGGAATGAATTTAAATTAATCATGTGATCATTGGTCGATGGAATCAAGCTGTTACAAGTAGATACATGATCACAATGTCGATCAGGTTAACATATAGTATACGTCTACCGCCCTCTCACATGACAATATACCAGAGGGTTATGAAACACTTTTGATTGGTCGATAAGTTTTCCAACCAACCGAAAGTTAATAAACTTCACTTTATAGTCACATTTTTGCTGAATGTATCCACAAAATGTCAGTTTTTTTTTAAATAAAAAAGTGGAAAGGATACTTTCCATTACCGTTACATTTTAGAAAATTACGAACGAAAATCGACTAAGAAATCTAATTTATTGTCTGATAAAAATAGAATACCACTTCGCACATTTCTGGTCACTGCTATTCATATTTCTTTCATGTTTGCTTCAATAATATGGAACTTGTGTAGTTACTCACTCGCATACTTTTAATTATTTTCTTTAATTAATTGTAAATTAATTGAGAAGCTGACTTCTGAACACTTATCATAACTACCCTCGATTTGACAATAAATATAATTGGTATAATTGTTAGGTCAGGTGCGTCGAGGTAGTAGGTGATTAATAGAGGGCGACGTCATCATATGGTCCTTATAATAATGTTGATGATTACCAACAATCAATAAATACTCTCTCCATTGCGTTGGTTGAAAAAAAAAGACTTTGTAAGATCAACATGGATCCCTCTTAAAGTGACCAAATGTATTCGGAATTAAAAGAAACCACATTTTAGTTAGATCAGCGTTCATACGAAGTTAAAATTGTCGATGGAAGAATGTGATAGCCTCATTCAGTCATTTGTTTTATTCCAATCCCCAACCATTCTTCACGCAATATGATTATGTTTTATTTACTTAAACGTCAGAGAAAGTAAACATGAAAAGTTTTAATTGACAAAGTGAGATGGACAAAGTGGTGCACACGGCGAGTGGAGGAGGGTCCCTTTAAACAATTGTAAATAATCTTCTTATTGTCTCGCAACAAACCCTTGATAATTAGTGGTCAACTTAATAAAGATCGACGTTTGCATTAATTTTCATATATATATATACATGAGGAAGCATTTTGGCCAAAGAAAAAGACAACCATTGCAATATTGTTAACTTAACAACTGAGCTCTGAGACATATATCCCGGGACGTCATAGAAATATATATATATATATATATATATATATAACTCATATATATATATATAACTCATTACGATTTTCATTTATATATATTCATTTGCCTTTGTCGTTTACCTCCATTTCATTAACATAAAGTCTGTTCAAAGTATCTCTTTCGAGATCCGGCTTTAGGAATCACAAATGATTTTCGCGTTGGTTAGCATCATGTTTGATCTATAGAGTAAGGCAAAATATGTTACCGAAAACAGAACTAGTATTGTTCGATACAGGTGACAAACGCCTACAGTGGAATTACGACCTTCCTTACCGGTTTCGAACCTCTGGACATACAATCAGCGTCCATGGCCTAGTTGGTTAGGGTGTCCGCGTACAAAGCGGGAGGCCCGGGTTCGAATCCCGGTGGAGGCTGGAATTTTTTTCACTGTTCTTGATTTTCCAACTCATTACGATTTTCATTTATATATATATATATATATATATATATATATATATATATATATATATATATATATATTTAGACTTGTACTAGCCGCCACTCTTGCTTGTGACATGAAGCAAGCCTGATATCTCGAACATGCCGACTTTGCTTAAAGCTGATATCAGTAATTTAAGTAGAATACAGATCACCTGCAGATCAAATCTGTCGGTGATAATAACTGGCTTTGTATCTCATTTAAAGAGAGTCCTGTCCTTGATGCAAGTCCTACCTATATATATATTATGCAATCCCATAATGCAACGGAATTTATCAAGTTCAAGTACTTTCTTCAGTGCTCGTTATACTGATTAGTACGATGGTGTTACACTATATCTTCATGTACACCGGCTCTATAGTAAACATACGATTGAGTACCAGTAGATTATTAAAAAAGGAAATATGTTATGAAATTTAATACAAACTGATTCATTAATACAAAAGTTTTAAGACATTTACTTACCAGCAACGGTGTTATTTTAAAGGCCTGTAGATCTAATTTCTCGGAGGAGAATGATTTTCCCGTTACTTGATGTGACAATTAAGGATCTCTGCAGGTCAAAACAATTATTGTTCTATAACAACAAGAATTGTTTACACTCCTACTCAGATATTATGCTATTACAACCCTGTTCCTTTACATAATTGTATTGAAAAGAGATAGTAACGTCAGCTTCTTAGTAAACGACTAACCTTAAATAATGGACCATGTTTCCAATATTCCACTTCAGTTTCGAATAAACTGACTATTTTGATCCTCTAAGAATATATAAGGCTCAATTTTATATCACACACAAGCAATCAAACACACTAACAAAGCAGCAAGAAAAACAGCGTATACAAAAGAGGTCTCTTTTAACTTATGTATGCAAGGAATAGAAAAACGAAAAGTCACAAACACATTTGTTTACCAGAAGAGCGATGAGAAAAAAAATTGATACCTAGAATCCAAAATTTGACTAATCTGACCAACAAATATTGTACCTCTTAAAAGGTGTTCTATTTAACCAATTACACTTCAGGGTTGTTCAGGGTTGGTCTTGATATGGAAACATCTGTTATTGTTTTAAGCTTACTTGCCCAAGCACTCTCATGTCATACAATTCTCTCGCAATGTAGTTTTGAAATCTATCTATCTATATATAAATATATCTATCTATATATATATATATATATATCTATATATATATCTCTATATATATATATATATATATATATATATATATATATATATATCTATATATATATCTCTATATATATATATATATATATATATATATATATATATATATATATATATATATATATATATATATATATATATATATCAACTTATCATGTCCGGTGTTATCAAAATATAGGACAACTTTCTTTATTTTGTTGCGAAAAAAAATCCCTGATCGGTAATAGGCCTTTTTCACCAAAAGTAATTTAAAGGTATGTGTGGGAAAGAAGAGAGGTAGCGGGAAGGGGGGGGGGGGGCGAAAGTAATGTTAAACTTTGTATTTGCTTTAACAGGAGTACATAAAACTTCAAAACATTGGAACGCGTTCATGATGTAACGCAACTTTATTTCGTTTCACAGGGCACTTAACAGTATAATGATTGTAACGCTGCACATATATAACTATACTCGGTATGTGCTGTGACATTTATCATATAATTACACAAGGAACATTGTACACTGAAATCCATTCACCACGACTCGCAGTGGAATGATTTATTAACATCGTAAATTAAATTGAATGCAATTTACTGACGCATTTGATAGGAAACATTATTCATATTTCTATGGTTATTAATACCGCGTAACACTATCGTGTTTTTTTTATATTTTTTTAATTTTTTTTTTTATCGTATCATTGGCTAAACTAGTTCTCAGTTCACTAGCTCCTTTACAGAATTGACTAACATTATGAAGGAAAATGTAATCAGGAGAATTTTTTAATCTGCTGCAGACTGTAATATGTAAACTGGTTTCCAGATGCCTAGAAAGGAATGTTCTTTTATTACACTGCGTACCATATCCGTAAGTGATAAATATCCACCTGAAACGCTTGAAGTTGTCATCCTTTCATTTCATTTTCATTCTTTTATGATATATATACTGTACAATATGTGATCCACGTGAAAACAGACACGTGGTCACATCAATATGGTGGCATAGTCCTATTAGAGATTACATCAATCCGCATGTGCCAAAATGCAGTAAAGGAGAACATCTTTTTTTGATATGTTATCAATCAGGATCTGGTCTTTTGTGGCTTATATGTTGAATAACATGAATGGAAGTACATGAAGTGCAAAAATGGGTCAATTGAGACAATTTTAGACCCCTTTAGGCCTCCCAAGAACAGCGTACGAAAATTGTTGACTACTGGTTGGAGAGGTTTGTTTACAAGTGACGAAAACTTCAGGCTCTGAAAGTAAAACAGTCTCTACGGGCATGATATGGAAAATTGATAGTGCCATGATTGGCCAACTTTTCAGCTATCCTGTGATGGGGAGCGCTTAGCTTGTGAGAACTTCTATCTAGACTCAGAGACCATATTTAGTTATGTGACTTGGTTCGTAAGTCAATGGGGCTTTTAGTGGGCGTATGCTACCATAACCAATGAAGGGGGGGGGGGGTATATAAGTGAGCTATAATATCCAACCACGGAGGGCTAACAGTCACCTTCATCTTAATCGGCTGTAATCTCCGGTCGTTTTGTACATAAATTGTGTAAATTGTACATTAAATCTTCAAATTATATATATATATATATATATATATATATATATATATATATATATATATATATATATATATATATATATATATATATATATATATATATATATATATATATATATGTCCATGTTATCATGTCCGGTGTTATCAAAATATAGGACAACTTTCTTTATTTTTTTGCGAAAAAAATCGCTGATCGGTAATAGGCCTTTTTCACCAAAAGTAATTTAAAGGTATATGTGGGAAAGAAGAAAGGTAGCGGGAAGGGAGGGGGGTGGACGAAAGTAATGTTAAACTTTGTATTTGCTTTAACATGAGTACATAAAACTTCAAACCATTGGAACGCGTTCACGATGTAACGCAACTTATTTCATTTCACATGTGGGCACTTAACAGTACAATGGTTGTAACGCTGCACATATAACTATATACTCGGTATGTGCTGTGACATTTATCATATAATTACACAAGGAACATTGTACCACTGAAAACCATTCACGACAACTCGCAGCGGAATGATTTATTAACATCGTAAATGAAAGTGAATGCAATTTACTGACGCATTTGATAAGGAAACATTATTCATATTTTTATGGTTATTAATACCGTAACACTATCGTGTTTTTTTAATTTTTTATTGTATCATTGGCTAAACTAGTTCTCAGTTCACTAGCTCCTTTACAGAATTGACTAACATTATGAAGGAAAATATAATCAGGAGAATTTCCAATCTGCTGCAAACCGTAATAAGTAAACTGGTTTCCAGATGCCTAGAAAGGAATGTTCTTTTATTACACAGCGTACCATATCCGTAAGTGATAAATATCCACCTGAAACGCTTGAAGTTGTCATCCTTTCATTTCATTTTCATTCTTTTATGATATATATACTGTACAATATGTGATCCACGTGAAAACAGACACGTGGTTACATCAATATGGTGGCATAGTCCTATTAGAGATTACATCAATCCGCATGTGCCAAAATGCAGTAAAGGAGAACATCTTTTTTTGATATGTTATCAATCAGGATCTGGTCTTTTGTGGCTTGTATGTTGAAGAACATGAATGGTAGTTTAGTAGTATAAAAATGGGTCAATTGAGACAATTTTAGACCCCCTTTACAGGCCTCCCAAGAACAGCGTACGAAAATTGTTTACTACTGGTTGAAGAGGTTTGTTTACAAGTGACGAAAACTTCAGGCTCTGATAGTAAAACAGTCTCTACGGGCATGATATGGAAAATTGATAGTGCCATGATTGGCCAACTTTTCAGCTATCCTGTGATGGGGAGCGCTTAGCTTGTGAGAACTTCTATCTAGACTCAGAGACCACATTTAGTTATGTGACTTGGTTCGTAAGTCAATGGGGCTTTTAGTGGGCGTATGCTACCATAACCAATGTGAGGGGGGGGGGGGGGGTATAAGTGAGCTATAATATCCAACCACGGAGGACTAACAGTCACCTTCATCTTAATCGGCTGTAATCTCCGGTCGTTTTGTACATAAATTGTGTAAATTGTACACTAAATCTTCAACCTCATTTGGATCGAAATTGTATGTTTATGTTTATATATATATATATATATATATATATATATATATATATATATATATATATATATATACATATATATATATATACATATACATATATATATATATATATATATATATATATATATATATATATATATATATATTACTGGATAGCTGAAAAGTTGGCCAATCATGGCACTATCAATTTTTTTCCCCTAATCTGGTATTGCTTTGTGCTTGAAATGTAATGAACATGGGATGTTAGCAAACCATATTTTTATCTTAATACTTAGGCTCCTGTGGATAAAAGATTTGCTCATTACAAACAAAAATATCATTTGAATTCATTTGTCATGATGACGTCAATAATTCTGCGTTGCTAGATTACTAATTTCTTACAGTGTTTTTCATTAAAAAAATGCTGCCCTCCTGATTTGATTATCATCTATATAATTAAAATAAATAAATTTAACGTTGCAGATCTTAGGATCATTGTTTTAACATAGAGTACATAAATACAATTTAAGGGATTGTTTTGTGAGCTAAGCTGATTTGATCACATACGGCATCACAGTATCTACAATCTTAGAATAGAATACCTTTTGTTTTTCAAATGTCAAAAATGTCAACAATTTTCATCAGTCGGAAGGTTATCGATCAGCCAGGTTAAACTTTCGATTCGATCGGAAGTGAATATCATACCTTTCTTTCAATTCTCCATCGATTTTAATTAAATGAAAATTATAGCCACCCCCCTTCTCCCCCTTCCGCTGATGCTATATCTATTAAACATGACAATGAGGGCATCATGAAAAGACCATGGTTTCCTCTCGTTTCACCTTATTTATTGACTAAACCATTCTAATTCCTGTAGAAAAAGAGAAACCTGTTTTCCCCAAAGGATTAGTTATTTGTTTTAAATACAACTGCCTTTCGAATATAAATTAAAGCAAGTAACACTTTTCTGTTTATCCCAAAAGTCCATTTGCATAACCTCAGGGTTATCTTTCGAAGATGAGTTTCAACGTGTATTTGATCTCTTGAGACACGGTCGAGTTTAACTAACTGGTAATTTTGTGAAGCAGTCTAAAGGGATGGGTTGAGGGCGTCACACAGGCTGACTCGACGGAGGACCAGCAAAGTCTTCCTAAAATGTCTTCAAGGGATGCCTGTGGATATTTGATAGACTGGTTTTTAAATAAAAACAAAGTTACTAGATTGTTTTTCATGACACATTTTACGCGGAGAAAGGTAACTTGGGAATATAAACTAGAAATGAACGCGGCTTTATAATATCATTTTTCGTTACAGTAATACCAAGAAATTCTCTATAGTAATTCGAGATTATCCAGTATTTGTCATTGTTTAGGATAATCTTCATGATTAATTTAGGGGAAGAGAGGGGAGCAGTGTACTGTATTGTATATATCACGGTTTCATTTTTTTTTGTCATATGAAAAAAATTGTTTTCGTATGATATTAGGTGAACTAGACTAGGATTTACAATTATAAAACTCAATACATAGTGTCTATACAAAATATTTACATTAAGATGCCCCACCAACCTATTTCTTTTGTTTTTTTGAATAATTCTATTCAAATTTCATTAGTTCAATGTATAGATGGTTAAATTCTTTTTACGGTGAGGTAGATTTTAGATAACTGCAGAGAATATGTCTTTCCCATGTACTAAAAAACATTCCCCCCCCACCCACTCACCCTAGTTATATGTTTACGACATTACTGTTTCATACATTATTCAGAATGTAAATATATATTATAAGGTAAAACATCTTATAAGGCAACTTCATAATAAACCTTTAATTTCATTAGTTCAGTGTAGATGGTTAAATTCTTTTTACGGTGAGGTAGATTTTAGATAACTGCAGAGAATATATATTTCCCACGTACTAAAAAGATACGCCCCACCCCCTCACCCCATTTATATGTTTACAACATGACAGTTTAATATATTTCCTCAGAATGCAACTATATACTATGAGGTAAAACATCTTAAAAGGCAACTTGACAATAAAACTTTAATTTGTTATTCGATAATGTTTCCTAATTTTATTTCTATTTTTATTTTTTTCCGACAGGCAATCTTTGCAGAGTTGATACGTGATATCCTGTACCTCTGAAACTTGAAGAACAGACCTTCTAGATCTTTGATTCCAGGGGACTGCTAACAGGTAAAGATTCTTACCGAATACTTCCCACATGAAACAGCTTCCCATATGAAAGCTTATATAGGCTAGTGGGAGAGCAACAGCCAAAGGTACAAATAAGATTCCGTATCGGTTACTTTGAATGGATAGATTTTCAATTCTTACCTTTCATTCTTGATAATATGGAATAAAATCACGAGTCAATAATAGTGCCGATAACCTAATTGGAGAATGTAGGTCGCTTATTATTGATTTTAAAATCATCATGAAATAAAAATAAGAAAAATTGGCGTGTGAAGCTATTCAATTAGGTTAATTGAAAGTTTTACAAAGGTGAAATGCTACATGTTTCATGTAGTCGTTAAAATGGTGAGATTATATGTTTTACACTTTCAAAGAAATAAAAACATATGGATGTAATCTAATTCATATTGTCTAGGACAATATACATATATATATATATATATATATATCTATATATATATATATATATATATATATATATATAGATATATATATATATATATAAGCGTTCATAAATGCTGATTCTTATCGCAACACAAAAGTATGCATTTACCTGACTCAATTTCAATATATACAGAATTGGATGTGCTTGGAAGGCACGATTGATTTTCTTTGATATATTCAGTTCCTTTTGTGTATCTTTTCTTGTCTTCTTTTATCTTAAACTTTTGCCGTAGGAATTGTTTGTCTGGTATTGTCTGGTATCTTCACCGCCTATTGCATCATTAATGACAGAAATTGATCCAGTGCCTATAACGTCAATGCACTTACGAATGACTATTTTTGTTTTTACAGAATAATACTGTCATGCAACCTTATCACTGACAATTGAATATTGTTGCACATAATATATATATAAAAAACATGCAGTCTATTAATTCTGAATTCGGGGGCAACAATGTATATAGTAGCACTATATTAACTTACCTTAATTTGTGAAGTCCCTGTACACACTGTGGTGTAAGAAATGGGGACACTCTTGTCTGAGTGTGGATTCCCCCCCCCCCCCACCCGACGCAAACGCACACTATTTTCCAGCCTGGTCAAGGGCCTGTATTAATTATCCAGTCTATGAAAAGCACAACAGAAGAAAACATTCCTTACCTCTGTTTACTGACCGACAACAAAAGAGAAAAGTGGACATCGTTCTTGGTGTGTATTTATATAATATATATATATATATATATATACATATATATATATATATATACATATATTTATATATATATATATATATATATGTGTGTGTGTGTGTATATATATATATATATATATATATATATATATATATATATATATAGTGTGGGGACGTGGCAGCAATGATTAATAACTGCCCATCAAGTTTCTAGGAAACGTGGAATTATAGATTAAACCCCCCCCCCCCCTCCAAAAAAAAACATTTAGTAGAAAACATGAACTGTAACATAGATCAAAGCATTCACCGTGACCGAAACGGGAACCAATCACCTCGTTCTCTCTAGACATTTGGAATGAAATTTCAACATTTTATTCTCCGTGGGTCTTGCCTTCATCAGATATCCTCCCATGAGGAACACTTTCCTAGCAGCAAAAAAATTATGAAATTAATACAACTCAACCAAGATAGTGGAACTTTGCCGCTAAAGGTTTTATGCCTAATTATATGGTTGTTCCAACTGTGTTTAAATCCAACAGATTTCTGAATAGATACACAATAAATCCCAAACGCACTTTAAAAATCTTTCTTTATTTATTTTTTTTTAAATAGATTTTGACGACAGTTGTTATCTATTTAATCGTAATGTTGGTTGTAGTATAAAAAACTGATTTGAAGAGATTTAAAGGTCGGGGATAAACGGCTTAAGCAATACAGCTAAATTTATCAGCTCTCGTAATGAAACCATGATATTGGGATAAGAGTCATAGGCGTATTTGTCGGTGGGGGGGGGGGGGGCTGGGTGCTGAGCCCCTAACCAAAATTTTTTTGTGAAAATTCGGGCAAAATTTTCCGAGAATTTTTCGGGCACCCACTGAAAGAAAAATCATTTGCAATGTGTTTTTCAATGGTTTAACTTATATTATTATTATCATTGTAACGACTTCCCCAATAATTCTAACAACTATGGAAGGGTAATAACACGGAAAATGATTGTATGTTATTGGCATGTGATCTAAATTAAATAACCGATGAATGTCTATATGATATGCACATTAAACATGTTGAACGCGCTTGGAGCGCGCGCAAAATTTATGGTAAGAGTTGCAGTACGTTATATGTAGTATGTGGTATATACTGCATGTACGTGAAGTAAATGCACAGTGAAAAGAGATTCGAAACCATTGAAACAGAATTAATAAGTTAAAATTTCACTTCTGTAATTGAGTTTAATGATCCTTACTAGTCGAAAAATTGTTATATATCACTGTTTAACATTTTATGCCTGCCGCAACACTAAACGATGTACCCACCCCCGTAATGAAATGGAAACAGTATATGCATATGAGAAATAGGGTTTGCCTATGATGTGTCCATTGGTATATGATGAAGATCCTATCACAATCAGGCTTTATAAACAAAGTCTCCAAAGTTATTTCCTTATGTATTCCTCTTTTTCTTAGCTCTTTCGGTCATTCAGTGAAATTAATTGAAACAGTTGATTTATGATAAGTAAAAATAAAACTATACCGACACGATAATGATTCGATTGACTGCCGCTATCCTCACTTGTAAAACAATGTTTGTACTATAGCTGTGCATGAGAGCTTGGATTTTCATTTAGTTAGAAATTGGTTTCAACGTGTAGCATATGCGTATATACGTGTTGTATAGTGGTCGCTACATTAATGTTTAACATATCGCAGATGCAACCGTTATTGTCACATTAGTATGTCACCAATACACATGAGTTGGTTGGCATTAACCAATTTGCGTACTATCTGACTGTATCTAATAAATGCAGCGAGGGTGTAACTCTCTTGATTGAGTGGTTGATACCGTATTCGGAGTAATGTTCAACGCAATTTGCTAAAATTTTGGTAGAAACTGATTAGCCACAATACATAGCATTAAATATTATTGTTATTCTAAATAACTGCTGATCAAGTTAGCGTTTCTCCACCCTATCCCTACCCCTTCCACACCCCTACCCTCCCACCCCCACCCCAACCCCCCCCCCCCCCAAATGATATTTTCAACAATTCTTTGGTTTCTGGATTTGTCAATGGATAAAAATGGAGCCTTATTAAAAGCTGAAGTATGGTATGTCATTGTAATAATCTCTGTGGATAAGCGTTGTAACGAGTTGCTGCAGGTGGAAATAGCTGACAATGGATGAGTATTACCCCGATAGGGTCAAACGTCCATGGAAGATGCACCCTAGGTGAACTGTATACGTCAATCTGTAATGAATAACATTAACAATGATCCGTGTCAAATATACAGCAACATTAAGAAACGGCCACCGACCGCTCACGATTCATTTGCCTTTGGGATTTTTCCGTTAACGTTTTTACCATGCGCGACGCGTATACAGCAAAATACCCCCTATACATGACCGGGTTAGTATACTTATACATAATATAATGTGTTCCTAGACTCGTTCGAACCGTATTTGTTTTTGTTTTTTTCGAACGAAATAATCCGAAGATGCTTCAAGCAAAAACAAGGTCGCCTGAGCACTGTGCTAAGCATATAGCTTTGTAAACATTTCTCCGTAAAGATCGGCGAAATGTTGGCGATATTTACATACTGTATATAGGCTAGCTTTTAGCATTTTGCGAGATAACAGAACATCTTCTAAACTCGCTCCAAGAAATTCGTCTTTATCTCAGAAATGAGGACGATTGAACTTAACTATTACAATATCAAGACACAAATATAGAAATAGGTAAACTCACATACATACTGAACCTCTCATACTGAGATAACATATAGACAGTAGTATCGCACATTCATTTAAACTCAATTCTAAGCAAAGATGGTGGGAGGGGGAAGGCCTACTTTGTTCATGAGACACAACCAAACACCCTCTCCCATCGACCTGCCCCTTTCATGCCTTGCGGTCTGAACTTAATAACATATATTTTATGTGAACACAGTAGATTTCAGTAACTCCATTAAAGGTGACCTATACACACACACGCACATACACACACACACACACACATATATATATATATATATATATATATATAGTTGAACAAGCACTATACATGCACACGTGTTATATCGAGTTCAGAATTATAATACGTATTGGTTAATATCACGAATACTAATGTACTGGAATTGGATTAAGTTACATAACGCCATCCCGAGTTATAGTAATTGAGAAACCAAGTATTGCAAGAAGAACTAAGCATATAAAACCAAAAAAGACAACTCCATCAATGTGCTTGGTGCATTCATCTTCTGTCACCGTTCAGGGACATGGTAATGGGATGATGGACAAGTCGCAAGTAGGCACATTTAATTCGTTTATATATTTTCCAAGTCGAGATTCATCAAGCTATAGCTGCCCTGGGTGCTGCGATACATCAATAAGATGTTGTGCTAATCCCAAAGAGCAGCATTTTAAATTTCTTTCCCAACTTTAAAAATTTCATCCAAAATTGATAAAGTCATAAATGATGTGTTTTTTTAAAACCTTGCTGCGGTTTGATTTTTTATCCATTTTGCTTTCGAAAATTGAATAAAATCACCACAAATAGCTGTTTCGATTGAAAATCTCGTATATCTTTAACCCTGTATCAACATTATCACCACAGTAAGGCATCGGAAAGGGTGTTTCCTCTTGGTCGCGAATGTGTTGATAGTTTTGTGGGAGGTGCCGAATGAATGGCCGGTCATTTCAAGACTTTCATGTTATGGCCGCTGATCACTGAACGGGTCTGTATAGTTGTAGAAGTTGACAATCTGTACAGGTTACCGCGTTTTTAGCGTTCCGACCCCTATGGTGACCTTTGACACGGTCACTATAGTAGCATGTCTTTGTCTGGTGAAAGTTTGTTGGTGTTTAGACTTTGAGGTTGTTTATCTGTTCATTACATTGAGTATTTGGCTTGTTCTTGTTGTTTACCTGTGTTTGTATGTGTTGGAAGGTTCTAGACAAGATAAGGCACATTAAACAAGTTATTCATATTTCATAGTTGCTTGTTGTTTTCAGCTTGTCTAATCTAACGTAGGTTTCTCCCAAATAATGTTATGTCCCACTCCACACCTACAGTAGGCCTATACTTAACGAACTGTTCTAGTATAGCTGAGTGTGAAATATCTGCAACTAACCTGTTGTATTATATACAGGGTACATTGAATGATCAATATCTGTTGTATAATATTCTATACAATTTTGAAAAGTACAAACTGACAAGATGATGTTTTCAAATAAAACTTTCAATAAACAAATAAATAAAGCCAAATATTGGAATCGTGATACAATAGACTAGATGCAATATCGTAAGTATACTTTAATAAAATTTATTCTTTGATAAGGGAACCACTATACACAACACAAAAACAATGAATTCAATTTCTGTACGTTTTTTTAAAAATCTTCATTGAATATATTAACTCCAATGCGGGTCGGGGGTGGGGGGGGGTGGTGAGGAATGGGTGCATCGTTATTTTAATATGCCGGATTCAAAATCTACTTTGTTAAAGGTGATCAATTTACTATTTAAGTACCAAAACAGTATCACACAAAATCCTCTAGGGATCTTGATGTTCGCGGCTCGGCGGAAATTTTGATGTTTTGTAATCAGTTTTCGAAGAGTAAAAATAGATAGTTTATATCAATTTTAGCAGATTTTTATATCGTTATATTAAATATAAGTGCGTCTCCCGTGTAAATATCACTCCATTATTATGAATTTTTATATTATTTCTTAATTGTCTCTGCGGGAATTTACAAAGATGCGATTTCACGAAACTCCCATGCTCTTCAGATATGTAACTCACACGTATACGGTATGATTGCCTTTAATAAGTACAGTTTTCCTGCAAATTTTCGTCCCAAAAGGATATATATTTTTTTTTCTCCAGGCCTGTGAATTTAAGATTTGAGAGAGAGATGAGCATACCAGTTCTCAAAGATAAATTTCGTATGTGAATCAATGGTATTAATTATCCATTGAAAATAATATTCTCAAGTTTCATAATTTTGCGGTAAGAATATTAAACGGAAAGTAAGCGGCGGATTCTTGGCTAATAGTGTCCTATATTAATTCCTTTCAGTGACATAAACGCTGATTATTTCTTTCACCTTCATATCCATCGACTGCTTAGAATGGTTATAAACGGGAAACAATGGAAATATTAAATGGTGTATCTATAACTTATCAATGGATAATTTAATTATCCAGTACCCAATAGAATTTTCAATCTTAAATTTACCGCATGTCTGCTTTTATTATACTTTTTCATACAAGGAAATAAATTGTCATTTACAAATTATGAACTATTGATTATAATGAACTGTATATAATTTCTATTCCATTGACAATATAATATTCATTAATTGATTAATTAATTAATATTCTTCTTATTAATATATTATCATGCAGTAACGTTATTAGTTACCGGTACTTCACAAAGGTTGACTAAGCCGCAAAGTTTATTTTGATGTAAACTGTTACATATCACTGCTATTAGTCCATGCATGTTCTGTATAGGCCTAGTTCTATAAAAATTTCAATTTATGAAGAAAAACAAGAATAAGAATGTTGTGTTGTTAATGTGAAGTTAAAACGACATGATTTGGTTGATCTGTTAGAAGTTATATAACAATTGATTAACGTTTAACATAAAGGCATTCACTGAGGAGCTGAGGTCATTATCAGTTTAGCCATGAATTAATATTCCAAAGATTTAGAGAATTTAAAGCTGATTTATCTTTGAAATTGAAATAGCTATAGAAGCATTAATAGCACTCCTTACCCCGTCCGAATAGTTATAGAAGCATCAATGGCACTCCTTAACCTGTCCAAATAACTATAGAAGCATTAATAACACTCCTTACCCCGTCCGATTAGCTATAGAAAATTAATAGCTCTCCTTACCCCGATCGAATAGCCATTGGAAGCTTTAATAGCACTCCTTACCCCGACCGAATAGTCATAGGAGCATTAATAGCACTCCTTACCCCGACCGAATAGCCATTGGAAGCTTTAATAGCATTCCTTACCCCGTACGAATAGCCATAGGAGCATTAATATCACTCCTTACCCCGTCCGAATAGTTATAGAAACATTAATGGCACTCCTTGCCCCGTCCGAGAAGCTACAGGAGAATCAATAGCACTCCTTATCGCGTCCGAATGGTTAAAGAAGCATCAATAGCACTCCTTACCCCGTCCGAATAGATACAGAAGCATTAATATCACCCCTTACCCCGTCCGAATAGCTATAAAAGCATTAGTTGCACTCCTTACCCCGTCCGAATAGCTAAGGATATAAGTGGTGTACAACTATAAAGATTACTTGTCAATGTTTCAGAGGATATCTTTGTGTGTCGCAGTGTACTTGGAACATATATGTCAAATCACGGCAGACAGAAAACGCTATGCCGAAACAAGCAGAAACTTAAATTTTGTATAAAAAAAAGCAAATATCGTCCAACTCGGCTGAAAATTCTTCATATTTTGAATGTTTCCGGTTCAGAAAAGAAACACCCGTCTTCCCGACCATACAAAAACAATGTATAGGTCCACAATAACACAATGTATAGGCCCTCAATAAAAAAATGTATAGGCTCACACAAAACAACGTATATGCCCACAATAAAACAATTTATAGGCCCACAATAATATCTCAGACAATATAGTAATAGAACTTCTACAACACAATAGTCTCTTTTTCTTCTCCTCAGTCGTTTCGCCTATTTTTTTTCTAATTAAGTTGTGACAAATGAAACAATAAATTGAATTTATTTGAGGCAAAGTAACAAACAGAAAAAGAAAACCCCAACAAGGAGCCAAGGTGATGTCCTAGAAAGTGATACGTGAAACGGTTAACCGTATAACCAGAAGTGGATAACTATGCGGGCCTTTTGGTGTTTCCTAGAAGGGTCAAGCAAAAAAACAAGAAAGGGGAAAACTTCAACGATGCGTGTCCTGAAACTGTCGTAAAAGAGGCATTATGTGACGCCGGGTGCCTTTTCTGTCAGGATCAATTCATTAGCTGAGAGTTTCAGACAACTAATCCGGCGTGTAAATGTCAGACTTTGAGGCTAAGATGAGACGTTTAGTCTCTCTCCGAGGTCAAATTTTTGAAATAATCGACACTCTACTTAATAAGCCTCGGTTTGACTTTGAAAGGAAAATGAGGCAAACTATACGATATGGGTATATAGTATATCATAGGGTTCCATCTCTTGTTATGTTTACTAAGGTTCCACTTAGAAAGGATAATGAGGAAATATATTCCATTTCTTCATCTCTGCACATGAAACAGTTCATATCTTGAAGATCTGCTTAAAGATTCCACATTACACGTTTGGGAACACAACATTTGTTTCCAATCTTATGAATACCTAAAATAAACATCACATTTCAAAACCTTCAGAAATTGTTATATATGTATGCTTTTATTTTTAAACTTTATCCGATTCTAGCACATTTGGTAGATATTGAAGGTACTAATAAAATGTCCCTGTCATTTCCAAGATACATTCTGATTCGATTTTGACTCAATTTTCATTTTTTTCTCCATATCTTTGTTCGTAAATATACATATTGATGTTTTGAAGGTTATCTATTTTCGTCAGAGAAACCCTTCATTTCTGCAGGAAAGAAGCACAGGTGGTATGTCATGTCACGCACAGTATATAGTGTTCTTCATAAGCTTGACTTTCTTTTAATCATCTTGCTATTGATAGATATAATATTGGAGAGTTGGCTTTAATGTTAATGTACTTTGAATTCATCAAAAATCAAAAATATTTGATTATTTTAACTTTGGGGTAGATGACTTGTAGATAATGAATAAGGTATTTCTGTTCAAGTATTAAGATGAAGTCGAGATTGCCAGATACCTTTACTAAAACTAAAATAAGTTATTTTTAATACCTCGTTTCTTCCGCGATAACTAACATGCTATCTGGGGGAATTAAGTTTCACTTTAAAAGAATAATTTATAGAAATTTTCGTCGAAATCTCGTAAAATCACCAGAATATCTCCTTTTTCATTAGAAACTGTGCATGTAAATAAAAAATATAATACAAATGACGCACAATACCTTCTGCATTGCTAATACAGATCCTCACTTATTTCTCTGACCTGTGATCGTTACTAAACAAAAACAAATTTGGCAACAGAGGAATCTATTTAACCTCAAAAGATCATCTTTCATTATTCTGTTTTTTTAGTTTGTATAGAGTTTCCAAGAAATGTTTATTTCCTATTTTTGCATTAAGGAAATGAAACTGTCTTCTAAAGTTGATCAAGCCCTTTTTTCGACATACATAATCAAAGAGATCTCCGCCGCCATGGAAAATGGAACTGTTCTTTAAAGACATGGTAATAACATGCAAGGCGATGGGAAATTCAATACATTGCCCCAGAGCACTATATATACCCTTATAATAAATAATTTAAAAAAACGGTAATATTTAAATTTTTGCTCATCAAAGTTATTGCCACGAAAGAGTAATTGGTTCATATAAACACAATTGCCTGACTACCTGTCCATAAGCTCTTTCCTTCAACTTTAAAGAAGTTGGCCTACTTTTTAAGAACTTCACTCACATACACATGCATGCTATTTTTCTGAGTGGCAAACTTCAGGTTGTGAGTACCACTTGTGTTACACGGTCATTGCATGTAGCTTTAGGTATACCTTGGTGGAAATATAAAAAAAAACTGACATATGCATTGACGGCATGAATATCCGCGCCACAGATTAGTGTAAAAGTAGTTAATGTGGGAAATACAAAAGTCTGTTAATTCTATAGAATTCCTTACATTTCCAGATAAGCAATTGAAGAGCAGTCTAATGCAGACACAAAGACTCTAAGAGGTTTTAATAACTTTTTAAATTTTCTACTCTTGACGCAATGTCTGCCTTTGGCAATAACACCAACAGGACAACTCCGAAGGTGCCTCACACGTGAAAGGATTTGCTAATATCGAATGAGGGTAAATGCTTCAGATTTTCCATTAAAGGGTAAACAAATGTCTGTTTATTGTGCTATGAGGCACTGAACTTTGCAATAATAACTACATATGCATGTGAGCAATGGCACGCAAAGATACTAAATATGAGTGGTATTGTTTTGATAACAAGCTGTACGAGATATGACTCATGGGCGACGAAAGACGGTTCTGCCTCGGATGTGGGGGAAGAGGGAAGGGGAAGGGGCGGTGAAGGGGGGGGGAGTGCACAAAATGCATGCGTTTCACGTCATCTGTTACATTGTCTGGATGCATGTTTTATATCGATGTTCAGCTGGTCAACCAGTCATGTTAATCAAGTAATATTCTGTCATATCTCTACAACGTTTCTCCTCTTGCCCAACAAGCCCAATGTGGCTAATATTTGTTTTCCACAGCAGTAATGGTAAAGTAGACTATATTATACGTCTATGTCTTCTGTTTAAAAGGTGATAGCGTCTAGTAGGCTGAAATGTCCTGAGACAAGAGACTAATTGACCTGGAATGTCGTATGCCGGTAATGCTATACGAGTTGTCATGGGGTGTCATATAGGCCCATACGAGTTGCTCTAGGATGTCATATAGGCCTATACGAGTTGTCCTGGGATGTCATATAGGCTTAGATGGGTTGTCCTGGGATGTCATATAGGTTTATGTGAGTTGCACTGAGATGTCATATAGGCCAATATGGGTTGTCCTGAGATGTCATATATGCTTATGTGGGTTGTCCTGGGATGTCATAATGGCCCATACGAGTTGTCCATTTGTGTCATATAGGCCCATACGAGTTGTCCCTTTGTGTCATAGAGGCCTTAACGAGTCGTCCTGGGATGCCATAAACGAGTTGTCCTGGAGTATTCCGACTACAAACATATCTCACTCAATTACCATGTCTCCCAATGTAAGTGTCTCAGTGTGCAGGTGGATGGATTGATGCATTCAGAAGTAGGCTATAATGATAGAATGTCACTGTGATGTTGGAAGATTCCTCAAACCTTGGTATGTTCCTCCGTCCTTGGCCAGGTGTTCTAATGAAATTGTCAGCAGGAGATGATGAGAATATAAAGCAAGCGTTTAATAGGCCTTTTGTGAACTGAGTCTGAGAAGCTAATAGGCATTATTCATCATACAATATAAGTTCACAGAATGGTTAAGAATAAATTAGAATTTCATCTCTTTATAAACAAAGATAAAATGCGCACACGTCGTATCAAACACAATCTTCATTTCGCGAAAATTAAATGGTCACATTTGCTATACTGTATTCAATTATACGCATTAACATTATTTTTCTTATACCCCACTCCCTTTTCCTTTCTGACAGTCACGTGACTATGAAATATTTTGATCAGTTTGCATTAAACCACATTTGCGTACCATATGCCATTGTACAAAAGTATTGTTTAGAAACAGTTTCAATGCTTGATAAAAGGGTAGAAATGCGATTTCTACATTCTATACTTTCGGGTGACATCTGTTCTGTTTTCTTGCTTTTTACATCCATTGGCATGATGTTTGTAAAACCAATCCCCTTTTAATTATTGATGTTTATCGAGTTGATCAGGAAGAGATGTCAGCTTACCCCCCCCCCCAACCCCCTGCGGAACCCCACATTCCTTTATTTTGCTCTCACGTTTCATAGTATAAATTTATACCTATAGGTGATGAATCATAAATCATATCATTATATATATATATATATATTGTTGTCCTTTTCGCGTTCCATGGAATCTCCTTTCCCCTCATTCTTGGTCTTTTCAGTGAAAACCCCTCAGAGGTAAAAACGAAAACGAACGAAACGTTCCTGCCTATACATCAGTTTTTTTGATGGATAGGTTATAACCTTTCGTCAAAACTTAATGAAAAATATGTAAAGTAAAAATAAAACAGAGAAATTGGACCCGCGATTTTTTTTTCTCTATTTGAGAGAAAGAAGTTTATAAGAAGTCCTTGGTGCTTTGACGTGCATGTCGCTTCCTGTTCAATGTCATCTTACGGCTGTCCAGTTTTTGACAGTGAGCTAACAGCATTAGCTCACACAAAAATATCTCATGTTACTTTTTTTTTCTTTCCTTTCTTGTAAATATGCAATATTTATTTAAGGTTTTTCATGTTTGGTTTCAGGGATTTCGAATTGCATGAGCGAAACATACATGGGCGAGGGGTGGGTTGGGTGGGTTGGGGTGGGGTGGGTGGGGTGGGTGGGGGGTCAGTCCGTGTGTGCTGAGTACACTGCATGCAAATTTTAATTTAATTGAACTGTACATAATATATAGTAGGATATTTATTTTCTGATTGTAACTATATTGTACGATCGGCTAACTGGGATTGTTTTACATACAGAAGATTTCTCAATTAATTATGGGCATATGGTTATAGGAAATGTTATCAGTTATTTGTCAGTGCAGTTAACAATATAGTAATAGTAAGTTGAGTCTTGTCTATCCGATTTGCTCAGTGATTAACCTCCGCCACGTATCACGATCTTGTGCAAGGGTTTATTGCTTCATGGAAATTGTTATTGTTAACGTCCTTAAATTGCGACTTTATTTTTCCAAGCAAGGAATTAACAATATCGGTAGGACAAAAAAAAAAAACATTGAGATAATTAAAGATAGTTATAGATAATTATAGATTAAAGATAGTTATAGATAATTATAGATAATTATAGATAGTTATAGATAATTATAGATAATTATAGATAGTTATAGATATTTATAGATTAAAGATAATTATAGATAATTTAAGATTATCCTTTTATGTACTTTTTTTTATTAACTGGAAAATGTTATTTATAATATAGATCAAAAAAAAAATTAAGTCGAGGTTTGTATGAAGTTGTACAGCTGACTGTTATAGATTTGTAAACATCAGCAACAGCTAATGAGTTATAAATATTTATCAGAAACAAGTACACAAATGTATCAAACCTGACAAACAAACACATAATTTCTTCACATTCGTTAAGAAATATACCAAGTATAGCTAAATATATAATTCACTGCATATAAGTTGTATCATCATCTTCTCATCTGTGACGTCATAACTGACCTCATACGAATTTCATCACAAACAACCGGAAAATAAAGTTTCGCTTAATTTTGATACTTTTGATGATACCGGTCTAATAGGAATTCACTCATCCGTGTTAGATTAAACTTTATTGATAGTGTTTTTTTTTTATCAGGTATCAGATATCAGTAACTTTACTGTGTAAGTATACATTGTATACAAGTGTGCATAAACCCTATACGTGCGTTTGAATATCAAAACTGTTGATTCACACGAGTATTTTCTAACCAATTCATACCGATTTTTACGATTCTCTCATATTTTTTTCTCATAGTCTCTGTTGCATCCATTTTCGAGTGAAGATTGCCAATCATATTTTTACCAATCAGTCATTGAGTAAACTATACCAGTGTATTTTATATAGCCTATACAGAAGGTGTAAAACTGTATACTAGATCCGCTCCTTGAATCACATGATGTATTTTCCTACCAATCAGAACATATTTTACGATCCTGTTCTCATATTCTCTTATCCATTTTAGATGGAGGTTGCATATAATATAAGAGATAAGATAACATTATTGAACCTAACAATAGCTTATTGAATGCTCCTTTAAACAGTAAACAATATAAATAAATATACAAAAATATATAGTTATAAAGACATGTACAAACAATCCTAAAACAATACAATGGAGAAGGCAATAAACAGGGACCAAACAAAAGGTACCACATAGGCAAGCTCTGACGTTTGGAATGTGAGTTATGAAGTTTTATGTATTGTGGTATAAATGAGCAGAAGAGTCGATTTGTACTGGCCAATGGAAACCTCTTATCTCATCCTACGAAGTGGGACAACATGTTGCCCCCTAACTGGGGAGCATGAACCCACAGGGGGTGCGTGAGTCCATCCCAGGGGGTTCGTGAGACAGATCTGAAAGTCAAAACTAGAGTACTTTTTGTTGAACTAAAATCTGATATATCATATAATTTAGTAATGTTCAAAAGTCGTACCTATCGGCAGACTCTTTTCGCGTTGTTGCCATAGTAGTACTGTACCATGCATGTGACACTTGATCTTTTACGAAGCACTGTTATGCGTATTATAGTATAATAATGACTCAGATCGTGTCTCGAAAAGTTGAGGGTTCGTGGACAACTCTGACATCCACAGGGGTTCGTGGGGGATAAAGTTAGGGACACCCTGCTCTAGAAGCTGTTGGTATCGGACGAGGCCAATGTTGGCTGACTTTCCCCAATCACACGACTTGCCTTTCTTATAATGGCTTTAATATACGGTATTTATCTTCGTTGCTCGCATTCCCACCACATCGGATAGCAATAAAATCTTACCCAGCATATACAGGCTTCATTGAGTAACCTTACCGTGTTATTAAGTGCACTGGATCTAGAGAAAGTTTAAGTCTACTTACCAGATCCACATCTTGAATCACACGATATTATTTTCCAGTGGCATAGAAATGTATCACAATACGCATATAGGTGCAGGGTATAGGATGTTCACGAATTCCGCCATCTTTGTTTGGTGTCCTGTACTGTTAATATGCACGGAAGAAGAATCAAAAGTTCGCCGTCAGATTCCCATTCAATATTTGTTTTTCATTAGATCTTTATGTCGTATATACGCAGAAAATGACGTCACGCATTATTTTTTTCTGTTATTGGCAACTTTTGATTGACGCCACCTTTAAGACTGAGACTTATTCTTCCGATTACCTCCGAAAATAATTTCCTTTTCTTCTAACTTTATATATATATATATATATATATATATATATATATATATATATATATATATATATATGTCGACCTAAGGTACACTGTTGACCTAAGGTACACTTTTTTACCATAAACTGTCGACCTAAGGTACATATCATGAGTATATATATATATATATATATATATATATATATATATATATATATATATATATATATATATAGGAAGCTTGATGAGGTATGGAGATAGATATGGATATTAGATAAAAGTTATATTTCTCTTTACTGTATTCATTGTCATTTGCATTGTCATCCAAACAACAGATTACTATCAAATTAACGAATATGAAAAATAAAAGACTTTATAATATCTTGACGTATTTACCAGGAATAATATTTAAATAAATCAAACCATTGATACGCATTTTATTAAATTTCAATTCCTTTTACGCCTACGCCAGGTTCTATCCAAGGACGTTGTTACTTAGTGATAATAATAATACTCGGCAAAATGAGCTTGTTATTATAAATTCAGATTAAAACAAAATAATCAGTTCGACCTCGGTCGAAAAACTTGTCTTTCAGTTATGGAAAATTTCATCCCAAGAGTGAATCTGAAATATGAATCTGGAATATGAAATTGTAATTTGTTGGAAAGAAACGACATTGATAGGTGTGCAATGTAAGCAAGTGTTTTTTTTTGATCGGTGAGATAAATCTGAAATCTTTACTGTTAAAAATAAAAAAATTTTGCTCACAAAATATTCACATATAGGCTATTAACGTATACATACACAGGCATTCTAGGTCACGCAATATAAACTTGTCATTCAGCCATGAAAATTTCATCCCAAGAAAGAATTTGGCCTTATCAAAATTGTAATTTGTTGGAATGAAATAACACTTAAAGGTGTGCTATGCAACCCAATGTTATTTTTTATCGGTGAGATAAAAAAAATAATCAAAACAAACTAAATAAAATAACTCTTTACTGTTCAAACTTCATATTTGTCACAAAATATTCACACGAGTCATTAACGTACACATTAGGCTTACCCCACTAACTGTTTGGAAAATTCGGACGCATTATTGAGGAAATTTATGTCTGTAATTTCTGTAATTAATATCTTGTCATTTAATTGTCTGTAATTAATTGATTGTCTGTAACTAATAAAGCTTCGACATATTGAGTCTTGTCTCTTTGAATATGTGTTAAAATAATATTGCATATTAATTTATCAAAACACGTACATACAATATCGCACATCTATACAAACGTGTCTAACGTGTTCTTGCTGTTAATATACCTGCGATAAAATCTTCTGTAAACATTATTTAACAAGAGGAAGAATCTCCCTACATAGGTGAAGAGTTAAGTGGCGTAGGGACCTATCACAAGTGAGGGGTCAGAAATAGGTACAGGGCTTTTGGGGGTCTTCATCAGAAAAAGTTTAGTTTTGAAGATGCCAAAGTTTCGACTATTTTATGTGCCAGTTTTGCATGTACTATTTTATTTAGAAGCATTGAAGCAATATAGAAAATATGTAAGACAAAGACTTCAAAAAGTAGAATGACACCAATTGTTTGGCTATATAAATGTGATATATATTCTGGGGATCTGTTACAATATACATTAAATACAGAATAGAACATTATAAGAACAAACCAAAACTTTCTTATTTAATTTTTTTTTATTATTTCAACTTAAGTTAGAAGTTACTTAACACGGATTCAAAACAAGTAAATATACCATCGCCAATGGGGAATTAATTCAACCAATTAACGCAATTAACGAATATGATGAAAGTCAATGTTCAAGAATATATTACGAAAAACATAATATTTTGAATATACCACAATGCGCATAAGCGGTGAGCACATGCCATAAACCTATGCGGTTGACAAATTATTAAAATATATAAATAAGACCAAAACTAGTATATTACATAGTTTTAAGAATGAGGAACTTCATTTAAAAGATGTTTATCCTTAAGTGATAATGTGATTACCGAAGTATTAATTGCAGTATTAATTGAACAACACGTTCTCCCTCATTCACCTCACTATTTCCAAGAAAAATGAGGATTAAAAAAGTCCTATTAATCTTTACATTTTATTAAGAATAATAAGAAAAATATTCACAAATGATTTGATCGAACCTGGAGTTTGAGTCGGTTGGTTTTAAATTTCAAACAGTATCATAACTTCCATTACGTTCTACACATGATCGGACAAACTACATTTGGATTGCACCACTCGTAAAATGTTCCGTAACAATAGCGATCCAAACATATTCATAGCTTATTTCTATCGTCTTATATAATTATGATTTGAATTTTAATCCCATTTGCGGTATCAAGGTATCATAAAAAATATATATATAATGAAGTAACTTGATACTCACGCAAACACTCACAAAATTTATACAAATCCTTTTCGATTAACTTTCATATCGAAGGCTTAGAAACAGGTGAGGAAAACATTATCATCAAGTGTTTTGTTATATAATGTTGACAAAGTAAAGGAGCCTTAGTTTCAATCGAAACCATTAATTCTTACAATGGTTTAGAGCGGAACTACCAACATATGCATGTAGTATGTAAACGTATACATTCCACTACAGGAATTAGAGTTGCTAAGGGTAATACAATCATATACCTACATTATCGCCATTCGAAAGAATAGTATATCGAAGACCTGCAAGGCAAATCAAATATTCCAAACACACAGACAGTTTGGTCTAATTACAAAATCCTGAAATCGATAAAGACTGTAACCCAAAGGTTTTTAAATAACGCGCTTAATTTATCACTCAATTCTGAGAACGAAAAAACCTTCTCGCTTTGTTCAAAATATACAACTGGTTATAACTAACATATATTGCTACATGGAACGGTGTTGTGACTGGTTAAGAAGCAGACAGTGTGTGTAACAACGGTATGAATTATTTGCTTGGTTAGCTGATCTATAGCCACGTTGGTCCTGACCGAGGTAAAAACATTATGGCTGTTAGAAGGATAGTTTATCCACACACAGTATGTCGTTCGACTAACAGTTTTAAAAGCTGACTAGCCCATTGGAATCTTGTGTTATATACCATTTATGTATATATATATATATATACATATATATATATATATATATATATATATATATATATATATATATATATATATATATATAATATAAAAGATAAACAAGCGAATATTTTTAACAACGACATACTGCTATATTTCGGAGTGGTCACCACTCCATCGTCAGGAAATTGCCTGACGATGGAGTGGTGACCACTCCGAAATATAGCAGTATGTCGTTGTTAAAAATATTCGCTTGTTTATCTTTTATATTATCAGTATGGACCACTACTATTTATATATATATATATATATATATATATATATATATATATATATATATATATATATATATATATTTATATATATATATATATATATATATATATATATATATATATATATTTATATATATATATATATATATATATATATATATATATATATATATATATATATATATATATGTAATAGATAAAATGAATATTCATACACTGCTCGTTGCTAATCACATCACATATTGCCACAGTTTCCAGCAAGAAGAAATATCGAGACTGTACTAGGCTTGTGTTTCATGTTAGTACTAATCTACATATAGCAGACACGTATCTTAGATCATAATAACTTCTTCCTTTGGGGCATCTATTACAATTTCATCACTCTGATTTAGCTTTACTATTTTCTTTTGTCATATAATTGTTATGATTTGCACTATTCTAAAGTCTTTTCAGAGCATCTCGATGTTACTGACGTCATAATAATATCGAGTAAAAGGATACTTGCTTCGGGTACTAATAAACCCATCATTTCTCTAATTATTTCCGATTTGTCATTGTATTAGGATGTACCGTATAAAAGGTTTATATTTGGTCGAAGGATCATTGACATGAAACTAAATGCAGTATAGACATAAGTTCAGTTCTCGGGGAAAGGTCAACAGCAGACATGATTTTGGAAATCTTTGGTTGTGTCTTAATTCTTGAATCAGAAGATTTAGCTTATGCTGGAGGTAACAAGAAGAGTGTGTATAATACAGACTATGTAGCCACAGTGATTCTGTGTATTAAAGATATTGGTGACAGTAGCAATCATTTGTGCGTCCTGTATGATATAAGTAGTTTCATTATATTATATCGAGTCCCGGTGGAGGCTGGAAGTTTTTTCACTGTTCTGGATTTTCCAACTCACTACTATTTCAATTATTATTATTATTATATATATATATATATATATATATATATATAAATATATATATATAAATATATATATATAAATATATATATATATGTATGTATATATATATATATATATATATATATATATATTTATATATTTATATATAGAATTGAAATCGTAGTGAGTTGGAAAATCCAGAACAGTGAAAAAACTTCCAGCCTCCACCGAGATTCGAACCCGGGCCTCCCGCTTTATAGGCGGACCCCCTAACCAACTTGGCTATGGACGTTAATTGTATGTCCAGAGGTTCGAAACCGGTAAGGAAGGTCGTAATTCCACTGTAGGCGTTTGTCACCTGTATCGAACAATACTAGTTCTGTTTTTGGTGACATATTTTGCCTTACTCTAGAGATCAAACATGATTCTAAACAACTCGAAGTCATTTGTGATTCCTAAAGCCGGATCTCGAAAGAGATACTTCGGACACACTTTTGTTAATGAAATGGAGGTAAACGACAAAGGCAAATGAATATATATATATATATATAATATAAAACACAAACACTATGTAGCTGAGACAATCTAAATCCGTAAACCAAAGAAAAAAGACATTTCAAAACCCTCGCTATCCAATATGTATTTTGTATTTCTGAAAGTTGTTACAATTGATGAACTGCAGTGAGTGCAAAGTTTACAAAACCAGTGTCCAAGGAGAACAGATTTCAACAATTTTAACATCGATGTTGGTGGCTGTACGTCTAGACATTAATAATTACAATTTTCAAACATTTCTTTCTTTTATTTCCGTTTATGATGAGTTTCTAATTAAGTGTCTTTCAAAGAACAATGCATTTCTTGCTATATCTTTGTGAAAAAAAACACAAAAATAATTACCTATTAAATATATGTTTTGAAAGCGAGGGCCGTTTGTTTTATTATAAACAATAAATTATTAATTATTAATATCCAAATGCGGGAATTGTTGGTACAGAATACACAGACAGTCAATTCTTTCCGGAACATTTTTAAGGTGATTCTGCGGTTTTCTTCCTCAGATCAAAGACTCATATCACACTACCCTTCGCAGTTAATAACCCCACCCCACCCCCAACCCAAACCCCCTCTCTCCAGACTGAACACCCGTCGATTCGATCTTAAAGGAGGACTCTATCCCATCTTCGAGGGTCTTTGTTTTCAAAATTTTCATAATTCTATGATACACAAAAGTGTATGATTCCTATATCTTTTGCGACCCATATTTCTATATTTGAAATAGACCTGAAATATCAGAATGGTGACAGTTTATAACTGAAATAATAAATTTGTCATTCCTAGAATATAAACCCCTTTAGCACATTGTCACTTGAACTCTGAAATAAAGTGCAGTTTGAGTATTTTATGTTTAATCTGGAACAGAATCAAATAAGCGTCTATAGGTTTTGCCTTAAGCTCAATAAACACATCATAAATTAAAGTGGCCCCCTCTTGAGGACAACTCTTGGCGAAGGGAACATTCAACTAAATACATCACTTGAGACCAAAAAGCTCTTTAGTATAGTTTAATAGAGTGTTATACTGGATATGCCAAGGGACTCCAATATGCAGGGCTTTTGGTCTGATCTCCCTACAGATATGTTTTGGAAAGCCAAGAACACTGTAAATATGTTTTCCGTTTGGGTTTATACCGCAACTCTCAATTAAAAGGTATACCGAATTCCAACATTAAAATAAAATTATATTATACAGAACAAGCGTGTTGGTCAGCCTCCTCACTCCTGTCATCCTAAGCGCTAGTTCCGTGGTTGAGGTTTGAAATTTGTTTAGTTAAGGTCATTACCTAATGACCAGTGACGTCACACATGCTGTTGATGGCTTAATCCGTACATAACCTCATAAATTAATAATTACTTATATACTAAAACAAACTTTTCAAGGAATGCCGCTATATATGAAGTTGGGGATTAATTACCTATAGATAACCAGTGTTGGCCTAAATCCGTTCATGAAATCATTGATTAATTAGCAATACACTAAAACAATTGATCAACAAGAAATGCTGCTGTATATGATGTTGGGGATTGAAACATTGTTCATCTTTATATTCTTAATTCTCATACTTTGTTATGACTTAAACTTAGATCCTTTTGTTGTATGATCTTCCAGGTTGAGCCCCTGGGACAATTATATGTCACCAGAAATGACATCTTTGATGTCACCGAGTCTTTTAAAATCTTAGTTTAGGTTTAAGTTTATATAACGAAATGAAATGACATTTATTCTGTACCCCATATTTCACAGAGCCTCCTAATTGCCCCAGTCCCGGGGGGGGGGGTATAGTCCGCCGATCCCCTCCCTCTCTCGTCAAGCACGAGAACCATAAACTATTGCTGAAACAACTGGATTGTTTTAGCAACATTCGACCCAATAAAGCCGCTATTGGTTTTCAGCGTTCCATATCTCACCATGTAAACTAATATGCCAAACTCTAAGAATGTTGGCAGTTTATCAAACTACCTATATGCCCATCAATATCATGTTAGATATATGTCTGCATATGCCGCTCTGCATATATTAATCTGTGCATGAGAAGTTAAGTTTCTGCGGGACCAGGCGCAGAGAAACATCGGTTGGAGCAAAGGGCCGTACAGAACATAACTCTCACTGTAACTTGACCTAGATCGGACAATATGCAGGGCCTATAGGCTAATAGGGTTGTCAAGACTAATGCCTTATTAAGAGTCCGCATACCCGATCTGTGTAATAGATTCTGTGAAGCCGCTAATAGAGATCTATATGGCATTTGTACTTTTCAAAAATACTGGTATTAACTTTACTTCGATCTAACTTTCCGTACATCCCGATCAAAACTTAAATAACATTGAGACAATCTGAAATAAAAAAAGTGTCACCATTTTAACCAGAATGCAAAACTGCATTGTGGTTTCGATGGTGTAACATGAGCAGTTTTCTTCATGAATCTGACGTAATGTATGGTGAGGGTGTACAACATACTTGATCTTAGTAATACAGTGAAAAGTAGTGTGATGCATGTGAAAAACAATAAATTCACAATGACACAGGCTGTCCTGCAATGACCGTTGACCTCAACAACAGGCTTCTTGTACTAAATGTGATAGATACATCAACATACTAAATATGTCTTCTGTCCTTGTTGAATTATTGTGTAAAACATGGTTTTCACAATTGACCCCTGGTGAACTCAAACGACCATTGACCTCTGCCCACAACATTAGGCTTCTTGTATACTCAATGTGGTACAATTAGCCTACATACCAAATGTGCGATCTGTCCAAGCTTCCCTTGCGATATTATGTTTAGGAAGTTGTGTTGGTGTAAAGAGACAGGTAAGAGGGAGTGAAGTAAATGTTTGACGGTAACCTTTGACCTCCACCAAAAGTAATAATAGGCTCCTTAAATTTGATATGGTACATCACAAACCAAATATGAGATCTGTCCAAGGTTCCCTTCTTGCAATATCATGTTTAGAAGGCTTCATGATTTGACCTGCTGTCCCCAAATGACCTTTGACCTACACCAAAATCAAAAGGCTTCTTTTACTCAATGTTATACACCTTCATACCAAGTATGAGATCTATCCAAGCGTCCAATATTGAGATATCATGTTTATACGGTTTTCACAATTTGACCCCTGGTGACCCTAAATGAAATTTGACCTCCTCCAAAAACAGCAGGCTTCTTGCACTCAATGTTGTTCTTCTACACACCAAGTACAAGGTCTGCCTATCTTCCCTCCTTGAGATATCGTGTTTACAATGTTTTCACAATTTGGCCCTGGTGACCCCAAATGACCTTTGACCTCCACCGAAAACAATACAATTCTTGTATTGAATGTGGTACTTCTCCACACCAAATATGAACTTGGTCCAACTTTCCCTTCTTGAGATATCGTGTTTACAAGCTGGGCATCACAGACACATACACATACTCAAATACGCCATCATGAATGCAAAGGTTGCGATTATCATCGAAACCAAAAAGATTGCGGGAATTGCAGAAATATGTTTAAGTACTTCGTAGCCAGTTTAAATCAAAATTTTGTTCTAAAACAGTAATATAACCTGCACACATATATCTTCCGCAAACTTTGTACAAAATGTCGGTTCATAATGTACCAGTCTGAACTATTTTTGACTAAAATTTTATCTATGCCTCAAAAAAGAGAGTTATATACTTGGAGGAAAGTTGAACTTTGTTCTGCTGAACTTTGTTGAAATACTCAACGGACGTGGCTTTCCTTTCTTCTTCCCGCGTTTTACCATATTGGCGTCCCTCATGTGGCATTATCCCGGCGTACCATGAATTCTCATCAAGCTTGAGTCCCTATATACTTACACATTATTCACATCCGATTAGACTCAGGGGATATCCCCTCCGCAAGATGATATAGGCTTATCGTAAAATCCATTGCAATTGACCTTCATCAGTTCACTCGCAAAGTTATGGCCACAGATTAAAAAAATCAACTACCATTGAAAACTCTGGGTCGCCCTCTTTTTGCCTGCAGATAAGCTCGACCCAATTTGATCCTCAATTCGATTACTCTAAACCAATGCATTTGTTAACATTCCAAAATACACCGTCACTAGAGAATTAGTTTGTCTGCAACTTGAGAATACTCGTTAATTCGAAAAATCATTTTTGGGCCTCAAGGAATCTCGTTCCATCTCTATTTATATTTCTGTAAAAGTAACTCCGGCAGGAATTGTATCTCTTCCTGATGTTCCCTTCTCTACGATGGCAAAAGCTTTTATCATGCGACCTGTCACAGTGATTAATTGATTCATACAGTGCAACGATACACCATGAGTGAACCCGTATACCACTTCCGCGACGAACATAACGTCAGTTGTCAAATATATAGGGAGAGAGCTGGTATTTACTCGAATAAAACTTTCATTAGTTTTTATCTGGAGGAGACGAACAGCACGCTACTACATACACCACCGCTTATCAAGATATGAGTGATTATTATTCCAACATAAAGATCGAGTGTGAAATATGTCATCAGGCAGAAATGTTGTTTCTCTCGACATTGTTTACCGAAGAATGTAACACAATTGCCGATTGTCGTTTATAATCAGTAAAAAGGAAACCAAAATGTTGCTTCATCCTAATGTCATTGTTCTTAAACACATTCGTTTTGCCTGACACCCTTATTACAATGAATCCACGTCATCATCTGGTACAATCGATGTTTCTTGATTGACACGTGATACGAAGGTCACACCTCGCGAGGAAGGATCCATCTTTGAATTTGACGAACTGAAACGAACTGACTTGAATGAATTGTCTGTGCCTCGAAAATATCTCCCTCGACAAGGAGGACAATTCCTCCCAACCAGAATCATGAAATCGTTCCAAAATCTCTTGGTTAGATTAAACGCAAGAAAAATGTACGGGTTAATAGCGGAGTTCGAAACAGCGAGGGTGCTACAAATGCCATAGATATGTCTAATCTCTGACGAACTGGAGATTATGAATCTAATTACCTCGATGACAAAATAAGGTAAAGTACAGAATACGAAGAAAAAGATAATCACGATCGTCATTTTAAGCGTTTTAACTTTCGCTTTTGAGAGAGATTTGTTTCCACTTCGTTTGAGGTTGACTTTGCCTTTCTTATTATTTTTGCCGCTATGTTCTTGGGCTTTTACCCAGATCTTCAACGATATCCTCAAGTAGGCGTAACAAATTAAGATCAACGGTATGAGGAACGTAATCACAGCAATATACAAAATGTAAATCAGTTTCCCACTCGAATCGGGATTGAATGTTGTCCCACATCTCTTGACTCCCCCCTTCTCGACTAAAGCCCAAACGAAGAGTTGAGGTGAAGCCAGTAAGACTGCTATCGACCAACCCATCAGAACTAACTTCCAAGCGGCGGCGAACTTCTTGAGTGGATAAATGACCGCTTGGTGTCTATCAATAGCCATGACGATCACCATGTTAGGAGATCCCATTAATGATATTCCCATACAAAAGTAGAATATTTTACATAGAAAGTTATGTTGGATGGGAATGTAGACTGCGTTGGCTAAAATACCAAAGAAACAGACCATCAGATCGGCGCTGGCTAAACCGAGGACGATGGTGTTAATTCGCGATCTACGGCGAAGATTGACATAAATCCAAACGATGACAGTTAGGTTACCAGGGAGACCAATACAGAACATAACCCATAGAGACATTGTCTGGAGTTCTTGTATCCTCTGCCAATGATCACCTCCGGCCTCACCGGTTAGGTTGTTAGACAACATGTCCTCATCTACGTAAGCTTTTGTCGGTGGGTAACTTGAAAGAGGAGACAATGTCACTTGGGATGCCATTGTTTTTTTGAAATCAGACAAACAATTCCCAAATCAGAAAGACGTTTCCTATTCGCTACAACGGTGTCAATGGTTTCTCGGCAGCATCTGAAAATAAGTAAAAGAATATCTGCATAAATAAACTAGTTAATTTAACTATTTGAATTTATAACAGTTTCATTGGTCGAATTTGCATATATTTTGTTTTATACCTTTTTGTAATAAAATGATAATCATAACTTTAATGTGTGTCGTTGTTGCATGCGTTGCGTTGCGTGCTTTGTAGATGTCTAGTATCAAACTTCATCGGGATTTTTTTTTAACCTGCAATATCTATGATAATAATAAATGGTAACAATAATCTCTAGTGACTGTCAAGATTAATTGTTTTTTATTTCTCTTAATACTTGGAGCATATCTTAAAGCTGAAATATTAATTAAAATCTGTTTTGAATTTGTTGCTCTGATATTTGATGCATAAACAATGCATTTATTTATGTTTACCATGCAATCTGATTTATATTTGTATACTAATTCATGTGTACTGCCATTTTAAAGAACGAAGGAAAAGTAAGGTAAAACGACACGTTTCCTGAAATATTCGAAAGTAGACAACTTTTGAAATAAATGATTTACTAAATAAGGAATAAAAAAATATTATTTCCTTTGGGATGTATCTATTTCATTCAAAAGTACGGTAAATGTCCGGAGATGGCTTTGAGTTGTGAATCAACTTCCGATGAGAGAGTCGAAGTACTCTTAACAAATTCATGAAAGAATTGATGAAAGCTTATTAATATTATACGTAAAGGATTCTAAAACGAGCATAACATGTAAGTTGTGTTTTCACGCCTTCTTGAATGCTTCCTATTGGGGGGGGGGGGGGGAGGGGGTATTCAATAACAAACAGAAACGACTACGTGAGGAGGATTGGTGAACAAATAAGTTACGAAAAAGTTTCTGTGTTGTTTTATGTTTCTGTTTTTGAATCTCAATTTGGTATCTGATTATTCCGATAAGAGTTGCTCACGCTGTAATGTGTTGCCAATCACATGATCAGGCAAATCGCATCTGTATCACGGCATAACACTGATACGGTCTATGTCTTAATGTTATAGTCTTGGGCCTCTCTATTATAATGTTTTGATTTCTTCATATGCTTTTATGCTATACGCCTCTGTACAAAAGTATCGCTGTACTGTACTGTCCAACTCCGTTTGATATAATTGAACATTTGAGAGATCTTTATATGAAAAACCAAAAACCCTTTACAGAAATGTACAAATTTATTATGGCAATGCTCTGTGAAAGCCATGGAACCCCTCCCTAGTGCTCACACACACCCTAAATACAAAAAAATAAATACATACATGAATAAAAAGAAAATGGCGTCCTAATTTGCATACTTGCATGCAAACATAACTACTATTACATGTCAACAGACCTGTAAATTTTCTGTGAAAGAATTATGGAAGGAATCTTGTCATTGTAATTAATTCAATAAGATCAGGGGCGTAGCCAGGTATTTTAATCGTGTACTAAAATTTTCCTTTTTTGATACAAAAACTTCACCAAATTTTTGGGGAAAAAATTAATAATGTGCGCGCCTACGCGGTCGAAACCCATCCGGTTATATCACATATTTAAATATATATATATATGTGAATACAAAAATATGGCCACTCAGAGACACACTGCAACCGCGAGCATAGCGCACATATTCTTGGGGTGACTTTACATTACATTCACTATAGTAGTTGACCCCCTCACCCTCCCACCCCCATCATCGGCCCCATCTCCCAGGTTCGAGTACATTTTATATTTTTGTTGTTGCTCCCTTTGATTTTGCACCGTCGCCCATCGTGTCTCAAATATGTGTGTGTGGGGCACTCTACCCCCTCCCCTGCCCCTCAGCTGGTTACACCACTGAATAATATGTACAGCTACAAGGTTAAGTCCCTTTCAGCTTCTATTTGCTACTTTGATGGACTGACCGACACTTAAGCAGAATCATTTCTTATGTTTGCGGAGAAAATTTCATTTCATTCATCAGTTTCTTTTAACAGATTAAATATTTCAATAAAACAGTCAGTTTGAACGTCCCATGTGTAGTGTGGTCGTCCTATTATTGAACGACATCAAGAAACTAAAAATATATATATATCAAGAAAACCAAAACCAAAATAATCAGAAAAAAAATACAAATATATTTCAGGTTATTGAACCTTGCAAATGTCTCTGTAGGCTTTTTTTTTTCTAGTTGTATTCCGTGTCGGCGACATTTTTCGTTGAAGTAATTAAAAGCAATTTTGTAAATCAATTGAAGAAAAATCGACACCTACAATTTGAAAGAACTTTACTGTCGGGATGTTCTTATTCCTCGAGACAAGCTACCGGGTAGAAAATGTTCAAATTAGAAGGAAAGAAAAACAGAGATTAACAGAATAAGAAGCGAACGTTTATCCACTGTATGCTGGAGTAATTATTAAGCCGCCGCTAGACTGGTCTACGGATACCCACCATGCTGCGGTTAATAATTACTGCCCATCAGACCATAGATCTCATTTCCTTCTGATCGTTTCCGTCTCTTAAAGTCAACTCGGGGGTGGGGGGTGGAGGGGGGGTGGGAAGACAAGCCTGATCGGCTCCTTCAGGGTAGCAAAAACAAAATCGGTAAAAAACAGACTACTATTTTAAATAAATTCAACTGAAATTCACAAAAGTCAAGTGATTGTTTTACGCTTTTGCTATTTTATTCACGGACTTTTCTTTACATACTCAATCAATGTTTTGTTTCGTTTGAATTGAATTGAAAAACTTCATTCGAGCCAAAAATTGTGCAAACCTTTGAAAATGATGAACAGTGCATGAATGGCAAAGAACGAAATTACTTTTCATTAAGGAAGACCTCGCCCCCCACCTCACCCCCCCTCATCCCCTCATTGTATTTCGAAACATTCAAAGTTGTCCTTGGTCCTGCTTCCTAATGCACAATAATTTGTTCAATGTTCTACATCCTTAAAGGAAATAATAATCTTACTTGGAAACATATAATCTTCCAAAACTATTTCTAAGTGTTCTTAATTCATACTCCACATATACTTCTTCCTAAACTCAAACGCAGTTTTATAACAACTTTGCATGTTCAAACTGGTAAATAAACGGATTTGACATTTCTATGAATCAAATTACTGTAAGAATTTGAGGTATATGATCATTACATTATCTTGCATTGAATTAATTCTCAACATGCTTCGCCAAAAATTTCTAAAATATCAGCTGTTCATGTTACAAAGAATTGATTTAGAAAAAACAGGAAATGAAAATAAGGAAAAGTATCCGTACTTATTTTGAAAATAAATTTAATCAGTTTATATTTTAAATTTGGATTAAGGAATTCAAAGAAAATTTTAGTTGAGTTTAATACTTCGTTACAATATAAATACATATACTCAACCGAGGAACTAATTGACCTTCAGGTAAGATGAATAATTTCTCTTTATTTCTTACGGTGTATATTGCAAGACATGAGGGGTTTTATGAAGCTGATTCATGAATTTAGCTAATACTCTAAATATTGCCGCAAAAGACGATTTTTGCAGCTGTAAGTAGTGCTTGCGGAAATGATTTGGGGATCAGAACTTGATTAATTCAGAGAACTTATTAATTCCAACTGGATTCCCAGGATTCGGTTTGTATATTCGTTTACTCCAAACGTTTCACGACCTACTAATGCTTTAATACCGAAATCGAAAAAATAACTAAACACGAAAAAAAAAAAAATCTCTTTTGGCCGCCAGTGTCATTTTGAAAAGAAGTGCCGCCATCAATAAATTGTTACGTTTTTACAAGGTTTTTTCTTGTCATTGTAGCACCCTATAATCTCTCAACTTATATCTCAAAGTAGAGAGAGAGAAAAAAAAACAGAAAATGATGAGAACGAAAGAGGTTTAAATCTGGAAATAATGTATGAATCAACACGCCTTATGTATTTGTGTGCATGAATATTATACTCGAGGTACTGATTTCCTAATTTATGGAATTTTCCTTATACACACAGACTATATAGGCAAAACATATATCGCTCTTCAAGGGTGTATGTCTTGTGGGAGAGGAGGTGTTTCCGTAAATCACTAACTATATACACAAAATGTATAATTCTCTTGAGACATGTTTCAGTCTCTTGGGCTAGAAACACCAGTTAACTCCAGTATCGTATCTGGATCATGCATGGGCGTGTATCGCGTGACAGGATAAGTGTGTTAATAGGGAAGCAATGGACTATAAAAACCCCGCTGAAATTTGCTAAGCGGATCGTGATTGTCCATAAATGATCGAAAATTAATAATTGAGCTACTTTTACCGACCAATCTCTATATGTCTAGACAGCCACAAATTAAAGGGTGGAGGAGGGGGGGGGGACAACTAGGTCTGCCAATTATATGTAACACAACATTTGTGATGGAAAGCATGGAATGATATACTCCAAATACCAGCTTCCTAGCTTGCTCAGTTGTCGAGTTATCAAAAATCGGAGTTTTATTTACTTTATTTTCATGAATATTTTTCGCATTTCGCAATATTTTGTGATGTCACTATACGTGGACTACATTCACAACTGCTTTTGCATCTCTACAAACCTGTAACAGTTATATTATAACCTTGGAAAATAATGCTATCTTGTGACGACATAATTGTGTATAAGTTTATACATATTCATGACGTGGGTGTGATTATGTAAACATATAAGTTAAAAGTAACTTAAGCGCTCTAATGAAGTAATTAAGCAGTGCATGATTTTAATTAATAATGTTTATTGTAAAAGTTTTTGCGCTTAACAAATGTGTTTGTGTTTATTGTTTGTTTGTTGCGGTTGCTTGGGTGTAAACAATAAGATATTGCACTACACAGTTTGTGAATAATCAATTATGTAATTAAATACGTGAGAGATATATAAATCCAAACACTGAAACTTACATTGATTTATGTATGTTCTTCAAAACTTGTTGGAATCAAATCAATATCCTGCGTTTATTCATCGTTTGTTGCACAGCAAATTTCCACGGAGGAACTGGACATATTCGAGAGCTCTGTAGTGAAGGGGGGAATCTATGAAGCACTTTGAAGCTGTTCACACCTACATGCCCGTTCCAAGCGATTAGTTCGAAAGCGGTTGGTAAGTTATAATCACGTGACTTCATCAAAATCCGAAACAGTGTTTCTCACTATGCAAGGTTAAATTTGCGTCAGTGATACTCCACCAAGACCTCAAGTTTGTTTTCATCTCTCAAGACAATTTATAATGTGGCAAGTTGCATTGCGTGAAGAAGTATACGGTATTGTATGATACTACATATGATGCAGTATTTCTCGGGTTAGGGTTAGGGTTAACCCTAACCATAGGGTTTTCCCGGTCCACAAGATACGTCATTCATTGGGCTGTATCATGCATGTTGACATTGCTCGATATATTTAACTATGTACAAAACGGTTCTCTTGAGAAATACTGTCACGTGAGGATTGGCTGGATTCTCCCAAATTGAGTATAAAAATCTCACACTGTTTTGGGAGATACCCTGGTTGATGAATAGTGTCTTGTGAGTTTTTATTTTGTAAACTTGTGATATCAAAGAGCCATCAGGATCTGATATCTATTACGGCTTTCTTCCCGGTTTTTCCCGCCATTTTTTTTTCAAGGTGAACTGTTGACAGTCTTGACACTGTAACCAATGGTATCATATAAAGCCACAATAGGAATAGGAGTCTAGAATTAACATTGTTTTCGTCTTAAAGCCTTTTTTCTGTCGAACCATGGAGGTAAAAACTGTTTTTACCTCCATGGTCGAACCCACTCATCAAAAGCCTAGGAAAGAAGAACCGATGTGGACATCCGTTCTTTTAATTTCCGCATTAAATATCTAATTTACAGACGCCATTTGTCAATAATGCAGTCACTCCCTGCATTGTGTACTGGACTTTCCTTATGTAAAACTACTGTACATGTAGCAGAAACCATACAGGAGAAAGTTGCCGATGTTCGTCGCAGTGATCATTCGTAGAAGTACTGAGTGACGTCACCTTCGTGACGTCAGAGAAATGTATACTGTACAAAACTCTGACGTCCAGAAGAAATATTCTAAAAACCACCTACGTCACGACCACGCCTCTTTAAAACTAAACATTACAAATATGAAGCGCATACATGACGTGTATCAATGATGTCATATTAATTAGACTTGATGAAGTCTTCAGCATTGTTTGTGATATGAACATTAAATCTGTGATTTGTACCAAATGAAAATTATATCTTTCTCAACTGCCTGTGCATGGAACCAGTTTTATGTACACATGGACATGCGTTGGTTTCTGGAGGAATGGGTTTAAAAGCTGATACAGTCAACATTGCAAACTCTGGTTCGGTGAGCAACCAATGAACCGATTACTACGAGCTCCTCTTAAGTCATCCAAATAGACATTTATTCTATTAACCCATTTTCATCCGTCTTTTGCCCCCGTTTTCTGGGTTTTTTTTCGATTCTAAGTCTTTTATTTTCAACTTGTGATATGCTTCCTTCAGTTCCAGTAATTCGCATTTCGAGATCCATTGCTATACATCCGGAAACCTTTTGTCTCGACGTAGTAACAATATATTGCGATCAATCTTTTTTGTTTTTGCTGTTATTGAGTTTGTATATTACACTGAACCGACACGCATACGTACCACACACAAAAACATGGTGAAAAAAATAAATACAAGAGCATCCAAGTCAATATATCGACCTGACGATCTATTTAGTGAACCTTTTAAATTGATCTAAAAATTCCGACAGTTTCTCGGCTTAAAATGTGATTAGTTGTGTTGGTTTTATTTCATGGTTGGCAGTGAAGCATTATTCCACCTATACGGTGTCAACGCACTCAACATTTTGAGTATATTAACACTTCAGATTTACTCCGTTTGCACAAAAATGGAAACTAAATAAAATTCGTTTAATGTAATGCAGACTGTCGATATAAGCTTCCATACGGTCTTAATTAAACTAATCCTCTTCTCCCTATCTTCATCAATTCATTGTAATTGTTTTCAAGCCTAGATATTGATCTGTCAAGCTATATATTTATAGGAAGAGATATAAGTAAACATCGAGATACCGTAACCGTGAATACGTATACAGTGTGGGTTAGAAATGCAGCATTCTGTATTGAATTGAGTTGATCTTGAGGCTTATACCTATACCCTCGATCATTATTTGATGGCTCTACATAGCTGTAGGCGAAGGGGTTCGTTATCTTTGACCAGGGTAGGAGGAAAAACACCCGGGTTAAAACAAAGCGAGAGAATAAACATCTTCTTTTCATTATACCAATATATTGAGCAATGTGAGCAGAGAGGTATAGTATGGAACGCGAAATGGGAAAACTTATTTCGTTGTCTAAACGAAGTTTGTTGTTGTCTAAACTAAAGTTGTTGCTGCTGTTTTACCATGCTGTTGCTCAAACTCACGTTGATGTCTAAAATTCCGTGGTCTAAACTTACGTCGTTGTCTAAACTTACGTTAAACTTAGCAACGAAATAAGTTTTCCCTTTTCGCGTTCCATGTAGTATAGGGGTGTTCAGAACTAACGCCTTATATACCTGATTAGTATACTAGATTGTGGGCGGAATTTTTCACGGGCCCGGTTGAAGTTTTTTCCGTGGGTCAAGCCTATTTAAGAACCTCTGCTGCAGCTTGAGGGATTTGGGTATAAACTTGAAGGTTAACAAAGTTACCAATAAAGAATAGTTTATGTTATACTTGAAGTAGATAATTTTTTTCTCTGTATTGGATTAACTATAGTCAACAACTATTGTGTATAAGGCACAACCTTTAAAATTGCAAAATGGCTGCAACTATACAAATATATCCTTGACTAGTTAGAATGAGACTACATTGGTCAGAAAAATCACAAAGCAACACAACTTGAAGGAGCATTATATTTTTCGAACGTTATGGTATTACAATAAGTAAAAACATTCCTGGGTTAGATATTTTCATTTGTTATCGATGATAAACTGTTTGTTTTATTAACATTTGCAATTATGGCTTCATTTCTCTGAACTTTAAATTATCGAGTAAATTATTTTGTAGTTGTTTATTGACTGTGCGGAAATCACGGATCGAATTTTAAAGTTGCAGATGTGAACTGCATCGCATCCTCCTTTTCTGTATGTTTTTTTTTTATACAAAAAGTAAAAAGATTTCCCTGAGTTTATAAGAGTATATCCGAAACTGTACGAGTTTTCTAGTTTTGACTTTCATTATTATCAAGCATTTGCGCACGTTATAGCTTTAAATTAATGCGAGGTTTTACCATTCAATGACAAAAAGTTGATTTGAGACCCTTTGGAAATATAAGAAGCTGCAAATTCTTGAAAGATTATTCTTGGCCCTCTAGTAAAAAATTAAGTGTTTTTATTTTATACTGATAGGGAATACGTAACTTATTTGAATATTGCTTTAGAAAGTTCGGGTTATTTACATATCAGATAGAAAAAATACCTCCCCCCTCCCCCCACCCACCCCCCCCCCCCCCAGTGATTCACGAACATTCTTAACCTGTGTACAAACTTTGTAGCATACAATTTCATTTTTTCGTATTTTATATAAATAACGATAAACGTACTGATCAAGGGCGGCGGAACCGGGGGGGCACAGGGGGCACGTGCCCCCCCACTTTTCCTCAGGTTAAAAATGTGCCCTTTTTCTATATAAAAATTGAGGTGTCTCAAGTTAGCAAGAGGCCAGGGAACCAGAATGAACACTCGCGAAGGGCCGTTTCCGGCCATCTGAGGGGTTTGTAAAACCAAAAATTTTCTTGTACGCTCCGCGCCAACCGATGGTGGCGCTCCGCTCAGATAGTCGTGCATACAACTTTGCAAATCCTGGCTACGCCCCTAACTTATAATGAATTTCTGTGGGTCAAACTCAAAGCTATTTCGAATGGAAAAAAATTGTTAAGATATTAACAAGAAATAAACTCTAATTCGGAAGATTCCTACGTTAGCAACTAGCATGATTTCACCTCATTTTGTCTCAAAAGAAAACTTGTTCCTTGTTTCCCAATTTGCACATTGGATATTGCAGTGCTAGTATGCATATTTTTCTTGAAGGTTGGGGGGGGGGGCGTTGATGGAGTGATGTGTATACGCAAATAAGATAATACAATAAGAGTTATAAAGGGTACTAAATATAAGGCTGCATCATTCCAATCGAATTTCTGCAAAGTGCCCTTTGATGTCGGTGCCCCCCCCCCCCCCCCAGATTAAAAGTGCTTCCGCCGCCCTTGGTACTGATTAACAAAATTATCTTCCAAAGAAACAGGCAGGCAGCGTATATCAGTACAGCAAGCGCGTTTTTACTTTATCTGTCTTATCTGTGCATTAATGTTCGCACCGAACTTTAACAAAGACAGCAACATTGTTTCATGTACTAATGTTAAAATTCACTATATTTTGGCGCGATAGAAACTAATTTGCATATTAGCGTTCACAAGGAAAATCGTACGGATAACTGAAAAAAATATTATAAACCGAGTGAATTAAAAGAAAGAAGTGCATCGTAGGAAGAAACTGTTAAATGTTTTTGAATTGGTATGCTGAAACATATCAAACTTTCCTTCGTTCACCGAGGTACTACCAGCCAACTACCTCTTATAGCAGTTCCATGCTCCCTGTATAAGGATATTTCATTACTAACTCTCTTCTAAGAGAACTTCCGAAAGGAAGAAAGAAAATCAATTTTTTTATATCGAGGTTGGTCTTTAATATATCTGTCCGAGGCCAATTTTGCTAAACCATTCCCTCATGCCATAACCTGCTATACTGTCTAATAGTTCGATCCGAGAGAGGCTTGTTCTTTGCCCTAGGCGGTTGTCCGTTGACAGTTGCAAGGACTTGACCATTCAAGAAGGAAATCACGTACACACAGTCACGGGGTTGGAATCTGAATTATCACAACTGCACCAGGTACGTCCTCACTGACGAAGACAACTTTTATTTGAGCAATTCCCGGCGGGGCGACGATGGGATCTTTGATTTTCAACTTGAATGTAAAAGTTTGCTCTTATAAAGAAATTAAAAAATGAGCCAAGCAAAATAGAAGCAAGAATTGTGATTGACATTATAGACACGACACAAGGATAAGTACCTCATTTGCAAGTCCTTATAACCACTTGCTGTTTCCTTTGTCTTTATATATATATACATAGCGCCAACAGCTACATTGATTACCTATTTGTTAAATGGTTTCTGTGTCACAGATCATTACGTCGTTTTGGTCAGGATAATTCCCATCTCTAAATGTCAGACTGGCAATCCATCCACCTAATAGGGTACATTAACCAAAGTAATTATGACTGATTTTTAGTTAACTGTTGCCAAGTTATTCGTTGCTCTTTCAACAAAACACATCTTGTTTTCTGATTCGTTCCAAATGAATTGTTTTTTACATTTGGTTCCCCGAACTTATAAACGAAGAACACGTTTCTGTCTTTGTTCTTAAACGAGGATTTTTGTCATGTTATTGAGAAATTTGGACTTGATGATTCTCATTTACATACGAATCACATGAGCATGCGTATAGAAACAAATAATCGAAATATGTATACCTCTGGAGGCACAAATGGCGTCCCATATGTTTAACATCGATATTTCATATATGTAATTAGACTTTTTTTTCAGTATTTGATTATACTGTTATTGCTAAATGACATAATAAACATAAGTAATACTCCATAGCTTGCTAAATCTATCGGTGCTTTTCAAAGTTATTTATTTTATAAAAGGGAAAATATTACGGTTTTGTCTTATGTCAATATCACAGATGTTTGTCACTCTTATGCATTCTTCTATACGGAAATGAATGAGTATACCATTATTTCAATGAATCTGTATGGAAGAATATTCACGTAGTTGCGAAATGGTATATAAATTCCGAACAGATGTTCAAATCACATTATTGATGTGCCCGTGCAAGAGTGTGTCTATTTTAGATGCATTTACTATGGTTGAAGTCATGATAACTAACAACACATATGGTGCAGTGATTTGCTTCATATGTGTATAGGCTGTACACTAAACCTCCCAAAAGATACAACATGTAAACAACCAATGAACGGTTTCTGAAAGATAAATTTTCATACACGATTTGAATCGAACAATGTAACTGACAGTAAAGGGGCACTTTTGAGTAATGAGAAGGGACTTTTACAAATATGGAAGCACATTTCCCCTGTGCCTGCCCTCTCCCCTACCCCCGGGTCCGTCGTTCCTACCCCGGGTTCGTCGTCCCTAATGGAGAAGAATCCACAACGCATGAATTCTTGGTCAATTCATCTTAATTGGTACTGTTGTTTCACTTTTCTTCTTACAAACTCACAGTTGCAATTATAACAAATGTGAATAGACCGTTACAAAATTGTACGAAAATTATACAATGCCTGTAATTAGAAAATTTAAAAATTGATTAAAAAATGCCAAATTTCCCTTTTAATCCCTATGATCACACAACTAAAGCAGGTGTTTCCGTTTATTCCAGGAATGTTTTTTGCTACATTACGTCACTAAAATTCCACTCTCAAGTTTTCTTTCAAATGAAGAAATCAACAAATGATCAATTTGGGGTTTCTGTCTGGGCGACGAAAATCCAAAGCAGCTTTTTTGCCGATCGCCCTCCTTTGTTGCTGTATGAAACATCTTTAACATTGAAAAGTTCTAGGATAATTTGTTTTATCTCAAGTAGTGTACCATCTAAACTGATAGACCTACTTTATTTAGGAGCAATAAGTAATGAAGCTATAGCTGGTTTGAAAGCCAAGCTTCACCAGCTGTCCTAGAATTGTATCACTTGGCAGGGCATCTAGACTATAGTTTACATGTAATCATCGAGGCTGCATGAGTAAAGGTTATCAACCGTTAATTGTGTATGTTTTAGACTTAAAAGAAAAAACAATTCATAGACTTCGAAGAGAATATTATTCGAGAAAGTTGAGAAAATCTGATAAGTAGTGAAACCTTGATATAAATGCAACAAACATAGTCTTGAATTGATTCGAGTCGAGTTATAACTTGCTTATAAATATTCATTGGGTGACGACAATGTATATATATGAGAGTGTCATTTTTTTTATTTCATCAATTGCAAGGTTTATATTGAACATTTCTGATTTGATGATAGATAAAGCTGGTAGCGGCTCCTCCTTTTATGCTAGCCCGACCATCACCGTATAGCGAAAATCGAAAGCCCTGCCATGCATCTATATAGGGTATTAAATCCAATTAGGAAATTTGAGCTATCAAGCTATATTTTTAATGCATATATTATGGAGGACGGCACCGAAATGTTAACAAGTCCATCATAGGATCAATGTATTAAATAAACTATATTGATAGACAAATGAACTAGCCTATTTATATATAGCCACTTAAATAACATATAAACTGAAATATTTAATATTTAATTAACGAGTTCATTCTCGATCGATTCAATTAAAAGCAATAATAATTTTTTTTTTGGCAATCCGGTGCCACAATCAGCACAAGCTGGAAAAACAGTTTTCGCTTGACATTTTCAAAAAATCAAAGTTAAGTCGATGAACCGTCGTAAGGAGATGAATTATGTAATATTTCATCATTAAATTACATTAACAATTCCCCAGTTTGCCTACATTAGTGGGTTGGGTTACATCAAAACTGAATTATGTTTGTGGAGCGCTTTTTTAATAACACTCCGTATTAGGTGAATTTAGGTCATGTGACGCGAATGGTAATTTTAAATCGGTCACTGCTAAGAGTGTACAGATTATACCCATCCCAGTTAAAGTTACAGGTAAAAACTAAGAGCAACTATTTCTCTCCATGGAAAGAATGATATTTGTTGAGAACATTTGCAACCGTCCGCTAACAATAATGTGAAAAAACTACTGCCGGGTAGATAATATCTACCCATATAAGCTCGGATTGTCCAGACTGTGGTAGTATGTTCTAAACTTCTATATATTTCAAAGAATGGGCGATCAGATGATATCTACCCGTATAAGCTCGGATTGTCCAGACTGTGGTAGTATCTTTTAAACTTTTATATATTTCAAAGAATCGGCGATCAGATAATATCTACCCGTGTAAGCTCGGATTGTCCAGACTGTGGTAGTATGTTCTAAAACTTCTATGAACGACCGACCTTATAGTGATTAGTACCGTATCCACACTTGAGAAAATAAAATCATTCTGTCAATGACATCCAAGGATTCAATTATGTTTTATGCAAAACCTTGTTTTCGTCTATCCTCTCTTTATCTGTCTCTCTCTTTCCAACCATGATATTATTATGTTATATGACAGCAAACTTCCAAAAGGGCGCCAATAAAAGTATTCAACCGTATGCTGGAAGTTTGTGTACGCATGAGTGCGCATGAGAACAAAAACGTCACGAACTTTAACGCGTGACATAAAATCATTCTCTTATCTACAGTGGTTGTCATATTATACTCAACTTGGTTATTTCAGATGAAATTAATATCATATTCTGTATAAGCACGAAAGATCACACGTCAGTTTCAATACCACGAGTGGTCTCAAACTACAGAGAAGAAGTGTATAGAGATAATCATATTATCTTCAATAAATACTATCATAGGCGTAGGAGGCTGTGGGGGTGGGGCTGGGGGAGGGGGGCTGCGTCCCCCAACCAAATATTTTTGTGAAAATTCGGGCAATATGCTGAGAATTTTTCGGGCACCTACTGAAAGAAAAACATATTGCAATGTGTTTTTCAATGGTTAAACTTATATTATTATTATCATTATTATTGTAACGACTTCCCCCAAAATTATAACCAATATGGAATGGTAAAAACACGGCAAATGATTGTATGTAATTGGCATGCGATGTAATTCCGGATGCATGCCTATATTATATGCACATTCACATGCTGAACGGTTATATTTTTTCGGGGAAAGTCGTTACAGCCCCCCCCCCCCCTAATCAACTTGGGCTCCTACGCCTATGAGTACAATCATCAAATTTTATTAGGGTCCCTTGTTTATTTTACCCCTGGCATGTTGACATTGGACTTAGAGGTTTAATGACCTCACTCGACCTTCACACCATATTCAAACTCATGATATGTTTCTACATAAAAATTAAGTGAAAGTACCTATAGGCTTCCGCAAAGAGAGGTCCCCCTGTCCATAAATTTCTTTCTTAGTTGTATTCCATAACAACTCCCTGATTGTATATTGCAGTGTCTTTGGTCAATCAAATAACGAATTTAAAACAAATCCTCGGGCTATACCTCATTAATGAACTCAAAATGTCTGATTCGTGTATCCATTACAATCACAATCAACCCAAACATTTTAAGCATTTATTGTAACGATGACATTTGCCATTTTCTTGGCATTTTTTGTGTTTCCCTTTTTTTTTTGTATCTTCCTTATTTGATCTTTTGGACACACACTTTCATCTTTGTTTATTGTTACTGAATGCCATACACATTTAAAGAGCAAATAATGTCAAGGACTATTTTCACATCAAGAGACCCCTCTTAGAATTGTCACAGAATTCAGCTTATATGTTAATAATTATGACAGATGATTTGATATCATTTTAGAAATGCAAAACACAGCCAGGGGAATGCTTCTGTTTCCTTGATGCAACCACTGGCGACAAGGGTCAGGTTGGGTGGAGCCGCTGGGACATTTATATCACAGGGCCTCATTTCTGTATTCTCAATTTGAATATATGTTTGCTATGAAATATAGAAAACAATATTCTTTATCCACAATTTCGGTTGGACCTCAAGAAGTGGCGTGCGCAATGGGGGTGTGATCATAGCCCCTCCACCTCCTACTTGTGGGGAAACGTTCAGTCGTGGGAAGAACTTTTCCACTCCAAGTGATTAAACCTACCAATAAGCCTAATTTATATTCTAAATATGTTCCACCCATTCACCAATTGTGGGCGAGGCGTTGATTTTACTTGAGGGATAACCCCCTCCATACATGGGAATCGCCTTCACAACGACCCACACAGCCTTTCTTTCTTTAGAAAACCCTCGATCTGCCCCTGTCCCTTTCAAAGAGGTTCCTGCCCTCGAGTCACCCCGAGTTCCCTGGCTGTGGCACCCTGATATCACTCTCCCCCTCTCGTCCGGTCCGAATGCATTTTACTACCCACCGCACTCCATAAGCAAACACACTGGGTTGTTTTTTTTTTTGGCACAATGCAAAGATACACCGACTATACAGAAACATTCAACCTGTAGTCGCCTGAATATCAGAGCCCTGTCACTTAGAAGAGGATACATTTATCACATGTATAGTCTCTGTTATAATACAAAATTGACTGATTTTCTTATAGAAAAGCTTCCGTTGGTGGCTAAGTTTATTCAATTAAACAACGATATATTGCTGTGAGCAGTTATACGCCTGAGTGAATACGACGGAAATTTCCTGTTTAGTTACTTTCTGATAAATGGGACATTACAAGGTTTGCAACTCCTGCTCTGCTTCCACAATTTAATCATTGAGAAAAGAGTTTCCTGTAAGGAGGTGCAAAGAGCTGTTTTCGGCAGGTTATCTGCATTTCTTATCGAATTACTAGCTTTACATTAGGGACTTATCTGCTATCAATGGCTTCTAGATAATAGGGCAAATTTGACGCGCTCGGCAAAAAACACTGTTTATCTTTAAGAATAAGAATATGATTAAATGATGCATATACTGAAAGATTAAGGGAACGTTATTTGACTATTTGTTCGTATAGCCAGCTACCCGTAAGTCTGCGTTCAGAGGACATTATTATACAGAAAATAGACGGTCGCAAAGTCCGCTATAACGTTAATGGGATTCAGTGGCGGAGCTAGGGGTATTGGTCAGGAGGGCGAGAATGGTCTGTAGGGGCGCTTTCGACACTATCTAAGCGGAGCGCCACCACAGGTTGGTGCGTAGCTTATAGAATTTTTTTGAGTAAAGATACTCCCTAGATCGCCGGAAATGACCCTTTCCGGGCCTGGCTAATTTGCAGATAAACGAAGAATAAATAGGTGTCATCGCGAAATTACACCAACAAAATGTGACAAATGTCAATAGGTAGATGAGAGCGCAATAAAAAAAGTCAATAATCGCGAATAAGTAAAAAGTGGTAAAGAGCTGAAAAGGGCGCCAGCAGTCCATTTGAGTCCGTCAGGGGGCATCCGCCCTCCTGACTGTATGGACGCTCCGCCACTGATGGGATCGACTGATTCAGGAGTTCTAAGGAGAAAATGCGGTATCTATATGAGATTGTAACAGCAATGTTATATAATGCGGTGTATGCGTGTATGCGTGGGTGTGTGTATGGCTTTGCGTGTGCGTGTCTGACCAAGGTCTGTCCATACACCTGTTCGACTATCATATAGTCCGTGAACTCACTTTTGTGTGGGTGTGCGTGTGCGTGTCTGCTTAAGGTCTGTGCATACACCTGTTCGACTATCATATAGTCAGTGAACTCACTTTTGCGTGGGTGTGTGCGTGTGCGTTTCTGACCAAGGTCTGTCCATACACCTGTTCGACTATCATATAGTCAGTGAACTCACTTTTGTGTGGGTGTGCGTGTGCGTGTCTGCTTCAGGTCTGTGCATACACCTGTTCGACTATCATATAGTCAGTGAACTCACTTTTGTGTGGGTGTGCGTGTGCGTGTCTGCTTAAGGTCTGTGCATACATCTGTTCGACTATCATATAGTCAGTGAACTCACTTTTTCGTGGGTGTGCGTGTACGTGTCTGATCAAGGTCTGTCCGTACACCTGTTCGACTATCATATAGTCAGTGAACTCACTTTTGCGTGGGTGTGTGCGTGTGCGTGTGCGTGTCTGACCAAGGTCTGTCCATACACCTCTTCGACTATCATATAGTCAGTGAACTCACTTTTGCGTGTGTGTTGTGCCTGATCAAGATTCAGCTATCATATAGTCAGTGAATTCACTTTCAAGTTTGTTAGTTTCTTTATTTGTGTGTTTTTTACAACGTTTCGCCGTGCATCTCTAGTTGTGCTTTGACCAGAATTTGCTACCGTTTTAGCAGCTTTAGCCATATCGCCTGCTATAGTAGCAGATAAATTATATATGCAGTTTGTAGCTACATTGGTTTGTAAAGTGTTTGCTTTTGTTTGTTAGTGCGCCTTTGTTTTTGTTTTCAGTTTCCTTTCGCTGTAATTAGTTGTCACGTTCAGACGTGTACGGTACAGATTACAAATGGTGCATTTCTGTTGTAATTCAATTGGATTATTTTAAAGTTTTTTAAATTTTGTTTCTCTCTTTTTCTTCGTTTTCATGTTTGTTTTTAACTTTTATTGATTTATTTGTTCGTCACGGAATTGGTATGGCTTCATTAAAACCTGAATTCCAATCAGGTAGATAAAACCTTTGTGCAATTTCTGTTAAAATAGTTTGTAATTTGTCTTGTATGTTTGTTTGTGTTTAGTACAATAGATCATATCAAGTACAATGATGGGTCAATTAGTTCATTAGCTACATTTTGAAGTAAACAAGTTTTGGTGTACAAGTTATATTACAAGGTATGTTTTTTGTTGTTGCTGGTATTAGTGATTCGTCGTAATGTTCCGTACAATGCAATGCTAGGAATTTAAGCCTCCTATCACCTAAAATACAATTTAATGTGGGATGATATTAGTTAAAGCGGTTAATCATATTTCGTCTTTCGGAACAAAGGGAATCTTTCGATGGATTTCTCTCATTTAATTGAAAAAACACAATGAACTAACAATACAATATAAGCGTTGATGATATCCATGTGTTATCTACCGATAAACAAAATGTTAAGTACGCCCCCACTAGGATAGTAGCCTGATTCATGGATGACTAGCTATTCTGAATGCGGAACAGCGATCTCAAAGAGTTACGAGCTTAAAGGAGTATGAAATGTTTCATCTGTGATCTCAATTTACGATAATTTCAACGGAATTTTGAACATGTAGATCGGTATGGACCAACTGGAATATTTAACACAACGAAATACCAGAACGACTTGCTATGAAGATTAAATCATACGAGGTTACCGTAGGACTAACAATGTGATTAAGTTTGTCTTTGTAAGATGTTTGGGAACTGAAGCAACAGTGTTCCATATTTCAGGTGCTTAATCGTTCTTCAATTAGTCAGGATAAAGCAACATCAACGCAAAGTGAAACTAATGAAATAGTCCGTCTGTTGACAATACACACACACACACACACATATATATATATATATATATATATGTATATATATATATATATAAATATATATATATATGTATATATATATAAATATATATATATATATATATATATATATATTCTTTGCTAGGGCGGGAACATGCAAATTTGATAAAGTTAATGCAATTATGTAATAATTCGTAACCGACGTCGTTTGGGACATGAAAAATGACAGTAAAATACTTGTAATTAGTAAAGCATAGCGAGGTTCCGTATATTCAGGTTGTCCTTCAAGGAACTCACAAATCTTATTAAAGTTATTGAACTTTCACCGTGAATTAAAGCTGTTAAATGTACCTCGAAAGTAAAAGCACCGATAACTTATGTTTCGGCGATGTAAACCTGACAATACTAGGAATCGAAATTCTCTGTTTTGAGTATATTTATATTTTTTCTACGTGTATGATATAATATTTATCATCAAACTAAAGCATTGGAAGTTGATTGTGACTAAGATATGCTTTAGATCTTTCGTGTCTAACATGTTGATGCCGCCGGCAAGGATATTCAAATTGAAAAGTTGCGCGACATTTTATCTACTACATGGTGTTAGCAAAATGGTTATTAATATCATTTATATTCATTTCCAAAATTTTTACATCATTCTTCCCAGTAAGAGCACAAACAATATACTATCAACGAAAATCTTCACGTCTCAAAGTCAGAAGTAATTGATAACGTCAAAAAACACACAGTGTCACACCTCAGGGAGAATTGTATTTACAAAGAGATTTACGAAAGATGTAAATAATATTTTGCTCGGATGACACGACAGGAACCTTCTCTGACAAGGGAGCAATATATTTTCTTTCTGGCGGAAAGACATATCCCGTTAACAACTATATATTGAGAGCTATAGATCCAAGATTTGGAGTTGGATTTTTTTTAACAAACAACTGTTGCTTGTTTTGTCTCCTATAATAATAATATCATATTGTCTTTCATGCGGAATTATTCTGTTATATAATCTTTAGAGTCCAATCATTTCTTCAAGGGCTTTTACTCTCAGTTTATACACTTTTGTGTCTCAGACAAATTAAAACAAAATGGTGCGGAAGGTGGAATATATGCAATCAGTACATTTTTGTATTCGACGAAAATTTAATGCGATTAATTTTCATATTAGAAATATTACATCGGAAGATCTCTTTTATTGTTTAGTTGAGAATTGGCTCCTTTGTATGTTGTCCCATGGAGCTATAAACAGCTCCATGGTTGTCCAAGCCTTCATTTAAATCAGCCCTCTGCATTTGGCAAACCTTTCACCAATTCTGCCGACTCTTACCCGTATTAAAGATTAGAATTGTGAAAAAAACTACTACAACTATTGTAGATATTTTCACCAAATAAAGGTTTATTAGCGAGATTTAATTTCCAATATTTCGTCGCGAAGGGACTTATTATAATTTTAATCACATATGAAAAGACATAGTTGAAATATTCCCTTGAGGTCTTTGTTGATAACAAAAATATTTTGATATTTATTTTGTCAAAACTGTAAACATGCAGCCGATTCACACAGAGATTACAGTAACTACTGTAAATCTATAAGTTTTTTACCACAGTAAATACTGGATTTTGCTGACAAATCTGATAAATCGGTAGCATGTGCTATTAGGTTTACAGTAAGTGCTGAGGATAATTTGTAATTCCGACAAATCTCAAACAACTGGATCTGTTGGAATTACATATATCGTCATTTCTTACTGTAATCCTAATAGCACATGCTACCGAATTATAGCACGATCCAGTTTTTTACTGTGGTACAAAACTGTAAGATTTACAGTAGTAACTGTGTTCTCTATGTGCATCGGGTGAAACATGATATAATATTACAAAATAATATGCAACGAAGCCATTTTTTTAAACCCAAAACAATATGCACTTGCTTCAGTGAATTTAATCAATAAAAACATCTATTTTAGATCACTTACCTCAAAAAGGAAAACTTCAACTGAACTGAGATTTCCCTTCGCAATAAAGAAATACAAATTAGATCCAATGAATTTGGTCCTAATTCCAGTTAAAACACCCTTTACCGTCTTACTTGAACAATTTCCAAGCGGCTATAGTTTCTTTTCATTCCAAGAATATTTTGGAAATATTCTATGATTTGCTGTTGCGTGCAGAGTGGCTAAAAGATCCGCAGTGTCTATACGCAAAGACTCGTTTCACAAAAGCTTTGCCCAGCAAAGACCTTTTTATCTTGTCTCTTTGCACGGTTACCTTTTTACCTTGCTTCATTAAAACTAAAGCGTATAGAACCAACCATATCGACAGTGGCCAATCAAAGACATGTCTTAACAGGGCATGCGCGTGAGATCGAAAAGTTGTAAGGTGTAGTGATGTCATTTTGTCCGCGATTCTGTCAGCCATGCCACTCGGGATACAAATATTACGTGCGATATATATGAACTGATATATGATCAAAAGAACTGTATCGCTTAAAGTTAATTAGCTTCCTCGAAAGTAGAAATAATTAAAGCAGCGATAAAATCAGTTGGATACGACGCAGCTTTTACCGAATGTTACTGAATGATCTGAAATAGAAACACAAAAAAAGTGCAATATGTTGATGAAACGTCAGAAACAAACCTCTACTCCAAATTACTCACTCGACCTATTTCTTTACTTACTTATGAAGCTGATCAACACTGTGATGCTATAAATTGATAAGATCATATTTGGCAATGTGTCAAGTATAGGAGAAATTTGATATGTTAATAAAACGACGTAATGATATTCATGAAATATATTTAAAAAAAAATGTTTGATATTAAAACATTTAGTGAGCATGAAAGTAAGAAAGCATGGTATATAACAAGGCTTGAATGAGTTTGGATCCCTCGCTGAGGTCCCCCTCCCCATTTCATGTCTCACAATACGGCAAATTCGGCAATATGAGGCCAATATCAGTATTGATGAATGGAAATATTTTAAGTTATGATTTAGAAATTATAAAATATCATGGCAATATCATGTAAAGATTACAGGGATATAAGTGGGTCCAGAATTATGAAAATAAAATTGTCATATTTCTTACCTCCTTTATCCGTGAAAGTGATTTCACACTGCTTTCAGCATATTTAAAATACTAAGAGGTTTTAGAAAAAATATTTTCTGGACGCTCCAGACCCAATTTGCAATTATTCCATATATATATATATATATATATATATATATATATATATATATATATATATATATATATATATATATATATATATATATATATATATATATATATATATATATATATATATATATATATATATATATATAAATATATATTTATATATATGTGTGTGTATATATATATATATATATATATATATATATATATATATATATATATATATATATATATATATATATATATTTAGAGTGACATATCTCTTTCAAAGACTCAAATGGAAACACGCATATAGACTATAGAATCTTCATTTAACCAAGATTCTTGATTTGATTTGAACTTCCTATATAATTTACTTCACCAGAGGATGGGGACATGGTGACGACAATTCTCACCAAGAATGAGAAAATATAAGTATGCTAGGTCGAATAATTCATTGTTCATTAAGAGTGATATATCTCTTTCAAAGATCCCAAATGGAAACACGCATATAGACTATATAATCTCCATTTTGCTAAGATCCTTTATGTGAGCTTCCTGTATAATTTACTTCACCAGAGAATGGGGACATGGTGACGACAATTCTCACCAAAGATGAGAAACTATAAGTATGTCAGGTCGTCAAATATTTCATTTTTCATCTCTCATTCCCTTCACTCTTTCTCTTTGTGGTAGTTAAAGTTTTGATATTTGTGGTTATAATCAGCTGAATATCATCCTTAAGGGTAAATGGTTGTATTAAATCCCTGCAGTTTGGTCTTCAGTGTGCCAAGTCGAATGAAGCTACCAATAGTAGCGGCCATCTGCCCCTGGGGGAAAATGTATTCGCCTCTCCAGGGAGGTCTATGATAAAAAGATATAACACTTATGTCGCCAACATTGATTAAAAGATGAAACAATGCCTGACATGTTCATCACCAAAGCAAATATCATAAACAATACTTCATCTTTCTTGTATCAATGGCAACAGTCAACTTTGAACCAATGTCAGACACGTGTACACCATTGGAAAAAATATACAGCGCCCGTAGATGGGTATACCATTCAGAAATAGTGTAGAACTAAGGTACTCCTGTAGAACGATGGGCCACAATCAGTTAGGTAAATCTGTGTATTGATTTTGTGAGTGGTAAAACATTCTCTCATACCCTTGTAAATATGAATATGTATATGAATATGAATATGTAAATATGAATATTCAAAGATTTAGAGATCTTCTTGCAGGTTGTTGAGCCATTGCTTCCGTATTGTTCTTTCCTCCATAACACGTGACTTGTTACACATATGACGTCATGGACCTGATGCGGATGTGTTTTCCTTGTAACCGCATCTGTTTCCTGTTAACTTCTACGTACCATCTTTCACGCATGTTAGCTCAGTTTCTTTTCTCCCCACGTAAAATGAGGGATATAAATATTTCTATAAGATCTCCTGGTTTTTCAAGATATTCAGATGGGATTAAACTCCCGCTGGTTTGTAAAAGATATGGTCAAAATATAACACTTCCACTTAAATTCCTGCATAATTGCACCACATGCACCGTACTGAGAAGCCAAACTCTTACATTGGTTTACGGTAACCAGGTTTAAACAAATATGCGGTGAGTACAACGTAGGGTAAGGGGAGGGGAGGGGAGGGGTGTTGAAGAAACGCACGCCTTATCAAATTGATGATCGTAGAATTATCCTGTAAAGTCAAAAATATTTTTACCATTTTTTTTGGGGGGGGGGGCGGTTCTCATGTTGAAGAAATGTTATTTCATGACTCACTCATAATTCTTTGTTATCTTTGTCAGACAAAATTCACACTTTGTTGGTGCTTGTTTATGTTTTATAATATTGACATAGACCTAGGCTACCTTCGGTACATACTACTCTGTAATGTTATAACATTAATGAACGCTTGTAGCTATATTTTACATCGTGTTCATGAATAATACATTCATAAAAAAAATCTTGCTATTTGCAATTATAGGTAAATGTCGTATGTTAATTTTTGACATCTTACTCACGCTTTTGAATGATTCCAGACAAAGTCGATTACACAGTTTATTTAAAAAGTATAGTAGGATTTCATAATCGATGCAATAGACAGCCAAAGGCTCCTATGTGTGATAGTATTCTTAATGTTAAATACGGATGCATATATATTAGGGAAGGTATATTATTCTAAAGCAGGGATTCCCTAATTGGGGTGCATGAACCCCCAGGGGTGCGTGAGTCCATCCCAGGGGGGTTCGTGAGACGTTTCTGAAAGTCAAAACTAGAGTACTTTTTGTTGTACTAAAAATCCGATATATCATATAATTTAGTAATGTACAAAAGTCGTACCTCGACATTTTTTTGCATATATTGCATGAGTGGTACCGTACCGTGCATGTGATAAATAACTGAAATATGAAACAGACACAGGCCGCATGACTTTGGTGAAGTTGGTGTACGCATGACAGTACTTCGTGAAGATAAAAGAGCTGATCTGATCTTGAAGTTTCTCTTGTTTGTTTTTTCCATTACAGTCTTACACTATGAACTTGATATTTTACGAAGCACTGTTATGCGTATTATAGTATAATAATGACTCAGATCGTGTCTCGAAAAGTTGGGGGTTCGTGGACAACTCTGACATCCACATGGATTCGTGGGGGCATAAAGTTAAAGAAACCCTGTTCTAAAGGTTTGATAGGGATGCATATATTAGGAAAGGTAACAATAAATCACACTCTGAAGCTGTATTAAGCAGTATAAGCATATTTTGGAAGTTTATTACTAGGAATAATCAAAATAAAATAAACCTGTTAGCAAACTGCTTATCCACTAGAGAGCCTGTGTAAGAGAATGTGTAAAAATAAGTTGGCCTGACGTTTCGATCCTAGCAGGATCTTCTGCAAAAGCTAAATGACACTTGTAATTTAGCTTTTGAAGAAGATCCTGCTGGGATCGAAACGTCAGGCCAACTTACTTTTACACTAGGAATAATCATAAGATTTCTCCTCTATAGACCATTGCCAATATTTCGAACACATTATCGTCGCTAAATATCCGGAAAAGGGTATTTCTATCAAATTAATGTGAAATGTATTTCTTTCATATATATCCTTCACATGCAAGCAAGAGCGTTCCCATAAATATTACACCAGCGGCGGGATGTGGATAATTGGGTGTTTGAAAGTGTAGCCTATGTATAATCATTAGATTCCCCAATTACCCCTCTCGGCGGTTTTTAGTTTTTGATCTTGATTTTCTGATCCTCTTCTGGAGCTAGATTTGCAGCCTCTACTTTGCCTTTAGGGGGATTTTCAAGTTAGATTCAAATCAATTTATAGATATGAAATTCAGTTTGCAGATACTCGGGGAATAACATTTTTTGGCGTGGACTATGAATTATTGATTACATTTTGATGTGCTATCCAAGTCTTTTGACATTCGAGAAATAAAAAAAAAGGAGTAAAGTTTAGTCGGTCAACTAAAGATAAATGAATAATTCGTGGAAAAGATTTAAAAAAAAACAATTATTGCGACGTGTTTATAGTTACTTGTACGTCGGTTTGGAACGAGATTTCTCAGCTTTTATAATATTTCAAGTAATTCATGGTTGTGATGATCAATAATGTAATCGGAAAACACAGACCATACCGATATTTAAACTTAAAATATAACACTTTTGTTCAATGCAATTTTATTTATTGCTTTTACGTCTTTGCATTTATTTATTTATATTTTAATTTAATTTGTTGTTTCAATATTTACCGTCATATATTGAAAACGTTTCTGAATAATTCAAAACATATTTCAAATAACATGGTTGGTTGTAACCGCGTGTATACCTCCAACTATGTGAGACATTCTCATATACCTCCTTAATCTAACAAAGATATGAAAATTTCGATTCCTGTAAAAATGAATCATATTTCATATATTACAAAAATGATCGACGCCACAAAGTAAATGTACATTTTGTTTTTCATATGGCAACCTATGAAGTTTATGCTCTTTACTTTCATTGTTCCCTTAGTGAAATTTTTGTGAAATTCAGCAATGGTTACGTTTTTTTCTTCTTCTAAGATTAACGCGTTACATTATACCTTTCTCGGCATTGAAGTGATTGTATGATAAACGTGCAACCAGAGGTTTCGAGAGCCGTGAAGAGAGTCTGAGACAATTATGCCACCGGGCCTTTTTGCACTCTTTATTTTCATTAAAAAAAATATTCTGTTGGCTAAAGTTGATTGCTGAACAAAAATGCTGAATTGTTTTGGAATCTAACTGTGAAAACTGCATTCTAATAGCATTTTGTATTGTGAAGATATGAATTTCTTGAATTTAGTGATATGTTGTAAATTGCATCTGGCAACAGAAGAATGAATGATGTCATCATGACACTTCAGCTGAAGAACAAAAGGAACCATTTACTGAAGGTTTCCTTTTTGTTAATGATCTTTGAGAACTAAAGATAGAGTTCTGTTTATTCCATTCAGACAACACTTTTACAAAGTTAATCGCATATAACATAAAATAATGTGATTGATCGTTGCCAAAAATAAGAATCGGCTTGTATTTCAATTCTTGTTGTAAGTCTAGAATAAGATTTATTGGTTCCTGTGATAACTAATCAATGGTTTGTTGCCCGAGGCACGTGAAACGACTATAGTTGAATTAATCACTTGCTCCGCAATTAGGTCGTCTTTTAAGAACATATTTAAATGACGAGGCCATATACGACATTTAACATGCTATAAATTCTGTAATACAGTGAACTTTATTGAGGTTGGGTCATCAGATCCATACACAAAACTCTCAAGCCGATTATGCTTAAAGTAATAATTCATTCCAATAGACAGGCATATTTATAACTATCATTTCAAAACAATGAAAGCAACGTCCTCTTTCGAAGAAAGAAAAATGAAGTGTCTTTTCTCAAACGAATGCTCTTCGGCAATTTTCTGCAATTTCTTTCTAAAGCAGCAGTTGCGTTTGACTGTACCTTTTGCTATATTCTGAACAAGCCCTGTGACATTCGGATATAATCGTACACTGTCCAAGTTAAAAACAAATCGATGTAAAGCTATATAACCATTTGGATTCTTCCATGCATGCTCGAGCGACAATCCACTGACAACGTCCACAAAATCACTTGAGACTTCTACATGACTTTACTTTCAAATATAGGCTACAACGACTAAGTCAAACAGAAATAAAACGTCAATGAAATGTACCTATTTGGACACAACAACAACCAGTGGAGGTGTTTTGCTAAAAGCTAATTAACCCCACAAGAATACTCTCGTGTTCGATGTGTTTTGATTGAATCATGTACAGGAAAGTCAAGACCATAGGGGGGAAAATTCTGATGTGAAGCAAATAATTTGATGAGGTTATATCGTGAACTAAAACAACACCGGCTCCTTGACAAAGGTGCTGACTGTCAGTATATTAATCAAAACAAAATGAATTATTTTACGCATCACCGTGGAAATACTCCTTGACAAGCGCAGAACAGCCAAACACTGCAGTTAAGCCTTAACAATTTGAGCTCGTGCAAAGTGACTTACTAAGACGATGACGACGACGGTTGATTTTGATCAAACCTAAATATATTGATGCACCTGTCCTGCCTCTAGATATTCAAGAAACTTCATTTAAATGAATAATAAGCTAGGGTTCTATATAATAAAGAGCATGTTTACTTTGGACTCTATATAGTATAGATTGAAGAAGCAGGATTTTGTAAATGAGGTTAAACGAATTCAAATCATTCTTACCATATAGTAGTAGCTTTTATTTTCACAGTTTTACTGTTTGTCGTATCCTAATTTACTTTTACGTAAAGGGGGATATAGGACTATACATTTACGGGTTCTCTGTTATATGATTTGATGGTTTGTTGGCTAACTCATATACGAGTTCTCTGTTATCTAATTTGTTGTTTGTTCTTTAACTCACATGTTACGAGTTCTCTGTTATCTGATTTATTGTGTGTTCATTAACTCACGTACGAGTTCTCTGTTATCTGAGATTAAAACATTTATAACCCAGTTTATCCTAGTCCAAAAAGGTATACATTTGTCCTAGTTTATAGATTAAACATGTACGTACAATATACTACTTACTTTATGCTGTATGGATGGTTATTTGTCATCGCTTACTTTACACTATGGGCTATAAGACTTAAGCTACACTGAAAATATCAATTGGATCTTGGTTTAATTTCATAACTTGAATTTCATAACGTGATGTAATCTAAGTATTTCTAATTAACAAAACCCAAACATAAAAAGCAGAATGCAGCTTGATACAAACGTTGTTTCATTTGTTTATTTGTCCCCCTTTCCTGGCTTGCTGAAATAATACGTGCATCTATATTTGTGAGCATTTTTTGTCTAAAATACTGCTAAACTATGATCAACCGACTTAGCAAAATTTCCGAGTGACTGACCAGTGAACTTAATCATGGTCTTCATTTGAACCCAGTGATCTAGGTCTGGTATAGTTACGGTTAGGGGGTTAGGGTTAATCTCGGTCTGACAGTTAAAACATCCATCCGTAAAAGGGAAAAGGAATAGTTTACGATGAAATCAAGAGCTGCCTATATAAACTACAAAAGGAGAATTGTGAACTCAAACCCAATCTTCTTAAAGTGGAAACTTTTGCAGTGAATAAATGACATAGTAACATTACTCTTTAACTAATAAAAAACACCAATGCCAAGTTTCGACTTTGTTATTCCTTTGTCAGTAAGGTGATAACTTGATGAAATGTTTATTGAGATTACTAGCGGACTTGTTCTTTGCTATTTATCTTCTTGTCAACCCTATTTCCTTTTTTCTTTATCTTGTTGTCAATCCTAGTTGTATTTTTTTTTATATCTTAATTGGTTATACAAAGCAATATGCATTTAGGGGTTATTACAGGGAACCGTATTAACTTCTAGCTGCAAGGCAAATGAATTGAACAAGTGACCTTTTATGACAAACATTTCGGTCAGTTTTTCAGGACACCTCCTGTGACGTATGGAATTATTGCTTAAACAACTCTTTGTATACGTTGATGTCATTTACCGAATCACTTGTCAAATGAGAATGAATATAATATTTTACTTTGTATTAGTTTGTTTTCTGAATCAACACCCTGGTAAATATTTCACTGAGCTGACCATAACCTTAGGTCTACCTATATCTGAACGTTTTCTTATTGGACACATTAGATCTCAACTGAATACTACAGAATATAACAAAAGACTATAGAGCAATAGCTTAAAGGGACTGGTTCTTATCAACAAATTAGGTAAATATGTAAATTACGCCCGTTTAAACGAAGAGTTGTCTCGATGTCACAGCTAATATAAAAGTTCGTTGGTATACTGATAGAAGTATTAATAACACGAGGAAATGCAATAATTTTAACAAATTTTAACTGATCGAGTATAATTGATTAGTTTCATCTTATCTTACCGTCATCATTGACTATTTAACCATGCTTTTTATCCTTACTCAAATATAGTGTTGCTTATACAAACAATTCCGCTTCACCTGCACACATCTGCACTGATACAATGTTCAAAAGCTGTGACATTAAAATAAGTGCAAATTGCGTGTATATATATATATATATATATATATATATATATATATAACTAAGTATATATATATATATATATATATATATATAACTAAGTATATATATATATATATATATATATATGCTTGTCTACACACATTTATCAGCAAAGGTATAGCGGGCGCTCAATTGAAATGGTAATCATAAAACAAGGGAGGGTGGGGTGGGGGGGGTGGAAGGAGGATGAACAAATTCACCATGGCGATATCTGCGTCTGTGTCTTCGGTCTGCGCTTTTAGAGGATAATGAACATGTAACGCATTGTATAAGAACAACACGCATTCTGTGATGTTGGTATAGCATATGTAATAAAACCCGCTAGTCGTTATGACCGCGAAATTTCCTTGTGAATGTGTTGTGAATACGGTTAACACTGAACGATTCAATACCTCGCAAAATTGTACACTAATTGTTACCTATATATGTTTGGTTTTATGTCGTACTTGCAGGATAAGGATAGTACACCTGACACACAATATATAATGAATGAAGTTTATGTTATTTACTGCTATTTTTATGTGTTGTATAATTCCATGCAAATATAATTCTATCCCATGCCAGGACACCGTATATGTACCAGTAACGCCTCCGTTAATTTCACAAAAAAACTTGAACCCAGCAAGTTGACGTCCAGCCTGTTTATTGGTCCCTGGGGCCGTCTGCATCTTTCTATGTGCATTTAAAATGAATTCCGTTGTCACGGAAACTATTGAAAGAGGTAACTGATGATTTAAAATTAAAAGTATTGCCGTAAATTAAAACTCAGCTTGCAAAAAGATATCCTTCAAGTGAAATGACAGGAATAAATGCTCAATATATTTTGTATGGGGGGGGGGGGTATGTATGATGAGGCGGGTGACAGAAAAGGGTAATAATTAATTGAGTGGTCATATCTAAACTTCTGCTTTGCTATTTATAATCTCTACCTTGTCATCATTTTCTGGGTAGGTCGAATGATGATCCATCTAATATTTTAATATTTGATTGATTATTCTAGACTGTTGGGTTATCAAGCACCTTCCCTATCTTCATCCCTATCCCATCCTCACCCCTACCCCCAAATCACATAGCAACGAAGGTTCCACCAGGATGGGCTTATATTGATATGGATAAACCTAACAACAAAGTTTTTCCCACAATCATTTTCTGTATTATGCAAAACATTTCTCTTGACCCTTCTGGTATTAATAATTGCGTCTATCGGAAGTTAAAGTACTCTTATAGGTACATATTGGTAATTTTGAAGGTCAAATATTTAATGAGAAGACCATATTTATACGATTCCCAAAGCACTAAAAATGCGAAGGGCTTTACTATTATCCCCTTTTCCCCATAATAACATGTGTTGATTATATGTTTATACCTTATCGCGGTATATCAAAATGTAAAATCACACACACGCACTTGCAAAATTGAGGAAATATTGCCACTATGTCAAAATACAATTAAACGTGACACCTGTTTCCTGCTCGAATATTATTATTATTTTTTGATTGAAATTATTAACGGGAGGGTAACTTAGGGTTATAAGGGAATCAAAGTGACATACTTAATTTTGGTTTGCTTGACCAGTGGCGATCATCGTATATATATATATATATATATATATATATATATATATATATATATATATATATATATATATATATATATATATATATATATATATATATATATATATATATATATATATACGCAACAAGAATATAATGTATCATAGTTATGTTAACAAAAAACTGTAAATATTATAAACAGAGAACTCTCTCCAGAGAGATGGGGGATTTGTTGATATATTACAGTTTTACATACCATATAAATATAGACTACCTTTGACTTATGACTTCTCACCCCCCTCCCCCATCCATCCCATCACTTCATCCAGCCCCTCTCTCCACATATACCACCCTCAGCCCTCTTCTATTATAATTTTTCCCCTTTTGAATGGTGAAATATTTGTTTTTATTTTGCATCTTTGATAACAAGGAGTCATTTTAGCCCCCCCCCCCCGGGGGGGACAATTAGGTCCATTTCACCAGATCCCTGTTTCGAAAATCAGGTCATCTCTTACTCATAGACGTATGAAGAATTTTCGGTACTGCGATTTCACTTTAAGTATAAAGTATTATAATTCTTTATTCCATTGTGCCCTGCCCTTTATTGATCCGTCATTGCTCCCCCTCCGCCCCTCCCCCATCTCAGTGGTCAAGCCTGTGCGAATTACAAGATGAGATTAGCCAATACTGCACAAGAGGAAGAGATGTAAGAGAATATTCACCCCCCCCCCCGAACGATTCGCACCCACCGGAGAAGAATAGAAAATTCAGTCACCACGTGATCGCTGGGTATAAACCAAACTGTCGTGTCCCTTTGCTTAAATTAGTAAGTAAATATGACTGACTATAGGCTGTCGTTTCTCTACTGTCACACTGTATTAAATACGCCTTTGCTAGAACTTCCACCCTGCACAAATATTACAGCTTTTCGAGCAACAACTTTTTTATCTTTTTTTTTTAAAGCGCGAAACGTCGATTTGCAGTAAAATTTAAGATGTTCATAATTTTTGTATATGACTCAATTTTTCCATAGGTTTAAATTTCTCAAAGACAATTCTTGGAATGTATCTAGACAAACCTTCTTTTCATATTTGATATTTTGGTGATAAACATCCGTTTCATTGCCAGCGGCGAATTCTTTAATTTAATTATATGATATTTTCCTCTCCCCCCACAGAAATCAAATAAAAAACAAAAAGCGTCAAATATTGAAAGACTAAATACAAATAAGCTAATTTAATTTCAGATTGACTTTCCTACACCTAAAGTTTTAACATCTCTTGGGATCTTGAAAAGGTTGGAGGTATAATTAAACTGCACACATTCATACAGTGTTTCTTCTTATTCAGTGGATGAGCTAAAAATAAGCCACTTTCTACTCGTTAATTAAACTTTGAGATATATTTAAGTAATAATACGTTCTTTACGTCCGTTTCTCCTTGCACTAATCTAGGATATTCCTACAGCTAAGCCTGTGGGTGCTTTCAAGACTGACGTAACCAAATATCAACCTACATACTCAAATCAGTGATTTCAAAGAGACACAAATCCAAACACCATCTCTAGCGTATATGACAAGCGACCTCTGTATAGAGAACACCCCCTCCCCCTCCCCCTAAATAGGTGAGAAATATCTTACTCCGTTTGAGAGATATCCAACCTTTAATACTTTTGTCTGGGAGATACAATATTTCATATCTGTGATGTCATAGCTCATAGGCGTAGGAGCCCAGCTTGATTTGGGGGGGGGGGGGTGTAACGACTTGCCGGAAAATAAAACAACAATTTTTCGTGCGCTCCAAGCGCGTTCAACATGTTAATGTGCATATCATATATGCATGCATCGGTTATTACATCGCATGCCAATAACATACAATCATTTTCTGTGTTATTACCCTTCCATATTGGTTATAATTTTTGGGGAAGTCGTTACAATAATAATGATAATAATAATATAAGTTTAACCATTGAAAAACACATAGCAAATTGTTTTTCTTTCAGTTGGTGCCCGAAAAATTCTCAGCATATTGCCCGAAATTTCATAATAAAATTTGGTTGGGGGCTGCAGCCCCCCACCAGCCCCCACCCCCGCCTCCTACGCCTCTGATAGTGCCATTAAACCTCTTCCTGTCTCTCTGGTTTACTTTTCATATTTTCAAGGTAGAATATTTAATAGTATCGACAATGAAACCAATGTCATCATTAGGTCATGTAAAAAGGCTCAATGTTTTACATTCAGTATATTTGCAAATGCCATCCTCATAACAGAAAACAAACATTGATATTACTAAACAGAGAAACATAAAGAAATGAAACTCATGTGTCTCGATGATGTCATACGAATATTTGATCTAGTCTTCAGCCTTGTTTGTGAAGGCACATTGAATCTGTGATATCACTCAAATGGAATAGGAATTTTGCGGTAGTTCATGGCAGTTACCTCAATCATATAGACCTGATGGTTGGGCATGTGTCGCATTAAATTGTTGGAGCTTTTTCAAATTTACTATTCCGATTGCTCAGTTCCCTGTAGAGTTTTATCCGAACTGGAATTCTGTTGTTCAAGTCCTCAGTCAGAATACAAAACAAACGCACCCATGCATACACACATGTTATGAGTGGGTGCAATATTTCAGTTTGCTAAAGCTCAATATTTCAGTTTTTCTAAAGCTCAATATTTTTCAGGTTTTAAAGCTTAATATTTCAGATTTTTTTAAGATCAATATTTCAGTTTTTCTAGAGCTATAACTCAGAGCGTATAATAAAAACTTTAGGTACTTCAGATTGATTTTAAGCTCAATGTAGATTGAAACAAAATCTTTTCGTTAAGTTATAACAATTTCACAAATGAGCTTTTAAAGTTTTTTTTTTTATAAAAATGCAGATGTCACTATAAAGTAAATTGTATGCCGTCGGTTAAAGGACCCACGTAGCCTATACATGTTAGGTTTTAAGACGTTAAAACATTGACAACTATCACTTGTAAGATACAAGGCAATTTAGTAACCAAAAAATTGGCCTGTACTACTTTACGTTAATTGGTTCTCGCGAAGAAATGAACAGAGAGGAGGTCGTAAATGTCTAATAGAATAACAGAAGACACAAATAAAGTACTTTATTGAGCATAACCAACAGCTAACAGCTTCCGAGAGAGGACTTATTATTACCCTGACAAAGTCCGTACGAAGAACCGATTCATTTAGTCCTCTCCACTATTTTCGCTCCTTTCCAGGAGAGTATGATATTGTAATGGCTGACAATTATTGCCGTCCTAGAATTGGGGTCATTTGTTAGGTTTTTACCTGAATAGATTGAAATCTTATACCGTCAAATCCAATCTCTTTTTTATGTAATTGATCCTCAAACGGACAATATATTAGACTATACAAATTCTTAAATTGAGAATCTCCTTCTATTAATATTCTGAGAGAAAAAAAGTATTCTGGAGATACACGCTAATTATAAAACACTTAAATGGGCGTTCCAAAGACCAAGTTACGTTGAAGTGCTAGCTTAAAGCCACGTTCTAATATTTTCAATCCGTTCAGGCGGGGAATTTCTTTTCCACGTTTTGAGAAATGATCATTTAAACAGCTGAGGCTCATCAGTTGAAGTGACTGGACTATTTAGTTTAATACACATAGTATTATTTAAAGGTAATATCTTGAAAACTGCATGAACCAGCTATATAAACATTAGTAGCATTTTAAGTATTATTTTAGATATAACAATATGAACATCATGATAATATTTAATACTGAAGAGGCACGTTCTATATATAGATATAGATATACCAATCACTGTCCATTTGTTATAACGTCCTTCAAAGTCAGAGGTGAAGCAATAGGCGGTTCAAGTGTTTAGTTGCACATGAACCCCCCCCCCCCAAAGTCAACCCCCAGTCTACCCCCATATAGTTTGGGTTCCTGTAGTTTGTACCAACGGATCACAACTGACAGTTAAGTAAGACAGACAGACAGAACTTGTGGTTTACATGGTTTTGTATTAAGTGCAATTAAGATGATTTTTTTTTAAATTTTTGTCGAGTCCCGGCTCTCACTCTCGGATCTGGGACCATTAAACCCTACCGAAGTCTCTGACTAAACGACTCGAATTTGCATATATGAATAAACTTACATAAATTAATAGGGTCATTTCATATTGATTTCTTATTTACAGTTGACCATAATTATTGTCCTTATATATTTTGATCATCTCTGTAGTTTATATCTGCACATCTTTTCCCTTTGTTCAGTCCAGCCGTGCGCATGTGCATAACTTATATGGCATAAAACCGCATAATGACATGGAAAGCACTGCAGTGTACTCTGGTAAGGCTTAACATGGTATAGACTTAAATCAAATTTACGCACAAAAGCTACGAAGTACGCAATCGATCAAATTTTCACGAAATGAAAATAAGCAATAATAATAATAATAATATGTGGTTTATGTTGGTCATAGTGCAGCATGAACCTATAAGGAAATGCATCGATGCGTGAAAAGTCATCTTGGCGTAATAATATAAATATAAATAACATTTCGGTATAGCCTATGTATTTTGTAGTGTTTCGGGGTTGTCCTTCAAAACCCACGCTATCGTCTGATCGTGGTTAAAGTTAACTGGAAACACACCTGTATTTCGGACAACCAATCGATTGAATAATTTGATGACATATTTCGGGCGTTATTTATGACTCTTTGTCGTTTTATTCTTTATATATATACAGGAGGATTTGATGTAATTATATAAGGCTTGTTAACTAAACGTTGCATTTCAGTTGGTTCTTACATCAACTTGACCTCGCAATCGGAACACTAGAAACCAAACATATGTTTTCTTATGCAGCTTTCAATGGATAGACCACTGGAAGTATTAAACCCTGAGTCTACAATTTTCTACGTTTTTTATCCCACCCCACCTCCCCACAGTCTTCCCTTACCTTCCCCTCAACACGAAAAAAAAACTATTCCGCTTCCCATGAAAACTCTTTTTGGCCAAATGGATCCATTTTGTAAAGAGATAGTTACCAACTAGCCTTTTCTTTAAGAGATTGCCTCTGAATTTTTATATATATATATATATATATATATATATATATATATTTATATTTATATATATATATATATATATATATATATATATATGGAAAAAGATAAAGAGAGTTTTAGAAAAGCGTTCATAAATGCTGAATCTTATCGCAACACAAAAATATACATTTACCTGATTCAATTTCAAATGTATATTGAATTGTATGTGCTTGAAAGGCACGATTGATTTTTTTTGTGGATATATTCAGTTCCTTTTGTGTATTTTTTCTTTTGTCTTCTTTTATCTTTGATTTTTGCCGCAGAAATTGTTTCTCTGGTATTGTCTGGTATCTTTATCACCTATTGCATTATCAATGACAGAAATCGATCCGGTGCCTATAACGTCAATGCACTCACGAATGACTATATTTGTTTAAATATATATATATATATATATATATATATATATATATATATATATATATATATATATATAGTTGTTATTGTTAAACGGTGTGCATTTGACGGAAATAGCACATTACATGTCATGAATGAAACATGCATCAGATTCGATGGTTCTTTGGGTCTCATGTTCAACGAACGGATAAGTGATGCACTACGACTATGGTATAACAGTTTTGATATTTACAAAATGTTTATAAAGTTAACCCATGTCACCCCTCCCCCACACCCACCCCAGCCTACCCCGCCCATTTATGCACATATATGCACTATGCACTGAACTTCGGGAAACATTTTTGGAGAATTTTAGTACAAATTTATTTTGCAATGCAGCTTCAATGCAGCGAGTTGAAAGCTTAAATGGTACGGTAACTGTGGAAGATATGATATATTCATTGAATTGAGAATTTTCATAATTTATTTAGGATATTGTTTGCTCCTTGAGAAAAACATCACTAACGCAGTTTATTACGATGTTATAAACAGCTACTTGTTTCAATATTTCCAATGATGCTATCTAAGTAAAAATATACATTTACCTGATTCAATTTCAAATGTATACAGAATTGGATGTGCTCGGATGGCACGAATTGATTTTTTTTATATATTTAGTTCCTTTTTGTGTACATTTCCTGTTGTCTTCTTTTATCTTTGATTTTTGCCGTAGAATTTGTTTGTCTGATTGTCTGGGTTCTTCATCACCTATTGCATTATTAATGACAGAAATCGATCCAGTGCCTATAACATCAATGCACTTACGAATGACTATATTTGTCTTTACAGAATCATATATATATATATATATATATATATATATATATATATATATAGCCTATATATATATATATATAGCCTATATATATATATATAGCCTATATATATATATATATATATATACATATACACACATATATACAGCCTACATATATATATATATATATATAGCCTATATATATATATACATATACACACATATATACAGCCTACATATATATATATATATATATATATATATATATATATATATATATATATATATATATATATGCAGGAACAAAAAACAAGTCCTTAAACGGTAGGCATTTGACGAAATTGTGCCAAAACATTTAGAACGAACGGATAAGTGATGTACTACGACTATGGTACAACAGTGTTGATATATGTTTACGAAATGTTTGTAAAGTTAATCCGTGTCACCCCTCCCCACACCCACCCCCAGCTTACCCCCCCCCTCCTATTGTAGGTGTAATGCACAATATGCACTATGCACTGAACTTCGGGATACATTTTTGGGGGATTTTAGTACAAATTTATTTTACAATGCAGCTTCAATGCAGCGAGTTGGAAATTTATATGGTATCTTTGGAAGGTATAAATATATTCATTAAATTATTTAGTATATTGTTTTGCTCCTTGAGAAAACAACAGTAAGGCAGTTTATGTAAAGGATTTTCTGATACTTTACGACGTTTTAAACCGCTACTTGTTTCAATATTTCCAATGATGCTATCTGCATTCAGTATATAATTGTACTAATAACACATCTACATAAACTCCAATGTAGTTAAACATTGAAATATATTACTTCGTACATAATATACACGCGGACTCGTCGATCATTCGCTGTGTAAAAGTATATCTCGCTGCTGTTGCTATGGGATGAGATTCTGTGTATAATCATCACTCACATGGAACGCCGTTTGTCATGCTGGTATGTACACCGCAAATAACACGAGTAATTATAAACAATATAATAGCAACATTAGAGTGTTTAACTACTTTGCCTGAAACGGTACACTGACTTAAATTGTAAGTTTCTCCTTCAAAGAGGATCAAAACTGCCTAACATCTACGTCATCAAATGTTTGTTTTTCTGTTTTCAATATAACTTTCGTATTGCCATATTGGAACTCCTTAAATTTCAAAAACAAGTAAAGTGCATGTACATGTGTTGAGGGGAGGAGAGGGGAGGGTGGGGTGAGTGGGGGGTTATATTTTGTGCACATGGAAGCATGTGTAATGTAAAAACCATGGACAAATGAATGATGCACTGTTGTTTGTTTGTCTTTGTTTTTTCATGGCTGGGTAAGAGTGTGCGAGTTAGCCCCGTGGACAATTCTCGTCAATGTTACATCACTTTTACTTTACATTTCCACAAGTACATTATCAAAAGGAGAGAACACGTTTTCAAGGTTTCACATAATTTAACCAATCCTTGTATTTGATCCTGGGCTTAGCGACTGTAGCCTATCCCCCCCCCCCCACCCTCCCACACTCGCTCCTACCAGCTCTCGTCAAAGCGGGGTCCTGATTTAGTACATGTTAAGTATTATATTAAGTCCCTACCAATATTTTTAACCTAATATGACCATCTTTTATTGTAATTATCGACAAACTTGCAGCCTGCGGATCAAATGTGATATTCTTCCAATCTATTTCATTTGATAAACTTTTTTTTTTCCCCCTTCAAACTCCACACTCGTTCCATATACATGAATGATATGATGTATTTATATGGCCTAGATGTCTCAATGTCGGTTTTCTGACATTTCAATTTTATTGACAAAAGTGTTCGTACCCTTGTCCCTTACTATTCATTCTCCTCATATAATCCCTTTTGTGATCATGCTTTCTTTCATCCACAATCCACCACCCCCCCCCACCCCCACCCCAACAAAAAGAAAGAATATTAACTAAGGCAAAGATATGAGCAGTACAGATATCAATATTGCAATAAGTTAGATATCAACTTGTAAGAAAAGTGTCTCAATTGTACGGGTAGGAGTATCAAAAGGTCATTTTTTTCCAAATATTATCAGATTAAATTAACCTGCATTGATAGATGATCTATATTCGTCTCCTGCATGAAGAAAAAAGAAAGTGCTTCCTCGAAACGTACCAACAACAACAACAACAACAAATGCAGGGACCGAGACATAATGTTATAAGGTGAAAAGTTCAGACATTTCAGTAAATTATAGTAAAATACGTCGAAAAGAGACAAATTGTTCGTCTCTTACCATATACAGAGAGCAGGGATGAGAAAGGAAGGTGTCAAATTGTATATGTGGATCAATAAATGTCATCTCTGTACATAGTTGTAATGTAATCACGCCTATAGGTCACGAAGCTATTTTCTGAAGAAAGGTGTATAAACATATATATATAAGAAAAAAAGCTAACGGCAATGACATCACCACAAGTAAAACCCTTACTTGGCCGTACATGGCCCTTAGCGGCAGCCTTCTTTTAGGTTACAAATAGGTTCCACTTAATAATAGCGTCGGGTAAAACGGTTGACCTAAATAGCCAGGCGTGTTTGCAGTTCAAAAAATCTGTTTCTTCAAGGCGATTCTCCTTTTCTCTTGATGAAGAGTAAACAGGAGAAGAGGGATGTAGTAGTAGTAGTATTAGTAGTATTGCTCCAAAAACGTACAAACGCATGCGGGAAGAGGCTGTCAAATAACATAAGGGCTTTCAAAGAATCTATAAGTTTGCCCACTAATTGTTCAGTTTGGCAAAAACATTCTCCGAAGTTAAAGGTGATTTCCAGTGTCATTTTATAAAGTGTGCTATAGGACTTCAATAAAACATCGTCTGGCTACCAGCGTCAACACCACCGTGGCGGTATCGTGTAATGCAGGAGGTTGCATCTGCAGCGAAATACTCTATCTCTCATTGAATGCGTTTGAATAAAAAATATTTATTAACTTGTTACATTAACGTTAGAATATATACATACATATATATATATATTTAAATATATATATATATATATATATATATAATATATACATATATATATATACATATATACATATATATATATACATATATATATATATATATTGAGAAAGTTAAGCAGTCAACCTATAAACGTACAAAATTGATAACAGAAGTATGCCCGCCATAAAGTAGCCTATATTGCATATCATAATTGGAACTGTTGTCATGGCCTTTACAGCATTTTGACATATATTGCAGTCAGATTTCGAATTGATCATACAAAGACACATGTCCTGTGCTCCAAACTACAACACCATGAAATTCATATTTCATTCGATTCTGAAAACCTATTATATTGCCAATCATCATGAATACATCATTAATGATTTTTTGTAGTAATATGTACATGCAATTTCCAAGAATTCGAGTCGTTCATGTCAAACAACCATAAACTACTCGAATTAATTACTTGAAAACGAGACAAATGCAGTGAATCTAAGATTAGTCGCACCTTAATGGAGTACCGCAAATATCGTCAAAACATTCTAATATTCTGACATAAAACTCACATTGTTTCGTCACAACTACATGAATATGAAGACATTTTTGGGCATAAACATAAATAACAAATTTCATGATGAATTTATCGGTGACGGGTACTTTTCTTTTCATTTGTCACTGATGAAGAAAACGTGACAGTTCATTCAGATTAAGAGATAATTCATCATGTTTTATTTGTTTGTATTTTCTCATGTCTATCTATCATTCCTCTTTGTCTGTCTGTCTGTCTGTATGTCTGTCTGTATGTCTGTCTGTATGTCTGTTTATGTCTAATTTAGGTATACTTGATTCTCTGCATGTTCGTCTTATTCCATTACATAGTTTCTCACATTAGATTGCTAGCATTATAACATCCTTCCCTTTTCCACTATTTAAGTCGCATTACCATTTCTTAACATTTAAAAGTGATATCCAACTATATTAACCATGTATACTTTTTTCCATATAGCCTACATATATGATTAAATATTCATAAAGTACAGTGAGAATGTTATAATGTCTTACATATGTGACTTCATATAGTTGGAAGGTATCTTTAAATTTCATGACACTTCAAAAATTTACTTTGTTTTCCTGTGCCTCATCTAAGGGGTTAAGTCAGCAACAGTTATATACTTCTATATAGTCTCACTGTGTTGACAATTACCTGTTACATTTAACTAAGTACGGTATAGTGCATGCCGTTAGTAAATTGAAGTCGAGAGGAAAGAAAAGCCCAATTAGCCTGTTGGCTAGATAATATATATAGAACATTTCAAGTGTCTAAAAAGTATCTTAACATGGATGAGAAACCCCTCATTGCAGCTTCAAGGGTCCTTTAAGAAAATGTGTCAGCCTATACACTCAGAAGAGAACAATATACTACAGAACTCCATTACATTAAATACACAACGATACATTAGACAATAGCGGTGTAAGTAACAGAATCGAAAAGGAATGATTGTTCTTATTCAAATGTCAGGTTTTCAACACTTGAAGTTATCCTTCAGAAGAAAGCTTCCTCATATTTAGTATAGGGTCCTATAAGACTTATGTTTACACATTGCTAATTATAGTTTTTCTTCAGAGTACAAAATGTCACTATTTGTCTGTTTTGTTTTTATTTCAAACGGTCACTATCGACAACACTATCTTTGTTTTGTTATTGTTTGTTATCATCCTAGCATAATCTCCAAAGACGATCGTCAGAGATAAATGTCACTTTTCTTAGCCTGCAAGCTTTCATTCAAAGATCGAGACAAAACTCAAATTAATCTCCAAGAAGATCAACGAAACATTGTCGAGACATTGCGTCCGGTAACCATTAATAAAAACCCGCATGGTCACGACTGATTCGCATGCACAAGCATAAATTTTACATGTAACCAGGGCGACTGAATATTTCCCCTATAACGTACATGATCATCAAAATTTGTGAGTACCTTCTTCGGGACATTTTTTTCGTCCTAATTGGCGATCATCAGACATTCATGTCCTATCGTTGAGTGAAACCAGTCCATGCCCAAAGGCTGTTACATAATATTTAAATTTATTACAGATTTTTTATTTTTTTTACTTTGCGCGCTTCCATTTGAAAGAAAAACCGTCTCGCTTTATTCTTGATAGCAAAACAAATTAAATGCCGTGAGCGCTAGTGGCGCCAGAATCAGTTATATAACATTCCTGGTCAAATCACAAGGGCATGTATAGGCTAGAACTATAAACGAACGGTTCATTCATGCCGTGTATCGGCCGATATCTTGTAAATGAACCTTCACTTGGAATATACCGAGTCAGTTAATTATAATCTCAAACTTTTGAATAATAAGAAAACATATTTCTTCTTCTCCTTTTTTTCATTTCATTTCATTTATCTCCTTTCCTCTTTTTTACCAATCTCTATCGTTGTTTTCAGTTTTGGTTTCTGATTTATGATGTATCCCACGACTGTTGGATTAAATTTCCAAAAATCGCGATTACCTATTCAATCACAGCAATAATTTAATTTATTTTGCGGAGCAAAATATTTGAAAGATTTACTAATTTGTTATCATAATTGTGTCGGTTGGAAATCATGCCAAGCACGTTAATTTCATTCAATTTGAATTATTTTCTCCAGGCATGATTGTGGTTGTATTTTGAGATGGGAATTATTCAGCCCGACGTATACATATATATACACAGACAAGAAGATTGCGCACATATTAGGGAGCATTGTCCTAAACAGATAAAATCACACATTTCTTGCCTTTGGGTTCAGCTCGGAGGTTCATTTACAAGAGTTATACACTATTTTCACACTCCATGCAATTCGTCAGTTCTCAAACGAGTGACGTATTACATTTGTCTTTTGTTTTATGAAGGACACGCTTCATGTATATCTCATGAGATTTACATAATTAGGAACTAATTAAAGATGTTCAACAATAAAGACAATCTATAGAGAACCCTCATCTTTCTCTCATTCGAATTTCTTATTCAAGAAAGAAAAAGTCGGAAAAGAACTAAGAAAAATTCGCCCATCAAGAAGAAAGCTTTCAAGCGAGAGTTGACAAGAGAATACAAGGGGAAAAATTCTTTTATATGCACTTTGACACCGACATTGTGTATCCAGGCACATCCAAACAAATACCTTTCACATTTTATCATGAAATAATTTAATTAATTAATAAAACCTGGGTTAATAACAAGTGGCAATAACTTCGTGTACTTATTATATATAAGCATGTAATTGGGACAGATTGTGGATAGAAAAAAGGTCCTCCTTTATAGCGATAGAAAATCACCTCACGTGTAAGCCCACCTACAGAGGAAATATTTCATTTTGAAAGTAAAACATGGTTGGTATCGACCCGTTGACTCCTATCAAGCAATCTACGCATGAAAAAAAAGAAGAAGAAGTTGAAATAGTAACGTAACATTTTAATATCAAAGCCGTTACTTTGAAATCAGGTTGTAAAAAGTGAAATTTATCTTCCACTAACATCTGTCTGTTTCATGACTGGAGGTTGCCAAAGACCGGTCTAACTTTTAACACATATATGCCAACCATGTTAATAGTCGACGTACATAAAATGAGGCCGTTTGTTCTGGTAGCGATATAAATAATGCCCGATGGAGGTTGATTCTGGGAGAGCCGAAATGCTATAGAAACTAGCGAGAGGTTTTGAGGTATCATAAGGTCACGTGTCTGCAACAAATAAGGTACGATGTGTTTAATCTCATAAACAGAAGGGTGTGGATGACCATCGAACATTTAACAAGACAAACCATGTTTCCAAAGAAACAACACTTATTCATCATCGATTTCTTCTGAATATTGTGTTCACTTAAATGTTTAAACGGAACATTTTGAAAGACTCGTCCTACGAGTTATAGCTTTGACAATTCTGCATCTTTCATACGCAAGAACCATATTGTTATGAATTTTGTAAAAGTCATTCTTCCCTTATGCTAAGTGTGTTCGTTAGTAAAGCATACAATTATTAAATACCCCCTATACTCACACCATCATTGTCACGCAAATTAAACCGCAGAACTGCTGTGCGTACAGCAGCAGCAGAACTTATGCAACACTTTAGGCACTTGGCAAGAGTGAAGACGTTTTCTTGGTTTCCTTCTTCAAATTTGAAAATGAGGAAGAGATATCTGAATGGAATGGAGGAAACTCTTGACAATGCAAGCACAATCATTAACAAAAAGTGGGAAATTATATATATATATATATATATTATATATATATATATATATATATATATATATATATATATATATATATATATATATATATATATATATATATATATATATATATATATATATATATATATATATATGAAGCGTTGAAGTGCAGTAGGACGGAACATATTTGTAAAGATGTTTACAATTTGAAAACGTAGTCAAGCTGCCATAATATATTACTTCACATTTTGTGAAAGCAATAAGGGTTTGTCCACTAAATGTTTCTGTATGTTTTCAATAAATTCACGAAATAAATATATTCATATAGGAAGTAACACAAAAGTAGAAGTGTATACTTTAAGGTAGCATACGCCAACTAAAAGCCCCATTGACTTACACACTAAATCACTAAAGTAATGTGGTCTACAAGTCTAGATAAAAGTTCTCATTAGAACTAAACGCTACCCGTCACCGGATAGCTGACAAGTTGGTCTTTGATGTCTCACCATCAGTTTTCCGTATCATGGCCTTGACAATTGTTTGCTATCAGAGCCTGAAGTTTTCGTCACTTGTAAACAAACCTCTTCAACCAGTAGTAAACCATTTTCGTACGCTGTTCCTGGCAGGCCTAAAGGGGTCTAAAATTGCCTCAATTGACCACATTTAAATCCATTCATGCTCTTCAACAAACAAGCCACAAAAGACCAGATCCTGAATGATAACGTATCAAACAAGATGTTCTCCTACTGCATTTGGTGATTTTTCCCGAAGGAGAACATCCTGGCGGATTGATATAGACTCTAATAGGAGTATGCCACTTTAACTAGAACCAACGAACCCAGAGCCTTAACATCGATAAAAAGATATCAGATTAAATTCAGGGATGTATAGTCTTATAATGTTATATATGAATACAATACACTAGTAAATTCAGTATTCTTGTATATTGATTATCGTTCCACTCTCGGTATCGATCGAACTGACGGAAACCTTTTGTGAAATAAAAGAAATAAAGATGACAAAAATAATAAGTCTTGATAATGTAATCACGTGACCATATTTCCTCCGAAGAATATTGGTCAAAACTCCCAAACAAATGAAATTTAGCAGGGCGCTATTTCAACTTACTGTTTAGACATACAATACACCGTTTTGTGTTTTGTGTATACATGGCAACTAGCCTATGCTACCGCTGTTTTGCCATAGTCCTCAAAGAACCGTCGGCATTCTCTTGTGTATACAAGAGAATTAAAGACTAATATTCCGCTGGGACGCCAATCCGCTATGGATGCAGCTGGCCGGAACATACTATCATGTACAACCGCCCTTTACTACACGTACACCTACTGCTGGTGCTGCTGGTTGCCTTCAATACCGTAGAAACCTTAGAACATCAACGCCAATTCCGCCATGCAGACTGCTCCCAAACCCAACCCATGGCCCCGCTCGGTTTTATGGCGCCGACATACCCGCCAGTCGCATTGTAGGTAAAATGGCTTCTTGTGTGCTTTTTATCAGACGTTAGCCTGGGACTGACTAACCCCACACACAGCCTCCCCACTCTGCCTGGATGCAGTCTAACGTCATACACAGGACAGCCTATACAGGACGTATATAACGTTAGGTATATCAAAAGCTGCTTTGTTTCAGTTATGTCGAAAGGAATGAGATATTTCGAAACATAAACCCTTAATAATCCTAAACCTAAATAAAAATTAAATAGAATAATTGTAAAAAAAAAAAAATTGATATGAGCGAAAATGTTTGAGGATTGCACAACAGTTTTGGGGAAATTTTGTGCAGAGACCGACGAAAATAAATACATAAAAAATATATATGCAGAGTATGACATCAACAAAACAAAATCCAGATAACAATTGAAATAACGAATATTCTCATATTATAACGGGAATAAGTTTACGTACAAATTCCATGGGCATCCTGTTTTTTTTTTAGAATCCCGCATTTTTAGAACTAAACAAACTACAGCGTGAATACTTCAATTGATAAAAACAACAACATATTATTTGAATAAAACCAATATTCGACACTTCTTCGAAGCAATATTTGCAACTGAAATTTTCCTATATATACCGCTTGAACAATACACCCCGTACGTACATGAGATAAACCGATGCATAACTCCAGCTTATGCTACAGTAAACTACACTGCTACAGCGCAAAGTTACTAATCGTATTTTCTGCTCGATAAAAATATCCGTTTGACCATCTTGTCAGCAAATTGTGAATTTTTATAACTTTGCGTACCTTAAAGTTATGGTACGCTGAAGTATTTATGAATTATGATATATCACCAATTCTCATTATAATCACCAAGATTAAATTGAATGAACGAAACCGTCTTTGCTGCTCCACGATAAAACAATAAAATAAAAGAGATTTTCGAAACTACGTAGAGATTTTCGAAATTACGAAAACACTTTTCGAAATTACGATCTTAAGATATTTTCGTTACTGTGTGTGCATGGGTGGCAGCATTTAAATTCCATGCCAATACACATATAGGCCTTAACGCGTGTTTTTTCTTTTTATTATATTTTTTTTTTAGAAAATATTTTAAAATATTTTTTTATATAGAAAATATTTAAAAGAATGAAAATGATTCTTAAGTTTTCCAAATATTAAGTCAGCGGAAACACGACAAGCGACATGAGAGCCAGTGTACGTAATAACTATTTAACGTACTTCAATGATTCTAGAATTTCAAATCAAATGATCTATTGTTTTATGATTTTATGTAAAATCTGAAATATTTATCGTGAGTATTTCTCCGTTAATATGTAATCTATATTTTTCCAACGATCCTCGGACTGTCATCAAATATCCTGACCTTGAAATTTTATATCACAAGTTATTTTCTTCTGTAATAAAACACACAAAACCAAATATGTCATTATGAGGTAGAAATCGCTAAATTGTATAATTGATTACTAATGTAAGTATGTGAAAATTATACCTCGGGATTCTTGTCACGTATTGGCAAGGGTGCTGCAATTAGTTCACCATATCAGATGTTCAGTGGAGAGCATTTTCAACTCTGAAATATTCGTTTCCAGTGTTTAATTTCTCACAGTCACGCAAGAGCTGATTTTAAATGGCAAATATAGTCATGTGCTTGCTTGCGTGCGTGCGTGTATGTGTGCGTGAGTATGAGTGCGTGCGTAGTAGGTTTAATGCAAATGCCTATAAAACGCACGTGATACATCCATAATAAAGGTTTTGGTGAAATACCATTTAGTCCAAATTGTTAACATTAATTATCTGTTACATAATCTTCAAGTTAATATAGTTACAATCCTATACTATTTTTGCATATTGAATTGAATTCCCTCGGTAGTATCAGTTATGCTATCTAAATTGCCAGCAGCTCTGTTGGAATAAATGAATATTTATAAATGGCAACTTTCTGATACAGTTGCCACACTATCCTCCATCAGATCAGTGTGTTATTATTCCGAGATTAGAAATATATCCTTTACTTCCATGGTCTTCTATTATTCATCGCACACGAATGTTCTTCCCGTATTGCATAGATCCAGTGTAAACCAACGTGAAGCAGTAAATTGTAACAGTAAAAGCGGAAAGATGCTAAGGGACATTTCACTTTATCTATTCTCCTATATAGTCTCTTTTCTTTCCGATGATGGACAGGGTAACTGCACCGTGCAAAGTGACACATACATTCACCGGTTTTTACGATCCACGTTTTATGTATGTGTTTATTTTCTATGATCCCCTGTTATTTACATAAATGTAATACTGTCACGTATCTTCGAGTGTTAACGATATAAGCAATTATTTAACAAGGCATTATATCATCAACACTGCGAATGCCACTTAAATTTCTTTAACATGGTAAGTCGAATCTAGTGTATTATATATATATATATATATATATATATATTCTAACCATTTGAGCTAGTAACTAACTACTCGCATTCTCTACGCTGTAGGTTTGAGGTTTGGCATCCTTCGGAATAATTGTTTACAACTTAATTTATTATCAAATCATTTGCTGTCTGCGCATGTCGATTAGTAGTATTTAGATAACAAAATGTAAAGTTAGCAAGAAAGTACGTTAAAAGTTTATTTTGATTTCACAGCTTCACATAGATTGATTTCATTAGGAAAGACTGCCGCTCAAGCAGTTCGTGTAATTCAACATGAAAGTGTTCAAGCTCTGATGTTATTAATTTTTTTCTTCTCCGAGCTTTAATCAAGCTCGGACGTATGATTTATTTTTTAACTTCCTGGAATATCATAGGTTATAGTACATGAACTCATAAACCATACAATATATAAACAACATTGAAATACATCTTGAGAGGGGGTTATGTGCATCGGTGTTACGTACAACGTGGTATGATTCACACGATTGACAGTAAACAACTGAAGTACATATAATCACACGAACCTATAAGTTAATTACAATTCAGCCTTTTGTTTTAAGGGCCCCTGGATGACATATAGACATAAATACAAACAATAAAAGACATATCTTGAACGATGTTATAGAGAAGATACATCATGTGTTAAAATATTATATATGATTGTTTATGATTATTATGTAAACATATCTGGTTATTACGTTTTTACACTATTCAGTGTGTAAGTCGTCAATGTGATGTCCCTTCTACGATTCCGTACTTAATACATCTCAGTGTTGTGAAAGTGTTGTCGACATACATTATATCTGTTGATATCTCTAAAAGCGACAAAATAAAGTGGTACCCCTCATTTTGTTTTCATTAATACAAAAACATAACAATTTATTTCGTACCCTAGTAATTGTGGAGCTGGTAGGAACGACCCTTAAGTTACAATTATGGAAGTTTCTGATATCGACCAAAAACAAGCCCATGGAGGAATGATAATTTTTCTATTTTGACGAAATAAACTTGAACTTGCAAATGCAGCCCCTTTAAGGGAAACATACCAATTTATCGCTACCTTTAGACATCGTTCTTCATCTAGGTTTTTATTCATCCTCTTTTTCATGAATTTAGGACAAGATTTGTACTTGGCCGCATTTTTTATGATTTTGTGTTTTTCACGAGTAATAAGTGGGCAACTTCATGTACCAATATACTCTTTGAATAAAATAAAATCAGCCAAAGGGGATTTATTTCAAAATCCATGGACAGCGGATATAACTAAGTGCCCTTGTTTGGTGAGGAGAGCTTCTATATTAACTCGGAGCATATATAGTTCTCACGTGAGGATACTTGGGAAGTAGGATTTCAGAGAATCCATCCACCCAGATTGTCTATTGGCGGTGTTTAATATACATGTGTTGTAAGGTATAGAGACAATACATATAAACGCGGGGGTCATAGGTCTTCGCGTGTATTTCCACTGTGCAGAATTCGCATTATATTTGGACTCAATTTATCGATTTACCTTAGCTGGACAGAAAAAAACGAAATGTACATGGGCATTGTATACACTTTTAAAGATTTTATTTATCAAAGACAGAGAAAGAGAGGAACACTGAATATTTACGAACTGCTAAAAGAGAAAAGCACACGCACACACACGCACGCACGCACACACCGCGCGCACGCACAAACACCGCTTTGTATCACCTAACCACCTCAAATCATAATATACAGCTTTAATTCTTAAAAATTGCAGACGAAACTGTAAAATAAGGATACGTTTAACCAATGAAACAGTAAAATTTCACATAAATCTGACAATAATGTTTCGACACATTTTTTCCACTTTTTCTTTGGCTTCGAATAAAACGGTTAATAACTTAATAAGAGTATAGGGAAGAGTATAATAAGAACTACGGAGTCTGCTATGATATATGAACATTACACGGCTTGTTGGTGAGAATGACAAATAATTACTACTTAACACAAGAATACTTAAATTACTTGTTTTCATCATCGACTGAACTAATCCAGTACCCTCACTTTTGTGAATCTACCAACTCTGCTACCGACGGGGAAAAAAGACAAAAGGAAAATGGTAAGAGAGTGAAATTCATAAAATAAAAAACCTGCATTCAAATAAAATGTAACAAACAGTGCAAATTCCACTCGAAGATTCATGACGTGCGCCTATAGTATTATTTAACTATACATATACACATCCCAAACTAGCTTACATCCATCTGTATCGTACGTACACGGTGGGAGATGCACATGTTGATTTCAATCAACTCGTATGTTTCAAGTGTATATACACTTCAATTATTTGACAGCAATGTTTATTTATTATAGACAGATCCTTTCATTTTTGTTCCTCAGAAGAACAGGGAGGATAAAAGACACTTTCCCTAGATCTAAACTCGTCACGATATAACCAATGTCGTCTCTCCTTTTTTTTTTTTTCTATTTTTTTTTTTTTTGGAAAAAAAAAACGACGTCCTTGAAAAGCAAATTTCATAATTGTGTTAATGCACCAGCGGCCAAGAACCCCCGAGGCTGATTTACGATTTTTTTTCTTTAAGTATGTGGAATGTTCTATATTGACAACTTTGGTTGATATTTCATTTTAATGATGACATATACTAACTTTAATCACATAGAAAACTAAAACGTAACGTGTCGTCACCAGATGCAACAGTATATATGTAAAGTCTACGATTTTTTTGACGTTTCTGTCAAACCAAAGTATTTTATAAGTGCCATTCTCACGTTGCATACGACCGGATCCCAGTCAGTCACGCATGCGTACATGTGGTATAAATGTTATCAAATAGCTATACTTGACTCTTTTTTTATTTATATTTCTTGTAATCGTACGAGACCTGATAAGCCTGGCTGAGAGCGCCTCTAGGTTTTCCTCTTGAGTATCGTAAAAGAATTGTAAGGTTTTCCATTACACGACATCGATATCACGACCTGGATTCTTCTCTTAGCTCAGAAAAGGTGACTTCTTTTTAAGTTTGTTTTACGACAAAAGCTCTATATATAAGAGCACACATACAAGTAGACTTTTCTACTGTAGGGACCCTTCGTTAGATAGAGAGAGAATAAAAGAACAACCCCGGAAAACTTGGAGGTAATGTTTCTGTTCACTGATGAAGTACAAGTGTGATTAGTCGTGACAAAATATCTACTTAAAATACAAGAGGATAATGAGGAAATATTTTCCAATTTAACTCTATGATTAATTTGGCTTCTGGTATATAACGCAACGGCAACTTGTTTTGTGTGGTAGTGTCGATGCGGTAGTGTGTCGCTAGCGAAAAAAATGCTGTTCTTCTCTGTATACAGAAGTATATTCCGCAACCTGTCTAGGATGTGTATAGTCCGTCATATATGTAAATTAAAATAAACAAATCACTCACAAACAAACAAGGAAACAATATACACCGGTGCTGTGGTCGAGTGGATAAAGGCGGTGGCATTTGAAGCAATGAGACCTAGCAATCGGAAGGTTCCGGGTTCGATACCCGATCGGGTCATATAGTAAGGATGGTTTTTTCATCCAAGAGCAATCTACGGTTTTCCCATCTGAAATGACTCTCCAAATTGAAAAAGATTCCAAATTTGAGTTAATATGTTGAATTGGAAGCCACCCGACGTGTAAGTAGTAATCCATGAGCCCTTGCGGGTTTCTCCCACATTTTTGGTCCCTTCAGACGTCGTAAATATAACTGCTGATTATTATTATTATTATTGTTGTTGTTGTTGTTGTTGTTATTATTATTATTATTATTATTGTTATTATTATTATTATTAATATTATTATTATTAATTATTATTATTATTATTATTATTATTAAGTTTGCTCTGTATCATATGTCGGTAACATTTTGTAAACGGTGGATGTTTATCCCACTTCTGAAACCAATGTTGTGAATAATAACTTCCGCGTTGCATACGAGGATTTTGTGTTCTATTAATAGTCACTTTTCTCGACTCTGCTGACTATCAATGCAGTTTAGACAAAGGCATCATTACCAGTATATGACCAGTAAATTTAACATTATCAGTTTTTTTCATTCCCTTTGAACTCAAAAGTATCTGTTTTAATTTTTTACCGTTCAAACGTTTGTCCCGTTTCTATAATCTACACAGTTCAACGACCTTGCTTGTTACAGATATTACACATGGCCGGAGAAAACTGCCTAAAGATGGAAGTGCTATATTGATTTTTGGTCCAAATTGTAAACGATCCCCACTACCTTTGTCGACCTTGAAACAACACTTCACCAACACTTGAGGTCACAAAATGTAAACAACTTTTGAATTGAAAAAGCTGCAAAATGTTTCAATCCCGACATGTCCTTAAAAAACAAAACTCATACATATGAATCTTAAGGGTCACCTTGCGGTTCTAGAGTATCAGATTTAAGGCTCTGATTTTTAATCAATTCTTTCCGCTCAACCAAAAGCTGTTGTCGGAACGTTTTTTTGCTTCTGTCTATCGAGACAGATTACCTATATTTGTTTTGATTTTTATTTACTTTGTTGCTTTTTTTCATTTCTGACGAAGAATTCTTTATAACAGAATATTAATGAGACGTGAAAGAATCAATTGAAACGTCTTAGTGGCCCCGTTTCTTTATTGTATCTAAGTGTTTTCTTTATTTCACTGGGGAACAAATCTTTGTTCCGATTCCAAGTATAGTTTAGTCTACCACTATAGCATCCCGCAAGAAGGCTCGTCGCATGGGTTGCCTTGAGGAAAAGTTAAGTGCTAACATACGTGCATGTGGTTTGGTTCACATATCTGCGGTGATGTTCGTCACGTACAAGTTTACAGGCAACAAAAGGACAACAACACTAGAGTAAGAAATATTACTGGAACTTATTGAATAAATTAAGGGAATTGGAATATTCTGTATACTAAAAAGGACTACGAGGTTACCCAGAAATTCCCCTCCAGTGTATCTGGCATCCGCCATCACACACAATATGTCGTATCACAGAAACCCCCTCCAGTTTAGCTGGCATCTGCCATCACACACAATATGTCGTATCACAGAAACCCCCTCCAGTGTAGCTGGCATCTGCCATCACACACAATATGTCGTATCACAGAAACCCCTCCAGTGTATCTGCCATCACACACAATATGTCGTATCACAGAAACCCCCTCCAGTGTAGCTGGCATCTGCCATCACACACAATATGTCGTATTACACATGCAACTTTTGAGACAGAAAATATTACAAACTATTTGTTATTTCTTTTATTTTGAAACAGCTTTCTTTCTTTTGATTCTTAATTGTTAGAATGGGCGATGTTTAGTCTAGCAGTTTCGATTAAGAATCGCCTAATAATGCAAGCCAATACTCCCGTCTTCCTGCCTTCTATGTATTTGCCAGTGGCGTTGTCAATGCCAGGTTGAAGAAGGTGGTCGGAGCTGCATTATTAGGAACCAAAAAGAAATAATGTTAATGTATTCTGCTGAAACGTATTTTGAGATCAAAATCATTTGCATATCGTTCAATTAAATGGAATTAACAGCATGGGAATAGCGCACATGATGTCAATAGTGCACGGTGAGTTCTAATAGGCTATGATGTATGTGTTCAAAAGTTACACGTTTCCTCGACGTTGTGACGTACATGCAACATATTATAGGTTATAACATAATATCGATTACAACATAATATCGATTGCAACATAATATCAAGTAAATTTATGTTAAAGAGCGAGCAAAATCCATTGTAACAATAATATGTTACTGCTAAATCAGTAAGTTTATGTTTTGTATGACAGACCAGAATACGTATAAACATAGAATATATAATTTTACATGATGCCTAGAATCTATACAGGCCTAGGTACACATGTTGTAAGTTGGATGCAGAATGTTTTCAAGGTTATATAATAATCAGCAGTTATTTTTACCACGCTTAAGCGACCATGGGAGAAACCAGCAAGGGCATATGTATTACAACTTACACGTCGGGTGGCTTCCAATTCAACATTTTAACTCACATTTGGAATCTTTTCAATTTAGAAAGTCATTTCAGATGGGAAAAGCCGTAGATTGCTCATGGATGAAATACCCACCTTACTATGACCCGGCCGGGTATCGAACCCGGGACCTTCCGATTGCTAAGCCTCATTGCTTCAAATGCCACCGCCTTTATCAACTCGGCCACAGCACCGGTACATATATACACATATACATATATAATGTACATTGACACTTCAGGTTGCAAATGAACGACATTTATGGAGAGCAAGAGAGGTATAAAATTAATTAATTCAAATATGTAAAATACGATGACGTAGTAGCCTCCGGAGAGGGAGATTGTCGAGTACATTTTCATCCAACACTGTGCTAAGAAATCATACATGCTACAAATATTCTTCCATAGAAGTGGACATGTTTAGCACGACGTCATCACCAGTTGCTATGGAGACATATAGGTAAAACCAAACCGTTCCTATATATATAAGTATCTGATGACGGTAATTGCCCTTATGTTTATACAGGGACATCTGAATTCGTGAATTCTTAAACCGGAGAAGCTCACTTAAGTCAAATGTACACCGGATCATAACCTTGCCTGTAATATGTAGTAAGTAATATCGGTATGCCCAGGAAGGCCACTGCGAATGCCACTGGGAATGCCACTGGGAGTGCCACTGGGAATGTCACTGGGAATGCCACTGGGAATGATTCAAGAGCAACCCTAAGATTGGTAACTAGGAATGCCATTTGGGAATAATATTGGGAATGCCATTTGGGACTGTCAGTTTTATAACTACTACTACTACAACTACGGTAACCTGCCACTATACCACTTATATTAGTATTATTACTACTGCTACTAATACTACAACTACTATACTACTGCTACTAATACTACAACTACTATACTACTGCTTCTACTACTACTACTACTACTACTACTACTACTACTACTACTACTACTACTACTATACTACTACTACTACTACTACTATACTACTACTACTGAACTACTACTGCTACTATACTAATACTAATACTACTTAAACTATTACTACGGCTGCCGCAACCACTATTGATACTGCTACTACTACTACTTCTACTACTACTACTACTACTACTTTAACTATAGTACTGAAACTACCGCTACTATTGCTACTGCTGTCTGCACTCCCACCTATACTACTACAACTATAACTACTACTATAATTACTACTACTATAATAACCACTTGTACTGCTACTAATAGTACTACTACTCACTACTACAACTACTACTACTACAACTGCTACTACAACTAAATGAAAAACAAGTGCACACACGCACATTCACAAATACAAACATTTTTTTTCTGTCTTCGATAGTGATCTGCAAATTACAGACTTAAAAAACCACTATAGGCCTACTTAACTCAGTAACCACAGCAATGAAGTCACTATGTGGCTCTGCTTGAGAAATTCCAAAACGTTCATTATATAATGACTTTAGGCACATTACTTTTGATATGCTGTAGACCAGGAGTTCCCTAACTGGGGTGGATGAACCCCCAGGTGGTGCGTGAGTCCATCCCAGGGGGTTCGTGAGACGTTTCTGAAAGTCAAACCTAGAGTACTTTTTGTTGAACTAAAATCTGATATATCATATAATTTAGTAATGTATAAAAGTCGTACCTATCGAAAAACAGGAGCATAAGTCTCATCGTGTGTGATGGGTGATCGATGCGTGATACAATTCGTGATCTGATCTTGAAGTTTCCAAATGAATATATGTTCATCTCTTTTTCTTCATTACAATATATATGAACTTGATCCTTCTGGAAGCACTCTTATACGTATTATAGTAAAATAATGACTCAGATCGTGTCTCGAAAAGTTGGGGGTTCGTGGACAACTCTGACATCCACTGGGGGTTCGTGAGGGGATAAAGTTAGGGAGACCTTGCTATATAGCATTCGAAGATGTATCCAAAATTCTGGCTGAACGGAAATCAGCTTCCTTTATTTGAGCAGCAGTTAAACACATCTGTTGAACCATAGTTCAATATATATATATATATATATATATATATATATATATATATATATATATATATATATATATATATATATATATATATACATATATATATTTATATATATATATATATATATATATATATATATATATATACATATCTATATTTATATATATATATATATATATACATAATTAATTATATATATATACATAATTGAACAGAAGTATTTATATATATGTATTCACAAATGTATATGTACACAGATGTATAAATAAACATATATATATATATATGTATATATAAATAATGTATATATACACAGATGTATAAATATATAAATATATCTATATGAGTTTGACTGATGATCGCCGCACACTGCAGGCGTGAGTAACAACATGCTGAAAGTTACCGTATAGGTATACTATATCATGTACTTGCTGTACTTCTATGTATTGAGCACATATATCTAACTAATATATATATATATATATATATATATATATATATATATATATATATATATATATATATATATATATATATATATATATATATATATATATATATATATATATATATATATATATAAAAGTTAAGGAGCTGCATGGGAAGATTAAAATATTCGATACCAATAAAAAATGTAATTACATAATGAACAGATATCTAGTGTCTTTGACATTTTGATGAACTTAACCTACGCTATATAAGCTCCCCACAAACAATTAGTATATTGGAGCTTCATGAATGTTTATATCACACAGGATTCATCGCAGATGATAAAAGTAAGAAACCTTTCTTTTAGTTACATTCATTCTGACATAACCTGTTTTCACTTGTATCATTTTTCAATACCACGTGATAAATGCCACACTTGTGACATTGTTACCTTTCTATAACTGAAAGTAAAACATTATATCATTCCCAAGAAGTAAAAACGAGATAAATCACCTGCAATCTGTGATATATTTTTGGAAGCGAAATATTAAACCAGAGGGATTGAAGCCTTGATCGTTCTTGTTCTTTTATTTATTTCGATACGTGTTTCCTATCCTCGGTGAAGAGACAAATAACGAATGGGGGACTAATCGATACCAGTAGCTGCGTCTTCCTCGATACACAAAAACAAAGTTGTATCGTTGACTCTATAGAGAATGTGGATGTACTTCGTCTATACCGAGATGTATGCAATGATTGGTATATATATATATATATATATATACATCTCAGTTATACATCTCGGTATATACGAAGTATCCATCCACATACTATATAGAGTCAGTGTTACAACTTTGTTTTTGTGGATTACACGTAATAATTCTCGTCGGATGTACTTCAGTACATTCCTGAAATACTTCACACTACATAATATCCATGTTATTATTTAACATATATAAAACTATAACTTTTGACTTGTCACATTATCTTCGTTATATGTTGTTGTAGGATTACATTCTTCATGTTTGTCTATTCTTTTAGTATTAAGTAATTGAAAGTCACGTGTTTACGTCATCAAACGTAGATAATATAGGTTATGCTCGTTCTGTTTGTTATTTCTATACTGCATGCGCGGCAATTGAAAAACAATTTCCATCTCAAAGTCATTTTACACCATGACTGAAAGTCAAATCTTTCTTTGGGTATAACAGAACAACAACTCGCAGGCCTCAAACACTTAAAAGACGGTCGTACTCACGTGACACAATTGGCGGGAAAATACATCATATGGCAACGACGCGTGTTGCATTTTTATTCAGGGGAAGTAACTTTTACAACAGGCTCAATTATCATGGACTCGTTGGTTTTGATCCGAGTCCGAATCCTTACAAAATGGGCTCGAGTCCTAGTCTGGGATCGAGTTCCACAAGACTGGTGTTAAGGTGAAAATGGCCAGAAACTCATGATCTAAAATGATACCTAATGGAGACATGAACTAAATAGCAGAAAAAACAATGAATTGTTAAAGACTCGTTAGGACAAAAAGAGTAGTTGGTAGTTGTAGAATAGATTGTTGACAGAAACTGTCTTCAAGAAAATGCAAGCTGCCAAAATAAACTGTTAAAAGCAACTTAATAACATCAAAATGCCCTGCCCTGCCCTGCCCTGCCCTGCCCTGCCCTGCCCTGCCCTGCCCTGCCCTGCCCTGCCCTGCCCTGCCCTGCCCTGCCCTGCCCTGCCCTGTCCTGCCCTGCCCTCGCCCTGCTCTCGCCCTGTCCTGCCCTGCCCTGCCCTGCCCTGTCCTGCCCTGTTTGCTCTGCTCTGCCTTCGCACTCACCCTTCCTTGCCCTGCCCTCGCCATGCTCTCGCCCTGCCCTGCCCTGCCCTCGCCCTCGCCCTGCATTGCATTGTCTTGCCCTGTCTTGTCTTACTTTGTTTATGTTTATGTGTTTATTTTAACTATTGTTTTCTGTTGTTCTTTTGTTTGTTTCCCTGTTTAGCTACCATTGTTGTTCGTATGTGTATGCTTCTACGATGTGGGACCGAACCCTAATGCTTCTGTATGGCTTCACGACAACCATCCGGTATGTTTTGCTTCCAAAATAGTACAAAACAAAAACAGTTAAATGATTAAGAGTTTGAGTTGAGTTTGTTTTCCACATTGCAAATATACAGTGTACAACATTTTTACACGGTGGTGGTGGAGGACTAAGGAAGCATAGCTTTATATATATATAAGATTAAATATTCTGGTATTATTAGACAGGAAGGAGGTCGGGTAGATAGTCAAAATTAGCTGTGCGCTTTAATTTAATCATCATTCCACTTAATTTTACTGTTACTTTATGATCATTTTACTTTCTGATATACCTTAGGTGATTTTCTAATTTAATATGAAAATTAATGAATATCATTCTAACGCCAGTAGGTAGAAACAATGCCCACACAATCATATACTCACGTACAGAACGTTAGATACTATTTATAACTTCCCGTGATTAACATGGTCATGCGCAGAAGGCGTTATACGTACGTGCAATGTGCTATACCAAACAATAACACCCCACACAGGGCCTCACCCTTGTAGTCGTATAACGTGAATAAATTTGACTATAAGTACCCCAGGAGTACCATTCTTGATCTTAGAGGGGTTGCAGTGATGATTTTCGTTTCCTGAAGGAATCCTTTGGACATGTTACTCACAATCCACTCATGAATGTAAAACGAGTAGACTAACCTTTTCATCTTTTTTCTTGCTTTGTAAATATTTTCTCTCGGTAACCATTACCATCCCACCCATGGGCAATCATTCCCTTCAAGTAACCTTGCCACGTCGCATTTGGCCTTGAATTTCTCTGTTCTCATATTCCATTAAATATATTTTGCCTATTTTATTCTCTTTTTTCATTATTGAAGGATATTATACGTGTCTAGTTACCTTATCTTCAACATAATACAATGCCTCTTAAATTCTAAACGTACAGGACTTGTCTGCTATATTACGTCATCTAAGTATGGAATTTACTTTTAAAGTAGTTTGTATGCGTGTGTGTATGCGTTTGTTTTGTATTCTGACCGAGGACTTGAACAAAAGAATTCCAGGTCCTCGGTTGTGATTTCTAAAGAAGCACCATGTCCTCGGAAGAATTCTATTGTATGGGGTATTGTTAAGGTTATGGTACGTGGATTTGAACAATGGAAAATACAATGGGGTCCTCGGTTGGAATGTCATACAAACATGTGTGTGTGTGCGAGTGGGTGTGTTTGGAAGTTTAAGGGTTTAAACGCACTTATCTAGTAATTGATCAAACTAAAACAAAGCATCCTCCTAGAAATTTCTTACCAAGTAAAATTAAACCAGTGGATAAATTTGATATGAATCTCAATTTTTGTTTTCTAGCCCAGACACTTTTCACAATAGGTCTATAATTTAAGCCACGTTTGATAAGGCAAATTGGATTTTTTTTTTAAATGATTTGAAACGAAACTGGACTTTATAGTCAATTTAATACCAACCTACATTTCAGGTGATGTGAATAGGCTATATTAAAACAGCATCAAAATTATTCATCAAAATTCATTAAAAAACTGTTCTTTAGTTTAATGACATATAATTATTACTCTTCTGAGTCAACTAAAATTTTATTTCTTGATATTGCTTTCGATAATATTCCTTATATTAAAAATAAATCCCATATAGATGTAAAATGCCTTACTTCTTCACTGGTCAATTTTGGCTTCAAAGAAGGAAAATTAATTCAAATTGCTTGCATATACCCGATGTGCAAGTTGACTGTTATGAATCCAAAAATATTTTTGGACGTCAAATAACCAGACTAATGCTTCGGTCACACATCAAAGCATTTCCCTTTTTCTGAGACAACTTAACAAATTATTTACGACACGTTAATATATCCGAACTTGACAACGACGTTTTCACTTTTTCTTTGACATATTTTGTTGTTGACTTTTCGGGGGAGGGTAGGAAAACCTGAATGGTTCATCGCCTGTCTCGCCCCAGCCCCTGTCTCATCCCAGCCCCCTGTCTCAGCCCAGCACCTGTCTTACCCAGCCCCTGGAAGAGGCATCCCGAAAGTAAGTTACTCTCAATGAATTATGACAAATTTTAGAATTTCATGATCCTACCAGGCACAGTACCATTGCAAACTGTTGAAAAACTTTTTGTTCTTTCATTAGCCTTCCAATTAACAAAGTCTCATGTGCCTCATAACGGTACATGTGGCTATATTGTGGTATATACAGGGAATATTTGCAGGCAATGTGCAAATGACGTCTTTTACAGAAACAGGTGGGCAGTTTTTCGGGGGTGGGATTTGGGGGGGGGTTGAATCTACCCATCTGGGCACGGGTTGGCAGAAGGAGGGGGTTGGGGAATAGGATATTCTGGTTAGTATATAATGCATTTGATGAACGACGTGTATTATATGGGTGTACATGGATCCTTATTTCCGGTGACAAACCCGACAACATTATCTATGACGTATGATTCGGTATATATCTCTCCCTATAGGCATTTCGAGCGCTTTTTATAGAAAACAATTGTTGAACTTGCTCCGCTGTTATAGCCTGCAAGATAATTACAGCATTACAGCAAATAGTCTCTAAGAAATCAGGTAGCAATAGATTATATGTACAAAACTTATAACCCCTAGAGGATTTCAATTAAGTTACTTCTGCTTATAAGCCCGCCTACCTCCTTTTTCGACAGCTGCTGTACTTTTCGCTGCGTTAAAGTGCGTCGATGAAATAAACCTTACTATTATTTTCATGTTTCATCATTTTGCGAGTTTCAATTTATCACTTTCTTATTTTAATCCTTCGCCATATTTTTTCAAAATCCCCCGAGGAAAGCGGTTAGCAGCCATTCACAATTAACAGTAACCAAGTCGAGAACATCGTCCTTCGTTATATATTTTCAGCCATTTTATTTTACTCTTTAAAATGACTTCGGGTAAATCAGCAACGAAAGTGACGTCATATGTTAATTAGCATTCGTAAATTTCATTTTCAGTTTCAGTTGTAAATATTGTAAGTGGAGTTTGAAGATATGGCAAAAAGCAGAAAGATAACTGCCTGAACGCCATGGCTGAAAGTTACAATGAATATAACTGTAGAAACATATAAGTTTGGTATAATTCTTCATGTACATTTATCCTGTTAAGTTTTGCCCGTATTTTGGATATTTTCTAATTCCATTGTATTTTGCTGTTTCATTCGTCCATTTATCCTCGTGCATAAATAGTCCTGGTGCTACTGAAGTGGAAATGTTTCGCACTGTAATTTGTACATTCTATCTTAAATTTTATCCCTAACTTGATTGGTTGATTGAAATTAATTATATTTGACTGGCTACAGCTTCCGTTACCCAGGAAAGTGGACCTCAGTGGGTAGTCCGTGATGCCATATTGGTAAATTTCCTTGAAAAAAAGTTTACTTATGCTATTGTAATGTACTTTTGATTCATCCTTATAACAAACAGTTGGATTTTTTACTTAACTGTCAATCGAATTCTTTGTACTTAGAATTTCATCAAAATGCAACTGTTTTGTAGAAATAATATCTTCCCCTGTTAGATAAATGATTGAAAGATTGTAAAGCCCCCCCCCCCAAAAAAAAAAAAAAAAAAAATTCTCCGATGACACCATGCACTCTGCTGTTCATGGATGTTTTCATAAAATATTACTAACTTAAAGGTTATTATTAAATGAGAAATTAAGTCTGGACGTAAACATACTGACAATCTTCATCAATGATGTCACGCAATACACTTCAGCCACCGAAACGTCCCTTTAATGAGGTATAATAATAGCCAGAATTACTTAATAAACATTAGATTGGAGAAATAAACCCAGACATACTCGGTCACGTGCGACCTACTTTAAGATTTGCCCAACTCATTTAGAGCTATTTCGATCAATTTAATGTGTCAACATTCGTGAGAAGTGTATAAACCAAGAGCTAGGCATTAATGATTGAGTGTATTTGTTGCTATTAGATAAGCCATTTAAACTAACTGATTCCCTTGAGTGCATTTCTCCAAACTCGTTACTCTTCAAAAGTCTGCTTTTAGTCTATTTATATAGTTGGGTTTGTATTTTTTTATTCTTTTTGTCAGTTATATTGGCCCCAATCCGTGACAGTTTGAAAACATTTCTCAAGCAACTTAAATGAAACACCATAAACTACATATACAGTGACGTAACCAGCCGGGAGGGGGGGGGGGAGTTTGAGGTTCCATTTACTTACTCATGTCCCCCTCGAGTCCCGCACCACCTGCCCATGGAAATAAAAGCTGTCTTTAAGAATCTCTAGACAGAAAAAGAACAAGGTTACGACCTGTCCTAGATAATGTGGCCCTGAAACAAAGATGATACATTTTGCACACACAGAGACAACAGGTTCTTATTTCAAGATTACAAGTTAAAGGAGCTATATATATATGCAGAACATTGATTTGAGTTTATATGTGATATTCTATAACAGAGAGCAAAATATCAATAACGGTAAAAGTTGATTTAGTCATTGTTATAATATAGAAGATGTTTGGAATGCTGCTTTAATATACATGTATAGTACAGACTTCGAATAATCACTCAAAATACTTCAAATACTTCAGAGAGAAATAGCTGTTTTAATGGTATTCCAATTGTTTTATGATCTTTAATCACTTTTTATTATAACATGATGGCAGACTCGCTAGTCTATATGTACAATAAAATCATTGGCACTAATATTGGTGTTTTCTTCTGGTACGTTAACTTAAAGATATCCGTAGCAAATATAAGTAGCTATAAATACAGTATTCTATATTAATACTGAATGTAGGTATATATCATCGGTAAATATTGTAATATTTTCGAGCACCATTACGATGGTAAGCTCAATATATTTCCAGTGATGTTAAAAACCTAATCAAGAAAATGCAGTTTTGAGACTGTTTCGTCACACCGAAAACAAACAAACTAAACATAAATATACTATGAAGCTTCACATACCGAATGCACTAGGCCTATAAACGCACCTATAAAATAAATAATCGTACGAAAATTAGTTGCTTTAAACAGACATCTATTGCGAAAAAAATTAATAGTCTAGTACAAATTTCTTTAAAAAAAAAAAGTAGTTATTGGTTTTGCTCTTTCAAAATTTGCAACTCCCCCGGTCAGTTTTCTGTTAAATATTTATTTAAATATAAATTAAATTGTTTGAGTAATTAAGTATACCGCAGTCGCTCAGAGTTTGTTTATAATTCTCAACCAGCGAGCGAAAGTTGTTGACCAGCAGGGGCTGACCAGATTATATGTGTCCTGCGGCGACTTCGGACACTGTGTGATATTGGAAATCTAATGGAAAGTTTAACTTGCTCCAAATTATTTTTAATATCACTCGTGACAACTTTCTGCGTCCAGTTATTTAAATCGAATAATTTCATGCATCAGTCGAGAGATAAAATATCCTAATCAAATTATTCAAAATACAGCATGACGCACTTAGAATTACGACTGTGGTATATTGTGTCAACTCAAACTGAAAAAGAAATTGTATTAAACTTTGATTTATTTTAAAGTTTGAAACAGCTGTTGAATTAATTTTTTTGTTATAGTATCATGTCTAATCACTCTATTACTAAGCAAAACTTGACCTTTCCGTGTTTCAACATATATACAAATATATCATAATAAACAACTAATTTAGTCATCGCTCAAAATGTTAACTGAATACGATATCTGTATGAGGCAATCTGGTTTCGATAAATTACGTATAATATGCGATGATTGTTATAACGACTGGAACAAAGTCTAAATGATTTTTCTGCCGTGAAAACGTTCACTTACTTCTGTGAGGGACTCCGATGTGAACTCCTTTCAATAATTGTATATATCTCAAAAACTTCTGTGTATTTATGGCATATTCATGAAGACCAAAGGAATGATATCATATCAAAGAAATATGGTGTCTCACATTTACATAATGTTGGTTGTCATTAATTTGCATATACCTTCCTTTACTTTTCAAGGCCGGCTATCAAGTTATTCAGGTCGGACAGTATTTTAAATAGTTAAAGACTACAAGAGAATATAAAGATTCATCGGAAGTGCGTATCCTGTGTGACGTAGTGGATAACTTTTGGTGTTGTGTTATTTGCTGCTTCTCTCGTCCAGTAGGTGACACAATGTCAATCTATATAGGGATGTGTAAGCACAGGGAAGGATTTCTTAAGAATGATATACCCCACGCCCCGCCCCCCCCCCACCCATGAAGTACACCAACATTGAATAGTGTTATTTTTTGTTCAATTTGATAACGCCTCAATTATTATACCCTACAAGTTCCTTATACGCTTACTAAGTTACTATAGGCAATGTCACTCTTTCTGCTAGATCTACATTAGAAGATAAGAGTGTCAGAGGATACTGTTATCCTTACACATGTAGATGTTGTCAGAGGATACTGTTATCCTTACACCTGTAGATGTTGTCAGAGGATACTGTTATCCTTACACCTGTAGATGTTGTCAGAGGATACTGTTATCCGTACTACTCTAATACTATCTACCCTAAGTTAATTAGTAAGTTAATTTAGACAGATTTAAAACTGAGGGATTAAGGCGTGTTTCTCGAGGTTAATTCCAAGATTATGTCATTAACAATATACGTTGTGTATAATTATCGTATGTAGGAACTATTGAAGTGATATCCGTTAACACAAAGAAAAGGAATATTAATATTATAAAAGGAAACTTCGTTATAGGTTTGTAACAATGCTATAAGAAAACTCTGTACAGTCGTTGGTGTGCGTTTTATCATATAAACATGAAATAAACTGTACCCTGCTTCGTTGCCTTCATAAACACGTGAATCTTGAAAATGGGATGGCGCTATATGGATACGTTAACTAGAGTTCCTTTATACTATAAAGAAACTAACGTTAACCAGAGCCGTATATATATAGAGACGTTAACTAGTCATTTGTGGGATATTATGGTGGCACTTATAATCTTGCGTAGGCACAGTTGTGTGTAAATAACCTCTAACAGGTTTATATATTTAGTGGTTATGCATGTGTTGCTCATAAATGCCAATTTTAAAAGGATACTTATCGAATTAGGGAAAGCGCTCTCACAAAGTTCTTATATAATGCCCCACCCCTGCAGACACCCTCGGTTCCTTCCGACGTTTAAATCAGTACTACCTCTCATACATATCCCTTATCTAATACCAGGTTACTCAACCTGGGGTCCGCGGACCCCTAGGGGGTCCATGAAATTTATTTGGGGGTCCGTGAGGGCAAAGGGGTCCGCAGGGGGTCCGTGAAAAAATAAGGGTCCGCGAAAGCCGAAGAGGTTCGTGAAAAATGGAATGAGAGATATAGTCGAAGGAAGAAGTATGTATGCCTCTATAGAAATCTAGGCTAGGCTAGCCGTCAATACGTCGGACCCTGATGATCAGACCGTATCGTCAGTAGTCGATAAATGTTGAATCGTGCGTTCCCGATGAAAACAAGTAATATAGTTTCTCATTGGTATACATGCGGTGAGGTATGGATAACATGCCACCCGAGTGTTGTGTACAACTTAACTGCACACTATACATCCTAACATGCAGAGCCATAACTATGATGCGTTGCTCACTGTTGACACATCGAAGCGCGGTAGTTATAAGGCTTTGGTGGAGGAAAAGTTATAACTAACTTGGATTTGACACAAAAAACGGTGACATTTGCAGCTATCTCTGACAAAGAAAACCCATAATTCTCCTGACATCATGCAGAATCAACCAGTTTGTATCTGACAGCTCATCGCTTCCAAATTAAAATTTAATTGGGAAGTATAAAATTTGAAAGTAACAATTTCCAAGTAGGCCTATGCCTAGCAATACTTGCAGCTCTAGGAAAACTGCATTCCAGGCCCAGTAAAAAAAAGCATTTCTAAACATAAATTCTTGAACATAAATTTATTTTAAAAGTCACAAAATAATGCACCATTTCGCAACTAACCCTCAAATATTGAAAAAAAAAATCAAAAGGGGAGGGGGACACCCACTCCCCTTATACCCTTCCCCCAGGCCGGCGGTCACTGTCCGAGGGTCCTCCAAACATTTCAGTTTATCTCAAGGGGTCCCCAGATAGAAAAAGGTTGAGAACCTAGGATCTAATACATATATAGTATCAAAATAAAATAAAACTGGTAGCAAACTGCTTATCCACTAGTTATTATTCTCTTTGTGTTCACCATGCTCATTAACCTGTCTGTATTCTGTGCGTATTTTTGTCCCTTCTGTTACTGTTACTTGTCATTTAGCCTCTGAAGAAGATCCTGCTAGGATCGAAACGTCAGGCCCTCTTACTTTTACACATACACAGTATGTATGTTCAATACTATAGTTGAACCTTCCGCATATATGTTATTTCATCTTTCTACTTTTCACACCTGAAAAGAAAGGGCTTTCTTTCAACGTATAAATCAGTAGCGTTAGCCCTCTCGTCAGTAGAATGGCAGCATTTTCCGGACAATTTTTACTTGACGATTTGAAGACTATTTACAAGACATCAGTCATAGGAGATGCCTCCAGCAATAAACTATAGCTGTCTATAAATGCCCCATAGTCCCTCAAATTACGTTCTCTGCAAAACCATTCCATTCTATTTTCATCCAATCGTTTCTTGCTTTAAATAGAAGGGGGGAAATCCATTTAAAGAGAAAGGTTTCAACTCAAACTTTATAGCTAGAGGCCATGGGCAGCAAAAAGAAGAAGCAAATTAGTTGACAAATGTAAGAATTATAGTTCATTGATATCGCTGCCTTATGGTGACAGGTTATAACGAACCGTGAGTGTCAATTGGCCAATTACGCTTTTGCAACAAATGCACTCCATTATTAAAAGGGGTAATTAATCTTCGTGCAGAATATGTCATTCATTAATATTTATTGTTCAAAATACCTTGTAGATATTATTTGTGCCTTTTCTGTATATTTTAACAAATAGTATACGTCACTGGTGAAAGCCAATGGGCGTGGGGAACGCACCATTGTTATTATTTGGGGAAGCTTTCATGTTCTGCTGATTGGGGTGTTTTTATGAAAAATTCTCATTTTCTTCATTTGTTCATATCATTTCCATAGCAACAAATGGTTTATGACGTCATTGGTATCGTAGAAGGCTCGTTTATAGTGCGCGCTTACAGTTGAGTATATATCCCCTTCTATTTAATATATCTCCACTGTAAATTTAACAGGAAAGATGCAATGCTTCCAAGACCTCTAGATAAAAATCAGTCGTTTACATCATGAGGTAAATCACTGTCTGTCTCTTTGTTGATCCTCAACTGAAATACTTCTCAACATATCAAGTTTTCAAAACCTTCATTTTGAGATAATCATTGAAAGCCCAATCACTGCAATATCAGGTTCCTTTATAAAAAAAAATCCTAACTTTAGATATGACTGTTTTACTGTTCATCAACTTTAGGTAAAGTACAAACCTTTCTTTCTCGTGGTATGTGAATTGTGATAACATCGTGGTAAACATGTTTGAACAGTCCAAATACTCTGACTTCAAGTTGTCTGCGAAATACAGTCGTTTGTAGAAAACATCATATTTTTTGTCTGGATAAGTGACGATTTACAACAACAGAAAAACAGAGAGAGTTTCATTCATCCTCACACAATGATAATGATGTCGCTCATTATGTATGTATGTATGTATGTATGTATGTATGTATGTATGTATGTATGTATGTATGTATGTATGTATGTATGTATGTATGTATGTATGTATGTATGTATGTATGTATGTATGTATGTATGTATGTATGTATGTATGTATGTATGTATGTATGTATGTATGTATGTATGTATGTATGTATGTATGTATGTATGTATGTATGTATGTATGTATGTATGTATGTATGTATGTATGTATGTATGTATGTATGTATGTATGTATGTATGTATGTATGTATGTATGTATGTATGTATGTATGTATGTATGTATGTATGTATGTATGTATGTATGTATGTATGTATGTATGTATGTATGTATGTATGTATGTATGTATGTATGTATGTATGTATGTATGTATGTATGTATGTATGTATGTATGTATGTATGTATGTATGTATGTATGTATGTATGTATGTATGTATGTATGTATGTATGTATGTATGTATGTATGTATGTATGTATGTATGTATGTATGTATGTATGTATGTATGTATGTATGTATGTATGTATGTATGTATGTATGTATGTATGTATGTATGTATGTATGTATGTATGTATGTATGTATGTGTGTGTGTGTGTGTGTGTGTGTGTGTGTGTGTGTGTGTGTGTGTGTGTGTGTGTGTGTGTGTGTGTGTGTGTGTGTGTGTGTATGTGTGTATGTGTGTGTGTGTGTGTGTGTGTGTGTGTGTGTATGTATGTATGTATGTGTGTGTGTGTATGTATGTATGTATGTATGTATGTATGTATGTATGTATGTATGTATGTATGTATGTATGTATGTATGTATGTATGTATGTATGTATGTATGTATGTATGTATGTATGTATGTATGTATGTATGTATGTATGTATGTATGTATGTATGTATGTATGTATGTATGTATGTATGTATGTATGTATGTATGGGTGTATGTATGTATGTATGTATGTATGGGTGTATGTATGTATGTATGTATGTATGTATGTATGTATGTATGTATGTATGTATGTATGTATGTATGTATGTATGTATGTATGTATGTATGTATGTGTGTATGTATGCATTTTAAATCCTCCTGCAAGCAGGAACTCGCGAAGAAGCCTCATTGGCTAATCAAAGCCGCAAGTTGACCGAAGTCAGTCTCTTAGATTCATATTTAACGTCCATGATTATGAGTTGTCAATTGTCAACAACTCTGTAACTGGACGACATACATTAATCTTGGAGTGACTCGAACTGGGGACCTTATGATTGGAAGGCACCGGCGTTAACCACTGAGCTAACATTTGACCAATCCAAGTAAAACTCCTAGCCACGTTCTTGGTATGATATAATGTCATCACTATATATATATGACTGTCGCCAAGCAATACGGAAAGTTTCCATATATAGGTCGATATGAAAAAGAATAATTTGTGCTGAGAGTCATAAGTGTATCTTAGCACGCCTTTTGTATTTAAGATATACTTTAGATACAAGGTATGCGCCGGGTATTATGATATTTGTAGTACCTAAAACTTTTCAAGCCGTTGTAGTTGTATAGAAACAAAGCTAATGTTACAGTAATGGTTTCGTTTCCAGCCAGAAAAAAATAAGCTGTTACAAACATCCATTATAGTATTGAAAATTGAACTATGCACTTTTCTCTTTCCCATGAACCATCCAATTTGTGCACTCTTTAATCTTAGAAAGCTGATTTTATTATAAATAACGGGACCGTTGTTAAATAAAATAAATTAGGATATTAATTTCATCATCGACAGAAGAAGAAGAAAAAAGTGTTGCCATTTGTATACGAAGATAATTTCTTTTAAGACGAAATTTATGATAATCAATAAATAGCAAAAACTGACCTTTAAAAATGTTTTGATTTTAATATATATTTTTTTGGTCACTATAACAATGTGCTTTAATATGAATGACCTTTTTTAAATGGTATAATATGTCTCCTTTGTTTTTAGTATTTTAATATCACTTAGCTAATTACGTGAGAACGTTTTTAAAGATCACTTTTTAAATCCTTTCTACCGTAATTGTCGAGTGAGCTTCTTTTATGACTTCCTGGCATAAAGTTGTTCATTGATACCATAGAGATACGGATGATGCACTCATATTGGCGACAGCTGGTCCGTCTCATTTTGTCTAAAAAAAAACGCTTTTCTTCCAACGTTTATGAGCCATCGCGCATCTGGGGAAATTTGCCGACTAATTGCTCGGAACGCCAAATTGGTATACAAACTAATTGCTTAAATATTTCCTCCTGCAGGCTGAGAATGAGCATGGGAAAAAGGCGACAAATTTTCTGTTAGTATATAGCTTTTGTGGTGTAGTCCTTGTGCCTAATACAGGCGAACACACATTGTGGAGGATATTATCAATTATATACTAAAGTATTTGGGATATAGGGTCGTAGTAAGGTTTTTTTTTATCCAAGAGCAATCTACAGTTTTTCCATCTGAAATGACTTACTAAATTGAAAAGATTCCAAATTTGAATTTGAAAGTTGAATTGGAAGCCACCCGACGTGTAAGTAGTAATCCATAAGCCCTTGCGGGTTTCTTTCACATTTGTGGTCGCGTGAAAATAACTGCTGCTGCTGCTGATTATTATTATTATTATTGTTGTTGTTGTTATTATTATTAGATTTCAATAAACCAACACTATTATGTAAAAACAGACACCAATGTGAAAACATTTGAGATTTGCATGTTTAAAATTATCGTCCAGGAAGTTCCTGAAAACCAGTTTCCCTACTGGTGTTCTTTTTCGGACATTTCGAATTTCTTAAGACAATATCAATGCTCTTTCTTACCAGTGTACAAGGGATATTTAAAACTGCAATTCACGTTGGGTTGTAATTTTCTGTTACCATAACAACGCCAAATTCTGATCAAGCAATGCAAATGTCTACAATGGAGGTAACTTGTGTTTGTATATGTAAGATATCTAGACTTGATGCTTTCAACAAGTTGATGCTTTCAACAAATTCACGCTTTCAACAAGTTGACTGCATGCTCCTACTAAGAGAGTCTTTAACCGATAAGCCCAAATACACCAAATGGTGTGTCTACGAGATATAACTTGTGAGTGTTCTTCAGTTGACAAATGTTAACACTATATGTCGTGCGATTTCCGCCGCCGTCTAAATGTAATGTCGACTCAACTTCTGCTTTGTCAAAACCGTTCCTTGTCAAAACCGTCCCTTGTCGAACCGTCCGTCGGTCGCCATACAAGACATATGAAAACATTTCTACTGTTCATCGCTGTCAAAGCTTTCCAATGTCACAATGGCTCTATTAATTCTAAACATTAATTATGGTCCCTATTTCCTTTGGTACTGCACGTTACGTAACACCATCACCATCACATGGTGATAGTCTCAATCTTTGCTGGGACCGGACTCGTGGGCAATGAATTAAGTTGATTGTTTGTTGTTTATTTAAATGAATTAAGTTGATTTAATTATGATTTGATTTTTGATTTTCTATGCCCAAACTGACTCTATCTTAGAAGTTATTTATTCTTATAACGTATAGGGCATCCACACGTAGAGCCTATGCACCAATAAATCCACCCATGCTTGCTTCGTCAACATATGAATACGAGAACTGAAACGCACACTGACTTACCCATGTGCAAGCCTCCGAGATATCTAAAAAATTGTTTATATTTCTCGCTACTTAATTGTTTCTTTCATTTTTGTATATCAGTTATATAAATTACCAAGAAGAACGAGCAACGTGTAGGCAAATTACCCCTGTATCGTTCTCCGTGTATAGGAAAACTAAAGAGATCTTACTGTATTCAGTGATCGACATGATGGCCTCAACCCTTAGGAACAGCCGTTTCCAATGCTAGGGTAAAAAGTCTTTTCAATGTCAAGATGGCTCATATAGCACTTGGAGGAAAGGACTTTCTCTTATGGCTCGTGGTGCTAAAAATATCACAATTTGACAATTCATCTCTTAAAGTGATTTGTCAAGTAATTTTAGTTTCCTGAGCAAAAAAAAAAAGCTATGTTGCTACTACATACACTACGGAGAATTAATGTTCCTCCCTACTATTCCATCTTGATTATACACATTTAATTTGATAATCAGTTTTTAGTCAGGGGAAATAAATGTCTTCTGACTTCCTGTTAATATACTTTCGTACATTTTACTTTGAAGTAATATACCTTATATCTATATATATATATCTATATATATATATATAAATATATATATATATACCAAGAACGGCTGGAAAATGGTGTGTCATGGGGGGGGGGGGTCCGCATACAGATTAGCCTGACCCCATGTCTTACACCACAGTTTATACAGGAACTTGACAAATTATGGTAAGTTATTATGGTGGTACTGTATACATTGTTGCACCCTGAACCCAGAACTCATTGACTGCATGTTTCTATACATATATATTATGTGCAACAATATTAAATTGTCAGTGATAAGGATACCAGAAAATATGATTCTGTAAAAACAAAAATAGTCATTCATAAGTGCATTGACGTTATAGGTACTGGATCGATTTCTGCCATTAATGATGCAATATAGTGATGAAGATACCAGACAATACCAGACAAACAATTTCTACGGCAAAAATCAAAGATGAAAGAAGACAACAGATAATATACACAAAAGGCGCACTGAAATCTATTTATGTACGCGGTAGGCCTTTACGTTAAGTTCAACGGTTTGTCACACGCAACAGTGAAAACTACATTCAATTTGTGTCAAGGGCGGCGGAAGCACTTTTAATCTGGTGGGGCACCGACGTCGAAGGACACTTTGCAGAAATTCGATTGGACTGATGCAGCCTGATATTTAGTACTCTTCATAACTCTTATTGTATTATTTTATTTGCGTATACACATCACTCCATCAACGTCCCCCCCCCCACCCTCAAGGAAAAAAAATGCATACTAGCACTGCAATATCCAATGTGCAAATTGGGAAAGAAGGAACAAGTTTTCTTTCGAGACAAAATGAGGTGAAATCATTATAAAGTCCAAGTCCCTGCACACGCGATCGATACATGCATGAACGCTAATGAAATATGTCAAAATACGAAATGATGGGGTAGGTTATGGGATATTAAAACTATACTCATTATTCATAGTAGGCTATAAATGGCTTCTGCTTATTACAAAGTCTCAATGTAATATAGCAATGCATTTTTTAAATGCATTAGGATTTTTTTTTTTTTTAAATTGAATATGCATAATGGCACTTACCAGAATGTTAGAAGCAGTGGCGGAGCTAGGGGTATTGATCAGGGGTCGAGAATGGTCTGTAGGGGCGCCTTCGACACTATCTAAGCGGAACGCCACCACAGGTTGGCGCGGAGCGTACAGCATTTTTTTGAGTAAAGATACTCCCTAGATCGCCGGAAATTACCCTTTTCGGGCCTTGCTTATTTGCAGATAAACGAAGAATAAATAGGTGTCATCGCCAGTTTGTGAGAAAATTACACCAACAAAACGTGACAAATGTCACTAGGTAGATGAGAGCGCAATAAAAAAGTCAACAATCGCGAATAAGTAAAAAGTGGTAAAAAGCTGAAAAGGGCGCCAGCAGTCCATTTGACTCCGTCAGGGGGGGCATCCGCCCCCTGACTGTATGGACGCTCCGCCACTGGTTACAAGCCTTGTGGTAGTAAACATTTAAAACTTCCCGAAATATTTCATTCGACGTGGGTTTCGCTTTGTAAACTCTTTAGCGATGTCCCGTATAACTAATCCGTCCGTTCTTGCTTTATGGATATGAAGCATTAGCATATTATTATATCGTTTTTCACCAATCGTTCTCCGCAAGTATGTCTTTATCCGGCGTTGTACGGAGAAGGATCTCTCTCCGGAGGCTGCGCTCATTGGTGCCAGTATAGGTGTATGTGTATTAGGCGGAGAACATTCGGAAATGCCAGGCGAATGTCATTGTGGTCATACAGGAGAGATACTAACAATTTTTTTCCATTCGAAATAGCTTTGAGTTTTTCCCACTGAAATTCATTAATAGTTCTAAATTAGGATTAGATCTCTTACTGAAATATCGCTGACCTAATAAGGTGATCAAGAGTACAATTTTTATGTAGAAAAAGGGCACATTTTTAACCTGAGGAAAAGTGGGGGGACACGTGCCCCCTGTGCCCCCCCCCGGTTCCGCCGCCCTTGATTTGTGTGACATTCAAAGATATTATTAAACAGATAAAAAAAACTCACGAAATTGGACTATAAAAGGATTATAAACTAATCGAGCTTTGTACTTGTTGATTTAAAGCAGAGTCTGGTCACTTAATTTTATCAAAACTATCGAGTATTACTCAAAATAAGCTATATAGAACTATGTAAGCTATATATATATATATATATATATATAACAATGAGCATAGGCGTACAAGGCGGGGGGCAGGGGGCAGACTGGCCCCCAAATTTCCAGAGGACAAGAAATTCGGGCAAAAGTCTTGAAAAATTCGGGCAGCCTAAGAGGAGAAAAAATATATATATAAATATGCAGTAGCTTGCTCGAATCTTTTTCATATTTTTGCCCGACAATTCCGTGGAGAGCGTTCTGTGTTATTTGTTTTGTGACATTAATATTAATATAGGCCTAATGATTTTCTTCATTTAGCATCATAATGCCCGAATATTTCCGTGTAACACCACCGTAAGCGCAGCTCATCTGGGCTACCACGCTTTTTGCACTATCGCCCAAAATTATTAACAGTGAACGCCGCTCACAATCGTGGTGACATGCATGCATGGAGATTAGCAGTCTCTGAAGTGAAAAAACCGCAGTAAACATTTTTTCTAACTAGTCAACTGTATACCTGGACATCCCAGACATGAGTGTATATAAGAAACATTTTCTTCTTCATGGATGGTGGGATGGGGGGGGGGGAGTGCCTACAAGCCTAAAAGTACAGGTTTATCATATTCTTTGTTATTTTTTATACTTTTTTTGTGAGACAAATTGCCGTCTCACCCGACACAGCGACATTTTCCCGGCTACAATGTATTTTTTTGGAGGTAGCTGAGTACTGTGTTAAAATAATAAATACCGTAACTAAATAGGAGCTTAAAAAATATACTGTCCTATTTTTCCCCTTCAAAGTGATTTTACCATTTTTTCTTCTTCTAATTTACCAAATTTTTGGGGGAGTGAAAATTTCTCAACTTGAGATTATAAAATAAAGAATGTTTAGATGCAACTTGCAAGGCCTCAGAAGTGCCATTTCCGGCAATCTCAGAGGCACATTTTGCCAAAAAATTTCTTCTACGCTACGCGCCAACCGATGGTGGCGCTCCGCTTAGATAGTGTCACGGGAACTTTCGGGCACAAAAGTTTCTGCCCCCCCCCCAAACCGAGATGGTCCCGTACGCCTATGACAATAAGCTTTATATATCTAAGTAAGCTATATATAGCTATACAAGCTATATATAGCTATGAAAGCTATAAATATAGCTATATAAGCTTTACTTAGCTATATATATAAGCTATATCTAAATTACAACGTTCTAAACCAACGGTACTGACAGATGTAAGTGTTATCCGTATTCGTCCCAAATTTTAGCATCTAAAATGACTGAAAGTGTTTAACATTAGTTCCCATGACGCCCCCCCCCCTCCCTCCAAAAACAACCCAGCCCAAAGGCCAAGGTTCCCTGAGACATAGAAGTGTCCAATTAGACAGTTATGTTGCAGTGACACAAAATGCTTTGAAGATGGCGGGATATGACATTATAAAGTTTGAGCATGGCTGGCCATAATTTTGACTTTCTAGCATAATTAGGTGATAGAACTATTGGTATATCGACCCACATTTAAACACCCATACCATATACTTATCGTAACTTACAGGCATACAAGTCAAGCTACCGTATCTAGCTCTCAGCGACCGGAGAGACCATTTCAAGCATCGTAACAGCAAACTATAGCAGTTTGCATTCATTTAGTCATAAATTGCCTTCAGTATAATAGTATAGCTGTGTAAATTCAATTTCTCTCGAGATTTCTACTATATTTGATAATGTTTGCAGAAATAAATATAATTTTGTACAAAAGAAGGGTTCTCTCCAGGGTATAAAGGCCAGTTTATGTAACTTCATACACGGTAGTTAGTAAGATTTGTATCAAACTTGCTGCAGCATGAAATGTTATTGAAATTTGTGCGCCTCGAACTTTAGGATGCTGTTTAAAATTACTACTGCGGCCTACATCGCGTAACAAGTGTGTATACTCTGAGTGTGTGTTAATTAGTTTTATGTCACTATATAGTTGGCTTGCTCCTTTCATAGATTTACTGTAAAAGGTGTAGTGACCTCAGGGGGTAGGAGCTCGGGGGGCACTGGGGGCACGTGCCCCTCCTTTTTTTCCACAAATTGCAAATGTGCCCTATACTGGCAAATAATATGTGCCCCTTTGATGAAGAACTGTCTCTTGAATATCTTAACGACTTGTGTATGTGGAATGAGAAAGTGCCCCTCTGATTTTGTGCCCCCCCCCACTTTTTGGAAGCTTCCTACCCCCCTGAGTGACCTCACCTACGACTTCCCAAGACACCAACTGTTTGAAATGAAATATGTGCAGTGAGTAAGTTTGGAATTATGGAGACCTTAACGTGTTTGGTAAATGTTTAAAATATTCCGTTACAAATCCTGTTCCTTAAAAGTGCCGACCTATACTTATACTATAAAACAATTATCATAATACTAGCTTGCTTCGAGCAAATTTAGCTGTTTGGAAATAGCGCTTGATTTTTCATCTATAAAGTCTGATTAAATAGTATAAAACTGTATCAGTTTGAACCGAAGGATCACCCATCTTAGTTTCTTCATGAAGGCATGATAGGTATCATGTCATGTGACATCATAACAGGGAGGAAAATATAAATAATTTGTATTTGAAACTCTTTGCGACTGACAGTCCACTTTCCAAGAATTTAAATCTTTATTCAACTCACAACTTTTCAAGTCATAGTCTTTCAATTCTCAATACATCCAATTTTAATCCCTTAAAACTAAAACGCTGCAGAATTTGACAGAGAAGGAAAATCGTTCTGTCTCTTTTATTCATTTATATATTTATTTTATCTCCTCACATTGTGGCCGAAGTTAAAAAAGTTGATTCAGTTTGAAGCCATGTAACACCCGTAAATGGCGCCAAACTTCTCACCAAATTTCAATTTAACGACCACAATTGTCACCATCTTGCATGTATTCACTGATTCATTTTAATACTAATACCACGTTAGGAATTGATGACTGGATTCCATTTCAATTGATTACCCTATTTAAACCCTGAAAGAAAGACATGATAATTGCTGATTTTCTTTATACATCTTGTCTGAATGAGTTAAAGGATTTACTAATAATATCCAGAAGAACAATTAAATTCAATAAGTTATAGTAGCTGGCAGTTAAATGCGACAAAATGTGCTTAATTGACCAAGAAATATCAGAGAATTTAGTTTAACGCCATCTTAGCTCGGCCAATTTGTTTGATGTAGCATGCACGGTACATATCGTTAAAAGATAATAAGATGGCGCTATTCTACTATGCATACCGCTCTGATTGGTGACATTTGTATAGAGTGATTCGTTTTGACCACAACATACACCTAACCCCTCCTCCTCCCGTCGATTTTTAGTCTGCTGTCTTCTTTATTCTCTTTTCTTCTTTTCTGGGGGGGGGGGGGGGGCGGGGGATTTTGTAACGTTAGACTCTTTGGTTATGTACTTTGTATTGTTCTTGTCATGTCGGTTGGTAAGTTTTGATATTTTTATTGTAGTGCGCGTGCGCGCTACAATATTGGCATTACTGGCCAAGTTAACGATACCTACATTACTCGACGTTGAAACTTAAAGTTTCACATAGTCTCTGTACATTTGCAGTTTCAGAGGCTAGCTGCGTAGCCAACTCATTCTGAGCCTGTCACAGCGATCACAAGCGCCCTCACTTTGTAGGTACCTACATGACTATACTCCTGGTGTGTTGTCCTCCCAAAAATTAACACCATGAACAACCGGAAAGTTCTTCCTAATATATACGGCAAGCACTCCACGCGCACTTATGGCAAGCCGTTTTACTTTTTATTCAATATTTGATGATATCTTTAATTATTTGATGATATCATTAAATCAATTGTTGATATCAAGATTTCGAATTGTTGATATCATTAAATCAATTAATGATATCACTAATTCAGTTCATTTCTTGTTATCAATAATTCATTTAATGATATCATTAAATGAATTAGTGATATCAAGAAATGATTTAAAGATATCTTTAAATATATTTGTGATATGTACATATCACTAATTCGAATTGGTGATATGTACATATCACTAATTCGATTTAATGATATCAACAAATATGACGTCATATTTACTGATATCACTAATTCGAATTAGTGATATGTACATATCACTAATTCGATTTCATGATATCAACAAATATGACGTCATATTTACTGATATCACTAATTCGAATTAGTGATATGTACAAATCATTAATTCGAATTAGTGATATCATCAAATATGACGTCATATTTACTGATATCACTGATTCATTTAATGATATCATTAAATGAATTAGTGATATCAAGAAATGATTTAAAGATATCTTTAAATGTATTTGTGATATGTACATATCACTAATTCGAATTGGTGATATGTACATATCACTAATTCGATTTAATGATATCAACAAATATGACGTCATATTTACTGATATCACTAATTCGAATTAGTGATATGTACATATCACTAATTCGATTTCAACAAATTCGATTTCAACAAATTCGATATCAACGATTTCAACGATTTCAACGATTTCAACATTTCAACGATTTCATTTCAACAATTCAACAATTCAACAATTCAACGATTTCAACAAATTCGATTTCAACAAATTCGATATCAACAAATATGACGTCATATTTACTGATATCACTAATTCGAATTAGTGATATGTACATATCATTAATTCGAATTAGTGATATCATCAAATATGACGTCATATTTACTGATATCACTAATTCGAATTAATGATATGTACATATCACTAATTCGATTTAATGATATCAACAATTATGACGTACATATCAAGAATTTGGCCATATTTAATGATATCATTAAATATGGCTGCGATATGTCTGGTTATACGGCGTAGTCTCAGTAACTCATCCGTACATAGGCCTTATGGAACTAAGCTGGTGGTAGTTGGTATGGGTCTAGTGCAGTGCAGTATACATTACATTAGTTATACGGTAGGCTCAATACGTAAAACTGCTCTTAATATGGCGGGGATTGAAGCTCAACCAGTTCTAGACAGAATATAATGCACTACCAGGCTACCTGCACTGTACTTCCCGCCCACTGATCTGTACGTTAGTGTACAGATCAGTGTTCCCGCCACATAATCCCAGGCGCTCAAACTGAGGGCGTAATTGATGATATCATTAAATATGGCCGAATTCGTGATATGTACGCCATATTTGATGATATCAATAATTGGAATTTATGATATCATTAAATATGGCCGAATTCGTGATATGTACGTCATACTTTTTGATATCATTAATTTAAATACAGATATCTGAAATTGAATTTATGATATCTTGAATTGAATTATTGATATCTATAATAGTTCATCTATTTTAAGATATCACAAATTCAATTCTTGATATCAGAAAGTTTAATTATGATATCATCAAATAAAATAATGATATCAATAATTTCCTTGCACCAATAAATGATATCATCAAATATGAAGTACATATCATTAAAACAATTTCAGATATCATGAAATAATTCATGATATCATTAAATAATTGTTGATATCAATAAATACTGAATAAAAAATAAAATGGCTTGCCATACGCACTACAATACTGCGTATTTGCAGGCAAATACAGTTTTAGTTTTCGCTGTCGTTGGTTTTATGTGAATGTCGCCCCCAATTCTTTTCTACTTGTATAGCTGGGTCGGATGGTAATCTTTGCATTTTTGTACTTCCAAACAAAGGTTTATTAGGCAGATGTGGTTATGGCGTATGGATAGGAGATAGTATAATCATTCAGAATACATTTTCGTCTTTTCTTAAGGGAGAGGTTGGTGTTGGGGTTGGGGGGGGGTGGTAAAATGGGCTAACTATGGCACTCCACCTCTCCCTTCATTCCTCATCCTCCAATGTTGACGTCATTATACGAAATAGAATAAAGTTCCTTTATCTCTATAGTATGATATATTTTAGAAAGCAAAGGTCACAAAAAGTCAGACACATACAAATAACGTTTTTTGTAATAAACTTGAAATTTTATTTCAGATGAAAAGAGAAATAACAATGATTCAGTGAGATTATTGGCCCACGTCTATAAGCTAAAATTGTTCCTTCCCTGTCCATTGTTTAAATCTTTATACACTCAATGATAACTGTATATAATCGCAAAAAATAAACGGACCGTTCCTAACTACATGAAACTTTTAAAAAGCCCTGTTAAGAATAACATGAATTACTTTCTATTGTGGAACACAATGATATCAAAGGAGGTGGTTGCACCATATATAGGATACGGTGTGAGTATAACCACCAACTGCATCATATATAGGATACGGTGTGAGTATCACGACCCACTGCATCATATATAGGATATGGTGTGAGTATCACCACCCACTGCATCATATATAGGATATGATGTGAGTATAACCATGCACCCACTGCATCATATATATGATATTATAGGATATGGTGTGAGTATAACCACCCACTGCATCATATATATGATATTATAGGATATTGTGTGAGTACAACCATCAACTGCATCATATATATGATACGGTGTGAGTATAACCATGCACCCACTGCATCATATATAGGATATGGTGTGAGTAAAACTATACCCACCTTTTGTATAAAAGTGCGTAACCGAGGACCCAACTATATCTACATCTCGTCTATGTTATAATGTTAATGTATGAGCTATCAACTAGCAGAGTCACTCGGGTACAGCTAGCCTACTTGTAACCTAACTTTGTGTCTATGTAATTTGAAATGTACAATAGCGCCATCGCTTAATTTTCCAGCGTTCCAGACTTTGCTAATTGTGAGATGTTATAAAAGACAACTTTTTTTGTGTGTTAAATATGAAATGAGATGGTGGTGAAAAAAAGGCGCTGAAAAACCCTTATGAAATAATAGATTAAACAAATAGTTTATATTATTTTTTTGAAAAGATATTTTATTTGATCTGATTTAAAAAAACAGTGTCACCGACCCACCCCAATATGTAATGTACTTTTTTCTTCCCATGCACCTCCTTTGATATACGTTGAGACTTAATATCTCAATTATTGCCAGCCAAACAAAAAGGATATTTTCAATACGACCAATCGATTATTATGCAATATTGTAAACTGATCGTGAATTTTAAATTTTCTTTCCAAAACAGTGTATCCAAAGTAATAATAATATCATTCATTATGATAACAAAATAACCCCCAACCCCATCTACTCCACCTCTTCCACACCCCGTGATAAGCTAAAACATTTACAGAATACTAATTGATACTACCATATGAACTTTGGTTTGTCAAGCTTGATGTCTGTATAACACACCTTTGTTACAGGAGATGGTCTCTAACTATTGTTAGCCAATGAGGTGGCGCTGTACATATTTCTTTTCTAAAAACCTACTTATTCACATGAATGTATAATACTGGAGTCGCTAAACATAGTAATTTAAACAATTAAAACGTTAGCTAGCTTCGTCATTTGTTTTTTCTACGCTAGATTGATTAAGCATATAATAGTTAGTTAAAATGTCGATATCTTAAATGTCTTATACTCTTCATACTTTAATCGAAAATGCCAAACAAAATTGTTTCAATGTACAAAGCTCTTTAATATTCATGTATGCAAATCTATGTACAAATAATGCCATCTATTTTTCACCGGATTCTACACTATTTACCGTTTTGCAACAGATCATGCATTTTGTGAAGAAGAAGAAGAAGTAGGCAACATTAGCATTAGGAAAACAATAAATAAAGCAAAAAAGTATCCGAGTTTAATCGTTACCTTTACAAGTTGCTTTTCAAGTTAAATTATAATCTATTTTGCCACCAAATATGCTAGAAGACAGTCAGATCATGGTCAGCCATGTACAGATATCAACTAGCATTTTTAATGCCAGTCTAAAAAATAGCATATCCACACTGAGACATTTCATAGTCTATTTTAAGACTTTCTCGATAGCTAGGAATAAATGTGGAGGATCAGTGCCTTCATGAATGTACTTTTGGAAACGTCCAGCCTTATTTTAGCTGCTAATTTCTGGGACAAATACAAATGACCCTTAACATACATTGAATTGATAACACATGCTATGTTGTTACCAACACTTTACCTATCGCAATTTTTTTGTATTTTGAAAACATTATTAACAAATAAATAAATTATAATAGGGGTGCTTCGTCAAAGTAAAACAGACTTTTATAACATACATTTTTATATAATTTAAAAGTACCTTTGTTTTAAAAAGTAAAAAAGAAAATAAAAGCACCGAAAAAAATCAATGATGAGAAACTTGCGCGAGATACTACTACTTCTACTATATATATATTGGTTTGGTTGAATACAGTGTATATAACCTATCTAAAGGTACTTTCATCATTTCAGAAGTAAGACACAGTGTGTCTCTTAAGCTCGTAATTCTACTTAAGAAGAAGCCACGTGGTTACGACCCATTTTTTTTTAGTGTTCACACCCCTTTTATAGTTCGTGTCTGCTATTTTTATTCATCATTCACTTGCATTTCTTAATCCCACTGATGATTGTGTTGAACCGATCTTTCGAAGGCTGGCAAAAGACTTCACCAAATCCCATTTCTTGAAGGCAGCTCACGGCGGACTCTTTGCCCCACATTGTGCCCAGTCCCGCCCCCTTGTCAAAGTGGAGACTGACCGGCATACAGTGCATCAGGCTAATGACGTAGCCATTGATCGCACGTGGGTTACCCACATTCTTTGATGGGTCGCTGTGGACGTTGATCTCCAACATCATGACACGGGCGTTTGGTTTCATGACCCGGTGAAGTTCGCGCAGGACCTCTTGTGGATAAGCCATGTCATGAATGCAATCGAACGCCAAGACCAACTTGTACTTCTCCGCCCATTCTTTCGGCAAGCTAATGGCGTCCATCACCTCGAAGGTACAGTTACTGAGACTCAGGGTCCGGGATTCGTCTCTGGCAAAGGCGACGCCATCTTCAGATATGTCGAAACCATGGAAACGGCTGCGAGGAAACCTCTGCGCCAGCAGAATGGACACGTGACCTCTCCCACAACCGACATCAAGAACATCTACTCCGGAGTCTGCGCAGAAGAAAACGAAGTGAAAAAGAAGTTGTGATTATCGCATAAGCCTCATAAGTATTAGATATGTTCGTTGTTGTGCTGTTGTTGTCAATAAAAAACAGAAGAAGGAAAATCAGTATATAGTGGTTACAAAACAAGGACAACCGGAGGTGTTTACGTTTGTATTGGTTATGATGGGGTGGGGTGGGGTTGGGTATGTAGGGTGGCGAGCTAGAACCCCTGTATGATAAAGTACATACCCGTCTAAATTCCCATGTCCCATTCCTTGTTTTTAGCTATACGTGACATTTTAGCACTCTCTCTCTGTATATAGTTTGACTCTAATCTGCGATATTGATTGTGTTCCTTTAAAAACAGACTATGTTGGCCTTGAACTTTGCTTTCTCTCGTTTGTATTTCCTCTTTGGTTACTGTATGTACTTTATAGTTCACTGACTCGTCAGTGTATTCCCATAAGTGATACAATTCCGATTTTGTTTATGCGATGTCTTTAACCTTTTAAGGAAGAAACAGGAGCCTCCGCCGTAAATAGTCCAACACACAAAACATTTGACTCTCGGCGCTGATGTTTAACTACGGATAAACAGGTGGAACACAAACAGAAATATGTCACATGAAAAGATATACATACGTACGCACATCAAACACACAGACCTACAAACAGACGGACACATTATCGCATAGCAATATAAAAAAAATGGAGCTCTCTAGGAATGGAACGGGTTTAACCCTGTAGGAGTTGTTGGCAACAAAATCGTTAAAAAGAAGTTACATCTGATTTTGTCATCAAATTGTCAAAGATTGTATTCAAGGAACGATGAATTTGTCGAAAGAAAATATGGGAACGTCTGTTCTCACAGCTGGGGATGACATGATAGAGATAACCCTGACAGACATGTTGACGTAAATTATTCTATTTAAGTTCAACAATTCATATCATTTCATTTAAGAAAATTCACCCAAGGCAGAGCCTGCCTGGGCACGAAACCAAAACAAAAAAAATTTGGTCCAGTCGCAACCCGGCAGTTGCCCTTACATTGAGACTAGTGTGACCGTGTTATCGAGATGGTTTTACGACAAGTGGCGTAGTATCATTAGTAACGTGTCCCTCCAGAAGGGAGTAGAGAAACTAAAGCACCTAGTCAGATTAAAGTGTGTGAAGACTCGCGCAAAAAAGAAACGTCTACTGCCGGTAATCTGACCTAGTTTCGAATGGGGTGTATCAGAAGTGTTAAACACCACCATCGATCCCAGAAAATACACACACAGCTTGTTACCATCGGTAATTAGACACTAGTGTACAGTCAGTACATACAGCTGCGGTCAATACCCACAGCACAGTATACAAACGATACAGCAATGGACATCTCAGGTCCAGCTAAAGATTACAAGCTATCACGTTTCATTACTGTCTGCATTTTGTAGCGACAAGAGAAAAACTTCACTTGCAAGCAACGGAAAGTTAACTTTTTAAAGATGGCGGCACGCTGTTTGGGGCGAGTCTTCAATGCCTTTAAGGCATGCTAAGGGTGTCGGGAAAGTATACCTTTGATAGGCACTCAAAAAACATATCAGTTTAGTACAATTCCAGGCATGCAATACTGATAATCTTGAAACTATTTCGTGTTTGTATGTTTATCAGCAAACCGAAATTAGTATCCAATACTTCCATGGACATACCAATCTTCTTCTTCTCGAATAATTTACAAATACAACCTTACAAAATGGTTGAATCATACAAAAGCTGATTCATCTTTGCACATTATGCAACTGGAGCTGAGACGCAAATATACCAAAGATATAAGCAAAGATTGAGACTAGATCCTATCCTCGACAGGCTCTTGTCGTCGCTAGCAGAGCTGGAATGCTAAGAAAACATTATGCGGTGTAAATAGAAACAAATATTTGTAATCAGTTTAAATAATGTAATAAAGCAGAAAGGGACATAACTAGATGCGTTTTCCCCTCTCGGACCGATGACACTGTATATTCTCAGGCACACCAGTGTCACCAGAACTGGCAGCTAAACAACTAAACCGGCGAGCGACGGCAATGGAGTTTAGTTTTATGCAGCAATTTATAGAAAACAAAACGACAACAATATATTTATCATACGACAATTACATGATCAACCTTGTTCGGATTAAGTCAGTTCTGTAGAATACTCGTATTTTTTATGATGAGTTTTATGATTGAGGGTTGACACAAAATGTAACAATTGTACTGCCGTCTGAGTAATTGCCCAGAAATATTGACATGTTTCATATTAAATAATAAAAAGTTTGAGCAAAGATAAAGAAATTATAGAATATGGTTTTAAATGTTGTTTCTATATAGATCTATAAAAAGAGAACTATACCAAAAGAGAACTATACCAAAAGAGCACTATAAAAAAGAGAACTATACAAAAGATAACTATACAAAAGAGAACTATAAAAAAGAGAACTATAAAAAGATAACTATCAAAAAGGAACTATACAAAAGAGACATATAAAAAGAGAACTACAAAGAAGAGAACTATCAAAAGAGATAATACAAAAGAGAACTATACACAAGAGAACTTTGCAAAAGAGAACTTTGCAAAAGAGAACTATGCAAAAGAGAACTATACCAAAGAGAACTATACCAAAGAGGTCTATACCAAAGATTAATATAAACAGAGAACTATTCAAAAGATAACTATAAAAAGAGAACTATATACAAAGATAACTATAAAAAGAGAACTATACAAAAGAGAACTCTACAAACAGAGAACTAACAGAATTTTCATTTACATTCTCTAAATTTGGCTTTGGAATTGGGGTCGGAGGGTGGCGTGGGGTTGGATTCATCCTTTAAGTGAGCCACCGTATCGTACGCGGTCAAGTCATTTCCTTGTAAGAAATACCGTACATCATGAACAGTCGTGGTATAACTTTCATGCTTTATTCTCTTTCTTTTTTTTATTACCGACTTCCTACAAGACTGTCACATAACATGGCCGTTTATAACTAAACCGCCAAAACATAAACCAGGAGGTGTTTTCTGGCTATTTATCCATCTAAGTAAATAGACACAAATATGACATGATTAAGATCGTTCGTAGACGACAACAGAAATACACTCCCAGATAGATTTAGGTGGGGGAAAAAAGACATCCGTGTTTTGCTTTTTATCTCAAAATATAACATGATGAAGAAGACCAATATTTGACTTCATGAACTGACAATGCCACATGACCCTGCATGTCAGAAACCTGTTGTGCTATGCCATTATATCTGTATAGTCTTTTCCTGGTAAAGTTTCATTCGTCACTCTGTCCACGGAATATACATTTTGGCAAATGGAGACGCATGCGCCATTGCTCGATCCTTTCTTAACAATTGATTCGTGATAACGTTATTTAAAAGCATTATTTTCTTCCACAATGCAGCTCAAAAGCTGGACTAGTCAAGTTTTAGTTCAAATGACGGTAAAGAGAAAGTAATATTTTGGAAAAGTACATTTTTCCTTGTAACATTTGATAATTACTTACAAGAAAGAAATGAATCGAACAAAATCAGTGTACGATAACTAAACGCTATTCAATATTCATTCAGTGAAACAATAGTCCAAGATATGATCATAGTTTCATCGAGTGATTATAATTGATTGATTGATGATTGGTTACTCCGAATAACAACTGAGTAATATATTCAGAAGGTTTTTTTAAAGGAAAACCAAAAAGAATGAACACGTGAGTGTTTTTTAAGAGTATTTCACTGCTATCATATTTTTGTTCGTATCATGTTGGTTATGTTTCTGTTATATAGAGAATCAGTAAGTTATGATAAATAATAAGCCAATTTCATACATATAGATATATATATATATATATTACTTCACTTGTTCACCAAATATGTGAATTCTACATTATTTTACTCTCACTCACATTGTTGTACTCTTACTCATGCTGTTGTACTCGTACTCATACTGTTGTGCTAATACTCATGATGTTGTATTCTTACTTATACTGTTGTACTCTTACTCATATACGGTTGTACTCGTACTCATAATGTTGTACTCTAATTCATGCCGTTGTACTCTAATTCATACTGTTTAACTCTTACTCATACTGGTTTACTCTTACTCATACTGTTTCACTCTTACTCATACTGTTTTACTCTTACTCATACTGTTGTACTCGTACTTATACTGTCGTACTCATGTTGTCGTACTCGTGCTCATACCGTTGTAGTCGTACTCATACTGTTGGACTCATACTCATACTGTTGTACTATTTCTCATACTGTTGTACTAATACTCATACTGCTGTATACTCGTACTCATACTGTTGCACTCTTACTCATACTGTTGTACTCTTACTCAAACTGTTGTACTCGTATTCATACTGTTGTACTCGTACTCATATACCTCAAGTACATACATTGTTCCTGGTTATACCATGTTTTGTATTTCCAGCTGTAAATAGTTTAAAGCAAGAATGATATAGCAAGGGCCATTCTAGGACCTTCCGAGACATAACTTTCATACCTTTTTGTTTCTGTAAGCGGTTAAATGTCTTTGAAATTCGCAATAAAAATTTCGGCGGAGGGTATGTGAACGATATGAGTTATTGTCAAGCAGAGGCAGTAACACAGGAAGGGTGGTTGACGGGGAGAACTTTTATTACAAAATAATGGGTGGTCACATCATAGCTAAAAGTAACACGTTATGTTCCACACTTAAATATCAATTAAACCCCTCGGTAGGCTGATATAACATTATCAATGGCTCTGACTCGAAACTGGCCCTGGTGAATAGTTTGGTTTATAGCTTTGTCAAAACTAAAAATAAAATGGAAGCTATCAACTCTGGTCTCATATATCGCTTGAGCCTGGCGCCGGATGTTATGGATCCCAATATCACACGCACGTGTGATAAGTTCTACACACGGAGTATTATATAGCAGATCTAGCCAATATATCGTATACGTTTTTCACCAGCAAACCACTTGGGAAGTTTGTTCAAGATTTAATTGTTGTTTTATAGCAGAAAGATTTGTTATCATTTGGCAGTATACTATAGAAGTAAATCGACGCAAAGCATTCATACATGGTAAACACGTACATTGGGTATATATATATAACAACGTTAACTGTGAGGCTCTTCGTCTGCAGTGTTGAAATGAAGGAGAATCGAATTTTTGTTTTTCTCGAATTACAGAAAATCAATATCCAGGCGCGTATCCAGGGGGGGGGGCGTTGGGGGCGCGCGCCCCCCGGGTAAGAAAAAAAAGGAGAGAAAAAAAGAGAAGGAAAAAAGAGGGAGAATAAAAGAGGAGGAAGGAGAGGAAGGAAGGGAAAAGAAAAAGGAGAAAAGGAGGGAGTAGAAGATAAACGCCAAGATACCGGGAAGATAAGAGGAACAGTCATAATTACAGCGCTGATCACTATTATATACACAGGGTAGCCAGTGACGAATCGAGGATTGCGGAGGGGTGTGCGCCTCACCCTTCCCCTTACACCGACCAACTCCATTTTTGACGTTTCCATTTTTCCTCTCTCACTAATGTAGATATCTATATATATACCGGTACTAAATATGATAACGAGTGTGTGTATGGACGCCTTAAATTGTTCAATTGTGCTATGAAACCAACTGTGGCTGGTCTCGAACTCGACCGAGTCGTCGGGGAACATGACGAGCCCATCACTTCTCGAGATTGTTCAATAATAGTAATGAATAAAATATCGATCAAAAAATATCTTTTGTCTTTATTGATCTGTAAAAATGCTTAAAAAGTGTGTGAAATTTGTTATTGTAACGAGTATCAGTAGAAATATAAATTTTGGGATCTTTTCAAGGATTTGATTTTTAACGTTTTTAAATTAGATTGCTTTCAACACGCATACCGTTCTCAGTCCTAGCGATAGCGTTACTTACGTCCATCATTGCACTCCAATATACTGTCGAGCAAATATCTTCAAAAAAGAAAATGGAAGCCTTTGGATTGGAATCGTATCTTTTCGAACCAGAATATTCAGAGGAAGAACTGAGACATCGAGAGGAGGAGTTTGTGCAAAGAATCAGTCCGCGACTGTTGTTGATGTTGTGTCGAATTCCGTTGCTGATACGAATACCGGTTCCGCGAGCCACTGCGAAGAATGGTGTCTGTGTGCACTCTGTTCGCCATTGGAAAGCGACAAGGGGAGGGTATGCTGCTATGGATTGTTCGCGGAAAAAGGTTTGTTGAACGCAGGAGAATGTCTGACCAACAGACCTGAATTCTCCCAGATATTTTTGCAGCCAGTTCATTTAGAACTCTGTTTTTTAAATTTCTTGAGGTACAAGAAGAAGAATCCTTTTCCTACGGCTGCTGAGAACATAACGAACAGGTACTGTACACCTCAGTGAAAGTTCACTCTTTTCCGGATATTTTATTCCATCTGGAATAACAAAATATATTTTTCCCTTTTCTGCTCCCTCTTCCCCTCTTCGGTTAACACAACCAAAGGCTTGGCATTCGGGCATTTTAACCGGTGAAATAAGCGAAGCAAGATGCTCGAACATAGTGTGAATAGACTATAACTCGTATGCAAAGCTTCATTGTTTTGAAGTTACGATGAGGCTAGCCTACGTCACTTTTGAAGCGCCCTCAAACTCAAATTAACAAAATGGCCGTTGTTCAAATTGGTAAAAAAAAATAATTGGAAAATTCGCGTAAAATTCAGGGAAACTATATTTTGCTTAGTAATTTCATAAATGGTATCAGAAAAATATACCCTTCCGCATGTACACTCCAAAAACCCAGAGTTTATTTCTCCTTTAATATATTTTTATTGATATTTCCTTATTATTTTCAGTTGACTAACACTTTGAAAACTGAAGCTTTTTTTTACTAACTCTTAATTTGCCTTTAATCGCTTTTATGGAATTTATCTATCATACGTTTTATTCTCTCTTATTAAACATAATTGTATTTTATGCTATTTATACTGGAATGAAGGATCGGAAACTGAAACTATAACTAGATCTAACAGCTAGGACATGTTCCTTTTGAATTTATGTGTGCTATGAAAAAGAGGTTCGACCCACACCCTCTATCCACTCTTGTTCAAACATATATTAATTGGATGCCACCATATACAAATTGAAATGATAAAACTACCATTAATTTTTCATGCACAACCAACCTGAACATTCTGCAGCTTGCTTGCATTTTGTGTACATTGAAACCTTAGCTTTTTTTTTAGTAAACTTGTCTAACATTCTGTCCAGATGTTGATCAAGGAATGAAAAGATTGTAGTTTCACAGGTTTACATTAGCAAGACTTGAGAAATCAGCAGAAAGCTGTACAAATAGAAAAATCTTATATTACTACCAAGTATTATTCTCAGTATTGTTACCGGGATTTTCAGAGTTCGCCAGCGCCGGGATATAACATCTTAAAAACTGTTTGAGTCCGCTCAGAAAAAACTTGCGTCCCCACGTTCCTCCATGAAAACATGCACTTTAAATTACCTCTACAGCAGGGTTGTCCAACCTACGGCCCGCGGGTCACAGTCCGGCCCGCCGCAGGGTTGCGTCCGGCCCGCCAGAGATGCTCTACGGTGCGAAATTGTAGTGAGCAGATTTATTGATAACAATTTGAAGCTATATAATCAATCATTCGAACCTTCTGAGTCCAAAAACCTGCATACTGGTCAGTTTGTGTGACACTCTCTCAGCGGAGGGGGGGGGGGGCGGCTGAACTTTATTCCTTCTGTTTTATCAGGAAGGAAAATAAATCAGTGCGCTCTGCGCGCAGTGCTCACATTTTGTTGCCTTAGGCTTCGGACAAAAAATTCGAAAAATCGAGCGTAGGGTTCATGCGGCCCCCTCCTTCATCATAATCATTCCATGTGGCCCTCCTCTGCAAAAGGTTGGACAACCCTGCTCTATATGAACGCACAATACTTAGTTATAATGACCCCTGGCAAAAGCATTGGCTTGTGCGCAACGGATATCCCATAGTGATAGGTTTATAATGTGCATATTGAAAATCATAAATGCAAATTATCAAGGGCGTAGGAACCGGGGGGCTGGGGGGCGCCAGCCCCCCAGTGAAAAATGTGGAGGGGCGGAAGTATCATTCCGCCCCCCCCCCCGCTTCGCAAGTCAGAAAACCCCTTTTTCATTTCCAAATGAGAAAAAAAAATCTCATTTGGAGCACCAAATTGCATCTAAGGCCTGGTGAAAATACAAAATTAAGTTTACAAAATGGAGTGGGTGTTGAAGTGTGCTATATTGCACCAAATTGCATCTGAGGCTATCTGGAAATGCAAAAAAATCCAAAGGGGAGGGGGACACCCCCTCCCCTTAGACCCCTCCCCCAGGCCGGCCATCAGTCTTCAGCCCCCCACTCAAAAGTACCTTCCTACGCCACTGCAAATTATACAACTCATGCATATAGAAGCGTGGGGACATTAATATTATATGTATTATCTTAGATTACAAATAAATTCATGTGTTTGCACTGAAACCCTTTACAAGGTGCACTTACTATATAAAGAGAAGTGCAACGCATAGCAAGAATATTTTGACATAATGTGGTAGCCCATACATGCAATACAGACACAACTCTTTAAATGTACATTAATATTCACACAGATTGAAACAGATTGAAAGAGGAAGGTGCCAACTGCATTATCAGTACGCAGCTGGTACGGTACGGTGCCAGCATTATTTTAATATATGCCAGCATTAATTTGAATTTATGTCCACATCAAATCAATTTTATGTAGACATAAAAAAGTCCTGCCCTCTGATATGTCGTCATAATTTCTGAATTTTGTCCACTGTGGCCAACCTTACACGTTGTGATATTTGAGAGTGCACACACATGAGAGACTATACTACAAACTTTGCTATCTCTACACGGGACAGCAACGTTACAATTAGTTGCATTGAGACCGTCGGTATAATGCGCTATATAAATAAGTTATTTAAACATAATACGTTGTGTTTATTGAGCACGATAAATGCAAAAATGTTTGCAGACAATGGTAGGGACTATTAGCCAAACAAGGAAATTTGGAAACGCATCATTGACTGCTTTCAGCATGAAACTTCTTTGTAACGGGAGTGTTTTTAACCTTCTACTTTGCGGTTGATTGTTATCATTTATTTGTTTTGAAACAAATTCAATCATCTATACAAAGGATTGGAAGAAATGTTGGTTCTTTTGAGAAGTTGCGGTTTTTCTAAAAGAAAGATATTATTCCAAAAAGTACCAAAACATGTTATTGGAAACCTGCTCAAATACCGAATCATGTGTCGTTGTACACTTGTTAACACAATTTACACGTTGACACTGAGGGTTATATCTACGATTTGTGCAAACAGATGAATATTTTTTTAAACTACCTGGCTTAAAGTTGCAGTTAAAACGGCATTTCTATAAAGTGTTTATATGAATGAGGAATTGTTATAACGGAACGCCATTACTCTTTTAGATATGTGTAACCATTTTCTTTAAAACTTTCCTAGCTTCCAAAATTGTTATTATTTTGAATTCTTATACATGAACTCATACTTTCATTTGTGGCTTCATCATCTGTTACTAACAATGTGTTCAAATTTGTTGTATCACAGTGTTCTTGTGTTTAATTGTTTCTACCTGGTAAGTTGCATCACATAATTTAAAAAACAAAAAAGCACCTACGGTTACAGTTTACCGTTAATCAATGAATCACAGGTAGGGATGTGTCTGTTGTTTAAAGCTTTACAAGATTGATTGCCCTACACAACAAACAATAAAAACACCACTGAACTGAACAATGTGGCAACAAACACGTATTTAATGTAGATCCCACCCGTACAGTATACCCACAAAGAAATGTGTAATATACACGTTTATAGTACTCGAGTCCAGTTTTCTGCACTCGGACTTTAGACCAATTCCAATTTGGTATATCATCTTGCTTGGCAGATCTCTTATTTCTGAAGTTTACTCTTTGAGTGTCCAGAATGAGCACTTATGTAAGGAGTCAATGCAGTCTTACACATTTAGCCACACATACAATGAATATCTTCTTGTTTAAAGCAAATTATATGAAGCCAATGCTTTGATTGGTTGCTGCTATTCGTCATATGGTAGATTCTTTAGCATAAACGATAGTGGCTTTGTAATTTATATAGAGACTGTGTGTATACGGTAGTTCTCACAATATAACTCCATTTCAATGAGATCCTTTCATCGTTCAAAGCTGTTTCAAAGTTATGGTTACAAAGATAAAACGGTGATCATTAGATGTCATTTTGATCTTATTAATACAGTGAAAAGCAGTGTGATGTGACAAACAATAATTCACAATGACACAGGCTGTCCTGAAATGACCATTGACCTCAACAACTGGCTTCTTGTACTAAATGTGATACATCAAAATACTAAATATGATATCTGTCCAAAATTTTGTGATAAACAATGGTTTCCACAATTTGACCCCTGGTGAACTCAAACGAATATATGACCTCCGCCCACAACATAAGGCTCAATATCACAATATTGGGACTACTAGCCCCCTTCATCATCTACATGGCTGGCTGGTGAATGCCAGCTGAACATACACTCTCAGGCGCGTATCCAGGGAGAGGCGTTGGGGCGTGCGCCCCCCCCCCCCCGGGTAAGAAAAAGAGGAGAGAAAAAGAAAAGAGAAGAAAGGGAAAAAAGAGGGGAAAAAAGAGGAGGAAGGAGAGAAAGGAAGGAAAAAGAAAAATGAGAGAAAAAGTAGAAAGGGAGAAAAGGAGGGAGCAGAAGAAAAACGCCAAGACATCGCCAAGATGGTGGCAATCCGCTTAGATAGTACTTAGAGCCCCCGGGTTAGAAAATCCTGGATACGCCCCTGATATCAAACCAATTTCAATCGATATGTGTCAATTTTTATTCGAAATCACCATCTACCAAGATAAGTCGACATAATTATTACCAATTTACAAGTTAAATATAATAAACATACAAACACTTCAGCTGTTATAGACAAACTTTAGTATCTTTCGTAAACATTTTCAAATATTCTTATATAGGAATCGGTGTTAATTAGTCAAAGTTGTTGTTTTTTAAACTATTTTATCAATATTTAATACACCCCAAATAGCGGTGAAAAATACAAATTGATTGTAACTGATACAAGAAATGAAAACAAATATAAATTTTTAAATATATTAATATCCTAAACAGTAGTATATATAATATTTACACGAGAGAAGAAATATTGTGGAGTTCCGAAGGTTACGTTATAAATTTGATCTGAAGCAAAAAATCACCAACGTATGGGCCACGATGTGGGCATCCATCTCATTGGAAAGGGGCATAGAAGAGGGGGGTAAGGTGATGGGAGTGACTAACCCTCCGCATTATTTGATAAGGGCAATTACCCGTGCATACACTCCCGTTATTGTTGACCTACTAATAATGACTTTTAATAGTCACAGTTGTGTTTGAGATTCATACGGTTAATAAACACCCAACCCCACCCCACCCCCGCCCCACCCCGTCTTCAAATGGGATGGTACAGTAACTAACTTTCTAGTTTGTTACCTTATTTCCGCATGCAAGGTAGATCTGTTGTGAAAGTCTGTCGTAAAGTCACTATTAGTCCAATAGTCTACACAATCTCCCTCAGTAGATGGTCTGTAGCTAGTATTCTCAATTAATTTTCTATTAGCACCAGGGAGAAGAAACATTGGTTAGAGCAAAGGGCCGTAGACATAATAAAATACAGGCAGGAGGTCGGTCACGTGCTCAAGCATACGGCTTTAAACCAATGAAGTCGCATGTGGAAAATCTCAAAAGTAACTCTTTTCAAATATGAAAAGTGCACATTTTTTTTATGAATGAGAAGTGTGTCCTTTTCCCCCACATTCTCAGTGAAAGAGTGACACGTTTTTATTTGAAAGTGTGCTTTGGTTTCAAATTAAAAATTAAAATAGTTAAAAAAGAGTGCCGCTTTGTTGAAAAGGAAATCAAATACTGGAATACCGGTATGCGGTACATTTTGTCGGGACGCTTTGAGGTCTTTTCGTGGTTTGCTTCCTGAAATGAAAGTCACATAACCCACTGTCTTTAAAGTTTTTGCCCCCCCTCACTTCCCCCATGGGGGGATTGAACCTTCTCCCGTCGTACTGATCAAGTATACCTCGACGTTATTATAATCGAAGTTATCTTTTGCGTATAGGGTCTATATGAAAGTTTTATAGCAATGATGGCCCTGAAGGCTGCAATCTACAACAGGATCAGTTTCCTTACAAAAGAATATATTCTTTCGGCGTTGAAAATGAAGGTTTGCTATTAGACCTTAGAATACCAATTAAAGGATAATTTTGAGGGATCAAGTAAGCTTAGTGTGTCATACAACACATCAAATCATGTGTTTTGGTTCATGGTTCATATTGTTAACTTCCATTTGTTTTCAGTATAGTTTGCGAACCTTAAATAGAGAAATGTTTTATTTTGGTTGCACGTGCGATGGAAATGATAAAAACAAAACAAAAATCAAAGAGGTCTTATACCTTTGTAGGGTGAGAGGTCAGAGTACTAACAAGCCGTAAATATTTTATTGTCTCTTTTGGGACAGGATCTGCACAGATTCCTTCACGTCACGTATAGGATTTATATGTCTGCAATTCCCCCAAAAGACTGACGAAAAATCGTGTATTAAAAAATACGTGATTTCACTCATAAACGATTATATTATGGGACGATTAGGCGAGTTAATACAAGAACTACATTTAATACGCACTATAAAATGTATACAGTCTAAGCATATATATTGAACTATATATATGTGAAGTTTGTTGTAATGATTTGTTGTTGTAAAAATCAGTCGATTGCATTATTTTCCCGGTGGGCACCAATTTAAGAAGTGATTTACAATGATTTAAAGACTTTTTATGACAGGTGGCTTTCCAGTGTTGTCTCGAGGACTCTCTCTTGAACATCATTTTTTTTTAGAAAAATATCAAAAAATGTATCACTTTAAATATCAAACCGAATGAAAGGAAAGACTTTTGCATGTTTGTTGAAATGACTTATCGCAGAGACCACAAGGGAGATTGTAAAGTTGATGCCTCCATGACAGTTTATACCACCAATGACTATATAATAACGTAAAAGAAAGCAAGAAAAACAAGTCCATGGTGATCTCATGGGGAGTACAGTTCTCTATGGTTAGGATACTGGTTAGGCTAAAGTTCAAATGCGTCTTGTTGAGAGGCATGATTTGAAGTACCAGGTGGTCTTTGTTTTTACAAAATTAGCAGTTCTTTTGATGGATTTCACAAATATTTGTCAGATCGTTGACACCTGCAAAGCAAGTACTTTTTTCTTTTGACGAATATGTGGACCTGGAGATGTATATTATGTAGTCCTTGCTTTACAAAAATAAGAAAATCATACATTGAACAAAAATTGAAGAAACCAAATAATAATTTGGTGGGAATCAAGTTAAAAACGAAAGACTTTTAACATTAAAGTTAAAATGTCCTGTAATGGGAATTAAGCTTCACTTCGCTGAACCTATATGCTTTCAAACAATATATATATATACAAGGGCGTAGGAACCGGGGGGGCTGGGGGGCGCCAGCCCCCCCAGTGAAAAATATGGGGGGGGCGGAAGTATCGTTCCGCCCCCCCGCTCAGCAAGTCAGAAAACCCCTTTTTCATTTCCAAATGAGAAAAAAAATCTCATTTGAAGCACCAAATTGCATCTAAGGCTAGGTGAAAATGCAAAATTCTTTACAAATGGAGTGGGTGTTGAAGTGTGCTATATTGCACCAAATTGCATCTGAGGCCACCTGGAAATGCAAAAAAATTCCAAAGGGGAGGGGGACACCCCCTCCCCTTAGACCCCTCCCCAGGCCGGCCATTAGTCTTCAGCCCCCCCACTCAAAAGTACCTTCCTACGCCACTGTATATATATATATATATATATATATATATATATATATGAGTTGGTTGGTTGGCGTCTATCTTTTTAATTATATATATATATATATATAAAGTTGGCGCCAAATGTATACTACCGATACATCTGTTAACTGTTAGGTATACGATACATTGCAAAACTACGAGCATTGTTGTGAGGTAGGCTGTGTCTATGGTGTACCGTACCGCGCATATAATGTTCGCGAAATTTATGACGCATATATGCAACGTGCAACGGAAACTTCCATTACTATACTATACGTGTAGTACAAACTTGATGCGACCTGCACGCGTCCATTTTCGTTTTACGACACTAATTGCACTTGTAGGTTACTGACCACAAAACAGGAATGTGATTAAACCAGGAATTGTCATCCTAACATATGACAACCTCATGGTTAACCAGAGTGGTATATAGAAGCACAATGTATTCATGTTCGTAAAGTATTACGTTCCTTTATATTAGTTATCTACCCAACCCGGACGAGAATACCAGTCTAGAGCCACAGATGCAACTGTCAAAGTAACATAACGTACCAGTAGAACAGAAAATGCTGGCGAAATTAGGATTTCTGAAAAGGTAGGCCGGGAGGCGATTCCCTCTTACGATTTCGAACCTTAAGAGGGTCAAGTGGGTTGTAATATTGTTTTGGCTGACTTCCGTTCTGGACAGGGGTCCAAGGGGAGGGGCTTCCACAGGTTATACGAAGCCCACTTGATTTCCCATCAATATCCAATGTACTATATACTCTGATGTGGGTAACAAATACCGGCCCCGTTACGTGGTTATGAAAAGTGTGATATGCATTCGTCAAGCAAAAGGGTTCAACAATTGTTTACTATCGGACCATGAAAACCTCTTTAACAATTTGAGCAACCATACCCTTTCGAATATGGAGGTAGTGGCACAAGGAATCTGAAAACACCATTTCCATCATATTTGTCCATGACTCTAAGAAGAACCCAACCAAAAAAAAACCGGGCAGATTTAGTTCGGGTTAAAGAGCTAACGAATAAAAAGGCAAAGAACTTTTCTAGACCTTAAAACGGTCATGAACTTTATCGATCGACTATGATTCGTTATAGTAATTATTTATTAATTTAATCTATGCATGTGGAATATTAAAATGTCATTTTACTATGGAGCAACAAGAAGAAGAAGAAGAAAATGTTCACTTGTATTTGCTAGAGGCAATGTTCCAAGCTATGGATGAAGTAGGTATGAGGTCAAGTTTGATCTCAAGAAAAGCAAAATCGAATGATAAAGGGCCTGTTGAAACGTTCCATCTTTTTTTTTTTTTATAGAAATGTGAAGCGTTTAACCTTGAGTACACCAGCGGTGTCCCCCTAAAGGCAAAAAAAGGACAAGGGGTATAGACAGTATAAACACCCTGTTTGACGTAGGAGTCCTTCCCTTTTTGCCGTTATCGTTTCCGAGTTATCGAGCGTACTTTTGTTAAAGGCCAATCACCTCTTTCAAACCCACATGAATATTTATAAGTCATATGTGCATTCAACAGCTCTATAAATATCTTGACATTTCGCGGGCAACTTCAAAGGAATAATTTACCACGCAAGATTGAACAAAACATTAAGATATAATGTTCCCGCTTTTGCCGCAGAAATAATCATGTTAAGATCATATAGACTATTTTTTTTTTTTAACTTTTATAACTGTACTCTCTCTATCTCCTTTTCACTTTCTATTGTCCCAGTTTTATTTTCATTTCGCGAATCCCATTAAGTCGCTTTTTTGTTCGTCACACGACTTCGCATTCTCCGCCATTATAAGCCTATACCTTATAATATTAGTAAAACACTGCGTGCATCCCCTAATTTTTATGCCAATCTGTTCAGTCAACCCGATCCCAGTGCCTTTTGTGAGGTAATTAAACCCCCGTCTCGCTCTCAATACGCCCACTTCCCTGAAGATTGACCTACTAAGATAGTGACATAGTTTATCCCTTGGCTATCTCTTTTTCTTGAGGAAAAACACCGCTCGATTTTGAGTGAGTCGGGGTTAAGAATCGGTGCGTAAACAGATGGGGTCTGCTGAACCTTAATTCTTGGCAAAGTAGAAAACTCCCGGTGACAAGAGTCGCTAAGCGTTTTTGATGGGAATTATGAATGGAAATTTGAACAATTTATCTCAACTAAAACACAACAAGCTTATGCCTCCTCCCCCCCCCCCCCCCCCGTCGCCCATCCTTTTCGGTACAAATTCAGATAATTGCAATCCATCTTCAGACGTTTTAATTCAATTTTCATCCTCAAACTTTTCGGAGGTACACATATACATTACATACAATTAAGTGCCAATAAAGCGAAAAGATTAAGTAAACAAGAGAAGCTGCAGGAAATAAAATTGAAGAAAAATACAGACAAACGAACAGACAATCGAACAGACACATAAACAGTAAATAACAAAATAACAACGTCACCAATGAATACGGAAAAGGAGCAACATATAAAAGTAGGGTTAATCTTTTCACAGATCTTGCAACAGATTATCCACATATCCAAAGACGATTTATGAGCTTAAATGTATCCCGCCAATCTCCCTCAACTCCACCCCACCCCCCCATCCCCACCCCACCCCACCCTGCCACTCGCAACTATAGTATTAGATTGTAATCTACTGATAGTCTATCTACATTCAATACTGTAGTGACAATGATGAGGTGATCAGTACACGGATATGAAAATCAATGAAGTATTTACTATTAATCGACTTTAGCAAGTCTATCTCTAACCTCGTTGTTTGATACAAACGTCTATAATACACCGGCCGAATGAAGCGGTGATTTTTAGCTCAGGAATCGTCGTTATGGCAAGATCATACTAGAAAATATGCTTCTGATACTAGCAGTTTTTGGAATCTCGAATAAATTTCGATAAATCATTCAATACGGCTTAAAAACTACTGGAAGCCGTTGCACTTTAATTCCCACACAGCTATTTCGTGTAGATGTACTGATAACGCAATGCCCCTTTAATGGTCAGGTACATTACCACTGTGAGAAGTACATTAATGTACTAAAAAACTATTTTTTCTCTTTTCTACCCGTCACCACCAAAAAACTTATACCCTAACTGTATTTCAAAGAACGAGATATACATGAAACGAACCGCACAAACTCCAAACTTACCAAGCATTTCTGTAAGACCATCAAAGGAAGAGATAATGTTCTTCAGCAAATTCCGGTCATGCATAGCCCGTGACATGTGGTCCATAAAAGCCTGGAATCTCGGGTACTGGGAGTAAGGCACGCCTAGCGTAAAAAGAGGGAAATATATTTATAAATAATGTATAGTTTTGACCACTGTTAACTTTTTCTCGAGTGAAGTTTCTTATATTATGCTTCATTATATCTGCATCCACCCCCCCCCCCCCCGACGTTTTCAACATTATCAAAATACTTCATGCCGTAAATCACATCTTTCTTGAACATTTTCAACTTCTATGTAACGGTCTTTCCAATTTTGTTTAGCACAGCCAATGCGAAAAGAAAACATTTTGAATATGTCATTTAGATCTATTGGACTATTGGGAGGTGTGTTAGGGAGAAATGGGTACCATACATTTGATGAACAAAGTTGTGTTAATTTTGCCAGCAGAATTCACACCTCATAAAATACGTTCCAACCAAAATACCGCACCAATATTATTGCCAAACGTTTTGTTATTAAAATAGTAATGTAGGAAAGATGAAAAAGAACAACTATTTATAAATCATTTCTGAAACAGAGGTTCGCGAAAGGTCAAACTTGATGAAAATGCTCAAATGTTGTTTGTTTTTAGGGTTGAACACAATAGATGAAAAACCATAACAAAAAAAATTAATAAAAGTGTATATATATTGATAATGTCATGCTATGAAGAGGCCCTTGTCCGGTAAAACTTGCTGGAGCACTGTAACGACTTCGTAAAAAATTGAATTCTAGAAATGTTTTCTCGGAAAAGTTGAGTTTAGAAGCTGTCCCTCACGACATCTGTTACCCTAAGCAACCTTAGTGAAACCACATAACCTAATAGATATTTAGTTTTACAGATCCCTGGGGTTATTACAAATCCTTCATCTTAAAAATCTATAATCTTACGATCGTTATAGTCTTTACAGCTTACTTATAGTCTCAAAATCATTTGCCTTACTATTTCTTAATTTTACAGATCCTTAGGTTCAAACAATTCTAATCTTACAGATCCCCTTGTGTGATATTCTAGTCTGAACGGCTTTAAAGATTTATATACAAATTACCATTTCCTCTCACTCTAGGTTCAGCTATTTCTGAAACCCTTTTATCGAAAGAAATCATTCATTCTACGTCATATTTGTTTCACTTCAAGTTCTCAGGCATTTCATGTTCTGAAACCTACAGACCAGCAAAGTGTGCGTCTGATATACATAAAAGACGTAATGGTTTTCTATACTTTTGTAATACTTTCATGTGAGACCCCCAACTTAGTTGGCCAGATCAACAAGAGTTTGAGCAAAGAAAACAGACCACTTTTAAAATTGTATGATTCTCTGCTCTGAGACCCCATATATAAAACCAGTTAAAATCGAAATGTTAGGGGGCTTCATTTGGAACGCGAAAAGGGCAAACTTATTTCGTTGTCTAAACTAAGGTTGATATAGTCTAAACTAAAGTTGTTGCTGCTGTTTTACCATGCTGTTGCTCAAGCTCACGTTGATGCCTGAAATTCCGTTAACCTAAGCAACGAAATAAGTTTTCCCTTTTCGCGTTCCATAGTTTCAAGACCAACTTAAAGTTTGATTATGGTCCTGTCTGCGTGATCGTGGAAACGGTGGTTCCATGTGAAAGCATCTTTTACTCTGTAATGAATTTAAAAACCAGATAAATTATGTAAGTCCTTATAACAGTTTTATTATGCCTTGTTCTGATCCTCAAAACGGTGATCATTTATTCAGAGATAATCTAAACGTCCAAAGCAGTGATGGACACATGGTAGTTATACTTAAAGACTCATTAAGTACTATAATATGAAAGAGTCTCATATACCATAAAAGTCCTTGGAACTATTACTACCGTGAACTTTTTATCCAGCGTCCTGCTTTTATGATAAAGGGAGAGGGTCAAATACAACGCCACCGAAGAAGAAAAAAAAATTCTTGACTTTTTCCCCAGCTCGACAAATGAGTTAAGCAAGGTTCTCAACACACAAATTTGTCGAAAATGAAAGCTCCACGGTAACTCAAGTCCCCCGCCCGCTGAGACCCGTAATGATGAACAGCAGGGGTAAGACTCTGTTGTAATAAAAGTATGAAAGGGGTAAAACAGTGGTCGATTCTTAATATTTTGATCAAAACGCTGTCTTTTGTTTTTGTAAAGTTGTGGTGTGTTCTTTTAAAGAGAACGAGATTGACAGGTGCTTTTACCGAAGAAGAAAAAAAAAATGAAAAAGAAAAAAAGAGCCAAGAGAAAAGAATAAGTAACATAACTTAAAGTAGACACAAACTCAACCATGATTATTAATCTATGTGATAGAGATCACTGGCATGAATAACTTCCCCGCCCTCCCTCCCACCCTCCCTCCATCCATCCCTCCCTCCCTCCATCCATCCATCCATCCATCCATCCATCCACCCTAACAGTCAAGGAGACACAAACCCAACCACCATTGGTAATCTATGTGATAGAGATTACTATTATGAATAACTTCCCCCGCCCTCCCACCCTCCATCCCTCCATCCATCCATCCCAACCTCCACAGTCTAGGAGACACAAACCCAACCATCATTATTTAATCTATGTGATAGAGATTACTGTTATGAATAACTTCCCCCGCCCTCCCACCCTCCATCCATCCATCCATCCCTCCCTCCATCCATCCATCCACCCCAACAGTCAAGGAGACACAAACCCAACCACCATTGGTAATCTTTGTGATAGAGATTACTGTTATGAATAACTTCCCCCGCCCTCCCACCCTCCATCCATCCATCCATCCATCCATCCCAAAACCCCAACAGTCAAGGAGACACAAACCAAGCCATCATTATTAATGTATGTGACAGAGATTACTGTCATGAAAAACATTCGGTTTTTAACGAACAGTCTCTTTCGCGGACCCTCTGCGGGCTCCTCTGCCTTCATGGACCCAATTGTGAACAGGGACCTTCTACGTCTCTAACCCAGAGAATCACTGATTCCGAGCCAGTGAGTCGGTAGGTCAATCCGTCCCGCGGTATACCCCAACATATATCATCATAAGAAATCAGTTTAATTGACAAACTGTCAAGTCCAAGCTTACATCCATCGGAAATGTGCGGACTATACGTTACTATACGAAAACACATTTTCTAGTGCAGCTGTATCATACACGATTCCCTTGAAAAGATAGGAATAAAATTAACTTGAAAAAAAACCTTAGTCATAAACCTTTTGTAAAACAACCACCACCATAATAACCACCACCACAACAACAAAAGCAGCAGCAAAGACGAGTTAATTTACTAATTTAAAAAGTATACACGCATACAGTTTGTGTATATATTAGTCGAGACATTGCAGGTATAAGTTACACAGATAATGTTACGCAATCGTATAACGATAAAAGCATCGTTACTGAAACTCGACCTTAAAGTGAAGCCAAACAAGGAACTACATGTTTGCCCCATTTAGTGCATATGACGAATCTGAATACAAACTTCCCCTGACATTCAGAAACTCTTACAGTTATCGTAAAACGAGGATCCAAGATGGAAAACAACAAACTTGAACTTGAACTCCATGATCTCGTGTGGTCTTTTAAAAGTCATTCAATCCTTTTCCACAACATGAAGACACCTGTCCTAAGTTTAGGTAATCGTAAATTTTATAAGAAAGATCATTGTCTCAGCTTCCCTTTTTTTTTTTTTTTTTAAATCTCTGTACAAGGTAACGATAAGGCGGAGAATTGGATTGGTATACATATTGGCGTTCATCATTAAGTGTTATACAGGGTTGGCGTCCAACAGTTGTAACATATAAAGTATCTGTGTGAACGTTTGAGTGAACGCGTTGAATCCTGTTAATTAAAAGTTTTCTTCGGGTTTGGTTTCAATAATCATAGGTGGTGTGCCCTTGCTCTTTTGTTAATATTCTGTTTACCAAATAATTATCTAATACGATCATTCGAGCCAGCACTCCTAAACCACTCCCGCGCTTCCTATACTCTCCGTGGTACATAGCCTAGCGATATCAACAATAAGAGGCGGTGGTGACTTTATGCTATACTCTGTTGGTATTGGTATATCTGCAGTGGCGTCGAGGGCCTGCAGGTCGGCCCATGATAAACTTATAGGTGAGCTGATCACCTTTCTTATTTACCTTCCATTTACGACAATAGAAGGAAAATAATATGGAAAAGAATCTTTTCATAATATTTGTCTTCCAATGGCATGAAAGAAATCATTCAAGAAAGAAAGAAATGAAGTAACACTAAATGGTTATTATTCACGCAAATAATGTAATCATCTTCATTATCATCGTCACCTTCATCATCATCATCGTCGTCGTCGTCGTCACCATCATCATCATCATCATCATCATCATCATCATCATCATCATCATCATCATCATCATCATCATCATCATCATCATCATCATCATCATCATCATCATCATCATCATCATCATCATCATCATCATCATCATCATCATCATCATCATCATCATCATCATCATCATCATCATCATCATCATCATCATCATCATCATCATCATCATCATCATCATCATCACCATCACCATCACCATCACCATCACCATCACCATCATCATCATCATCATCATCATCATCATCATCATCATCATCATCATCATCATCATCATCATCATCATCATCATCATCATCATCATCATCATCATCATCATCATCATCATCATCACCATCATCTTCATCACCATCACCATCACCATCACCATCACCATCACCATCACCATCACCATCACCATCACCATCACCATCACCATCACCATCACCATCACCATCACCATCACCATCACCATCACCATCACCATCATCATCATCATCATCATCATCATCATCATCATCATCATCATCATCATCATCATCATCATCATCATCATCATCATCATCATCATCATCATCATCATCATCATCATCATAATAATTATTATTATTAAAATTATTGTTGCAAACTGATTGAATCGTTGTTTGCACCGAATTAAATGCCATTTACTCGGATTATAAAGCAATGTTGACAAATGCTCAATCTTTCTGATTTGGTTGGTCCATGGTTATTTATATCTTTCTTTCTTTTCATTTTACTACATCCGCAATCAGCCATGTATGTAACAATGTTCACTCAAGAGTGAACCTCAATTTAAACTTTAAAAAAAACTTAAAAAGAAATCAAACTAAATATGTCAATAACTAAATCATGTATGGTAACGACGGATTCGCCTTCCAAAGTAGAAATATCTTCATATTGTTATTACATGTTTACGAAACGGACGTGTAGATAACAATGAACAATTTACAAAAATTACTCACAATTTTTACGATAAGTGAAGAAATCACACACCCCCCCTCCCCCTCCCTCCCCAGGCTGAAAAAAAAATGTTTCATTCGTTCACCACGATATAGGGTACGAGGCACTCATCATTTCTAAATATAGATATTTTGATAATTTTTGATATGTTTTATCACTGAAAGTTTGCAGCTTTTAACGATTTCTCATATTTTACAGCATTCATATAGTGTGGCCGTGACATTTCATTATTATTTCCGTGTTCAATCACATTACAATACTAATTCAACCGGAATACTTGAACAACGTTATTCCCACATTCACGAAAGTGCATCTAACTCCCTATATATTAGTGACATCAGTGGTCAAATTATAACTTCCGATGTGTATTTCAAGTACGTTCGTCTCAATGACACTATCACAAATGGGGGGGAAAGGGACATTTAGAATAGTTACAGATCGTAAACTATTTTAAAGTGTTATCTTTGATATGATGATGATAATGAATTTGACACATTTCGTCACATAACTTACCTAAACACAATTTATTCATAATTAAAACAAATATGGTTTAGAGATGTTTAAAGAGATGATTGAAAATATTTTCCGGTCGAAAGGAAGTTTGTTTTGTTACAAAGAGCTTTTTGAACTACAAAGGTTGGCTGTACTTTTGTGTCAATGTTTACCATCATTACTATAGTAACATGAACTACATCAATCTTTGATGACATTTAAAAAAGAAGAAAACCAGGGTTAACATGGACTGTAACTCCACACGAACGCGGTTCCTACAAATAGTTCACGAATAACGTTATCATTAAAAAAATAAGAAAATTTACCGATCTGTTTTTGTATTTGCCACACAATCATTACAACAAGGTCGAAGAAAAAAGCCTTTGACTCCGGAAAAAGTCGCCAGAATGTACTATTAGTATATCGGGTATCATAGCGTTTCACGTTGTCACTTAACACTATAGGTTACTTAATTTCAGTTAAGTAAGATTAATATCAGCAATGGCGTCAAAACTTAAGTTTCCACTTTAGTGAAATATAAGACATAAGGTATAGGTGAGAAAAGGGGACAAGCAAGATTGGACCTTCCTACAGCTGACTCTATCGGTGCCTAATTGGTGTTCCCCTCTGTGTGTAGTTAAGAGGGAATTACTGGACTGCTAATTCGTTGCTAATAAGGCCAATCTCAATGTTTGCCCCAAATATTTGAACAAACGTCATTGTACCGCTTCTTTTCATTTCATAAACAATCGTCATTATTTCAAAGAACTTTCTGTGACGTCACTCTTATGACTCTGCTTACGTCATTGGGAAACATTTCTGTGCATGGCCTTTTCCAAGTATTCCTGTATATACTACCTTGTATATCATACCATGTATATCCTACCTTGTGAAGATTAGAACAATATATACAATGTAGGTACATGCAGTTTTGAGCCGACATTTTGAATAAGCTTTGCATTTTTCGGGTGCAAATTTTCAACGACTTTTCCATAATTGACTAAATTAAAAATTTCGCGTAATGAGAGGGCGAAGAAAGGTTTTAGTGATCAGCTGATATTAGAACCTCATTATCATAACGAATTCAGCTACATTGCGGCTAGTGTGTAATAATAATAATACATATCTCATGTCTTTCCGGCATTGCATGCTTGTATTTTCATAATTACTTTCTTACAGATATACATATATCGATTGCATGCAATTATGTTGTTGGTGGATACAGTAATGATACATGTGAAGAGAAGAAAAAATTTCATGTTCCACAAAATTTGTCGAACGAGACGTTTGTGGATTGACTTTGTGAGTATAACCCAAACTGAGTTCTAACATCATGAAACTAAGCTGTGGTCTAATTCGGTGTTTACAGTTTTCGAAATAAGAAGCAATAGTTTAATAACATTAATTCCACATCAATGATGGTCACAATCTACTCTCATGTCGAGCTATATCCCACACCCTCCCCTCCCACATCCCCACCTCCACCCCACCCCTCCCTCACCAGGACCGACATATTCCTGCGGTATAAGGTAGGCCTAAACCTGTTTCATACCCGTTTTAAGGAAGTAAACCTTGTAACACCTTTCCTCCTACAGCCCCATCTTTCTCTAGTTACTTTCATAGCTCTATGGCGAGCACGACAAATGAGCCCGATATTGTAAGCTATATCCCCTCTCCCTACCCCCACCACACCCACCCCTCCATCATCAGGACCAACATATACCCGCGGTATATGGTTTTAAGGAAGTAACCTTGTACCGCCTATCCTCCTTCAGACCCGTTCTTTCCCTAGTTACTTTCCTTGCTCTTCGGCGAGCACGACAAATGAACTCCGATATTATAAGGACCTCTTAAATTGGAATTCTGAGTTGAACTTAGAAGGCCTTGAACGTGGAAGGAGTAGCGGCCCCCTTCGTTGAGTGTATGTGCTGCAATAGCAGTCGAACGCATGATTTATGGTTTGTTATGTAAGAAGACCTCGCTACGGATTAGAATATCTGTAAAGGATGTCAGAATTAGTAAACGAATCCATCAGTGGCGTAGGAAGGAACTTTTGAGTGGGGGGGCTGAAGACTGATGGCCGGCCTGGGGGAGGGGTCTAAGGGGAGGGGGTGTCCCCCTCCCCTTTGGAATATTTTTGCATTTCCAGGTGGCCTCAGATGCAATTTGGTGCAATATAGCATACTTCAACCCACCCACTCCATTTTGTATATATTTTTGCATTTTCACCTGGCCTTAGATGCAATTTGGTGCTCCAAATGAGATTTTTTTCTCATTTGGAAATGAAAAAGGGGTTTTCTGACTTGCGAAGCGGGGGGGCGGAATGATACTTCCGCCCCTCCACATTTTTCACTGGGGGGGCTGGCGCCCCCCCAGCCCCCCGGTTCCTACGCCCTTGCAATCCATTATAGGACCACTATAAGTTGAGGGGGGGGGGGTTGGGGGACGGGGAAGGCGGTCTTCTCCTGCCTATAGGAGTAATGCTCTGGTATTACATATGTCCTCTGAGGAACTCTCGACTAATCTGCAACGACTGTTGCTAGCCTAGTTTCTTTGCTTTTTTCGGTCCGAAACTGATTCTGTTTTATTTGTAAACCAAATTTACTACCTCAATTGAGAATAAGATATTTCAATAATTGCAGGCGAACTTTTGATCACCTTCTCTTGGACTTTAACAACCTATACCTTCCTGAATTCATAACTTTCAATGTTTGTAAAAACGTGTCAATACTTCCGACATATTTTTTCCTCTCTTTCTCCTTCTCTCTCAAGTAAAAAATAAATAAAAAATTTGTCCTACATCCTCAGCATTTGCTATTGCGGGTTAACCCCGCAAATAGCGATGCCTTTTGTCGTAAAAGACCGTTAACAAAACAGGTCGACATAGCTTCAGGATTATCACTTATACTTTAGCCTAAATTTTTTCGAATAGTTTGTCCCAAATTTGTAATCTTTTCGGCAAACGTTTCCCCCGAAATCCTACCACGATTTTCTTTGTTTTGCTTTACCATTTTTCGTGGCTTTTCATTGCAAACCTTCTTTTTTTTTTCTTTTTAGCTTTAGGCTATTTTTTTCCCTTTTCAATAAAAAAAAATCTGCCTTTCAAGATGTCACATTTCCCTAGTTTTGATTTTCACCTCAAAGTGAGTTACAAATTCGAAGTTCAATCGATTTACAGGAAACGGGCGGGCATAAGTATTATCAAATGTTGTAAGGAGATCCTTTCACTTACAGTGAAATGTATAATAGAGGAGGTTTGTGTGGCCACCCATAGAGGAATATTATAAGGCTTGTGTTAAAGCCTCAACAATTATTTGCCAAGAGTCTTATAATCGTAAAAGGAAACAAAAACATAAGGATTTGAAGGATGGTGACTTTTTAATCAATCAGATATTGTTTGTTTTTTATCCTTTTCTAGGTACAACCAAAATTGATTAAACTTGGTGTTTCAAATTTGTCATCGAACGAAAAGACTTGATATAAACACCAGTCATGAATCTTGATAGACAAGTCAGTCACCATAGTAACAACAAAGTTACGGTTCGTAGCGGGGTCAGCGGTAGTTTTGAATTAAAAAATTGGTAATAAGAGTAAGAAATATTTACGTATGTCCCATAGCGTTTATACACACGAGTTGCATGCGTGTATCTCCATGCATGCTGATAATGTTATATAGGGATTTTAAGAAAACTAAACTTTGAATTTGAACAAGATGGAATGTTATTCTTTCTTCATCATGTATGTCATTAACGCATTTTAGCAAAGCGTATAAATATCGTATATGAAGGCATTAAGCAAAGTTAGTTATCGTCAGTAAAAGTGTCCATAATATTCGACGATCTTTAAATATCTTTATTTTAACATACTTTAAAGATCATCAGATATGGCCCCAAAATATGCTAGAAATTCCGATAATGGTCACCCTTAATCAAATTTCAACAAGCACTTTCTTGCCGCTTATAATTCCACACTGATACATTTGATTGCCTGTTTTAATATTCTAGGAGAATTTCAACAATTAGGATGGTACTTTGGAACTCCTAACGAAAATGTGGGCCAATACTTATGACTATTAAACAAACACTGAAACCTCAGTTAGTCCATTTTGCATAAGCTGTAGAAATAACGTTTTTCAATAGTTTTGAAACTCTCTAACTTAAAAGAAAAAATAATGGCTCTTTTGATGAATTTTCGTTGAATTCAAGTTTATGTTGACCATTGCCCGAGTTAACATGCAATAAGTACATAGAATATTGCAAAATCACCGATAGATTTCATTTTTCATGTTAAAAATCGTTCGAAGAAAAATACTAAATTCCTTGTTTTGACAACAACAAATGAAATCGGTACATCAAAACCATGCAAGAAAGTGAACATGCCTTGCTTCTATACTTGAAATGATTCTGCAGACGCACTGCTGATTAGGACTATAGTCGGCTATACCACTCTCAACCAGTGGCGTAACCAGAGGGGGCGGGGTCAGGGGGCAATGCCCCCTCCCCCGATTTGCGTTGTGCTACAGCCTTGCCCCCCCCCCCCAAATGAAATCCAGTGATGTATTCAAAATACTCCTTTTTACATTTTTTCGAGTTCTAATCACAAGTATTCATACCTCAGGGCTCAATGTTCATACTTCATATAAGGTCAGAACTTGGTAATCAGACCGAGATATTACTGTCTCTGCAATAGAGGTAAATTAAGTGAAAGTGTGTCATGTTCCACTGAACCATTGGATGTGTATTTGTGCAGACAAGGTGCACATTATTACATATATTTCTTGGTAATTCCTACCATCAACCATCACGGGGTTGCCCCCCCCCCCCTTAAGACAAATCTTGCCCCCCCCCTAACAATAGAATGCTGACTACGCCACTGCTCTCAACCCAACATACATGATATCCCTCGCGGACCCTGACCAGCCAGCTGAAACCGAACAAATATACAGAACAGACTTCATCAGCTCCACTCTGTTGGACACATTATATACTTCACCGTCTCACGCAAAAATTCACAGTTTATAAGTCACGACCGTACATCAATAGGCTACCGACTAATCGAGTTAATTTATCAATTGCCTTATTTTTGACAACTTGGGTGGATGGTTCGGGCTAAAATCAAAGGAAATGTGTCGACGGTATATATTTGGTCTTTGAATCGTTCAGGATTCCAGGATGTCTTTCTGTTCAATTAACTTTTTTAATATCTATCTCGAAATTACAGATATCATTCATTCCTCTATCTAATTTGCGTCATTCAGTATTGTTGCCTTTGTCAACTTTCATATCTCGTTTTATTTTTATTATTATTATCTTATATGACAGATATATGACATGCATTTTGTTAGTAGGGTTAGATGGATAAAGTACATGTTGGAACTTCAGAATTAACGTTAGTTTGAGCTATATATATATATATATATATATATATATATATATATATATATATATATATATATATATATATATATATATATATATATACTATACTAGGAAACGAGTCATCTATAGCTAACCGATGGCAATAGCGATAATGCTCGCTTAAAAGGTATTCAGATGCAATATTCCACGTGTTAGATAATTCTGTATTGGCCAAGATATCATAGAAGACCATTATAATCCACATAGAGAAATTATTTTGACAAATGAAAAAACCTTTCTTCCTTCTCATATCTACATTCAGTAGGAATTCTCTCATTGAAAATTGTATAGGATTGCAGATCTTGAAATGGCCTTTTTATATTTTTCGTCATCAAAGTTGATGATTAATATACGTTCTGAAAACTGCAGTGTAGAAAAGGGTGAGGGTAAGGTGGGGCAACTGCATGGTGATGGTGGTGTGGGGTGGGGGTGGACCCGGGATGCTAATTTTTAATAAAGCGTAGTTCCGTTAGATGTATTGAGAAAATGCAATACCCATAAGAGCAAAGTGTACGCTAAGATAATATCATTTATCCATTTTCCTTAATTACTTTAAAAAATTAATCAAACGTTACAATTTTTATATCCAAAGTCTATTGGATGGCTGAATAAGATTAGAGCGTATAGTAAGAGCGTACTATACTTATGTCCTCAATACGCGTGCCTGACCCTATATGGTTATTCACCACAACGCCCAACACCCAATAAAGATATAGAAAACATTATCACCGAAGGCTGTACTCTTGTAACCGGAATTGTACGGCATTATGGTCCTAATAATATATACTGACCTGCAATATTACCCTATTGTATTTAACTACAAAACATATGCATTTATCACGATATATGTAACTTTGTCTAAACATTTTGTTAAATATTTTAAACCTTGTATCCTGTTACTTCGGTCAGACCTTTCAAAGCTTTCTTCCCTTCCCCATTCCTCTCTTGGTCCCCTCCCAACCACCAGTAACCTTCGCTGTATACCAATTTTTGAAAATTTCAATTATTGCAAATCAGTATACGCAATCATGTAACTGAACTACTTCATTCATCCCCTGCACACTGTACCTTATTTTTTTTTTCTGGATCTAAAAAATAACCAATGATGATGGTAAATCTTTTTTTTTTTTTTTTGGGGGGGGGGGGGCTCTTACCTTCTGGTCCATTTTCCTTGAAGCAGTCCGATACTTGATTATAAGCTTGGCAGAGCAACGGGACCAACCCAGAGAATGCCACGATATTGTAAGGTCCTTTCTTTAGAAATGGTTTCCTCCTCTCGGGAATATGGTATTCTTCCTTTTCTGAATCCATCTCGACAATATTACCCACAACCATTGCTCCGAGCCATTCTCTGACATACCTAATGAAACAAAACAAAAGGCAAGTCACAATGAAATTCCAAAATATATCTCAACAATATATTACCCACGAACAGTGAAGTCAACGCCATTATTCACGACCAATTGCTTCTATAGCCGTTCTCATACATTCCGAAACAAAAGATAACAATTAACTTTAACAATAATAATCACGATAATCGTTCTCAGTTATTCTGTAACATTCGTTAAAACAAAGGGAAACAAACGACAAATGACACAAATGTAGCATTTTTTATCTCAATAAAAAATGTTACCCACGACCAATGCATCCATTCTCTAACATTATAATACAATTAATCCCCGAGTTCATATAGACAATAAAATAACGAATCATTGCTTTAAAGCAATAGTTAGTAAAACCGCACGAAATTTAAAAAAAAACACGAACAAAGATAAAAATTTTTTAAAAAGATAAAATACAATCAATAAATGTATTCACCTTCATTCACAATTGGCAGTATCATATATACTACCATCATTAATGTATAAGTATTTCCAGAGCACAAAAGGATGCAAATATAAGTGCATGGGTCCCACCAGTGGTTACAATTACCCTACCCTAATTACGTAACGGGTCCTACCCTTGAGACAACCAACAACCATTGTAAATCAACGAATAGGAATTATAAACTTGTTCCCTTAAAATTTTAGAAAAAACAAAGATTGTAAAAAAAAAAAGATTTCTATATAGAAAAAAATGCGTATAGAGCGTTCATCACTTTTCTTTAGTATTTCTTTTTTTAAATACATATCACCTTACATTTATCAGCGTCTTCTGTCGTAACGGAAATTATTTTTGGTTTCTAAGCTACGCTAAGACAAGGCTTAACATTATAGATATATTTTGACCGACTTTCACAAGCACTAAAAGTTGACTCTTTTCTTTTAATTGAGTTCAAAGACTTGACAACAATTAACATTTTAGGATTTTTTTTTTGTACTGGCAGTACTGCGTGTTACGCCTGACTAACTTTTACCAAGCTTTCTGTACTTTATTTATATTTATATGTATGCCAGACCAAAATATCACCCTTTAGTCACGCGCACAGGGCATACAATACACCTTAAAGTAGGACTAGCAACTAGCACTCAGTAAGGGTGAGTTTATTTTTCGAATTATTTAGGTCAAAGACGAAACCTACACTTATTTGTGTCAAGTTCCTGAGAAAACAAAATGTTCTTTTTGACTTGCATAATATTTTCTGATGACGTTGATAATGCCACAATAGTGTTCCCAAGGCATAATAAGAAATGACAATTGTAGGAGACCCCCCTCCCCGACGCTTTGGACCCCTTGAGTCCTGAACAAGAAGACGTATGATGGAATATGCATATAGATCTGTAACCCACCATAAATAATCAGTCTATAAATGAGTACGTTTCTCAACCCTCCGCTGTACCCACACCGATACCCTATCATAACCCCGCCGCCTCCCCCACGTCCCTCATGTCATGACCTCACAAAATCCTGATTGCTCCGAGCATATAAGGTCACGGAGATCAAACGCGCATGGCGGACATAACACAAGAGACAATATATTTAAGAAATTAATGTTGTAGAAATGACCGATATTACAATATCATATGAATCATAGCATATTACTATATATCTCTACTCAACTCTTAAAGGTTATCGACATATTCCAACTCATGTGTTAAAAAGATATAAGACCAAACAAAAAAAGACGGGTTTTTTGGCAGTTTAATTAACAATCTCATTTATTGCCTTCAAAGGTATGAGCAAAATGTTAGAGGTTATTAAAATACTTTGTCACAACTTTTAGCAAGCAAGCTCAAAATTTCGTGTGCATAGTAAATTTTAAGCTCTTGATTACTTCAGTTATTAAGGACTTTTATTTTTTATATTCTTTGCGGCTTGGTTTTATAACCAAATGAAATTAATATATAAATATATATTTATATAAGCTTGATACATTTTGATTGGAAACTTCCTACAACGACAATTTCTTGTACTTTGTTGCAAATACGATCTCGAGTTAACGTTATCTTGAAGCAAGAAAACTTTGTTTCGCCCATTTTGAAAATATTTCGTAACAAATATGGGGTGGATGGACTATAGTGGATATGTGGTGGGTGGACTATATATTATTGTGTACCTAACGGCTCCCGGAGATTTATTCAATGCTTCCGCTTCAGGAACAGTTAGCACATTTACAAATGGAACCAAACTAAGAAATAAAACCCTGGTGGTCTGGTGTCAAACATTATACAGGCTACATAAACTTTCCTTATCCACCCAGCACGATACACTGAAATGAGTATGTAGATATAAAACGTTTGGAGCCAGAAATTTACCTTATATGATGTTATTTCAGTTTTACATTTTCATTTATTACTCAAACGGCCAGTAACTTTTATGCTTTCCTGTTCCATTGTAAGTTGAAGGTCAAGGGTGGCGAAGTCGGGAGAACCGGGGTACGCCCCTCCACAGTATATATATGACAACCTTGAAAGTGCCCCTTTCCATACACTAGAAGTCCCCCCCCCCCCTACTAAGTAAAAAAATACCATCTTATTTCCATTGCAATGAAGAATGCCTTTGTTATTTAAAAAGTGCCCTTTTCTTGAAAAATAGAAGTGCCTATAGTTATTGAAAAATTGCAGATAAACAGTGCCCTGTTGCTGGAAAAAATAGATATCGGAACTTGTGGTATGGCAAATATACAGATGATTCACACTGTCGCAAAGTTGAGAGGTATTACTTTGTGGTTTTTCCCTTCAAATCAAAGTCACATGCCCAACTGCCCTCGGGGTTTGTACCATCCCCCTCCCCCCCTTCCCCATCCCCCCGGATTGTGCCTCTTCCCAACTGAAATTGGTCCGTCTTCATTCCATTGAAGAAACAGATTATTATATAGTATATTACATTTAGAAGAACATCAAGATAGACCGTGGACCCGTTATGCTCTGTTATAGTAGCCTGTCACAATTACACGTAGTTTCCTGACTTAATAATGCATTGTCATTCAGCTTCAACTGATAAGCCTATACCTCCTGTCGTTATACTAACTTTCCGGAACCAATTCTAACTGTAGTTTTGATATAAAGTTTGTTGAACCTGGAATTATTTTGCCCTAAAAATTAAAGGAAAAAAATGTGGTCTGTGAGTTCTTCGTTGGTTGTCGTCTTTTATAATATCATGTCATACGTGGTGGCGATTCAGTTTATACTTCTTTGCATAAAAGGTTGGCTTATTTTTATCTTTAATATATTGCAGATACAGACTGTCTGGTTAAGTGAAATAAGCTCAACCACTTCCAATGTAATTGAAAATCAGACACAAATGGGAAATTTTTTGCATTGTTCTCATCACAACTTCCCAATTGCACAATTTAACAAGTTGTCTAATGCACACATACCGTATATACTCACGACGAAATGTCAATATGAGTTTGCTTGACGCTATTAATACCTTCAATTGTTTGATGTTCCTTTCAACATTGCTAAGCTCACGCTTGTTCAATTTGCTGAGACACAACAATATTTTCTAGTTACCTATTCACCTCCATTTTGGAGCTTGGTAACATAATTTGTACTGTTTTGTTACCACGATGACAAATCAAAAATCAATGAGAACCCATTTAACATAACATAACGAATTTCATTCAAATTTTGCATTAAAAAGAAAATAAATTTATACGAGTCCACGAGATGGATGATTGAAAGGAAATGAAGGCGGGTGTGGGGTGATATTCATCAAATATGACCGTGATAAGAATGATGAAAATCGGATTATTTCATTATCCTATTCGGATTTCTTATTTGCAAAACGTTTAGTTAACAAACTTATCCTGCCCAATTCTATACTATATTATATATATATATATATATATATATATATATATATATATATATGTGTGTGTGTGTGTGTGTGTGTGTAGCCTATGTGTATGTATATATATGAAGTTCAGTGAAACTAGCGTTGTATACTTTGAAATTCAGCGACAGGGTTTAACCCCCGTTCTGATACCCATGGTAGTGCGTATGCTCCCAAGTCCATATTTTTAAGACGGTCACCCATCCCACCCGTTTCAAATGAAACTCATTTATTCATATTTCTCGATTCAATAATTTGAATGTTAACATGGGACAACGACCACCCCATAAACCGCTAGGTCGTGGCGATCCATCCCCGTGCTCGTCGGCCTAATCCAAACTTTGCGCATGCCATTAAATTATATATATCTATAACGCATATATACTACACCATTTAAGTTCGTATATAGGCCTATAGTTACTGGGCCAATATTCATATAGTTCATGACACGAGTCTCCTTTAAAATTATTTCTACAAAGAACTCTGAATGGTAGAACTAACAAGTTAGCTCTCCCCCTTCTGTTCACGCAGCTGGTTGGCTGCAGGAGATTTCATTGCCCTATATATACACCACAGTCATAGTTCGCAACGTATGTATATATGGTATAGGTCCCTGGTGTAACGAACTTTAGACACTTTTGCCGAAGAAACTTCCAAAAATGAAAGTTAGCTTATTTAAACCCAGAACCTAGTGATTTAATTGACTGTAGTTTATGCAGAACAATGGACAGCAGTATAGACTTAGTTTCCAAAATTTGAAAAATTACTTAAATATCGACGTTTTGGTAATATTACCAATAAAAAAAACCCATTCCGATAAGACTATTTTTTTTATATGTTGTTGTTGCTGAAAGAAAAGTAACTAACGTCAGATCAATAATTAATGCGCCATACGTCATCATTACGTCATCATTACGTCATGTGGACATGTTTAGACGCTTGTTATTTGTGTACTTCATTGTTTGGGGAATGGGGTTAATTGGTTCTAACCATCGTCGTTCTTTGCAAACTATTGTTTGTATGTCAAGCGAAACTTTCGGCTATAGATTTAGTTCCCTTTTAAATCAATTCTTTACTCTCAAGCAAAACATCTTTCCTTGTCATATTGCTTTCACGTTACCTTGATGAAACGAATTGCGTTGTTAAATCAGCTTTAACTTTAATAGGCACATTAAAAAACACTAGAAATGACTGGTATATTACAACAATATTGAGAAGCAAAGAAACTCTTTCCGCCAACGATATTCGAATTAGTGACTGAGCTATCCAACCACTGTACGTACTGTACTAATAAGAAGGCGTTGGGTGTGTGTGTGGGGGGGGGGTGGGATTTGGGGATTGGGGGTCACAGGCCGGAAGCTAAATGTAGTAAGCACACATCGTTCATACCGCGGATGACATTCCTACGGAAGCCATTAAGGGACATGCGAGATGTCCAGATACCGTGTTAGAATACCATGATATCCCGACAAAAATACGTTGTTTTTTTGGCCAACTTACAATAACTCGACAACAAGACAAAAATTTGATTTTGATGTCGAATTATCGACTAACGATATCAAGTAACATTTGGACAAAACAAAAATGATTTTTTTTTTGAGTTGCCGACTTCTGCAAACTAGACAAAACGACTAAAAATTATTTTTGTAGAGTTACCGACTTATGATAATTTGACATTTGGACAAAACTGAAGGTTTTGGTCGAATTACCGACTTTACGATAACTTGAAATCTCAACAAAACAAAAATGATTTTGTTTAAATACCGACTTATACAAGCTACACAAGACGACAAAACAATTGATTTTAGTCGATTTGCCGACTTACGAAAACTTGATATCTAACGGAATTGTAGAAGGAACATGTCAATTGTCGTTTTGATGAGATGCAATAGGCCTACTTCGTCAAAATGACAAAAAGAGTCAATTTTCATCCTCTTATCCTTCTGAAACAACAAAACCCTTCGTTTGCAATGATTTTATACTAAAATAACACAAACCTTTCCGTTGAAACTTATTTTTTAAAAACACACCAAAAACATTATCGATACATTTTATAGTTTCATCCTTGCGTTTCATTTTAACCTCTTCATGATGGTCACGTGATTCCACTGACGGAGTTAATGACATCCTGTGAAATTATTAAAATGATCGTATATTGTGCAGGAAACACAATAATAAAGCCTCTTTTTAAAAGGTGTTAAGAGGTGTTAATCTTAATCGAAAAGAAAATATGACCTTAAAAAATCCAGTTGTAAGCTTGATGTTGTTGCTATGTGAATAGATTTAAGGTCAAAACAAACGAATCAGTGAAACCCAGATTTTGCGCAAGTTGAAACGATCACAATGGGTTCCCGGTCAGTCTGTGCTGTACAAATTGACAAACCCTATACATATCATAACACAAGGTTCTTGTACCGCGTGAAAGTAGGTGACACAGAAATAGGGAAAGAAAATAGGTCAAGCATAGACACAGTGTAAGGGCAAACAAGAGCGGACAGGCTTACCTTTCTTTTAGTCCAGCAATTTTGGCGATTTCTTGGCTCGTTTTGGGGCCTTTCTGTTCTGCCAAGACTTCAAACAAGCCGTTATCGACGCCAAGACTTATTGCTAAAGCCAGAGCGCCAGAGTTGACAGTTTTCATGAGTCTATCCGCAAACTCTGCTGGGTTTTCGTCCACTCCAACTCCAGACGGTTTCTTCACTTCCATTGTATCCATTAAAAACCCGGTATATAACTATCTCGAGATATAGTTGTTTTCTTTTCTGTTCTTGTAAAACAGTTCTCTTGATTTATTTCCTGAACCTGCGTTCTACTGTACTCTTGCACTCAACCATAAACTCCAAACCCCCTCAAACGCAAAATAAAATTCGGATCAATTAAAATGTTTTCAAAGAACATAAAAATTCTAAATCTACGGCCTCTGCAAAGGTACTTCTGGAAAAAGACAAGAACCTATAAAACTTTTTTATCGCTGCTTTTAAAAAAAAGAAAGTGTGCCAATGTATTCTCACCCTTAGGCTTTCCCCGATTCAACTGAAAGTGTCTGCTCTTCCATTCTAAGAACCCGAGCTACCGGTATTTATATGTACAGACTACACAAAATTGGACTGGTCCATGTTTTACAAAGGGGTGTTGAATTTGTGGAATTTAAATTCTTTACATTTTTTTGTCAAACGCGGAGGGAAGAATCTGTTTTGGTTCCGCATGCATTGTAATCGTCTGGTTCAGAGATGATGGAGAAAAAAAAATTAACCGCTGGAAGTTCTATATTTATTACGTTTATAAAGAGATGAACCATTTGTATTTATAAATATTTTCAGTAATATTGAATACAATTTATTTGCAAATTTCTTCCAACAAAAAAAATGTACTCGTTTATATCACGCAACGTGGGACTATACCTCGTTCTTTCATTATTGAAGTATATCAGCTTATAATATAAGCTCACAAAAATCATAAATGTCATCAAAATTTATTTTCCCACTATGAAAATAATTTACGTCCAACAAATCGATGGGTCGTAAATCCAAGGCATAAAATTTTGCGACTTGCTATATTTACTACTGTTTTAAGTAATCTTACATCAGTAAATGTTTTGCGACCAGAGTACCGATTATATTTGATGGATTTTCAAACGCGACGACAGGACAGAGGGTCAAGGTCACAAATGAGGTACCAAGTGAAGATATGGGATGGGTCCCCGATATAGGGACCTTATGGGTGTATTTTATATAATATAGGCTTCTGTGATGTGTCAAATCGGACATTCCTGGAATTCATTCTGTGCAACAACTTCTGAGTTGGTACGAATTTCATTTAGAAATGTCTGTGACATGTAGCTATGATCAGATACCTCGACACAGGTTTGTGACTTGGGTGAGGGAGAGGGGCTGGCACGAGGCAGTATAGTCAAACCAGGGGTAGAAAGTATGACGGCACCATGCCTATAAAACCATTGCTCTGAGCGTTATATGAGAAACCATATCCCCACCTGACCCCCCTCTCCCCTCCCACCTACCATGAACGAGCTGCACTGGTTATTAATTAACCCTTGACCTTGAATTGACCTTGACCATCTCCCGAATCCTAGTTTCCTGTCTACTGATACTCAACTATTATAACGAAGTTACTTGGTTTCCCTTTTGTCAATGATTACAATAGTCTGTGCAAGCTTTAAGTCACTGATATTGTCATTCATAGTTTCCTTTAATCTCCCAGCACTCACCGACCCCACCCACCACTCACCGACCCCACCCCCACTCTCTCAACACCTCCCACCTCAACTTCTGCCTTGCCCTTGTCATCTGGCTCAAAACCTACCGAAAACTTGCCTCGTTTATTAATGGATCTTGTCTACATTTTCTAAAAGTACCATTTTTTCCGTTGTCAGGGTTTTTTTCAGTTACTTTGCTTTCAACGATCTCCATGTTATGAGAAATTCCCTCCTGTCACTGCTTGTTCGAACGCTAGCCGAAGATTGTTTTAAAGCTTGTATTAGGCATTGCTTGATATTTTCCGGAAGATTTTTTTTGTCTTTTTTATCACGTATGGAAGATGATGAATATCTTGAGCTTAGTCTATGCCGGTCAGCAACTCTGCATTTTGTTCTTTTCAGAATTACCTTTCTGGTACCAGTCTCTCTCTCCCCCCCCCCCCTCCCCTTCTACCCGCTAAAGCCCCTCCAAAGGGTCATTACTTCCTTTAATAAAAAAGAAACAAATTGACGAACATAAACATCTGCTTGTTAGCGACGTCGTGTTGCATAAAATTCTAAGAAATATTTAACATCGGCTTTTCAACCCTACAAGTAACATGAATATGTTTTTTAGGGGGGTGGGGTGAAATAAATGTCACTGTTTATCTAATTGTGGACAAGCGTCCGAATTTGACCATATAGAGTCATTGTGAGAATGTTTGTCATATTTCAAAGTAATACCCTTTTAACATTGTTTTGTCCTCTTTTAATCATTTCTGAAACCTCTTAAACAAAGGACCTTTAAAAGGTCAACCATCGTTTTGTTCTGTCCCATCCCCAACCCTTAAGTTTCTGAGGTTGGTGTACCAGTCTAATTACCACCGCTGATCGGTAATTCTTAAACTCATATTTTAACAGATCAAACAACAAACACCCTCACATAGATGAATGTCATAAAATATCCAGTTAGGGGGGGGGGGGGCGAGCAACCTCGGATTTTCAATAACCGGTTAACAAATTTGCAGTACCCTGTAACCGTTAACATGTTCAGCGAAAAGCATACGTAACGAGAGAGCAGTTTTCTTCTTTTTCGTCTACTTCTCCAGGGAGGATTGCTCCACCCCCCCCCCCCCCTTACACTCAACCTCCTACCTGCCTACGACCATTCTCATATAGACTTTTACTTTACCAAATCAACGTTACTTATAGTGAGTACTATACATGATTTTCCTCCAACTCAAAACAATTTGCCAGACAATAATACAACATATTGACATCCAAAACATTTATCAGAATTTCTCTAAAAAATATTGAACTCTTTCTTCATTATTTGACATGGATTCTGACAAGTATAGCCTAGTTTAATTTTAATTTTTCTTATTTTAATGAGATTTTAGTATCGAAGCGTTTACAAAAGTAACACTATAACAAAAGTGCAAAGCCTCAAAACTTCTATTAAGATCTATTAAGATATTTTTTAAGATTTTAACCTTCATTGTCGTGTTCTGAGGTTGCTCATCATAGCGTTAAATCGTTTATCAACAATCTCTCCATTTTCCATGACGTTTGTTCCCATTTACAAATGTCAATTAATATAAAAATTTACTAAAAGAAAGTTAGAGCAAAGTAATCTTAATTCAACCCAAATGTAAAATTCTCTACGTCATTGATAAACTTTGTACAAGATACTCTACATCCAATTAATGCCAGACATCTCTTCCCATAACAAACGATAATTTTACTTCTCCCCATCAATCTCCATGACGTCACACGCCTACACGCCATTCACTACAAAATTGTAGAGACGTTACACAATGAAATACATTTTATAAAAAAAAAATCATTACGATCAAACATATATATAGTGTTTTCTGCGGTAATAATTTTGTAACCAGTTCAGAGTAAAGCATATAGCCTACATGACACAGTTTTCATTTGCGCTATAACTTAAGGGGAATATTTATGGCGTTAATTTTCTTTTTACTATGACTTTTATCGCCTCAAGAGTCAAAGTGTTTATCTGTGGATTTGACAGATAACTGTCTCGAAAGCATGGACCACGGAAATAATTATTCCGACTTGGTCACTATGGTGCTTTACGTGATGCATATACAGGCAATCACCTGTAGCCCCATTCGATAGTATACATGAGTCACTTGGAAATAAGTTAAGAGGATATTGTGGGGGAAAAAACGACACCAGTTTATGGTATATATATATATATATATATATATATATATATATATATATATATAAATGCAACGTAGTTTTGAAGACAAGGACCGCCCTTTCTGTTATTAATTGCAGCCAATATCCCGGTTGAGACTCCTCAATGTTGTCCAATTTTCACTGGCGTAAGGTCCAGGCCCGTAGACTGGACTTCTGAGAACATCAGTCCAAATCCTACTTCGAGGTTGTTCCGTTAAAGTTGAGGTACTCCAAATTATGCAAGTGTTTTTGAAATCTTCGTATTCCGCAGAAAGTCATATATAAATAGCACCACCAAATCTGGTGCTTTAAGTCCCTCCAAAATCGAAAATGATTATATGTAACCTTAGAAAGTAAAAAAATGTTTTAAAGGTCTATTTTCAGTTATATGTTGGAAATGGTATGATTAGATCCATGTGCGGTTTCACGAATCTATTGAGCAATGCACTTTCCGAAATAGTATAAAAATTGTATATTTCAGCAACGGAACAAGGTACATATTGATCAGCGTTGTATGATTTTTTTTCTTTCTATATTTTCACTGTAATGTATTGAAAGCTTTCGTTATACCTTCCATATTATCCAGTAATTCATTATTTTCCACCAGTTTCGTATTTCTGATACATATATATCTTTGTATAACATTTCCCGGCAAAAAATTACATTTAAATGAAATTTTAGGGAAAGTGGATTTTTTCGTTGTTATAGATAAACTGATTGATGCATTATCATAGTATAAAAGTGTGCATTTTCATAAATATACATACGAGTGTAACGTAACATCAGTTTAATAATTTTTCCAACACAGACAATCAAATTTTGCGTCCCACAAACTTAATGCGATGCATTATTGTTTGATATGCAAAATCTTGAGGTCGGTTCCTAATGTCAACGAAGTTCAATGAAAATGTTTCTGAAAACACTTTAGCAAGTTTAAGCAGACTATAAACAGTAAGAAGTCATTTATACACTGATGGTCTTTACCGTGAGGATCTCAAATTTGCATGCGACAACAAAGGTATACATATGCATATTCATGCAGGGTAACTAACCATGTCACCCAGTTGGGACAATTGTTTTCTATACTGTAGTGTCATGTCTTGCTTCCGAGCACTCATACTGTCAGTACGAGCAGTATGAATATCATGTTTCTATCAGATCAAGGTTAGGAACTGTTTGTTCTGTCAATACCAGTGCTTTGAAGCATGATATTGGAGTACAGTTTAGAGAGGTATTAGGAATGGGTCCCAACTGGCTGACCCTGTTTTTAATGACCCCCAGTTCTTACCCTTTCACTACATAATTGGTGAGCGACTATACAAACCTACACAAGAAAGCATCCGATGTATATTTTATCTTTGCACGTATACCACGTTTTTTGTCCTATCATTCTGTTTCATTTCGTTAATTCCTGGAAGTTATTCAAGTTACTCAGAGGAAATGTTGATCTCAATTGTATTAGTTTCTCTACATATAAAGCATTGGGGCGTTATGACAGTTATATACGAAATTCCTGTTTGCACCTTCACGGATCAGTAAGTCAAGGCAGACTAAATAATGACATCGCTTAGTTTGCTGAGACTTTCCGCTTGAACGTTGTCCATTTTGAACCTTTACACTGATGGGAATACTGTATACGTCCATGTCATCGCATTCTTTAAAGTAGCGTTTCAGGATTAAAAAACAAATTCCGAATTTGTTCGGCATAAAACCAAATTGACGTTTTCTCCGTTTACTATATACTTACCACCAATCTAATGCGATGCACTCTTTGTAAAGGAAGACGCATGCACAATAAATTATGTTTTGTCTCATTTTTTTCGCTTCAATTTCGTCAGAATGTTATTTGCCGTATTTCTCATAATTTTTTTGTAACACTTCTCTTCAGACCATTTTAAATTTCAGTGGTAACGCTTGTAATTTGCGACAAATCTGCCTACAATGAAAAATAGGCCTATATGATATTTAGAAACTGTTTGCAGCTTCAAGATTATCGAAAAATTATAAAAGAAAGGTTAAAATTAATTCAAGCAGTTAGTACGAGTTCCACATTCCCTGCAGTGGTTATATGCTTAGAGGCCGGAATCGGTTGTGACATCACAGAAAGCTTCTTAAAATTAAAGCAGGATCGGTGAAGGAGGGTTCAATCTATGGGGGATGGGGGAGGGGGTGCGATATATCCCATTCTAATAATTCATAAAGAGCAAACCTCGACAGTTACCCTACAATGTACATAGACTATGTACATGTTACTTCCCAGCATGGACGTCACATAATATGTGTATAGGGTTCGTGGAGAACAAGTAGAAGTGCAGTACCGATAGCTCAGGGTGGCAGAAAAGTGCTGATACTGGTGTGCTTCAAGCTTTCAATGACCAGCGGAACATGTGGAAAACCACACAATTGCCCCCCCCCCCCCCTTTCATATAGTAGCCTATGGCCGGCCAAAAGGAAATTCGACTTCTGTAACGATAATATCGCGATTATTCGCAAACGATATATATACTTCGTGTTTCGATTAATCGTAAAACAGACATATGTACAAAGTTGTGCAGTTGCAGGAATGAATAAAACCAGAGACCTCTCCGTGTTCCTCCTGATTCACTCACCATCCCCTCCCCGCAAACTTTGTCAAGAATAATATAGTTACCATGACACACACAAGTTGCGTATTTATGGTAGTAGCTACTCACACCCTGCCACCCCTTCCCCCCCCCCGGCCCCTCTCATTGTTTACATTGAATATTCTTCTGACCATTTGGCTCTTCCTTGTGGTAAAGCAAACCTTGTGTAGGAAGTCCTCACCAATCAGAAAAAGAACAATATTTATAGGGTTAGATTTCTTTTGTCAGTTTTAGAACCTGTAGTTCTGCTTTAAGATTTGGCATACTAGTGGAGACGTCAGTTTGGCTTCCAATTTATTAGATTACTTTGGCTATGACTTGTCAATGTGAAAAGAAATCATAATAATTTCAGTATTTCCGGGACCACCGTCAGTGAGTAACTTTTTGAAAGCGGAGTACGAACCGTTTCGTTTATCCGATCTGGCGCCGGTGGTGTCGACATACGAAGTCGCCGCCGTCGCTGCCGTCGGAAACCATTTCCAAGTATAAAACCGTTTAGAGACTGAACCAATTTAAATGTTTACTGTATATGTTGCAGACAAGTAACCATATATATAATACCCTTTTTTTCGGGGGGGGGGGGGTGGGGTTGAGAAGGTTGGGAAGGGTAAAGGCGGGTTATTGAATTGGGTAGTGTCGATTGGTTGAGAAAGCCGAACATTGTCGATTGATCGGTCAGTTTTAAGTGAGATATGGAAGTTTTCATGATGACGAGTGTGGGACTGTTGGGAAGGCTAGGAGGATTGAAGGTCTATAGGCAGACACTGTAGAGTTTCAGGTCCCATGCTTGTTCAGACAGAAGTGTTAATTAATTCATTATGATACAAGTGAATGTTGCCTAACTAGTTACTGTGTTTATCGGACTATTATGTTCCTTGCACACAAAAAACATCTTTTTGTCGGTTGATTGTGAAAAAGTTTTTGATTCTATGCTTGAGATTAAATCCCTTAATGATACATCTTAACTTTAGTTTGATTACAGCCAAGTTTCGTTTCAAATAATGAAGTAAACTTAGAAACGATCTGTTTTTAATGTGATTAAGTTCATGCTAATATGAAAGTGGAGTCTGAACGCCCGATTTGGAGTTAGTCAAATTTATTAAGAGTGCAGCTTTATATGCAAATACAATTTTATTTTGATAAATACTAGATAATTTGGTAAAATCTGAAACAAAAAAATGTGTACTTTGAGTTGTCTTGCACGGTCACACTATGCATCTGTTGATCTAGAAACAATTAGTTGTCAAAGGAATTAGACTCTTGTGCCAACAAAAAAAAAATTTTCTTACTTAAGAAATCTCAAATGGAACGATAAAATTAAACGAAGCACTTCAAAGGTTTGCCTTTATGAAATAAAGCAAACAACAGTCGATTTGTGGGACACAACATTTTCTGTGCAGATTAAACTGTCGATAAATTGCTAATGAATAGTATCTAAGTGGTTGTATCACAAAGACCTCTTATTAAGATTGAGCGGAATCCAAATAATTGTGTGTGAATATATGACAAAAACTCACAATTAAAACAATGAAAAAGGTAGCATCTTATGATCCCGGACCGTTCGTACTTCAAAATATAAACCATCGGCAGATTGACTCTCTAATGGCGAGTGAAACGAATATTGCTTGCTTGTTCATGGGAGGGGGGGTGTCACGGGGGGGGGTGTGGTCGGTGGGGGGGTGAGATAAGGTCCACAATTTCACAATGTTAGCACTTGCCTTAGGCTTAAAAGTCTACTAGCTAAAATCAAGTAAATATGGCATTTTTTTTCCCGAATTACAACGCACAACAACAGAGCAAAGTCACAAACCAATGGAAATAATGTAAATAGCTTGTTAGATTTAGAGAAAAATACACCTATCGAAAGGTGCAGGTTGTGGAGTGAGCGGTCCTGGCAGGGGTAGCTAAACTCTTTTTTTGGGAGGACCGCAATGCTTTTCTAGAGATAGGGAGAGGGGGGGGGGGTGGGTGGGAGGCGTGACGTATTTTCTATAAAAGAAAACTTAGGGGGGGGGACTGACAGATTTATAGGTTCACCTATGTATAAGGACTCGTTTCAACACGGAACCGATCAATGACATTTACCAGTAAAACCCTCATCAATGTCAAAGCTTTATAGTCGTGATAAAAGTATTGTACACCCAACTGGGCACTTTTCGTAAACAAGATGGCTGCCCCCATGTCCTTGCATCTGCTCATAAAACCTAAGTATTTGACATCAATTCTTTCCGTGGTTTGTGGCAGAACCGTAAAGTTTCAAGGCGTTTTACCAGTAACGAAGTCTATTGATTTCAAAATATCACCACACATTCCATTCACGGCGAGTTTTGCTAAGAAAGCTGGTGAGTTAACAATACCTGTGCAGGAAGGACTAGCCTATGCCATAGGAATAACCTAGCCTAACTTAGGATTGAACTAAGCAACGAGGCCTTTGCTCAACTTTAGGCTATAATACGGTCTAACCTTACACTAGCGATATACCAAACAAATTATGAAGATACGCTTTGGAAATATTTCTGTGATAAGCTGGTGTGTGATGTGTTTCCTTATATTTAAATCGAATCGTTTTTCTTGAAAGAATTGTCAAAACTAGGCCCAGGCAAGGTCTAATGCAAAAGTAAGGCCAGTATTGGCATCTAGGCAAATGAGGCCTAGGTCTAGCCTATTAAGACACTAACTGAGGCCTAGAAGTTAGACCTAGCATTACTTAGACTATAGTTCTGACGGTAACCATGGAACCTAGTCTTACGAATGATATCCAACTTGATCAATTAGATTTAGTAAGAGTAAGACCTAGGAGGCTATAGGCTACTTTGGCTTAACAGCAAATTGGTTTCTGAATGCTAATATTAATAAGCTTGATTAGGCCTAAATTATGCCTATATCATTTCGATACTGCAAGTAACATCTGATGAGTTATACTTACTAAGAAACACAACGCGCAGGGTAAAAGATTAGTTGTGAATGTACCATTGATGCTGAATTTCATGACTTAGATGTTTAAACCGACAAATGATTTATGTTCTATAGCAGAAATATGCTAAGCAGAATGCCAATTACAAGTATTGAGTTTGTTTACTCAGAACCTTCATATACATTATAATAAAAACTCTCTATTTCAAAGTTACTATGCTAAATGTTAAAATATTCATTCCTTGCAAAGCAGATCATTAAGATGATCTCCTTACCCTTTTCACATGAATTTGCAAAGTATTTTTGGGAATATTTTTATCTGTCCCATTACCCAATTACTTTAGTAAATGCAGATATTTATGATGACATCACACATACATTCACAAAGTGAACATCTGGTTAAATAAATAAACAGTGGCGGATCATGGATTTCTTGGAAGAGGGGACCTGCAAGACAAGTATCTACATGTACATTCTGATTTCTGAAAATACTACCGAAATAAAGTTGCCTTTTAAGAAGAGATAGATAAGGAATGCATTTGTGAAGCGATCTCAACTTTTCCACTTACGTAGTACCTTGTTCTGAGCAACATTATTTATGCAAGTATGTACAGTAGAATAACTTTTAATTTCAAACACATGCCAGAATTGGAGGGCCCATTCTCCTTCTCTGATACACCACTGAATCCTACACTGTTTGTTCTCACCTGCGTGTGTTTTCTCGGCAGGTAAAGGCCAGCCTGCCGTTGTAGTGGAAGAGGAACCCATAGAAGTCAACAAGAACCCTGAAGACTTGGTTAAATATTGCGTCGGGTCTAATTATTTCAAAGAGGGGAGTGACGTAGAGCTGAAACCCGACGAAGAGTACCCAGACTGGCTCTGGGATTTACACATCGGTCCACCGAAAACACTTGAAGAATTGGACCCAGAGACACCGCAGTACTGGCAAAAACTGCGCAAGATCAACATGAAAAGAAACAACCGCCTGGCTAAACTGAAAAAATTTTGAAAAATAAACTGTGACTGACAGAACAAGAGCAGAGTCAAGCTCTAGATACAGTAATTATTTTGAATAATCGAAAAAGCTCGCTGTTAATTTATCTTTACAGAACGTGAAAAGTTTATATTTTTTACTCCCTTGTGTAAGTATACAGATAATGTGATGATGAGACAAAACATATTAAAACAGTCGTTGAATATTTGGAGGAGTCATCACATTCGAAGCAGTGGTCTTGCAAACGGCAGCTCAAATTTCCCGAACCATCTCTTGCAGAAGAGCCTAACATGTTCCATACCTGCTAGCTTTACCAATTCTTTCTACGCGTCCCAGAGCAGATCCCTGGAGACAGATTTCAATTCCCTCCTCACAAACATTAAGCTCAAAGAGAGACATTTTGGGAAGAAGGAAGTTGGTGACATCCAGGTTGAGTTTAATCCAGATGTAGAGAAAAGACTTGGATGGAAAAAGAGGATATTTCTTCAAAAAGAGGTCTACGCAAACTGCAGCTTTGGTAGATCGAGGACCAGATGGGACGAAAGAGAAGACGATGAAGATGGATTCTCAGAGGATGACATTCATGATGATAATCCTGGAAGATTACCAATGTTCAATAACAAAATCAAACAAACCTTCAAGGAAAGCCAAAAATTAAAATCGCACCTCAAAACGATCAATTTTGACGATTTGTCCGATCAGATCCTCTTTCGAGTTCTGGACGATACTCTCGGCAACCGCCTGGTACCAGACTCTGCAACATTGAGACAGCTAAAACGTTATTGTCAAAGCAAATTTGCAGTATGGAAAAGTGATAACGTCTTGAAAGTTTGCGATTGGTGGCATCTGATGGGCAAGTTTGACAACGTCACCTTCGAGATGGCTCTGAGAGAACTCTCCGGTCGAGACGACTTACGACTTCATCATTTGGTGCAAGTATTTTACTTCGTTAGCCTTCACAAAGATGTACAGAAAGATGTTGTGTCCAACTTTGTTTCACAAACTGAAACAGTTATAGAGAACCTTAGTATGTCAGAACTAACCATTATCTGTGAAGGGTTTCTAAAGTGCAGACAACGGATAGAATCCAAACCGCTCGCAGAGAAAGTGATGTCTCGTATTCATTCGATCGCAACCGAACCGGGTTCCGAATACGACTTGGTCACCCTTCTTCGTTTCCTGTCACGTTCCTACAAGAGGGATCACGGAACCCTTCAAGAAGTCGCGGCCGAGCTTCAACCGTCGCTCTCCTCGATCAATTTCATCGCCGTGCCTCACATCGCAGCTGCCTTTGCCAAGTTACGATGCTTTCACCGTGGATTGTACAACGCCATTTCTGAAAGATGCGTGTCGTGTCTGAGAGACGTACAGAAAGAACCAATGAGGTGATGTGTCCTTCCTAGATAAACTTACATAGATTTGAAACCATTTTCAGTTGTGTGGAAGATAAATTGAATGTCGTAATACCAGATTTTGAAACACAAAATAAATCAAAAGTTTTTATACCGATAAGGTTTGATGGCAAAAGTAATGATATCAGCATAGACAAAAAAATTCTCTGCTTAACGTTCAACTTTCGGCAAACTCAAATTGCTGTGTAAGTTTGTTTCCGTATCAATTATAGTTACAGATGTGTGGAATATCCCCTCAGTGCAAGTTGGTGATGTTGATTCTATGCATGCCAGAGTTATGCTGTTATACCCTTTCATGCTTTCATATTTATTCTCATAATTCCTATGAAACTTGTCTTTTGTTTGAATTGTCAGGTAGGAACTGACTTCCTGGTCATTGGTCAGTCTGTGTGTTAAATATTTTCTGCAACCGTCTTTAGAAATCAAGTGTTTGGAGTGTGAAGTGTTATTTTCTCGAGTAGAAACAGTATTCTCATGCAAACTGCACCGTTAAGTATTTTATTTGATGTTTCATAACAGGTTCCTGAAATGGCTGTATTAGTCTTGTACAGTTATATCAAAAGCCTTTGCTTATTCGGATCGGTTTGATAGTTTCTCCGGGCAATCACATTTATCTTATTTCAAGTCTTACTTCATTTGTTTAATTTAATTTAATTTTTTTTCATCAGAGTGAAGGATATATGGATGCTTCTGTGGGCATTTGGCCGTGTAAATTACTCACCACCAGATAGCGAAGACCTCTTCGACGGCCTTGTGGAACAGTTGACGAAGAACGAGAAATCCTTTCTCCGTTATCCGATGCAGCAAATCCGGTCATTGATAGCTCTCTGCTTTTTAGACATTTATCCTCTTGAGCTAATCAACAGAACATTTGACCAGACGTTTCTAAAGGCCTGTGAAGGTACAGTTTGTCTTCATTATTTTCATAAATAGTGATTCAGCATTTAAAAAAAAATACAATATTGGTATTAACTTTTCCATGCAGTTGCAACTCAGTTTGCCATGGACATGACTGAGTTCCTTTTAAGTATTTCTCAATACATGCCAACGACGAAAGAAGAAAACTGTCTCTGGATAGCATTGCAAATTTCCAAAATTATTAATTTTTAAATTTATTGTAATTTAAACAATGTCTGGCAATTTTAGGTTACATGCTTAATCATTTACCAAATTCTTAAATTGAATATATGTTGTTTCACAAACCCTATCGGAGTGATATGGTACATTGACTTCTGAATGAAAACATTCTAAATGTATCTCATTTCGAGAACAAATCATGATACTGAATAAATGAAGGTTTTACAGTAAATTTAACCTAATAACATCACAGACCATTGGAGTAGCTCAGAGAACTTGAGTCTCCGGGCGTTGGTAAAATCGATGTATGAAATGTGTTTAGTGATAAAATTCTCAACATGAAACATAGAGAAGAGGGGAAAGGCCTGATAGGTGATATTAAATTGATCAGTTTCTCTTAGGAAGTCATAGTAAAAAGATCAAGTCGGTACTTTCAATTTAGCAGAAAAGAATTGAATACCCTCTTACATATAGCCCTGGTCTATGAAGTTCAGATTTGGAATTTGTGGTGTATCAAATAAAAGTTAATAAATGGGTTTTGAACATGTTCTTAAACAGTTAAATGTCCAAAAATACTTGATCACAGGAAAAGTTGGGAGAAGTTATGCTGCAAAGACACCCAGCTGCTTTAAAGGACTAGTTCAGGTGTCACAAATGTTTATCTTATATGAAAGAGGACAGTAAAAGAAACCCTATAGTGAAGAAATTATTCAATATCTTTTTCCGTTTAGGAGATATTCAAGTTTAAAGTTCTATCTGATTGTGTAGAAACTGCTGAAATCAGACTAGCTGTGACGTCATATCCTCACAGTCCTGAAAGAACTTTGTTATTTTATTAAAATATTTTGTAAGATTTTATGACTTACAACCAAAGATACGTCAGGAGATCTCATATGTGTCAAGGGAAGTATTTGAGATTTAACATCTGAAGAATGTTTGATTATATTTCTTTAGATTTGTGAAAAAAATGCAATTATTTTTTAATGAAATATATTGACACATGTTAAGGAAGTGAGGATGTGACATCACACCCTCACAGTTAGTCTTTCTACACCAGTCATTTGCAAAGAAATTTTGAAATCTTCAAAGTGTGATATCTCCTTAACAGAGAATGCTATCATGGTAGTTTCTTCACTATTCTGTTTGTCTTTTTAAGCTCTTTCATACAAGAAAGACATGTCAGACACCTGAACCAATCCTTTAAGCCATTCCAAGCCAGTGTTTAAACTAGCTCACAAAATGAAAGGATAGAAAGTGACCTTGTGAGATAGATAGATGAATATGAAAAATGGATCATATGAGGGTTTTAACATCAAACATTGGCTAAATGTCTTTTGTTACAGTCAAAAAATCTGTTTGGAATAGAAATGTTTGGAAATGTTTGCAATAGAAATGTTTGGAATAGAAGTTTTGTTTACTTTTCAACAGAAGGTAGGCAGTGAACCCTTTAAGTAACTTGACCCACTAGCTGATAGTCATACAACAAAGAATTCTTGAAATAACAGTTAATAAATACCATGTGAATAAATATATATTTGCATGAGTTTTCCTCTTTTGAACAATTCCAACTACTTTCATGCTTATCGGTGTAAATTGTTCCTCGCAGTACGATCTCGCCATCATCACAATGGATGAGATCAAACAGGTAAAACATAATCTGTTTGTCCCACCACCTAAACAAGATATTTTTGGTGTCAGTCACACCTTGTATTGAGTGCCTGTGTCATTCTTAGAAAATGAGCCACGGTTTGCTTCACTAGCCAAGCAAATCACTCCTTTGTTTACCGGATCCTCTTACGTTTGTTTAAAATTCGAGTGTAAGGTAGCAGCAACCATATTTATGACCCAATCCTAGAAACTGAAACAGATCCAGTACATTTCAGCCAATAGAGAGTCTTATATATATTTTTTTTCCGATCTATAAAAAATAAAAAAAATCTCTCTGTGTTTTGTCCTTCTCTCTGAAAACATGTCTGGACCTTCAGAAGAAGACAACAGGGATTATTGTGGTGTAGGTTTTGGTTGCTAAGTAACCAATCGGATGCGATGAGAGAGTCTTTTGCTGACGTAGCCTGGGAGTCAGATTGCATGGCACGTCTTCCTCTGTATTAGAGGTCAAATGCCCCATGTGAATTCAATCATTAAAGGGGTATTCCTTGCCTATCTTTGCTTAGAAGGAATACATGATTAAAAATACAATGAGTAAATATTTCTCTGGTCAATTTTATCAACATGATTTTGGACTTTTTCCTTTCTTTTGCTTTTTTACACATGCAACATACTTTGTGATAACTGTGGTAAAAAGACTAAAGTTGAAAGGAATTACAAAGTTTTATTTAATTTCAGCAAACTTTGTATGTTAATGCAATAATACTTAAATATTCAACATTATATTTGCTGAATGTAACATACCTTTAGACATGGAGTTTATCTTAAACTTTCAAAAGTTTGATTAAAATAGGTTTAATCAATTTTAGTTATAATAAATGTTTAGAAACGTTGTAGTTGATTCCTGCCCTGCACTGTCTCCTCTGTACATTTTCACTCTGATCTACCTAATTTATAAATAACAACAGGGATCTCCAGTTATGTCAAAAATCAACAGAGGGGGCTTTCATATATCAGTCCTATCTGGGTCTGTGAAAACTTGTTATATTCCATTTTCTGACTTCAGATCATAATTTTGCTCATATTTGTTAAAGAAGAGATATTTTGAAACATATTTTTGGAAAATTCAAGTCAAACTAATTGTTCTAAGTACCTTGATTTTTCGTTCTGCCAAAACTGGACAAGTGGAACCTTGAACTAGCCGATCCCCTGATGCATCTGTATGTCAGTTCATCGGGCTTGTGGGCTCTTTCCCTGCGATGGTGTCAGTTTCATTCAGAGATCTGTTAACGGTACAGATAACTCTCATTGGGACAGCGCCCTCTGTAGAGATACTGGAGAGTTGCATTCGTAACATGCCTTCACCGACCCCACAGGTCACTTTTATTCCTATTTGCATCAGCATGAATATTCATCATCTGTTTTATTGTTTTCAGATTACAACTTTGATGACATTTACAAGCAGCTGGTTATTCTAGATAATTCAGTCCGTATTGAGAGACCTGAGTACAACGGAAACAGGTTACCACAGGTAATCTTTCATTGATTGTATAACCTCAAAGGATTCTATGCAAGTGTGCCCCTCCCCCTTAGATTTTAGGTAGCATCTCTCCCCCTCCCACCACTCCCACCATGTAAAATATTTTAAAATTTATAGGTTTCAGCTGTAATTTGTAGACAGCATTGTAGTCTAATGTGGTATTATTTTCAGTGCTAGGTTTTGTACGACATATTAACATAAAGTGAAGCATTGCCGGTTCTAGTAATGTATAATTAAGTGTACATCATCGGTCTGTACTTACAACCAAAAATTAGTTTAGAGACCTGATCAATCTTTGTGACATCAGGATGTTTTCCTTGCTGATGGGAATGTTCCATTTTATTGAAGTTTATTGAAATAATGTGAATGATTCTTCTACTATAGATTGAAGTAGGAATAGTCAATTTATAGTTTACAATATAGTTTACATTCCATATTATCCATTGCTCTGGCTGATCAAGGCCAGATAATTAGTAGCAATAGGTTCATCGTTTATTGTTGATGAAAGTAAAGGATAGGTATCTCTCTGGATCAAGGAGAGACAATTGATGAGATAACATTAGCATTGTCTGTTGCCATAAATAGTCAATGTGAAGCAAGAAGCAACAACTTCATCATTTTTAGTTGTAGAATGAAGATCACTCTGAAGTAAGAAGCATGGATTGAAAAGATCAGTTTTTAGCCGTTATTTCTGTTACTTCATTGGATACGTTCATCATTACCTATTTGTAGAGATAGACACAACTATGAAGCAAAGGAGATTTCAATACAGTAAATTGGGCAGTGTAAGCATTAGCAGGTAGCTCTCTCTGAGACAATGAGGTTTAATTAATTAATTAATAGGACAATTAAACATCTCCTTAGATTTAATCACATCAATAGACCACACTTATCCAATTCATAGGTTTTGAACTTTTGATTGACATTCTGTCAAATAATATATCAACATTCTGAATATTTGGTATAGTAAGTATAGCTCATAATCTGATTATAAAAAACATATTCATGAGTTCTTTCAATTTCAGGAGTTTAGAAGAAGAAGCCTTTCCGTTCCTCACGGTACGAATCTGTTCATCCCAGAACAGAGAAGTGAAACAAAGTTTATCCTCGAAACTCTAACGAGGGTCGTCGGTGGGCGTGAATATCTTAAGACTTCACCCATTCTGCCTCACATTAGAACCCCAGGAGGTGAGTTCATTTGCATAAGAAAGATATTAAACTGTAAAAAGAATACACAACATTGGTATAATCTAGTGGATTAAGGTGCTAAAATATTCATGGTGTAGCAAATCCCCAGGTTTATACCCGTTTGGAGAAGGTTCCCAGAAATTGTCCAAATTAGACCGATTGAACATAAAAACCGAAATATCTCGAATAGCGGCCGACCCGAAGCAAGCTGAAGATCTTGCCCTTTTGTCAACAAATTACTAATGGTGATGTTCATTTGTGCACACAAACACACATATGAATGCTATTGTTGTGTCTCTGTGCTGTCTATGTTTATAAAGAACATCAACTCTTTTACTGACCAGTGTTCTGATTGGTCAAGCTAATAACATACATTGTCAGTTATCAAACAGAACCTGCTGAAACACTCCTGCATACTGTAAGGGGTGTTTCTAATACTGCAGCTGTGATCATCAGTTTCTCCGGCATTCACCTTTAAAAAAGAAAACATACTGCTGCTGAGGATACAATTAACAATATTGGGTGATGTAGCCATTGGAATCGGTTGTGCGCAGTGCATTCTGTATATTACAGGCATAACGTCACTTTTGCCAAAGCATTCAAAGACCATGTTCATGTCAAACATCAGGATAAGACATCAAAACTCGAGAGAACAATTTTCTCGTTTTGAATTAATGAAAAATCGATGGTTTTCGTTCGCAGACGTGCAAGTTGACTTGTCGGGAGATGGGATACCAGAAATGTCCGTTGATGAACACCGTCTATCTCTACCTCAAACCCTCGACGACAGCTCTCAGAGGTAAAGTTTAATTCCCCCTAAAACATTTTTGGTATAACAGGGATGCCAAATTCCGGCAATAGCCGGAATTCCGTCTTTTTCCAGATTTTGAAATTTCCACACGATCTTTTCGTCCCAGTTGAAACAGGTATGAGCTTTTTCCGCAAATTTTTAACTATTATCGTAACACACTGTAGCATATGCAAATTGGAGCCTATACCGCAATTTTTTCTCTGGATTTTCATGAAGATTCCAACATTAGCTTAGATAGTCTTTGGGACATCCAAGTCCCTACAACTTTTAGGACCTAGGGGCAAACCCTGCTGGCATTCCTGGTATAAAGGAATTTTAAACTCATGATCTTACACCGGTTAATCAAGGTCTTTCTTTCTTCGCAAAGAAATCAGAAAAGCAGTTTATATTTGGTGCATCTCTTGATGCAAAAAGGAACAATTGTTTAGAAAACCCTCAAACCAGCGGATTGCACCTATCAATGCGCCTGAATTCCAGTCAACCATAAAAAACAGCAGTAAACGGTGGTCAAAGAAATGGTTTGTGCAGTCAATATCCTAGAGGTTCAAAGAGGTCTCCTTTGTTTGTCTCTAATCAAGGTTAATCAAGGTCTTTTATGCACTGCTATATTGGTAGTAATTTTAGTATCTAAAAATTATTGCACCCCACCCCCCCTCCTCCTCCCACCACTCCCCCAGTGTCCTTTGTCTTAGATTTGTCACTGTGGTAAGTGACCTTTGATATTTGACAATGAATTAATATCAGAAACAAACTTGTAATTAATCAAACTAAGACACCCCTCCTGGATTGCCAACTCCACCCCGTCCCCCCCTCCCCGGATTGTTTGCACAAGTCAAAGGTAAAATTCTAAACTTGATAAGCAAGGAAATAACAACTTTCTCGACCGATTCAATCCCTCGATATAAATATCAGAATATCATTGAAAAGTTGCTCCACATCGACCAAAGAAGCTACTTTAAGGTTAAAAAATATCATCGAACCCGACGCCATCTTGTTCTCAGTCATTTAAACGCTATTTATTCATCACCGTGGGTCCTGAAGTAAAAGTAGGTCAACAAATATTCGTAGAAGAAAATTGGTATGGAAGCTATCCAGTTGAGGTTGATTGAGTTACGAAGCCAAATTAAAGTTCCTCCTCTTTTTTTTCCTTCTTGTTTACTTGTTTTATTTTTTTTCATTTATGTTTTAATATTTTTCTGAACATCACAAAAATTGTGATTAAAATTAAATGAAGCATCTAGTTGGGTTTTAGGGCCCCCCTTCAAAATATGAAGAAAATGTTAAGGAGTAACATTTAAAAAAGAAATGAAAAGGAAAGCAAATCAAAGGAAATTGACAGGGCTACCCAACTTACTAAATCTGAAAATGATTTGCATGAGAATGGATTTTGACAGGCAGTAGCCACGGGAGTATCGATTGGTGGTGTGGTTGTCTCTCCTAGTTCGTGCCTCTCCTTTGGTCTTCGAGAAACATGGCGACTCCTAAACATGAGAAGGGAAGGAGTTTTTATCACCCATTGGGTGGTCGTGGGTACCTCCTTGCAGGATACGGCTCTCTTTAAAGCCCGTTATTTTGACAATTCTTATGTCACTGCCTGTCAAACAACTACTTCAAATACTTCTTCTGCTGAGGAAGCAAACAAACAGAAGTATGTCTATATAAAAATGATTTTTAATGCTATGACAAGTTTGGTGAATGATATCATTATTTTTTTTTTTTTTTCCCCTCGCTCGCTCTCTCTTTTTGTTTTTGTTTTAAATAATTCCTTGTCCGGGGGTCGTGTTTATTTTGGCAGAAGGTCAAGAGAAGGGCAAGAGAAGTGGAAGAGCGGAAGCAAAATAAATTAGGTCAGATTATCGAACTCTAGAAAAAGTGGGTTATTATTTTTACAATAATTGCCAGTTGAAGCACAGTCCCAAATTTTTGTTATTTTCCTTTCTTTATACATTTTTCTTTCTTTATGAGTTCACGGTTTTTTCCTCGCCAATTCCGTCAATTTATTCTGTGCTATTTGGCACTCGTCAGTGATTGGCAAGTGGATTTTTATCCCATAGTTGGAATGAATCCAGATTAAAGAAAAGAGTGGTGTCATACAGTTTTCATATGCAGTGATGTCGATAGCAAGGTTGTTCCCCTGGGACCAGTTATGACACAGTTCCCCCTGTTTGAAGTCTTCAATTTTTTTAATCGAAATGAAAATACGTTATTCTTTATCCTATATTTCCCTAGGCCCCCTAATTGACCACAGGGCTATATTCAAGCCCCCTCCCCTCCCCTCCCCCCCCCCATCATCCATCTCTTCAGGCTTCTTTGCCTATGGCCAGACTGGTCATCATTTTATTCGTTGTTACCATTATTGATTTGGTAGGAGGTACAGCCAGAGAGCATTTGATGTTCACGGTATCCTATGGTTGTCCCAAGAAGCTAGCACCACTTACTACGTTCAGTACTGTTGAAAAATCGTTCCCTTCAGTCTTACATATAGTTAGTCATCTATAATAGCAACTCCTCCTGTTTCATAAAAGTCATGTCTAGAGTTCGGAATAGGAGATTGAGATATGGTTTACATTAGCAGTGTGGGACGCTGAGCTTTACCAAGAGTGTCACATTATTTGCCTCTGGAAGATCCTTTGTAAACAACTTAACGATTTGCTAAAAAATTTGAAACCAGTTCATCCCAAATTTTATAGACACATTAGGTCAGGCATAATTTCATAGTCTGCTATAACACTTTAGTCATACATATATAATATGTTAAGTGTTAAAATTGGTGTTTGGAATTATAAATGTTTAAGCCACAGTTAAGTGACGTTGTTGAATAAGTTTGGGTAAATTATAAATTAATGCAAGGAGTCAGCTATATTTTTCTTGAGTACAGAATTGTTTCTTTTGGTGCTATGATACCATTTCAAGGTACCACTTCATAACCCCCCACCCCACCCCGACCCCCAACCCCCCCAGTCAGATAAATTGAGTCACTTCAGATTGGTCTGGAGTAGTTGTCTCTATGTATTGCACATAGTTGAATAATCACGTATTATTCTGTGCAAGTATACACTTATTTATAATAAAGTCTATGAGTGTTACCCATTGACCTGACTGTTAAGACAGACCATTACTAGTTATCCATGCAGTTGATATTAACAGACTCGATGAGTCTCACCGAACAAGACCGACCCATAACGAGTCCCACAGTCGATGGTAAATGGAATCACCCGTGCTTGACAGACCATCAGCTATTTGTGCCGTTTGTATTGATGTCAATCAGAGAGTCTTATTTTACCCAGACATTCTTGGCACACAGAGTGGCTAGTCCTACAGTTAAGATAGATGTCTAAGCGCACGGGCGAGTCCATTTGAACTACGCATACCGCTCCTATGGATGGAATGAATTTTGTCTTGTTGTAACTAACAGACCACTTTTAATACTTATATTCTACAGTTCCTCTCGATGGATTTAGCAAGGCTTCACTGTAAACTTGAGAAACAAAAAAAATTAGGAACTAGGGCAAGAACAAATCTTGCACCAGGAAAGGGCTTTAACTCTTTCAAAGCTTGTCCTTCTCAACTCAGGGCTCATGTCAGGCATTACTAGCGACTGCTATCTCGATGTTTTGCATCCGCCCAGACACGAAAACATGTAAGAGAAAAAATTATTCACAAAGTAAAAAGAAGTCACTCTTCATATCTTCTCCTTTTTCTTTCCAAAAAGTCAAAAGCGGGGAAAAGAGACATGTTGACAGTCTATTAGCAGAATTCTTTTGGGCGACTCAGGAAGGGTGCTTGAGGCAGCTACCACCCATGCTAACCAGGTCACTGGGTCGCATGATTTAATTAGGTCACCCGATGCACGCTGTTTTCTAATAACGTTGCATATCACTTTAGAACAATAGACAGACCCGGGGTGTCCCCAAACCGCAACCCAACCAAGATTTCTAGGTCAACTCACGTCTCCTTGTTCTCCCCATCTACATTTCTGGTGCTCGAGAAAAGTGGGGCAAGGGCAACCTGGTAATCTAGTGTGTCGCGTAGGCTTGAGAGAACAGCCGCTTTCTCAGAGATGTCCGTCTTCCTTTTATGCAACATGTCGTTAGCCGTGGTAGGAGTCGGTTCACAAATTGCCTTTGGTGTATGTCAGTCTGAAGAAAGAGAGAGTCAGTCAATTTGATGTTATCTGTGTTATCTGCATTTATACTCGTTTTTTGTTTGTCCACTGATAGGATGACTTTTGTGGCAGATTTACTCTCCATATGGTAAAGACCAAGACAAAGTACAAAAAACAAAACAAATATGAGTGTTAATTATGTTTTAATAGCTATTCTGGTTTTCCAGATGTTTAGCTTTCAGATATATGGAAGGTCCCCAATATACAGTAAATGCTACATTAACGGTATGGGCTTCTCATTGCAGGCTAATAAATTCCAACTATTCTCAACCAAAACTAAATCTATATTTCTGGCATCATATAGACAACAGAACACTACTAAATGTTTTTTTGACACCATTTTGTCCTTGACTAATATGTAATGCATTATTAACATGTTATTTAAGGCTATAAGACTTATGTTTGCCAATTACACGGTTAATGAAACATGTTTTGTTTTTCTTTGATTATTCACTGCATTGATTTGACCTTGAAACATTCAAGACAGGGTTGTAAAGTTCATATGATACCATTGATCATGAATGTGTTCATGATCTGATCCGAAACAAAAGAAGCTGAATTCTAATTTAGAAGCAAAAGTGAAACAGTTTTCTGTAGTTTTGCATGTATGCCATCACACTTGTTTGGTGCAAGTTTACTTTTGATATGAACTCCAAATGAACATATCTCACAATTGGCATGATTTAGTATGCAAATTGATGCTTCGATTTCTATTCATATTTTTCCAAAACTTAATTCAGTTCGGATCTATAGTTTCATACATACTTAGTGTATTATGCAAACAAGTTTAAAAAACGCACCCAGTCAGTATACTTTACAGTTATGATATAAGAATACTCGTTTATGCTCAAGATTTCTACTGCAATGTGTTTCATTCTGTTTGTTAAAATGTGGAGATTCTCACATGGCACCAGCAAGCTCCCATATTAGCCGGTAGAAGTCAAAGTACCCTTAAGCATGGGAAGATCATGTTGAATAGCACCAGCAAGCTCCCATGTTAGCCGGTAGAAGTCAAAGTACCCTTAAGCATGGGTACCTCATGCTGAATAGCACCAGCAAGCTCCCATATTAGCCGGTAGAAGTCAAAGTACCCTTAAGCAGATTGGTGATCAGTCTCCAGATATTGTACCAAATTCAATAAGTATTACTCGTACTGAACTTTGTAAGTATCCATAGACTTAATCACATGCATGCAAAAACCCAGTTGAAAATTTTTCATGTTTTTACTTTTAATAGGTGCTAATAAGTGATTAATGAAATTGAAGGAAGTATCTGTATGTTGTAACAGTAATAACATAGTTCAAACATCATCTTCATAGAACCAAACATTAATAAAACTGTTAGAGACAAGTCCACACTAAACTGATCAAAAGTGCTCATACAAAGCCAATAATTCAGTAGAAAAAGCAGAATCATAAAGAATAAATACAAAAACAAAAAAAGTTTATATTCCTGTATGAGAAATGAATAATGTATGTGGGTTAATTCAATAGATTTTACATAGAAACCTAAAATGATTGTTTAACAGGTTATATTTTGTACCGTAGAGTGAGTGAGTGGTATGGAACCCTAAGTATCCCTACCTAAATTGCCTCAATTCCCGTTAAACTGGCAGAAATTTGCGTAAAATGGAAGTTGATGAGGATAGCGAAGTTGATAAATTGATCACTTGTTTTACTGATTGGTTATGTAGGTTGACTCTCGGTAGAGTCGCCACACCTGTCCTTTCGTACCCGTTTGAGATAATTACATCTTAATGTATCAAATTATGGAGGAAATTTGAAATCCCACCAAAACCGTGAACAGAATAAAAAGATTCTGTCGGAGGTTGGCTTATTAGTGACGTGAAACAGCTGTCTTCCTGTGAAAGGGGATCGTGGCACAGGGTGGAACCCTGCGGAGGCGTAACCACCGTCTTAAGGATTTTGGCAGGGTGTGTAAACATTCCCCAAGGAAACCCCTGACAGCACCCACTGATGCCCAAACCCAATTGTCACCCCCGAAAAGCACTGAAACAAAAGAAATTAGCCCACATGAGGATTATGTGAGACCCTCAATACCAGGAATCAATAGAGACCTGAGAAATAGCTGACCAAAAACACCTGCCTTTATGTAAATTACTTAAAGGGTGATAAAACAAGTATAAATGTTTGCACTTGACACCTTTAGGCTTTCATTTATAGTAGCTTTTCATTTTATTTTTCAATTTTTTTTCGTTATTGGATGATATTGGGGCAATATTGGGGCATTCAGTTTTTGACCTTTACCTACTTTTGAATTCTGCCCTGTACTTTTCTTTTGTGTATCGCTGCTGTGTCCATGCTATGTGGCTGTTGTCCAAGTTGTAGTTATGGCAGTATATAGTTATTCTGTACAGCTGGTCATTCTTTATCGCTGCTATGTGGCCTGCTGTTTAAGTTGTAGTTATGGCAGTATATATTTATGCTGTACAGCTGCTAGATGCATTTGTGTACTGTACTTTCATTCTGTATCACTGCTATGTTGATGCTATGTGACGCTGTCCAAGTACTAGTTATGGCAGTATATATTTATTCTGTACAGCTGCTATTATGTACAGCTGCTCATTCTGTATCGATGCTATGTTTATGCTATGTGGCTGCTGTTTAAGTTGTAGTTCTGGCAGTATATATTTATTCTGTACAGCTGCTATTATGTACAGCTGCTCATTCTGTATCGATGCTATGTTTATGCTATGTGGCTGCTGTTTAAGTTGTAGTTATGGCAGTATATATTTATGCTGTACAGCTGCTAGATGCATTTGTGTCATGTACTTTCAATCTGTATCGCTGCTTTGTTTATGCTATGTGACGCTGTCCAAGTTATAGTTATGGCAGCATATAGTCATTCTGTACAGCTGCTATTCTGTGTCGCTGCTATGTGACTGCTGTCCACATCAGATATAGCCATCAAAGATACAACCATGAATATGATGTTGGTTGTATCAATCCTTATTCTAAAAATTTGTAGTTGTAATCCTAAGAAACCTAACAGGAAATGTTTTCAAAGCTGTGGTCGAATCCTAGCAGAACTTGGCAACCAAAAGTTATTATTAAGCTCAAAGGTATTGTCTTGTTGGTTTATATATGACCGATTGACCAATTCATGCGATGGTCAGATGCAAACGTTGTGTGGCATCCACATTCACAACCAGATGGGTACGTCATTCTGTGCAGAAACAAAAACTAAATGAAAAGAGAAAAGGTTGTTGCAAGGTCATTGTAGGCCGACTGTCGGATTGTTGATGTTTTGAACCGCTTGGGATATCAGTCAATTTAAAATGTTTTGACATAATTAGATCAAGAGTAATGGAAAGGTATAATTATGCACCCCTCTCATAAAATGGTTATACCTCTCGCCGTAAATTAAGACGATCTGCCCTACCAAGAACGCTACCTCCCGCAACGCTCAAGATCAGACAACATGTAGGCCGGCCTTTGTCCAATCACAGCTAAGCAGGGATAACTCGAGTCATTTCTTTATACAGAGATGAAAAAACACTGGCTGTTTGGGTTCTGCTACATCCACTTCATACATTCTTCTTTGATGCAAGTTTCCATCCTTAAATCTGATTAGTGGACCAAAATATGTTCAAATTCTCATTAATGTCAGAAGAATGTTTACTCTATGATAAATCACCGTTGGACGAGACTTGTGGGCATTAAACAACTGATAAGACAGAGAGAGAGGTATATAGCCCCCAGATATGAAGTCCAGGATTTTAGGTCCTTATCAAATCTCTCCTTTTTTTGTTGTCATTCTGTCTCTCTTGGCAAATATCGACAGATTATCGAAAGATTAGCCACGCTTGCTATTTAAGAGAAGGGGAAAAACCTTGTATACAGAATGCAGAGAATTATAGCAGATCAGAGAAAGACTAACATGCAAAAAGATCAATGTTGTATTACAAATTCCTGATATTGTCATCTCCAAAGATAGGTTATCAACTCCCGGAGTGTGATTAAGCCGCCAGTTGTCAAGGTTAATTATAACAATTTGGGTATCATCGTATCATTATATTCCATTGTTTTGATGGTTAGCTTTCAAGGTGGTCTAGGATCCTATCTGTTGAACATGCTGTTGACTCTGCACAGTAATGTATGTACAGTTTTCTGACCGTGCTTTGCTACCGAGTTTTTCCCTGTTTTGAAAAGAAGGAATAGGGAACATTTTCATACTCATACTGTACCATGCAAAGCTCTGCACAGGCTGTACAGCTCTATAACATACCGAGTGTATCAGTATGGTTTTCTTTCTGGATGTGATATATCATGCCTCCCTTATTGATGGAGTCAAATGATTGCATAAGATATGGTTAAACGCATGCTTCCCTTATTGATAGGGACTAATGATTGCATAAGAGATTGGCAAAAGCATGCTTCCCTCATTGATAAAAATTGAACATTTACATTGTTGAGTGGTCAACATTTCATTACACCATTGAGAAGGCAGTTATGGTGAACATTTCATTACACCGTTGAGTAGGCAGTTATGGTGAACATTCATGACACCATTAAGGAGGCAGTTATGGTGAACATTCATTGCACCGTTGAGGAGGCAATTATGGTGAACATTCATGACACCATTGAGTAGGCAGTTATGGTGAACATTCATTGCACCGTTGAGTAGGTAGTTATGGTGAATATTAATTGCACCGTTGAGTAGGCAGTTATGGTGAACATTCATTGCACCATTGAGTAGGCAGTTATGGTGAACATTTCATTACACCGTTAAGTAGGCAGTTATGGTGAACATTCATGACACCATTGAGGAGGCAGTTATGATGAACATTCATTTAAATTTCTGAAACTAGCTTCAGCTAACATTGGTGCAGCAAACCTTTGGCTGGTGCCACACCACAAACTGTTTACTCCTCTGCTGTCAACCTTTGTAAAAATGATTTTCGTCTAGCTTTTTGAAGCTGATCGAACATCACATTCACGTTTTATAGGGGTTGCATCTTGTTGACGTTTTGTTTATCCGTCCAAAAAAACAAACTCGCTTCGTGTATTGATTCGCGTCACATTCTCACGCGTGTTATGACCGAATCGTGTAAATCTGAGAGGGGTCTATTTATTGATGGAAATCTCTCCAAAGTTTTTTTCCTGTTTTGTGTATGTATGGTTTTCCCAATGCACAGCGTGAAAACTTAATATCGTCTTGAAAATTTTAAACTGGTCTTTTGCGACGGTACGGTCGATGGTGTCATTCGATGACCTCACAGATGACCGTTGGTCTCTCCTTTCACGTACGTGGGGTAAGAAGCAGATGTTCCGAGGTGGGGCCCCCCTTATGAAATCAATTGGGTCGCAACGTGCCACCTTGAACCCATGCTGCGACGAGAGGGGTCCGCTATCACAATGAGTAATAGAAACAAAAGATTGAACATGTGGCGCCAACTGATTAGCTGGTAATTGTGGTGTTTTTGTTTCCACTGCCAACGATATCACCATTTCATCGGGATAAGGTCAATCAAGTAAAAAGGAGGGCATATCTGCAGCCCTCGCCAAATCAGGACGGAGAGTGACCCCGGGAAAATTCCATTTCTGTAGCAGGGTAAGAGCGAAAAATACGTCTCGGTATTAACCCGTTTCTCAGTCGGTGTCTGATACGATCAGTGAGAAAAAGTGATAAGCTCGTAAAATGTATTGCGGTCGTAATTGTAATAAAAACATGAACATATTTGGGGTATCTGGAGCCATGTGATGATAGGCAACCCCTTATCAGCACCCCTGTTTTGATTTGTAGTTTAAACTGATTTAGCCTTCTCCTTGCCACTAGCCACTTTCTTATTATGGTGTCTTACATTGAGTCTGGGCATTCACGACTAGCGGAATACTGTTTAGAAATGGTCGAGTTTTAATACTTCTCATCATATGAACAGACCTGACAGTTGTCCCCCAAAGATAAAGAAAGGAAGGAGGAATTGTATGTTTATTCTTTAATAAAATGAATATGTGTGATAACTTGGTTTAATAAACCAAATTGTTGCTACAACATGTTAATAACACACTTTTTCTGAGGTATGCTACATTGCGATCCAACAGTGGGGTCGGAAATACCTTGAAGCTGTTTGTACAAGAATTGAATAATTTTATTTTATTGATTAAGTCTTTCAAAGCTTGCAGAGTATTGAATATGGTATTATTCTTTATGAATAATGGTGTGTCTTGGATGCAATGTTTTACCAAACAAATACCTCTTAAGTTTTTACAGGAGGGACATTGGAAATGATGTTATTATATTTAATCTGTCTTCTTATTAAATTTCTGTGTCATCAAATTAAGAATGAATGAATGGAAATTGATTACAAGAGATAAAGGTAATATAAAGTGCCCCTAGGTCACAGCTTTGTAATGCACAAACAAAGATTAAAGCGACACCTTGTTTTGCTCTGTATATTTATAGAAATAAAATTATTTAAATAAACCAAGATTAGTCACATTAATCGTGATGGATATTTCAAGAGAGGTTTAGTTACTAAATTAACAGAACAAACTGTAACTTCGTCACATTGGATTAGGTTAGCTTGTTCAACATTGTCATTTAAAAAACAAGTTTTTTTTTAAAACTAAATGGAATAATTGAATTTCTTTTAAATTAACCATGTTAATTTTATGCTTGAAGACTAACATTCGTTCTCTCTGGGACTTTTTCAGGTTTGAATTGTCAGTATTTTTTTTTTTTTTTGGGGGGGGGGGGTTGAAATGTCAGTATTTGGTTTGATGTCTATCAGTATTTTGCAGCTTTTAACGATTTAAATTTTTTTCCTCCCTTTTTATACAGATGTGCTATTCTGATCCAGTTACAGAACAACTACCGGCTTACTCCGAGAAAGCTCTTAGGAGTTCACGTGATGAAGAAGAGACAACTGATGCGATTAGGGTACAAGGTTGCCGAGGTAACAGATGCTTCGCTCGTTACTCTTCATGTTAGGAGCCATCGTAATGTACGTTAGGACAAGGGATGGGTGGGCACGAAATGGATCTTGCAACTTGCCATAATGAAACTTTGTACCTAGTTCAAGTGCTACAACTCTTAAGAATGTACCTACTCTCAAGATTACCATGTCAAATGAGAGATCAGAAAGTGCTATATATATATGCATTGCCCATCTGTTATGTTGAAAATTGAAATATCCTGTCTCAAGTGAGAACTGGGCTACTATACAAAGTTTACCTTTTATATTTTATTTTATTTTATGTTTTTTGGGCCAGAGGGTTCTGTGGGCCACATAAATAGGGTTTAATATGAAAACCTGACGGCCGAATTGTCAGTGAGGATAGGCTAGGTTAATATGATAGGTCAGGTTTGGATGGAGTGGAGAGACAAACAGATATTTGAAATAACCTGAATGTGTAATTTGATTAGCTTCATCTTAGTGCCAGATCACATGGGATTAGCGACAGTAATATTTCAGTGAACGATCCTCTTGATCGACAGGGTGTCAATACCTTTTACAGGAGGTGTATTTTAGGGTTGAATGTGAAGTTCATTCTCAACTGTTAAACTAATGATAACATCCCTGAGATGAAAGTTTGTTAATTACTGCCAGCCAACAAAATTGCAACAGAAATGGTGGGAGTATATGTCATAATAATTGTTTGGTTTGCCGACCAAACATTAACCATTTTAAAACAGTTTTTCGGCATTGGATTACTAGGTTAACACCCCGCTAAATCAGGAACATTCAATGCTGGTATTAACATTCAAATGTCTTAGAAAGATAGTTAGATCACACTACCATTTCTGTTCATTATGGCACAGTATTTACAGGTATCAGGACAGTATGTAAACAATTCCCACTGGTGGGAGAAAAGGCCTATGCTCATGTTGCACCTCCCCCTCCCACACCTTACACAAAGGGATATCATTCCCCTATACTTAACACAAAGGGATATCACCCCCCTTCCACCCACATCTTACACAAAGGGATGTCATTCCCCCATCCCCCTCCCACACCAGGGATGTCTTCCTATGTGCATGTTAAGTACACAAACAGGGAATAAATTCCAGGAATTCAGGCAATTTGTAAATGTGCATGGTTGTCATCATCAGCAACTTTGTTTTACAGTGGCCTCATAGGGCTAGCTTAAGCACTGATAAGTGACTGTGTTTTGATAATGATCATAGTGTCAAGAAACTTTCTTTTTTATTGTAGTCTTTGATTAAAATGGAACATTTTATTGAAAAATCTAGTAGAAATGAATGGCTGTGGCTTTCCTACCATTTTAGTACTTAAAAACAATTGCCCTAACAGGAGTACAAAAATTCTGATTATTTAATCCAACGGTAGTTAAATTGATAATATACTAGCATATAATAGTGGGTTACACATGTGGCATTGTTTGTGGTCTTGATGCTTCAGTGCATTTGGGGGGGGGAGGGTAAAAGTGTGCAGATTGCAGTCTTTCCTCTATCACTGTTCTTGAATTATAGTATAGCTTACATGATGTCTGCCTCTGTGTCATTAATAACCATGTTGACTCTATCATGTATCTACAGATTCCATACTACGAGTGGCGTCCCTTGATGCAACACTCGGAGAAGAAACGAATGACTTACATCAAACGGAAGTTAAAGGAAGCTACAAGGACGGCAATCACCAGAGAGGATTGATATTAGTATTCACAAACTCATCCGCTCAACTGTTACAGATACAATTTATATTCGTTCAGAACGAAGAAAGAGAGAATAATCGATCTATTTCTTGATTGATGAAATAAGAAATTGTCAGCATCACAAAGAAAAAACCATTTGTCAGCTAATTTCTTGTCATGTCGGTAAAGTGACGGAGCAATTCCATCTTTATGCAATGACTCCACCCGGTAATAGTTGTGGTACCGGCGCCAATCTCCAAGCAGACTACGAATAAAGACACCAGAAATGAATAATCACTTTACACTAATTCTCTTTAAAATAACAACCATACAACAACAAAAATACATTTACAAACTCTGTAGGGTGGAAATATAATGCAATGATATAGAGATTCAACTCCATCGCTGTATGTGAATCTACTACCAGAATATCAAACAAGAAACAGTTTACGTTAAATATTCAGTCGGTAAACTGAATAAGTTAGGTGAGAAAATTTTTTTTTATTAGGACAACTATAATTTCACTATTTAAATCAAAGATGTGACAAACCAGCTCAATACTCTATTTGACATTAAATAGTATTAAAGAGGTTCCATTGCCATGTCAGCCTTATAAATATATATACACGTATATATACGTATATATACGTATATGCATATACGTATATAAATATATATATATATATATATTTATATATATATATATATTTATATATATATATATATATATATATATATATATATATATATATATATATATATATATAAATAAATGGACAACAATGTAACTCTCTGGTCATTGGTTCACATCCTATTCTAGTCACAAGATTCTTTGCTCCAGTACAGCCCTCAGATTATTCAGGAAAGGCAATGAATTTATTTGAAATAACTGGACTGTGAACATGAATGTAATATGTCAGTTTTTACAAAGACATTCAGAGTAGTCTGTTTATTTATCTAGCCTATAATTCTATAAAACACTCAGATAGCTAGTGGAATGGTTGGAAGTGGAAACAATCAAAGAGTGCAGTGAGCAAATTTGACGATTTTGTTAAATTTACAGAGGAAAAAACATTTCTTTATGCGAAATCATATCCAACGACAAAACATGCTTCCCTGTTACCATAGACTTAGCTATTAAAAGGGATTTGTTGAGATGGGATGTGCAGATGACACAGAAACACTGAAAATGAATTAATAACAAAAGAGGTGGAATGTTTCAAGGTTATGTCAATTAATTGGAGAATTTGTATGGAAGATGTAGAGCTTGCATTTATGATATTAAACAAAATATGACATCCAAGGTTTATGAAAATAATTTTCACTTCAAGGTGTTAAGACTTGGTTACTTTTTAATACACAACATATTGAATGTAGTCGATCAAGAAATTGATTTCAGAATAATGAGGTAAAAATAGTGGATAAATCTGTTTAAGTAGGCTCATTAAAACCAAACTGGAAGGAGCTTTCGTATAAGTAAATCTTGCATTTTATTGATTTTGATCAAAAGTTGGACGGATAATACCAAGAATCATTTACAATACATCTAGGGACGTTCATTATTCTTAAGCGGAGCCAAAGTTTAAGGCCATCAGCGTGCCCCCATTTAGCATTGATAATTGCTCAAAAATTATTGAAAGTGCTAATCTCTTGGAACTTCTGCTCCTTCAAATTATTATCAGACATTAAGAAGTGTTCATATTATATAATTAATATGAACTGAGGTTAACTTCCTAAGAAAGCTTGTTCAAGTTTTAACCATTATTGGGTTTTCTTTCTTTGGGGCCACAGGGTGCATCTAACTGCTAGACTATACAGCAGTGTTAAGGACGTGCAGTCGCTGAGACCTTTTAAGGAGGAGAATATTATATGTTTGTCCAACGCTGCGCAGTGGCTACAGTGTCAGCTTGCATAAGATATAATACAGAGATAGTCCAAGGAAGCTCATTGGACCAACTTTGCACAGGTTGCTTCATAACTGAGATGTGAAATACTTAAATTCTTCATGATAATTGGACTTAAATATCAACATTTTTCATTTTTTTTTTCAATTTGTGCTGTTTTTTTTATGCAAACTGGGCCCATTTCACAATCACAATCAAGTGTTTCAATCCCATGAACTCCATTTAAAGCAGTTGTTATCAACTTTTCTAAATAATTTGAACAAACTCCAGTATTTTATATGTTAGCAGAGGAACAAGTTATCTACAAGGAAGGTTTTGGACTAGAGGAATTTCTTTCCACATTGTCATAAAATTATGTGTAATTGTTTTGAACTTGAGACTTCGTTTTTGTTAAGAATACATCACTGAATGTGATGTCACCACTGGCATGGAATATGAGACAAGTCGTGGAAGATGAAATTATTTATCATAATATGGCATATATATCAACTTTTCATTTGAAATGATACAAATAACCCCAAAATATCCTTGATGCACTAATATATGCACTAATATATTTTATAACTGTTTCTGAATATTAGCATTCTTTTCCCAGGCGAACCACCGTTTACACAAATCGTTGCCCCTGTACCGGTAGGGTGGTATCGTAACTTCTTCATTGTTGGGCCCCTACTGGTAGGGTGGTAGCTTGTCGTGCGGGATCTCCCGGGTGGCCAGTCTTGATAATCCAGTGGTTGACTTCAGTTTCAGCTTTATGTGAATTTAATTCTGTATAAGCCACGACTTCATACTCTCTGCCAAACGGAGTCCTATTTAAAAATAAAATTTAGAGGAAAAGAGATATGAAATATCACACACACACACTTGCAAGCACAGAGTACTATTTACCAAAACAGGAAGCTGATGCATTTTTGAATTAACATTAGACGGGAACTGATTGTTTATTGTTGCAGAGTTGTTAGCGGAAATCAAAACGAGAAATTTGTCTTTGATAAACATCATGCTGGATTTGGCATGCCAGGACCTCTAACTATTTGGCAAAATACAAATGTAAAGCAAACCAAGGAGAGAGTAGAAAAACAGAACTTGGTCAATTTAACCTGTCTTCTCTTTAGTTTGCTGTATGTAGGGGGTCAAATTATAATTATACAAAACTTTGCATTATTTGAAGCAGAGGTATTACAAGCTATAGTTCAGGCAAGACGATAGAAAGAATGGACTGGTCTTACAGACGTCTCAACTGAAAATGAGGGCAGTATTCCAAATAATACTAAGGGGATGTCTGAAGACATTGTCATCATTATGTTGGCATACAAAACTTTGCATAAAATTTACTTATGTAGAGGTAGAGTATTCCAAAAATTACTATTAGGATGTCTGAAGATAATGCCATCATTATGTTGGCATACAAAACTTTGCATTACTTGAAGCAGAGGTATTACAAGCTATGTAGTTCAGGCAACACAATAGAAAGGACGGATTGGTCTTACAGATGTCTCAACTGAAAATTGAGGGGCAGTATTCAAAAAAACACTATGAGGATGTCTGAAGACAATGCTATCCTTGATTGTGTGATTTTGGTTGACTAACGGATCAGGTTTCCCAATATATCATCTTCCTTTTATAGTGGAATAGCATATGATAACACCTCAGAGCAAATTCAGTATGCAGCTTAAAATCCAGAAAATTAAACATTTTGTTGTCATAATGTATACTTGCGATTGCAATTGTAAATCACATGAAAAAAGATATAATGATGCACAATCATGTTCTAGTTTCAACTCTTATCTTCGAATGTAAAGCCTTGCTTAACCTGAGAATGACAGAGTATATCCAGTCGATTCAAAGGCTACAGGGAAATGTCGTCTAATATCTTGGTAGGATGCACGAAGGAAGGTTTGGAATCGCAGATGAATTGTCACAGTTTGTCTTTTTTTCTATCTATTTAGCATAGACCCAATGGGCTTCCTCAAACTCACCTGACCATAAAGTCACTGATGACACAAAGGTCCTGATTGGTTTTACAGTGGTTAAATATTATCTTCTGGTTGGCCTGAATAGGAAAAAAGACATGAATTGTAAAAATGATCAACTGACAGCTGACTGGGAATGATACACTAAATTTGAAAAGGGCCAGGGGAAAAAGAAATATTGTGAACAAGAAAAAGCAGAATTTCTCATGATCGTAAAAATACACCACAAACCATAACGATGAAACAATTTTCTTGCCTAGGAGAGGGGGTAGTTAAATTATGTTACAATGCCACATGAAATTTAACTTTGATGTCTGGAACCTATATAACTATCTATAAATGTTTAACAACACAGATGGAGAAAGCCAAAATGTGAACTATGCTATTAATTTCCCCACACTGCCTCCACAAACACCATTCACTTGGAATAACATTAGTTACTTTTTGAATGAATGTGACAGTTTGTAAATTAGCACCACATTAACAATATGCACTGAGTACTTATTAATATGCTCCTGGACTTAAACATATTGTTTTCATGCATACACAAAATGCAAAGATTCATGGCAGCTTTTTTTTTTTGGGGGGGGGGGCACAGATCCACAATAGTTTCAGTATTGTTATGAGAAATAAAATATAAACTTAAACACAAATCTGCACACAAAACTATTTTTTTATCATCCAAATGCAAGTTGAATGAAATTGGTGCTGGGAAAATATCTTTTGCACTTTCGTCTCCTTCAATTTCCCACCCCCCCTCTTCTACCCCTCCCCCTCTTCCCTAACCACGTACAAATGTGACGTACCGGAACAGGTAACCCTTCGGTCTCCATTCTGATCTGAGGGTCAAAGCTTAGGATTTTCCAGTGTGTAAGGTAACTTGGTGTCTCCTCTACACAGGATAGTAACTGCTTCCTGGACTTTTTGGCTGATTGTTGGAATGTAGCAATGTCACTTTGAAGCATCAGCTAATGATAAAGAAAGATGTGAAAAAAGTAAGATGTGAACTAGGATGTGAATTTTTTCTATTAAATCCTGTAAAATAACAGTCTACTATAGGGACCCCAATACAGGTTTGGGATGGGTAGAGGGGCAGAAATGAGGACAATAGGGACCCCAATGTAGGTTAGGGATGGGTAAAGGGGCAGAAGTTAGGACAATAGGGACCCCGATACAGGTTTTGGGATGGGTAGAGGGGCAGAAGTTAGGACAAACGTTCTGTGGTGGTGAAAATTGTTGCCTGTGTGAAAACTAATGCAGAGAAAATATTGTCAAAAATTCTGTTTCTACACTCAATTTTGGAGCCATTTATAGTCAAAAGTTGTCACACTTTGTACCAAATCTGAGTATTCCAAAGCAAATGTGTGTTATATCACCAAACTTGTAGAAAGATGAAAAATATTCTGGTTAGCTTTTTTTTATAACTCTTCTGTGTTAGACCTTGGATTGGGGTAGGATACCAACTTAACCTAAAGGTGGTGTGAAGTTGATCATTTAATGTGGTGTCTTTTGAAGGACAGAACGAAAGGCAAATTTTGAAAACTAAATTGGGCCAATGTTAATCTATGACATCACACCACACCTTCAAATTAAAATGGCATCAAGGAATTGGTATTTTACCAGGATGCCCTGATTATGGTCAGTCATGTTTTCTAATTATATATTTCACCTTTTGGCAATCATAAACATGCATGAATGCAAAGTCAGTGTTATTAATAAGCTGTTGTAATATGTCTTATCTCTGTGTTTAATTTCTGTCCACTGTGTGTCAGGTACTCCATGAATGTCCATCAAAGAACTTTTTACTACCTAGAGCATTCATATTTGAATCCTCCAATGTGTAATGCAGGCAAAATTTGGACAATTAATTTCTTTTTAACTGCTGGTGCAATTTACCTGTACCTGGCTTTATTGGTATACTTACATCACCTCCAATGCCGGGTAAGGTTCTTAGGCAGAAATGCTGTCCATATACCAGGGGTGTGCCAAGCGGGACTCCTTCTGAGAGAGTCCTGTCAGAAGAAAATGAGTAAATCAATATTCAGCTTTGCTACATAGCAGCATATATAATTGTAGTTGTTGGGGGTTTGTACCTAACAACTGACAATTGGTGCATTTTGGGTTGACCTATGACCCAGATGATATTAAATCTTGGTGTATGGCAAACTTCATAAAGTTAGTAATGGCTTCACTTAGATGGATAACCAAGGAAAAAATGTAAAGCTATTACTTATGTACCAGTAACATGGCACTTTTGTATTGTACAATTGTGAGATGGACATGAATTGACTTAAAAGCTGATAATATGTCATAATCCAGGTCACAAAAAATCAAGCCATCTATATTGTAGCAAGATCATTAAAATTAAATTTTGAATTTAGCAAACAAATATTTCAAATCTGTTCTTTGAACTTGAGATGTCATACTGCACATATTTTCTTCATACATGATAGATCTACAAAAGATTGGAAGAGTGTCATTTTAATTGTTTGTGGAAGACTACTTAGTAGATGCTACAATCAACAACAGGAATGGCAGTGCCAGAACAATATCATCTTGTCAAGGAAAAGCCAAGATTATGCTGGTCTACTTACGAACAAATAACAAAAGTGTTCCTGGCGTTGGGCTCCAAGTGTTTACTGGAAGAGACATCACACTTTCCGCTAAACTTGAGTGCCTCGTGCATCTTACTCTCGGACATACTGACAGATAGGGCATTGGCTTGACGAGGTTCAATGTCGGTCTGAGTGACCACCTGGTCCTGAGCCTCCTCGTTCATCAACATCACATGGTCTCCAAAATGTACAAAGCCGTCAACTGATACCGAAAGGTCAGTCTGAATTAAGAATGAAAATAAATGTTACAGGGCCTGATACATGTGTTAATTCAGCTAGCCAGATATTGGTGATTCAGAGGCAGATTGGAAGAATTAAAATAAAGACAAATAATTATAGAACAGAAGGACAGACTGGTCAACTGGGTTGGTGAACACATTAATGAAAGTGGAACAGTGTACTGATAGAAGCTTCCACATACAAGTCATTGGATAAGAAGAGAAGGATAAACAATATAAATGGCCTGCAAGAGATAAATTCAGGAGACAAATAACAAACAGATTAAGACAAAACTAGGGTATACTTTAACTTTAAATCTACTTCCTTCAACAATAAAAAATCATTTTTCCAATCTTCAGTAAATGACTCGTCACTTGACATGAATTGTAAAACAAACAAATAACTTTTGAATTGACTTGCTATAAAATAAAATGACTTGTGACTTGACTTGAATTTATTTGTTATATCAAAATTACCAGAGTAGATGCTACTAATTTGTAATTAAAAGAAAATTGAAATTAATGCATGAGTGCCTCAATGTATGGCATTTTTTCAGTATCATTTTAGCATATATATTATGGTTTCATTAACATATCAAAAAGACACTAGCCTGATAGATGGTAATGTCACATTTATCACAAACAAAAGGCAATGTGAAATCATGTCATGTTTTATGATTTACTATAATGTAAGTAATATTCTTATAGTCTGTATAGGAAGAGAGGTAAAAGTACTTGTTTGACAATAATGTTCAGTTGTTGGCCAAAACTAGATTACTGTAGTTGAATTTAATAACCTCACAACATTGCAGCTGAAGCTCACTGTTGCACTTCATTCCCAAGACTTCATCATCATCCCGTCACACAGATGCCAAATTTGTCCAACCTTAACTAGCTCGTTGATTTTCATTACGCCTACATCTAGCCTTTACTGTATGACTTTGTAAGTTGCAAAATTGCAACAAACTGAAGGGACTTGTTATGTGACTCACAATATATTCAAATGACTTGTGACTTGACTTGACATGTCAAAGGTTCACTTTACAAAAAATTACACTGCTGGATTTATTTGTACCATACCACAGTTATTGCATAAAGTTGTCCCTGGAAAGAACATTACAGAGCAAATTGAGATGATTATACAATATACAGGATGTTTGTAGCTCACCTTTTTGAGGATGGTTCCCTGGAGCTTGGATGCTTTCTGAATCAGGAGTTCTCCTCTTTCTCGTCTTTCCAGGTGATCCTTCACTGTGTCCTGGCAAAATAAAAGGAGATGAGAAATTATGGAGAGACAAAACAGTCAAAATTTGTAAACTCACAAGAAAATCTGGTGAAGGACAAACAAATTATTATATCAGTATCTAAGTTATGATCACTGGCATTCTAATAAGATTACAAATCTAGCTATATATAGTATCGGCCTCGTTTTAATGTTAAATATTAATGCTTTGCTGGTAAGGCTAATTACTGTAGTCATAATTATATTGGTAAATAAGGTTTTACTGCGCTTAACGTGAATGGTTGGCTCACTAAGTCGGCCCCTAAATACTCATAATAAGTTATGCCTAACGTTAGCCTAACTTAGGCCTGACGTTTGTAATTGTAGGCTACCTCTTCCAGACATATATCTTCGATCCAATTTCCGACTCTCACAGATCGATTATACGTTCGAACACTCATTTTGTTGTAATTCAAAACACAAACTTCTTCTGTTATTACAAAGTTTGCAAACAGCTATTGCAAAGGACTGTGATCGTGTTCTACGTTAGTGGGCCTCTCGTTCGGCTGAAATCATATGGTATGTTATATCGTTACACATATCGCGTTACTGCTACAGTGCTTAGGCTGTCCATTTGTTTTCACCGAGTTTTGTGTAGACCTAGCCTATGTTTCATTGGAATTGATCGTGCCCTGCTTCCTTGGCAACCAAATTCATTGGCGGATAGCAACGAGATTCCAGGCTGAAGCGAGGGCCAAAGTCACAACCCAATACACTCCAAACAGGGTGTAACCGACTAAGCTTTTGCAGGGGTGAGGTTGTACGTGTTGATGGTTGGGGGAGGTGAGTGGGGAGGGGGTGGGTGATGGGGGGAAAGGTGGGGAATTCGAGTGGAAAATCATGTTTGGGTGAGGGATGCGAGGACCGGCCGGATTTCCCCATCCTCCTCAGTCCTCCTCTTTTCCCCATCCTCCGCAGTCCTCCTCTTTTTCCCATCCCCCTCCTCCAATCTGAGATACTGACGTCATCATCAATTTAGCATGATTCCAGAGGTTTCCAGACCAACTAAAGGTGAATACAGTATTTTGATAAACAAACAGAAGTTAACAGAAGTTATAAAGGCAGCTACTACCGCTAAAATATTTATTTCGTCTTGTAGTGGGACTTAATTTGACCTTTCAAGTCTAAAATTCTATACATTAAGTCATCCCTCATGAACTTACCAGCATTGTTTAGTTTGAAAGAAATGCTATAACTAGGAGCCCATAAATTATTTTGCTTAAAGTAAAAACGATGGTTGTCTAGAAAAAGTTTTGCGGATTGTCAGGAGAATCATTATTATTGTGGAAGATTGTGACGTTCTACCCAAAATGTAAACATTGTCTCAAATTTTCGAATGTTTTATTTCGTAATCTTTAATGTTCATCTCGAAAATGTTACGTTTTATCGTAATATTCGGTGATGTTTGCCACCGAATTCGACGCGTTTTTTTAATATATTTTTTTATGACAGCCTGTCACAAATTTTCTTATCTCGAATAGTATGTGCCATTTACTCTACCGTATTATTATATCGAAGCATTTCATTCGAAATCTGGATGATATACCTCGAAATATCCAGTTTCATCTCGAATTATAATATTTATGTTTCTTTTGACATCTCAAACTTTTCATGGTTTAGCGCACAAATCCAAACTTTATCTTTAAAATGTCACGTTTCATGAAATTGTTCTCATACACACTCTCTCTCAAAATTTTGAAAGCTGTTCAGAAATTGTTGACATTTTCTTCTCAATATTTCACTATTTCAGCTCAATAGTTAAGTTCTTTGTCGAATTTTTTTCTGCTGATGAAGTATTGACATTTCATCTGAAATTACGACATTTTACCTAAAAGACGTTTAAGTGTCTTTTGAATTTCAAACTTGCTACTTGGCATTCGACAATTCACCTGTATTTTATGTCTTACCTGCAAATTTAAAATATGCAATTTCAACTTCAATCATCCTCATAAAACCAGTGTCGTCGGCGCAAAATATTGCGAGACAAGGAAACTGCCCCTTCCCCTCCCCTCCTCCTCCACCATCGTTGTAGGAGGGGAAATTGATCGCCGAGCATTTTTACATTAGTTTAGTCTGGGGTAAAATGTCAAAAATGTAAATTAAACATGAAATTATGAGATAAAACAATTAATTATATATATCGTCACAATGTTATAAGAAAATACCACACTTTTCGAGATGAACATGCAAAATAACCGTAGATAAAACGTCGAAATTTTTAGCGTTACACGTCGCGTTCATCATATTTTGGAAACGAAGCTTAAAAATGACGAGATAAAATATCGAAACTTAACGTAATTATTTTGTTGATAAAACGAATAATCTCCCGACAGCCGTCCCTTTGGCCCGACGAAAAAACAATTTTCAGGGGTATTCATCACCAAGCGCAAGCAGTGGTGCCCCTGACAATATTCCTTGTCCCGCTGGAAGTTGCAGCTGAGTCAATGAATTGTTTTCTTGCATCTGTAAAAACACCGAGCGCCCTCTATTCACTTGGATGACATCATTGGGTGCAACTGTTATACGAATTGTGTTTATATGTTCTGCACGTAAACTCAATGATAGTCAACGACAACGACATACGTAGTAGTACACAAGCATATAGTGCCTACTACTTCTACGTATACCATAACGTACATTAGTATAGTAAAGGAATCTACGTTGACCTGTTTCGTGGCAATACAACGACATAAGTTAACATTCTGCAAGAAAGAGTGGTGTAAAGTTGCATTCTTTTAACAAAATTACAAAATATTACTGGCCATGACCAGCCTAATGCGAAGAGGAGGTAGTAATTTACAACACAGGGGTAAATCTACTCAACCAGATTCCAGGAATGAAGACGAAGATGCTTCAAATCACGACGAAGAGGAAGACGAATTTCATGATTCCAAAGATGCACGATTGACACTAATGGAAGAGGTTTTACTGCTCGGACTGAAAGAAAAAGAGGTATGCCTACGCTTAAGTATACACATATAACATTGCAGAACATTCGTTCCACGACACCTTTCACTTTTAAGGCTATCCTAATGTAATATTCCCAAATTGCAGGTAAATTTCAGACTGCACGTCGTTTAATTCATTATCTTGCCTAACGTGCATTTCTACCTAACCAGCCCAAGTCCTAGCCGGGACTTAGGCCTAAGCTCGCGCGGAAGCATAGGCCTACATTGGCGGGATGGATAGCTAACCGTAAGGCAACACAAGTATAATCGCAAAGAAAGAAGGGGAAAAAAACCTACGGTTTTATCACAGTGATTGGCTGAAAAGTCAACATTTGATGTGCCTTTCATCGTGAATTGTTTATTTTGCCATTAGAAACACAAATTTTGACCAGTATTCACAACAACTTAAGCAAGCATTTAGCATTAGCTGGGTTATTTACAAATGGCTCTGCCTAAACTATTTCTCTTTGAGACTTAAAATTGTCAAGAAGTGTTAAGCAGAGGTGTGTAGAAGTGGTGTGTGTAATTTCTCTCAGTCATGTTTCTGCAGGCACGCCCAATGATACATAAATTCATACAAAAATATCACTCAAAAGGGCAACCCATCTTTTGATACAAATGATAGCACGTAACCCACCTCCACAACATAAACTAAACATTCACTCCACAAGACAATCATAGTGTGATAACTATAGTTTTAGTTACTTTGTCATAACCGCTAATGAACAAATATGTTTTAAATAGCAACATTTAGACATAGTTTCGTATGCCATTAATATGTCATCAGGCCCAGTGGTGTTGTCAGTAAGATTTGCAGTCAACTTGTGCTATTGCTAGTTATAGTGATGAGTTGTATTGCAAGGAGAATAACCTTTGGTTTAACATTGTTAAAAGCTATTTGGTCAAATGTCCCAACAGAGTTGGCATACATAGCTTTGGTGAGTGTGGCAAACCTTGATTCTACCCTATATGTCAGTCTGTATCCCAGTCTGTGGATCTGGATCTAAGATGCTCATGACAACAATTCCAAATAGGCTGGCCGACCAAAGATATGGTGGAAAATTAAGTCATTGGTGAAAACATGATTTGAATCGAGTGACCTGAGCATTGAGAGTATAATATCCCAGTCAGTTTTGTGTTTGACAATCTGGGGCCGGTGAGGGGTGGGGGTGTGTGGGAGGCTAGGACAACTGGACTTGACACATCTCCGATCCCAGACTGACTGTAATCTTGAGCATATGACTATATGGCTGGCATTATTTTCACCATGGAAGTATTGTTTGGCTGCTTTGTAGGCAGGCTCTTAGAGAGCTGAACATGCAGAATTGTAACTACAAACTGATTCACTACTTTAGTTCTACTAGGCTTTGCTTGTGATGTTTAATGAAAAGGAGAAACATCACCTGGGCTACTTATATGATCAGAAATGTTACTGCTTTCAAGTGAAAATATCCACCTCCTCCCCCCCCCCCCCATTGACTGTGTCTTTGTTTGATTCTATATTTTGTTTTCCTTATCGTCCAGGGTTACACATCATTTTGGAACGACTGTATATCATCCGGTCTTCGAGGCTGTATGATCATCGAACTCGGTCTGAGAGGCAGGATCGAGCTAGAAAAATCAGGAATGAGAAAGCGAAGCATCCTAAACAGGAAGTTGGAGCTGAAATCTGAACAGGTCACAGGGGATGTCTTGCTGGATGAGGCACTCGGTCATATTAAAATTACAAAACCAGCAGATACAGTACCCAGCTGGATTGAATTACTCAGTGGTGAGTTTTAAGCATCTTGGCCGGTTACAATAGTTACCAGAAGATATTTAAGTAAATGTAAAAATGACCAATAACAATAAGAAAGTGACCAGGGAGGGTTGTGATTTTAAAATAATGTGATTGAAAGCAGTTTGCTTAGTTCTCTATAGATCTTAAATTAACTGTTTTTTGTTGTATCTTGTTTAACAGGATCCAATACAGTACCGTCAATGCTTACTTTGTTACCTTGCATGTGTGTTTTATTCTCTCTTCCCCAACGTGAATACAAAGTCAAGCAGCCGTTTGCTTAACATTGTATTTGGGCCTCACTTATCACGTATCAAGTCTTGTTTTGGTGCAATGTTTAGAGCCATCTACTGCAACTGTTTTGAAACTGAATTAGACAATACACTTATAAATGTTTGCACATATCTGTTGAGACAGATTAAGCAACCAGTAGCATTATAATACAAGGCATATAGTATGCAGGTCCCAGACAAACATGGGATTGAATGATATGAATGCCTTGGAAGATGTCTTTGTTTGCCATTGAAGATGGCAGTTAAGCGGACCTTCCAAGAAACAAATACTAGGTTCTCTCTGGAAACGTAAGTGGAATTTTCTAAGAGTAGCCCTGTTGAGCATAAAGTTAATGTTTAGTTTAATTTAAATCATTAGTTTACATTGTTAGGTTGGGCCCTACTAAGGTGACTAAGTAACTGGCTGTAATTTCATAACTATATTTCATTTTCCGTGAGATTGAATCAAATTACTAATACAATGTTCTGTACCAGCCTTGTGAAACTGCAGTATGTTTCCATAACTGTGCAGTAAGCTGGTTATAAGCCATAGACTGCAACCATTTTCAGCCCTGATTCATGTATGCAAAGTAGATGAGGATGTTCACATTTACTGTGAACATGTCTTACGGTGAATGTTTGATGTAACTTGTTCTGAAGCTAAGCATACTATTTGGCATCTTTAAAATCGTCTGTTGTAAAAGTCATGCAACAAAATTAACAGTGCAGCTCCTGTATATTTCTTTTTGAGAGAAGAAATCAAAGAAATTTAACCAGGTCTGTTTTAAGAGGCCATTGCTACTGCCTGCAAAAAATTGTCCAGTGTCTTCTACATAACATCCTCCTGTTTACAAGATTGATGTAATGCTAATGTGTTATATACTGTTCACTGCCTGAACTCTGTTTCCATGTCGAGAATTTAAAAAAAATATCTTAAATGACGAAAGCGGTCTGCCCAGTTTTGCGCTCTGTGTCTATTCACTGAACCATGAAGCCATTGAATCTGTAACTAAAGGGAGATTTTGTAAAGAATGCTAGAGTAGTGTACACAGTATGCAGTATGGGCAGTCACCTGTGCAAAAGGGCTTGAGGGCTCCTCTGGAAAGCAGTGCTTCTGCACTGAGCAGGACTACCCTGATTAAAGATGACAATAATAATAAAATAAATTTTTAAAGAAAGGCTGCTGATTGTGTACCTACTCTGCACTGTGAGCACACCAGTGCCACACAATATATCACTCACCAAGTTAAAAAAAGAGCTCAGTTATGCAGTTATCTAATATTCTCTTTCAAAGGGACTCACTGGGGAATTACCTCACTTGGAATAGTGCCATCGTGTCGTGACCACATGATTAGTATCGTTGGAAGAGGGGTGTGGGAGGGGGGTATAGGGGGTTGAGAGTGGATCAAGTTGTTTGGTGACTTTTCATAACAAGTGCACCTTTACTGTACAGTTTAGTGCTGTATAGGCCCCATGTAATAGTAGCACCAGGGCCAAGATGTTACTTATCTTCCTGGGGTTGGGATCGATGGGCAGGGGTTTGCCCTTCTTCTTTGAGAAACTTGGTGAAGTTTTGGGGCTGTATTTTGCAAATTTTGCTATAATGTTGAACATTATTGTGCACACTAAGTTAACTATTTATTAATTTATTTATGATACTACACTAGACAATTTTTGTGATATTCTGCCTGTCAGAGGAAGGGGACATCAGTCCCTTGAATTTGTTTGGAAGGAGTGGTGGGGAGGGGGGGGGGAGCTAAACTCCACTAGAAGTATAAGTGGACTTTAAAGATGTCCAATATCATTGTTCAGTCTCTTGAAAGGGTTAGATATTTAACCCTTATTGATAATAAACTAGAGATCACATCATGAGACACTTGGTATTTAAAGCTTCTGTTCTAGTCATTTAAACAAAGATTAATCTCCTCGAAATGCCTAAGTGTCTAAAAGTCTCTTGAATTGAAGTGTTGTTTAATGTACATGTGTTACTTACTGGAGAACACAACCTTTTCTGATGGAATGAGACTTGCTTACCTTGTGTAGATTCACATATGATGTAACTGGTATACCAAGTAATGAGTTGCAATCATTTTACTTTTAATGTACAAACAAAATGAGATTTCAAACTTGCAGTACATAATTACTGGATCATAATGGGATCTGTACTGCCTCACATACAGTATGGGTTCTGCTGTATGTGATGTTGGCTAAGTACTGTTAATGGTAAATTTTATATAGCTTTAACACACAAAGCACATCCCATGATACATTGTACCATGTATATACAGTATATACATGTAGTTATATTCACCAATAAGTGCTTTGCATTGCAGTGAACTTTCCATGGCCAACAAATGTTTCAAGTGCCCACTAAATCAGTTTTTATTGATTATACCTCATCATATTGATTAGAATTTTGGTAAATATTTAATGCTTTGTAAATATGCTATATTAATAACAAGTGCTGTCCACAACAGCACATTTCAGTCATGGCACATGCGCGATGTTAATACAGTAGAATTTACTACCATTAATTTGCCAAAATGTAGACATAATAATGCAATCAGTGGATAGATTTCACAACTAATTGTTCCTGCAAATACTTTTCTACCAATGTATAAAAGCTGCTCAGTTTTTTTAGCCACCGTCACAAATATTGACAAATTTACAGTTCTGCCAGACTGTACTCCACAATGGGTTTCATGAGCCTGTATAATAACACAGATTGAATGGCTTAGTAATGTTGATCAGTGATTCTGCTTCAAAACAGCAGACACAACCCATGAATGTACTACATGTATTTGGCTTCACAATGGTAGATTTTCAACAAAGGGGAAGATCGGCACTGACCTACTATAGAAGTGAATCAAATGTTGAGGGCACAGTGCTAATACATACCAAGGTTTTTTTTGAGTAGGGTAGGTAGTGCATCTTGTTGACTTACAGTATAAACAATAGCAGGTGTTTAAGTTAATACAACCCATTGAAGCCTTGAAAACAGTTAGTATATCATTACTGTATTAGTGTTAGTGTTAGTGTGTGTTAGTGTTAGTGTAGTGTGTTAGTGTATGTGTTAGTGTATATAAGTCCATGATGCATTGAAACCAGTGATACTGTAGATGTACTTACCATTTGATGCCATGGAAACAGTGACAGCTGTACTAACCTAGTGATGCCATGGAAACAACATTGGGTGTTCTATAAACCTACAGTATTGCCTTGAAATCAATGACAAGGTGTACTAACCTAGTGATGCTATAGAAACAACATTGGGTGTTCTATAAACCCTTTGATGCCTTGACAACAACGAAAGGTGTACTAACCTAGTGATGCCATGGAAACAGTAATGGGTGTTCTGTAAACCCATTAATGCATTAAAAACAGCCCTGGACAGATGTACTTACCCATTGTTGCCTTGGAAACAGTGACAGGATCTCAAACTCACACTGCATGAACCTGTTGCATTGTCCAGAAAACATCTTTCTTTAAACTTGCAAGTTGCTGGTTGAACGAAGATCACAGAATATGTCACTATATAACAGTCTATATCGTTGGCTTTTCCCAGATTACGTACAGGTCTCATCATGCAAGTTGTGATATGTTCTCAACAATATATAGTTTCACTGTTGTAGACATGATTCTGATACCAAGAGCTGGGCTATTTGAGCTATCCGTTCTTGGCATTGTTCCTTCGTACAGTGCTATGGTATAATTTTCTCTTGATGTAACTGACATTTAATTTTATCAACTGTGTGCCGGACAAAAAGGATACATTCTTTAGCAGATTAATGTGATGTAAAAGGCAGAGTCTTTTGTGCTTTGTGGAAACCATTTGTGTTGAAGACACCCCCTTAAAGAGTGAGCCGATATGGTAATATAAACATTAAAGAATAGGGTGTTTAGAATGATGTATGGCTGAAAGATATCAGTTTGACCATAGCAAGCCGCCATCCCTCCAAACCTTGGGCTACTTTGATACTCTGCATTTCTGATCTTGTTTCAAGTTGGTCCAAGCTCTCCTGCCTATATCAGGTAATACTTAAAGGAGTTTTTCATGTCAATTTGTCTATTAACAGCCATTTGGACTGTGAGAAATATCATTGACAGAAGGCTAGTGGGGTGTGTTTGGGGTGTTTTTATGTTGTTAAGGTAAAGTCAAGTGACTTCAATCATGAAGGCTAAATGATGATTTCATAAGTTGAAGAGATCTTAAACACCCATGTTACAATTGTGTGTAAAAGTAAGTTGGCCTGACGTTTCGATCCTAGCAGAATCTTCTTCAAAGGCTAAATGACAAGTAACAGTAACAGAAGGGACAAAAACACACACAGAATACAGACAGGTTAATGAGCATGGTGGACACAAAGCGATAGGATTAAGGGGGTAAGGGGATGGAGAGAAGAAAGAAAGATACAAGATACAGTGTGATAACGAAAAATCAACATAAAATGGTTCCATTTTGTTCCGTGTCTTGTCCCTGTTGTTTTGTATAACATTTATATTTTATAGTCTTCTTCAATCTAAATAATTGAAGTGTACTGTAAAATATGCAAGGTAGAAACAGAATGTAAATTAGAATGTGCTATAGAAAGAAATACAGTGTCAGCCAGACAACAGTTGCTAAGTTCCCCTCCAGGGCACTCAATCACAACTCTTATACAATCATGCCTATGTTGTGGTGGGTGGAAACATTTGTATCTCTATCAGAAAAAGGAAAGTAGTCTGAGCTGCCTGACAAATTATCAAGTGTGAACAGTTGTGTTGTAATCCGCTCAATCAGGATAGTCTGTGCTCTACAAGATAAACATCATGGCACCGTAGTAACTCACAAGCAGTGAATTCCATAATTAAAGTTTGTCGATGTTCTCACACATCACATAATAATGCCAAATCACTAGACAGATAGATAACTTGCAGAGCTAAAAGCTGTACATGAGTCAAAAGTTACTATGTAGTTAATATATAAAGTCCTGTGTAAATGCATCGAAAAATTATAAAATTGATTTAGGGAATAGCACTCATATCGACCACTGCCACTGTATGCAATATTGGAAACACGTACTGTATATAGGTACTTTCAACTAACATTTTCTCATCTTTTCATACCACTTTCAGGCTTCAGTACTCCAACTAACCCATTATTATCTAGGCATCTAATATGCCTAACTGTTTGCCATGATAATGACTATTACACTAAGCTCTCTATGGGTGGTTTTGGACAGACATAAAATTTAAGTGAGCTGGTAAAATGATTGGGGCGCACAATTTGTATGCAATATACACAGTGTGCTTTTGAAATCTGGGATCCATCCAAATGAATCAAAAGTTTGAGGTTGCATAGGAAGGTGTTTTATAGACTTTGTAAATTAGGAGTGCATATGTTAAAGGGAGACAGGTAATTATTGTCATATCTCAACATGTACATCATTAAAAGTTCATGGGGAGGGAGGGAGTGTGGTGTTTGGGTAACTGCCATGCCCCTGTCACACTCCATCAAATCCTGCAAGGTTAGTGAATACACTGATTGAAATTTGAAAGCAATGGGGGGGGGGGGGGTCAGTGCAGTAGTAAAACCTCACTACTTACTGTAGATAAGTGGGATAGTGTAGGTTTGGAAAGGTCATTATTATAGTAGCTAATTTGCATACATGTCTGTTTTACACCATATATACTGTTCATATTTTTGGTCAACCACCTCATGGTCTTTACTTATATATAATCACTACTAACAACCAAGTAATTTATATCACCCTTTGGTTTGGTCAACTCTACAACCAGGCTTTCCCAACCATCAACCTCTCCTCCTTCCCTTCCATGCCTTTTTTTTTGGACTTTGTTTTCTAGCTAAACATACTGCACTATTAATATTGCAAATTAAAGTAACATTTTGCCAGTGACCCAGAAGTAATACAAGTACTATACTGAAAAAAGGTCAATTTACTTCCCTGTCAATTTACATGTATTTATTTATACCATTGTATGGGGCATTAGCAATGAAAGTGTCAAAGTAGATACACCAACTGCACACTTGACTACACTGTGCTTGTGCCGTATAAATGCTACATGATTAGTGCATTTGGTCCCTTCATTTAAATTAATACCCTTTTCTTGATCATCAGCTTCTCCCTCCCCCCTTCTGGCCCCTTTCGTTGGGATCTACACCGTACTTCATATTAGTTTGTGACTTTGTAATAAGTTCTATGACATCAAGTTGGCACACACTATACACACATATATTGCAAGGTTACAGAGCGTGATTGTGCCAGAATAATATACATGTAGTGTACAGATAAAGGTATAATGCCATTAGACCGACAGTGCTCAGTGAACGTGTCAACAGACTCACTGTACTGTAGATGTGTACACACAAACTGCACACTTGACTGCACCATACAGTACCAGTTGTGCTTGTTGTGTTTACATTGCATTAGCAATGTACAACGATGTGTTGAACAGTATTGTACAGTCTACACTGTGTTGTGATTATTACACTGTCGCAATGTAGTAATACACTGTGTACAATGATGTTACAAATCTTTCATTGCTTTGTCTAATAAATCCCATGTATACTATCTATGTGTGATGACAAATTGCTATGTACTCTTCGCTTGGTCTGTGCTACAGTACTACTGGACACCATACTACTGTATTGAGTAGGGTAGGGTATAGTTACTACTGAAATCCTCAGTTTGTATGTCTTCTACTGTACTTTACTGAGTGGTGGAGATAGATATATATTCTTCAACAATAAAACACCTGTATCATTTATGAAGACCTTTGACACCATCTGTGGCAAGCTGGGACCCCAATGCCAGGAAGTATTTGTCTATGCTGTGTTTCCTTTTGATCAAGTTGCAGCAGGTAAAAGTGTTAGTAACCACTGAGCTTTCAATGTGGCACTTGTCCACCAAATGGGAAACGCACTTTATAACCTTTAGAAGTTAACTGCATATTGAAGTCTTGTGTGAAATTGTGGTGACATTGACCTGGTCTTGTTCGATGAGATAACACACAGTAACATGTACACTTGAATTGGCATAGTTTATAACCTATAATTACTGCTTAGGTGCTGTGCAGTAAGGGTGTTAATCTGTGTCATTCTGATGTTTCAGTGTTTTATATTTTGTAGTTACAGGGAAATTTGTTTGGCTTATAAGGCAAGTTGCATTCACTTTGGAAAGTTTTTATGCTACTGTTGCAATCAATACTGAAATATACTTTCAATCTATGTTGGTCGAAAAAGCAAATTCTTTGAAGATTTCAGGAGGTCAAAAGTCAGTGGAGGTCAACAGAGGTCAGAATATGTAGGAAGGGAATGTTGTTATTTTGGTAAATAGCCCAGCACTCTACCATACTGTCTGTTCTAGAGTAATAATATTTATTATATTCTAAATAGGTGCTACTAAATGATCTTAAAGATAGTGGGTCATTGGATACCTTTATAATAAGGTTCAATAGAAGTGATGTTGCTCTTTAAAGAAATCAAGTCTTTGACCTGGGCTGTTGGGTTTGCATCTCACAACTGGTTCTGAGGTTCATTGGTATGAAAACTTGGTGATCTGATACTTCGGTTAGTGACTCAATCCCGTTAATTAGTAGACATACATCGTATAACCCAGACCTGTTCATCATGATCATGGATACCCTTACTGTACACTGATTCATACAGACAATTTATTGGGTATTTTTTAAGCATCAACGAATGGAACTTAGATCTACCGTAGATCTCACTGCCTCTTCACATGTACATGTCTTCCAAGATCTGTGTATTCTGCTGAAAGCTGAATATCTAATCAACAGAATTGACAGTTCATTCAAATACCCCATTCCCTGATATTAAAGCTCGAGTAGTTAATATATTATTGAGTGTCTTTTGATGCAAAGATCTGCTGTGCTTTTCTTCATGATGATGTATCAGCAATCGTGGTAATGTGTACAATTATGATGCCATGCTCTATGTATTGACTGGCAGGGATCATGTGTACTACGAATTAATATCATGTTATGAGTTGTATCTGACGCAAGACTGATATACAACTGAATGGTAATGTTAATACATACTTAGCACTCATCAGATTACAGCCAGATACACACACATGTGACAATCAGGTGGTGAGGCTCAAAGTTAGGTTTGGAAGTGAAGTTGGTAAAAAGGTTTTGATAGTTTGCTGAAGACACCTTTGAAGTTAGGTTTGGAAGTGAAGTTGGTGAAAAAGGTTTTGATAGTTTGCTGAAGAAGCAAATGCCTTTGAACACAATAATTTGCAAGTACAGACTGTACAGTGATGAATTTATGCAGTCTTGTTGAAGGCAGTGCAAGGGGAAACGTTGATCTTTCTGCTGCTGTAGACTTTATGAGTGGTAGATTTGGAAGGAAGCACGAGGTGAGAGCATCGACCCTGAAGTGAGAGGTCATGGGGGAAAAGAGCTCTTGGAAATTCACAAGTAGTACTTTGGCCTAGACTTGGTAGAATTATTGCAGACATTGAACAGTGAATAAAGAAGGTATAGACTGGCCATGGTATCATCATCATGTGAAAAACCCATTGAATAACAAGAGGTACGAAATTTGTGATGGCTTATTAAATTCTGTCTGTATTACTTTGTGCAAGGAGATAAAAGTTTGCTCCAAATGTGGAGGTGGTGTTCAAGTCAGTTAGACTGCCGAGATGGTGTGCGAGTCAGTAAGACTGTCGAGATGGTGTGCATGTACATTAACACTGTCCTAGAGCTATTTGTTAACCCTGTGTACTCTCTTTTGCACTTCCAACCTTTCAGGAGAAACGTGGAACCCATTCAAACTATCCTTCCAAATGAGGCAAGTCCGTGAGCGTTTGGCGAAAAATCTCGTCGAGAAAGGAGTCCTCACAACCGAGAAACAGAACTTTGTCTTATTTGACATGACGACGCACCCCGTCGTGGACGCTGCGACCAAGCAGCGGACGGTGAAAAAAGTGCAGGACGCCGTGTTAAGTCGTTGGACCAACGATCCCCACAGAATGAACAAGAGATTGCTGTCACTAATATACCTGGCTCACGCCTCTGATGTCCTGGAAAATGCCTTTGCACCTCTATCGGATGAAGACTACGAAGTAAGATTTCGGGGACACGATACACGTGACCTTTGTGTGACCTGGATTTATGACGTAGTACTTAGGATCAACACTATTTTTGTTTTCCATGTGGAGTTAAATTTCATATTCTTCAGTTAAGGTATACTGGATATATATGTCTTTTTTTGATATGGAAACATTACCGTTGTGTCGTGTGACTTTCTGCAGGTTTACAGAAGTACACTCTGTACACACAGTGGTGTTAGGTCCAATTTCCTCACAGGCAGCAGTCACATTTAAGATTTCTCTACAGGTGTAAATCGCTTTGTTGGAACTTAACCTTCTCATCTCAACTTCCCTTCTTTTTCCAGACTGCCATGAAACGTGTTCGTGAATTACTAGATAAAGACCCAGAAGTAGAATCCACAAAACCCGGGGCCAATGAGACAATGTGGGCAGTGGTGGCAGCATTCCTCAAGTAAATGGACTAAATCCTGCTATGTGACGATGCTCTCTGCAATGGTTAGTAAAATTCGATCCATCGACACGGTTCAGATTCATGTTGGCCTGTTCAAAGTAGAGATGAAACCAACGGATCATTTAGCTACATCACGTGGCACCAATGTACTTGAATATAGCTTCCCATAAGAGAAGGCTCGCAAATTTAATCTACGATCATTTCTGGCCCAGCTGTTGCTACCCAGTGTAATGAGCACAGTACTGACTATGAGACCACAAATTAAGCCTCTAAAACAGCTAAATGAGTTGGCCACTTCGGTCCAGGATGTACACAAAAGGATCATCGAATTCTCTCCGCAGGTTCAAGAATTTTTTAATCAATGAACAGCGTGTAAACTTAGCGGTCGTCCAGGACGACCAATATAACTGCCGGGCAAGCAAAACTTGTCAAATCGTGATGTACTTGTTGCCCGGTGGACAACCACATTTTTTAGAAAAGGCTGGTTAATGTTCTGAGACACAAACGAAAAAAAATCCACGGAAACAACCGTGTAAACAGAAAGTTACCAAAAAGTTGCCAAGATGGGATATCCCAAAACAACTTCAGCTCTCAATTTGCATTATACAGACATTAGGGCTGTTACCGTGTAGTGATTTATTGCTGAGCGATTGCATTGGAATAAACGTTTAGTTAAATCCACTAGCGATTTTTTAATTTTTTTATTAGTTATCTAGTCTCTATAATCAGTCTTAACATCCCGTAAATTTCCTTGTCAGTTTTTCCTCATATGAAATAAACGAATCAAGCAATAATAAATGTTGAGAATTTCAATATTTTTTCGCTTGAATCACGAACATATACAGTAGCTATAAGTATGAGAGGAAAGCACTTGCTATGGGCTACCAGAGCCAGCTGCTTGATGACAACAAAGACACCTGCACTCGACAAACTATGCCTAAACTCTCCACAAATCTCCGACCACATGCAGGAATGTAAGTCTTCCGTATTTTTACGGAAATACGGTTTTTTTTTTCAGGGATGTAAGTCTTCCGTATTTTTATGGAAATCCGGTTTTTTTTTAATTCCAATAAAGTTCCACAAAATTGTTCGAATATCAAAGACACAACGCGGCAAAAATGCCTGGCCCGTTGCAGCAAGCTAACTTCAACTTTCACTCATCGATCAATCAAAATACAATTCCTGTTTCGCATCATCGCATTGCACTGTACAACATTGTGCCATGTGAATATCGTTGCGTACGTGCGAACTTCAAATCGCCATAGCTCATTTCTGTCGTTGAAAAACCTTGCCTAATTCACGTTGATTGTACTGCTAATTAATATCTTCGTAACTGCTGGTGCTCGACATAACTTTACATAATTAACGCTTGTGATATTTGTGAGCAGCGGAAATCTACGGGATACGCATATGAAAGTCGATATTTGTGATCGCATTCGAATGTGAAACTGTTTTTTATTCCGTAGTTCGCTGCGACGTATTCGTAACTTTGAGCTAGCCTAACATAACGATAGTGTGTAAGTAGTAAGAACTAGGGGTAAGATGTGCTAGCGCTAATACTTCTGAGCTAGCCTAACATAACGATAGTGTGTAAGTAGTCAGAGCTAGGAGTAGGATGTGTTAGGACGGCATTCACCTGGGGTCTCCGAATAGTTTTCCGGTTTTTTTTTTTGGCTGCACTTACATCCCTGCACATGGTAGCCTAACATCAAAATAGGTCAACATGGAAATCTAGCCCTGTATATTCGCTCAAATTGTGTTGCAGTTATCTGGCACTAAAAACATTCACCGAATACTTTCTTTATTGCTGCTATCTTCAACCGCATGGTAGCCTAACATCACACTAATTCAATAGGGAAATCTAGCCTAACCACCTATTTATTCACTGAAATTGTGATGCAGTTAGCTGGAACTAAGATATCCATGTAATACTCATTTTTACTGCTATCTTTGACCACATGGTAGCCTAACACCACACTAAGTCAATGGGAAAATCTTGCCAAACCATCGGTTTACAAAAAGAGAAAAAACACACTTTGGGTAGCCTTGTCAACGACTTTCAATTAGCTGGATATCGGCAGTTGTTTGGAGGGTATGTGCTATAGTCTTGAAGAGGAAATGTAGTACTTTACGTACACTGTTGCTGTGGCCATGGATTGAAGGTTTTAACTTAGAGTACTTTTCTCCAGTATAATATTTTCGTTGTCGGTGGTGATTTTATCAACACACGAAAAAATACATGATTAAAATAAAGGGCAACTTCGGCGAAAGCAAATAAGTGCTTTCTATTTCAGTTGGTGGGTTCTGGGTTTTGGTCCTATATTTGTAAAGAAGTCTTACATAATCAATTAAAAATACACAACATGTGGTATAACTATTTACTTCATCATTCATCAAAACGATAGAAGATAAAATGTTTCGTTGGGAACTAAGAAAAAAGAAAGAGGTGGATCAGTGTTAGTGAATGAGAATCCTTTGAACAGGAAAAGAAGACAGAAAGTATTTTGACACATTCAATAGGAATACGGTGTATCATGATTTCAACTCATTCTTGAGATAAATCTGTGGTCAGAGTGCTATTGTTTCGTGAAAACCACAGACCAGGAAAAGCCAAGTACAGCTCTTGTTTACAAACAATAACAATAGCAGCGCTTTTCTGTTGGGAACTGGATGCTCATTACTTTCACAGAGTTACCGTGGGTGTGTGCACTCAAGCGTGAGCGATATGCAGGCTGCATAATGAGCAGTGGTGTGCTGCTGGCTGGGCCTTCGATGATCGTCGGTTAAATTTGCGAGCCTTCCCTAAACAAACTTATCAGGGGGTATACTTAAATACACATTGGACTATTTCATTCCATTCTGTTACTTTGGTACACAGGATAAAGGTTAACTAGGAACTCCATCGTAATTTATCATTGTTACATAGTATTTGTTAAATACAAATAAGGAAATGGATAAATGAGTGACTGTTGGCATTTTTATGGTAACAAGCTAATGGTGTTTACACTTGATCAAGCTCTTTATGAACTAACTTAAGATTGTTATAGCACTTTAACCTCAGGATGGTATTACTCACATATTTGTTCACTGTAGGAAGTGTGTTCAATAGGCTGATATATCAACATAAATTTACCTAATAGTTGCACTTGTGTAGTTCATATGTACCTGCATTATCTGACATGTCATACAGTTTACACTAACTTAGCTTTGTATGGCTTTTATTGAAAAGTGCATATATGCCACATAATACATTGCTTCCACTGGTATGGACAGTTCAGTTAGTTTACATCGCTGCTAGCATATGGTCCTGGGTGAGGTTACCAGATTCAAGGTGCATACTGTAGGTCACAATATGGGATTACGGATATGTACTAATCGTGAAGGTTTATTATGTAGAGAGGTTGGTCAAGTATGTCTGTTTGTAAAGTACAATTGAGACAGTTTGAGGTTTCCTGAGGATGTTGTTCATCAAACTAAAGGCAAACAAAAAAGAAGGTAAATGTGTAACAAATTGTACATCCTGCAGTTCTTCAGTATTACAAATCATAAACTAATGTAGAAAGGAGAGCATCTGTCAAGCATTTGTTGCTGCATTTAGTTTTGTCAGTCCAAGTCCAAGTGCCCAATAAAAAGTTGTAGGGTTTTCTTCCCATATTAATGCCGTTCCCATAACCAGTGTATCTTGTGGCCATTTAACTCTTCAGTAAACTGTTCTGTCGGTCAGGATGTCGTCAGGATATTTAATAAGACCTGGATATAGTCACACTCTTTGTTTTCTTTTTTTCTTCCAGCAAACTTTTCCTCCATCGAGAAACAAACTTTACTTCTCCCATCTTCAGGACCTGCTGCTGTGTTTGGGGGTGCCGGTTGTCTTCTCTCCGTTATGCCGCCGTCAGGATTGGGGTCTTTAGGAAGGAGGAAGGGGGCATTCTCTTCAATCAGTCAGATGTTTATAAATTTGTAAAAGGAAGAGGAAGTAAGAGGAAGGAATGCTCGACCCCTCTTTAATTTGTAAATAGCTCGTACAATTCGTCATGACACTTTGAAGCAGACCCTTCCACCTTCCAGGAACTACAGTCTTTGTCTTTGTTGAGTTCTGTTCAGTGACATTTTGACAAACAAAATGTATGGGAGCCTTTCATTTTATGTGAGATATATACCATCCCAGTTTTAAGCAATTCATAATTCAATCAGAAATCCTCGGAAGCGTTTTCCTCTGAAGAGCAGACTGTGAAGTGTCTGAACTGGTGCTTTAGTCAATATTGACAGTGATGTGGACCGTAGACTATAACCATCGTTAAAATGAGTTTCATCTCGTCTGTGATGTAGCTGAATGGGATTAACCTGGAAGCATATGATATGTACAGAAATGCAACACTATGTTCTTTAAGAGTAGGTTTTTGAGGGGTGATTCCTGGAAGTGCATATATAATATACTTGTTTGTTGTTGCTCTGCTTTATAAAAAGTTTCCATGTTTTTGTCGTCCTAACCCAATCTTTTTTATTAGCAGCAGAAGTTGGGAGGTCGTGACATTATTCAAAAATGCTTTTCTGCCTGTTTGCACTGGATCTAGCTATAAAAATGACCTTGTCTAAAGTGTTTCACATAATATTTACAACTCACTTTGTTCTTTGTATGCTTATTCCATGAGGTTTCTGACACTCTGCAGGAGCAAAGACAGGGTGTAAAATGTTTAAGAAAACATGAGAGGAGGGAGAGAGGAAGGTGGGGGGGGGGGGGAGATGGGTCACATTTGGCAAGAAGGCCAACTCCTTTTCAGAAAAATGATAATCTTATATCCAGTTTTGAATCTACCTGTTCCATTAATGGTCGAGGCAGCATGCTCAACCGTTTTTGTTATGAAATTCCTGCTCAGACTAGCAGATGTTGATGGCGGATTTTTCTTCAACACAGATTTATTTGATGATGATGATATTTGGTAGAGATGTTGTAGTTATGAAGGATGATGAGGATAGATAGGGGGATGGAGTACAGATGTAAACTATCATAGAAATGAATCTTTCATAACAGAGTTTACAATATCATTTTGTATGAGGTGGTGGGATAGGTTATTTGTTCTGTTGCCAGGTTGTCATACTTGATATCTGATTTTTATTTTAAATGAGTTAATGGATACCATATGTTGATAGTTCAACGAACAAAATTTGCTTATGATTGCTAAGCTTCCAATACATCCAAAAAGCCAGGATTAATGTTGCAGCTGCTTTGTGAAGTTTTGGCTATCAATTAATTGTTTACACTTGGTTAGGTCTGCGAGTGGATTATTGATGGAAGAACAGATGCTAGTTTTATGATCAGACACTTAGTTTTATGATCAGACACTAAGTTTTATGAACAGACAATAAATTGATGATCATACACTTAGTTTTATGATCAGACACTTAGTTTATGATCAGACACTTAGTTCATGATCAGACACTTAGTTTTATGATCAGACACTTAGTTTTATGATCAGACGATAAATTGATGATCAGACACTTAGTTTTATGATCAGACACTAAGTTTTATGATCCGACGATAAATTGATGATCAGACACTTAGTTTTATGATCAGACACTTAGTTTTATGATCAGACACTTAGTTTTATGATCAGACACTTAGTTTTATGATCAGACACTAAGTTTTATGATCAGACCATAAATTGATGATCCGACACTTAGTTTTATGATCAGACACTTAGTTTTATGATCAGACACAAAGTTTTATGATCAGACCATAAATTGATGATCAGACACTTAGTTTATGATCAGACACTTAGTTTTATGATCCGACGATAAATTGATGATCAGACACTTAGTTTTATGATCAGACACTAAGTTTTATGATCAGACCATAAATTGATGATCAGACACTTAGTTTTATGATCAGACACTTAGTTTTATGATCAGACAATTAGTTCATGATCAGACACTTAGTTTTATGATCAGACACTAAGTTTTATGATCAGACCATAAATTGATGATCAGACACTTAGTTTTATGATCAGACACTTAGTTTTATGATCAGACAATTAGTTCATGATCAGACACTTAGTTTTATGATCAGACACTAAGTTATATGATCCGACGATAAATTGATGATCAGACACTTATTTTTATGATAAGTTTTATGATCAGACCATAAATTCATGATCAGACACTTAGTTTTATGATCAGACACTTAGTTTTATGATCAGACACTTAGTTTATGATCAGACCATTAGTTTTATGATCAGACAATTAGTTCATGATCAGACACTTAGTTTTATGATCAGACACTAAGTTTTATGATCCAACGATAAATTGATGATCAGACACTTAGTTTTATGATCAGACACTAAGTTTTATGATCCGACGATAAACTGATGATCAGACACTTAGTTTTATGATCAGACACTTAGTTTTATGATCAGACACTTTGTTTATGATCAGACACTTAGTTTTATGATCAGACACTTAGTTTATGATCAGACACTTAGTTTGCATTGTGTTCACACAAACACAGAATCAAATCTGTTGGTCTAATTATCACTTCAAAGGGGGATTGATAATGTGGCTATTTTGCAATTCTTTCTTTCTCTGGTAAACAAACTTAGCCAAGCTAATGATTTGCAATCATGAAAATGTACAAATTATGACATGTTACCATGTCAGCGACATTGACAGTGAAAGGCAATTTACTGGAGGGACAGGACAATTCCAGTGAAATGTAAGGCTTATATGGCAATTATGGATTCACCATGTCCACCAGGCAACAAGGTGTATAACTTTATAAACTCTGAAATGCAGCATGTGAAGATAACCTCTTTGATTATCGATTTTAGCGGGTGTTCCTTATGTTTTCATTATCTTTATTAAAAAAAAGCTTTATACTGCTAGAGAGCATCTCACATAAATTTCTAAAGTAAGCAAAATTGTTAGTAAGTTATTATTCACTTCCATATTTGCTCTCTGCATCTGTTATGGATGTTATGGAAAGGTGTGCATAGTAATTAAAACAGAATTGAATGTACAGAGGAATCAAGAATTTTCTTGCTTACCGTGCGATTTAAAAAGTATTTAAATTTAACCATAGATGTTCACAAAGGTAAAAACTGTGAAAATGAAGTTGGTCAATTGTCAAAAGTGGCTCAAATCAGAATTGAAAAGATATTGATTGCTATACAAGAGAAATGTACCGTCGATGATTTTTGGTTTCGTTGTAAATGATATTATTACTTTAGAGTTTTGACTTTGGGGCTACGTGTTGAGTGGGTGTAAATGATTTTTTTTAATTAGTGGGTCTAAAGTACGATCGCAGAAGAATGCTAACCTTTGCGGTAGAACAGATAGGAATTGCAGATGGCAGATTTTCTCCTAATATATAACTGTTTGCATGAAGCTTTCTGTTAAACTAGACTTTGATCTGAGAAAGGATGGGGTTTGTGCCTTTTTGTCATTATGGTTGACTTTTTCAGTTATCTTAGAACTATTTATGGTCTTAGAAGTACCTAATGGTTAGATTCACTATTTTTAAGACAACAGAAATATATCCCAATTTCTGCAAATGCATTCTGGAAATTGTAGATGCTATTTGACGTCGTCTCGTAGACAAAGTATGCTGGATAGTTCTTGAAAAGAGCTTGGCTGCTTTGAATGACATTTGGGATAAACAGGTAATAATAAATTCAAATAAAAGTTAGAACAGTGGAGGTTTTCATCCTCTCTTGGTGTTAAAATCTTGTCAGCCAGAGATAATTTTTAGGAGAACATCAGCCTCTTTGTTGTCTGTTTTTTTTTTTGGGGGGGAGGGGGGGTTTGCATCAAAAGTTGTCTTTTTAACTGCCAAGTTTCCGTTCTAGTCGGTAATCTTACGAGTTGCTGTCACGATCTTGATGGTTAAGTTCTATTTTTCTATTCATTTCATCTGTCAATTGCTGTACCATAACAAGACTTTTTCAAGATGGAACTATTTTGATTATTGGAAAACTGTTTGAGCATTTTTTTTTTCTTTCTTGTTTCTTAATATTATTCCATAACCAATCTCTTTGATGATTAAGCAGTATTTTTCTTTCTTTTTTTTCTCGGTTTCCTCGTTATTTCCCATCATCGACGGCTTAAGATAACTCGGTAGATTGAAAGGAATCAGATGAAGAGATTTTAAGTCGAAGCTGAAACTAATGGCAAAAGAGTTGACAACAACTTACTTTTCAATGCTTTCATTTTCTATTTTTCATCTTTAAAAGCATTTATAATTTGTTGATTCATAAAACAAGTTCCTTACTATGGTAAATAGCAATGATGTAACAATGTATATGATAGTTTGTTTATGAAGCAGATGGATACAGGGCTCAAGTTTCTATGGCAAGTTCACTTAATACCAAGAAGAACTTTTCTTTTAATAGGGTCAAGTAAAAAACATTTGGGATTTGGTCTACTGAACAGGAGTAGAGCACTTGGAATGTGTGAGGGAAACATTTTATATGAAACCTTTTAGGTTTGTTTGTTTAAGAGGAAATGAGGTTGAGGTTCTGGGCAAACATTCCAGATTGGTTGGAACAACAACAAAAATCTGTTTGTACAAGACAATGCTAGATGAAAGGGTGGGTTTGAAACTTTAAACTCCCACCACAACCCTTTTCCTTGTATGTTACAAACTACAGCAGAAGTATTTCAACATGCTTCTCCAAATAGTATCATGGGGTCAGACTTTTAAGCAAAAGAAAATAAAAGAGGGAGAGGATATTAGTGAATCTGTAGTTTCTATTATACTGTATAACTATTTGTGGAAGTTTACCAGTATTTGATATCTCACAACACCATTTTGTAACATATAAATAAAGCTTACAATGTTTTTAAAGACCTCTTTGTTTTTTCAAGATGTAGTTGTCAGGATAAATATGATTGTGACAAGTAAGTAGCAAGAGATGTTAATTTAGAATTTTACAGGTGCACTTTATTTATTCCTAATTAGTATTTCCCAGATTATTTAACAGTGATTTCTTAACGATATTAATTACCTATGTTGATTTTATTGGTAGTGTTTACAGCTATCCCTGTACTGTTTTTTTCTGTTTTGTCTGTTACAAAGTATCCTTTTTCTGTTGGGTTTAAACAAATATAAGAGGGTGTAAATTAAAACCTTGTTCATAGTTATTTCTGCTCTAGACTTCACTTAGTTCAGTGTACAAGTATATTCCATCTATATTTGTGTGGGATCCTCAAGTCTTTGGCCATTATCCAGTTCACCCTCCGAGCTTCAAGGTGTCAAAAAGTTATTTTAATTTGCCAAAAATTGGCAATTTGTACCAGATGACTTGTAGGTTGTCAAAATATTTTACAGTGTATTTCAAACAATGTCATGTAGAGCTCTCAATCTATAACAACAAATCTTAAAGGGATTTGCAAACTCAAAACTTGGCAACACCAAATTTCCTTTCATCCATACAATCTATGTGTCTACGGTTTATTTCACATAGGAATTGGAATAAAAATTCTATACTGTAGTCCTTACCAGTGAATTAAATGGTTGATGCTTTGTCAACATGATAACTGATCCCTGATACCTTTCTTTATTTGTTGCCGCATTAGTCAATAGATAATCCTCTTAGTTTTGGTGTGCACAAGTTCATGTATATTAACATGTATGGCTTACCACACTATGAATGTGTTTAGGCATCATAACCACTAAACGATTTTGTTTTCTGGTTTTAAATATTGAAATCAGGCGCCTAGCCGGGGGGGGGGGCTGTTGCCCCCTTAGCCGGGGGGGGGGCAAAGGGGGCAACAGCCCCCCTTGAGCATAATTTTTGTTTTGTGTTTTTATGATATCGCTAGTAATTTCAAGCGTAGATGCAACTTACAAGGCCTGGGAAATGCCATTTCCAGCGATCTGGGAGGCATTTTCAGCCAAAATTTTCTTGTATGCATAGCGCCAACTCATGGTGGCACTACGTTTAGATAGTTTGCAATGCCGAATCTACGGCTCTGATAGTTTGCCTACAGGTTCGCCCCTCCCTTGGCAAATTTCTGGCTATGCGCCTGGTTAAAATGATTTTATACAAGTACTAATCAGTATCACTTGAACTAGTTTATTTGAGAATGTAAAGTTAATTTGTGTTGATCCTTGTGTGCTGTTATTTGGCATCTTGGAACAGAAGGTTAAAGCTTAATATGTTGGAAAAGATAGGCTATTCAGTTGTACAATACTTTGCTATAAGTGGCCTCAAAGGCATCATTAGCAACCAAACTTAGCATATAAAGACTAACAAGTCAGTGCTTGATAAAATTCCTAAGTTGCCCCTACTTCTGTATAGATCTTAATAAAAAAATTCCCAGATATGCAACCATGTATAATTTAAGGTTGTTCTTTATCCCTCTCCCACGAAGAGGGGGATCAGCCCATTCCCCCCCCCCCCCTCTCCACTGACAGGCTATAAAAAATATAATTCCTACCATACAATACATAAATTTGTAGCGTGCATGTACGGTACAGCCCACACAGTTTAAAATTCTGTCACTGTACGAAAGTTGTCAAGAAAAGCACCGTTTTACATCCAGGCACCCTCCATATGTACAAAAACTCCAAAGGAGAGGGTAAGCCATCCTCATAGAAATCTCACACAGAACCAAGTATATAGCATCTTAACCCCTCCCAACCCCCACCCCATAACGAAAATGGTGTTTGGGCCGCGGCCCAGTGTTCCCGGACATTTATGCAATGTGTTAATATAGACTCCTTGTGTTGAAGTCTGAACAAAAGTTAAAATCTAATTGAAGCATTACACTCTGAATTAAGCATGATTGGGGAAACTTTCAGGGGTCAGTATAAGGCCCAGCCCAGACTACTCGCAGCAAAGGATAGACGGTACGTACAGTGTAGGTTGTTAAAACGCAGAATTCAGTGACGTCAACGTTACCTGGACTATCATTACGTCATGCAGACGCGTAAGCGTATGTAAACACTACAACCATAGCATAGGCTCATGAAAGCGTTCGTGGATAGTGTACAATAACTCCGCGAAATTGACATTGAAGAACCATTTCAAATCCGTCAGCTTGATCTGGTTGACAAGAAATTGCGAAGATGTGCACACAACAATATTAAAAATGTTGTTGTATATTGAAAGCAGTGCATTTGTGGTAAGACCTCCAACAATAAACAAATGTAGGCTTTACCGAACGTTAGTAACTTAGTGCTATTGCTGTGGAGTGAGTAGGCCTAGGCTAGGACCCATGGCACTTAATGGTAGGACTGCTGTAGACTATGTATACCGTAAAGACCAACGTTCAGCCTAACGTTTGATCTCGCTACAACAAATATTGATCCTTGTTTCATCATTCACAAAACCCCCTCTGTCTGGTCAGCCTTGGTGTAAGAAGAAGACCATGACGGATTTGGTAAGGAGCCGTTGCAGAATGTATAGGCCGTGGCTATTCTTACGACGAGTCGTAACAATTATTTATAAACTATTCTTACGACAAAGGCAAATTCAAGTGCAGTAAAGTAAATAAAGCAACTGCGCATGTAGTAGGGGTAACCCTAACCCTAAACCTAACCCTAAACCTCAATCCTAACCCTTACCCTAACCCTAACCGCAAATTATTGTTACTCCTCGTCGTAAAAATAGTACTCCTGGTCATGAAAATAGCAACTGCGTAGTCGGAAATTATTCTTACAACTAGTCGTAAGAATAGCCACTTTGGAATGGATACACTTTAACTGATTTAGTTTTAACAGATACATTCAAAGTATGAAACTGCAATTTTCGTTCAGGATATTCAGGCAGTTTGCTAAGTTACTCATATTTTACGTTGGATAAATGTGTTCTAATGATTTTAAAACCAAAAAAAAAACATTTAATGGTAAGTTCGACAAATAATGATTTAAAAAAAAAAATCTCCGGTGGGAGTTTGGTGGCTCAGTTACAATAAACGGATGAAAATGATAAATAATAATATAATAATAATTATAACACTTATATGGTGCTCATTATTGCACGTAAACAAACATTCAATGGCACCTTACAAAATTACAACCCTGGTCATTGGTAACTTGACACACCAAAGTGTGCACAATTCAACCAATCTCTCCTGGGGCACCACAGTGCACCACAACCATGTGTCCCCGGGGGACTTCCCATAGGGTGCAGCCACAAACCGGCGCACGCAACTATATTTTACAAGTTACCTCGCAGGTCCCCATTTATACACCTGGGTGAAGAGAGGCAATGGAGATAAAGCGCCTTGCCAAAGGACACAACGCAGTGATCTGGCCAGGGTTCGAACCTGTAATCCTTAGATCACAAGTCCACTGCCTTAACCACTTGACCACAACGCTTATGCGTGGAACAGTGCTACTTTTAGTTTAGAGCTAGCCCAGGCTAGACCTTTTACTAAATTTGTTTTAACTGTAACTACATGCTTTTGTCTACGAGATTCCTATGTTCTTTTATTCTCCTCGTTAGGTGCACACCTTTATAGTGCAATGCACCCAAACAGAAACTTTGGCCCGTGTAAGGGCTAAGCTACTACACTTGCTGTATGACATGGGACGGGAAAACCATCAGTTCCGCTTGAGGTTCAAAGGTCAATTTCTGAGAGATTCATATACTCTGGATGACTACAGAATTGGTGACCGGTGCATCGTTAAAATGATTCCCATGTCAAAGCGTTCTGAGGTGAATTAACTACTTTAAATTTATTCCATTTCATAATTTGGCCATTATCTACATGTGTCCTGAACCCAAAGCTCTTACCATGTTCAGATATTGACTTCAAATTTCTTTTTGTATTCAAATCACACATTTTGTTAATATGCCTGTACTCTTCTTACATCATGTTCTCTAGTGTTCATTGAAATGATCACAGTTCTCAATTGTAAATTGTAAATAAATGGACATCAGGACCATTATCAGACGTATAAAGAAACATTCTGACGCTCAACTTAATTCCTGTTCTTTCTCAATACAGTCTTTCGTAAAGTTAGAGGACGTTCTCGACGGCAGGCAAGACCCTGACGCTGGTGGGGCAGGACACAGTGAAGAGATCACCAAAGCTCTCTTGAAGGAAGTGATGCTCTTAAAATGGAGGGAAACTATCCTCAGAGATTTCAAGGTTAGATAAGATCAAACACAGCATGACCCATTTAGTGAAACGAGTTGCAAACAGTCATCTAACTTGACAGATGTCTTTCTTATCAGAGCAAACCTGTGGTGTTTGCAATTATATTATGCCTCTGGTCAGGTAAATTGTACATCAGACCAAAGGCTTTGTCATTGGTGCATTAGTGTTACAATCAAAAATAGCTTTATACCTAATGAATATTCTGTTAGTACCCCATCAGTATCAGCACTCAACCTTCCTCCTACAATGCTTTGAAATTCATTGGAGATATACCTTAATCTTCTCTAATTTCAAATATAAATCTGGTCTGATGTAAATATTGTTATCGAAATTTTGCATGCCAATTACTAGTCGATTGCACCTCTTCAAGAAGATACACTTCATGAGGTCTTATAGCAATTAAGAAGGGGGAGCTTGACTCAGATATCAAAGGGATCCGCAGGTAAAGGTGTATAAGTTACACGCCATTTAAAGGTAGTCAGTATGAGCCCCAAAATTATAGCACGCTATAATTGCTAGAAGTTTACAAAAAGTACTTTCCTGGAGGGCTTTACTCTCCAAATTGTTCTCAGACAATTTTTAAGGAACACACAACATGACTGAATGTCTAAGTGAGTAAAATTTCCTGGAAGGTGGTATGAAAAAGGGTTCAAGAATTTTGACCAAAGGTGACCATGTTTGAATATCTAGCATATTTGGGGCCAATACAGCATACCTTAAGGGTCATAACTATAACCACCAAATATACTAGAAACTTAGAAAGTCAAATAAAAGTCTCTAGTGTTGAAACTTAAAGGCATTGAAGACTCGCGCACAAAGAAACGTCTCATGCCGGAAATCTGACCTAGTTTCAAATGAGGTGTAACAGAAGTGCTAGACATCACCATCGATCCCAGATAATTCACACACATCTTGCTAAATTAGACACTAGTGCACAATCAATACATGCAGCTATGGTCAATACCCACAACACAGTGTACAAAGCAGCGATAGACATCTCAGGTCTAGATAAAAGATAACAAGGTATCACGTTTCATTACTGTCTGCACTTTGTAGCGACACAAAAATAACTTGACTTGCAAGCAACGGAAAGTTAACTTTTCAGATGGCGGCACATGGTTTGGGGTGATTCTTCAATGTCTTTAAACAAGCTTTTTTTCCTGCCACACTCAAAGATTTTTGTTTTTCTGTGGTGTTAACTTGTGTAATTGTACACTCTCTAATTTCTAAGAATGAATCAGAGGATATTAACACTGTGGTAAGTTATTTTGAGAACATCTAGCAATTTGAACCATGCTGAAAGTGGGCACTTTATTGACCACCTTTTGTTTTCAGTTATCTCCTGGCTTGTTCTTCATTACAGGGTTCTTTATATGTCAGCTGGCTCTTTGTACTGTTCGCCTTCTTCACCACTTACTGGTACGCTGGCATCTGGAATTTTATCGTCACGCTCTATGCGGTGCTGAGATGTCCGACTTACACGCACAGAGGGGGATTCGTCGGTACTTCAAGTCTTTGGTGAGTGAATTTATTTTGATTAGGGAACAAAAGAAGTCGTTTAGAGTCTTCCATATTACTTGATTTCAGGTATATATACAAGCGCTGAAACATTCAGTAGGCTTTACCTTTCTTAAAAGATAAAATTTGAAAGCAAAGTTGTAAACAGGTAATGAGCTGCAGAAATAATTGTGAGTAATATCTTGAATTAAATGCGATGCATTAAATAGCGATCATGCTGCGCATGTGTGAAATGAAAAGGATACGTGTCATAATGTCAGTTATTCTTTCTCAGTTCATCCTAACCTTTGGCAATTAGAAATGACTTTGCTCTAGTAGTAAAACTGCTGCCTCTATATATCATGTTTACTGTTTCGCTTGTAGTCTCACCAGCAATATTCTTGATAGTTTGAGGTCTATTTCCTAGCCATGTGTAAGTTACTTTGCTATCAGGCCACACTGTCAAGCTTCCATGATACTGTTTAAAACAATATTTTACATGTTGACAATTCAGTTTTAGTTGTAAAAACTTAGTTTAAAACTTTTTTACAACATTTAGGAAAGTAGAAGTACAAATCAGAATTGAAACCATCATTTCAGAAATAAACGTGACACATCTTTGATTCTCTCTCTCTTGTAGGCCGAGACGATTCATGATCATCTTTGCTGTGTTGTTGCTGTTGAACTGGGGTGCAACGGTAGCTCTTACTGTTCTGTCATTTCTCTCCATCTTTGTAAGTAGGCCTATTTAAATCTGATAAATGGAGTAGTAGTGAGTGAGTTGGATAATTCCCCACCCCCCACTTCCCCCCCAAAAAAAATATATATATGATTTTCTTTCCCTGTTAATTTATGTTGGTAGTATGCATAACTTTTATGAAATTGTTCCTTTTCCCTGCATACTCTCAAGTCAGATGGTGTGTGTGTGAGATGAGTGGGAGTGGGATGGAGAGGTTGGGGGAGTAGGTATTGTCAGTTGCAGTGCCAGGAAGCTTGATAACTGAGAAACTCTGACCTTAGTGAACTCAGTATGATAGGACACAAGCACTCTACAAACTGAGCCACCCAGCCATAACTTGAGACTTAACCCCAGTCTCAAATGATAACGATATGTTGTGATGATTTTCTTTTTTATTCGTGTTCAGCAATTCGATTGCGTTGACAATCCAGATACAGCGAGTTCCACCACCAATAGTTGTTCATCTCAGTATGTTGGCCACATCTACTCCATGGTCTTCTTCGTGATTCATGCCATCTACCTATTCGGTGTCTGCACAACTGCTCTGACCCTCCTGAAAAACTTTGGCTTCCTCGTGGGGGATTACCTGGAGAAGTACCTGGTCATCACACGGGATGTAGAGAAGGTAATCCAGGCCGCTCGATCGAGCAGGTGAGTACGCACTTGATTGAAGCCAGATTCAAGCAGACAGAACGTTCTACTGAATGATATAAACAAATAGTTCACCTAGCAGACCTTTTTAAGTTGTGTTTTGTCTTCAGTAGTGAATTTGATATAAAACTTGATATCTTGTGTTGTGGTAATTTTTCACTTCCCTGTCTACCCACTACACTCTCACTCTAAGGTATTCAGAGCTCTTGGTAGCCGCCATTTTATCAAAGTCCTTGCTCAGTTCCGTCTGCCTCTCTACTTCTCATTTTACCCCATCCAAGGTTTCTGGAATCTGTTGCAACGCAGGATTTATTCAATGGACCGATGAACATATGGAATCTGATATGGTTATATTGACTATTATTGAAATGGACTGATATTTATTGAACAGAGAAGTAGTAGTCTGGATGAAGGTCAGCTAAACAAATATAACATCCAATTGCTAAAGAATGACAATATTGTAACAAAGATTTGAGTCAAAAGGAGGGAGCTTGTAGTTATATGTAACATCCTATCAATATTTGAATACCGGTGCTGTGGCCAAGTGGATAAAGGCGGTGGCATTTGAGGCAATGAGGCTTCGCAATCGGGAGGTTCCTGGTTCGATTCCATGGCCGGGTCATAGTAAGGTGGGTTTTTCATCCGTAGAGCAATCTACGGTTTCCCATCTGAAATGACATTCTAAATTGAAAAGATTCCAAATTTGAGTTAAAATATCGAATTGGAAGCCACCAGATGTGTAAGTTGTAATCCATAAGCCCTTGTGGGTTTCTCCCACATCTGTGGTCGCTTAAGCGTCGTAAAAATAACTGCTGATTATTAAAATATTGCGATATGATTCAGTATTATTACTCTTAGAGTGGCTTTATGTTTCCTTAAACATAATGTGTTAGTCTCGACATAGCCATTACCATTTGCTAATTTTGCTTTCAGCTATTGCAATAATTTGAATATACGTGTGGGTGTAACATTGTTGCATTAAAGGATGTGATTTGTCATGCACACATTCAGAATTTCAAACAACTATATCAAGATATAAGCAGATGGAAGTCCTGTTTTGTTCATAGTGAGACTTTAAATCTTCACAGCAGAACAAAAACCTAATGAAGACAAACACACTCATTCACAATAACATCATATTCTCTATATGCTCAACATTCGTGGAAATTGTTTTAATTGTTTACTGTGCTACTACTCACTCCCCTGTCTCCACACAATGGTTGCACTCTCATCTATCAGACTTATAGGGAGTCTGTGCTTGTATTGTGCTATATGTGCTTGCATCTATCAGACTTATAGGGAGTCTGTGCTTGTATTCTAACATAGTTATCTATACTTGTACTCTTTGGAAATCCAGCACAGATAATAGTGTAAGAATACATGTACTGGAGTGTTAGCTCAGTGGTTAACGCCGGTGCCTTTCAATCATAAGGTCCCCGGTTTGAGTCACGCCCAGATTAATGTATGTTTTCCAGTTACAGAGTTGTTGACAATTGACAATTCATAATCATGGACGTTAAATATGAATGTAAGAGACTGACTTCGGTCAGCTAGCGGCTTTGATAAGCCAATGAGGCTTCTTCGCGAGTTCCTGCTTGCAGGAGGATCTAATATACTCTTGCTTAGAGCCTTGTAATCATATTTGTACTCAGACCAAGGGAACTCTAATTGAACTCATTCTTCTGTAGGTTTTACTCATACTACAAGCCTGTCATCTATTGTACATGATCCTCTCATCATCTCGGTTCAATAGCACTACATCTTGTCTTCATTTTATTGAGGAACAGCTCAATGTCCTGAATGATTGGAAAGTTTTGATATTTCATCTCCCTATATATGAAGGCAAACAAATGTTAATTGGACATGATTAAATTATGTTCATTTTTTGTTTTAGAGTTAAAGAACAGAGAACAGCAGCATTTGAACTGGCCACATTGTCAACAACAGGAGATGACAGCAAATTCAGGATTGTTGCAGAGGGAGGGTGAGTTTTTATTTTTATTATATTTTTTATTCTCCAACCTATCGATATTTAGGATTTGTCAGGGTCAAAACATACCTCATTTGCTCAGTAACAAGTCATGCCCCTAGCCATGAAATCTGTGGGTTGAATAAGCAGCAAGACAAAATATGTACGTGTGTGCAAAGATGCAGTATTTAGCAAATGTGCTGTCATTGATTTGTATCAGAAAGAAAATGCATTTGTTCTGCACTGGTTGTGAAGTGTTCATGGTCATAGTTGCTTGAATTGTGGTGTGTTCTGTGACCTAGGAAGTCCCTTGACCACTGACATGTTGTGTGCTTGTAATGCCTCTGACATTATAAGACCCCATGAAATGAAAACTGCAACAGTTTGAACTCTATAAGTGGGAAACACCTTATTCTGATGATACTTTTTCATATTTTGTTGTTGTAATTATCACGTTTTCTTCTTGTTTTTTTCGGCCGACAGGTTAGAAGTGTTAATCTCTCTGGGTCTATCGAGAGATGAGTCAACTCAAGAGTACGCAACAGAAGCCATGGCAGAACTTCTCACCGTGCCTGCAATTCAGGTAAGACTGGACGTTATCTTGCTAAATATTTCAACCCTACCCGGGGAATGATTAAAATCATGTCTTCAACTCTGTTCCTTTCTCTAAGGATTAACATTTCAAGAAACGTCTTTCATAACGGAGTACACATGAACTCGCTTCATTTTAAATGATGCATTTTGAATGCAAAATATATTGATACAGATAGGTGCTACATGTCGCTTCTCTCCATCAAAATTAAAACGTGTTACAAGTTAGATGTACACGTTACCCAATACATAGCGATAACTGTTAATATCTTGCAGGCGAGCTGTAGCATCAAAACACAGACAAATTTCCATCCATTTTTTTTTTCATTTTCATTAATTTATTTCCAGTATAAATATAAATATTTATAAGCAGGACATCAAATGTACGTCATAAGAAAATATTATTTTAAAATGTTAGTGTACAAAAAACAAAAACAAAAAAAATATTTATATACAAAAGTTGCATCATATGATGTTGCATCATAAAAAAAACAGAAATATATATTCAAAAGTTGCATCATGTAATGCATTAACCTAATAAGTGCTCTGTGTTCATTCTCTATCCAGGATCAGTTCGTAGAGGCCGGTGGGGTCACGACCCTCTCCACCATCCTCCACTCGCAAAACAAACGACTCGTGCAGGAAGCGGCCACAGCTCTCTCCTACATCGTGGCAGACTCTGATGAGAATAAGCAAGTGGTGGCAGCAGAGAGGGGTCTGGAAGACCTCTCTCACGCGGCCAAGAATGGTTCCGAGGTCACACAGAGGTGCATCGCGGGCATCTTTCTGGACTTGGCATTTAGTCCAGAAATCAGGTCTCAGATGGCCTCCATGAACTCACCAAGTGAGCAGAATGATAGAAATAACCATTTTGTAATTTTAAATTTTTGATCTCTAACTTTACGGTCAACCCTAGTCGTAAAATATTCATGAGGGTTCATTACCCATTGCAATTTTATTCCTTTTTTCCCATTTCTTCTTACTTGCCAATCATGTTCATACAGTGTACATATATTTTAATACTTATATATATATGATAGTTCATATTTTATTGTGTTCTTAAGCCTTCAAATCTCTACTGCTGGTTCATCTGCTTTGGGTTTTTTTTTACAAAGGACAGAAACAAACAAACATACAACATAGTTAAAGGCATTGAAGACTCGCCCCAAACTGCATGCCGCCCTGTGAAAAAGTTAACTTTCCGTAGCTTGCAAGTGCAGTTTTTCTCTTGTCGCTACAAAATGCAGACAGTAATGAAACATGATACCATGATAAACATGATCTTTAGGCTGTGTCGTATGTACACTGTGCTGTGGGTATTGACCGCAGCTGTATGTACTGACGGTACACTAGTGTCTAATTACCGACGGTAGCAAGCTGTGTGTGTATTTTCTGGGATCGATGGTGGTGTCTAACACTTCTGTTACACCTCATTTGAAACTAGGTCAGATTACCGGCATTAGACGTTTCTCTTTGCGCGAGTCTTCACACCCTTTAAGCCTTCAAATCTCTACTGCTGGTTCATCTGCTATGTTTGTTTGTTTACAAAGGACACAAACCAATAAACAAACAGAGTTAACTACATTCTTCTCCATTGCATCTCATCTGCTTAAAAGTCCATAGATCATGTCATATGATTTTTCTTCTTTTTTTTGTCCTTCTTTTGTCACATCCTTAATATGACATAAAAAAATATGCTTTTTAACAAGCATTTGCTCAGGTATACCTCAAGCATTGTTTGTCAGCCAATAAGTTCATGAAAAAAATGGACATTTTCCCTACCTACCTGTATAGTGAAATAGTATTTCTCACGTTCGGGTAATTTATTTTGTTTTCTTTCTTCCTTCCTTAGCCTCTGCCCTGGTGACTCTGTGCAGCAGTGGAGACCCGGAGACACTTCGTTTGTCTCTACAGACCCTGGAGCTTATCGCTATAGAGAGTCCAGATGTGATCCTTTACCATGTAAGTAAATTTCACAGAAAACCATTAGGTTTAACATCGCCCTCAAAAGCCCCAAATGAGTTTACTCTTAGATATGTGAGGAGGGTCATCTGATGACAACATCCATGTAATAAGTCCATAGTAGGAACTCCTGTCATACCATAGCTGCCAGTAGTTATACTTACACTTCACCACTCTGTACTCATACTCGGTGCATTGTAGAAATCTAGAACAGGTACTTGTGCAAGGCTTAAGTATTGGTACTCCTATTAAGGGAAATCCTGCTTGTAGTGGTACCCATGGTGTTGAGGTCATTCTACCATTACTTGTACTCCTATTAAGGGAAATCCTGCTTGTAGTGGTACCCATGGTGTTGAGGTCATTCTACCATTACTTGTACTCCTATTAAGGGAAATCCTGCTTGTAGTGGTACCCATGGTGTTGAAGTCATTCTACTATTACTTGTACTCCTATTAAGGGAAATCCTGCTTGTAGTGGTACCCATGGTGTTGAAGTCATTCTACTACTACTTGTACTCCTATTAAGGGAAATCCTGCTTGTAGTGGTACCCATGGTGTTGAAGTCATTCTACTATTACTTGTACTCCTATTAAGGGAAATCCTGCTTGTAGTGGTACGCATGGTGTCTAGGTCATTTTACTATTACTTGTACTCCTATTAAGGGAAATCCTGCTTGTAGTGGTACTCATGGTGTTGAGGTAATTCTACTATTACTTGTACTCCTATTAAGGGAAATCCTGCTTGTAGTGGTACCCATGGTGTCTAGGTCATTTTACTATTACTTATACTCCTATCAAGGGAAAACCTGCTTGTAGTGGTACACATGGTGATGAAGTCATTCTACTACTACTTGTACTCCTATTATGGGAAACCCTGCTTGTAGTGATACCCATAGTGTTGAAGTCATTCTACTACTTCTTGCACCCTATCAAGGGAAATCCTGCTTGTAGTGGTACTCATGGTGTTGAAGTCATTCTATATAGACTACCTGACATGTCTCATGTTATAAGAGCATTTTGTGAGCCTTGTTTCAATTTCTTTGGTCGCAATTGTCTTGATTATTTGGTAAAGTTAGGTGTCTATAATATGCTTTGTCTTATTTGCACAGTACACCAACCGATGAATGTTTTGAAATGTTTCTATCATGTATGAAATCCTTCTTCTTCTTCTTACGTTGCAGAAACCCATAGGGCATAAGCGCAAAAAAATACTAATGAAAGAAATAAATTTGTTATGTTATATTTTTTTTCTTCTATGTTAAATAGGAAGATTTGTTGGAGCATCTTCTGAATGTTACTAAACTATCTCTCGATGCCAGCATCTATCTTCTGGCTGGTAAAATTATTCTGTATTTTGCAGAAAGCCCTGATGTAAGTATTAATTTCCTCCTAACCTGGCCAATAATTGTAACTGAACAGTTACTAAGCGAGCAACAGAAACCCAATGTTTACAATTTAGTGGCATGATTATTAACTATACTTAACTATAAGGGTTGTTGTGATATGAGATAAGCCCAATCAACATATCAAAATTGTTGTTTCCCCCCTAAACTAATATTGCCATGTATCATTTGTCAAGCCACACCCAAATTCAACTCCCCCCCCCCCGCCCTCCCCCTTCGTACTACTTACTCAGTGTCAATAAGACATGTATAAGACCTCAGCTTCTTATTTCTGACATGCTATTTTTTAACCAACTTACAGAATGATAGAAACAACACTTCAGACCAAAGTACAACTCCATTTTATGATGCCTGCAAAATGATACTTTTACTAACTTTCATTTTTTGTCAGCAAAATCTTTGTTATATGTGATTCATTATCAAGTTTCTTCCGTTTTCACTTGTAAAATATGTTTATTGCATGTGTTTATGATTGTCTGTCAAAATATTTTGTGGTATTGCTCAGGCTGGTTTCGAAAACAATATCAGGAACCCAAACTCATATTGATATGTATAATGATATAGCAGCAACCCTGTTTCGCTATGTAGATTGTAGTCTGGTACTATCCCTCCAAAGTGTGGGTCATCTACCATGTTAGGAATAAAGGCATTGAAGACTCGCCCCAAAACGTGTGCGACCATCTGAAAAAGTTAACTTTCCGTTGCTTGCAGGTGAAGTTTTTTTTCGTGTCGCTACAAAATGCAGACAGTAATGAAACATGATACCTTGTTATCTTTAGCCGGACCTGAGATGTCCATCGCTGTATCGTTTGTATACTGTGTTATGGGTATTGACCGCAGCTGTATGTACTGACTGTACACTAGTGTCTAATTACCGACGGTAGCAAGCTGTGTGTGTTTTTTTCTGGGATCGAGGTGGTGTTTAACACTTCTGTTACACCTCATTCAAAACTAGGTCAGATTACCGGCATTAGACGTTTCTTTTTGCACGTCTTCACACCCTTTAAGTTTAGTACGTGCTTCTGTAATCTAATCTATGTTGATGTCAGGCATCCTCCCACTTTTTCATTCCAGTCTTGTACCCAGCTGTTAGCCAAGGAAAACCTGAAAGATACTCTGATGAGATTTGTCAAGACAGATGATGCTACTCTCCAGAAAGTTGTCTGCAAAATCATCCATTGTATGTTGGAGGAGAAGGTCCTTATGTAAGCAGATTGTGTTTCCTTTTCTTTGCTAACTTCCCCACTCACCCCTTCCCCCTCCCACCAGTTTTCCAAGTCCTTTGTGTCTTTTAAAATGAAACATTTGTTGCAGACGCCACTGTACGTAAAGGTGAAAAATTACTTGTCATTTTATATTTACATTAGCTACATATCGATCAGCCTGTTATCAAATAGTGTCAAAACTTTCACAGAAAGTTAACCTTTCAACTTTCTTTGAAACCTTATAATTGACTTCAATGTATTACTAATGTCTTTGCCGAAATTTCTCTTTTCCCAAGATTTTGAAATGCATGTGACTTTACTCGTAAGAACATGCACAGTGATGTTGGTCTTAGAATTCTGGATTTTTTCACAATGTTATGCGGCAAAATTATTTGACCTTCAGCAGTCACAGAACACAATCAAACTAGTTGATCAGTGGGGCAGAGTAAGATTATGATTGATATCCAGACCCTTCCTAAAGCTAACTCTTTTATGATGATCATTATGATTTTAAACTGCTAGTATGTGGTCTTATCACCTGAACTGTGTTAATTGACCAGTTGGTGTTCATATCACGGTAATGCAAAAGAGCCTGTTACTAAACTTAGTGTTAGGGTATATTTAATATTCATTAATTAATTATAATTTTAATTTTAATTTAATTTTTTTAAATTTAATTTAAATGTAATTTTAATTTAATTTTAATTCATTATAATTAATTAATAATTAATTATTCATTAACTGTTTCTCTCTTTCCTTTGTCTTCCTGCATCTGCAGCAGCAGAAACATTCCTTTAATATATCCATTTCTTTGTCTTCCTTGACAAATACCAACTCAGATAAGATAACCAACACTGCATTGGATACCATGGAAGTACCCTTGTATCAATGCAAGGTTGACTTATAAGTTTGTGTCTCATGTGAAAAGCCTCAATGAAACCCTGTTAAACTTGTGACTTTGATGTATTTTATTTGAACAGGTTGAGAGCGAAAGAGCAGGGCTTGAGGGACATCTTCCACTATGTGAGCAAGCATGCTGGGGACAGAGACGCCTGGAATATGGCCGACGAAGGGATCACCGTAATGGACGGATCCACCGTGTCCAAGGTGTACCCATCGACCTCGTCGGAGACGATGGGATCCACTTCCAGTCTGAAGAAGAAAGCATCGTCCACAGACTCAGTGGATAAGAAAACTCTGGGATCGTTGTCATCACTCAATAAGATGGCTCCCAGCGGATCAAAGGATCCCATGGGATCCATCTCGAATCTGAAGCGAAAAGAGTTATCCGAGGAATCGGTGGATAAGAAACCTCTCGGCTCGTCGTCATCACTCGATAAGACGGCTGCTGGTGGATCGGAGGATCGCACCGGGTCGGTTTCTTCTTTGCAAAAGGCAAAAATGGGATCGCAGTCATCTCTGAGTTCAAGAGGAAATTAGGCGAGGATCATGTTTACTTTAAGTAAGTATAGCATACTTATGGTGGTACCCACCCCTAGCTTATTTCACTTATTAGAACCGGGGAGTTAAGTCCATGATATTTCTAAAAAACCACTCGTTTCGACCATCTGTGGCCAAATCAAGATTCTGGTCAGATATCAAACAATGATACAGAACATTGCAAAAGTAACTTTCCATGTATCTGATTAAGAAAAAAATGGAATATGATGATGTTAGGGTAACCAGCTATGTTCCTTATAAATTGCATATTTAATTTGGTATCCCTTCTGATGCATAGTATGTAGCGTCCATAGACAGTGTGACAGGGTAAGAAGTTGTTGCACATAGAGGGTAGAAGAGCACTTCTTCTCATTACAAGAATTCAGCTTGATTTTGAAAGAAATGGAAACACTTCAGAAAAGCAGGAGTCCAATAAGTATATCCAGTCATCCGAAATGTTTGGTTTAAGAGTAAACAGAATTAATAGCAGCTATTAAGGCAGTGATGTCTAATTTTATATTATTATCATTATAACGATAAATTTGTTTGCATAAAGATCAAGGTTTTCTGCACTTATATTGCGATCTCTCAATCCGTCCAGTCATATCAGGAAATGTAAATTTAGAATTATTTTCCAATTTTTTTTTTAACATTTATCATGTAAACTTATCTCAGAGCAAGACATTCTGTGAAAACCATGTTTCTTTCCTCTGTTGTATTTATTTAAGTTTCCGTCCATATCTGAGTACCTTTGTTAGTTTGTTCTTTCTAGTATTAGAGATGAAATCAAGTTTACATCTTGTATATAGCAAGCTTCCATTTAGAAAAAATAATAAACATGACTTTTTTGAGCTATCAAATAGGATATGATTAAGACTCGGAGATGATATAGACACAAATAGTAAATTTTACTAACATTCCAAACTTTTAATCATGTCTTAACTTTCATTCTTTTACATTATTTTCATTCATTCCTGTTTTTTTTTTGCAAGATTCCGTCCTACCAAATCATCTTGATATAGTTATGGATACATTTACTCAAATTTTTGTCCAAACATAGTTTATATATTCACGGATTTAGTTTACTTTTCTCTTGTCATCATATGGATATCATCGATAGAAGCCAAAGTTGTAGCTGTGTATGGATAGACACACAAAGATATTTTAATTCCAGCTTATCGTATCTAGTTACATCGAGATATATATGTCTAAAATCACTGAATAAATAATGATCATGTATTTTTTAAAGTTAAAAGAATGCCGACATTTTTTTTAAGGAAATTTCAAATGTTATTCTTTTTGTTTTCCTGAATGTAGAAGTCTTTCAAAGTAGGTACTGGTTATAAATATATTCTCATTTTTCTTGGGTCAAATCATACTTTATGTGTTCTGTTTGATTTTTGCAAAGTTTTCTTGTTTCTTTTGTTATGGATGTGAACCTATATCAACTGATACCGACATACAGATACCAGGAGTATAGCACCACACAACTAGACACATACACACATTAGGAATGCAACTAGGTAAACAGACTTGATTTGGAGTGAATTCAGAACTGTAACCAGGCTTATAAACATTGTCGATAAATTTAGGTTGCAACTGAGCATGCAGGTCAAGTGATCGTTTAAAGCCTCCCAGGATAGATGTATTTTACTTGTGTAAAAGTAAGAGGGCCTGACATTTCAATCCTAGCAGGATCTTTTACAGAGGCTGAATGACAAGTTACAGTAACAGAAGGGACAAATACACACACACAGAATACAGACAGGTATGCAAGGCTTATATATATATATATATATATAACTAAATATATAACTATATATATATATATTACTTGTCATATGTCAAGGGGCAAGTGACAAGAGTGGTTTGAATCTTATTTACTCAAATTAAAGACAGCAGTCATGAAGTATGTAAACAAACAAACAAATTATAATAAACAAACAACTTGATGTGAATATTGTCAATAGTTTATTATAGTTTGATATTTTACTATTAAATTACAATCACATTTAATATTGATTGAGTTGTACATGTATTAGTAAAGTTTCAAAATTGAAAGACTACTACATTCATGGTAGTTTAACTAACTTTACTTTTGAGAATGTGAATACTATGAGTTTCATTCTTGGAAATTGTTTCTGAACTGTCAGATAACGAGATGTGGAATGCCCAGTCACTCGGTGACATTGAATACAACAAAATTGCACAATTTTCCTTCACATCTACTTAGCCTGATGACTCAAGTTAATGGCAGTGCACATATTTTTAAATTTTTTTTTTTTGTTATCTGTAATTTGGCATTCAATTAATATAAACAATCTTTCGAATATAAAGATGATGAAATTTTAAACTTTTGGTTAAACATGACAAACTCTTAGAAAAAACAATGCTTGACTTCTACATTCCTGAGGTATAATAATTACTATGAAAGATGCTTTTTCTTACAAAGTTGAAGAGACCTAAAGCCTGCTACCAATATTTGCCAAAGATGGCTTATTTGCCAAAGATGGCTTTACTGTCATATATCCAGCTCTATTAAAAATAAGATATTAAGTAAAAAAGATAATTGCTGAAAGGTTCTTGACTACATAAAAATAAAATATTTCAAAATATTTCAGTGATGAATACCCTACAAGTTGGACATGAAATAAACTAAATAATTAATCAAATATACACACAAAACATTTTAACTGTAGAATTTATGCTTTACATTGAAAGAATCTTAATGCTTGCAAATTTTGTAACTATACCCACTTTTAAGAAAAGGTAATTGTATTTTTTTTCAGGTACAATGCATAAAATACGATATCTTTTGTTAACAATTTCTTTTGTTGCCAATCACTTGACGGTGTTGTGAGGAGTGATATGTAGTGATTGTTTCATCAAATTAATTAAGAAAGAAAAACTTCACCACATGGTACAAAAACAGGAAGCGTGCTTTCTAGAATTTGAATCGCAAGCATTTACAATCGTGACAAGGAACATTCTTAAATTTGGATGCAATATAATTACATGTACGAAGCCATTAACTTAAAATAGGGTTTTCTATTAATGATGCTGACTTAAAATATAAATATATTTGAATTTATATGTACGAATATTCCATATCATGCAGCCATATGTGATACAGATTTATTACAGAAACTGTTCATAAGGAGGGCTTGTCACATCCAGCATACTAGGAATTTCGTTCGCCAATTTGATGGTCTCCTTTACCCAATTGTGCATGATCATACAGGCTCCCATTTTACCTATTTTACCGCCGAGATCCACCTCCGCAAAATAAGATTCCACATGGACCACATTTCTGTAAACAAAAAGGAAAACGCACATTAAAATAGGGACGAATGTAGAAAAGGGTAATTTGTGATGGACTGATGGATCCAGATGAAAACAAAAAAGAAGAAATCAAATAAAAAAATAACAGCAGCATTTCAGTGAAAAAGTGTCAATTGCCAGATGTAGTCTGACCTGCGCTTGTAATATGGCACACAACCATAATTAGCTTTGTAACTAGTACACAGATAAATCATTGCACAAGGAATTTTAGGTTTCAAGTAGAAATATCCGGTTTCTGTTACATACATTCCAAAATGGAGGTTCTGTGTAACTGTGTGACACTTGAATCATTTCTGTGACCTTCCTGGCCCCAGCAGTCATGGATGCTTAATTATCAGTCGTGATAAAATATGGGTATTTTTTGTTGAATACGTATCATTTCTGTCAGATCCTATAACCGGTGGCGGCGGAACCGGGGGGATTGGGGGGGCTCAGCCCCCCCAATAAAAAAGTTGAGGGGGAAAATGCATGATAAGCCCCCCAATATTTACCAAGGCTCCGAAACGTGCATCTGCCCATTTTTCAATGCATACTTGTCGATCTGTCCGATGCACACGTATACTATACAGGTGTAATAATTTTAGTAAATGCTGGGGGACCCTCGGCCCGTCCCCTGGCTATAGACCACATTGTCACCCCAACCGCTTCTTCACGCCCCGTGAAAAGTGGAAGCAGTGAGTGTGAGTACCGGTAAGCTCAACACAACTTCGTCTTAGGCCAATGACTTGCCTCATTTCAGCCAGTTCTCCAATAGACTGCTGGCGCCCTTTTCAGCTTTTCACTACTTTTTACTTATTCGCGATTATTGACTATTTTATTGCGCTCTCATCTACCTATTGACATTTGTCATATTCTGTTGGTGTAATTTTCCGACAAAATGGCGACGACACCTATTTATTCTCCGTTTATCTGCAAATTAGCAAGGCCCGGAGAGGGTCATTTCCTGCAATCTAGGGAGTATCTTTACTCAAAAAATTTCTGTACGCTCCGCGCCAACCTGTGGTGGCTCTCCGCTTAGATAGTGTCGTAAGTGCCCCTACAGACCATTCTTGCCCCCCCCGACCAATACCCCTAGCTCCGCCACTGCCCTTACTACACTCAAAAAACGTCTTTGTGAGTACACTACGAGTAATAGCTACTCTCTTAAAACACCATCGGATATACAAATAACAATGTTTTTACAGACTTTTACGTGCAATCAGAGAAATTGCAGGCTTGAGACCCATATTTTAGGGCTAGGTATTCGAAGCATAAAACACTCGGGAAGTGCCGTTTCCGGCCATCTGGGGGTTTGAAAAAACCCAAAATTTTCTTGCACGCTCTGCGCCAACCGATGGTGGCGCTCCGCTTAGATAGTCTCCACACATTAGCCCCCCCAATAATTTTTCCGTTCCGCCGCGCCTGCCTATAACTTACCCTTCTGCGTGCAGGTAGGAACCCATCAGTGGATAATCGATTCTGTAAACGTCATCGACCGGAGGCCGAGACTTGTGTTCGACCGACTTTACGCCGTAGAGGGCAGTGTTAGACGAGAGTAGCTTCATAGCTTGCATCGTTACGCAATCTCTTGAAGAAATGTGGAAGACACAGCAGTTGATTTTAGGCATCTGATTGTATCCAATAACTGCTCCCTGCAGGAAAGAAAATTTGGATGATAGCATAAATGTTTTTTTGTGGAAATGAGGCACAATTATCATTGGAGGATAAACTTACAAGAGAAAACGAACCCTGAAACCTGAAATTGCCTTGTCATTTAAAGGGACAATGTAAATAATAGCTGTTTAATGCGCTAACATGGTCACAAAGTTTATAATAGCACATCACACTTTGATCCTTTTTTTTTATACATTTCGAGTAGAATGAATTTACAAAACTGTATAAATGACAATCTTTTGTGTTCCCATAAGACACTAAAAATAAGTAAGGCAAGTCATTCACTGAACGTAAATACATCAACCATGTTTCATTTGCTTCACCTACGGCTATTTATTAATCAAAAAACAAAATAGTAAGTTTATTGAAGATGCTTTTGTCTCTATTGAAATATTACATAACTCTTAAAATATGAAATCCCCTGTAAAGGATCTAAGATTTATATTCAAAATAATTTGAAGTGAGATAATTAAAAGGTAATTCAATATATACCAAACAACAACATGATCATACATGATACTGAGTGATTTAAATAATTTAATTAAATAATCTAACCTTTCCCAGTTTCTCCAAAATCTCCGGATTACATGGGCTTTCTTTGATAATCGTGTTCCGAAGACCAAAGGGTGGAGCCATGATATATGTCAAAACTTTGTTGAGGGGGGCTTCAATATCGATACACACCTTCAGCCTGAATATCAAACAATGAAACATACATTTAACTTTGTTAAATCTTAATTGATAAATTTAAATAAAAATAATGAGTTAAAATCGTAGGATCGAACGTGCATTTACTTTATGGATAACACAGAAATTATATATAAAAGTATAACATAAATTGAAAATTATTACAAATCAAAACATTTATAAAATGTCCCCATCGACTGGGGGGGGGGGACCCCTATGTCAAGCAATTAATATTAATAATATATGTTATAAATATATACACATACTGGAATAAAAAATTATATTAATAAAATAAAAAACATTTAGCAATTAGAGATTTAATTAACTATAAATGCAATGACAGTAAGAGTCATTTTTGAACTTACATTTTTCTTTCTTCGTTGTATGATGCGATGCAGTGCTATCAAAATCAAGAAAATAAGAGAGATTATTTAATGAAGTTAATGTGAGTCTAATGGAAAATATAGATAATTTATTATTTCAAAGACTTACAAATAATTTGATATAATAGCAGGAATTATATAAGAATAATTCTGGAGACTGATAAACTCAAGTTGTTCAATGAAAATATAATAACTCAAAAGTTTAGCAAACCAAAATTGTTTATTTTTAAGTCATCAAAGTCACTTTTTCTGAAGATTCATATTTTTATAATTAATTAAAGCATATTGGGGGTAATCATAAGATTTTTATAATGATGCATTGAAATATCACTTATATATACTAATGAATAATTTACAAACAAAACTAAATTATAGTTTCACATTTCAGTACATATATATATATATACACTTACTGGTGCTCCTCGAACATTATCTTGTTTCCTGATAGTCCAAGAGCTTTTATCTAGATGGTGTAACTCTTCGATTTCTTTGGTAATACTTCCAATCTCTTGGTCTCTAGAGAATTGGCTGTAATTGTTAAATTGGCTGCTAGTCTTCACATCTGACTTCTCATATTCAAAGGTATTGTTTTGAGTAGCTGTGGAAAAAGAATTTTAATATATCATATACAATAAACAGATTGCCGACCCAAAGGATCTCCATTTCGATCGGGTGAACATTTTTCTCACTTTTGAAATGAATGATTTGGGAGGTTGAAGGAAAACCTATAATGAACCAGGATACCAGGCTTGCTAGGCGTACCAACATGAACGTTTCACAACCATGTAAACTATACATAACATTTATTGACAACATTGTACAGAATGTATTCAGTCTTTCCCTTAAAAAACTAAACAAATAATCATCCAATTCTCTTCAAGGGTGCTAAAAGTTTAATTTAGCTTCATTAGCCTACAATCCGATTAAAGCTACGTACGTAATTTTCTATAAAGTACTCAGTGTAACTTGTAAGCATTATCTCAGATTCATATACTTAGCTCAGTACAACAACTTTGGGCCAACTAGTGATATTGTTATCAGTTTAATACACATGCGCACTACAACAGAACCGCCATTTCTGCATTGTCACGGTAACACCGTGTATAGTCAAGACTACACACTATTGTACCAGACCGTATGATGTTACAATGATATACCAGCAATGATATACACCTCTAGATAAAATACATATCTATCCAATTCATCAAAATCCACTAAGGAATAAAAATCAAAGATATACTATATATATACTCACGTTTCTCCATTTTATCAGTCTGTGATAGGCCTTTTCTGTTCCTTCGTTGGTTAGTTTTGAACGGTACTCCACTGGTAAGTGATGAATATACCCTGGGCTCCGAACCTTTTATACAAAATAAACAATTGAGTGAAAGGAGTCTTTCCAATGGCCAGCTTTTGATCGTGATTGTGTTACAATGGTATTATTGACATCATAAGCGCGTGCACTTATGGAATACTAAACACCTACGTCAATCCAATATTGGGTAAAGACCACAATAGAAGTATACGTATACTAGTGTCAGTGCTATTTTAGAAAATTACGCGATATGTACGGAGGTCCAGAAAGGGCATAAATACATATCTTGAAATTCCATATTTCGTCATAACTCCAACATCGTATGTCATCATTTCAAGAAAGGATTTATTTAACCTTTGTTTTGTTTTACCTAAATGAATAAAACTCCCTGAGGCTGTGTAGTGAAGGGATTAACCTATGTCCTTAAAGGCATATCCGATATCACCTTGCGTCCATACATTCAAAATTATGAACAATAGCACTGAATTCATACTAAGCATTAAATGAGATTTTGCCCATGTTCCTTCTAGACCACCGTAAAGTAGTCTCCCCCCCCCCCAGTTGCACACGTTCAAAATACCATACCACGTGAGTTAGTGTACAAGAACAATTGAGAGTTAGTAATGTTCAAGTTATAGCCATTTTGGTTTTCATGATATTTCCAGATGTGTTAAATCTCTGCAATGAAAGTGATGATTACTTTGGCTCCTGCAGTGTTGGCATTAATGTTCAAATGTTAATCCATTTTTTTTATATATCACCATACAACACGAGATGACATTCAACAGTTTGTCCTGAACAAATGAAAGATCTTTATTTAGAATAAGTAGTCCATGCAGCCACTTTCATTGCCGCGACCCTCAGATCATTTCTCCAAAAAAAGGAAGAGGTATGATGGTAACACTATCCAATGGACAGCTGATAGCATTTTTTTGTAAGAGTCTAAATATATCACTTATCAAGATAAGTTTTGTGATTGATTGGTGGTTATAGGTCATGACTATAGTCATGAAACAACACTATAATGTTGTTTCCCTGTTGTTGCCGTAGGTACTGTTGCCGATTAAAGCCGTTTCATATTGTTCTCCTTCCCATATGAAGGGATTGGGCAGTCTAAGGAAAGAACAAGAGTAACTAAATGTGCTGCAGTTCCCCCTCCCCTCCCAACCCTTTCCCAAATTTCCCAAAATCAAACTGTGAGAGCCCCTTATCATCAGAACGAATTTATAATCTTGGATCTTACTATGTTTTTCGGGAGATTGGATGTGCCATGTGACAGGAAACGGGCAACCTTGCGGTTCGATCATTAAATTAGCAAAACCGATCAGTTGATATCATCATTGCCAGGTTGTAGTCTTCATGTAAACCAATGCATGTGCATAGTGTGTACTGTATGCCATAGTGACTTCATATGATATAAATTGTACATATTAAAATTTTATCTGTTTTCTACATTGTACAGACGATCTACATATCGTTCGAACAATTCTATTGCCCTTACCATTACTTTAAACATGGATCAAGCATGATCGTTTGACAGACTGATGATGTGAAATATGACAGGCCCTGGAACGGAAATGTACTTCCACATTCCCCGTCTTGTATGTAATGCTCGGCCAACATAATCAACAACCGCTGAGAGTTATGACGTCAGAAACTACCTTTGACCTGTCTGCTGTTTGTAAAATTGATGAGACCAATTTCCAAACTAAGATAATGTCTGCAGAACACACTTTATAGTAGGTAAAATTCCACGAAACTTTGTACATTTTATCCCCCAAGCTTTGGAACATGTCATTATGAAATAGTTCAAGGAATCGGAATCTCCCTCTCATGTTGAATTTTAGGGTGAGAGAGTCTAACGTTTTGGCATTTTTATCATGGATCGATCTATCACAATCCAATCTAACATTTCGTTACAGTCGATGAATGGTCACAACCTAAACAATGTAGTAGTAAAATTGAGTCTAGTTCTGCGAATTTACAGGTCGACCTCGTACGATAGCTGGGAATGAGGTGACATTTCTAACCAATAAGAAAAGCCTTTCACGAGTATAAAGTACTCCCTTGTTACATGCCATGAATATAACGATTCGACCGATTCAAAAAAGAGACACCCTTCAAGTTAAGAAACTATTACAAGATGCAAATTTGAGTTTGGTTTGGACTGGGTTTTGTCTCGCAGCACGAAGACCCTCCATAAGTGCCTTAGCTTTGTGTTGCGCAATCACTGTTTACATTTGGACCAGATCGTTGCTGTATGTAGGTGCTATCATTTTCGCTGTTTATTTAGCTTTATATATTATCCTAAGGTCAATTGTTTTGTTCATGTGGATGGGACCAGCCATAACTGATTTAGAAGATGTGTGTACTACATATCAGACAGATTCAAGGACTAATTTTTGGGTGGCTGTAGACACCACTAAAATTGTTACTAACGTTAGTAATGGTGGTAGTTCTGGTATTGGTAATGGCATTACTCAAAGTAATATCGTAGGATCTATCGCCATTACCCAGAAAGGAGATCCTTCGATTGCGTTTCTCAGAAGGGTAGCAGTTGATCAGAACTACCGAAGACTAGGGATTGCCAGGAAGCTTGTAAAGTGTGCTATCAGCTTTTGCATTGAGCAAAATTACGATGCCATTGAACTTGTGACAACAGAAGCACAAAAACCTGCTAGAAAACTGTACGAACAAGAAGGCTTTGTATATGTGAAGACAAATTTTCTGTACCATTGCTTTGCAATGCACCACTTTTCACTTGCTTTGAAGAAGAAGAATTTATGAAAGGTGAGGAGTTCAAGTTAAATGAATCATTAGCTTTTTAATCTTATTGTGCAATTGGTTTCATCAAATTTTTGTTGTGCTATTGAATATCCAACTGGGAAAGAGTAGTGTTGCTGGACATCTTCTAAGATGGAAGCAAAATAAGAACCACCTAGTTATGTGTTCACAATTAATGTTCACCTATGTTGGAATGAGTTAGGTGAATCAAAACAGCTTGATAATATTCATGTGTGTTGTGGTTGTTGCCTGCAGAAAAGAAACAGATAAGTTCTAAGGTAAACTATAATCATGAAACACTGTAACTTGTTACAGGATTTAAATGGACTATAAAATCAAGCAACAAAACACATTGGATTGTATGTAGTACCAGACTTCAATGAAGACCACATAAAACATAAAATGCCTGTACACACAAAGTTCCAAACAACATATGATAGATATTCCAAACCTCAAATGTTGAGAAGTCTTGTCAATTTAAAAACATTGTAGCCATTCTTGATTTCTTGGCCAGAGGCAGAAGGAATGTATATGCGATGGTGATGGCGTGGTAGTGTGTATGTGTGTGTTTGTATGTGACACATGCTCGTAAACACTGTAACTCAAAACGCTCATGGTAGATTAACTTCATACTTGGTATCTGGATCCATCTTATTCTTTTCTGTGACCTTCAGTGGTCATTTGGGGTCAACAAAGGTCAAAAGTCTGAAAACTTTGTTAACACGATAACTGAACTTCATACATGGTACAGTATGCAGATCCAGCTTGGTGAGTACAGTACAATAATCCTATTGAAAGGTCATTTACAGTCAACTTGTAAGTGCAAGTCTGATAATCTTGTAAACACGATAACACAAAATTTATATCTTTTTTGAAATCCCACTTAGTATGTAGATTCAGCTTGTTGAGTGCAAGAATCGTATTGAAATTGGTAGAGGTCAAAGGTCACATGAGGTCAACAGCCATGAAAGTCTGAAAACCTTTTAAACATGATACTCCAAACTTGAAGCAACAATTAATCTGTGAATCCTCCAATGCTATGCTTTTCTTTCGGTGAAAATAAGTTGATCAAATTAAGTTCAGTATAGTTTTGTGAAGGGGCTCTATAGGTCTTCAACAACCTACTTGTCATCCAGGAAATGAAATTCGCTTCAGAGAGTTGAGTCTAGCTTTAAGCATGCACAATAAAAAAACAGCTCTTATCAGTGTTCACCCCCGGGCCTTCAAGGGTTCAACAGGTTATCTCAAATGGTGCAAAAATTGGCTCATGGGGTCAACAGGTTATCTCAAGTTGTCTCAAATTTGACCATTTTCTCTATGATTTATAGATTACTTTTGCTTCATAAGCAGGTTGTGAAAATATTTCACAGTGTATAAACAATGTCATATAACTCTCATTCAGTAATAGCAATTATTAAAAAGGGATGACAGATGATTGGTAGAAGAGCTGATTTGCTGGCTCCAAATCATGGGTAAAATAATATGTCCTTGGTTCATACATCTGTATGTCATCTATATTTCACATATGAAATCTTTTCTTGTGGGATATTGAAACATTTAGGAATACAAATTCTAAACTGTAAAATCCTTACCCAGTGAATGAAATGGTTGATGCCCACAAGGGAGTGATACAAGTAAGAGCTGGAAAGCTCTGATCTTTTCTGGTTCTCACATAATTATCGGACAGATTTAACTCACTTGCTCTTCATTCATTATTCAGATAGATATTTTGAATTTTGAGCACATTGTATGGTAAGGAATCACAAAGCCAACTGGCTTTCTGGTATAATATCTAAGTAGTGTTTTTACAATGTTCAGCATATATATATCAATATGAGTTTCTGCCTTCCATCTTGTTTGCTAACCAGATCAACTGATAACGTTATATATAAGCTACAGTAATGATCACAAACACACTGACCTATGGCCTTGAGAAGTTACATCAGGGACTGCTTATCTTATCTTGACTTGACTTAGCTGAGTTGAAAATGTAAATGGTTTGTACAGAAGCTTTGTATGATATATTGTGATTTCTTTTTCAGAAGAACAAAAATTACAATCTATTGGTATGAAAAATCTCATGTCACAACATCCCTAATATGTAGCAAATTTTGTGTCATTACAAAGGCCCATTTTATCCTATTGTTGTGGACAATTCTTCCTTCATGTAACTTTAACAAGTACAAAATCAATGCATATTCTTCAAAGCCTGGACTGGACTTTGACTCAGTGTACCCTTGGACTCTTAGCTCATAGCATTTATTTGTCTTTATTATCCTCACAATGTGATAATTTCATCATTAACAGAGATGATTTGGTGGATTCCAACTACTCAGTAAGGACTCTTGACAGATTGAAGACAGTCTAGCACACAATTGCTAGTAACATTTGAGGGATTGTATTACATCCAATACAAACTGTGCATTGTCGGTGTTTGGCAGTTTCTGACATTTCATATTCCGTTTTCTCTCCAAAGCCTAACTGCACACTTAATCCACCGATACAACAGCTTTGAAACATCATGGCTACCGCTCACGGAAAATCTGTCGAAAAGTACATACGCAAATCCAGTTTCCACGATGACGTCCATGCATCATTTGTGAATTTTGTGTTTCAAGAGCGGAACGTCAAGTTTGCCTTTTGGTTTGTCGCAGCCTGTCTGCTGATCACCAGGTCGTTACAGACTACATCGCTGGCGGCTTGTGGACTCGTGGTCGGTCTCTCTCTGTTCTATTGCCTGTGGTACTCTGTGACTCATTTATTCCTGTATGTTATCATATGGATTCAAAAGTTTTTCTCTCGAATTTTCCAAGACCAGTGATTCAAAAGATCATCAGTATTGCACAACATCCTTTCCACCTCATCTCCCACATACTCCTTCCCACCCCCCACTGCCACCCACCCACCCCCCCCATCAGACTCCAAAACAAAATACAGAAAAGCTATGCTAATTGTTATGACGGTTTAATATTCGTGGTAGAATGCAATACTTCTGAATACCTGGGAATAATTCTGATCAAGGAAAATCTTCTTTTTTATTAAATATTTTAATTGTTTCCTTAGCATAGAAGTAATAGTGATTGACCTTTTATGTTTTGTCTTCCTCAATCTCGGTGCATGTTTTATGTTATGTATGTTTTCGTACATATATATATTTACATACATGCAGCTGATGTATATATTCACTGTTATTATGTACTCTCTAAGCAACGAATATATAATATTTGCAGATTATTTGAAAGGTTGATGTGTGCTTTAATGTACTACATATTAAAGTTAATTCAAATTCTTACAAACAGGGAAGAAATTACATCTCTGCCTTCTGGAAAATAACTTTGTGAGGCAAAACAAATATAAACTGTGTTAGTATTGTACATCCTTGGTATTATGGTCATGGATGATACATTGCAACCAAGGAACTGAAGGAATAAAGATCATATCATAGGAAATTTAAATTGATAGAAATCAGTGAGCTTCCTGGCTTGAACCAACTAGGAGTCTGGTTCTCTTGACTACATTACTCAATGATGCTGTCCATTGGCATTGGTGGGGGGAGGGGGTGGAGGGGGGGGGAATCAGTATGAATTAGGAAACAGATAAATTCTTTAAACCCATTAGGAGTCAGATTTTCAATATTACATTATTCTAATGTACTGCTGTTCACTGGGGTATGGGTGGGTTTGGGGGTTATCAGTGTGAATTAGGAAACAGATAAATTCTTTAAACCCATTAAGAGTCAGATTTTCAATGTAACATTATTCTAAGGTACCGCTGTTCACTGGGGTATGGGTGCGTTGGGGGGGGGGGGGATATCAGTATGAATTGGGAAACAGATAAATTCTTTAAACCCATTAGGAGTATGATTTTCAATATTACATTATTCTGAGGTCTGCTGTTCAATGGTATTGAGGGGGTATGGATGGGTGGGTGGGGGAGGATCTGTATGAACTATGAAGTAGGTAAGACTAGTTTCTGTTGATCTTTCTTTGGTTAAGGGCAAAAGGCATCTATGCACTTTTTTTTTCTGTGCAATAATCTTGTGAAGAAATGCCTGCTTGTTAGGGTTACAATGAGTCTAGTGAGATACTGTAAGAAGGGGTGAAATTGTGTCTTATATCACTGTACACAGTTAGCCCATAGTAGGAACAGATTCAAGGAATTGTCTGGTCATAATGGCATACTCAATTCCTTCAATTGTCTGTTGCTTATTGCTGCATTCTTGTTGTTAGACACCATCTTTAGTAGACAGTAGGATTGTTTGTTGGGATAAGGTTGATATTGTACTTGTTACAGTGCTTCACAGTATAGACGTTTATGTCATTAACTATGTATACATTGTTTATAATATTGGTTGTTGCTTCGTGTGAGCTTTAAACTGTGCCATTTTCTTATGATATGGCTATATAACATACCAAAAGTAGGTCATTCGCAACCATATTTAAACTATATTTTGCACTTTTCTCCTTTTATGTGTGATTTTATTACCTTGTTCATGCAATAATATGACAACTGATTCCATTGAAAAAGCCAAGTATTTCTTGTATTTAATGCCAACTACATTTTACACAGCATACAAAAAACTGGTTGGATTATAAATTAATTTTGTAGCAGGAATTGAATTACCCACAACTGGACCTGTGCAAGAAGAGCATACGATTCGATATTGTATGATATGATATCATATGATATGATATGGTATGATATGATATGATATTGTATATGATATGATATGAAATTATATGATATTATATTATATTAAAATATGTGATGTGATGTGATATGATATGATATATTATACCGGTGAAGCGGTCGAGTGGATAAAGGCGGTGGCATTTGAATCAGTCTTAGCAATCGAGAGGTTGCAGGTTTGATACCTGGCCGGGGTATAGTAAGGTGAGTTTTTCATCCAAGAGCAATCTACGGTTTTCCATCTGAAATGACTTTTTAAATTGAAAAGATTCCAAATTTGAGATAAAATGTTGAATTGGAAGCCACCTGACATGTGAGTTATAATCCATAAACCCTTACAGTTTACTCCCACATTTGTGGTCACTCAAGCATCGTTAAAATAACTGCTTAATATTATTATTATTATTATTATTATCATTTTTCCAATGCCATGTGCAAGATCTTTTGGTGACTTTAGCTTTCATAATGCTACACCACGTTTATAGAACCCCCTCCTAGTTGAACTTAGGTCTTTGGGTTCTATTATTCAGTTCAAGCACTGTCTTAAAACTTTCATTTCTTTCAATTCTATTAGCAGTTCCGCACGCATTAAGTGCATTGAACAACTTTTGTTGAGAGTCTGCGCAATATAAGACTAGTTGTTATTATTTTAATATTTTTATAATTATTATTATGATGATTATTATTATTATTATTATGATTATTGTTATTATTATTATTTTGATTATTATTATGATTTTTTTTCCTCCATTTATTCAGCATATTTTCCTTTTAAACAATATAGCATATACATATTGTTATAATTATAATCACCTTTTACAATTCTCGCATAGAACATGTTTTTATGAAATTTCAAGAATGGGACAACTTTGGGCATTCAGATAATGCATGTTGTAATTGAATATAACTTACTTTATCTTTCTTACACTTACTTGTTTTTGAATGAATATAACGTTCAGCATCAATTGCAAACTTAAATTTATAGAAAAAAATCGCAAATATTAGGTAAGTTTTTATTTCTCTTACAATCATAAATATCATACTTCATGTGTAGTATGAGAAAATTATATGGATGACTATATCCATTTCCGTACCTGAAAAAATATTTCGTTTTGAAAAGAAAAACTGTTGCTTTATTATTATTATTATTATTATTATTATTATGATATGATATTATTGAAAATTTGAGAAGCAACCAAGGGTTTTGTTTTCATGATCTTATTTGTTTTGTTTTGGAGAGTGGTTGAGTGGAGGCAGGGGGTTGGGGGGGGGGGAAGCAAGGGAAATTGTTTTATTTATATATCATGAACCAAAGTGTTATTTCAATTTTCATATCCTGTGGGGAAACCTGCTGAAAAATGCCAAGTTTGGATGGGACTGGTCTCCCTTTGACTTTCAGCTGTGTTACTGTTTGGGGCAGTTATGTGTTTTTTTTTCTTGTCTAATTGTCTTTATTATATTTATTTTTTCTGTTCTATGCATGATTTATGGCAGTAAGTAAAATATACCATTATTTCCAAAACTTTCTTTTGGGTGAACATGTGCTCAGAAGCTTCTGGAGTCCAGTTGAATTTAATCAAGTTGTTGAACCTACTGTATAACAGATCCCTAGTAAACATTTGTTTACTGTTTGCTGTGCCATTAAAAGCATTGAAGACTCCCCCCAAACCGCGTGCAGCCATCTGAAAAAGTTAACTTTCTGTTACTTGCAAGTGACGTTTTGTTTGTGTCGCTACAAAATGCAGACAGTAATGAAATGTGATAGCTTGTTATCTTTAGCTGGACCTGAGATGTCCATCGCTATATTGTTTGCACACTGTGCTGTGGGTATTGACCGCAGCTGTATGTACTGACTGTACACTAGTGTCTAATTACAGACGGTAGCAAGCTGTGTGTGTATTTTCTGGTATCGATGGTGGTGTCTAACACTTCTGTTACACCTCATTCGAAACTAGGTCAGATTACCAGCATTAGACGTTTCTTTTTGCGCGAGTCTTCACACCCTTTAAGGTGCCAACAGTACATAGCAAACAGTCATAGCAAATAGTCAGGGATCATATTTGATCCAGTTTCTTATGATACAATCCAGAACATGACTGCAAAGAGAAAATTTGAACGGAAAGTTGTTTTTGTATTATTACAAAATAATACCCAAATCACACAATAAAGGGAATAAAACTTTGCTATCTGCTGGAACAAATGACATGCAACTCATTACGTTCATATTTGAGTTCTTTTCTGTAATGTTGTTGCACATTATGTTTATAATTTCCTGGTTCTTGATGAACGTATACTTGAGTTATAACATGTACCAGTTAAGAAACTACTAAGTATGTTGAACTTACTGGTTGTGTATGTTTTCCTGGCCTAGTTTATCAGCCTAACTACAGGGCTTCCCAGTTAACTTTGTGAAAAACTCAAATGGCCGCAAAACAAGGGAGAAATTTGCCAAGAATTTCCTTTTGTTTTTTACTTTCTTTTGTAACGATTGACGCACTGTGGTATTAGTCGTGTTATTACTGGTAATTAATCAATGATACATTGTGTACAAAAATTCATGAATGTTTGATGTCAGAAGTAGAATACAAAGAAATTAAAAACTTGTGACACTGAATGTTCTTGTCATTATTTCCAATGTTTACGTCACGTGGCAATGCCGTGATATAGTAGCACATTGTGCCTCTGAATGTATTGACCCTTCTGTTTATCCCATATCCTTCATTTGTCACTCTGTCATTCAACTTCTTCTCCGGAAAAAGTATATATATGTCCTCAGAAGTACGTGCATCTCCACCATCATAATGAAAGCGAAAACGTTTATTTTGTTTCTTTTCTTGGGGGGGGGGGGGTAGGGGAGCGCGGGGTAGCTGAATGAATGGTCTCGTGGAACTGTTTCCGCCTAGACAAATTCCACGAATCGAAATGTAAGCTACACTGATAGTGGCCTGTAGCGTTTTGTAATCAATAAATGTGTAGAATTCTATCAATTAGCTCTTTCGAGAAAAAACACCTTGTACAACTTTAGTAATTATTACTGTGCGCGCTACGATATTGGCATTACTTGCCAAGTGAACGATACCTACTTGGCTGGACGTTGAAACTTAAACTTTCATATAGTCTCCACTGATCTGTTAGTGTACAGATCAGTGATAATCTCTGTAAATTTGCAGTATCAGATGCTAGCTGCGTAGCCAACATATTCTGAGCCTGTCATGGTGCTCACAAGCGCCCTCACTTTGTAGGTACCTACACTATGAATATACTCCCTGGTGTGTTGTCCGCCCAAAAATAACACCACGAACAACCGAAATGTTCTTCCTAATACTGCAAGCACTCCACGCGCACTACAATACTGCGTTTTTGCAGGCAAATGCAGTTCTAGTTGTATATAGGTAATTTGTTTGTATACAAATAAAAAATTAAACAGCGCCATCGAATTTGTGACGATACTCAAGAATGAGGTCACCGAGTCCAATTCGACATCATTGATAGGATGATAAGTGTTTTCAAATAAACACTGTCATTGTAGATATACTTGTAATGTCAACAACTAAAGACCTATTTAACAAGAAGAGTTAATCCAAAAACAAATAACCATCTTTGAAGAAAGTTTATGTTGGGATTCAAAGGAAAGCATCGCACACACAGTGGAGTAAGTTCATTTGATAACGATAAACACAACGTAGTTTGGAAACGGCTGTCTTCTTAGTTCGTGTATTCCCAGAGATGTTTTGAAGTGTTGTGAATGAAGTAGGTTCGCGTGGTCGAAAACAAATCGGCTGAAAATAGGAATTTCAAAGTTTGGAAGAAAATTCTTAGTTATATTTCACTTACTTTATACTATGAATGTAAAGCTGTGACTGGTGTTATTTTGCAGAATACGAATCAGGACGGAGTATGACGGAATTTGTTTGTTTTTTGGGTTTTTGGAATATGTCAAGGAATTTATTCACGAAACTTTGTTTTGTCGTGTAAAATGACTTCTTTCTCGCAACAGACTGCAGTATATAACCAATCACGGCTGTGATTGCTTCATCGTTTGACTAAACGAAGTTACAAACGAACTGAATGGAGGAGAACTTATATAGCTTTCATTATAAAATTGTTGTAAACGTTACTTTAGTTTGCCTGTTAAGTGCATATGCATATACACTGTGTATGCAATAAATGAACGTTAGTCAAAGTGAAAGTCAACACTTAGGCCTTTTAACTTGCTCTATCTTTCGTTTAGGATAATTTTGATTGTTATACCAGGAAGGCTGGCTCGAGAAGAGATTTGAATTTACTTTGCTTTTATCGTCAGTTTGGCAGAGAATGAGATAACTGAAAAGGGCTTCAGCTGTTTATTGAAGCTGTGACGAAAAGAGATTGTACGAAGTTAACAAGTGTATAGTCGGCATATGTCTACGTGCCGATCGAGGCAACATTTCGATTCGAAAGAGCAATACAGACCTGAAACATGTAACCGGCGGCCTGTAAAAATGCAAATGGGTGGTAATTACCTCCAGAATAAAAAAAATAACGACTTTATATGAGAGACTAAATTTATGCTCATTGATGACGTTCTAATTAATTGTAGTAACAATGGAAACAGCCACTGTTGATGATGTAAACATTACGTCACAATTATTAACTACCTCTTTATCGAATGGAACAACTGATGATATTGTCAAGAAGATATTTGAAGTAGATCGTGATGTGATTTTTCAACCGAACATTTCAATTATCTATGGTGCGCTTTTCGCTGTTGTAATCGTCCCAGCGTTGCTAGGTAACAGTTTAATAATTCTCACTTTCTTTCGTTACTATCATCTTCGAACTTCGATCAACACATACATCGCGAACTTAGCCATTTGTGACCTACTTTTAGTACTCCTCGAATGTCTGCCAATCATGATTCAGTATTTACTACCGACAAAATGGTCGAGTTATGTCGTGAACGATATATTTTGTACATTTTCTTTCTTCTTCAACACATTTTTCGGTACCGCCGCTATAATGACTCTTCTGGCCTTGAGTGTCGAACGATTTTGTTGTGTGATCCATCCCGTGACAACCATGGCATTTGCAACGCGTACACAAACGCGCGCAAACTTTATACTGGTTCTCGTTTGGTGTGTGTCAATCTTGCCTCATTTTGGACATTGTGTGCTCTTCGATTCTGTCAAAAGGGAGATGCATTCTGTGGCAGGGAGTGGTGACTTCATTTATGACGTCACATTTTGTGTAAGCGCCAAAGCAGACGACAGCCTATTTTACGGTAGTTTTTACACTGCAACCCTTTTCTTACTTCTGTATGCGTCTACCTTCATCACTACACTAATGATTTATTTAAAAATAATACGAAAACTAAAGCACAGAAAACTCAAGAGATTTCAAAATGGAAGCCGACAACATCATCATCATTCGGTAAGAAGAAATGCGCATGATCAGGCCCGTAAACAAACTATCAAATTACTTGTGTGTTCAGCCTTTTCTTATCTCATTTATTACAGCTTTTATTTCTATGTGAACCTTTACTATGTTTATTTCGGTTTGTACAAACAACAAGGATTCACTCTCATTCTCCTCGCTAATTGGTTTGGTGCTTTAAATGCCTGTCTAAACCCTATTATGCACGTCCTCTTTGTATCAAAGTTAAGAAGAGGACTTAAGAATTTTCTACTCTGCAAAAAGACCCAACCGCTCCGATCTGATTCAGATCGGAACCGCGAGTCTTCTGTAAGAGACTCCAACCGCAGTTCGATCAGGACGAATCATACATTATCTCCTAAAAGTAATCGTGTTATCATGGCAAAAATAGCCGTGGCTGAAACCGAGGATGATTATCTGTAAAAATTGTATTTGTGTTGGGAGTATCTTTCCTTTTCTATGACGATTGCATTGAATATTTTCATGAATATGCACATAATTTATATTCACGGTTGCTTCGATTATGTTTTTAGGTATGTTTGATTTCCTTTTAACAGTACAGACTAATGTATATCCAGATTGTTGGAGATTCAACGAAAATTAGTGTTTACCTTCAAATGATGTTGTACTGTATATATTACTGTTGAAAGTTATGATACGTTAATTTTATAGTTTGTTTGTTATAAGGGTGTCATTTAAGTATATACATTGCTGTTATATAGACTGTTGTATATATATATATATATATATATATATATATATATATATGTATATATATATATATATATATATATATATTTCTGCATACCAGTGCAAATTACACTTCAAATCAGTTTCAACACTTACTGTACTCGGGGCCTATTAGGTAACGTACCAGGGTGACTCCAGGACTATACTATTTGAGCAATCTGGCGCTTGCATTTAATTTCGTGCATGCACGTCAAGTTTGATACTTTAAATTTAACCAAACGTTGTTTCTGTACGCTTCATCGGCTATACAATGTTGAAATTCTGAGCAGCATAGCTTTGCTATGTAACGCCTATACCTGGAGAAGATGTTGGACTATAGTAGTAAATCTATAACTAACTTATTCAGTGCATGTACTATGTTACAACTTATATTTCAATACTTCGATTAGGTTTCGCCCTCTTTGGTCTTCAGCCTTTCCTTCTCTGTATTTTGCGAACTAATTGGATCAGAATCTCTCCCTGAAAGAACTTTTGGGCACCAATGTTTAGCATTGCTACAATTTGGAGATGAAGTATCTTTAAAACGGTTCACCATAAGCTAGCGCTAATAGTAATACTATAACGTTACATAAATACGTTGAACTATAGTTGCCCATTACTTGTAACAAGCTTATGTATTATCATAGCCCGTATTAGTACCTCATGCATGTTGGTAATCAAATAATTCACGTAGTTGTGACAGGTGGGTCCGAAAATTGAATATGCCTTCCTTATCTCTCATAATATTTGTTATATGTCTTATTTTCATTTTCCTCGCATTTTAATTGAATGCTTTCGGTGTCTCATCATGTGAAGATATCATATTGTTTATAAGTGATTACACCAGTAATAAAGGCAACGCGACACAAAGTAAACACCAGCTGTCTTTTTCACACCACGAGTACGATATCCTCACAGCTAACTTCAACCTGCTGCAGAGAATCATGGAGATTTATGACTTGGCTAAAACGTGTTAACTAATGAACGACAAGTGGTTCTATAGTACAGAGATCATGTAACAAGCTTTGATTAAACTTAAAGGAAACATTCTGTGTATGTGAGGGTGAGGGAAGGGAAGAAGAGAGGACGATGATACTATTTTCAGTTTCTATATATATATATATATATATATATATATATATATATATTTCTCTGGTTTTCTCTAATATTATATTATATTATATATATATATATATATATATATATATATATATATATATATATATATATATATATATATATATAATATAATATTAGAGAAAACCAGAGAAATAAGATATGACTCATAATTGACAAATAAGGAATTAATTGACAAATAAGAAAATTATTATTTGTCAATTATGAGTCATATCTTATTTCTCTGGTTTCTCTAATAATATTTTCTTTTGGAGTAAACGTGGATTTTCGTTATATTATATATATATATATATATATATATATATATATATATATATATATATTAACTCGCGTTATTGGATATTGGATAACCCTAAAATAAAACTAAGGGTTTCATGTGGCTGTAACCATTTCGTTGTTACACATTGGCTATTTATGTCAATAAACTCGCATAGAGACACACATATACTCACACAACGATGTACTCTCCCCCTTCACACACACACAACTTTATGCCCTACAAATGTTTTTGAAGGGGCACCAACAAGTTATGGAGGGGTACAACAAGTTAAGGGGGGGGGCACAATACTAGTGCCCTTGAATTGTTTGCACACATGATTGTGGTATACAGAATGATGGGTTGCATGGGTGCAAGAGTCTACACGGGGGTTTGCAAAATATACCATAAATTCAACGCGAACTGAAGTTTTCAACTTGGGTAACACTTTGGTGTTGAATTTCAAGCAACAACTTACATCATGAACAGGAAACAAAATCACTGCTGTATGGGCCCTTGTCGTTGTAAACATAGATATATCATAACACTATTGTACTCTATACCGAGACAATGCAATGGGCGAAATCGACATTCTGAAAGTTACTCACCCTAAACGGCTTTGTGATAGAGAGCTTACTCAGTGCAAGGTTATCATTCTGTTACTTAAAGGAGTGATTCCAACGTTGATAATAATATGTTATAAACGTCCTACTAATTCGTCTTTAATAAGTTTACATGACCGTATTATCTTTCGAGAATTGCCAATTTGGGGCTTTGATATTTTTAGCTGCGAGCTCTAATTCCAAATATAAAAAAAATTAAAATAAAAAATTCTTAAGATAATTATTAAAATCAGTTGCATATTTTAGCTTAACTGCGACGAAAATAAGGAACGCCAGTTTAGTTTCTTTGTCATGTTTTCTTTCTAAAAAAATGATCTATCATGCACTGAAATTTCATTGATTAAATAACAAATTACATATGAATAGAAACATTGACAGAAAACATCATTTTGCTTTCTTTTCCAGAATTCATTGACGACTTTAGTTGACTTAAGCTATCAGTGAGTAATCGACCAGTGAATAGCCTCGCCTTGCAATAGCTTCACAGAAGCTGTGCCATTGGGCTTTGTGTGCAATCCATGCATGAGTGATTTTCAATAAAGGTTAACCCCAAACGAAGATTCGAATACGCCATGTTGAAATTACAAAGAGAATAACACACAGTGGCAATATACGTCTTCACCGTGTATAGGTACAATAAAAACCGAATCATTGTGAGACCGACACACACGTTTCAACGAGTATAACGTTTTAACACGTAAATTAGAACTATACAAGAATTTGTTTCCGTCTTTATCAATATCATAGTTTTAGTGACTATGTTGTGATAATTCCCTTGGAAAGGATACTGTATATGCTCTAAGCATCAGCTGTGAGTTTCGATGCCTTCGTTTTCATTTCTAAAGTATATTTAATTAACGTTTTGATATTGACTTCGTGATATTCACTTCATCATTAGATAGATATACAGTTTATATATGCTGTGAAATAAATGTGTTGAGGCATAATATTTGTCGTAAATTATGGTTCTGTACGTAAATGGCGAGAATTTTTTTTATGTAATGACAAAATGATACCTTCGAATTTATTCTTTAGTATATAAACTCTTGTAAAGAGGACTATTTTTTTAACGGTACATCTTACTAACCGCTGACGTGTTATTGTATAGTATATATCAGAAGAGAACATATATTGATAGGTATCATAAAGACGCCACGGAATAAGATTCACTTTTCATGTCAAGGAGGTTTAACAGCGAGGGAGAGAAATAAAACATGTCGGACTCCGATCTTGACGATATAAATGTAACTGATTTTGATACTGGTGAAAGGAGAGGAGGGAGATTCAAGAAAAATGCTGACAACCAGGCAAAGAGAACCAGTACAGCTTCGACGACAATGGTAAGCATATATTTGTGTTACGTGTAACACAGGAAGGGGGATCCCCGACAACGGTGGGGATTCTCCCAGTGCATTTTTACAATAATAGGCGTGGTGACACTTATTAAGACTCGTGAATATTGGTCTGCCCCCGTGTCCCCCGATCTCAAGCCGATGTCTGGCCCGACCTGCAGAGGATACGGAGGAGAGCTGGGTATGGAGTGGGGGTGGGGGTAAGTGGGAGTGGTGTTCTGTACTTCCGTTCTTATATTATATAGATATGGGAAATAGGGGAACCAGTTAGCAGAAGGAAAAACCAACATCATATTACCTCATATGCTTGGCGTCGTTTAGTAAACCCAGTGACAAATTTAATTAATTAAATTAAGATGGGCGTGAACCCCTCAAGAGGTGGGTAATGACCACGGTCCTTGCAAGTCACATCTAGAATGTATCGAAGATGATATATCTGGACACTTGGGCCTAGAAAGCTGTAACCTCATCACAACAATTGGTCACAAATTTTACTGTTTTTGTTGTTGTTATGTTTTGAGTACACTAACTTAAAGCATTGACAGATTATTGACTATATACAACAATTCAAATGCCAAATGAAAATTAGGCCTAATTTTGAATGTTTCTGTGCATGTATAACAGCAACTACAACTGAATAAGCTGTCCGATCGAGAAGTTGACGATTCCAACATGACTAGTGTGTTTGGTGCCTCCCCGGTCAAGCCAGCCACTGATTCTATGAGGGTCAATCCACTATATGAAAAGGGGGTGAAGCCAGCAAAACGGAACAGTGCAGCCGATATTGAGCAAGGATCAGGGCAGAACTATGACGGACCATCAGATGAAATAATAGTAAGATAAAGTGATTGGATCACTGAAATATACCGCCCTATGAAGATCGTAATACCGGGAATACTATACGATTAAGAATTTAAGACTATATCAATTAGCCGAATAGGGGAATGAGGTGTGATGGGGAAGGGTGAGTGGTGAGGGTAAGTGGGGGGGGGGTAGGGGGTTCAGGGAGGTAGTTTGGTTGGGTGAGGCACTCTGTTCTGGAGTCCATGGTCAAAAATATTCATGATTTCAAGATAATTGTGATTTTGGATGGGGGACCTTCTATATATACCTCACCACCTCTCCCTTCCCTGTGCAGATTTGACTACGTGTCATTTATTCTTTATGTAAAAGGTGTCATAATTTCTGTATGACTCATTGCCTTATAGTGATATTATTAAGGTTAACCACGGGTTACAAGTCAGTACCTAATTTATAAGCTTATTAGTACATTACGTCCAACATGTACACTGAGCTGGCTAATCTGGCTTGTGACGTGTTTTTTTTTTTGTATACGAACACATATCACTCTGCATGGGCTGCTTATGTGGTATACTCGTATACAGGTATTTCGAATACGTTTGGTAATGGGGGAAGGGATATCGCGAACTTTCTGTGAAATGAAAGAACGGCCAAGTTATGTATACAACAAAACTGATATCTAAATTCCTTATGAGGCAGTAATACTGTGAAAAGGTTATTCTTGGTACTATACGAAATGCACAGATGATACCATTTGTCGGAAAGTTTGAGGTAATTTTGTGATTTGTCCCCCTAAAATGAAAGCACGTTGCCGCCCTCTCCAAGATTCAATCCTCTTACAATGCCCTAGTGAACAAAATTAAAAACATTTTCCAATCCAAAGTTTAATTCTAACCACAATAAGCAATCGATATGTTATCATTAGAAATACTATTTGACTGTGTGTATAAGTGAGCTGCTTCGTTACCACGGTAACCGCACGGTGAACTGTTTTGAGTAACCTTTCAAGGTTGAAATTTGATTTAATATAGTCAGGTAGTGTAGGCCCTTGGTAATCAAATTTTTAAATTGTTTGGTGACACCCGATTTTCAACTTGATCTTTTCGGCGACCCTCAACGATAGGTTTTATAGCCCGGTTAGGGCCTACTGTATCCCCCTTCACCCCCCTCCCCTTGAGAAATGCTTATGAAGGGTGCTGTAGCATGGTGTTATATTTTGCAATTTTTGAATATTTTATGTTCAAGACTGTTTTTGCACAAATATCGAGGGGAAAAAAAAGTTTTTTGTCCTCTGCTCTCCAAAATATTTCACGATCCAAGCAGGGTCGCGACCCTAGCTTGGATACTGTGGGACTGTAGACCCTAATTAGCTTTCCTTGGTTTTCGTCTTTTGGTAAGATTTCCGAAATTACAGTAAGTAAACATTAATACTTGTCAAGACCAAATAATTATACTTTGTGTAACAGAGCCCTCATCCCGCCCCCCCCCCCCCCTCTTAACACTGCACGTAGCAGCACAATCGCAAAAATATTTATCAACCATCTATACTTGAATTATTTAAGGTCTCAGAGACAAACCAGGAAAATGGAAAAGTCACGACCAATGAAGAAGGACCAACTCTTATTTACAACGACAACTTCAAACTAAAGAACAAAGGCTCGCCTCCAAATAAACCTAAAGTGGTAAGTTCAAACAATCATGGTTGAAGGGGAGAGGGGTAGTTGGAAGGGGTGGGCGGTTTGTGGTGATGCAGATACGGGCTCGTAATGGGGACCAGTATTCATATTTGTTATGGTTGGGTGGACACTTTCCTGTATATACGGGGGTGGGGTTGGGTGGGGGATCCCCTCGAGGGTCGTTTACTCTGTGAAAAAAAGTGAGTGACTAGCAAAATCCTGGACTGTTTGATCTCGATTAATCTTGAGACCGTGTTGTTATATACAACATTGAGTAAGGGGTAGTTTTGTGCCGAATGAACCAGACAACCTTTCTGGTCACCAGGGTGACCAGTCAGACAGGTCATATGTTTACTTCATCTGTTTTCACTTTAATTTTAATATTTACATATTAAAAACAGAATAAATGCGCTATCGCTGTGTTTTGCTATGAGTTTGTGGTGACTTTTAGTTCACCACAGATGTAAATGACGATGGAAAGCTAATATTATAATTTATTACAAGATTTGAGGTAACTGCATTGGATGATGAATATCCCGAATTAATAGTACATATCCTTATAAATGAAATAGAGATATCTGGAAAAATTCATCATATTTTTAATGGACGTGCAAATATCTCCAATTGAATTATCCGTAGCCTATCTTAATTTCTTCAAAGATTTCGCAAATTGAAGAATACTTTTTGACACCTTTAATTATTTTGAATTTATATCTCTTATTGTTTTTAGAGATATCTTAAATTCTTTTTAGAGATACCCAGAATTCATTTTTAGATATCGACAATTCAATTTAAGATATAAGAAGAATAAACTTTTGATGTCTCCAATTCAGTTTTCGATATCTGACATTTGGTTTTTTTTTTTTACATCTCTTGATTGATTTTTCGATGCCTCAAATTTAACTCTTGATACCTCTAATTAAAGTTTATTTCTTGATTTCTCAAATATAAATCTTAAAATGGATTATAGATATCTTATACAGTCAAACGAATGTTAATTCGGCGTTCCATACTCAGTCAGTGTGCATGCATGCACGCATGAATGTATATGTAACTGTTTAGCCTATATACTTGGCATGCATGCGAAACTCACTACCATTTTTTCCATCTTTCATTGTACCTCAGGCAAAGTTTGGAAGAATTATACCAGCTAGAGTTAAAAGAGTAAGTACGAAGCTAATATCGGTCAAATAATGTGACGAGATTAATATGTTTTGATAATCCCCCCAAAAAATATACTCGAATATTATTACGGAGCTTTTGCAAGTCCCGACTCAAAAGTTGTTTTAAATAAACTAATTTCGTCTCCTTTTTCGTACTGTTTGTTTGATTTATTTTTCGCTCCCCACTGATTCCACTCCAATTAATGTAAAGTGCAAGTTTGTACGAACGTGGCTTGAGCCGCTCAGGACAGGAGTGGTTCCAATATTTTAAAATGTAGGGCTTGTGGTCCAGAGGTCATTGAAATGGACTCCCATTTTTAGGGGCCCCTCTCCCTGCAGATGGTTCATTCTGCAGCATATGTTGACTATAAATTAAGGTTTTTCTGAGGTCTACACGCAAAGTTGTGCTAATAACCTCTGTCGTGTTGAAAGAGGGACGGTTGTACACTCCAAGACCCCGAGAACAGCACCTGCAGAAAAGATTCAGCCCGATTGATTCATGGCTTTACCAGTTAACAGATTAATATGCTTAGGAAAATCTTCAGCGGCCAGATTCATATTTACATATTCAAGGTGGACAAAGCAGGGGAATAATATTAACTCCACTCAAATGTGTACATTTACTTGGTGAGAGACGTAATGTGTACTATATTTACATGGTGATAGACGTACCATACTGAAACCTTTCATGTAACTTATCAGTAATCTGTAAGAGAAATCAAGCTTGTCGTGATGGTTAGGCAAACTAGAGTCAGTTAATTAGGGAGTGAATATTCATTTTGGCATAACATATACAAACCAGCTGTGGGAAATCATTATACTCTAGTGTCCATCATAAGCAAAAATCAGATTGAGGTATATCATTGTCGAAACGACAGTTTCCACTTCTCCCCCCCCCCCCACCACTTCAACCCCACCCTGTCAAGGTTTCCCCTCATGTATTCTTATCTAAGACAACTATCCTCTGTCTATTACAGAATACGCACTTTAAACCCCGTCGTCAGCAAGTTTCCAATGGCAACAAGGACCCAGGGACCGAAAACACAACCAACAGCAAAGAACGCATGGAACTTATAGAAGAGAACTTTGCTCGCCGCAGAATCCGTAGAGGTTGTCGTTACGTCATTCTTGTCATTTTAGCTTTTTTAGTCTTTATATTGCTTCTAGCTATCGTACTTTACTTCGCCACGCAAGGACAATAAGATTGTACACTATAACGGAGGAACAAGCCAAGAACCTCTTTTTTTTTCAACATTTGGAGAAGAAAACATTATCGTCAAGAGAAGGAGAGACACTGATGATTTAAAAAAAAAATCCGCCATGTTGTTTGTAAATATATTCCTCTTTTTGATTTAAGACCTTCAAATACTTAATAATTAAAATCAAATATTTTAAAAAACTACAAGAAAATATTGCAATGTACAAATATGTTAGAAGCACAACATTTCAAGGAAAATTCATTAAGCCTTGGATTATTGTCTTTATAGTCCAATGCATGCCCATCGCTTGACAGCGTACAATATTGTGGTATAATGCTAGACATGGCTATATATATATATATATATTGTTATACTGAATGATTGTAGCTCTGTTACATTGAATATATTCAGTGCAGCTTTAGGCTCTTCTGCTATATGAACTTGATTGCTTTACTTCCACTATGTAGTGCTGTACGTGGACTGTGGTGCTGTTATACTCAGTTTGACTTGTTGTAGTGCTGATATACTTTGGTACTGTCTAGTGAATGGACTATAATGCTATTCAGTGTTTATATAGCAGCTAACCAATAGACAAGTATCTTGAATGTGGATAGGCTACTGTTTGAGTATCATGACAAGCAAACATAGGTATATCATTCATCAAATGATCTAAATGAATTCGAAACTGACGATACCCCCCCCCCTCTTAACATGTGTACTGCATTTCGACTATAATGCTATTGTATATGTTTATACATATATATAGCAGCTAACTAATAGACAAGTATCTTGACTGTGGATAGGCTACTGTTTGAGTATCATGACAAGTAAATATAATACGTATATCATTCTTTAAATGATCTAAATGGATTCGAAACTGACGATACCCCCCCCCCCCCTTAACATGTGTACTGCATTTCGAAATATATTACATATGCATATATTATATGGATTAGAGGATGGTTATCTCTCGATTGGGATGGTTATCCCTTTAACTGCATTGGGAAATATATTGCGTATGCATATATTATAGGGATTAAAGAATGGTTATCTCAGGGAGCTGGTAACGGCTTCATGATTATCTAAAACATATATTTTCCCTCAAAGAACTGCAGTCATTCTGCTGCCAGTGAAACTCAGCTTGTCCTGTGAAAAGTTGTCGAAATGTTTGTTGATCGATTTCTACCAGGCTGTACGAGAGTTCAGTGCATTTTAGGCACGTACTGTAATTTCCTAGCAATCAATCTTCTCAAATGGACCGGAAAACATACTTCTCTAATTGTCCAAAAAGAATGTTTCTGAAATCCTTAAAGTAACACTCCTTGCTAAAATTGAGATATAGTTTTGACTTTACAGTCATGTGACGGAAAGCTCTCTTCTGATTTTGGTTTGCCATCATTCCTTAAATCGGTCGTCATTTTCCATCAAAATATGATTGCTTTAAAACAGTATATGGTCACTCGAAGTGGTAAAACATTAAATCACTGAGTAAACCTCCTTTAAAGTATGGCACGTCACATCTTGTTGAAACCAGACAATTTTAGTATATCATTTGATTGATTGTCGTTAAATGTGTAACTTAGTTCTAACGTGACCAGTCAACAGCAGAAGAGACTCATTACTCAGTTGGGATGTGTAGTATTGTCATGCCCCCGTGAGCAAGCTACAAATCTGTTGCTATGGTTGATGAGCAGCTGCACAGCTGTATTTAATACCAAAGGAAACAGCTGATAAAGATGGATGGCATTTCATTTCTTAAGTCTTCACAAGTGTTCACATGTATTAAAGAGTCATATCTTTCTAGTTGTCATTAAATATCAGTGTTTCTCCATTAATACGCTAGAAAGTGGAGTAATGGTCACTCCAAATTAAATCTAAAACAATAATTTGTTCTCAATTCAGCAAACATGTTTACTGCCGTGCATCCGCAAAGCATTTTCGCTATCTTAGATATATCTTGCTTAATTTGATTTCCTCCATGATTGAAATAAATTGAAGGGTCAGAACATCATGTGGAAGTACGTTAAAAAGTCTAGCAATTTGTAGCATATGCTCCCCCTTACAGAAATCCCAGATCTGGCTTTATATCTGGTTTAATCTGGCCAGATCAAGTTTTATCTGGCCATATAAAGCCAGATGTAACTGGATATAGAGTCAATCCAAACGGACGTCAGACAGGTGACTTTGAAAAAAAAAGTAACCAATTCTGATTCTCTGAGTGCAATCCCATTACACTATGGCCGATAATTCGGCCAGGGTGTTGGCTAATACGCTGCTGGTTACTAAGCTTCCTCACAACCTCACGAGGGTTTAGATGTTTAGAAGGTTTTAGATGGAAGATCGTGAGTATTGGGAGGTTTAGAAGTCACATCCAGGTTGGGACTTATAAGGTGCACAGTTTCAACAAAGTCGCCGTTTCCCGAGCAGGAGCCTGTTAAAGGCGGACGGACAAATGTACAATATTTCAATTACAGCAACGGCTCCTCTTGGTATTTTGAAGTTATTAAGTCTTTGGTCTATTTTAATGAACTCCAAATGTACCACGTCGACTGACAGGTTAATAATTACACGCATTTTGATAATGATAAACCAATGATGTAACATCAGTTGCTATGGGCGTAGCCATATAGCCTATACTGAAATAACTGTATCTCTAACATTAGACTTTCTGATCATTGTAGTATAGTCTGCTCAGATTTTCGTCACATTTTCGTAGCCTGATAAACAGTTTAACGTGGTAGTGTCCACGTCCTCAACTTTTTGTTGTTGTGCTAGATGGCACCAGACTTTCATAATATATATTTAGATAATCAAAGCTCACTTGTTCATATATGCATTCTCTTAAATATTGTGTTATGCAACTTAAAGTCTTTCTCTGTTCGTCTTTCAACTATATTTAGTATTACAGATAATTGTGCCATATTTTGTAGTACCTTATTATCATCTGGGCATGAGAACAATATACAGTTATATTGCTCTCTCTAAATTGTTTTGTTTCGCTTTTTTTTTTAAAATCTTTTATGGGAAGTCTGCACTTCACATCATCATGAAACAACAGTTATATTTTTTTATTGAAATGTACCATTTAGTAATAGAAAGATGCTTACGGTAGTTGTCCAATACCCAGGCAAATGATTGAGTGGGCACAGGGACGTAGCCAGGGGGGATCAGGGGGAGCGACCGCTCCCCCCCCCCCTTTCAGTGTCGATTTTTTTTTTTAAACTGCCGTTTTTAGCATGGTATTTTGTCAGTGCTCTTTTGATCTTGAATACTCGTCAGCTCCGTTAACTCGATTGTAATCGTAGTAACATTCACGCCTACTGATTCAACTACTTACTTAGTTTGGCAGATGCAATTAGCTAAATTTAGCTTATAGCCAATTACAAGCCTACAGTTGGCCACTGTGTAATAAAATACATATTGCCTACCTAACCGCACTCTATGGAATGTCACGAACTGTATGCACAACAACGTCGACAACGTTCTAAGGCAGGGTAGTCCAACCTACGGCCCGCGGGCCACAGTCCGGCCCGCCGCAGGGTTGCGTCCGGCCCGCCAGAGATGCTCTACGGTGCGAAATTTTAGTGAGCAGATTTATTGATAACAATTTGAAGCTATATAATCAATCATTCGAACCTTCTGGGTCCAAAAAACTGCATACAGGTCAGTTTGTGTAGCACTCTCTCAGCGGAGGGGGGGGGGGGCTGAACTTTATTCATCTGTTTTATCAGGAAGGAAAATAAATCAGTGCGCTCCGCGCGCAGTGCTCACATTTTGTTGCCTTGGGCTTCGGGCAAAAAATCGGAAAATCGAGCGTAGGGTTCATGCGGCACCTCCTTCATCATTCCAATCATTCCATGTGGCCCTCCTCTGTAAAAGGTTGGACAACCCTGTCCTAAGGTGTTGCACGAACAGCATGTTATGAAGCTAAGCTAGCAATCGTACGTGATACGCACTTCCTGTAATAATTATTACACTGCTAATACACTGCGATAACGATATTTGTTTTTAGGCCACTGCATATCTGTCAATATTACAAAATATGAAAGTTTATATTGTCCATCAGTTAAGTTCGTCAAATGTATTAAAGTCCAGACACTGGACAATAAACAAGAATCATCCTACTGGAAAAATTGTAAAAGAACACTATGTTTGTCTTTCTGATATATTATGTAAAAGAACATGTAAAAGAATTCAAACAGGAAACAAAATCTGCTGATTATGATATCATATGATCAGGGCGTAGCCAGTATGTAGCACTGTAGGCCCGGGCCTACATTTTTTTTGGCCAAGTTATCTTTTTATTTAAAAACACCCATACTTCAAATCGATAAGCTTGCTGGACGAGTTTTAAGAGTCTATAGACAGGAAAAACTATTGAAATGAACGTAGCAAGAATATGGCTAAATTAGGTGACCTATTCTTCTGTCATCTAGGCTGTCATTTCTATCGCGTGCCGTTTCATTCAACACTCTACCCGCCGAAAAAGACTAGGATCCGATCTTGTCAGTTTTTTAACATGTAGTTAAGAACCAGTTTACGCAGATAATATTTCAGTTGAGAAAACAGTTGAGAAATTTGCATCAGATTGCAATCGTCGGATACCTCTCCTTCTCTTATTAGGCTTACTTAAACATTTAATAGCTACAGTTGTATCAAAGACAATTACTGGCTATAGTTATATCAAAGACATTTCAGGCCTATCTTTGTATCTATAAGTATCAGAAGTTGAAACGTAAGACTACTCTGTACGTGTACCTTGCTAATTTTAAATACATTATGTAGTATTGAATTAGACATTTAATAGCTACAGTTGTATCAAAGACAATTACTGGCTATAGTTATATCAAAGACATTTCAGGCCTACCTTTGTATTTATAAGTATCAGAAGTTGAAACGTAAGACTACTCTGTACATGTACCTTGCTAATTTTAAATACATTATGTAGTATTGAATTACGTACTATTTTAACTCATTTGTTTCTTGGGTCTAAAAGTGATACTGAATGAGGTGTCTCAAGTTAGCAAGAGGCCAGGGAACCAGAATGAACACTCGGGAAGGGCCGTAATTTCCGGCCATCTGGGGGGTTTGTAAAACCAAAAATTTTCTTGTACGCTCCGCGCCAACCGATGGTGGCGCTCCGCTCAGATAGTCGTGCCTACAACTTTGAAAATCCATATCAATCGCAAAAAGTGCTCCCCCTTTCAAATTCCTGGCTACGTCGCTGAGTGGGCATACATTTTAGTGGTAAAATCATCTTTAATCGATAAAATAGATGTTGTAAATATGAGAATGCGTTATCAGTGTCTGTAAGATAATGCTTGGATAAATTAGAAATGAAGACATGGATCTGTTGACTGTTTATCGTGTGAAAAATATCACTTGACCAGAGAACTTTCAAGCACCCAATTACTTTCAAGTAAGTACTTTCAAGCAAGTACTTGCAAGCACCCAAGAACTTTCAAGCAAGTACTTTCAAGCAAGTACTTTCAAGCAAGTACTTTCAAACACCCAATTACTTTCAAGCAAGTACTTTCAAGCACCCATTTACTTTCAAGCCAGTGCTTTCAAGTACTGATGGAGGAAGTGCTTGAAAGAAACCCTAAGGTGTGATAAAATCCTTGTACGTCTATTAACAATGTTTGTAACAGGCTTGGATTTTCAATTCTATTTGTCTAAAGGTTGAGATTAATGCAGTAATCATATTACTAGACATGTGTAATTACTTATTAATTATTTGTTAGTTTGAGAAGATATATTGTAGAATGGACAATTTTAATATTTGAGCTTAAAGGAAGAATTTTAATATAGAAAATATAAATGACTTATATCATAGTTTTTGTTGAATTTTTTACTTCTTATGTACCATCAATTATTTTCAAAATACAATTGTTCATGCTGGCGTAATGTATATAGATACTGGGAGATATGTTGTAATCAAACAATGGAAACTAATTTAAGTATTTCTTTTGCTGAGATTTGTATTACAAATAATCAGAAAACATTTCTATTATCAAATTAATGAATTCAAAAATAAAATCAGACAAAATCAACGGCATCTCTTTGCTAAATGTCTGCAAGACACAACTATTAGCAAATCACTGATTTTTTCTTAAAGAATAAATTACCTTCTTTATAAGAAATATGGTAAAAAATGTTCTCTATATTGCTTTCAGCATTAGATTTATCTCTGTTCATCAAGTTCTGCCAAACAGCCGGGTAGTGTTGGGCAGAGGCATGTTGAGGGTAGGGATTAGGCCGAGGAGGGAGAAATTATTTAATTTCTTTATATCCATTCACAGTGGCGAAGGGGGGGGGGGTAAGAGGGTACATATTTGCCTTAATATATCAAATGTATACACACATGTTAACACCAGTAAATAGGTATGTCACTAGAATGGACATGGACAGAATTATCAGCACGTTAGCATTAAATGGAACACGACTAGAGATGTAAGACACCTTATTTATTGAATATATATTGGAAGCCATTTTTTAATTGACAAATCTATCCATGAACTTTCATTCAGAGTGCTAGTTTGTAGAATTGTTGATATTAGAGTTGCAATGTTCTTTGAGTTGTGGTATTCCGAGTTCTATACTTTCTTACTACGTTATCCTCCCTTTTACCAACACCCTAATTATTACATTCTCCTCACTTTGACCAACACCCTAATTATAACATTCTCCTCCCTTTGACCAAAACCCTAATTAATATTATTTGTGTTTTCTAATATATCAACAATATGCCATTAACCTTTGTTTACTCTCCAAGGAACAACTCTTAATACTTTCAGCCCCAGCCATTTCTCTCTCTTACTTCACACTAAGCAAATTTTACATTATCCATTGTTCCTCATATACATTGTCATCCCCATCATTTTTTTATATTTTGCACACCTGTTATCACCCTAGTAATGCCCTATGTACATATCAGATATTATTGCACCTGGCATTATGTTTTGTTCTTCCCACAGATTCTCACCTTTGTCATTACCTAATATTCCTCACAAGTACCATCACCCACACACCCCACCCCTTCCCCCACACTAGAATCAAAGTACATCTTATTCCTCAATAATACCATTTATCACCAGGTTTAACAAGAACCCTAATTTCCTTCTACTGGATACCAGCTCCGGCCTAGGTCTACTCCAGCACCCTAGGTCCCATCCAATGATAAACACCCCCATCGTTACCCTTCACCCATGTACCCTATGTTCCTTCCAATGATAAACACCCCCATCATTACCCTTCATCCATGTAACCAAATAGCACATGATCTACTTTTTGGTCAGAGTCTGTGGTGGGAATGTCCTCAAGTATTTGTTCCTTAAAGGCTACAGCTATGGTCTTTGGCATTCCAGATTGATGTTCGCTACATCTCTTTAGGTACGTATCATAATATGCCTTTCCTCTTCCGATTCTGTCGCCGTCGGTAGAGAATCCGAGACCTGGCATGATGATCAGGTCAAGGCCACCTGAAAAAGAAATGTAAACAAAATTATACTCCAAAATATATATATATTAAAAGTACTATGGAATGATTTATTTGCAACAATCTGTTCCTGGCTGAAAGAACTAGAAGGTTGTTAAAATTCTTTTCATATGACATATTGACACCATAGGTAAGTAGATAAAGGCCACACAAAAGGAGAAATTTTCATGTGTAAATAAGAAAATGAGCCCTCAAGCACTTTCAAGCAGTAAATTTATTTAAATGTAGCAAAACTATCAGGGTGAGAATTCCACAGAAGGTTAAACTGAGATACATCGTACAAGAAGAATGTTTGCACATACACCATATTAACTAAGTTTACAACCAATAGCACAAATCTTTTACCAAATCTTTATCTGTAAAGAAGTTAAATATTTCTTCTCCTTATCTCAAATCCTAACACAACTGAACTTTGAAATATCAATCTCAAAGTCTGTATAGTGGTGCACAATTTAATTAACTCCCTCACTGTTTGTTTTGATAAAACTGGTGTATGATATCTGTATCCAGGTACAGTATATGTATATGACCTTTGGCCAAATTTCTAGATTCTTGGCAGACTGTTAGTTCTGCATCAGGCTGATATAGGAGGAATATAAAGTATGCTACGCCTGGTAGGATAAAACCTAGGCTCTCAACCTTTTTCCATCCACAGACACATAGGGACCTTGAAGAATATTCTAAATCCTCCAGTTAGGGGAAAATTACAAATAACCTCGTCCCCACAATAGTTGAGACTGTTTTTAGGACATTGTTGGGGTTTTTTTTTGGGGGGGGGACGAAGGTTTCTCAGGATGGTTCTGTCTTGAGAGTGTATATAAGTCAGTAAGCTTCATGTGTTCACTTACCTATTGGCCTTTTAAATACAGACCTTATGTTTTCAATGAACACCCTTGTCTCTACACTAGACTACCTTTTTCTTCTTCTACACCTTTTTTCATTAAACCCAAAGGTAAAAACACACCCCAAGTAATTTAGACATATGGTGTGAAGGGATGATAAATGTACCTGAAGATAGTGCTTCCTCTCTCTTATCATCTGTTGCTGGTTGTTTAATGTTCCACTTAGTAACAGGAAGTGATTGGTAATCTTCCATTGAATAAAGTTTTAACATCTCCATCTTTGGTCCAATGTATTGTGGGATGAAACAGGACTTTTTACTTTTGAATATGTGCCTAAGGATTCCCTCTGTGTTCACCTCTTCGTGTATCATTGGCAAGTAGACAGATATTCTCTGGCTTCTCTTATATATGGGATGAGAAATCAACTGAAATTGACACAAAAAATTGACATAAAAACATTTTGTTCAGAATATTATAATGGAGATAACAAACTGGTAAAAGCATGAGCACTCATTCCCATTTTTTCCAGCATTAGTTGAGTAGAATAAATAACAGACCTCACAATGAATAATGGAGAAAGCACTGCATCCCCACTAGCCCAGGAGTAGCTAAGAAATGCTGACACTGTCAAAATATGACCTCATAACTAATTTGCTCCTGTGCTGCACTTTCTTTATTCTCCAAGCAAATTAAATATAGTGCTGGACCTAGTCTTACTTGGATTCAAGTAATTAGACACCTGTTAATCATGAATGTCTCTATGAACGACAGTCTGCAATTCATTAACCTACCTTCTGTTCTCCGGTAGTATGGGGCCTAGGCCTAGATATTAGCTTTCGTGAAGAGGGCTATGTATTTGTAGGCTACTTTATCATTTCGCGAAAGTGCTTCAAACGCAAGTTTAATTTGTATTTTATATTGTAAACAAACTTGCAAACGGTAGTTTACCTTGGTGATGACATATTGTGACTGATTCGCTCTTTCCTCCACCGATAAAGCTGCTATTCGTTTCTTAAGTTCCTTTCGAAGCATTTGCTTGGCTTCGTGAACAGCAATACTGGACATATTTGGCGTCTACGTTTTATGTACAACTAGGCCAAAGAACTAAAAAAGGGTATGAAATAGGCATATTTCGGCACAAGTCAACCGTTACCAGATGTATGGTAACAATCTTTTGTAGGTACTGCAAAATGGATCGAGTAGTTTCGCGACATAGAAGTTTCAATGCATTTGTAACACAGAAATAGCATGTACACCATAACATACTCTATGAAGTTTGACTTAGCGAGGTGCGGTTTTTATGTTAACCATTTGCTTCTGTTTAGGTTAGCGCCAGTCAAGTTTGCTCAACATACCATGTTTTCGATTCCTTTTATTGAAATTCATATTGATATTGATTCATTCGACAGAAAACTAAAGCAGTCGCGACAAGTCTGTGAATTTTCACTTTGTTTGTGGTAGTGAGACTACCACAACTTGTATAGACAGTGGAGACCTAGCCACTAGCCTATATTATATAAATTTATAAAAAATATAAGGCCGACGTGTTGCAATTTGGCTTGGTACTACTGTTGGTGGTGCTAAGTACTGTTATATTATTGTCATTAAACTTACAAAGTTAGTGCAACTCTAGGATAAAGTTGCCAAGACTATTGCATTAAGAGTTAGTAGCAATCTAAACTTTTAAGAAGTTAGACAAGTTTAACTTGTATGTTGACATTCTGTCATACTTTACCAGTGAATTTTGCAGTGACAGATTATCCTGATTGTTTGCAAGATGTCAGCTTATCTGCAATTGCGAGAATTGGAGGAAAGACTGAAGTACTTGGAAAAGCTTGTTGGGGAAGGAAATTCTGATGCAGATTCTTCCAAAATGGTTTGTATAGAATGACAATGTTCTGTTACAGTTTCAAATTTATATTAAGGTACTATAAGGGTGATGAAGTGGGGGATCCAAGGGATTGCAGGGTGGTCAGGGGAGGAGGGGGGGGGGTGAGGCAGCTGTACAGGGATTATGCTATATTATTGATTGGACAGAGAGAGTTAAAATTGCAGAGTCACTGAAACATTACATGCTGTTTAGTACTAAGCAGAATAACCAGTGGTTGACAAGTTGAACTTAAATTCTATGGTCAGTCAATTATATTTTGCATTTTGTAAATAAAGTCTTGCAAGATTTGATGTTTCACAAGTTTTATCAGTAGAAATACCTTATCCTATGGTATGCAATGTTACATGTTGTAATGTATTTATTTTGTTTATCTCTTTAATAGGCGGTGGAGCAAATTTATGATGTCAAGCAAAAGTTAGCCAATTTGACAACAGGACGAGAGAGGGTTCACAAACTGTGGAAGAGATGTGAGTGTACTTCAATGATAAGGCTTTAAAGATTTATTTCACAAATTTCAGTACCAGGACAAAGTTTTAACTACGGTTCTCTTGTCACCTGGACAACCATTACTTACTTTTAGGTTGTCTGAACAGCAAATGTGGTTATCCCAAACAGTGATGTGAAAGAACAAAAAGAATGGACCAATATGTACACTATAGTATAGGATAGATGTGTAGGTTTAGTGAATAGAACCCCAGCTTTGGCCAGTATAACTCCCCTTCGGGTGGATCATAGGGTAGGCGTCGACCACTAGTTTTTGTATTATTTCAGTTTCTCCCCAAAGTTACTGGGGGGGGGGGCAGTACCACTTTATAATTTTACCATTTTTGGTGGTATTTAGTTACAAAGCAATCTGAATTTTGAGGTTAACAACCTAGTCTCTGCCAGATGACCTGCAAAGCTGAATTTAGTTACAAGTCCAAACAGAAATTTGGTTGTGTCAGATGATCTGATCACCATTTAAAGTTTGTCCTGAGTAAAGTGATGATTTTTTAATCACTGATCATTTGATCGGTTGAAAGACAATTTTTGACACACATGGTACATAAACAGAGTGGCATGATATTAATGTTATGATATTGTATAACTTGGACTTAGCCTTAAACCATTAACATGATCAGAAATAAAAAAGTAAAAAAAAAGAGGAAAACTTAGTGAAGTTGTTTCTTGTAATTACAAACACATACCTATAGTGTTGTCGATACTGTTAAATTTTCACTTCTTATTATCAGAAATCTAAAGCTTTTTTTCCCTCTGTGTTATACGTCATAAAGGTAATGTGGCCGACACACGCTATGTGTCAAGACAAACAGAACTGAAAGAGCATTGTTACAGTTTTGCTTTCATTTGCTCATTCTCATTCTTTTTCATTCTCTTCAAGTGGATGAACTAAATCGTTACTTGGATCCTCAAGTTGCAGATGAGCTCACCCTCTCAGATGGTATGAAGTCTGATATTATTTTAGCAGGTAATATTTGGTTTATCTCATTATTTTGTCGTCCCAATTCTTTTGCAGAGGACACCTCAGTTTTCAGAGTAACTGTAGAATACACTATAGAAGGCCATAGGTGTGTTAAAATCAAGCAGCAGGCACTTCCTCAGTTTCCAGAGTAACTATAGAGAGCTGCTTTTGTAAAATTACACGTCTTTTAATAGAACATGTTGTTGGACTAACTACAGAACAACCGGCCACTCTGATGTTTGTATTATTATTGCTATTATCATTGTTATTATTATGCTGCATATGTTGTAAAGTGCTCAATACAAAACAAGAAGTCTTCTCACGAGCACTTTACAAAAAAAAGAAGGAGCAACAGACAACCATAAAGCTGAACTTAAGTATTGTAGGAAAAGATGTGCCTAGATTGTTTTTATAAAAGCTTCTTGAAAGTGAATTGATAGTACAGTACACTTGTTGGAAAAGATGGAAGCTTGTCCCACAAATGATGGGCAGCCCAGAAATAGTTTTTTTTTGCCATACGATGTTCTGACGTGCGGAACAGTCTACAGCGGGGTAAGACCATTAAGATCTTGTTGGACGGGGCTCACTAAGGAATTTGGTTCATGCAGAGAGGGGACAAACCAGGAAGTGTCTTAAGGGTAAGGAGCAGGATCTCATAAATGGAATAAAGCATTTATAGGAAACCAGTGTAGTTGTCGTAGAACTGGGGTGATATTATCCAATTTGGATGTCCTGGTAATCGTGCGTGCAGCCGTATTCTGTACACACTGAAGTTTCCGAGATTGGGTCTCTGACAGGCCATACTGTACATTAGCGAGTTACCGTAGTCCAGTTGTGTGGTAACGAGACCATTGATAAGTAAGATAGTTACATCCATGGTGAGGTAATTGGCGTATATGACCAATGTTGCGAAATTGGAAGTAGGTCTGTTTACAAACTTGTGTTTTTCATGTGCATCCATATCAAGAGTTGTAGTTTGTATGTTTTGCAAAGGACACTGAGTACTTTCCCAGTAACTAGAGCTTGGAGGACCACATCAGTTTTCACACATCTTTCAGAGGACACAACTCTGGTGTTTACATGTTTTTCAGAGGACATGTACAGTTATTCCTCATCTTCATGAGTTACTTTGGAATACAGGGCTATGACAGTGTGTACATGGGTTGATGGTAAATGGATGCACAGTTGTTGGTTTCATTATATGGCATGAACAAGATTGTTGTAGTAAATCAAATCTTCATTGAAGTCCCCCCCCCCCCATTCCCACCTTTCTATCACCCCTGAATGGATAATATTGATTAAGTTTGTGGTTTTAATACCAACCTTGCATGTACATGCTGAGTATAAAGGAAACTTTCTTTTCTTGGCTAGACTAGACTTCTCTGCTGAATGTTCTGATTTTCTTGAAATTCGTTGTTTGCAATTTTCCTTATTTTCAATCACTGTTTTTTTTTTTTTTAAAACTTTTGTAGAGAAAGACCATATTGAAGAACAAGCTGCACTTTTACAACAGGTGGAAAATTTGAAGAGTGTTTTTGAGTCAGAACATGTCAAAGGTAAGACGAGAGAGAACGAAGCTAGGACAAAACAGAACTTTTGTAATCACAGATGTTAAGGTTACTGCAAAAAGGTGCCGAGAATTTGGTGCCATGATCTAGTGGCAAATTCAATGTACTGGTTGCATTTCATATCTTTATTACATTTTGTAATAGTGCGGTGAAGTCTTTCAAGCTTGGTGTTTTTGACCTATCAAGAAACGGTGCGAATAGCTGCTAATTAACCCAAACAGTAACTGACAAATGCATTCTTGATTCCTACATACAAAATAGAATAGGCTGAATACATGAAAGTATGGTAGGTTTAAACTTTAAAGTAACTGTTGCTGTTAAATGCTGTGTAAGCTAGGCTTTGACAGTGAGATAGGTGTAGGCTAAGCTGCTGATGTTTAGTTTTAAAGAGTGACTAACTTATTAAAAAGTTTGACACATCTGTTCTGACATCAAATACAAAATCAAAATTAGTGGGGGGGTTTCTGTGTAGAGTGTATAGTACTTGATAGCAGTAATACTGCATATATACATCTAGCTGCTTTTAGGGAGCTTGATAAAGAAATTGACAGCAGAGTAAATGAACAGAGATACTGTATACATAACGAAACTCAAGCACAACATCAGTTTTTAGAATTACTAAAGTCGTCAGTCTTTCATATGTGTGTTATATAAGAGGGCAACAAAGTCATGGTATTCTTCCAAACACACAGAGAGAAAGAGAGATTGCTGAGCTTTTAGGCAGATTTCTGCTCCAAATCTCCATCACTTATGACTGAGATTTGGTTCTAATGGAAGAAAAGTGTACTTTGCAGCAAATCATTTAGAATTTGATGTTTGCATTTATAACAAATTTCAAGGTTCATGAGTTTTGTTTACTGTAAACAAAAGAAAAACCTGTCCGTACGTATAGAGATTCTGTATAACGAAAACTACTGTGTCCTTTTGAGGCAGTCTTTGAGCATTCTGTATTTTTGCTCTGCCTTACCAGATTATTTCCAGACTTGCTGAACTTCATCATCATCAGTTTCCCCATTTTCTCCCTTCTTAGCTGCTCCAACTCTCTCTGATAAACTTCATCCACTTGCCGCTGTTCAGATCGACCAACAAGAGAAACTGGAGAACCTAGGCTCTGATGTCAAACAACTGCTAGAGGCTTATAACAACATTGTATCCTTTGCATCAACATCTTTTTTAATCTTATTTCAGCAGCAGAAAATGTGTGATAGTAATATTTCAAGGACAGTAAATCCTGTCCGTGCTATTAGGTCATTTATCTTGCTTGTTTGTTTCTAATTCTAGACATGAGTTTTTGGAAGTATGTTTGTTTTCACTTCAAGATTAGTCCTTTGTGACTTGTGCAACTATTAACATATTGATTTCATCAGGGAAATCTTCTCAAAAGAGTTTTACCTTGCCAGAGCTTTGCACATTTTTGCAAAAGAGGCATGGCATAAGTGCCTTTTGAGGGGTTTAGCAATTTGTAGGGGAGAGGGGTGGGGGAGAAGTAGGGAAGGAGACAATGCATATGAAGTAAAATAAAGGGCACAACAATGAACTCATGACCCCATTTGCTCTTATGACAAAAAGGGGTTTGCTTTTCTGATATCATAGAGAAGACTTCTAGACTAGCATTAATAATACTTTGTTACTGAACAAAAATACTATATAATACTATACAATATTCTATGTTTGAGATGGGAATTTTCAACTGGTAATGTGGAATCGAAAACAATTGCGCAGCTGGTTTGCAATTTCGTTCGTCCGAGACATTTTATCCCATTTCCAGCCCAGTGCTGCTGGTATTATAATAACTTTTGCATATTAATAATTTGCATGCATCAGAATAATGTGAAAAGTTGTCCCTGTATTGTAATCGTTACTAATTATTCTTTCTGTGATTTATTTGACCTTTAACCTTGAATTATCTCCAGATTACGCTGATATCCAAGCAATTTGTTCAGTGGGACGAGACCCTGACAAGATACGAAGTCTCAAAGAAAGTCCGAAAGACCAACGAGTATATATAAGCTCTGTGTTAATCGGATCTCTTGGTGGGCTCTGGCCGCATTTGTATATAGCTATTTAAAAGAAAAAGATGTGCGTGGAATCCAAACTAACATATCTTAAAGGTTATCAGTATTGTTCTGAAATGCGCTAAACAAAAGTGCAACAGTGTTGCCTGTTCAAACGTTCAATCAACACTTTTACTACTGCTTATAAATAAATTTCCCCCTCTTTAAGACATTTTATTGCCTTATTTAAAGTGGTACTACCATTAAAATTGGTCCTACCATTTCTTGTTGGTATATGCCAAGACTGGTAACAACATTGGCTGAAGATATTTTCTTAATTCATTTATTTTCATAAATGCATTTGAGCAAAATTCCTTATGTTTTACTTTCGAGTTGTTGACTATCGGTGGCACCATTTCTAGAGAGCAATTATTTTCGTTCGTGAAGAACGAAAGCTATTGTAGTTTCTGAAAAGATAGAGACTTTCCCGACATTTTCCAATATGTAAATGAGATATTTGCACAAGACCGACATATTTTGTCGTTCTCTAAAATAAAAAACAAAATGTCTAAGGGCATGTCTGGCTAATGTATTTATCTTTGCCATGTATGATTGAAACACTTGTATGATTTGTGCAATACTCAGATTAAAACCTCCAGGCAATACTGACGACCTTCAAGTGTGTATGAGTTAAATTTTAACCAATTGCAGTAGTTCATTGGTAACGCTTTCATCGTTGCGTGTACTCTATGGTGTAGCATGGATTTATGGGACTGTAGATAAATTTGCCGGAATTTTGATCGACAGAGTATGCTTAAATCGCAGAGCTTGACAGCAGTGTGCGAGCCAGTTTTTCTGGTACTGTTTGTTTGAACTTTGCAGAACATTATGTTACCCTATGAAGTGACATGGAGCTGAGAGGGGTATGTCAACAGTGGGTAGGCTGTAACGTTAATTTTCATTCTCGCATAAATTGTAGCAACGAGCATTTTAACGCGTAAAACGGTTTTATTTATTCCTGGCACTGAATCTAGACGGCAAACAAGTGGTTGTCCTTCATTTATTACTGCTATTTTATGCCAGATCTGCTGAGGGTGTTTAGTAACTATAATAAAAACGGCCATTCCTGTGAGTTGCGATATTGTCTGCGGTATAATTCTGTGTACATTATCAAAGTGAACGAAATAAATATGTCGTCGTTCGATAAAAACTTTTTACACTTAATTTTCTTTCATTAATAGATCTCTACGTATTATATGACATTTAATACCTTAAATAAATATACAACTTTGAACATATGCATCTAATTATACTTCCTTAGAACAATTAAATTTAGTTAAATACATGTACCGATAAACCTGTATATAATTTGATCAAATATGACAGACAATATTAATACCTATGTGAAGTCCACTTAGTCTTGAGCTGAAAATGCTTTGTTGAAATTTATGATTGGCATTTCTATTGGATATCACTGGCACAGATGGTATATTCAAGAAGGCATTGATTGGGTAGAGACAATTTTTTTGAAAGACTGACATTCCCTCTTTGGTTATCTTTTTTTTTGGCAAAATGAATTTATATATAGGTCAAAGTTTTTCCAAAATATTCGAGCTAGGAAAAATATTACATCCGAACACCTATCTGGTCAGTAGTACACTGCTGAAACTTATATACATGTTAAGATTTTCTAGTAAAAATGAAATACAAATGATTCTTAGAACACAATTGGTCAGGACTGTACGTTATAGGATGCACAATATCACATACCTGCCATTAATATTTAAAAACAGTAAATAGAGCCATAGACTTATATACTAACTTAATAGTTTTCAGTATCTGCTTAACATAATAACAAATTGTCATTTAAACTCCCCATGAGACTCTTGTGAACATTTAATCTAATTATAGTATTTACAGCAAAAGCATACCCACATATAATCATTGGTAGGGAAACTTCAAATCTAGAGAAAGTCTTAATCCAAACCTGGACATTTCAAATAGAAGGCAAATTGAAGAAAAAAAAATTGATGAAAAAAATTTGATGTTTACTTGGATATTCATAATGACACCTACTAGATAAGTTAATGAACTAAATTGTTAAGTTACTGTGGCATAGTGGTTAGTGCTCTATACAACTGAAAGAATAAGATGAGCTCCATATTTGTGGTTCAAGCCCAGCTAAGAGCAATTTTTATTTTCCAGGGACTTCACTGGCACCCCCTCCCTCTGACAAGGTTCCAAAATGGCCCAGGTGAGTTGCACGGCCCCCACTCTCCTTGACAAGGGCTTGACCAGTCGAGAAAAGGTTTTTTTTCAAACAGTGAAGTCCAGTGGCGGAGCGTCCATACAGTCAGGGGGGGGGGGCGCATGCCCCCTGACTGACTCAAATGGACTGCTGGCGCCCTTTTTAGCTTTATACCACTTTTTACTTATTCGCGATTATTGACTTTTTTATTGCGCTCTCATCTACCTTTTGACATCTGTCACAATTGGTTGGTGTAATTTCCTGACAAAATGTACTTTCAACACCCATATAAACTTCCGAGTTGTCACAAAATGGCGATGACACCTATTTATTCTTCGTTTATCTGCAAATTAGCGAGGCCCGGAAAGGATCATTTCCGGCGATCTAGGGAGTGTCTTTACTCCAAAAATCTCTGTACACTCCGCGCCAACATGTGGTGGCGCTCCGCTTAGATAGTGTCGAAAGCGCCCCTACAGACCATTCTCGCCCGCCCCTGACCAATACCCCTAGCTCCGCCACTGGTGAAGTTCAAACACAATTTTGATCTTCAAATATTTGAAAACCATCCTACATTAGCCTCTGGTCTAGTGGTGTAGAGGGAACTTTTTGGACCACAAGGTCCATTGTTCAATCATAACTTGTGCATCTCTTTTTAATTTCCCCCTAACCTTTGACCTTGACAAATCTCAAACAGAATCAAAGACTCGCATACTACTGTGGATCTACAAACCTAGTGTGAAGCTTTTACTTTTTTGCAGTTTTTCTTCTTTCAACTTGTACTTTTGAAAACTTATGCTTATAACCATTATTTGCTCTGTTGCCGGACTGGAGGTAAAAGGTTAAGATCATTCAGTATGGCAGATCATTATACCGACATATAGTTGATTTACATTACATAGCATCGATGTAGTCTATACTTAAATTAATTTAATATATAATAGTGTGATCTGTATTCTCCCTTGGACTAGCAACAGGAGGCTTATTTATAGCATCAAAGCGATCTACAGGCGTTGGAAGACTACTCCACATGAGAGAATGGTTCTCGTAATTTGTTATAGCAGCAGCTTGTATTGGGCTTGACTGTGAAGATGGGTGTGGTGTGTAGGGCAATGAACGTGCACCATCAACTGCCTGTGTCTCGGGGATATATAAGGGATTCGTTGCAGGATTCTCGTCTCCAATCACATACATGTACTCATCATTTTCCATACCCTGGTTGGTCACACCAGCATGGAGGGGTGGAGCAGTAGGGCCTGTCGCCATTTGAGGGTTTTCACCTCCACTGGTGAAATTTGTATTTTGAACCTGGCTTGGTTCAGAATCACCGAAACTCTTGGACGCTTTCTCAGTGCCTTTCGATAATTGATCCATCCCTACGGAGTCCTCCTGACCGCCGGTTTCCTCTCCTCTGCAAGGGCGACAACAGCAGGAGCAGAGGCAGCAACAAATGACCAATATGACGAGGAGAATAACAGCTGCAATGGCAATAAGAAATGGTAGGGCAACTGCAAGAGAAAAATGAGATGAGCATTAAAATCAAAAGTAATGCCATCAGTAAAAAAAAAAAATTAAACAACTCAGAAATGTCCAATTGTCTGCTGAAAATGTCTTCGTCAATTTTGAATGGAAAAAAAAGAGTCAGGCCCTAATGAACATTGTGTTGAAAATTTCAGTAGCTATAGAGCCCTGGCATCAAAACTGATGAGCTGGATGACCCCATTGTCCACCTTGACCATTGTGACAACGCTCCAGCGGCATATAATTGAGCCTGGTGAAGGGGTCTTGCGATTGGGAAAGGACTTTACATTGAGGGGGTATCCCCCTGCACCCCTTTGAGAAAGGTTTTTGTATGATTGAGGTTGCCAATTGGCTAAATGTTTTGTATTGTGAATTACTTTTTGTCCAAGATTTATGCAATTTTTTCGATAAAAAATTGGCATTCGGCTTTTCCTTTGGCCATTTTTTGACCATCTTCCAAATACTTGGTGACCTTAAGGAGCAGTATGAATAACAGGGCTGTAGACTATCAATGATCTGTAAAGGCTATTGCAAAAAAAAACTGTTCTAAAGGGTTATTTAAAGCAAAATATAGCAGAAACCGAAACTGGTATTGCTACCATGAAAATTAATTGCAATTAATAAATACATGGCTTGGGCTGGATTTTCAAAACATTTAAATAGAACTCAGAAGGCAGGTTTAAATATCTTAAGATTTCTGAAATTGTTTGATAGTAACATGAACCTCTTAAGTGGTATAACACTTGTATATTCTTCACATATTCTGGACCTGAGATGTCCATCGCTGTAGCGTTTGTACACTGTGCTGTGGGTATTGACCGCAGCTGTATGTACTGACTGTTCACTAGTGTCTATAATTACCGACGATAGCAAGCTGTGTGTGTATTTTGTGGGATCGATGGTGGTATCTAACACTTCTGTTACAACTCATTCGAAACTAGGTCAGATTACCGGCATTAGACGTTTCTTTTTGCCCTTAGTCTTCTACCGCTTTAAAACTTACTTATCAATGACACCGACACCACAAATTGACAGGACGCCTCGTTTCCGGACGGGTCCACGGCCGTGAGGTTCACCGGAGTGTCATCTAACGGGTACCTGAAGAGGACATCGTGTGACGACGATACTGCCACCTGACCGGAATTATCGGTGGCTTCTATAGCTGTCTGCCAGTCGAATGTTCCATAGTTACTGAGTGCCGTGACGTCATAACGCTCCAGGCAACCGAGAACTGGACCTGTTACATCTGAAGAGATGGAAAGAAATTGTGATGATGCGAAGTAAAATTAAGCTGTTTATCTCATACTTTGTTTGGCACATGCCTTGTCGGCAATGAACTTAATTGTTACATCAGGATACATGTCATGTAATGCTAAGTAACAACCATTATTATGGTGGTGTTATCCCAGACATTAACAAGCACCTTGAAACTTTTAGCAATCTGGAAATTATGACCCCTTTAATGTGATCGTAAGTAAGACACATTAGAGTGTTATAACATTCCCAGACCTTGTTTGACACCCTGTCACTGGACTTGTTACATTTGGATATTAAGGCTATTTAAACATGATACTTTGGACCTTAAAATGATGGTTTTAAACTAAAAACTTTGTTGGCACCTGATCATAGAACTTGTTACATCTACATAAAAGTCACATAATGATATTATAACAACATTATGGGGCTGTTACTTCATACTATGTTTACAACCTTGAACAAACTGGACTAACTCGTTAAGATAAATGCCATTAAACATGATATATTAAGTAACGTAAGAAGAAATTATGGTGTTGTAATCTCATACCGTGTTTGGCACCCAGAGCATGGGACGTACTTGTTATGTTTGGATATTAAGTGCTATGTAAGACACATTATTGCTGAGCTGTGACCTCACATCTTGCTATCTGACACAGGACTTATTTCATTCCCATAAATGCCATATATTTAGTAAAATAATTATGTAACTGTAACCTAGTATCCTAGCACACAACTATACTGCTCTAGGTAACAAAACCACTATTACAATGCTCTAGATTTTGGTTGTTTTTGCGATGCAGCTCAGTATTGTATTAGTATTCTACAATTAGTCTATTCCTATGCTGGTCTGCTGGCTCATGGATCTAAGGGATTCTGGTCTGCTGGGTTATGGATCTAAGGGGTGCTGGTCTGCTGGGTTATGGATCTAAGGGATTCTGGTCTGCTGGGTCATGGATCTAAGGGATTCTGGTCTGCTGGGTTATGGATCTAAGGGGTGCTGGTCTGCTGGGTCATGGATACAAGGGATTCTGGTCTGTTGGGTCATGGATCTAAAGGGTGCTGGTCTGCTGGGTCATGGATCTAAGGGGTACTGGTCTGCTAGATCATGGATGTAAGGGGTGTTGGTCTACTGGGTCATGGATCTAAGGGGTTCTGGTCTGCTGGGTCATGGATCTAAGGGATTCTGGTCTGCTGGGTCATGGATTTAAGGGATTCTGATCTGCTGGGTCATGGATCTTAGGGATTCTGGTCTGCTGGGTCATGGATCTTAGGGATTCTGATCTGCTGGGTCATGGATCTAAGGGGTGCTGGTCTGCTGGGTCATGGATCTACTAGGGGGTGTTGGTTTGCTGGGCCTACGATCTAAGGGATTCTGGTCTGCTGGGTCATGGATCTAAGGGATTCTGGTCTGCTGGGTCATGGATCTAAGGGGTGCTGGTCTGCTGGGTCATGGATCTAAGGGATTCTGGTCTACTGGGTCATGGATCTAAGGGATTCTGGTCTACTGGGTCATGGATCTAAGGGATTCTGGTCTACTGGGTAATGGATCTAAGGGGTGCTGGTCTGCTGGGTCATGGATCTAAGGGATTCTGGTCTACTGGGTCATGGATCTAAGGGATTCTGGTCTGCTGGGTCATGGATCTAAGGGGTGCTGGTCTGCTGGGTCATGGATCTAAGGGGTTCTGGTCTGCTGGGTCATGGATCTAAGGGATTCTGGTCTGCTGGGTCATGGATTTAAGGGATTCTGATCTGCTGGGTCATGGATCTTAGGGATTCTGGTCTGCTGGGTCATGGATCTTAGGGATTCTGATCTGCTGGGTCATGGATCTAAGGGGTGCTGGTCTGCTGGGTCATGGATCTACTAGGGGGTGTTGGTTTGCTGGGCCTACGATCTAAGGGATTCTGGTCTGCTGGGTCATGGATCTAAGGGATTCTGGTCTGCTGGGTCATGGATCTAAGGGGTGCTGGTCTGCTGGGTTATGGATCTAAGGGATTCTGGTCTACTGGGTCATGGATCTAAGGGATTCTGGTCTACTGGGTCATGGATCTAAGGGATTCTGGTCTACTGGGTAATGGATCTAAGGGGTGCTGGTCTGCTGGGTCATGGATCTAAGGGATTCTGGTCTACTGGGTCATGGATCTAAGGGATTCTGGTCTGCTGGGTCATGGATCTAAGGGGTGCTGGTCTGCTGGGTCATGGATCTACTAGGGGGTGTTGGTTTGCTGGGCCTTCGATCTAAGGGATTCTGGTCTGCTGGGTCATGGACCTAAGGGATTCTGGTCTGCTGGGTCATGGATCTAAGGGGTGTTGGTCTGCTGGGTCATGGACCTAAGGGATTCTGGTCTGCTGGGTCATGGATCTAAGGGGTGTTGGTCCACTGGGTCATGGATCTATCGGGTGTTGGTCTACTGGGTAATGGATCTAAGGGGTGCTGGTCTACTGGGTCATGGATTTAAGGGATTCTGATCTGCTGGCTCATGGATCTAAGGGATTCTGGTCTGCTGTGTCATGGATCTAAGGGGTGTTGGTATATGCTGGGTCATGGATCTAAGGGGTGTTGGTATGCTGGGTCTTGGATCTAAGGGATTCTGGTCTGCTGGGTCATGGATCTAAGGGGTGTTGGTCCACTGGGTCATGGATCTAAGGGGTGCTGGTCTGCTGAGTCATGGATCTTAGGGATTCTGGTCTGCTGGGTCATGGATCTAAGGGGTGTTGGTCTGCTGGGTCATGGATCTAAGGGGTGCTGGTCTGCTGGGTCATGGATCTAAGGGGTGCTGGTCTGCTGAGTCATGGATCTAAGGGATTCTGGTCTGCTGGGTCATGGATCTAAGGGGTGTTGGTCTGCTTGGTCATGGATCTAAGGGGTGCTGGTCTGCTGGGTCATGGATCTAAGGGGTGCTGGTCTGCTGAGTCATGGATCTAAGGGATTCTGGTCTGCTGGGTCATGGATCTAAGGGGTGCTGGTCTGCTGGGTCATGGATCTAAGGGGTGTTGGTCCACTGGGTCATTGATCTAAGGGGTGTTGGTCCACTGGGTCATGGATCTTAGGGATTCTGGTCGCTGGGTCATGGATCTAAGGGGTGCTGGTCTGCTGTGTCATGGATCTTAGGGATTCTGGTCTGCTGGGTCATGGATCTAAGGGGTGCTGGTCTACTGGGTCATGGATGTAAGGGATTCTGGTCGCTGGGTAATGGATCTAAGGGGTGCTGGTCTGCTGGGTCATGGATCTTAGGGATTCTGGTCTGCTGGGTCATGGATCTTAGGGATTCTGGTCTGCTGGGTCATGGATCTAAGGGGTGCTGGTCTGCTGGGTCATGGATCAGTCCTCATGAAAGCTTCTGTGTCATCGGTTTAAAAGTTTACAGACCATCGTATTAGGAGAACCAAAAGCTAAAACGTCTCACCTTGCACGGTAATGTCGAAGGTACAGTTAATCTTGAACTTCGGTTGAATTTGATCTACATATTGGTATTCGACTGTGACTTCACCCGCAGGGAAAGAGTCCCCAGGCATGTGATTTGATGAGACTATCACCGTCCTTCCCAGCGTGTGATTAACTATTGGCACGTTCCACGTCACTGCTAAAGTATTTGCATCCTCTGGCAAATCAAGCACCATGCTTTCAGGACAAAATTCCACACTCAGGGGATTATCTTCAGAATGCAGAAGAAAAAAATAAAAGGTGGAAGTTAATTGGAGCATTGAACAATTTCATCTTTCTTTGTAAGATGTCTATACTTCTATGCCTTGCCTTTGTCTACTTCTATGTCTATGCCGATGTCCTACACAAGCCCACTTTAATACACATCCATACTCTCTACAAAACATCTAGTGTTAAAGGGTGTGAAGACTCGCGCAAAAAGAAACGTCTAATGCCGGTAATCTGACCTAGTTTCGAATGAGGTGTAACAGAAGTGTTAGACACCACCATCGATCCCAGAAAATAAACACACAGCTTGCTACCGTCGGTAATTAGACACTAGTGTACAGTCAGTACATACAGCTGCGGTCAATACCCACAGCACAGTGTATAAATGATACAGCGATGGACATCTCAGGTCCAGTTAAAGATAACAGGGTATCACGTTCATTGCTGTCTGCATTTTGTAGCCACACAAACAAAACGTCACTTGAAAGCAACAGAAAGTTAACCTTTCAGATGGCCGCACACGCTTTGGGGAGAGTCTTCAATGCCATTAAAACTTACTTATCAATGACACCGACACCACAAATTGACAGGACGCCTCGTTTCCGGACGGGTCCACGGCCGTGAGGTTCACCAGAGTGTCATCTAACGGGTACCTGAAGAGGACATCGTGTGACGACGATACTGCCACCTGACCGGAATTATCGGTGGCTTCTATAGCTGTCTGCCAGTCGAATGTTCCATAGTTACTGAGTGCCGTGACGTCATAACGCTCCAGGCAACCGAGAACTGGATCTGTTACATCTGAAGAGATGGAAAGAAGTTGTGATGATGCGAAGTAAAATTAAGCTGTTTATCTCATACTTTGTTTGGCACATGCCTTGTCGGCAATGGACTTAATTGTTACATCTGGATACATGTCATGTAATGCTAAGTAACAACCATTATTACGGTGGTGTTATCCCAGACATTAACAAGCACCTTGAAACTTTTAGCAATCTGGAAATTATGACCTCTTTAATGCGATTGTAAGTAAGACACATTAGAGTGTTATAACATTCCCAGACCTTGTTTGACACCCTGTCACTGGACTTGTTACATTTGGATATTAAGGCTATTTAAACATGATACTTTGCACCTTAAAATGATGGTTTTAAACTAAAAACTTTGTTGGCACATGATCATAGAACTTATTACATCTACATAAAAGTCACATAATGATATTATAACAACATTATGGGGCTGTTACTTCATACTATGTTTACAACCTTGAACAAACTGGACTAACTCGTTAAGATAAATGCCATTAAACATGATATATTAAGTAACGTAAGAAGAATTTATGGTGTTGTAATCTCATACCGTGTTTGGCACCCAGAGCATGGGACGTACTTGTTATGTTTGGATATTAAGTGCTATGTAAGACACATTATTGCTGAGCTGTGACCTCACATCTTGCTATCTGACACAGGACTTATTTCATTCCCATAAATGCCATATATTTAGTAAAATAATTATGTAACTGTAACCTAGTATCCTAGCACACAACTATACTGCTCTAGGTAACAAAACCACTATTACAATGCTCTAGATTTTGGTTGTTTTTGCGATGCAGCTCAGTATTGTATTAGTATTCTACAATTAGTCTATTCCTATGCTGGTCTGCTGGCTCATGGATCTAAGGGATTCTGGTCTGCTGGGTCATGGATCTAAGGGGTGTTGGTCTGCTGGCTCATGGATCTAAGGGATTCTGGTCTGCTGGGTTATGGATCTAAGGTCTGCTGGTCTGCTGGGTCATGGATCTAAGGGGTGCTGGTCTGCTGAGTCATGGATCTTAGGGATTCTGGTCTGCTGGGTCATGGATCTAAGGGGTGCTGGTCTGCTGGGTCATGGATCTAAGGGGTGTTGGTCCACTGGGTCATGGATCTAAGGGGTGCTGGTCTGCTGGGTCATGGATCTAAGGGGTGCTGGTCTGCTGAGTCATGGATCTTAGGGATTCTGGTCTGCTGTGTCATGGATCTAAGGGGTGTTGGTATATGCTGGGTCATGGATCTAAGGGGTGTTGGTATGCTGGGTCTTGGATCTAAGGGATTCTGGTCTGCTGGGTCATGGATCTAAGGGGTGTTGGTCCACTGGGTCATGGATCTAAGGGGTGCTGGTCTGCTGAGTCATGGATCTTAGGGATTCTGGTCTGCTGGGTCATGGATCTAAGGGGTGTTGGTCTGCTGGGTCATGGATCTAAGGGGTGCTGGTCTGCTGGGTCATGGATCTAAGGGGTGCTGGTCTGCTGAGTCATGGATCTAAGGGATTCTGGTCTGCTGGGTCATGGATCTAAGGGGTGTTGGTCTGCTGGGTCATGGATCTAAGGGGTGCTGGTCTGCTGGGTCATGGATCTAAGGGGTGCTGGTCCACTGGGTCATGGATCTTAGGGATTCTGGTCGCTGGGTCATGGATCTAAGGGGTGCTGGTCTGCTGTGTCATGGATCGTAGGGATTCTGGTCTGCTGGGTCATGGATCTAAGGGGTGCTGGTCTACTGGGTCATGGATGTAAGGGATTCTGGTCGCTGGGTAATGGATCTAAGGGGTGCTGGTCTGCTGGGTCATGGATCTTAGGGATTCTGGTCTGCTGGGTCATGGATCTTAGGGATTCTGGTCTGCTGGGTCATGGATCTAAGGGGTGCTGGTCTGCTGGGTCATGGATCAGTCCTCATGAAAGCTTCTGTGTCATCGGTTTAAAAGTTTACAGACCATCGTATTAGGAGAACCAAAAGCTAAAACGTCTCACCTTGCACGGTAATGTCGAAGGTACAGTTAATCTTGAACTTCGGTTGAATTTGATCTACATATTGGTATTCGACTGTGACTTCACCCGCAGGGAAAGAGTCCCCAGGCATGTGATTTGATGAGACTATCACCGTCTCTCCCAGCGTGTGATTAACTATTGGCACGTTCCACGTCACTGCTAAAGTATTTGCATCCTCTGGCAAATCAAGCACCATGCTTTCAGGACAAAATTCCACACTCAGGGGATTATCTTCAGAATGCAGAAGAAAAAAATAAAAGGTGGAAGTTAATTGGAGCATTGAACAATTTCATCTTTCTTTGTAAGATGTCTATACTTCTATGCCTTGCCTTTGTCTACTTCTATGTCTATGCCGATGTCCTACACAAGCCCACTTTAATACACATCCATACTCTCTACAAAACATCTAGTGTTAAAGGGTGTGAAGACTCGCGCAAAAAGAAACGTCTAATGCCGGTAATCTGACCTAGTTTCGAATGAGGTGTAACAGAAGTGTTAGACACCACCATCGATCCCAGAAAATAAACACACAGCTTGCTACCGTCGGTAATTAGACACTAGTGTACAGTCAGTACATACAGCTGCGGTCAATACCCACAGCACAGTGTATAAATGATACAGCGATGGACATCTCAGGTCCAGTTAAAGATAACAGGGTATCACGTTCATTGCTGTCTGCATTTTGTAGCCACACAAACAAAACGTCACTTGAAAGCAACAGAAAGTTAACCTTTCAGATGGCCGCACACGCTTTGGGGAGAGTCTTCAATGCCATTAAAACTTACTTATCAATGACACCGACACCACAAATTGACAGGACGCCTCGTTTCCGGACGGGTCCACGGCCGTGAGGTTCACCAGAGTGTCATCTAACGGGTACCTGAAGAGGACATCGTGTGACGACGATACTGCCACCTGACCGGAATTATCGGTGGCTTCTATAGCTGTCTGCCAGTCGAATGTTCCATAGTTACTGAGTGCCGTGACGTCATAACGCTCCAGGCAACCGAGAACTGGATCTGTTACATCTGAAGAGATGGAAAGAAGTTGTGATGATGCGAAGTAAAATTAAGCTGTTTATCTCATACTTTGTTTGGCACATGCCTTGTCGGCAATGGACTTAATTGTTACATCTGGATACATGTCATGTAATGCTAAGTAACAACCATTATTACGGTGGTGTTATCCCAGACATTAACAAGCACCTTGAAACTTTTAGCAATCTGGAAATTATGACCTCTTTAATGCGATTGTAAGTAAGACACATTAGAGTGTTATAACATTCCCAGACCTTGTTTGACACCCTGTCACTGGACTTGTTACATTTGGATATTAAGGCTATTTAAACATGATACTTTGCACCTTAAAATGATGGTTTTAAACTAAAAACTTTGTTGGCACATGATCATAGAACTTATTACATCTACATAAAAGTCACATAATGATATTATAACAACATTATGGGGCTGTTACTTCATACTATGTTTACAACCTTGAACAAACTGGACTAACTCGTTAAGATAAATGCCATTAAACATGATATATTAAGTAACGTAAGAAGAATTTATGGTGTTGTAATCTCATACCGTGTTTGGCACCCAGAGCATGGGACGTACTTGTTATGTTTGGATATTAAGTGCTATGTAAGACACATTATTGCTGAGCTGTGACCTCACATCTTGCTATCTGACACAGGACTTATTTCATTCCCATAAATGCCATATATTTAGTAAAATAATTATGTAACTGTAACCTAGTATCCTAGCACACAACTATACTGCTCTAGGTAACAAAACCACTATTACAATGCTCTAGATTTTGGTTGTTTTTGCGATGCAGCTCAGTATTGTATTAGTATTCTACAATTAGTCTATTCCTATGCTGGTCTGCTGGCTCATGGATCTAAGGGATTCTGGTCTGCTGGGTTATGGATCTAAGGGGTGCTGGTCTGCTGGGTTATGGATCTAAGGGATTCTGGTCTGCTGGGTCATGGATCTAAGGGATTCTGGTCTGCTGGGTTATGGATCTAAGGGGTGCTGGTCTGCTGGGTCATGGATACAAGGGATTCTGGTCTGTTGGGTCATGGATCTAAAGGGTGCTGGTCTGCTGGGTCATGGATCTAAGGGGTACTGGTCTGCTAGATCATGGATGTAAGGGGTGTTGGTCTACTGGGTCATGGATCTAAGGGGTTCTGGTCTGCTGGGTCATGGATCTAAGGGATTCTGGTCTGCTGGGTCATGGATTTAAGGGATTCTGATCTGCTGGGTCATGGATCTTAGGGATTCTGGTCTGCTGGGTCATGGATCTTAGGGATTCTGATCTGCTGGGTCATGGATCTAAGGGGTGCTGGTCTGCTGGGTCATGGATCTACTAAGGGGTGTTGGTTTGCTGGGTCATCGATCTAAGGGATTCTGGTCTGCTGGGTCATGGACCTAAGGGGTGTTGGTCTGCTGGGTCATGGATCTAAGGGGTGCTGGTCTGCTGTGTCATGGATCTTAGGGATTCTGGTCTGCTGGGTCATGGATCTAAGGGGTGCTGGTCTGCTGGGTCATGGATCTAAGGGATTCTGGTCTGCTGGGTCATGGATTTAAGGGATTCTGATCTGCTGGGTCATGGATCTTAGGGATTCTGGTCTGCTGGGTCATGGATCTAAGGGATTCTGATCTGCTGGGTCATGGATCTTAGGGATTCTGATCTGCTGGCTCATGGATCTAAGGGGTGCTGGTCTGCTGGGTCATGGATCTACTAGGGGGTGTTGGTTTGCTGGGCCTTCGATCTAAGGGATTCTGGTCTGCTGGGTCATGGACCTAAGGGATTCTGGTCTGCTGGGTCATGGATCTAAGGGGTGTTGGTCTGCTGGGTCATGGACCTAAGGGATTCTGGTCTGCTGGGTCATGGATCTAAGGGGTGTTGGTCCACTGGGTCATGGATCTATCGGGTGTTGGTCTACTGGGTAATGGATCTAAGGGGTGCTGGTCCACTGGGTCATGGATTTAAGGGATTCTGATCTGCTGGGTCATGGATCTTAGGGATTCTGGTCTGCTGGGTCATGGATCTAAGGGGTGCTGGTCTGCTGGGTCATGGATCAGTCCTCATGAAAGCTTCTGTGTCATCGGTTTAAAAGTTTACAGACCATCGTATTAGGAGAACCAAAAGCTAAAACGTCTCACCTTGCACGGTAATGTCGAAGGTACAGTTAATCTTGAACTTCGGTTGAATTTGATCTACATATTGGTATTCGACTGTGACTTCACCCGCAGGGAAAGAGTCCCCAGGCATGTGATTTGATGAGACCATCACCGTCTCTCCCAGCGTGTGATTAACTATTGGCACGTTCCACGTCACTGCTAAAGTATTTGCATCCTCTGGCAAATCAAGCACCATGCTTTCAGGACAAAATTCCACACTCAGGGGATTATCTTCAGAATGCAGAAGAAAAAAATAAAAGGTGGAAGTTAATTGGAGCATTGAACAATTTCATCTTTCTTTGTAAGATGTCTATACTTCTATGCCTTTGTCTACTTCTATGTCTATGCCGATGTCCTACACAAGCCCACTTTAATACACATCCATACTCTCTACAAAACATCTAGTGTTAAAGGGTGTGAAGACTCGCGCAAAAAGAAACGTCTAATGCCGGTAATCTGACCTAGTTTCGAATGAGGTGTAACAGAAGTGTTAGACACCACCATCGATCCCAGAAAATACACACACAGCTTGCTACCATCGGTTGCTTGCTACCGACACGTTTTGATTCATTTTGACTGGAATAAAACATGCGTTATTCCAAAAAGGAGTGAATTGCAGTAGAACATTCCTATTGTATAATCTTCTTGTTAATTTAACCTTAAATGGTGATACATTTAATTGGAAGGTTTGTTTTGGTCAAATAATATGGAAAGTGTCTGGGCGACATTAACCTCCATTTGCTTTAAACTATCCAGGAGAGTTTCTTATATATATAGCCTGATCAGTAGCCTATACTACCGCAGCTTGAGCAATTAGTATACACATGCGAACTGCCCCCACCCTTCCCCCCCCCCTCCCCCAAAGAAACTACTCGCGCAGAATGTTTGTGTACAATTTCAAGCCTGATATATGCAGTTATCCAATAACATTGCATCTCATTACAGCATACTATATACGGTATCATATCTTTAATGTCAAATGAACTAAGAAAAATGCGTTGGTTTTACAAGCAGCCTATTATAATTCTTGCTTGTGTATACTATTTAACATTATAACCTAAGACTGTGTCAGGATGATTGGTTTAAAATACCTTAAACAAACCTTATATGAATCCGTAATTAGAAAGACCTTAAAGTGTATAGGCCTATATACCATAAATTAGCTGAATTGAACAATTTCAATCCAACTTCGAATAATACAAACAATCGTGTAAACTTACAGTACTGCTTCAACTAGCGACAATTTACGCGATTAATCTCTTAATTGTGGGCGTGTTTAGAGTATAAATCTTACCTTGAGCAGTAACCCGTTCGTAAATCAAAGTCAAACATACGAAATATAAATATCTGAACATTTTGTAAGTTCTCGTCGTTTTCTTCCAAATCTCGTGTTTATTCCTGACTATATACTGCAGAGAATTCACACCAGTCCTATACTTTCCAACTTTTTTTTCGTTTTAAGTCCAAATATGATGAAACATGTCAAATATGGATATCGAAACTTGAGTTATATTGTGTTTCTACCATAGACAGGATGTCCATGGAATAAGTTGTGTACCGCAGGAATTTGCACTGTGATGAACCATCGATGCATATTATAAAGAAGTAAAACTTTAAGAAAACCGTACCCCCTCTCTATTGTGTTAACTGATTCACGCTTTACTGGTCTCGAAACCTGTGTTAATCTGATTTAATTATAGCACTGGACGGACCCCAAAAAATCTTCTTTTACCCAAATGAAAGGTCAGATAGATGTTGTTAATCAGGCGTTTCTATCACACGTGGCGAGCTCTATATAGGTTATTTGAATTCAATTAGATGATATACTACAATCTTGCTCGAGTTATCGAGTTTGTCAAAAATGTGGACAAAATATTTGTTAACAAAATGTTGAAAATATTATATTTGCATGATGCATGTGACCAAAACTAAAATGACTAACTGATCATGCGAGAAAACTATTTAATAATTGAACTCAATTGGCAATAAAGTGTGTTGAAAATTTGTGCTAACAAAGATTTTTTAAGTATTTTGGGCGAACACCATTATAACCTTTTAGGTCTTAGCGTACATATATGCTGGTATCACAGTGATAACTTTCTTTTTGCTGAACCTGTATAAGAAAGGAAAAGGGGTTACTTTCAGTGTACATATAAGTTAATCAAATTATGAACAGAACAAATTAATCTCAAATATAAACCAGAATGCAAAATGCATTGAGGTTTCGATGACTTCAATTCACTAGACTTCTGCTTGTTAGTATAACCAGAACTAGCTGTTACAATAACACTATGGCATGCTAACACAGGTCAGTCTGTACGTGGTTATACACACCTCCATCAAAAACAATACGGTTCTTGTACTCAATGTTATGAATCCGCACACCAAGTATTACAAACCAAACCAAATCTCTAATAACTTCGCACATTAAGGTTGCAGAGGAGTCCACTTATGGACAATTTAGATTGGAATATGCCCACGAAACTTCAAAGAATCAACTTGAAAGAAACTAATACAGGTCACTGGAGGTCAACCTGAGGTCAAAGGTCACCCAAATGCAGGTCGACTATTGTATTACAATAGCGTAACTCCCAACCTTGATGGACATTTGGTTCTCAAGTTATTGCAAAAATACTAGTTTTTGACCCCTGATTGACCTTTGTTGACATTGGATCACATGACTGTTATGTTTAGAAACAATCCCTTACCCCATTCACAACTAGTCCACAAATATCAACCATGTCGGACCCTGTCAATGGTAGTTTCACAAGTTATTGCCAAAAAAAAACACATTTTGACCCATAATTGACCTTTGGTGACCTTGGATCACATCACGTTTTTTTTAGAAAACGTGGCCCAACTTCATTCACAACTTGTCCCAATATATCAGCCATGTCAGACTTGCACTGCATCTATTACACCACACCACCTACATCCTAGGTCAGTGCTGGGTTTGAAATTCGTGGTACCTGTGCAACTTACATCCAACCAGAACTACCAATGATCTACAAATATTTTCTAGAGAAGGCATGCTTCGCCATTCAAGTGCACTATTCCATCGAAATCACATCAACTCTTTAGCAAAATATCCATACGGATGAGTGACAAGTGTTGCAGAGGCTCTAGCACTTTTATATATCTATGGTCTGCAAGCAAGCTTTGGAGGACACTGTGACACACACACACATGTATGTAGCTATGTACATAGCAATTCAGGACTTCTCGCGACACACTTAAGTCAATGGGGATATTGTCGCGAGTTCAGATTCATATCTGCGGATGCCCATAAGATCATTTTCAATTGTCAATAGGCTCTCCTATTCTTATGAGGCGAATCGCCCATGTCATCTACTTACAGGCTGGACGATGGGAGATACCGTAAATTATGAAAAGGTTTTTACAAGTTGACCCCTGGTGACCCTAAATGACCTTCGACATCCACCAAAAACGATAGGCTTTTTGTACTTAATGTGGTCAACATACATACCACATATGAAATCAATCCAAGCTTTGCTTCTTGAGATACCATGTTTACAAGCTTTTCACTATTTAACCCCTGGTGACCTTAAATAGCCTCTGTCCTACACCAAAAACAATTGGCTTCTTGTACTCACTAAGGTACTCCTATGTACCAAATATGAGAACTGTCCAAGCTTCCCTTCTTGAGATATCGTGTTTATAAGCTGGGCGTCACAAACGCAAGCACACACACAAACACACACACATACACACACGCATGATTGCAAAGGTTACGATTATCATCGAAACCAAAAAAGCAAAATGAAGGAAAAATAAATAAACAAACAAATATATATAAACCAAAGAGGACGAGGCAGAGTACTAATTGTGGTTTGTTTTAATGAAATTTATTCATGTGGAAATTCAAAAGAGTGCAGGATGTACTTATACATTTTATATTGTGACATGTACGAGAAATGGTAAGCTGGTAAAAGAAAATGGTTACCAACCAGTGCCATAAATGCTTCTAAAATTTGCTTTACAGTCCACATACAACTTCCATGGAAGTTTTGAGGATTGTTCTGATCAGTGATTTGATTTCACTCATAGAGGAGAGGTATGACACTTGAAACACTGTGCTTTATCAACAATACATCGAGCATTCTCATTGGTTCATTGAAACACAGTGCTTTATCAACAATACATCGAGCATTGTCATTGGTTCATTGAAACAGTGCTTTATCAACACTACATCGAGCATTCTCATTGGTTCATTGAAACAGTGCTTTATCAACAATACATCGAGCATTCTCATTAGTTCATTGCAACACAGTGCTTTATCAACAATACATAGAGCATTCCCATTGGTTCATTGCAACACAGTGCTTTATCAACAATACATCGAGCATTCTCAGTAGTTCATTGCAACACAGTGCTTTATCAACAATACATAGAGCATTCCCATTGGTTCATTGCAACACAGTGCTCTATCAACAATACATCGAGCACTCTCATTGGTTCATTGAAACACAGTGCTTTATCAACAATACATCGAGCATTCTCATTAGTTCATTGCAACACAGTGCTTTATCAACAATACATAGAGCATTCCCATTGGTTCATTGCAACACAGTGCTTTATCAACAATACATAGTGCATTCCCATTGGTTCATTGCAACACAGTGCTTTATCAACAATACATAGTGCATTCCCATTGGTTCATTGCAACACAGTGCTTTATCAACAATACATAGAGCATTCCCATTGGTTCATTGCAACACAGTGCTCTATCAACAATACATCGAGCATTGTCATTGGTTCATCTTAGCACACCAAGTGCTTCCTCGATGTTTCATTCAGTGCTGATACCTCACAGAGTTTACAGCATCTCCAAGTAATACTTAATATATGCTACACTGCTCCTCATTCATTGTTTACAATACACAATACACATATAGTATGTCAGTGACTTCAACTATCCTAACATATTCTAGTATAGAAACTCTATGTGGTACAGTGGAAGCAAACTAATCAGTATTAAATTCCTATAATCCACTTGACAGAAACGATACAAACCCATGTACTTTACCCAAACAAAATACTTAATACTTTTCTGGTACCAAATACTACTGGCAAAAGCAAAAGGCACCCTCAAGGTGGAAGCTCACCGTTCTTGTGGGGGAAATAAAAAGCATGATCTTTCAACTTTTACCGTAAATATCTGCTTCGTCATCGTGAAACAAAAACTAATAATATTTCCTCCTCTATTGGATAGACATTCAAATGATTGATAGAGTAAATCAAACTAATAATGCTGTGAATTTACACAGATACTTGTACATATATATTCATTAATTATGAAAATTATTGCTTTACAGAATTCACAACGGCTGATCAGACACATATCCCAGTCAGTGTGACACTCTAAAATAACGTCACTTTGTGTCAAACTCAAAGTTTCCTTATTCAATTCAAATTTGGAATGGTCATGTTTTTCTCTTTTCTGCAGACATAACTGTTTCCTTGCAATGGTAAATAAGGAAGGAAGGAAAGAACACAGGAACCTGTTTTGCAATCCTCTCCTTAACCAAGACATTTTGCATCACAACTGAACCTTACTTCTAAAGTAGCTTTGACGATCGCTCGGCTAGTTATTATGAGAGGCAAATGAGATGAACTGACCTGTTAGTTCAGAGGGGACCACTAGAGGTTTGTTTCAAGGTTTTCTTCCAATGTCAAATAAAAGACATATTCTTTACTACTTCTTCTAATGTTGTTAGCTAATCCCACAATAAGGGAGGGCACGCATATTTATAATCAAGTTGGAAGTAATCAACTTTGGTTCCCTTGCATGAAGTTCGTATACACGACTCGGCACTGAATCTAAAAACAGTAAAACTAAAACATGAGGAGATCACCTTTCACCTCCTACCCCAGTACTCAATACTTGTAATATGCATAATGATTTCTCAAAGAACAAATGGCATGAGTTATAAATTGGCATAAATCATAATAGCAATAATCTTCATATTGTATGACTTCAGAGAAAGCCAGAAATGGAATCCCCACCCCCTTTTCAAACTTGCTGCCTATGAAGCAGTCGGTGCACATTTTTGCATTTAAGCATTCAATTCTCCACACTGAAGCCAACTTTTACAACGATCATGATCATTCAAGACAAAAGCGTTGAAAAGATTTGATTTACACAAAACATGGGGTGGGGAGGGGAAAGTTGGACTTCCATTCAAAAGGAAGAACAAGCAAGAACAAAAGATAGACCAACAAATTGTAACCACCCCCTGCCAAAGAAAAAAACAAAAAACGAAACGAAATGAAATGAAAAGAAAAATTGTTCGTTCTACAATTTCAAAAATCCTAACTAGGAGGTACTTTAAGAGTCCTCAGGGGCTGGCTTCTTCTCCACTTCGAATGGCACTTCAACTTCAATGACACCAGAGTCCACTATGACACATGGTTCGACGGGCGTTGATCCAGATACCTTGGTCCCTTCTATTTTCCGTACCACGCTCTGGAGGAAAAAAAGAGGGGAAAATAATGGGATAAAGCTACTACCAGAACATTCAGATGTACCTAACCCTACCCCACTTCTCTCCCACATATACTTGTTGCCCCACAAAGGGAACCTCTGAGCCTCTTTCTTGATGTCCATGCCCTACAACAACTTGCCATCACTTTCTTCATCATCTACCAGTTACGATTTTGCGTAACCACATCAAGGTTTTTAAAATTTTGTCTACTATAAAATTTACTGAAAAGATGGGGTTTTGCTTACAGAGAAAAGACGGTGACAGATTTTGCATAGCAATATTGCCATATGTGATACCATATTTTGGAGCATATGAATGATTTAAAAAAAAAATACTGGTAATGTTTTATCTTTTGTTAGGAGTCTTTTGTTAGTTTTCCCGGGGTATGTTTTATCAAGTATCAGGCAAAGGAAGAGAAAAATGCCATAAAAATTGAGTTAGAAAATACTAGTATTTTATCGGAAACACAAATTTCTGAACTTGTTTTTCACTTTCCTGCAATATTAACCAAGATCATGTGAAGTCCGGCTTGAAAAAGCTTTCTTCTACAGGCTCTGACAGTCTCCAAATGATTTATGTACTTATTCCTCACCAGCTGAATTCATGTCAATGCACATGCCGAACGGGGAAATTCTGAGTATCATTCCAGATTCTTTGATCAGTTGTGAGACACTTGTCGGTATTATTGACTTGTGGGCATCTGTGCATTCACAACAGTTAACTGTGGGACAGCCTTAGAAAGACTTTTGTTACCATCAATCACTGCTCCATGTTGCAGAATTGTTACTTAAATTTTGCTTTTTGAGTAGAGTAGTGACTTGGGGTTACTCTGATTAAGCCCTGTATTAATCACACAAATATAGTACTTCTCAATCTAACTAAGCAATACCAAACAACAGCAACGATGATGTATGTTTGGATTACAAAAATAATAATCAACAGAAACACTAAAATACAGCAATGATGATGCTATGTTTAAACAAAAATTATAACCAACTGCAATACCAAACAACAGCAATGATGATGCTTTGTTTGGACAACAATAATAACTAACAGCAATACCAAACAACAGCAACGATGATGCTATGTTTGGACATCAATAATAACCAAATGCTAAACTACACCAACGAAGCTATGTTTGGACAACAGTAATAACCAACTGCAATACCAAACAACAGCAACGATGATGCTATGTTTGGATGACAGATATAATAACCACCACAAACACTAAAATACAGCAATGATGTTGCTATGTTTGGACAACAATTATAACCAACAGCAATACCAAACAACAGCAAGGATGATGCTTTGTTTGAACAACAATAATAACTAACAGCAATACCAAACAACAGCAACGATGATGCTATGTTTGGACAACAATAATAACCAACAGCTATACCAAACAACAGCAACGATGATGCTATGTTTGGATCACAGAAATAATAACCAACAGAAACACTTAAATACAGCAATGATGTTGCTATGTTTGGACAACAATTATAACCAACTGCAGTACCAAACAACAGCAAGGATGATGCTTTGTTTGAACAACAATAATAACTAACAGCAACACCAAACAACAGCAATGATGATGCTATGTTTGGACAACAATAATAACCAAATGCAATACTGAACAACAGCAACGATGATGCTTTGTTTGGAAAACAATTATAACCAACAGCAACACCAAACAACAGCAACGATGATGCTATTTTTCGACAACAAAAACGACTATCAGCAATATTAAACTACGGAAGTGACGTTGCCTATCTAAGCAGACCCAAGTACGACTTGTGCATATAACAAACAAGTCAACACCTGTCCCAACTACTCACCATTCCTTCAATGACTTTTCCAAATACGACATGTTTTCCATCCAGCCATGATGTTACTACTGTTGTGATGAAGAATTGCGACCCATTTGTGTTCTTTCCTGCATTAGCCATGCTTAGCCAGCCAGCACCGTAATGAGACAACTTAAAGTTTTCATCTTCAAATCTGTCTCCGTAGATGCTTTTGCCTGCAAGACAGAGGGACAAGTAATTCAGCAATTATGGCCAATAAGTCACTCAATTATAAGGAGCCTTTGTTTTACTTGATCTCACCAAAGCTCGCCGTTTGGGAACGACAATAAGATAGCGATTTATCTAAAGACGATACTAGATTTAAGTCAACTCTAGAAATACGGTAATAATTAACCATTTCATTGCATTCTGAAACGTTTTCTTGCTCAGATTATTCAGATTAATATTGATCCACAAAACTCCAAAGAAAATCCAATCTTTTCATACTTTCATCTCATTCTTTTGAATGAAAACTGAAAATATGCTGTATTGTTCTAGTCACCAATAGTAACAATGAGTTTTAGCATAAAATCAATGCCATAGCTAAAAATCAGTGTCATTTCTGAGACTTTTCAATGTTAAGACAAAGGACTTGATGCAAATATCGCATTTCTTTTAATTCATAACTTGCGACAAATTTAACTTTTGGAGGATGGGAGCATTTGATTCTGGTCTTGTAGTTTATTCACACTTTTTGTAATTTGCCTAAATAATGAACACACAGACATTCTTTTAATGGTCATCAACGGTTGTTCTAAATATGCCCAAAAGTTAATTAATGGTCACACTTGCTAAAAGTTCAGTCATTTTTACTATCACCCTCAACAGTTTTTTTTTTCCACTGAGAGTCTGAGACATTGAGTCAAATGAAAAATTTAGGACTTCTGGTAAGAAGGCTTCTGGTAGCACGAGGAAAGTACAACTGACAACTTTGATTAATTTGTGCTGTGCTAAAATTGGCGTCCCTTGCTGACAAAAAAATGCTTTTAAAGCCGTCTTATGAGCACTATACAGAAAATATTCTATTGTTAATGGCTGGTATGGGTGATGTAACAGGCTTCCTCGTCTGTTACATAATCTTCCATATTTACTACGCTTTATCTCAATTTTTCACTGAAAGAAATTTTTGATGAAAGTCCTACAAATTCACTGCGGAATGCAGGGAATGTTTCGTAGTCATTAACATATGGCAGAGAAAATTGTAACGTTGATAATATGCTTTTAATTTTTATATTTTTTAAAGAAGATTTATAAAATGCATGGTCACAATATCGAGATACAATGCACAGAAAGTCATACATTTTTCTACATACTTTTGTTGCAATTTTGTAGCGTAATTTGTTAAGAAATACCAGATGGATTATCTTTCCCTGCTGGTGCATGAATGAAAGAATAAATGAGTTTTTACCTCCAGTTCCAGTTCCGTGAGTAAAGTCACCGCCTTGGATCATAAAGTCTTTAATGACTCTGTGAAACTTGCTCCCTTTGTAGCCTTCCTTACCCTGTTATAGAAAAATGCAGAGGGGTGGAAAAAGTCAAATCTTATGCACAACACATCAAACTATCTTTTTCCACAATCTTATCAAATATTTGTTCACAACATTCATCATATGCCAAAATTAGTTTTGGGATGGTTTTTGAAAGAATGCAGCTCTTACAAGTTCTGAAAATGAACAACATTGTAAAGTCTGTTAATGACTCCATTTCTTCAGTATGTTCATGGCAAAGAAACTCAAAACATACATACCCACTGACACAAAAAAAATACTAAACCTTACAATTTCTTGCACAGAATCGAAGGTTATCCATTTTTCCACCACTATTAAAAATATAAAGACAGTGGACCATTTGCTAACTAACACCTTAAAAGGGGCTTCATATTATGGAATGATACAAAACACTGTTAATTATGCAAAAATAGATATGGCTGTGTAAAGTGTGTCTCTAAGATTGTACTATGATTCTTATGTTTCAGGAAATGAAGAATGTGTTAACAGTAGGTTTCTGAAAATTTGATCAAACATTTACTCAAACTAAGACGGGCAAATGATCCAACTTAGTTGAATAAACAGACCCTAAGTAAATATTTAGTAACTTGGTTGTATTGTAACACACTAATTCCAGACTAACAAACCCTAACTAACATTTTGTGACTTGGTTGCATTGTATAACACACATTGTCTAGACAATTTTATCTGTCACAGAAAGAAAAAAAAAATGGAAAAGAGAAAACTCAAAGAACAACCTTTGTTCTACAATTCTAGCATACTGCATGTGTGTTTGTAAATATGGTTTATACTTTACCGAACGAGTCGCTAATGTTTTGAAGTTTTCGACAGTCTTCGGAACAATCTCACCAAAGAGGCCAATAACTATCCTTCCAGCCTTCTCATCACCGATTTTGACATCAAAGAAAACCTGCAGAGAAAAAAAGGAATCTGCTTAGTCCGGCCCTGTAACCAAATTGATGTTTGCTACTATGCTTCAACTTCGACTTCCAATGTCAGATCTCTCCGAACAAATAAAATTCATTTTGTGACACTTATAAATGTTTTCATGGATAAATGTTTCACAAAGAATTCGACCAACTTCTTTCTGGCTAAAACTTTGTATAGCAATTTTCCCATCAAGCATTTCCTGCCAAAGGCCATGGCCACACAACTTGGCAGCTGGGGATTATGAAAAACTTTTCGCTTTATTCATCTGACAGCTGTACAAATAAGGAGTAATTTATTGCCCTCACTATGGCTGCTAGAGTGAATATAAGACATGTCATGTCCTTTCCCTTGCAGCCAGATGAATAAGAATTCTTAAATTGTCCCTGGCCAATTTAAATATTAAAAGTAACCACTTCTAAAAAAATTGTGGCAACTAATTCATCTTTTAAGATCACAAGTATCGGCCCCCAAATGTGCTAGAAAGTCACTCTAAGCATTTTTACTACCGTCCTCTAAGTTTTTTTCCTCAATGAAAACTTAAATTGTTTAATTCAACACTTGTTAATGTCTGAAAATAACATGCAGAACTATAACATATTTTTAAAATCTTCTAGCAATTTTTAGCATGTAAAAATTTGGGACCAATATTGATAATCATTAAAATTAAGTATTTCACAAGATTTGGACAACATCTATCTGTACTGCAATGAGGATGAACAGGGTGTTTTCACTTTCCTAAGTAGCTAGATGCAGATAAACACTAGATGCAGAATTTTGCAATGGAAAACTGCCAGTCCAAAGAGGAGGAATATGTGCATCAATTATAAGCCTGCCTTGTAACTCTTCGAGCAGTCATTTAAATGAGAACGCTTCAATGTATTGAAGCTGGTATTCATCCGAGTTTTCTACATGGTGAAAAACTAAAAAACTAAAAACTAAACAAGCATGAAACATTCACAGCTGTCATGGACACTTATCCTCCAGTCCAGGTAGATGTTCTCCTGAATTGATTTTGCTGACTGCATGCATGATCAAGACTGAGCCAAGTTATGTAATAGCATCGGTCTTAGCCTAGACTACAGACTTACAATGCGAAACGGAGAAAAATACTCTTGTGCGTGCGGCACAGTCACTTACATGAGGCGTAGAGTTAGGTTGAGATTTTTCATCCAAGTACCAAAGAAATGTCATTCAGGACATGAATGTCATTCAGGTGTGGTAATTTTTTTTTGTTTTTTGTTTCTGGCGATGCTTATGTAACATCAAATCAGTAACGTAAATGTAGGCCATTACTTTAGATAGCCGTACGTTGTATTGCCTACATGTATTGTTAGTGTAGTCAGTATTGCGAAGTTCGGATCACTGTGAAATTCAGACACCCCCATTTTCCAGTGAGGAAAAAAGGACGGTAGTAAAAATGCTTAGAGTGACTTTCTAGCACATTTGGGGACGATACTTGTGATCTTAAAAGAGGAATTAGTTGCCACAGTATTTTTAGAATTTAAATTTAGAATTTTTTTTTATATTAAAATTGGCCAGGTACAATTTAAGATTTCTATTCATCTGGGGGAAGGACATGTCTTCTGAAATACACAATTCCACCATGACAACCTACAGGAAGAGCCAAGAAGTACGAAGCTACAGTTATTTTCTCTCCAAGCCGTGTGCAAGCAAGTACTTACATATTTGTCAATAAAAGTAAGTTATAGTTTTGGGGTATTTAATGCTGAGGTGTCCGAACTTCGCAGCGTCCATGCTTTACTAGTACTAGCCTCGTTCTGCTAAAATAAAAAGGAAGTCCTGTAGGCTGCAGTGGCAGTACTTTTTACTATAGTACTTGCCTAGGCCTACTCATTTTCAAGCAACTCCAACAAGTTAGACCTACATACCTTGTCAGTGACTTTGGGTTTTTCAGCTTTATCCTTCTTAGCATCTGCAGGATAAAAGAAATAAATTGTTGCCACAAGGACAACTAGAAAGACAGCCGAGAACTTCATGGCGGTTTTTAATCGAATCGTAACCACAGCCACCGTTGGTCTAGAACTTGCAGCTACTGCTGGAAACTCAGTACTAGGAATAGGATGGAAAGCCAAAGACGCTGAATTCACATTCGCAATTGTGAGACGCTTACAATTGATATTGGTTAGGCTATTGTTGATGTTGTGGCTTGTATAGACTCTGTGCAACACGTAGCTTATTGGCTTATTTCACGTGGCAGTCTCTACACTCGTACTCGTTACTGAGCGACTGTAGTCGTACTCACAGTGGAACCAATTGAGCGATGATTGGTAGCGAGTGCTTTGTCAGACCAATCAACCAATGGCTGACGTCCTGTTAATAGCAAATTGTTTTCAGACAAGGGTGAAAGTTCAATCGGATATCGTTAATAGGAAATAGTTAATTGGCTCAAGATAGACTAAACAATGATTCTACAGATGATAACATTGAGGACTGATATCGTTTTCCCTCACCGGAATGAATGATTTTTATCAAACAGAAATATCCAAATTCGTTACAGTGATGAAAAAGCTATGGAATGGATAAACATGACATAGGCCTACATGACTTGTGATTGGCCCTAAGTTTGTAGCGCAGGGGCTGGGACGACCATCACCACCTGACTCCTTGACCCGCTCGCTAACATGGAACACTATATGCACAAACAGTTTTTCAGAAACTGAATTCAGACCTTATCTCGTATTTCATATGCATTATTATCTTCGCCAGACGTGTAGTGAGTTCGTGCTCGTTCTGGGAGGGGTGTAGTAGGCTACTGTTTGTACTAACTGGAATTATGGTAAAGTTCTACGGCCACCTAGAACATTGTAAAAATATTCGTGTTAGACTCGACTAGTGTTCAGTGTCGTTTATATGAAGCCATGTTCAAAGCTGTCAAAATTCTCCATCCAGTTAAGTTGTAGTAGCTAGCCTATATCAAGTAATTATTGGACAGTCTTTGCTATATCGGTGTGCCATGTGTGTGTGTGTGTGCGCGCGTAAGAAACACGGTTGCGTTAACACAGTTCCAGTTATTACTCGTTTCAATGCGAATATTTTAAAAGGGTTGTCAGTTTTTATAAAGTTGTTTCTGTTTCTGTCGTGTACTCGTCAAAAAACCCTCTCGGGTATCACAACGAGGATGTTGTTGCGCAGCGCAGCAGTGCTAATAACAATGCGTGGGTAATCTTGTTTTAAACACCTCAAGACTAGGGTTCTCTTTAACGGCCAAGGATTGTGTATTCCAGTGTCCTAGGATAGAAAGTTGTTGTCCCTTTTTAATAAGCTGAACCAACTGCTTGTGAACGTGTTGTGACTGCAAGGTGTCATGTTTGTTTGTTTATTTTTTTATGCAAAGAATGTTTTGTACTAGCTTTAATAGAAAACTCAGGCAATTATAAAACTAATTAAGGAGACTTCGGAGAGGAAAATATTTTGGTATAGCGACAGTTCAGATTTCGAACTTGAATTACCCCTATAACTGACTGTTTTGCTTTTTGTCTTTGGCGAGGGAGGGGTGGTAGGAATGTGTGCCAGGGCGGGGGGGGGGGCAGGGAAGTATAAAAGGCGTGCAAAATGCTCATGATATGGAAAACCGATTGGTCCTTATATTTCTGAATTATAAGGTCAGGTGAGGTTAGGTTCTGGGATAGTGGATCGAATTGGTGGGGCACGGTGGAGCGGTGGGGTCGCACATTTGAAACTTCCTCTGTGCCCTCGGAAGCTACGGTACGTTATGGACGTAGTGATTTAATATACCTATATGTGTATATGATACGATGCAGGCCTCTATTTGTTGCTGATATTACACAGACAAACCGAATAAACGTGACAGTAGCGTCCAGTAGAATTATTTTAACCGCATCGAAAGTTAACAAATATCTCTAAAAAAAAAAAATTTAGTTCCCATCTAAGGAGTTTTTTGTAGGTTATTTTATTTATCTCAGTTTTAATCTCCATATATTATGAAAGATGAAATCAAACAAGGGCTGGAACATTATACAAGTTACTGGAATATACGTTGAGATGTAAATAATAAAGTATTCCTCACAAAACATAAATAAAAAACACTTCAATGTTGGCCAAATTAAAGCTTTAACCTTATTCACAAAATTTTCTTTACGTTAAAGTGCATCATTAAATTAATTTAAAAAAATAGATAAACAATTACTCATTAATAACGGTGTACATAGTAATTATACAGGTTACAAGACTAGCCGTCCTTTTAAAGAAAAAAGTTAAACCACCCCCCCCCCCTCGCCCCTCCCGTTAAGTTTGATAATCTTCGAGCATTATATATTAAAATTCCAAAGTCGACAGGAATCTTTAAATGAGACACAAACCCAACCATCTGCAAACAGCTGAGAAATTAACATCCTACCTTGAAAGTATTCTTCGAACAAAATTTTTAAAAAGGCTTCAGATTATATAGTGTCACTATATATAGGCCTATATGCCATCACAGATTACAAAATGAAAACTCCTAGACAAAACATCAGATATCTTCCAAAAGCTTAAGGAGCAAGAATTTCTTAGCTGTTCCGGGCCCTGAGTCGTTCAATTCTACGACATCACATGTCTTTATATGCTAATGATGATATTTCGGTTTTTGTCTCATTTATGTATTCGGTCATTTAATTTTATTTTTATTTTTGATGATGATGCTTGCGTTTTGGAGGATGTCTTCTTTTATATAAGTGCAATATCAATAAATAAATTGCAAATAATATTCAATGACGTAAGCATAGTGTATAGGTGGTACAAAATGAAGGTTAGGATATGTAGGCCTACTATATGGTACTGTGCTAAAAATAAGAGTGAAGAAAATGACAAATTTTTAATGTAATTTCCGAAAGCGATGCAGGTGACCTTTAAACACATTACAAGTTTATGACTAAACCATACAAGCAAAGATGAAAAGAGTTTAAAAGATCAATGAATGCCTTTTCAAAGCATCCTCGTAAATTTTAAACACTTGATAGCAATAGCAAGTTTTATTCATTTTACATCAATTTCACGCTATATAAATGTCATGAGAAACGGATAAAGTGCCATGCGTCTCAATGAAGAATGGAAATGTTTAAAATAGATTTTACAATTCCTAATTGTTCATTGAAGGGCTATTTCAAAGCCGTACACATTGATAAAGCAGACATAAGATAAACAGTTACTTTCTCATCCCATTGTCATCCGTATTTCCTCAAATTTTAATAATGGCTGAAAAAATACTAAGAGTAGGCCTATATACCAAAACTACTTATCCGGAATAAAAAGTCTGACCATCCAATATTGAATGGCTTGTGTGTTGAGGTTTTAGACATGGGTGACCATTGTTTAACTTTCTAGCATATGTTTCGGGGCAATTTAGAATGACCTTTGAGGTTATGAGTCCACATACAATTATACATATGTATACGTGTGTCTGCATGTTTGTGTCTATATGCGCACTACAAAGAGGACTATATGCTAAAAAATATTGTCATTCCCATAATTTCATTTTGATTTCTCTGTGTAAATACAGCTTTCTGCTCATGTTAAAGTTAACGTCTCCGTTACGTTTACTTATTGAGATTGATAACAAGCAGCTCAGGACAATTTTATGCATGTTATAGGAAATACTTAATATGAAAAGTTGCTATACTTATAAACAAACTACTCACGAAGAACTGACGTCGTTAATGACCTGTTAATTCATTTAGCGAAGAGAAAGAAACACTATAGGAATGTGAATTAGTTTGCTCATTTTTATGCTATATACCAGGGTTTCCCTAACTTTATCCCCCCCACGAACCCCCTGTGGATGTCAGAGTTGTCCACGAAGCCCCAACTTTTCGAGACACGATCTGAGTCATTATTATACTTTAGTACGCATAACAGTGCTTGGTAAGAGATCAAGTATCACATTCATGGTACGTTACTACTATGGCAACATATGCGTATGGAACGCGAAAAGAGTTTGTCGATAGGTACGACTTTTGTACATTACTAAATTATATGATATATCAGATTTCAGTTCAACAAAATGTACTCTAGTTTTGACTTTCAGAAACGTTACACGAACCCCCTGGGATGGACTCACGCACCCCCTGGGGGTTCATGCACCCCAATAAGGGAACCCGTGCTATATAGGCTACTATACTGTATTTTAAAATTAACATTACCAGAATTTCACTATCAAACGCAGACAACTGATTTGAACAAAGTACAAAGAGTCAAGGAGATAGAGATCTTATTCATAGTATCTTATACTTACATAGTCATGTCATTGTGTTTTCACATTTATAATACAAAATGAAACCGAGATACAAATTTGTCGATGTCTTAATAATTTGGATGCAGGGTTAATAATAAATAAATAAGTAAAATGATCATGAATGCAAAGAAAGAATACAAACATTGAAAGAAAACTTAATCATCGAATTTACTAAAAAACTGAATATTTTAATTTAAGGTCCAGCCTGCACTAATGTATATTATTATTACATTACTTAATACAATTTTCTTTATAGTTATTTACATATCTTTAATTGTATTGTGCACTTCGTGACTACTATAAGGTCCACGAAGGCTTAAACCGTGCACTTTCATCATCACTATACATCATGCATTGTTCCTCGGTGACTACTTGTTTGACTACTTAATATTTAAGTTTAAATAGGATTTTAATCAAATTACGTTCTATAAGCAATCCCACAATATTACATAATCATATGCATATTAGATTCGAATTGTGTATTTTTTTTTTTTTTTTTTGGCAACCAAACGGAGGCCTCTGCTGCTCAAATAACTTCTTTTAAGTGCCGTTCTGAGAAAAACAATATTTAAGACTTCAAATTTAGCTTGGTGTCTCATTTTGCTTTATGTTTCTCGAAGGAATAACAGCTAATTTTTAACCTCCACATTCACAAAAAGGAAATGATTTTAAAATAAGTTCATCTATGGAAAGCGATATATATATATGGCAATTCCGTCTAATATATTACTTATTTGTTTTTAGTTACTTTGGTTTCCTTGGTGACTATTTACACCGATTTGTTTTGTGCTGCTTTTCTTATGAGTCTGCGATAAGTTTTACCTTCCGAACACCAGTCTGGAGCGATATCGAACGATTTACGGAATGGTGCCCTGGTTTGTTGGAACTGACTACCGAGATGCATGTAACCGTCGAAAGATGGCGCTCTACGCATTTGTCTATATTGAGGACGAGCACTGTTGGACTGCTTCTGGTAAACATTTGGCATGTTGCTTTGCCTTGTATGAAAAGAACAAAAGAAGTCAGTGAATATGTCATATAAGAATTTTTTTTAAATAATAATGGATGCTTAATGTATTAAGGGTGACTATAAGTTAAATAATCTGTTATTTAGTCAAAATGGCCGCGTGATCGATTTAAACGCGGAAAGATTGAAAGATAAACCGTACGTCTGCATATTTCAGTTTCCTCCTAGCTGAATAATACCTGTTTTCTAGCGCAATATCGCCGAAGGTTCGGACAATTTTAATTTATACCATTATGAGGACACCTACGGCAACTTGACCAAAGTTGGTACAAAGTTTGTTACCGTTTGCTAAGGATGCTTTTAAGGGCATTATGACAAGGAAGTTTGGCGTTGATGCCGTCGGTTACATTAACCCTCAACAATTGGTACATATAAGACAATGGCTACATTGTGACGTCACTCTTTTCTTCGAGTGTCTATCACTTTGCGTGAAAACCAATTCCATGAAATGTAACTCTACTTAGATTGACAACAATAATTGTCTACGTGTTGTAAAATTTTAGTAATCATTTTTTTTTCGTAACTTATTATAAAACATACTTATGTAATTTAATTTCGGTACGTAACATTTGCACCAAAATGATATAATACACCACCAATGCCTTTGTCCTATAGTTCGGCATATACTCTACTTTCTTTCAATGATGAACAAATTTGTTGTGGTTTTCGAAATTAATATTTTGCAGCAGTTTTTTTTTCCTTCTTCGTACGATCGTGAAAAAAGAAGAACAAAAACCTGACTAACAAATAGAAAGTGAAATTTCAAGGATTCTTGTTTAATATGATATGAGTTTTATTAGCTCAAGTGTCTCCTTCAGTTATTGTTACCATGCACAATATGCTTTTACGGTATCAATCAATTCCAGAGTGCATTTTTTTGTAATATTCGTTTATATCTGGACTGTAAAGTTGTATTTTCAAAGAGACTTATTTTGACAGGAACTGATCAATAAGGCTCATGGACAAACCTCCGCAATATTGGTTGTGTTTGTTTATGATGTTTATAGCAATATTTTTATGTGGTTAGGAAAGCAGGTTAATTACACGTATAAAACTTGACTATAACTGCACAGTTGCATATAAACGCAACATCTCTGTATACTTGGCCGTGAGGTTATCAATGACGTTTACCAAGTTCTGCCTGTTTTAGTTTCTTGAAGAGGAGGGGTGTATGTTAGGGGAAGTGTGGGCAGGGGGAAATCACTTGGAGAACGAGGTATAGCAACAACAAAGACAAGAGTATATTTATAATATAGAAAGCCTGTAATGTCATTTAGAATTGATATTCAAATCCTCAATGTTATACGTCATCATGTAATGCCTCAAAAATATGCTAGAAAGTCATAAAATGGTCACAGTATTTTTCATTACTGTCACCAAAGTTTTCCTCTAATTCTGCAGAGCTTATAGTTTGCTATGTCAGAACATGAAGGAAAGCTTATTTTGAAAAAACTTTTTTTTGAAATCACTAGCAAGTTAACAAATTCTCGACAAGACCGATGACCTAGTTTGTTCCAATTAGCCTCACCTGTCTACGTCATCACCCAGCAGTTTCATCATCTGTTGCACCACCTGGTCCTCTCTCGTATTTCGATTCGATTTACCTCCAGCTACGTAAACTCCGGTCGCATCAGGTAGCATGGATCCCTTCCTTAACCCACCTTTATCAGTACGTAATGAGTTGAACAAATTGAAGGCAACTTCTCTCTCTGCGAATGAGAAGGATGTGTTTCATACGAGTTAAAATATTCGTCATTTGCCGTGACTATTTTATAATTTCAATGTCAGAGGTTATTTTTCAGACAGGGTAGCCTCATCTTGATTTGAGTGGGTGTGCCTTGGTTCTTTTGGGTTGAAGAGGGGTGGGGGGGGGAGGGGCGAGGTGAAGCAGGTACATCACTCCTCTAAATCACCCAATCTTTTCTTAACAGGAATGATCGTCGTTTGTGATCAGGTCAGCGTTACTTTCGAGGTTTGCAGGTCCGAGTAGGAAAAGGTTAAACTTTATTAAAAGGTTGACCTTATTAGATCCAATTTAAGCATTCTCCACAAAAATACTTCAGCATTTTTAGGGTGCTGATGTAGACTTTCTTGCCTTCCTTGGGAAATGCGATCAATTTTTTTCTTGTATATGACGTGATTATTTTGCGGACAACGTTTTTGAAAGTTCTACATTCGAAGATTGAGCTTAGAGGTATATTCACATGAGTATGCTCTGATCATATGAATGTGAAAAGGGAAAAGATGGGGGGAGGGGTGGGGGTAGAAGATAGGGGTTGTATTTTCACTTAATTCTTACCATATTCATTTGCCCCTTCCACCCAAGACTTCATACGGGGGCTGTAAGTTGATAGATCAGCAGCGGTCATGGGACGCTACACCAAGAGAGAAAAGTGAACAAGGTGAGAAACTTAATGCAATTGGTAATGAAAGCAAGAAGAGATGCGAAATCTGAAAATCACAGGTAAATAATAACAAGAGGGGAAAAAATAAAGATATGAAGAAAGAAAGAAAATCATACACAGAAAATGAAAGGGCAAAGTAAAATTAGCATCTTCGTGTAACATAACATAGAGAAATGATACATTAATGTTAAAAGACACCGCATATATATATATATATATATATATATATATATATATATATATATATATATATATATATATATATATATATATATATATATATTTATATATATATATATATATATATATATATATAAATATAAATATATATATATATATATATATATGTATATATATATATATATATATATATATATATATATATATATATATATATATATATATATATATATATATATATATAAATATATTAGGTTAAGACGGAATAGGAGAGGGTATAGTCAGTGGAGAGAGAGGGTGGAAAAGACGAACAGTTGCTTCCTGTGTACCCAAGCCAAGGTAAATGTACAATTAGCGAGACATTGATGAACTGCATCCAATCAACATGTAAGCTACTTTCGTTATCCTCTTCAAGCAAAACAAAACAATTGCTAAGTGCTAACAAGTGCTAATAACTAGTTTTAACTTTCTGTGTGAGGTGGGTAAATGGATTTTACACTCCCCCTCACCACCCTCCCCATTCCTTGATCCGGACCTGATAATAAGTCAAACTTTCCAAGCCAAAGCATTAGAATATTGCTGTATGCCCATGCATGTACATGCACTAATATACAGATAATGTCATAAATTATCAGTGATAGATGGGCGGATTCTTACCGTTTCTTCAATACCCACTTGTTCAGTGTCGAGGCTACCATTGGTACTAATTTTCAGTTGGTCAGTTATTTTGGTTTCATCTGCAGAGGTTGGTATCTATCGAAGGAGGATTAGTATTAAGTAATAGCACACGGCAAGAAGGAACAATAGAGCACAGAGGACAATTATAAAAAAACAATAGTGCACAGAGAACGATTAGTACATGTATAGCCTATACTGAGAAATCACAAAGAAAAGCATCGTAAATAGCAAAATAAAGAAAACTGCAGCATGTGCGTAAAGAAGACGTTCATTTATACAAACAGAGATATTCTTCTATAAGTTAAGCATTTAGGAGATGGGGTCCGGAAGTGAAGGTACTAATTGCCCATAAGTTTCATTGGGGTGGTGGAGGGGGGGGGGGGTAATGCTGTATCATGTAAAAAGAAGAAAACTTGCAATGGTAAATTTGGGAATACTGAAGACAATTTGCGATTTCGCGGGTAAATCACCAGTTCCACTCACTTCCTAATTAACACTGCCCTTGATTAATTATGATAGAAATTTCAGTTTATTTGGTTAAACGTTCCATGCAGTCAGTTTGAACTTAGCGATCAATCGTAACTAAAATAGTATTATATTATCTCAAACTTAACGTTCATAAACTCTTGAGAGTCGATAAACGAGAGAGCTATTATTTCCCAATATAAAACGTTCTCATAATGTTGTGCTCTTCGAATGATATATATAAATATTGTCGTTTGTCATAAGATCATAACAGAGTAGTGTTCCAAACTTGTCTCTCAATATCCAGAAAACCATTTTCTTAATCGATAAAATGTAGGGATCATTTTAATGCCTTCCATTAAGAAAAATCGATCTCCGTCCATATAAAGTTGTTTATCTTCTTTTTTTCTACAAGCAATCATAAGTGTCTCTGTTGTCAATATCCTATTCAGCATTTCCCAGCATTCATTTCACTAAGTCACGTGACCACCTGTCCGTCATTTTAACCAAAACAAAAGCGTACAAAGCGTTCTTTGTGTTGCCGATTAAACTGCATAATCGATAAAGCTAACATCACCGTCAACAATAAACTGATCATGTCAAGCAAACAATGGCCTGATTTCCAAAAATAAATATTTATGTTGCTATATATTTCTTCATATCACGTAACTATTTTATTATTCCATTGTCACAAGTGACGTCATTTAAGATATGAATCAATTAACAATAGCTATTATATATAGTTTGTATTCCTGTCTCATATTATACCACCCATTCTGCTGATTCCATGTTTGTTACTAATAAAAGCCGGATAATGCGTTGGCTTCGAGGAATATGTCAGTAACAATTAGAGAACCTTTTTGAAAAATTGAAGGAGAAAAAATGGAAAAAATTCAATAAACAAGTAGAAAAATTACACAAAATAGAAGCAAGACACGCCAGGTTTGCTTCATATCGCTCTCAACTTTAACAATGTTTACCTCATAATGGATCAACATGATGTACTATTTATATTTGCCACATTTGACGACTATAGACATACATGCATATATGGGTCACATGAATGTTATCACAACATTAGTCACAACAGATATGCTTTATCAGCATCACTTCAAATATTACGCCGGGGGAGGGGATTGGGGGAGGGGTGGGCTAGGGGAGGGAGAAGGGGAATAGTTTATTTCATGAAGGGGGTGAAAGAAATTTCCCAATTGGGTGACCGTAATTTGGGTAGTTATATCACTTACCCGCATTGCTTTCTTCTGAGCGACTCTTTGAGCTTCGTAGGTAACCGAGCGGGGTCGCGGCGACCCTGTCGAAGTACCAGGCGGGGTCGTAGAATGACCTCGTTTCATATTCTGAACGAGTTGGCTGCCGGACGAATTGAGCAGTTTCGATGATCGTCCATTGGATGCGGAAAGAGTCGGTTTACCGGATCGTGGCGGTATCGGTGTCGTTGCGTAGTCTTTCGCGGCTACCCTGTAACTGTTTCCTCCTGGGAAAGATATTATTGATGTGTAAAGCAAGTTCGGTATAGTTACAGGTTTGTTTGAAATTATAAAATAAAACGAGAACAAAAACAAACAAATAAAGAAACGCAAAAGGCGACAACACAACAATGGTTTAACACATTGATCTATAATTGTATACAAGCAAACTCTATACCAGTTATGTTCGCCGAGAGTTGGGGAGTACAAACTCTAGCAGCCATGTTCGCCTTGAATTGGGGAGTGGGGGCAGGGCGATGACCCATTGCCAGTATCATGCAACCTAAGTCAGTCTGAGTCCTACAGTGTAACAGTCAGGTATACTGGAGTAATATTGTGCGTCGAAGTGGGGATTTGACGAGTATGAGGGGAACGACGGGAGGGGGGGGGGGTTAGGGGTGCAATTCCATTTTCCAAATGCCTTCAAATGTTCACAAGTCTTACAGTGCATCAGAGGACTTGTCACACCATCAATTATTTCCATCACTTAATTCGTTTTGCTATTTTTTTGGGGGGGGGGGCATTGACAAACAAAATTTCCATTCTCTCGTAAAATTCACCACCCCCCTTTCCCCGCCCCCACATTTCTTTCATTTCAACCGTCCCGAAATTAAAAAAACTAAAAATGTAGCGTTTTGGGTTGAAAACGTGGACAAAACATTTCAGGATTATCGCAGATGGTCCATTAACTTCTCAAGTCATCCAATCCCTGCAAAATGAAAAATGAAATTGCCTATCATATCCCCGTCCCGAACTCATAACAACAGACCGCGGCTCAGGTGATCAGCGAACGTTACGTTGGTTTCTTGCCTCTGTCAGTGACCATCACTGAGGGGGGGGGGGGTATACACCGTCAGATGGTTACTTACTCTCACGTTTTAATTCGCCCCTGTCTCCCTTTCTTGAAGTTTCCAGTAATTTTAACGATTCCTGGATAAAGTCACTTGCTCCTTTGGATGTGGTCTTACTAGGGCCCTGCAAGGGTACATCTGTTGAGTCAAATGTAAGCTAAAAATTCAAACTATAAAATAGCTTAGGTTAAAACATTATACATAGATATAAAGACAAATTCGAAAATAATACTACGTTCATATATCTATGACAAAGATAGATATCTTTGTATAACTTACAATGATAACACCCCATACATTTATCTTTACTCGATAATACCGATTTATTGAAATAAATTATTAGTTTCTGCTTACCGCCCTCCCTCCTCGAGCCGCCCATTCTCCCTTCCTCCCTTCCCCCTCCCCCCCCCCCCCCCACATACACACACTCAGTTTTAAACAATACCACTCAAAAAGCACGGTTTACCGCGTGTTGTATCGCATAGCTGAAAGTTTCATTCCCTTACTATATGCATTAGCACTAATTTTACCCTGCTCACGTGCACCTCCATGAGGGAAACTTCCGGTGGGTTCCCTGCAATGTTTACTGCAGTTGGATATATAGTTATGACATCAGTTTCATGTAGTATACACGTACCTTGCTTTGGAGGTGCCTCGTGCGATAGTTTCTGAGATGCTTTTAGCACGTTATGGAGTAGTTTGGTAGGAGGGTTAGTTTGGCTGTACCCTAGATTATCTAGGTACCTCCGAGAGGCTTCCTCAACTTTGATTTGTACCACGTGACTATCGTCATCATTCAGAGACTTCGGTGAGAGGAAATCCTACAGAAAATAGAAAGAGAGTGTTGATTTTGTTTCTTGCTATACGTATTAATGAAAATGTTATCGGTGCCAAGGAGTGGGCGGGTGGGGGGATAAGTGAGGGAGGGATGTGGGGTACATATCTCCTATTTTGCGTCATCATATCCCTCTTCCCACTGCGCAGGTGAAAATTACCCCCCCCCCCCCACCAATACTATACACACTATTGCAAACAGCGCAAAGTTTAGAGATATTGAAATAGTTCCTATATCCATTCGCACAATTTGTTTTCACAGCCGAACGGGAATATACAACGAATGTGCTCAGCCAAAAACCCCGTCGGGGACTTCACCTTATGCCCCTCTCCAGCCCACCCCCTATAACCTTCCCCACTCGGCACACCTGTTGGATCCTCTCCAGCATCTCTTTCATCTCTCCCTCCCTAAAAGAGAACAACTCTCCGTAAAAGAGAACATTTGACAAGCACCGTAACAGTACACAGAATACGAAGTCTACCTACTAAACGTCTTAATTTGGGTAATTTACTCAATACGTCGTTCTATATTGCGACTTAAGTATATATTCGACAATCAGGCATTCATCACTTGACCTTTAATTGCTGACAATGTACCTGGGGTACCGGTTTATGCTTTCCAACATTGTGAGCAAATTAATCATGTATAGTTTGTGTACAGAGAGAGGCTCACACAACCGTCTGTTAAATATCATGGATGATCGTTAATTTTTCTTCACATACACTGGGGTACTAATTGGATAACATTTGGAAATTCCGCTCGCTTGATTTCTCAAATTAAAGATTTTATAGGATCGTTAAGGGGACCTTTAAATGAGCCGATAAATGGAAATCTCACGAAACGTGTTTTGAAAAGAATTGTCTGTCACGTGTCAGCTGCCAGCGACTACCATGTAGTTTCCGGAACTTACTGCACATGCGCAGATTTTAAAAAGATTAACAAAGAAACCTGTTTATGATCTTGAAATGTCACACGGCTAACTATACATTATATATAAATACTTATTAAAGTCACGGGCACGGCTTGAAGTACGGATCAAGAAGGCTAAGGTAACTTTTCTTAGAGCAAGTGTGAAATTGCCGGAAAGTTTCCTTGAAATGGCAGGACACTCCGGCAATTGTTTTCAGCTTTCAAATGGGCAACGAGGCAATGTTCAAACACTTGAACGGGGCACCAATTATTTTTTTTTATCGACGTGACAGAAAACAAAAACGATTAATGACATTGTTCGAAAAAAAGCCGAACGTCTACAGATCTTATCATTTTCCCGAAGTTGTTTAATCGATGTTTCCATGCGCAAATATCCCTGGAGCTTGAAGCAAGTTTAGATCGAGAGTTAGTTGATGAACACATTCATCAACTTAAAGGGACACGGCAGTTTTTTTACCAATAACGAATGATTTTTAAGAGCAGTACGGGAAGTTTTAAAGACACAGACGGTAATCTACTTCGGTGCCATTGGTTTATTAGAGCGCTACTTCTTGAGTGGAAATTAAAAATCATCAGATAGCCTACATTTTTTCTTCACCTTATGCATTGGGGGGACTTGAAGCAAAACATTCGCCGAAAACAACTGTATCCTTGCATCATATATACTATCTAGGTTAAACTAAGTGATATAATACATATTAACATGGTCCAGCATATGAGGATAACCCCAGCATAATCTGCATGTAAAGAAATCTGGTTAAAGTTGACCCTTTCCAATTAATTTCAGGTAGTATAACCGCCCCCACCCCCACCCTCCCCTCTTTGTTTTAGAAATACGTTTTAGCATTCGTGGACGCACTCTTGTTGACGCACTAAAGTTACTAGTTACTTTCGGGTAAGATGCAACTTTGTTGTTTTCAGACATGAAACGTTCAACAAACGTGTCGAATAAATATCATTGTTGTGTTTTGGCACTTGAACTGCGCATGGGCATGCGCAGAATTGCACATTTGAAGAAGAGAATATTTACATTATAAATTTGAGCACTGAGTGTACCATTTCTTTCGCAACAGGCATTCATGTTTCTTTAACTTATTTGCATGTATGATTCGGGACGAATGTTGTTTGGTTTTTACTTTTGTTAATAATGACTGGAAAATGTTTCCATTTGACAGCGTATACCACAGTTTTCACGGGTGACTTCATTGTCCCACGTGACTTGTCTATACTTGCATGGGCCAATCGCAGCATTTCTAACACTCCGTGGCTTCCTTGCAAAAGCAGCCATTTGTTTTGAGAACAGATATTTGTTTTGAGGTGAAGTGCTAAAAGCGAAGCTAATATTTATTCATGACTGGTTAAAATGTCATAAGTCAATTCAATAGATAAAGAGATATTTACTGAGGACCGGTAAGTGATACATCATGAAAGGTTGTACAATAAAATAGTTCTTATTTAAATTAGCGCAGTCATTTACCACAGTTTACCTTGTCCTTCACCTTTGTTTTGTTCTCTTTACATAGGGATTAAAACTATACCCCCCCCCCCCGCTATTTACCATCACCGCAAAGAGAGGAATGCATAGATGACAATAGACCACTTGTTATAACATGTATTGTTCTTCTGTTTCTTTTGATGAGTACGGTGGAAAAGTCGATGTCGGTCAACCCCAGCTGAGTATAGGAATTTATATGATAATCCATTTCCTCAGAAACCGGTCATCCTCATTTGGCCTTTCATGATACAATGCATTTTGTAAGAATTTCATTATAGTTCTGAGGGAAAAGGTCACCCGTAGATAGGGCCTGGGTATGAGAATAAAGAAATGTCCCTATATCCTCTAGCACTGAGACCGAATCATTAGCCTCAAGCGTGGTAGAATTATTACCAATTAATAACATCCAATTCGTGAACAATTTGTCAATCTACATATACTGTCCATGATACACACATACATTTATTGAATTATTTCAACCAGAGATTTGAGAACAAACCAATCAATTAACCATTTACCTTGTTTTGTATATATATGCTCTTCTTATTTTTATGTATTTATTTATTTTGGCGTCGAATGTACGAACAGCTTAGTGTTACTTAGAGAAGGGCAACTCCCTGCTTAGAGATGCAACATCACCCCCGCGAATTCAAACTTTATTATATATTTTCACAAAATATCACCCCTTTCTGATACTTAAATCAATCCGCATCGTTTATGGTAGGCCGGATCATATAAAGTGGGTTTTCCCATTTGAAATGACTTTCTAAATTGAAAAGATTCCAAATTTGAGTTAAAATGTTGATTTGGGAGCCACCCGACGTGTAAGTTATAATCCATAAGCCCTTGCGGGTTTCTCCCACATTAGTGGTCGCTGAAGCGTCGTAAAAATAATTGATGCTATACTGCTGATCATCATCATCATCATCATCATCATCATCATCATCATCATCATCATCATCATCATCATCATCATCATCATCATCATCATCATCATCATCATCATCATCATCATCATCATCACCATCATCACCATCATCATCATCATCATCATCATCATCATCATCATCATCATCATCATCATCATCATCATCATCATCATCATCATCATCATCATCATCATCATCATCATCATCATCATCATCATCATCATCATCATTTTCATCATCATTATTATCACTGTTACACGACACTCATTTGGAAAAGAAATTTACTCGACTAAACATCGGCTATAGACAAATGTAGTCTAGGCTTCACATTAAATAAACTATTAATACTACTGTCATGTCTCTTTTTAAGATCAAATCTATGCAGTCCCCTTCTTCTGCCCTCCCCCCCCCCCCCCTCCACTTTCTTCTAATGTAATATATATCAAAACTGGTCTTCACTAAAACCCAACAGCAAATGCAATTCGTTTGTGTGATTGGCCAAGTTGTATCCAATTCAAAGGTAATGGTAAAACAAAAATGAAAACATGCGAACATTTTGGATATGCTTTTAGTGTATGAAAAAATTTCATTACGACGCATGGAATCATTAATTATATACTTTCTAATAAACGTTCATTCAAAAATGAAAGAGGCGCCACGCCTTTGTTCATTTTCATAAGTTTTGGAGTATTCCGTTATTTTGTTAACTTTTCTCCATTTTATAAGACGAACAAACGTGAACGTTGGCTGCTAAGTTAATTATGCAGTCCAGTCCAAGTGTGTAGACAAGTACCGAAAGCCGATTTTGTAGACTTAATTGTACCAACACGAGTAAACAATACTTTAATATAGGAGTGAAACTTACAAATGCGTCCGAGAGACGTATATAGAGAAGAAATAGGGTATGCTTAATCGTTTCACTTCCGTCAAGGGAGTAACGCCCCTCTTCTCCTATACTGCTTCATTCGTTTTTCAAATACAATCTTACTCACCGCTCTAGGGTGGGGGTTATTTCTTCTGAAAGATGACGTTGGTCTTGCTGGCATTCCTTTCCAAGAGCCCCTTTTGCGTTTCCCGTAATCATTATAGTACTGAGATTTTTCAAACTTAACTTTTGAGAGTAAAACAGGCATTTTTGTTGACGACAAGATTTACAAAATTGAGAACTTCTTTGAGTAGATTTTCGTTCGAATCCCTCACCCTCGAAGAATTAAAATAATCTCTGGCCTTTTCTTATGTTCTGTTTACTTTCCGTCCTGGTTTATCTTAAAACTGAACAATTGAGAATGGCTGCTCTCCACCTCCGTACAAGACGAAAACTTGCACTTATAGATGGCTACAAATGCAGTAAATTTCAAAATCCAGGCCGGGTCGATTCTTGCTACATTTACACGATTTAATTTCCGAGTTTTCACAATGTTGGCAGTTGATGGACGTATATGTTAGTAGATCCGCGAGATAAAAGTTTAGTCCTCTGCATCGGCTAACAACCTGGTTGTCTTTAAATTTAAAGTAACGCATGAAATCTCCTATGAGGTAACTTCAAGTGGTAACAACTTCTTATATCCAGCCTGTTATAACAGTTCTTCGTGTGTATAGTTGCAAAATCCAAGTTGACATTATCTCCGGATGCATGTAGCAACGTTTATGTTACCTACATAAAAACTCCTTAAAGCACTTTGCCTTGTGTATACATTAAGCCCATTGAACAGCCCAACTGCCGTCTGCTTGAAGGCACCCCCGCGAAGGCCATATACGGTCGCCAGGCAACGACAAGCTTCTCCCGCCTGTGTCTTGGTAAGGTCTTCACACTATTTTGTCCCGTTGTCATCACCCTATCACGTCTTTTGTGTTACGCATACAAAGTCGATGAACTGAACCCGACTCGATGTTTATTGATAAAATCTTTTGTAAAGTAGCCTGTTACATTGTCAGATTCACAGTCGTAATGTATTATACAAACACGCTAGTTGGCCTTACAAATTCATTGTCCAACTTCATAGGTTAAAGATTTTTAAGGACATTTCACTTTCAAAGACTATTATGATAAAATATTGATCTTATCTTTCTATCGCATATTTATTTATTTTTTTGGCATCGTATACAAACATCAAAGAATGATTTATTGGGGATCTGCAGTCTTCTGAGAAGATTGTAAATATTAGACAATCTTAAAAGTCTTCATTAATGACAAAAATCATAAAAAAAAAATCGACGATATCCATGGTATTAATAATCAAACTATTAACATAGGATAAAAAAAGGAGAGATGTGGTTTTGTTGCATGCAGGGGTGTGGTAATAAAATGGTTTGAGTAATCAAGACGATTTTGCTAAGAAATCGAAGACGAGATTGATATCACACCATGATTAATTTTTCTTCTATCGTATAGGCCTGCATTTGATAGCAATGCGTACATTTAAGGTATCATATAGGGCCTACCATTATTTATGGACAGTTTTTTCTTTATTTTTATTTTTTTCACAAGCTTCTGAGGTAGGGTTGCATTCAAAGTAAGACCGGGGTATTTTTGGGGTAGATTTTTTTTTGTTGATCATAGGATGCCTATAGCTGTAGAGAGTAAAGACTTGTTTGGCTAAGACTTGTTTGTCTTTAGTCGTCAGTTTTACCCATTTACCGAGTGTTACTCTTAATGTAAGATTGTTATATTTCAAACCATATGACACCCTCTTATATCTAAGTTTTCACTTAATAATATCTAAACATCAAAGAATTAGCTAGTGATTTTTATCTGTTCTGAACATTTCTTCGCCCAGCAACCTTTTCATGTTAGTGTATGTAACTTATTATAAGTGTTAAGTACATAAAGTGCAAATTGATCAATTTCAACATTATCCACATTTTGCTCATTGTCTGATCATGTAACTTAATTGGTTATACGTTAATGGTCAACATTGGTATGAAGTTTAAGTGCCGATTAATAATAATAATAATACTTATATATATACTTATACTTATATATATATATATTTATATATATATATACATGTAACTTAACCAGGATTAGAGTACGCGTGCGGACTCGTATACAATTTTGATAAAGTTAGGATAGAAGCAGAGTACGATAGGTGAAGGGAGGGAGGGGGAAGGCTTGAGGAACCATGTAGTACTCGGAGGACAATGATTCCCCTTTTTGCACTCCTAATTTATCGTTAAGGCATATATAACAATGAAAGTACAGTATTCTTTATTCCCATATTTTCCCAGCACCCTACATATTTCATAGGCCCATTGACTCATCCTACTCCCCCCCCCCCCCTCAATCCCTTTTGTCATGCCTATAACTGGATCAGTCTTTGCTGATATCGGTAAAAGTCATCAATGAAATAATTTTAGTAAATTTTCAATAGTGTTTTTACTTCGATAATCGACAGTAAACCCCAATAAAATGAAGAAATGAAGTAAAAATAACTATGTGTTCTCAATCCAATGAGTTTTGAATGTAAAAAATACTGACATGAGGTATGCGTGACCTTTTTATTAGAATTTAAATTTAAAAAGAATATATATACTAATCGCTTATCAATATTGAATCGATCTAAAAAATGGTAGACTGTTTTAGCTTGATTAATTTGCCACCTTATTTTCAGTAATAGTCGATATCTTTTGCTAGACATCAGCGACCAAACAGAAACTGTTGTTTTAATATTAAGAATTCCAACTTTTCCAATCATATTCAGACTTTACTGGCATTTGACAAAATCAGGCGCGGATCCAGGGAGATAGGGGACGGGCAAAGAGGGTTAAAATCCTGGATCTGCCATGAAATTGATATTTTAAAAGATGTTATGAAAGTAAAAAGCTTCGAATTGTTTACTAAATTTATACATGATTATGTTTCTTAATTACTGTATATGAGACGGCTTAAGGTTCTGAAAATTGTCAAAAGCTGATAAACTGTATGACAGGCCGAAGTCGTCGTAAATTCTCATTCCTCACTCACTCTACCCCCACCCCACGCCCCCCCCCCCTCGATTAAAAGAAAGGTACACTTCATCTGACAAAAGTAATTGTTGAAACACATCTAAAAATTCTATCGTTATTTTTCTTACAATGCTGAATGAGTTTGTTGTATTTCTAATTACGGACATTGTGTTTTTGCGATTTGACTTTCAAGCCACAAACAAGTCGTATTTTAGCTATAAAGTAGTTTGGAAGTAAGACATATATAACCATACTTCTGCTGCAGCCGATTTAAGTTTGATTCCCCCTGAGAAATCAAAATTAGGAGTAATCACGCTGGTGACGACAATTATGGATTTCGTTTAATACCCATGCATTTCCGGTTATTGCAAAGTGGAATCTATATCACACTGTGCGCAGATAATATATACAACAGATGGTTTGTGGAAAGTTCTTGCTTTTCAAAACATAACCTCGACTGAGTCAAATACTCCTAAAAGTACCGTTAAAAAAAGTACCTTTAATTTACTTACCTTTAATTTACATATATACATATACTAAGGTTGAAAGTTGTTTATACCAATTCTTGAATAAATCTGTATTGGTGTATAGTGAAAACATGGTCAGGAATTGTAAGCCCTGCACTCCTGCAGTATATGTTTGATTTAGATGGGGAATAAATAAGCTCCAATATAACACAATGGGGGTTTAATCCCCTCTACATCCAATACAAAGGAGTGCTCGACACGCCCCGCCCCTAATGCACCCCTTACTCCACCCGTATACTCCTTTCTATACGAATGAGATTATCTGATCAAATAAGACAATGTCGGCAATGTTTTTTCCTGGAAGTCGGAACCGATGACTGACACCTGTCATTATAGTATCTATTGTTGTCGTTAATTATAACTTTTAAGATAAAATTGTGACGTCATCCCTTGTCGTTGATTGACCTATAGCAGCAGGGGTTAGATAAACCTATTTGTAAGATATTTTCCCCACACGGCAGTTCCTTTATCGTTCGATATAATAGCTGTAAAGTGCGAATAGTAGTGGTTATTATATATGACGGTAAGTCTATAAGCTAAATATCTTGAAGATAAGTCTGACTGACGTACCTAGTGTGTCATTGAAGGTTTAGATGAGAAATTAACAGATATCACAGGCTCTGTTTTAAAACAGGCCACCGGTAACTATACATTGAGCCCCCACCCCCCCACCCCCCACCCACACCCACCACCAACACAGAAAGTTCGAGAGCTTTACCACCACCGAGGGACTCAGCATTTTTTCATGCACTGACATGTGGTAGTCAGCACAGCGCCTAGTTACACTTGTGGACATGACCTCTCTTTCTTTTCTTTTTATAGAATTTTACAAATATATCAGATCAGATGATTTCGTTTGACAAGTTCACTCAGAGTACCAGACTTCCTATACTGGGTCCAATATTTGGTTCTCTATGGAGTTATTAACAACGAAAGACTGACTGGAATATTACAAAACAAATTTGAAAAGAGAACACTTTTGGCTAGAACGTTATCCGAACCACTGACTGGCCTCAGGATTACAAGTGCTGTTTTTCTACAAACTGAACTAAGTTATTCTTTTTGTAGGAATAGTTAGATGGCAATATTCTGTAGCAGTTCATGACGATAACAGCTTCACCATGATTTCTGTATAAACAGTAGTTTTGGATGTATAACATGTGGTAAGTATAAGCAAGTACTTTCTTTGAAAAGTAAATCGTTTTCACAAATAATGGAATAAAATCTCAACATATATAGCTTCTCACATCAAGCTTTTGTCTTTTAGTACGGCGATTGACTTTAACAACAAACAGCAATTTAAATAGCTGTTTTTGAATGTTTTTTTTTCTGTCTCTATAATCCGGAAAGTTCACGAGTCATGTGGGTATGTTAGACTGAGGTGCATTCAATCATGTCTGTATGTCTGTGTGTATATGTCTGTTGCTTGTGAAACTGAGGTGCATTTTAGTCATGTGTGCATGTTAGACTGAGGTGCATTCAACCATGTGTGTATGTCTGTGTGTATATGTCTGTTGCTTGTGAAACTGAGGTGCATTTTAGTCATGTGTGCATGTTAGACTGAGGAGCATTCAACCATGTGTGTATGTCTGTGTGTATATGTCTGTTGCTTGTGAAACTGAGGTGCATTTTAGCCATGTGTGCATGTTAGACTGAGGTGCATTCAATCGTGTGTGTATGTCTGTGTGTATATGTCTGTTGCTTGTGAAACTGAGGTGCATTTTAGCCATGTGTGCATGTTAGACTGAGGTGCATTCAACCATGTGTGTATGTAAGACTGATGTACATTAGTCATGTGTGTATGTTAGACTCAGTTTAATTAAATCGTGTTTGTATATGTGTTGCTTGTGAGACTGAGGTGCATTTGCCATGTTAGACTGAGGTGTATTTAATCATGTCTGTAACTTAGACTGAGTTTTATTTCAACCATGTGTGTATATGTGTTGCTTGTGAGACTGAGGTGCATTCAACCATGTGTGTATGTATGTTGCCTGTTAGACTGAGGTGTATTAGCCATGTGTGTCCGTGTGTTGCTTGTATTTGTCAGATAGAGGCAAAGTTACAGCACAAAGTAAATGCAACTTTAAAATGGAATTATCTTTCATTTCCAAATTCCGTACAAAAATAGACGAAACGGTCAGAAAGGTTGCATTAGTTTCGACTCAACATCAAAGCCAATGCACTTGAAGGCTGATCAAAGGTAATCTCTAACACGAGCTATAGTAACTGACTGGTCAAAATAGCTGGCATGTTTATTGTTTGTCAATATAACAAATTAACGTTTAGCATGACACTTTCAAGTGACCAGAGTAACGTAAACGGGACGAGGCTGTTTCATTGGTCTGACTAATAACACCTGACAGTCTCCATGGTGATGTACCCACGCTGTACCTCAAAGCCTATATATTTTTCTGTGTTTGCTCGTAGGAAACCTATACACGCCATATGTAGGCTAAGGTGTCTATACACGTTGTGCATATAGGATCGACTAGTTCCCTTATACTGCGGAATAACTGCACATGCATTCTATAAAATATAAAACTTGGTTGCAACAGGTTGCAAGTGAAGGGGAGGAGTGAATCGGGTCCCGAGGGGTTCGGGGAGGTGGAGGTCGTGCACGTATTCACTTGGTACACTTTAGCAAATAAATATATATTTCAACTATTCATAAGAGATTCATAAGAGGACTAGAAATTCCATAGAGTGTACTTTGTAAATAATTACATCACGCTGGGCGAAACTGCTAGAATTTAGAAGAACACACACATACACCAATACACCGATACCACACATATACACCAATACCCAAACACATTATTGAAGGGTAATTAGTCTTCCCCCACTCACACCCCCAACCCGGGACTGTTAATGCTTGATAGTGCCGATGAGGATCCATTCGGCAGATCACTGGCGCTAGCGACTATAGTCTCAAGGTCAAGCGACCCCCACAAGCGGCTTCTTTGAACTCTTTCAGGCAAGACATACCCACCTTTACATATTTCGGGCTTGTCTGCAAAAGGGGAGAGGCAAGTATATAATGCCTTAGGACCCAAAGGGTGATCATATGGACCTCCCCCACCCTCTCCTTATAGAGAAAAATTGTACTTCACAAGTCACACCACACACGGCACAAGTATTGTTATGGCTACTATTAAAAAATGTTAAATGAAATTGGAAATATCCGTGGAAATATCGTTGGATAAAAAGATGGATGTTAGTTTATTTCGTGTTACTATGGTACACGCCCTCTACTTTATACCAATAAAATGGCTGGTTTTATATTAGCCATGGTTATAATGGTATAAAGTCACTGAATAATTACAGAAGAAAGTCGCTATACAAAATGCCGGCAGTTCATGCATATGATAGCTAACCTTCGCTTTTTATGAAAGTCAAAAATACTTAATATGATTCTATTATCAACCATGTAGTGATCTATAACGCATAGCCGAGAAACTTAATTAAAAATAAGACACAGTATCGCACATAACCTCATCCTTCATAAACCAGCCCTTCATTTATTACCAAACTGAGAGCACAACAGTAGCAAAAGAGAAGATATTTTTCATTTATTATTGTTGCCATCTATAGTTTTATAATATTGAATCGTGTAAGGCCCATCCAAATATGAAATAACATCAGACAAAGATCTATTTAGTCTATAACTCAACAAGCCGAACTTGTTCAATATATCCGGACGGATATGTTATTAAAAACTCAACTCGATTGTTCTTCGAGTTTGTGCTTAGTGAATCAAAAATCTTTCGATACAAAATATTGGTTTTGAGTATGTCTTCAAATTGAGACAGACTATGTCAACCCAGTTAATAAGCTACCTCACTATATATCATCAGAGAAATATTACAGTGAGGAGGCTATTTTTCTACCTTGGTATAATACGCTATATAGGATATGCTAGATGCATGGATGTAATATTTTCTCTATATTAGAAGGAGATATTAAAATAGACATCACCTATTAATCGAAATGATGTGGTATACCAGGTAGTAACACCGCCCCTTCCGCCACCCCGCCCACGAGAAGGTCAGACGTCAACATACATGTAGGCACGTCAAGATATGTGGCAGAAAAGTCCCCCACTCCCCCACCAAACACGTAAACAAACACACACACACATACAAGTGAGTGAACAAATTGATCGTATTCTGTAAGCAAAGACTTTGAGTGAAATAACTGTATATCGTACTTTTAAAAGCAAAAAAAAAATAATAATATTTGTAAACTTAAAGTCTTTCAAAAGCAAAAGAAAATTGCTTTATTTGTAACTTAAAACCTTTCAAAAGCAAAGAGAAATATGCCTTATTTGTAACTTAAAGTTTCCCTTCACTTACATAGAGACTTGATGGAAGGTGTATGATTAGCCAGTAGCCATGGTGCCATAACAGATGTTAAATAATTTGAGAAAAGTCATACTTATACCAGGGAGTTGTTATGGAACATAACAACTCCCTGCTTATACCTTTGTAAGAGAGATGGGTGATTTGCAACCAAACAACAACAGACTGTCAGTAAACGTATATGTATGTTATTTCCACATCAAATTCGTATAACAACCGAACTTCGCTTAGTTTATAGATACGGACGCAGACGATTGGGGCGAAAGTCAAACAGGGGATTATGTTCATTACATGTTAATTGAAACAGAGGATTACGTTAATTACATGTTAGTTGGCCCTTTTTCTTTCTTTTTTTGAGGGGAAAAACTTCTTACGACAGAAAAGAAAGCATTGAATGAGTAAAGAGCATGCACAGAATAATAAAAATTAAAACCTAAAAAGACATTGAAGTGTGAGGAAATACTTTTTACTTTAGGTTACAGTATAGTATTACGTGCTTAGGATTCCTCTTATGAGTTGCCATCTTTTGTCACGTGTGTCCCTAGCAACCCCGCCTCTACTTAATATCACTAACTCCTGTACTATGAAACACATACCAGAGTAAGATTGGATTTAATTAACTAAAAGTTAGGTCTCATATCTATTTAAGGAAAGTCGACCAGGAAAGAAACTTGGGCACGAAAAACCAAACTACCGAACGACTGATCCGCTCTCTTGAACCCCAGTCCCCTCTAAAGTTGGGTCACATTGAATCCAATCATTAAATGACTGATGTAATTACACACAGTTATCAGTATCAAACTTAGCCGTATCTTTATACTTATTTGACTATTCAACTTACCCCAGTCGGATGTGGTTTATTAGAACGCCAGTTACTGACAGGTCCTGGTAGGACTCCAACAGCCAGTGTCTCGTCCATATCTTTAGCCTGTAACAGGTCGATGTTTCCACTTTATGAAAACTTAACTTTAAAACAAAGTGTTAATTATGTTGTTAATGATCTTCAGCCTATACCCTTCCCTAATGCGTCGACTGTTAATCGGGACTATTCCAAAACTTCTCGACTTCGAGTACTATATCATAACTTCATATATTTCAATATATATGTATTAACACAGATGGCGTTCCTTGGCAACGTCGATACTATGGTAACAACACGCTAAATACAGATAAGCTCGGCGTTACCAAATAGAGAGCACACAAAGTTCATATTGACTCACAAATTTAAATATTAATAATTTGTTTTATGAACGGTCGAGTAAACATGAGAGTTGGTCAGTACACTAATGCCGTCTATAGCTAATAGTGCGGCCACCTATCGTATACAGATTTGCTGGATGTCTTTAAAAGTAAGGCAAATAAGTGATATTGGTTTGAAGAAGTTCAGCTGTCCGGTGTATTTATCTTGGCTCTCGCTGAAGTCATCAATATATAAATTGCGAAATATTTGCCAATGTATCCTAACGATGCTTTAAAAGTCACGTTTCCCTCAAAAATCGTAAACCGTTTAATTCTTCGTAGTCACTTCCTTGTCTATCTTCAATTCTTACTCTGTTACGGTTAATGTGTGTACAACTACTGATCGAAATGAATTATATCAGAACGACTTTCTCCCAGAACAAGAGCTGTGTCAATTCAGTGTCCTCGTATCTCTTTATAGATGAAGAATCAGTCTGCAGTTGACTTGCACAATTCTTCCAATAATAAGCAATTTTATATACGCGATCATTGTGTATTGCGTGATGTATCGAACCTGGATGATAAAAATCACCATTGTGAGCTGCATGTGTTAGCAAGACAGAATATTTATTAACAGTTTTAACTATACTTAGGTGGTAGAAAACGTGTCTTCGAAAGCATATTATCCATAAACAAAGGACATTCGTTATTTATCCAGACAATTTCAAACGACTCCAGCACTCTTAATTGAAATACGAAGAGGTTTTGAGTTGATTTTTGGCATAATTAAAATAAAAGCAAACCCCCAAAAAAGCCAGATTCAACTTGGTTGCTAATTCGAGTTTTCAGAGGAGCAATGAAGTCTTTAGGGTAGATATGAAATGAAAGTGACAACTGTTAAAAAAAAATTTGTTTAATGTCTTCAATAGATTTAGACAAATAGATTAAGAATTGTCACTTTGAAAAATTCCATTTAGAACGTAATGGTATATGATGCATTTATTTAACGTGTGAGAGAATGTTAAAATAACATTGCAATTCTTCTTTCCCAACACCATTAATCAAGTTTATATTTTCAAGTTTATATTTTCACAACAAGATAATGTTCATATGATGGTTGATTAGGTCATTGAGGTCATGGGACTTAACAATTAGGTCACTCCAAGGAAAAAAAGGAAAAAGGAAAAAAAATAAATAAATAGAGAGGAAAATACATATACCTCTGATTACACACAATACGGTACATATAGGCCTATAACGATAACTGATAAATTGACAAAATAAAAATGGCGTATATAGTCATTACTTTAAGTTATCGGGATAGATTTATTAATTAACCTATTTTTCACTTGGGAATTAAATTGTATACGGCCCCTCCATAAAGACTTGCATTTAACGACCATCTTTTTATACAAACGACAGGTAGATGGTTAGCACTGGATATCGTTATAGGAAGATATAATTACGGACTTTTAAGTCTACCAAGCTGTAACTTAAATCCGATCTGTATAGAGCAAGGCTAACAGTGGAAAACATATACAGTAAGTGAAATTAATAAAGTATCAAACATTTATATAGGTCTATATTTAAAAGGCTTACGTTTTCGCGAGATTGAATGACTAACGTTTACCAAGCTTTTATTGTGTGTGATCCTAACCAGCTACATGATTATGGTTGGGATTATAGGTATATAGGGTAACTTGGATGAGATTATCCTAGCTTGCAAGGGGGAAGTAACAGAAATAAAGACCTGTTTTCGAAGTATATAAGCAGGTCATCTTTAGCATTAAAATGTTTTAGTAATATTTTCGAAAGCAAGGAGGCTAACAGTTATAAATAAAATTATGGAATAGTATAGCTGTACAGGACGGATTGCTAATTTAGTAGTTTGATTTTGAAATAGAAAGTGTCATTGTTTTTTAATTCCAAGTAGCCTACTTTTGGAGCGTGTCCATCAGCACCACACTTTTGAAGAAGAAAAAAAATCTTCTCACGCTTGGCTTGATGTGACAGGGTAAAAACGACATTTCTATCATTATTCTGGGAGTAAATGTCCAGTTCATGTAGTTTCGTCGTAGTAGTAGCCTACTCCAGCTTATAAGGAGGTTCAAAGAAAAATGGCAGTGGTCGCAAATGTTTGTGTACACAAAAAAAGCCTAATGGAAACATTTCATAATTATGGGCCGATATGTTATTTAAGTTGTAACTGTACTTCCTATAGATGCGTGTCATGGTTACTACGGGCAACATTTGAAAATATCTCTGTTTACAGCCGGTTCACACAGAGATTACAGTAACTACTGTAAATCTTAAAGTTTTGTACCACAGTTAATACTGGATTGTGCTGACAAATCTGATAAATCGGTAGCATGTGCTATTAGGATTACAGTAAGAACTGAGGATATGTGTAATTCCAACAAATCCCAACAATTGAATTTCATGGAATTACACATATCCTCAGTTCTTATTGTAATCCTAATAGCACATGCTACCGATTTATAGCACGATCCAGTTTCTACTGTGGTACAAAACTTTAAGATTTACAGTAGTAACTGTGTTCTCTATGTGTATCGGGTGCTGTGTAGTACATTTTGTAAGCAAATGGATTCCAATTGAGTTTTGTGTTACATCAAATAGTCTGCATATTAGACTACGTAGTCCAGTCGCTTTCATTGATTAACTTTAGCTGTTAAAGGGGTCCCTTCTCAAAACTGAAATACTGATTCTAAATTACAGGTTGGACTATCAGCATGGTTTTAATTGGCTACAACATTCATTACACATACACATTATCGATTAAAGTGATTCTTTAAGTTTGTTCACGTATGCATTTTGGCGCTAGACTATACATTTCATCCGATATCTCCTTTAATGCAATGCCACCTGCCAGAAATATGTAAATGAAATTTTATCCTAAAATCGTTGTTATCGTTACTTAAAGCAAAATACTTTTCACGACATGGGTCTTTAGTTACAGATATACTTTTAATATTTATGTTTGAGATATCCATGTCTTTCCACTTTGAATCATGTAACAAAATATTTATAATCCCCAACCAATCAGCCAATTCTTTTTATGACCGCTCTCTGCGTGCATGTGTACACTCTTACCTCCTTGTTTCCGTCTTGCTTTGGTATCACTATTGCAGTCATAAACTTGCAACTTGAAACTGTCGTTAAATTGGACGATATCCGCTTAAAATGTTTAAAGTATCTCTAAAATATCAGTTTTTTTTTGTTGTTGTAATTTGCTGCTGGAGGCAGTTTGTTTAGTCTCTGCTGTCTTCATTACATATACTGACTCAATTACGGAAAAGAAAACGGTAAAAATAGAAAATAGAAAAGAAAAGGTTTGTGGAAGGTTGATTCATGATTCGTGCAAACGTAACATGGCGGAGGCGGGGGGGGGGGAGGGGGGGGGGGACAACGTCAACATTGAAGTATAAACATTTATATAACGGAGGATCATACTCCATGAAATTAATTGACATTGGAACCCCCAACATTTAAAAACATAATTGTCACGGTGAGAGTAGTAATGGGCAAAAGTCCTACTTGAGAAAAAGACCTAAAATACTTGTAAATGCCCGTCAAATTTATTTACCACCTTCATACATGCAACTATTTTCATTCAACGTCTGTGATCGGACCACTGGAGTGAACTTGGAACCATTTTAATCATGCGTAACATTAATAATTGTTCTCCTGCTCCCAATGGAGTGCTTTGGATTGCGATATTGTTTGACGAATTGTCGACCAACATATCAGAAAAATTTTCATAACTCCCCACCCCCCCCCCCCCCTGAAGAAAACCCCACTGACTCCCTTGTGTCGACAGACTTAACTTCATATATATATATATATATATATATATATATATATATATATATATATATATATATATATATATATATATATATATATATATATATATATATATATATATATATATATATATATATATATATATATATATATATATATATATATATATATCACGAATATGTGAAGGTTCGTTTGCAAAACATGCATTAAAGGGATATACTAAACCATCTTTGGCTTACATGAAAGAGATCTCTGTGAAGCACAACTCACCCAAATAGGTAAGAAATATCAAATTTGTATCTCAGGGCTGTCATTTTATTAAATTTGTGATATCATTGTGTCAAATAGGATCTAAAACCGTTTACTTTCTCTTGGTATCACTTGTATAATTTCACAGTAGAATCTTCACAGTGTTGACACTGAAACAAATGCAGGGCATTAGCTTATGTTAAAAGATTCATTATTTGAAATCCGGGCATTTGATAAACCCATCTGCATAGCAGGGAATAAATAAAACTATGTATAAAATAAAGTGAAAGATAGAAAATCAAGTACATGAAGCTCGATGATTGCACATTTATTCTTTCACCTTGTGTGTGAAGGAACGTTTAATATGTGATATATCAGTTCCGCGAAACTACATAACTGGATCCATCAGAGATATGTTATAGGGTTATTTCTAGGACCCGTGAACCAGTCAGTAACGGTCCAGTAATGTATGAAAGTTCTTCAGACGTGTTTTTGCATGTTGGCGAGCGCTTTCACGCGATTGTATAATTTAAATTTAGATCACGCCATCTATTAAACTCAGGCGATCTCCATTGCATCTCAAGTGATATGATGGCGCTATGTTAATAAAATACCATAGATTCATTGCATTAGAGACGTAAGTTTTATTTACTCTTGTGATACCGCGACGGAGCACTCTAGATCGAATCAGATATCGACTGTAAATGTTTGCACGCTACATCCAGTAAATGTATGTACCACGTGATACCATTCCAGCATACAAGTCTTCGATATCCCTTATTGAGGATGTTTTTATTTTATTTTACGTGCCAGTTTATAAATTTAATATTGATGTCAACATGTTTTTTTATCTATTTCATTTCATTTTTTTTATTCCAGATAAATATAGAAAACAATCATAAAAAGGATTTTACAAAGAATAAGTTGGTCCAAACGTTCATGTGCTTTGTTTGAGTAAAGATTACAGCACGGTAAATCAAATAATTGCTGGATGATTGTATTCTATACTTTCGGCAAGATTAATTTTTTTTTAATTAGAAGACAATTTAGGTGCATTATACAGAGGATGTTTTGTCATCACCATTAAGTGATCTTTTCATCCTGATGGACACATCTTTATTTTTTTTTATTTTTGGCAGCATTTGTAATAATAACAAGATCACGCAGAGATGAAAAATCCAATTCAAATAGTTTCGGAGTATACCCATGAAATTTCATAAACTTTTCCTTTTTTTTTACAATAAAACATGATACCAAATATGTGCTGCCTAAATAATATGCGGTAGAACTGCGGTTCATAGCTATGCTCATTTATAAATAGATATTATGTGCCCTATTTTCTTTCACATTGTTGTGCCGTGTGCATGGGTTCATGACACATCAATATACCATATTTAATATATATATATACTTACGCATATAGTTGTGCACTCTCTATAACAAGGGTTCCCTAACTGGGATGTAATCCGCATGCGGTGCGGGTGTCCATCCCAGGGGGTTCGTGAGACGTTTCTGAAAGTTAAAACTAGAGTACTATAGTACTGATATATCATATAATTAAGTAATGTACAATGTCGTACCTATCGACAAAGTCTTTTCGCGTTCCATACGCATATGTTGCCATAAAAGTACCGTACCGTGCATGTGGTAAATAACTGAATTATGAAACAGACACAGGCCGCATGGCTTTAGTGAAGTAGGTGTACGCATGACAGTACGTCGTGAAGATAAAGAGCTGATCTTGAAGTTTCCAAATAAACATTTGTTCATCTCTTGTTTTTTTTTCCATTACAATATTAGGCCTACACTATGAACTTGATCTTTTACGAAGCACTGTTATGCGTATTATAGTATAATAATGACTCAGATCGTGTCTCGAAAAGTTAGTTGGGAGTTCGTGGACAACTCTGACATCTACAGGGGCTTCGTGGGGGGGGGGGATAGAGTTAGGGAAACCCTGCTCTATCACATCACAGCGGCAGGGAACACATTACTTACTAGTATAGGCCTGTTCCCTCCAAGGCCCAGGCTCACATGCCTCTCGTAGTGTCAAGAGGTATAGGAAACGTTATTCGATGTTGAATCAGCTTCTGTGACAGACAGCATTATTGCACAAATAACGCGTCCCTTTTCCTTTGCCTTCATTGGCATTTAAAAAAAAACAACGCCTGTGGAAATGCAGTCACAATTTTTAAATTTAACTGAGCAACAAACCTAAACAGCAAGACCGTGTCTGTAATATTTCTTATTGACTGTGGTAAATTTACATATATTTTGCATAGTTTCTGCATGTCATTAAAACACACATGGTAGACCTATATCTCATTCTTTGATATTGCCTGTTGTCATCGCATGCTGCTTAGCGTTACTGTTTTTGAAGTAAACTCTCCGATCCCTGCTTTGTATAGTGGCTGGCAGTATATACGGTACATTCCCACGCATGGTCCCTTCTCTTTCCCGGCTATATTTCTCTACGGTATAGGCTCTTCATTCACCTATACTTCTGGTGCCTTTTCAGATCCTTTACTATATCGATCATAAACGAACTTATACTGGTCACTACAAGGGACTCACCTCGCTATTGTAGTAATTCAACTTGCGTGCGGCAATACAAAAGGAATCACGGGATTATTAGTGGCCTCCGTATATATAGACTCAAGTTATACCCTTTTGTTATATATAGGCCTATCTTGTGATAGGATAGCGTATATGGTTTCTTGCAGTATAAGAGAGACGTGTAACATACCATACATTCGATCGACTCATAAGTATGTATATAATTATTAGTAATAAGTCCATACATACTTATAGGCTACAAATGGGGCTAATGTGTGAGGACGCGAAATCTTTACACAAGAGGACATGATGTATTCCAGCCGTTTTCAGTTTGGATTCTGCATTGCACTGGGGCTGTAATTAAGGTAGGTACTAAATTAGGCCATTTAATATTACAAATAGGTAGCCTATAGGGCATGCATATGGTTGTTTTAAAGTAGGTATGTTAAGGGAACGATTTCCATATTTCACCAGATATCCATTAGATACATAAATTAAGTAATGTTTGGTTAATTAGTAATCAAGCGTCGCGGCTATAAAGAGTGCAAAAAGAAAAACAACAGTAAAGAACAATAGAAGACAATGAGCTCCCAAAAAACTGTTAATATTCATACTAAATGTTAACAAAAGTATATACAGAACAATACCATGAACTATTCAGACACTAAGTTGGTTCTGTGATGTCATTTTAGACTTGTTCAAGTCTTTAAAATGAGCTATAGTGAAGTACAAGACATCTCCCGGGAACGGAGAAAGATGTTTGTTCACTGTTGACGCGGAGTAGTTTATCATACAGTAAGTACCTTGTATTCAATGGCTATAGTTTGCTTCACCTTCGAAATCTTTCCAATAGATACCATCGTCATTTTACAGCAGTCAACAATTGTTTGTCTTCGCCGCTAGTATAGTGGTCAGTTCAATGAGCAAAGGTCAATGGAGGTATAAGGACACCACGGTAAACAACAAGTCGATTTCTTGTATTGTAAATCGACATGAAACAGAAGTCTTTCTCTAATTCTTACACAAGATTGCGTATTGATACCGTACTGTATATACTTCTATACAAACTGGCACAATAGTTGTATGTTGGATCACCTCATAGGCTTCGGTTTCTTTCGACAATTATTCAGATTAGTAGACTTTGTTTCAATCGCAGATTTTATTATGAGCTGATTGCAGTAACGTCAGTCCAAGTTTGTCAGACCCAATCGCCATACGTCACCTTATAAAAATGAAATTTGACGAAGCGCTGAAGAGAACCAAGCCTTTAGGAAGGACTCAATTTATCGTGACGTTCTTTGGGTGTGCAGTATCAGTCGTATCTTCCTGGATCAACCTTAGCAACGTATTCATTGCAGAGTTATCGATATATCACTGCTCAGCTTCCCCGTGGGGTTCTCTGAGTGAGACGATCCCGTTAGAGTTGGGTGACAATAACGAAACAACGTACTCACATTGTGAACAGTTCATGATCCCGCAGGATCAGAAGAATACCTCGACAGAATGGGAAACAGAAACATGCAAGAATGGATGGGATTACGATACGGACTTATTCGGAAAGTCTATCGTTAGTGAGGTAAGATATAATAATTTATTGTCATGAGCTGTGTAAATGTACCATCTGAGAATAATAAAGAAAATTATAATAATAATAATAAATATAAATAGGTGTGTACTTTATAGGTGACACAGACCCAAATATCCTCCTTGGGCTAATAAAATCATAGCGATCTTTTGTGATGCACAGCTTCCCCAAACATCTGATAAAACTCATGCTCAAATTTGGTGAGATTATTATGGATTAAAAGTCATGTCTATAGGCTCTGTCATTTGGTAAATCTGCGGTGTCATGCATGTGATCCAGCATCGAGAATCACACACAATGCTGACGGAGTGATGGCCACGTGTAGCAAACATAAAAGCTTCTGTAATTAAGGAATAAGTGGAAGAGATTTCAGATTTAACTGTTTTTTTACTTCAAACTGAACTACATATAAGTTAATTATGTATAGTATATAATATATACAGGCACTTGTGTGTTTGGTGCAGATTATTTATACCCACTCAAATTGAATTATCTAAATATGGCTCGTACAGGGTTCACCCTGCCGCGTCACGCATGGGATGTTTATATTTTCTGTTCTGTTCTCTGCTCGTACTCATCCTGACAGATAAAGTGCCGTCACGGGAGAAGAAAAAAATTCTCACATATATTAATTGGACTATATTTATATGTTTTGAACATATAAAGGCAGAATGTACACCGTTCTATAAGATCTGGTATAGGGTAAATATCTCACGTCAGAAACAAAGTTGTCTCTAAATTCATCGTTTTTCTACCGCAATACAAAGATATCTGGCATTCAGACAAAATAATGCGGGATCGGCTGCTCACGTGCACTGTTTGTCTATACTTATTGTAACTAATGACATTTTTAAATAGTCAGCTCCCTAACAGGCAGGTACACAGCAAACCAATCTAATGACGCATGTACTGTCACGGCAGGGTCAAACATAAACACTCAAATGTTAGCAAAAATGTTTAATTTCCTTTGTCTACGTGTTAGCCCAACTTTATTCGCTTAATCGGTATATGACCGTGTTTATGTGTTCTTCAGAATCAAGTCAATGATTTATGAGGCTGGTTTGTATTCATTAAACCATAACATTAAACATTACTCGTTGCTTTCATTTATATTTCTAGTTCGACCTTGTGTGTGACAAGAGTGCTTTACCAGACCTAGACCAGTCCCTTGTCGTGGCCGGACTTGGTGTTGGGGCAATAATAGCGGGACCAATCGCCGATTACTGGGGCAGACGTCCTACATTCATGACGTCACTTGTCATCTTCAATTTGATTGGTCTATCCATTTCTTTTTCAATCAACTACGTCATGTTTGCCGTGCTTCGTTTTCTTTTGGCTGTGGTCCATGTGGTAAGTTGTAACAAACCCCACTTCAAAATACAGGCAGCTATGTGTTTACAAAACAAATCCACATGTAGACATTCCTACCAAGAAATGTTGTCAACTAATTGATGTTGTTTCATAGTATGAGGGCATGTGAATCTCACTATAGGTTACTAAATTCCAGACTAGCAAATTCATTGCTTCGCTACTCAGAGTTTTGTGGATAGATCCACTCATCAGGCGATACAGCAGTGCAACGCAAGACTGTATATAAACTTAGATACACTGCAGCAAAACACACACAGAACGAAGACACGATATGGACCGATAACCCTGAAAGAAACCTACTCTCTGTTAATCTGGAGAGATGAAAACTGTTTGCATGCTTGCAGGTGGCTATAAACTCTGACCGGGTATTTAACGTAGCTAAGTTGGGTTTGTAAATAATATTTTAAAAAAAACACTTTTCCCATAGGCACAAATTGCACCTCTTGCAACATTATTATTACTGGCTTTTATCAGGAATTTCCAAGTGAGTTTATACTGAACATTGCTGTTTTTCAAGTGCCAAATGTGCTGTTTCGTGTGCGTATTTGTTGCTGTTAAAATTAATTTCTTCGTTGCAAACTTGCGTACATTTCGCGGTCCCTTTGACCATGTGCTTCAAGTCATGATTCTGGTGCAACATTCGTGTGTATAAACTACTGTATTCATACATCGTCAAACGTAGTCATTGGAGTTTGAGATACTTAATCGACATTGCGTAAATATGCTATTTAAATACTATAATTTTCGTGGAGCTCGTGGTTTCAAATACTGCAAAGCACCCAGGGTAAATGTGGGATCAGTTGCTGTATGGTTGGATGTAGTCTGCGCTTCTTGAGTAACAAGAAGGACACACTATTGAAGTACGTATGCAAATACACTCACTGAACTAGTTTACTAAACCCGCCAAGCCAGTTCATTCGTAACACCAATTCAGTTCGGAGTTTCGATTTGCGAAAGGGATTGTGCATGGGTAAATGAAATATACACATTCACAGCATATCTCTACACATTGTTGAAGGGGCTCAAATAAATAGGTTTAAAAGTGCAGTATTTTTATGCCGGCATTTTGTCTAGATACTCGTTTTACTTGATTCCCGACATTCACAGCTTATCTCTACACATTGTTAAAGGGGCTCTATGAAATCAGATTAAAAGTGCAGTATTTTTATGCTGGTTCTAGACAACTCGTTTTACTTGATTTCCGACATTCACAGCGTATATGCATAGCCAATAACATTTTAAAACTGAGTTGTTTGCCGTGCAGCCTCCTATTCGTATGAGGCGTAACGCACTTGTTATCTGATAAGCTGGCGGTGGGAGATACGGTAGCTTATAAAACAAGGTTTCCACAATTTGGCGTCTGGTGACTCCAAATGACCTTTGACCTCAATAAAATCGTTTACTGAACGTGTCACAACTACATAATAAATATGAGATTCGTCCAACTTATCGTGTTTATAAGGTTTTCACAATTTAACCTCTATAGTGATCCCAAATGGACTTGAACCTCCAAGACCCCTATTGTTTTTTGTGGAGGTGTGTATAGCCACGTACATTAGACTGACCAGGCTGTGTTAATCATGCCATGGTGTCATTGTATCAAAATGGTGGTTCGGGGAGGGGGGGGGGATTTGAATCCGTAGTTTACCTTGGCGGTGGGTCTTTCTTCTGGGTTTACATAGAAGAAGGCGGCATTCCAGCGCAAACATTTTATGAAGTTCTCGACATTTTCGATCAGTGTTTTGATGTGTACATTCTGCGGTAGTATATCGTGATGTTCTCAGACGAAATGTCGAATTGACTTTTCTTTTATCTCTCTCTTTTTCTACTTTTGTCGCCCACATTTAGGGTTTCTGGTTACCGTCTGTTATAGTCATCTTCGAGTACCTGACACCAAAACATCGATCAAACATTGGAAATTGGCCTCCGATCTTTTTCACTCTTGGGTTGATAGTGCTGTCGGCTATGGCTTACTTCATACGGGATTGGAGATGGTTCCACGCGTCGTTGATGGTACCAACCCTAGTAGCGGTCCCGTTTATGTGGTACGTTTGGATGACAGCATTGCAACATTCATTTTCGATTTAAAGGGTACAGTTCCAGGAGGTAAAACGAAGTATCGCTCAATGACGGTCAAAAAAAAGCAATCGATACAAATGAGAACTTGCAGATTCGAAATTTCGCTTTTGAAATGTCGTCTAATTGTTCTTTTGTAAATTAAAGGTGCTACGCCTTAATAAGGTGGCGTTATTTGTAAAGACCATAATTCGTCCCCGTTCTGGCGTAGTGACGAATGTTCAAAATGTGAGTTTTGAGAAAACGCGCTCTAAACATTTTCACATTTTGACTTTAGTATAGCGTAATTAAAAAGGATCTTTTGTACCGAAAGTTGTCAATATTTTAAATATAACAAATAGAACTTTGAGTTCTCATATTTGTTGCTGATCGAAAAATTTCTTACAAAGTAGTAAGTTAGTGTAAACATATTCGTCGTTATGTCATGTCATTTTCAGTTAATTTTAGACATTCGTCAAACATTCGTCACTATGTTAGAACTAAATTTTGAAGTTTCGTCTTGTCACAGACTTGTATTCGTCACTTTTGTGTGTAGTAGCTAGGGTACACCGTAAATGTTCACTGTCACATGGGGAGAGGAAGGGGAAGGGATATGATGAAATTTGAACACATGCAGTTGCAAAAATAATAGTTCCAGTGGCGTAATCTGTTAATTCGGAACTCTTATAAAGCTTACAGACTACGGAAAATTGTGTGCAATTCTTCATTTTCAAGTCAGTGTATTACGTGAAATGTCTCTGACAATAGTTTCTAAGTATCTTTCAAACGCTTTGGGAAGCTTTTCCACCGTAGGCCTACTATCCCCTTAAACGGAATGTGAAATTTTTGTTACGCTCACAGGCACATTCATAGTATCCAACCCTATACCTCGTGTGAATCCTCAGATTTAAAGAAGGAAACAACTGTGCAATTGTTCAAGTGTTTCAAAGTTGTACTGTAGTATGTTGTTCCTTCTTTTTATTTCCTCCCAGTATACATATAAAATTCATAGAGAGGAGTCATATAATACCTCAACAAGAAGAATAACTCATATAAAAGTTTTTTTTAAGATGATAGGATACCGAACAGTCCAAGAATAACTAATATAAAAGGGGAGAAAATGTCAAGATGATATATCATATAAAATACATCTACACATACAAAAGTAAATACATAAAACGATATAACAAACAGACTACAACAAACATTCTAAGTGCTCGAATGGAATGTATAAAGCAGCACGGTAAATAAATGAGTTTCTGTAAACTTACGTTCGGTATTTTGTGGGGATTCCTTAGATTTCTGCTCGATTTTCGCAGGAGACTTTTATTACAGTATACAAAGGGTGCTTCTGATCACCGTAAATCCTATTAGCCATTCTTGTAAACTCAGGTCTTGCAGCAGCATTTACTTTTTCAAAAAGTATATGGCAATCTAAATTAAATATAGCCGATGTGTATTTAGGAAACTTCATTCTTCTTTCTTTGCTTTTTTTGCAATATAAAATGGTACCAGACAGGCACTGTATAGATCACATGTGCCAGGTTGAATAATAGTATTGAAAACATTTTCCTTAGCATTTTGGTTAAAGAAAGACGCACCTAAGCCACACTAGATACTTTGTAATATACTTTTTTTAATACCTTGATGCAATTTGCAAGAAAAGGTCAAACTGTCGTCGATGTATACTCCCAGTACTCAGTTTTGGAGGTTCTAGCCACCTCAGCTCCCTCAATAATAATACGTTGCGGTCTTGATAGAATGAGACCTTCATGTTTTATGTTTTATTTTCAAAAACAAATTTCCTTTATTTTTGGGGTTACGCAATAAAGTCTTGCGGTCACATGTTGGAACTATGTCATTTACAGAACACTGAAAATTTCATTGGTCAGTTTCAACCGCGCTCTTATGACTTGTGCATGATACAGCAGTATCATCGGCATATTCTGTAACAGAAATGTGTGAGTTTGACCTAATTTCATCAGTATATATAGTAAATAATATTGCATATAATGGACCCCCACCCCCAAGGCACACCACTTTATTTCCGATATTTCCGATAACCCTTTATCCAACTTTACTTGTCTGGACCATCCTTGAAGAAATTGTGTCAGCCAATGAAAAGACATGTTACTTTGATAAATCGTAACAGATCCTTCATTTATTGATTTGGCAAGACAGCATTAAACGCACTTGAAGAGTCAAGAAAAAGACCCCGCCTTTGTTATAATTCTTTCCTTACAATCCTAATGAGACACAATATCATGGATTAATCAAACGTTTGATATGGATATGGATTCTGCGAGTGGCTTGCAACTTAAGTTCTGGAACAGCAAGTGCCTTCTCCTTTCTTATGTCAAGCAACCTTATGGGTTAACAATCCCAATGTATGGAAACCAGGGCTGAGGGTGTATCAGTTTGGTGATGTTCATTTGGTTTGTATGTCCATATTCTGACTTGGTTTATTTTTCCAAAAGGTCTGGTATAACTTCCCCTATGATCTTGAACTTCTTAGCCTGTGGAAGAAAAGTTTCATGTAAAAGTACGTGAACTTCAAATATGTCACTAGGTATTACTAAGCCAGATAAAGGTAGTTTTGAGTTAGGCTAGAGTAATGCTCGTGATGAGCAAAGCCGCCAACAGCTAAGAGAAACCGTACTTCTTTAGGGAGATGTTACACTTTTAACGTTTCTTTAAATATGAAATTGAAGAACGGAGGAAATGAGCTGGCGTTTGCATGTTTTAATTTGTCGTAATACTGGTATTTGTTTATTGAACTGTTTACATTCACATTGAAAAGGAGACAGGAAACAAATATATTACATTATATCGCCCCCCCCCCCCCTCCCATCATCCCAAGTGGCACAATGACATTACACATTGGCCAAAAATAGCTACATGCCACGACTTTTAAAACCAATTTACTCCCGTACCGAGCAAGATAATGGACTTATATATTTTAGGGAAAAGTTCATCACAAGGATCTTGGTGATATACGTTCATTGTGATGGTTTGGGATTCCTTCCCTTCAATCCTGAGATATGGTTAGGCTAACTCCAAGAATGGCTTAAATTAGTTAACCTTGGTCTAGGTTTTGTAGTCTTCGCGGTCACAATGAAAATTCGAGTGATTCATTCATCATTTTTATACGAGTTACACCCATTGTCATCAATGTCCGTCAGTGACTTACACCACCTGTTTCTTCATTTACACACAGCTCTAATTAAATGTACTGACACTGTTACACCGATTCAGTAGAGATAAATAGCGTTACTCCAGTCTACTGTCACTAGCTACTCGCGCAACAGATACAAGAATCGAATGTACTGCAATCATAACACTATAGGCTACTATTCAGGTATATTATTGTTGACCCACTGGCCATTCTGTTTTCACGAGTTATGCTATCGTGTATGAAATGCTGCATTAAGCAATTAAAGGTGGAAATAATAAAAATATTACCTTCCCATAATCCTGGGTGTTTTCAAATGGCAGGTATGTATGGACCTTAGACAAATTGTGTTACTGAGTGGTTGTACTGATGACTAAAGTATTCGTCAGTATATGTAAAAACGAGAGTGGGCCTTAGGTGGACATGCGTCAGAAATGAGTCAGAAAAAAAGAAAAAAATAGACAGTTTTAAAACTTCTAACCAGGCTCAACCGATTCTTCACCCTCGAAATAGGTAGAACAATATTTAACTCAATTTCGCCAAAAGTGCACATTCGCCACTACGCGAAAACGGGGACGAATTATAAGATCCCAACTTGACATAAATTGGCATCATATACTAAAGTAAGCAGTTAACCAACACAAATCCCTTGTATAGCTTATAACAAAACCTTCATAATGGAACCAAGGAGCCGTTACATTCACTTGGTTTTCTGTACACAGTATACATATATACGTAGGGCCCGTATCCTAACATTGAAATATTTACGATGTTAACCATGTTGGAGTGTATAGTGCTACATTGATTGAGAAAAAGACAAAAGAGAACATTTTATTTAGAAATAATCGATAACTTCCGATGTCTATACCCTTTTGTAACTTTGAAGTTGATTTACACTCCAAAACGAAGGACTGCATCTTCAACCTTTTCGGAGAGCACCCCCCCCCCATCCCCACCCGTGCACTCTTTCCCGACCAGCTATATGCATTGCAAGAATACTCTGCTCTAAAGAAAAACATTGTTAACTGCTCAACTCAAAAGAAGTGAGTACGTTCAAATATGGTTTTCTTTCCTTCTTCCATTTCCCTCCCCACCCCCTTTGTTTGTGTGTGTGTATGGGGGGGGGTGTTACCCGTAAATAATAAAATAATTCAAATGACTAAGCGATAACATACATGCCACATGACTGACTATATATTAGTGATACGTTTTTCTATTTTTTTCTGCTTAAAGGTTGTTCCCAGAATCGGTCCGCTGGTTACTCTCTGTACAAAACTATAGCAAAGCTGAAGAAGTTATGCAGCAGGTCGCAAGGAGGAATAAGGCCGATGACATCCCGGAGAAATTCTTTGATGACATCAAGGAGCAGAGTATAGCAGACAATTTAAAGAGCGAAACCAATTCATTAGGGTTTCTAGATTTATTCAAACCACCTATATTAACCGTGACGTTAGTCTTAGGTTCAATGTGGTAAGTATTATAGCGAGAGCTCTTTTTTTCTTTTCTTTTAAACTTGATAATGACCACGCCTCTTAAAGTGGCTCCATGGACTGCAGATTGACCCACTTGAATGGACTGATCAATTTAGTTAGGTTAATTGTAAAGCGTCGTGCACATATAGAGAGGGGGTACACACCCCTCACTCCCTCCCTCATTCACCACCTCCATCTTCAGACGGTGGAGAACGTTTAGTCGTGGAGGGAAGATATTTTACAATCGGTCCGGTAGTACATCCACCCCCTCTTATTCAGTCTCACGCAAAACCTATATCATTAGCACAATGATTGCGTTACTATACCTAACTATATACCTAAGTTATATAGTCAAATTTTTACGTCTCAGATTGTACCTTTTAATAACTTCTGGGAGAGGACCCCATATAGATCCCATACAGGGGAGATGGCTTCAACGACCCCAAGGCAACACAACCTCCTTTTTAAATCAGTCGGGGGATTCAGAATTTGCCTCTCCCCCCTTCCACCCCACACCTTTGATATCATGTGCACTTTACTGAAAAATGCATCCGTTAAAACTTGTATAAGTAGATCTTCCAGAGCATAATAACCGATTCATGTGAGAACCATTAAGTTCCGTGCCATGCTATCCGTACCATACATGCATCATAGTGTTGAAGTGTCGAGTCTCAAAACATGGACTCGAGCCAGAACTTGAACCCAGTCTGTTGTATCGTGCAGTTATTATATAGAAGTGTAATGATGCATAAAAGCTTAAGTCATATGTGTACGACCTAGTATAAAGTGACAAGAAACTCCTAACCTTTCTTTGTTTACAACTGCTTATAAATAAAACCAACTAACCTTAAAAAGCAAAATATATTATGGTCATAATTTATCGCATGCCGACATTTTATAACTAGTCTTCAGAACAAGGATCAGAACCCTGTATAATAAAATAATAATGATGAAAAAAAATAATATAAATAAATAAAAAAAATTAAACAAAAAAAAATTCTTTTTTTTAAATAAAAAATGTTGATTATTATTAACCCTGAATAATACACAGTACAAATATAATATCAAACACGCTGTAATGATATTGTAATCCGTTTCAATAGTGCTACACACGGCTACTATAGAATAATGTGTAAAACAATGCTATACGTCAGTTCGCATCGGTTGTGTTGTTATTTTCAAGAACTGTTGTGCTTGGTTTGACATAATGAAAAACAACAACGTCTGCACTGACAGCAAAATTTGCTTAAATTACAATCTTCCCTTCCTCTAATATTTATCATAAATGCACAAATTTTATTTCGAAAGTTATAATACGGAGGTATAAATTGAACTCAAATATCTGTTGTTGTTGAATTTGTTGTTGTTTTTGTTGTTGTTTTCCTGCAGGTTTTCTTTCTTTCTGGTATATTTTGGATTTGCGCTAAGTACAAGGAGTCTAGCAGGCGATCCTTATCTAAACTTTTTCATTAGCAGTTTATTCGAACTTCCCGCGAGAATCATTCCTTTGTGGTTATTGAGCAGGTAAATATCATTTTATTTGTTCTTCTTAAAAAAAAAGAAAAAAGAAAAGAAAAAAAGAAATACGTATTTATACATTGAAATGTCTTGATATTATCGGACATATATAAATTTGATTTTTCACTTTGCATTGACCAAACTTTTAGCGTGCTCAAGAATAGTTACAGCTTTCAAAAATTCCTTTTGAAGACATGAAACTTAACATTATTGTCAGACATCGAGGAGTGATAATTAGACAATTAGCCATCTAATTCAAAAATACTCATACGCAAATTGTACAATACAAGCTACACTGTCCCCAGTGCACGTTACTGTACACAACTACCCAGCACTCCATACCCCTGAGCACCATTGTACACCACTGTGCATCTCTCTCTACCAGTGTGCGCCTCTAAAGATTTACTTAACCACCATACAAGAGTGTACACCATCCTTTACACTCACTATGCACTACTATGCACCACTTTACATCAATTTGCACCACTCTAGGCCTCTGCCCACCGATGTGCACCTCTTCAAACAATCGTTCAACTCCGAAGATATACTAACAAGAGGGACCATCCTGCCCAACCCTTTACACTAACTGTTAACTTCTTTGCACCACTAAAACTCCTATTTAAACCAGTGTAAACCACTCTAGCTATCGGAACACCCATGTACACCCGCTGCAACCAATGCACACCACATTTCACTACTTGCAACGTTGCACGCTATCCTATACACCGCTTTATAGTTCTGCACAATACTGCATACACCACTGTGCGCCGTCTGTACACGTGACAGCTTCATTGATGATTTAACCATTGTATACAACTCTTCACGACACATAGATACTTCATATGTTCTCAAATAATTCTTCTTTTCTCCTGTATTGATGACACCATATATTTTTGTTCCCTTACATTCGACCAACAGAAGTGGCAGTGTGATCCCGTGCTCAATCGCTTTTGCTCTAGGGAGTCTAATGATGGTAGGTATGCTCATCCTTGAAGCTGGAACAAGTGAGTACAGGGAATTATAGAGTTATAACTGTCTACGACGTGAATAGCCTGGCCGACTCAGGCTCAAGTCATTAGATCCAGATTCAATCAAGGGAGTTAAAATGTCTCGGCATGCATGCATTACACACCAATCCGAATCGGACACAGATCAAAAGAAATGCTTCGTTATACACCATGGTTGATTGTGCAATATAATTCTGTTGGCTATACACGTTAATACAAGAGGGGGTGGGGGGGGGGCATGTGCGATCCGGGGTTATCTTGGATTCGCTGACGATCACATAAAAAAACCACTCGATCCTCTGGGATAAAACGTCCGTCTACACTAACGTAGGTATAGGGATCTGAGTCGCATTCTGAATCTAGCGTATAACTAGAGACAGTATGGACTTAACTTAGGCCTACAATAGATCACACCAATGTGTCTGTATGTGTACAATCAAAATGTATACACGAAAACTAATGAGTATATATATATATATATATATATATATATATATATGTATATATAGGCCTATATATATATATATATATATATGTATATATATATGTATATATTTGCCTATATATATGTATATATATATGTATATATATATATATATATATATATATATATATATATATATATATATATATATATATATATATATATATATATATATATATATATATATATATATATATATATAATATAATTGAGATCGTAGTATTTATGTTCCGCGCAATTTACCGATCTGCCCTATCTTAAGATTGCGCTGCGCGTTCTTAAAATCCTATAATTGCGCACCGATCTTAAGATTGCGCAAGGCCCGTCTTGCGCGTTTTATCGATACTGCGCTATCTTGCGATCGTAGCTGTATGGAGTATCTGAATCAAATGATGGTGTCGGTACCTCATTAATTTTCTGCAACACTCAACTGACGTCATCATCAATCCTATGGGATGCCAAGGTGGAGATAATTCACGTCAGTTCGTAGGTATAATAAGTACTTAAAGGGACGGCTATAAGCAGGTTTTTTTTCTAAATGTTTTTCTTTATTTCGCAATAAAAGTTGTATAGCCTACAACAAGAGTCCCTCTAAAACATCAGATTTCATTGGGCATGTTGATTTCCTTTATGATGGAGATCAATTTTGTCTCATTTCATGCATGTTCTAAATATTAATCTTAGTTTTTCAGGTTGAACTGTGACACTACTAAAGGACAGCACTAAAGAAGATCAGCAACCAGTCTCCTTTTTCAGTCGGATTTCATCATTCTTATTAATCGATGTCCTCTCTGTCTAAGGATCTATTAAAACACATCCTGTCAATGATTAGAGTTTAAGAAATTCATGTAATAAAAAATTGTCAATTGTGTTAACAGGTTCTTTATTTACAGCACAACACATAAAAACTAAAAGCATTGGAATTCTCATTGCAGTGGCTGGCAACATTTATACAATATATAGATAATTTCAAGCTTACAGGATCATACAATGTATGATATTCGTCTTCATTCCCAATGTTAGGCCTAGTTTTGGCACTCAGCACTGGTATATAGCGGGTGCCGATCGTAGCTGATAATGTCGTCTAGCAGAAAAGCTTTCTCTTGTTGCAATTTACTTTCACATTGCAAAGAGAACAGAAAATAGGAGAAGCCAAAGTCAACAAATGATGGATGGAAGCTTTAACTTTGTTTTTTTTTTCCAGTATTTGCAATTCACATTTCGTTTTTCTTAAAATAAAAAATAGTACCGAAATTTGGTCGGAAAGTCCGATTTCGGTCTAAAACCATTTTTTCGCGATTTTCGCGGACGTTTAAACGAACGAAAAATCGGCCGTTTAAGTCTTTAAACGAAAACTCACAGCCCTAATGGCTACCCATATTTATTCATTTTGTGTTGCGTAGAATTTGGTGTGTTTGATATAAAGAAAAACCTTGACCCTTCCTGCCATGTTCTTTCCCGTATAGGCCTACAGTTAACACTAGCAGCTTGCTATTAACAGCTTGCGCAATCTTAAGATCGGTGCGCAATTATAGAATCCTAAGAACGCGCAGCGCAATCTTAAGATAGCGCAGATCGGTAAATTGCGCGGAACATTTATACACACATACATATCTAACTTCATTTGGATTTGACGTCCGTTCATATAACGTATTTACCATCTGCAATATAGCCTCGGTGTCATGTATATAAGGAGTTCGATATTACAGGTTTTATACTGTATAGTTAGGGCACCAGCCAGATGCACGCATTACTAACGATCTTACAGGTCATAGATAACATTATTGCAGTAGCATATAGTTACACGTGATATCAAAACTACGTACAATAGTGACGTTTAACTGTTGCGTTTATATCAAACGCACTGAATAAGATAACTTACAATCTTACAATTAGAAGTTAGAGTTGTATGGTGTACGTGCTGAGTCATTGCATGAACTGGAGATCCAGCTAAAACGACTATGCCTGCACGACGAGATCGGAAACTCTTATGTTGAAGAGAACAAAACGGCACAAGGGTATGCAGGAGAGCTCATTTCAAAGCTCACTGCATAAACGAAAATAGCTGAGAGCGATCTTCGTCTTCTCCTATATGACACCACTCAGACGCGTTATCTCCAATTATGACTGTTTTACAATCGCCATAATTCACATGATGAAAAGAGAAAAAAAAAAATTATGTAAATTGAATTATCGATCAGTATCTTCTATATATCTTTCTATCTAAAGAAGCAAGTTTTACGTAAATAAACACCGTAATCCTTACGAGGAACTTTAATATTTTCATCTATCCATGCCACAATCCAACTTTACACGTTACCCTCTCCTAATTTTCTCTTTCTAGTTGGTTTTACTGTCTGTGCCTTATTTGGAAGATTCTTCATAACCTTCAATTTCTCTCCGATTTTGTTGTTAACATCTGATCTGTTTCCTACCACAATACGGTAAGATTTCTTTTACGGTAAGATACCCAAATATGCGAACATCTTTATTATATAACGGTCTTAAATTAAATGACACTTAACATGTCTTCATATGAATACCAACCAGGGAATGAGCTTTTCTATTAGGTGTTACAGCCCAACCCCCAACCCACAGTGACGTGCACAGGATCTTCAAGATGGGGAGGGAGGGGAGAGGGAAGGGGAGGGGGGTTTGTACATCACTTTGTACGACTGAGTTCGGTATAGGTGCATGAAGCTTTAGGGAAGGGCCAGCTGCGAATCAAGGATTTTTAAAGAAGGGGTGTTACCATGGGGTCGGTGAAACCGAATTCTGTGTAGGGAGGTCCTCCCTCAGAAAGAATGACGCTTTTCGAAGCATGTTTAGACGATACATTAGATACCTAATTAGGATTAAAAGCAAGGAAGGTCTTATAAACATTCTGAATTTTTTTGTGTGAGGTTCAAAAAGAGGAATGGAAGGAGGGAGTTTACACCATAGAAATGGTCTAATTCTTGTGAGAATGTTAACGATAAAACCCCGACGTTTGTTTCCCCGCCACTGACGGTGGAGGTAGGGGAGAGGGATATGACCTCTACCCCCCCCCCCCCCCCCCACCACCCGCTTGCGCAAGCCACTGCAACATAGCCTATAGAGAGGTTGCAAGATCAATACAGGTTCTTTTTCCACATTGTGCATTGTTTTACCCTATTCCTTTACCTGTTTTACAGAAACGCTGGGACGGGAATGGTACAACTAATTGGTCGTTTCGGTAGCATTCTGTCCCCATTCTTATTATATCTGGTAAGATTTAAAGTTCATATATACGAAAAAGGAAAAGTGAAAACAGTATAAGTTACGAAGGCCTGAAGTTTCGATCTTAGCAGGATCTTCTTCCATGGCAAACATTATAACTATAACTATATTAAAAACTATACAGATGGACAAATAATAAAAATAAATATAAAATACATGATTGGTCACTTCATTTAATATTTCTCGACACAAATTCGTGGTCAGTATAGTTCTGACATGTAAGCCTTGCTATAAACAGAGCAGTGTACTATATCATACCACAAAATATCTATGTGTTCATTGAATCGGCAGTTACGAAATACAATTTTCAAGTAATTTTGGCAGTATTTGATATCATTTTTTATCCATTATCGTAAACCTTTGCCATGTATTATCATTTATACAGGATGAGAGATACCCTAGTCTAGCGTTTAGCTTCATGGCGTTCGTAGCAGGACTGACGGCTTTTTTAACATTTCTGTTACCTGAAACATTAGGGACTGTTCAACCAACAACCAGAGAAGATCTACAAGAATTATTTCGTAATCGACGAATCATTACATTTAGAAACGGTTGCAGATTACCACGAGGAACCACTAAATCGAGATCTAATACTAGCGAGGTAATAGCACCATCATCAATAAGCAGAGATATCGCCACCGCAAACGAGAATATTGATCCGGAGAAGTTAAATAACAGCGATGTATCCAAACAGTCAGCAAAACTTGGAACTGAAAATTACGCCTTTGAAACTACGCAACTTTAATTCTAAATACACTTTCAGTTTGTTTAACTGAGCTATATATATATATATATATATACAAAAATACTTAAATTTGTTTCTTTTTGCCCAAAGAAAAAATATATTATGGTCCTCGAAAATTATATATCTTCTATAATTAACTATATTTGAAAGGTTCCAGTGGGGCTCATTTTAGATGATAAAAGATGTAGAAAATGGTGGGTCGTGATGGAAACACAAGAAAAAGCTGTTTCTTGACGACGGCTGACGTTGAGCAACAGTACCATCTTGGTTGCCGTGGCAACACCCCGCGATAGTTTGTTAGGACAAGCACGCCGCCAAACCTAACTTTAAATGTAACGAACCGGCGCCGAATTTTCCTCATTTATAACCAGAGGATGGGAAGTTAAGCTTCTGACGTGGAATAAATGTTGAATAAATGTAGTCATACCTCCCTCTTCATTTGGCGTTATCATTTTAGTCAAATAAATTCAGGTCAAGTCAAGTCACAAGTCAAGACAAATTGTGATTCGAGTCTGAGTCGATTCAACAACCCTGGCAATAACTTAAGCAAATGTTATAGTGTGTGACGTCAACTTACATAAGATTATAACTCTATTACAACTGACAGTAATTAATGAAAAGAATTCTTGTATTTCTCTGAAGAGACGCTCCTCTCATGACAGTTGGTGAAGCACGAACATGAAGAGTGTTATATGGGGGACATCTATGAATGTTTTGTATACGAAGACTACATTGGATGTACTGGTTATTACAGATGTCTAATTTTCCCCGGAGGAAACATTTCACTGTCCAATATATCGCTATGCTAGATAAGTGCTGGCATAATGTGTCTGGGGACCGGATTCCAGAAACCAATACAGTACATTGAACTACACCCAACCTAATTAGAGACAAAGGAATTAAGGAATAAATTTTAAAACTATTTGTACTTACGACGAACCGACCTCCATCCAAGAACCCCTTGAGAAAATGCTGCTCCCTCAACCCCCTTGCCCCCCCCCCCCCAATCCATCTATCATCTCCCTATATCTCTTGTGTAACTTGAACAGCGCATTGACAATTGCCTAGACCTATACACACGTGTTTGTAAACTGCTATAAAAAATTAGTTTTTCTCGACTTGTCATAATTTGAGTGCATTGTTTTGCTACTTTGTTTTGTTTTGTTTTCTCCTTCCCTTTCCTTTTATTCGATGAACGATAAGGCCACATCATGATATTCCCTTCCCTCAGCCCTACCCCAACACCCCTCCCGATCACAACTCAGCATTCGTTTCCTCTTTAAGGTTCATTGCTTCCCTTCCTCATAGGTTTAATAAAGGCATCATCGTAAATTAGAAGATTTTGAAAAAACATGCATCACAAGATTTTGTCCTATATATCGTATAGGCTTACCATGAAAAGACTGGTCCAGGGGTATTTCATATTAATGAAAGGTAACCAGAAAATTACTAAACAACACTTCACCAACTGACCAACACATATACATATCTGATTTACAGATTGAGAGAAAATGACATTTGAAACTTACCTCAAGTTCACACAATTTATGCATACGATCTCATGGTTGTGACGTGACGAATTTATACTCTGTCCAGTCAGCCCAAATTATTTCTATGGCCTCCTCTATCGCTGGGCCCTGTTTCAAAAAAAAACAAAGCCAGTTTCTATAACAATTACAGGATAGCAAGATTTCAGACCATTTACCTCTACATAAATGTAGTGCCCTATTTACGTAGTGTTATGACTTATAACAGAGCGTAATAGAGAAGTCCCGTGAAGTTAATGAAGATAATTATCGGTGCTTAAAGACAATAAGTAATCAATAAAATTGAGAGGCTCATTCACGTTTACCTCTAATCTGTGAATAAGTCAACTTCCGATAAAAGAATGGACCAATACAAGTTGTAATCAGTGAAAGGAATTTAAAATTACAAATACTTCTTTGGAATGTTTGAAGCCTTATGTCAACGCCTGCGAATCCGTGACGTCATAGCCATGTTCGTACCCATTTAAGTTTGGATGTTAATTGAGGTAATTTCCAAACGTCATTTCCTCTTAACCTGTACTTTCATATGAGTGTTTGCTTTGGTGAAGTATTTTTGCTTTCATGTATTTTTCTCGAAAAATATCAAAGCAACTCTGAACAACTCTTTTAAGTGTCAAGCGTTTACACTGTTAAATGCAACAGCGCCCCCTTTTTGAAATAGTGTCGCATTGTAGCAATAAATAGTCGATTCGGTTAAATCAAAGTGTTTTTATACTTTACGTTCACAAATACGGTTATACGATGATATTTATGCTAAGCTACATACTATAGTAAGCGTTGTTCTATAGAACTACATTTAAATTTTATAATGTTACTGTAAGAAGCTGCTGCATTACGTTACAAACATTCGCATGAGTAGAGATAATCGTCGTAATAACTTAATGTGCATGAGTAGAAATAATCGCCGTAATAACTTGATGCGCATGAGTAGAAATAATCGTCGTAAATACATACATTAATAAAATTGAACCAGCAAACAGTATCAGGAACTCAATTAAATTTAATATATTAGCTGTGTATATATGAGCGTTTAACCTAATGAAAACGGTTTTATGGACTAAAATGTAAGAATCGCTCACTGTTTACTAACGTGGTCTGTAGCTCATTTTCTTTATCTTTTAACTCATTTGCATATACCTTTTCTAGTAAACTTTGGAAGTTTTTTTGTTAATCAGGAATTTTAACCCCAAGGTCAGCCTCGCCGATTCACATCTAAGCTAGCAAAACATCCTTTCGTTCTTTAATTTCTGTTTTGAATTTTCCGTTCAATTTTCTGTTGTTAATTAATATAAAGTTATAGTTTTGCCAAAAAGACGAATTTCTCTCGACATTCCTTCCATGCCGCTTTTCTGGGTTGTATAAAATGAAACTGGGCTGTGGTGCCTAGCAACAAAATATGCAAAGTATGTGGCTTATGAGTGGTACCCCCTCCCAGCCCCCTCTCCAAGACATCGTTGTAAAAGGACCGCCACCAACCGAGGGCTTGGTAAGTCAGTTGTTAACATGGCACCGGATTTGAAAGTCATGAGGTCGCAGGTTCGAATCGCATTCCGGCCGGTAATTTATTCTCGCTTTCAATTTATTTTTGGGGTACTTTTCCTCAGTCATTATGTTGTTGTTGTTGATTTATCTAAAAGTTAGTATAAAGTGTCACGTTATGTTCCGTCAATCGAACACATCTGAAGGTAAAGTTTCAGTTCTGCCGCCCTCTTTTATTTTAACGCAATAGTCGCTCTAGCTACATGCTGTTAGACGCCGCCAATATTCTACAGTATTCATTTCAACCTACACCGTATAGGCTACTGACAGAAAATATATACTTCACAGATACTTCACAGACACTATACATGTAAATTAAAACATGGTATATGAGCCGGAAATCGGTTCTCGAATGTATTTCGTGTTTCGCCACATACATGCATACATAATTGTTGTACCAAGGTTGTAAAGCCTGTGAAAGTGTCAGCGTCTATGGGCGGTATAGTCGTGTCGAAATTGCTGACTGTATCAAATCTACAAATACCTCCAAGCAATTAGATATTTATCTTAAAGTGCAACCAGTGTGGTGCACGCATAGTACCCGCAGTTAACCTCAAAAAAGAACCACAAGGCTAGTTACGGTTGCAACGACGGTCTGGGGAACCAGGGGTTTCCCATTATAGTCGGCCCGCAGGTCGAATCTGTATACCATGAAAGATTTAAATCCGACCAGAGAAATTGAAATCAGCCGACAATCTTTCGCTTAATTGGATCATGTGCTAACCCTTTATGTCTTGAAGCTTGTAGCACCAATACTGGTCTACCATGTAAACCGTACACAAATCTAGGTGTAGATTTTATATAGCCTATGTTTTATTCCTGTTTGATCCTGGCCCTTGTAGAATATTAAATCAGATCTCTGTCTTATACTATAGTCTCATACATACCACAATATTTTAATTATGGAGGGCTTCTTATTGAATAACTAAAAAACAAAGCGACAGTTTAATATACCGTCAAAGATAGTGTAAAATTTCAAAGAAAAAATAATGCACACTGTGCTATACCACGTAAAATTTAAAATTTCACAATTTTATATCTAAGCAACGGAATAATATTCGTGCGTTAGTCGGATGTATCTCTCTTTTCCCACGTTAAATGTGGTATTTACCCATAACATACCTCCAATTCCCTGCAATGTCGATATCTATAGTGACGTGTAGGTATATACACTAACATCGTCCAGGCTTGCAATCGTTAAATCGAAAGGGTGGTGATGAAATTCGTTAATTTTGCTGTATCAATGACTCCTCTGTTTACTTATTAGCTTTGTTGGGTACACAATACAGTTGCCCACAATAACCTCACTGCATCCATCGCTCATTAGGCTTATAGGGACTAAAACAAACGAAATTTAAGCAACCTTCCGCTACCGACTTTTAAGATCCAAAGTCCTTTCCCAGTGGTTCAATACCTTGTAGTAACTCATTTACCGTCCGGTTCCCATTTCGCAAGCCTATATTAGTCTTGCCTGACTTGCTAAATGGTAAATTGCATCACAAAATCTGTAACGTGTTGGATGAGACCAACAGGTCCATGTATACCTTAGATAAATCTCTTCATTCACAAAGGTAAACTAGTCGGAGATTAGGACACATACCAACTGACGGACGGACGAACGAACAACGTTTGCTGCAGACAATGGAATTATAGCATGATGACCCTGCAGTGTTTTGGGATGAATATTTTACGTACGTTGTGTACATTATGAGTAAAGAAACAGCACATCGACAATCACGAGGTGATGAGTAATATTTTCTTCACTTGGAATCTGAAGGTGATAAATTGATAACTTTTCTTACAAGTTTGGGACAAGTATAGCATATCCTTCGTCAGGCCATAACAAATATCATATTATAACTATTTATGTCATTTTTTGGTAAAAATGTTATCTTAGCAACAATAACGATCCCATTAGAAAGCGTTATTGGTATACTTATAGGTGTTGTTGCGTAAGTGGGATTGCTACTTTAACTCTCCTGAGATGAACATTTTATCATATATAGTTATTATTTTGTGATACAACGAAGATATGTAACCCACTTAGGGTTTCGGGACATCCAACTTATATATACGCATGTGAAATGGTCGGTAACTGGGAACCAGGGGTAGGTATATATACTGCGCTATACCAGGGCGTTTAGGTTACATGTTGATTTCCTGGCAGGCCTATGCACTCCAATTCCACAATGTATCATAAAAAGTCAATACTTCGAAGCGATGGTGTTATGTTAGGTTAGCCATGCTGGTGATTTACGAGTTTCTTCTGCCCTATACCAGCAGTATGACGAACACTTTCGTCCCGATCTTCGAACAGTAACTCGTCTCAGCGTCTCTTAACGTCATATACACTGTTCTCCAAGGGTTTGAATGGAATGCCAGCAGGCAGGCTGGGTTTTTCATGCCGTACATTTCCGTTAAGGTACTACAAGCAGTATCGCTGTCGAATCTTTCAACAAGCAAGACACTTAGTCAATAATTTCACTCATTGAATATCAGAGTATCGTGGTTCGTGTATAGAGTCAAGGTAAACTGCGCATTTGTCGCATTTTGACGGTGAAACAAAGTAGGTCTAAAGTTCTTACTGACACTTTATATCATCATCGTATCGTCTGTTGAACACCTATAATAACATCTCGGTCCCTCCTTAGGCTTTTCTTAACACCAGTTTTAACATCTCCTTGTCAACGAATAGTAGTATATATGGTACCCTTGGTGACGTTGAACGCGCATAGGAACCTGTGATCATAGATACGTTATTCGGACTCTGCGCGAAGCACGATTTTTCTAGAGCGGTTTAGGTTTATATATATATATATATATATATATATATATATATATATATATATATATATATATATATATATATATATATATATATATATATATATATTACTATCACTATATACAAACAAGGCAGTTTTTAGATACAACAGAATATACTTAGTCCGCCCAGGGCTGTTGGTTTTAGCAAGCGACGTGCGAAATTTATGGGCATATATCATAAACTGAAGGAGGTGTTTGTCGTCTCTGACCTGTAGTCTTATATGTTCTCTAAATTGATATTAATATGAACTGGTGCAATCGTGCATGCACGGGAGGGAAGTTTTAAAGAAATATTGTCATTTTTTCTCTCGTTCGTTCCTCACAGAGTATAGTGAATTCTGGAATATACCTCATTTCGTTCGACGGCGAGGGAACGTCTTGTAAAGTCTTTTTACAAGTTTTGTTTTGGAAGTGAAATTAACAAAATAATTGAAAGAAGAAGAGGAATATAAATATTACAGACCGTATAGTTTCTCTTTCCAAGTCGATCACTTCGTTCTTAGGAGCTTGAAAAAAAAAACGTTTTGGATATATTTTTTTCGGATGATTTCTTGAGTTTTGGTGCTAAGGTCCTGGAAAATACCAAACTTTGTTAAAACAGGAAAGGAATTAATTTTTGTGTAAACGCGAAAAAGAAAGAAAGAAAGAAATAAAAAAAAACGCAGAAAGGAGAAAGAAAACGACAGACTCGAGGAAAAAAAATTCGCTCATAAAAGCAGACACGCCTGAGTGCTTTTTGGAATCCCATTGAGGAGTGTACCTCAGGAGTCTTATTCGTCTACCCGTCACATTCATCTTGGTCACCAGAGGTGTTACTATTACAAGGTAGATTTTCCACTTACCAATACCTCCTACAGTTGACATACTAAAGAGGTAAAACCCATGTTAGGATAACCAAAAAGAAAAAAAAGGAGGCGCTTCAACTTAGTCAAACTGGAATGTTTTAAAAAAAATACATCGAACCTGAAAGGAATGAATGACATTTTTAGACGTGTTAAAATCAACAGAACGTGCAACGGCTTAATCTGATTGGCACCCAGCGGACGATCCCGTTCAAATCTGATTTTAGGATTTCAGTTTGATGAGCTTTTTATCTTCACGACCCATCATGCACCACCACATCGTGATGTCCGAAAAAATGTCTATAACTATTTTTTCAGGATGACATATCGGTATTTTTTTTTTTACGATGATTTTTTAGTGGTTGGATTGCTTCCTGCTCGGGATGTGTATGTTATTGATTAAAAGCGATTGCTCCAGCAAATAAGTCTTGCAGGATCATACTATAAAAAAAAACGTCTTTTGGGAGTCTGTGCAAAGACTTTGAACACAGCCAGTCGTTTTATCTCAAGTTGCCAGTATGTTGTTACTACATACGTGGGATTTATCTTGGCGATCATTGCTCGGTACTAAGATGCACTTTACCGTTACTCTATTCTGGTAAGTCAATATTCTTCAAAGTCCAAACAGTTTGTATTACACAATCTGATTATTTTATAACGTAAGTCGTTCTTCGTGGACGACAACATTTTTCTAATTCCTTTCGAATGCGTTCACGCAGATGTGAGATGGGCCCAGATTACATATATATGCAGGTATTATATGTGGGATGCCTACAACAGAAATACATAGGCCTATTTAGGCTTATACCTAATTATACCTCATTCTTGTGGTATATAAATGTAAATATATATATATAAATATACATATATGCCTATATATATATATATATATTTATATATATATAGATAAATATTCATATAGGCCTATATATATATATATATATATCATTTACCCATTTTTTATTTGAACAATTGAATTAACAAGTACCTAATTTTATGGAACACTTGTTTTCATGATGTTATCATGCCTTTGATAATAATAAACTTGTATATTGTTTGCCTTTTTCTGGTTGTAGAGCGTGACCGTGAATTACGATCTAAGCAAGCCCGGTTTGTGTATATAGATGAACTGTATATAATGAATGTAAATACTTTATATCTACTTTGACAAAATGAGACGATTCTGCCTATCAGAAAGAAAAGTTTTTATGATTACGATTTAATCAATATGCAGGGAAGCAATTAACCGCAATATATCTTTAGAGAGAGATGAGAGAGATAACAAAGAACTCCGAGTTAAATAAAATAATCTTCGATACAACATCATTCAGACAATGGAGATGTCTACATTACAAGCTAAGTCTCTGCAAATTTAAGATAAGTTTGGAAAGTTTAGGTCTAATTCTTCTGGACGAATCGCGTTATTACATGAATATCAATCAGGTAGTTATAGAAGAAAATTTATAGAAACACGAAAACATAGGCCTATATATGCAATTGATTATGTGGTGGGGTGAACGTCACCTTCTGAAAGTAAATTATTTCTAGTTTTCGGATAACATATTTATTTCACTTGTTCTCTATTGATAACCCGAACAAGAAGACTTACTTTCTAGCAGCAAGCAACAACGATATTGATATAGCATAAAATCATACTCCATTTTAAAGTACACAAAACACGATTTTAACCACGAAGCAAACGAATAGTTTGTATTTTGTTCCACAAATACCAATGATATCCTTTAGAATAAATAAGTCAAAACAAAATTCGAAAATATTGTAATACCAAGTTACATACCTGAAACTATTGTATTTTCATGGATTATAAGTAGTTTCATGGATTATCAATAGGTGTTTCTCACGGTAGATAAATGAAAAAGAGAAAAAACTAAGAAGGCTTTCTGCAATTTTCGTCACATATATGTTAAACTATATAGTGGCTCCATGATATAACCTATTCGAGTCAACGAAACACTCATATGTTTTTTTTATGCGAGAAAGATGGACATTATAACAGCTACATTTTCCATGGATTCTGCAAAACAAGACAACCTATTGTTCATGTTATGTTGTCACATTGTGTATTACTATGCCATAATTTATTTTCTTACCATGGATAAAATATGGCAGAAAACTTATATTGGTTGTGGAAGGACACAGTCATCTGATTTATGTCAACCGCGTAAAATATCTGCGTTATGAAGAGTAGACAAAAAATGATATCGACATGAATAACAGCTCACGTTTTATGCTACAATATCGTATGACTGTCTTGATAGAAAAAAGTAATTTTATTTTCATCCTACCGTCAACTTTTTTCGTTTTTTATTTTTTTTTCTTGATTTCAACTTTTCCAAGTTTTATTTATTATATATAAACGTATAGTTAGTTACCATATATTATGCAATTCAATCGTTGTCAATTCCTGATATGGGTTTTCATGCCACAAAGGATATTACAACTTCTATAAAGATACCATTTATCACTCAATATGGACCAACCAAAATATCCCAGGAAAATACCTTAAACATGTCATATTTTGGAAATCAGCTTACAAATTTTGAATTGTTCCAGAGCTTCCCGTTCTATACAGCCCCCATTTTTGATTGTCGAATTTTCTTTACGTAACTCGTTCTTTAGGTAGGCCTATATGTGTTATCCGTATAATCAATCCGACCCTATGGTCCATGTATCGTCTTTAACCATGCATATAAAATGAGACCACTAGTTATGCCGTATCGATCGAAAGTTTAAGGCTGTATATAGTCCTAATACAGTTAACAGTGGGACAAACTGCATGCATGCATGACTTAGGTGTAAACTGTTATCGTATAGACTAGTTTATCACCATGAAACTATAGTTGAGGGCTCTTCTGGAATTGAGGACTCCTCTGGAAAGCAGTGCTTCTGCACTGAGCAGGACTACCCTCATTAATGATGACAATAATAATAATGATTTTTTTTTTAAGTAGTCAAATTTGATGTAAGGCAATACAACCAAAAACGGGCGGAATTCGGAGATCGTCAGTACACGAAAAATTCAGTTATCTGTAAATTGCATGCCAACGCACTTTATAGTATATAATATTCGATGAAAATCTTAGATTCTTTCTCGCAACGATAGTAACATGAAAGGAATGTTGTTGGAAAAGAGAAGTTTCTACTCACTACAGTGATACAATACAAAGTCAAGAGGTATATTGTTCTAACAACCAGGTTTTACCAATTTTGTTAGAAAATATATAAAAAAATATATGTATTGAAAGCAATATTTGTCATTATGAAACACTATGACAGTTTCACTCTAGGCCAAGGCCTCCAAATAACCGTTAAATATATCAGACATTTGTATGGCCGACAAGACAGTCAGATTTTTTGTTCCAAAAAGGTCTTGATTGATACTCAAAGTAATTGCAAAACTTAACATTATTAAAATCAGATTCCATTCGAATTTTTCAAGTAGAAACAACAATACACAACACAACACATACGGACGCATCGGTTATGTAACTAAAACATTGAAAAAATAAATACTAAAACATTTTGTAGTGTACAGTAGTGTAGAAATTTGACCATTTTGCACAGGTTAATTTTTCATTCAATTAAATCTAGATAAAATGTAAATAATATTTTAAAGAAAGAGGTAGAAAACACGTATTAAAATAGGGAAGTTAACAATTTGCAATAAAATTTAACGTAAAAGTTACTGATTTAAAACAAAAAATACTTTAAACAAAGTGTCAAGTCCTTCTATTTGAAACCAAAAAACAAACAATAATTTTTTTTATATAAAACTTTGTACTCTATATATATTTCGGCAAAAGTATGAGCATTCTTTACATTGTTGTCTGTTTTATTAAACAGACTCTTTAAGAGCTGCAGAATACAATGATATGGCATTAAGGCACAGTATGTATAAAATACGGTAAAGACCGGTAAAATTAAAGATTAAATAATTAAATTTAAAATTAAAGTTATTTTATGATGAAGGAACGAAATCTCAACGTCGCAAAATGTATTGTTCTCTACTCGATACATTAGAAATATGATATTAAAGTCAAAGTTTCATCAACTTCATAGGCATGTTCTCTCTATAAATATTCAATTTCTTCTTAAGTCTTTCAAGCTCAGATCCTTGAATAATATTGCTTTTAGACTTGGTTATCACAGATCATTGAATTATCTTTGCGATTTATGCTGGCATTTTGCGAAAACACATTTCTTTAGATTTGTTTTTGGCGGTTAAGCAAGAAATTCCCTAGATTACACATTGAAACTATATGATATTTACAGCACGTTGGTAATTCGAATGACTTTTTTTGGCCACACTCTATTTCTTCTGATAATAACTCCAAAATATGATCAATTTGGAATGTTTGAGCCACTCAGAGCAAACAACATTTAAGGAAGGGAGAAAAAGAGAGAGAGAGGGGGGGTGGGGTGGTGGAGAAAACAAAAATATTAGAAGTTATTTAGTAACTTTTAATAACTCAATGTGAAGTATACTGATATAAAGATCATTATGTGATTTTTCAGGCGCAGTGTTACATTGAACTATTCGTTTCGTTTGATTACAACAGGCCTATAGTTACCGGTACAATAGTAAATTCGTTAGTCTTTGGTCTAAGTTCTACTTGTAATGCATGTTTATTGTATGATTGATAAGTTAATAACCAACACATAACAATCTGTGGAAAGTTTGTAATTTTATTTTTACCATTTTGTCATATTGGGTTTGGATTTTCCACTTAACAGAAAAATCATTGATCGAAGCAAAGCATAGTGAATGATTGATCAAATCAAAGCATAGTGAATGATTGATCGAAGCAAAGCATAGTGAATGATTGATCAAATCAAAGCATAGTGAATGATTGATCAAATCAAAGCATAGTGAATGATTGATCAAATCAAAGCATAGTGAATGATTTGATCAAATCAAAGCATAGTGAATGATTGATCAAATCAAAGCATAGTGAATGATTAATCAAATCAAAGCATAGTGAATGATTGATCGAATCAAAGCATTGTGAATGATTGATCAAATCAAAGCATATAGTGAATGATTGATGAAATCAGAGCATAGTGAATGATTGATCGAATCAAAGCATAGTGAATGATTGATCAAATCAAAGCATAGTTAATGATTGATCGAATCAAAGCATAGTGAATGATTGATCAAATCAAAGCATAGTGAATGATTGATCAAATCAAAGCATAGTGAATGATTAATCAAATCAAAGCATAGTGAATGATTGATCAAATCAAAGCATATAGTGAATGATTGATGAAATCAGAGCATAGTGAATGATTGATGAAATCAAAGCATTGTGAATGATTGATCGAATCGAAGCATGGTGAATAATTGATCAAATCAAAACATGATAAAAGTAAAACACCATCCAATAATATTTTCTTCTCACCAGATGAACGTTTATTAGCAATAACTGCTTAGTCCATTTTATTTATTTATTTCAAAAAATATTAAAACTAACTATATTTAATAAAAGCAAACTGGAAATTTCATCTTTAATTGAAATGAACCGTATTAGTCGGGTATCGAATGAAATCGAAAATTGATCAAACTCGACACAAAAAGTCCGAAAAAAAGAGCAAATAATTTCACTTCATCGTTAGGAATTAATACAGTTCACGTTTGTTACGCATGTATGTTAAACTGTACAACTCAACTATTTGATAAGTTTATGAATGGAGATATCGATAAACCACGTATACACCAAAAAGACCATTACCTTATCGCTTTGTGGTTAACATTATCATGTTTTAAACACTTAAAAAGACAATAAAAAATATATTAGTATGTAATATATAGTCATTACGTCACTTTCTTTCTTAACTTGGCAATTCGACGCAACATTATTAAGGCACAAGATAACAATTAAATACCTATACGTTGTAACGAAATGTATTGTTTGCTGCATGCATGCTAAGGCTGATATATATAGTATTGCCATATATTTATATGTGAAAGCATATTCGGTTTTCTAAAGTCCATAACGCCTAAACTCATGATATATATGATAATCCATTTTCTTAAATATTATATAAATATCATAACTATTTATACCTTAAATGTTTTTTTAAAATTTTTTGGAAGGATTAAATCGATGATTCTTTGCCAATATTTTGAATTTACAATGGCATTAATGTCTATACAAACAGGATGACGCTAGATTAAAGTGTCAATAAAACCGTATGAGAAACATAAATAATTGCAAGGAACTATGGGAAATAATCATAAAGTTTGAGACGAATTTCAACCTAACAATAATGGAGAAGAGGGGTCCTACAGTTGGGGGGGGGGGGTAGTGACGTCCCTTTGCGAAGCGGCAGCAAAGGTGATTCAAATGTTTACTGAACAAACACAGGAGGTGCGGTGTCCTTTTTCCGCGGTTGAAAATGGTTGAGTGCCTGCCTAGGTAACCATCGAACGGTAAGCCTTTTACGGTACCAACATTGCATCCCTTGATGAGTAAAACAGTGAATGTTTGATGATAAGTAGTTAAAACATTACCGGTACTGTTTTATTCTGAGCGGTAAACAAGGAAGAGAATGTACTGCTGGAATAATTGGCTAGTAGTACTTTTGTTTTTCGGATATTTTAGTACAATTTCCAATTGTAAGTCAGTAGCCAATCAATACATTAATGACAGCAAATGGTGGCAAGTTTGGACGGACCAACCGTCCTTGTTTTTTTTATCAGATCTAGATTAAGCATTAAATGGAAAACAAGAAACTTCGCAGTTCAAAATATTATGAAAATATTGGAGAAAACTGTAATTATTAGTCCTTTTTTTTTCTCTTATACATATAACATTTATAACCCATTCCGTAAGTGTATGGTGAAAAGTAAAACGATTCGCACTAAAAGTATACATTTCATACACCACCTAACTACACTTGTTTAAGTTTTTATTGTTTTATCATTATGTTATTTTTTATGTGCTAAGAACAGAGTGTGTACTTTCGAATAGACCTATTTTACAACCTATATACTTTAAAAAGTAACGGTAACTCGCCATGCGTGTGAAACTTAACGGTTTCTTCGAGACCTTTCTGACACCTCGTATACTTGTTTACAGAAACATTTCAAAACTAAGCCATGTTTTATTGCGACTTGTTATCAGTGCAGTGCATGATTTCCCCGATAGCCATATACGTCCCAAGCATAGTCGCAAATTTTACTTGTCAAGCAGATACGGAGGAGACAACCCATTTCAAGCTTTGACGCCTCTCTCGGAATACTTTCAAACCACAAACATTTGTTTATTGCTGGATAGGATGACGAAAGTCTCCTCCCGTTATACGTCAAAGTGTAATTGGGTCACCGTAGTCGTGGGTAAATCGAAGATAAATGAGCCCCATACTCGGGTCATCAATCACCCCCTCTCTATAAGGTTATGCCACCATATTCAAGCAGACGATTGATAATCCAACGGTGATTAATTTCTCTACTTGTCGTGTATAGTTCTGCAGCCTTTACAATGCCCTAACGTGTTAAACTGAATGGGTGTACATAGACAGCATATATAGGCAAAAAAAGACATTTTATATGAGGGATCACTCTGCCAACGTTTAGGGTCAGGGGAGACCGATAAAATGGAAATCATTAAAACCCTATTTAATTGTCGTAACCAATAAATCAATGCACAGACTATATAGGCCTAGTAGACATATTGTCACGATGTTTAAAACGTTTATCCTTATAGATGAACACGTACCCGTGCATGAATGTTTATTAATTAATGAATATAACCTCATTTAAACCTCATATACCGTCGGCACACCGTTCAGTGTGGCCTGTATTACCAGCAACTGCCCGTAATATTAACTGAATTCAGCCTGCCTACCAGTATTTATTCCTTTTTTTAGGTATTTTTTATATACGAAACAAAGTAAATAAAACCGCAATATACTGACTCTACAGAATGCATACAGCAGTCGGTTTACATGTGTCTGCATTGATATGTCTATATTAACATAAAAAATGTCCTTGTATTTAACATCTTGAAAACAAAATTGGTAACTTTAAAATAAATCAAAATAGCACATTGGTCTACCATAGTTTCGTAAAGCAGTAATTGTAACTATAGCCTAGCTTTAGCCTAACCCGAGTTTCAAAAATTAAGCATAGTTTTGAAACATCTAAACTGATGAGAAATGGAACATGGTTTCAAAAACAATGGTGGAGCTGCCTTTTAAACCATCAAAATATCAGCAAATAGTTGATGTGTGAAATATTTTGCAGCAAGAATTTGTTCCTTTAGTTGTCCAATTTGATTTTTCATATTCAGTCCACTGTTAGGCCCAACTATATACATATGACACTGAACAAGACATGAACATTATAGTTTGTATTTTAAAACAATATTCAACAATAACAACGAGTTTGTGTTAAAACTATATTAATTTAGTCAATTTTTGTGGTTATACTTATGCCAATTTAAATATAATTTATGAAATGTATCGGATGTAAAAAAAATGTGACTTTACAATGATTTGGTTGAACTGAACAAACATGTATTGACAGCAAATTATTGTTAAACACGCCAAGAAAGCTGCTACATTATATCATACTGTACACCTCTAGTGGAAAACGACCGTCGAGTTTACGTAAACATGTGACAATATCCATGATAAAAAAATCACTTAAATTATCATGAAACCAGAGTGAAAACGGTGCACAAACATAGGCATACATATTGTTTCTGATAATATACGTATATATTGTTTTACAACATATATTGAAGTTGGGTTAATACATTTACAATTATCCAACGTATTTCTTCAATCTATTGAAAATGCCAAAAACTTGTAGTATAGGCGGGAAAAAATGGTAATATGTGGCTATATCTTCGTTTATGATTTAGTAATATGAATGTGACTTCACCCTATACACTCCGGGTAGGCTATTTCCCCAGTACATAAATGTGTTTAAAATCCGGAATGGAATAAATGGAATATTTCTTTTATTCAGTTATTTTCTGCGGACTTTTGTGAGTTTGCTCTCACAGTTCGGGAAAGGATTACACTTTTGACAGCACTGTCTGAGATATTAAGTCGATTTTCCTTGTTTTATCTCTCCTTTTCTGTTAATACAGAGAATATTTATAAATGTGTAGGCCTATAAACTCACTGGGTTTTATGATAACATAATCAGAGCTGTCAATATTCGCTTTGTTTTTGGCCATTTTTGTAAGTAAGTTAATACTGCGATTTTGGGAATCCTCTTCAAATCTATGTTCTATCCACAAATCCCAGACATTACACTAAATCTCTTTCCTGCAGTATAAGTCAATTTAAACCATGTTTCGCATGCGATGAATTCGTTCCATACTTGGACCCCGAGGGGGTCCGATATACGAAGGGACGGGATAACTTTCATCTCATATCTATATCTATATGGTGTTCAGTAACATTGTTATCACTTCACAAACATCATACATTTCAACGATAGGATTAATAGTTACACTCATATACCGGTGCCAAGCGATAAGATGACACGGATAAACAGTGACCTCTGCATCTAACCTAGTTTCATCCTCGTTGATTTTCAGGCCATTTTTGGGGAACTAAGGGACCTTTTTTTCTTTCTTTTTTCTCTCCAAAAAGTTTATTGTAATAGGCTTACATTTTCATTTCATCATTTTGATTTTTTTTTTTTTCATTTTGATTTTTTTTTAAAGTGTAAATGCTTAATACAAGATTAATTTCAATTTTTACTTTCCGTTATTATGGTTTATTATTCTACTCTTTGTGAGTTTTACTTTTTGTCTTTTTACAACATGAAAGCTTCAAACTTGATGCGCCAAAGTATACCCATCCCATCCCATGCACTGCACAACACACCAAGATAGTTGTACAACACAAAGTGCTCGGAAATAAGTTGCAGCGTGATAAAAATTAGAAATAATTAATGGAGGAAATGGTTCTCCCCCTCACCCCCTCTCCCCGTTCCTCGTCTCCCTGCCCCTTCCCCCAACAATATATGCTGATATACATACAATACGCTCACCTCAGAGAAAGGGTAAATATAGGCTGTTTTACGAGGCATTGTACAAAGTGGTATGTGTTCTGTTGGATCAAGCTGAGGTGTTTTTGTTATGGTTTACGTTTTTTTTATTGTTACTTCGATATATTCCATCAAGTTTTCACACTCGACCATTTAAATTTATATTTACATTTAAATTCACTATTGGTTTGATCTGCATATGATTTCTGTCTTATCCATAATCCTGTAATAATATCTTACTTGACCAGTCACTGACTAACACACTTCATCGTAGGCCTATAGAATGCTATTGCATGTACCGTCGTTACGGGATTATAGATGGCGGGGATTCGTACGATTCGCAAAATGGGTTTCGGAAAGACCTCGTCTGTAATCACATTGGCGATACCAAAACTAACTAGTGGTGATTGATAGAGGAATTTCCTCAATGACTGAGAAGCTTAAGTATAGCTGAAAGGGACAAACCAGTACCTCAGAATTTAATCCGTCTTTTACAAGTCTTCGCTTGAAGCTATAATGCTATCTTGGTATAGCTTGTAATATATGGTCGTCTATAGCTTATATATGTGTATATGACAAAATAAAAGCTGAGTTTTACGCAATAGTCAATTATATTTACATGATTAGATTTTACAAAACTCCTTCACATATTGTTGAAATTTGTTTTTTTAACATATTCCTTAAGAGATGTATAATAATATTTATTTGAAATTATACTCTTTGTCCATTATATTATTTATTATTATTATTATATATGTAGTATCGCATTTACAATACAAATTGCAAATTTGAACCTGAAATGCAAAGTTTAAAACCCTAGAACCACTGGAACTCTCTACAATAAATGGCAAATATGTTGTATACCAGAGTTTACCTGTTTGGTTGCGAAGGTAGAATTGGCTTGAATTAAATAACAACATTGGGTTCGTGCCAGAAACAATTGTCACTTTACAGCTTTAAGACAATTAATTTACAATGAATAAGAATTAATTAAATTAATGATTTCTTGTTATAATTGAAAACATAAAACTTAAAAAGAGCAATTGAAGTTTTGCTTAGAAAGGTGATTTAAATAAAAGTGTTGATCGAGTATACACAGGACTTGTCAACATGAGGCGACCGGTTCGAATCTCTTTCCAACCCCCAAAAAAAGTCATTACCGGTACTATTTCAAGAATGTTATCTATTTGCTAACAAAATGTTCCGTATATATATTAATATGTAAATCAGTTCGAGAGCGGTTCGTGTTTGTGTTTTTCTTTCGCAGACTAATACACACATTTTATTGTTATTGTTAGGAGTCGTAGAAAGTCGACAGCATTCCTATATCGAGAGAAACCTTTCAAACAGTTCTTTATACAATGCATGGCCCTATTGAGACTATATATATGCAAGGAACGTTTAGCGCCCAAAACACACAATCCGTAAATTGTTATTGACCAATGTATATCACCCCGTGTGCCGACGTTTTTCTTTCAATAACGAACGGTACGTATATATGAAAGGGGGTGCAGGTTGTCCCATGGGAGGGCTTGGGCCAATCGAACATTGGAAAGGTATCCCTTTCCTATATGTGATGGCCGTAGACACGTCGCTAGTCAAAACCTTTTTGTTTATGAGACCAGGCAAACGTCGAAGATATTAGTCTAAATGAAAATGAAACCCTTTGATGAAAGGCTTTTATCCTGCAAAGCGTATCAGTGGTACAAAGGAATGGTTACGCTTGTGTTCCTTTGTAATCTTTGTGCACGGCTAATCAAGAGTGACTTCCTTCACACTGACAAAAGGGGGCCCAATTTTCTTTTCAATGTCCGAAACCGTTCCGTATACAAAATGTGGATATCGTCCAACAATGGTTATTTAATTGGATTAGTTACATCCAAGGCCTAAACAGACACCCTGTAAACTCAGTTTATCCTCTTCTATTGAACCTGTCTATAAACACGACTCCAAAAAACGATTTTTCATTTTCAAAGCCGATTTGAAGTCTCAGGGATTTCCGTCTATATAAGACCCTTTAAAGCCAGATTTTCGTATGTCGGGAGATGTGCACGTTACAATTTTTCCCACATGTTTTGTTGTTGCGTGGTATAGCTATGCGTTTCCATAATTATTGGAGATACAAAACATGAAAGGCATACGTTATCTGCTTATATAAACGGAGGCAAGGGGAGGAGTAATTTGAAGGGTAATGGAACATGTGACTTTTAGTAGGGGGGGGGCACAAAATACATCACCCAAAGTCGTCCCCAAATATTGATTCCCTGTATATTATCTACCGCAGCTTCCACTATTTATTTATTTTTTAACAAACGTAAGGATGATGTTATTCTATTTGACGAAAGGGGGCATCGTTTTTGTGGTTTAATAAAAATGGGGAGGGGATATTTTATCTTTCTCCCTGAAACGAAAAATACTTATAGGCTATGATATTTGCTTGTTGTATATTATTTACGACAGGAGCGGTATTAACTATAAGTTAAGGTTGGAAATTTGGAACGAAACGAACCATACATGGTAACCATGCGGCGTTAATAATAATAATTATTATAAACAGAGTATGAAACGTACAATCACGTGATATATTTCAAGCGACTACAAATGCATTTTGACCAAACTTGTCAGTGTTTTTAATCCAATACTTAGATTGCAATTAATCGAAGGCATGAAATAAATTTAATTTTTGATTACGGTAATGCAATCAATCTGCTCGATGTTAAATAAAAAGTAAGATTTAGTTTTAACAAATATGCAACAGCAAATCTGTGTTTCAATATTTCGTCATGATTGGAATTAAAAGTTTGACAAATAAGCTATAGTGAACTGTACATTGTCGAGTATCGAATAGCATCGAGCAATAAATAGTTGGGAATCTAACCAAGTACCCCCTCAAATTATTCTATATAATAATGTTGCGCAATTTTGTTGAAATTCTGAATGCGCCTGTAACAGTCGATCAATTCATCTTGTACGGGAAATCCTGGGTTTGTTTGATAATCCTTGTCAACTATCCGTTAAATCTTGATTAATCGCTAACGAGCGACGTTAAGAAATTTGGTACAAAAACCTGAAGAAAGTTAGCGTGTCACTTTCCCTAAAAGTTTTTTTTTTTCCTTCTTCATCATCTTCTTCTTTATTTATTTTTTTGTTGGTGGATGAGGCGGTCTTCTTCCTTTTAGAAGTGTCAATGTGTTTTGTTACTAATCTGCTTACAGTTAGCCGACCTCACACTAACTTTTCAGTGAACTGTATCGGAGGGGTCAAGACATTGTCATAATAAGGTAAACACTTCATATGGAGTGTTTTTGTATGAAACTGTCCAAGTGCCAGTATAGTAAGCAGCGACTCCTGCTGCTGACGTAGTATAGAGACACATGAAACCGTTACAATCTCCGAACAGTGAAAAGAAACATTGTTATTAGATGAGAGGTATACATGCGTCAAGTTCAGTTACTCTTATTGATAAGAACGAACACTGAAGAAAATTGATTAGATATGAATTTCTTACAGTCATAAAGCAGTTTATGCATATATATATATATATATATATATATATATATATATATATATATATATATATATATATATATATATATATATGTATATATATATATATATATATATATATATATATATATATATATATATATATATATATATATATATATATATATGTATCTCTTTCGAGATCCGGCTTTAGGAATCACAAATGATTTCGAGTTGGTCAGCATCATGTTTGATCTCTAGAGTAAGGCAAAATATGTCACCAAAAACAGAACTAGTATTGTTCGATACAGGTGACAAACGCCTACAGTGGAATTGCGAGCTTCCTTACCGGTTTCGAACCTCTGGACATACAATCAGCGTCCATAGCCTAGTGGTTAGAGTGTCCGCGTACAGAGCGGAAGGCCCGTGGTTCGAATCCCGGTGGAGGCTGAAAGTTTTTTCACTGTTCTTGATTTTCCAACTCATTACGATTTTCATTTATATATATATATATATATACATATCATATATATATATATAGGAATATATATCCCCTATTAAGGCCTAGCTTAATCCTCGAAGATTATTGTTATCCGTCAAACTGAGTATATAACATTAAATTAAAGGCCTCCAAAGGACCGAAGAGTTTATTTTTTTTTTATTTTCTTTTTATTATTTATGAGAGACCATTTCACCAACACGTGTAGGAAGGTGTAAATAATCATGACCACATCCTATACAAATACTACACACGTACCATGATTGAACTGTCAAAATCGTTATGAACAACCATTTTTGAAATTCTCCACTTCCAGAGAAAACGAATACTGGAGAAAAAGCAAAATGAATAAGGCGCCAGATTTTATTCTGTTCATACATGAAGTTATTTTTTTTAAATAAACGCTTGTATACTACTGCAAGTATCTCCCTAAAGCGATGCATATCTAATTATCAAACTTTCACGTCGCTCCCAGCTAGCCTCTCATGTTTTATCCCGGAGGACACGATTTAGGTAACTCTGGGATTAATTTAAGGTACAGCATGAATACACGGCCTTGGCCATGAATTCAACGAACCGTCTTCTTTCCCATTTCGGTGCAATGTCCGCTACCAAAATGACGGTGACCTTTACAAATATTCCATGGGCTCTCTCTCTCTCTCTATCCAAAAATCCCAAATTAATCCACGCAAAAATGGTCTACTGCATGCACCGCCTACCGTGTGAAAGTTTGTTGTACAGAGTACATACAGCTATATCGACAAAACATACTGCTGGGAGATTTACACCTAGATTCTGATACATGTCAGTAAATCTTTGGCTGTATTCGTTATCGTGACACGTTTCCTTCTACAAGTGAGAAAGTTATTCATAAACAAGAGCAACAAGATGTAGAAACAATTCATTTCGTTGACAGGGGGGGGGGGGGGGGAAGATAATACTAGGCCTAACACTATACTCGAGGTATAGGCGAATCGATGACAGGGACAGATAATGTTATGTCTATATGTGTGTTAGTTTGACGGTATACAACAGAATAGACTACATGCCATTCCATGGACGATAGATAAAACTAAAGAAAGATAGAACATTTAATAATACTGTTATCAGAAGAATTCGCTATGAAAAGGGACCCCAGTTTCCTGTATGTTGATTTGTGTATATATGAAGCCTTTGTAACACACGGTGTATATACAAAGGTCAATGTATATCGCTATATATACGGAGACGATTTCGAAATTCATACAACACATTTCAGAATTGCTGACTATAGTATAATTTTCTTACTGTGATCAGTTTCAGTTTGTGACGTCACATATGACACCGCGCCGACCTTGCGATTTCTCTTAAATATAGCCTATATTTGTTGAAATGACAGCATTGTACATTGATGTCAATGTAGCAGATATTGTTTCGCTTTTTACCTATACCGGTTATGCAATAATTTTTTGGCCCTACTATATAGTTTCACAAACGCACCGTTCTTATAGTCCTTTTTCTTTACAATCTGATGAACAGACATCTAAAAGTGGATGTAACCAGTTTATTATATCTAATTTCTATTATTTTATTATTATATCTAATATCTTCTACTTTTGTTTTCTGTTCGTTCAAATTCAAACCGGAATGAACATGAAGACACTTAGTCTCAGTGGCGCGAAATTTGGAAGATTAACAAAAACATACTTAGTAGAGGAATGTACTACCGTGTAAGGTTAGGTTTGGATTGTGTAAGTTGACCCATGACCCCCAGAATCTGAATGTGTTACACCAAAATACAGTATGCCGCGAGGTACGACAATATATATTGGACTGCTTTCCTGCAGGCTTGTTTATGTTGGATCAGGGCTCAACATTATCAGATTCCTGAAGAATCATGAAACATGGCTCAACATTTATCAGATTCCTGAAGAATCGGGGAAACAGGGCTGAACATTATCAGATTCCTGACGAATCAGGAAGCAAAGAACAAGAGATGTTGTCTAAGAAGAAAAGAAAACAAGGATTTTCGAGACATAGGCCTATAATAGTAAGTCATGGTCATTTTAATGCACTTGTACACCACACTACTATAGTTGGAGGGTTTCATAAACTTATCGAACATAAGAATGACCAACCAATTCTATAGTTTTCCTTGAATTTAAATTTCGCAATAATCCATAAATATATTATCAAGTGAGGATGGGGTGGTATAATGGACTTTATAAAAAAACAACTATAGCCCCCACCCCCCAAGTCTGCCAGTCCCCTCCCCCATTAAGTAGTCTGTTTTATTTTGTTTTAAGAATATAGGTCATGCCGGCCCACCCACCCCCCCTCCTCCCCCTGGAATAATATCTAGCCACCTAAAAAGAGAAGTCTTAGAAAAAGCTCTTTCACGGTAAGTACACTTTAGGAAACCACCAATTTGAACGCTATGATTATACACTCATTAAAAAGGATTTATTTGTTGTTTTTAGATAGTAAAACAAAACAATTCAAATCTCGTAGAATTTGTGGATTTGCTCTTTCATGTTACTCTCCTCTTTTTGAAATATAACCTATAAAAAAAAACACATAAAAACACGCAACTTTTTGAACATTTATCTCCCATAAATTAAACATAAGTTTACGAGACACCGCCGGTTGTAATAGCTCGCGTCATCTACCTCCAATAACGGACGGAAAACCTCCTAGAATATGTCAGAACTGGGCCAGGGTAGCCAAAGGTGAGACACGCAAATAGGTAACACTGCCCTGAGGGGCAACAAAATATCATTTTAAACATCATTTGACTGAGTTAAGAAGCGCTATTTATTGATATACTCACCTTATATCGAATTCTTCGTGTTTTTATTCATAATGTTCCAATGTGCCGTTCTCCTTGACCGAGAAACCCAGTTGTAGAGATCTGGGTCTTGAGATCTTTGTCGCGTGCGCATGTCGTATTAATTCGCTTGGGGTGTCGGGGTATGGATAATCCTCTGAGGGGTTGTTACGATTGGCAGCCACCAATTAGATGGGTTGAAAGGGTTCATATGATCTTAGACTGCAAAAGGGTGAGTTTTACACACGCATATTATATTAAACCCATGCATTCAAAAAGTTTCAAGGCTATGTGAAAGGACTTCCTAATAAGAAGTGCAAAATAAATATTTCCGACAAGTGACATTGAAGGTTTGAAGGTCATGCATGGTTAAATTCAAGGACAGCATATCCGGCAGGTATTGAGAAGGTCGCATTGAAAAATGTTTTTCGCTATTTTTTTTTCTTCAATTGGGACCCGGATGAAAGAGCTTGTCATTGCGAAAGTTAGAATATAATACTTTTAGAAAACTTCGGTTCTGTAGTTACGCATATTGTCATTGGTTGAATCACCGTATCTAGGCGATGACGTCATGATTTCAGGTTCTACAGATCGTCTCGCCATATACCGCGGCATGTTATGCATCATGGAGAGAGGTTCCCCAAAGCTAATGAATTACATTATTTGGTAAAATAGCCTTATGCTTATGCGTATGATTATTACACAAACCTGAGCTTTTATAATACTTTCTGATACGGAAGTCGTGAATTTGTTAGAAATTTTTTGCAGAATTTAGGAGCAACAATCGTCTGCTTCCTGACGACTGTCGTTTCCTTATACCACGGCATATTCACCACGTTTACACGTGACCTTTTATGCAAATTAATATGCTGCTTTAAGTATAGTAGAACGGCTTGTGAGCTCCATAGATTTCAAGTATACTTAGTGAACGATACACTTTGACCTAATCAGTAAATATTATTAAATAAAATCGTCTTGAAATAGTGAGCTAAGAAAATTTCGGCTACAACGAAATTTCGAACCAGTGACCTCAGAGTAAGGGCCGTGACCTGTCCTGTGCATCATACCTTGCAACTTGAGCTATGTAGCCGTCACTCATTTATTTAATAAAAAATCTTTCTATAATTGTATTAAAAAAAACTTTGTTGTGTTTAATGTAACAAGGGGATTTCAAGTATACATTGCCAGGTATACAGTTTAACTTAGCACCCGATACTCATAGCTGGTACAGTAACTACTGTTCATATCCTGTAACACATGTTACCGTGTTACGAACACAAAGCAGTACTTACTGATGCACGGCTGTGGGACATGAACAGTAGTTGCTGTACCAACCATTGAGTGCGAGTTCAATAATACGCGATTATAAAATGAAGTCGTGTCTGGTCGGTTCATAGCAGGCCTATGGATATACCCGAACATGGCGTTTCTTTTGTTCTCGGCATGACGAATTGGCGTAATTTAAAGAGAAGTGGTGAACTGGAATCAAGCGGTACCGTACCTCCTTTACTTCAAACACATTGCTAGTACAGTAACTACCGGTGCCACCTGTAACACATTTTACTACTGTTCATGTCCCAACAAACGTGCATCAGTAATTACTACTTTGTGTTCGTAACACGGTAACATGTGGCACCAGTAGTTTCTGTACTAGCTATGAGTAATTTGTACCCCAGTTCGCTCTGTATTTATGTAAATATTATTGCAAATATTATAAACGTTTTGAGCGAACGCTATATAAGCTTAAAGTCGATAAAATACACTGTTTCAATATCTGTCACCTTGAATTATGTTTATGATGTACAATAGTGGACGTGGAGCTTATATAAATATATATAGTCAATTACGCTAAATATGAAACTTCATCATTTTTAGAACACGGAAATCGTGATTTTTGTTTTGAAGAATATAATCTCCTACTTCCTGGTGAATCTTTAAAAAGCGTGGCTAAAAAAAATTATATACGTTCAACGGTCAAAAAACTCTGTACGTCAGCGGTTGGTTGGGAAACCACCTCGGCGGGTATTAATACAAACACTACCGTATTTAACGACCGGGAACCCAACACAAGCACGGATAACAAACATTATGCTATATCAAAGCCAAGTTCCGCAAACCATCATAGGTTAAAAACCGAAGCAAATAAGGTGAGAATGAATCCAGTGGTTATAGCTAATGCGATGGTTTATTTCAGATTTATGATGGCGCAATTGTCGATATCTACACGGTGGGAGTCCGCTCTTGTTTGTCTTTGTAGACACATACTAAAACGTGAAGACGGTGTTGGCCTATACTATGTTTTTGCAGATATTAAGTTCCCAAAAGGCTGATTTGTTATAGTTATGTCTTATATATGGTTCTTTTCGTATAAATATACATTTCATATTAAATATATATGAATATAATATACAAAATATATTTAAAAATATATTTAAAAATATAATATATAATATATAATTTATATAAACATATATATATATAAATGAAAATCGTAATGAGTTGGAAAATCAAGAACAGTGAAAAAACTTTCAGCCTCCACCGGGATTCGAACCACGGGCCTTCCGTTCTGTACGCGGACACCCTAACCACTAGGCTATGGACGCTGATTGTATGTCCAGAGGTTCGAAACTGGTATATATATATATATAAATATACGATATAAATATACGATATAAATATAAAATATAATAGTTATGTAAATCCCGTACACAAATATTACTTTCTATATAAAACGAGATATGTTTTGTCTTGTTGACTTGGAGGTTGATTACTATGAGGTTTATCATATCATATAGGCGCTTTTAGCAACTCACGAAATATCTATATGTCGACGTTCTTGCTTCATGCCCACCCCCACCCCAATGCCCACCCCACCCAAGTGCCACATGAAAGAATACCCAGGACAGAAACGCCTACCAAAGAAAGAGAATAGCTTACAATGAAAGAGAAACATCGAAATTACAATTACGGAACAAACGGTCTTAATAAGAGAAAGCTTTTCACATTCCGACACGTTTTGAACTTGGGAAATAATGAAATAAATTTAAAAAGAAAGAGTTAAAAGATTGACCTCTAGTGGCTAAACGATTGGTCATATACCAACATTTGACCATCGGAGTCGTATTGTGCACGAAGTGCTCCCCGGGGTGCATGTAAACGTATCGATATGACGTTGGGGGGTTCAGAGCGTTACCTACTTTAAAGGGCTCTCCTTGCAAATAGATAAAGCATTATTCAACTCCTTTCAAGTCGAGAAAGTAGAGAAACGCGTCGTCGCGCAGAATTACGCCGCATGCGACACGTCGCAGAGTTGCGGTGCGCAATATGTGCGGTGCGCAATATGTGCGGTGTGGTGCGCAATGTTTTCTTTTTCAGACAGGATGCGGTCATATACGCGCGCACAAACCATAACATATGAAAGCAAACAGTATTAGAATACGTTAATATTATTTCAAGTTATAGAACGTCACACAATTTGTGTTATAATTTCAAGTTCAAAATATATATTTTTTTAAATATTAAGACAATTAACAAAGCCATAGGCAGATCCGTTCGATCAACAATATGATAGTATAGCAGGGGTAACATACCATATATTAATCTAAGGAAATTTGAATATAAAAGGCTACGTGCACCGATATCATACAAATAATAAGTTCAGAGGGCCTAATGAAATTGTCGCGGAAAAAACGAGTTACTTTAAAAAAAAATCCAAACCCCGTGTCTATAGCAAACTAGTAGAACTGACCAGGGAAGCATAGAGGGTCAAGGTCTCCCCCGATCATCCTGAGCTGCGTCATCATCGATTTAATGATCAATAGGACAGAGAAAGGTTTATTATTTCGATTTCTCTACAAAAGCTATAGTTGATCTTGAAGGAAGGGCGCATCTTATTAAACTCAAGTAAGTAAGCGAAGGTGTAAGGTTAAACACCTGTTCTTTTCTAGATATTTATGATGGCAGTACCAACATTTAACCACCCTCCCAGAAGTGTTTGAGACTTTTTCTTTCACGGCAATTCTGTCAGTATTGATATAGTATTTGAACAATATTTTACTAGGTCAATCTGCGGCGTAATGACTTTTGATTCCGAAAAGAAATCACTTTAAATTCGAAACGAAATAAATATAAATTACAAGTCAAAAAAAAAAAAAAATGGTAATAAGATGTGTTATTCACCTTTCGATATATATCTATAATATTCAGCTTCTTTTGAACAGATGAAATATCCAGAAAAACATCGTTATATTTTCCAGGTATTTGCCCCGTTTGCGTTAAATTTGTTATATTAAAATCCCATAAATCAAACCAATAAGATAGGAGTTAACCTCCCCTTTGAGTTCGCGATCAAACAAATTAGAAATGTTAAACGTGTTCCCAAGCCTGACGGGGAGGGGTGGAGAGGGGGTGGGGGTAATCAGGGTCTACGTCCCTGGGGTCCGGGTCAATATTCGGTCCGGGAAATATAAAGAGGGCCTGGGGAAAATATGAGTTAAAAAATTGCGTATATTTTCATTTCTTCATAATATACTCACCCGACTCAAAGAAAAATGACAGAAAAATTAGGAATGGAAAGAAATGAAGGGGACCCTGCGACAAAAATTGTTTCCATGGGCCCGACCTGGTTTTTCTATATAGAGCCCCAAGTAGGCGATCCATATCCCAAACCCTCCCTTACAGTCCGTATATGCTTACTCACGCTCAGTAAAATGTATACTCGTCAGTTTGTATACGATATAGGCTACATTGTGTATTGTGTACTGATAAGAACATACATGTGTAATCATAAAGAATTCTGTGAAAATAATTACTGCTATAGACCACGGGTGTCTGTACTTATCTGATCATTGATTGTAGCTCTAAACTAACAAAAACACTTGTTATTTGGAGTGAGGGAATGTGTGCATCAAGGGTCCTTACAGGGTCACGCAAGATGACCCTATACGAGAACATAAATAGAATGTCTGCCTCAAATGTCACCCATCAATCTTTTTGTCACTTCTCTCGGCGTAACGGAGACCTTCGTGTCAAAGTGTGTTTCGCTGGAGAGCGGTTTTTTTTTTAAGGAAACTGCAAAATTATGGGCAAGAATTGTTAAGGGGTCGCTGCTTTTTCCAAGGGGTAAAAAAAAGAAAGGTATTTTATAGTGGAATTTGCGATACCCTGCTGGTTCCAGCCTCCTATTAAACAATGAACAAAAAAGTTCGTAAAAATATTTTATTTCTTATTATAATTTAACCCACAAATTTCCAAAATAGAAGAAGGAACGATGAAATGAGGTTATAAAAATCTGAAAGATTTGTAAATAAAACAAAAAAATTACATGCAACTGTTAAATTCATTCTTATTATATTGGATGTACACGCAATCACAACGGATTTGCGTATATAGTCATGGTTGATCATGCCGCTCTTGTTACATGCGTTAGTGTTTTACATTTTGTTTTGAAGTACCGTACAGCCAAAACGATCAAATATCGATACTCTTATACAGGTCGGGAATATTTGGCCTCCCGAGTTTCTTACGAACCGGGAACCTGAGGTCTTGAGTTTTACAAGAATATAAAATCAAATACGTATACAGGCCTTCGCGGCGAAATGCGGTTTATTGTAGTCCTACACCTTCAAATTATCTATGTATTTTATCAGGTATTCGTTACTTGATTTCCTACTAATTCTTATATTAAGTCTATCTATATAAACCCGGCTACTTTATTTATCAATGTCAATTCATTGGTTATATGCCTCGTATATGCCTCTTCCATATTCTTTACTTCATGGCAGGCCGAAACTGCATTATTTTATTGACCTGCACATGTTATGACCTGTACTATAACCAGTCTTAGCTGAAAACAGTCTGCTGCGAATGCATACTACATGCGTATATTAGCATATTCATTCATCATATCAGTGGCATATGCTGACCATTACGCTATACTATGTTGTAGTTATTATAACTGCCTGGTTCATCTCTTTTGACAACCCCTCAGTCCCTGTATAGTTTTCCTGTAAAAAATATGGATTCCAGACCTTGCGATTAAATTTCATAATTCTCCTCGGGCATTTGCGTAAGAATGGGCAGAAAGTTTTCTCACTTGCAACCAATTACATCTGTCAGTGTTTTAGCGCTATTTTCTTTAAAAGCCTCTAAAAGATAAGGTTTCTGCCCATCCGCTCGTGTTTTATTTGTGGAGTTAATCCGTAGCAGGTTTAAGTTCCTTATGTAAATCTTAGCTAAATACTAGTATGCCCTGCGATCGTTGCCACTAAAACCCACGGGTTTTGACCTGGCGTGACATGTGTCATCGAAGAATGTGTCTAGTTTAAAGGTATATAGACCAGCTCAAGAGAGCGGGATTTATGTATATCTGCATCTAAACACACGTGACTTTCAAGGACACTCTTTTCTCATTTACACCCCCCCCCCCAGCTAAGGGCCTACTTGTCTCACACATTAGTCCCATTGAGAAGGATGCGATAGCACGCTTGTGCGCAGTTTGTTATAGACAGTCATGATGGAAAGTGTAGTATCAACTTATTCAATTACGTGTTGAATACGGTACACAGTGTTATTTTCGACCATCCCTTTAACGTACCTGTTGGCAATACCTGGACGGTACAGAATAGAGATATCACATGTTATGACAAGCACACACTGAACTGATATACACGGATCCTGTATACAGTTATACATAGACCTTAATACGTCACACAATATTGAACGTATACAAATCATGACAGATTTTGCCGCCATATTTCAAATCTATGTAGCCTAACAATTATGTTCATATGCAAATAACAGCGTTTGTTGCAATCATGTCATTTTATGTTGTTAATGTTGAATCGATACTTTAATCCATTAATTATAGTCCCTTTAACTTTCGAGATTTCTTTGAAATAATGAAGGAAAAGTATATAGATAAATTCATTTTTGACAAAATGACTACCGGATCCAACTCATCCACACAGTGCGAGGGCCTTGATACCATGCATCCGGGTATTTGCCGCTCAATGAAACTAGCATCCTTTCACGACCAATAAGAGAGTTGCGCCTTCGTCACATCAATTGGCGGCGCAAACCGGTAGACCAACCCGCCCTCGCGTAGGCCATATCCGGCCAGCAAAAGATTTTCAATTTGTCCGGCGAAAACGACCACAAAAAAAAAAAAAAAAAAAAATCGGCCGACATTCTGTCACTAACAAGGTACGCGGATCCTAAAGGCCTTAGGTAAGTGGAGCACCCTACCGGACTACATCATGGACATTACCGGTAATCTGTAGGTGATATAGTGTGAGCCTTTGGGAGTCCGTCTGGCCCGTTTCTCCGACAAATATTTCTATGTGACGCTTGCAGATATTAATAATAGACACATGTGACATATTTTGGTTAATAGTAATTGTAACGCTCGTTTCTACTTCAAGTGTTATCAACTCAACACGCATAGATGACAGTCTGTCTTGATATTATTTCGTGTAAAAGTAAGTTGGCATGACGTTTCGATCCTAGCAGGATCTTCTTCAGAGGCTAAAATTGATATCATTTCACAAGTTTATCTTGTCACTTGACGTGTGAACTATGTGATTCTTCGTTTTTAAAAATGTCTTCTTTTTTTTGTCTCTTTCTAAACGCAGGTTATTGGCTTTGTTTAAAGTTGTGGAAGATCAAGAATTGTTCACACCGAGGCCGCCAATCCTGGACGTTGGTAGATACTGTCGAGAACACTTATGGTTTAATAAAAGACAACACAGACTTTGTGAACTTCATCCTAATTTAGTTCCAAGTGTAAAAGAGGGCGCCATAGAAGGAATTCAGGAATGCAGATATCACTTCAGACACAAAAGATGGAACTGCCCACTGTCAAATATCACCGCAGTCTTTGGAAGTAACAGATTACGAACACGTAAGTGTTTCATGCATTGCATTAAAGATGATTAATATTGCCGCCATTTTATAGCATATGCATGCATAACATTTTTTTGTGATTTTCCAGAGTTATTCTCTCGCTAATTCTACCGCTTTAAATTATTACTAGTCGTCGTCGCCGATGAATGATTGTAATGTAATGTTTTAGGAAGGAGACACAAACCCTACCATCAACATTGGTCTATGTGGCAGAGACAAATGTCATGAAACAACTTCCCCAATCAGTTGAGAATATAGTCTTATTCAAACTAGAAGATATAAAAGGTTTTAATGTTCATTCACAATACACAACGCAAAGACTTGAACAAGTCTAAATATGACATCATCGAGTCACACGTGCTTTGTTTTTCCTATGGTTTTCTTGATTTATAAAAATGTTTATTTTTCGTGATGGAGATGGAATTTGCACATGCTGAATCTAAATATTGACGTTGTTAACATGTCGCATAATGATTGCATTGGTTTTGGTGTCAACACCGTTAACATTTAACTTCGAGGGAAATATTGAAACAAAACCACACTAAACAGTTTCTTGTTACCACCACTATGAGTATGACATCACAAATTTACGACATGACAGCTCCTTGAGTCCTTGATTTAGAAATTGAAACATTGGAATAGACAAATTCATTGGTGATATGGTTACTTGTGTAACAGTGTCAATTGTTTGCTTTCATCAGTAGATATGATATTCCTTGTATGATAAATAAAAAGAACCATTGAACAGACGTAGACGTGGCCTCGAGATAGCACACAGCATGTGCAGAAGTTAAAAATTGTTACAGTAACAGTGTATGCAAGTTATCCCCAATTCGTTATATTCCTACCGTTTGGGTGCTGATGAGGAGGGGTTGAGGCGGTATAAAAAGGATGAGTAATGTTTACTGAGGATTTTGTACGAGCAGCCTACAAGCCTGTACTTGATTCAATTACCTCCAATTAAATACAGCCTTGTTGAAGCAGTTTGTTACAAATATAGCCTACCGAAGGTAAGTTAGGCCTATACACTACATCAACAATACAGCCCACAGTGACTGCCAGCCGTGTTGCTACGCTAAATAGTGGAAGCAATTGTAACCTTCAATAGGTGCTGTATTATAGTCATTGTTATTGTTTTTAATTGGTGGAGCTAGGAAGCTCCTGTATTTTGAAGAACATTGAGTTGATCTGATGAGCAATTGGTCAGGGGTAGTTAGCATAAATGAAGGGTAATTTTGCCCTACTTACTAACTGGGGTAATTTTATTTTTGCAAGTTGTCATGCCACAGTTACTGAGAGTGGTTCACTTTAGCAGTCAGCTGTACTCTCAAATAGTTTACAATCAAATAAAAGAGTGCAAAGTGACCTATTATAGTTTGTTGGAAGGTCCTGTTACTTAAACTTCTGATAAACTTAGAGATTATAGTGCCACTTATAATTGAAATTAATGTACTTCAAAATGAGAAAGGTATGGGATAGGCTACCACACACAGCGTGATAGTGAATAGAGAGCTTGGTGATAGTAATTGCTGTATTCTCAGAATACAAAGGCCCATAGCCTTCGTGGCCAAAGGGAGCATTGTTAACAGGTCACTTTGAATTAGGAAAGATCACAAAAGAACGAATGAATAATACAGCAATCTCGCTTTCAAACTGTTTGGATTTTTTTTTTTTTTTTGTGTAATGAAAAACTGTTTACTTAAAAGGAGAAAAGGATCAAGTCTAAATCATGCCAGAGTATAAAAGAGAACTACCTTCTTCAGTTGTTCTACTTAGAATTTTACAGTCAAGGCAAAACTTTCTGGTGTTCTAAAGATTAAAAAGTTTGGTTTTGTTAGAGTCAATTTTTATGGGAATACTGTAAGTCTACTATCACTTTGGATAAGCATTAACCTTGTCGGACTGAATGCTGTAACCAAACATCAGACTGTCAAACCTAATTTATCAAAAGAGATTAAATAGCGAAGGAATTCACAAGATTATGAGATTTATCCTCTTCATTACAGGCCTACTTATTTATACCTTCTCCTTAAAGGTCACTGATGTGTTTTGATGTTTTGTTGATTTTGTGAGTCCTTCCTTCATATGTAACATTTCATTCTCTCCTATAGGTTGTATTTTCTTTACAATTTGTATTTAATTTTGAGCTTGATTTATTCGATAATCCTGAGGAGAGAGTTAATGGTGATAAGTGATGCTTTAGGTAGATTGTTGGCCCCTGATGTTCATATATGAATGGACACGGCTGTGTTTTGACAGTTCCTGTAAGCAGTGTCTTTTGACTTGTATCTTCAGAATACACAGTCAAATTGACCAAGCTACTGTCAACAAAGTGGATATCTATTGCTGATGCAATTAGATTGAATTTCACTCACACAATTATGTTCAATGTGGCTCTCTTCATAGGACGAGCAAGTAGAAGTATATATAAATGCATGCAACGGAAAGTACCTGCAAGTAATTATTGAAACAATGGCAGCTATCTTCTGCAAAATAAAAACGATGAGAGAGAGAGAAATTAATCCCAATAGAAATCATTAATAAAAAGCCATGCAAAGACAATAAAATTCAATCAAGTAAAGAGTTTGCCTTGAAACATTTCAGCCCCTCATTCACAGATCTGTGACTCTCTAGTTCTACTTCAACCTAGCACATTGTCATAATTGGTAACCTGCGAAGTACCTTACGTCAAATTCAATTATTGGTCTAATTAAGCGAAACAGAGCACACATGGCTAACACTTCTATAATTACAGTGTTTTTACCATCATCGATAGAGACATATATGGCAGCTATTAACCTAGATGTGTTCTTGCTTCTGAAGATCCAGACAATATTTCCCATTTAAAGTAAACATGAAAGAAAAGAGACCAGACAATAAAATTCATAAAGATTCCAGGATTTGTTATCTAACAAAAATTAGGTAGTAAATAACCATCTTAAAACAAACAATAACTAGAACACACCCTACACAACTTCTTTAAAATGATTTACTACTTAAGGAACCATAAAATCTCTTCAAACAAGTTCTATGCATCACTTGATTCCTTCAAAGTGAATACATTCATTTTATTAGAAGGCTAGGATGTATGATGTAAATAGACTCCATAGTGACTGTTGTTTAATATTGTCTTTCATATTTAATGGTGAAGTTGGAGCAATGAGACAATTATAATGAGGTTGTGGGAAGGAGAAGATCACGGCGGGGAGGGTGGGGGAAGGAGGGGGGTCCTCCTTTGATCAATTATTCATTAAATATAATAATCTGAAATTATGTTTTATGAAGAAGAGATGTCCTAAATGATAACTTTATGAATCTATCACCAGCAGCATAATCAGCAAGAAAATATGTTTAAGTTAAATCTTCAAATAAAGCAAACTGGTTAAGTACAGAAGTTCATGGCAGTGAGTCACAAAACCATTTATTTAATGCCCCAGTTTCAAAGCAGACTTGAAAATAGTGTCATGTTTGCTAGGGGTCAGTCCCAATATCTCTTGGGAGTAGGGCCAGATTTACAGCTAAGTAGAGGCAGTCTCACAAAGTCCCATTCTGTTTTGCCAAGAGTCACAGAAAAATTTACAAGCAGAACAGAAACTACTTTTAATGGAGAAGGAGCATGCCTGCAAAAGCCAATCAAAATCTATGTGTCACCAACAGTGGTTTTTTTCTTCTTTTACAAACTTTTTGACTTCATATTGATAAATATAAATATTGATGTTATTTGTTACTAAAATCCAATTACAAAAGCTTGACCAGTAAACTTTAAGATAATGAAGTAAAAGTTGATACCTTGCATTTGTTTCCTGCAATTCAAACTGACATAAAATAAAAAACAAGTGTCTCGGTGGAGGGAATCTTTATAATCAAATCAAAATTCACTTGTTAACCTTCACTCAGTGATAACATTGATGAAAAGTGGCTTAATTAGTTTGCTCAGCTATAACATTATTAAGACTAATGTTAGGTTTTGACCTGATGCAAAGAGCTCCCTTAATTCTTTCCTGGTTCTTCACTCTTGTTATAGGTGTATTTAGGAGTTGGCACATTTACTGAGATAAAGAAGGAAGGGGGGAGGTTGGGGGGTCCATTCAATCAGTTGGCAATTTCTACCCCCCCCCCCAAAGAGCTGCCTTAATTTGTTCCTGGTTCTTCACTCTTGTTATCGGTATATTTAGGAGTTGGCACATTTACTGAGATAAAGAAGGAGGGGGGGGGGGTAACCATTGAATCAGTTGGCAATTTCCACCCAGAAATTTATCTTCTGTGTGTTATCATTGTAGTCTATGTTTTATTTTGGAGACCTCAAATTAAATGGTTAGGTTGTCTCTGGTCAGTTAATGATCAGGGGAATAATAACAGCACACTGCTAACCAATCAATGAGTACCATCAGTAAGACGGTTTGAACATCAAAAGAAATTGTGTAGTTACGACAAAATTATATTGGAATGTTGAGGTCTCTTTGTGCATAAAACCTTATTTTAACTGTTAATCTCTGAAACAGCATTATTAAGGGGGAAAATTACTGCTAGAAAATTAATTTGGCCACAAATGCTTCCTTCAAACTTGCAATTACTTGTGACATGTGTTATCCTAGGTATTCCCTGAAGATCAACCATTTAAACCAAATAAAAACTCAGGCTAGGTGTTGTAGCGGAAAATTGAGGTTTGTTTTACCAAGAATAAGGTAATAGATCTTAAAAAGATGAAGCAATAAGGTAATAGATCTTAAAAAGATGAGCAATTACGTGAGTCAAAAGGTAAAGTTTCCAGAGTGTGTAATAAATTTCAGTTAATTTTATGCTGCGGTTTACTTTAATTACTTTCTTCCGTCATCTGAGTTCGTACCTTAAAATTTGAATTGGGTTCAGAAATACTTAAAATATCTTTGTCATGCATTTTCTTCAGCATTGTGAACTTTTGCAAAGTTCATATGCTTAAAACAATTTCTGGTTTATTAATGGTTTAAATATAGGCATGCCATATCCAGCAAAATCTATAATGATGTAATGAAGGAAACTGATAAATAATAATCAACAGTGACACAACATGTTTTCCAACTGAGTTTTGTATTGCATCCTAAGAGCTGACCTATATGCCTGAATAGTGTTTATATTAGACTACATAGTCCAGTCACTTTAAGTGTTGAACCTCAGCTGTTTCAAGGGTCATTTCTCAAGAATTAAAAGTGGTACAGAAATAGGACGCAGGCTGATAGAGGTGGCAACACTTGTTCAACATGTGAAAATAAAAGTTGGTTCATAAATGTCATCTTTTAAGCAGTGTTGGTGGTCTTGATGTTTGGAATGACAATAACACCCTCACATCAGAATTATGAACTGTGCATATCATGTGATATATCTATTCCTTGAAACCCAAGTTGAAATTTGGCTGCCTTGATGTTTCTTTCTTAAAAGGATATTGACATTCCAATTCTGCTCCTTCTTTCACATAGTACACGAGGTCATGTATAGTTTGTGTCCTTCTATTGGGACTCCAAGCGAGGCTAAAGAATTAAACCTCCATAGTACAAACCGTCCTCCGCACTACACCCAGAGAGAGAGGAAAGTCACCATGTTTATTGGTTCAGTAAGACTGGGATTTGCTACTCCCCTGGGAGAGTTTTTGTTGTTCCCTGGGTAGTGACTTAAAGGGGGATTTAATTTTGAAGGTGTGAAATGTTTGCTGGGATGCAATTACCATTAATCAAAACAAGAAGGAATGGTTAATGATATCTGTCGGGTATGCAGCTGGACAAGAGATTTGTGGGTATGAATATATATGACATGATGAAATGTTGTCCTAGGAATTAGATAAAGGGGCTTGGGCTGCCACAAATCCAAGTAGTAAAGATTTGTCATATTCATAAACTGTAATAACAACATCATCATTAATATATCATAATGCCAGGGAGAGAGTACATCAGTCAGGGCAGGGTGAATGTGAAATCCCAAATATGGCTTAATTGGTTTCTTTCGAGAGTACGGCATTAACGAGTCGAAACATCTCCACCGTAACGAAAGAACAATATGTACATTTGTGAAGTTTTCCTCCATGGAGCTCGTAAAGTAAACTTTATCACACTGGGTAGACCTGAGTAAGGGATATTTGTGGTGATAAATTGGCTTAGTTTACAAAGATGTGGCTTGTTACTAGTAATTCTTTACATACATGATTATTTACCTTAGAACTATTACCAGTGTGAAAACAATTTTTGCCATACAAATGAATTAACAATGTCTTTACCTTCGTTTGGTTGACACTGTAAACTGGTGACTCATCACTGGTGTAAAAGCCTTCCCCAAAATTGATTTAAATACATAAAGTTACATCTAAGAATTATTAATATTTTGTCATGCATAACAACAAAGGTATGTTTATAAACAACAGGCCTTGGATTTCCCAATTTCAACTCCTTGATAAAAAGTGCAAATCCTTAAAACATTTACTGGCAAAATTCAGGTTTCCACAGTGTCCTGATTTACAGCACAGGTCAGTTACTATACAGGCTTATAGAAGCAGCCCAATAATATATATGTTGATAATGAGCACTTGAGTAATACTGGGTTTATGTTAGGTTCAGAAATCATGCAGCTGTTTAGACTACAATTGTTACATAACTTATCATGTTATCATGTCTACTGGCAAAAAAAACCCACAAAAACAACTGTTTTTTTTCTACTGTCAACAAAATCCACTGGCATATTGCCAGTAGATAACCTGAATTTTTAGGCATGAACCAAGTAAATGAAATATCACCTAATAGGTTATCATGTTTTTACTTTTTACCATCCTTGTTATTCCTAGCTTAATATGTTGATACTGTTTATATTTTACAATAAGGGCAAGCATGGTAGTACTTCCATGGGTCCAGTACATCAGTTTTAAATGGCCGCTTATTGTAAAACATGGAAGGTATGTTGGAGTACATCAAATATTATGACCCAGTTACAGTAGCAAAAGATATATTTCACAAAGATATACCCATCATGCACTGTGGGCTGATGCAGCTGTAATTATACCAGAGACAGAAGGGAGTTCAACAGCTGCTGATTTGGAATCCACTCAAATGGACCCAATCTTATTCTTGCTAGAGTAAACCTAAACATACCCATTTAATGCTGTAAATGTCATTATTAAAGTATATAGTTTGTGTGACGAAAATGTACAACTGTTTTTTTAATCTCTTCACATTTAATTCTCACACCTGATATGTTAATTGACTCGAGTGTGATGTCTTCTCCTGAAGTGAACGGACAGGTGGGCTAGAGGTTTAATTTGTAGGAGATTTAGACTTTGTGGTCACATGGGTGGCAATCATATTGAGATGACTATAGTGTAAAATAGCCTGCGCTCATCAAGTGGGTGGAGAGAACGTCTAACGGAGCTTGACTTTATTTTAGGCGTAATGTTAGAATGTATCATAAACTATTAATGATTAAACTTCTGTTATATTCTAAATTTTGAAGAAAGTATTGAAATTGGTCATGAGAAGTATGAAGTATCTAATGTGACATGTGTCTATAGAAGATAAAGCTAGTCGTAGCTTCCTAATGCAGATATTGAAAGCGTATGAAACATTTACAAGATCTGCTTTATCCGCAAGTTGGTGTTAATCACACTTAATCTACAAACCCATATTACATCATTGTCTATATAGATATAACTGTGGTCAGTTCTTTTTTCTCATAGTGTTTTTCAAGCCTGAATGTCCAAGGTTTGATTCATCTTAATGACTCATCCATAAGAAGCATGCATGTGCACAAGGACATATCTCCTAGATCTTCCCAAAAGATATATTGAATGCTGACCAGATGCATGTATAGGGTCAGACTATACTGAAAATATTCAGTTTTAAAGATTTGTCAAAATATGCAAAACAAGAAAGAGTTCTCATATAGAAGGAAACACCAATGCTACTTGTTCATTCCATTTCACTTATAATGCAAACAACTGCCAATTGTCATCAAAGTTGGCAATCTACAGCAAAACCTTGCCTATTGAGATTGGTAGACTGTGTACATATATCCTACATCAAACTTAGATAGTCAATATCACATGAAGCACCACTGTAGGTGCCCTCATCTGGACCTACCATGGGAAATTATGATAGAATCATAATCAAAGAAATCAAGTTAGACATTTCCTTGATTTATTTGCTATAAATACCAGATTACTGACAAGATCATTATCTAATGGGATATTAGGAAGAGAATGGTCTGTTCCAAACCTCCTTTCTGCTAGGGGAATTCTTAGGTAAAAGGAACTTTGGCCCATTTTTAAAACAAATTGGTCATTTCAAATGGCCCTCTTGGGTGTATAAAGTGTATGTGAATTTACCCCCCTGAATCTTTTAGGTCCACCATGTGGTCAAAAATATTGAGTAGGTTCTACATGCAGACTACACAAAATAGATTTCTTACAGTATTACATATATGCATCATGTCAATCCAAAGTCTGATGAATTTGAACACTTTTTGTGGAGTGTTAGCTCAGTGGTTAACGCCGGTGCCTTCCAATCATAAGGTCCCCGGTTCGAGTCACTCGAAGATAAATGTATGTCGTCCAGTTACAGAGTTATTGACAATTGACAATTCATAATCATGGACTTTAAATATGAATGTAAGAGACTGACTTCGGTCAGCTTGCGGCTTTGATAAGCCAATGATAGCTTCTTCGCAAGTTCCTGCTTGCAGGAGGATCTAAAATATATAGAAAAAAAATACATACAACTTTTAAAGTATTCCATAAAGGAGGGACAAACCCAACCATCACCTCTCTATATGTTATATGATATAGGTGTGTATTTTTGAGTAAATTCATAAAGCTTAGGAAACTCTCGCTTAAAAAGGGATGTCAGATCCTTTTAGAGGGCGCTGTCATTTTCGTTCCAATGTAATCGTAAAACGTATAGAAATCGGTAAATAACAGGGACAGGTAAATAGCTCAATATTATAAGCAGCAACTTTGTAAAGCCAACATCAGTCAAAGCTAAGGTAAAGAAAATAGTAAGCACAATATTACCCAAGCAAAGGTGGTTCAATGACCAGTACAACATTTTGACATTTTGCATGAAGCAACATCAAAACCACGTAGACCTCACAAGAGGAATAAGATTTTTCTAGAGAATTTTGTTAAATCTGGTTCCATCAGAAAAATCTAGAATTCAGTAAAGAAACATAGTAATTTACCCCCTTATATAACTGTACAAAAAAAATTGTCATTGAAAATTCACTCTGTGTTCTTGGTTAGTTTTCATTTCAGTTAGCCTCTAAAGATGATCCTATTTATTATTATTATATTATTATTATTATTATTTACTATTTTGGATCAAGACATCAGGACCTCAAACTTTGACATATTTACCTGTAGACACAGGATTCTTGCAGTAGATAAGCAGTTTGTTAACCCTTTTTTTTTTTGTCTCATGGAAAACTGACTGTGAAAATTTATTCTTCTGAAGTCCTGGAATCAATATAATGACTAGAAAACTGAGTAAAGAAAGGATTTTATTAAGAACTTGTGTCATCCTTTAAACTTTTAAAGGAGAGTACCCAAAATTCTAGCCTCAGATGAACTTAAACAGGATGATAGTACAAAGATAATAAAGGTCAGATCAAAAATTGAAAAGATAGTTTCTAGGATACTGAAATTTCTATATTGCAGCATAAAAGTTTGCATGAGCAAAGCAGTAAATTATAATGTAATTGAATATTTACTTTTCATGATCCATGATTAGAGAGTCAAACCTAATTTTGGTGACCAAACCATCTGTCTAGGGTGAAGACCTTATATTTTCTCAAAAATATGAAAGAGATGAGAAAATATTCTGACCCAGGGTCGATATTTTATTATAATTGAATAATTTGCTCCAGATCATCAGCAGGATGTGAGAGACTCTTTTTCTAAAGGAAGCTAACTGATTTATAATTCAGGAATAAAGAGCAGTTCTCATTCTTTGCGGGGAAAAAACATCTACTTTATTCCTTTTCAAAGATTGGTCAAATCTAACGTGATATACCTCATATAAAGCTCAGACTCTGTGGCAATCATAAAATGTGGAAATGAGTCTCATTAAAAAGTATTATGCCAAAAATAATAATAATACTGTAAAGAAAAGTGCTGTAAACTGTGTCTAGTCTGTTGTTTAGTTTGATGCAGTTGCAGGAAATTTGAGTAATCGAACAGGCTTCAGGGTAGTAAACGCGGTTAAGAGAACTAGAGGCCGGAAGCTGGGGCCCTGTACTATTTGAACCGAGATCATTCCGTGCCTTTTTAGGTCGATGACCAGAATGACCTTTACGAATGTTACATGGAGAAAGCAGGACAACAGGGATAGGGTTAAACCACTTTCTGTTGCACTTTCGCACACCTACCGTTTCCAGTACATCGCAATTTAATGATTTCTGTCACAATGACACTCCTTATACTTTGAACTTTGTTGTAGTTTTACAAATATAATTTTGTACTTTTGCTACACACTACAAAGGAATTTTAAAATTTTTATGAGTCTTATTAGTTAGAAAGTGTTTGAAAGTTGTTGAGATCCCTAAATAAGTTGTCAAGAATAATAGGCTGATAGGGATTGAGGATAATTTATAAAATAAATATATCCAGTTAAACGTAAAGTATCTTTCAACTTTTTTGAGTAGCAAATTATTATACACGTCTGTGACGAACAAGCATATCTGACACACTCTCTGTTAACTACAAAGCGTCAAAAAATTAACAATGCTAAATCACTTAAAATCACTAAAAATCAGACAAAAAATCTGATTATATATATAGTTGTTCAAATGAAAGAAAACTTAAACACAAATCGGCAAAATGATTTGTCTCGTTTCAGGAACCAAAGTATGCTAAGAAACTATGCAAGTATTATCTGAATAATTTACATATTTAAAACATATCACATATAATATAATAGCAATGGAATCTAAAGATTATAAGCTTCAAACTTCTGAATGTATAATGACACTAACCACAAATAAAAACTACATCTGTACTTCACAGCATCTTGGAACCATTATAGACTATGGACTATTATAGATAAGTCTGTAGTTTTCCCGTTTGAAAGAACAATTTTTTTGTATTTCAAGTTGTCCTGTTATGCTACCTACTATGTTTTCAGCTTCCAAGCTCTTGATATTAATGTCACCAACTACATAGATTTACATACTTCTTGAATAATGTAACAATGTTAGTGTTCTACAATAACTTCTTTCCTTTAAAAGGATTTTGCCCGAAGGTTATGCAAATTCTTTTCCCTTTAAAGTTCATCCTATGTATGTAGTCTTTCTTGACTGATAAAGTAGCAAAAAGCATTTTATTTTAATATAACTGATTCCTTTCCCCCTTACTACTAATGTAGCCTTTTCATTCAGACGATTTTGAAAGCAAAAAAAACCCAGAATGTTTTTACTTCTAAACAAAAACTTCTTGTTAACTTTTCTTTTCTTAACTTTTACTGAATAGATACTAGTAAGGTATAAAGTTCCTAAAAACCTTGATATATTTGTTCAATATATGTATCTGTTGCAGTTTTCAGAAACATTTTACCTTTTACTGCAAAAACTACTGGTAAGACACACAAAGTTTTGAAAACTTTGAATGTGTGTTCAAAAACATGTTGAGTGAATCATGCTCCCCGACTGCGTGCAGAGAAACACATGTCGCATGTCATTTCCGGGGTTCTGTCGCCTAAGCCTCCAGCATTAAGGGACGCGGCAGTCTCGGGGTGCAATGACATCCATGAACTGTACCGGTGGGCAAGGATGCACTTTCAGGTCAAAGCTAGACATTCTCACCAGTGGTTATCATGAAATATGTTTATTGTCTGGATCAACCAATCACCTGGCAGTTCAAGAATCCTTAAAAAAATTAAATACCCCCTTGCAAAAATAACTTCATTCTCAAGGGCAGCATTTTATCCAATCATTGTAATCCTCTGTCTACTTTCTGAAAGGTGAGAATTACAGCGAGTCACAAAAGTGATGGTTGAAAACAGATATTTTTTGCCAAGAACTGAGAAGAATGAAGTAAGCAGGTGACATTGATAAACGAGCATTAACAAAGGAAGTTCACAGTGTCAAAGACTTGCATATTCATGACCGCAAGTTTGCTAGTCTGAAACAAACATCCAACCAGCTACCTAAAACTGCAATCATTTTCAATTGCCAGTCTGCACTATTTTGAACTTTAAAACAGAACACATGTTGAGGACATCATTGTTAATATTTTATATACCCCACAAAATTACAATCATGTTCATCATGGGAAAAAAAAGTAAAAGCTGAGAGCCATAAAGCAAGCAACAGGAAAATAATTATGATTATTGAAGCAGAATGTGCAAACTGATAAAATGTCAATAAACTAACTCCATTTGACACACGTTTGTTTTGCAGTTACTATGAGAAGAGCACAATATTTTCGTTTTGAAGTATTTTTTAAGCAATAACCAATTGTGCCACTTAAAAGACAAATAAGCTGACTCGGAGTTTGTTCATAATTTTGGAGGAATACTGTATGATAACATCTGTGCTACAATAGTAGTTAAAGTTATGAAAGTACTCTTGTCATAAATGAAAGCAACCTACTGTACGTGGCGGTGATATTCTTACAATTCTGTTGAAGTCTACATCTGTTACAGCTCAACCAAAGCCAGATGCCTAATTCATTTAACAGAAAATCCTTATTATTTCTAAGATATCAAGCAAATCCATTATAAGTATTTCATTTATGACTAATTCCAGTTTAAGTGAGTTTGAAAGTGTGAGAATATTTATTTGTCATATTTCATTTGCGAACGGTCAAGTTAAAGCACGTTTCGTTCGTATCAACTTATGAAAGTGGTAACCCACTCGGTGTCAATGTCTCTCCTTGGGTGGTTCAAGAGTTTGACCAAAAACTTACCAAAATATGTTCATTTAAATTAAAGAAACTCATCTGTTGTTTCACTTAACTTTATTTACTCAGAGGTCAGTGGTCTCTGTGGGATATCAACAGGTCATTGGGACAGTAACATGCAAATATGACAAACAAATTAAAGAAATATAAAGTAAATCATTGGAGCAGCCTTGGTCTTGTGGTTTAAGTCATATTTCAATCATAGTTAAAAGGGAAAGTAAAATATGAGCATCTTGTAGACATTTTGCCTGATTTGTATAAAAAAAATTGAAAAAAAATTAGGAATAAATATTTTTTCAAAATTTCAAATTTCCTTCTTGTGACATGTCTGTTTGCCTAAAGTCAATGTTTGGGAGCAGTATGCATGTAACTGTCTGATATTGAATAACTTGGTTAAAATGTTAACATTTGGATAAACACAAGACTGTCAATCAAAACATCAATGTAACTCAATGATAGACCCAAATGGAATTTACAGATCTCCTCAACACTTCAACAAAAGACCTAGAAGGTTGTGAGGAGACAGGTAAGCGAGGAACAAAGTGAATAATGAAAATAGACTCAAATATATCAAAGTAATCAACAAAAGCAATCATGTTTCAACATTTCATGGGATAGTACCAAAGTGCAATTTGTGGTAAGTGAGCGTTATGGTCAAGGCAGTGGACGTGTGATCTAAGGATTGCAGGTTCCAGTCTTGGCCATTGTCCTTGGGCAAGGCACTTTATCTCCATTGCCTCCCTTCACCCAGGTGTATAAATGGGGACCTGTGAGATAAAAATGTCAGTTTGGGGCTGTTTAGCTGCTGCCATGTGGAGGGATTGTCTCTATGTTTGACAGGTTATCATTGATCATGGTTATATTGTTATGCGCCTTGAGCACCGTTATCGGTGGATATGTCTGCGCTTTATACTTTATAAAAATCCTTATTTTTACATATTTCGTAGGAACAAAGTCATATTAAAGTTAAACCATCTCATTGATGTTAACCTAACGCATGCAACCTGATGAATACCCGACCCTTTGATGAATAAATCAATAGTGGAGTGAATGTCTTATTTGATCGATTGTAATTTAATTTTGATTAAACCTTAGTAGTCTCGGTAACGGAAGGTAAATTGGCTGCCAAAAGCCAAGAAGTTATATTTTAATAGTCAACAAAACACAAGTCGATTATATTACAAGTAAGACACTTATGCAGATTATATGCAGTCTACATGATTTTAAGAAACGAATGTGTCCGTGCTCAAAGCATTTTAATATTAAGCTCAGATGGAAAGATCATTTACAGAGTTTTACAATTTTGGTTCTGCTAATAGGACATTGTTTTGCCTTTCAAAGCTATACTCTTCAACTTTGACAGACAAACAGTCAATAATTTGAATCCATTTTATACTCAACTTTTACTAACAACTTTATACACGAGCTATCAAAATATGAGGACAGACTACGATTGTAGCTGGCAGGCAAAAATGTTAATGACCTTTACGCTATTATCTTCTCTGTAGAATGGCTCAGGTTCCTTAGCTATTTCCGATCAATACTTTACTTATCTCTGTTTGTTCTGATGGACGCAAGTGACCTTGGTAATGCCTAGAGGGGTTCTAATATGAAATCAAAAGATATTTCTTAACTTGTCAGAGATTCTCTGCATCTGTTTTCCTGTTCATTACGCTAAAAAAATTGAGTAATTTTACTGCATGCGGAGCTGGCATTTCGCACAATACCTTGAAGCAATGTTGATCTTAAGTCTTTGTATTCGTGGGATCAAGAGTGCATCAGCCAAACACAGGCCACCGAGATGTGTCCAGTATATAGCTGTGATCCCGGTAAACGGTCTTCTTGATAAAAAAATATAGAAGAATAAAACGGTTGACAAGTACTTGTCACATGGAATTAGTTGCATAAGCTTCTCTATTGATGCAGAGAACTCATGATACAAACTGGTTAATGAGTACATTACCCTTGATGGACAGGCCTCAGAATGTGATACTACGATGATAGAACAGGATTCTTTAATATTTATTTAATTCTATATTTAATATTTTTTAAAAGAACAAACAATTTTTTGGGGGGGGGGGCTAGAATAAAAATTTCAACAAGTGACCTCAAGTGATCTACAAATGGAACTATACAGCCCTAGATCTGGGTTTCCATGATCTATCCCTCCACGAACCCCCTGTGGATGTCAGAGTTGTCCACAAACCCCCAACTTTTTGAGATATGATCTGAGTCATTATTATACTATGATACGCATTTACAGTGCTTCGTAAAAGATCAAGTTCATAGTATAAAATTGTAATGATAAAAAACGTCTGTTTCATAATTCAGTTATTTATCACACGCACGGTACGGTACTATGGCAACATATGCGTATGAAACGCGAAAAGAGTTTTTCGATAGGTACGACTTCTGTACATTACTAAATTATATGATATATCAGCTTTTAGTTCAACAAAGAGTACTCTAGTTTTGACTTTCAGAAACGTCTCACGAACCCCTTGGGATGGACTCACGCACCCCCTGGGGGTTCATGCACCCCAGTTAGAGAACTCCTGCCTTAGATGGTGGCAATCCTTATAGGACCATCTATTATTGCTGGGGTGCCAGTCTGCTGCTTGTAGCATATCTTCAATGTATACTTATTTAACAGCAATCTGACACACGTTCCATTCTCTACAACTTAGAAAATTAGCAGGGAAGGCATGTCATGAGATGTTTGGCTAAAATTGTTGTAGGAACATTCATGAATCAAGAACAGAAAGCCCTCTGGTCAGTTTTCTATCTTCGTTTACTGGTTTTTTATTAATAGTTGACTGATATTAATACATGGTGTATAGTCTCCTTGGTCATATGTTGAACACTTACTTTAACTATAGAAGAGATAAGTGCATATTATTTTTTTTTCAATTGACATAATGAGAGGAATAAATACTTGTTTACATGCTTAATTCATATATAGCTTGTGTTGCTATAGATATACCTACAGTATGTATCGTAAACCACCCCAGACAATAACCACAGCAGCATACTGAAAATAAAATTACTTTAAAAAATTACTGTGAAATTACACTTAATATAAAATATGTTTTACCATGCTTAGATGATAAGCAACATTATTAATTACAACTGACAGTAAATTGGGAATGTATCAAACTGCTGATTTCTTCCTTTGTGAATATTTTCAGAAATCATCAATATATTACTTACCAATTATGGCATATAAACCTTCCTAAAAGCTAAGACAACTATTGTGCATGGTTTACAGTAAATGCTCAGTGTAGTGTTATGTGTGGGGACTTGATTCAGGTTTTCAAGATTGTGTATGGTTTTGACAATTTATCCTTCACCGACTTTTTCATGTTTGCTAATAGTAGTTGTACAAGAGGTCATTGTTTTAAACTCCAAAAGTCACAAAGTAGGATTAATATTTGGCATAATATTTTTTTCTAATAGGGTTGTGAATGAGTGGAACGATTTGCCTGAGAAAGTTGTACTTGCAAGTAGTGTGAATTGGTTTAAGAATCCTTTGGACAAGCACTTTAAAGCATTGTAATCGGGTCTGAGTGTTTGTGTCTTCAGTTTTATTTCTCTCCTATAGGGTCCTTGATGGGGAATTGAGTGTCCCTCCAGATCCTTTTTTTTCTACTAAACTTAACTATGGCATGCAGATTTCCTAAAAGCTAATACAACTATTATGCATGGTTTACTGTACTATATGCTCAGTGTAGTGTGTTAATAGTGTGGCCGCTTAATCTAACTGAGACAACGTTGATCATGCATGCCAAAACCAATGATGAAGACAAGGTTTGTACTAAATCTCACCTTGAGAGATCAAGATGACAAGATAACATCCAGACAGGTTAAACTGACATAAGTTCAATCAGTTATCAACCTAACATCTCATTATTTCAACGTCACTCACAGTTAACTTCGGTGTAGTGGTGCAAATTACTATACGAGCTGTCATTTTAACTACAGACTAATTGTGAGAGAAATGAACCTTTGAGTCTGGATCACTAAAAGGTTACTTTCTAAAAGTTGTTTTTTTATCAGATGTAAAAGGTAAGATTTGTTTTCAGAAGATGGACATGGTCAAAGAAAAATTAATTCTAAATCTGTCGAGGTGAATGAAAACAGATTTGATATAATGCAACAATGTTTACAGGCAGGGGAGTAGAAGCCAGGGGCACTGGGGGCACGTGCCCTCCCACTTTATTCCAAAATAGCAAATGTGCCTTACTGGCAAATAAAATGTGCCCCTTTGATGAAGAACTGTCTTTTGGATATCTTAAGCCTTTGTTCATTTTAATATTTTATTTGAATTATTCAATGTGCACCATAATAGTATTGAGAGCATACTTACACATATATATTTAAGTGATATGGCCGGTGTGTATCGGTTTATAGCATAACGAGTGGTGGTTGTGAAATGAGAAAGTGCCCCTTTGATGTTGTGCCCCCCCCCCACTTTTTGGAAGTTTTCCTACCCCCTGTTTACAGGTACAATGTACATAATGGTATTAACCACAGTAGGCCAATTTTAATTTGCATACTTGATTAAGGATACACAGATTATGTAATAAAAAAGTGCCTTGTTTTACAGTTTCATACAGTGCAATGGCACACCTGCAGAGTGAGATAGTTTGCATACTTTTATTACTCAGGTTGACTACAGTTTGATATGTAAGGCGAAATAGTCAAAGCACAACTTTGGTCCTTTTTAACGAATTGCTGTGAATTGCAGGGGCGGATCCAGGGGGGGGCCCGGGGGGCCCGGGCCCCCCCTTTTGAAAATCCTGATTTTTTTTTTAATTTTTTTTTTAAATTTTTTTTTTTTTTTACCGCGTTCGAGGGAAAGTACCCCATGCGTGATCAGTGGCGTAGCTACGGGGGGGCCTGAAATTGCAGACATGAGATCCATATTTTCAGGCTAGGTACATACTGCTTAGAATACTCGGGAAGTGCCGTTTCCGGCCATCTGGGGGGTTTGTAAAGCCAAAAATTTTCTTGTACGCTCCGCGCCAACCGATGATGGCGCTCCGCTTAGATAGTCTTACGTTCAGGCGCGGCTGGACCAGTCAGACCCCCCCCTGTCACAAATCCTGCATCCGCCCCTGATATGTCATTGAATATTCCACAAAACAACTTTTTATGTCCACGAAACTGTCGAAACATGATTTTCACTACTGGTAGAGATATAAAATATTGGGAATTCTGAATTTCCTGCAAACATGCGGCTGTGCCTGTTCAATACTCACTACTGTATCGCCTTAAAAAATGATGTGTGGAAATAGTTTCTCCAGGACCGTATCGTATCGTGGGTATCGAGTGCGTCTGATATACGAACGTACGTAGTACGTACGTACGTCTATGATGATATGCACTGTACTGTACTGATAAAAACATAGGTGAATTTCACTCCATGGGAGTGATCACTGAGCACATTCCGGTATAAGAGTGAATTTCCACTCCATTGGAGTAAATCTTAACTCCTAATAGAGTTATATTCACTCATATTAGGAGTGAGGGTTAACTCCAATAGAGTTAAATTTTACTCTTAATTTGAAGTGCGCCGAGTGATCACTCCAATGGAATGAAATCCACTCATTTGTTTTTAGAGTGTTGCTAGATATATGAACAAGAAATTTACATACCAATACATGTTATCGGTCATCGATTGGCACAAAAAGCCAGATTCTGATGACAGCTGCCTCAAGAAACCCAATAAATGGCCTAATAAGCACCGAGCCATCAATGTGGACCATTACCGAAACATCGATGCGTGTTAGTCTTCCACCCCCTTCCTCTAATGCTATTTAAGTCCACATGTGTGCATATCCTGCAAATCTACCGGTAGCCCACAGGGGTTTGAGTTGGGAGAAAGGCCTTGACAGCTTGAAACGACAAATGATGCCAACTTCCCTCAAGTTTAAAGTCTGGCTGAGTTGGCAAGGCCAGTCAGCATGAAAGAGAAAAAACTTTTTTTGCATTTCTGTCACCAAAGTTGCACATCATTTTGGTTGCTATTTTGCCTCACAGGTGCCATCTCCTGCGATCTGGGGGGTGCTGAAATCTCAAATTTTCTCTGTACGCTCCGCGCCAACCAAGGTGGCGCTCCGCTTAGATAGTAAACTCCGCCCCCCCACAAGAAAGAACAGCCCCCCATGCCCCCCCACTCAAAAAATCCTAGCTACGCCACTGTGCGTGTAATTTTTTGTAAAATAAATTTGCAAAAAGAGTACACCATCATTCTGATAAAGTGAAGGTGAGAGGGGCATTCTGACTGCATCAATAGTCTCCATCTGGAAGGGGGCATCCAAGATGAAATGGCCTGGAGTAGCCTGGTAAAAGGTAGTTTTCATCACCACCTACTCCCCAAAGACGTAAATCCCAGCTCATTGCTCGAAATTGCAAATATATGCCCGGCAAACCATGAATACATGATTTATTGGAAATAAATTTTACTCCAAACTTTCACGAAAAGTAGCACCAGATTGCACCGAGGACCTCCATATTTTGTGAAATTTTCCCAAAGGGGAGGGGGAACCCACTCCCCTTAGACCCCTCCCCCAGGACGACGATTAGGCATTTCCCATCTGGGCCCCCCCTTCGGCGAAATCCTGGATCCGCCACTGAATTGTATGCACCATAACCTGGAAAATGTATAATAATAATATTTTTTTTAATCACCAAGGTGTAAATATTACCAGGTTGGTTTATATTATGTACATGTCTGACAGGACCAGATTAATGAGTGAATTAGATATCCATTGAGAGGGAACATGTATAATTTTTGTTAATCCACAGAACAAGCCGGTTATCTTAGAAAAGAATTGCAATTTCCATAATATACAGATTACTGATAGCCAAAGTAAACGATTGATGAATGACCAAACATAAAAAGTACAATATTATGCCATGATGACATCTATTACCACCCAGTGTCACTATCTTGTGTTGTTTCCAACTATTTTGATGAACGATCGTTCGTTTCACTAAATTTTCCGCGTTTCTGTTTCACAGGAAATCGTGAAATGGCATACTTGCAATCTATGGTCTCAGCAGGCATTATGTTCCATGTGACCAGATCATGTGAGTCAGGCGATGTATTCGATTGTGGATGTGACACCAGGTATCCACAAGTGAATCCACCAGGAGACTGGACCTGGGGTGGCTGTTCTGATAACATTAGGTACGGTATGTACTTCACCAGGCAGTTTGTCGATGCTTCCAAGGAGGGTGAGAGGTCGTTCGATGCTATGACCAAACACAACTACGAAGCAGGTAGACAGGTAAATATAAAGTTACTTTATCTAAAACTTTATTAAAAAGTTTGTATGATAAGTCAAACCATTTGTGAGGAAAAGACACCTGGAATTACTTGAAATTAAGATGAAAGCAAGAAAGTCCAGTCACTCAAACTAGTACAACTCTTAGAATTTCTTTTCATGATTTGTAGAGATTTAAACGCAGCCTTCAAATTCATTTCATTTATGAGAAATTCAGAAATCTTCAAGAAATAAATATTTTCAATAATAAATGTCAAATTGCCACTTCTAACTTGCAAATGTCAAATAAAAATTAATCAGCTCTCAGCTTTCTTTTCTAAATCTCCTTTTTTTCATTTTTTACAGCTTATTGTAAACAACATGGGCAAAAAGTGCAAATGCTACGGTGTTTCTGCCTCCTGCACGTCGAGAGTCTGTTGGAACTCCATGCCAAAGTTACGCGAGATCAGCAGTATGTTAACGGAAAAACACACCCGAGCTCACCACGTAAACTATTCAAAGAAGAAAGCCAAGCTCGTTCCCATTCAGGAGAGAGAGAGGCACACGAAGCAAGATCTGGTCTATTTAATGCCCTCTCCGGACTACTGCGAAGCGAACAGAAGGCACGGATCGGTGGGCACTCGAGGCAGGCTGTGTAACAAAACAAGTACTGGAGTGGGCGGTTGCGAGCTGATGTGTTGCGGACGCGGTTACCAGACCATGATTCGGACCGTGACCGAAAGTTGCCATTGTCGGTTCTACTGGTGCTGTTACGTAGAATGTGAAACATGCAAAAGGCAGGAGGAATTACAACTGTGCAACTGATGCTTGTTGTTGTTGCTTTACAAACTTATGTGGTAAAGTTGATCACAGGGTTGAGGATCTACCTGATGGAATGATATATTTCCTACTCGCACACGATCAAGAGGCTAAACATAAACTAATAAAGTATTATACAAAATATATACCGTCCCACGCTGTGACCACAAGACAGTCAGTTTATGAGTCAAACATAGTTGATTGCTATTAACCTGCCTAGGAACTTAGTTTGAGTAATTAATGACAAGCAACCAATGTTGTATAGGATCAACACACTAGTCACTTATTTTCAAAAGGTTGAGTAATTGGAACAAATTTGTGAACTCTTTCCCCCAATAGTGATGATAAATGCAATCGACTCTAATCAGGAGAAAAATAACTTTTGACATGATTTGATAGACCTTAAAATGGGAGAAGTCATTACAACATTGGCAGCCAAAAACTGGGTAATGAAGTCTATTGTTGCTAAATTGCCTTAATGTTTGATTATGCAATACACTGCTGCCTCACACTAACCTTATACCATGTATTAATGTAATGGTTACGTGTCACAAAATACACATTTTGTGACAATGTTTGAGAGTAATGTGAGACATCCTACAAATCACTGTATAATGCATATGTATAGACTACATACCCGAATAGAGCACTAGAGGTAATGATTCATGTTAAAGTCTATGCAACCATAACATACTTTCTATATTTCTTTTTCTTTTTCTTGTTGAAAGATAAAAATCATTGCAGTATCAAGAAAATACCTGACTACAATTATCAACATTATAGTTTTACCTATAAATTTCCTCTTACCAAAGTTTCAAATTATTTCCCACCAAAAAACCTATGAAATCATTGGTATATATTGAAATTATGAGATATAAATTTGCATTAAAAAGCCATTGACCATATTAAAGCAATCTTCCTTTGTTTAGTAATTGGAATTCATTGTCACATACTGTAGGGTAACTCCCTCTATCTGTTTCAGTTAGTAGTAGTATATTCCAAGGTGATCTTTTCATATGCAAAATATTTCCTTACAACTGCATTGTTTGCATTCAATTTGTCCAAATTTGCAAAAATCTGGAGTTATCTCGCTCAACTTTTTGAGTTGGGAGCTGAAAATATGAAAAAACATTTTTTCAACTAAGTGGATACCAGAAATGATTGTATTATGTGAAAATTTCACATGGTTGTAAACTAAACAATAAATTTGTCATTTACTTTTGTGGGACACAAAAATTTGATGTACTGGAACTAAACAGTTATATCTTGATGATTTGTTGGGCAACCAAATACTTTGTAACTGCAAAGACCACATATTTAGATAGAGGGAGATTAAATTATGAACATTTTAGGGATTGGTCAGAATGAGGAAAATCTTACCACAAAATGCCAAACACTGCTTTTTAACTTGTTCAAAGTCACATACATCTGTGCTCTGTACTCCTCCAAGTTACCAAACAAATTTTTGTCTTTTCCTTTGTCAGTATAAATTGTTTCATCTTTTATTTGCTAAGTAAATTTCATATGCTTAGTTAGGAATTAACATTGACATGTCACAATCGAGATAAAGTGCTGTTGTAAGTTATAACATCCCCGGATTCTGGATATAATCTGATATTTTTATATATTAAAATTAAATATTAACTTCAAATGAGAAAAAAAATGCACTTCATTGTAAGCGAAAGATACCGAGATACTTTAATCTTTTCATAAAAAACTAAACAAAAATTCTCATGTTATGTGTATGTAATGATCTTTCTTGGCATGAAATGAAGAAAAATTCAAGTAGATATCTAGTTCTCATTAATGGTTGTCATAGTAAAGTTTGTAAACTATTCACTTGATTTGAGAGCATATTTTTCCAAATTTAAAAAACCGTATGGTTAATTTGCTTTTTGCTAATGGTAATTTTATGTGCTTTTCTCTCGATTCAAGCCAGTTATTTGCAATATTTGCGAAGAGCAAACTAATTTTGTAACCATCAAACTAAATGAAAGAAAAGAGTCACATTGGACGTAAACTTTTTCTAAATATTTAGACCAATGTGTATGTATAGTATATATAGGTATTATGTAAATATGTCTGCATAATTCAGTCTGTATAGCTCATTATAACAGTACAACTAACCCAAACAAAGGGAACTCTAAACAAACATATAGTCGGTAACTACAAATAGATAATCCCAACATGAGCTTTGTGGACAGACATACACAATTATTAGATGTGTTCATGATCTGTTTCTATACCTCCTAGTCCTTCGATGTATGGATACATATTTGGGGAGGTTAACATACTGTCTAGGTTAACAATGGCATGAATCATATCAAAGGTCCTCGGTACTGGCCCCAGATTTTAGAACACTAGAAAAATTGGCTGGAAGTTTCCAAAAAGTACATTCATGGAGGAGTCTTAAAAGGAGGAGTCTTAAAATAGACAATTTAATATCTCAGTGTAGATATATCTATTTTTGGGGTGGCAGTAAAAATGCTTGTTGCAATTTGAGCATATGTGATATGCATATGCAAATGTGATATGCATATGTAATATGCATATGTGATATGCATATGTGAACATTTTCTGACTTTCTAGCATATTTAGGAGGCTAGTCTGATGACCTTTAAACTCTACATCAAGTAGTCCCAATCAAGTGGTTTTCTAACTATTCAAACTTTAAAACTTATCACATGGGCGACTTTATGTTAAAGAAATGTAGAAATTATTGACAGACACAATTGCTATGCAAATTTTCATTAAAAAAAAATGTTTATTAACACATTTATAGCCTAGATTAAAAGTCTCCAAGGCACAATTTTTTTCTATATTATTACTGGTTATTAATGTATAGTGCCATTGTGAAAATGTATTGTCTATACACCATGTAACAGTGACTTCTGGCTACATAGAAGTGTCATAGGCTTATATACATGGTGAAAAATGTAACTATGTCCTAGCAAGTTTAACTTACATTTAATATAGTTTCTCTGTTTATCTTAAAATTATTAATATTCCTTGAGTTATGAATTAAATTCATAATTGCAACCAAATAGCTACACACTGTTTGAATATTCATGCATCTTTTAATTTTCAAGTATTATTCATAAAATATCTTTTTCTGGCTTTTAAAAAGAAAGTCATGATGCTTTTTATTCAAATTGAAAACCTTGATTGTCGAAAGCAGCCCACCTGTTCCGATATCATGGAAAGGTTTTCCCTTATCGTCGTTGAGTATAAATTTGAAGAGATTAGGTTGCACAATAAAATTTAAGTATTTATTCTTATTCTTCAGTTCGTTTTGCATTCTATCTGTACAGTTTAAAGTTATACTATGTATTTTGATCATTTTTTTCTGTGCTCATAAATGGTGCACACTTCTTTTACCAGATAAAACTATTTGAACTACATCATGTTAAACTTTTTATTCACATGATTTAAAAGTTAGTGATATGTCTAAATGGAAACTGAAAGTAATAATAAAAACTAATTGGGTAAGTACAAGGCAAGAAATTAAAAGTATGTGTTTATTTTGCTTTCAATTGTTTTATTTTGTATTGCTTTGCAGTTTTTGTGGTGGTGTTTTAAAAAGTGTAACCATTTGTGAAAGGGGGTTTCAAAGTCACAGAAAGGATGTGTGGATGACATTCAATTACTTATGACAGAGAGCATGTGTAGAAAATTCTCCCCAAAACCCTGTGCTGAAATAAACCTCAAAAACCTACCAATGCAGGGACTACCTGATCCATTATCGCATCCCATGATGCATTGCAAAATGCTCAAATTGCTATGCAAGTTTAAAGATGTATAGTATTTACACAAATGGAACCATATTTATTTTATTAGAGACAATATTCAGGTCCTGACTTCAAAACTGCTGTGACAAAAAATTTGAATACTTAATAATTCCCTGCAATGATACTAACTTTTTTCTAAACCCCAAAAATAATATTATTACCTTTCTACACGGAATACAGAAATGGCAGAAAAATTGTGTTATAATTTAACATTTACAATTCTCAAAGTGCAGTGGTTTGCCAGATTACTAATGCAAGGCCAAAAACAAAATTGGTGGCAGCATACATATTTAAAAGCTATACCTAATATGATTGAGACATACTTGTCACATTCTGCCTGCATGCACAGGTCATAAATATACTCACTCACCTATATATGTTTAATTTCTGTTACAGATCCATAGCTCTCTCTCTACCTAGTATATATATAGCACATGTAAAGCATGTCACACATAGCTTATCAATCAAGACTAACATGCCCTGTAATTAGGTCAAGTAATGATAACGATTCTAGGCAATGAGGCCAGTGTTGTATGGATCAGTCACGACTGGCTTCCCTAAATATCAAAAGATGAAAGGAAACAACAAACAGCATTTGTAATACAGTGTATGGTATAATTATAGCCCAATAAATTTTACAGACATTCATAACCATTTTGTGCAATCATACAGAGGTGATGTTTGATCCAGGTCACTTTTGATGCGGAAGTGTTTCCATTTCAAATCAGTGGATTCCAAACTGATGTTAATGTAAACAGGCTCAGGGCCCTCCCTGACACCCAAGGGAGGGGGAGATGTGACTCCTTAATAAGTTTCTAAATCATTCTATTAATATTTAAACTTCCTTCTACATTGGTGTTATTCCAGCCCTTGCCCCGCCCCCACTCCCCACCAACTCAGTCATGTGCTGGGGGCACTGAGGCTGATTTTCACTCATGATGAGGTACTTTATAGTACCAGGGAGTTGTTAATAACTCCCTGATAGTACATTAAAGAACATTTTTGCAGTCACCTGAAAAAATTAACTTTCCGTTGCTTGCAAGTGACGTTTTGTTTGTGTCGCTACAAAATGCAGACAGTACAGTAATGAAACATGATACCTTGTTATCTTTAGCTGGACCTGAGATGTCCATCACTGTATTGTTTGTACACTGTGCTGTGGGTATTGACCGCAGCTGTATGTACTGACTGTACACTAGTGTCTGATTACCGATGGTAGCAAGCTGTGTGTGTGTATTTTCTGGGATCGATGGTGGTGTCTAACACTTCTGTTACACCTCATTCCAAACTAGGTCAGATTACCGGCATGAGACGTTTCTTTGTGCGCAAGTCTTCAATGCCTTTAAGGAACATTTTTTGTGGAATTGTTACATAGAATTTAAACTCTTTACATGGATCATCATATGATTAATACTATTTTAAATCACAACACAAAATCCTTTTCCATTGGATATCTGTTTCCCATCAGCAAATAATGGGAGGGTTCAACTTGTTTTCTCAAGAGCTTTTTTAACCATATGACCATTTTAACCATACGACCATGAAACTGACGGTATAGGTTCATAGGTTATCATGCTGTGGCCGATCTGGATTCATCAAACATTTCTACCTACAAACTACCACGTAGCCTCATGACCGTACGATGGACCCAGCCTTCGAAAATTGGGAAATTAATTCTTCACATAACATGTACCTCTGCAGAGCCATATTTCCTATTCCCAGATTGAGAGAGAGAGATAGAGAGAATATAGAGCCTTCTACTACTGAGATAATTTATTCAAATCAAAACCTCATCCTGTATCTTTGGCACCTAAAACTGTCAGACAGTCAGTTAGGTCAAACAAAGGGAGGTATGGCGCTTTTGTGACATGTTTACGACCGATAGCCACTAAAAATGGCACATTCTTTTTATGAGCAAAACTCAAAATAATACACATGCTATATAACTTGACTACCCCCAACCTCAGTCTTATCTATGCAACAAAGAAAGAAGAAAAGAGAAAGTAAGATAGGACCAGAGAAGAAAAAAGGGGGAGCAGAAAAACCTAACCAATTCACAATTTTTGAACAAACAAACTTTGTATTTGATTTACACTGTGTGTTTACTACTGAGGTTGTATATCTGCCCAATATCCATTAAGTGTCATAAAAACTATGGCATGCGAAGATACTACTGGAGGAGGAGAAAGACTGTATATATATATATACTTTGGGCTTAAGATTTACTTCACCAGAGTCAATGTCATCACCAGACATGCTCAGACTGTAAATTAAACCATGTCAAGCATGTTTACTAAGCAGTTTCCACAGACACTTTTTAACCTTCAGATTGCACATGTTCAAGGGGAGAAAGAATCAATTCTAGATAAGTCTCTATACAGAAAAATTTGGGTCATAGCTTAAATTGTCAATTTGCTTCCTGGGGGTGGGATATATGAGTAGTGGCGTGCACCGATTGTTTTGAATACCTTATAACTTATGTAGGTAGTGGTATGGACTTTTACGGAAGGGTCAGATGTGGAGCAAGGATTTTCGAATTTATAGGGTGTGGCCCTGAGCATGTTGAAGCCGACTCCGATGTAAGAAGACCTTCTGGTCCTCCCCCAGACAACATTAAAAGTTGAGATGTCTCATGTAGGAAGACATGCGGGTCCTCCCCCGGACAACATTAAAAGTTGAGATGTCCCATGTAGGAAGACCTGCTGGGCCTCACCCAGACAATAATAAAAAAGTTGAGATGTCCCATGTAGGAAGACCTGCTGGTCCTTCCCCAGACAACATTAAAAGTTGAGATGTCCTGTGTAGGAAGAACTGCTGGTCCACCCCAGACAATATTAAAAGTTGAGATGTCTCATGTAGGGAGACATGTGGGTCCTCCCCCGGACAACATTAATAAAAGTTGAGATGTCCATGTAGGAAGACCTGCTGGTCCACCCCCAGACAATAATATAAAAGTTGAGATGTCTCATGTAGGAAGACCTGCTGGTCCTTCCCCAGACAATAATATCAAAGTTGGGATGTCTCATGTAGGGAGAAATGCTGGTCCTTCCCCAGACAACATTGAAAGTTGAGATGTCAAATGTACATTCTGAGGCATAAAATTTTAGACATTACATTAAGTCTCTAATTATGTCTGCATACAAGGTCGTGTTAATTCTCTTTGATTGTATAAAAAAAAACATCCCCTGACTGAATGTTTGTTCCCAACTGATGATGGATGTGGGGTGGTGAGGCCATGGCTCTCCCTCCCCTCCCTGAGGGAAAGGAAAGGGAATGGCAGGAGGGAGTGATTAAGACAGGGTTCAGACTCTTACAACTGACTCACTAATAGATTTACTCAGTCATCGCTAAAAAATGGGAAACTTTTATTATGAGAACTGATCAAATTCGTGCAAATAATGGAAACATCAGTTCTGTTATACCTTTTACCTCTGTTTTAAAAAACATATCACAATATGCTAGGTATATATCCCACTGCCTCCTTGCTTATAATCTGGAGTACTATTTATTACAAATGCAGTGAATAATTTCTCGAGTATCGCATAGAAAACCAGCATGCAAAATGCTATGCAATATGAGCAATTTGCTATACAAAATGCAAAGATGTTGATACAGTGCGGAGGTTTTGTGCAAAGTAAGACATTGGGTTTCATATGAATAAAAGTTATCAGAAAATTTGAAACTATCCCAGCAAATTTCATCACCAAAATTATTCACGGAGAAGGAAACTTAAAGACCTATCTGACCTCCAGGGCACTTTCTTGACTCTAAGTGCCACTAAACACTGCTATATTTTTACACACAGCTTTGGATATTAGGTGCTATATAATTTATTTTTATTGATTAATTGATTGAAATGGTCTTGTTAATTAATTAGTGATTACCTCCTTGAATACTTTCCTTGAAATCATGGAGATGGAGTAGTTCTCGTTGCATGTAAATGGCATCCTACGTTTACAACTGACGACAATTTGAAACAATCGGCATTTCTTGATGATGAAGACCCAGAAATAATTTTATATTCTATATTATTAAGGTGACACAATTTTTTACAGGGTGGTCTGAGGCCAACACTGATGTGTACATGTTTATACCTCTCTCTGTCAAGCTATACTTCATAATGACAAATTGTTTAAACGGTTTTACGATCCTGTTTAGGTTCTTGGAACACTTAAAATGAAGACGGAAAAAAATAGAAGTTACTCTCCAGGAACCAAAGGAGAGATGTGCTAATTTTGATATCATCAGGAAATGACTATCATAGGCCGGATCCATCACGGAAACTTTTAAAAAAATGAAGAGACAAAACCACAACCTTCATTAAATTCAAATAAATCACAATCCAGCCACAGAATTATTTGTTTGGGCTGTGAGTTGACAGATCGTTTCCCTAAGCAAATAGTACAAGGTGTCAAAGGAACCCATAAGCTGATATATAAAGGTATGAGGGCGCCTTAGCATTCATAAAGTAAATCATAGGTGTTTATTGGCAGACAGATTCACTAAAGGACTGATGGAAAAAAATATGATGGTTGACAAAAAAAAAAGGGGGAAAGAAGAAGAGGAATTCTTTCAGAGGTCACAAGGAATATGATTGGCTACAAGAACAAAACCAAACTGTTACATGTATCTATTCTTGTAATAAAGAATAGCTGCATGGTATATCTTAGATTGAAATCTGTGACAAGTCTCAAGAAAGGTGTGAAACTCGATCAGGCCCAGATGGGATTCAAATCTGCCACTCCTTTGCTTGTAACTTCAGGTTATGAGGGGTTAGTTTTAGCAAAGATACACCTTCTTCTTCTTCTTCTTTTCGTAATTTTTATTTATCGTAATTTTTATTTTCTGTTTCTCTTTTAAAATTTATTTGCGGTAAGGGCAGGATTGGGGAGCGCGATTTCGGATATCTTTTAACTTTCTTAAACTAGCAATTTCCCGTATCTGGTTTGTGGTCCCTGTACACTATGGAATACTACATTAATAGTACTTTGCTAACATACATCAAACGCATATACCACCGGCCAAAAAGTCTGATAGCTAATTGTATCCCAGCAGCTTTATTCTGATGTGGTACGTATTTTGTGGATACGACCTTCTTAGTTCCCAACCAAATCTTGTCCATTGAAAAGGAGACATAAATGGATCCCATTGCATTATAACAGGCCCTGGACTTGTCTGCCAACTTTGAGACCAGTGAGACCAGTTTGATCATAACAGTAATTGTAACACCAGGACCCCACACCATGGTAGGATGCTATACAGTATTAATACTTCTATGGTTGTACCATTGAAAAAAACCCAACCAACTATGCATAGATTAATAGATTAATTGACCAGATACAACAAGAACATCACCATACTAACCAACTGTTGCATTTAAATGTTTCATAAGTCTTTCAAAGCTAGAACGACAACCAAAAATAGCATATGATATATATTCATATGTATACATATAGCGTGCATAAAACCCCCCATAGTTGGTGGAGAGTTACGACATAACGTTGGTCTTAACCAAATGCACTTGACACTTAAAATCTACCACACTGTAATCTCAACAAAGAGGGTATACATTGCTATACCTGGTCCCCCTTTTACATTCATACAACCCAATGTCAAGGTTGAGTTCAAAGTTCAAGGCAGGCGATAAATCAACCGGGACAGGTGGGTGAACAGGGGTGTAAATTAGTTCAATAACACCGACATAAAATTCAAACAGGGAATAAAGATAAAAAGCTGGTAGTAGAATGAACCAGCCAGTTATAGTAATCATGTTTGGGAAACAAGAGGTACATGATATTAAGATGAAGAACTGACTGCTTCTGGCAGAGCGATATGGTGCACACATGTACATTCACAGCATCTGTGGAATATCTGTACTTTTGCAACTTCCATAGTGCAACAGTCACTTGCTATAAATACAATGGTGAGATGTGTGATGCAAGAGATAGTCAAAACATGCAACAGCACAAAAAGAGAGTAAATATTGAGATAAATATTGGAAATAAAGACCATCTAGACTGGGAGACTAGTTTTTGTTGCAGACCAGAAATGGTCGCACGCGGGCGACTAAAGATTTTTCGAGTTTATAGTATGACACTTTACAGCTTTGCCCTCATTCAGAATTTTATTGATCGATGGTAGTTTCAAACTGCTGTCATTTCAACAGTTGGTTGATGTTGAATATTTTGGTAAAATTTGGCACTAGTATGTGTTTTGGTTACTTTTGAAAAAGTATAATATTATGATCAATAATAATATTTTAATGAAACGGTTTCAAAACTGCTATAGGACATGATTTTAAAGGCTATCATCCAAAGATGGATTGAAAAGTTTCACATGAAATTGTAACTTAGATAGATTTCCCTCTGCTAGCTATCTTTTCATTGGCTTCATATTATTAATGACTGTGAAATGTAACTATCAATTATTTTCCCCATGGGGTCTTTTTTCTCTTTTTCTTTTTCGTTCTTAAGCTTGAAACTCTTATCATGACTAATTTCTGCAGTTAGACTAAACATCAAAAAAATTCAAAAAATTCAAATTTACAATCTATTTAGCCAACATTTTATAGCTCTGTGACCATGAGTAGCCACTTATCTCACTTTTGGGGAATCTAATTTTTACGACTGAGGTCAGATATTAGAATGTCCGTATACAAATAACATTTCTAATTTATGTTTTGTTGTCATTTGTATATTCATTCTTCCATGTGACCAGAAAGCTCTAAGCGATATGGCACGTTAATCATGCCAGAACGGATCTGTGGGAAGTTGTAAACATGTTACAGTCAAATGGCAAATACTGAGAAATTATAGATATAAAACATGACATAAATTTATAACAATTTCAAACAACTCTCTCAAGGGATGATCACTTCAAAGTATAATTAATTTAAAATATTACTTATACAGTAGCTGCGTATTATATCATTGTGTTAGTACCTCTAAACAAACCCTGTAATAATCCACCTGATACCCTAAACTAGAGAATATGTCTACTGCTGCTCTTGGTTGCTAAGGAATACCTCCTTTACAAACCAATTTGTCCAATACAGACAACTTCTAGTACCAAACCATGTCATGTAACATACAGTTCTTGATGTGTAAACCCTTTAGCGTTCGAGTAAACTCAACTGTTCCTGCAGAAAATTTGCTGGACTAAAATATGACATATTATTCTGCATAAGTTTCTTGATGTTTTTCGACCCTAGAATCATGTAACAGTGTCATGCAGTAGATCAGCAGGTCAACATTTATTTCAAATAATGAAGTAAAACTATAAAAATTGTGAAAATATCTCATTTAGCTGTTTAAATGTGACTTTATGCTCATATAAGTGTTACTAATGTGATAACACTACGAAAGGCAGGAAGTTTAAACATAATACTAAGGTCTTGAACAAAACTAGAAATTCTCAAAAGTACGTCACAAAGTTTCATAAAGATGGTATCTATTTGTTCCCATCATATTTAGAACATTTTGGTAGTTCTTTAAACCTACTCCATTCATAAATGATATAAGTCACACAGTCATATATGAACTATATATCAGTAGAATAAATGTAGGTTTATAAAGTAACAGTCGCACACCAATAGGTCAAAGAAGATGTTTTATATCCAAGTACAACAATAAATACAACGATACTACAACGATAAATATTACGATAATACAACGATAAATACAACGATAATACAGAAAGCATGTAGTTTTTAAAACTGGAGCACTGGCCGCTAAAGAAGAAACCATTTCAAGCAGATGAAATTCTTTATTCACATATCTTATATCACCATAAATGACTCAGTGTCGTAACAATCCCAAGGAGAGAGAACGAGAGGCAGGTATTTGGCCGACATCGTCTTCCTCCACATCGCAACATAAATTACTCCCTATCAACTGTTATGACTACAGAGCACATCCGTCAAAAGTTACATTCGTTTATCATTTCTTGTCATTTCCGATCGGCCAATAAACGCATCAACAAGCAGGCATTCGCATATTTGAACAAATTTGCAGAGACCGAATCAATGTCAAAAGCTTCCACCAAGTTGAGCAGGGATCTAGTTACTTCCCATTTTTTTTTCTATTTCGGCATTGGTCCAGCTTTACCTTAGGGGGCACCACACAATGACTTTCATTGTATACATTAACAAGGACGGCAGGGGCGATGTTGTGACATGTTATACGCAATCCCGTGTAACGTTCCGATCAGAGGATACGTCATAAAAACCTATCGAAGAATCGCTATCGCCTGTTAACTCAGGGGCCTCACAAGAACAAGGTGCAAACTCTGGGCTTAAAAAGGTTTCAGTAGGCTGACTCTTTTGTGGTGATAAAAGTTATCATAAAAATTGGGAGTAAAATTTATGTTTGTTTCATTAGTTTATCATTTGTCATTCTCGATCGCTCTATAAATCTATCCACAGGAGGCATTCACCTTCTCCGTTAATAGTAGCATAATCACTGTCACCAACACTGACAAGAGCTACCTAACTATTGGAAGAATACCAGCTGTGTTGTGGCTCTTTTGTTTCTAAATATTGGCTGCCCCACTAAAACATGACAAGCATGCACTCAGTATTTGGCAGTCCAATCCTGGATGACCTTTGACTCAGGATGTTTTGAATCGTAAAAGTCAAGTTGTCTGATTTCTCAAAGATGGTGAGAGATTTCAAAACTGAATAAACTAGAACATTTAACTGCCAGCTTTCCTCGTGTCACAATGTCTATCGATTAACGAGAGCGCAGCTTTCGCCTTCTCATTCGCGAGCCAGGATGATGAAAAAAGTTTCATCATGAATTCTTCAGCATTAACAAATCTTGAGTTTTGAATCCCAACTATATTTTGCCACCAAAAATGTCATGCTATATTATAACTTATCACATTATCACATATGTATTACTTACCAAAGGCAATCATGAATGTTAAATTGGGAACTGTGCCTCCTTTGGAAATGGTTGTTAATATTGAAGCTACTGACTTTTGAATCAAAATCGGTAGTTCTTCACTCCTTAATAATGGTAGTGGTAACCCAAGTCTCATTTTGAACTTTTCAATTTCAATCTGGATTTTCCTTTCAAAATGAAAGCTACACTGGTAGACTTAGAGTTCATCTTAATAATGGGAATAATACATTTATAATTCCTTACCTAAATTAGCTCTTACACTGGTCAACTACAAATTCCCTCTCCCAGTGCCCCCCTCCCCCCCCCCCCCAAATGGATATGGATATTAATTCCACAGTGGCAGCCAGTAACATGAAACAAATTATCCGTTGTTAGTTTAGAACCAACAAGGAGTTAAAAACAGAAGAAATTGTTAGTATAAAACTAAATCAATAAATAGAAGAGTACATTGTAAGCTTTATTGCTTAGGCAATCATCAAACTTTATTTTAATTTCTTAGAGCTGAGAAAATTACTTCATCTGAATATTGTATTATTTTATTATGTGACATGAAGGATACCCCTGCTACCAAAGTCAGTCAATAATTCCAGATCTAGAAAGTTGATATCCTGTAGCAAGTGAATAGTTTCTGCCACTGTGAATAAAATTTGCTTTACAACACTTACATGCTCACTCCTGTCTGAGCCAAAATTGATCTGGGATGTATAAGAAACAAGTGATCCAACAATTTGCATGTATATAATTGCTGATATTCCAGTTGAAAAAGCTCCTCTTCCTTAAATTGAAAACTTCACTGCAAAATCGCACAGGCAAAGATGAAGTATATGGAACAACCAGTAAATTGCTCCACAGAATGAGGTCAAAGAAGATAAATAATTTAACTTTATTAAAAATGTCCTTTTCCACTGAAGATATTGCTTTATGGCAAGGTTATCCAGAGGAGAAAAATTAAACGTGGGTAAATCTTTGTCCTCATTTCCACACACGAGAACTATCCATCCCAAACGCCAAAATTCACGAACATCCATTTTTGTACGTCTGGAGTTAGAAGAGAATATTTATCCTCAAACATGCCATCAACTGCCTTTTGGAAAGAATTTAATGAAAATAATCATTTGCAGAAACACCACAGAAACAAAGATTACTGTACCCCAAATCCACCAGTTACAAGACCTCTTAGCATGAACCTCCAGTCTGTCCGACTCGACTTTCAACTTAGCATAGTTTGAATCGGCCATTCTGTTAGTTTCTTCTAATCTCTGAAAATGATGTAAAAGACGAGGAAACTTCAGAGTATTTCAGAAACAATAACGTTTACCATAATACCTGAATAATCTGGACAAGAGGTGGTAGAATATTGTTATATATGGGGAGGGGGATCACACTTTGAGGGGTAGTGGGACCTCAAAATCACCTCAAAACCTCTCAACATTTTTTTTTCAATTGATTCAACAAAATAAAGATTATAAATATCATTGGGCACTTTTTAATTAACAAAAATTGAAAATGTTTTGAGGTTTTTCATGAAACTGCACATTTTTCGAAAATGATTCCTGCTTGTCAGACTGAAGCCTGTATAAGATGCACCTAGGGCTACCAAACATTCATCGCAATGTTTATAAGCAGTGGTGACTTGGCATCAGTGTGTTCCATAGCCATTAAAGGCTACTTGGTATTCGGTAGGAAATTGTAATTCAGAACAATTTTAAAAGGTGATACTCTTGGCAACTAAGGCTAAAAGGTTAATGTGAGGACAAAACTTGTTTTGTGTCTTCAACAAAGTGAAACCAATGGTATTGCAAAGCATTACTATGAAGCAGCGATTATATGGCCTTGCAGAGAGTTCCGATTTTCATTTCCATAAGTATAAGAACAACCACTACTTGAAGGAGATCTATAAGCAAGGAGTAACTAATCACTTTATAATTTAACCAGAAAACTGCTTGCATTGTGAAGCACTAATAGCCAAGTTTGATCGATCGTTACATACCTTATTATCAGCTTTGATAATGTCACTAGCGACAACTGTGTTGTGTTTCAGGTTTTTGGTCAGTGATAACATTTCCTCGGCCAGTTTCTCCTGCAAGTTGCGGTGGTGCTGTAAGACAGCGTCCAAATCATCGGTGGTCGAGTGATCCTCCACTAATCTAAGACAAATAAAAACATAATCCCATTAAGTAATGGTAAATATGTGTACTGACTTATGAAATGCAAGTAAATCCGAACTGACAGATGGATCCACATTTGGACATCTTTTCAATGTTTCCAGAGAAAGTTCAAATCGTTTGACTGCAGGACATGAGGACACATTCTCAGGGGCAAAGGATGCTCCATTAATCTAAGAAAAATCACTGCATATTGTATAGAGCCCTTGTAGAAGATTCAATGACTAGTATACTGACAAAATTATTCACCAATTGATAATGTGTGTATGTTCTTAATGTCTACTGCTAGAAAAATGCAAATGCATTTTTTTTATAATTTCAAAAATAGTGACATCCACTGACTTAAAGGAGGGAGGTACGGAGGGAGGAAGGGAAGGAATGGGAGTACAAGAGATTTTAATGTCATACCCTCTGTGACGAAGACCACCTGAAGAGAAATCATCATCCTGTCGATAAAATAAGACAAAACATTTGAACTTAGTATGAGAGATCATAATTCCTGTTTGATAAATTCAACATTTACAAATTCTAGACCTAAACTGTACTTTTTTCTTGTAGAATTAATGTGTTTTATGTGCAAATCTACCTTTGAGTGTAACATACTATTATCCAACTGCAAATTATCCCAATTACCCTATGCCGATTGGCTTTTTTGCCAACCTCTTTTGCACAACAAATTTCGTTTCATTTTGAGCAGAAAATTTGATGCAATAGTAGCTTCTTGGTTGCTTTTTTTAAATATTTCTTATTGCTTTTTGAGACTAACAGCAGTTCATAAGCTTTACTAGTAAAGAACTTAACATTTAACACCATATCATAAACATTGAAATCTTGAAGTTCTCAAATGTGCTTGTTTTGCATGTGATAAATACTGATATAAAACCAGAAAAACTGGAAAAATGAAATGCTGAGAATTGAATCAAATCTAATAACTAAACTAAATCATTAACTTTCTTTCTTGCAGAAGACAAAATCTAGAAGCGTGTCTTAGATTGATCAAATTTCATCTTCTCTATATTAATAATAAAGCGAATAAGTAATAATAAAGTAAAATAAGTAATAATAAAGTAAATAATTAATAATAAAGAAAATAATTAATAATAAAGTAAATAATTAATAATAAAGTAAATAAGTAATAATAAAGTAAAATAAGTAATAACAAAGTAAATAAGTGATAATAAAGTAAAATAAGTAATAATAAAGTCAATAAGTAGTAATAAAGTAAATAAGGTTTGGTGTTAACTGCAAATGGTTCTCTATTAAAGACCCAAACCGTTCTACAGTTGCAGGTAACTGTGGAATCATAAGTTCCTCAGAATACTTTCTAGGATTACGACTCACCTCTCCTAGAAGCTCATTCCTCATATCTTTGTTGTAATGTGCCATGGTAATTCTATGTAGCTGCTGGCTTGAGTTTAGGGGACCAGTTCCCTTTGAGCCAGGAAGACTGATGGATCTGGCCGGAGCATTTATCTGATGCTGCAGGGCTCTCTCTGTGGTACTCGGCTTTAGCGAGAAGAAAAGATGATGTCGTTGAGGAAGATGATGACATTTAAACAAAGGATTCCCCTTAGACAAACATACTGCTAGGCACCCAGTTGGGACAATTTAATCTATACTGTAGTGTTATGTCCCACTTCAGAGCACTTGTATTGTCAGTACGAGCAGTATGAATATCATGTTACCATCAGATCAAGGTTAGGAACTGTTTGTACTGACAATACCAGTGGTTTGAGAGCATGATATTGGAGTACAGTTTAGAGAGGTATTAGCATTAGGAAATTGTCCCAACTGGCTGTGCTAGGATCGAAATATAAGTCTACACCTTATAATTGTACATCAGGCGTTGCTTTTCGTTTAGCCCCTCGACTCTCGAATTTCATTAAGAGTTATACACAGCAATGGTTGTATCCGACAGGGCTGCATTCCAATATTAGAGACTTTGTTAAAAATAGGTGACAAATTGAAAGAAAATGTTAGCTAGGACATTACAGCATTTTTACAATATTTTTAATTTGTATAAAGCTGACTGACTGACAAGAAATTAAGTCAATTTTCCAGATTTTCTCAATAATATGGTGTCTCTTTTCTAAAAAAAAGAAATAGAAAAGAAGAACAAACTAATTTCATGTAAATACAATAAAAAAGCAAATCAAAACCCTCATTCCTAGTTCTAGCAAAAAAGCCATTTTCTGTCAAAGATTACAGCTTATAATTTCAAGTTTGGAATATAACATTTTGCATAAACCGATCAAAGCAAGAAATTCTGCAACTATTTCAGCCTGAAGCACATTTAAATAAAGTTATGCTGTGGATACAAATTACATTTGTCACAAATTTAGTCTGACTTCATGTCTTCAAAGAAATAGTTTGAATTGATGTGATGAGGGAAAAAAATCTGTTTCTGTCAAAAATGAAATTTATGACAACTAGTACAGCAACAGACTTCCCTAGATATTTTAAAAACATTATAAACCATTGAGGTGGCTTGTCATAATTTATGATACCATTCCTGCTTTTATAAAGGTTTTTTTTTTGGGGGGGGGGGGAGGGGGGGTGTAGGGCTTAATTGGACAAGGAAGTGTAATGATACTCTTTGAGATGATTTATGAATTATGAACTGTAAGAAGATAGCACTGCCAAAATGTAGGGCAGTTCACCAGACACTAGATTTGAAGAAAAGATTCTTCCTGTGGAAGGAACGTAGTGATAAATCATACCTCATTGATACACAGAAGCTGGTTGCTATATTCACCTCTCCACAGATTAACAGACTTTTTGAGGTATTATAATTCTCTGCTAATCATCGGATTAGCTGGTAGGTAGCAGTAGTAATCTTTGTTACCGACACTAAAAGCCTCTGTCTCAATTCTAATATGCAAATTAGGGTAGGCTGCATATCTCTGTGATTGGATGATATGCTTAGACTAGATCTTTACGTTAGATTCGGCAAAGTTAGGTACCACTATCAACCGCTCCCCTCCCCCTCCATTAACCCAATCTCATCTCCCACAATGCACCAGGCAAATACTAATAATGACAAAAGTTAAGCAATCCACTAAACTTAGCAGTCATAACTGTAAATGTCCTCACCAGTTTCTCAGTTTGGATGAAGTTCTTTAAATATGCAACCTTCTTTTCATATTTCTGCATGGCTTCCAATCCAGGTTTACTGCAAAATAAATGGAATAATCTTTATCACTTGTGGCAGCCAAAGATCCCTGTATTTAATAACTTCAGAATGTGATCAGAAGCTCTGATGTGATTGTTTTAGAGCAAATGTTTGGGTTGATTTATGGTCAATATTCATAGATACTACTCAACACCAAAACCTCTTACAAAACATTTCATTTACAGCAGAACTAGTCGAGTTTCATTCCAAGAAAGCGGACAAAATCAGAAATAAGGATAATTTCCTTGCCATTTGCATGAGATTATGACTAGTTCTGTAAAAAAAAAATTGAAATTGAATGGAATTATTTAATATCTTATAGCTAATTATCATCCATTTATGGGAAAAACTAATACTTTAGCCAAACCAGTTCATTGTATTTTTCTCTTCTTGATTCTTTCATTCTTCTGCAGAAGGGGGCGGGGCATAGGAGTTTGGACCATTTTTCACAATGGTTCTTCAAGCTGAATGAAACCCACAATTAAGAGTCCCAGGGGAACAGGGTTAGGGAGTAATAAACTGGAAAATGTTCACAAGGCAAGATGGATGTCATATATAGTTGGACATCTTCACTGCTCATTTCGGTGAAGCAAAGTAAGTGGCAATTGGCTTATTAATAAAAGGCGGATTTTTCTTACCTTGGGGCCTTTTTCAAATCATCCAGCATGCCCTGAAGAGCACACACATACTGCCGAAAGTAAAAGATATAGCAAAAATTAACCATATTTGACAAAATCTGTGATATATTGAGCTAAAGTAAAATAGACACAGCATTTCTTCAGATAAGAAACTAAGTGAGAGAAGCTAAAGCTTAAGTTTACATCCAATAGTCATTCATGATATTAATAACACTTAAATATTGAAGAAGCTTGCTATGTTTCCCCAAAAATGGACCTCATGGTTTAGTTTTGTACTGGTGCCTTCCTTTTCAAGTCAGCACAGTAGCTAATGTTAAAGTGTGCAGGATGGTTTATATTAAACACTACACCAGAATCATGTACATAATGTTCATACAGATCGGTTGTTTTGTATTACAAATCGTTCAATGTAAATGTTTTATAGAGGGTCTGACGTTGTGATCTAAGCAGGATCATCTTCAGAGACAAAATTAAAGTGCGACATCGTCACATCGACCAAAATGGTGAAACATATTTGTCTTTCCATGGATCTATCTATATTAAATATATTGTTAGTCCATTTTCTGTTCAGCCTTTGAAGGACATCCCAGCTAGGGTCAAATCATCAGCCCCTCTAATGTTTATATAGTCATCTACACAGGTTTTTTTTAAAGTAGATAGGCAGTTTATGTTTTTTCTTTGAATAAATAAATCAATCAGGCATACCATTTTCTACAATGGTAATTTTATTTATTTATTTTTTGTTATTGTAGGTAATTAAGGAGAACATCACTGTCCACCATTACTGGCAGTAGGCCTACTGTAACATGCATCACAATACAAGTCTTTTGCACTTTATGCCACCTACGGAATGCCGTTTCAAGGTAATTTCATAAACTTACTTCCATTGCAATTGTTACTTACTTTGTCAAGTCGCCAACCTCCCTTGGTTGTTTCTCCGGCCATTGTTTCACATCTCGTAAGGAGTCTTTGAAAGTTTATCTCCAGTCTACTCGATGGCATATTGCCAAACTTTGTTTACTTTTTTCCTTTGATCTGAGGAAAGGATAGAAACATGTCAAAGTCTCAGGGTACTTGAAAAGTTACTTTTAACACTCCTTTGATGACAAGTGCTTATCTCATTGTGTGCCAATAAGGAAAAGAACTTAAAACACTCTCCAAGGCAACAGTATTAGGCTGAAAGATTAGCTGTTCCCAATAGGATATTTCCGTAGGAGACATGAGTGAGATTCATTGCTTAACTGACTTTTGCCTACAACTTTATTCGTAGCTGCAACTGTCGACTAGCTTTCAAAGGGAGAGAATGCCTTTATGAGTCTACTTGAATTAAAGATGGACAAACTTCATTTTCAGTGAAACAGAAATCTGAAAATTAGGGAATATTTGGGACTGTGCATCAATAATTAAATAATGTTTCCATTAATTTTTGTTTTATTATTTATTAGTAGTGATTAATGTGATCACCTTATGTCCTTTCTGGGTTGTTAATCATGAGGTAATGCACTAATAGCTCAAACTTTCAATCTGATAAGTTATCATGTAGACACTTTGTAGTACATTTTCTCAACGTTACACAAAAATGTTAAATATCAAAAGCTTCAAATTTAAAGTCCTGTGCATTGCTTGTGCTGGTTAGAGATGCAGTATGGAATATAAATAATCATCCCAAACCTCAATAACTTTGAGAAAGAAAATAAAGCTCTCAATTCTACAAAGATCACATTAAATTTGTTTTACTTTACAGCACTTTAGCTTGGAAAAGTTTGACTTTGACCCAAAACTTTACAGTAGTTATCATTATGTGAACTTTGTGAGGATGCATTTGAAAGTTGACTCCTTAATTTTAGTCACTTTTCACTCTTCTTTGGCTGAAGTGAATTTTTTAGTATGGCCAGTTTTTATACTAGGCATGTGTTTTCCTTGTCATAAATTACTTAATTAAATACATTTGTGGCTAGAAAAATGATAGTTTGATATGACTAATTTACTAGACCATTGAAAGTTTCAATACAAAATATCCCAGGCAAAGCCACCAGCAAGATTAACATTCATGTCAAATGTCAGCAAGTATGTGGAATTGCAGCCAACTACAGAAACATTTCTGATTGACAAATGCATCCTGGTCATATTTTCTTTCCTTCGGGCCTCTGTGTTAAATAAAATCACAAAATCTAATATGCTACCACAGGCCACTTAGCCTAACCAAGGAGTGGCTATTAGCATTGGTCAAGCCTACAGTATTTGCGCATTATGTTATTTGCCCGGCAGCTAGACGATTGTGTAGTGCCCTCACTATAATCATCTGGTTTTTGCCAGGTAAATAAGGGAAGGCAATCAAGGCATCATCATATTCCCCAAGCATGCTGGATAAATAAGGACTGACGCATGTACTATTCAGCTGGGAACTGGACAAAGATGGAATTGCATGTTGAAAGTCACACATTTTTTATCTATAGTTAAGTGCGAACAGTTCTGATCATAGTTTTTAACCTGTTACTGTTATATGCATGTGCCGAATACATGAGCTAGTTGAAATAGCATCTAAATTACGATAGCCGATTAAAATGTGGATTGTCTTGCAGCCTGCAATTGCATGTGTGCAAATTGTGTTAATCTGCATCTTCTAAGCTGTGAGCTCTGATTGGTTAATTAAATGCCCGACGACGAATAGTGGGTATTGGCCTACATTGTTATTCCTTCGATGCCTGGCGAACAGCCCCAACAATTAGTACTAGCCTAGGCTACATTTGTTAGGCTAAGATTCATATTTACACACCTGCCTTTTTGTGCTTTTCTGATATGAGACTTGAGGGGATACGCAGGAATTATCATAAGCAGTTTTAACCTAACACCATCGTATAGGTGCAGGAAAGGATTTTCGTCCGAACACACATCGAGTGTAAGTTACAGAACTCGCAAAACCGATCCCCCTTACGTACCTGACTGTTACTACTAGTACTAGGCTAGCACTATAGTACGGAAGGTTTATACGGAAGGTTTGTAACGCTTAAACCTCCAAGTTAGACCTAGAAAACGTCGCGGTCCTAGAATAATCAAAAAATGAAGGCTATGTTTAATACCAGAATCAGAAAATGTTTTCAGCCTGTTTTTTGAAGCTGTCACGTCGTTGACTACGTTTGTCACCAGTCACAGCAGCTGTCGTGTACCAATTTCTGACTTGCGCAATACCAGAGTGAAGCGATCCAGCACACTCAGCATCCAGAGCAGTCATGGTTCCCTCTCATGTATCATACATGCGTCATTCACTTTCAGTGGTGTGATGTTCCCGGAGAGCACACAAGGGGGGGGGGGGGGAGTTAAAAGTCACCCCACAAAACAAACATCTGGTTTACATATTAACGAACTTGGCAGGGATAAGTAATATGCATGCAGTGGAGTGCACAGGATTTCAGAGGTGGGGGAAGAGGGGGATTCTAATCTCCGACCATTTTAGGGATATGCAGTGTTTGCCCCAAATATGCTAGATATTCAAATTTGGTCAACTTTGATCATAATTCTCAAACTGTTTTTATTACAACCTTCGAGGAAATTTTCCTCACTGGGATATTCAGTCATCTTGTGTGTTCCTTAAAAATGATGTCTGAGAACAATTTGGAGAGTAAAGACCTCCAGGAAAGTACTTTTTGAATACTTCTAGCGATTATATCGTGTTATAAAATAATTTAGGGCCTATAATGACTACCTTTAATGTATAAAGTAGGTCTATAATTAGCTCTGACCACAAGGTTGTGCTACTGAATACTCCCGACTTTGTGTGTGTCGTTTAAAGGTGAGTTTGCACCTGTAGCAGTGTCTAATTTTTAATCCACTTCATCATCACTGCCCTAATTACCCCTTTGCGGACGTGACTGGTAATATTATATATTTGCATACATCTTCAAATATATAATGATGCTTTCAGCTATGAGATGTGTTTCTCAGTAAATTACCATATTGCAAAGGTACTACCCTTCTGAAAGTTGATGACAGATTAGAGTCATTAGTGGAAGCAAAAAAACATCTCAGCCACTAAAAGAGCAAAGGTCAAATCCTGTGACATAGAAAAGCCATTTTTCTAAGAAATGGTTCCAGTTTGAGAGCTTACATTGTTTTCAGACTATGACATCTGTTGGCCTCAAGTGATCTTCGACCTTCACAGAAAACATTGAGTTTCTTCTACTCAATATAGTGCATATACATACTAATATTAAGTTCATCCACCAAAATGTTGTTGAGTGATCCAGTTTACAAGGTTTCCAGAATTTGACCTGTTTACCTCAAATGACCATTGACCTCCACAGAAATCAATAGGGTACTTTTCCTCAATAAGGTACATTCATGTACTACGTATGGAGTTCATCCAATCTCAACTTTATGAGTTAACTCGATTAAAATGTTTTCATACTTTGACCTCTGTTGACCTCAAATGACCTTTGAACTCAGCAGGAAACGAAGGTACATCCACATACTAAGTATGAAGTTTACCCACCATATATCACTTTATTACTACCATTATATTATTACCAGCCAAGGCGTCACACACACCCACCACCACCATCTCACAGGTTCCTCTTGCATCTGGCAAGGAATAAAAACAAAAAACAAACAAATAAATATTGCATTTATTACAATCAAATGAATGAATAGATAAAAAATAGGTTGAAACTGACCAAAAGCAATTGTCATGTGTCTTAACTAGAATTTTGTTGCATAACATTTATGACCAAGATATACATACTCATTGTGCATTTTTTTGTGCATTGTGCAATTCAATGCGCCTCAGCAGTTATGAGAAATCTATGAGGTTTAATCCACTTTAGATGGTCCTCAATATACCAAGCTATATAATATCATTCAGATCAATACAGAACCTTTTGTATCCCAAACATTTAATATGATTTTTTTTGTTTATATTTTTCAGTTGCGATCATTTGAATATTAATTTAGTAATTCCTCTTACAATTTTGATGAAACATGTGATACAATTAGATACCTCCCCTAACAATTTAAACTTAGTATACAAGCAAGAAAACATTCCATTGGGAAAGATAGCTTTTAGCTAATAAAAACATTGACATACAAAATTTGAATAAAATCATTCAATAATATTGTATCTTTATAGTATCTCTTCATTCTCTTATTATACAAACGCACCATAATCGGCTAGCACACATTTTGTACTGCTTATCTATAAAATGCAAATATTCTGCATAAAAATGAAAATAGCACTGAACAGGAACAGAAGAAGCATGCTACTTTCAGTATAGCAGAAGCAAGTTAATTATGTAGGGTAATTTATTAATTAATTGGTATTCTACCATTTTTTACCAAAAATGGTTTTGTTTCAACTTACAACAAAACATGGCAAAATCATTAATGATTGCATTTTTATCAAAAATTTTGTATCAAAACGTGTCTTCGATATTTTTATATTACAAAGTCAGTGTACATAAAAATATTATTTCACTTGTCTGAACACTTCTTGATCAGGGTAATTTCAAGTTAATAAACCAGCAAAATTAAAAACATTCAAACTAAATTACACCAGCTATTTATATATTTCACTATTGCCACTGACTGGTCTGTTTGTTGTAGAATTACTGTTACCATCAAAACAGCGATGATGATCATCATCATCATCATTGTTCAATCTATACATGCGTAGGTGTGAATTATGCCTTAACTGTAAATTGCACAGATTACTGCTTAACAAAATATAAAATTTCATCCAGAGGGGCTCTCATACGACCATACCATCGCCCACCGGAGAGCACCTGGCCACTTGGGTCCATCCAATTCCCCTCTGGTAGGTACACATCCCTAGCCCTCCTGCCCTTATCAACAACAGGTGCTACAAGCATATCGTTACCTACGAGGAATTCACAGTCTATCCTAGTCGCATACTTGTCCGTTGGGGCTATCCACCACAGAGGTCTTATGATGGGACTGCCATCGACTACTGTTTCTTTTTGCACAATTTCTAAAATCATTGGCGTTATCACTTCCCCGTGAAACGTCGTCCACCTGTGGGCGATTCTCACCACCTCTTCGTCAAAGACCCACGGTTGAACGGAATACTGCATGGACAGGAGAAAGGCAGTCAGTTCTAGCCATCGAATGAAGAGCTCCCTATCTGGTAACACAGTCTTTTGGACATTAAGACCGTCATATGCATTTCCTCCGATCATATCAGGGAGAATAAAAGGATAACCCATGATGCTAAACGTCACTGCTGTAGTTAGCATCGTTTTCAGACCGTCGTCCCATCCCCACGATGAATGCTTGTCCATCATCCGGAAAAAAATTGGCAAGCCCTGGTTTCTGCACCCAGCCCTCATCTCGATCTGGTTGCCGAGAGTTGCTACGGTATTTGCATAATGTGCGGTGTATTCGCATGGGTTGCTCAACTCTGCATGTGTTTGAAAGTTATCGATCAGATAGCATCCTTCACCGGCATCGAATTTGAAAGAGTCGATGCCCGTTTCCTCCTGAAATCTTTTCAGCCGATCAACATACCACTTTGCAGCGTCGGGGTTGGTGAAATCTAGCGCGGCTCCATGACCATTCCACCACTTGATGATCCCGGGCTCCCCATGTGCATTCTTCACCCAATATCCCAGCTTAGCACCTTCTCTGTATGCCTCAGAGTCCAGATTTGCAAATGGGGTTACCCAAGCTGTAACTCTGAAGCCCATATCATGGAGTTCCTGCACCGTCTTTGAAGGATTTGGGAATTTTTTCTCGTCGAATACAAAGTCACCATGGGCGACTTGGAACCCGTCGTCGATTTCTAGCTGGCTGTCCTTGAAGTTGTTCTCCCGGATAGCCTTGGCAAACTCTATGATAGATGATTCGTCGATGCCCGTCTTATACTGGGCCCACGTGGACCACACCGGGCTTCTAAACATCCTCTCGTCGGGCCAACTGGAAGGAAAGAAGAAGAAGTTTGCCCTCATGTAGTCGTGCACTTCTTTCACGTTTCGTCCGATACAAAGCTTGTAGTCCATCGAAGGTGGGGACTTTCCATGGTTCTGATACTTAGAGTTTTCGTAAGTGCTCCGCAGACAAAGTTTCTCCTTTGAGATGCCGACGTGAAGCGGAGTGGAGGAATCGACATGTATAGCTACCCCGTTGGATGATAGCCAATATGGCTCAAGCATGGATCCGTAACTGTATTTCGCATCCTCGTTGATCAGAAAGTCTCCTGATACGTAAGGTGTCATCGGCAGTTGCCATTCTTCAAGCGGCCATTGTTGCTCAAAGACTTCACCACCACCGTACCAGTGAGCAGACTTCATGTCGTAACAGTCTTCCAGTAATGTGATGTCCTTCGCTGCCTTCCAGTGAATGTGGTGACAGACTATATCTCCTGATTCTTGAAAGTCCACCTGGAATAGTATGATAGGGATATCATATATACTTAACAGAGTGAAAAGTTTTGACGCAAAGGAAAATAAATTAGCAGTCAAGTAAATATTTTGTGGTATTTTTATATTTAAGTTTAATAATGGAAATCTTCCTCCTATTTACAACTCATATTTTCAGTATAGATATAATCTGCATCATTACAACACTAGATCGATGTATTCTCTACTACATTCCATATTCAAGAACTAGACTTAGACAGTCCAGATTCGTTCAAGTGGTGTGACTCTCTGGAATTCACTCTCATCTAATCTCACTGAATTGAATATTACCTTATATACTTTTATAAATAGGTTGAGAAAAAATTGATGTCGACTTCATATTACATATAATTATATGCATATTTAGACCAATCTTAAATGTTGCTGTTATTCTTTTGTAATTAGCACATTGCTAATTATTTTCTTTATTTCTTTTCCTTTCTTTATTGTAAGGGGTCAGACTCGAAAAGCTTTGCTTATTCTGACTCCTCTACCCATCATATGTATATATACTGATTATTGCATATCATTTATTATATATAAGTATATTAATTAAATAATAATCATGTAATAAAATATAAATTAATGATGATGGAACAAATAAACTTGAACCTTGAAAATATGTCAAACTATAATTTACCTCAAACAGTGCAGGAGATGTGCCCTACCCCCCCCCCCCCATCACACTTTTATAAAAAAAAAATGAACTGAAAGTGCTCCTTGTTTTGCATACAGCAGGTGCCACCACAACACAGATGAAAACACCAATATTCATGGACAGTACAATTGCAAGTTTGACAAGACTTACAAAGACAAAATGATCTGCAGAGTACATAAGTTTGATAGCAATCTGCTTCAGAACAGACAAAGGTTCGGGTCGAAGCTTCACATACAATGCTCCACTAAAAGCTAACCCACCCGATAAGCTACAGTAAGGGAGAATTCCACAAAATTTCAAATTACCTTCAACTTAGCATTGCCTTCCCATTCAAGACAGAACTGGGAATCAGGACACACTTGTGGGTGGTTCCAAAGAACTGTACCCAAATGACCTGTAAGAACCTCCTTACCATGCCATGCAAAAGAGACCGCACTCGACTGAGTGATAACTAAACCTTCCCTTTGGTATACTGCAATTTTAAGAAAATCAAGTGACAAACATTAATAAATTTGGATTTAAAAGACCTTTGGTACACTAAAAAAAAACAAGTGACAAATTCATTAACTGTGGATTTAAAAGACCTTTGGTACACTACAAAAAAAAAGCAAGTGACAAACTCATTACCTGTGGATTTAAATGGCCTTTGGTACACTACAAAAAACAAAAAAACAAGTGACAAACTCAATAACTGAGGATTTTAAAACATCTTCTGACGGCTGCAGTTGACTGCTTTAGCAAAATTGCTGAAATTGGTCGACAACTTAGGCCATAACCACATCTGTGTAGTATTTTTGTTGCAAAGATATGAATTTCTTCAATTTGGTGATATTTGGTAAATTGCATATCTGGCAACAGCAGATTGAATGATGGCATCCTAAAGGGCAATTTAGCAATGTTCAACAAAAAATGTTTTCTTATTATTTTCAATAATTTAGTCACCGAAGAATATACTATTTCTACCAAAAGTTGTATTATTCTAATGCAATTCTAAATACAGAGGACATTAACAGCTGTGCAAATGTTCCAATATATCAGATTTCAAGAATAAATTAACAAACAAGGTTATAATAGTAGCCTTAGTAAACCTTTTGAAAAACATGCATCCTGATGACATCCCAGGCCACATACTATCATCCACTTTGTAGGTAATTGAAGGTGTTTAGCTCATCAAAATAGGTTATGTTCACATATCATAAATTGAGTGAAATGGGGCTTCACACTGGAATTTCCCTTGAAGAAATTATCATGTTACAAGCCTCAAACATAATATATATATGTGAAAGACTAGTCTATTCCCAATATTCCATTACCCTGATCAATGGTTCATCTGTACAGATATAAACTAATCAAATGCCTTGGAAAATCCTGGACTCCCTGGCAATAAAATTTATGATTCCCATCGAGGTTGATGATATCGTCAAGTATAATTTACTAAACTGCATGATATGTCGAGAAAATTTAGATGATGAACGAAGTCAAAAACACGGTTAGAATACAGTACGTGAATTCAATCGAAAGAAAAATTATCACCAGAACAGGCTCTATGAGTGGTAAATTTGAAGGAAAAGGGGTATTGACGATGACCAGGACGAGGGTCAAAAGGGCACTGTGCTAAAATGCGACCTGTTGTAAGGCTAGGTAAATGGGAAGGCAAAATAGTAGAGTCAAAACAGGTAAGAGAGGGGTAGAAAATATGTAAGACCAGTAGGGCTTTTAGGGCCATCATTCTGTTGATCTAATGATGTATATATGTGTAAAAGTGAAATGTGATGGACCAATATAGAGGAAAATAGCAATAAGGAGCACTGAGCTTCAAAATAATGGACTGAATCTTCTTTGGAAGTGATATGGTTTACATGTATCTTTAGATGGCAGAGAATGTTTATACTATTTTGCTCACTGACAATCAACAGAATCACATAACCACATACCCTACTAAATCTCTTTGTTTGTGAATTTCACAAATGTTATATGAAACTATTCAAGTTGCTGTGAATGAATACATCAGATCCTTTTGATTGGGAAGTCAGATGCATTTAACATAAAATGTTAATGTACAATAATTATTGTTAAAATTATGTTAAGGATTTGATAAGATGTACACAAGAATGTCAACTCCACCGGGATAAGATAAGAGTGGCATTTGATTTGTCCCAGTAAGGGTGTATTATAGCTTCAGCATAAGGGTCAACTCTGAGAAAAAAATAAAAGGAAATGGCTACAAAGATCTTGCCATATCTATTGTGGAAATTCTTGTTCATATTGTGCCATATAAAACAATTTTCTAAACTGTTAACCTTACAGTACAGTTCTTTATATCAGCCTGCATTTCCTTTTTCAAGCTTGATATAACCTATAGTGCAAACTTACCTTTAGTAGCTGAACCACCAAGAAATGTCATCAAGTCATTCCAAAAGATGGTGGATAAAACAGCAACAGCAGCAGACAAAATGAGTAATGTCTTGGCCATCTTCCTCCTGATCATGACGGCAACCTAATGTACTGAGTACAAAAACGTTACAGAAAATAGTTACAATCTAGTTAAAATACAAAGTCGAATTGGGAACAGGCAAGCATTTTAGGCCTAGGCCCTACCACAACTTACTTTATTAATCTGAGTAGTAATCATAACAATCTTCAGTGTGCTGAAGTTAGTGTTGCACTGCAGGGCAAGGTTTTAAGGATTTTTCTGGTTGGCCATCTGACAACCAGATCTGAATTTCTGGAGGGAAAAAAAGTATGGTGACCTCACTACAACAAAATCTTGCTGAAACTTCGAAAGACCTCTGCAAAAACAAGGCACTTTGCTACCATATTACCTATTGCAAGTCTTTATTTCGTTAGTATGGATTTTAGAAATGAACAGTGGTCGGGTGTTACAATATGTTAGTATTACTTAGTCTAGGGCTTAGTCCGTCTAATTAACGTAATCTACAGGTCTTGAACTAATTTATTGTGAATGAATCAATCATTCCCAGGGACTTACGTTACACACACGTAGCCTAACTGTATGTTGGCAAATGTTGACAGCATCATAACCTACACCAATAAATAATATTTAATACTTACAATTATACTGGTATCACCGATAGTGTCGAGAACAAACTTAAACACTATTTCTATAGCCACGGAAATAATTAGTTTTAAGAAACTAGGATAAAAAAGTATGTTTGGCACTACTGTGAAATGAGACTGTCGCGTTACCCAAGCTTCTCGGAGTGATTTTGGACCAGAGCCTATAGAAATCTTCAAATTCAATTATTTCACTAGTACCAACACAAACGTTGTGTTATCATTAAAAGGCTGATGTCACCTCAAGTCGAGAACTAGAGAAAAGTCAACGCTGTGATTCATTTCTGGCAGGTGTTTTCAGGTACATTTTGCGTTTGTGACCTTGTAGTTTCAAGAAGGAAACATATATATATATGTTGTACAAGCGGAGTTATTTTATCAAATAAGTTTACCAGGGTTTTCAGAAACATCTCTTCATTTAACAAAGCACTGGTTGAATTTGTCTGTTGGTGTTAGGTAGACTAGGGCCTAGTTCTGCGAAACTAGAATTATTGTGCTTTGATCATGATTACTAGTCAATCTTCGTGCAGTGCTTGGACGGTTGATCAGTTCCAATAGTTACAATTGGTTGAAAACAGCGGGAAATAGCCATGTAATCTCCTTCAGACATTTAAACTGTTACTTGTATATTATTTTTTAAATCCAGGCTGGCATCATATCCCATATCACACAGGTCTAGTGTTGGATTCTTTCATTTTTGGGGATTTTTACACTAGCCTATAGCAACAGTGTTGTTTGGTTTGACTGAGATTATTTTGAGGAGGACACCTCATATCCCTTACTGATCTTGATTAATAAGTTAATGTTAGTAAGGGAATTTTACACAATAACATTATGATAAGAAAAGACCAAGCAAAAATAAAGGTTGTACGTGTTCGAAATTTGAATTACATGTTGTGGGAATATATATCTATGTAAACTAAGCATATTGGCTAGTGTTCCTTCAAAGAAATCCACAATTCCATATGTTCTCTCCAAAAAATCCTTGGCATGTTGGAGAAGATTCAAAATTAAGCAGAATACATGATATCCAACAGTATGTTACTGAGAATCAACTCTCCTATTGATAGATTAAACTTCTTTACTTTCACACCTCTCCCAACCATTCCTTACTTTGCACATGTATACAGATAGCTGGAGAAACACTTACAGCTGTAATACTGCAATTATATTACCTACATACCTAGAGTATGTGGCTGTAGCATGGGATTCCATCATTGCTACTGGGTGAATATTTAAGACATAAGGCACTATTCGTTTTCCTGTCTGGGTGCGGAGTGAATTACATGGTGCATATCTTACTTGCTGGACTTTTACTGTTATTGATCTAGCTGCCCTGTGAGTAACATCGTTGTCTTTCAATCCAGAATTATTTTCTTGAAGAACATAGCAACATGAAGCCATCATAAGGACATCAGGATGCAAAAGCTCGACAAGTTCTTAAACCTTAAAACGAAGCACGGCACAGTTGTCAGGGTAGTCCGGGAGCATTACCTTAGAGATGACATTCCCTGTCACAACAAACTTTGTCCACAGACATGCTCAAATGGTAAGTGGTCATTGGTGGAGAAGATGTTAAGGGAGCTCTAATTTAACCTATATGTAAAATTATATGTAAAATGAGAGGCTAAAAGGTTTAAGCTCACAGGGTAGCATTAAACATCGATTATGAATGACTAGAAACAGTGCATATTGGACTTAGCAGTATATTCATCATTCTTGCCCAGCCAACCTCATACATAATTGGTACTGAAGGTCCCTAATCACAAAATATTTGCTGATGGTTTGAAAAGTGAAAACACGATAGAAAGTATCTAAACGTATAATGATACAATGAATTTCAGATCTGAGTAAAATATTATGTTGGAAAGAAAACTAGTAAATATTAGGTTTTCAGAAGGAACATACAGTACCTGTAGTAGTTACACATAGAATAAAGTTCTGCACTATATAATGCCTCATAAACACACTTCTGGGCAATTGTAAAACCCAAGCAACCTTCAGATTTTACTATAAACTCTTAAATTGTGAAGTCATCTCTGTTGCTTCTACAATGGACAAGGCTGATTTACCCCATGATCGACAATTGAACGCAGATAATATCTGGGGCAGTTTAGAGTAGAGTACCATTAGGAAAGTATGTAATAACTATTGAAACACTTAGCAATTTTCAAATGTTAAAATGATGTTTATAAACCACTAACTGTACCTCATTTCCTGTACTTTGCTACTATAGGTCCTGGCTGCATCCCAGCTAATGTCAGTCATATTTTGCTTCCGGACTGTTTCGTCACCAGGACATTTGCTGAAATCTTTGAGTTACCAGAGTTTAGGGGAATATTATTCCTACAGACAGCTCTTCACTCTGTGAGTACAGTACAAATTAGTCTTCAGATTTTTTTCTTTAGTGAGAGAAATGAAAAAAGCATGGCCCAACACTTGATGCTACTGTGAAAGAATTTGTTCTCAGATGGTATGTTAACTATAATTTATTTCATGTAGCAAGCCTCCAAAAAGCTTGTGAAGCAGCTTGACAACTGTGGGCATGACTAACATTATAACTTTGATTGCTGTTGGAGCAGCCCAGCACCTGTGGGCATGATTTAAAATTTAAAATTTGTTTGCTATTGGTAATAATTCCCTCTGGTGACCTTGCGAATTTCAGCGTTATCTAGCTTAATGAAATGTGTAAAGAGAAAAGAGACTGCTTTTAAGTTTTTCAGAGTACGTCATAAAACAAAGACAATAATAAAGATTTGTAAAGTGAAGGTGGTCTTCAAAAAAACGTTCATGGTACTTTGACACAACCATGTAAAAAGGCAAGCTTAAAGCAGCCAACATTATGGTAAAAATAAAAAGGCCATATGCCACCTTACAGAGTAATGTTCATAGAAAAAGTTGCACTCCAATACCTAAATTACTATCATTTAATTAGGAATTAATGGAAAACAAAGTGAAAGGAGGTACTTACATATGATGATTACTGGACTTATTTGATTTATTAAAGCAATTTCAAATGAGCATTGTGAAGGATGCTACTGTCATGGTTACAAGCTACTACTGTCATGGTTACAAGCTACTAATGTCATGGTTACAAGCTGCTGCTGTCGTGGTAACAAGCTAAATTCAGATTGAAGATACATTGGAAACTTTGCTTCTCAAGTGTTGTACTGCATCAAGCACATCATGAGATGACAAACAAACTTTGTATGTTAGACAGTGTTGCAAAGAGGGTCACATTCAAGTTTTTGAACTAAATGTAAATTCCATTATATTACAAAGTTCTCAAGCTGAAATCGTTCCCCAGATATCAATGGTGATATGATTTTTGGATATTTTCCTGGGCATTTGTCACTTGTTTTCCTCATTATTTACACAAAGGCACTACATGAAGGAAATAGGAGGATCTATAACCGACTTTTAGCCAAGGTGCATGATGGGAAAAGCGGCTGTGCAGTCGTAGCGAATGAATTCTGTCGAGATATATACGATCTCCCAGAGGCAGGAGAGAAACTTTCAGACTGGCAGTTTCGGTAAGTCTTTGTTAACCTCTAGAGATGCCTCACAGCCTTCATTTACTTTGCTTCCCAGCTAACCTATCACCTCATAACATAAGCACTCTTGTCCAGCTATGTTTTTAGTTGGTCTCTTATTTACTTTGGTTTGAGAGCGTTGTGGTGAAGGCAGTGGACTTGTGATCTAAGGATTGCAGGGTCGAGTCCTGGCCAGATCATTACGTCTTGTCCTTGGGCAAGGCACTTTATCTCCATTGCCACTCTTCAACCAGGTGTATAAATGGGGACCTGTGGGATAAATTGTCAGTTGGGCACTGCTTAGCTGCTGCCATGTTTGTATGTGGGGGGGGGGGTGTCTCTGTGTTTGACAGGTTATCGTTGACCAGGGTAATATTGTTATGTGCCTTGAGCACCATCATTGGTTGATATGTCTTGTCTTCATAAATCTAATTGGTAAATTAATAAAAATAAAAATTACTTGAAAGGTTATGATTGCATTTTTATATAATATATGTATGTATGTTTTATTTAATATTGTGCTCGTCTTAAAAAACAGAGATGATTTGATGATTGCAAGAGATGCTTACAGAAATTCTTTGATTTGTCTAACTTAGCATGGTGCATAGGAGTGCGGAGTGGTATGTGAATCACCTGGAACAACAGAAAGCTGTCATAATTCTTACAGAAAACAATGAGGTATACAAGATTCTTTTGTATTATTAAGACAATAACTATTTATCCAAACGACAATCTCTCACTCTTCGATGTATCGTCTGGTATTAGAGTTACAAACTTATTAACAGAGTACTGAAGCCAAGAAAACACATTAAAGCAGTAATGAGAATTGTCTTCACTCTATACAGAATAATAATATTTCTTAAGTAGGTTCCACAGACCAAATTATCTGATGAAATGTAGTAGTGTAATGCATTTGTGGAGGTCTGATAGAAATTTATACAAGAAATCCAGTTTAAAGAAAATATTCAAATCAGCATTGGTGTTGTTTAATCATGGTTATTAATAAGCTTATTAATGGTCAATAATATTGCCCAAAAATATGCTAAAACCTAGATAATGGTCACTAATGGTCACTCAAGTTTTCAACAAGCATTTTTACTGTCACTCTAAAAGCTGTTTATAGGCACCAAGACATTTAATTGTATATTTTAGTAATCAATGGCCAGGAATAATTTTGAGGATCAGAGTGCTTTAATTTAATTTAATTTTTAGCATGCTAACATTTGGGCCATTGCTGATGACTGTTACAGAATGTTAATTTTGTTTGCAAACAGTTCAATCAAGGGTTGTTTGTTTCAATCCCTGTTCATTTGCTTTAAAACTAGAGAAAGATACATTCTGCAAAAATATATATGATATCATCTCCTTCCTGTATTATTTGGAGGAAGAACACTTTTTATGAGATGATGTGTATTTACTGTCTCAATTTCCCCCTATTTTATTATTATTAACAATCTAAAAACTAGAGTTATAAACACAATAACAGCCAAACATAAAACACAGTGGATTGCATTATTGATGGAATGAATTTGTCATGAAGGAAAATTGAAATACACAAAAATTATGATTGTTATCAATCTTTTGCCAAAACAACAGGACTATTCATTTATATCCTTTCTCTTAAAGCACTTTGAAGAGTACAAAGAGAAAACCAAGAATGTCTTTGTCCTATTAATGAAAGACTATCTAGAGAGGTTCTGGCCAGAGCTGAGGCAGGCGCAAGACATTTATGAATCTCTTGTGGTTGCCCTTGAAAGCGAGACTCAGCACGGGTCTGGTGAGTGGTCACAACTTATTAAAATTATCGTCTGTTTTGCTAGGTATCTTCAAACTTGTTAAAAAGCTGACAACATGGTTGCTTGTGATATTTATTTCATCGATGGCATCCTTGTTGGCCTAAACTCAATTCACAGTTGCAAAACATACCCATATCTCCATGAAATCAAGTTATAAATAACCTTGCCCATCTCTGTGGGAATAAGAGAGGCGACCATCTAACTTTATCTCCTGCCAGCAATATTGAAAATTTTATCTAATTTTTTTTTTCATTTTTGCAAATTTTGTTTCAATTCTCTTGATAGAAGTTGAGAAGTAAGCCTGATAAAATTTTTGATGTGAATTTGAGAGCTACTTTTATATCTGTGCATTCTATACCTCATTCTATGGTTCATTGAAGGTTAACAGTATAACACCCAAAGTTAAAGCTGCTTAAAGGTGCATGAAACTCTCCAGTATTTTCCAGGAATTTATTTTCATTAATACAATGAGATGTGGAACGTTAAAGAATTAGATGCCGAGGAGAAGGACACTACTTTGAGGGTGCTTGTAATATATTTGGTAGTGTGAACATTAAATGACAAATTGTTTGACATTCTAACATATTTTTGATGGGGGGGGGGGAGTATTGATGCCCTTTAAATGCGTCAGACAGAAATTGTTAAATGTTAACTTTGGTCTATTGTTCTTCTAAGTTTTAAACAATTGGGGACACCCTGTGAATTCAGCTAATCTTGAGAACCACCAAAATTTTCAAGTTTTATTGTATCAATGTGTTGAACGGGGGAAAAAAATTGAATGGAAGCATAATGAGTGAGGGTTTTTATATTTCCATCTTGTAACCTTACAGCTAATAGTAAAGATTACACAGACCACCTGTCCAGCGATATCCTTCAAGCAGGAATAAAGTCTGGGATATACATAGAGGGCTCACTCAGAGTCAACAAGTATCACGCCCGGGAAGAGGCATTCGTGCAAAGGAAAGGGTATGTAGTTCAACGACATGGCATTGTTTAATAGTCAGATTATTAAATATTCTGTTTTTTTTGGAAGTCAGTCTTAGAGAATGGAGAACACATTGGAACCTTTCAGGAATTTGTATTAGTCAGTTCAGCTACTTTAGTTTGTTATAGCATATATGTTATAATTGCTATTGTTTTGTTAAGCGCTACAAGAATTATTTCATAGTTTGTTTGGCGCTATATAAAAATTATGTATTATTATGATTATTATTGTATTGTTTAGTTTAGAAGGTCAAACTAGATATAAATAAAATAAACTAAAAAATTTTAACAAACTGCTTATCCACTAAAGAGCCTGCGTAGGAGCATGTGTAAAAGTATTTAGTGGGCCGGACTATCGATCCTAGCAGGATCTTCTTCAGAGGCTGAATACGCCTCTGAAGAAGATTTGCTAGGATCGCGAATCGTCAGGCCAACTTACTTTGACACATAGTTTAGAAGGTGTAGAACAAGTAGGGTTGTTACAAAACAGATATCATATCAACTAAATAAGCAACTGAAATTATGTGAGTGCTGCTCATATTGAAGAAAATACTATGCAAATTAAATCATAAATATTCATACCTAACATGGACAACGGCCAGTTGGGACCATTTCCTAATGCTAATTACCTCTCTAAACTGTACTCCAATATCATGCTCTCAAACCACTGGTATTGTCAGTACAAACAGTTCCTAACCTTGATCTGTAGTAACATGATATTCATACTGCTTGTACTGACAATACAAGTGCTCTGAAGCGGGACATAACACTACAGTATAGAAGCAAAAAAAATGACCCAACAGGGTGTTGAAAATGCCAAACGCAAAGGTGCAAAACTGCAGTGAAAATACAAAATACTAGCGAATGCCATGCTTTCTAGATATTTCTTCTAAACTTTCAAAACGAAATCTCTGGTTCTTGACATGGTTGGAATAATAACTATCAATGGATATTTTTCTTCACCCGTTCGCACAGCTTGGATTCAAAGGACAACGCCCATGACTCGGATGTCTTGGTATCAGGAATGAAAGACAGGTGAGTCTATAAATCTGATGGCACAGTGGGAATCAGGACTGGACTCATTGTCCAGAAGACATGCTGGGAAGTATCAACTTGGAGGAAAGTATGAAAGCACACAGAATCATATGCTAGGTTACAATGACCAAACATTCTTCAAAGTGAAATACTGATGACACTCTGCAAAACCCAAAGCATAATACCGGAAAACTGTTTGAGTTGGCTTTGAATCAATCTTAGCCATGCACCTAGCCTATGTGGTTTAAGTGACTATTTAGATTGCAATGAGATGTGTATTTTACATGGACAGAATAACTTTCCTGGTTTCAGGAATTTGGGTTATCCTTCTCTACGTGTGTGCCCGGTTATCTGACACAACTGTGTGGTCGGATAACCATTATACGTTATGTTATTTGACTTTGCTAAATGTGTAGAAGTTTGAAAGAAGTTCAATCGTGATAGGACACTGTGTAAAATGCTACACTGTTAATAATCATCGGATCACTTTGTACATTCATTTATGTATTAGTAAACATTGATAAATACAGGTATTACCTTTGAAAGAGGCTAGGTGGAGAAGGAAGATGTTTTGAAGGTGGTGCTTGCATTGGACAGGTCTACACCTCTTTTTTGAATAAGTTTATGTATTTATTTATGTCTTTAATTTTTCTTCTTAAATATTTTCAGGAATCGAGCCATTCATGGTGATGTAGTTGTCGTTCAGCTGTTGCCACAAAACCAATGGAAGGGGAGAATAACGAACTTGAAACATCAAAGTAAGAAGAAAAAAGTCATTTTGAAGTAAAAAAGTCGGGGTTTAAATTTGAACTGGTACATGCTTCTATATGGAAGCTTAAACCTTAGAAAAGAGGTTTATGAGATAGAGGAAAGAAAACATATCCATGTGTGACATATGAATTATGATAAGGTTGTAAATGTTTCACATTTTATATATTTTTTTCAGGTGGCTCTGAGGAGGATGGTGACAGTAGCAAGTCCAGCTCCCAGATGCCCAGCGGTAGGGTCGTAGGGATCGTACAGAGGGGTTGGAGAGATTACGTCGCAAGCTTTCCCGAAGATCAGGAGGTCAGTCGATGTGAAAATCTCTTCACTTTGATACTAAAAAACAACCCCATGGCTGGATAAATGACATTGAATTGACCTTAGAAAACAAAAATCATATCTGTGTCATATTTAAAACTAAAACTTAAAAAAGTTAAATGGATGATTTGGAAACATAAGTACAATGTTGCAAACAATAGCTAGCTATGTCACACAAATGTACCATATGTACATCACTGGAAATACACTCAAACTTCCTGTGACTTCTCCTTAAAACGATGACAAATATCCAATTTTTTGAGTGATAGGAAGTGGTACGAAAATATAACTTCATATATCAGTGGTAAGGAGCTATGCATTAAAATATCGAACAGAATAGAAGGGTAAAGCGTCCGTTTTCGATTTTATTCCGTTTCTTTTCTTCTCTGTGCCAATTTTCTGGCAGATTGATCAAATCCAAAGTAGATTGCAAACAAGCAAGCTATTAAAGGCATCCCTCTATAATTGAATTACATATTGTTCAATAGTAAGTACTAAATGAATGATTCAAAATGTGATATTTTGTTGACCACACTATTATTCACATAGTTTTTAAAAGCAAGTAAAGAAATATTAAACCTTTTGACGTTCTCTGTCGTATTTGAGTTCAATTTTGACGATCGGTCAGATTAATGAATTACGATCTTTTTGGAGATTTAGTTTAAAACTTTGTTTTGAAACTTTAAAGACTTTGGTTTAAAAGCTCTTGAGCAACTACCTGCATGTCATCAGACTCCTGCACGATAACATTTTATATTTATAAACAATCAGATGATACAGTTAGCAATGAGAGGCGGGAAGGTCTTGATGGTTCCGTGGGACTACCGGATTCCAAAGATACGAGTTGGAACTCGTCAGGCGCAAGCCTTGAAAGACCACAGGTATGTACAGCGGATGTTAACAGTATCTGCATATCTAATATATTGTTAGGTAAAATTGAAAAATTGCTGCTAATAGGAGAAGACCAATGGCGGTTTTGTAGGCTATAAAGAGCCTACATACATTCAGTGTTTATAAGAAATATAATTAGTATACCTCAGAAGTACTAGAATAAACATATGGACTGTAAATTATGCAAATTGTGGACTTGTGGAAAGAATTATTATCTCTCTCCATTTATCTTTCAATATAAAAAAAAATTATATTTATCTATATATATTGATTTTATATATATATATAGATAAAATTAGATATATAAATATATATATGTATGTATTTATGTATTTTTTAACAACTGGAAATTGTTCAGCTGGTCATATCTGTTGTTCAGTAAGCTTTTTTTCCTTAGATACTTTGGAACTAGAGAATATGAGAAAGAGTTTAATTGAATACTGTAGCTGTTTAATTGCTTTTAATCTGAATGGCTCTATGATGTAGTTTGTCTTTGTTGCCTTTCCTATCGTTCTTGAAAGAAAGGTCCCATCAAGTTGCTCAGTATTGTGTATAGCTCTATTGGATATAACTTATTTTATCGAATTTGTTCTATTGTAGTCATTTAATGTATTTTGTTTTTAAAAATGCCAAGGTAGAGCCTAGGTACGAAAAGAGACCAAATGTTTACCACTTTAATACACTCTGATACACACCAGTGACACTGAGATTGTCCTCTGTATTATCTCAACGTTGGACAAGTCTCACCTCGTTCAATGTTCAACTTGAAATCGTTTTGGAATCATATTTCTTGTCACAACACTTATTTATACTGACACAATAAACACTGTAAAACTATGGTTCAGGAAAGGTACAAAGATAAAAGGCTGGAAACATTTAATCCATCATATTCATAAATCACCGACCGACAACTTGGTAATGATTTTATTTTTTCAAATATGCTAAAATCACTGCTTTTAAGTCCATCTATGTCTACCCTGCTTTCCCTCTTCTAATCCTGTCAGGGTGATAATCCGGATTGACTCTTGGCCTCTGGACTCACAATATCCAAACGGACACTTTGTGAAGACTCTTGGGCCTATCGGTACTCTAGAAACAGAACTACAATGTCTCTTGGTAGAAAATACCATTTCTGTCGGAAATTTCTCCGAACGCCAGGTTAGTTTAACTCAAATTAGATCACAAATCTGTTTCCATTCTATAGCATCGGTAAGGCAATAACTTTTTCAAAATAAGATTGTAAAACAGTTTATTCCATTACAACAGCTCAGTGAGTTTGATCTTTGCGATATGTGGCCATGCATTGTGTGGAACTTTAGGCGGCCCTAAAGGCTGGCCATCAAGGCTGGCCAACAAAGCAGGCTGTCAAGGCTGGCCATCAAGGCTGGCCATCAAGTTTTTTCTGAGCCAGTTCAGTGCGTTTTTAGAAAATACTAAAAGAAACTGAATACTTAACCATGCTTAATCTGTAGAATGTACTTTTTCATAATTATTTGCAAGCACTGTCATATTCAAATGAGCCCATAGCAATTATGGCCAGTGTCCACATCTCTCTACATGTATAATATAGAGTTATGAGAAATGAGAGGTCAAGTGTATGAATTCTTCATTGGGGGTACCCCTCGAAATCCAGTCAAAAAACTATGAAATTATATTTCCTGATCACACAATGGACCAAAAAATCTCAGTACTTTGTGAAATCTTTTGTCTCCTTTCTCTCCAGCTGCAAGAGATGCCAGTCAATACAGATGACAATCCTTGGAGGATGGATGATGCAGAGGTGGGTAAGAGGCGGGACCTCAGAGAGACCCACCTGGTCTTCAGCATCGACCCTAAGGGATGTGAGGATGTAGATGATACTCTCTCAGTCAGGTAGTTAACAATTTGAAATCCTGCAATTCCATTTTTTTTTCAATTTCAATTTCTTTATTTCCAGTATAAATTACAAAATTTATAAATAGGACACATAAAAATGATACACAAAAACATGTAAAATGAACAATTATGAAAGCATGAACAAATAAGAAATAAGATGGAGGATTAGAAGGTTGAAAGATTAAAAGGATTATAACAGAGATTCTAAGAACCCATTTTGAATATAAATGGCTGCTCTGTAGATAAATGAGTTCTTAAAAAGCATAATTCTAAAAGTTGGCAAGATAGTAGGATTTCGTAGATTTTACTTGTTTGTTCTATTGCACTGAGAGATCAACTGGGAGTGAAGTGGGTGATCTTTAGAACTATGTATATTCTTAGCTAGTCTTATGAAGTCATGTATGAAGCCATATAATCTCTGACAGAAGTGCAGGGGACAAGAGCAACACATATTAACAACAATTACATTCTTTTATATTTTATTTTGTGGAGAAACAGTGAACCTGAAAAGCTTGCATAAATGCAGCAAAGTATAAATGCAATTCATGAAAGTTTAGCATTTCTCTTGCAGGCAACTGAAGAAAGGCTACATCGAGCTGGGAGTGCACATCGCCGATGTTTCTCATTTCGTCAAGACCAAATCGTTGACAGATTTGGAAGCAAGATCAAGGTACAAGCTGGTTAATTGAACCTTCCTAGGATATTCTGTATTTCATATTAAATGTCTTCATAGGGTCATTGCATAAACATAGTACTATTACATGATGTCTCAATATCTCAGTGACCTAATGTTTCTAGTTAAAAGTTAAATATAGAAACAATTGCCAATTTAATGTAAAAGAACAGCACTGTTAATATGTCTTTGGAAAGATAGATTGTTATATCGGATGGTTTATTTGTAGTATTAGTATTAATGCACAGGCGATGGTAGTCACACATCTGATACCATCATTAATCCTTCTTTCATTTTCTGATGGATGTTTTTTCAAGATAGTATTAAACAAATGAAAACCAGTAATTCGTTTTTTTCATTCGTTTTTTGGCTTTTCTTTTCTCTCTTTCTCTCCCTCGCTTTGAGCACCCTTTCTGGGTGAATATGTACGCATTATATATCTCAATTACTATTATTATTATGAAAGTCCCACCCCACCTCTCAAAACAAGCAAAACAGAGGAACAAGGTAGAAGACATCATTTGACGTGGTGGTTATGCCACTTTAAACATACAAACTTGATTTGAATAGATTTACGTTTAACCAGTCACAGAATCAGTCCGTACCTTTTTTACTATTATCACTCATCATTAACTGGCCAATTACGTATTCACTCCTGTCTTATTTTCCCATCAACAGATCGACTACCGTCTATCTAGCCGACAGAAGATTTGATATGCTACCCGCTATTTTAAGCTCCGATCTTTGTTCCTTGATCGGCGGAGTGGATCGCTACGCTGTCAGCGTGATTTGGAAGTTGAAGCCAGAGACCTACGAGGTCGAGAAGGTCTGGTATGGCAGGACAATCATTTCATCCGCTTACAAGATGTTCTATGAGGTAAGCCCATTGAAAACTGTATACTCGGTCATCTTTAATGTCGAGAAGTGATAATGTGAGTTTGGAAATCAGAATAACCGTGATGCTGTAGTTACATAACTAAAAATTGTGTATTTATAATAATAATAATAAATTATAATTTATAATAATAATAATAATAATCAACAGTTATATTAGCGACACTTAAGCGACCACAAATGTGGAAAAGGCCTGCAAGGGCTTATGGATTACAACTCACATGTCGGGTTGCTTCCAATTCAACATTTTAACTACTTCTTTTCAATTAAGAAATCATTTCAGATGGGAAAACCGTAGATTGCTCTTGGATGAAAAACCCACCTTACTATGACCCAGCCGGGTATCAAACCCAGAACCTCCCGATTGCTCAGCCTCATTGCTTCAAATGCCACCGCCTTAATCCACCCGGCCACAGCACCGGTATTTTAAAGTAATGATAGATAAATTAAAATAGCAGAAATGGGTAACAACCCTGCTCACCCTCCCCCATCCACCCCTCAATCTAATACTTGCTTTGGATCTCAGATTATTAGGGCACTTCTTGAGAGAAAAGTCAATTGTGTTTTTGTTTCCTTATAGGCTGCTCAGATGATACATGATGATGGAGAGGTTGGGGAGGAGGAGATACCAGAGCTGACTGGGTTTAGTGAAGAGGAGAAAGGAAAGAGGTAGAGAACTAAATTACTGTAGCCTAAATATAAGATGTTTCCTTCATAGATGTTTACTTTCATAAAAACACATATTATGCAGTATTTCATAGGAAAGGGACAAGGACACAGTTTAATGGCAGGCCATCGTGGTATGAGGGGGACAAGCCAAATATCTGTCTTGAGTTTAAGAGTCAGAGAATTAAGGTTTAAAGAACACTTGTATTGATATGATTTTCTTGAATCTGTATAGGCTCTATACCCTCTGTAAGGATTTTGAATGTTAGGCTGGATGGGGGGTTACAAAATTTGAGCGGAGGAGGCACATACCCCGTTGTCTATGGCCCTGTGTGTATTAATGATATGAACCATTTACAAATACATATAAGTACAGTAGGTATAGGCAGGTATCTCATATTTGTATATTATAGTGTCCTGAACTGAGATTAAAGACAAGTCTCATGCCGATAAATAATGTGGAACTTTGACGAATCAATCACTGAATCAAAGTTAACTTGTTCAGAAAGATAAGTGAGGTAAGGAAAACAAGTTAAAGCAATATAAAAACAATAGATGTAACAGTTATGTAGTTAGTAAGAGTTTGCCCTCAATATTGACGTGCACAACTGATAAATAGTGATTCTCAAATCAACTGAAAACATTTTATTCTATCGGACAGAACGTTTGTACTCTTTTTCTGGAGTTGCAGCTTGCTTGCTTTCTTTGTTTTGTACTTTTGTGGTATTCCTAATGTTGTTATTGTTGGGGTTTCTTTCTTTCTACTGTAAGGCTTGCAGATCTGAAATGGAGCGTGGATAAGTTGATAGATATAGCCAGTCATCTGAAGGCTAGAAGGGTACATGAAGGTGCAGTTCAACTGGAGGGAGTTGAGGTCAAAGTTGAACTAAATGAACAACAAGAGATTGAAAATTTGGTACCAAAGCAGGCAAGTCGTTATATACATAATTAATATCAATAAAGAAATCATTACTGATATGGATAAAAAATTAGGATTATAAAGCACATAGCATTGCTGCTACACGGAAAGAAGAAAAACTACTCAGTCTGTACACTAGGATGGTTGTGTCCCTCCCTCTTCCCCTCCCCACCCCCTTCCATTTTCTCTTCACCCATTTCCTCTCCTTAAAATATCAGTAAAAAACCTTACATGTCCATAACATGAGCAATTTTGGCTAACTGAAAGTCCCTAATAGAACAATTTTAGGCATTTGATTTGCAGGTAATCCTTTTTGGGGGAATGATCTCTTTTTTTACACCAATATTCTTTTCCATCTCCCTTCCCCCAGTGACAAACCTAAATGCATGCAAACTCGATTAATTGAATTATAAACTTCATAATTTTCCATGGACTAAGATGATGAGCTCACTGGTAGGTTTTCTCTTGTGACAAAAGTTCTTTGAAATGACTTCCGTTTCTGTAAACATTAAATGAATGTCGCGATTATTGGCCGTTAAGTGACAATGGGCGACATCAATGAGCAGAAACTATTTATTCATTCATTCATCAGCGTATATAACATTTTCACAAAATATTTTGACTTTCCTATTTTTAATTATGTCACATAATCAATATTTATCAGAAGGAGATTTTATTATTCTGTTCTTTAACATTTGTAATCTGCAGGTGGTTAAGAGATAAAAAGATACCAAAGTTTTGCTTTCTCAAGCTTTGCCTCTTTCTTCTCCATCAGACACTGGAAATTCATGAAACGATAGCGGAGTGCATGATTTTTGCCAATCACTGGGTGGCCAGAAAGATTTCTGAAGTCTTTCCTAGTTGTGCATTGGTAGGTATTACTGTGGGTACTTCATTGTCACGCAGGTCAGTGTTGGATGGGAAGGGGAAGGAGAAAGACATACAGAATCAGTTAAAAAATTAATGGGTTTGTATCACAGTTACGCCATGCTGATATTTGTACACCTGTGTGTTCTATGCAGTATCAAAATAAGTTAACATTACTACTCTACATTGAAAAGTACTAAACCTGTTTCAGAAATGTATAAACCCAAAGTTTCATAAGGGTACTTTGTTAAACTTTCTGGAGAATGTCATGATTGTTTTTGTATATTTATGTTAATAATTCTCTCATATTGTTATCCTATTCTTGAATCAAGAGATTTCAATATACCCTTAACAAAGGAACAAATACATAGCAGCAGTGAGAAAAAATCCTTAACTTATCTTATCAGCTGTGACTAGTCAGATAAGTGGCAAACAATCCTCCTACTGCAAAACTGTAATTATATGAAATTGAATTTGTAGGATTTTTGGAATTTTAAAACATTAGGAATTTTCTTTCAAGATGCAGTGTGTGTTAAATGGCCTATGTAATGCCATACTACATCATACTACACAGTCATGTTACTTTGGTCGACTGTTGTGTCTCCCCGACTCTCGGCCGACTCAATCAAATTTAATTCCCATATTCAGTGATGTGGCAAAGACTGGTGACGATAAGTCAAATTATTTGGTAAAAATTGTAATTCATAAATTTGTGATATTTTATCAACAGTTACGTCACCACCCTCTCCCTCGTCAGGAACAATTTGCAGATCTGGTGATGAGTGCTAGGGCAAAGAATTTTGAAATAGATACTAGGTAAGTTTTTGTTTATTCAGAAATATCCTCCCAACTTACCCTTACAAACATGTTTAGCACACTTGACAGATGTTCTGTTGTTTCCCTTTGATGTAAGAAGTCAATCATGAGCAGAAACTCGAGTGGGAAATTAGCGCAGGACTCTTATACTATGTTTGCTCTTTCCTGGGGCCTGCAAAGCTAAACTAACCAATGATCAGTAGCTATTAGATATCAACGTAAACTGATTTACGGATTGCTTATTAGGTTGAGCACAGGACTTGTATTCATGTGGTCCCTTATAGCTCTTATCCTATGTTTGCTCTTTCCTGGGCTCTAGAAAGCTTAACTATGCTGCCTTTGATGATGATTATGCCATCAACTAAGGCCTGGATAGTGTATTCAGTGGTCAAGGGTCATGTGTTCATGCTGTCCGTTAATTCGATCCTGTTTAAGCTGTTGACTCTTTCCAAAGAAAACCAAAAAAGGTCTCTGGTGAAATATTTTATTACTATACAACAGAATGGAATATAAGCAACCAGTGCAAATTCAGATGTTATAAGAGGGTATAACTCCCTCTCCTCCCATCCCCTCTATCGATTTATAAACGCAAGCTAAAGTCTGTTCTTACATCTGTTCTTCTCTCTTTTCTTTGCCAGTTCTAACAAGGCATTGGCTGAATCATTAGATCAGTGCATTGACCAACAGGATCCAGTTTATAACAAAATACTCAGGTCCCTAGCAACCAAAGCAATGTCTAACGCCCTCTACTTCTCAACTGGCAGTCTTTCAGAAGACCATTATTTTCATTATGGTGAGCAACTGTCTTATTGACACTTTGGAGTTACGTGTAGTATATTATATTAAAACAAAAGGGGAAAGATGTAAGTGTCACTTAACGATCATCGGTATCACTAAAAACAATGAGAAAGTGGTCTCTCATGCTCATACTTCACCTGACTTTGTATGAAGCTATTTCTGATTTGAATGTAGAGTTTATTATTTTAAAGGGTATGCATTTTCATTTATTTATTTTTGTTCTTTCACAACATAAGTATGACATATGACAAAGAAGGAGATAAGAAACAAAACTTTTGAAAGGAAGTGAACTAAAAAACCCTATAGGGCTTGTCGGGTAGTGACACTCCCTGAAAAAAATACAGAACTTTACAATTAGAAATATAGAACCAAAACCAGTTCCTCTCCCTTCCCTCACCCCCTCCCCCCACCCCAGTTTCAATTCGCAGTTCTAGTAAATATTGATGAAGGGCTTTTGTAAGCTTTTTCTAAAAGCAACTAAAGAAGGCGTCGCCTTTAAATTGAAAGGTAGGGGATTCCAAAGTGCGATGGCCCCGATGATGTAAGTTATTTTTAGAGAAATTGTTGTGACATTGTCTTGGGTGCAGGTAATCAGCTTGCCAAGTATTGTGAGCGTGGATGTTTGAGTTTTGTGTAAGAAGGCATTCAGAGTATCTGGTAGCATGGTATCTGGTATTAATCTGGTAGTTGGAATTAATCTTATAGGTTATCCATGGAAGCACATGGTCAGTTTCTTTCTGTAGGACAGTGTAACAATTGAGATAAATGTTCTGTAATGTAGAGCATTCTTGGTACAGAGTTTTAAGAATCAACAACCTTATCATCTTTCTTCCAGGGCTCGGTCTTGATCTCTACACCCATTTCACATCTCCGATCAGAAGATATGCTGATATCATTGTAAGTACATGACTCATCTTAAACATCTCTAACCCATCAACTGAAAACCACAGGATCCACCTAGTAAATCTTGACCTTCCAAAGTGGACCATTAACCTGCCAAGGACACCACTGATCTGTCTATTTAATCAGTGAACTGACAGGTATACCTTTGACTTACCAAGTAAACCAGTTAATCCATAAATAAGGACCATTGAACCACCACAAAAACACACCTGTACAGAGGTTAGCACCATAGATGGATATATTCATCACTTTGTTGCTGTGCTCTCTATAATTGTACAGAGGCAGAGAGGCCTGGTCATACCTCACAGTGAGGTCAGGGGGCAGGGCTACATCCCTGAGATCAGGGATAATTAGGGTACCAGGGTATGGGTATGGATGAATCAGATATGAAGTTCTGCCCAATAGACATTAATTCTTCTTACGCCCACGGATGTACCATGAATTTACGAAGAATATGATTGTCTCTGTGGCCTGGCCTGGCTCTTGCCAACTCTACAAAGGACATGAACATCCATTCTGAGGACTTGAACATTCATCCCGAGGACATTACCATCCATTCTGAGGACATGAACATCCATTCTGAGGACATGAACTTCCATCCTGAGGACTTGAACATCCATTCTGAGGACATGAACATTTATCCCGAGGACATTACCATCCTTTCTGAGGACATGAACATCCAATCTGAGGACATGAACTTCCATCATGAGGACTTGAACATCCATTCTGAGGACATGAACATTTATCCCGAGGACATTACCATCCTTTCTGAGGACATGAACATCCAATCTTGATAGACTTTATGGTGTATTTCAACAGATCAGACATTTGACAATGCTAAAACTCACTTTGATGAACAAAATGTCTTTAACAGAACTAATCAGAGGCTTTGGTGTCAAGTGTCCTGGACAAACTCACCTACCAGCTTTGTTATAAATATATGAACTGTTTTTTTGTTCCAGGTTCACAGGTTATTAATGGCAGCCATTTCTGATGAACCTGATGAAGATCTCTTGGGAAATATTGAGCTAAAGCAGCTCTGTACACACATTAATAGCAGACACAGGGTAGGTTAATCAGATTACTTATCATTACATCCCTTTATAAAAAATGATACAGTAATATTGACAGAAACTTACTTTATTCTTCAAATAAAACTACAAAGCCCAGCTTGGGGTTGTAATGTTGTTTCAAAGCAGTCAATCATTAAATACAGATTATGCAAAAAAACATACTTCAACGCAGCTTTCCTGTGTTGATTTTGGTCAAATTATTGATACGACTTATTACTGACATTCCATTAGCAATGCAGTTACTTAGAATGGTTAATAGTCAAGTTGCAGTTCAAATAACCTGAAAATGTTTGAAAAAATTTCAGCTTGCCTTTTTAGCCTGTGGTTAATACTGATGTGAAAAAGTGCCTGGGGTGATGCATGAATATTGGAAAGATATTCAATAATAATTACTAGCTATTTTACCTTTCCTTGAATGTATTATCATTAATAGTATCAACGTAAGTATGTTGTCATTTTACAGTTAGCTTTGGCTTTAGCTTTTTGTCACAGAAATAAATATATTAATTGAATGTTATTATACTGCAATATCATAAAAATCCTCATTGTGTTGGTTGTTTAGATGTATAGCAGTCTCCCTAATAATCAGAATTTTTTTTTGAAAGGAAGCTAAAACATGATCTGGTAATGATTTAAACATTAATAGGAGGACAGCTTAGCTGTATACAACTACAAACAAACATGAACAAAATGTATGACAAAAATAATTATGACATTCATGACCACAGAGGCTGTTTACTTTTTCTATTTTAGTCAGCTCAAAATGCACAGAAAGACAGCCAGGAACTATTTCAGGCTCTCTTCTTTCGTAACAAAGATCCTGAAGAGGACCAAAGCTGCACTGTGGATGCTGTGGTGCGTGGTCTCCGTACTAACGGTGTCCTGGTGTTCATTCCAAGGTGAGAGGTGTGATTTTTTAATCATAATCATGGACGTTAAATATGAATCTAAGAGAATGACTTCGGTCAGCTTGCGGCTTTGATAAGCCAATGAGGCTTCTTCGCGAGTTCCTGCTTGCAAGAGGATCTAAAATACATACATACATACATGCATATATACATACATATTTGTCTCTGACACAGGTATGGAATAAATGGTGCAGCGTTCCTGCAGGATAAAAGTGGTCTTGTTCTAACGTTCGTTGACGATGATCATGCTGAATGGGTTCCTGGTAAGTTTACCCTTCTGAAATAGCTTCTTTCTTTTTTTCTTCTAAATTTTCCATCTTTTTAAGTAAGTTGTTCTTTGTGTAATTCTATGTTCAGTCTAGTATTTTAACTAATTTGTCAATGACATTTATTCCATGTTTCTGGGAGTATTATTTCATATTAGGTGGATTAGATTGTTTCAGAGTGTAAAAATTCACCTGAAACAGTCCACATGTTGGCTACACTTAATCCATGTCACAATTATTCTGTCTTTGCTCTCTGTCAAGTCGTTCATCATTAGCATGATCTTTATCTTCATCAGTTGAGACAATGGTTGGATTTGCTTCTCCTAAAGGGTTACTCACTTATCTTAGTTAATTATATACTAGCTTCCATCTTCCTCACAAAACCTTCACTTCTTCTCTTTCTAAACACGAAAGGTTCCATTGAAAGATCAGAATATGCAGTGACTGTGAAGACTGCCTCTTCTGAATGGACGTATCGATTGTTTGAACACATCACGGTAAGAGGGTCACTTATCGAAGATGGAAATAATGTATCAGCAGAAATTGAGCCACCAAAATGGCGGCTACTTCGTACACTCATGTCACATTTACAACAAAATCCACCAGAAATTTGTTTACTTGATTATGTAATGCGGTGGAGACATTTACATGTAACTGACGCTTATAAAGCAGCTGTTTAGTTTGATTTCTAATGTTGTATTTGGAGAAGGGGGAGTAGGGTGGGAATGCTGTGAAGAATAGTAGAATGAGATTGTATAAATGCCATACAATCACCATAAATAGTAAATGCCATAAATAAATAAATGCCATATAATTACTGTTGTAACATCCACCGGAGTCTTGTATTCAAAGTAGGATAGGTTTTGAACTGCTGCTCTGAAGCCTTTTAGTTAGACCTGGGTTAAGGGTTAATGTTCCCTAAGAAAAGCTACATTTTACTTATGTTTTAAACATTTGTTTGATCACAAATAAATGTAAGAAAGAACAGTTGTATATATTTGGTGCTCCTTTGCATGCATATTCAAAATAAAACTGCTTGATCAACACAATTTTTTTCTTGTTATCATTCCTTATTTCTTTTCATTAGGTACGAATAACTGTCCAGCCATCGAGGGTACACTCTGAAACTTTGAAATTCAGCATCGTGAAGAAATCTCCGTTCAAAGCAGATTTGGAAGGAAAGTTTCAGAGCAGTGGACAGGGCCTTAGAACAGATATAATCAAGGTATGCATGAACACTGCTGGTTTTGTCATGTCAGGTTGTCGTCATGGTAATGTTCATCCTTATAATCTGTGTCTTCAAGTAGCTGGACTAGTTTATGGCTGGTTCCATGATAGTTTGTATTCCAAAGAGTAACTAGATGGGTGTGTGGTTTTATCTATCCTAAGATGGTGAAACACTAGTGGCATATGTTCTTGAAGTTTGCAGAGTCAGAAGACAGTTTGCTTAGGGGGAGGGGGTGAGGTCGGGGGTTGGAGGGGAAGTGGGTAGGTTCGGGGGAGGAATACACAAACTTCAAGGGGTCGTGTAGCATGCGACTCTCATTTGAAAAGGCACACCACCAAGTAACCCCAAGTATTAATGTATTTTACTAATACCAGTGTTTTAATGTCCAAAAAAAGAGTTTAAAATACATTTTCTTTCTTAAATTTTTCAACAATTTGCAGGAAGTGACAACGGCTGACAAAAGTAAATCCAGTTCTGAGATGAGAGAGAAGGTGGTCGTTATGGGCAAGGATGTCTCCGAACTCCAGAAATTATATCACCAAACCAAGGAAAAGGACAGTCTTTATACATTCCTACAAAATCTTCATGAACTCAACCTTTCTGATGATAGGTGAACTTAGGTTCATTACGATTTCAACCAGGTTAGCCCTCGCTTGGTTTATACCCCCCCCCCCTTCCAAAAAAAACGGTGGTTTTCTGGGAATCACATGATCTACGAAGTAATCAAATCTGTCTAACTCCTCCTGCTCTTCTGTGGACGTTTATTCCTGCTGCAGCTGCTTCATTAGATAAGATAAGGAACACAGCATTGGTTACTTCATAGATCACACGATATCCAGAAAATCACTGCTTTCTCCAGGTATAAACCAAGGGAGGGCTAACCAGGTTGAACTTGTAATGTTTATAGCAATGGTTTGATTGGACATCAGGGAATCCATATGGAACGAGGCTAAGGAGATACGCAGCTTCAGTCAAAGCTGTGACGACGAAGATCAACGTCGTATAAGTGAACCCAAGGAATTGACGCTCCTTTGTAATCTTTAAACAAATCAGTGATTTTCAGGTGCAACTGTCATTTCAAATTTGGTTGACCACATGCAAAGTTCAGTACTGCAAGAAGGATTAGTCTTCTTTTCTGAAGTAGTGTAAGCAAAGTGCAGCTGATGGACATTGTGGCTGTGGCAACACTCTCTCTAGAGTTGTTGGGGCATTTACAGTGGACACATTTCCATTTCTAAAAAATTCCACTCTAGCATGGACGATCATTTGCGCCATTTTGCTTCTACCAACTGCGTTCTTCAAGACTGACAAATATCTCTTGGTGGAGTCTTGTCGCCATGGTTTCTTTGATTCTCATGTTTTCTAGTGCTGTCTGACACATCTAGACAACACCATACGTTGGGATTTGTGTTTCGGCTGGACTCAATCTCTTTGAGCCCATCTATCATTCTTTTTAAGTTTGAATGTCAATTTTTGGTGCAAAGTGTAGAAGAAACCTTTTGATAGTGTGTGACATTACCACAGGGACTTGAGCAGAAAGTGAACGGGTATTCAAACATAGTTGTTATCAGTACAATGATTGGTACTTTTGTGTACATGTGTGTAGTGTGGTGTCAACAGAGGTTATACTTATAGCTCTATACAGACACCCATGATATATAGACTGTATTTATCTTGCTGTCTAGAAAAAAACTTGACCCCCTCCTCCCATTTCTACATAACTGTTGGTAGCAGGCTACAACAATACGATGGACTGACACATTGTCAACTTTCGGTTTGCCGTCATGGATAGAGAAGTTTTGGGTAGAGTTTATTCAACCAGATGTCAAAGATATTAAGAGATAAACTAAATGGGCAACATCGGATAATTATCATACAGTGGGATGAATGCAATGTTCATCACTTAATTACTGTAAACTATTTTAATTTTTTATATCGTTATTGCTGGTCAATAAACATTTTAATGAACATTGAAAAGAGTGAATGAAAATATTGTACTTTTTTCGATGAAAACAATTTATTTTCTATGTTTTGTTACTTTGTTCTCTGTAAATGTACAAAGTTACAGAATGACAAAATAAATGAGCATTTTGAAATTCCAAGTAACTCAAGGTTTTTGACTAGATGTAATGTGGAAACCAACCAGTACTAAGCCCACACAACACGCAGCCATAGTTAGGTCTGTGCTAATATGAAAATAATTGGGAGGGGTGATGTCCCCGTCTCAAAAGCAAAAGGCAGAAATGTCCTCTTTGACCATTCATCACTTTTGTAAGTAAACTACAACTTTCAACAACATGATCATCAAATCCTTTACCTTTACCAACTTTCTGAGAGGAATCTTGCATAGCAGTTTGCCCAGGAAGCAAGAGAAAATTCCAGGTAGTACAAGCTTTGTTAAACATTAATCTAAAAGTCACATTCTACCTTTAGGTAAAATGACTTTTATAGTCTCAACTATCCAATAGTGGAGAGTACTCAGAATTTCATCAATGTTGCAATCTGACTAGCACATAGATGTAATCAACAGACTGATATGGTCAGCCCCCAACTAAGGGATGGATCGCAAACTGCTGCGAAACTAAGCAGAGAACATCCTAGAAACAATTCTAGCAACAATTCTAGAAATATTAGAAGTTACAGAGCTCTTAGTAATCATCCCATTAGTTCTCTCTCTATTTCATCCATCTCATCATTGGTTAGGCTACTCTCAACCATAGTACTTTGTGTGTTAGGCTCCGTTTTCTGTGAGGACATCCTAGAAACAATTCTCAAAGTTGCAGAGCTCTTAGTTATCAACCCATCAGCTCTCTCTCTATTTCATCCATCTCTTCATTGGTTAGGCTACTCTCGACCATATTACTTTGTGTGTTAGGCTCCATTTTCTGTGTGTGATTATGTAAATCCTTTTGAGTTCCACCTGATAGTTTAGATTCCATATCATCAATTTCTTGCATCATCTTCTCTTCTGTTTGTGCTAATGTTAAGTCTGGGAGGACACTGTCTGCCTCTTCTTGAGATAATCCATTCATATCTCCACCACCATCATCTGGTCTGGCTCTTTTCGCTGCTTTACGTTCTAACGCCTCTCTCTTCTTGTCTTCAATTCTTTTCTTTTGTTCCTCTGTCAGTGTTGTCTGTTACATGTAGAAAAATAAATACGAGAAAAATCAGCTCGACAAATAGTAAGGAATTTGCAATCGCCGCAAAGTAGTTCTCAGACACAGCAGCATGCAATGTCTGGCCCCATGTCTGGCCCCAGGGAGGATTACATAACTAGGCCACAGTTTTGAGGTCTTCTTTTTTTTTACTAAGTATGTTATGACCACGAGAATACATAATCCTTCATCTCATACTTTCCTAGTTGACCCTGGGCCCCAATTTCAAGCCTGCTCATTAAACTAGAAAGAAAAAAAAACGTAATAGGTTAAAGCAGCATTTTGCGTCCTCGACTATGATATTTCTCAACCTCACTGACTCCAATATGCCATAACGACATACATAACTAGCTTATCTATTTATATTTTACTTCAAACGGTGGCATAAAAGTCGAAAAAATTGCAACTTTCAACTTTGTTGTTCTCCAAGATATTTTCCGTTGGGAACCCAATAAACCTCGCCCATAATATGAATATTTAAACACTACGAACGTCATTGACAGATACGTAATATAACACCACGCTTGATTTGTGTAGTCTATATGGCAGTTGTACCAGGGAGTTGCATAACAACTCCCAACGCAAAGTCTTGAATCTATTTTTAGCAACGGCTCATAACTAAACCTGCATCTCTGATTGGTTGAATTCAAACTAGTGGGTTTGGGAACTGAATGCGATTTAATTTTGGATGTGGAATACTCGCCAATTAACGATTTTGACAGGGAAAAACTTGGCTAATATCTTAATTTGCTGTTTTGTGATTTGATGTATGTAAAAAACTCGATGGACATGTCAAAAAAGTAGAAAACGGCGACCAAACGCAAAATGCTCATGAATAAACATACTATTCACTGATTGGTGGAATTCAAACTAGTGGATTTGGAGATATGAAAACTTTGTCGAGGACACTTTTACTCATTATCGATATAAATCGTTAATTACTCGCTAATTAACGCTCTTGGCAGGGTGAAACTTGGATGGTATCTTAGTTTACTGTTTTATGATTGATACATGTAAAAAAATCGATGCACATGTTAAAAAGGTGGAAAAAAGCGACCCAACGCAAAATGCTGCTTTAAATTAAGGATATGAAGTAAATTGCATGCAAATCTTGGATCTGAACTGATCTAATGTTGCATATAGGGAGGAAAAATGTAGAATTTCCTACTGCACATCTTGGTTTTTTAACTTCCTACATTTTGTACACAAATTGTATGACTCACGTTGGTTTGTGACTGAGATGAGGTGACTTGTTCTACAGTGTCTGTCCTCTCCTCTTCATCACCCCTCCTCACGTCATCTTCATCATCTCCTTCATCTTCTTCGTCATTTCCTCTCAAGACATCATCTGTAGATGTCAAAGAAAATATGCTTTAAAATGCATCCAACTAAATAATATGCATTTCAACGTATACAACAAAATTTATGCATATAAACGCATACTACAAAAATATGCATTTGCAAAATTAAGAACTTTGAATCACAATCCAAACTAGAATTATTGAGCATCAAAGAAAACAATGGAACAAAACTTACCAACAATATCTTCAGCTCCAACAAAGTCTTCGGGCAGTATGGGCATGTCCAATCTAATCTTTGATACACATGTCTATAAGATATATAAAGAAGAATAATGACAATTATTGGTGAGAAAAGTTTAAACCAGGATAATGGAAAGTTTAATTTCAATGGAAGTAGCTCTATGTTAGTATCCAATGTCTACAGCACTTTCATCAAGAAAGGCCAATAAATTGTATGACCTTAACGGTATGCTACGGTGGCAAAAGTGAAAAATTACTGACCCAAACTTGCTCAAAAATTTTCTGCACGTGTAGGTGTAAACCATATCCTAAGAGCATTAAGCATTGTGGAGATCAATTTTTAGAACGACATTATATGAATACATCTGGGTAACAGCAGAAGTTAGTGATGTTACCATGGTAACTGAGCTGAAAATGGTTTACTTTGTTATCGTAATTTGTTGTACAAATTATTTTTCCACTTATCAAGAAAATAAAGATGATATTTCTAAATGAAAAGAAAAAAGACAACTTAAAGAAGACATTTCAAACGAATTACATTTCAAGGACAATTAACAAGAATATTACAAATGGTAATTTTTGAAGGCCCCTTACTTTTCAATTCTCTCAAATGTTCTATTTAGAACCATGACATTTTTCCTGAATGGAACCAATCAAAAATCTGAGTGAAGATGTTCAAGCTGAACTTGCAGGTACAAATGATGCACACACAAACACAACATTTGCTGATTACACATCAGAGTGTAAACCAAGTTTGAGATTACCTTCTAAATCTTTGAAGTATCTGAGGAAACAATTTTATGGAAGATTAAAATCGCCAGGGAAAACATTCTGTAATCATCGTTATGATTCCATGGGGTTGGTGGAAGTAAATTTTATGAATATGCAAAGATCTCTTTCACAACAGCAATGGAAAGTGAAATTTGAACATTAGAAATAGACTTTGACATCCACTTCATCACAAAACTTCATTACAAAAGTTTTATTGTCTTACCTTCACTTTCTGTTTTTTACCCATTTTTTCCATCTTTGTTATCATTTCTCTCATTGTTAACTTTGGATATAGTCTGTTCAGCCAATGTTCCATTTCTACCATCAAGATATTCAGATCCCCAACCTCATGGCATTTACCTTTGAACTTTACTCTCTCAAAGTGCTTCTCAAGACTAGGCAGACCTCTCGGCCCTGTTAATCTGGAAAAAATTAGAAACAATACTACTGTACTTTAAAATATTACAGGGACCACAAAATTACAAATGTGTTGTGAACATGACTGCAATGCTTCCGAAACAAACACAGATTCATTTTCTGGGAGATCGCATTGCAAAATGATAAGCAGTGCGTTCAAATAGCAAATACTGTAGAGCTATCAAAACAAAATTTGAACAATAGAGTACTTCTGAAAGAACATAAATGATTTGAATTGAACAAATATTGCTTTTCAAATGCATTTTGCCACTTACCAAATAATTCCCAAAGATGACTCTTTCTAGACTTACATATGGAATATATATGCTGATATCAGCAAAACTTTTAACAGTAAATGTGATATGTAAATATGTCAAACTAAAGCTAGTAGAATGTACCCAGCTAGCAGCAAGATGTATCTTATATATTTCAAGTGCAGTCTCTCAAAGAGTAGTGACTTACAACTGTTCGTCAAGTTTTGGTTGAGGTTTCCGTTTGACCAACCTCCTGGGTTTCACATCACCAGTTGTCTCAGTATCTGGTTCTCCCAACAACCCATCCAGAGCACCTGTAGCAAGGAGTTACAAAAAGCAAAATAAAGCAGGGAGCACGTTTATGAGCACAGGCACTAAACTTTCAGTGCTTAAAAAATCGAATGGCTATGCCTAATACCTGTATGCAGTACCCACTGGTATTTTCCTAACATACAATGCGTATCAGTTTATACTGTAAAATATTTTTGAGAGCAGTCCAGTGATACTTGCTAATAAAAAGCTACTTAATATATGGCTTAAATGTTAGATATGGAAATCATGGTATTAATTGATTGAGGATTGTTTACTGATTTACCATGTGTTAATGTTTACTGGCAGATAAATGCAAGTGTTTTTTGTCTACCAATTAACAGTCAAGTCTATGGGCATTTAACAAGTATATATTCCTGCATTTTGAGGCCTGATGAATATACGCATATCTAAAGAAAATAATATTAAATTACCAGTAACCAATGTGTACGCAAATTACACGTTTTTCTCTCCCTCTCAAAGAATATTAAATTGCTATATGTCCGTTCACTTTGCCCAGCCATGTATATAAGTTTTGTGCATACAATAATTAGAGCCAATATGAATAGTGATGCACAAGTCATTACATGTTGGGATGTAAAGTCTACCATATGTTCACACATATTAAGTTTTTGGCCATCATTACTGGATGTTATAGTTGACTACAGTAACATTTTCAGGTATATTACCTTCCCTTTTTTCATCTCAAATAGATAGACTCCGATGTTTAATACAGCTTTAATACGCAATTTAATATTTAAGGCACATTTTCTGCTAATATTTTAAAATGAAGCAAAGAAAGGCATAGATACAAATTAATCACTTAGCTTAACATGATATGCCAATTTTAGGGATTTTTCCTTCAGAGTTTGTATTCTTTGGCACAATTCTTTCTGACCCACAGGCAAAGGGCATGGCTGATTACCAAGTAATAACAGCTTGTTTTGATCTCAGAAAGAAACAGCAAACCAGCCAGCAGCTTTATGAATCGTAAAGTTTTGAGATCCACTTGGTCAACTTCAAAACAGGTGACAAAATTGAGCTGGATTTGATCTGAAATTTACCCGACAGTTAAAAGCTTACCTCCTGTACTGGCCTCATTTCCAGCTGATTCATTGTACCTGGCGAGAGGAGAAAGAGGCTCAATCATTGGGGGCATCTCTGGTACTTCTTCATCAGAGTCATCACCATAGTAATCTTGCTCCATAAGGGCATCATCTTGAAGGTTAATGGATGCCATTGCTCTAAGGGATGTATAATTGAGATGCCAAAGAAATAACCATTTGACTCTATAGAAAAAGTACTTGGTTTTGACAAAACTCTTAACATTTTAAAAATTAATCCTGCCCATCAGATTGCCAGTAATTACATGATTAGATGAGAGATTGGTTGGAATGTTTTTACTTTGGGATTTTTTATTGTCAAGTTGTCTCAAAACACAAAGTACTAGATATCATTGCCTACAAGCTTTCTACAAAATTGTAAGTGGCAGGGAAAGTGGCATCCCAGCAGGTGAGAGAGAAGACATGCTCCTTGTCCCACACATTTTGACCAAGGCTAGGCTTAGGCAATGTTCCTGTTTATAACAGTAACCCTCATTATTAATTCCCCCTCAAAACCCCAAATAAATGTATAGTGTGCATATTAATCTACCTATATCCTCAGACAAATGAGACGTGTCCTGATTTATGTAGCCTTTGTGGTAAGTTACAGTAAGCCAGTCGGCAGAGACGGTTACGTTTAGTAAATGACTATTACTTAGGTAACTAGGTGTTACTATGTATGAAGCTCATTGTCAATGTTATTTAACAATGATAACACTATAACAATAGTAATACAGCCTAGGCCAAGTAAGCCTACATATTTAAGGGAGAACGTAATGAAGTCAATCAGCATAACCATACTTACCAAAACTAAGATATGCTTATAATTGATTCCGGACTGTGGTTTACGTATCATATGCCTATGTCAAAATGTAGTCCTGAAACTCAGTTGTGCCTAAATAACGACCACTTCTCCACTTATCAAAACTAAGTTTCTAAGAGTAATACTGCCAAGGAAGTCTACAATATGTGCATTCCCGCCAGATGATCAAAACCCTGTGAAATGACGTCACTCGACAACTGAAGCAGTAAATATGTCCTGGAACTTGAAGGCAAAATAACTCTCGGATGTCTCCTCGTTTATGATCTGTTTGGACACAATTGGAGAAATGATATTAACAAAAAACCCATGTTATTCACAGGAGGCAAATTTTATGCTCTTAATAACACAAATATCACACAGCAAAATAAGTGTTCTTGTCTTAAAAAGACTTTAATATTCTCTTAGCAAGTAATAATGCTTTCGTGCTACCTTTCAGTTGATTGCGCAATACTCTAACGTGAAAATTCTTAAGTTAAATTTCATGGGTTTCGTGCGATGGTGTCAACAACCATATTTGAGAATAGCAAGTCAAAATTCATTATAATTCTAACACAGTAAGATACATTGTAGATAAAACATTGTGGTCCAAATAGCTCTTAAAATGAGTTCAAGATGATGTTTTTTTCAACGTGGGACAGACATTTAAAGAATCTTGTTTATTTCTAAACACTCAAACTTTGTTCAACCATGTTGAAGGCCATGCCATGCCATGCCACGCCATTCCAGCATTTTAATAATAACCAGGTGTATGGAGTCACAAACCACTGGCACTTAGACGTCGGAAAGAGAGAACGTTGTCTGCTGTCCGTACTTACTTGGACAGGACCATTTACTTGTAATATTCGTCAATATAAGATTTGATAAGAAGTATTGTAGTAACTGGTCTATATGATGGCCTCCACTAGGCCTTAATTGAACTGTCTTTCAGGGCTTGAACGTTAGACCCACAAAAGTATGTATAAGTACATATACAATGTAGGCCTATGCCAAGTACAATTACTTCCGTGGATCAGTCTTCAATATACTTGGCCATGAATGAGTAGTCACACTTATTGAATTATGTTGTAAGCGAGTGTTAGTTGTTTTAAATTTCCATTGGGACAGTTAGAAAAGTATTTTAAGACCCTGTTATTAAAGTTGGCCCCTGTATCAAACTTTAAAGTTCAAGTTGCTTTCACATTTTAGGGTCGGAGATGGGGTGGATTGTCCTGTGCATGTGAGACTTTAAGAGGTAATTGTGATGACCAGCAGTGAAGTAGAGACAAACTGAATAGTTTATCGTGCCATCTCAAACTGACTTTATTTCTTTATACAGGCTCGCAGGCTATACACACGTTCACCATAACATAAGAAAGTAGAAACACAATTGATGTATCCATACCTTAGAGTCCTTGATTTGCATCAATTTGCATGCATTAAATGAGTATCACGATATCACATATTCTGAGTAAAATCAATACATTACATAATCTTTATGCGATTTTGGACATACTTTTATCCTTTGACCTAGACCCAAAGTTGATTGGTCAAACTCATCACTGCTTTCTTCACTTTTTACTTTGAAATGAAAACTTGTAGTCAGATCTAGTGGGTCACACTTAACCAAGTTAGATACATTCCACTTTCTCCTGTCAGACATTTGAAAAGTATAAGCGCTCATTTTCTTTGTAATTTGGATTGGGTTAATGTAACTTTTGGAACCCTTTTGAATCAACCTAGGGTCTTTCATTTGCACCCAGTCCCCCTCTTGGAACCTAGCCGTCGTTACATTTCTTCTTTGATCAGCGTAGAACTTGTACCTCCGCTGTTTGTGTTTGAGCGTACATTCAAACTTTTCCAAAGTGACTTCGGGAGCATCAAGACCTACAATGTTGAGTTTTGTTCTCATGCAGTAGCCTGTACTTTTCTAAAACATAAGTTTTTACTCTCTTGTTACTTTCAGGATATAAAAATTTCGAGTTAAGAGGACCACCATGGCGAATGCAAAGTGCCACTTTCCCGAAAATCTGTCTCAGTTTGAAAACGAGGCATGTTTTGTGGGAGATTTAGGCATGTACAAAATGGTCGACATAACGAAGACTGCTACGGATATCAGTTTTAGGTTTGAGAACCCAAGGAATGACCCCAAGAAAATTCTGATCGCCACAGAACCTTCTGTTCCTTTGTTACCACCAAATGAAGGTATTTTATTCCTTATAGAAAGAACAGACAGATCTTAAATATTTCAATATTTCTGTTTTAGTGAATTCTGTGAAGGGTTTCAGATACTCTATCAACTAGGGTGTAGATATTGCTGTGTTTACTTGCTCATATACTATACTGTGTTACATGTCAGTTAAAAATGACTTTAACATTTTATTACCCATTTATTTTTTTGGCCACGTGTTGTGTAATATAACATAACACACAGTAATGGAAGTCGTTATCATCCCATTCCCCTAGAATTTATTAAGAGCAGAAGTTTCAAAGAAAAACCTGACCTGATACTTGCTACATGAATAGTCTTGTCGTCAATTAATTTATTTCTACTGTTGTTAATTATACCAATTGAAAATACTGCACATGTAGCATATCTTTTTATATTCTGTTGCGTCCTGATATTCCATATGGATACCTTTAATATCTATCCTGTTTTTATTCCAAATACAATTTTTTTTTTTAATTTAAAGGGAGTATTTTGTCTTTTAGCCTACAGACCTGGTTATATGATGACATTACCGGATATATTCAAGAAAGGGGCTCACCTACGGACCATAGATCAGGTAAGAAACTTGACGAGGGTAACACTAGCAGAAACCCATAGGAGTGAAGCTGTAGGATGTATTAAAGGGTGTGAAGACTCGTGCAAAAAAGAAATGTCTAATGCCGGTAATCTGACCTAGTTTCGAATGAGGTGTAACAGAAGTGTTAGACACCACCATCGATCCCAGAAAATACACACACAGCTTGCTACCTTCAGTAATTAGACACTAGTGTACAGTCAGTGCATACAGCTGCGGTCAATACCCACAGCACAGTGTACAAACGATACAGCGATGGATATCTCAGATCCAGCTAAAGATAACAAGGTATCACGTTTCATTACTGTCTGCATTTTGTAGCGACAAGAGAAAAACTTCACTTGCAAGCAACGGAAAGTTAACTTTTTAAAGATGGTGGCACACTCTTTGGGGCGAGTCTTCAATGCCTTTAAACAAGCTACACTATGTGTTGTTTTGATTTATAATGTATGTATGTATACGTGATACTTGTAATATTCTTTCTATGTATTATTTTGTGTGGTTCATGGTGACTGCATCTTTTCTTCAACAAATAACATTCATAGTTTAAACTAAAAAGTAAAATAAATGGCTGTGGTGTCATCCCAACCCCCCCCCCCCATTTCCATCACCCACTTATCACTAGATTTATATTAAAGTTTGAAGTACTTTGCTTGGGGTAACAAAAGGCTTTTTAAGATTCGCATGCCCTGGCTCATCTGAACTTCCTTTTCTTTGTTGAATGTATAGTCAGACACACCGCCTGTTATTTTGTTCTTCAGAGAATTGCAAGGCACGTTGTATACTTTCACTCTGCATAATTTTATCTTCAGAGAAACTGTGTTACACAAGTTTAATGACCTCTGTGTTGGACATTTAGAGCCTTTTAGATATGTAATATTGCACTAAATGTAGAAGTAAATGTAATGGTAGTAAAGTACTTTGGTTAAAATGGTCTGAGGATAACATCATAATAAAAAAAGCATTGTATTAAGCTCTGCTGAAGAAAGCCATAATAATATGGATCAGTTTATACCTGTATCTGGCTGTTCTATCTCTCTATTCTATGACGAAAGGGCAACTTAAATCCTTTCCCCTCCTCCCCCACCCCCTCAACAAAAATATCCTTACATTTGTAATGTGTTTCTACCATTCATGCCGCCCTGATGCAGGAGGAATGTTATTTTCTACATCTTAAAAATGATTCAGTATCTATTTTTTCCATACAGTTTGAGCACCTATGTAAGTCCTACCCATCGCTCGTGTTCGGACCCATCGCTGACACCTCGTTGTTCGGCGACTGGAATGCTTATAGAAGAGTAAGTAGCTCTGTGCAAGGTCATTGCAATATTTAAACATGACTAACTCTCTCTAGTCAAATATATACTCTATGTTTGACTCTGCGACTATCAAAGACAGATCATTACAGGGCCAGTCTTCGATACATGTCCTGTCCAAGCGTCAAATATGAACTTCTTTAGTCAACTATATGCTCTTTTTTTGACTCTGCGACTATCAAAGACGGATCATTACGGGGACAGTCACAGATAAACGTCGAGTCCAAGTGGCAAATATGTAGATGATTCAACTTTTATATGTCATTCTAGATTTTTTAAACTGGAATATCTGGAAGATGACAATTGTGAGGTATGGTCACCTAATTTAAGTAGCGTATTCATTCAATATACATAGGATGAGAGAGTTTAATTTACTGATGGATATCACCTGTTTTTTTTTTCATTTTTGTCCTCTCCATCATGGCCCACCCACCTTCGATCCAAAATTATTTATATGTCTCCTTTTCTTGACCTGGTTCCTTCTTTTTCCATGCGTTTCTGTTTTCGAACAGGATAGCACAGATGTATTTAAGAAGTATGATGACGTCCTCTATCTGGGATGCTCAAGAGACCTCATCATGAACGAACTACACGAAGAGATGGAGTACAAGGGCACGGAAACGGTGAGTAGATAACAGAGTTAATAACAAAAAGGGTTGGACTTGCAGCAAGGATTTAAGAAATTGAGATGACATGTGTGGAAACAAGGAAACAGATGTGAACTTTAGCAACAATGATAGCATGAGTTGGTGCAGTTTAATTGCCAAAAAGAAAAGGATGACACTTTAATTGTATTAACTTGAATACTGTGTTTAATTGCAAATAGAAATGGTTTTGGAAGGGTATTGAGAAGTTAATTAGTTTAAGTTAAGTGTATACTTAAATAGATGGATTGTAATGCATTGAGGGAATGTTGTTTTACAGTATCATGACAAAGTGAGGCACTGGTTGAAATTGAAAAGCAACATTTTTCTGCACAGTCTTTGATTCACAATATTTATTGTAGGCATTCTAAAGAATAGGCCAAAGAAAAATTTCCACAAAAACATGTTCATCCCTTGTGGTAAAAAATAAAGTTTTACGTATTCCAGTACTGTAAGAATATTCTCCCCATTTCTTTATCCAGTGTTATCAGCCTCAAACATAATCTTATCGTTGAAAACAGTATCTTCACATATAACAAAAGTTTGATTTTCATGGCTTACCACAAGACAAATCATGGTAAACACCTGCTAAACAATATTTGCATTTGCTCTGTTTGCAAAAGATTCTATTGGACAGTCAAAACTGCTTAGTCTCTTCATACGGTAAAAGTTATAATCTCATTCCATCTACAGCAATTCCCACTATGTCTTCACTTCCGTTCTTTCTCGGGCATTTTTGTGATGATTGTTTTGCTTCATTTTCTGTGTAATTAATTTCTTATGTTTTACATTTCTCTTTAACTGTCATCTCAACTCTTAGTGAAACACTAATGGTTTCAAGTGCTATTCATATGTAGCACTTTCTGGTTCCCCTCTTTGAATATTTTCAGTGATTCGCAAGAGAGAAATCAATTATTTTCAACTTAACTTTACATTTTTAATAATGATTAATATTTGTCTTTATCATCTTCAGCATGCCAATCATTTGTACCACGGAGGCTGCCTCAGTTTCATGCCAGCCATGACCAACACTGACAAAGTAGCTGGGATCCTGCTTTATCCAAGTGGAGCAGCTATGGACATTCTAAGTATCCTTACATATATTAGAACACCAACATGATTTAACATGAACTTCTTGTTCCTTCTTGGCCAATGGTTCTCAAGTTTATTTTCAGTGAGGGCTGGAAAGAAGCATTTGCTGGAGAAAAATTGCTAGAGAGAGACAAAAACCTCTCTATACCTAGATTATGCCATTTGGAAGGTAGGTTACTGTAGAGTGCTCAAAGCTAAGGCCTTAAGAAAGGCTTATATACCCAAATGAGTGTAAGATTGATGGCTGGGTTTATTCACAGGCTGGATTTGATCTACAGACTACTTATTGAGAAACCCTCTTCAGGGAATATTTTTGTTTGTTTGTTTTGTTTTTTGAGGATATTTCCTTATCGATCTTATCCTAAATAGCCGTTACAACCCTTGCATCTTTCATTGAGGGTTCAAGGGTGCGCTTAAGTGCCAAACCAGAGAATGAGACTCATCGTGTCAAACTCGGGGGAGTAATCCGACAGATTGAGAGCACGACCTACCCAGACTGTCGTAAGTATTTTTTGGTTTGTGTTTACTTTTCTGTAGAAAGTATAGAACTCATCAATTCTTATCATTGGAGTCTCCATGTTTTTGCAATATCTTCTCTCCTCGTCGTAACAACATATTCACATTATTTCTGGCTTTGAGAAATGATAAGATAATGCTCTTGTAGATTATTTCTAATTTGGCTGATTATTTCTTCAGGTAGAGGATACAGTATAGTCAGGACGGATTACCAGTGTCACCTCGTAAAAATCAATCTTTGTGAGGATGGAGATGTCACTGCTGTAACAATCGTTGAAAGCATCAACACTCAACACAGGCCTACGTCAGTAGCTGTAAGGTACATGAATCTGCATCAAGAATATCATACATACAAATTAATCATAAATTATGAAAGGTTTTGTGAGATTTCCTCCTTGGTAAATTGATCATATTTATCATTAAAGCATATATTGGAAACATTTTGTCAAATTAATTGCTGGTAACGATCAAAAGCACACAATTATTCCACTATCATTTGCAGCATTGATTTTAAAAAGCATTTTGTATTAAGTGTATCTTTAAGTTTCATAGTGAATAATAAAACTGGAATGCTGAGGTAAAATACAAGGAGAAATTCAGAATTAAATAATGACCTTAGAGGAAATGTTGCACAGTGACTAAATTGAATCAATTGCTCTCTGGTTGTAATAATATGTATTCTCACACCTTACATTTTTAAAGCAAAAACCATTTCCTAACATTCAGGTGGCATTGGGTATTTGAGCTGTGACTATTCTAAGAATAAAAACTACTTTTGAGCTTATCAGTGTGATAACTTCCACAGGTGTCAGAATTAATGTTTATATTGTTGTTGTTTAGGAGGGGGAGATGAGTCATGGGGGGAGGTGAAGGGGAGGGAGTATACAGCATTTCCTGTTAGTATAATGAACATTGTTTCTATGGTTTTCTTCAGCCCGTTTCTCCCGACTGAACATATATGCGCTCTTGACAGCGGGGAGGTAATATTATCAGAGTCCAGTGGCAGGTAGGATTTTCTCTTAATAAGATTAGAGAATTAGGGTCATGTTGGTTGCCTGGCATCAGATGGTTGGCAGAATTTAAGCTCAGTTTCTGGAGAAAAAAAATCAAATCGGACTAGGTGACTGAGTACAATGCATTATCAACTAATGGCTATATGTGACTTGTTGAATAAGAGGAAGTATTAAAGCTCAGCACAGAGATATAGTTCTCCTAGCTTAAACCATCTTCTGCTGTTTATAATACCTCCCCCATCCCCTCATGGTTTGTGTAGGACATGTTACATCTCAGACAAGACTTACATTAACCGCTTGCAATTCATCAAAAACTTCAAATGATTGCAAATATAAAAACAACACATTTTTTGAGAAAAACTATTTTGAGACTGGATTCTTTGGGATCGGCTTAATTGGTTAGTGATGTCTTATAAATAGTAGAATATATTTAAATTTAGTACATGTGTGGGTAAACTTTCTTGGCTACACTTTTGATCGGCATTTTGGAGCGATGTTCTAATTTGTAATGCATTTAAGGTGTGGAGATTTTCAACCAAACCTGAGTTTGCAAATAACTTCCCAACGTAGTAGTCTCCATCAAGCATCTGGGTCGGGTCGTTGTAACCACACAGGCCGAGTCGAGCTCATTCTTCCAGCTTTAGCAATATGATCCTTATACCAATGTTTTAGTAAGATTTTCTATGCAAACTAGGACAGGTCAGGGAATTATCTTAGTGTTCAGATTTTGTGTAGCAGTTTCAGGGGCGTAGCCAGGAATTTGCCAAGGGAGGGACGAAGTTGGTAGGCAAACTAAGCGTAGCGCCACCATGAGTTTGCGCGAAGTGTTTCAAGAAAATTTGGCCAAAAAGGTCTCCCAGATCGCTAGAAATGGCACTTCCCAGGCCTTGTAAGTTGTATCTAAGCATTTTTTATTTTGGAATTACTAGCAATATCATAAAAAATATGCTCAAGGGGGGGGCCGTCGCCCCCTTTGCCCCCCCCCCTTGGCTACGCGCCTGAGCAGCTTGGAGACTCTGAATTTTGTCTTTGGTTTCCATGAACATTTTTGCGATGCCATAAAGGATAAATTATTCCCAGGTCATCCTTCCAATCTTGTTTGCTCTTCCTATAGGTTGCTACGGTCTGCTGAGTTTCCTCAGGACGACAGAAAGATAAATCCCATATTTAGCCACTTTGGTGCTCATCCACGAGAGGCCTTCATCCATGATCACCATGAAGCCTTGTTGTACGATTTTAGGGTCAGTGTCTCTATCAGGGATGTTAATCTTATAAAACCCTCATGGCATTAATTTTCTTCTTATCTAATTGTATCTGTGAAATCTACCGTGCTGTATATCCTATAACCTAACCGACATCATTTAATGGCGAACCTTGCATTTGTGTGTGCTTTTTTATTTATTAACTGGTGGATTTGTTGAAAACTGCCATATTTATTTCGTGTTTATGATCGAATAAAGTAAAACGAGAAAACGAAGTAGAACGCCCGTATAAGGCCCTTTTAATCCAAGTTAAGAGGCGAGGCCTTCAAAAGTGATAAAATGTGTAATATCATAAAAAATTTCTCATGATTATTTTAATGTTTCTGTCCGTAAACTCAAGCGGTTGTCATTTGTTAATTTTTTATTCCTGATATTTTACTTTGCCATATTTTCCTTCTCTGCAGAGTCCCAAGCATACAAAGAATTCTATTTTTGAACTTCCATCTTTCTGTCTACCCTTCGGTCAAGCTTTCTGCGTTGCTCGGCAACATCCAACCAACCATTTTTACCATTACATTGCCACACAAGATGTCTTGCTGCTTTTAGACCAAAGATTTCCACAACATACAGTAGGTTTTATGCCTTGTTTTATATTAACCAATAATGAAAACTTTTGTCTCTATCAGTACCATCAATTCAGTTGCATTTTGTTTCAGGAACTTTAATTCTAATTTGTGTTCTTGATTTCCTTTTCTAATGTACTTCATTGAAATTCGAGGCTAGATCAAAATGGAATTCTTTATCTTGGTTAGAATATGAGCTTCCTCGTTAGATGATTGATTTGTACATTGTATATAAAATATATCACACTTTATGTTGTCCACTGTACATAGCTAAGAAGATCATTTCTCACTCAGTTTGCATTGATGATGACATTTACTCTGTTTATTGTTAGATACATTTCATAAAAATTTACCAAACCGTTAACTATTGACATCTCTACAATAAAGCATGAGATCAGGACATAGTTGTCACCTGTGAGTGCGATAAATTTGACCCCCCTGCATTTTTTATGTTTTTTCGTCAAATGACCTTCCTTCCTCTGCTATGTGAGTGAGCAGTTAACACTTAGGCTTGTTCCTTCTTTACTAGGTTTTCCAAACATGTCACAATGGACGAGGAATGCCGTCCTATTTGGAAGTGAGCTCTTGTAAAGAAGCAGAGAACATGGATATAGTGATGGTCGGTAACCATGCCTCGAAGCAGGTCCACTGTTTCTTCGTAGAGAGTAAGTATTTACAACGATATCGAGGCTTTATATAGAGCTTTAGTATAAACTGCGTTTTAAAGAGAACAAGTCTTCGAAAACGGTACAAAAATGATCATTGATATTAAAAGAATGAGTGTTTTATTGTATTATCAGAAGGGACAACTTTAAAGACGGTATATCATGCTCTCTTGCAATCACCAAGGTAAATTCTCTTTCTTTAGTGGGATGGGAAGGGGTGGGAAGGGGGGGTGGGAGTGCAGAAGTGGTCTCTTGAAGTAGCTGTTATAGCATTTCTGAGTAAAGTGTCCACTGCCTAACTTGTCATCCACCTAATTGACCAAACCTCAGATTTAATACCAAATCAAAGCATTGTAGTCATCACTGACCAAGCACTGTTTTATGATTGCATTTAATGAATGGCTGTAAGGTTAAACACTGGCTGAACAAATCGTTTGTTTTTCTGGAAAATCAGCAAAATTTGTGCCCACAAACATTCATGCTGTCTTTTGAATACTTGATTGGGTAACCTCTGACCTTTCTTATTGTTATGCAGATGAAAGCAAGGCAGTGCCTCGACTTTTCTCCTTACCATGGAAGGTCGGTCGTTTTGAGTAAGTGCAATGATTTGCAAGTATTTTGTTGTTCTTTCTCTCTCAAAGTAAGTTTACAAGCGTAACTAATTTTTGGCAGTAATATTTCAAACTACATCAGACTCACTGCCTCAGTAGTTGCTTCTTCATAGAAAATCAGCTATCAAACTTTGGTTTTATACACGGTACCTTAAATACCAAAAATTTCATTTTCTGATTCCTGGATTGATAAAAGGATCAAGTCAAGACTTTCTTTCTGATTGAAAAGTTGTTAAGATATGTAATCGTATTTCTTTAACATTAACTCTAGTGTCTCATCAATCGTTCAAGATTTTAGCAAGGTGAAATAGACAAAATCGTTGTTTGTTCTGAGGCCAAAGAATTTGCACAAGTTCTTTCATAATTTTTTATGACACTTGACAATAAAGAGATGTAATGAATGCTGTACACCAGGGTTGTCCAACCTACGGCCCGCGGGCCACAGTCCGGCCCGCCGCAGGGTTGCGTCCGGCCCGCCAAAGATGCTCTACGGTGCAAAATTTTAGTGAGCAGATTTATTGATAACAATTTGAAGCTATATAATCAATCATTCGAACCTTCTGGGTCCAAAAAACTGCATACAGGTCAGTTTGTGTGACACTCTCTCAGCGGAAGGGGGGGGGCGGCTGGCTTTAATTCATATGTTTTATCAGGAAGGAAAATAGATCAGTACGCTGCGCGCATTGCTCACATTTTGTTGCCTTGGGCTTCGGGCAAAAAAATCGAAAAATCGAGCGTAGGGTTCTTGCGGCCCCCTCCTTCATCATAATCATTCCATGTGGCCCTCCTCTGCAAAAGGTTGGACAACCCTGCTGTACACAAACAAAAAATGTAAGATAAAACTTTAGATTTGTATCGGAGCTCATCAAGGAATACTACAAAGAGATACGTGCACGCTATTGCCATATTTCCTCCTCGGATAAGTGAACAAATCTTGAATATTCCTATTTAATGCCTCTTCAAGTTAAAATTTGTACACGTCATCATTGCATAGCATACAGAGATTGTCTACTAGATAACTTATGTTAGTATTTCAGCAGAAGAAACTGACAAAGTGCTGTAGCATGTTATTAAAAACCAATTTATGGACCAGTTGATTTGGGTACTGGTCCATACGTTGTTACTCGCTATCTGTTTCAGCGTCGTTATCTTACGGTCATTTTCTTGATTCTGATAGAGAATGGTTAGAAGTGGTTGATGGAGTGAAGCCTTCAGCCAATCCAAAACTCTGGGAGAGATTATCAGAGCCGTTACTTGGACTATCGGCGTGTCCTGTGACTGCAGGTGATGATGTCAACAGTTGGAATGTGTTACAGGTAAAAACAATCTATCTTCACGTAAGCGAATAGTTTAGCATTTACTTACATTTTATTCCAGTATAAAGCTCTAGGTACTCTTAAGCACCGGTCAGCGGTCGATTTAGGAGCCTTATGCGGAACGGTACAGAAAAGTATCGAACACACAATCCGGTGTTCTGCTCAGTATGTTGCCATGGAGACAGCTCTCCATGTTGCCATGGAGACAGCTCTCCATGTTGCCATGGAGACAGCTCTCCATGTTGCCATGGAGACAGTGGTAGAGGCTTGCTGTTCCATCATGGTATGGTACTGCCCCACATTCCTTTGTTTTCTTTCTTGGTTTAAATAACTGCTTCCATGCCCTTGGTAATATTTTAAAATTACTGGGTTCACTCTTTCTCCATTATTCCCGTATTCCCTGTGTTTTCTTTTCGAGTCAATACTCGGTTCAGTTTGGCTATCGTGTAGTTAACCGTTTCAACGGTGGGGGGAGGAGGGGGGTAAGGTTTGGTGGAGTGAGGACAAACTTAACAATCATGTACTCAGTAATCATGTTTTCTTCAGAGACATTTGCCAGTAAGAATGAAATTCGTCTGTTTAGATCTCAGGTGCTGGGGATATGTTCTGCCAGACTTTTCATTCACCTGCTGGGGATGACCATATTCCCAAACAGCAATCAGTTGATGAACTATCCAGAAAGCTATGTGACTTGTGGATAAAATCATGCTGTAATGAGCAAGATGTCAAAGTGCAAGCTCCTCAACAGTGCAGAAAAAGAACATCAATAGGTAAGTTAATCATTTCTGAGGAATGCCTCACAATTACTACTCTACAGCATTTAATTTTTTTCTTTTAAACAGTTTTTCACAACTTGTTAGAAAACGGTTTCTTTCTGTCGTAACGAGGAGCAAAGCACAAAGAATTACTGCAAAATTTTTTTTTATTAAATATCCCTCTTTTTTTTCTCTCATTTATTTTTTCTTCCCTTTTTTAATTTTTTTTAAATTTTACTTTTTTTTACTTTTTTTTAAAATTAATTTTACTGCTTGTTGATGTGACGTCATAGTTTCGGAGGAAGGGTAAACTTGGCGAACAAGAACAACCATGGTTACATCTACAAGTACAATTCCCATTGGCATTTATAGTACAAATTAGAGTTCAAAGTCTCTAGTTCAAAGTACAAGACCTGAATTTTTACATTTAGTAATATGTACTCTGTATACTGGATTCCCAAACTACTGCAAGTACCAGTCCTAATCTAGCAAGATGAGTACACTCAAGGCATGCGAGAACACACAAGGAATTGCGAGTACACACAAGGAATGCGGTTTTTATATTTCCGATTTTTTTCTTTTTCTCACCGAAGAATACCATCCACCCTGTGAACGATGTCAGAGTAAGGACTGCATTCTGGGTGCCAAGAGCAACCACGGAATGAAGGAAACCGTCCTTAGACTCAAGAATAGGCCTGCAAACGAAGATTTGATTCAGAGTCGACAAGAAGAACTCCATAAACTCTTCTCCCCGCTCATGTGTGAGAGTTGCGCCGGCATCAACGCCCGCAGCATCACCTTGACGGGCGGGAATAACGTCAAATGGAACGGCTTCGTGAAATCCCTAAAACTGCCTTGGCAAGATGACGTAGAGATATCTGAGACATTTAAGAAGCAGAAGAGAAGGAAATATCATTACAAAAGCAGAGCAGAAGTTTTTGATTTTGATTCTCTCGATGAACCTCCGACCGCAGACAGTGTGAGGACTGAAGTCAGTTCTCCGGTCAAGCAGAAACCTCCGACCAATCATATGAGCACTCCTAGGGCAGTCGTAAGTCAGGTAACAGTTTTCTTTTCTTTTTGAGTTGCTGGGGAGGGGCGTTGGGTGGGGGCGGGGCGGTGGTTATCATTGTGTAAGAATTTAACAAGTATAAAGCTCTCGCAGCAAGATGTGAAATGTAAAAATTATTAGGCATGGCAGAGAGGTGTACTGCATGTTATAATGATTCTGGCATCGAATGACAAAATTATGCGAAAACGATGAAACCGCTACACCGAAGTGAAGCCGTTCAGCTGGTTTTGTACAATGGAAAGCTTTTAGCATTTCTAGTATCTTATGATAATAAGAAAATGAGTGCAACTCCAAAGTGTTACGATACCAAAAATGTAAGAACAAAATTATTTCCCTGGTGTTGACTTTTCGACTGCTATTTGTAAGTTTCTTACTCGTGACAACCACAATGGAACTAATCTTCAGGAAATAGAAAAAAGAAAACTTCATTAAAAAAATTTGGAAAAAAATCACATTACGTGTAAAGTTTCTTGTTTTATGTTTGTGATCATCCGACATAATACCTCGAGGCTGATTTTGGCAAACAATATTGACAACAAACCTTATATCGATATAAATATATATATATATATATATATATATATATATATATATATTGTAACAAGACTAACCGATACAAGACTATATTGAGCTCAACCATATCATGTTTCTATTTCAGATGAGTGGCATTGAAATACAATCAGACTATTACAATTCCTCTCTGATCATGACGGAGGAAGTTGCCGAGATTCCATTAAGCCAGCAGAGCTCTCTGGAAAGTTCATTCCTTCAAAACAATGTCGAAGACAAGGAAGTGTTAGAGTCTTCCTTCTCAAAGCTTCTGGAGAGCAAGAAGCAAAAAGTAAATGCAAGGAGGAAGAGATCGGGTTTACCTCCAACGATTGGCTTCTGAGATATTTCTCCCCCCTCCTTCCCCCTTCCCCCCCCCCCCGCTCCCACTGAACGAATACAATGGTGTTATTTTTATAAGCAGTACCAGTGGTAGTGCTACATGTAATATGAACAATAATTTTTAAAAATTTTTAAAATGGTCAGGAAAAAAGGCCGAAAATCCTGAGAATCAGATGATTCTTAACGATAGAGAAAAATTCTCTTCAATGCTCTGTGAAATATGTCGACAGATAGCCAAGAGAAAATTGTCACATGGTCTGACAAATCTGGTGTTGTTGTCTTTATTATAAAGTTTTGTTATAATAAGTAATCAATAAATAATTAAATGATAACTACGAGTATTGATTACAGAGGGTATACAGTAATAATTGCTTTTAGTAATTTTCGCATTATTCCTATTCATTTTTTAACTTGCAATATTGATGTGATTAAAAGGTAGAAAATATTAAGATCGAAACAAATATTGGCTGTATCAGAAAAGAAGATTTGATGTAGAAAATGTTGGAACATAATTGAAAAATTCGAAGAAAACCGTGTAATGAATGTTAAGTATCTGACTATAATGCTATTTTTTTCAGGACCAATAAAATATATGAAGTTGACCTTATTTCCTTAGTATTTCTCTCAAAGAAGATCTTAGATGTAATTGAAAGAAAACATGCAATGAATTATATCGGATGAAAGGAGAAATGCCAAGGCGTGGAAAATTAAGTATCGGATGTTGTCGTAAAAGTGCATTTTTGTACTACAAATTGACTGATTTATCACATTTGACAAGTGCCATTTAAAATGGTTTCACTACAATAGCCAGTCATTGGTTTTCGTGAATGTGTGGTGCAGTGGTTAAAGTGTCCACCCTAATAACTCCACTAATCACTTAGCATTCTTAGGATGATCCAGCGAGGGACCTGGAGGATGTATGGGAACCCTGATCATGAGGGTGCCCCCTCTCATCCTCCAAGATGACATACTTAAGTCAGCACTAACTGACTAGCTGGCCTGAAATTATAATTTCGCTAATACCAAGGTATAGGTCTCGCACCACAATTAATTGTTCCATTGACTCACACACTAAACTCATCACTTTCAAGACCTGCCAAAGGATAGATTGAAGTTTTCAACAGGGATATCCTACCCACCACATGATAGCTGAGATCTTGTCCTATCGTGGCACTTGCAAACTTATATATCATGACCGTTTCGATTTTGAGCTAAAAGAGGAGCAAGTTTTAGCATACTGAACCCCCACCCTTCCATCTGCTCGCCCGGAGTAATATCAACATTTAACCAAAGAATTTCTAAAACGGTTTATATCACCTTCGATCCTCCATATTTTCACAACATCTGTACTTTAAATTATGCTCTTTCATATAAAGGCAGAACAAACGATGACAATAGCTGATTACAGGATTAAACAAGTTTTACATTAGGTACTTTAACCTCTTTTCTTTGACAATAGTTAACCTTTCGAGCGGATGAACACTACTTTAATTGTGGTGCGGTAGCCTACCTATACGGTAGAAACAAACGATAGTACGTTTCTCGCCGCGTGGTCAAAATTCCTCATGTTTTTACCGATGTTTTCTTATGTACTGCTATTTTAGTAGTAATAATTTTGGAATATATGCCTTACGTATACTTGTCTCCCAGCCTCCTCTTCCAAGAAAACTACTCCACGAAAATGCCAGCGAAATTTAAATTTTATAATGAATAATTCCCTGGTTGTTGTTATGTCATAACAATCGATTAATAATGTATAAGTGTTTAATTGTAGAAGACTTCGAATATCACAGTTTATACTTTTGACGATGCATGACAACTTGGCTCTCGGATTGATACAAAACAAAGGAGAAAACTAAAGACACCTTCATTCCTTTCGCATGTTTCCACAATTAGTGTTTAAACAACACCTAATTGTATTCCGGTCATTTGATTGGTCAATTGCTCGTCGATTGCATGCAAAATCCGATCTATTCCACTCTATGAAATAGAACCATGGGTTATACTTTTTTGATAGCACTTTTTTCAATGGTAAGAGAGCAGAGAATCCTGTCTGTTCAAAACAATCTGTTGCATGAGTGCATTTTACATCCAATTATATCCAATTTTGAAGGTGCTGTATAAAACAAATAATGAATGGTTTCCATTCGTGCAATAGTGCAGATATTTCATTCGTTGAAAGATGTAATTTATTCCATTCAACGAGGCGTAGCCGAGTTCAATGGATTAAATTACATCTTTCAAATATTTGCACTATTGCACGAATGGAAACCATTCATTATTTGTATAATAACAATCTGCAAATCATCTGATTTTATTGTACAGTTTTGCCGATTTCGATTAAGGGAGGGTATCGACCTACCGTATTCAGTGTAGTATAGGAATGCTGACTTCATCCTCAAATTGCCTTAAAAGAGCATGCGAAAGAAATGTACTTTCCTATTTACAATGTGATATATCTTAAAATCGTATTTTAAGAAAGAAAATAAAAAGAATTATAAGCATATCCCGCTTTTAAAGTCTTCCAATCATTTGACCAGTCTTCTGTCAGTGACGTAACAAAATATTCTTATTTTCTTCTCGTTTGTTACAATTTGATGTATGACAAAACGTATGCGATGGATCGACCGTCACTCCGAGATTAATGTATGTCGTCCAGTTACAGAGTTGTTGACAATTGACAATTCAAAATCATGGACGTTAAATATGAATCTAAGAGACTGACTTCGGCCAGCTTGCGGCTAAGCCAATGAGGCTTCTTCGCAAGTTCCTGCTTGCAGGAGGATCTAATACATACATACGCGCACTTTTACAACAATACATTAAAATACTATAACGGAAACGAGGCAAGATGACGTCACCCTCATGAACAGTATCACAAAAATAAAAGAAAAAACTGCAACATGTTGTAGGCTTTATGTTCCCCTCCATCTGGTTCATTCCTTTTTAGTAAATTTCAGAAAATCCAAAATCCACTTTAATTGATGCAATGGTTGTCGGTGGGATGGGTGACCAAGCGTCCATTTTCAGATGAACAACGGTCAGTAGAAATTGGTGGACTTAACTCATCTGTAACAAATCAAAGACAACGATGTCGGGTTATTAATATTCGTTTAGCTTACAATAACGATCTTTGAACATGAACATAACGGCCTTTGTATATGGAACTCGAAAAAGTACCCGGATGCAAAAAGTACTCGATTTCGGTACTCGGATTCTTAAAGCAGTACTCGAACTAGCACTTGGTACTCGAAACCGGAAGTACCCGGAATACTTACAAGTGCTCGACTACAGCACTGTTGCCACGATTACGCTTAATCTCTATTACAACTGTTACATGTAGGAGCTGCCGACACAGTTCTGACCATGGGAAGTTCTGAATATCAATTGAGACCAAATCTTTACGACCTGAACTTCGAACCAGATATGGATTTAAAACAGAAATTATCACGAAGAGACCAAATATGCCAGGTGACCTTCCATTCTTGTTGTAGTAAAAATAACTATCTACCTCTTAAATGTATCAAATAGAGAAGGAAAGGCGACCAGTTGTCTGTTTACAGATAACTTCTCTACAGAGTATGAGAGAAGTGATGTATTTATTAAGACTACATCAGCATTCAATACCACTCAGCTGGGACAATATTTGGTATTAATGTACTTTCATATCCCGCTTCAAAGCAATCGCATGGACGGTGTGAGAGCTCTGACCACCTCGCTTGTATTTCATAAGTTCAAATACTGTTCAATATATATAGGACAATAGATCTGGTCAAGCATTGGAAACCTATACCAACTGGCTCAGTGTTCAGTATGAATGTGCATGATAATAGTGCGTAGTAACTATAGCGACGGTTCCTGGTACTTTTTTCGAGCAGTACGTAAAATATGCCATGGTTCTTCATCCTTACGCGATTCTACTCAGTAAGTTTGCTTTAGCAGCTTAATATTTCTTGTAATCTTACTTTATTGAAGCCAATATCTTGGCAAAGAAAGGAGGAATTATAACACTATCCCTGTAGTGAAATTTCTAATTTCTTGGATTACGATATACCAATTAATGTGCTACAATTCTGGTAAGAATAAACTTTTAATGATTTAGATATCCTCCCAGAAGATGAACATTTAACAAACATGACATCATACCAAACTCTGAAGGAACTGATTGAACCACGGGAGGATGGATCTGATGACCAAGTAGACTCCTATCATGACGGACACCCTGGATATCATTATCCTCAGTACACTGGACCGGAAAAGTATCTGAAAAACAGACAATGTAAAGACCAGATCTGAAATATCAATGATGTGACACAAAGATAAAGGTTATAGCAAATACGTCTAATCTCACGAGTGTAATTGAGATGTCAGAATTACTCAAAGACAGGTTTTCATGCTAACATAAGCTATAAGTTAGGAGGAAACACTATACCGTCAGTTACTTATAATTGTGAACACTCAATCCTTCACTGTAAGGGCGTCACTAAGGATCAAAGACTGGCCGGATGGAGGAGGAGAGGGGTTGATTAGGAGGGGGGTTCTGGCAATTTTTTTTTGACAAAATATTTCTGATTGCCGCTTCAACAAGTCTCGAATATCCCATAACACATAATTTCAGCTCGATCGAAATGGACGTTGATACTCCACTATCATACAATGAACAATTCACTAGTCCATTTAATTCTCATAATTCATAGAAATTTCAAGTTGCATCATGTCACTAATAAACATGTAAATTTTTGAGATAAAATGTAGAAACATCTAAAATACAACTTCAAAATTTTAAGAGAAATACGACAAAACTTTACAGTTAAAACTTCGCCATTTTATAGAAAAATATCATATTTTGGAGATAAAAGTTTTGAGTTTTGAGTGAACAATTCCGAATTAAACATTTCGTTTTTTTCTATAAAACATCATTACCATAAGTGAAAATCCAACTTAGACGAAAAAGCGCCCTAACGTTAACATAGAAATTGGTGGATTCCCCGTAAAGCTTTAAGGTTTTAAGGAAAAACACCAAATGGTTGATATAAAACATCAATATTTTTAGATGAAAAGTCATTTTCTTAAGTAAAGTAGATAATTTGAAAATATCAGAAGCACTGTAAAGCACCTAAAAAAATGAAATTATTCTGTGGAACGGCCGCACCACACTGAAAAAATAAACTAGTCAATATTGCCACGGACTAACGTTAAATTAGTTTGTAACGTTAGTCAATGCACACGAACTAGCAAAAATCTTCGTTTCATCGCTGCTTCTTAGTCAGTTTACACTGACTAAGGAAAATATAATCGCAGCTTAGTCGATGGCGACGGACTAAGGTATTTTAACCCATGGACTAAGAACGATACGGACACCCGATTTACGCCATAATCGTAGCTTAGTCGGTCGGTCGACGGACTAATGTATTTTAACCCAATTCGATTCACTTCAATTTGGAAACCGAGAGGCAACGGCAGCTTGCTGGACTTGGCATAGTTTCATACGATCACTCTAAGCAACTTTCAACCGTAAATCACCCAAGAAGGTCTTTAGAAGAATGGAGGTATTAACTGCCATCATCGGCCTACCTGTTATTCCTTTAACTTGAAGGTAAAATTAAAGTTAATTGTTAGGCCACTGGCACTAGTACTCATGTATTATGGTTAGTGTAACGCTACCGTTGTCACGCTGGCTTTTCGCAATACACAAGTGCAATGACAGTGAGTAGCCTATAGGCTTCTACTGGGTACTGCAGTGCATTCTCAACACTAAAGCGTGCATTCTAAACACCAATTAAAAATGTGTTATGTGTGTATTGGGCTAGACTGAACAGTGGCACATAATCTTCTAATTTATTCCCAAACAAATGCTGGAACTATAAGTCTCAATAGTTTATTTGAAGTCTACACTCATTTGGTAAAGATTTCCTGTAATATCCCATGTGAATCTAAATGGGTAGGCTTTGTGATATTGAATAAGCAAGGCTAGACCTTCAAACGTACAGTCACAGTAGGCTGAACAAATTATGTTGGCTAGTCAACGGTATTATATGTTGCGAGCAGTCAGGATGCACGCTTCAGTTCTATTTAACCTTTTCATTTATCATTTTTTAGTATTTAATTTCCGGTCACGCTCATGAAACAATTGCGTACATTCCTTCACGGTCGACTTGTTTACTGTAAGAAGTATTAACCGTTTTTTCTCAGGAAAGCTTGATAGTCTGAAGTTATTATAACATGTGCTTTTAGTATACTGCCAAAAGAGTAAGTTGTTGTATTTGTATTGATATTTTATGTAGAAGTAACGGAAAATTTAGTATGTTTAGTTTGGTCTATAATTGCACGTTTTTTTTTCTGTCCAATGTAGTGCAGGGTTCACTTGCGCGAATTCAAATTATTCTGTTTATGTATATGTATATGCATCGATTCGTAGATTATGATGTTTTTTGACATTTATTTGTAATTCAAGCATATCTGTTTAGTAGCAAAGTTTAAAGGTTAAGATTAATTAGTTTTCTCTTTTTGATCCTAGATTGAATGAAACTCATTGACGTAAATAATAGATCAGATGATACAGTTTAACGCAGTTGCTAAAACTCTGGGTATTCTCTAGTCTTCGCCGGTCCATTATATACTTTAGTACTACTAGTAAGACTAAATCAAAACGACCGAAAGACAAACTTAGTGTAACAAAGTATTGATTCTCCTCTAGCCTAGGTCTAAACAGGCTTGTTATGTGAGCAAGCAAAATAACAACTAAAAACGATTAGGCCTATAAATAAGTTGGCTCAGTGCATTTCTGTTTCTAAAATTTTATATTTTTAAAGATCATAAAAACAAACAAAGATTTAGCCCATGTTTTATTATCTCTGTATTCTGGGCATTTGATTCTGGTTGCAATGGTGATGACACTCTTGTTCAAATTTTCAGCTTTATACAGTCTGCTTCAAACTTTGGGATTGTTTTTTGAGACTATAGTGGAAGCAAATCTCACATAACTTTGTGGTGACAACTTTATTTATTTATTTTTTCAAATGATGAATACTTTGCTGTTTCTTTTTTCCAGCAGGAATTGAAAAGCCAAATATCTAAGTCAAGGGTGAGGTTTCCTGTGATGTACGACACCAGTGTGGAGGCAACAACAGAAGAGGAGAACTGTGTTATATATGGCTTAAAGACATGTTTTAAGATGATATATTGGTACCCTTCGCAGAACAAAAGAGTTTATCCAAGAGTCCAAAAAGCAAAGGAACAAGTACCATAGAGAAAAAAGATGGAAGAGTGAGTTTAACTATTGTACCCAACTGTTTAATGATATTAAAGATACTTTTCATAACCTGTTTTAAAAAAAAAACAGTCTAGTATATCATTTACGTGCAAGCTTCATAAGTTTGGTCAAATTTTCACTGATCTGTAGAGCGGGAGTCCAGAGGGTTTGGTTAGCTGGGAAGGTAACCAATTGCCTGGTACATCACAATGTTCACAATGCATTCCTGTATATGAAACCTGACGACTGGCAAACCGACTGTGGTGGATGTGGCTGGGAGAGCAATTTTAAAGTCACCTAACAGCTAACCTAGATCAGTTTTCATGGTAACCACATCAAAGTAAGAACAATGTGTCAGGTATGGCCCCAAGAGCAACAAATGGCCATCGCCAGTAATTATTGGTGGTGGGGTACCCCTGCCAGTGATCAACAATTGACCACTCACGGCTGACCTAGGTCAGCTCATGAGGTAACCACTTGAAACCTACTGGAAAATGTTGGTTAGGACTTCAGATACAAGGGATGGGCATTGCCAGTAATTTTTATTGGTGGGGTACCCCTGCCAGTAGACCCCCAATATGCCCATCCCCTCATTGACCTAGGTGAGCTCATGATTTGACCAGTTGAAACCTACAGGAAAATGATAGGTATCACTTCATATGTAAGGATGGGCATTTCCAGTATTTTATATTGGTGGGCCACCACTGCCAGAGTCTGCCCATCCCTTACATATAGAATCCTGTCAATCATTTTCCAGTAGTTTTCAACTGGTTAAATCATGAGCTGACCTAGATCAATGAGGGGGGGGGCATTTTGGGGGTCTACTGGCAGGGGTACCCCACTAATATAAAATACTGGAAATGCCCATCCCTTACATATGAAGTGATACCATTTTCCAGTAGTTTTCAACTGGTTACATCATGAGCTCATCTAGGTCAATGGGGGATGGGCATTTTGGGGGTCTACTGGCAGGGGTACCCCACCAATAAAAATTACTGGCAATGCCCATCAGTTGTATCTGAAGTCCTAACCAACATTTTCCAGTAGGTTTCAAGTGGTTTCCTCATGAGCTGACCTAGGTCAGCCTTGAGGGGTCAATTATAGATCACTGGCAGGGGTACCCCACCACCAATAATTACTGGCAATGGCCATTTGTTGCTCTTGGGGCCATACCTGACACATTGTACTTACTTAGATGTGTTACCATGAAAACTGATCTAGGTTAGCTATCAGGTGACTTTAAAATTGCTCTCCCAGCCACACCCACCACAGTCGGTTTGCAAGTCGTCTGGTTTCATATACAGGAATGCACTGTGAACATTGTGATGTACAAGGCAATTGGTTACCTTCCCAGCTAACCAAACCCTCTGGGCTCCCGGTCTATTGGGATCATTATTAACATGATTAACATAATTATTAAGCTTTGAAAAATAACTTGGTGTTATGCTGTGCAAAGCTAATAATTATTTGGTAAAGCTGCTATTCCTGGCTTATAATTTGAGGGACCTAGATTTAAATGTATACTTCCCAATATGTTATAAAATTTTAATGTAAATGTATGTTTATGATAATGTGAGTTATCATGTGCTATATCTGTATCTGTGCTTACACGTATATCATATTTTCTGTTCACAGGTCAATTATGGTGCAGATTTTGGCTTCCTGAAGACAAGTGGGAGGCCATTTGTAGTTAGGAGAAACACTCTTTGTTCGTGAAGACTTAACTGGTGTCGATTTGGGGTACCACTTTAAAACGAAAGTCATGAGGAACCCTTGCCCAAGATTCAACTTTGCATTATTGTGCAGTGCTATACTTTTGCGATTCATGTTTGATCCATTAACTTGTCTTAACTTTGTTGGAATAAAATCATATTTTCAGATTTTTGTTTACAGTGATTTCTTCCCTATCTGTCGAAAGTCAGCCTTTGTAGACATCAGAAGTTTTATCAGAAATAAATACTGCCAACGTACACATTATTTGTGTTTCTTCTGCTCTCTTTTCTTTCAGTGATGCTAGTCAGTGAAACTAGTCGGGTTTAATTCTTTCAGTGATTCTAGTCAGTGCAACTAGTCAGTCGATACCGACTAAGAAAGGTTAGTCGGGAGAGGCACCATCCTGACTAATGTAAAACCTGCTATAAACTAGTCGGTGGCTCATATAAAGTAGTCGGTAAAGACCGACTAATGTCACCAACTAATGTAACTGACTAATATACATTTACCGACTAAGAAATTGTTGATCGACTAAGTTGACGGACTAAGATGACCCACTAAGAAATCCAACTGACTAAGGAATAAATTAGTCGGTATAGCAACTGACTAAGGCTATGTTAGTCGGGAGAGGCACCAGATGGACTAACGTTATGTTAGTCGGTGAACCAATTTAAGTTTTCAGTGCACTGGCTTGGGCTGATTGTGCATGTTGGGGTTACAAGCGGAAAACTGGGCGGATTCTCCGGAAGATTTTGAATTCGGGGTCTTTGTTTTTCTCTTCGTTTCTCGTTTAAAGCACCAAATACATGTGGCATGTATTTCTAGGTCCTGGTGGGCAGACCTGACAGAATGCAGGGGGGGTGGGGGGCTGCCGGGAGGTATATTGTAACAAGCCTGGCTACATTATCGAATAAACACAGAACGAAGTTAAATTTGAATTCAAAAATAATTTTCGAATATCCAAAGTCTTAGCCAACCTACAAGGACTTTACGGCTCCTCCTTTCTTTCCTCATTCCTCCTAAAAAATTTTCATCATCCAAAGTATTTCTTAAATCCATGTTTGTGGAACGAAGGAGCACTGGGACTAAGAATTTAAATCACTTAAATGCCGAACGACGTGACACCGGCCTCAGCGCTTAGGTCCTGATGTGAGTATAGCTATTAATATGCTATTGTAACATGTCTTATATTTTACGAACTTTGAGGCTGCTGATAGAGCGAAAGGATTGGAAAAAATTTCAAAAACGTACAACATCAAAGCCACAAAATCAAAACAGTTATCTATCTTTCACATGTTATTAATCTAAACATTTCTCTTAACATACAGTGTTCAATTTTCCAGAAATAGGAGAGTTATGTAGAAGACAAGAGAAGAATAAAACATGAAAGCTGCGATTTAAGTGTAACTTACCAGCTGGAGGAAAAGAAATAGAATCTCTAGAGAAACAGCGCCCCATGATAACGTGAAGTTGTGACAAAGTTGTGACCGTTTTGTTTTTCTGAACACCGATGTATTATACAGCCCAGCTCAGTTAAATACGATGTTGAAATACCTTGTGCTCAAAGAAAACACAGCCGACAACACAGCTTTGTAATAACGTTGTAACACAGCTTTGTAACGTTTCCTCAATGCAGTACAACGTTGCCTTACCAAATTTTCATTTCCAAAATATATCGTTAAGTTGCTTCTAAAAAGCAAGGTTATTATCCAGCACGAACGTAAGTAAAGCGGTCTGCTATTTACTGGGCTAACATAGAAAGGGCTCACTGCGGCAATGGAAGCAAAAAGAAAAAAAGTCAAACACCCTTAACAATTTTCGAACAAATATAACAAAAATGATAGGAAATAACTATATCACGCGCTCATCGGTAGCTAAATGAACAATAAGTTCCAATAAGGACATACAAAAAACGAGAACATCTAGTGCACTGCTCAAGCATAGTCAATATGCAATGACCAGAATTATGCTGATAAGAAGCCACCTATAAACTGTTCCGTAAACAATTGAAACGTTGAACGGACAAACACGTTATAACATTCTCCTGCTATTGCGCAATCGTTATTCTCCGTTACAAACTTCAGTCTGTTCAGAACTCCTTCTGCAGTTCATACTGTAGTGTTTCAGTTAACCGCAAACGGATTCAACAACACATGTTGTGGTAGTGTCATAGTGTTGCAGTAAACCGCAAAAGGGATTCAAAAACTCATACTTTGGTTAATTTGATCTCAAACACTGTTGAACAGTGCACTAGGTATTGTGATTTAGTGTGAAAGTCTATGAATTTTTATGAATAATTATCTGCTCCCTGGTACTTGCTACGTTTCATTGCTTTTGTAGGTGATTCTAGGTAATTTGTCAGATATCCAAAAGCCCTACTTGTCAAGTTCAGGACCAGCCACAGTTGGTTCTATATTGAACATTTGTACTGCAATTTCTGCAATTGTTTAAGGCGTCCATACACACACACACACCGGTTATGATAGACTATATGTAGTATTCAGGTGCGTATCCAGTGGTGGGGGCGTTGGGGGCGCGCACCCCCGGGTAGACAAAGAAAACAGAAAATAACAGAAGAAAAAAGGAGGGGAACAGAGGGGAAAAGGAGGAGGAGGGGGAGAAGGTGAATAGGAGGGGAAGAAGGAAAGAAATTTAAGAGGAGGAGCGAGTAAAGGAAAAATGCGAAGACACCGGGAAGAGAAAGAAGAACAGTACCATACTTACAGCTCTGAAGGGTAGCCAGTGACGGAGCAATGATCTCTCGAAAGTGTTACCCACCCTACCCCTTACACCGACAACTCCATTTTTTGATGATTCCATTTTCCTCTCTCAGTAATGTATGGTCATCGCAGAGATGTTCATGGGAACCAAAGACAAGATTCAGAGCCTCCACAAACTGCTCAGGCGCATAGCCAAGAGGGGGGGGGCCGGGGGAGGGTACCGCTCCCCCCATTCATCATTTTTTAAATGATATCGCTAAGTGATTTTAAAATATAAAAGTGCTTGGAGGCAACTTACAGAGCCTGGGAAGTCATTTCCCGCGATCTGGGAGACATTTTCGGCCAAAATTTGCTGTATACCGCGGGATGCTAATGCAAACAACAACATGTCTCATGTAATTGTATAAAAAGCATGGAGGTCCAATTGTGTTAAAACTCTCTTTCACATTACTAATGGAGAATCAGGGCCTGTCCCCCGCCGCGCAGTGGCGGACCGTCCATATGGTCAGGGGGGCGGATGCCCCCCTGACGGACTCAAATGGACTGCTGGCGCCTCTTTCAGCTCTTTACCACTTTTTACTTATTCTAGATTGTTGACTTTTTTATTGCGCTCTCATCTACTTATTGACATTTGTCACATTTTGTTGGTGTAATTTGGCGATGACACCCTACTCTCCGTTTATCTGCAAATTAGCCAGGCCCGGAAAGGGTCATTTCCGGCGATCTAGGGAGAGTCTTTACTCAAAAATTTTCTGTACGCTATGCGCCAACCAGTGGTGGCGCTCCGCTTAGATAGTGTCGAAAGCGCCCCCTCAGACCATTCTCGCCACTCCTGACCAATACCCCTAGCTCCGCCACTGCCGCCGCGCCTCCTACGCCTATGTGTGTAATGTTCGGTTTCGGAAATATCTGCTATTTTTTCATTTCCTTCAACCAAGTTTTATAATAGCCGTTATAACAGGTTTTAATATTTGTATACTAATAAATTAACTATGTCTCAATTTTAGAAAATTTCTGACCAACATTCTACATCACACTTCCCACTTCACACTCTACTCGTGCAATTTTGACCGGTCTGTTAGGGGTTGAAGGAAGTTTTTTCTATATTGGTTGTCCATAGATGAAACTTTGTACAACATTATGGGTATGTTTTGAAGTGAGTTTATTCGCGAGAAATGTGAAGTTTCAAATTCTGAACAAATATGGGGCTTAAAACCTTGAAAAGTGTGGCTGACGGGTATTGTGGGCCGGGACGTAGAATCACCTACAAAAGCAAAGACCCACAGGAGATGCGATCAGTTCGAACATGATGTATGCCGGGTTGACAATCTTCAAAAAGGTTATGTATGGAAAAAAAAACTATTAGGAAATACTTGGTTCTCAGGCAAAAAGTGTATATCTGGTTGGTCATTTCAAGCCCGAGAAGTGCCGTTTCCGGTGATCTGGGGGGTTTCAAAACAAGAAATTTTCTTGTATGCTGCGCGCCAACCGATGGTGGCGCTCCGCTTAGATAGTAATTCGCGCCCCCCGGGTTAGAAAATCCTGGATACGCGCCTGGTATTTATATAGATACATTAGTGAGAGAGGAAAAATGGAAACTTCAAAAATGGAGTTGTCGGTGTAAGGGATAGGGTGAGGGGCACACCCCCTCCGTAATCCTTGATCTGTCACTGGCTACCCTGTGTATATAATAGGGATCAGCGCTTTAACTATGACTGTTCCTCTTTCTCTTCCCGAGGTCTTGGCTCTCTTCTACTCCCTCCTTTTCTCATTTTTCTCTCTTCAGGTCTTCCTTTTCTTTTCCCTTCCTTTCTCTCCCCTTTTCCCTTTTTTCCCCCTCCTTTTCCCTTTTTTCTTCTCTTTTTTTCTCTCCTCTTTTCCTTACCCGGGGGCGCGCGCCCCCAACGCCCACCCCCTGGATACGCACCTGACATCATTCCATCTCTTTACATTTCCATGGCCCTATAGGGCCGCATATATGCGGCCTGCTCCTAAGCCTCATCTTAATTATGCAAACCTCTTTTGAATAACAATTCATAACAATTCACCTCCATTCAATACATACATTCTCAGCACACCGCTTCTTCTTAGAACCTCCTTAATTTGTCTCTATAAATATCTGGTCAAAACTTCGTTGCATTTAGTCCTGATCATTGTGTGTGATATACTGTAGCTCTATTGCCTCTTTCCAATGAAGGTACTAAGTGATATCCACGTGACATAACATCGTAGGGCCTATATGTTCGCTTATTACAGTCTCCGTGTTAGGGGACGTGGGTTGAGAGCGGATCTAGTTCTTGCGGTTTTAGTATCTGGGAGTATAACTTAATTGGAGGTGTCCTGAAGTTCCATTTAAATAGGTTTAATATTGTATTATTTCGTAATTTATAAAACTTTCGAAATATACTAGGAGCTACGTTGCTATTTGATTTCTTTTAATTAATTTGACAATTAAAGCTTTATATATTATGTGATGGTATTTTAATTTGTTCTGTCTTGTGAAGTATAGCAAGGGGGGGGGGGGGGTCTCGTTACAAGTTACAATATAAAGTTATATAATCTGATGCACCAAAGGCTGTGTAATAGTGAAGCAGTTGTAAGTGTTTTTGACTGCCATCAAGTTTTCGATGTTGGTCAATACAAACAAAAATCGCGTTGAATGTTTATTGATGTAGCTTCAATATCAAAAGTGTGAAAAAGTACCGTAGCAACGAAATGTATGATGGGAACGATAACATCCATTTAGTAATCGCTTTCGTCAACACTAAAGTAATTAGGGCCGCATTCAGGATAACACCTATATGATACAATTTATTGTGTATTTGGGTAAAAGTTGGTAATGAAATAATTGAAATTCTCGATCAAACGCAAACTCATTTGATCAAGAAGTCCATGTAGGGCTATAGTATATATATGTATAAACTGAGGAAGTACCGTAAAAAGGGGTAACTTTGGCAGGTTTTAGGCTTATTTGTCGAATAAAAAAGAGTATAATAATAATTAAAAAAAACACGTTTCTTATGTTTAAAATGAACATTGGCATTCTTAGATATTTATATAGATCAAATTTGATGTAAATATGTGGTGTTCTTAAAACTTATGTGAGAAGTAAACCCAAAAAAATTGATTTTTACATTTGGGGCAACTTTGGCAGGTATATACTTAAACAGTAGTATAAAAAAAGAAGAAAAAAATATTCAATCATTTTTTTGCAAAAGTTTATTTTTTGGACATTGAGGGGGCTGGGATTCGAAGCAAAACTCTCAAAACCAAAAATAATACTTAGAGCGGCAATGGGGGCTTGCACAATATTTATGCAAATTAGCACATTATTTCCTAATTTCAATTGTTTACAAATTATTTCAAATAGTATCTATCATAATAATCATGTTGGAAAAATGTTCCACCCTTTATATCCCCAAACATCACACGAAATCACAATATTGAAACACTGTCAAAAATAGAGGGCAGTCGGTCGATTTAATAAAACCACTTAACTGCCAATATTACCCCGGGTGCCAAAGTTACCCCGTTTTACGGTATCACATCCACATGGTCACAATTGATACACTGTCGGTGAATTCTCCCCGCCTATTCCATCACCCGACGGTGAGACATATACGTCCCTGGTAGTACGAAAACGCTAGTATACGTGACGTCGGTGAGGCTTAGATCAGGGAGTTGTTATAACAACTGGCTGCTTAGATACTTTTACCGTACGCGTTAAATATGATCCCGGTTCATCAAAGCCCGCCGTCCTGGTGTTAATAAACAGCCTACAAGTTAAGCAGAACTTACTAAATATAAAACATGACCCTTACTCCCGGCCCCCTCTGCCATGCTACGACTTCTTCGTCCGGGGTCAAACTGGATATATTTATAGTGGGGGCCCCGCCCGCGTGATGGCCGTTCAATGGTTTCAGTGTGTCTTGGTGAAAACTCCAGCGCTACCATTTATATAGTGCAATGCATTGCATGACTCCAATGTGTGAGTGATGTAACGATATTCTGTTTATGTACCGAAGCTCGTGCGAGGCCCCATCCTGCCCGTATCCTCTCTCGTCCAGGGACCAATTATTGTAGGTCGATATCTCATGTGCCCCACAGAGCCAAGTGCGTAGGCTAGATCTGCTCGTGTGTGAAGAACGCAATATTTGAATTACTCGCAAGGAGCGTATAGGCCAATTATCAATCCATCAACGTTGCTCCTAGATGCTTTTATATATTTATTGTTTCAATTTCTCTCTAGCTACGTTAATATATAATCTGATTAGTCGTTTTTAATATGAACGTAGCACTTGAATATATCTTGCTGGAAACCTCATTCTACAGGCAAGCAAATTAGTTTATTTCCTGTAGTGCTCCCTATTCCATTTCTCCACATTGTACCGTGCTGGTGATTTATGCCTGAGAGGCTGGTGGAATGTGAACTCATCCGTTCCATCGGAGACATAATTAGTAGGCGAAAGTGAGATGAGAATATTACGAGGGAGGGGTTCAAATCCTCGGATACATCATTGCATATCACACGCATACAGCGAGCACAATATGGTGGCTCATTCAGTTGAGTGAGTATATGCTATACGAACCACACACTAGTATTGTGCTAAAGGGCGAGCTACATAAAATACACTATGCGCGTCCATAGTAGTACTGTGTCGTTTGAGAAGCTTGCGCTGTAAACAAAGATACGTCTGTCCGTTTGATACTGCAGAACTCGAATTGCACAAGGCTATATCAACCTTCGTTTTATCCCAAAAATGGCTGATAAAAAGTCACCTAAATTTGTTAAAGCTTTATACGAGAAGAATGACTTCACGGACTTTTTAGAAGTACTCGAAAAGAAAACGACGTTACAAAGGGAATATCTTCTTGCAGGTAAGGATTGCTCCTTAGAATGAATGTATTGCCAAATTATTAACGTAGAATACGGTACGGTACAGACTACAACATGTATGTGGGTCTGCAGGTGCTGAATTTTACCATACATACTGTTACATGTTTAGTCTTTATGCATTCGATGTATATCCGTGGTTCGCTTTAGAACTATACAAGGAAGTCATGTTCAGTGGAGAAACTACATTCATGGCCAAGGGTTATTTGTAACTGTATAAAACGCCTGTATGTTTCTGAAATGTGTAGGAATCTTTGCACGCTAAATCCTGTGGTTCATGGATTGGCACACGTGTTTGCTCAGTGTACGACATGCATACATAGGTTCTAGTGTGGAAAGGAAGGTGATTGCAAGGAGGGGTACACTAGCCCGGGGTAAAGGGTGGCTAAGAAATCGGAAGGGGTATAGAGGAGAAGAGAGGAGACCTATTGCAATGCAAGCCGATCAAAACGTGTCCGATCGATCACGATTGAGATACCGAGGGAAAATCTGAAGCTTGGCACGACAGTCTGTAATTGGAGTAGTTCTCGAACTCGGTATTTATTGTTGAAACGAGAACATTTCGTAAGGCTTCTTCTTTGAGAAGGAGGAACGAAGGGAGGGGCCTGCTGACCCTGCTTGTAATAACGTCTTCTAGTATATACATTCAGAACACTTAAGTTGGTAGGCCTTGCATGGCTGATGCATGGTTAGGCGAAAATCGACATTATATTTGGTTCCTCTTTTGTCGGTAAGCAATTCTAAAAATAGACGAAATGTATGAAACCAGCATTAACGTGTTACGCTACACTGGGTAATTGTTTGCCGCGATATCTCGAGGTGGAAAGCCCCTCTTGTATAGGAATTGCATGTGTCATCAGTGTGGTGGCGTGTTTCGAAACCTTGTTAATCTGCATACTTGCATAGGGCCGCTTAAAGGATTGGTTCAGTTGTCATACATGTTTATGTTATATGAAAGAGGACAATAAAAGAAACACAATGGTGAAAAAAAACTGTTCAAATATCTTTTTCGGTTAAAGAGATATTCAAGTGTAAAGTTTTATCAGATTGTGTAGAAACTGCTGAAATCTGACTAGCTGTGATGTCACATCCTCACATTCCTGAAAAGTCTTTGTTTTTTTCTCTAAATATTTTGTGAGATTTCATGACTTTCGACCAAAAGATATGTCAGGAGATCTCATATTTGTCAAAGGAAGTATTTGAGATTAAACATTTGAGGAATTTTTGATTACATTATTTTCAAATGTGTTAAAAAATGTAAATAATTTTTAAAGAAATATATTCACAAATGTTAAGGAAGTGAGGATATGACATCACACCCTCACAGTAAGTCTTTCTGCACCAGTCGTTTTCAAAGAAATTTTGATATCTTCAAAGTGTCATATCTCCTTAACAGAGCATGCTATCATGGTAGTTTCTTCACTGTTCTTTTTGACGTTTTATGCTCTTTTATACAAAAAAAACATGTCAAACACCCGAACCAATCCTTTAAAGGGTGTGAAGACTAGCGCAAAAAGAAACGTCTAATGCCGGTAATCTGACCTAGTTTCGAATGAGGAAGGGCGGCATATAAAAAAGGACGGGGAAGAAAAGAGAAAACAATATCCAGCTGCCTTTGTGTTTTCATTTTTAGGTTTTGCATCATTATTTTAAATTTCTTGCATGTGATAATTAGGCTTGGTAAAATGTTCGTATGCAGCCTACCAGAACGTTATGTAGAAGAACCTTGATTGATCATTGGAACACCTTCAGCACAAATATAGTACGAATTCTACACGTATGTAATTGGCCAAACATGATTTTCCTTTACTTAATCCAATACGTGTATTCCCTCTCCCCTCGTCGTGAAACACATGGTCTGCACGGTACATTGACCACCTCCGTCCGGGCCTGTGTGACGTATTGATTTGCAAACTAACTCAAAATGTAGGCTACATTGTAGTTCAACATTATACTAATTGGGATAGATGCATCGTATGAGTGGCAGCTGGTCCCTATTGATAGCGGCGGATGTCAAAAGTTATTTGAGTTCAACAAACTAAGGGTAAAGTCTGAAAACCTTGTTAGCATAATAACTTGCAGCAAATTTGGATGAAATTCATACTCATTATGTAGATCCTCCACTATAATATATGTATTAGCCTATTAATGTTTGGATGGCAGTGTTGTCGAAGTTTGACGGAATTATATTTGAGTTGCGTATATACAGACTACAGTGAGACTGACTATACAACTAGAAGGAATTCGACGAGGCATGAGGTAAAAGAGAGGGGTAAATGACTGCCGGTTTTATCGCGTAGCAAATATGCGATTTCGCTTTAATGAAATTAAGGATGAAACTTATCGACATTTTACATTCATTTTCATTTAAACTGAGTGAGGTTATGCTACATTCGAAGACTTAATCCGTGATTTTCTAAGATCCTCACTATCTAACCTACTTCAACCTTTCTGGATAATGTACTGCAGTATTACATATTTAGGCTGCATGTTAATAATAATTGTAATGAGCACACGCATGCACATCATATTGAAACATTCATTCCTAGCTATATACCCCTGAACAAGAACGCCTGCATGCGGCATCATGCAGCCCATGCAGTCTCAATCACATCTTCAGGATATGTCCGCCATATGTTGTACCATTAACTTATACATAACTCAAAATGGGACATTCATACATGCATATAGCGAGATACAGCCAGTGTTTGTACGTGACATATTTTTTTTTACATGCAGTTCAGTCACATATTTAACCTGCATGTCTGTAGGTTACCCTATATAGCACTCCAGTCATAAATTTGTTTATTCACAACGTAATTTATTTACTATTAAAACCATAGTTTCATTTTCCTTATATACGCCATGTGGCGGCAAGTGGGTCAAAGTCTGCAGTTATGGTATATACAGCGCATGATTTGGTCTTTAGTGCACTTATTGTTTGATTCAGAATATTTAGTATAGAAAACACAAAATAATACTGCACTGTCTTATATCCAATAGCAAATTCCTACAGGTGTTAGAAAAGCTTAAAATAATATGGCCTTGATTCCAAGCTAGTACGAATTTTATCCAGGCACGTTCCCATTCAACCCTGAAAGTTGTTGCATGCGACAAATTTATGGCCACCTTGAAGTAACGAACCAATGGTTACTTTCGCCAAAATGTGACGACTTTTGGTCGTTTTTTTCAGCAGGTGTGTTTGTAAGTATCATAAGGGGGGGGGGGGGGGTGGGCTTTCATTACAAATGTCTCTATCACATATAGAGGAGCGATGGTGGGTGGGTCTGTGATTCGCCGTTAAGGTCTTTGCATGAACAAGTTCGAAAATGTGATCCTTCGACACCTGTAGTCTTTAGATTGTCATATACAGTATTATTTTATGGCGCATGCACTCATAAACGTCATACGTGCTAAATACGACCCTTGACTGCTAACCTTATCTCAAATGGAAATATCTACAGATGTTTACACTGGCAAAACAAAACATGTGCACAGGTGGCTGGATGGCTTACTTATAGCAGCAGTTTTAAGAACAAGCAGAGTCCATTTAAGTAATCATGGCCGCTGTATCAGTTATAGTCGTTGACACCGTTTCTACAACCTAATACCATATATGAGTGTAGAACGGTGGAAATGACCGTACATGTGGAACGTTACGGTCTAAGTATTTTAATTTCTTCAGATGGCCTAACCACTGTATGTTGCCTGGATGCTTGAGTCTTGGTATATAGGCTCACGTATTTCACAACAAAGGCCGTCGTTACATCACATAGTCCTAGTCGCTTTTCAGTACTAACACGGTTCGCACAGAAAGCAGCACATCAAGACTATTTAAAAACGATAGCCGCCAGTGGTGGTTGCAATTTAAATCACATGTTAATATTTGAGAATTACCTAAAAAGCAGCTCCTTACGTTTACTCGGCAAATTTCGAAAATGTCACTCAGGCACTGTTTCATACGAGTGTTTATATTTACATTCAACAAGATAGATAGATAGAAACTTTATTGGCCATTTCAGAAAACAAAAAACGGAAATGATTTCCCGTCGACATTAAACATAAAAAAGTAGTGAATACAAACAAAACCATACAATAAACAAGCTATTAGTGAACAACTACGAGAATAAAACTAAATAAGCAGAACCAGAACAAGGAAGTGTTATCTTTTTTCTCCTCAAATGATACTTGACTATAGTTGGAGATGAAATACTTATCCAGTGGCATAACGGAAACTGCTTACATATCATAGGCTCATTAATCAAAGCGACTGGGCTAATAACTCTAGCGAACAGACTATCAGGCCAACACCTCGGAAGCAACGCTAAACTCAATGGGAAAGCAAGAATTTAATTTTTGAACTCAGACAACACTTTCACAATAGATTGCAATTGTTTTCGACTTTGTTTCATCCTTAGATGCTTGGTGGCGTATAGCCTATCGTAGGCAAAGTACTTATTCGTGGTCGCGTTATAAGAAGTTATATAAATCAATTACCTAACATTTATAATTTAGTCAAAAGTGATCGCCCGTCAGTATCGGCATTTAAAGGGGAATGTCATTTAAAGGTGAAAGTAAGGAAAAACCAAACTAGATGAATATATATCAGCTGCATTGATGGTAAACCAGCTGTTGCACGTAGAGAACAAAGAGATAGCAACACTATAGATAGTCTTCATTGAGCAACCCACCAACACGGTAGAACTATATGTACTTTGTGTGTTGTCATTGAACATAGGCAGCAATCATACGGAATGTCACAATGTCAATACTGTATCAGTTTTCAACCTGCTCTTTGGCATGGTTTGACGTGTGTGTACATAAAAGCACGTTTCTATGGAAAACCCGCAGATGTACAGTTATCTATATAACTATGGGCGATCTGTTTACAGCTAGACTACAGGGATCAGACTTGGCATTGTTGTCCCATGATATGTCACGTGATGTCGGTATCTGTAGAGCGAGAAGAAATGTCACTTTCTTGAACAGTTGTTACTAAATCATAATTTGTAAACAAAGAGGAAAGCCAAATAAGTATTTTCTTCAATGTCTACCGGAAACGAAGCCTAAGCCGGCCTGTGTAGTGTGAGTTTCCAAACATTAAATAAGTTGCAGCATGGGGCGTGAGGAGGTGCTTGGGGATGCTTGTGGGGGGGGGGGTGATACGCTAACTGACTCAGATGTAACTTTAGGTTCTCTGAGTATCTGATATCCGTCACCTTTCTTGGTTCTCAATGTAAATGACATATGCAGATTGATGGCTTGGAATAGTCAAATAAAATCATTTCGCCCGAGTGTTACACCTGATGATAAATCGGTCGCTATTTTGTTTATTCATCACACTTACGTATGTATTTTGAGTATTTTGAATACATTGGCCAGGTTAACCTCGATAAAGAAGTAAACCAAAACACAACTTCATGCTACATAAAATTGTACTAGGTGTAATCAGCCTACAGGTTTGTGTATACAAGGAGAATTCTAATGGAAACACAAATTTTAAAAGCAATTAATGTCGATCCCTGGAAACCACACATTTACTCCGCCTGCGCCCAACCTTCCCCATAACCCATGGTTATGATGTCAATTTTTAAGAATGGGTGTCACAAAGGCGTAAAGCCCATCACCAATAGACAGCAGCATCTGTCGTGATGAATAAATTTGTTTGGCTTTTTATCGGAAGGAAATCATTAAAATGGATCAAGATTATGTTTTGTAATCCACCTTACCATAAATTACAAGCACATGTATCCCAAAAGGCTACCACGGGAGATGCACTTCCGCATGGTGTTTACTGTATGTGAAACTTTTCGGTCAAACATCGGTCACTATGAGGGAGAGTTCATGAAGAAAATTCAATTTCTTTGTGTACAGTAGATATGCAAGATACACAGGTGCGTTTCCCTGTTATACCCCATGTCAACCCCCAACAAAGTGTGTAAAAGTAGGCTAGTCATTAGTACAAACTTTCGTGTACACCTAATTTATAGCCTAAATATGCCTCGGAATGATTCAACATTTCACTTCTAAAATTTTAAGTTTGGGGAGGACCACTAGAGCCTCCTACATGACAGTCGGATTCAACGACCCCAGGGCCACACCCCTTCCTGCACCCCACCCTGTTTCACACCTAAACATTTCCTTTGTTCTTGTCTGGGCTCATCATCTGCTCCCTTCATTCATATATTCTCCTTTTTGTCTCGTACAGGTTTTGCATCAATCACGCTATTGTCACTCCTCGTTGGTTATGGAACACATTTCGTTACGACACTGGTGGCAATTACGTATCCGTGTTACCAAACGTAAGTTCCCTAACCTTAGTAAGGCTATACATGATCTCAGCACGGAATTAAACTAATATTTGGCTAAATCTCCTTTTGTCGTTTGTGGCCAACTGCTTCCGTCTGCTCAGAGATTCTGTCTACCATTTTCTTTTATGGCTACCCTTATTTATACTGCTCTCTTAGCTTAATTTGTCTGTGTGAAGAAAAAAAATCCAGTCTGGAAGGAGCTGCCTGAACGGAAATAGTCACACATTCATACAAACTTACACACATGTCAGTAGGTAGACCATTGACTCAGTGTAGCGCATCTAAGTCAGTGACGTCACAAGACGTTTCTGACATCACCGAAGTAACTGGCAAATGGTTCTCATGGGGTTGTAATTATGGGGGAGGGGGGGGGGGTTGAAGACAGGGGATTGATACTTAGAAAGAGCTTTTGTGTTACGGTAATGATAAATCAAGCCAACAAGGAACAACAACGTTTAAGTCAGTTAGAAGCAAAAGTACTCTATCAGCCGCAAGCCCACACTATACCGTCTAGTAAAAATATGATCAATCAAATCAACAACATATTTCAGTTTGTAAATATTCCTGTATCTTTTAATATATTTCATTCTTTTTTTCTTCAAACTGTCAGGGTGGCGTTGATTGGCAAGAGTCGAAACGACAAACAAGATGTCCAATGGTCTACTTATTGGGTCATTTATGCAGTTTTTACTCTCTTAGAGTGCGCCTCTGATGCTATCGTGAAGTTCTTCCCGTTCTTCTACCTTACAAAGGTAAGACATAAGTCAAATATTGAATAATGCATAAAGACATTAATAACTAACCGCAGTGGCGTAGGAAGGTACTTTTGAGTGGGGGGCTGAAGACTGATGGCCGGCCTGGGGGAGGGGTTTAAGGGGAGGGGGTGTCCCCCTCCCCTTTGGAATTTTTTTGCATTTCCAGGTGGCCTCAGATGCAATTTGGTGCAATATAGCACACTTCAACAGCCACTCCATTTTGTAAATAATTTTGCATTTTCACCTGGCCTTAGATGCAATTTGGTGCTCCAAATGAGATTTTTTTTTTCTCATTTGGAAAAAGGGGTTTTCTGACTTGCGAAGCGGGGGGGGGGGGGCGGAATGATACTTCCGCCCCACCATATTTTTCACTGGGGGCTGGCGCCCCCCAGCCCCCCCGGTTCCTACGCCCTTGACTACCCGTCAGATAAAGTTAGTATGCCCTGGTTATTGTAAACAACTTAAAATAAGGATATGATCAAAGTTTAGTTCAAACGTTGAAGATCAAAAATGGGCGTTTTAATATACTTCAACGTGCACATATAGGATGCGTGACATGCCAATCACACACTACAGTACTTACAGCTAATTAATTGTTGAGTATACCGCTTAGCCAGCTGCAAATGTTACCAAAAAAATTATCTTGAAGGTATCTTCATATTTAATGTCTATAGGTGTAGATTTCTTGACAATCTCTTGAATGCCTCAAAATTATGTATTGACACTGGCAAACCGAATTGACTTCATATGTGAAGCCGTTTGTGACGTCATTGGGTATATTGGCGCTGTGTGTTATTGGTCAACCATTCACAGTTCCCCTGCCACACGTGACACGTGCATCACCCTACATGATATAATAACTAATCCGAGGAGGCATACCTCTAAAACACTTGCTATAGAAAGCAATATGTTCTGGTCACTTGACCAACAGTCAAGACTGTAATAGGCTGCATGTGCAACATGCTAGGTTGAATTATATTCTATGCTGGTCCGGTTTCATAACAAGGAACATATTACTTTTTACATACAATTTTACATTTTCACTCTATTATGTTATCATTAAAAAAAACATGACAATATTAAAGTTGTATTGTACCCTTGGGTTGTTACATATGCCACCCAAACTAAGCCGTATAGTATATAGCCACTACTTTTGGAGAACCCACAAACCAGTGTTGAGACGAGTAATATTGGAGTCACTAAACTGTGAAAGTGGAGATACCTCAACGAGTTATCAAATTTTCCTGTCGTATAGATAATACTTTTGCAGCGAGTCAGTGACTTTGCTCTGGTTCAGGGGAATCTCTGTCAATGACTCAAGTAGTGACCCTAAAATAAAGGGAGTCGTTGCAACTCTGCCTGGTACTCAGTGGAAGACCTTATTGGTTACATACAGTTGACTGTTCCCAATTGTCAAAGTTATTGAAGAAAAAACAAAGGATGTTAAACCAATGCACAGACACCCAGTGTCCCTCAAAGTTGCTGTATTTTAGGCAATTGTTTTATCATGGTCAATGTGTTGAGATCGATTTTAATGACTCTATCGATCCTTTCGCGATTTTGGTGGACTCGGACAGGCCATGTTTCCAAGTACCTTCGTTATCCTTTAATACAGGTCAAGTATGGTACCACCATGCAGCCTCGATTGAGCGTGTAGTAATTCTTCATGTTACAGACACATTTTACAACCTTACATGCATGAACTGTATTAACCGTAACGTATAGTAAAGTCAATGCGGAACTATATAATACGCAGAACAAGTCTCACGAGAAACACACAAATTCAACAACAGAGGGGATTCGTCATGAAAGCGAAAGTTGAATCTTAACGATCCTTGAATTTCGCATACCAGACAAAAAAAAGGGAGTTGACCGATTAGAATGAATTATCCTTTTCAAGGAAACAAGAAAGTTTTGAAGGGGTACACCATACACAATCAATAGTGAACAGTGCAATTATACGATAACTCCTATATTGCCCTAAAACGGGTTAAAATTAATGTCCACTTCCTTATTTTAGTGGAATTTCACAGTCATATAAGGAATTTATATAGCACATTGTGATAACAGTGTAAAGACTGCATTGACATATGTTAATAGTGCCGGTTCGTTTGCATTTTTTTTGGGAAGATTCACCATGCACTTAGCACCAATGTTAACTATTTCAAATTTTATTGCACAACTGTATATAATCACGTGTTTTATACCAGCATTTTATACAGAATTGATCTTGGTATAGGATTTCGATATCGTTTGTAGACTCACTATAGCCAGAAGAGGATTCCATCTTTAGGGAGGGAAGGGGGGTGGGCGGTTATCGAAAGGTATATTGGAATATTCATGTGACTTTTAGGGGGAAATCACCTTAAACCATCCTGCGACTATCTGTGCATTTTGTACATTTTGTTTAATTCTAAAAGAAACGGCACTAAATTCAATTTTTGTAAAATAGTTTTTCAGCAAAAACGTATACCTTAATTCCTATTACAGTTTCTTCGTTCTCAACGAAAGGTCTCTTTGTAAATAACGAAAGAAGGCTCATGTTCCTTATAAAATCGGAAAAGAAAAAGTGCTTTTCATAGCAGGAAAGGCCACATGGGTGTCGGAACTCCCCCCCCCCCAGTCCCACGCTGGCCAAATTTCTTACGTTAAAATTCTCGCTAATCGGTGTCCGCATCAAATTGCCAAAATGCATTTAATTGTGTATCGTTGTTTATACGTGAGAAGGGCGTTGATTGATTAAGGAATTCCGTACCTTTCATCAAATTTCGTCTTGAATTATTCGTCAGTGTTCTCGTGAATTTATAACGAGGAATCGAGAATTAATTTATAACGAGGTGTGAACCTTGGTATAGTCGTAAAATTAGCCGGGTCGTAAAATTAGCCTACGCGTAGTACATGGTATACGTCTAGTGCAGGAGTTTATAAAGGTCAAATAGACAATTCATATATGAAGTCTTTTTGACGAACCTCTTTTAATATTTCATTCAACTTTGTTCTCTGAAGAATTTTATAAACCATCCATTTTGTTTTCGTTAATTTATTTGTTGTGCTTTATACTTCGTCTTCGTGTCTTATATAGGTGGTAATGTTGGCCTGGTGTATGGCTCCGATTGAGGCAAACGGGTCCAACGTCTTGCACCAGAACGTACTGAAGAGATTCGCGGGCTCGTCCAAGAGTGATTAGAATCACAGGAAATTGAAAGTGAGCTTCATTCTTAAAAAGTTTGAAAATGTTTTTTAAGTTACTCATTCAATTGATCTCATCGGGATGCAGATTGGGACAGAAACGTCGATCTTTCATATAATAATATAGTTTATGTGTAACTTCATGAGAGTGTATACATAGTCAGTATTTCTTCATTTTAAATGTTTAATGATGACCCCCTCACCCTGTCTCGGTATTCTCTAACAGCGGCATATGTGACCATGAGCTATATAGTAGTTGCCTTGGTTACCATTCTTATCAAATGTTGATGTCCGATTGGAAAATTATTATCTGGTTGATTTAATTCCATTCCGCCAAAAAAAAAACAGAAGGGAGTAGCAGCTAATCCGAATGTTAAACAATTTAAATTAAAAACATTGAAAATTGACGATCAGTTATCAGATCTAACCTATCCCCCCCCCACCCAACCCCACCTACCCCTTCCACACACCCTCTCGCTAAATGATCATCGTACGTAACTTGCACGGTATAATGGAAGGGTGCATTAACTCACCATGTTACTTTTGTTTTCTTTCGCAGGTGTACACATCGTTGGTGTCACTACTGACCAGTGTGCATTTTACTACCCTTATGTGTACTGTGCGCGAAGTGAAAAAACCTCGCTTCTTCCCAACAGCTGAACAAGTCCCTCGTCTTCATTATTCTCTCTTTTTTTTTAAAAGTTTCTGAATAGCAATTTCTCGTCTTTCTAAAATAATCTTGACCGTAAAAGTTGTCTCCTATGATTTAGTCAATTTAATATACTAAATATCCAATCATGTTAATTCGACTAAGGCTTTTAATGAAATGTTTAATTCTTGCAATAATATATGTGCCAAATGTTTCACCTGTTACTTCATATGACGCTATGTTCTGAAATAATAATGTTTCATGTCAAAATACATTACGAATATTTTTTAGTAAGCGGCTAAGTCTGTGCGGTTATTTCGCGATGTGAGGAGTGTGCTTTTTTTCGATTTGGTATATTTAAAGTCAGGTTTTAGCGTACACGTGAAAGCTAACAGCTTATTAGTTGATTTCGTTCGTGACGTCACACTTTCAAACACATAGCAAAACAATATTGTTTCCATAGTCACATAAACTTAACCATGTTGTTTATCAAGGAAGACGGCTCCCCAAATTCTGTTTACTTCTTCAACTTTATAATTATGGAACTTAAAAATAATATGAGTGTTTGTTGAGAATATGTGAATATTTGCAAACAGTCTTCTTATAGAAGATAATGTTTGTCATTTCCAGCCAGTTGGGACAGTTTTCTTAATGGTAATACCACTCTAAACTGCCCTCCAATGTAATGCTTCAAAGCACTCGTATAGACGGTATGAACAGTTCCTAACCTTTTTCCGATACAAACATGATGTTCATACTGCTCATAATGACAATACAAGTGCTTTGAAAGCGGTACATGAGAGTACAGTATAGAAAAACATTGTCCCAACTGGGTGGACATTTTATATATGACATGAATATGACGTAACCTGCCTGCTATGTAAAATAAAGGCTTTTAATATCAAATCAAAGTCATGTGGTGTTTTTAAGTCAAAACGGGCTGGTCTTATACAATTTAGAAAACGGTGATAGTATACTTCGGTAGGATATGTATATATTTACTCCCGTTTATCATGGGAACTATCTATTAAATTTGGAGCTTTTGTCAGCCATTTTGAATAACGCCTCTGCGGCAAGGCTAGACAGCTACGTATGCCATTCTGCGCTGTACAATTAACAGTCCTAGGCCTACGCTATGCATGCGAGTCAAAGGTAATCACAAGTCTAATCTGATGCATTGACGTACTGACTGCCATATATATATCTATCTATATATATACCGTATATACCGTAGCAAACCAAATGTCGTCATACTTGACTTGTGACACATACACACAAGCCAACAGTACTCAGTCTTGTACATTTGTCCAAAAAGTTAGGAATGTTTGTCTTTTCTTTTAATTTCTGGAAACAATGTGGTTATGTTTTAGTTTAATCTCGTCATGAGTATTTATAGCCAGACGGTTTTGTTGTATTTTCTAATTAAATGTTGATTTTACACATGCAGTCGATGTTTCTAGTTTGAAATATACTAATTATTTTCGGTTGACGTACAATGTGTAATGTGTGCATTTTGTTCATATAAACGCTGTTATTAGCGAGTGGGAAAACATGCCTCGTCATTTACACAGGATGAAGTTTGAGTAGTCATTTTCGATCATGAGTGTTTCTGCATTATATCACCGTTTTGTAAATGTGTGCTTGATACTGTAACCTACAGTTCATTTGATCCTGCAACCCTTTCCCATCATACTAGATGTATAGTTCATTTGATCCTGCAACACTGTCCCACCATACTAAAAGCTATAGTTCATTTGATCCTGTAACACTGTCCCACCATACGATAACATAAAGTTCATTTGATCCTGCAAGACTCTCCCACCATGCTATAACCTACGGTTCATTTGATCCTGCACCATACTAAAACATATAGTTCATTTGATCCTGCAACATTGTCCCACCATACCATAACTTATAGTTTATTTGATCCTGCAGCAATGTCCCACCATATTAAAACCTATAGTTCATTTTATCCTGCAGCACTGTCCCACCATACTAACACCTTTAGTTTATTTGATCCTGCGACAATGTCCCACCATACTAACACCTTTAGTTTATTTGATCCTGCGACAATGTCCCACCATACTAACACCTTTAGTTTATTTGATCCTGCGACAATGTCCCACCATACTATAACCTATAGTTCATTTGATCCTGCAACAAAGTCCCACCATACTAAAACCTAAGGTTCACTTGATCCTGCAACACTCTGCCACTATAAAACTACGTTTAAAGGTTCATTGTCACCATCAAACTACAGTTAAAAGGTTAAGTGTTCGTAGCCGGACTAGAATGATAATCATTTTGTGTTCAATGTGAAAGTAAACTGCAAAACTACTAACTTATGACATGTTACTTACACATTTATCTGACGAAAAAAGTGTTTAAAATGAACGCCAAATTGTTCTCATGGGGTTAATAAATTGTTACATACTTAAACTAAAGGGGAATTTCTATGAAACTGAAGACAGCTATGCAGTTTAATTACAAGGCTCTAACAGCTTCCTGCTCTTTATTATGAAGTCATTTGAAGAAATCGAAAAGAAATCTTTCGTTTTCTCTTCCTGCCCACAGAAAAAAAAAGTCATTGCAAATTTAGGTGAAGGATGTAAAAATATCGGAGATATACCTCCAAATTACAAAATATTATAATTTACTTGGTACCCGTTAAAGTTGTTGGAACTATTTCACCCCACCCCCACACATTTTTGCCCCCCCCCCCAAAAAAAATGTTTAATTGCGTAACACGATTTTAACTGAAAAACGAAATTGTCTCAGTAGAACAGATTTATAAAGTGATGAATATTACGTGGCATGATGTATGGATGTATTAAAGATGATACGTCTGCAAGCATGGATTTTCAAAGCTTCCTTACACTGTTTCTATTATTTACATAACGATAGTCAATTGCGTATGGTACATCCTGTACGTGCATGTAAATATTGCTTCCATGTACCAGGGAGTTGTTATATGGAACAACTCCCTGTGCATGTACACTCTCTTCACCTGTCAGTTTCACGTTCGAAAAATTAATGTACAGTATAGCATATGCTCCATGCACTGTAAATTAAATAAATTGATCTAGCGACCTGCTGTTTTCTTCAGGCAATCCTTGTGGTCAGCTACAACATATGACCGAGTCTGCATGAGAGACCTTTAAAAACTCTTTTGATAAGGTCGATGAGAATCATATTGTTTCCGAGCTAAATATCTGTGATCGAATCATTTTCAGTTTGGGATGAATGGACTCTGTACAGTACCTTATGCTGTAGCTGTGTGTGTATTGTAAGGATCTCGAAGTTTAAAAAGTGAAAGTCCTTGTATAAATAAACTAATGTGAAAGACACTAAAGAGATAAGATTATGTTTTCCTACGGTGTTGTGACCGCAGTTTAAACATAGAAGTGTGAACGAGTGCAATTTATTTCACACATATGTAAATGGATGGTTTGAAAGTCATTTTAATTTTACTTGAAATGTAGTCTGTAATAATGGACTTTAGCAGTAGATTTAATTTCCTTCATTTTGGCTTTAATTCTTGGTTTACTTTGCAGTATAACATTTCAATTAACTTGATGCAAATAGAAATTTGGAGTTCACCCGCATCGCATTATACCATGTATAAAGCATATAATGCCAAGTTACAGTAACATAAAGAAACCTGTTATACACATTTAGTCAAATAGTTGTTATGGACCCCCTGTGAATTCAATTTCTTGGTAGTATGCCTAGACATGGCTTTCCCTATAAACCCCTCCCAGATATATCCCAAGATTTGTATAATATTTTGTTGATTATTGTTTGACTTCATCCAAGTAGTAATATCTACCAAAAAGTGTAAAACACTCCATCTGCACGATAATTCAATTCCCCCTGCCAGAAATGACATGGTCAAATATCTAATATGGTTGTTAAAGACTTGCCTGACATTCTTTATCTCTTGGATTTAAGGCAGTCATCGTTGTTAACTTTTGACCAACTTGATATCATTTAAGAAAACAAATATGAAATGTGTCAGAGTTTAAGTTACACTTAATGATATGTAAAGGAGACATAACTCTACCCCCCCCCCTCGGGCCCTCCCACACACCTCTGCACCCCTTCCAGTAACTTTTGTGGAAATTCAGCAAAGTTCAGAACTGAAACAGTTCCATTCTCTGTATCTTTGTTCCTCTTGTATTAATTAAAAGTATATGGACAAATTCCAAAAAACTTCATTGGCTTTTTCATTGTTGTTTTCTTTTGTCATATTTTTGGTCAACTTTTTTAAAAGTAAATATTATTTTGTTACTTTATTCCTGTACAGTACAGCAAGCTCTCTTCAAAGATTTTGTACAAAAGGATATAAGAAATACCAAAAAAACCAAAAGTATTTACGTGTATCAAATTTATTGGAATGCAAACATGCCCTAATTACATTAAAAAATGTTTTCACTGTTTCAAAGAAAAAAAGGACAAGAAAAATTTCATCTAGGAAAAAATCATATCAAATTTTTTTGTTTCAATATTGCACAAAAATTGATAAGTAATTGATAACTAATTTTTGATTGTACTAATGCCAAATTGCAAGAAAGAAAGAAAATAAAAATTAAGAAATTATGAAAATTTGATTTAAGAATGTTGTGCATCTGCATAGAGAATACGAAACAACTAGAAACTCTATATATAAAATCATCAATTGGTGATTCTTAGGCTTGTCTTGTTTTCTACGATAGTAATAGGAATAAGTATTGCCTCTTAAATACAAGTCATCATAAGGCCATCAAAAAACCAAAACCAAAATTACTTTAACTGACACTGATAATCTTGTGGACCAAGAATAACGAACATAAGATAATAACAATAATATTTAGATTAATAAAGTGCAGAGTTATCCACCAAAAAAGGTCACAAGGCACATCACAATATTACCGTGGTCAATAACCTGTCAAACATAGATAATCCCCCCCCCCCACATGGCAGCAGCTAAACAGTGCCCAGCTGACAATAATCTCACTGGTCCCCATTTATACACCTGAGTGAAGAGAGGCAATGGAGATAAAGTGCTTTGCCCCAAGGACACAACGCAATGATCTGGCCAAGACTCGAACCTGCAATCCTTAGATCACAAGTCCACTGCCTTCACCACTTGACCATAACTCTCTCTATCTCTCTCTCTACACACACATAAAAAAAGATGCACAAAGAATAAGCTTTAGAAAATTTTCCCAAAGCAGTGTTTGTTCAAAGATACTAGCAGCCTTAAACATAAGAGTTTGCAAATAAATGTTCATGAAAATCAGGGGAGGGAAATATAACAAACTTGACACACTTTCCCTGGACAAGGAATGCTGTGGTGGGATCAAGGCTTGGCCATTGGCTGGGACAAGGCTGGACATTGGTGCAAAATGGTACAAAATCGTGTATGGTATGTAAGTAGTCCCTGGCAGCAGGTGTTAGGAGGGAGAATTTCAAGTTGATCAACAACAACTTCATGATATTGTAATTGACAATGCATTTTAAAGATTAATATAAAAACAGCTTATTTACTTTTTTTTTTAAACCATTTTAAACTAACTAACATGTTCTATGAATGCCTTCCTCCAAAATATGCTAGAAAAAAACTGAAAATGGTCAACAGTAATTAAAATGTTAGATATCTCTTACTGTGACTGTCCAAATATTTATACTGACTGAGCCATTTAAATTGTCAATTAAATTTTTTCCTGGTCACCATCTAAGAATGATTTGAATGTTCCTACAGGAATGGTTGAACAGAATGATTTGAATTATCCTAAAGGAATGTTTTGAATGAATCCTTGAATGATTTAACAAATTGAAAGATTGTAAGGAATGATATGATGAATGATTGGAAGAGAATGTTTTGATGAATGTTTCCTTTGAATGATTTTAAATGAATCATTTAAATTACTTTCTTGAATGATTCTAAACAATTAATTTGAATTTTTCCAATCAATGGTTCTAGTGAATTATTTGGCAACTAAAATTCCAATCTTCAGAAGCATTTAACGACTTAAATGGCATTCTAAACTTAAATGGCAATGAAAAGACTTTTAACGTCATATTATATATGTGACCATCTTTTTTGTTTCTTGGCAATTTTTTTGGGATGTACTATTGACTCTTAAGTTTACATTTTGATTGTTTAGCATTAGGATTGTGTTCAGCATAAGGATTAACATTAGGGTTGTGTTTAGCATTAGGATTGACATTAGGATTAACATTAGGATTGTGTTTAGCATTAGGATTAACATTAAGATTAACATTAGGGTCGTGTTAAGCATTAGGATTGACATTAGGATTAACATTAGGATTAACATTAGGATTGTGTTTAGCTTGAATAATACACTACAAGCCATACACTATTATCACATAACTACTAAATCAAACTAAGGGATTAATGTAGCCACAATAATCTAGCTACTCCTGTTATAATCTAAAATGTCCTGCAAAGTTTAATGTAACAATGTATCCCAATTTTAGTTAACATTATTTAGGCAAAGATGGGTACGTGGACCATAGAAACATAAGGCATCACATTTCCCGGTAACATGTCTTCTCTTTGCATGATTAAGGGCATTGAAGACTCGCCCCAAACGGCATGCCGCGCTCTGAAAAAATTAACTTTCCGTTGCTTGCAAGTGAAGTTTTCTGTTTGTCGCTACAAAATGCAGACAGTAATGAAACGTGATACCTTGTTATCTTTAGCTGTATCGTTTGTACACTGTGCTGTGGGTATTGACCGCAGCTGTATGTACTGACTGTACACTAGTGTCTAATTACCGATGGTAGCAAGCTGTGTGCATATTATCTGGGATCGGTGGTGGTGTATAACACTTCTGTTACACCTCATTCGAAAATAGGTCAGATTACCGGCATTAGACGTTTCATTTTGCGCGAGTCTTCACACCCTTTAAATCAGTTCAAGATACTACTCTAGCGATGATGACTCCAGTTTCCTTCCAATCCGAAATCCTGAGCTACCCGCTCTCTATAGGCATCCACATCCCACATCTCAGAGACAGCCTCTTGTATCATCTCAGCAAAGATCTGAGGCCAGAGTTCCTCTAGAGCAGACTGCCTCTGCTCCATCTTGATAGCCTGTGTTGCCAGATGACTAATGTAGTTCATGGAAAAATTCACCTTGCTTTGTCTCTCCTGTCATACAAAAAAGAAAAATAAAATCAAGATAATTAATTTGACTTTTCCGTTGTTTTTTTTACCAACTACTTTATAACATGTTTGTGAATTGACATAGGATCTAATATTTAAGGCAGAATTGACCTAAAGTTTGCATTTTGGGGTAGGTTGTAATATTTCATCACTTCCATGGGGTGGGGCAATATTTTATTTACACTTATTTGGTTACCCATCCCACCAGTTGACTACAAAACATAATTTCAACCACTAGGATGCCTTTAAATCACAAGTTATGAAACCTGTGTATTTCAGCATATTATTTAATGTAATACTGTTTTTTTTTTTTTTTTTCATTTTCCAACCTTTCAAATTTATGCCTGATCTTTTGGGCCCCCCCCCCTACCCTGGAGTGACATTGGTGGAGTAAAGTAGCAACATAGCAGGTTATCTCATGTATACTTAATTTCCATTATCACTCAAGTACTGCACCACTAGATTGTTGCAAATTCAACATAAAGTTCCCTGTTTAAGCTGTTAACTGAAAGAACACTTTTTACACCTGACTAGCAATAATATAGGATTAAGATAGGTGGATAGGACTCACAGATATAACAGCAGAATAATATAAAACAAAACACAAAGTAATAATTCTGAAATATGTAACTACAAGCCTACATTCTCTCTGTTTGTATTTATTTCGCCTGCTTTTTTAATTAAAGATAGAAACCTTGTGGATGATTTTCCATAAGTGCAACTTTAACTGCAGTCATGTTAAACTATCAATGTTCTGTATTCTCAGGCATATATCTGAGGTCATAATTAACTAATATAATTTTCGTGGCCAGAAGCTAGCCAGTGATCATAATAAGATGAGCGCATGTGAAAGGAAAAAGGCTTTTAATTAAGGAAGAAGACAATAAGATACTGTATTCAATGGTTAAATTGCATAAGGTTCTACAACTTCTTCCTAGTGTTAACTGTGTATTTATTAAAATATAGAAAAATTCAAGAAATTTGAGAGGGGAATTTCCCTTTCCCCTGCACATTCATCCATAAATTTGGACTCTCATCTGTACACTTAATCTGAAATGGATTAACAAACATGTATCGTGTCTGCATTTTAAGGGGATCATCAAGCTTTCAAATTTAATGAGATGAACCATCTTCCTTGTAGGACAACCATGCTTTTAAGGGATGGGGGTGGGGGAGGGGGGACTTCTGGTGCTCCTTAGACCTCAATGATCCATTGCCATGCCCCCTCAATTTTAATGCCTGCGCTACAGAAAGAGGATATTGATGCACACAGTATGCTAAACTGTTACTTCTGGTAGCCTTGTAATATAATTAGAATGCATTTGAATGGTGTAGACATGTAAGTATTTATCAATCAAAAATTCTTGGTTTTGCTATTGTCTGCCGGTTCTAGTAGAGTGTTACCATTCCAAAACCACACAGATAAACATCAGCCGTTTAAACGAACACATTACTGCATGTATGTCTGTCTACACACTACAGTTGATACCAGCAAACACAATTTATTTTTAAGATGTCTGGTATGTATTGATGATACAGATCTAACGCTGTATTCTCTTTTTTTTTCAATGATGTAACAATAGTAGGCAAGTGTAATTCTACCTGATATGCAGGTCTAATGTAAGTTGTGTAGCTGCTTTATAGTTACTTCTCAAAATGATTACGTATGTCAAGTCCAGCGGTATTCAAAGTATTTCTTCACAAAGATGTGTCTGGTCTAGTACTTATGAAGTGTGATGCTAGTCAGACTGTGAACAGCTTCATTGATGCATTTTACGCATTGAAACGCAGCTCTACACAAAATCTACATTAACTCGAAGACTTCCGATGAAAAAAAATATCTTTCATCTTAAAAATAATTTTCACAACATCATTTTTTTTTTTTAATCCTAGTTTTCTTTGTTATTGACTCAGTTAATTAAACACCTTTAAAAATCTTCTTTTTTTTATAAAAACTACCTGGTTAAAAAAAAAAAGTGAGATTATTCTTCCTTTATTTCTTTAATTCCTTATTTTTCCGCGTATTATTCCCCATTATTATTCCCCATTAATTATTCCCTTATTATTTCATTTATTCCTTTAGTCTTCCTTTATTTTCATTTCCAAGGGAATAATTTGTCTGGTATCACAAAGCAAACTGTACAATTACTACACAGTTGAAAAGATGTATAGCAGTTATTGTGCAAAGAATGTGACCAGTTTTCAGCATTTTATGAGAAACAAATGCATGACTCTCCAGAATGCTAAAACAAAATGTGAAGTTGTGAACACTAAATTATTCACCCTATTTTGGCCCCCAATCCTTCCATGCACATTGTCATATTTTTATTTCAATTGCATGCAAGTCAACATTGTTACAAGTTCGACAGATCTGTTTCACGTTTGATATACACGTATTACACGATAATAAATATTCCTATGTAAACAAAAATTTCCTTGAGATATCTGATGAACATCTGTCCATAATCCTCACATCCAATCTCATCTTTTATTCAACTGTAAAGGAAATTGTAATTACAATTAATCTTCGAGCTTGAACTGTATGTAACCATGACGACGTTAACCATCTGGTATTTTCCACACATGACAAACAAACAATAAATAGACTTCCCCCATAAGCTACAGCGTACTGGTAGGAAAACTTGAATATAAAAGTCTAAAATTCCACAAACAAGACAGTCACTTAAATGGCAAGGAGAATACATGAAGGGGTGGTGGGGGGGCGGGGAGAGGGGGATATATTAAGAACCAGCGACAAGTTCCGTATGCAAGAAATCAAATCCAAACACTTGCAAGATATTTGCAAAACAGATCTTTATAATATTTTTGGCATAGTTCTTAAACCTTTTTTTTTTTAATAATGAAGCCAAAATCATGCTGCAGATCATGGGTTTGATGAGTCAATTTTGTACCTCAAATAATGACCAAAAAATAGTAAACAATTTAGAAAATTTCCTACATTCCCTTTCCATACGTGACTGGCCGTAAACATGTAAAAATACCCGACGTCTAGAGTTAGTCACTTTATCTTAGTTTTACTCACGTGTGCCTTCACCCCAATCCCCACCCCCCACCCCGTGGAGTGTTAGCTCAGTGGTTAACGCCGGTGCCTTTCAATCATAAGGTCCCCGGTTTGAGTCACTCCAAGATTAATGTATGTCTTCCAGTTACAGAGTTGTTGACAATTGACAATTCATAATCATGGATGTTAAATATGAATCTAAGAGACTGACTTGGGTCAGCTTGCGGCTTTGATAAGCCAATGAGGATTCTTCGCGAGTTCCTGCTTGCAGAAGGATCGAAAAAAAATACATGATTCTTTCTTACCATCTACCTATTCTTTCTAACTCACCCTTTGCTTGATCTTGAGTTCATTTTCCGGGTAGTAGACCAATCCTGCTTTCCCGACCAATTCATCTGTTACCTCTCCTTCTGTTATCAGCAGTTTCTTAGCTTTCAACTCTGCCTCTGAGAGAGACTGAGTTTGTCTCCGCTGGGAATCCCCCAGGAGGGAGAGAAGACGGGTCGTTGGGAGTTCGGAGGCGGGGTGTTTCGCTAGCTGTTTGAAGCGTCTTTGGGCTAAGAGAGTGTCAGCAGGCTGAACCTGAACAAAGCCAAGAGGTATTAAGTGGCTGAGATAAATCTGAAAGTATATTTCCTTTATTAGATTACTTGTTCAGATGAATATGAATAAGCTTCTTAGCTGTCATTGCTCTGTGTTTAAGGCTTTAATTAAAATGCAAATTTTTTTGTAAAAATATTATGTTCCTCTATAGATGTAAATGATTTAAATATTTTTCAAAGAGAAACAGCAATATGTTCAGCTTAAATGCCATGATGATGCCATTCATTCTTCTGTTGCGCAATAAAGCATTCACATGATATCACCTAAACTGAAAAATAAAAGTCATATCTGTGCTATAAGCAAAATGCTACGAGGAGGTAGTTTTGTACAAGTTTAAACGATGCAGAATATTTCCAGCAAGCAATCAACTTCAGCCACTGGAATATCCCTTGATGTTTCTATCACGATACTGACCATCATAATCAAACTGACAAAAAATTGAATCTGGAAAACGGTTCATTTAAGACAGTGTTTAGGTAGCTACATCTTACATGTGGGATTAGCAATCAATACATACCTCTTCATTATTGATTGTTTTAAGAGACAGATGGGAAAGTCTAAAGAGAAGATAAGGCTTCCAGAGGGTGAACTGCATCAGTGGATTCCCATCTTTATCGATAGAGAGGTTATCCAGCCTCCTCAGAGCTGCAAACGCATTCAGTTGTTGTAAACTGCAAAGGTTAGACTGACCGATGGTTATCGTCTATCAAAAGAGTGCAAAGATAAAAGGTCTTGATTTGTAGATTCATCATTCTATTAGTCTCATGGAAAGCAAGAATGAGGCCCAACTTGTTTGGTTAATGACAACCTGTTACACTAAATGACCCACCTGTAATGGAACTGAGATCAGCTGTCCTGGTGTGGAGTAAGAACATGATTGCAAAATAAAATGGTAATGGGGGGGGGGGGACAGTAAACGTAGGGTTAGCCATGATGGTCATTTATACAGAGCAAACAGGAAAGAAGTTCCAGAGAAATTAGCTCTAAGCTGAATGTAAAATATTAGATTATCAACCATACGACAGAAAATATTAGAAAACAAGGACAAAAGAGGAAATTAACATGATGATAAAACCACTCACAGCGACATTAGGAAATCGTAATCTGATCTTGTGCAGATGTCCAGCAATTTTGTCAAAGTCGATGAATTTAAAGGAGATTTGATCGATGGATCCAGCAGCCTGGACCCCCCAGCTCTTGTCTAGGGCATCCAGGGACCCTGGACCATAGAGATTGAGGGCAGTACCCTCTAACTCAGCCAGATGACAGGAATCAGTAGTGAGGCTTTAAAACAATAGGAAAAAATTCATATTTATGTGGATTAAGTCAAATGAAAAGGTTAAAACATTTCACCTCAAAGACATGAATTAAAGAAGTTATGGTTGAATAGAAGTTTTTTTAATGAAGTTTTTAAATGGTTTTTGCATAGGACAATAGTTTTGCTTTGCTTTAAGAGCTACATACTTCATTGTATATACAGGCAACCTACCAAACTGAACTGTTCTGAAAGAATAGTACATTATCTTACTATGCTTTACAAGCTAACTGATTTGTTGCAACAAAACCGAAAGGTTCTTAAAGCATAGAACATTCTTTTGCTATGCTTTACAAGCTAACTGCTTCATCGTATACACAGGCAACCTACAAAACTAAAATGTTCTGAAAGCATAACACATTAGTTTACTATGCTTTAAGAGCTAAATACTTCATTGCATATACAGGCAACCTACAAAACTGAAATGTTCTGAAAGCATAACACATTAGTTTACTATGCTTTAAAGAGCTAAATACTTCATTGCATTTACAGGCAACAACCTACAAAACTGAAATGATCTACAGGTGACACACACTGGCTGTGTACACACAGAGCAAGCACTGGATAGATATGTAAAACAAACTGGTGATTACTTTGCAAGGAGGTCGGGGGTCGGTGCTTTGGACTTCCTGCTCTCCGCTCTTGTCGACGGCCGGGAACTGTCCCTGCTTCTGCTCTCAGAAACATCCAATTCCGAACTTCTGGTCGAGAGATTCCCTGAACTATATTACAAAATAATAAAGTGATAAACACATAACTGTGGTTTGGGGATATCATTGAAGAGCTTCATGTTTTCAATTCCATCTTACTTTTCTTTGTCACTCTAATGAAGGTAGAAGATGTTTAGAAGATGCTTAGAAGATGTTTGCCGTCATCACTGAACAGCTATTACAAACAAACATCATTATGAAACCATCGGCGAACCCCAAAATTAACAGATTGAGAAGGTGTTTCATTCATCACTTCCTTTTTGTACAGAACGAAATTTTGATATCACCCTAACTATTGCTTGCACAGTCGAATTGATTTTCATGGCAACAAACCCCATTAGACCAAATGTAATCTGCTGGTTAAAGAGACTATTTAATGACACAAAAATTGCTTAAATACAAATATGATCACAGAGGTTCATCTTTACATGACATATAGACTTATATTACATATAAACTATAAAAAATATACATAGAAATCCTAAAGTGGAATTACGACTGCTTTCGAACCTCTGGACATACAATCAGGGTTCCACAGCCTAGTGGTTAGGGTGTCCTCATATAAAGCGGGAAGCCCGGGTTCGAATCCCTGTGGAGGCTGAAAGTTTTTTCACTGTTCTGGATTTTCCAACTCATTACAATTTCAAATATATATATTAAATATTACATATACACTTTTCTCCATATTTTAGCAGTTCTGCAATGTCTATTTGTATGATATTCATGACTTCTGTGTACAGCTTAAAATCTCTTTAAGCTCATCAATATAAATTAATTCAGCATAACATAAACATCACACATTTTCAAGAAAACAGTCAACAACTTACGTAGGTCTACTATCACCAAGATCAGGGCTGTCCCAGACATCTTTCTTACTCCCTTCCCTGTCATCGTACAAATGATGGGGCTGTAAATGAATTGTCTTGGCCATTGCTGTACCTTTGGTGATTTCCCATTGTCTTGCAGCATTATTAATTGCAATCCTTCTCTTCTCCTGCGAGCAGAATATTTGATAATAACTGACTTGTTAAATTATTCTGTTGAATTAATTGAGAGCAGCAGAGAGTCACTTTTATCTATAGTTTGTCTGTTGGGGCCCATTTATGAACTTGGTCTCGTATTTATACCAATTTGTATAAGTTTGTATGTTTGTATGTATATATATATATATACCATAAAATATATACACTAAGAAGGGGATATGCAAACAACTTGAAAAAATATATGGAGATGAGTTATGAATGGAGTTGCTTCTACATAAACAGTAGTTATACCTTCATAGCAACAAGTTTATTCATCTCTCGCTTCTTTTGTTCTTCCTTCCTCGATATCGTTGAAATCATTTTCTTCTCTTCGTCCTGTAAATATTCAAACAATTTTATATAAATTTAATTTGACATCCAAATGTATTCCAACACAGTTAAATATATATAAATATATATATATATATATATATATATTTATATATATATATATATATATATATATATATATATTTATATATATATATATATATATATATATATATATATATATATATATATATATATATACATATATATATATATATATACATATATATATATATATATATATATCATACTGTACTCCATAATGTAGTCAGAGGCCTTCCAGTAGGGTTTTAGCCATAAAGAGTAAACAACAGGGCTGTAGGATGAAGGCATAGTGGTTAGAGAGTCCACCCTGCAATCTTTAGGTTCCCTGGTATCAGATTCTCTTGACCTATTCAAAAATGTTGTTGAGTGAAGTCTTCTGTGGATTTGGTATTTAGTTTGCCAACTGATAGCTGAACCTTGGTTCTGTTTCTTTTACTGGTTTCGAAACAACTTCGTTTACCATAGCTGCACTGCAGGGATGATGAATGGGGTTCCTACACCTCCCTCAGTATTTGAGAAAGTGGTCATTAACTGGCGGTTTGGAGAACAGGAATTTGTGCAGCCATTATTATGAATAATTGCTTCATTTGCAGACCTTTGACCTCAGTTCCTGACTTTGGTGAACAGTTTCCAGGTATTTTTTTTTATCTTAAATTTAATTGTGGAAGGGACCAGGAAATTGACACAAATCTCAATGCAGTATTGAAGGTAATTAAATACAAATTCAAAACGTACTGAAATCTTTTTCATGTCCAGTAGACTGAGTTGATGCATAGCTTTGATCAGCATCTGCCGGTAATTTCCATCTTGACAGAAGGGGTTGCCATCCAGAGATATTTCACTGAGGTTTGAGGCATCGGCGAGACAAGAGATATCTTCAAAACTACACAAAGAGCAAAAAATACAAATAAAATCCCTAGATAAATGCAATCACAGAAAGGTTTAATTTTACTGTAGAGGGGTCTAATGAGGGATGGAGAAGGGGAAGATGGGGTGGGGTGGGGAGAATGGGATGGGACAAGAGTTTGACTATTGACAGTCCACCCTGTGACAATCAGGATTGTTTTATGTATCATAATCACTTTTCTTGTTCCATGTTTGCTAATAGTAGTTGTACCAGAGGGTCATAGTCTTAAACTCCAAAAGTCACATAGGATTAATATTCGGCATAACTTTTTTTTCTGATAGGGTTGTGAATGAGTGGAACGGTTTGCCTGAGAAAGTTGTACAAGTAGTGTAAATGGGCTTAAGAATGCTTTGGACAAGCGCTTTAAGCATTGTAATCGGGTCTAAGTGTTTGTGTCTTCAGTTTTTTTTTCCCTCTCCTATAGAGTCCTTGATGGGGACTTTCCTTTTTTCTACTAAACTAAACGATTCTGAACAGCAGATAGAAATTTCAAACCTTTCATAGGGATTGTATAAGACTAATCATGACTGAACAGCTACCTTGGGAAAGCACATGGCATGTCCCTTCTGTGGTTCCTGCTTCAAATCTTGTTCAAGCCAACAATTTTCCTTATAATTTCCCAAGTTACTTGTCTCTTTCAGATCAACGTATTCATATACATCGACAGAGCAACATTTCTCTTGAATTTCTTCCCCTTCTGCAAAATGGATTGTCCCAAATGACATTTTGTGGCTATGCCCTGGTTTATACAGGGTGTGCAAGGGTACTGTTGCTTCTGATTGGCAGTTGAATTCTTGAGAATGGTGGCTGCAGCCTTCTCCAGCATATAATTGCTTTGTTCATTGTGTTTTATATATTTTTTTTAATAAAAACATAAACATCAGAAATTTATTCTTACCATGATATTCGGTTAAAACTCAGAAACAGCCTTTGAAGTTTCGGTATTGAATCCACATCATTCTGTGATGAGAAATTTATGGACAGAAAACAAATAGTGTAAAATATCAGCTTAATTTTGGTAGAAGGAAAGTTAACTTACCATACCTGATAAATAACCCCCACAGAAAGAGTCATACCTAGATCATTTCTACACACAAGGGTAACACGGTTTCTGAACTTCCACCACAATTCCAGCAGTAAGCTTCTGTTGCATGATCTAATCCAAACCTCCAATAAGTTGCAACCAAAGAAAAACCTAAGCAGCATTATATGACAATTTTTCTGGCTCTTGGACATAAGAAAAAGTGTTGACTGCAATGGCATTTAATGTTTTGGTTACTTTTTAAGTTGCTGACACAGTGAAAACTGATAGACTAATGTTTCCAGAAAGATATATCCAACGAACGCGGGGTAGTTGCCTCCAAGGACACCCTCCTTTATTTCACTGACAATCCACTAATGTACATTAAAGGTCAGTTGTATTGACCCCAACTATAGCACGCTATCATGGAAAAGTTTCTTGAGATTACATAATGGACCTGCTTTGGTCGTAAAATGACCTATTTTTACCAATTAGTCTGCAACGCCTGCCACATATTTTTTCTTGTATGAGAGTCTTTGTGTGAACGCTGTATGATTAACTACACTGTAGACATGAACATATTTCCACAAAGTGTTTACACAAAAGTATAATGCTGTTAAGAAGCTATTGCAGGCTAATCTTTAATTCTTAGAGCCTGGGTTGATTTACGACCGTGGCAGTTCGATTACGTAATCACAAAACTTTCCTAGCTATAGCGTGCTATCATTAGAGCCAATAAAGTGAGACCTTTAAGCAGCATATATTTATTATACATGGTGTGAGTCATTTTGTATGAAATAAATAGGAAACATGCCAAATTTGTTAACCAGCTACGAACATTAATTTACAACAAACCATATTTGTGGCTGTCAGAACCACAGACTATCAATGGGTTGGTTTTCTGCTCGTAGCAGTTTCTTTGCTTACCACGGTGATAATTTTGTTCCTTCTTAGATTCAGCTCCGTCAAGGATTCCATTCCTCGAAGGTTTCCGACATGACTGATTTCGTTGCCAGCTAGGTTCAACACCCTCAGCTCGACGAGGTGATCTAAATTCTCAATGTGGGTTATTTGGTTGCCATGGAGATCGAGGACATCCAGTTTCCCTAACGACGTAAGGCTTTCAATTTTCCTTATCCTGTCAGAGATTAAAAAGACTGCTGTTCAGAAAGTAGCACTTGAAATAACCGCAAACTGCTGTAACCTAAACATACACACAACTTCAAATATTCCTACTATGTTTTCTGCAATGTTTCACCCTAAGAGGGAGCTTTCATTTTATCCCAAGATATCACATTAAGAAAATGAAAATGGGGAAATATTGGTTCGGTACCCATCATCTTATAGACTCATTCCACAATTGAGATGTAACATACCGAAATTGATTCATTAACCCTTACCAGGCACTGTTGATATTTTCTTTATACTTTGACATAATTACGTGAAAACCTTGAAATATTTATAGAAATGTACTCAAATTGTGGTCAGGTGTGAACAGTTCCCTTGAGAATTGACATCCCATTACTTTAAGACTAAATGTTTGTTCACAAAAAGTCTGTGTAAAACAACGAAGGATATCACAACAGTTTCCAGTGTACATTCAGATTTTGTTCTCTACGGATCTTGAAATCAAAGTTTTCTTTCTTAACTTAGCTTTCATTTGTTTTTCATAAATGTTGGCAAACTAATTTCCCAGGCCAATTAAGTTAATACACTTTAAATTCCACTCAACCTATGTAATAGTGAGGTTTCTTTCTGATAGAGAACCTACGTCATAATAAATTCAGGGAAAGAATTTCTATATTCCTATCAAAATTGTATATGATGGCCCAAACATATCAGTGTTACGATTGAATAACCTGTTCTTTCCCAACATCAAAACTCGAAGTGATTTCAAGTTTGAGAGCCCCGATATTTCTTCGATGCGGTTGTCATAGAGATCCAGGAAGATGAGTCTACGTAGATTGTTGAGATGTTCAATCCTCTGAATGGCATTGTGCTGAAAGTTCAATAACCTCAACTGTTCCTCTCCTTCTAATATAGGACAGACTGTCAGTCTCCTCCTGAACAGAGACAAATAAAAACCAGAATAGAAAACAGATACATTTCACACATTTGTTAAAGGACATTTTGGATTCATATTTTCCCTGCCTAAAAAAATAGTACTAAAACTTAAGACTTCAATAATTGAGCAGGATTATTGTCCATGGATACAGTGATGGCCAAAATGTGATGAGGAACACAAATTAAATCTTTCTGCTATTTTTGCAAACTTTTATAGGGGATTGATAAAAAAACCTGTTAGATCCAAGATACAAATCTTGGCCTTTAAGTAATACAAGCAATTCGCTCAATTTTTTGTCTTACCTGTCAAGGTTAAGTCTATCTGGGTTGGCTCCTTTTTCCTCTGGAGAACGGTAAACTATGGGCACACCAGGAATGGAAGGGCTTTCAGAAAACACCACTCGATCCCCTGTGAAACAAAAACAGGTGAGAGCTCTGTTTGTTACGAAAACAAAAAGCATACTGTTTACATGGTTGCTAACTAAGTCACTGTGAATATTATCCAGTTTTTCACCTCCGGTTATGTCTTCTAACTCTCAAAGGTGATCTATGGAAACTATTAGCAACACCTCCCTGCAACCCCTGCTCACAACCTGTATATCGTCCAAACCCACCCTAACCTTCTACGTATTTAATAGGTTTAAGATAGTCTTAATGCAAATCAGCAAATGTGGCTATTCCTCTGTTTTTCTTAGGTCACTATGAGCTGTTCATAAAGCACTGAGACATCTATAAAGAAGGAACATTAATACAACACAGAAAGTATAGACGAATTATAGACCGCAGAACTCCTCGGTGATTTCACTTTTCATTTCTTAATGTTTGTTAAAAGGTTTGATCCTCAGTGTACAATCGCTGAAAAGGATCAAATTTGATGGCTATCATTTAAATCTAACGAAAATGCTTAGAGCGAGCTGAGAAATTAAACAGAGCACTGTAGCTGAATTATAAAAGTCCGGCCATTGGTGACCTATTTGTCGCCATCTTGTGACATTTCATGGGAGCAAATACATAACATGTCCTATCATACAGTCACTGGATGACTGGACATTTATCCATCCGCAGAGATAGGGCAACCCAGAAAATGAGACTGCATTAAGTGAGGATATGGATTAGTGCTAAGTTTTTTCTCTCTCTTTTTGTTGTTGTTGTTGCCAAGGTTACATATTCCCTGGTTATATCATTCTTTCTTGGGAGGAAATTTAAAACTTCTTTGGGCAGGAGATTTACTATACTTCTTGTATTTCTCAACTTTCAATTAAAAACAAGCCCTATATTTTAATTACTGATCATTCATTTGTTACAAAGTGACATGAATGTACAACTTGCAGGTTCACTATTAGCTGGGGCACTACACTGAATACATACAGGGTTACCATAGCAACTAATGCTATTGCTTATTGTTAGTAGAAAACAGTGTGAGATGTTGTGTTGCTACACAGTCGTACATGTTTGATAATAATATAAATGAGCGAATTGTAGAATACATTCAAACCAAGGATGAGAACACAATGAAGGTATTTCCAAGACACTAAGGAATGATATAAATTCAGTTTTCTTTTACAACAGTCTCCAAAAGGACCTACATGCTAATTGCGATGTAGTGTGTGTTATAAATAACTCCATAATAAATTAATAATCATGACAATCCAAGCTCCATGTAAAATACAAAGTGTAAAGTGAAGTGGTAAAATGCAATATGCATGTTAAAGATTTGATTAAAGTTATTACAGACTGGTTTATGATGGAATCATGTATAAATCCAACTTAAAGTATGAAAAATTCTGGTCAAATATGACCCAAACGTGGGTAATTAGTGAAGTCTAGCACAACAGTATATGCAATTGAAATAAGAAATATCTTACAAGGGGTTTTTAAGTTTGCATCAGTTTGAAGAAAAAAAATTAATATTTTCTGTCTGGGTAGATTTTATTTGTGCAGAAAGATTCTTGCGTTTATATCTGTAAATTCACCAGAAAATGGTGGGGTTTCTTCTCTGAGAAAAATATTGAGTTAATTTTTTTTTTATTGATCATTGAATATTATTGTACAATGATTGATTAATTGGTCGATTGTATGATTGAACAATGAAATGATGTCATTGGTTTTTGCTCCACTCAGTTTAAGTGGAATTTAGTTGAACTGAATAACTTTCAAAGAATACAGTGATGTGGGCTGTTAATGGTGTGCTTATTGCTTATACATCATTGGTACTTTTATCATACTATAGCAACATTAAAGTCTTTGTAAAATTTCCAAAATTTCCCTCTCCCTCTATGTCAAATGCAATCCTGATAAAAAAAAATAAAAAAAAACAATTTTGTGTTCTTATCTTATCACTATCATTTTCAACTAAAGACGAAAGTACAGATGTGTGAATATCCTAGTACAGAGATATAAAATAACTCTCTAATAATCACTGATATTTATGCAAAAAAGCGCACCACTATTTACAAGCACAACAAATTTGATATTAAGTGGCTTGAAATAACCGACTGAAGGCATAGCCTTTTAACAGATATCGCTACCCTTACAAGGCTATCGACAGCTACCCGGCTACTGCCATCTTGCCTGTCGTTTGGTTTTCTACTGATCTTCTCAAGCGCATTACTGAGTTAAGAACTGAACGTCACCGTAACATCTGCAACATTCTTGTCCAACTTTATAGAGTAAGTCTTCAGAGCAAGCCAAACACAAAAACATATTAAGGTGCTATAGATCATTTTTTACACTGCAAAAACTGTGCAGTGAGTGAAATGAAAAGAAATGAAGGATAGTTGTTCTTGGGATCAATGGTTGATGGTGTGTGTCCTCAGGTTGGTGATAGGTAGCAATCACAGCAGTGTGCCACCTCACTGTGAATCTCATAACATGTACAGTCATGTGAAGCGTTGGTCATTTGACTAAATCTTGAATGAATCACATAACATGTACAATAATGTGAAGCTTTGGTCATTTGACAAAATCTTGAATTTTTTTTTTTCTTGAAAATATTTGGTTGTCCGCATTCTTTCCTATTGTTTTACTCTTTTCACAACTACCAGCCTAGAACAGTGACCACAACGAGAGCTTCAGTATATGCTAGCTCAAACCAATGATAACTCAGTACCTGTAGCAAATGCAAAGTATTGCAAATTGGCCAAGCAGTGTGACTTCTCTGTGTACACAAAGTAAAAGTAAAAGTTAAATAACATTAGTAAACAGGTATAGCATGAAAGTTGTAAGTTATAAGAATAATTAACAAGACGGTGATGTCTGCCTCATACTACCAGATATAAAAAATTGCATATTAATTAATTAATTAGTTTATATATTATCATCACACACTATCATAAGTTTAATATACTACAACTATAAAAAAAAATTAGTTAAATATGTCCTTCATTTTTAATGAAACTATAATCTACAAGAGAAGTATAAAAACTGTTAGAAAATAATTGAAGAAAGAAAAACTAGGTAACAAACTGCCTATCTACTGCAAATAGCCTGTGCAGTCAAATGTGTAAAATTCAGAGTTCCTGATGTTTCGATCTTATCCAGAGGCACACTGTTATACTCCTCTACACAATTTTATCTCCAGCAAACTTATTCATCACTTGCTTCCCTTTCATCTCACTGAACATTTTTCTGTCAAACATTACTCTTTTCTCAGCATTTCCAATTATGTAATCTCTTTCACCTGTCTGTTAAGCCTGTTTTGTTCACTTTTTGACATTTTCAGCAAATCCTATTAGGATAAAAATGTCAGGCCTTTCAACTTCCTTTATTAAAGCAAGACTGTAAAGCAAGATACTAATTAGTGTAAAATTTAAATTTTGTTACATAACTAAATGAATCACAGAAAACTGACTGAGAAATTTTAGACAATGGAAAAGAACAACGAAATTGATGGCTATAACAGGATTTGAAACAGTGACCTCTGGATTACAAGCCCAGCGTTCTACCAACTAAACTATCCAGCCGTTTAATAGTTGGTGGCGATCCCTGTATAACCATTTCTTCACGCTAGTCAGACGCCACAGTACTTGTCATTTATTGTGAGTTCATTCTTTGTAAGGTGTGTGGAAAGGGAAAGTTAGTCTCTAAATAATTGAGCGGCTAGTATGCTACATTCTACAAAAGCTTAGTATATAAAAAGTGATATAACACACCAGTTTAAAAAAATTAGTTGTACAGTGGCTGTGATTTCTACCTGGAATATTGTTGATCCAATTCGGCTTAAGGATTGTCAAATCATCTGCCGGTTGTGTTAAACGTTCTCCTTTGAGGGTAGTTTATAAGATGAAGTATATAACAGAAACCATTACACCTTGTAACATGACGAAAACTACTGTCAAAGTAATCTATATAATTCTACTAGAAGTGCAAAGTCCTCTCCTTGATAGCCTGTACTTTATGATCATTTTATCGAAAGAGCACCATACATTAAGTTATGAAACTTGATGAAAAGCATCTTCTAATAATCTAGTATTTCTATTGTATTCAACAATTACACCTTGAAATGCTTACAATGCCTCTTTCCACAATACTTGATTCATCTGCTAGTCTATTGGCTAAAATATAGTTGCCATGAAATATTATAGAAGTGTAACCTAACAAATCTAATGTTTATGTCAATAATACATCATAAAATATTGGCTCCAAGATTTGCAAATCCTCTTCGTTATTTTAAAAACTCTCAGTTTTGGGTCATGTTAAAACACTGAAGTGTTTGCTAACTGCAGCACACATCATGTCCATGCCTTTAATCCTATTCCACAACTCTCCCCCCCCCCCTCCCCCTCCAAACTTTCCCCAACCCCATTTCATCCAAAGTCTTAGTTACTCAAAAGAAGTTTATAAACAAATGAAATGTTTCTATCACAATAAATCTTGACATATTGAACAGGGATGATGCAATATTTCAAGGAATTAAAAAAAAACTAGTAAGATTAAAAGATTAAATAAAAAAAAAATTTACCTGGTACAAACCCCGATCTTGGTTGTTTCACCTGCAGCACGCCTGCACTATGTGACTGACGGGGATTACCCCGCAAGGGATATGCAGGTTCCTCCTTAAACTTGTGGGAATGCTGGGAGCTGGTCTCGTGTGCACTCAGATCGGAGAATGTTGTAGCATAGGCTTGAGAAGGGTGATGAACTTGGCGGTTCTTTGGATTCGACCTAACATCTACATTTACAGAGAGAAGAGTTTTTTTTTTTTTAATTTAGCTTGTAAAGTTTTGATTTGCTGTTAATATCTCCACATTTTGACTCTCACATTCACAGGGCTGATTTTTCAGGGAATGTCAGGTAGTCTGAGAGACAAAGAGATCTTAATTAATTAATTTTGTGACAAAACTATCCTTGAAGTCTTTCAATATGTTTAGTTGCATTAAAACCTTTCCTTAAATCAACAATGCTGTTAGAGCAGCCATAAAAGGAAGAAATGAAAAGACCAGCAAACTTTCTAAAAAATCAGGTCTGACTTTATGAAAAAACAGCCCAAACAAATAAAAAATATCGTGTACTAGAACTTCATATATCAGTCTCGCCATCATCATGTCCGACTTTGAACACTGCACAATAATATGAGATATGACCTTTCAAAATACAAAACTCATGGCCAATTTATTAGCAATTTAGCACCTCTGAAAATTCTGAATTTTATACCAACCATGGAATTGACCCGGTGAGTGGGAGAGTCTCTCACTGCTAGTAGCATCTCCAGATAACGGGTAAATGTTCCCCGTTCTTCCCGAAGGAGGAAGATCAAATCCGGAACGTAGACTGGCAGATGAGTCTCTCAGTCCAAGTGGGCGCTCATCCTATCGAGCAAAGATTTTGTGCATATTTAAGATTTATATATCGAAAAGAATTAGATTACGATGGTGAAAAAGCTGAGATTCTGCTTAAAACAACTTTTTTCGACAGATGCTTCCAGGTCAATTCATTCAAAATCTTGGTACCTGCTCTACCGGGAAAATGATTCCCTCAAGTACTTAGAATAACAGAAAAAAATGTACATGTACTTTGGGTAATCTCATTTCATTTTCAAGAGCACATCTGTATCTTCTTTGAATAAAACTGTGGAAATTTGCAGAAACAATTAAAAGAGTCATAATGCTGTTATGAATGATGTTTTCCACATATTTTTATTCCACAATGCCAGTTAGCTAGTCATTTGCAATGAGCAACAAATGATCTAAATATGACTTTGTATAAATAAATAATGCTATAAGTAAAAACAAATAAAATATAAAACCTTCATACATTCCACCCAAAATTTAACAGTACACTGAAATCTGCCTCATAGCAATCACTCATTGAATATCATAAATGTAGTACGAACACCATTATTGGTACAGATTTAAATGATATATACATATACAAATCCATAAATGCTTGGTAAAATAAAAGATAATGAATCTTTAAACATTTTGTAGCATTCTGAACCCAAACTGATGACCTTTAAGTATTCATAGTAACTTTTAAATTTTCAAATGTGAGAGATGGACTATCAGCTGGTGAAGATGAGTATATGAATGTTATTTCCTTTGATTGATGGGTCAAAACATTAATTATGTAAAGTATAATTTACCTGTTTTGAGTAGGAGGGTCTCTCATGGATCAGAGACTGTGCTGGCTGTACACTAAACTGAAGGCCAAACAGATTGACCTAAAGAAGAATTAAATGATAAAGAATGATGAGAAATGTGAAGAAAGCTCAAGTGGAACAGAGCAAGTACTTCCTTAGCAATGATTTACAGTTGTAACTAAGTACTGTAAGTTTCATCAATTAATTGCTATGATAAATTATCTGGTTTGCTGCATTTTAGTAAAGGGTCATAATTCATATATGCCGTATGTACTATAAAGGCTAACAGTAGCACGATATTTATGCAAAACAAAACATGATGTTGGCCTATGTCCCAATGAAAGGCAATCTTTATAGTACTAAGCCAAACTTAGCCCTTATTACGGGAGAGCTTTTGCCTTCGGAGGCTGATTATTTATTTCGCGTAACTGGCTCAAATAAAAAGAATAGCACGACAGTTATAAGAGACAATTCTAACTATCGATATTAATTGAAATTTCTACCTCTTTCGGCGAGACCGCAGTTCGTTGCTTGGATCTTTTTGATGAATTCATGGTTCAGCGACATTAGATAGGAAAAAGTGCTCCTGTAGTCTGCCTAAAGTTCATTCTATGAAGAAATCGAAGGTATTACAGCGGCGTTTCTGTGCACCAAGCAACGGGTGAAAATATGTCTTCCCGTTACTAGAATGCACTTCAACATTTTTGCTAACTGATTGACTAGATCTAGGCTACAAAGTAGCCGTTTGGAGTCACCTCTGGTTCGGAGGATCATGGAGGAAGAAAACAGTCTGTTTTTTCCTCCATGGGAGGATACACAGGTGCGAATCCAGGGAGTGGGCAGGTAAATACAATTGACACATAAATGCATAAGTTGTTATCAGCACAACTAGAACTCCATGTAGACTTAACTTATAGTAAAAATAATTTGCCTCTGAATGTACCGTTCGACGTCTATATTTTCGTCTGGGAGCCTGGACCCCAGATATCCCCCATTACATACATTGGAGTCGTTTTCAACGACCCATAGCCAGTGGCGCACAGTGGGGGGGGGGTGGAGAGGGGGAACACCTAGCTCCCCCTTAGACCCTTCCTCCAGGATGCCCCCTGACAACACCTGCACATGGTGACAATGAAGGATCCGCCCGGGTACCAACTATACTCTATAGGTACGCCACTGCTGATGGCCACACCCTTCCTTTATAAAGTCCTTGATCCGCCCTCGGCTACATATCCTTTGTAAATCTTTTTATGCCATGGTTCTCATAATTAGTAGTCAATGCAGTGAACAATTATTTTCCCTCTAATTTTTTTAACAAATTCAGCTCTACTCCTCTTACATTTGGCTCTACATTTAGCTACTTGTACTAGATTTTTTTCCGGACACATTACTGAATTTCGGCTACTGGGAAGTTTGCATAAATTTACATTACAATAGTAGGCCTAGTGATGATTTCCATGTAACCTCATTTAACAAATATTTCACAGAGGATAAGTAAACCTCCGTAAATTGAAGAAATCGAGGGACTCAGATCCTCTTTAATGCGTCTTCCATGCTTACTTTGAGATCACTGCTATTATTGATAATAGCTTCATAAATGTGACTAATGCTATATATATTTGCAAAACACAAGTTTTCCACGGTATGAAATTCAGATGAGGCTGCCTCTGTAATTACGGCATGAAAATAAGTAGAGGAAGAATGTGAACGAGTTAACGCTAATCATTATGTATTTTGTTTGGTGATTTTGTGTCCGATTTTTTCTTCACTAATAAAACAATTCCTATTCATGGAGGTAGGTGATGGAGCTGTCTAAACAAAACAACATGAAAAAGTACTCATACGATGTTCAACTCCATGTATCTACAGATATAGTCAGTGATCAATATTACACGGTACTACCCTTATTATCTCAACCTTAATATTTAACTATACAAACTTCATGTAAAGCAGTATTGAGTAATTTTCTATCAAATCAAGACTGTTTCTTAAAACCCGGTTAAAAGTTTACACATTTTTACAAAAACGGCGTACCATAACTTACATCAACAACCAACAAATATTGTTCAGACTACTGTGCAAGTTTCAGTTTCAAAGTGGTATTTAATGCCATGCTTTTAACAAAGTAGGTATGTATATGTTACTCTTAATATATTTTTAACCGTTTAGATGAACATATCCACGGGTAGCTTTCCAAAGACAAAATTTAGGTAATGACTGACATTGGCTAATGTAGGCCTAACGTTAGGTTATTAAAGAAGTAACATTACTCGTTAGGCATAGGCTCGTGTAGTGGTTCACGGGTTACCGATCACCGTTGCTTGCAAAACCTATTACCTATGCAAAATAGTAAATACACTTGTGATTAATAGTACTTCTCATTTTGTATCCTGACAAGTTCGCACAAGGAATAGCGAGCGTATTCTATTGAAACTATGAAATACTCAAAACTTGACTTCTTTTGATATGTATAACTAGTAAGAATACAAAAAAGAGTAAGACTAGTGTAAGAAGCAAGATATGGGCATTGTGTTACAGGCCATTCCCCCTTTTTTTTACCAGATAGCCAATAGTGACAGTCCTTCAACTGTTCTGATCCTTTTGGGACTCATTAAAATGATCTTTAGTTAAATAAGCAGAATTGCACTCTTGTGCACTGATGCCCTGGTGCCTATTTACCTGATAGACGTCTAAATAAAAGATGGACAATGTAGGCCTACTGTACTCTCACCAGTATAGAAAAACATAAACAGGTAATACTATCATTCCTAAAATTTAAAATAAAAGTGCTTTCAAGTATATTTGACATGTAGGAGTATGATGATAGATCCTCTAAGCTACTTACAGGTATCACCATCATTCCATGATTATTTGTGTATTCTAAGCAGTACACAAAGATATTGTGGTGATAAAGAAAACTGTGCAGTTTTGCCTGCATAGATGGAAATATTATACTCTATAACTTGATGAGTCTCTCAGCTCTCATATTGCAATTGAGTCAATAAGCAATTACCCCATGCTCAATAGCCAAAACTTAATAAAATATGCCCACACTGCCACTATGCATCGTATAATTTTTCCCTGTTTCTCTAAGCAAAATTATATTGTACACTAACTTAAATTATCTATTTCTATAATTGGTGTTTTGCATAATGTACAACAAATGGCAAGAAAGATTGTCACTGCTTAAATCTTCTTCTTCTTATGTCGTAGAACCTCCCATTAATCTAGCGACAGGAGCCATTGAGCCACGATAATGATGAAGTTGAGTAGACCTTGTGATGGATGTCAATAATAAAACCTTGCCAAATGGTGGGCACAAAAGTTTTGCCCAGCAGATTTTATCAGAAAAAGAAACAGAATCTGACATTCTCAGAGCGGTCAAAAATGAGACGCAAGCATTAAATATAAGTCACAGACATCTGACTGTCTTGCCATCATGCATTGCAAAAATGACTTGCATAAAGAGACTGTTGTTGAACAACAACGACATCCTGATGCCACCAACGGAAATCGTCAACCTCCATACATTGGAGGAGCTAACTCTAGACCACAATCAATTGACTGTGCTGCCCTCAGGCCTTGGTGGCTTATCAAATTTACGATATCTGAGCTTGAGTCATAACAAACTGAGCTATCTTCCACCTGACATTGGTGACTTGAAAAAGTTAGCACAACTGTGGCTGGTAGGCTGTGAGCTGGCTGCTATGCCATCAGAGATCGGTTTGCTCTCTTCCTTACAAATGTTAGGAGCCAGGGATAATATGATATCAGAACTACCGACCGAAATTAGCCAATGTCTGAAGTTAAAATGGCTCAACTTGGCAGGAAACTGGCTTCAAGATCTTCCATCCCATTTTGAAAGACTGCAAAACCTCATATACCTCGATATCAGTGAGAACCGAATAGTGGAGATTCCACCTTGTCTAACAAAGCTTCAAAGACTGTCAACGTTACTGTTGAAGAAGAATTTAATCTCCAGTCTTCCAGATGATTTGCTGCTGGGATTTTCGAGTCTGATTAAATTTGATCTCAGAGAGAATGAAATGACTGTCAGGCCATGTCATTGGAAGGTAAGCATTGACTTCCATTCTGTATTAGTTTCAGTCTGTTATTTATTGAGATTCGGTAGCGATTGTTTAGTGTGCAAAGGACTGCACATGTACAGCTGTACAGCTTTCACAAGCAGTTTAATATGGGTCTGCATGAGGGTTAAAATTGATCCAGTGTTATGTATGTGACAGCATGGACCATTTTCTTGGGCTAGTAGGCTAGTGGCTCAAAGCTTGTCTGACGACCCACCTACTCATCTCCATTCCCCTCCCCCAAGCTCTCTTGTTTCCCGTTATCCCACTCTCCAGTTCATCTCCATTCCCCTTCCCCAGTCAAAACTAATTATTTTGCTATCTTTAATCTAAACAGCTTGTCTGTATGAGTAGTTTCTGAAAGCACCAAACAACTTTGTAGAAAGTTCAATGAAATGAGACAAAGTTTTTTACTGATATGTTGCTCTATTTTAAAGCAGTTGCCAAAATTTGATAATGGAATTCCACTGCCTCACACAATACATTTTAGGTCAATGTTCTAAGCAGAAACTGCTGTATGAACTATTTGATCTCAATTGACCTTTAATTTCTTTCAGTCATTTAACGACAAGAAATTCAAAATTGTCACTAGAAAAACAGAAATAAATATTCTAACCTTTCTAGTTCACAAATCCTTTGCAATAAATAATTTTGATGCTGTAAACATGTAAATAGTGCAGTCAATCGAGCCTAGGTTGCCCTTCAGACTGTCTTTCAAGCTTCCCTACTTCTGTGTTCTTTTTTTCTGAACACTGTAGCATATACAGGAACAATAAGATTAATTTAACATAATTTAATACTATAGAATAGGAATTCCTATGTGAAAGTTCTCTGTTGTTGTTGCAGCATTAATCTATATATCAACCATATTGTCCCTTTTCTATTTTAACACCCAGGGGTTGGATTTCATATTATTAGGCTCACTTGAAGATGAGTCATTTATGTCAGATGAAGATATTCCTGATGGGAGGATGACTCCATTTGATGATGCAAGACAAAGAAACAAGGTGATATACACCTCATCCTCTGAGGAAGATGATGAGGATGAGGATGTTGAAGGTGAGATGAGAAATTGAAACACAGAAATTAAGCTGTGTACTGATTGTATAACCATAGGTACGGTTGAACATGTGGAAAGTATTGGCAAATATGGTGTAGACTAGGCGAGGCTTGAGAAAATCCAGAGGAGGATGGAGAAAACTAGAGGAGTCATTAGTAAACCATGGTAAAAGTGTAGGGGGGGGGGTTGGTGGGAGGTATTGTGGAACCATGGGGTAACTGTGGTGGGCATGTGAGAATTAGGGGTTCATAGGTAAACTAGGGTGTTGGTGGTTGTTTCAAAAGCTTATAACAATGAGCTGAACATACTAGTAAATATTTGATTGTGTAGACTCTGCTTTTTGCCAAAATGAATTCCCCCTTCCTGCACCCCTCCCTACTTTCATACCATGTCTGTGACTTATGTGTGTATGTAGTTTGGATCCTCCTGCAAGCAGGAACTCCCAAAGAAGCCAGAAGCTGACCGAAATCAGTCTCTTAGATTCATATTTAACGTCCATGGTTATGAATTGTCAATTGTCAACAACTCTGTTACTGGATGACATACATTAATCTTGGAGTGCCTCGAACTGGGGACCTTATAATTGGAAGGCACCAGCGTTAACCACTGAGCTAACACTCCTATTTTTAATTGTCTCCTCGCTGCTCTGTGTCACATGTAGAGAGCAGTAAAGGGCATTTCTACTCCAAATTAATATTTAGTTGTACTTGAAACTACTTACCGTACTTAGAAAGAAATAGATCTTGTTCTCATTCTTAGTGCATCCTTAGGGCATCAGTTGAATAATCTCCCATTTTTTTTCAAATGTGTGAAACATTTCACTAGAAGTCTACTATTGCTTTTATCTGTGGTTTACAGATCCTATGCCGAGCTCCTCTAAGCTTATGCCAGTGAACCAATAATGATGTTAATCCTCAAGAGAAAGGTGCTTTTTTCTTATGTGATTTGTTGGTGCCCATTGGTTCAAGTAAACACAATTTATAAAATTTCTGGAGTTTTCCACGCCAAGAAGATGGATTTGACTTTAAGTAATGATACTATATGTTTGCTTCAGACTCCCCCTCTCCACCGCACCCCTCCCCCCGATTGCCACCATTCCCAAGGTTATGAAATGAACTTCATTTTCTCTAAAGAGATATTATTTTTCAGTGTCAGAATCGACATTTAGGGTCACAGTTTTTGTCTTAGCAAAGTATGTATGGATGCTGTTTGCTCGTTTTTCAGAGTAGTGAGAAAGTAAAGATTGCATTTGGAGGTAATAGTTTTACAAGATTCTATTGAAGTGTTTCATCTACCTTTGAGTACACCTTGTTGTATTTTCTCTGTTATTTTTAAAAGGGAATTATTTGAAATGTGCAGGAACGTATAAAGGTACGTTATTTCTGAATGTCATGCACTGTGTATTAGGAATTATTACTCAAAATGTAAAAGTTGGGACAGTGTGGCATATCTAGGGAGGGTTAGCGTCATACGTCCCACACCCCACCCCATCAACACCCCTCTTAAAAAATGATTATAAATGAATAATACAAGGCATGAAAATGTTGCAAGTGCATCTACTTTGTTACTTGGAGACCTGTGTTATTTAGTTTTCTCACTTTCCCCTTATATTTTAAAATTTGTTTGAAATTGGTTTTAGAAAGAAAAAAAGTGTTTTGAAATTGAACATTCATGACAAAATATTATTGTATTAAATACTGAAGTGTTTCAGAGTATGTTAATAAGAGACAAAAAATAAACATTTTGTGGTTTTTACTCTGGCGTGCGCCATTCTGTATTTTTCTAGGCTATTCAAGAAACATTACTGGTATTGTTATATATTCAACAAAGAGAAAGGGAAACAATTAAATGCAGAATGTTAACTTTTTGGGACAATAACTTATCATACAGAAGCAAAAGCTGCAGGGGTATTGAGTATTTGCATAATATTAGCACAGAAGAATTGTGTCAATAGAAACACTAACAATAACTTATATGATATTTGATTGGATGAATTCTTAAATGAATATTCATATATTCAATATATAAGTTAAAGAACACCAAAGCCTTGCTACTGTTAGTCTTTATTGACATTACATGAGTACCTATTAGAAAAAAAAAACGAGATTACATTCCACTCTGTGAAATGTAAAGGTTGTGTTGTTTTGAGGTTATATATGTTGACGTACACAGTGATTGCGTTCCCTGATCAAGCAGTCCCCCTATCCACCACCATCTCACTGCTCCCACCCCCTGGGCGACCTCCCGCCCCCCCTCCCCCACTTCACCCCTGCAAAAAAGGAATGCTAGCCGTGTCTCTGTTTTAACTGTGATGTTCATTTCGTATCTTACATATCACCACCACGCCTGCCCTTTCCCACTAACAAGTTGAACACAACATGACCCTAAATATTCCAGTGTAGCAGTTGTATCGGTTTTATTCAAAAGAAATGTACCCCATTGATTGTTAAATTTGGTTGTTTTACAGCTCTATATCTGGCACTATTACCGGGTTTCGCATTGGTCGAGGTGTCGTTACGCCTAAAACTTTGCGATGAACTTGCACTAATACCCAAGTAGCCGCGAAGATCCGTCTTATGTTCACTACGGAAACTAACACTTTATGGCAATTTCACTGTTGGAAAAAGGGATTAGCGCCACCACTTAAGCGTAATAGCTGGCCCATTCTGTTCAAATAGCTTCGAGCAAAAACCTTTAACATCGCGTACTTTATGTGTTCAAACAATCTAAATGATCTGCACATTATAACAGACAATAAAAACATTTCCAGATATATTGCCTTGATAAAATCCGCTCTGGCGTTGTCAGGTAAATGCATTCGCAAAATATCACCGCTATACAAAATGTGATGAAACCTACATGTACAGTTGAAACACCTGGAAGAAATTCCCTTACGTCATAAAACATCTCACTGTAGACCTATTGAAGACAGCTATGTGATAAGATATGACGTTTCCATGACACAATTCCTTCAAAATAAACCCTGTAGGCTGTGTACTTCAATCAAAGCGTTCAGTCACTGATTCAAGAAGCTTAAAATCCATGATTTAAACTATTCCTAGCGAACTTACACAGAACTTACACACTTATAGGCAAGAAATATTCAATGACCTTATAATAAGCTGCCATGGTCAGCCCAAGGTACATCAAAACCATTTGTCACATTTGCATAATCTCTTGTAAAGCACGCTATAAATATGACGAACATAGGAGTCGTTCCGCCCTATACACATTGTAGAACTCGTCGTATAGAGCACGTTCTTGTATCTAAGAGTTGACAGGGGTGAATACATTTTTTAATACACAGATAACGACTGGAGGAACAGGTCCAACCAGTGGCGTAGCTAGGGGGTCAAGGGAAGGCACGGGCGCCGGGTTAAGGGGGGGGAGCACTGAAATGGGAGAATGATAGTAAAGATAATAAGCACTTTTTAGAAAAACACGACGAAATTGATGTATGTCGTCAGGCATGAATATTTTCCAGTTAATAATAAGAATCTGAACTGAATGTAGTTGTTTTTATTAGCAAATTTATAGATTGTGATTTCTTTTCAGTCCATTTCGACCGTTTTCTCTCTTTTGTCAATTCTGTTCTGTATTCTGTAATGACTACATGTCACGGAAATTTCGGGTATTTCAGTAAACGGTTCCAAGGCAGTAGATTTCGAAAGGTGGAAACATCATAGGCGTAGGAGCACAATTTGATTCAGGGGTAGGGGGGGGGCTATAACGACTTGCCAAAAAATATAACCAAAAATTTTCACGCGCTTTGCGCGCAGTGTATTTATCTTTCAGTAGTGTGGGGCGCAATTTTCTACTCTTGCACCCGGGCGCCAAAACCTCTAGCTACGCCACTGGGTCCAACCCCCTCCCCCCAAAGTGTTGCTTTTTAAGAACATTTACCCTGATGACATGACATACCACCCACTGTGATACACAACTTGGAGGGAAGATTTAGCCGCTTACAAAGAATATGTTACATACATACACAAAATCTTTTAAGGTATATTATACTCTTTGGCAATTTTTTAGCATCCCAAATATTGCAAGAGGCCGACAGAGGTGACCATTTACAAAACTCCACAATCTTTGCTTGGTCCCCAATCATAATAAATTGCTTAAAGTCTCAAGATACATTACTATATTGACCCCAAAATAAGAGTTCTATATAAAGTTTAGTGAAGGATATTTTCCTTGGCATATGTTGCTAACATACCTGTTCGACGAGCACTATACCGCGCAATTTCCAACCAATATCATTGTAAAATGTAAAAATTATGGAATATTCCATTTCACTCTAGAGATAACCATTAAAATATTAATGTAACAAATAACAAGTTACCATGGATATATTACAAAAAGTGACCGTAACACTATAGGCAACATGCGGTCACGTGTAACCATATTGTACTTTACAACAAGTTCTCACGACTGTAGATATTAGTAAATATTATAGAGTATTTTACCGTATCAGTTTCCATCAGGGCTACCATGCATAGGGCTGGAAACTTCAGTTCTATGTATAGACGGGCATCAGTCTCATAATTAATGGAGACATTTTAATAAACGTATGCATTAATATGACTTGCAGAGTATGCATTAATATGACTTTTACATCGTGTTGTTTTGTTGGTCGAACTGACATGGGCCCAAAGCACCCCTGCCCCCCCCCCCAATCCCAAACCCCGGCATCTGTTTCCCGTCAGGCGTCGCTTCATGAGTCCCTGAATGCATTTTCCTCTCAGGTATTAAATCGGTTGACTATATCGAAGAAAAAAACTTTTTATCTACTAAATAAATTTCCTGTTTGCGAGACCTAATGCACGTAACTGGTATCACAAACGGAACATTACATGATTCAACGTCTGTCAAAATACTTGTAGATCGATTGCTTATTAAATGTAAAGGCGGCGCGATTATTCACGTAGTACTTGACATATGAGTTAATTTCTCTAAACCAAACCATGTCAGTAAAAATATATCTTGTGAGATATTATGTTTGTCATTCAAGACTACCTTTGTACGACAAAACAAAACCGAATGCAGAACGAATTAGTTTCGTCAGTTTGACGAGGATATAAAACGTGAATCTTGACAGAGAGCACGGATTATTGTCTTGTGTAAAAAAAAAACAGTTGAATTTCAAAAGAGATGTCGAAAGGCAAGCGTTATCTCGTATACAATGATCGCTTCTAAGAAGGATAAGAAAGAAAAAGAAAAAAGCACCCTAGAGGAGGAGTTCAAAATTTGTTTATCGTGTATCGGTAAAAGCATATATATATATATATATATATATATATATATATATATATATATATATATATATATATATAAATATTTATATATGTAATATGACTGTTTCTTCGACAATCATTGAGGCAGGATATCGACAGCCAAGTAGGGCTCAGGAGCATAATGTCATTGGGCCCAATTTAACAATTCTTCTTTTCTGAAGTTTATTATTAAATTGACTATATACACTATTCTCAATCACTTAATTTTACGGGCACCCGCGTATTTTTTTTCAGGTTGCCTAATTGATCCAGGACCACAGAGTTGTACGCCGACCCACCCCTATATCTTTTTCTATCACTCTCTCTTTCTCTCTCTCGTCAAGCCTACTTTGGAGTTACATATATAAGGATTCACACCTCAAGCATATGTTTTTATAATTACGTTCCATTGTCATGCCCGCATTATACGAATATATAGTTCCACAGCTTTGAGTTTGTTATATAACTTGGCTGGTCTATCTTGAGACGCACACATTGTTTAATTTACAGTTATATCCCAGCGGTCGATATTTTTGCCAAGCTCTAAGACGTAAATGCTATGACTTTCATTCAAGCAGCAAACAGTCTATTTATTCCTTCTTACTGTATTGTGAAGGGTATACCGTTACACATTGACAAGATTGCGCACTACAAAAAACCCTGTTTATTATAAGGGGTCTACTGCATAAGCATAGGGCTTGTATAAGCAATAACTGTTCTATTCCTAACTGCACCTTTTTGTTCCCATACACGGTCACGTCACCCAAACCTTCACCTGATTATCACCTCCAGTAATCCCGTTATCAGAAGTGTCCCAATGTATTGTATTCCAATTTACGGAACCTAACACTCAATCGATCGGGTCCGCTTTGCCCCTCCTACAACCTTTTGTTTACCTTCCATGGTCCCAAGTACTTCAGGTTGGATACTACAATCACTTATCTCAAACCAATCCCATCTCAGGAATACTACCTACCATTCATAATTTTCGATTGGTAAACAAACCGATTTTTTTTTTGTTTCTGTGAAAAGAACGAAGAGGCATACATTCAGGTGAATGCAACACTAAGGTACTTGAGGCCTTCCAACTGTTTTGGATCTTGTTCTCGCGGACTCTGCGATTTGCGACAAAAAACGCTCTTATTGCTTAGCAACAGCTGTATGGTAGAAGAAAAATAAACTGCCCCAGTGCCGTTTGATGATTTCTTGTAAGAAACAGCGCGCCAATATTGGTGAACGTAAAGCGTTTTAATCCTCGTGAAAAATTTACAACCTTGTTCAGTTTGATAGATCACACTGTCATTTTCACATAGCAATCTACAGTAGGTAACGTCGGTTCTCGCAATACAAGGAATTGTTTGGAATTTATCCAAGGAAATTAAAAGCAAACTTTATTGGCATCTCTTTTAGGATCGAAACTGAGAATATCTCTTTGCAGTATAGCTGTTAACGGAAGAAATAAATTAAAGGTAAGGGCTTTTTCTCTGTTACCTTAATTGTATCTTTGTATATGTAAGTGGATATTGTGATCTGTAAACGCAATGTGAGATTAGGTATAGCTTTGTTAATCTTCAGCGGATCATCCGATTAGAGATCCTTCGTAAGGTTTAATAAAGCTATGTGGAATATCATGGTCATAAGATCGCCCCCCCCCCCCGATTAAGAAATTGAAAGCATGAGAAACTATTATTTTGTACTTTAATTAAGGTATATTAAAATAAAGTATAGAGAGAAATATATCGATCGCTTTGCTGGGAGGGGATGGGGGCGTGAAGGGGGGGGCAGACCAATCAACATCAACAGTGAAAAATAATCAGCAGTGTTTAAGAAGTAATCGAATTCACATTTTTAATTATACAACGTTCTTCGAAAAATAATATTCCTGTCATCCATCGCCTAATACATATAAACAAAAAACGTTATAGAATTGTGTGTAATTTCAATTTACAAATTTCGAAAATTAAGCCTCTCTAAAGAAATATGCCTTCTGATATAATGGAATAAAGAAAGGGGAAATTAGTTTAAATTCGCAAATCTAGGTGGAACATCACTCTATATAGAGAAGGAGCTGGAAGTGAACACCAATATCGAATGAAATTTATGTTTAAATATTTTACTAGTACTTTTATCAATTCATCTTTCGTACCTCTTTAATTAAGAAAAGTTTAAAAATGACTAAACGAAATTGTTCCTCGAGTCTGTGTTTGGTATTTTGATTCCTATCTAAGGTATTGTTTCTTCTTTACTTTTTTAGATATTTTCAAAATATTCGATATAATAGTGTTATTAATGTATTACAATTCAGTTTATTCATTGTCAAGTGTAAAGTTCTTTTCAAACAACGAAGAAACAATAACAACAAAAATGATCAAGGAACCAAGATTTTTAATTGAGAATGTTAAAAATTCGAACGGAATTATTAATTATTTACAACTATTAATTAATTAGTACTTAACGTTACTTTGATAAAAAGACATTTTGTGAATGTATAATTCTTGAAGCAATACTGAATATATTTGTGAAAATGCTGGGATCTGGTAATCAAATGCAAGTTCTTTTAAAAAAAACTTGCATACAAATTTTCCCTTTATACGAATAATATTAGGAAGTAAAAAACACAATGTTACCTTTTTATATTTGTATACCGTTACTCTACATTGACTAACATATTACTATTTGCGATTGAACGGACATTTTTGCTTCGAATATCGCCGTAACTATTTAACCGGTTTATTCAACATTTATATCGAATAATGAAGTTATTAACACCCGATTAAAGCTAATCTTCTTAGATTCGCGATGTGTTCCGTTGAATTACATCAATGTTGTTGGTGATCCAAGAGAAGATCTGGTTAATATATTGTCTACAATCAGATACGTTGCATAAACAAAGACAAGAGTCACTTGTCTATTCTTTCATGCATATACTCCGCCGATTGTAAATCGAAAGAACGTTTTTCATTACAGAATTTCGAAGCAGAATTAATCCCAATAAATACGGTGGTAGATGTGGGTTTTTTTTATTTGACAATATATTAAAGGTGCAAGGTCTTCTGTTGAGTAACTTCCATGCTCTAGCGCAACATGACGTCACTGTGACGTCACATGACATCCGACGTTCATATTATATTATACTAATACAATGATATACTGATCAGATAACGTAACGCACGTTTAGCATGTACTGGTGACATAGAGAAGATAATCTGGTGATAGTGATATACATATAGCAATAAAGAAGTCACTATAGCTTTAAATGTCTGGGAAACATAATTGCCGAGCAATTTCCTAAACATTGTACGGTAGATGGAGATGGTGTCGGGTAGGGAGGGTGGGGAGAGGAGTACAGGAGGGTGCATAACATAATCCAAGCTATCGTCGTAGATATTTATGCAGATGATTTAGAGTTAATTGTTTGAGACACTACGCAGTAGGCCTAGCTCAGTCTAGCTGCTTATTTCTGATTCTGCGACATGTTTTACTTTGTTCATCGCTTACTTTTGGTGGAAAGAAGTTAAAAATTTCATACTGCACAGAAACATAATTTTCCAATGTGCAATTACGTAGCACAATGTATCTGCTTAAGTGCCTAACCTTTGTTCACAGAAAGTATTGATGTTGTAGATCTGTACTATGGAGACTAGAACAGGGATCATAGTGGCGAGTGAATTTTGCGTTTTTGGGAGTAGATTTTTAGTCACGGTCGCCAAGTAGCGAGTACTTTTAAGCATATTTGTCGAGGCCTGAGAAGAAGCCTGTTTTCTGTGGTAGAGATCAACCTGTGTTCTGAATACAATCAAAGTTTCCATCTCGGTCATCAGCAGCCAATGCGAAAATTGTTTGTCACATATATCTCAATGCATTTTGCTGTACTACTTGGATTGAAGTTTGTTGTTCATCCTGGCTATACGCTACATCCTATAGCAGGTGCGTATCCAGGGGGGGGCGTCGGGGGCGCGCGCCCCCCGGGTAAGAAAAAGAGGAGAGAAAAAAAGAGAAGAAAAAAGGAAAAAAGAGGGGAAAAAGAGGAGGAGGAGAGGAAGGAAGGGAAAAGAAAAAGAAGAAAGAGAGAAGAAGGAGAAAAGGAGGGAGTAAAAGAAAACTGCCAAGACACCGGGAGGAGAAAGAGGAACAGTGACATCATTACAGCGCTGAAGGGTAGCCAGTGACGGATCAATGATTTCGTAAAAGTGTGCCTCACCCTACCCCTTACACCGACAACTCCATTTTTTTGACGTTTCCATTTTCCTCTCTCACTAATGATCTATATATATACTATATATGGTCTATCATAACGCGTGTGTAGAATTGTGCTATGAAACCAACTGTGGCTGGTCTCGAACTCGACCGTGTCGTCGGGGAACATGACGCATTTTGGGATGGGGGCGACCGCCCCCCTCCCCATTCAGCATTTTTTTAAATGATATCGCTAAGTAATTTCAAAATAGAAAGTGTTTAGATGCAACTTACAAGGCCTGGGAAGTGTCATTTCCAGCGATCTGGGAGACATTTTCGGCCAAAATTTGCTTGTACGCTTCGCGCTAACAAATGGTCCTGGGTAGTGCCATTTCCAGCGATCTGGGAGGCATTTTCGGCCAAAATTTTCTTGTACGCTTCGCGCCAACCTATGGTGGCGCTACGCTTAGATAATTTGCCTACAGGCTTCGCCCCTCTCTTGGCAAATTCCTCGCTACGCGCCTGTTCGAATTTGTAACGCAAACAGCAAATATCACATCATATCAGTGAGCATGAAAATGGCGTTCCAGGATGAAAATCCTCAAAACTGTCCGACTTGCCTGAAAAAATAACCGAAAATTTTCGCGCGCGAAGCGCGCGTTCAACGTGTCAATGTCAATATCATATAAGCAAGCATCGGCTATTACATCGCATGCCATCATGTACCGTACGGTCCGTTCAAATTGCGCAGTATACCGCGGGATGCTAATGTAAACAACGACATGTCTCATGTAGATGTATAAAAAGCATGGAGGTCCAATTATGTCAAAACTCTCTTTTACATTAGTAATGGCGAATTAGGGGCTGCACCCCCGCCGCGCAGTGGCGGAGCGTCCATACGGTCAGGGGGCGGATGCGCCCCCTGACGGACTCAAATGGACTGCTGGCGCCTTTTTCAGCTCTTTACCACTTTTGACTTATTCGTGATTATTGACTTTTTTATTGCGCTCTCATCTACTTATTGACATTTCTCACATTTTGTTGGTGTAATTTGGCGATGACACCCTATACTTCGTTTATCTGCAAATTAGCCAGGCCCTGAAAGGGTCATTTCCGGCGATCTAGGGAGTATCTTTACTCAAAATTTGTCTGTGCGCTACGCGCCAACCAGTGGTGGCGCTCCGCTTAAATAGTGTCGAAAGCGCCCCTACAGACCATTCTCGCCCCTCCTGACCAATACCCCTAGCTCCGCCACTGCCGCCGCGCCTCCTACGCCTATGTGTGTAGTGTTCGCTTTCGGAAATATCTGCTATTTTTTCATTTCCTTCAACCAAGTTTTATAATAGCCGTTATAAGAGGTTTAATATTTCTACACCAATAAATTAACTGTGTCTGAATTTTCGACAATTTATGACCAACATTCTGCATCACACTTCCCTCTACTCGTGCAATTTTGACCGGTCTGTTAGGGGTTGAAGGTAGTTTTTCTATATTGGTTGTCCATAGATGAAATTTTGTACAACATTATGGGTATGTTTTCAAGTGAGTTTATTCACGAGAAATGTGAATTTTCAAATTCTGAACAAATTTGGGGCATAAAACCTTGAAAAGTGGGGCTGACGGGTATTGTGGGCCGCGACGTAGAATCACCTACAAAAGCAAAGACCCACAGGACATGCGATCAGGTCGAACATGACGTGTGCCGGGTTGACAATCTTCAAAAAGGTTATGGATGGAAAAAAAACTATTAGGAGATACTTGGTTCTCAGGCAAAAAGTGTACATCTGGTTGGTCATTTCAAGCCCGAGAAGTGCCGTTTCCGGTGATCTGGGGGGGGGGGTATCAAAACCAGAAATTTTCTTGTACGCTGCGCGCCAACCGATGGTGGCGCTCCGCTTAGATAGTAATTCGCGCCCCCCGGGTTAGAAAATCCTGGATACGCGCCTGTATAGCGTGTCACATTCATATTCATGTAGCATCATCGAAACCACACTGCAGTTTTGCTATCTGGTTTAGTACATATAGTTCTGTTACATTTGTTATCAACACAACCTCTACATTGTTGGTATAGACTATATAGCTGTGATACTGGAAGCAAGAACAGGAGCCCACTAAAGCAATTTTGAAGATTGAAGGTTCCCAGTTGTTGCCTCAAAAAAAAAAAAAAAAACTCAACTTGAAAGTCTTTATTTAATGTGGTGTATAGGTTTACTATTCGTCGAGGTCATTCGGGGATATTGCATATCTCATACAGGGCCTTATCAATAAATGGTAATTGGCGGGCCCCCGCAGAGGCCCCAAGATAGGAAACGTTTTCTTAGTTTATACCTTTATTAAAAAACTACTCCCTGTAAGATCGAATAAATACAGTATATATGTGTATGTGTGTATGTGCGTTTGTTTTGCTATCTGACCGAGGACTTGAACAAAAGAATTTCAGGTCCTCGGTTGTGATTTCTAAAGAATCACCACGTCCTCGGAAGAATTCTATTGTATGGGGTATTGTTAAAGTTAGGGTACGTGGATTTGAACAATGGAAAATACAATTGGGTCCTCGGTCTGAATGAAACACAAACATGTCTGTGTATGTGTGTGTACATGTGTGTATGTGTGTGTATATGTGTGTATATATATATATATATATGTATATTTATATATATATATATATATATATATATATATATATATATACATATATGTGTGTGTGTGTGCAGCCTGTATGATATGGACGAACTGGGCTCATGAAAACTTTACGATGTTTCTTCCATATGTTTGGCCTTAAATGGTTATAACAGTACTTTAAAGTTGAATATGTATCATATGTATCTTTTGAATGGTTTACATATGAAAAGTAATTGCAATATTAAAGTTACAATTAATATATTAACATCCCCATCATCGCAAAATACATTTCAGCTAAATCAATTATCTCAAAACATGAATGATATGATAGCGAGCAGCTAAATGAAAACAAATGGCCCCATGCTCCCCTAATATCAGATGTGAGTACGTTACAGGCTAATAAAGTCTACAAATAATGTTTAAAAAAGTGGAATAGATTATAGTGTTTCTTTCTTTTCCTCACTTGTTTAATTATAGGGTCTATATACATTTATAAACGTATTTGCCGTACACATGTACGTGCAAATTGAACAACAGTAATATGAATTTTACTGCTTAAACATATTCATTGAGCCAAATGTCTCCATCGCTCAATAAACAACAAATCAATTAAATTTCATATTAAATCGTATGTTCCTATTTTTCTGGTGGATTTGGTTTCCCTTGGCTTATTTATAAAAGGCCGTTCCTTAACGACTAAAAAACAACTTCATTAAAATTGAGGCAGAAGCCTTGTGTTTTGATATAGACTATGTCACGCGTCTGTGACGTCAACATCATCAAAACGGTAGCAGTGGACTATTATTCATCCTAACTACGCCTTATAGAGTTAAATCATTTAGGTTAATAAATAACATTTGCACTCCTCCGCCTCTGCAACATGTTGTTAGAAGGGTGGTACGTAGAAACAAGATTTGCCGTAACTTATATTACTCATTAACCCAGGTCAAATTAATTGCAGCATAGTGTGTGGAACACGCCCAGGCTGTTGCTTTTTATATATCGCTCTTCTTTCCATAAAAGACGTAGGAGAAAGACTTTCGTAAATTTATTTTATTGACTCTTGTTGAAAGATTGATACCAAAATCGGTATTATCACTGCTACTAAATACGGTTCTAAAAAAAAGTGCACGAATGTATGGAAACGTTAAGGTGCCATCAACATGTAAAGATCTTCTTTATATATAGCTGCAATTTTCAACACAAAACAAAATCATGATTAATTTGTTCAGATAACCGGGTTAACAATTTTGCAACGAAATTAGCAATTCATTGAAACTACTAATGTGAGACATATAATAAAAATACAAAATGATTATTTATCAACAAGTTACTTAACATTTTTCACAAATTCAATGTTTTGCAAATAAATGATAAATTATGCTCAAAAAGTCATCATTTCAAAAAATTATGGCAAATTGATAAAATCCGTTCACTTAAAAATGTCAACAGTTTGTCTTCATTTCAACAGTTTGCAGCATAGGCCTGTATATATGCAGACATAACCTGAAAAGCTCGTCAGCACCTTCACGTTTCCGTACGAAGGTTTATTTTTACACGATCACAAACTTTCAAGGTTTAAAGTACGATGGTTTGTAAAGATCGTATGATAATAATCACATACATACATACATACATACATACATCTTATGATAGATTTCTTTACTACCGCAGAACTAGTTAGTTGGAAGACTCGCATGTATATTTAAAACTGATGACATATACCAGTGCAAACTAATATGGGTTGACATTATATGACATTATAATGATATTGTGACGTCATTGTGGTGTCATTTTGTTCATTGTGGACTGTGTAATTTATTTAATGATATTTTAGCATAATGATTGCAGAATTGGATGAATTTCACCGATATTTTCGAGGAGGTCACCAATAGTTCAAGTATTTGCGCAGCGCCCCATCCCCACCCACCGAATGGAGTTGCCACCGAAATAAGTAATACATTATGACATAGTAGCCATAATATATTTCGTTACATCAGCCTTCCGCCTGTATCATCAGCCTTCTGAAAACCCACTGAAGACCCCCCCCCCGCATTCCCCTTCCCCTTCCCCCGCAGCTGTCGATCCTTTTTAATGCAATATCAGTCCCTAGCATAAGGATGTCAGTACTGTCTGCAAGTAGTATGCCAAAAGCGTGACGAGATGACCCGCTGAACAATGGGAATGATAAGAAATATATAATCATTTTCATGCAATGCTTAAGGAAAAATGAAAACTTACGAAGACGCTAGGTGACGTCATTGTCATTGGCCTCGACACCATTCCTGAGTATTATATAGTGCGGTTGGAACTAACCGACAAGCATGGTCACAAAGAAAAATGAAATCATTTTTATTTTTCTCATGGTCGCTTTGCAAAGTTTTCCCTTCAAACCATCGGTGGTGCTTAGCTTATTTTAATGTATTCTGCCAGTTTTAAATGACAACTTAGTAGACATTATATGTCCGTTAGGCAAGCTCTAGCGGTGATTTCATTTTTCCAATTATTAAAAATGACTTTACATCAACTTTCAAGCTCTTCTCAATTGGAAATATTTTATGATATGAAGTGAATTATAACCAATGTTTAAGCCTTTGCTAAAATCTTTTCATTAAATTATATATACTTTCTCTTTCGGTTTGCAATTTCAGCTAAAACTCCTAGGGTATATTATTATTATTAGTATGACATCATGAGGTCGTTCGGTGTACCAGTCTGACGTCATAAGAATTGCTCATCAGCTCATTTCGAGTGCTAAATGGATTGGTCAAAACATCATGATTTGATCATATACACACATGGCTTACATATTCACAAACAACAAAACGGCTGGAACGTAATGCTAAGACGACCGTTTCAATATGTGCGATATAATGATTGAAAATGAACCTCTCACTGAGACAAATTTTCTTACAAAATTTTAGACTTGAATATGACAATGACAATGACAATCATTTATTTCCAGCAATTGTGTACAGTACATGAATGTTTAATAAAGTACAAACGAATATTTTGATATACAATACAATTTAGAGAGACAGGTACAAAGAAAAAAGAAAGAAAAAATTAATCATGTTAATTGATATACAAATGCATGGAAAAGGAGAAAAAGAAGCGCAATGCTTATAGAATGTTTTCCCCATTTGAATATAATAAATATATACATATACTGGAGAGAAATTGGTGAAAGGAAACAAACTCCAAAACAAACTTAAATAATATAAAAAAGAAATAAAAACAAAAGAAATATTAAACAATAAATATATGTACAGTGACCCCCCCCCCCTTCCGGGTTGGCCTTATCGTATGCCATAGTGTTACACATGTTTACCTAAGTCTTCATCCACACAAAGTTGCTCAAACTTGACGTTAGAGAGAGCCATGCATGAACTCATTATTACTAGTTATTACTATGTTATTATTTATCTGTGCATAGATGATAATTGTTGGTTATATAGTTATCTATTTTCATATATAGCCTTATACTCGCTAATTTGAGTAACATCTTTTAACATATATTCTCCATCTTTTTATTTTATCGGATATGACAAAACCCGTAAATAATTGTCAGTCACATGTTCTATTATCTAGTATAAAGAAACTTGTATAGAATAAAGTCATATAGGAAAACAACCAAAGGAATAAAAGGAAAAGGACAAAGATTATTAATAAATGTGTTTCGCGCACGCATCTGTATGTAAAAATCCCCTCCGGCGCAAATTGAAACCCTTCCATGTAATTAGTTATAGGAATCAACTACGTCATTGATTCAACCTCGTGCTGGGACGACAGAGGGAAGACTTATATAAAAGGTAACGGTACCTTACAAATCTCTCTTGCGAATATAAAATGTACTGAAAAGCAAAGGAGAAAAACTCGAGAGAGACAAAGAGAGTGAAATCAATTTCCTGGTTTTATAAGTGCGGTAGGTCGTTTCCTAAAGGTCATTCTTACAAGATAATATATAATAATAGTATAATCAAAATTTGCTACAAATTTCCAAAATAGACGGAAGGTTACATACACTTCAATACAGATTTTTTTTTTTTTTGGCAGTAAAATTGATTTATTCGTATCCAACCATGACAAGAAACAATTAATAATAATGAGATACAAACTGTTTTGCAACTTTGAAACAATGTACAGGAATTTTTGGTTGTATCGCAGCTTGAATCGAAGGTAGGATTTTTCTTGTGGTTGTAATATTCTGCCAGAGGGGAGGGGATTGAGCATCCTGCATAAAGGCCACATTCCCGTAAGAAGTGGTTACCCCCCCCCCCCCCATCCCCGATGTCACGAGAACGCGAGACGGTATGCTCACTAATAATTGTATTTACAGAATGTGATCCCGCTCTACGTAATGCAGATGAACATAATAGACATCTCTTTTGGCGGCATTGGTATCATTTAAGTGAACAGAATACACGGGAATATACTAGTTCTGCGAGAGTCTCAAGGGTCTACGTATAATGGGGAGTTGCGAACTTTGCGTACTTTCCAGTCAATACGGAAAAGGTGATGTTTCGAGTGGATTATACCACTCAAAATGAATTTCCTGTGTAAAGTGTGAGTTAGCAAATTAAGAACTCTTCTCCCAAGCTCACGTTTAGTCGAAGTAAAACGTGACTAATTGAAATATCCTACAAGGTTGCTCTCAAAATATTTGCTAGTAAGTTTTCGCCTTCAACCTTTACAAAATAAAGAAAGTTGATCGGGTCACCGAAAGGAATTAGAGAAACAATATGATCGGTTGCTATGGTAACATTCAACATAAACTCATTAGGTTACCGTCAGTTCTCTTTGCTAATATACAGCTGAACACACCCGAAAAAAAAAGTTAATAAATGCTGAAGTTAAGACACCGATAATATAGAGCCGAGAATAGAAAAAAGTTATATGAATATAACATGTTTGGAATGTTACAGCGTGCGTTTTTTTTACGAGTTGAGTTTATATATTGTCGGTGTGTGAAATATGGCTTAAAATTCGAGCCAATGGTTGCCGTTTTTGTCAAATAGTAATACTACAAATTAAAACGTCTTAGCGTCCGTTTGGTTTTCGTGTCAGATCTACAGAACGCGAGTTGTATCACAATGTTATAGGCACAAATATTAGTATGCTACAAATCAACATGCCTCTAACAATGTTATGTTTCAATATAAATTTATCTGAAATGACATCAACATGTTACAACATAATACCAGCATGTCAAGAATAAAATCAACAGTTTTATGCATTATGAGGTAACGTGTGAAATTGTGAATTTGGTTTGAACATATCAGATTTTATGGGCGGTGCCATTCGATTCAGAAATAATATCAGCATGTTACGAAGGAAACTAAGTATTTTCAAGTTGAAGACAAGCATCGTGAAACAGATGGCGTTGCATACACATCACCATAGTAATAGTAAAATAGTATTGTTGCTCAATGCACTATACTAATATGGGTTATGTTGTAAACTTGAATATTGTAATAGCACTAATATTTACAACACCCGGTTCCATCAAAGGAAATCTGCATTAATTGGGAAAAGTAGCTCAATAGTGGGTTAGCAGGGCTGACGATGGGTGGGGTCGGGGGGGGGGGGCGGATAAAGCTCCGGGGGAGGCTTGGAGAAATAATGGAGAAAGGAATTATGTATTTTCATTTTCTTAACAACCTGTTTGTAAGGAAAATGAATACTTCAAAAAGGAGAGGGGGTGGGTGCGGGCGGTGACACAACTGTGGCCGGGGTACGACCTAGCTCTCGGCGCCCATGTGAGCTGTAAGGCTTGCTCAAGTGTTCAAAATTTTTAAAGTGTTTAAAAAATTCTAACTGGGGATGTACTTCGCTATGGCCCAAACATTCTATAAAGTTAAATCAGTGTCATCCATGCTCAAAACGTCCAACGATAAATTTAATGATGTGCCCCCTCAATAATTTGACCTCACCGAGACATGAAGCTTTATCTTAGACGCCCTGATTGTCAGGAGGAAAAATACCCCTCTAGAAAATTAGTTTTGCAAACCAATAGTTATTTTAATTTCGCTTAAGTTCGCTTCAATATGGGACAATATAATGACCTTTAATATAAATGTTTACATTATAACAAACAAACAAAATCCATATTGCACATTACTTATGGTCCACGTAATTAAGCATGTTTGTCTGTTAGTCAATAAACACATCATACTTAATTAAAATTAATATATGCTTTAAATTATATAAGCAATAAAACATTTTTTGTATTATATGGTGGGTCGATGGGTATAGGTTAATGTCATGTGATCGTGCCATTCGTTAGCTATCGAGCCTTATATTATTTTTTGTTCTTCTTTGTAAGGAAATTTCTGTCTGAGTATGATCGATAACTCATGTTATGAATAATAAGAGAAATATCGATTTCCTGCATGGCTTGCCTACCCGGCCTAGTTTGAATTCAAAACGACATTTAACGAAATATGAAAAATAACCGCGCATGAATTCCCCGCATAAACAGACATGGAAGACAGGACAGACAGACTGACAGATAGACAGACAGACATGATGGAATTGAACGTTGAACGTGCAGAGAAAAATAAAGTTATTTAAACACAATTTCCGAGGAAACGTTGCATTTTATACATGAGGGACAAGAGTCACTGTTATACCTTTATTTTAAAAGAAAATGATAGAATACTTTTTGAGAAAAAGTCGCCCAGGAAAGAACCTGGGCACGAAAACCAAACTACTGAACGACTGATCCGCTTCTAACCCCAGTCCCCTTGCATCGGGACTGTGACTGTGTGATCATCGTCAGGTGTGCATCACCATTGCCCTCGAAATGGAACAGATACTACACATGATCTTAGCCAAAAGGCCGAGAAATTATAGAATCGTTTTTTTCCTAAATGATCTGCGACACATCGCATGCACTAACGCTTGTCCAACTGTCCTGCCAGTAATACACAATTATCAATGCAATTTATTTCTTGAACTCTCTGCAAGAAATAAAATTATGAGTTTATGTTCCCATTTTTTACATCAAATAAAAAACCTTTGGTATGAAGTTGAAAGACTATACGGCGGTACTAAAATTTAATTAGGGCAAATTTTGAGAAACAAAGATCGATTTCCCATTACAGAACTAAAATCGTATATTATGGATAAAAGTATAACTGCAACGTCATCCTTTTAATAATGACGTCATAAGACGTATCAATTTAACGAGGTCACGTGAAAGACGTCAATAGGACACTACTATATTTCTCCATACTGGAAAACTTTAGCAACCTAATTACGTATAGTATTACATTTAGAGAATTTAATTAAATCAGTTGTGTAATTTAACAATGGACCAGATATAATCGACGGTTTTGTACAATCATATATCAGAATTACAAAAGGAATACTTATAGACATAAAATACTTTAAGTTCCTCAATAAATTTTAATGTTTCATGTTACAGTAAATAACATGGTCACGTGATGTATATAAGTAACAAGCAATAAAAAAAAATGCATCCGATGTGTCCTTAATAATTATGTCAAGTAGGTCAATTTAATGGAAATCAAATCTTTTCTTCAAATGTTCGTGCTATACCTGTGATGAAAACATTAATAGCCTATTGTTTTTACGACACTAATACCTTACAATTAATAACAATGAAATAGAGAAAAGTGGTTTCGATAATAGACTAGTTCGTTTAGTGGTTCAGGTATATAAACTGAAACAAAGTGAAAATCATCAAAGTTTTAAAATGAACAGATTAACTCTCTCATGAACATGTTGATAACGTCATGCACGTATGTTGCTAAACCCTTAGGTGGTTGGCAAAGATTTGCCGTACGTGATATTCTACGGCTAGTTTCATCGCTTCGTCACATTTCGCTCGGTAGAGAGTGGAGTTCTTCTCATAATGAAATGTTAACTCCTTTCTTTACTGCCAAGGTCAAATTTAACCATACGGTATATGTACATATGATATGGTCTTGAATGTATTATACAGTGCAATATAAGCGACAAAACTATAATATAATCTGGCGGTTTATCGGTAGAAATCCAACGAGTTATCAGAGGCACTTCGGGGCTGTCAGAATCTTCTTTGTGAAATTTGAAACCCTCTAGAAGTGTGTGCGATCGATGCAATAATCCCTAGGAGGTTGAATGAAGGATTCGATTACTCAATTTATAATCAATTCGATACTAAAATCAATAATCTACGTAAGAAGACTCCTCGAAAAGGGACATTGTAACTAAGTCGGTAAATTTCATCATTAGTATACATACATACCTATATATATATATATATATATATAAATATATATATATCATCTACAAATCTAGTTTTGATGGTTAAAAAATTGTTTTATAATATTCTCTGTAAAGTATTCTGTTAAACCCCCCCCCCCCTACCACCAACAGAACTTTGCATACCATTTGTCCTTGCCAAATGTATAACGTGTTGAAGACAAGTTATTTCACAAAGCAAAACTCTTGTGTTTCCTATACTGACTTGTGTTGTTGTATACCTGACTTATTGGTCTCGCTGTTTGTATGCGTGCGTGCGTGTGTGCGTGCGTGCATAAATACTCAAACGCAACCTGGATTGATGTTTTATTGAGATTTATGTTCTGTTGTCCATCCTTTACATATTAAAGTTCGCCCTATCTCCTTTATCTACATAAATGTCTATTTGCATAATAGAATTGATCTGATTATACCATTTCACTAACTAAGATTCGAGCGCATACTATTATTTTATTAAAAGTTAACGTAACTTGCTAAGAAATAGATCGGGTTAAATTGACCGAAAAAAAGCGTAACATCTATTAGTTCGACCTTTATAAACAAAATTTAGGTCTGTTGTCGGTTATATTTAGCCGATGATAATTAAATATCTTTCATGAAAAGAAACACGTGTACGTCTAGCTGATGAAATAAAATGCAACAGAGATGAAATTAAAACGGTTAATTGAAAATTCCAAGTAAAATCAATTCGAAGAAGAAGGCGTGATACAATGTAGGTCGGTTCAGTACAGACCCTTCTTTGCATGCAAAGGTTCACACAAATTAACGCATAAGTGTCATACAATAAATTCGCGCATGCGCTGTGGAAACAGATATATGTATGGGGTAGTGAAGTGTGCATGCTTATGCAATAAATAGGTCATGGTGGGTTGTATATAATAATGGAATATATAGGCAGTGCACCATAATTAATTGCTTCCATTTACTAACACACTAAACTTGTCACTTTCCAAGGCCGATAGAGCATAGATAGAAGTTTTCAATTGACATGTCCTACCGTCCACCTTATGATGCTAATCGCTTGGGCTATCATAAAACATTAAACTTTTGCCACCATGACCGTTTAGATTTTGAGCTAGAAGAGCTCAAAGTTTATCATAGTGCTCCCTTTCCCATCTGCCAGCTGTCGCTGAGGAATCTTCTTGTTTCACCCAAGATTTTCTAAAATACTTTAAATCACCTTCAATCCTCCAGATTTTTAGACCATCAGTAGTCTCTTTTCATCCTTTAACATCCTTGCATAAAAAAGAATAGTGATGACTCCAAAAAAGATTTTTTCAACCTCTTCAATATCCAAGCATCAAAAGGAATGGTAATGACTCAGAAAATGCCAAACCAATCAACACAGTAGGTCACTTTAGGGCTCTGTTCTGACAATGGTTCACCTCTCCTTTGCCATATAAAAAAAGGAAGATTAAACGAAATGCTAAGAGCTGATATACTTGTTTCAGACTTAGTACCTTTAACAATTCAAAATTTCGATTCTTTAAATAACTCTTTAAATAACTATAATGAAAAAAAAACAATTGCTTGCTTATCGTGAAAAGAGTCACTGTGCCATTTATAGGTATACTATAGGTGACCGATCTGCAAACTATGATCACAATTTCACACAAGTCAAGTTGAAAAACAAAATTCCCATAGGTAGATATGAAATGTACCTAAATAAATATGATGTTATATGTGACCATGCAGCACGTTTTACCCCTACATTGTACCCCTATAGAAGCACCCCCAATTACCCCCAATTAGTCTCGTGTTATAAGCTCGATTACCTGCTACGTGCTATTTTGTCATCAACTTCCTGAGAATGTACATCATTCTAATTAGTTCGAAATGTCTGAAAGTGGAACATTCAATATAAATGTAATAGATATATTTTGTTTTTGATGCAATTTGCCAACCCAGTTGCAAGTTCATTTAGAAGTAGATTTGACGTGTCTACAAATCATATTATCAGATTATAGTGTCATGTTCCTCCAAAAATGATATCTTAATTGGCTCCATCTTTATCTTCCCAGAAAAAGAGTCATTTTATTGCTGAGCTTTATAATTTACCCGAAAGTATATCCTCTTCTAGTCTTTTCTTTTTTCCTCAATCTTCTGTTTTCTTATTTTTATTTTTGTAACTTTATGTATGTTAACTTGTCTTGACTAATTCTTTTGTCTATACTTTTCAACACATATTTGGAGGAAAACGATTCATAAGTATTGCACTTCAGTTTTTTCTCCTATTCCACACATTAGATCTTTGGTAGTTTTCATTGAAATAAATATAATACCATGATTATTTGATTGAATTCTTGTTTAAAATGTACTTATCTTTTGTGTTGGAAATAAACAGTTTCATTGTCATTGTCATTCATTGTTTTCAATAATTATATTATGTCAAAACGAAAAGCAGTTATTACTTTCTTAAATGGATAAATCAAAATACAATGTTTATTTAGGTGACATATATAATATACATCATTGAAGAAAACAAGAAAACAGTCCAAGTCCAAAACAACACCATCAACAACAACAACACCATCATCAACAACACCATCATCATCAACAAGAACAACTAACAACACGTTGATCACGAACATGTTTTGAGCTGACGATATTAAAATGTAATCAAATAAAGCGAGTATATAAACTTTAAAATGTTCAAATATGCTACTGCAGCTTTCTCCGATGCGATGCATTCATACACAAAACACATGTGAACGTTTCTGTCACACCTATACCGTATATAGGCCATACACATTGCCTATGTTTTACAAATCAGTATAATTTCTTACCGACTTCCTCGGTTACAGTTTTATTTATTTTAATCTAACAGAAATGGAACAGTGCAATGCTAAAAAAAAATAAGGAAAATGGTCACGATCACTAACACGATCTATTTTTATTTTTTATTTTAATTTTCTTCTTTTTGTCTACAACGGCATCTCATAGACAATGAGGTCGCTCGTTGGCATGAATATATTTTTTAATACAGATATTGTGTATGTAACTTTATCACTTAGTCACTTTTTGTGTATGTAGACAGAACTTAGACTTTGGTTGTATAATCTCTGAGATTCATACACAATATAATACAGACTTATAATGAACGAAAGTAGTCATTCTTAGTACTTTTTGCATATCCTTCATTGGTTGCCTTTATAACGTTTGGAGAAACAATGTATTGCTCATCGATAGTTTGCAATGAATACAAAACACAGTTTAGAACCAATATGTATTTCTTATGCTTGATCATCTTCGTTAAGTTTTAAGCCATATATTCAGCTCATATACACGTGATTTATAGAACACCTCACAGCACCTTAGAGTGTCCCTCATTTTAATCTTCTTTATTTTTTAGTTCAGCAAGACCGGCTTCGCCTTTCGTCTTGTAGACTTTGTACACCCGAATATATGTTTCATTTTCTTTGAATTGTTTGAACAAAACATCATGTCATCTTTTTTTCATCCTGCCAGTTCTATTGCACCATTATAGCCTTCCTACTACAAATTTTCAATGTCAAAGTTTGCTTTTCTTTTTTTAAAACGCCGAACCTTCGATGCCTGTTTTTTTTATTTTCTTACATTCGATAAAAGGATTGTAGGCAGACGCAACTTAATTGCAGACTTAATTTATTTTTCGTGAGGAAAACTAATATCGGTGAGTGATCAATAATTAGGAGATTGTTTCAAATCAAACAGTCTCAAATCATATAGTAAAAATATCTTGTACTTTTATTTTGACTTCAAATATGATTCATTTGTGTCGATAATATATTTTGGTCGTTCGTCATGTTATATATAGGCGTATGCGAACATCACTAAAGGGTTAATGACTATGTTAAAGTACATGTGACCTATTGATGTGCAGGAATAGTAGTTGGAATAAGAAGAGACTAGCAATTATTACCAAACAGACAAAATGTTCAAGTCATATATCGTAAAAGCTCACGTCGAGCGTGAATACACTTATTGAAATTATAGACCTGAAGGAGCATTTATTTTTCTTACGAACACATATTCTGTATTGACGTGACGTCATAGTGTTGCCAGATGCAAAACACTTATATGTCATCTACATAAGACTCAACTTCTGGGTATTACCCTTAGGAAATTTGGGTACACGTTTCCACACGTTCAATTCATTCTTGACATTTACAAACACTTTATCCAGGTATGCTTACCAAAACAACGTTGCCCAGAGTGATATGTGAGACGTAATTTATTCATGGAGTATGTTGCTAACGTAAAGCTGAATTATAAAGACGAGATTTGGGCAAGTATAGTAGAAAATGGACAAATAAGTCAGAGATAAGTCAAACAGCAATGAACAGCAGTCTTTGCCGTTTCTTTGTGTTTATGTTTCTTATATTGTTCATATTATAAGTGTTTCCTTTTAAGTTGCATTTTGGATGGAATTAGCCACAATACGTTGGTACTGTACCGTACAGTTATACACAAGCGACAAGGTGCCCGAAAACATATTGTTACTTACAGCAACCGAGATTGGAAAGATTTTGTTATAATTTGTTGCATTACCGGCATATCCACCACGCAGTTTGAGTTTGGGTGGTACAATTGCTTTCAGAACTGGTCTGAAATCACCGCTCTGAAGTTATTTTGCGTGAACCCCCCCCCCACCCCCCGCATCCAACCCTGTTTTCGTGGTTAGATATAAAGTTTTACTGATATGATTAAACGCATGCAGAGGCACCTGCTATGCCCATGCAATAGCGAGTAACTGATTGTTTTTACTCTTCATATTTACGGTGTAAGATTGAAAGGAAATGTCACTTATAAGCTACCGTAACAAATAGTAAGTGTTAATAAAAATCATTATATGTACATTACCAAGTCGATAATGTACGGTGCGTTTAACATAACGATTAAATATGGTTCGATGTTCTGATAACGAAGGCTCAAAACATGACGATAATGTTGATTACACAAAACAATGTAGGCCAGGGTATGTTGCAGTTGAGTACAGAGTATATCCCCACCCAAAGCAGTCGAGTTTTAAAAAAAAGTACAACGCATATCTCACCGCGTAATATTTATTGTAGTACACACGTATCGTGTTACGTATGGTACCATCAACCACAGTATGGTAGTTTTAATATACGTAGGCAAAAAACAAAACAATCAAGAACATCTTGAAGCTGATAATCCTGTTTGCACTTTATTTATTGTTACCATTCCTATCCAGGTAAATCGTGGACCTATGAAAATTGGTAGAGGGATTGGAGTGCGTCCTATCCCCTTGTGTATGAGCCAGTATACCGTACAAAATATTGCTCATATAACTTGACTAAAACCGATAAGAAGTTGAATAATGGTTGCGAAAGGCAACCGATTACTTTAAGGTGTAATATTAATGAGTTCCTCGGCTGATTGCTTGCGATTTTAATAACGCGTCTTAGACGTATCGCACACGAACGTCTTTACTGTTGATTATGTATTCAGTCATATAAGTACGTGTTAAGCACCTGCCTTATACTATATTATGTACGTTAATTCGGTTCATTTACTTTCCAAGGCTGTCTCGTTCTCGTTCTTCCTCTCTCTGAATTTCTGCTGTAAGATTAAGCTCGAATGAAGAAATAAATATACATATATTGTACGTTAAATCCCTTGGCAAATGCAGCCCGATCTCTCACCAAAGTGGTGTCACGTTTACCCATTAATAGTTGTCATACAGTATAATCTACATGCATGTATAGTGTACTATGTATATATGTAGACTTAATATCTTCAAAGGATACCGTTGATCGCATTGTTTTGGCCTAGGCTCCAGAAGTGCAACAATCCGTAAAATATTGCCGCATAAAATCTCCATTTATCGTATGCAAGTATACTATTGGAAAATGTCGTTGTCACTCATTGCAGAAGAACTGCATATATATATATATATATATATATATATATATATATATATATATATATATATATATATATATATATATATATATATATATATATACATATACATATATATATATATATATATATATATATATATATATATATATATATATATATATATATATATATATATATATATATATATATATACATAAATACGGATATTTAACATAAATCATAATTCAATGTACTTAATGCATAGTTCCTCATTGTTTAGCCTGTTTTCAGTGATGTATGAGTTACTGGGTACGGTACACTGATCGGAGAGTGTGCCATCAATCGACACACGTTCTTACCGACCAATACTAAATAGAAATTGATACCTTTGTATCTTGTACTATCTGATTACCACAACCAGTTTATAAGGTTCATCAGTATATATTGGGGGAGAAATTCGAGATATCTTCACATTAATGACTGAAATTTAACCAGGACATTGAATAATACGACGACCGACACTGAACTTGTCCTCGCCTGTAAATAAATCCCTATCTGCTTAATACATAACGATGTTATGTTGCTATATCAACAAAATATTCAAGTCATGCACCTGTCTTTTGTTTTCTTTTTTCTTTTTCTTTTCCTATCTCGTATATTTAGTATCTGTAAATGGATACCGACTGGAAACTTTCCGCTCAGCACATCAGTGTTTCCCATTAAATTTTCTGTTTTGACAACTCCCGAAGAAAATCTCTCATATTCTGTCAGTGGCAGTCTGACATTTCACTTTCTTATTTATAGTATACGTCTCCATGTTTATGATAAGTATACGGAGGCGTAAACTGCAGTAAAGGCCAACTATATTCTCTTGAAATATTATGTGCACTGCAGCTGTTTTTCTTTTATGGTGTCCATGTGCACGGCGTTGGTGTTACAGGGGATAATAATTGCAATGATGTTATCACCTCTCCACACGACAACAGATTGTCGGTCACTGACATGTTTTGGAATATAAGGTCCCTGAAATTTATTTTCCAGGTAAATAATTTTCCATCACAAAAGTGCATTATTTTCGTCATCGCTAGCAGATGTATCATTCAAATCATATAGAACAAGCTCAGGGAAACTGTCATCCAAACATTTATGTCAACCGCAACGATTGCTCGTTTCTGAGCATGCGCAGCAGACACCAGGTATGACCCAGTTGGCTTGCCATACGTAAGGGAGGCGCTGGTGTTTACGTAATATAGAAGTAGGTCGTTATGTAGGTGTGGATCGAAGGTACGGTATGTGAATGTTTGGGTTGAAACTTGGGATGTAGAATGGGACCGGATTGGGTTCAAATCACTCGTTCCTCTTGGAGTTGGACCTCTCATATCGCTGATGTAGGAGAGTTTGAAATATCATATCGTAGTACGCCAAACTTGCTAAATATGTTAAGTATATAGTTTTTCCAACCGTTGATATGCACAACTTACTTAAATCGTTTCCGCGTGGCCGATTAGACCTAACGTTAGACGGTGTTGTGTACTACTGTCAATGCACAATAAGGCCGCTGTTCATTTATATTCTTTTTTATCAATAAATAATGTTTCCTTTCTGCTTTTCTACACCTGCATCATCCATTTAAGTATTTTTACGGTACATCCTAAAAATAAAAAAATAATCTAGCAACATAATCTGCCAGAATAGTCAGTATGTGTGATCTGAATTTCCATAACATATATAGTACTTAAGGGCAAATAAAGATTTCAACTAGAGGGCCTGGTGAAGTAATTTTCCCCGGACCTGACCGGGCTCTCGGCGCCACTTATATAGCACACTGTGATGATTTCTGTTCTCAATAACTCATTTTATAAAAGGTTTCGTTACAGCAGGGGGTTTTTTATTTTTTTTTATCCAATAACGATTTCCTGGTTAAAGTTTGCTATGGCCTACATTTTGGCGGTACCAATGGGTTATAAAGCGTTTTCCTTACGGGGCCCAAAAAAGAATAAGAAAAACAAACACAAGAGAAAAAAGGAGGCGTTCGAGAAAGTCAACATTCTACGATATATGATAATCTGAAGTGTCCTCAAACGGACTTCAGAATCTGGCTTCTCTGTCCTCCTCTGAGAGAAATAAAGTCACATGTATAACCATTTTATCGACCGTTTACCGTCAGCATTCATTCAGTCTTCATTACCCCCATCTGTCGCCTTCCTGTTTGTCCTAAATTTTTTCTCAATCCGAGGGTTTTCCGCTTTTAAATTGTATAATGTACTCACGTTACCGAACCCCACAGGGCCGTAACAAACCAAAAAATACACGGTTCCCTTCGTATACTATACAACACTTGAAGAGGGGTTTGAAATGAAGGTTTCATTCCAGGACTATCGGGGACTTGTGTCACATTTCGTTGATCTAGTTCTAGTTTCAAACTTGGATAAACTTCCTGGAAGGAGCACATTTTTCGTGACGAACCAGTAATTATACTTATCACAACTTGTGAGCAACGAGGGAACAATCGTAAAAAAATGGCATCTGAATAAAAGGGGACCGTATTTCCCATTAATATTCTATCAAGTCTAACGTATAATCATCTAACATCAGTCGACCGTGTTTTGATTTTGCCTATTTTATATTATTACTTTGCATGACGTCATAAAGAACACACCGTATATTTTTCCTGTAGTAACAATTCCTTTTGGATGGTCTGCCCAACAATGTCATGTTTAACTTGTCAAGTTTCTTTATATGTGATCAATCGCAGGGGGATAGAAAGGTCGGATTTGCAGAGGGGCTGACTGAGGCATATTGATGATGAGGAGGGGAGGGGGGGGGGGGAGGGAGGAGTGAAGTTAACGCTCTATATGACAATCAAATCTCATAGGACAGCATCTTAAATCTCATCTGCATTAATTAACACAAATTTGACAGATAATGAAAAATAGTCTCTGATATTCAAACTTAGCAAGCATTTTGCTGCCAATGTCCAACAACTATTTCCCCATGCTGACCCATGTGATGTCCGTCCGGGAATTTTGAAAACGTTTTCGCCCGCTTATTATTGTTGGCACTATAGGCATATCTTGCCATAGCCCTTTTTTAAGCATAGGTATCCAATAGTTGATATTATGAGAGATATAAAGTAACCAATGTGACCCCCATTATTATATTATTATTATTATTATTATTGTTATTATTATTATTACTATTATTATTATTATTATTATTATTGTAATTATTATTGTTATTATTATTATTAATATAATTATTATTATTATTATTTTTATTATTATTATTATTATTTTAAATGCATAAGCGAGAGGTAAGGGATAGGCAGAAAGCAAGAAATGTACGGGTGATGGATGGAGTGGTGAATGGTCAGAAATAAAAATCAGTTAATTCTTGAGTTTGAGCGAATTGAATGGACAACCCGACTGTGTATATTGTAAGAAGTGCATGGAGGCAAGTTGCCTTCAGGGACAATAAACAAAACTTTCTTCTGTGAATGAATATGTATACTCAGCTCCTGAAAAGAGCAACTTTATGAGGCTAACAGAACGACTGCGCCTACTGAATCAGAACGGAACATAGATAGTCAAAACACTGGGTTACTTAATTGTATAGGTCACAGTATTATTACCCCGTACCCCGTAGTATAGTTATGTGTGTAACTCTTAATGGGTAAATCTTGCATGGTTGACCTGCCATTATTCATTGTGAATTTAGGATTGACTGCTCTTTTGGTGACCGGGCACGCGAATGAAGTGTTAAATTACACTTCTTTCTATTTATTTGGCTCTTGTCATTGAAACAGATGACCACCAGAAGCCTGAAATTCTAGCTACAAGGGATAGTTTTACTTTCAAATGAAGACAAAGCCTCTGTTTGTTTCAAGATGATGAACTGACTTTCAGTTCAAATCTAGGTTAATTGGAAGAATGAATGAAAAAATGTGATGTCGTCCCCCAAAAGGATAACACAGGAGAAAACCTGCACCCCTCCGCCTCCTCTCGAACGCCTTCTAAAATGTGATTCAATAGTCGCTTGTTTCGAGTGATTTTGTACCGTTATTTTATTCCTTCAAGTTTCTCTCGGCTTTGTTGTAGAACCCGTAACTAAGCAACCATTCGATAAATAACATAAGGTTCAATTACGGTCAGCTCACACTGACTTCGGGTGGTGCTTTTAATATGGAACGCGAAAAGGTGAAAAATATAGGTAACGAAAAGAACAACTTATACGAGCAAAATTATCGGGTAGATCAAAAAACATTGCTAAGATGCAAGTTATGTTAACGCAAAAAGCCTGCTCAAGCTTTGATTAATGCTCTATTTTTGTGAACATTAGTGCCAAACAAACTTCACTGAACGGAAGGCGGATCTGCCCACAGACGCGGAAGGCCTTATAAGCAAAGAAAATAGTTTCATATGCATGTGCTATAGCATTTCCAGATTTTAAATGCTCTGGGAATTTAATTATTAAACTGGGCTACAGGAGTCATTCAATCTCATATTTAGATTATACGGTAACTAAACCATAATTATGCTGATTGATGACACTAATGAGAGAAACGTAAGGAAAAGTGACTTTAAAGGCAGCCGGCTCCGAAAACGTCACGAGCTTGAATTTGTCATACCAATTCAAAAGGAATAATTCGTAAAAACTTCATAATTCCTTGGAGAGATGCACGTTCTAACTGAACGGCGCCGTACAGCTTTGAGATGCATTCAAATGTTCATTTCGTCTGTTTCAAGTGCCTAACACGACACAAACAAAGAACGAATAGGGTAAAGTCTTATAATGACATCACCGTTATTATATTATAACGCAATCTTGATCAAGGCCTTCTTTTTAACGATCCGCTATCAATCCTGTCAAGGGAAATGATTTTGTTAAGGTAACGTCAGCTACAACTTTGTAATAATCGAAAGATGAATTAATGACGAGACCTAGGCAAGGCAAGGCAAGGCAACGCAGAGCTTCTAGTTATTAACAGAACATCATAAATATTCATTAATTTAGTCGTTCATGTCCTGTTTTGCAATCACAAACTGCCAATAATTGCGATATGTATATATATATATATATAGCTTATATAGGATATAAACCTATATATATATGTAGCCTATAGATAGCATTTATATATATAGCCTATATATAGTCTATATATAGGCTATATATAGCATATATATAGCCTATATATAGCCTATATATTATATATGCCTATATATATGCCTATATATATGCCTATATATGCCTATATATATATATATATATATATATATATATATATAGCATAAATTGATACTCTTACTATCTACCTTATGACAGTCGTGTAACCAATATTCAAATTTGGAATTATTCATATAAGCATTTTATTTAGTTCCAAGAAAACCTCATACTAAAAAAGGTTATTTATGTTGTCAAACTTTCTTACGTCACCTAATATAACAATTAATATACGCAAATTGAAGAATATTGGCCTTCATGCTATAATATTACATGAATGTTTAAGTTTAAATAACCTAACTTTCCTTTCAAGAACATACGGAAATTCGTCAAAAAAGGGAGGAAATTGCAGAGAACTGCCCTTGAAAATTATATTACTTTTGTTTACCATTACTACTGCATGCGCTGCCGCATCGCTCAGTAAATTCTTAACATAACGGAGCATGGTAACAACCTTGTGCATTTAGTCGCTTGATTATTTGGCGACAAGTTTACTTATCCTACAAATTATTATAAAAATTACATAACAAACAATTATTGTAATTTTGAGATCAAATACAACTCCTTAATTTTGGTTTCCAAGAACTTAATCATTAAAATAACCGTTTTTTTTCTCGATTCTGACGATATTTGTCGGCCAGACATTTTGTTATTTACTTCGATCCTCCATATTTTCACACCATCTGTACTTTAAATTATGCTCTTTCATATAAAGGCAGAACAAACGATGACAATAACTGATAACATGCTTAGCCTAAACAAGCTTTACCTTTGGTACTTTTACCTCTTTTCTCTGACAATGGTTAACTTTTCGAGCGGATGAACACTACTCTAATTGTGGTGCGGTACCATAAGTTTTCTAAAGTTTTAGTATGATGATGACCATTATTTAACTTTCTAGCACATTTTATGGCCATATCAATGACCTTTATAACCTCTTTATCCAGTCGCTATATATAGGAGATGATATTACCAAAAAACATTACATATGGTGTGAACGTGCAGGGAATGTGATAATAATGTAAAACATACCGTTTTAGAATCCTTTTCTCGCCAATCATTTCTCTGTGTGTTTGTTTTCGCCCAGATAGCTGTCTTCGAATCCAGTTTGTGTCAATTCAAGTTTTAAGAACTAAATTTGCTTAGATGAATCTTATTACAGCATACATGTATAGAATCCGTGTTATGTCAATATCTTCATGTAAGTAACTCGGTAGTTTACAGACCTTAACTCCATATCTGACTGAATCAATAAACGACCCATTATTGAATTCTAATTCTCCATCTCCCCCTGTATTGAATTTATTCGATACCATACCTTGAAGACGAAATCTATGGCAAAAAAATCAAGGTTGTTTCGTTTATGAACCCTTTATACATAAATTGTACAGAAAGTGGAATTTAATAGGGTTAATGTTCGTTCTATAAAAGTGGATGGATGAAAAGAACATAATGTAGAAAAAATAGAGGGAAATAGAGAGTAATGGTTCGACGAACTAAAACGAGGTAACTAGGTATATATGCCCAAGGTAAGAATACTGTAATTATAATGCATAAGAATAACATCAATGCATAGGTCATCAGTCCCTCGGAAGTAGGTTATCATATACGGTAGACCTATAAATATGTACGGCCAGGGATGAATTATTTGCAAATTGTTCACTTAGTAATCAAATGCGTACATATATGCTGATAACTATAACATGCAATCATGCGTTATATATGCTTCCCACATGTGCGCGTGCTTGTCCCACGTTATCAGGGGAAAAATAGTTAAATAGCATTTGAGCTGATATTGATAACAAAGTTTAACTCCTACAACAATATAGTCATTTTGCATTAGTTTGTTATTTAAGTGATAGCCATAATGTATTTATAATATGCTATATGTAGTATAGAACCGACATGAGTATACCACTATATATATATATATATATATATATATATATATATATATATATATATATATATATATATATATATATATATATATATATATATATAGTTGATACTCTATTCCTCGTGTATTCGTCTGTCTCATCAGTGCTATCCATAACTTTATTCTATGAAATCCACTCCATTTTTATTTTTTATTTTTATAAAGCATGTTTGGAAAATGGATACAATAAGCTTATTCGTTATCCTATATTTTTCACGGGCCTTTCTCTACGTGACCCCGGGGCCCGTGGACTACAGTTGCGCGCCCAGTTGCTCTCGTCTATAGCCTGCGTCATGCTTGTACCGTGTTACCAGCACGAGTGCACAACAGTTGTTTCTGAATCTCGAGTGCTGGTTACGATGACGTCATTTTCCCTTTGTATAATATCAGTTGAACAATGGATACTATCATACTACGAACGTAAATGTAACACGTACATACAAGTTACGCTTTGCTTTCTCACTGCAATATTTTACATTAGTCAGGCTGCTTCCTGGTGACGACTTTATATCGATTCCCTGGATTGTAAATGAAGGATATACAGAACGCTAGCAACGTTCCTTGGATAGCTTCTTATTCGTAGATCATAGACTAGTTTTTTTCCTCAGATGTTAATTAAAGGAGATGTTACGACAAGTCTGATGTCATGTGACTTGAAATGACTTGATCCGACCATTAAAATGATTAGTCTTCACGTTAATTTTAGTTATACCGTTCAGATAAGGCGAATGTGAGAAACACGTTGGGCAATAAAGGTATTATACATGCAAGGCGAATATTTACATTAACCACAGGGAAGGAGGGGAGGGGCTTTCCAGGGGTGGAGAGTAACGGGAATAGTTTCTAATGTAAAATCACTGAAACCAGGCTTGACTATTTATAAACGGTCGTCGTTACATCCTTTTGTTAAAAACATGACCCTTTAGACACACAATTAATTATAAATTGGAAAATAGACGTTTGCGAAACATAGTTTCAGTCCCTGTTGCGTTTCATTACCGTAACACAATCATTACTATTTTTATACTTGGATGTTGAAGAGGATGAAAAACAACTGATTGTCTAAAAGTCAGAATTTTTGAGCAGTGATGTTCGATATTTTAGAAATTTGGAGAAGTTTTCCCCAACGAGGGTTGCTGAAATTCCACCACTTCGAGCACAAAATTATAACGTAAATTAACCCCCTCCCTCTTCCCTCCCCCATCACAGATTATGGCTAAACTTTTAGCGCTATTACTTCTTGCGTGATTAACCACTGCGATAAAGTGATTTCATGCCTTTTGTGATACACTGAGAAAGTGTTTACATGCCCTGCGTGATTGACCACAGCGATAAAGTGATACATACAAACAGTGAATGGCTTGATTTGTTTGATTTGTTATTGTACGTACACCCGCTTGCATTCATATTCGCAGCGTACAGTATCCATTGGAAACCAGTGGTTTGTCTTAATTTGCTTTCGTGAAAAGGTACTTTGCCGCTGTTGAAGACGTTATTGCAGCAGCAGTTCTCACATTTTGAAACTAGCAATTTTGTTGCTTTTGTGGAACATATGATTAACCAATGGTGCTCAGCCAGATCCAACTGTCACCTTTTCGTATCGGGCCTAGGTCAGGGAAATCGTTAGGATAGGGTGTGCGTAACCTAATACGAAAAGCAAGGCAATTGTGTAACTAACTTCTTTATGCGATTACTAACGTTAGGCCATACGATCTTTTACTAAGTGACTCTAATTTAAGTTCGGCTAATGGGCTAACCCTATCATATACAGTGACTTTTTGAGTTAGCCTGATGTACTTTGTGTTGCTTCTCTAAGTTTGGGCATGTTCTACCTCTTCAATCATTGTAACTGTCTTTTAGTGTGTCACATTTCTATTGCACTCAATTGTAATTCATAATTCATGTCAATCAACATGCTACCCCAGCACTTCATACTGTATGCAGTAGGCCTTACCCATATATACATTGTATATCTCTTACCATCGTAACTTGACAATAGGCCTAAGTTAGGAAGCATATAACATAAGTGTGCATCAGGTACATCACTTTTATCAGGCAGAAAGGAGTTGCCAATTTTTCTGTAGGTCCTTGCATTGTAAGTGCAAAACAAGTCTTTTTCGTTTTTGGCAGTTTTGGATAGTTTTTGAATTTGGAACAAAATGCCAAGAAAAATTAATTACCAATAAGGGCCTATACTTAAGCACAGCACTTGGTCAAATGGGCCATGGTTGTTTCAAAACCTTCCATCCAAATCCATGAGGGATGTTCCATAAAACTCACAGAGTTAGTATTGTTTACATTTTGTAAGTTACCTTTTGAGTTAAATTAATGTTTTTCTAAATGTTAAAGTTTCTGTCTGCAAAGGGGACCATCCCTGTCTGGTGAGTTGGTCATATAGCATAACAGTTTTTAATTTGTTTGCCTGAAGTTTCATTTTCTTAATGAGAACAAATATTAAATCACTCTGACAAATCCATATAAATTTCCTCCAAATCTAACTAAGCAATCTAGGACAGTGCAAGAATTGAGCTACTGTACTCCTTATAGCTTAGCTAGAAGTTTGTAGTTTAATGTCATCCAGAAAAACATGTCCGAGAAAGGACTGAAGTATAAATGTTCATTATTGCATTTTCATTTTTGCTGACTCAATTATTTCTACTTTATTAATTTTGTCCAAAAAGTGGATCACATAAAATGGCCTGTTATGTCATCATGGCACACTTTTTTTCAAAGGCTTTTTTATATAGTTATCTTGATTAAATATTTGCTTTGTTGTTGGTGCAATGTAAATGCGAGGCTTCATCACAATGCAAATTTGTTTAAAGAATAACTTTTCAACTCATTTGCCATGATGGTGTTATTCACAGTGTTAGTTCCAGGTACAATCTTCCAACTACAACAAATTATGAAAGTACAAATCTTTCCAATAAAAAGACTTTCTAAATTGAAAAGATTACAAATTTGAGTTAAATTGTCGAATTGGAAGCCACCCGAAGTGTAAGTTGTATTTCCATATGCCCGCTACTCCCACATTTGTGGTCGCTTAATGCGTCGTAAAAAGAACTGCTGATTATTTTAATGATTATTATGATTAATTTGCTGTCTTGATGTCATTTTCACTTTCAGTTGCAGAACAGACAATATTTAATATTTTTAAATAGATAACATTGCCCTTTGGAATAGTCCTTGCTTTATTTTTTTCTTAAAAAACTGTCCCTTTGTGTTTTCAATTTTAATTAGACCTATCTCATGTTCAAGGAAAATTTTAATGCATAGATTTTGCAAATGACAATTTATTGTAAAAATCTTTCTTGTTATAGAATTCTTTCCACTCTTTGAGCTGTACGTACAAACCGTACGTACACTTACAGGATTTCTAAGAACTTGCACATGACATTAGTATAAATTTGCTGAATATGCTAATGTAATATGTTAATGATTGCTTCATTTGTACCTGTAATAATTCACTTGGCTGTCTGCTGCCGTTGCATAGATGTTAATTGCATAGATTTTTATTTAAATTAATTAAGTTTTGTCTTTCTGGAGTGATCTTGTGACCAGGAAGTACCATTATTTAAAGTAGTATGATTTCAATCAATACCCGATTTGCTGGGTTTTCTTTGCTGGGTTTCATTGCTGGGTTTCATTGCTGGGTTTCATTGCTGGGTTTCTTTAGGTTGATGTTTTATCTTTACTTTCTTTGTTTATTTTGAGCTTTTTGCTTCATTGCTATCATGGAAGGGGGAGGAATACGTTAGTTGATCAACCAATCAAACGAAAGCCAAAAAAAAAAAAAACACAAATAATTTAATAGTCAGTAGATTTTATCCCTTTTTAAAAATATTTTCTTCCCTCTCTTTTCGATTTTCCGAAAAGAAATCAATGATAAGTTGAAGTATACAAGTGTCTTAAATTTGTAATATTTATGGTTTGATATACTTTTATTATTTCTTTCAATTTTTTTTAATTTTACCAATAATCTTGCCCTGCATGTGTGCAAGATTTAGAAACAAAGCTAGATTGTATTCTCATCTCCCCCATAGAGCACAGTACAGTACATTGATTACATCCCGCATTTGTCAAATATAGAATTTATTGTATCTGAGCATTCTCACCCTTTTAGCTACTAAGGTTATGTGTAGTACCAGTTCTTTTCCGATACACAGTACATCACTCCTCAACCTTTAACCAAGATCATGTCTAATAATTCCCTTTCTGAGAGTCTTATGAGTGTAAACCTCACTTGACGTACAGTAACGGTAACAATGTCGTTAACTCGTGATCATACGGTTACGATCTAAATGGCAGGAGATGGGCTAAGATTGGATCAAGTTTTTTGTATTTCCATGCCAAAACCATGTCTTGGGGTGCTTAAATGTATTCCTAATATATTTAAACTTCTGATAATACCAATGTCTGGCATTGTAGCTGAACAGTGTTGACTTGTAAATATGTATGAGCTAATTACATTTTCTTAAAGCAGGCTTTTAAGATCTGTTTTTGTTTATATTCTTTGTATAGTACCTCATGCTCTGTTAGAATAACTTTTTGTTTAATTTTTGTTTTCTTTATATCTAGGTTGGAAAACAAGATATATTTGACATGGAGACGTTTCAGGTTGACTCATAACATTGTGGATTTGCCATCATTTGTTGTTGTTCATCGGAGATGTAACCCTGAGCCTCCAATTAAAATTGCGAGTAAGTGATCTGGAAATTTTTTCAAATATTTATTTGTCTTTCATAATGGTTGTATTTTGTCTACTTGTTGTATCCTACAGTGTGATCAACATTTTTCCTGAAATATTAAACATTGAGAAAAGTTTTCAAAAGTAATTTTCTGGATGTTTTCACCTTTGAAATTTCCCCCAGTGTTGGAAGAGTGCTTAATTAGACAGCAGGGATCCCCCAACCCAGGTTTGAGATTCAAAAGGGGCTGGGGAGGGGGAGGGGGGTAGATGTTCACAGTTATTGAAATTGTCTGTGAGGTGTCACACCTGTGAATAAATCATTGCTGTGAACATTATTGGCACTGGGGGGGGGGGGGGCGAGGGGAAGCATCGGGATTGCAATATTTAAAGAAGGAATTGAGCAATATTTCACAGTATGGGTCGCTTCTCCCTAATGATCTTTTCACTAAAGAAAAATTAAAGAATGACCATTACATCCACACCAAAGTAAAACTAGTCTATGGGTAATCATACTGTATGTTTACATTTAATGGTATGGGTCCTAGATAATAGCACTATATAGTGACTCTTTGTTTACCCGGTGTCAAAAAAAGTGATATTTGATACTTTCGGTCACACATAACTCAACAGATCAAACATTCTACCCAAGTCGTCATGCGTGCAGCTGGGGTCCTCATTCTGAGCCTTGAGATCACATGGAAATCTTCAACCGCATGTATTTTATGTCCAACGTTAGGGAGGCAAAATATTGCTTAAAACATATCAGATGCAGACAAGTTTCTACATTGTGTACGTTACCCAATGCAGTGTTTACGTTTCTTACGGATACTCAAACATTTAGATGCATCATCTGAAATGATTGAACGGAGAGACCCGTGCCGATATGATTATGAACATTTTTTGTGTTTATCATCTCTACATGTATCAGATTTGCTAATAAATTGTCTACATCCATCCAGGAAATTATGTAAAAAACGGAACATTTGTAGATGTCAGATACTGAACAATGCTGTAGGCAATTTATTTTTGCAGCGAAAATTTTAATGAGAGCACAGAATTGAACTACTTGGATATATGTATATATAGCTGTACCATTTATCAGAAAAAAAAAAAAATAAAATAAACATATAACAACTTTTATAAAGCTTTTGTAGGCTATACTTAACAAGTTTATTATTCATATCCTTTTTTATTTATTGTGAAAAGCTGTTTGAAATTTATAGCAAAGTTTGTCTCCGATTTCAAAGTTAGACGTCTCTCTAATACTTTCGTGATTGATGCGTCAGACCGCCTAGGCAGAAGTAGTGCAATCAATATCGCTTAAAACTGAGTGGAAAATGATTTGTCACTGCAAGCTATGGTCATAAATGATGAACTGTTTTCATTTAGGGTTTTGGCTTTCTTTAGTTTCTCCATAGTACAGGGTATAATTTATAAAATTCAATATGGTGTGATTAAATGGTTTTATGGTAATTTTATTAGATTGGATATTGGACACGGTTTTAAACTAATTTCAAAAGAGAATTAATCGCTAGCATATAAGATATTGTTTATAGAGCTATAAACGTCCCTGGAAATTGTGTTTTATGTTAAGCTTGTATGTATAATACTTTTGCATGCAAGATAAATAGGTTATTTATACAAGCAAGGCAAAGATTTTACTTTTAGGTCACCGGAAGACACTTTGTGTGGTTAAAATCCAAGGTAACAAAAGCTACCGAAACATAATTGCTTTGAGTATTATTTTTTTTTTTGCTCTTTACATCTAGACACATAATAACATTGGGAAGTCCCATCATTTGAGGGTTATGTCGACAATGACGTTAGACATTGAATTTTTCTATTTTCTGACACTCTATTAAAATTAAGAATATCTTTTTGGTCTGGTGCTGCTGCAACTGTTTTGCTGCACCTTCTGGATAATATTGTAGGTACACCGTCATATTCTCGGGGAGATGGCCTGCCTTTATTTGACTCTTCCTATGCATTTTGGACAGTGCCCTAAACTTGCACCTTATTATTAGTAGATCTTCTACATTTGCTCACAAATTTCCAGCGGTTTTGCCAAATCGTGGGTAGCTGTAAGGGGTTATTCTGTTCCCCGAAATTTGATAGCTTTGCAGAAACACAGGCTATTCAGCTGAAATCATTTTTGTTTTATGATATTCAGCTGAATTGTTCAAAGGGGAAACCATATTTCTACCAAACGAGTCGTATTTCGATTAAATTTGTAATAACGGAGAAAATTGACAGCTACAGTAAGCATACATTCCAACAAGGAGATTGTAAAAGAAAGAGAAAACATTTACCCAGATGACATCAAAGACTACCTGTGGTGATCCATTCTCTAGAAGAATCAAGGGGTTTACCCTGTCAAAACGGGTTACATTCAATCAATCATTCTCAAGTTTATTGTGGAGCTGTATTTCTCTTTTCTCGTTAACTGTTTAATTGTCATCCACTGGATATCCCTCTAATAGGATTTCTCGGAATAAGATGTCAAATGATGAAATAAATGAATCCATCCCATCGTCCCCTGCCATTGTTTAATTTAACTATCTATCTAGTAATTAGTGTTTCCATTCAATTCCATCCACATTAGTTTTGAAGCACATGTCGAAGACCTTTCCACACTTGGCATTTGTATCTCAAGTATCTTGCAATGAAACTTTAGTACCAATCAAGTTAATTGTATTATATTTGAGCACTTTGAGATTGTAGCGTCAAGTAGTCCAAAAAAAAAAAAAATGTACCCGATCAATGACTAAAGATGCTCGGTAATTCCTTTGATTAGATCCCGAGTGACTCTTGTCGTACAATATGCCTCATTAAGCTGAAAACGTTTGTTTCATTCGGATGAAATCATGTAAAGAGCATCTGATTTGGTGTCTGCTATGATATTACTTTTGGGATCATTGGTGCACGATAGTGACAGCCCGCAAACAAAAAATGTTCTGGTCGCTTCGGCTCAGGGGCTCTGCTACCCGATTTGACCTTTTTCTACTCCCATCGGGACCTGCTGGAAGGGTAGTAATTATTGTACAGTAGGTGTTGTGGTATGCGGTAATGTCAACAAAAGTAATATGATTGAGGAATAAAAATCAGGCAAAGAGCTGTGGGATGTTTGATTAAAAAAACAAATCGGAAGTCAAGATTCGTTGGGAACCTGAAGTAGGTCAAGCGATGTAACCTCCTGTGTATTGACCTGTGAGTTTACTCTAGTCATCATGTACAAACCTTTGTGCAATGATTTTGTCATAAAAACCTGGTAACTAGGCAGAAAATTAAAGGAAAATTAATAACTGCAAATGTGATTTGCTACTTTATTCTACTAAAATCTGCACGAGGATATGTGACATTAGGCATAAAGTTTGGCCAATGAAGGAATAATTTAGCATTATTTTCACATTTTCTGTATAGATTATACTGTGAATGCGTAATGCAATAGCCACATATATTCCATGTTGGAGGTGCATACAGTAATAATGTGAGAATACGTCTGTACAGTAGCTTTAAAGTTTCTGTAATTCACTTTTGTCACAATTTGGACTCAAAATAGAAAGACATATTGTTTCCACCTTGATCTATTTTTAAATATTACTAACAAGTTAAGTTGCCAAGCAACTACAATAAATAGCCTGTAGAGCTACCAAATTCATTGTTTTCTTCTCACCGGTTGAAAAGTGCAAACCGTCTTTCGCCCAAGTTTCCAGGAAATATTGGTCTGTCTCTCCCTTTCTTTCATCTTTCAAAAAATGGTTACTTTACTTTCTTACCGATGAACTCATCCAAACCGTCTCGCAGAAGTGTCTACTTGTATAAATGGAGACCATTTGCTCTTTGTTCCGTTTTGTTTCTATCAAAACCTCTCTCGATGTGATCACAATTGATTAAAATTTTGGTAACGAAAGACGGGCTTCTCTTGTCGTCATGGAAACGTGTGTGCCGCGGTATCGACACTTTCTTTTCTTCCAATAATGTGCGGCGTGCAAATTCTTCGGCGGCGTTAGCGGACTTGACAGAGGGAGACGTAGGAAAGGAAGGTAAAACCTTTGTCTGTATTTAAGATCTAGTCAACGTTTTCATAATTGCCAAGACAACCACACCAGAAGAAGTACAATGTTTGCTCGCTTGCCTTCAATACTGCTAGTAGACTACTGTCGGATGTTGGAAGGGATTTGTTATCATATCTCCTCGGACTAAATGGAAACAATACTTTTGGCGTTGAGACACAAGAAGTGTTTTTATCTGTATCATTTCATCTAAAGGACCAACTTTTGTGATTTTTTTTATGATTTTGGTTCTGATTTTTTTTATGAAACTGCTCTGTCTGTTTTCGGAATTTCAGAGACCTTTTCTGACTCTGGTAGGTAAACTTCATAGCCATGTTTCTGTTTTGTTTATACTTTTTTTTCTGCTGACTCATCTGGCCCCTACATATAAACATAAACATTTTTAAAAACCATGTTCAAAGTGACTAAAGAAAACTTTTGAGTTCATAAAAAATTTCCAACTTTTTTTTTTTTTCTGTCCGTACTATTTGGTTTCATTTCTGTATATTTAATTTCCCGATTTGAGGACTAAATTTGGCTAGATACATAGAAGACTGCACAATAGTTGAAAATTAAATTAAAATGGGATAGTTGGCTCATAGTTCAGCTTTTATAAATTGGTCTTTTTTAAAGTGGGCCAAAGAATTATCAGTGATTGCGAAACACATATGAAATGTTTTCTTTGGGCCCTAGGATTACACACAATGACAAGAACACTGTCACACACTGACTGACTCTAGATGTTGATGTTGGACACTAATCTTAACAGCTCTCATGAGTGCTGTGTTAAGTACAGCGAAAGAAATAAGGCTTTTCATGATCTCCAGATATTGCAGTAAATGAAGCTTGGCACACAAAAATATATTAGAGTAAGAGTTTCGTTTCTTCTACTTGAGGTAGGAAGGCCTTAAAGGACATGTATTTGCAATCTAATTAAACGTTTATTGCTGGTAGAGATTTTATTGACTGGTCAGAGGATTTCCTGAGAGTTCCTCTCTGTATGGTGTCAGGAGTTAGTTAGTGACAGTTGCAGTGCACAGGGCTCGGTGTAGACTAGGAAATTATTAAAATAACCTTATATTACTGTACATGTTAGAATTATGCTACTTTGTTATCTAGAGAAAGCATATAGTGAATGTGTGGACCTATATAGAAAAGTGTTGTAGCTACGCCGGCCGGCACCAGCACTAACGTTTACCGACAGGTACTCCAAGTAAAAAGTTCTAATACCGACCGGCACTCACGCTTCTGATCGACACTCACGCTTCTGATCGACACAAAATGACTGTAAAAGAAATCTCTCTCACTCGAAACTGATTTGATCTTTGGAAAACCGCCACTCCAGAAAGTTCAACCACCACCTGCAAAATCCTAGCTACAACCCTGCTAGAGTTTACCTCAACATTGATTATTTGTTGTTATTGTTACATTTGCATTTGTGACTTTTTGACAAAAAATTTTACTAAATAATTACAAGTTACTCCAGTCTGACAGAATTATCGATGTTAAATTTATCACAGTTTTGTTTACAAGGTGTTTGTTTTCTGGAAGTGTTGCAGACATTTATTTTGGTATGCAGGAACTCTTGAAATGGAAAAAAGGAAATGAAATACCTAACCAGTGTAACTGGTAGAAAATTGTTACATTAGCACCGTTCGCAGGGAACCAAAAGGGACATGTATTGGCAGTGGCGGAGCGTCCATACAGTCAGAGGGGCGGGGGGCGCATGCCCCCCCCCTGACGGACTCAAGTGGACTGTTGGCGCCCTTTTCAGCTCTTTACCACTTTTTACTTATTTGCGATTATTGACTTTTTTATTGCGCTCTCATCTACCTATTGACATTTGACACAGTTTGTTGGTGTAATTTGGCGATGACTCCTATATATTCTTTGTTTATCTGCAAATTAGCCAGGCCCGGAAAGGGTCATTTACTCAAAACAATTCTGTACGCTACACGCCAACTTGTGGTGGCGCTCCGCTTAGATAGTGTCGAAAGCGCCCCTACAGACCATTCTCGCCCCTCCTGACCAATTCCCCTAGCTCCGCCATTGCGTATTGGTTCTAGGAGGAGTTTTTTCTGTCATCTTTCAATTTTTGTTATTAACCTTTGTCACCTCTATTATGCCTCAAGTTCATTCACACCTTATGCACTCTATTCAATTTAAAAGATGCAGCATTTGTCCAATCAACTGTTGTTTTACATTCATGCATGTGGACAGAACTTGGAATCATACAGTGCAGTAGCTTCTGGTTATCCCACAAGCTCTTAAAATAAATCCTACAGATAACTCTCGGACAATTAGACCGTTTCCTTTCTTTGATAACGCTACAGACACTGCCTGGGTGTAAGTCAAAACATAGCCTACGTTTATGAGACGCTCTTCGCGATACATTTTCCATTTGGGATGTTCAGAGAAGCCACCATGCATCACATGTACATGAGTAACGTCTCTGTGCTTAAACAGAAAAATTTATAGATTTTGATCAATCAATTTGATATTTCACAAAATTTAGCATATATTCCTTTACATACAATTATAAGATTTGCTATCAAGGCAACATGCCAAAGAGGCAGGGGGGTAAGAGCCGGGGGGGGGCACTGGGAGCACGTGCCCCCCATTTTTTTCCAAAATAGCAAATGTGCCCTACTGGCAAATAAAATGTACCCTTTAAGGCTTTAATGAAGAAGCCAAGTTGTTAATTTTAATATTTTATTTTAATTATTCCTGTGCACCATAATAGTATTGATAGCATACTAACACATATATATTTAAGTGATATGAGCCGATGTGTATCGGTTTATAGCATAACCAGTGGTGGTTTTGGAATGAGAAAGTGCCCCTCTGATGTTATGCCCCCCACTTTTTGGAAGCTCCCCCCCCCCGCCATAAGGACTGCTGCAGCAGCTGCAAACGCCTAGGCTGGATCAGATTAAAAATAATATTTTTTATTTTTATTATTTTTATTATATTTTTATTTATATTTTAATTTTATATTACATTAATATTAATAAGAATAATAATATTTTCTGAGCTCGTGCATTTTCAGATGTCGTTCTTTGTTTCAACAGTTTATCTTTACATATTTTTTATGTTTGTTTTTGGTTTTTCAGAGTTTCTTTGAAGCCCAAAACCGGGGAAAACGTTGATGACAGACTTAGAAAACGATGACTACCGATTCGGAAGAATTTTCATTCATTTATTTTCAAAACTTCTCCAATGGACACGTGGCCGAATATTACAACAACAGGACGGACCGGTGTACCAGCTGGATCTTACTACCTGCCGAGAACCTCTGGCCGAGATGGATCCGCGGCGTCCTGTACCTCACGGCCATGTTCTACATCTTCATGGGGATTGCAATAATCAGCGACGTTTTCATGTGCAGCATAGAGGTGATCACCAGTAAATCGAGGACGGTCTACAAATGGGACCCCGAGAAGAAAGAGACGGTGAAGAAGGAGGTGTTGGTCTGGAACGAGACCATCGCCAATCTGACTCTGATGGCGCTAGGGAGCAGCGCGCCCGAAATCTTACTCAGCGTGGTCGAGGCGCTGCAGAACCTCTCAAGCAATAAGACAGAGGACAGTCTAGGGACCTTCACGATCATAGGCAGCGCCGCCTTCAATCTACTCATCATCACCGCGGTCTGCATCACGACCGTCAAATCGTACGAGATCAAGAAAGTGAAGGAGTTCGGTGTGTTCATGCTCACTTCCATATGGTCGATATTCGCCTACCTGTGGGTCTATGCGGTGGTCTTAGGATGGTGGTCTCCGGGGGAGGTAGAGACCTGGGAAGCCTGGGTGACTCTAGCTTTTTTCCCGTTATTAGTCATTACCGCATATTGTCAAGACAATGGTTGGTGGGTGAAATTGTGGTGGAGATTCTCAAAGGGAAGGCCCACCATCTCGAGCGAACCTTCGTCTAACGAGCAGGCAAACGGCAGTCATATGGTGAGTTCCGTCAAATCGTATTTTTCCTCAGATTTCGTCGCTCGTTTAACTTGCTTTTTAATTGACAGTCATTCTCTCTATCTCACCTGTCTCATCGCTACATGTGTACTTCCATTATCTAGCATACTGTAATTTATGTTATACAACACCTAATTATATTCCGGCCATTTGATTGGTCAATTGCTCGTCGATTGCATGCAAAATCTGCTCTGTTGCACGCTATGATGACAGAACCATGCGTTATACTTTTTTGATAGCACTTTTTTCAATGGTCAGAGAGCAGAGAAACCTGTCTGTTCAAAACAATCTGTTGCATGAGTGCATTTTACATCCAATTATATCCAAATTTGAAGGTGTTGTATAAAACAAATAATGAATGGTTTCCATTCGTGCAATAGAGCAATATTTCATTCGTTGAAAGATGTAATTTGTTCCATTCAACTCGGCTGCGCCTCGTTGAATGGAACATTCCATCTTTCAACTCATGAAATATTTGCACTATTGCACTCATAACCATTTATTATTTGTATAATAGTTCAGCATTGCACCCTATTGAGGTGATCCACCACTTCCAAAGCCTGTAGTGGTCGCGATCGTGCGTGAGTCGTAAAGTACGTAGCAAAAGTGCTAATGACTGTTAAATCGATCGACTGCAATCTATAATTTCAGTAATCTTTATACGACTTACAAAAGTGTAGATTTCTCAGTTTGCTTTGTTTATGTATCCCACAAAATTACTCCAATGTTTTTGATGGAAAAAAGGTCACTTACACTTGATGATCTTTTCATCCTAAATCAAACTACTACAGAAAAAACTCTATGTCAGTGGAGTTCTCTATAAATTAGTAGCCAGGGTACTCAAGTTATAGAGTGTGTTGTTGAAACCCGCATCGCTGTGTTTATATGTATCTAAACGTTCTTGAATTACCCAATGACATGAACATCTTGGAAAATTCAATCAGCGGGTCTCGAAACTACCGTCAAAAGCAGTTGAAGCCTGGAAGTAAAATGTACACACTTGTTTCGTAATATTAGCGGCCTAATCGCAAATTTAAACAGACAGGCATGAACTGCTAATTTCAACCGTTCATCGTCGGTGGTTGAATTACTGAAGGCTTGCGGTTTTTAACCAGGTAGACTTTTTCATATATGAGACCTTATCGTTTGTAATTTATTAATAATATTCTGTAATGAACTGTGCACCGAACAAGGGTACAGTTACTTTGGCTGTAACAGTTGTTTCAAGCTGACAACAGTGCAGTGACTTGTATCAACTCTTTCCAGCATGTTCATGATTTAAGCAGAGGAATTTCAGACATTTACATCTTTATTTTTATATTTATAATATGATAAAATATAGTGTTTTAGTTTTTAATGAACAATGGGAAATAACTGAGAATAATAACATTTATTTGAATGCTGTTCCACTGTTTACAGAACTTTGTTTGCATGAATTTCTCTTGAAATCCAGTGCCTGCCACTACTAACTGTGGCTTTTAACTGACAAACCCTATTGGCTGCTGTATATAGGAATCACAATCAACTAAGTGTTGGATAGTTCAGTTGGTGGAGTGAAACCCTGATGTCAATGGTTCAAGTCCTGTATTTACTTCACTCCTCCCTCACCTGTCTCCCCACAACCTTAGCACTCTCGTTCTACCGTGCCTAGAATAAACTGGTAACCTTCTTAAACACTGTGCGCCCTCTATGATAGGCCCCTCCGGTCAATGCCCTCCCTTCTCATTCTACCATCCAAAGTGCCAGCATCGTGCATTTTTCGTTTGGATTATTTTCAACGTAATTCGTTCGGAACTGTTCGGAACCATCAACTAAGGGCTGGGTAGTTCAGTTGGTAGAGGCCAGTCATGTAAACCCAGATGTCAATGGTTTGAATCATGTTTTGGTAAAAAAATTCTTTGCATTTTGATGAAAAAAAAAGCAGTCAACATAATTTATTATTTCCACATTTTTTTCCCTTTTTTTTCAAAGCAGATGGTGGTGATTAGTGTGGTTGTTATTCTGAATTATCTGTTTTATTAATCTCTTTGGGACTTGTTTGGTTTTGTCATTTCAAAACTTTGTTGTCAGTATTTTAAATAATCAAATTCTAACAACACAAAAAACAAAATTTGCTGTAGAAAATATAAACATAAAATAAGAGAAGACTGCCCACCCTCTACCCCCCCCATAGTCCATATTGCACTTACCTTAACCTTAACCTTAAATCTCTCTGTGCCAGAAGGCACACAAGTCCCGGACATCAATCCTCCACTGGGTCCGGTTTGCAGCTGCGTGGCGTGCAGAGTTCCATGTACTCCAGCCTGCGCAGTTCCACTCCGCCTCCACCATTCTTCGCCATGTGGTTTTCGGGCGGCCTCTTTTTCTTCTTCCTCCAGGTGTCCATCCGAGGGCCACAGCACAGTCGTCGTTTTGGTCTTTTCTCAGCACATGGCCGATCCATTTCCATCTCCGTCTCCTCACCTCCTCGCTGATCTTCTCTGCCCCTGCCATCTCTAGAACTGTCTTATTTGAGACGTGCTGTTGCCATCTGATCTTGTAAATCCTCCTTAGACATTTGGTCTGGAAGATATTGCACTGGTGGCCAGAGAAAGTGATATATTTTAATAACCTTCTTGTACAGCCAATATGACACAAAGCCTTACATAAATAAATAAATCTTACATACATTTCTGCTCTATGCATTATCTGAATAGTAATTTACTTTTTATAAGCCGTATAAATGTCATATCACTCTCAATAATACTTCTGTATTAAGCAGAGTTCAAGGCTCTGACATACAAGTAGGACATTTTCGAGTGAACTTGTTTCTTTGATTTGCCATCATTTGAGGACTGACTTGCCAACGATAAAAGTTCCTGATGTTTTAAATTGAGCAAATTTATAACTCGACAATTTATCTCCATCTTCTTCATCCTTCAGAACGTTCGTGTCGTTAACGGTATCGGGAGAAGACACTCCATTCTTCACGGTCCTTCTCCGCAGTTGGTAACTCTAGAAGCTGAAAAATCCCTCAGGTAATTTCCAGAGACAAGTGGGGGGTTCTTTAACTCCCAAAGGCTCTGTGCCCCTGGTGTGGGAAATGATTATTTGTAAAGAAAAGTATGGAATTTTACAGCAAATAAATCTCCCAATTGAGTATAGCTTTTCAGGCTTTCAGGCTTTCAAGCAGCAACTGCTTATATGAATACTTGATCAACTGTAATATAAACTGGTCTTTTAATCTCTTGATGTGATGTGGCTATACTGTCTGTTGAAAAAAAAAAAAAAATGTCAGCTTGAACAGTATGACAAAAAGCTGTGTCCAGTTGCCATGGTAACGGAAGCTGACTCTCATCATTAGCTGGATCCAATCAAACATTGACACCTCCATGGAGACTATTTGTCCAATGGTTGTATGTATTGCATGACTTATAAATGTTACAAAATGTATTAAAAGTAGTTATACAACCACCTAATAATATTCCGGCCATTTGGTTGGTCAATTGCTCGTCGATTGCATGCAAAATCCGCTCTATTGCACTCTATGAAATAGAACCATGTGTTATACTTTTTTGATAGCACTTTTTTCAATGGTAAGAGAGCAGAGAAACCTGTCTGTTCAAAACAATCTGTTGCATGAGTGCAGTTTACATCCAATTATATCCAAATTTGAAGGTGTTGTATCAAACAAATAATGAATGGTTTCCATTCGTGCAATAGTGCAAATATTTCATTCGTTGAAAGATGTAATTTGTTCCATTCAACGAGGCGCAGGCGAGTTGAATGGAACATTCCTCATGAAATATTTGCACTATTGCACGAATGGAAACCATTCATTATTTGTATATTACCATATTAAACTTTGAGGGAATTAAATTCTCTTCAATGACTGAATGCTAATTCTTTGCATACCTCCTTGAGACAATCTTGGTCCAATGGTGATATATTTTTAGACTGTTAAATGAAAATCATTACAAAGATCTGTTAAATAATGTACTGTATGTGGAGGTTGTACAACTGCATGTAGATCTATGCATGGTACAGCATCACTGCCAGCATTTCATAACTTACTACAACTGCTTTGATCACAAATATTTCCAGCCTGGATAGACAATAGAGCCTCCATCTGAACAACATCAACAATCTGCCAAGGGCGGGTAGCCATAGTCTCTATAATCAAAATTTTATATTGTGGATTCTACATCTAGACATGCAAATTGCCATCGCTCCAAGTTTTAATATCTCGGGCTTTGAGACTGTCAGCCATTTGGCGCAATCAAACGCACAAAATCGACTCAATTTGTGGGAACCTATTCCTTATCATCTCAATCATCAATCTCGTGGCAGCATCGTCGAGCCGCCGAGGAAATAAATATAACAACATTTTTAGCAATTTGACTTAGCAGTCTTAACAACAAGTACTAGTACTTCATCATCACAATTTATTATTTTATTTTCTACTTTACCGCTTGCTATGTATTTATCAGTAATGCAAGTTCCCTTCACAATGTCAATAACACACTGAATTCCTGTGACTACATCTCTTTGAACTCAACCGACAAAAATGACAAAATCTAATATTCATGAATTGGGCTTCCCTTGCTCGTTATTTTTACATGAAACAGTAGCAGGAAGAAAGTGAGTAATTCTAAAGGAAAAAAGAGGCTTTCGATTGAACTGCAATTTAAACTGGTCTACTGGAGTGACAAGGGCGTAGGAACCGGGGGGGGCTGGTGGGGCGCCAGCCCCCCAGTGAAAAATATGGGGGGGCGGAAGTATCATTCCGTCCCCCGCTCCGCAAGTCAGAAACCCCTTTTTCATTTCCAAATGAGAAAAAAATCTCATTTGGAGCACCAAATTGTATTTAAGGCCAGGTGAAAATGCAAAATTCTTTACAAAATGGAGTGAGAGTTGAAGTGTGCTATATTGCACCAAATTGCATCTGTGGCCACCTGGAAATGCAAAAAAAATCCAAGAGAGGGGGACACCCCCTCCCCTTAGACCCCTCCCCCAGGCCAGCCATCAGTCTTCAGCCCCCCCACTCAAAAGTACCTTCCTACGCCACTGTGGAGTGATATTACACCCGGACATGTCTTGACTCAAGGTTGTCTTACTCTGGAATTTACCAAAAAAACAAACGCAAGGGGTTGGGGAGGAGGGAAGGGGTGGGGGAATACAAAATGTTATAATTTCTTATTTGTGATAAAGTTTCCTTTTGTAATGAGCTGTAGGGAGATCTTTATCCCAAATTTTGTAAATATGGTGTGATAGATAGTTGCCTTTCCAAAGGGTGGTTTGTTGATATGATAAACCAAACATGTAATTTGTTAATGGAACTTGTTATGACTGTCGGTGTTACTGTTCAGTGATGAACAGATCAATTGTTCTGTTGGCATGTAAACATTAATATTCTTTCCGATAACTCAGGCATGAGACTCTTCCGCGGAAACGCGGATTTCCGATTATTTTTTTTTCATGTTCGCGTTTTTTCTCGTAATTCGCGTTTTTTATTATTTTTTTTATTTAATTTTTTTTTTTTTTTTTTTTTTTTTTTTTTTTTGCCGAACATGCTGGACTGTGAAGGGAAGGAACACCGAATTTGGTTCAAAAAAGCTAATGGATAAATTATACAAGCAGAAATTCCACACTTTTTTGGCGAGTTACGTGATGTGATAGATTCCATCTAGAGTCCACCATTTTGCATTTAAGCCCTCCTTACCTGACAAAAAAATTCTAAAGGGGAGGGGGACACCCCCTCCTCTTAAACCCCTCCCCCAGGACGGCGATCGATAAATTTCAGATTTTTTTCCCCCGGCTCAGTCTCATCCCTGATAACTGCATACTCATCAAGACATCTGTTGCAGGGCCTTCATACATGTTTTCCTTCCTGATCGGTGCTAGTAAGTCGGTTTACCGACGACCAGCTATCACTTAAAAAAAACTTTCTTTGCTCTCGCTCGACTGAGACGCACTTAACAATTATTGTGTCAAAATGGAAATTGACACGTTTTATCAGTTTCCTACTCGGTCGACTCTGTACGTAACATCTTCAAAGTGTTCCTCTTCTTCTCGATTACATCCATCCGAAAACATACTTATCCCCGGAAAAGGTGTTAACTACATGGTGGTAATTTACAATGTGTTGACAGCGGTATTGCATATCCACTTAGGATTGTTTAAAGTAAAAAAAAAGGAGGCTTGAGTACCTGGATATTTCAAACAGGAACTATCCATCACACGAGGTGTCAAGTTTTGCCACAGTTTGTTTGGAATCATCTCCCGCTGTAAATTATTAAGCCGAAGCTTCTTAAAGGATAGATATCATAGCCGGGTACGATGTTAATTAAAAATAGATGAAAATGGGGAGTTGCTGCTTTTTCGCAAGATAGCATTTTCAAAAAAATGGTGAGAACATCTTATATATTTTTGTAATCATTCTGTTTGTTTTTAATTTAAACAACATCAACGTTTCTGAGAGACCTTTTTTAAGTTCCTCTGTTCTAATTGATGGATGGGTGGGTGGGTATGTGGTGGTGGGGGTGGGGGTGGTAGGTAATGGAGTTGGGGTATACTTTAGGCTGGTCATGGTTGTGTTGTGAGTCAAGGCACTTCAGTAATAAAGTTAGGTATATATAGTCGAACAGTTTATGGATAATTCTTCTGTCCTAGACACATTTGTTTCATAAATTTTGGGTGAGATGTTTAGCATCATTTCTGTTACAATGTATCAAAAACCCAAACCACAAAAAACAATTATACAGATGAACACTTTCATCTGAACAGAAAAAACATCTTTAACAACTGTTTGAAAAGGAATAAAGTAAGTCAATACTCTGGTACCACGGAGCATATAGGTCAATAATAGAATGAAACTAGTAATTGATATGCTAATTAATTTAAAAGATATGTAAATTAGAGAGATGCATGGGTAATATATACACAAGACACCGTGTGGACGTTGAACTTTAAATGAACCAGCTCAATTGACTTTGTATATAGCGTAACGTGATGTTGGAACAGATTATTGACGAGTCATCTGTGGTTACTATGCATGGTCAGTGATTTAATTAAAGTCCAGCCACAAGATGTATTATCTCTTGAAGATATCAATATTTTGTTTTGGTAGTGGTAATTGTCTTTGGGGGGATTGAATAAGTCAGAATAGTGACAAGCAAATTCGCAGAACATACAATATCAGGCTTTTATCAAAATTTGTATTCATATTCAAAGTGTATTAAAATTCTTTTTAAATTGGGCAAACAATAAGCATACATGTACAAACTAAGCCTGACCTAAATACATGCACTTAGACTGTATGATTTTATCTGATAATTTATAGGCTAGAGACAATTTCATATTTTCTGAGCCCTTCAGTTCCCATCTTCTTGTGTGCTAGTGGAAAATGTTAAGAACCTCCAGTGATGAAAGTAGGGCAGTGGCAAAGAGTCACATTCTGAGATCTGTAAAGAAAGAATATGAATCTCCCAAGAGAATAAAGTTTCTTTTCCCTACTTAAAGAGATGTATTACAAGATGCATCCGATCAGATAACAGACAGCAGACATACATTGATCAATTTTCCCTTCAAATGTTTTAGTTACACCTTTATATCGGCTGATTCGTAATGGATAGCTACAGTTTGCCAGACAAATGACATTTAACTTACTATTTTTTTTTTTGGTGGTGGTGGTATGGAAATGATTTGCTTGGCTTTCATTATTTTGAAAGAATTTTACCTTCAGTTGGAATAAGGGGAAGGTTTTCTCTATAAATTAGAAGCTGACAAGTGGAAATGCAGAAGAAGCATGACATGAGATTAGGAATCGACGTCATTATCCGTCGATCATCGGCTGCTGCCATAAGACTCAGTCGTATAGAGGGAAAACTTAGGGATAGACTTCTTGAATCGACTTTGATGGAGATTTTGCTACAATCTCAGAAGGAGTCAGGGTGAAAAAATCGAGTGAAATTCATTAATTACTGGCTGACGAAAGTTAATTTGGCGACATAAAAAACTGAGGGAATTTTTGTCTCAACCTTGATCATATTATAATTTTTTTGAGTATGTACCCATTCAGTTTGGTCAGATTCTAATGAAACATTCTATGAAATGCTACTTTTAGATGAAAAAGGCTGAGTGAAATATAAAGACAATCTTTGGTTGGTAAACTGAACACAAACAAATTACAACTAACATAATGTTGTATAGCTTTTAAAGTTATTAAAGGCATTGAAGACTCACGCACAAAGAAACCTCTGATGCCGGTTATCTGACCTAGTTTCGAATGAGGTGTAACAGAAGTGTTAGACACCACCATTGATTCCAGAAAATACACACACAGCTTGCTACCGTCGGTAATTAGACACTAGTGTACAGTCAATACATGCAGCAACGTTCAATACCACAACACAGTGTACATAACAGCGACGGACTTCGGTCTAGATAAAAGATAACAAGGTATCACGTTACATTAACTGTCTGTATTTTGTCAGAGGGTGGCACGCAGTTTGGGGCGAGTCTTCAATGCTTTTATAGGCCTTCGTGGACCGATGCATATTCACAGATATAAAGTTTACAACATTTTACCTTCAATGGATATGCTAAACATAAAGGTTGCTATTAAAGAACACACACATGATCATATCATTCTTTGTGGAGTTACATACTATTTACTGCATTAATCCCTTACCTGTCTGGTCTCTACATACATTCTCTAATTTACCTAGCTTCATACAAAGGAAAAACGATACAAATTTTAATAAAGCACCGTGGCCCACGTTGCCATCGCTATGGTTTGTAGCCATCATCTGTGGTTACCTTCTTCGAAAGAGCAAACTTTATATTCTCAATGATCGGCCTCTTTCAAAGATCGAATGCTAGATTAATTTGAACTTACAAGTAGTAGTTTTATCACCTCTTCAAGTAAAAAAAAAGATGTAAAAATTAGTTCATTACCAGTTTTTGGTTTTGCCATTTTCAAATCATGTCATTTTCTCAAGTTTAAGTCAAAGAGGAAATCGACTTGGATATATTCCTTTAGATCATCCCATCGAAAACAGTGAGATATTTTTTCTCTTTTTCCTGTGATTATTGACGTGTCTTAAGATGGTAATTTCTCTCTGCTGCCCATTTCTTAAGTGTCCTTGCATTCCCTGTCATTATCAACTGCAATCATCACAGATCATCATGTCATAACTTAGTTTGGCTTTACTAATGAATGATAATTGCTGTCATTTGAAACGATTTGAAACATCAAGATGGACAAGTAATTCCAGTTCAATGCCGTCTGATGTGCGTAAAGAGGAGTTGTAATCAGCGGCTAAATTTATATTGACTGTAACTGTACGGGAGGGTGCGTGTTTGCTGCAGCAGCATATCATCATGTTTCAGGCCCAAACAGTAGGCAGGTTAAATTGGGAAGGGAGAGGGGGAAGGGGGTGAAAGTTGGCTGTCTCAGGGGAGAGGTTGCTACTTCCCCTTGATTGGGTAAGAAAGGCTTAGATGCAAAATGTGCTATCATATCCATCATTTTGAACTACATCTGTGTAGTACAAGTTCAAATGTTTCCAGTGTTTGTTACAACTTTGCATGTGTGTGTGTAACAAAATGTAAGCAATTTTAGGGGGGGGGGGGAATTCCTAATAATGTCCCTTACCTACGATCATGCTGTATTCGAATGTTGCTTATAAGTAAAATGTTTCATGTCGTATAAAAGTTGTATTTTAAGAGGTCGTAACCTTACATCATTACACGTCATGTAATATATATTGTACTATTAGTCATACTGTACCTTATAGTTTGTTAAGTGTATTTTAAGTATAATATTGGGTTGTAGTATGTGAATTACATTGATTTCTCCTATAAAAAGTGAATTATTAACCATTTTATACAGTGTTTAGAACTTCTATGATCCTCATGTTTAAATTTAATTTGTTAAAATTGATATTCATTAAGAGTTTGTTGTTTTTGTCTAATTTCATCATTACTGACCATGATGTTGGATTGACTAAAAATGGATTATTTTCAGTTACCTTATGTTACTACCAAAATGGATCAAATTCAACACCAATTTGGACCTTTAAGATACAGTAGTAGCTTTTTGCTTTACATTAAATTCATCGTTTTTTTTAAATTCACAGTCAGCAGAATTTAAGAAGGATACCAGAAGAAACATTTACTATCCATCCGTAAGTATCAACAGCTTTGCAGGCTCAAACTTTTTGTATATTCACAATTTTTTTTTTAGCATTTATATTTTTTTGAAAAACTGTATGAAATTTAATAACCAGCAATCAAGGCACCTCACTAAGAAATCTTATCCATTGGGTTAACCTCCTTCTCCAATGGGTTAACCTTTTGGACAGAAATGCATTGCTCTACTTGTGGTAAGGTACCTGATATGAAACATAAGCTAGGCCTAGTTTTTGTAAAGTGTGGTAGGTCTAGGCTAAGCACAGTACATGTATTTTGTGTTTGCTTTAAAAATTGCAAATGGGTTAGTCTCTAGATCTGAAACATTTGTTGTGACATAGCAACAACCTAAATAATGTAGTTGATTAGATTGATATCACTTCTCACTTCCCTGTCTCTTCACAATAATGTCACTCTCACTGTCCTATGTTTAGATTGGTATGAAAATTGGACCGTGTAGCACTGTCCTCTCCCGGTGACTGACCCAAATAGTGTGTTGAAGGGTCTCATCCTAATCTCCAACCTATCATATGGCAGTGAAGTTAATACACAGCGAAAAGTCAAGTAGCTTCTTTTACGTAGCCATCTCCGTGGTTACTTCAGACGTGCTACTACGGCAACAAATACATCTTAATGTTACTCATGTTACTCTTGTCAGGGTCACAGAGGCACCGAGTGATTGTCCCAGACTCCAGACCGGACACGACGAGGAGAAACAACAACATGCCCGAGCTAGGTAAGCTTTATAAATATAGAGACGACGTTTTTCGTCAACCTTTTTACGATCCATCGGTGTACTCTATAACCCTTTAAATTCTTCAAACGAACGCAAAACAATTGTGTGTGTTAAGAGGTCTCTCTGTTAGTTTTGATCCATTTCTGAAGATCACTGTGTCATGTTGTGATGGTAATTATTGACCATTATTCCAGGGAAACCTAGCCTTATGGCCAAGTAAGGTGGACTATATCTAATAGGGACACAAAAATCATCGCTATGAGAACTATTTAAAATTTATAAGAAAATTCTTTGGAAATCTAACCTATTGTTATTTTTATGAAATTTATTACTATGACAACACCATCATTGAGATGACATGTCGCATAGGTAACCTTGAACGTTCCTTTTATATATATCGAATATCCTACAATTGGAGAAAAAGACGAAAAACTATGGATTTTGGAGAAGAACAAAATTGATTCGCTTCTATAGCTAAAAAGAGAGCATTCAAATAAAAGTCAATGATTTTCAATAACAAAAATTTCATTATGAATTATGAAAGATCCTTTTCTCAAGAAGGTTATAAAATTCACAGCATCTGTCTGTATTGCCTTGAACTTGTATTCTTATTACAGTCATGTATTTCAATTTTCAAGTCCTTGAAAGGGCATTACTTCCAGGTAGCTTCTTGCCTTTAAGCACGTCTGACAATATCTTCTTTCTCGAGATGGTAAAGGTTTATTAAATTTAACAAAAGAAATGAGACAAATTATTAAAAAAAAAGAGCAAAGAGAATCTGTTCTTTAACGTCATGTGTAGTTATCGCGGTTGGAAGGATGATGGGGATTTTAGTATTACTAAAATTTGATTGCATTTTAATCTTGTTTTTTGTAGTGAAACTAATACATCTTTTTAATTGTGGCTGTCAAATTTTTGTTTTTTAAAATAATGATTGTGCAACAACATTTAAAATTTATTGTGATGACATCGTAAAGCCATGCATTTGGCATGTTTGCTTAGCTGTCAGTTTTTCTCCATATTCACAATTTCTTGAAATCCCACCTTGTTTAGAAATAACTTTTTTTGCTCTGAATTTCTTGTAAAACAAACATGACATCATTCTGTCACCCTGCTGTTGCCAAATGCACACACAAAATATATAGTCAATCCCATTACAAAACAGTTCCTTACCTTGACCAAGTATCAAGTTTTAATAGCAAATATGACATTCTAAATATAAAAATCAAAGGTTTTCCAATAAGGCATGTGTTTTAATAATTTTACTGCATAAAAAAAAAAGACAAGCAACAGAATTGATTGGAATCATTACAATGTTTGCTTTAATTAAGTTAATTTCTAATGAACAAAAAAAAAAAGACGAGAATGTTGTGTCAAATTTCTATCTATTGTGTTTTTATTTTGAGTAATAATTGGATAAATTTTTATAAAAATTGCTAGAATGGCACAATGTTTGTTGTTTTTTGAGAGAGAAAAGAATCTGCAAATCATGAGGGAGACAATGACATAAAATTCTTCACTTAAAATGATTATAGTGACAAGAATTTGAGATAAAAGTTGTGATTTTATAGAAAATTTTACTCTGACAATTTAATATCTGATGAATGTTCTTGGTCAAAAAGTGAAATAGAAATGTTAGTTTTGAGCTCAGATTTCTTTGTTTCAATAACCAGCTTTGGTATCTTCAGTACCCAGGAATTCATGTTCTCTGCTGCTGTCTTTTAACCTGTATTATGTATCTCTTATTTCCTGCACCGACAATTTATGCAATGTTGCCATTGATGTTATAACAGACTTTGAGTCCTAATGTATCAAAAAATTGTTGTCTTCTACTCTTTTTTCTTTCTTTCCAACTCTTTCCGACCTTTGACCTACTTCTATTCTCTATTTGCTGTGGTTCTGTCTCACACGCGACCTTAGGTCAACGTTACTTAGATCAAGGTACGTCTTTTCATACTTTCCAGCTTCTATTTTCATGTCTTTTACCTTATGTTACTATTTTTATGTTTTTATGTTTGTAAAATTATATATATTTTTTTTATGTTTTGACCATTTTTTGTGGTAAATGTAGACATAATTTAAGGTGCTTTTTTTGTCTGATTTGTAGTCTTTTTTTGATTTTTTTTTATAAATGGTTATCTTTCAAATAAATGAAATATTTATTTAGTACAGAATTGACATTTCAGTGATGAGTATAAGATTTAAAGGTATACAAAATTTTCAATTCTCACTCAATTTTGAGGAAAAAAACAGGATTTGGCTTCAGAGAAAATACGGCAAAACACTTAATTCGACCAAATTAATGTATTTCACTTTGTGTTCTCTGTCAGTATTTTCAACACATTTATATGAATAATGGAACTGTTGTGTCCAAATTACTGTATCACCCATCCGCATGGTTTTGGTGCATGACATTATATACAATGTATTCATCATATCACAGCATGCATTGTATCGTAAATATGAAGGGGATAGAAATGACAAATTTATCATCCTCGCCGGTAGAGTTACAACCATGCATTCTTAATATCTGTGAGTTTTTCCTTTGATAGCAGCTGGTTATGTTTTATTTTTTGCTTCTATGTTTATAGTATAACATTTTTTGATTCATTTATTTACATTTTTGAAATGTGATATTTAGACTTAAGTAAATCCAGTGGCAATGTCGTTGTCAAGTTACAGCAGCTGAAACTATTAATCACCGACCGCAATATTTCTAAAACTGTAATGAAGTACTGTATACCTCAGTTTACTTTAAAAATATTCCAACTTGTGTGTTAACATGATATGAGATTGATATTAATATGAAAAACTCTCTGGGTAATAAGATGTTGACAACAGACGAGAATCCTTATTTAAGTTTGCCAATCAGACCTCATTCTGTAAGAGCCTCTTAGAGGGTGACAGTTGCAATCCTAATTGGCATACTAGGTTCTGTGATATTGTTTGGCATATTTAAGAAAAACAAAAACTCATATCCTTGCAGTGAAAAGGTGGCTATGAAAACCTTACGGTGCACACTTTCCTCACTTTCGTACCACCCTTTCCCCACCCCTTACGCTATCCCACTTCATCCCTCAATCTCAAATGAACAAAACCTATCTGAGAAATGAAGCATGGCCAGTTGTTTCACTGAACATGCAAGGTTTTTTGTATGGCATCCACTGAAAGAAACTCATTTTAATTTTTTAAGAGCAAACTAGAAAAACCGTTTTAAGTTCACGACCTTTGACATGTCACAGCTTTTCCTGGTATCGATCCCCGGCAGTCGTGGGAAGTTAATAACTCTAAGAGACATGTAGCAGCAGTATCCACATTGCTTTTGTTTCTAAATAATGACTTTTTACCCGGGATCTTGGACTTTGATTGTCACCTCTGTTGCACCCATGGGCATTTTTAAGCCTCCTCGTGAATAATTGTACCCGTTCATCATCTGTCTTGATTAACACTCCGTACAATTAGTAGTCCCTCCATTTCATGTTTTTGTGAGGGGGGGTGGGGGGTAAAGATGTAGAACATCCCTTATCTCTCAGGTTATTTGTTTCCAGTTTGAGTCATTAGGAAATGATCCCTGATACTGATACTGTAAGTGTAAGAGCTAACAAGTTCCTATAAACATGTGAGGTCACATGACCACAAGCTGTTAGAGGGAGGGGTTTGTGAACCACCTTTGCAGATGGTAGCATTCTATTTTATAAAGCATTGTCGAAGGCTTTGGTTGAAGGCCTAGTGTAAGTAAAGACCCTAAAGAGTGAGATTGAATGTAGTCTGCTCCAGAATTCCTTGCTTGGACCAGAAAAGTATAATTATCTATTTTTGCAGTAAGAAATATGCAATAATATCTTTTGGAATTTTTCGCTGCTCATCTTTAAAACGAGACGCAATGATGTCGCATTAGTTGCTCAGGGAATTACATTACTGAATTGATTTACAGAAAGTCTTGGTCGAAGAAAAAAAAATGCAAATGCAAATTTTACCTTTTTTGGCAGACGCAGACATGATTTCACAGTGTTGAAAAATGCGAGACATGTATTGAATTTAATTTACATCAGTCCCCAAGGGAGTGTGTCATTGTTGACAAGGGGAAAATGGAGAATGCTGATTTTGCCATCTGGCTATAATTTTTCATATTTTTGTGATCGTACTTGTGAAGGTATCTCACGTCTTCTGCATGTTACTTATGATGTGTTCATATCATGTCAAAATATCTAACAATTCACACAAGTTGGACTTTTTGTTATTTACGAGAGCTTGTTACGCGCCATTAGGTATGGTCTGTTTGGTTTTGATAGCCACAAGTTAAAATAAAAGAAGATATTTTCCACTGCCAACAAATCATTCAAAACTGCAATTTATGAAGAAAAAAAAAAAACTTCAAAATTTTTATAAGTGATACAGACTGTAGGTAGTAAATTGTTGTATTTTTAAGTAATACATAAATTATGGCAAAGAGACAAGGTGATGGATAGGAAGGATACAAGTCTTTAGGCTGTAGGAAGGGGATTGTCTTCTCACATCGGCATTTTAATTTAACAACTGGCAGGAAGAAACAAAACGAGGCAGGAAAAGCAAAATGAAGTTTAGAAAAGAACAACATGGGAGGGGGGGGGGAAGGAAAAAAAAAAACAGAAAAAAAGTGAATCATTTTTGGTGCAACATAAAATGTTCATTCCTTATAGATCTTATCGATAATTTAACATTTGAAAACAGTTGCAAATTCATTCAGAATTTTGTTTTTGTGACATGTTTGGGCTCAGTTGTCAATGTTTGTCTGTGTTTTAGAATGTCATGAAAAATGCAACATATTTGTACAAATATGATCCTGTGTGAATTAGTGGGTTCAATATCATAAGTGAAGAACCAAAATCATTTTCAATTGAATTGCCGTGATGACATCATTCACCACGCTGCCAGGTGCATTAATATCACAAAATTACTGCAAAATGCAGAAAATGTTCGGCATTATTACGAATCGATCAACATCAGGATCACCACGGACCAATCAAGTACTAGCTTTAATACTTAAAACAACATACCACTACCTAAAACCAAAACGAAATGATGACCCGATTTAAGGCAGTGTCCTCCAATCGGGAAGTGAAATTGAGTTGATCCTTATGCAGTATGTGTAACCCCCCCGCCTGCCCGCCCGTGTGAATTCTACGACAGAAAGTTGTCAACGATTCGTTCACACAAGCAAAGTTTTGCTTTAACTCCAGCTTTCATTTGCCAATGCCTTGCCAATGCCTTTGTATTACCGTGGTAACCTCCATGTTTAGGTCATCGTCAATAGCTACCGTCTGCCGACATATAATATGACGGAGAGAGCCTTAAACTCAAGGCCATAGGCTTCTTATTTTTTCTCTTCTTCTCTTCTCTTCTGTTTAATCATCTATTACCCCAAATTCGGGGATAAAAGTACAAGAAGATTCAATTCGGTTCGGGCACCTCTCATTTTGAAGTATTACACCCTCGGATCCGGAGTATTAATTTCATCTTGGTCGTCGTCGACGACGTCATCGTCTCCCCCCTGCCCCCCCCCCCCGCACCGTCGTGTCATATCAAAGCTGCATCACTACTGGTTCTGTGCCGTGCGGCTCTTATCTCTCCTTTTGTCGCATTGAGCGGAACGATCGAGAAGGAAATGAGACAGGCCATGTTCAGGAAAATATCAAGAATGGGAGAATAGTAATATGGCCCGGGGCTAAGAACAGCGACAAAGCAAGATGTGTACCATCCTTGATTAGTAAGAGTCGAAATACGTCTGCAGTCATCGCATCTCTGAGGAAGACGAATAGAGGGAAAAAAACATGTTTTGAGAGTTCCGTGCAATCCAAAGGATAAAGCCGCATCGTAACGCTTTGCAAGGTTTTGGGTACCTATGCAAGACAAAGGGCATTAATCTAGTATTGAAAATGTCATTTAAAACAGGTGGCGAGAGTTGCCGTCTGAAAACTTCCCACAATTTTGAGAGCAGCGCAGTTCTCTGGCAAGAATTGTGACTAGATCAGTTTGATTTGAATCACTAAAAAGTTTGACAGAAAAAACAGTGAAAATTTTCCTCTTTGCATATATGTTTTAATTTGAATGTAAAACACGTGTCTGGGCAAGAAAGTATTCTGTAATTACTTGACTACTTAGAAAAATGTCTCTTGAGTTTGATCCATTGTAAAATCTAGTTTGAGCAACATCCAGCTATGAGTGGCATAGTCTAATTTGCATATAGGAGTCAAGGCACGGTTGTTACAGTTGTCATTCCAAGCAGCCTATTTACCAGCTAATTGCAACTTCTTTAATATGACATTAGTAGAAATCTTACACAGAAAATTGACACTTGTAACCCATGACTTAACACTTAGTATTAGAAAGTACTGCCATTTAGTGGGTCTAGTGATGAGTGGGCAAAAGTGTTTAAACAAAACTAGCTTCTTATAAATCATTAATTCCAAGAAATTGCATCATATATGAGCCAAACTTGACGGGATTTGCTCAGTGCATATATAATCTGCTCTTTGTTCGTAAGATGATTTATTTCCAGAGGAACTGAATCATTGAAAAGAAACTGCCAAACTTGTCTAGCTTGACGAAAAGACCTCGGAGAAAAATATTGTACCTCTCAAAATTATGTCGTTAAATTGCTACGTGGATTCTGTTTTCTTTTCACATGTCACAAAGACAGAAAACCAATCCAATGTGTGATTTTTAAAATGATCTTGAAGGCTTGCAGATACCATCTACAATTTGCCAGCAATCAGAAAACCTGCAAGCTGAATTCAGTGTTATGTGTTCTTCCTACATAAAGAGGGCGGGTTGGGGGGGGGGGGGGATGAAATTACTTAAAGGAAAAAGGATTGGAGACATGCACATCAGCACAATATTTGTTCAAGGAATAAGGAGATAACATATAAATGAGAATATTTCTGTTCATAAATGAGTTTCTGTTAAATGCAATGGTTTGGCTAATTTCACATGTTATAATGTTACAAATGGACAAGAACAAAAAGATGTAATCTACTTGGTTAATGCACATCTTTGAGGATTTATGAATTGCAACACTGGTGTTAATTACTATGTTATGGGTATGAAAGCACAATGCTGTGTGAATATGTTACAGCGGTCACATCTGAAGCAATGAGGCTTAGCAATCGGGAGGTTTCGGGTTCGATACCTCGACGGGTCATAGTAAGGTGGATTTCTTATCCGTAGAGCAATCTACAGTTTTCTCATCTGAAATGACTTTCTAAATTGAAAAGATTCCAAATTTGAATTAAAATGTTGAATTGGAAGCTACCCAATGTATAATTTGTAATCCATATGCCCTTTCTCCCACATTAGTGGTTGCTTAAGCGTGGTAAAAATAACTGCTGATTGTTATTATAATTATGTTACGGGTGAACTGTATATGAAGCAGAACAAAGAAAAGCTCTGTACATCAAACCTAGACCATTCTTTAGAAGTAGAGATGTCAAGATGAACATTGTCATTTATTAAATGCCCAACTGGTTGTATTGATTACCCTATCAATCAGTATAATGCTCATCAATATCTGAGATTCAAATATTGCTTGTGTTACTATAGCAACCAGGCTAAACTGGTTTTTACTGTTTATAGGAAAACCCTGCACTCTCATTAGGTTTTGGAAAGACAAAATTCAGCAAAGAAAACAAAGGATGTCAAACACATTTAATGATTGAACAGAGACTTTCCCCCTGAAATTGACGTAATTTCAAGATTCAATTCATTCTTCTCAAAAACTGCATAATTTTAATGGAATGATAAATCGGGAGATCTTAACCATCTGATGTGCATGAAAATAGGTTGAACGAGTTACGATTTGTTTGCACAGAGTCCACACGGTTGATGATACAGAGAAATCAATGTTGTTAAAAAATCATAATTTGGGAGGGGGAAAAAATCTTTGTTATAAGTTTGTCGATTAGGAGTTATATGCTGTTCTTGTGTTTTACAATTGTTGATTTATGACCCAAAAAAATGCTACATGATTTAGGAGTTGACTTTTATCTTTGTACGTTTTTAGACATATTTAATTTAGAGAGCATGAAGTACTCTTTTTTATTGCTTTTGTATACTATGCTATAAGAAACTATGGTAACATAATAAATAGATATTAATACGTTGAAGCAGAAGGAAATATCCTGGGAGTTTTAATTAATCTCACTGGTTTTTATAAACCAGCCAGTTATTAAGTACAGTCTATATTTTCCAGCCGTGGTCGTTTTGGTTTCAAGTTTAAATCTAAATCAGGGTTGTCCAACCTTTTGCAGAGGAGGGCCACATGGAATTATTATGATGAAGGAGGGGGCCGCATGAACCCTACGCTCGATTTTTTGCCCGAAGCCCAAGGCAACAAAATGTGAGCACTGCGCGCGGAGCGCACTGTTTAATTTTCCTTCCTGATAAAACATGAATGAAGTCCAGCCCCCCCCCCTCCGCTGAGAGAGTGTCACACAAACTAATGTGTATGCAGTTTTGTGGACCCAGAAGGTTAGAATGATTGATTATATAGCTTCAAATTTTTATCAATAAATCTGCTCACTAAAATTTCGCACCGTAGAGCATCTCTGGCGGGCCGGACGCAACCCTGCACAGGCCGGACTGTGGCCCGTGGGCCATAGGTTGGACAACCCTGATCTAAATGGACTATGTCGTGACTCCAAAAGATGTCCATATATATGAATTATTCATTTGTTATGACATACTGCAGCACAACGCTGTACAAAATGGCAAAGATGCATGGCAGCTTTCATGTAGGTTCAAGTACTTACTTTTACATTTTTGTTATTTTATTGTCAACAAAATTCAAAAAGTATTGTTATATTCCTTTATTGTAATAATAATAAAAATTAATGACACTTATATAGCCAGCCCCAAATCAGTAGACAAAAGTCACTGCTCAAGGCGCTTTACAAAGAAATCAGATTAATTTACAAAAGAATAAGTGAAAAGATGGGTCTTAAGTAGACTTTCGAATGTAGAAAGTTTAGAGCATGTTCAAATGTGATCTGGTAACTTAATATTACAGAGATAAGAGCCAGAGTATTTGAAGCTACTGTAACCATTTAGTTTCAAGATTTGTTGGTAGGATGAAGAGAGATTTAGTTTTAATTGATCTTTGTTTTAGTTTTGACAGTTTTATTATGATACAATTTGATGCTGTCTGCATAAGGACATAACATATTAATTTATTAAACTTCCTGGGATGCGCTTTATATCATACTCATCGTAATACTTGACATATCATACACGACATTCATCGCAAATCATTATTAGTTAATGAGAATGTGTAAAAGTAAGTTGGCCTGACCTTTTCGATCCTAGCAGGATCTTCTTCAAAGGCTAAATGACAAGTAACAGTAACAGAAGGGACAAAAACACGCACAGAATACAGACAGGTTAATGAGCATGGTGAAAAATGATAAAAATGAAATGAAAACTGAAACACAAGAATACAAATACAAGTACAAATACAGAGAAGATAAGGAGGATCACCCGAAGGGATACAGTAACAGAGCAGCTGAAATCAAAATAAAATAAAACTGTTAGCAAACTGCTTATCCACCAGAGAGCCTGTGTAAGAGAATGTGTAAAAGTAAGTTGGCCTGACAATTCGATCCTAGCAGGATCTTCTTCAAAGGCTGAATGACAAGTAACAGTAACAGAAGGGACAAATACAAGCAAGGAATTCAGACAGGTTAATGAGCAGGTTAATGAGCAGACTAATGAGCAGGTTAATGAGAAACATAACTGTTCCTATTACCCAGACATTTCAGACCATGAGGATTTGTATCGATTGATTGTATCCATCAATCGATAATGTTATAAGCCTGTCCCGATCGGTGAAGTGGTTCACAGAATTAACAGAGCAAGTGATTACATTTTGATTCGCATTTCTACTCCTGGGAATGCAACTAAAGAACCCCAAAAGCCTAGTCAGGCAGAAGTGAATCGATATACCCCTCATCGACCTAACCACCTTCCGAAACTCTTAGGTATCGAATGAATGAATCATGAGTGGTTTACTTCCTCATGCGAAATGTCTCATCGCTAGCAAGTAATTTATAGTTTCTAATATGTGCTGCCTCACATCTTACGTTGATGTCCTGGTATAAAAAATCATCTTTTAAACTCATGAGGGATATTTTGAATGATGGTTTGAAATGTTTACTTCCCCCTCTCACACACCTTCAAATAAACCTGAAATGTTTTTATTTAAGAGAAGACTTTTTTTTTCTTCAGAAAGCTATGTCGTTAAGAGGTCATTAACTGTCTCTTAGGCAGATCTTTTTAAAATTTGCTTTTTACTTTGCATTCGGGTGACCTTTTGGTCAAGACGTCCTGTCTTGACCTGCATTTCCTGCGCAGGTGTTGCAGGCAAGCCGAGCGTAGGTCGACGTGGAATTTTTTTTGAAGAACGAAAGAAAAAACACTCGCAGCTAACGCAACTCACTTTTGCTTACAGAGTCCATATTTAAAAGCCTGCCAACTTTCTTACTTTTAAGAGAAGCTTCGCTCAGATGAGCAATTATTTTTAATATCCTAGGGAAATCAAACAGTGAGTTTTGCCTGTGGTGTAAAGAGACGAATATTGAATGGATCGTAATAAATTTATTCGGGAAGTCAAGTCTTACGTTCAATGTTTCCAATAGAATAATCTCAATTTTGTATGATTCCTTTTCGATAGTTTATAAAAAATGAGGACAATAATAACAAAAGGAATCAAAAAGAAATGTAAACGGAAATATTGCAAAAGTGCAAATCACAGGAAATTTTTTCATCTGGCTGAAAAGAAAAAGTGGAGGAAAAAAAAAAAAAAAAAATGGTAAGGACACAACTAAGATGTAATTTGTAGATTTTGGAATTGAACTATGCAACATTGTCTGTGCTTCTTGGTTCTGATGCTATAAATAGAACATTTGTAATATTAAAGGCATCTCATTCGTTGGTGGTTGGCTCTGTTTGACCGACAATGGTCACTTCCAGCAAAGAGTATATAGGCCAAAGAACTGAAAAGTAAAATTCTAGTAACTGGAAATAACTACTTACCAGAAGTCTCTATGTGCAGTAGCCATTGGTAGGCACAAAAAGATGTTTTTTATTAGAAATTACAATCTGAAGAAATCATTAAATGGTCTGGGTCGCTTTCATCTGTAAAGTAATGAATGAACTTTCTGTTTATTGATGTAAACATACAGCTCACCTTCAAGCTGTGTTTATCAATGGAGGGACAAACAGGTAAACATTTGAATTATTCCGGGCCTTTTCTACAAATTTGAGAATAATGTCCAGGGGACATCTGTAATGATCCGTGGAGGATACATAAATCCAAGAGATTCCAAGTGACATTTTGTAATACGGTGTACCCAGAAAGTAATTCGGAGGGCCCATCTGGTATGAACCTTACTAGCCAGCTACCTCATTAGAATTGACTGTCATCCAGTCGTCTGGTAATATTACATTGTTTGCTCGGGACGAAACAAAGTTGTTAAATATTACCTAGGTCAAAATACAGCTGTAAGGTACAATACAATTCTCTCAGTCCCCTAGACGCCCCCTCCTGGTAGGTTGGTGACCTTTATCCTCTCGGGGTGCCAAAACCCTGACCAGTTTCTCCAGCGAGTCACTCCCATTATAAGTTATAGAGAATGGTTTAATAGTAGAAACCATTTCACTGCCTCTAGGTACTGTGGTGTTCTATTGATTTTAAAGGCTGGTCGGAAGGGAAATGTAAAGGCATCAAGGCAATACTGCAACTTACCTGATGGTCATACATCAAATTTATACTTCTTGAAAGATGAGCCTCATGCCATGTTAGAATGAAAAAGGGGGGGGGGAGAATAATAATTAGGGGAACTATTTTTCTTTCACAGTTTGTGGAATGTTCTGTGACTATATTACAATAGTATGTGACAATTTGCATTGGTTATATTCTGTAACCAAATGTGGGCAAAATGCTGATATTGGGATCATGGTTGCTGAGGGAAGGGGGAACTCAGTATGTACAGTAGCCTTTTTTTCTTATCTTTTATCATTTTTTCCCCCCAAATCATTTTTCTGCACGGCACAAAACTATTTACATTCAATATGTCAGAAAACATCATCTATATAAATATTATAATTTATTTTCTAAATGAAATATGTCACTTTCTATAGAATATCTAATTCCTTAAAGTCATTTTCAACATTTAGAACTTTCAATATGAAAATATTCAAGAATTTGTCAAATTTTTACAATATTACAGTGCAAAAAGAGAAACAGGTAATTAAGTTTAAAAACTGCTTTTCCAATAGAGTTTGAGATATTGTCATCCCAGGGATAAGTTTTAATATCTTGTCGAAGCTGTACATCTCAAACGTCTGTTTAATATTATCAGGTGAAGATGATCATTTGATTTAATAGCCTCTCCTTTTTAATGTTTAAATTGCTTGCATGTGGCCCATTTTTGTCGATCAATTTCATTTCATTTTCAGGCTCTCCCAGATTATATTGTTATATTGCTCAATAAACTGATAAAAATTACGTTTTGGTTGATAATGTCATTCGGTAGTCTCTCTGATTAAAGTAATTAGTTTTGAAAGCAAAACAATATCATACGTTTTTCAGTTTACGGGGGGATTCCAGTATATTTCATGAAATGATGGATTCATAACCCCCCTTTGGGTTGAATGGAAAGAGCCAAGATTGGGTTGTATTAGTGTGGAAGAGGGGGGGGGGGTGGGGCGGGTGAATGTGAAGGATATTGGAGCAAGGTCTTGTGGATCCTGTAGTGTAATTCAAGGCGGAGAACTAATCTGTTAATTTTTCTGTTTTTCATGCATGTTGATTAGCCATTTATTGTTATATATGTCGTCTTATGTTGTGTGTATGTTTGTCATTTGTAGAATGTTAAATTCTCGTGTACATTCCCAGTCGCTCAGTTGTCTTTCAAGAGAATTAGTGGAATTATAGCATCCTTCACAAGGAAAAGTAATTGTTTTGAGGATGGCAATAAATTGGTTTGTCCATGGATGACCATTATTTGACTTTTCTAGCATATTTCTAGCATATTTATATTAAGCATGGATAAATTGCATGTGCACACCAGATTTGTAGTATTTTATTATCTGGAGTGTAAGTTTGATCAAAAGGGGGAACCCCTTTTATATTGCTGTATCAACCTTTAATACACAATGAACTTCACAATAAACGAGTTTTTCTTTAAATTAAAGTTGATGGTGTGTGGATCTTGTCATGAAATGTTCAAATGCACATGTAAATTTCTATCACATTCTTCAAAAGTTTTCCTGGAAATTTCCCTTCTAATCATTAACCCCACTTTTTTTCCCCTTAGTCGTTTTGCAAAAAGGCCTCAAATTTGCTCTTTTTTTTTTATATATATATCCAAACAAAATCTCTCTTGTGTAATTGATACATCACAGTTTGTAGTTATTCAATTTCCACTTGTTAACTTGAAGTCTTTGATATGTGATAATTTCCTATTTTGCCATGTCATTCCTTCCATCGTAGGTTTCGGCATGCCGCTGTACGATCCATGCTTGGTGGCAAAAAGAAGCATGCATTCCAAAAGAGCTTACAGACCAATGGGACGACCCCACGCCTGGTTGCACTGGTGGAAAAGGTTAAGTCATTGGATGAGAACGAAGTGCCTTTCACAGGTCAGTGAAACATAAATTGTTATTTCACATACAAGAAAAGTCACCAGTCATCGATTGGTATATTGATAAAAACTGGGCTAAAAACTTAACTTCTGGGGAGGTGGGGGGGGTGTCTAGATGTTGTTGTCATTGGCATTTTTAATTCTTAGAAACATTAATAACAATATTGTTTGAATAGCTTGATCATGGTTTTAGCAAGAGTTATGCAGCAGTACTTTAATAAAGTAACACAAATGCTGTCCGATTAGGGGCAGTTTAAACCAAGAAAATATTTATAGTCTTGACCCACTTGGACATGACAACTGAAAACAGACAACAACATTTCTTGGTAAAAAACATTTAGAAATGTTTTTCATGATTCTATAACATTTGATATACTGTTCCTTGGAGGCTTACCTCCCCCCTCCTTTGCTGCATTGGTTTATGTCTCCCATATACTGCCCCCTCCCCCACCCCCACCCCCACCACTTCCAAACCTGCTTCCCTATATTTTATGTAGGAGCATGTCATTTTAATTCCTATATTAGTATTAGCAAGGGAATATTGCAAATGTGTCACTGCTCTAGATAAATCTTCTTTAAAAGTTTTTCTTTGCTTAAAAAGAAACTAGAAAATTATAAAAATATGTATAATCTAGACCAGAAAAGATTAAATGTCTTTTCAAATTAGTTTAAGACCTGTTCATCCTGTATTACTAATGAAAACCATCACAGGTTATTACTCTAATTTTGTAATTCTGTGGCACAGACATAATCAAAGAAATGTGTCACATTGTGGTCCGAGAGAGAAAATGTGAAAAGAATGTAGCATTCCTCTGGGTGAACCATATTGAGCGCTACACAATACCTGTCTAGATCTAGATACACATCTTTCTTGGCAAAATCAGGCCAGTTATGTATCCTTAAATGTTTTCCGAATGTTTCTTGGCGGGAAATAAAAAGGGTTGAGATATATGTCTCAAGAAAGAAGAGCCATGAGCAAACATGACAAAGAACATGGCGGAGCAAGTTTGATCAAGAATGTGAGTAAGTCATCCCCCCCACCCCCTCCCCCTCCCCAGAAAGATTCCCTTCTCCCCCAACCCCCAAACAAAACAATTAAAGAAAAACATTTAACAAAAAACAAAGGAACAGAAAACGAGAGAAGAAAGTAAATTAAATTAAAAAAAATGCAGGAATGTGTTTATGAGGAAATGTATTTTAGTCACGATGAACGCAGATTATTAGTCAACCGTTCAACTGCATCAACTGCATCAAGGTCACATTGATAATCCAGTAATTTATGCAGCCTTTTACAATTCTTAAATTTGTTTGCTGCTCCAAACACTTTTTCCTGAGTGTTTTTAATTTCAGCAACTAATTTATGGTTTCAAAGTTTTTGTGTCAATTTTGAAGGCTGTCACTATAAAATAATATTGTTCCTGTGAAAAACAAAAGCAACCTTTGTACATCCTTGGACTTTGTAGAGCAATTTTGACCATTTTGCATTGCATTACTGGGCAAATCATTTCCTGAATTTTTTTTATCAACTTTCAAGCTAAAATGCTGGTAGGAAAACTAGACATTAGTTTTATATTTTATTATCATTATTTTTTTTTCATGACTATTACATTCCTTTAATTATTTATTTATTTTTTGTGCATTCCCGTTAAACAAAGAAGAAAGATGAACTTACATAGACCAAGGTCATTCACTGCAAAATAACAGTTTCAGAATCTCAAATTTTTCAGTCCGGTCTACGAAGGGTGTCAAATGGGGAACTTGGGGCTCAAGTCAGTAAATTGAAAACATGAATATTTTATCAGCGAGAATTGAAGCATTTTTGATCCTGTGATATTTTTGGGTTCGGTCATGCCTCTATTGCACCTCTGGCATCTAAGGTTAGAAATGTATTTCCAAAACTTGCCCGACAAGTAATTTCAAAACATCGGAGCATTTTTTATAATCCACCTCCCTCTGCAAGTATATGGTCTGCCTGCTCTCATTTAGGTGGATGGATGAGAGATGAGACCCATGAAAGGGTTCTAGGCTATTTCTAGGCTTTTCTTAAGTAAGAAACAAATAAATTGGAAATAGTTTAGTTTTCGAGTTGCCTATATAGAATTTCTTTTCCATTTCTGTGATAAATGCAATTTTTTTTTATTTCTTCACAATTTCTCAAATTTTGAAAAGTGCTGAAAGTTTTCAAAAGTACTTTCTGACTCTTCTAATTATTCGCATAAATTAGGAAGTGTTCGATTAGACAATCGAATGTCTCTGAGAAGACAAAAGGCTTTGAGGGTGCATGGCAATAAAAATTTCATTTTGGAAGTTTGGAGCATAAGTGTCCGCTATTTGACTGTCCAGCTTGTTTGGGGGGTGGGGGTGGGGGAAGGGGGTGATACTGATTAGGTGCAAAACCTTATACAAAATTCTTGGACATTGGCAATCCAATCGAACAAAAGGCAGCCTTTAATGGCTCTGGAATGCACAATTAACATATAAAAGAAAATGGAAGTTGTTTCACTTTTCCCTTTGTCTGCCTACTCCCATCTATAGCTCTTTATTTAATTTAAAACAATCATATACAGTATATATGGTAATTAAGAGCTTAGAGCTGAAAAATAATTGCTATCTATATAGACAAATATCTGAAATTTGACAAAATGTCCCATAAACTTTATCTACATGTTCTCCTCTCCCCATGTTATTTGGTAATTGCAGCTAGCTTGGGTGATGTTTTGCCTTTTTCAATGTCTGCTGATCATATCAGTAAAACGTACAATAACGTTTTCACTAAATCAAAAGGCCAATGGGAGAAGATATTGAGTCGATGAAAAGGGGGTCTTGACGGTACACATGTGCATTAGTTTTGTTTCTATATTGCTGAAACAGACTTAAAACAATACCGCAATATATTAAATCGTGAACACATAATGAGACATTTTGCAAACAAAATCAAAGAAATTTTATTTTGTACAGTGAATCACGACACGAATTACAGATTTTTCTGGCAACAAACAAACAATGCTTAAAGAGTCAGAAGTGTGATTAAACATTGAACTGTGGTTAACAGAAACTAGGGAAGAGGATGTGAGAAGGGGAGGGAGGAGGTGGAGGGGGAGGGGTGCTAAATTAATTGTAGCCCCCTAAGTAGAGTGTATCCATGTAATTTTATCATTTTGTAATTTTATCAGTATCCCCCCCCCCAAAATCCTCATCTTCATAATCCCTGCTATATAGATATTAGATATGATGATACTCGCAAAGTTTGCTTTATTTTCTCTCACTGTTTCGTCTAAAGCTATGACTATCAACAAAGATATTTTCCTTTCTGTCAAAATATGCTTCCCTTGTACCTGTCTTCTCACAACTACTGCATGCTTATTTTTCTATTAAAGATACCAGACTCAGTATGTACAGTGTTATTGTGTTCCATCGAACTATATATAATCAACTTGCCATAAAGCAATACACACATATAGTCCCTGAACTCAATCTGAATGAACGACTATGGACTATAGTCGGCTATTTTGTTAAAATAATAAACCGACAAAGTATGTATTGATCGATTGGTATTAAACCCAAAGGTTACATGTATATATTTGGAACAAAATAAAATCGACATTGCGTGTCATTAAAAAAAAATAGTTTGCATACATCATCCACATGAAAGCCATGCAAAATACTACAGTAGACTTTCTTTTGAGCATGATGTACTCCAAAACAAGATGAAAAAATGAAAGTTAAATGTAAGAATACCTTCAAAGCTAAGAAAAAAACAAAAGAGAGACGAAAGAAAGAAAGAAACTTCACATAATAGAAATCAATACCAAGCAGACAATATCACAGAGACAGGATGAAAACAAATTGATGGCAAACTGTAGGAGGAAGTTTATCATACCTTTCAAAAAAAAAAAAAATGAGAAAAAAAAAAAATTGAGAAAAAAAAAATGAGAAAAAAAAAAGAAAAAATTTTTGTTTTGAATATTGAAGCAAATAATCGATGCCTCTGGTATATGGATTGATGTATTAAGTGCATACAGATACATAATGTTATCGTCATGATCGATTTACTAAAAAAAGAAAGAAAAAAAATTATTAAACAAGGAGAAGAAGAAGAAATTGCTGTCAAGAAAACAGGAAAAAGATGTGATAGAAATTTTGAGTCACATCACTTTGGGCGGCATTTTTTTTCGGTAAAAGATCTTAACGAAAAACATTGAAATCAAATCAATCAACAAGTTGAAAAGAAACCGCTTTGTCATCGTCAAGGATGCTTTTGGATCCAGAACTGGATATCGACGGGTGCTACATCCTAAATATCAATTCACGAAAAACTTGGCAACCTGTTTATGTTGGCCCGGTTACTACTTGAATCGGCACATAGATAAACACATCATATGATGATGACAATAACATGTGGTGTATTGCTAACGTCATAGGATGACTTTGGCCAGAATTTTAGGAACGATTTGTCACAGTCCAAGGACAAGTGAAACAAAAACAAAATACAACTGACTGCTATAGTTAGAGCTCTATTACTTATCTTTAACATACATATTTAACTTTACAATATATGTTAAATCTCTGGAGTGCTCCTTTAAAGGCTATTATAAACTAATGATGTTGATGATAGCTCCTCATTGCAGGCTTTAAATATAACTGTGAATCCAAATTTAAATAAATTATATAATATTAAACCCAACTGAAACACATGTTCTTTTAAACTTCATACGACTGTTGAATATTATCTGACCTTGACCAGTTCTTAATGAGCACTGTTAACACCTTATCTGAGGCCAGAAAAGTTGTGATATTTTGGCGATTAATTTTTTGTTTTCTCTTGAGAGAAACTGACCTATAATGGTCTGTGTATTTAATTATTTAATTATGTAGTCCAGGCAATTTAATTGAAGATCCTCAGATGTTAAAAGGTCATTACTCAAAAATTAAAAAATACATCAAAATATAGCTTGAACTGTTGGCATTGTCTTATAAGTCATATCATTGAAATTTGTGCCAAAATTCAGCCTTCTTAAAGGGAACATTTTGAGATTAAGAAGAAAAGCAAGAAAACAAATATATATATATATATATATATATATATATATATATACTTCTGCTACTAATACTATATGTTGCATTATCTACACACTGTAGTACAGTGTTATCTTCAAGATGAAAATTCAGATTTTTTTTTTCTGAGGAAATCCCGGTAACCTAATTTCTGGAAGAGCATAGCAAATTAGCCAATTTAGACTGACAGGCATTAATGCAATAGATGGAAGGGATGTAAACACTGCGGCAAACAAACTGATCTGCATGAAAAGAACGTTAACCTAGATATGCAAAGTTCGGGAGAATTGTGTCTTGGTTGAAGATCGTAGTATGTATGTACATATTAGAGATGTAAGCTTACAATGGCTAAGATGTCTAAATTGTCTAAGAACACACATGCCACCGTTTGGGGTTGTAGAATGTAAAGGAGGGCTGTAGTCCAGAAATGACTGGCTGTAACAGAAGGAGAACAGCGCTAAATGTGATTCTAGGACATTTCAGAATTGGTATATATACATATATATGTATATATATATATATATATATATATATATATATATATATATATATATATATATATATATTCGGCTAAATTCGACGGTTGGGCGAATTCCCCATTGATTTGCACACTAAAATAAAACATAAATTCCTCATATACTCCCTAACCTCTGACCCTAAAACTAACCAAACCCTAGTTTTAGACAGTGAAGAACAAGATAAGACTATTTGCGACGGTAAAATTATGCCTAGAAATGATAGTAAAAACGTTAAGGCGAAACAACTTTTTCGCCTTAGCGTCAAATTTCCACTCTCCTATTGTTCAATTTCGCCCTAGCGCCGAATTTAGTAAAATATATATATATATATATATATATATATATATATATGTATATATATATATATATATATAAATATATATATATATATATATATATATATATATATATATATATATATATATATATATATATATATATATATATATGTATTTATAGATATGTATCACTTGTCAAATGTCAAAGTATCAAAAAAATAAAAAATGCTGAGGATCATTGTCAACATGTTCAATTTACCAGCAAAGCTTTTCCTTTGAACAATGCCTAACAAAGGAACATGAACATGAATATGAATGAGTTTAGTTTGTTTATATATATATATATATATATATATATAATTTTCAATTATATATATGTATATATATATATATATTTATATATATATATATATATATATATATATATATATATATATATATATATGTATACACATCTATAATCTATATATATATATATCACTTGTCAAATGTCAAATGTCAATGTATTAAAAAATATCTAATGCTGAGAACATTGTCAACATGTTCAATTTACCAGCAAAGCTTTATCATACATTCAAAAGAAATCTAAACTTGTCCTTGGTATTACTCTTTGGCAATTCTTCAAGTTACTTCTGTCAGCTGTATTCACTTTTTATCGTCAGTCAGAGCTGGTTTTTTGTATAGATGTGTTAAATTATCGAATGCTGTGACTTTGTGGAAAAGCTTTTAAAAGCACATTTCCTCAAGGTCCATTGTTGTAAAATTGTACCCAGAAGTGAAAATTATGATTCAAAGAATATTGCTCAGAAATTGGTTTAAAATTACTTGTTTAAAAAAGAAGGACATTGTAAGATCTGAGTGGCGAGAAATAAATGAAGAGCAAATTTATTGGTAGCTGATTGTGATACGCCTTTATCATATATGTTTGTATTGGTCTTTATATACATGTCAGGGTGAACTTTGTCATTTTCAATGTAGTTGTGTTTGTCATTCACAAAATATACATGCAGTGCAGTTTAGTATTGTAAAAATGATGATTTATGGGCAATGACAAGAGCACATATCGCCCATGATGGTATAATAGTTACCTGATATATGGGCAATGACAACTGCACATATCGTCTATGATGGAATAATAGTTACATGATTTATGGGCAATGACAACTGCACATATTGCCTATGATGGTATAATAGTTACCTGATTTATGGGCAATGACAACTGCACATATCGCCTATGATGGTATAATAGTTACCTGATTTATGGGCAATGTGATTGTATAATTGTTTCATGATTTATGGGCAATGACAACTGCACATATCGCCCATGATGGTATAATAGTTACCTGATTTATGGGCAATGACAACTGCACATATCGCCTATGATGGTATAATAGTTACCTGATTTATGGGCAATGACAACTGTACATATCGCCTATGATGTTGTAATAGTTACGTGATCTATGGGCAATGACAACTGCACATATCGCCTATGATGGTATTATAGTTACCTGATTTATGGGCAATGACAACTGCACATATCGCCTATGATGGCATAATAGTTACCTGATTTATGGGCAATGACAACTGCACATATCGCCTATGATGGTATAATAGTTACCTGATTTATGGGCAATGACAAATATTGCCTATGATGGTATAACTGTGTCATGATTTATGGGTAATGACAACTGCACATATCGCCTATGATGGTATAATAGTTACCTGATTTATGGGCAATGACAACTGCACATATCGCCTGTGATTGTATAATTGTTTCATGATTTATGGGCAATGACAACTGCACATATCGCCTATGATGGTATAATAGTTACCTGATTTATGGGCAATGACAACTGCACATATCACCTGTGATTGTATAATTGTTTCATGATTTATGGGCAATGACAACTGCACATATCACCCATGATGGTATAATAGTTACATGATTAATGGGCAATGACAACTGCACATATCGCCCATGATGGTATAATAGTTACCTGATTTATGGGCAATGACAACTGCACATATCACCCATGATGGTATAATAGTTACATGATTTATGGGCAATGACAACTGCACATATCGCCCATGATGGTATAATAGTTACCTGATTTATGGGCAATGACAACTGCACATATCACCTGTGATTGTATAATTGTTTTATGATTTATGGGCAATGACAACTGCACATATCACCCATGATGGTATAATAGTTACATGATTAATGGGCAATGACAACTGCACATATCGCCCATGATGGTATAATAGTTACCTGATTTATGGGCAATGACAACTGCACATATCACCCATGATGGTATAATAGTTACATGATTTATGGGCAATGACAACTGCACATATCGCCCATGATGGTATAATAGTTACCTGATATATGGGCAATGACAACTGCACATATCGCCTATGATGGTATAATAGTTACCTGATTTATGGGCAATGACAACTGTACATATCGCCTATGATGGTGTAATAGTTACGTGATCTATGGGCAATGACAACTGCACATATCGCCTATGATGGTATTATAGTTACCTGATTTATGGGCAATGACAACTGCACATATCGCCTATTATGGCATAATAGTTACCTGATTTATGGGCAATGACAACTGCACATATCGCCTATGATGGTATAATAGTTACCTGATTTATGGGCAATGACAAATATTGCCTATGATGGTATAATTGTGTCATGATTTATGGGAAATGACAACTGCACATATTGCCTACGATTGTATAATAGTTACCTGGTTTATGGGCAATGACAACTACACATATAGCCTATGATGGTATAAAAGTTACCTGATTTATGGGCAATAACAACTGCACATATCGCCTATGATGGTATAATAGTAACATGATTTATGGGCAATGACACATACAGCTTATGATGGTATAAAAGTTACCTGATTTATGGGCAATAAGTTCTGCACATATCACCTATGATGGTATTATAGTTACCTGATTTATGGGCAATGACACATATCGCCTATGATTGTATAATTGTGTCATGATTTATGGACAATAACAACTGCACATATCACCTATGATGGTGTAATAGTTACCTGATTTATGGGTAATGACAACTGCACATATCGCCTATGATGGTATAATAGTTACCTGATTTATGGGCAATGACACATATCGCCTATGATTGTATAATTGTTTCATGATTTATGGGTAATGACAACTGCACATATTGCCTACAATTGTATAATAGTTACCTGATTTATGGGCAATGACAACTGCACATATCACCCATTTTTTCAATTAAAAGTGTATGTTCAAGTAGGACTGTACTTTTCACTATAGTGGAATTTGATATACTTGATGTTCCTGCCAAATTTATCCCCATTAACACTTTTTTTAACAACAATAAAGACGAGATGACGGCTGATTTGGTCAACAATCTGAAAATGTCAAACGTTGAATTGAACGCAGTCGTGTAGCAGTTTTGAAGACCCTGAAGTTTGACTCCTATAAAAATACTATGGTTTCCTGTGTACAAACACTGCTCATACATGTTTGCGATTGTATATCAAATTCCCCATTCTGCAAATTATTTTGCAATTCAATGCCAGGTAAATAATTAAAAAAAAATGGTAAATAATTCTGTCCAGGTTTGATAAACTGGTCAGAGGTTGATGACGATGTATGACTCAAACAGCTGCTTAAAAGTGAAGAAACATTTTTTTTTTCCCGGAAGGATTTCTCTCGTGCGCATTCTCAGATCTTATTGTACTTTTATCACTTCCATCTTCCGTCATTTGTGTCGTCTCAGGACGACATGAATCATTATCGCTTCTGTGTTCTCCAAAATTTATGCTTTCAGTCCTCAGTTCCAATTATGTAACAAACCTATTGAAAATCCCCACCCCCCCCATAAAATAATAGGAAAAGATAAAAAAAAAAACATTTCCTCAGACGTCACTTTTACGAGGCACTTTTAATATCATATATCTTTCTATCTTTTTATAATCCACAGAGGATTTAAAAGGAAAATTTACATTCGCATCCCCGCACTACTCTGTGCTGGAAAGTGCAGGGAAAGTTGAAATAGACGTACTTTTTCACCGGAAAGCGTTACCGTAAGTAATACAAGACCATTCATTATGTTTGAGCAACTCCATTTCCTTTTCTCTTGACTATGTAAACATGTTTAATTAGGCTACTTAGATCTAAAGAGGGTTTATTGAACTTCCACCAAAGTGATTCATTAAAGGCTTGTAAATGTGACAATGCCCAGATAAATATATACATATACACTTATATGACCTATTTAAACCTATTGTTTCTCTTGAATATTGTACTTTTGGAAACGGGTAAAAAGCTTAAAAGTATATTTCTAATTGGTACCGCTGCCATGAAAAATGGCAGTTTTGGATTATTATTATTATTATTATTAAAGAACCAACCTAAAAGTTAAACTTGTACCTGCCCACACAGATTAGGGAGGTTTTACTATGTGTTGCATAGTGACGTGTCCATGTTCGCATACAAAGTGTCCTTCTTTCATATTGAGCAATATTTTGTTTTTGACATGAATTTTATGGCAGTTGTTGATGTCTTAATCTGCTGGCTCTAAAATGTCACTCATACCTCATCATGAAAAGCTGTTATCCGTGATAAACAACTTACAAGAAAGCTTTGAAATTCAATCTAACCACCCCTGGTATTGGTAATCTGCTTTATAAAATTTTCCATCAAACGCAGTACTTAAATCTCATGTAATGAAGCAAAATGTAAAAAGTGTTGGAAAACTTTTCAATTGGCTTTTGCATGTTGTCATGGTGATGGAATTTGTCAAGCTGTCGTCATGGCGATGACATGTTTAGATGAGTTTGTATTAAATCATTGATAAAGTTGATCAAACCTAACAGCTTGTTAATTATTCTGAATTATATAGCTGATCGCCTATTAAATTGTAAGTAAATATTCGATGAGTTTGGTATTAAAATTGGTTTAAAAAGAGGACGACCAAGGGCAGAAAAACCCTTGACTAGTCCTGCACATTATGTACTCATGATTTCAGTCATCTGAAAGTTTATATCAGTTAGCTGCATAATTGGTAGCAAAGACTAACTAGAGAATGAATGAATAAAACATATTGTAATATATTTGCACTGTTGGTAAGGTGCTCTGTGAGTGAATTTTGCGCTGCAATTTTGGCCAGAATCAACTGTTTTCAGAAGATTCACAGTACCAGATACAGAGCTGTCTATTCACTGTATGTTTATCTGTATTGTTTGTGATACATGTATAGTAGTGTGTCATCTTATTCACAAACATGATCTTCTTAAATCTCAATACAGATTTTCCCTGCATTTTTTGTTGTTATACTTACAAACTGTAGTAATCAGAATATATTGATGTACATTCTTATTAACGTCTGATCAGTGATGATACAACCCCTATCTTTCATCTGGAGCATAGATTACTGTAAAAGAGTAAGAGAGATGGAGAGAAAGAAAAGAAAGAGAGAAGAATGAGACTCATGCTCTCTTGTTTATCAAACGAGCATAAAAGGGAATTTTGATTAAAAGCACTATAATGTAGTTGTATATATATATATATATATATATATATATATATATTTATACGTAATTTTCCTTCTCATTACATTTTCAATTTTCAAATAAATTAACAAAGAGCTCACGGTTAATTCAGAGTACGGGTATCAAGAGACACTATACATTCATACATATATATATATATATATATATATATATATATATATGTATATATATATGTATATGTATCTATATATATATATGTGTACATGTATATATATACATATATATATATATATATGTATATATATATGTATATGTATCTATATATATATATGTGTACATGTATATATATACATATATATATATATATGTATATATATATATGTATATGTATCTATATATATATATATGTGTACATGTATATATATACATATATATATATATTTATTTATATAGATATATATATATAGATAAAGATAACTATATATATATATATATATATATAGATATATATATATATAGATATATAGATATATTTTTATATATTTATACATGTACATATATATATATATATATATATATACATGTACATATATATATATAGATATATACATATACATATATATATACATATATATATGAATGTATAGTGTCTCTTGATGCCCGTACTCTGAATTAGCCGTGAGCTCTTCGTTAATTTATTTGAATGTCAACAAGTAAAAAGCAGATTGAAGCAAGCTTGGGCAGTGCGCAATGATGAGCATATAAAGTATGGCCTTCAATTGTAAAAGTTGTTAATAATTGTCCCAGTCTTGCAATCACCTCACCAAATATAGTAATTAAGCAAGCCATTAAGGACGGTTTGATGGTACGGCCTAGTGTACCCTTCGAATTAACGACATGTTACATCAAAGGGAGAGAAGTTTGGGTATTAACAACATCAAATGGGATCTCATTCGTCATTGATTTCATAGACTAAAAAGAGAAACTTGTGTGTTTTTTTTTAACGTCATTGCTGGGATCTGGTTTGTGAAACATTAGACTATAAAGTTAGGGGAAATCTGTGTAACATTGCTAGCATGATGAATCTTTCAAACTATCAAAAGAAAAGGGGGAAAAAAGAAATTTAAACCAGTTCGGGTCCTCTGGGAAAAGAGTTAAATATTTGCAGGTGCATATTTTATTTGGCTCTGTGGGAAAACGAAATCATTCTTGTCTGAAATTGGGAAAGAGATTTAGGGACTGCACAGATTTCACCTTTGTTAGTTCTCTGTATGTGATGAAAGCAGGTTGTTCATGTCAAAGTAATAATACAAATAGAGAACTCCATCAAACTAAGGCTTGATTCTAAGCTCAATAGGTAGAGCACATACAGGGCTTGTAATCCTGTACTTCCATTGGCGGACCATAAGTGTTTATTACATATGGTTAAGTTCGTTAATAGCCAATGTACAGTATACTGGGACATCAATGGCAACATAATATTAATGTTGTTATGTTTGGTCTTTTTTGAAGAGCCGATCCCATTTGTTTTTATTTGTGTGTATATTTATTAAATTAATGTCATTAATATTACATAGATTGCAACATTCATGTTTGCACTTTTATATTTCCTTTTGCTTTTTTCATCAGGAAATTGATTGGGGCTCACTCTTCTCATGTAAGTATATCACTTGTAAATTATAGCTGCATAATTGTTTTCAGAATTGTGCATTTTGCTCTCTTGGTGGGGGGGTGGGAATAAAAATCGTAATATTTTGCCAAAGTACAGAATACAGTTGTTTCAAGAGTTCCTTTTGTTCACAGAGCTGCAATATGTAGTCAGTCCAAACACTTAAATAAATTGTTGTAGTTTTCATACATTTTGTATGAAGTAACATTTTGTTTAAATTGTTTTAATATTGTAGTTTTATTAGTCTTTTTTATAAATATTTTGATATTTATACTGGAATAAATAAACTGAATTTGAAAAGCCACTCTCCATAACAGCTTCCCACAATGGTATTACATATGTTGAAATTGATTGAATAGGTGAAGAAGCCAGAGAGGAGCATTATGAGTGAGATCTTACTTCTCCCCCCCCCCTCTTTCCCACCCACCCCTATCATCATGTTTGCCATGTTCACATGCCTCTCTCAATGAGATGAATGTCAGCAAAATTCTTGTGGAAATTATATTCTTTATGTTTGTTTGCGTGGCTTAATTATTGCTGTGCCAGATGAGAGAGACAGGAATAATTTGAAAAATGACTCCACCTTTTGTCTACAAGCGTAAAGTGCTGAAAAGTAATTTTGTGTTTTATTTAAATTATATTTCCTTTTATAACCACATAAAATGTCCTTGTGTTTTTTATTTCTCATATATTTTTTTTTAAATTGAATGATTCATATGTTTCATCAAACACTGACTCTCCTTGTAAAAGTTCTTTTCCATTTTTTTTGAGAAATAATCAGAGATGTTTGGTTTTAAGTTCTTAGAAATCCCTCAATAACATGTGTAACCCCTCAAGGATATCTTTAAAACAATTTAGGATAAAGAAAACAGCAGATGTTTTTAATGCAAAGGAGATTTTTAAGCTTCTGATCAAACAAGTGTAAACCATTTCTATTTATAGGACTTTTTTCCTTTTCACATATATAAATTACTTTTTGTATTAATTCAAAAGTATATTTTTTGTTTTGGCAAGAGTTTGATCTTTTAGCTGCAAACTTGTTATTCTTACTATTTTATTTTGAGTGGGAGGGAGGGGAGGGAGGGGAAGGGAGGCAGAGGGAGGGGGAGGGAGGGGGGATTCTGAAACTCTGCTTCGTGGTTGATATAGAGAGAAGTAATATATTACTGCAGTAGAAGTGTTTTACTAGCCTAACATACTGTTACAGTACACCAACCTAACTTTATGAAGACAAATTAGTTTCTACGTACAAACCCTCCAGGTTTTACCATTTGAATCATGGTTCCAGGTATTGTCTCATGGTGATTTCTCCAAATATCTCTTAAAAACAAGAAAGGAATACTGCTAAACCTAAGAAATTTCTTTCATCCTAAGCTTATTAGGTCAGATCGCCAGGAATCGATACAACATCGGTGATTTCATGTCAAGGAAAGAGCAGTCGAGATGCTGAGGTGTAGGCATTAAATTGTTTTTCAAGTAAAAATTAATGCATTTTGTAATATATCATATCTCCTGTTGAGTATTACATAAATTATAAAATTGTTTGCTACACTTTGGTATTAAACAGTGCTTTGTATACAGTACTGCCATAGTAGATGTCTTAACTTTGGAAAAAGGAGTACATTTTCAATCACCAACCGTCAAAAAATTAGTTAGTATTACATTTAAATAGTGGTAATAAACACAATTTAGACTAATATGTGTTTGGAACTTATTCTTATCAACAGACTTCTGCAAACTTTTTATTACACCTAACACAGTAAAAAAAAAAAAAAAGGAGCTGTACTTGGTTTCCTCAGTTTTTTAAGTGGTTTGAATGCAGCAGACACTTTTAGCATCAATCTAAATCTCATGAATAAATGCGATCATGCTTCAATGTCCTGATCTGGGGGGGGGGGGGTGGTTGCTCTCTCTGCAAGAATATGATACCCCCGAGGGAACACTCAACTATAGTTAATGAAATAATTCATATAGATCCAAGGCTTTTTAAAAAGGTCTGGCAATATAGGGAGGTGATATAAGGAAGGAGGAGAAAAAATGATGACAACTTAGATAAAAATGATAAGAGATATTAAATTAGCATAAAGATTTATATTCAAGAAATGACTTTGAGATGAACAATGATGGTTTCTAACGATTATCTTTAATGCATTGTAGATAACATTGAAAATAAGTTAGTATCTCGAAGTTTTTATTCTTATTTTTGATTCCCCGCAGTATGTGACTCTGGTGAGCCAGTTGCCAAGAATATGTTGTATTTTCTTTCTCGAAAAGTATTTAGGATTCATGACTTTTTTACATAATAAAATAGTGCTAAATTATTGTTATGATTATTATTAACATTATGTGCAGATTTTATTTTGAAAGGCGACACTGATTGCTTGTACAAACCACATGTCGGGCAGTTGAGTCCGGGCAACTCGGAGGTTGGGATGGGATGCGTTAACATATGAACACACAACTGCCATTGGGGCATCGATAACTTCATAAACCCAAGGGGAAAGTTGGAACCCTGTCAAAGGTCAAAACAGTAAAGTGACACAAAAAATATAACCAAAATAAAACATTTTGCCGTCAGTGTTCAACGATGATAACCAGACCTGTTTGCTTTAAGTTCACTTATGACAAGAACTGCAAGACCCTTCCGCTATGAATTATCTCAAAAACGCAATGTAGGAAATTACACTAAATTTCACCAGGATAGGTAATATATATGTTCTTTCGTGAGTCAAAAATAATTGATAAATAATGAATTAATGATTAGTAAAATAAATTCACCATGAAAAGTACTGAAATCAAGGGAAAACAAAAGAGTTTTCACCTTAACTTGTGAACATCACAATATCACAAAATAAACAAGCGGTGACTTTTGCACCTGGATATCTCTCGAAAGTGACTCGATCTACTCGAGCGTTTTCAGAGAAGTTGTTCATCGATCATCCCGATTCTCTCCATTAAATAAAATAAAGATGAATACTTGGATTTTGCTACACCTGAAATAACTAAAAAACTCTATAAATTAATGAACCAGAAACCAAATAGCAGAACGTATATATGAGTATCCTTGATCTTTTATAACGTCTACCCTGATTGGCTGCTTGATCCTATAGGGAGATCTCATCTGTGTATCATCAGTTGTGATTGGCTACTGCATGGAGTTGACTAAAGGGAGGATTGTATGTTTGTTTTGTAGCTAATTATTCACACGCATTGACCAGATACAAACTCAAGGTTCACTTTGTCATAATTCAAAGAAAAACAAAAAATATAATTAAGTTCTTCCTCTATAATTTGTTTAATGAATATAAGAACAATAATCACATCAGCTACACAGATATGGCATTGCGTAACGCAATTTCACAACGGAAACTTTGTTGTGTTATTAAATGTACTGTAAACTTAGGTACTTCTTTCTTTCACAAATAGAGAATATCTGTAGAATTATTTTGTCTGGTAGTTTCTTTGCAGAAGGGGTTGGGGGGGCGGGCAATGAGCGGGGGAGGTATCAAGTGGAGAATGCATCAAACTCAATAATGTTCTTTTAATGTATAAAGTGAAGTCCCTGTTCTGTTAACTGTCAGCATAATCACTATGTGTAACATGGAGACCATTTATTAGGAGAATATCACAAAGTAGTTAGTAAACTATGTCTTTTTCTCTGGTTGCAACTATCTGCAGTTTTACGAAAATCCTCTGTATCCCTTTAATATTGTCATAATTAATTCCTGGAAGATAGCTTCTTAACTTTGACATCAGTCATTCTGGGCTCGTCTGCAACATGTAGCTATACATTCGCCAGCAATACTTGCATAAAAATACACTGCAAATATTTTTTCGATTGATTTCAGCAGCATTTCAATCTAGACATAATTTTTTTTTGGTGGTCCAATTTTTATCCGGCCAGCTCTGACCTATATTACAGAAAGCTGTCGGTCAGAAGAATTAATGAAACATTTTTTTTTCGCGTTGGTTGGGACTGACACTTCTTTGTATTGAAAGAGCAAGAATTGCTTGAAAATGCACACATGCATGAAACTTGATATGCAAGGGATAGTAATGACAGAGAACTGCAGGCACCTCGAAAATAATTGAAAGATGCACCGTGTCTCACCGAGATGTAATGTCGGATATTAAAATAAAGGTCAGTTTTTGAATTATTGAGAAGTGGTCGCTTTGTATCTAAGTTAACACAGTCCTCTTTAGGTTTTAGTTTTAATCTTCAAGTGTAAAATGTCAAAATGAGAAACATGATGTATATTCGGTTATCTGCAGACTTTAGATTCAGTAGTGTTGCAGATTACTGTCAGAATTACATTTCAATCTTGTACTGATGTAATCCATAAGAATCACTATGATGGATAATGAAGGGGAGGGGGGTGGGTGGGATTAGCATGAAAGGTCCCTAGGTACATTATCATGGTTTGTTTTCTTATTGAAGTAACCCCAAAACTGAAGGATGAGATGTAGTTACTGTGGTAGTAGGGATGGGTATAGGGGTTTCCGGCTGAAACTTTGACTACAGTCAACTAAAGCATCGAAAGCATACATCAAAAAGCATGTTGATTGCTTGAATAGTAAAATTGCTGAAAGTGTGTTAGTTTATAATATTTGATACATTTATCCACAGAGAAAAATGATATTTCTGCCAAGAAAGAGATAAAAAATGTGTTTTGATGAAACTCTAAATACCATAATCATTGACAACCATGTAAATGTTACAAAAGTATCACTTATTCAATACTTAAATCAAATTAAGATAATAAAAGACTTCAAAAGTGTACAGTAAATAGTACTGTCATAGTATCAACTAGTAAGTCAGTAATAAGCAATTGGTTTCTACACCATAGCTCTTAGTTTAATAGCATGGGGGGATGTTTCAGATATTACATGTGAATACTTTAACATTTTTATCAGAATGAGAATGACACAGGTCTTAAAGTCGTAAAGTGAACCCCCAAAAATTTGACTTTTAATATACATGTAATAGACAATTTACAATTTACCGATAGCCTATAGGCCCGCATGAATTTCATAATAATGGACACTGCTGTAGGCTATGTGAGTGTGTGAGTCACTGTAATCAGGTTGGATTTAGATACCGGTATCAAATCACGTTAATTAATGACTATCACGAACAGGTAAGTGAACCTCTTGTGGCGAGAGTAGTTTTTTTCTTTTTACGTTACGTTGCACGGTTACTTTTAGTCAAGTGCATCCCTTGGGAAGTGGAAGAAAGTCTACCTATCTTGGAAAATGAACCAGCTAATTATAGTAAATCGTTATAAATTTAAATCCCTCTGGTTTTGACTAGTACGTGGAAGGAGAAGCGATATTTGCAGGTTCTGATAATTCAGGATAATCCAAGATTTCTTGCCATAAGGCAGATTAGATACTGAACATTGACAGCATCGAGAGAGAAGTGTTCTTTTAATTCATCGATAGAAATCGAATTTAACCATAACTAGCAAGTCATAAAAAAAAAAGTTGATCCATGTTAGATTTTATGTTATTTATTAACTCTAAAAGCAATTTCCAAAATTTGGAACTGTGTAATTATATCGTCATTTTATTAATAGGATCTTTCAGATGATATGAAACAAAATTTTGGGAAATTTGCCCCATCTTTACGTCAAAATCACGTCCTGATAGCCTTTTAGTACCGTCGATAATTAAATTTTGTAACACTTTATGATTGCACCTGGCAACAAATAAGTTAGTGATGACATCATTGCAATAGAGCTGAAAATGATCTTTGTCTGTTCTTCATGATGTAGATGTTAGAGAAATAAATACGGAAATCTTTGCATGTGATATAAACAAAATAATAAAAAAATCTGTGTCCGTCCCTGAATACCTAGTTGAAAGTAAACTTCTAAATCATTTGAACAGTCTATTTGTACTGACACTTTTAATCATAAAACCCGCTTGGATGAAAATTCTCATTCGGAGAGAAGGAAAAATATCTCTCTCTGAGAGAATCTTTTTAAGACTTAATATATATCCGGGCCGAGCGATGTCGTCTCTTTTCCCGTTACATATGATCTTATTTCCTATGACGACACTCACGCCAGATCCAGTGTAGTTGGAAGTGAATTAAACACGCCGCGAGAGTTGGATGTCGGTTTCTGGTTTCTGACAGACTGCTCTGTTAATTCGACCATACATAGATTACATAGATGTATTAAAACAGGTTGTGTAACAGGAATTGAAAGTGTTAACTCATCATAAAGATAATTCCCAAGTAGTTCTCAACCTAGAAAAATCTGTCAACTCTTGTCATCGGTTTTAGGGGAAAATAAAAAGATGGACTGCTTTACAAGTCTGTCTGTCTCTATCTCTCTCTGTGCTTAAAGTAGCTGAATTTCTTTGCCATTTAGCTAACATCTCACCATTGTAGAGAATACCATACAGGGAGTTACAAATACATATCGTCAGACTTTTCTGGTTATCACCGCCATTAAAATAGGTTTTATTATATCCTCAAGAAAGTCTGCGTATCTTCAAAATAAGCAAAATAATTAAACTAGGCTATAGCTTTGGTAATAAAATATATACCGTATATACAGTATTCATAGCATACTATATAGATAAAATGGATGAATGTATACTGGTGTAAGGAAAATAAGCAAAATAATAAGCAATATAAGCAAAATATTTAGAATAGGCTATATCTTTGGTAGTAAATATATACCAAATACAGTATTCATAGCATACTATATAGATAGAATGGATGAATGTATATATTGGTGTAAGGAAAATAAGCAAAATAATAAGCAATATAAGCAAAATATTTAGAATAGGCTATATCTTTGGTAGTAAATATATACCAAATACAGTATTCATAGCATACTATATAGATAAAATGGATGAATGTATACTGGTGTAAGGAAAATAAGCAAAATAGTAAGCAACATAAGCAAATACTTAGAATAGGCTGTAGCTTTGGTAGTTAAATATATACCATATACAAATTCATATCAAACTATGTAGATAAAATGGATGAATGTATATACTGGTGTAAGCAAAATAAGCAAAATAATAAGCAACATAAGATAATACTTAGAATAGGCTGTAGCTTTGGTAGTAAAAATATATACCGAATACAGTATTCATAACATACTATACAGATAAATGGGTGAATGTGTGCTGTTGTTAGCAAATTAATAAGCAAAATAAGCAAATACTTAGAATAGGCCGTAGCTTTGGTAGTAAAATATATACCATATACAGTATTCATAGCATACTATATAGATAAATGGGTGAATGTATACCGGTGTAAGCAAAATAATAAGCAAAGTAATAAGCAAAATACTTTGAATAGGCTATAGCTTTGGTAGTAAAATATATACCAAGTACAGTATTCATAGCATACTTTATAGATAAAATGGATGAATGTATATACTGGTTTTTAATTTTTTTTTAAAATTTAATTCCCTGCCTGTTAGCTAACGACTGGTTCTTCGTTAATATGGGAAAAAAGATATATCAGACTTAATTTGATGATTATTATCTTATTTTAGTTATCAAATTCGATCAATTATTATTATTAATATTATTGCCATAATTTAATTTGCCTAAAGTTCAAACAATTAATTTTTTTTAATAACATGAGTATTTTCTTAACAAGTTTGTTTACGGAACAGATGCAGTGGATGTAAAAAATTTTACAAATATAAGTAGGTGTTGTTGCTGAACCTGTAAGGTCAGTAAAGTTATCAACATGTTTCTAAGGAAATAATTTTTAATAACGGGGAATAATTAAAACAAACTTCAAAACAATACTTTGCAACATTTTGCAATAACTGACCCTTCAGGGATTGAGATTTGGATGACATCAAATATTATTCAGGATGAAAATTTGAGGTTTGTTGTCATTCTCTACTCTGACGAACCCAATAGTCCTCTCTGACAAACGCCAGTGTTTTAGTCAGAAGCCACAGAACCTGACATTGAATATGTTCACACATGGAACAAGTTTTACCTTGTGTTTCATGAAGCACTCTACCATGCCATTATAACTTGCAGTAAACATGTCAAAGAAGGACGGTTTTTGTTGTTGAGTATTTTGTAGTTGTTTTGTTTGTGCAAGCTTTTTGATATAAACCACCCTCTTATCAATCTTTTCAAATTATTCTTAGGGCTGGTAAGTTTAATGGGATCGTTTGAAGGTAGAACCGAATTGTTTTCCAAACATTATGCATCAGTAGATGATAACAGCGCATCCTGATAGCGTATCTAATTACAAGGACATGAATTGTTAATGTTTTTTGTCGTAGTTTTATGCGTCTGGCAACAGTAGATCCGTAGAGACCGCATCATCGCTGCTAGATGCAACGATAGTATGTTCTTCTTCTTAGAGAAGCACTCAAGAATGGCACAACATTAAGTTTGATATGTGATAGATCCTTTTTAAAGACATTGCTAACAGTCCAGGATTTATTACAGTGTGCTTTAAATGTTTGAGAAATGATCAACATTTTAAACATCTGAGGCTCATTAACATGTTAACAATGAAAGTACAAATTTGTCAAGGCGAAATTATATAAATTGTCGTCCGAGGGGATTTCTGATGTTAATATTGAAATTTAACATATTTTGATAGAGTTATTTAAGAATTTCTAAAACAATGGATTAGCATTTAAACATTTAAGCCTGTACTGAGGAGTTAACTCATCATTTAATTTTAAATTGCTTAAAGGGGCATTCCAGAGATGTATATATACCTTAGAGCTGGATATCTTTAATATTGGGAATAGCCTTTTGAAACATCAGTAGCCATTAATAGATTCTTCTTCCTTGATTTGTGGCATATCAAGACTAGATTCTGCCTAAAAGTAATCATTAAATTTTGATCATTTCCATCCAGTATAACCAAAGAAAACATCCATGTCAATGTTTGCAAGATTTTATTCATGGTATCCCAAGTTTGCAGTCGAAAGTTTCAAGCTTCAAAGACAAATTTACTATGTATGTAGTTTAGATCCTCCTGCAAGCTGGAACACGCGAAGAAGCCTCATTGGCTTTATCAAAGCCGCAAGCTGACCGAAGTCAGTCTCTTACATTCATATTTAACGTCCATGATTATGAATTGTCAATTGTCAACAACTCTGTAACTGGATGACACACATTGATCTTGGAGTAACTCGAACCGGGGACCTTATGATTGGAAGGCACCGGCGTTAACCACTGAGCTAACACTCCTCAATGCAGCAGTTGTTAATAGAGAGAGGAAAAAAGGGGAGACTTTTACGGGATAACATCACCAATGCCTTCAGTGCAGAATACTCGTTAGAGATTCATTTCCCAGATATAGATCAGCTTTGTATAGAATTATAGTCTGCCAATTAGTTACAGACCATTCCAAGCAAAGAAAGAAAGTTCTAATTAATACTGACCTTTACCATGTCAATATACCACATGTGGTTTGAAATAATTAAACCTGTAAACATTAACGGATACTTCTTTATAATGAAGAAGGACTGGATCATGCAGTCTGTTAAGCATACAAATTAACCGCCTTATTAAAGGTTCGTCTCGTAATTAGATGGTTACAACGGCTTTGTATGGCAGCCGCAATCTGAGGATACCGCAGGGAGTGAATGAAGGAGAGATGAATTACCGAGCGATATTATCTATTACTTGAATCTATACTTGAATCTATTACTTGAATCGATACTGAAATCGCACCAGAATCAATCAAAATTAGGGAAAAAAAACCTGTCTGCACGTTTGTCTATGACAGAATAAAAGGAGAAAATTTGTGGGACATATAAAAGTGTCTGTATTACACTGTAAATAACTTGCTTATTAACTAGATAATTAAATAATAATGATTAAATAATTGCATAATAATTAAATAATTATAAAGTATTTAGTTGAATAGTTGAAACAGCATCGGTTCCTTTACTTAGATTAAGGGATATAACATGACTTCATCAGTCACCAAATACAGCCTTTGGGTCCCCCTCCCCCAAACCTCTTCTCCCCCTCCTCCTCTCCCCTCCCCCTTCCCCTCCCATCCCCCTCCTACTCCCCTCCCCCTTCCCCTCCCCCACAACAATAGAAGAGAAGAAATGTTGTGCAATAGGTTTCTTTTCTAGCGTAATCGATGTTTGACAGGTCATCCAAAAGATGCGCAGTAGAATTTGTTGTTGGAAAATTGATAAAACTAAAAGAAGGATAAAAATGCATTGCATTTAATAACAGAACATTTAATGTAAACTGTGATTATCTTTTCAATAGTGCAGATTCTGCAGAGACAAAATGTGCCGATAGCTTTTAAATTGCCTCTCACTTGCATCAACTTAACAAAGCAATTTAGAATTAAATCTCATGTGGTCTTTTACAGATTAAAAAAAAAAAGTAGCTTTATAGCAGTCTATGAATTCTTGTACTTTTTGCAAATTTTCATGAACAACGAAAAACATGTTCGTTCGGCGAAGAAAAAAAAATCATCAACTTTTGCAAGAGATATATCCATCGAAAGTGACACCTGAGCAGTCACAACTTAAAGTTGTACGATGATTTAAGTTTTCTAATACAAATCTTGTTTTCTACATATATAATGTTGACTTAACCATGTCACAAGGTCCATGGAGTGTTCAACTTGGGGCCCTCAGTTTTCTTGTTAAAAATTTTTATTATAATAACCTATACTTTTCTTAGGATGCTAAGGGTTCCTCTTAAAGGCCTCGAATACTTTCAAATCAGACTTCCAGAGGTTCCCAGGGCATAAAATGAGTCAAGGCACTTACTGTAGAAAGTGACAAAAAAGCTTTCTCGCGATAGGATAAAGAAAAGAGATTGAAGTAATCATCTTAATGATTTACCTTTTTGGTCCATCTTACTTCTCGCATCCTGTACAAGAATGAATATTCAAAGGACATGCATTGGCATAAATATTCAAAGAAACATGTATTGATGTGAATATTAAAATAAATTATCTGTGAAGTTGTTTTTGCATGTTGTACACTTCATATGAATATATATATATATATGTATATGTATATGTACTGTATATATATATATGTATATGTATATGTACTGTATATATATATATATATATATATATATGTATATATATATATATATATATATATGTATATATATATATATATATATATATATATATATATATATATAAAATATATATATATATAATATATATATACATAGATATACATATAATATATATATATATATATATACATATATGTATGTATGCAGTTATAAAAGAGAATCGGTTCAATGGCTTTGCAACTTTGTCATTTCAAATAGTAGAGCAAAATGTATTTTCCTGTAGTTTCATATTGCTTATCAGAGGAACGCTTTCAGAAAAATATCGTTTTGTAGGAGAAAGGAAACTAAGACTACTTAAAATCTTTCGAAAATGAAATTCAAATATTGTATTTCTTATAATTTCTGTCACTTCGTTTGCTTTACAGTTATAAATGTTTAATACCGTTTATAGATTTTGTGTATCTTTACCTCAGAGTAACTTTAATCTCCTTGGTGATTATCAAACCAAAATGATTCATAAAGTAGTGTTTGCTGATCGAACCATAGATAAACAAATATCAGCAAAGGTCATAAATTTCTTATAGTGGCTTAACTTTGATTCTATTTCTACGAAGCCACCATTGTTTTTTCAAACGCTATATTAACGATGACTTTTATTACATTGATAGGTCAAATATCCGGTAAACTCATTCTTAGTTACCATGGGACCCTTTTTGATTTTTTTTCTTCATCTGTTTCATATTTGACTAATAATTTCTTTTGTTATCTCGTCCAATGGAAACCTTTTGCTAAATTTTAAGTTTATTATGAATTGCGAGCTTTTTTTTATAGTTTTATAGTTTATTATTAACGTTATGATCATTTGCCAAGTTGAGACAATTCATTGATTATATGATCCAGTTATTATTTCTACCGTGCGTGCGGAATAAGTTGTCCTTCAAGAAATAAACCTTGGCGATTGTGTAACCTTTGTACGAACCCTTCAACTGTAATATATGGCAAAGGGCCATATATGGATCTTCCTAGAACCTTAATTTTGAGAGTGATATTGCTTAAGTTGGTCTCTGTTTGATAAATTTGACTGTAATTGAGTTTAATAACATTTGGAAAAGGTCACATGGTACGTTATAGAATGTATACTCTCTCGTGTAAGGCGTTGAAGAAAGACCAAAAGCACGCAGAAAGTTAAACAGAATGGGAGACAGTGCTACGTTTTTTTTTTTTTGTTTTTTTTGTGCAGTTACATGGATAATTTGTTTCACTGTTGGGATGCAGGTTAACATGGGTATGGATTTTTTTAGCATTAGCCCCCCCCCCCCCCATCAAAAAGAATGTGGATATTATGGTCTAAATCAACTCATCAAATTATATATAAGTACTGTATACTTTTGACAGTGGGTAAAGCCTGTTATTTCAGTCTCTGCCACAAAACCTCACGACTGAACTGCTGGGTAATCTTTCGTTTGAAGTTCATGACCAGATTTCAATGTATACCCACTTTAACAGCTTCAATGTGTCGTCGTCATTATCAACATCGTTATCGTAATCAACAAGACTTGTTTTCAGCTTCAGCCTCTGAAGAAGATCCTACTAGGATCAAAAAGGCCAGGCCCTAACACGTTCTTCCCTTACACAGGCTCTTTAGTGGATAAGCAGTGTGCTAACAGTTTTGTTTGATTAAGATTTGTTTTAAACGGAATTTTAGTCTTAATAAAGGATAGAAAACTGTGAGTGCTGATGGGAATGTTTGTACATAGCTATTCATTTTTCCCCAAGTTATTTCAGTTTTAACTTTCGTTAAATGTCTCCCCTTAAAGTGAAATTGATGATGACCTCGGTTTCTCATTGCAGGATAATATATATGTTAAATAACGGCGATCGTTTTGTGATTTCAGCTACCCACTCAACTTACAAATGAATTGTATCAATTATTTGTCAATGATACATTGTTTGGTTTCACAATTCTTACAATAATAATAATACTAATAAATGAGACTTATATAGCGCCAAATCAGTAAACAAAAGTCACTGCTCAAGGCGCTTTACAACGAAAGCAAATTAATTAACAAAAGAACAAGTGAAAAGATGGGTCTTAAGTAAACTTTTGCAAGTAAAAAGTTTAGAGCCTGTTGGAATGTGATCTGGTATCGATGCTATGCATTCACTCTGCTTTCTCACTAACCTGTCTCCACACAACCTCAGCACTCTCATTCTATCATGTCTTGAGTTAACTTTTAGACACAAAGATGAGTTAACACTACCGTTTGTGTTTAAGGCGTGTTTGATTGAACGACATGGCACAGTGTAAACACAACCGGCTGCTTTAACACTGCTTTAACAGCAATCTTTGGTCATTCATCTTACGGCCACTGTCAATTTGAACAACAAAAATATTTCTAAATTATCATTTCTTTAAATTTGTAGAGTACCCCCTATGACTTCCTGCGTAATTAACCGTACCCGACGTATTTTAATTTATTGCACAGGAAAATGGCAAAGCTTATGCAGAATTATCCGAGTCGAAATTACCCAACAAGGAGGAAGAAAGTGCCCTGGGCGGAGTCGTGGAAGTTTGCTTCGAAACGAGGGACGGGACTGCCAAAAGGGAGACAGATTATAACTTCACGCAAGATAAATTGGTAAGATTAAAGATATATGTATTCAGAGAGTGTGAATTTTGACAAGTCAAGTTTCAGTAAGGGTAGTCGATGCAAAATGATATTGACTTGATATGAATATTAATAAGCTCACTTTGAGTCATTTGTATACATCAACTGACTCTATACCCTCAGATATGATAAAGGGTCACATCATTTGCATACATGAATATTCACTAAATCTGAAGATCTGAAGATGTTAGACTTGAAAATCTATTAGCCAGAAAATAATTGCAAAATGGCTGTTCAGTTTCTAGTTTTCTGCTAATTAATTATTTTTTGCAATTATTCGGTACTTGTTATACCATCCTCCAATCCTTATGTTCTATAATTTTTTTTTTTTTATATATATATTTTTTTCTTGTCCTTGTTTATTCTTATCTTTTCATTTTTATTCTGTCTTTTTCTTTACCTTTTTGTGAATCAGCCAACTTCTCCTAAACATTGTCTATCTTAACCGCTCTTCGACAAAACATGCATTATTTATGAACTGGTGTAATAGACAACATTGTAGAAAATAAACATTAAACCATACAGAACTCACATAAATAGTAATGATACAAGATGCCTCCAACCACCCCCCAATAAAGCTCAGTTTACTGCAAAAATATTAAACCTTGCATCACACACCACAGAAAGTTTGCCATATCTCTAACGTTCATCTTTTTTGTATTTTGTTTCTGTTTTTTTTGGTTAAATGCCTCTCTTATTAATACTTCTGCAGAGACGATAATTACCATCCTCTTATAATTTTGACGTATACGATAAACACGAAAAATTAAAATTTTAGCCCATCAAATTTCCCCAGGCATTAATTAACATGCTTTTCCTGCCAAACACATTACAGTACAGTCCAAAGATTTTTTTCCCCCTTCTTCTTCTGCTTCTCCTCCCCATCTTGCTGCTTATGTTTTCTGAATTTCTCATGAATAATTCATGACTTAGTTTACAAAAAGTTAGATGGAATTGTATAATTGTATGAGGATCTTCCAGGAGGATAAAAATATACAGAGAAAATGAAGGGTTTGAGAAGATTTGAGTTGGATAGTCTGCATGCTAGATCACATACACAGTCCTAGAACTCTGTTAATGTTCATGTTTAATTAGTTAATGTAGATAGCTGTAGGTGAGTCAACATTAATAAGTGAACTGTTGCATCGAGTTGAAAATGGCTCTTTTTGTGTGACAGTAAAAGAAATTTAGTTTTGAATGAATAAAAAAAATCAATTGATTATTATTGACCAGTTTGGGTTCTTCTAGCATATTCTTCTGGCATTTCTGACCATTGGATATGCTTGGTTGTGTGCTATTTGTACAAATTTTACGACAGTTTTCTTTTGGTTCAAATATATATGTGATATATTTGGCATCATTCTTTCTACAAATGATAAAAGCTTACTTTATTGCTGTATATTTCCATATTTTACAGTAAAATTGTAATCAGAACCTGCAAGAAATTGTTAGCATAAAACATAAGTTACTTAAACAGGAAATTGGAAGTATTTAAAAAATTACAACATCATATATGACTTATATTCTTTTACATTCAAAATAGTAATAAGACAGATACAGTGCGTCATCATTGTATTGAAAACCACAGGAATTGCAATTGATTTTGTTGCCGGTTTCATGACTGCTTTTCAATAAATAAATGACCCTGACAGGGACTGAAATTGTATATTTTCATCAAATATTGCACCTGTCAGTGTGAGATGGACTGGTCAATCACAAGGTATCAACTAAGATAAACTCAAGCGTCATTTTGCATCAAATTTGTAGCAGAGTTTGGCAGATGGAATCATGGAACAGAGCCAAATGTTTTCAGGCACTTTTAATAAGAAAAGTTTTTTTTGTTTTCTTTAGTTTCAAAATTTTAGGGACTTGAAAATTTATTTCTTACTAGCTCACTTAAAGGGTGTGAGACTCGCACACAGAAGAAACGTCTAATGCCGGTAATCTGACCTAGTTTCGAACGAGGTGTAACAGAAGTGTTAGACACCACCATCGATCCCACAAAATACACACACAGCTTGCTACCATCGGTAAATAGACACTAGTGTACAGTCAATACATACAGCTATGGTCAATACCCACAACACAGTGTACATAGCAGCGATGGACATCTCAGGTCTGGATAAAAGATAACAAGGTATCACGTTTCATTACTGTCTGCATTTTTTAGCGACAAGAAGAAAACTTCACTTGCAAGCAACGGAAAGTTAACTTTTTCAGAGCGCGGCACACGGTTTGGGGCGAGTCTTCAATGCCTTTAATGTTCAAGTCTTTTCAATTAGGCATCTATTTCTTGGTTTATAGTTTTAGTCTAAAGCAATATTTTCAGTCTGACAAAGATTACCTCTTCAAGATTGTTTCCGTATCTCTCGTCTATTATAAAATATGAACACTTTGTTTGTTTTGTGCAAAGTACAAAATGATATCTTTTCATAGAAAATACACTTGCCTACTGTTAATATGTTACACTTGATCAGCTTATAAAATACTCTCTAATTTCCTGGCAAACTCAAGTGATTCTGAGCCGATAGAAAGGGTTTAATATTATAACATGAGTGTATTTTTTAATTAATCTCCCAATAGTGTGGAGGTTGCTGAAGAAAAACAAAACAAAAGGGGGTGACTTACCTTAGAATTTTCATGATTTATTTTGCAACAGAGCAAGTAGTATCATCTTTGAAGGATACTGTTACACCAAAGTGTAAAAACCAAATTGTAAAGCAAGCCAAGCATTGTCTGTTCCTAAATTTTGTCTGTAGAATGGTGTCAGAGGTCATTTACGTTTGTCATTTAATAAAAGAAAACAAAACCTGAACGTTCATGAAACATATGAAACTCCTCTCTCATGCACTGTTACATATCTGATACACAAATACATCTCACGTACTGAATTTTTTTAATACTTTCTTTAAGTCCCCTGTCTAGGAAGTGATGGTTGACATTCAATACTTCACTCCAGTGACTATAAACAAAAGTTATGCCAATTAAATCATCCACTTCTTCTTGGGTGCAAATCTGACACTTAAAGGACAACTTTAGGCACTAATGTTTTAAATATGTGTCTTGAAAACAGGGAAGAGCTTTTCTTGGAATTTAACATATCAAAGTCTAAAATGCTGTTGAAAGTCATCCTTTGAAGGGTGTTGTGGACAAACGGCTAAAGCAATGGACTTGCGATCAAAAGATCGCTGTCCAAACCATAACTGTATGTCCTTGGGCAAGTCACTTTAAATATCTCCCTAGGTTGCCTCTTTTCAGTATAAACTGGGATCCTGCCAGGGAACCTGTAAATATAATTGCATGCACCGATGCGTAGCTGCAGCCATTGGGGTGTCCCCTGGGGGATACATAGATGTGTCCCCCCCCGTGAGGGACTGTTTGAATTGTGCACACAATAAATGTGTGTGACAAGATACAAATGACCTGGCATTAGCTGCTTGTAAATTTGTATGAGACAGCCTTGTCCTTGGTAGTCTTCAAAGCTTCAACTTCAACTTTAACTTTTTAAATTTAAGACAATTCATCGAGTCTTTTCAAAGAGGATTTTATCATTAAAGTATATGTCCTGCGTTAGTACAAGACTTTCATTCTAAGCTTGCACAATTCTTTCTCACATGCAGACACATAAAACATAACGCCAAGCAAAAACCTAGTAACCTTGTAACTTAGTAAGCCTATAGGTTTCACATTCTCACATACAGACACTTTATACATAATTCCAAGTTAAAACCTAGTAACCTAGTAAGCCTATAGGTTTTATATTTTTGTATATCTCAGTCACATCATTGTAAAGCCAATAATCTAATCTCAGTTTTAATCTGTGTAGACTGCGACTTTCCCTTCTCTATGTCTTTTGTCGAAAAAAAAATCATAAAAGTGACTGGCCAACAAGTCTAGCAAACCAGACAAGCTTCTAGCAAATCTCTGACTTTGAAGTTCTACATGGTTTGAAGCTCCGGGACTGACAGATGTCTCAAAGAAACAAATTAAAAGATGATATGTGAACAGTGTTCAGTGTGTTATCAGTGGGTGTTTCATTGATGATATTGCAGCTAAGAAGAATGGTTATAATTTGTAAAACAATGGGTTTCCATTAACAGTTTGCCTAGAAAGAGGTAAGTGGCCCCAAATATGAGTCTTCCATTTTAAAAAAAGAACAACATTTTACCTAATATTTTAAAGAACAAAAAAATATATAGTTGCAACAAAAAAATAGTTTTCAGCTTGAATGAAAATTAAGTCATCCTTTAAAGTGAATTAAAGAGAAACATTTTCTTTCTCAAAAGTATTATACATTGTTTCAGGGATCAGATGAAATAACTGAGAAATAGAAATATTATGTTAAATAGTTTTGTGCGATGAACAAAAAAGATGAAATATACTAATAATAATAATAATACTCCAGAGAGGACTGCATCTCGAAGTAGAACCGACTGCATAAATTATGTTCTAAGAAACAGGCCTTTTTTTTCTAAATGAAAGTTTAAAAATTTCTATTGTTTTTATCTCCGAATTTCTATCACCATATATTTATACACCACACATATTGAGTTTGTCATGATTAATCTACTTTATTAACTCTTCACACTGCTTTTATCACTTTTATCAAAATTGTCGAAAGCTGTTTTTTTTTTTTGTGCGCTTATTTTCATCATTTTGTTTTATTTTCTTTTTTAGACTTTTCTTGAAACAGAATGGAAGAAGACAATCAGTATTCCTATCATAAAGAACAACACTTTTACCAGCAACGTAGAATTTTATGTGATCTTGAAGATTCCAGAGGGGGGATCGCAGCTAGGGGACCCGAGCGTTACCAGGGTGACCATTATCGATGACGATGGTGAGGGCATCTTTATTTTCTTTGCCAGAGGGTGAAGTTTTAAGTATTAAACTCAAAGAGCAAAAAATGCCAAGAAAAAGTGCACAGCCCTCATCTTTTGTTTTTTTCTCACTAGAAATATAAGTTTCTTAAGATCAATCTTTACAGATCCTATCTTAGAGTTCATGTTGTGTGAAAAGTGCCTGATTTTGTGGTGCAAGTAAAATGCTGAAGTCCAAGGTTGAATAATTGGAGGAAATTAGCAATGCAGGTGACTTAAAACGGACGGAAGTGTGTTTTTTTTCTTCCATGAGATGTAGGTCGATGTATTTAAGTGTAAATTTAAAAGTTGCAAACCAAAGTATTTAGGACTTTGAGATAATCCTGAAAAGTCAGCAGAAAGTAGTTTACGTTAAGAGTGATAGTTTCTACTAAGTGTAGATTGGCAGATGATTGCGCAGAATATTTATGTCAAATTTAAAACTTCTGGTACAAAAAAAAAAATGATCCTTAAAAAGAAGGGGCTTGAGGTTGTTTTCTCATTTATCGTTGAATAGACAACTTTATAAACCTGTGTAAGCTGTTAGTTGGTAGGCTAAGGCTGTTTAAACTAGCAGCCTAAGGTTAGTGATTATCATAGCAGAATTCTAACCTATCTGCTTGAAAGCCAGGCCGTGTACTAAGGAAGACAGAACTCATCAAATATGTGCCGTGACTACTTTATCATAACACCTTCACATACCTGTTGTGACATTCTTTACAATGGTACCCCTTTTGTGCAATATTTTCTTAAGTAAGAGAATACCCTATTACAGGTATGTAACTAAAGCTGTTACCTCCCTGAACCAACCCCTCTCTCTCCCTCTCCCTCACATCCTCCTCCCCCCCCCCCCTCTTGCTTGGTAAACCAGCATCTATAGATTCTACACATGTCATTTTGTTCAGCCAGACAACAATTCTAACACATCCATCCCTGAAACATTAGGAGACAAACGAACCAATCGATTCAAACTATTTATCCTGTTTCTTGTATGATACCACTTCATGTCCGTCCTTCCCTCTCACAAGGTTTCATGTATCAATACATTATCTGATGTTTCCCTGTCATACATTTACACTGTGATATATTACCCATCCATCCATTTCACGCAGGGTAAACATGAACTATTTTTTTGTCGTCCTCGCTTGAAATTAAATTTGGAGCTGTAATATAGACACATTATATTTTACCCTGTGAAGGATCTTTAGATAGATGACTTTACTTTGAAATTGATGATAACAGTTAGAAAAGAAAAACAAAAATAGTAAGTCCTTAAAAAGGAATCACATTTTCCGAGAACTTTGCTTCATAGTATTTACCAAATGAAGGTTGGCACAAATTGAATCACGAATATGTTGTGCACTAGCTTGTAGTATAATTTTGCAGTGAAAGTAAGCTTTTGCTTTAAAAACTATATGACAAATGTTTCAACTTGTTATTAGGAGGCATCTCATTATCATGGCCAATATGCAACAATTGAAGGGAGAGCCGGATTTAAGAATGGGCAACGTGGGCAGTTGCCCATGGGCCTCCACAACAAGGGGCTTCCACATATTTCATGAAAAAAATATAAGATTTTGCAAGGGTCAAGTCTCAAAGTGTCTGGTCTGTAAATATATGTACTGTACTATATCCATGTTATGATTGCTCATTTGTACTGAGAGATGTGGTAGCAACATGTTAATTTGCATACGGTAAGGGTGGTAGCAACCTGTTCATTTGTACTGCGAGAGGTGGTAGCAACCTGTTTACTGGTACTGAAAATTGGGCAGGCAAACAGACTTACATACTGTAATGAAAATTCTTGAACATAAATTTACTTCAAAAATAATAATAATAATAATAATAATAAATGAACTTATAAAGCGCTAAAATCTACAAAGTATTCAATAGCGCTGTACAACCCTAATAGAACGCTAATAGCCCTAATAGAACGTACAACCCTAAAAATCACAAAATACTGCACCATTTTGATTTCTAAGCACCCTTAATTATTGAAAAAAAAAATCCATAGGTGAGAGGGACACCCCTTCCCCTTAGAACCCTCCCCCAGGACAGTGATCACTGGGGTGCTGTGGGCCTCAACTACTGAAGGTTGCCCATAGGCCTCCACATGTCTAAATACGGCCCTGATTGAAGGGCATATCCGACAGAAAGTTCATTCCTATTAACAAAAGGATGCATATCCATCTCCTTCCATATATCTCCTTCCCAAAGAGGGACATTTTCTATGGATATTTCTGAGCAAAGATGTTGATAAGTGTGTGCAAGACATATGAAATATGTAAAACAACTGTGTCATCTATAAAAAAACAATATGCGTTTAAACAGTAATAGTTTGATCAGATGAGTTTCTTCTCTGTCCACACTTCGCCGATTCTCACGTTAAGTCTGTTTCACGACACGTACTATAACGTAGATCGAAATGGAAATATTCCTTTTCTATTAATTTTCTATTTTTGACCAACTACTTTGCTTTCCATTTTCAGTATTTTTGATATAAAAAGCTTAATCTTGTTTTCTTAATTCTGTTTCTGTTTCTAATTCTGTCAAAATCTTAATTTTGCTTTTAGCGTAATTTTACAAATCAGGTACAGTCGTGGTTAATTAGAACCGATTTGTCGAGAAAAACAAATTGGTGAATGAATTCAAATCATCTTTTTGAATTTGGCCAACAATTGTACCGAATCTAGGATGTGTTTCTCCAAATATGATTGCAAGTTATTCAAACTAAGTTACCCTCGGAGATTTCTTCACTGGTCAGATAAAGTCAAAGGCGCAAATAATTTCAGAATATTTGTGGATCAGAAGCTTTTGTCCTATCCATAACAGTAATTGCAATTTGAAATTTCAAAATGAGACTTGATTGGTCAAGCTGATGAGAAACATTGTCACATGGTGTTATTGTTTGAATAGCGTCACAAAAGTTGTTAAGGATGCTTCAATCTGGCAGTTTTGGGAACGGGAGATTTAAAATTGTTACTTTGAAAAATGTCATCTCAAAACTTGATCAATTTTCGAAGACGCTTAATTTTTTTTTTTGCTAAGTAGTAGTCTAGTCACCTAGTAAGTTGTTCATTTCAAAAACTGTAGATAAATCATGAACGAAGTGAATGTTAAATTTGGTCACATGACGAAATTTATAGCTCAATTCTAATAATAGATCTAGCGATACCACGTCATATCGTGATCTTGACGGGGAGAAAGTGTTTATATCAAAAAACACATGGACACAGAGAATGTGAAAATTAAACATATTGATTCAACTCCATTCCACTTTACTTGTTCTGTTCCTGAGAATATAGAAGAAAAAACTTCAAATTTATTCAATTTATTCCAGAGATAGGCGTTGTGCCATTTAATCTGGGTCGTGGTTGACACTCGATGCATCAAGTTGCTTCTGTTTTCTTTTAAAAATGAAATGATTATATAATTATAGCATGTTTGTACCTTGCAAGTAAGGTTTCCTATCTTTCTTTCCTTTTTTTTCTTTTTTTTTCTCTCCCTCTCTTTCACTTTTTCAGTACGTAGAATAAAGTTTAGGATTTTTGACTATGGACTTTGACTATGACATAATTATGTAGATGAAAATGCGGCTTACAGTATTATAGGTTAGGCAAAGATCAATCAGCAGAGGCCATGTCCTACACATAGACTAAGACTTACAGTATATCTTCCTGCACTTGTCTTCCATTTATTGTACCTTTGCCCAAACCAGCCCTCTTACACCCCACCTCACCCCCCCCTCTCCCCCATTCCGTCCTCCTTTTCATGAAGTTTGTTCATATTCTAACCTAGTGCTTTGATTCAAGGGATTATAAAAATACACTAAAAATTCGTTTTTCGTTTGTTTGTTTTTTTACCATGAAGGATCCAAAAATTGTTTACGTTTTTCATGTAATGGCCCAATACAATATTGTTCCACATATCTAATTGTAATTCTGTAAACTCTACTGCTCTTGGGATGTGAAGTATGCATACATTGAAATCATGTAATACTCTTTTTGGAGTAAATTATTCACTTTTTTTATAAGTTTGAAATGTTAATTTGGAGGGTTTATCTCATCGATAAGATAGAAAAAACAAACAGTTATTTAGTCAAAGAATATTTTGAGAATGTAGCCAGTCATTCAGCAGATTGTATCGTGGGACTCTATTGATAGACGAGTGTCAAGTGAAAAATTTAAAATAGATTGTCAAATGTACCCAGCAATTATCCTGTGGACTAGAAAAGCAATGTATTAGTAGTGTATTAAATAAACTGAACCACATAAACAAACATGGATCTTAATTTTTAATTTCATTATTTTTATGATTACTTCTGCCATTAATAATTACCGTCCTTTGTCTTCACCACTTTTCCTCAGTTCCTGGTGAATTTTCGTTTGATAAATCTCACTATAACGTTGACAAGGAGAAGAGCACAGTGACAGCTACAGTAATACGTAGTCAAGGGAGCGATGGTACGGTAACACTCCAGTACACGACCATGTAAGTCAACAGCCCCCTACACAGGAGTGGCATGGCCAGGGGTTCAGGGGGGGGAACGTTCCCCATTTCCGTGAAAACCCCCGAACGTGCCAATTTTCATTTTTATATATAGTAGAAGTGTTCCTTTCCTGGGAACAAAGTATCCTATTTCCATTTTTTTGTATTCGACATTCAATATTTAATCACCCTTGCTACAGAGTAGTGTGTAGCTACATGTAAGTACTGCAGCTTTTCTTCGTGACACAGTGCCCTAGTAAACACTCGATTGGAGAAGCGAGCCCGTCCATCCAAGGGTCATGAAATAATCTATGTGATAGAGATGAATAGATGAATATAACTCCTTAAACTTTAAAATGCAAGGAAGTCACAAATTGCATCATATATAACTTCAGTTATTAGTAGGAAGTAGTTGGACAATATTCATGATTTCTCAGAGTAGGTTCACATATGTAATGGGATTCTCATCCACCTCAGGATCGAAACATCTAACGCAGGGATTCCCTAACTGGGGTGCATGAACCCCCAGGGGGTGTGTGATTCCATCTCAGGGGATTCGTGAGACGTTTCTGAAAGTCAAAACTAGAGTACTTTTTGTTGAACTAAAAATCTGATATATATATCATATAATTTAGTAATGTACAAAAGTTGTACCTATCGACAAACTCATCAATATTACACTATGAACTTGTTCTTTTAAGAAGCACCGTTATGCGTATTAAAGTATTATAATGACTCAGGCCGTGTCTTGAAAAGTTGGGGATTCGTGGAAAACTCTGACATCCACAGGGGTTCGTGGGGGGATAAACTTAGGGAAACCCTGATCTAACGTGTCCCTCTTGGTGACGGTATGACTTTTCTTGTTGCTATTTTTTTTTAACAGAGATGGAACTGCTATCGGTGGAACGATGATAGAAGATGGTGTGGACTACAAAGCAAGCTCCGGTGTTCTTTGCTTCAAACACCAAGAGACAACCAAAACAATAGAAGTTGAAGTCTCCAAAAATAAAGAGGTGAGATATAATCATTTTCTGAATATTAAAAATATCAGTTTCAGTTTTTGCAGGTGATTCTTGCAGCTGCTGCAGGTTTTTCGTTTTCATCTACTCCTTCAGCGAAAGATAAATCAGGGTCCCACCAGATTGTAAATAAAATTCAACACAAAAAAAAAAACACATCTCCTTGTAAGTGACTAGGTTAGCTTTAGGTTTACTGACAGATTGCTCAATTTGTAGCCAAACCAAATCTTTTCCTGTTTCATTTTGTTCTTTACCATATGTGTGAATTAAAAACAAAACTGGCAAATCTCATATGAGGTGCTCTGACTCTTATTTTTTAATATCTTCCCAACTCATTAAGGAAACTTCTGTCTAAACAAATCTTTGTCAGTCTACATCGGTGACGCAGGACGACGGGCGGCAATATTAACACATTTATGTCCACATTCTGTCTCTCTCTCCCTACGACACTGTGTTTTTATTAAAAAAAGCTAGCATACAGGAGTTCAAATTATTAGTTCTAAAGATGTGCACTGTATGCTGATCCAAATCACTTGCTCCCGGGCAGAAAAATGTTTAAACTGTTTTCACAGAGGTGTTAACAAATAAAGAAGCAGAGATTTTTTTCTTCCCCCTCAGGGGGCCCTCCAATATTTCACACTCGTTGTCATTGTTTCAACTTTAATTTCCCTGTTTTCCGTTTCCAAGATTGATGAAACATTCTCAAAAATGAATAGCTGACAATCCCTCACTTCATTAGCCTTGTTCGCGGTTAATTCATATCCTCATAAGCGTGTTGCATATTTGAAAGTCGTTAACCTTTCACAAGTGATACGAAGGACCCTAATTTATGTCATGAATTATTCATTTCCCTCTTTTCTTATGTTTATTCAACACTTTGCATTATCAGATAATACATCTCTCTCAGCAGTATTCACGGGTTCATTCCATTTATACAATCTCATTTGAGAGACATATGCAGAGTTTAACTTCTTCAAATAAGAACTAATTCTACATCTGAAAATTAAAAATAACTGAAAAAATCTGAGTAGATCCTAGACTAAACTTGACAGCATTTAATAAAATTGGAGTAGCAACAAATCAAAAAATGTTTTTTTGGTTTCATACCAAAAGAATCTTTGAGATGTCATGCAAGGAATCAATGTTGCTCCTTAGTTATGTTTAATTAGTTTTTAAGAAATGTTGGCGATTCGTGTGGAATTTCTATTTTTAACTACATATGGTATGAATGCAATTGCATTTGGTTGTGTTATTTAGTTCACTACATATGGTATGAATGCTATTGTATTTGGTTGTGTTACTGTAGTTAGTTTACTACATATGGTATGAATGCTATTGCATATGGTTGTGTTATTTAGTTTACTACATATGGTATGAATGCTATAGTATTTAGTTGTGTTATTTAGTTTACTACATATGGTATCAATACTATTGCATTTGGCTGGGTTAGTTTATTTTCATAAAAACGTGAAAACTTTTTGTGTCTTTGCAGTTATTTGTTTAAATACTAATTCTCTTCATATTGCTGTTGGAGATGTTCAAATATATTCTTCTGAGAAAGCCATCGATCTGCCATTGATTTTCATATCTAAAACAGTTGAAGATTAATTCCATATTTTTGCCCAGCTGTGAAATCCACAGACTGAGTTTTATCATCTGTGGCTCTTATATTAATATTGCAGTGTGGAATGCAATGCAGACAATCGAAATATTAAACGAAAAGGAAATAACTCTAAAAAAATTTTCGGATCCAAGAGATATTCTCATAGAAAACAAAAGATATCTTATGCATTAAATTACTTAAATTACAGGATGAAATTGAAGTAAGAACAAAGTATTCGACACTCTTCACAGCTATCTGCGGGATGTATTTCATCGCTCTGCAGTCCCAAAGGAAATCATTTATCACACTTGATCTGTTTTCTCCAAGCATGACCTTGAATACTAATGAAATGCGCTATCTTTGTTTGATTTTCAACAGCAAGCCAAAAATTTTGTAATATGTCTGAGGAATCCAAGCGTTGGAGCTTCACTCGGGGAAAACAGTGCTGCAGTCGTTAGTCTGACATCTGGTGAGTGGTTCTCAACGGTTTTGTCTCTGCCGAGATTTACAAATTGATGTTAACCCCTTGTGCGAATTCGTGGAATATCCGTGATTTCTTTTCTACCTCGTGGACAAAAACTATTATCCTAACACACTGTAGCATATGCAAACTGGAGCCTATACTGCAATTTTTGCAAATTTCTGTGATATTTTGTTTACCCCAGGCTCATTCCTGCTTGCTGAAGTTTTGTTTAAAAATGCATTAAAGGAAAAAAAAATGTGATCTGTGGATTGACAAGGGTTTATTGACCTTAATACAGATTAGATATTTTTAATCTTATTTATTGAGAATGAAAATATGGAAAATGAAACAAGGAATGAATGAGTCATTTTATGTTGTGATCAAACTTTTTGGGCAATCTCTGAAGAATTGACCTCCAAGAGTTAGGACAGGTGGTTTTTAGTATTTTGTATCCACTGCCATTGTTATCAATACATTCCAACCCCCTCCCTAACACACTCCCTAACCCCTCCCCCATCAAACTAATGCAAATACCAACAATATAGTGAGTTTAATTGCTTGGCAGCTAGATTTCTTTATGTATGCTGGCATATAATATGAAACTTAAATGAAACATGATCTCTGAGAGGTTAGATGATAAACTACAATCTTTCATACTTTGATCTGTGGTATATATAGTACAGTATTGTAAATGTTTAAATCAGATATGTTAAAGCATTTAACAGTACTTTTAACATTGCAGTTTTCATGGAGGGAAATACATTACTATGCTGTGCAAAGCCTGGTAAAAACAAATTTGGAAAGGATTTGGAAACTTCCACAAACTGATATGTCCCTGTCTGAATGTCACAGATTCACTGTTAAACTTGCATATATCAAATGCTAAAATTACAAATCAAAATGTTAAACTTATTACAATTTAGCATTCCAAAATGTCAACCATATTATGTGTCATATTACGTGTCAAATTTTAGGGAATATATGGTTATTTAATATATACAATCCAAAGAATTCCAAACTGTTATAGCTGCATAGTGATTTTGCCCAAGAATACTGTAGTACTCTCAACATCTTGAAATAGACAAAATTATGCCTAAAAAAACGGGAATTTATATGCAATTTTTATATGCTAATATTCTTCCCAGCATCTACACATGCCAAACAAGAATGTATAAAACTAATTAGGAAATTGAAAAAGTTAGGTTATTCACAAATGCAACGACCAATATGCACCAACCTCCCCATAACCCTTTTATCACATTTTGGTTTTCCGTGATTTGTTACCTACCTTCTGGAAAGATATCGGACTGTTGGATATATACATAAAAGGGGGGGGGGGAGGGGAACCTGTCACCCTCTGGGGAATAGGAAGATCTGACTACATTCATGAGCAAGGATTGATTTAGCATCACCACATACGTAAATTCTTAAAAATATCTCTTACTCCTGATTGCACCAGCAAAGCACCGTAAAGAAGGAAAATACCACAATAAAACAGCGGACACTCTCTGGCAATAAATCATGTCCTCTCAAATAGGGAGATGAAAATATCAAGACAGAAAAAAAAAAAAAAACCTGAGCGTTAGAGAGTAATTTTATGTTGAAATGGTAGAACTTTCTGGAATTTTTTTTGGAAAAGGTTGAAAACCTAATAGGTGTAAAACAGGTGACTTGCTTTATTTATTGAGAAGAAAAATAGGATTCTAATTTTATAAAATGTCAAATTAGGGAGTAAAAGGTTTCTCTCTCTTTTAGTTGATAGAGCAGCTTAAAATTGTTTACATGCTATATGTTTGGATACAATGTCTTATTCAGAGATATAACAAATATTTTGCAAGTTACAGTTTAAATGTCAGATTTACCTGTAATTAATCCTAACTAGTGTAAAGTGAAGATTATTTTAATTGATTAATAAATCTTTCCAAATATTTTTTAACTCTGACTTCCAAAATAATACTTATCAACTACTGAGTGTATTAAAATGAGAAATTGAGTGAGGGGAAAAAAAAAGGTTATGAAAAGTGAACAACATTAAAATTCTGAACATTAGACTCCCCCGCCCTTGAACTCAATTGTTGATGTTACACGACGGATGATCAGGTTACGTCGCCGAGATCCAGGTGTTGATATATTCTGAAATAGATGTATAAAGGGACTGTTATTGATCCATCCCTCGCTCCGCGTAGGTGTGATGGTACCCTCGGGCTTTTACATTTAAAGTAAAGCATCATAATACTGTGCGTTCTCTCATCAGGTAATCTCTCATCCTTGCAGGGAAGGTATGAATAAAATTTTGGCCTTGAAATTTTGAAATCTAACAACATGAGTGTCGAAAAATATGAAAGCAGAGTCTGCAGACAGAAACTATAAATGTTAATAGAGACTCGCAATTTCCAATCATTATTTTGCTATTTCTTCATGCATGTTGAGCTGATTGTCTTTCTTTGATTATTATTGAGTTTGGTTGAAGAGTAGACTGGGGATTCAAGTTAATACTTGAAACAATGTCCCCTGTGAGGTCCATTAAGCTTCGCTATTCAGCCAGAAAGTCTCACTTGGCAATAAGTGTTATTGTTGAGTTTCTTCTGCTAAGAGAGCAGGCTAGACATTGGCCTACTGCTTGTGTTTGGTTGGATAAACAACAGAGAGTTTGAAACATCCTTTTGTGGCAATATGTGCCACAAACTACAGAAAATAATAGAGAAAATTCAGGGCAAAAACCAAGTCAGATATTTTAATATTTTTTGCTAACCAAAATCCTCTGGGAAAAAACCATCTTGCATTCATGTATTAGCCCTAATATGATCCCAAATGTTGCTAACCTGACAAAAAAAAGTTGAACAGAATAATTGTTCATTGTCTTTTGCCTCTTTTACGCCGCCGTTGAGGGTACCTTTAGTTTTGTGATTTTTTGATAAACGCTCCATTTTACAAGTTCTATTATACTCTGATATCTTCATCAGATGAGCTCAACGACAGAGTGGCCTACATCCTCGGTGACGATGATGAGGAGGACGAATCCTGGAGCGATCAAATTAGAAAGTAAGTCCATGTCGTGACCTTCGTAACACGACGTTGGTGTCACGTGACTGGTCACGATGACCATCAGATTTTGGTCTGCACCATCAAATTATTGCTGGCATTTGGGAAACTGTCTCTCATCGGGGTTTGCAGTTCGTTCGTATTGAATTGTTTGATGTGGCTTGCAACGGAGATGTCTATAAACGAGTAACATTTGCATAAATAGGAACCAGGTTTGGTTTATTCTTCTAATACTTATGCTCCTGCCTCTCACCACCTCCTCCTCCTCCTCCTCCTCCTCCTCCTCCTCCTCCTCCTCCTCCTCCTCCTCCTCCTCCTCCTCCTCCTCCTCCTCCTCCTCCTCCTCCTCCTCCTCCTCCTCCTCCTCCTCCTCCTCCTCCTCCTCCTCCTCCTCTCTCCTCTCTCCTCCTCCTCACTCTCCTCCTCCTCCTCCTCCCCTCCTCCTCCCCCTTCTCCTCCCTCTCCTCCTCCCCCCTCCTCCTACTCTTCAGTTCACAGTGCACTTTAAATTAGTACCAGTTTCAGGCTACCAGGACTGGTAAAGTAATCCCTTTTAAAAGCAATTCCTCAATCAATGTTAATAGGAATCACATGGCAATGTAGCCTTTAGCCGTGGCTTACCAACAATTTGCCGAGTACTTGAAACGTGAGCCAGTAGCTTTACATGTTTGTCGTTAATGGTTGATTAACTTCATAAAATTTGCATAAATGCCACATTTCGGCCACTCAAATGTCCATCCATTCACTCCAAAATATCTGTTGGAAGTGTTCTTGTATCTTAAGGATATGGATGGGAAGAAAGTTTGTTATTTTATTCGTGGAAATGCACTTTTCATGAGATTACCCTTAAATTTGAAAAACAGAAAAGAAAAAAAAAGACATAGATGATGTAGTTTACATCTAAAGTACATCTAAAGTACCTGTTCAAACCTAAAGTTGACTGAATTTTCAATCGACATTATTCTGCATAAAGGAAAAAAACCTTATTGGTTTTGTTATTGTTTCCATTGAGGTATAAAATACTGAAATTCATTCATTTCATTGCAAAAGTTGCCTTGAGCAATAATTAGTTAGTTTTAATCTGACAAACCAAATAAAGTAAGTACTTTTGTTTTCTTTTAAATTTGAAACATTTACATGTAACTTTGGAAAAGTGTTGCCAATAATAATAATAATGTTCATGTCACTCAGTCACTCAGTCAAATGAGAATTAAATTTTATATACAACAAAGAAAAGTCAGGGACAAAATTTATACATTTAGCCATCAATGATGTTACAATAAAATTTACACTGCACTTTTTGAGCTAAAAACTCAATTAATTCCAGTGTTTTTTAACCTCGGCAACGACGGAAGATATGAATCTGGGATTTAGACTGATAAATTGCTTTTTTAACTTTTCTCATTTTTTTTTGTTTTTCATGAAATTTTTACATTAATATTCTCCCGAGGAACATGATTCCATCTGTGTGGATTTATATCCAAGCATGAAAAACTAAAAATACTAACATTAAAGATAATGCCAATATTGTGAATTATGCATAACCAAGATAAACGTAGATCTATAACAACCAGCAATCTCTTCGAAATCTTCCGTAAAAATCTGCCACATATAATTAGCCATCGAAGGAAGAAGAAAGTGGAGAGTCTGTATGTGCTCTACGATTCATTCATGTACAATGAGGAGTCACATGAATGCCTTCTCTCCTCATCGGTTCAAGTAACGCGTTGAAAAGCAATCAATCGTACAAATCTCACGGAAGCCCATCGTGAAGTGCGATAGTGAGGTAGGATTAGCCATGGATGGAGTAGTTGAGATCTGTAAATGCTCCATGATTCCTGGCAATCATGCTCTTTTGCATTCCTGTAAGACTCAGGTTGCCGTCAAAGCTGACATGTTTAGACCAAAACATTGATCTTTATAATCTCCCATTACAAAATGTAAATCTCATCTGCAATGAAGATGAATGAAGTTACTGTACGTGTGAACAATGGTCAAAATTAAGAGATTAACAGTGTAAGGATTAGTTGACTAATTCTCATTTTCTTTTTCTAGTGCTATGACTGTCGGAGGAGACTTCGATGAGAATGGCCAACCAATTAAACCAGCTGCAATCGACTGTATTATGCATTTCGTGGCATTCTTTTGGAAAGTCCTTTTTTCTCTGATACCACCAAAGTAAGTGTTTGTGTGGGGTTTTTGGTATTTGTGTGTGTTTGTGTCTGTATTTAAATTTGTGTGTTTCTGATTTGTGCCTGTATTCATGTGTGTCTGAATTGGTATGTGTATTTTTGTGTGTCTGTATTTGTATGTATGTGTGTGTATGTATTTGTATGTGAATTTTGTGTATGGGTGTGTTTGTCTGAATTGGTATGCGTATTTTGTGTGTCTGTATTTGTATGTGTGTGTATGTATTTGTATGTGAATTTTATGTATGCGTGTGTTTGTATGTGTGTGCATGCGCACATGTGTCTGTTTTTTGTGTGTCTGTATTTGTATGTGTGTGTATGTATTTGTATGTGAATTTTGTGTATGCGTGTGTTTGTATGTGTGTGCGTGCACGTATGTGTCTGTATTTGTATGTGTGTGTATGTGTTTGTATGTGAATTTTGTGTATATGGGTGTTTGTATGTATGTGCGTGCACGTATGTGTCTGTTTTTTGTGTGTATTTCTTTGGGTCTGTTTGTATGTGTGTATTTATGGTTTTCGGTTTGCATTTGTATTATTTCATCTTTTTTTACTTTGGTTGGTTGTAGGCTTTGTTAAAATTTGGGTAATGCTTTCACGAAAACCAAAGAATCACATTCCAGACAACCCTTGTTGTTGAGTTTCTCTGTTGTCAATATTTCTTCATCTACACCTTAACCAACCTCAGCGAATCTCTCACCCGCGTGGCTTTCTCCCAGGATCTCTTAAGTGCTAGCAGGAATTGTGGCGTGAAGGCAATTTAATCAGTGACTTCATTAAGGCGTTCAATATCCTGTTCTCGCTTCACGGAGACGACGTCTCGGTCATAAGCCTAGCATGTGCAATTATTCATACATGTTTAATTCATACACAGTCTTTCAGCTTAACCTAGTAGTCACCCATATTACCGAGGGTACTGCAAAAATGTCGGGGAAAGGAGAAGTCAGAAATTCAATACTTTAAGAGGTTCTCTATTTCCGTCACGAGACGTTTCACGAAATGATAGAGGCTGATGTCATTGAACAAAAATTGAACTTATTGAACTCACAATGTTCATGATAAAATTGACATTAAAAGCAAGGAAATTGGGGGGAAAAAAACTTGGAAAGTTGTCAAACTTGGGTTTGTCTACGAGGAGTGATGGAATTTCATCTTGTTTGTGATTAATAACAATACTGGGGACAAATGCCTACTCAAACTTTTAAGAGTATGCCATAAATTGTGGAAGAGGTATCAAAAGCAAGTTGCTCCTTCTATAAAAGCAGTGCGGCCATTTTAGCGTATCCACCGCCATAGTAGAGGGGAATTTAATATGTGAAAGGCTCTACGTTTAAAATGGGGCAAATTAGTTCACTTTTACTCATAAACTTCAACATTCATGGTATGAAAAGATTAAAAATAATTTTGTTTGTGAATGAGTATCGTAGAAAATGTTACAATGTGTGAGACTTGCAAAAATGCATTTTTTTTATTTTATGGGACTGCCAGTATGAACTATAGACGTCAACAACTAAACGTATCATGCTATGATTAATATACAATATGATTAATAAACAATACAAAATAATATTAAATACTTACAATACAATACAATAATTAATTAATAACTTAATAATTAAAAAAAAATTAATAATTCAACAATACAACAATATTGAATAATTAATATACAATATGATTAATACACAAAGTCAATCTGAATATATTAAAACATTTGTTTTACCTCGTTTGTATAGGATCACTTTGATTAGATACACTCTAAAGACTGGTGTAATATCACATTCTTCATAAAATTTCATTCCCTTAGTTTCCAATTTTTGCCTTATGTTTGCTTCTTGATAAATGATGTTGGCTTTTCTCTTTTATTTATAGAAAACTTTATGGTGGATGGCCTGCATTCGTCATATCCATCATAGCCATCGGTGTTCTTATTTTACTAGTGCAAGAGGTAAGTCCTTTTACAAAACACCATTCATGTTTTTTCCTTTGAAGATACAACAAAACACAAAGTAACATAAGCATTGTTTCATTTCACCTCATGCGTGAAAAATGATAATAACAATATTTCATTAAAATGTCAAGAAATAATAGAAATTGCAAATAGCTTGCTAGGACACAGCGTGATGCTCCAATTGTAATGCCAAAAAGCCATATTCTCTCGATGTTGAATTCATTTTCCTTCAAGTGAATTGTGTCTCAATTAAGTCAAACAATGAGGTAATTCTTAAAACAGCTTGCTGTATAAACTAAGTGAGTCTCTTTATTTAATTAAAAAGTGATCAATAAGGCATAAGCACTTTTAATGATAGAATTTTTTTCATGATATTTTGTAGTAGCTTAGGAAAAAAGAAAACCATTCATGTTCGGATAGCTATTCTGGTTTTCAAGATAATCACCTATAAAATAAGCTAAATCTCTGGATTGCTCCTTTAAGGCTAATTAATTATGTTGTCAGCTCGTTAAGGTGCAGGGTCTAAGTCTCAATGTCAATCCAATGTTTAAACAATATTGGTGTGTGCGTGGGTGGGTGTGTGCGACTCCTAAACGGCTGGACCAATTTTCTTCAAACTTGGTGGAAAGGTAGCCCAGGGTGAACCCTTGTGTTTCGCAGACCCCCCTTCCCCGGAACCAAAGGTCAATTTATTTTTTTATTTTTTTTTATTTAATCTTTTGGTCCAAAATTGCCTATCATTGACTGTATTCTATTCTCTTGGTCCACAGCTTGGTTACTTACTAGCGTGTGTTTTATACATTGAGCCTGCTGTTGCGGGAATCACAATTGTTGCCTTAGGTACAAGTGTACCAGATATGTTTGCGAGTAGGACTGCGGCCATACAAGACCAGAATGCTGATGCTGCCATCGGCAACATAACAGGTAGGATCACCATTAACACAAGAGCACAAAATCTCAATTCTTTTAAGGCAGTTCGCTTTAAATTCATTGCTTGATTTATTTTCCCTTTCTCTATTTTTGCATTGAATTTGCTGCAGTTTGGCTGTATCATACATAGGTTAACCATATGTCCAGAGTTTCCATCAGGATATGTCTTCATTAAGTTTCATCAGCATTTGATTGGAATTTTTAGGCTGTTGCCCAAAATTATAAAAAAAATTATAATTAATTAATAATTAATAATAGTATTGGGAATACTTCTTTGACCATCCAGCTAGTCCAATCTGATCCCAGTTGGTGGCAAATTGTCAAATTCTAGCAGCCTTACTTCAAGCATTGTATTATTTCATATTTAACCATTCAGATTGAATTGTAACATGTACAGTATATACTAGATTGAGCATCTAACTACAATACCGATTACATTTTCATTAAGGTACCCTTTAAATATTGATATTTGTGTTCCAACAAGGAGGGAGGGGGGGGGGGGTAGGGGAACCCTTAACTTAGACCTCTCCTCATCCCCTAGACCATGGCAAGTTTGTCCCCTTTTCTTCACATAAAATATGGTAACCTTAAACCATACAAGACAATTTTTTATTTGCCAATGAAAAGGAATGATGTGCTTTTATAGTAAATCATGATTCTAACTTTGTTTGTTTCCATACTTCTGTCCTCTTTTACTGCATTAGGTAGCAATAGTGTCAATGTTTTCCTTGGCCTGGGATTACCCTGGGTGATTACCGTCACTGTACGCAGCTTCACTGGCGGAAAGTTAACGTTGAAAACCACAAATCTCGACCTAGCGGTGGTTCTATTTACGACCTTTGGAACGGTCTGCATCTTCTTACTGATACTCAGAAGAAAGGTGGGTTATAATTCATCGACTCGAATGCTCAAAATATATAATATAATATTAATATAATATACAATATAATATTACAGTTAATTTCACAATAACCGCAGGTACGAGCGTATCCGCGAATTTGCATAATTTTAAATTTCCCTAATTCCAGAGTTGTAACAAAGTCAATGACAGTTAAAAGGTCAATTATAGCCAATAATTTTTTGAACACAGTGGAGTCATTGACTCCAGTCACTTGTATCATCTCTATTGGGTAATATACGTTAAGAAGAATGGGCTCTCCACCCACATTATATTGTGATATTCCCTTTTTTCATTTTTTTTTATATTTTTTTTTATCAAACTGGGTTCGTGGGAAGCATTGCTCATGTCCTCAAGAAGTTTATATTCCTGATTTGGTGATTCTGATGTTTCTGTTTATATGATTTGTGAACAACCAATTAAAAAAAAAAAGATGGAAAGGAGATACAAGCGTTCCCCCATCATTTTATTCTCTCCCTAACATTCCATGCATTTTCGATGTTCGGTACAGAAGTTTTACTTTCTAATCATAGCTTGCACAGAAATTGTACAGCATGTATATATGGAAAGGTAGAAACTATGCATAACAATTTTCAGCAGCGGTCGGTTAAAATGATACTTTAATTTTGGATTTTTTTTTCTCTCATGCAGGTCATTGGCGGTGAACTCGGTGGACCCAAGATCCCTAAGATTGCATCAGGTTTATTCCTGGTTTTTCTCTGGTTAATCTATGTGTTAATCTGCTCCCTGAGAGCATATGAGATAATCTGAGTAAAAAGATGCATAAAAATTTACATAATTTATGCGGAATTTCTCTCATCTCTGAGATTCAATCGGAAGCAGTTAACAGTCCAGATGTATCACCAAAAGATTCTTGGATACGATCGGAATTCTCAGTCAAAAGAGAAAGTAGGGAGACTGTTGCCATGGTAACATGTCAATTCATTCTTAATCCCAGTTGGTCAATTCAAAATACCTGTTGAGAAAATCAGCCAACCCGAGTTCATTCTGCAGTTCTACTGGATTATATAAGCATGGATATACGTGTACACTATCCACATACAATTTCATTCCAACCTTTCAAATTGGCTTGTTTGTTCTCAATTTTTTTTTTTTCCTTCTTATTTTTCTTATTTTCTTAATTGGCTTTTTTAATCTTGAGACAACTTGACATTACCATAGCAGCTTATTAGCAAGAATTTTGCATATTTAATGTGTAGAAACCGTAAGCTTTAATATAGTTATCCCTTTGAAGGGAAGGAGGGACGGAATGAAGATATATCTATGAAATAATACAATAAACCTTGCTCACTTTGATCATGATGTTTGCCTGCCACGGTTGTATTCTCATGAGCATGGCTTGCTGACATTCTTTCCTAAAGGGTTTTGAGAAGGTTCATAAACTATAATTAATGAGTTGCGCACAATATCTGCATGTTATTGTTTCACAGTGTGTTGACTCGGGATATAATAACAACAGCATAACCAATTTCAGTATAATTATGAAAAAATCAATTATTTGTTTTTGCACCTAATTATGTGTGTGTTTACAAAAAAAGTCACCTTGAATGCATATAGTTTTCATTTATTTTTCTTTAATAATTGTGAGACATAAAGAGAACAGAATTATTTGCTTCTGAGTAGGCATCACCACACGGTGAACATATAAACGATATTTATATCAACATGTAAAATGTCAGAAATTATGTCTAACTTTATACATTTTTAATCGATATTATACCCCTGTCAATGGAGATATTTCTAGTTTCTGGACCTAGAGCTGTTGCGAGACAGTTAGTTGGAGGACGTTCAAAATTTCAAAATGCCTGCAATGGTACTATGATGTTGTAGTTTGGAGTGGTCTGACATATCTCGTATCATATGCATTTAGAATTATCTCTAAAGGGTTATGAAACCCTCAGGACCAATGCACATCTACATCTTACTATAATGTGATCTTTGCCGCTGTCATTTGATGCATTTTCTTTTTCTATTCTCTGCTTCTTCACGGGTTTAACACCTCCATACATTTATGTTAGAGCTCACTGTAAAGCTGGGTTCGGATTTATTTCTGCTACAATCTTGTGGTACCATGTACTCCACCATGACATAGAATTGATGTGGTTCCCCCCCCCGAGAACAAACGTAATCAGATACTTAAGTGCACCAATATTACACCGAGGAATAGATGATGATTCCTAGTTATCTAAATATGTAAACTATATGCAAATGGAAAAAACTAAAATAAAACAAATGCATGAATTTAAATGTGTGGGACACAAAATTTTCTGTACTGGAAGAAGCAGTCAGTTTGTAATAACTTACTTTTGTTAGTTTCATACAGTGAGACATATTAACCGTATAGTTTATCCCAATTATATGCGAGTATTTACTCGACGAGAATGGTACGAGTAAACAGCTTTATTTAATAATGCTTTGCGATACTCAATAATATATACTTTGGGAGAAAAACTTTTTCATCATATTCAGACGCACACAGCAAATGTCCAAACTTAAAGGCATTGAAGACTCGCCCCAAACTGCGTGCGGCCATCTGAAAAAGTTTCTGTTGCTTGCAAGTGACATTTTGTTTGTGTCGCTACAAAATGCAGACAGTAATGAAACGTTATACATTAATTGTTATCTTTAGCTGGACCTGAGATGTCCATCGCTGCAATATACACTGTGTTGTGGGTATTGACCGCAGCTGTATGTACTGACTGTACACTAGTGTCTAATTACCGACGGTAGCAAGCTGTGTGTGTATTTTCTGGGATCAGTGGTGGTGTTTAAACACTTCTGTTACACCTCATTCGAAACTAGGTCAAATTACCGGCATTAGACGTTTCTTTTTGCGCGAGCCTTCACACCCTTTAAGACTTTTTTTTATCATGGTGAACTCCTTGAATTATGTTCACATTGCACACACGTCCAATGCGTAGCCGCATATGTTTGCAAGACCGTAACTAGGATCAACAAAACAAATAAACAAAAGGGAACAGATTATCATTTTCATTATATTAAGAATTCTGCCCTCATTTCTTACCAAAATTGGAATTATTTCTGTGTTTTAATACAAAATCACCTTGAAGGCATACTTTTTAAGTTTTTTCTTTTTATGATACATTTTTTCCTTGCCACAATTTGTTGGCATAAAAGAAAGAGAGAAAAAAAGAAAGAGGTGTCTGACTGAAACGACTTTAGTGCTAATGTTTCTCATCAATGTCGTCTTTCAAAATGTTGTTTGCTTGTGATAAACAGCTTTGTCTACCAATTGTTGGACCTCCTTATATGTTACCCTATGGTAATCTCTTTGCTTAATAGGCAGACCGTGGCTAGTACCTCTTTAGCTATGATGTGTACATAGAACGAAAAGATAAACCAACAATTAAACAGTTTTGCATTGATAATAACATCTAGCAAACGTTAACAGGTATTTAAGCTACATCCCATAATGCTTGAACAACTTCTGCAAAATAAAATATGAAGGTTATCCTTGTTATTCATAAAAAAAATTGTCTCATCCATAAGAAACAGAGATATTTCAAGACATGTATATTGTAAAATATAGTAGAGCAATAAAATGTAACTATTAAAAAGCTAAAAAAAATTAACCAAATTTTTGTTGCTAGGGACACTCTACATATAGGTCGCTACATATAAATAACAGTAAAATGTGTTAGGTTACTATGTATGGTGTCTAGGACCTACAATTATAAGTGTGACATTTTATCAGCCAAATACACAAAAAGGAATTCTCTTTGCACTTCTAAAAATATTTTTAAATGAAAACATGATAAATATAACTGAATAAATATTTGAAGGAATAGAGTGACACAGTTTGAGAGACTGTGCCTCTTAGGTTTGAAAATGATCTTCTTTCTGTGTCCTCTGTTTTTAATTTTTAAAATTTTTTCCGATTTTTTTCTTGGTGAAAATACAGCGAAAGATTTATTAATAGTCTTAGTTATACATTCCATAGGATTACCTGATCTAGTCTATTTTTACACCTCACTTTAAGCTGCCTCTTTTCTGTTTTTTTCTTATTATCTTTCTTTTCATTCTTGCTTTCCGTTTTGTGAAATTTCTTTATCGATAGTTTTATGCTATGCTTCTAGAAATGTTTTGCCAATTTCCTTTAACATTCCCTGTCATTTTTTCAAAAGTATGACAAGTACAATAATTGTATTATTGTTGCCAGATGGAAAATATCCATCAGAAGGGTAGAGACCAAAAAAAATAATAATAAATCAATAAATGTACTAACATCCAGATCTTTTACAAATGATGACCTCCTGAATAAAGAAAGTGTTTGAAACGGAAAATGCTTCACTCTCAAACTTGAATTGTAACTTTTGTTTTTAAAATTGAAGCCGGGCGTAATTATATTGGCCAAAAAAACAAAACATTAATTTACTAAAAATCTTGAAAAGTTACAAAATTTTCAAAGTGGTTTAACAATAATAATGATCATGTGGTTCGATATAATTGCTCCCGGGGAGAATTATGTGTAAAAGCTGATTCCTGATTTCCTAGCCTTGTTTTATTTGTTCTTTGCAAATACAGTTCAGTTTATGAACCATTTAAAAAATAATTATCGATTATGTACACCAAGGTTTGTCTCATTTGTGTATCACCATTGAAATATGATCATCTTTTTTCATTTTTTTTTATTTACAATAATAAGTGTGATGAAGTTATTAAAGCTTTAGATATAATATAACAGGAGATGGGATCTCATCTCCTTTATTTCTGTTTGTACTATTTTTTTTAATGTAAATCATCATCATCATTATTAAGCGATTTGGCTTATGCATCTATAACCTTAACTGATATTTATGATATATATTCACTTCCGAATTCTGCTGTTTGACACAGTAAACCGCTATGTGCTTTAACATTTATTATCTAACATGTTGATTAAGAGAATCCCTGAAGATTTTTTTGTTGTCGTCTCGGTTATAATGGCTCTCGAAGGAAAATAATGCTTTTCCGAAAACTCTGTAAAAAATAATTCAAATTTGAAATCTGATTCCTGTAATACCAACTGCTATATCACTGCTAGTCATAATGTAAAATACATTATGACTTTGAGGCGCTGGAGATTAGCACCCAACAGGGTGACGGCAAAGGAGATTGAAGACAAATCTAATCTGGCATGGGGGTTGGGGAGAGATTAGGGACGATGCTAATCTGGCATGGGGAGGGGGGGGGGAGAGATTAGAGACGATGCTAATCTGGCATTCCTGTTGATATGTAATAATAATCCGCATGAACAAAATAATGAAATCATGTCCAAAGTGAAGAAATTTACGACATAAATGTCTGACTTATTTTAATAGTAGTGAATAAATACATAGTTATTGAAACATTTCAAGGTCTGAATATTCAAAAAGGCACTTTACAGTATGGGTGCATGCATGTTTTTCATCTACCCCTCACTGTTGAGTCCATCTGCCCAAAATTGCATTTGTTTTTGTGATTGTTCAAATATTCAGAAACTGGCACTATTTTTTGTTTTTTTTTCTCCACATTTTTCATTTGAAATAAAAAATAATTCTGTAAAGGCATAAATGTACATAGATGAACAGTTAGTCTTTGATATGTTTCGCACTATGCATTATTCCATCAATTTTAGTTAAATATAGATTGGAAGGGTAGAGAGCTGCTAGCTGATAGTTCTACATAGTAGTGTGCAATGTTTAGTCTTGCAAGAGCTTTTATCTAAAACATCTCTTTCTCATATTTCTTCTCTAAATATTTTGAAATTTGACAAAGTATTTATTGCACTCTTTATCTTTGCATTTCTTGACTTTTCATTTGAAATTTACTTTATTGTTATTTGATCTCTCCTCAATATTTTTTTTCCTCCTTTTGAAGATCTACTTAATATTCAAGCATTCTTTTATTGTTTGTAAAGAGAGAGTTAAAAACATTGTATATTATTATTATTGTATGATATTTAAATAAGATAGTATTGTTTATACAGAAAGAAAAGCAGTTGTGTAAAATCCTGAGTGGAAAAAAAAAAGTTGTATCCTTCTTCCAAAAATCTTTTTCTATTTCACATTTTACTCTGAATTTACTGAAAATATATAGCATCTGTATTAGAAATATGTAACCATATGTTTAAAGAAGAAAATGCAATTGCATGAACAGACTAATTTAAGTTTGATGTAACATTGCTAACTTAATTACTTAAGTCATAATATCTCTAAACAGTATTTCATTGTAACATGGATGGTGGAACATAAGTCTTGTTTACAAGCCATTTAAGTATTTCTAGGCCTATACATATGTCTTTTAAAGGGTGACTTTAAGCTGAATTCTAATCTTGATGGAATGCCACTTTAATGCTTCAGAGATGGTTGACATCAGCTCCTCATTACAGGCCTAAATGATCCATTGTTCTTATTAATTCTAATAACTCAACTCAAACATGTGAGCTTTTAATTTCAAATCAACTACAGAGCACCCTTAGATGACACACAACACCATTTGTCCTTTAACAAGGTTGTTTTGTATTGCATTCTGGGAATTGACCTGTTGGTCTGGGTATTATACTGTATAGTCTCGTCACAATAATGGAGAACACTTCTTTAAAGGTATGCTGTATTGGCCCTAAATATGCTAGATATTCAAATATGGTCACCTTTGGTCAAAATTCTTAAACAGTTTTTGTTACAACCTTGGGAGGAAATTTTCCTCACTGGGACATTCAGTCATCTTGTGTGTTCCTTAAAAATTGTCTGAGAACAGTTTGGAGAGTGAAGACCTCAAGGAAAGTACTTTTTGAAAACTTTTAGCAAATATAACATGCTATAATTTGGGGGCCTATACTGACTACGTTTAAAGGGACATTTCTGAAAATTTGCAAGTGGTATAGAATTCCAACCTGGATTGGTAGCAGTGTTTTTAGGCAGTCAACAACATCTCAAATTTTAGTTTGTACCAAAAGTCATCCTTTATGGTTTCAAATCTTGCTCTGTGTGAGCTGCATATGGGCTGAGGACACCGAATATTGAAATGGAATTGAACCCACATAGCTACACGAGACTCATGTTTGATATACTTTGGGTCCAAATTTACGATATTTTATCAAATAGCACTTTTGAAAATATTTGAATGATTTTCTGCACAAAGTACTAAAATATGGCTTAATCTAGAGATACCTGAAGGATATTCATCAAAACTAAAATTGAAAGTTTTGTTTAATATTTTGATGTTCCGCACTTTACAAACAATTCTTTTAATTAGTTTGCAGCAATTTATTTAACTTGCTGCACAATTAATATCATTCATTATTCAATTTTAAATATTGCTGGTTCAGATAATTGCTACTGTGATGTAGCGTATGGGCAGTGAGTGTACCAAATTTTAATGTCTCTTTGCAAGCTGGGTATGGGACCATTTCTTCCTTTGACTAGATTTCAAGTATATGATGGCATGCATGCCCCAAGCTTTCAGCTCAATCTCTAACTCCCCATCACTAGAAACAATATGAATTTAGCTTCTGGCAACAACAAGAAAAGGAAAATCTTTTCACCTTTAGAGTTTATAACAGTTATTTTCAATCATAAGTGTCTAAATCAATAATCCATAAAACTTTTTGTGTTTATTCAAAATACTTGTGAGGTTCCAAAGTTTTGTTCCTCCAAAAAAAAAAGAGTAGTAGTTTAGTAAAAGACAGAGGCCTACTCTGAGGTAACAAACTTTATAATCTACTCATTCCACCTTTTTGATTACTATTTAACTGCTTATCAAACTAACCCTTATATTGTAAACTTGATTCATTCCATTTTAACTTTTATTTCTTGGTTGGGGATTGGGTAAGGCTTTTTTCATTCTATGATTCTTTCTTTCTTTGCTATGAAATTCTAAAAGAAATATCTTGTGAAACTTGTAGAAATTGAAGGAGTTGAATTATCACGAAAATGTTGGCTACTTTATTCAAAATGATGAAATATAGAAGGAGCAGGCTTGGAGACATTATTCAGTGCGGGAAGTAAACGATCTTCTTGCAATTTTCTCAGATATAAATGTGGTCATACAAGTCAGAAGTAATGTACTATCGGCAATAACTAAATAAAGAGCAAATCGATTATTCGTCTCGTTCTTTATTCTTCTCTTCAATTATGTAAACAACCAGACAACCTGAGAAGGCAAACATCTACGTACCATATGCCTGTAAGATTGGCAGATTGATCACGATCCTACATGTATTGTATTGCTTCCTCTCCCTCCCCCCTCCCTCTTCCCCCAAGTCAGCTGAAATAAAACAATACTGAAACACTCCCTTACTGCTATTGACTAGATTGGGGAAATAATAGTGTTTGCACGGGTTATCCGGGTACCCGCCCGACGCGATACTTCCCGGTTCCTAATTTATTACTCGAATCCTACGCAAAGTGTGATTTAAAAAAAAAAATGCAAATCTACGGTTAGGCAGATTTCCCATTGACTTAGTGTGGTGTTAGGCTACCATGTGGCTGAAGATAACAGCAATAACGAAAGTATTCCATGGATTTCTTATAACTGCGTCACAATTTCAGCGAATAAACAGATGGTTAGGCTTTGCTAGATTTCTCATGCATTGACTTAGTGTGGTGTTAGGCTACCATGTGGAAGAAATTATTATTTAATCATTCGTTTATTTCATAGAAGGAAAGGCTGACAAGGAATTTTACGACATGTTATGGATTATAGACGGGATAACTAAAATATAATAATCGCAAGTGGCTTTTTACTAATCGTGTATTCCAAATGCAATCAAATTGCGCGAATCGCGTAATCTCGCGGCTAATGCGAACCATGGGCCTGCATAATAGATAGTAGTAGTAACAACTGAGTAAAGTAAAGGGATATTTTATGGTCTGATCCAATAGACGTGGAGAGCAAGCATAGCCTAAGCAGCGGCGGCAGTGCGATGTTAACAACATTACTACTTGTTATTGGAAGTTTAGACATAAGCGTGAGTTTGAGCAACAGCGTGGTAAAACAGCAGCAACAACTTTAGTTTACACAACAAGAATGAGTTTTCGCGTTCCATACGTTTTACCATTTGACTGAGTTTTGTTTGTAAACGCTCATACTCAATATTCGCGGAATAGGCTAAGGCCTATAGAAGCGGCCTCAATTTCTCGAATATAAGTTTACAGCGACCGAATACCATTTCCATGGTTAGCTGGAAGCTAAACGTATTTTCTCGTTTTGATCGTGCTTTTGTTTCAATTGCTATTAGTTTGGTAATTATGTAGGCTAGATTTATACGAATTTCTTACAGTAGTCTAAAAACATTGTTGCGAATGGTATCCCAGAACCACTTTCGCGAAATATTAAACTGTGAGTTGATTGCAACAATTACTAAGTTATTTGTTTGGCCCCAAAGGCCAAAGTTGATTTACTTTACATACTCAATATAGTCAAGCACACTTTCATGTTGTGGAATGCTGTATTTGTTTCCTTTTTTTTCAAGTTGATTTTTAAGAGTGCACTGTTAAACTTATCTCTGCAAGGTAGGCAGGTTGTAACTATTATTATGCAGATTTGTGGTGAGGTGAGTGGAATTTGTGAAAATGTAAAATTTGTACACTGCATAACACATGGAAATAAGAGCTCGATAGAAAACCATTGCCTGGACAAGATTGGTCTCTCTGCACTTAGTAAAGAGGAGATTTAATGAGGAATGCACAGCTTTGTAGAGAGAAGAATACAGGAAAATCCAGAGCTCAGCTGGAGAGTGAGATTACCCTTGGGTGGATAGGCTTATCTCCATAAGGCATGCATGTTGTATTATTATGCAGAATTGTTATGTAAGATGGGTTTAAATGTAAAAATTGTACACAGGTGTTACATAATACTTTTATATGTAGAAAAAAACATTCTCTGGGCAGGATTGATCTTTCAGTACATGGTAAACTTGTAGATTCAATGAAGAATGCACAGTGTTGTAGAGAGGGATGAATAACTGTGCAGAGCTCAGCTGGAGAGGGGCATGTGTTACATCCTTGGATATGTATGGCCTGTAGTAACTTACAGTTGAGAAGGACTTGTGCAATATTTCAAGGCTGTTTGACACTGTGCCTGAGAATTGCCCTGCACGAGAAGATCTGAAATATGATTTGGAAGAAATATGCATGTATATAATGTGTTCTCTGAGAAATTTTGGTAGGACTGAATCTACATGACCTGAAGTTAGAATCAAACTGCCTTATAAGGATGGGTCGATATTCATGTAGTTTTGTCCTAGCCAAGAGCATTTAATTTCACAACACTAAGGAGTTTGAGTGAAATTTATGAAAAAGATATGTACACAGGAATGCATATATTTTTGAGTGGTGGGAATTGAATGAAGGAAGGGGGGGGGTGGATGTATCAAGCATGGTCAGATACTAAAGCAGGTAGGAAATACAGTACTGTAGTTACTCAAAATTTCATTGCCTAGCTGCAGTAAACTGTTCCACAACACCAAGACTCATGCTTCTGAAACAATTAAAAATGATTTATTTATATTCTAAATTTTATGTAGGTTTTTATGTAGGTCATATTATTTTTTTATAGAATTTTATATAGGTCATATGATATAGGTTGAAATCGCAATGTAATGCATGCATGAATCACATGTTTCATGGCTAACTTATTATAATGAAACCATCTTGAAATTTTGTATTCATTATCCTCAGAAATTGTTATCATCCTTCTTTATTTGTTGCAAATATATATACTATATTTTCTAATTTAAATATGGATTTGGATTGAAAATGTCACTATCAATGCATCACATAACTTCTGCAGGATGATGTGGAGATCAATTGAGTTTACTCTTTGCACAGGCATTTCAGCGTTAAAGCAACTGTCACTTTACGGTTTACGTTATTGGCAATTTTCAGTGAACCTGAAAATTACTAAAGCATTGACAATAAAAATTTTCATTTGATTAGCAGTTTTTCCCATTTTGAACAGCATTTATAGATAAAATACATACCTCCTTAGGTTCCAACTCTCTCCTTTGCAGAATCAGAATGGCTTCTGCATGTGAGACAGATTTTGGAGAAGATCCAGCGTCTTCAAATATAATCTTCTCACCTCCGGTGTCTGAACAAAGATACCAGATGGCTGTTAACTTGACAAAAGAATTCAAGCCAAAAAAGGTAAAAAAGTTTATATTTTGGTAAAAGGATGCTTAGTCTAGTTTGGCTATACTAAGGAGTACAACATTTATAATTGTTAGTCCATTCCAACAGCTATTCTTACCATAGATATGGTTTTAAATTTAATAAAGGTGGTTGTCCAAATCCTGATGTGACAAATTTATGTTAAAGCTGGTGTATATGTTCACGATCACAATAAGTTTGGATTATATTTGTCGTCATGTCCTCTTTGAGAGGAAATTCCTGCCCAACCATTGGCCTGCCCCAAGATGTGTTTTTGGTCAGACCTTTGGTGGTCGCAAAGTATGGGGAAACCCGGTTCATTTGTAGTCATCTCTCCTTTATTTGTCAGCTTAAGTTGTTGTCATAGTCAAGCTATATCAGTTCAGAACATTTTTTTTAAACTTCCAAACAGCCAATCAGGGAAAGGTTATCACTGGAAAAAGTTGAACAAAATTCAACTCTATTTTCAACATATGGTTGGTTTATATCTACCACCTGCAAAATGACTTTCTAAATTGTAAAGATACCAACTTTGAGATAATAATGTTGAATTGGAAGCCACCTGACAGTGTAATCCATAAGTCCTTGCGGCTTCTCTCACATTTGTGCGTGGTTAAAATAACTGCTGATTATCATTATCATTTTCATTTTTTTTTTATTCAGAAATGATCTTTCATTTTTCATATTTCACTTTGGACTTTTGATTTCATTTTTCAAAATGATTTTTCATATTTCTTTTTCAAATATGATGATTAATTTTTTACTTTTCATTTCACAACTTGAAAACTGATTTGTCAGAAAGCAAGAATGAAAAATCTTCCATGTATCCATTTCTCAATTTTTTCCATGACAATTTGACACAGGCCTGACAATTTGACACCGGCCTGACTGCTTATCAGCTTGACGACTTAGAAAATGATTTCTTATTTTCAGTTTACATTTTTCTGAAATTCTAAATTTTTCTTGACAGCTGGACAATTTGACAGCCTGACAATTTTGACAGCCTGACGATTTTGACTGCTTGACAATTTGAAAACTTGAATGCCTGACAGCTTGAAAACTTGAATGCCTGACAGCTTGACTGTCTGACAGCTAGCTCTTGATAACTTTTTTTTGTATGTAGGAGAAATTTATTGAGGACAAGAAGCCTATTGTATATGTGGAGTTCAAAGGTCATTTGGGGTCACCAGGGGTAAAATTTTGAAAACCCTGTAAACACAATGTCTCAAGAACGGTAGCTTAGACAGATCTCATATTTTATGTGTAGGGAGTGCCTTATTGAGTACAAAAATGTTTTTTTTTTTAGTGGAGGTCAAGGTCATTTGGAGTCACCAGGGGTCAAATTGTGAAAACCATGTAAACACGATATCTCAAGAAGGTAAGCGTGGGCAGATCTCATGTTCAATATGTATATGAACCACATTGAGTGCAAGAAGCCTATAGTTTTTGGCGGAGGTGAAAGGTTATTTGGGGTCACCAGGGGTCAAAATTTGAAAACCTTGTAAACACGATATCTCAAGAAGGGAAGCTTGGGCAGATCTCATACTTGGTAAGAAGATGTATAACATTGATAAAAGTCTATTGATTTTGGTAGAGGTCAAAAAGGTCATTTGAAGTCAACAAATGACAAACAGTTACTTCACTCCCCTCTTACCTGTCTCTCTACACTAATGCACCTTCCTAAACATAATATTGCAAGAGAAGCTTGGACAGATTGCATATTTGGTATGTAATTGTACCAAATTGAGTACAACAAGCTTAATGTTGTGGGCAGAGGTCAATGGTCGTTTGAGTTCACCAGGGGTCAAATTGTGAAAATCATCTTTTGCACAATATTTCAACAAGGACAGATTTCATATTGAGTATGTTAATGTATCACATTTAGTGCAAGAAGCCTGTTGTTGAGGTCAATGGTCATTTTAGGACAGCCTGTGTCATTGTGAATTTATTGTTTGTCATATCACACTGCTTTTCTAAGATTCAGTACGTTGTACACCTACACTATACATGACATCAGATTCATGAAGAAAACTGCTCATGTTACATCATCGAAACCAAAATGCATTTGGCATTCTGGTTTAAAAAGGAATTTTCATTTTTGATTTTTCCAAATGATTTTCAATTTTGATTGTTCCAAATGATTTTCAACTTTGATTTTTCCAAAAGGATTTTATTTTTGATTTTGCCAAAAAGTTTTGCCATTTTTCAAAAAGAATTTTCTTTTTTCAAAGAGAGAGGTATCCTGTTCTGTACATATGGTTTAGTCAGACTGGTGCATAGTTAAATTTCAATGCAAACTATAGTAAATAAAGCTATTTTCAAATAAAAAATGTTGAAGTTTTTATAGGTGGGATCATTCCATCTAACATGTCTTTAGACCTATTCACCTTACTATTTGTCACCAATATTAAAGTAACTCCTCAGGAGGTGAATTTATCCTAATCTACTCGTAGGTGACTGATATGGGATGTGGACCCTGTTCCATGATAAGTCGTCTCAAGTGGCATCACTGCATCCAGGAACTGATTGGAGTAGATGTAGATGCAGATATCTTGAGGTCCCATGCTCGACTGGGAGAACCAGTGATGGGAGATTACCTTCAGCCAAGAGAGAATCCATTCACAGTCCGTCTTTACCAAGGTTCCATCTCCAAGGTCGATGAGAGATTGAAACACTCTGATCTGCTCATTTGCATCGAGGTGTAAGTAAAGAAAACATTTTGAAAGCATTTTCTCACCTTAACCTGACATGGGAAGTTCGATCTGTTCCAAAGTGTTAAACTGAGCTTGAAAAAACCAATGCTGCGATATATACCGTCATGTTAATTAGCTGGACAGACCAATGCTGCGATATATACTGCATGTAAATTAGCTCAAAAAACCAAAGCTGCAATATCCCAGAGTGTAAACTGAGCCAGACAGACCAATGCTGCGATATATACGGGCATGTCCTGGCATGTCTGATGATTAAATGTGATTATGTTAGATTATCCCAGATATTAGTCAAGCACTTTACATCCGTCACTGGTCTTATGTCAGCGACCCTTCACAGGCCCACGTCCCCATCCACAGGCTCACATCCCCACGTAAAAGAATACTCCTGAGGCTTTTCATATTACCCGCAAATATTACCCGTAAAATGCAAAACAACACTTCACCAAACACTTCACCATATACTGGTATGAATTACAGGTTAAGAGAAAATGACATTCGAAAATAAACTCCACTCGCCATGATATTAAACGGTACAAACATAGTTGTGACCTCCTGGATTCACTATGTACCTAATAAGAAACTGTACAGATGCCTATTTAGTATAGGTTCTAAATAATAATTCAATTTGAATAAGTTTGGGTCTTCACATTTGATATATTAATGCACTTTATTCTTTCTTTGGCCAAACATAATTCAGTTTCTGCCAATTTTTTTATCACTCCTGTTGCAATTTCCAAGGCCTTAAGTGACAGAATCTACATGTTTTCAGGTACTTTAATATCTGTCCATTGAATCACCCTAAATGGTACCACCAGATTGTGTGAAAAAAAGTCCAACTCAATGTAACTGCTTATATATATATATATATATATATATATATAATATCCTTGACCTCTCCTGAGCTGCGCAGGTTGAGATTAGACTGATAATATCATCACTTTAAAACCCTCATCCAATGAAACTCTTTGATAACAGAATCGAACACCTGTACGAAGATGACCTCTCCAAAGTACCGGCTGTCGTCTTCGGTGGTTTACGACCAGAGAGGGCACTCTTTACGACACCAAACAGTGACTTTAACGTCTTGTTCAATAATAAAACGGACAGGTTCAGACATCCTGACCACAAGTTTGAGTGGAGCAGACGACAGTTTGAAGATTGGTGAGCCGTGCTTAAAGTAGATATTTTGACTGATGACTTTTTCAGGCTCGATGAGCAGTTATTAAGAGCCCGAATGTACTAAACAGGAAGAGGGGTCAACTTAAGGTCGAGTTCAGGGCTAGGGTATCCTATCATTGATCAGGTTTACAGTTGTAAAGGGGATGTATGACAGAACTAGCTTTGCATAGTATGGCTATTTATAAAGAAGTTGGTAGTTGGCTTAATTGGTTTTGCTCATCTGTCCTAGATAATAGAAGTATGCTAGGAGGACGTTTGGTGAGAGGTTCTGTCGGTGGTTACGTAGTAAGTTTGTCATTTGGCACTCTCACCAAGTTGTGCATATTTGTGCATAGTTGTGCATATTTGGATACAGTAGTTCATTTTCTAATGAAAATTGCTTTTTTGGTGAATGGACCTCTTCCACCCCATCCACTTGTATGAATATTACTATTTTGAATTTCACATGGTGTGCCAGTAGTAACAGAGCCAATGCCAAAATACAATTGAGGAAGGGATTTTTATAGCCTGGACAAAATAAGGTTAACAATTGTGGTCCCTTGATCATTGAAGTTGCTTGAACGTAAAAATTAGTTGTTAACTCAGCTTCAAGAATCTGCTAAGAAGCATAAAACAAATATTAAACAAGTTGAATATATATTCTGTATACCCGTCACAGAAAGTTTACATCATACAGTAAGTGAGAATTTTAGTTCTTGTCGAAACAAGTCAGTATGTTTCTTAAGTTTTGCCAGGCGACTAATAATTTTCTGAGGTAGAATTCATTAGATCATTTCGGAATAATGCAGTATGTATTGACACACAAATCCTGAATTCTGCTTGAACAAAATGTTCAATTTTTGTTTGACCTATAAATATTAATCAGTTAACTGATGTGGTGGACTTTTGCCATGTGAATGAAGTGGTATCCATATGAGTGTGTCTATAAATAGTTTATACTTTATTCTGAAGAAATTCATGAATAATGAAGATATTCATGGAAAGTTTTGTTAACTTAAATAACTTTCTCATAATTCAACATCCTTCTTTTTTTTCTTCTTTTTTTCTTTATGATACATTTTTGATATATATTTTTTTATATTCCTTGACAAAAGCAAAAGTAACCTATATGATGATGAATGTCAAAGGTCAGTTAGGTCAACAAAGGTCGAAGTCAGAAAACATGGTATAAAACAACCTGAAAAGTAAAGCATCATATCTGATAGGTAGGTCCGCATCAGCACATGAAGCTTGCTGATCATTTGTAGTCTGTAATAGTCAACAATATGAAAATGATGTTTGTACTTTAATGTTTCTGTTGAATGTTCTCATAAAGGTGGCAAAGAAATCACTAAACACATTGGCTTTTTCTGGTTTTCTTGTTTGTCTACTTTGACTGCAGGTGTGGCATGATTTGTGCCAGATATCCCTACAGAGTAGAATACTTGGGAGCTGGGGCTGGTCCTGCAGGCACAGAGGAGGAGTATGGATGTTGCACACAGGCAGCTGTGTTCACTCTCGAAGAGAGAGACCGTTCAAGTAAAGAAGATGAACGAAACGATGATGACGAGGGCAGTATTTTAAAACAGGAAGAAACTCATCCTTATACATTGGTAGGTAACAGAAAGTTACTGCTTGTTAAAAGAATAGTCAAGAGGTGAAATTTGATTGAACAGATGAAAGAAAGAAACATGTTCTAAGCATCTAGCTGACATTTGTATTCAATCCCTATGTACTGTTTTTAAAGGGTGTGCAGACTCGTGCAAAAAGAAACGACTAATGCCGGTAATCTAGTGACCTAGTTTCGAATGAGGTGTAACAAAAGTGTTAGACACCACCATCAATCGCAGAAAATACACACACACAGCTTGCTACCATCGGTAATTAGACACTAGTGTACAGTCAGTACATACAGCTGCGGTCAATACCCACAGCACAGTATACAAACAATACAGCGATGGACATCTCAGGTCCAGCTAAAAATAACAAGGTAACACGTTTCATTACTGTACTGTCTGCATTTTGTAGCGACACACAAAGCGTCACTTGCAAGCAACAGAAAGTTAACTTTTTTAGATGGCCGCACGCGGTTTGGGGCGAGTCTTCAATGCCTTTAAGATAACAACATTTGAAATTTACACATTTGAAATTTCACTACCATGCATAGAATGTGTTCAGCCTAAAGTCAAACTAGAATTTTCCTCTGGACTGTCCTTTTAAGGGAGACCATTATTAGAGCCAAATCATTCTGTTATATATATGACATAGGTACAATAGGACATGTAATTCCTCAAAACACTGAGAATTATCATAAATATTTTGAATGTGTGATTCTAATGTGCACCCACATGGCAAAATCTGTTACGTTGGGATGGTGTGTTTTCCTCACTTTATTAACAATTTTATGGTGGATGGAATTGCTTCCATTTGCAAAAAACGGGGCAAAATAGGGAAAAAATAAAAATGTTAGCTACTTTAAATAGCATTCATATTTGAGTAGATATTTGTTTTTATTTACTAGTAATTTATGAGAGTACAGAAAAACTTCCACATGTATATTTGTCATTCCCAGTGGTGGTGGAGGAGTGTAAATAAGTGGGTGCAACAATAATATCCTTCTCTATGGAGGTTGAAGATCGTTAGAGGTCAGCAAAGGTCAAAACTCAGAAAAAGTTGTTGTATCTCATTGAGGGACAGTTGGATAACACTCACAATTGGCAAGTGGATGCCTTTTATATGAGTACAACAGACCGGTTCTTTTTGGTGGAGGTCAACGAAGGATATTTCAGAAAGACTTTGTCATGTGAATGCTTCCATTATGAGTATAGACTTTCTATTGCTCTTGGTGGAGGTCAGAGGTCATTGACCAGGCTGCTATGCAGATAGCAGTCACCATACATATGTGGATTGTGTTAGTATTTGGTCTGAGCATTTCATTAACTATATCATGTTCATATTGTCAAATCAAAACAGAGGAAAAATAATACAAACATCTGCTCTCACATAGTTTTAGGAATAATTTGACTTATTAATTTTGTAAATGATAACAGGGGGTTTTGCAGACTGCAGCAAATATATAATGATTATTGTTTTAAGAAAACATACAAAGCATTCACTATAATTGGCATCTCTCAATGAAAGACAGAAACGCTAACACTTTTTCAACTGCAATACTATACAGCTGATTAATCAAACTGTTGCATTGTTTTTGAATGGAAAAACTTTGTATTATAACCAAAATTGTGTAGGATTTCTTTATGAATGGAAAACTTTGTATTATAACCAAAAGAGGATTTCTTTCAAGTGAGTCTATTGTTAATTCAACATGTGCACAATAAGACTAACAAAAGTTACTCTATACAGAGAGGTTATTGTATGGGCTCAGGAAAAAGTTTTTTTTGTTTGTTATTTGTTATAAAAATATATATGACCGAGCAGGATCAGACGAGCATTTTAGTTGTAGAATTCAAAATTCCCATTTTTTACCCAAAAAATTGTTGTCGTCATCACTATTCTTGTACACAATATTCTTTTATTTGGTTAGTTATTTTTTGAACCAGTTTCTATTGCAAGTCAAGGTTAATTTGGATGAATGGTTGCTGAATATAGGGGAAAAAATGTCGAGTAGGGGTTTTTGAAGGGAAGTTATTAGCAAAGTTTTGCCTGCTTGGAAACTTTGAAGTGGCATATTGCACGATTGCTGAAATTTTTGATTATTCTGATGCTGTGTTATATTGATTCATAATTGGATACTCCTCAATCACAGAGATATATATATGATTACACATTTGAAGTTCCTATTATCCTGTCATAGTATGGGATAAAATATATTTAATTTAATCAGTTAAGCTCCTTTAAGTCCCTTGTTGCTACCTGTGTTGCTACTCACATTATTTAAGACAACCCTAGTTGATTAACCACAGGCGCGTGGCCAAGGAGGGGAAAAGGGGGCGACTGCCCCCCCCCCCCTTGAGCATATTTTTTATGACATCGCTAGTTATTTCAAAATAGGAAATGCTTAGATGCAACTTACAAGGCCTGGAAAGTGCCATGCGATCTGGGAGTCATTTTCGGCCAAAATTTTCTTGTACGCTTCGCGCCAACCCATGGTGGCGCTTCGCTTAGATAGTTTGCCTAAAGGCTTCGCCCCTCCCTTGTTCCCTTGGCAAATTCCTCGCTCAGCGTCTGATTAACCACAACCCCCACCTCCCTCCCCTTTCCTGTTTCTTACACTCCACCATTAAGAAAGAAAAAAAGAATGATCTAAACTTACTCCTTCTAGGACAATCAGATCTCAGATGCCAGGTGCTGTTCTCTCACTTTAATATCTCAACACATGTAGGCGGAACTAACTTGGAAAGTCATCATCTTCACTTCTGATTGGCCCTTTAGAGCAATTTGCTAATTATTGGCAATATTCTGAGTGTGTGCTTAATTCAACCAGTTAAACCGCTATGTAAATATAATCCGACCAAGAAAGTAGTTTTTCCCTCGAGCTCCCCAGGCACGATTTTCAACCGTGGAATCTTTTGGTAGATCTGAATTTGTACAGGAGTGCAAGTCTCGCAATGATTTTTTCCCTTCCCCCTGCCCACCCCTCTCCACCCTTTGATATGCCAACACTTGAACTTCATATTGATTGAACCATTAGGCATTTAACAGTTTTGCAAAAATATTAATTTCTATATCAATTCTCTTATCTGTATCAAGTTTATTTTAAACATGCAATTTTTTTTTTCTCCTCACAGATTTCTGAAATAACTCATCCGTTCAAGGAGAAGCAGGATGCACCCTTGGAGAGAAGGATTGAGTGGGAGGTAGAATCTTGCGTTCGAGACATCTTAGCCTCCCAACCTGATGACGTGGAGTCGCATGATGATTCTGAGGGCAGGGTCTATCACGTACCTTTGGAAATGCTGTTACGGTATAGCGCCCTCCAAAAACTCTGTTCAAGCGATACCGATTTGTTGAGGTAAATAGTTGTTTACTCAGGCGGTTGGACCTTCCTTTTTTTTATTAGAAAATGTAGAGTATTTCATGTTTTGCTCTTGAATTTTATCGTAAGAGTAGTTTTGTGTAAATGTCTGGTGCAACCAACATGTTATGATAGAAAGCTAATGCTGCCATATGAGAAAGGATCAAACGGAATTATTGAAAAGATTGTGGAAACATGACATTCCATAAGTCCTGTACCATATCAGTATGCTGCACAGACTACTGGCATTGTTTTGTAACTGTTTACTTATTGCAATGCAATTTATATTTCTAAGTTGCAGCAGTATGCTTCCTATTTTTTGTATCTATGTAATTTTAAATGAAAAATATTTATTTCAAATACTGTGCAACTACGATAATAATGTACGAAACTTAATATATCACACCAGCAGGAGAAGATTGATATGTTGGTTTTATTGTCATGAAGAAATACCATTCATTCTAAGGAAAGCCAAACAGGACACAGAAAACAAAGCTGAAACGTTACTGGACGTGTTTAAGGAGACTGCCTGTTTTAAGGTTTTTCTTGCCCCCATTTTGATGTTTTCCAGAAGAAGTGTACTGGCCAGTGGAAAACTTAACATGTCAGATGACGAGAGCTGTCTGTTGTATCGTGAAGGAGACGACTCCGAGATAGAAGAGAGCAGCTTATCATCTGATGAAGATAACTACGGACAGGAGAGATTACCTGAGGAGGAGGAGGACTGGGATGTTGGCTGAAGAAGGAAGACGAGGAGATGGAGCGCTCTTCTCAAGAAAGAAGAACGAGAGACAGAAACAGAAGAGACGGAGGTAGAAGAGGAAGCTAAGGATGACAATAAAATGAGACCGATGGGAGAACCGATCCTCATCATGGCAGCATCTGTGAGCGATGACGATAATCAAACCAGAGGAAGAGACGTTGAAATGATCAAGATGAGGAGCGTTGACTGGAAAAGAAAGCAATTGTCCTTGAATGAAGATGATGAAAAGTGATAGAAATGCTGAAGAGCTAGCTTGGAATCTAGTTGCAAATAGCATGCCTAACCAAAGAGGAAGGGGTTGGGGATATTTCACCCCTACTCCTGCTTACAACACCTGAATTAAAAAAAAATTTAAAAAATTTGCAGGTGAATTAATAGGCAACTAGGGCACTTTGAAGAAGTAGAACTCTTGTAAGAAATAAAAATTAGCACAAGGTAAAAGACAAGATGAAATAGGATTGAGAATCTGGTCAGATGAGAGAGAAATAATAATATCATATTTATGTGTCAGAAGGTGGGTAGGGGGGGGGGTGGGGGGAGTTGGTTGGGTATGAATAGTGAAAGGAAACATCAGATTTTTCCCATGTGTATTTTAATGTACCATTACAATGTTAAATAGGGCTGCTTTAACTAAGTGAAGCTTTAGTAGGTCTACATGAATTTGCTATTTACCATCTAAAGAGTGTAGTCTTAGGCCCTTTTTCTGTATCCGTGACTTAGGGATTAGACGTACATCGGAAAGCCAGCCACCTTTTCCTACTAACAGCCATTTCTAGCCATTTGACTGGTGGTGATGTTTCCTGAAGTAATTTAAACCTATATTAACCAAATTTCAGTTTATGGTGGAATGATGCGTGATGAACTATACATTTCAAACTGCATTATTTCTCTACAAAGGGACTACATGTAGCAACCTCAAAATTGCTAGATTCGCTAAAATGGTCTCTGTATTTACAAATTAGAACATACTTTGAACATTCTTCTTCAGGAGATGAGTTTTGAACTCTTGTGTCATCATCTTTTGTCTTGTGTCATATTTTGAGGCTATCATGCATTGCTTTCAGTTTGGTTCAAAAAACCAAACTAACAGAATGAAAGGAAGAAAGTAGGGACAGTTGGAACGTTTACATCGTATCCAAACCTTTGTTTTCTCCATTTACACATGATGACAAAACAGAAAGTTAAAAAAAAATACAACCAAGTTTTGTGATAAAGTGACATGTTTTAATAGATCTCTCTCTCTCCTTGACAAAGCCAACACTGACAAACCCATCAATATAAACAAAACATTGATTTTGTTGAGTAATATCTGTTTTGACATGTTTATGTACTGGCCATTTATCTTGTAAGTAACAATTGGCTAATTACAAATTCCCTTTCCAGGCTTCACTTGCACTTATTAAAGCAACAGAGTCACATTTCAAATATCAAAAATATTAAATAACTAAGTTGAGGAACAATTTGCAGACTGATGAAGTTAATCAAGAAATTTGGTTTAAAAACACATCTCTCTTTCAGATGCAGAAAATGAAAATATTCAAGCTGTTTCCAGCAAAAAGTAGGGGACAAATAGCTTTAGACCCACCCATCCATGACAAGAGTTTTCACTTTCAACAGTGAAACAATCATCAGTATTTATGGCAATAGCTTTCTGATGAAAACGGTCACCAAATTTGCGGACTTTGGACCTTTGTAAGGACGTCATGACTCTATGCAGTAATAAAGCAACACATTTTGGTCACATTTTAGTCAGTCATGGTGTTCACGCAATGTGGCTTTCACTAACAAGAAAACTAACATTTTCACAATCTCGTTCACGCCCTGTTCAAACCCTATTTTTCTTTTCACTTAAATTAGCATCATTCGAAATACTGATTTCGTTTTCACAGTGTCAAAGAGGAAAAGCTGCAGCAAGGCTTAACAAATAATATAAAACAATAGAGAGACCTGCAGTGTCTATTGTGTGAGAGTGGAGCACTCAAGGTTGTCCTACACCAGGGATGAGCCTGGGGTAAAACAAAAATCATGGAACTTTGCAAAAATTGCGGTATAGGCTCCAGTTTGGGTATGCTACAGTGTGTTAGGATAATAGTTTTTGTCCCCGGCCTGGCTGCAGCCATGATGCAGCCTCCTTGGTGTCCAAAATAGGACACTGTAAACATTAGATACCCGGGGAACATAATTGTCTTACAACAGGTTTAGTCTTCAACACAGTTGAATCCAACTGTGTCAGTATAAATTATTTCAATCTGCCTATATAATAATAAGAGACAATTATTAGCCTTGTGAAAGCAAAAATGTAAAAGTACCATTCATTTCATCGTTTGGCCAAGAAAACAATACATCCGCATTGTTATAATATTAAATGCCGTTCACTAAATATTACATTGGCAAGCTACTGACGTTTTTTTAATATTTTTTTTTTTACCTTTCTTGTTTACGGTGATAGACACATCCAGTGTTTTAGTTAAGTTTTAATCCAAAAATGCATGTTAGTTTTGTACACTTTTATATTGCCAGCATTAAATTTAATATTTAAAGTATGTACACACCTGCCTTGTTTGTTTTAATCATACAAACAAAACGTACCTCAAATAACCTCATAGTTTCTGTATTTAACAAACGAGAAGAGGAAAATAACAAATCTTCTTCTGTACACACCTCTCCTTAGTACTTATACTCATCATAACTCTACAGTACTCTTCAAACCCCCTTCACCCCCTCTCCCTAAAATATCTACCTCCATACAGTTTGTTGAAGAGGAACTTCATTCTCAAGCCTAAATTCAAAGTAGCTCTCTGCCAAAACGAGAATTAAAATACAAAACAAAGTAATTGTCCGCAGTAATTGTTTCAATGACTCTATATTGATTTACTAAGTCCTGTTGAGTTGCTATAATCTAGTCTATCCAATGATTCTGTACAGTTGAATTTTTAATAGTCGTGGAATTTTAAAGTGCTTGTTTGACTTTTGACACATTTTGTGAATGTTATTTCATACCTAAAATACCGTCTACAATGTTGTTTGTATGTATACAGTATTGCAGTTAGCTTGAAGTCGAGTAAACGTTGATGGTTCCTAACTGTATATTTGAACGATACAACGTTTGAGAGCATATGTTCGAAAGTGGCATAGTTTGAACAATTGCAAATGTCTCGACTTACGTTACGTACAGAACCCAAACAGCTACTTTTAAGTCTTTCCAATGTCTTTGCTTGTTGTGAACCTTCAGTTCTTCTAGTCCTCGTCTGATTTGTGAGTTGAATTTTTAAGTACTGGTCTATCACACTAAATCTTTCACAATCAAATACAAAAGAAATTTGATAATGGAACTAAAAATGACCACATTTACAAACCATAACTCTTACCCCCATACTACGTATTTTCAATTACACCTCGGATAATCTTCCGAGACGAATTATCAACAAAAAAAAAGCTCTCGACATTTCCAAAAAATAATATACCTTAAAGAATGAATTATACTGGTTCTGTATCTCAAAGTTTAGCAGGATATGATGAAGATGTATTGAGAGAAAATTCCAAAAAGTGTTTTAGAATTTTCAGAGATAGGAAACAGACTTTAAATCAACTCTATAACCATTGGCCTTGAATATATACCTTGTATTTAACATGGAACCATAAATGCAAACATTTATATTTTCTCCAAAACTGAGACCTGTAGGTACGAATAACTAGATATAATAAACCTTAATTTTTCGTCATCTCCACAGTTTATTGCACATTCTAAACAATATTTGGTATATGTAATTAATCAACTTCCTCCCTCACCCCCCCCCCCCCCCCCCTTACCTAGGACCATCTCAAAGACTGTAGAAATGCACAACATTTAAATATGGACAATTATTTATAGTCATTTCACCAAGGTTATTTCATTTTCTCTGAATATACACAAGTATGTTACTTTTGAGTACAACATAAATACAATAGTCTTTCAGACTGTCACCCACCAATCCTCTCCCTCCCTACATTCACCATTCCATGAAAAACCTCAAAAACAGCTTCTAGTGTAAGACAAATCCTTCAATAGAAGAAGTCCATGGTACATAGAGAATTGTGGAAATCACCATGGAAATGGCTGCAATCTTTCTGTGGGGAGCCGTTTCGGACTTTATTACCAAATCATCTCTCACCGGTAGGGCTCTTTCATTTATTGCCACCTTTCTTCTTCGGCGCCTGCTTGCCTGCCTTTTGGTTCATTTCCTGGCTCGTGGGTTCACTGCCCAGCACGTTAGCAGTATTGTATCTTGCAGGCAGCCGCTTGGGTTGTCTGGGAGCCCTGCGCTTGTTGAGGTTGGGCAGTGCAGTGGTCGAGGGGGGCAGTTCAAATGATATCGGAGCCTCCGCCTGAAGGGAGGGATCCACATCCTCCAGGCTTATGCTATCCAACTCGTCTACACTGTAGTTGTCTTCTTCGCTTCCTGCTGTGGTGAGATCCAGGGACTGAAGATGAGCTGTTATGTCTTGCCTGTGGAAACAGGAAAGAGGCCAATTGTGAGCGCAGAGTCAAAATAGCCCAACATTGTCAACAGGAAGGAAGAAACTAGACTCCTCTTATTTTAAGAGCACATTATGACAGGATGGACACGAGGGAAATATTTTATACGAATAACCATCTGCTGTTTGGAAGTGAGCATTGAAAATGGTTTTTACACAAAATGGAATAAACACCATTAGCAGACAGGATACTTGGTTAACACACCCGTTAGGCAACATGTCAAATACGACAGGCTGTAGCAGATGACCTTAAATGGCCTTAAATGAATGTAAGGAACTGTAGCAAATATTTGTGGGAAAAAATAGTATTTGGCAATACTTTGCCAAATTTAAATTTTTTTTCAAACAGGTATTACTTAAAATTTAGCTTGCAGTTACTGATTTGAAATAAAAATGTTGGTGACCTAAATGATACATATTAATGCTAACCACACACAAAGGCAACATAAGCGAAAGCAGGAAATTTCATTACAGAATTAGTCTAGTTATGTTTATGGAGATTAATTTGCGTTCAACTTTGCACCAAATTGTGTTTTTTTTTTCATCAAAAGTTACTCCATATATCCTAAAAAATATACTGCCATTGTCATTTTCAATCTGTTTTGCCAGCAATCAATTGATAATGACAATCAACTTTTAAAGGCCATTTGGCTGCCACTTGGGAACCGATTCAAATTTTGAAAATTATTAATCCCCGTCTCCATAGTAACCAGGAAGAAACTTTGCTTATATAACAAGAAAAACAGGAAAGCTTTAGTAACTTTAATTTTTCATTCGTTGTTGATCAATGACACTATATAACTATTTGAGTTCTTCGTATTGGTTAAATTACAAAATATCTCAAAACTATGGATGATGTAAAATTGATTACGGAGCTATTTGCCCTACCAAAAATTGGTTTACCAATAATTACCTAGTCAGCTTTATCATTTACTGAAACATGAAATAGAAATGCCATGCAGCACTTATATAGATCACGAGGCAATACATGTTTGTCGATCACTATCCGATTCCCTTTGGGAGGTCATTGCACTATTTTCACACTACCTGCCACTGTTTTTTCTTTTAATTACAGACAAGAAATAACAAAACGTCATTTCTAACGTCGTCATCATCTAACTTACTTTTCTCTTTCCAACGTCCTGACTTGTTCCGCCCAAAAATTCTCCACCTCTTGGCTCCCCTCTGATGTTCCCATGCTCCTTTGTTCTAATGCCACCAGTTCCTCCTCCTCTGACTCTAGTACCCTCTGTTGTTCCAGTTTGTTTGCCTGTGAGAGGTTGGGATCAGAAGCAGAGACACGATGACTCAAACAGTTACCCATCTTGGCCGATTTAACCCTCACCGTTCACCCGTAAAAATGTGTATCTTCTTTTAATCTGACACAAAACGTCCCCCTTCCAATCGAGTCTATCACAAAGTGTGAAACACAGATCCACTAAAACATGTCTCTGAGTGCAGTACAGAATTTTCCACAACTATCACCAGCAATTGCAACGAACAACTAAAATTCTATTCTTTTTAGCATCCAAACAGAACAAAACGTTGCAAATCCGGTTAGCAAAAGTATCTTTTTCGGTCATAAGTGATGAGATCTGTTTTGTGAACTAGTCATGCATATCATGCATTGTTCATGCAATTATAACTAAGCCATAGTATCCAATCTGGGAACCTTTTTGAAGGGAATTCCGCTTTTTCTAACTTTTCTCTCAAATATATGAAACCAAGTCAGGTTTTAACATCAATAGATTGCCTTTCAGACCAAACAAATGTAAAAAACTATCGGTAATTTTTAGGGGAAATATTCAGAAGAGGTCTCTGAGCCCTATCTCTGTTGATCTTTAGGGGTCGAAAGGTCACAATTGACCGAGATCGACACGCAATAGCGGTCACAGGTCCGTGTATAAAAGCTAAAAGTTGTATCTCCTTGCTTATCAAAATGATCCCACAAAGAAATAAATTGGTGAGGTTAACAGCTCTTAATGCCTTTCAAATCCACCACTGCAGCTGATTATCAAAGCAAGCAGTCATTTACTCCTCAAGTTAAAGAAGGAATGCGATGATATTTATGTAATAAACGTTCCAGTCGGAAAAGGTGCGATCTGTTTTACAACTTCACAACTTTATCACAAATATATCGTTAGTCCTGATAATAACTCTATAGAGAGACGTCCTGGCGTGAGAACTGTTGGAATAACGACAGTGCTTTCACAGCCTCAAAGATACCAAACATGTTCCAAATGATAGTGATCTACCGACTAGCCGATAATTGTTTTCTTTCTTTCTGTGCAGCGACTACGACCACTTCCTCTCGTGATGTTACATCACGGGGGTCTGATGCCCAAACAAGGTAAGCAACAGTACTAGGAAGTGAAACTTCCTTCATAATAGCAGAGGTCAAATGTCAAACTAAATAAGAACTAATTCACAACCTGGCATGATCAGATCAATACCAGAAAGCTATTTTAGAGTTTTTTCTAACGATTGCGGCGTGCTCTTCGGGCCGAGACAGAACGACCCACGCTGTCGATTTACAAAGAGCGGGAAAGTATGATACTAATTTGGGAGAGTTTTCTCGGAACAATCAATAGTGGGGGAAAGATTTTAAGCTGCTCCGTTGTTGACATGAACATAAAAGAAAATGTTTTGGCGGAAGTTATAAGGATTTCTAAAACGATGGATTACAATTAATGAATGATGAAAGTGACCTAAACCAAATGCCCTTGAATAAGATTTGTTTGTTGATAGAAACTACAAATGACTATAAACACTTTTGACACAATCGGCCAAGAGGAAGACAATGGGAGGATATAGGACTGAAGGCTATACTTACAAATTTAGATATCTGATTATACATAAACAATATTTGTGATAAAATGCTTTAAATAATTTTATTAATCACTTAATCACTGTATTCATCTACTTAATTTTTCTGACCGATACCAAACTTTACCATCTGCTGTGGTGTGCTCATTTCAAATTAAAATACAATCATAAAAGAGATTAATTTTCTCTCAATTAACAGTTCTGAAAATTCACAACAAAAAAACATTTTTTTTATTATTATGAATTTGTATATAGTGAGTCATCAGCACGTTACGACTGGATTGCTGAGCTAGTATAGCGCTGAACTACTAAAAAATGTTTAGGTCACCAAATCCAAGCGTAGCAAAATTATTGTTTTGCCCTTCTAAAAATCAAATATAATTTCCCAGCTTGCCAATACTTATACATCAAAATGGAAACTTCCTAATCTGAAAAGCCTTTTGTTGTCATGTATGCTAGGGTTCTATCTTCTGGCCAACACTGGGAGAAATGGGGTGACTTTCTCTGTACCTAAGAGTAATCTTGTTTCAGCAAACCTGGAGGTCGAGGCCCAAAACATTTCTTCAGAAATAGATATTATATATCAGTAAACAGACACATGTATATACAATGGTACACATCACCTATCACCAACACTTAACCAAACCCACATGTCCATGAAACCAGCAGAAGACTCTGTCTTTCTCCCCCCTCCCCCCTGCCCCCGTCTCCCCTCTTTTTTTGTGGCACATAAACTTCACTTTGAATTTGTACACATCTAGCACACAACGGCTAAAACAAACGTGTAAAGCAAAGTTCAATATTGATCAAAATTACACTTTCACTTTATACTCCTTCAACGACGCATGTAATGAGTCGTCTACTGACTACAAAACAACCACTTTGTTCCTTATCTATTGTTTTGACCCCTAATAAACTATGTGAACTGCTTGCTTTAGTCATGTATTTGGCCTGACCTCTTCCCCTAATCAAATTTAATTACCCATTTCAATTGTTAGTGCCAACTGGCAAAACTTTGATTACTCTGAAGCTATGCCATCTAAGTTTGTGTTAACACGAACTCTTTCCTTGCACATTATTTACTAACATACTTATTCAAAATGAAGACAAGAAACATAAGACCAGTGATCTGTAAATATTGGCAAAAATATCCTAGAGTTTTATTTATGCTAGTTTAAAGAATAATTAATGAATATTAAGCCTTCACCAACAGTCACAGTTTTTAATTGATTCATTGCAAAGATTTCAGGTACCCCTTGTTAGAGTGAGAATTAAAAAGATTTTCAGAGTGGTTTCCTACAAATATTTATCACATGTAAAAAATTATTCCTTCATATTAAAAAATACAACACTGTAATGAAAGTATGATTTTCTATATTTCCTACAAAACTATCATTCCACCCCCCCCCCAAAAAAAAAAACCTTAACTCCTCAACCCCATTGCAGTGCACTTCCTTTCCAGTTTAACATGATTCACTATATCTATGTTATCCTGTGTACGTCTTTGCTGAACAAACTCATCAAATAATCACCTTTGGTTAGCTATGTAATTCTAAACCGTCATCAGTTTTTTTCATCCTTCTTTGGTTTATTGTAGGCATTTCCTTTTCCTATTGCCTGGCAATCTCATTACATTACAACAACCTGTTAATCCACATATCATATCCTGTTAGTAGTACAAGGTTTCATTCGGTGACCAATACCTTGCTCCATCTTTTTATTTTTAGGTACAATTCCAAGTCACACGGTCACAAACACACAATCCGGGTTCAGTAATTGGTGTCGCATTTTGAAATTTGCAAGTTGGGGATGTACCGGATATTGCTGCGGGAAATCCCCCTCCCCCCCCCCCCCCCCCCCCGAGAGAAATATATAATGCGGGACCCTCTAGATGTATTGCGGGAATCGCACGTTCTGATGCGAACACTGATTGAGTCTATAAAATATTTTCTCTGGTTATTACACACAATCTCCATCGTTCTGTCCAGAAATTGTCTGTAATTTTACATGCACTTTGCAAATACTACTCTTTGCAAAAAGTTCACTTCCCAGCGTAATGGGTTGGCATAACCAGCGGAGTTTCTTATAGTTTAAAAGTTGGGGCCAAAATACGGATAAGAGAGAGAGAGAATAAAAAACAGCTGATGTATTCTAGAAATGAATGCAGCAGAGAGAGTAGCAACAGATGTACGTTATTTATAATATATGTACAGGTCTGACTAAAATGTGTAGCAATTTAATAAGTAAGAGAACTTATAATTATGACATTAAATAGAGGTAATCTAAACCTGCAAAAAGGGAGGGAGGGAAATGTTTCAGTATTACTAAATATTGTTAGTTTTAAAGTGAAAATTGTGTACAACCGATGAACCAAGGTTCAAAGCGTGTTGGTTCAGACTGCTTTGCTCAGTGATCTCCGTTATAAACAAAGGCTTATATTACTTATCAATCTGAAACTGTATATAGCATTTGTGATTCATTTCAGCCATTGCATATATTACTAGCTTCTCTACTCCATGCATTTTTATTATTGTGCTAAATCGAGGAATAAGTGATAACAATACCAGCTCTCCCCCGTCCCCTCCCACCTACCCTCCCACCTCCCCTCCCACCTCCTCTCCCATGCCCCGAAATGAAAATATAAATTGTGCATCTGTTTTTCATGAATCTATGGCAATAGTGGTATCAAGTGGTAACAAGTGACAAAACTAACTTAACTTGATTGACTACAAAAGAGCTTATTTCTACAGTCAAAACAAGTTACTACTGTACATGAGAAAGGTGCACAACTGAAAGTACAAAAACAGGATAAAACATACTCTTGCACAAACCATTAGAGACGACGCTAACTCCTTTAACTAAATTTCGGTGTAAAGCTAAGTCGTATTCATTTTGGATAGCCTATTAAGTCTATTTCTTTCAGTAATTCGTTCTCCTTGTAAAGTGCTATATAAGGATTACTCATGTTATTATTATTGCATCACTTGCAAATAATTTGGCATCTACTGGAGAATCAGCATATATTTTGATGAAACTGTGTTCCTAAACTCACTGTATCATGCTTCAGCCCGGCCCAACCACAAAAACGTTACAGAATTATAAATGATATCACCAATTTTTTTATTACTCTTTCTTTTTTTAATACTTTTTTTAAATTTTATTTTAGCAGAGTCATACCCAAGAAGTTTCCTGACCAGAATTTCTTAAAATTGTAATTTTTCAGAATGTTGATGAAACAGCTCAGCAAGAACTGAACCAAAAAAATTAAATCTCTTAACTTTTCCATAAAGGGAAAATGACTGTCAACTCCACAGTGCAGAACTTAATGTTAATTCTAATATTTATAAATTCCACTTAAACTAAGCCAAACATATTCTTTCTAATTTCATAATAGAAACAGCAGAGCACCCTTGGATGACATTCAAAACCATGTGACCTTGATAAAATTGTAGCAGGCTGAAAACATGTTATTTGAGGTGACACTAAAGTAATATAAGTCCTAGTGAGTTTGCATTGGTTCAAAAAAAGCTAGAATAGGTTTCCAATTTTGAAGCTACTAACTAATTTTTAGGTCTGATATTGATGATTTTGAGATGCACTTTTGATCTAACTGACCCCATCCTCCACCTCACATTCTTGACACATAAAAACTTTGTTGACATGTTTTAGATACTGTTTTGGATGCAATAGGGCAAAATGTGTATGTTTTTATAATGTATATGATATGTTCTACGAGCAGCTTACATCACCACCTCCTTCCCCTCTCCCTCCCCACCCACCCCCTCCCCAATCACTCTCAGAGATTAAGACTTGTGCATGATACTACTGCATCAATTGTACATTTCCACATGTTTCTTTCTCACAACAAAGTTCACAAAACTAAGTTTATTAATAAATAATAAAAACAGATATTTTCTACTTGACTAAAAAAAAAAAAAAAATTGTCATTAGCAAATATTGCACAGATATTTTCTAACTTTGATTTAAAAATATTCTTGATGTATGGAACCAACAGAATGATGCAAAATGAGTTTTATACATACAACTCTTAATTCCTACCAACAATGGCAAATAATTCTTCAGTACAGGAGAGGGGCAATAGAAAGAAGGGAGAAGAAAGAAAATCTGCCAACAATGACAAACAACCGGTGAAATTATATATTGCTGGGATGAACAATTGAATGAGAAAGGTGTACAAGATGCTAGTGAAGAGAATGAATAACGTACCTCAAACAGCTGTAAGGATGCAAAACAAACCATATCCATGTAAGCACAGAAAGAGAGAAAAATTACAAATAAAAAACGGGAAACTTGTGACTCCAGAAATTATTTTAATTGATGAGCAAAGCACTTCAAAGACTCCCTGAGAGGGCTCTCTAAATCATCTGGTAGATGGGAACTAGTACATTGGGTTTATAAGATGTCAGGGTTTTTGTGACGTGAAGGGGAAGAGATATCAAGTTACAAGGAAACAGATCGTAATCTGAGACAACAAGAGGGACGATGCCTTTAAGAAGAGGATGTTGGTATCGGACACTTCCATAAAGGCTTGAGAGACCCTGTTTCGGAAATAACGTAAGGTATCAAAGTCTCAGGTGTGACCACAAACAAACAGGGATTACAAAATGTAATCCTTAAATCCTAAATTGGCCATGATAGGATTATACGAACAGCCAATACCAGTGTGACACTTAATAACTAGCTGTACGATGAACTTGTGAGTAATCTCTCATAAATACGTTTTGAGTATAAGAAAGAAATATTTTTATGAAGTGTAAATTTGGATTGGATAATAAGTACACGACCAGTTTGAATACTTTTGCTGACGCGCAAGATGTCGAGAAAAGATTAAACAAACGGCCCAGATTAATGCAAATATCTCTTATAACGAACTTGGTTGCCGTCAATCACATATTTTGAGAAATATAGTACAAAATTTCAAAGCAAAAACCTTTTTTCTGAATAATATAATTACATGAGCATGTTGCAAACTTGCACTGACACAAACAATCTTGTTGACAAAAACTATCATAGCTCTAAACCAACCACTGTTTTATCAGTTTCTGAGACTTTAAACTCAATATCGCAAATAGACCCCACTTTTGGTCGGACAATAATTTACGAAGAGATGAGAACGCTGTACTGACCACTTATAATCCTCTCCCTACAATGAGATCAGACATCTAAGATAATATGTTCTGGGACTAGATGAATCATTACTAGTAAAAACCAAACTTTTAACTTGAAATAACAACCTCATGTACAGATTGCAGTCACAAATAAATCTCAACAGAAGGTAAGATCTCAAAATAAAATGCCCTACTGAGTCTAGACTGAAACATGATCAACTACATTTTTGAGTTGATAACATTAACTACATTAACAGGTGGTATAGTTACAGAATCAAACGATGAACTCATGTGTCAAAGATAAAAAACGTGGAAGAACCCAACTTTTTTGTTGTTGCTTGGATAAATGATTATACAGAGACCTTGTATTATAATTGTGTTAATATCAGATGGCATAACTGGAAATCTTTATTTGAAGTTTAATGATTTATTTGTTGTTGTTGTTGATAATATTGACTAATGATCATCATGTATATGTTATTATGAATTGTACATTGTTTGGACTCTTGATGGAATAAAAAAATAAAAATAAAAAAAACAATAATAATAATTGTGTTAACACAAACATATCATGTGGTACAGGGAGTGTATTCCTGATAATGATCATCTTCTTGATGATAAATATCTTATTTGCCATTGGATACTTCCTCAGGTCATCCCTTCCCTAAACCTGACAAAATTATCAAACCTTAACCTTTACACCTTTCCTATCTATATGCACACACTGACAAGTCCATCAATAGTAGCACACACTTCCAGGCACTTGTGACAGCTTTTGGCAACAAAAGAATAGCTTGTTGAAAGTGATTTTATGGCTTAACCAGTCATTAATTATTACTCTCCCATATCCATATATCAGTCCTATGTTTCTTCTCTTTGTATATTCTATATTTCATCCTAGCATTGATCAAGTAAACAGAACTTTCAATTTATAAACATTCTGGAACTCATTTTCAAAGAGAGGTCATTTCCCTAGAATTTAACAGGAAATGACCAATGTGTAATATTTCTGTGTATCTCATCTCCCTTCATGTAATGTATAAGGAAATGAGATATTGTTATTCACCCCACATCAGAAATGTAAGGAGGTGTGTGAGTGAGTATTTGCTGCATGCCAACATGTAGGGAAAAGCCATTAAGCAACAGGATATGTAGAGAATTATGAGACAAATTTAAAATATGACAGATTTCTAGGTGTAAACTGTCAACTCGTGCCTGTGTGATTGGTGACATCATAGGTCATAGGACAAATACCCCAAAACAGTTTTTTCCATTTTCTGCTTGTCGGTGTGTTGGAAAATGTTATTAAACCACAAGATATGTAGAGAATAATGGGATTTCTTTTTAAATAGTACATATTGTAGCTGTTAAGGGTCAAAGGTCAATCCATTCCTTCATAGAAGAGATGAGATTTGCATGGATATCCATGTTGTTTATATTGCCATGTTGTTTATATTCCTACAGGACGCAGTTTCAGTCTAGCAAAACAAACTAAACCGATCGTACAGATAAACAGTGTACAATAAGAGAAGTACTTTTGATTATTTCATCACTTACACTGATAAAGTAACAAACAAGACTTAATAATAAGACCACAAAGGAAAGAAAAAATGGAATATTAAACACTGCAGAAATCATTTCTTTAGTATTATCTCAGTTTAAATACAAAGGTGCATTGAGTTTAACAATAGTTATATCACAGTTCCGTAAAGCTATGTGTTGTGTTAACTTTGTAACATTATAGTGTAACCATAAATGAATGTGTAGGAAGGACCAGGAACCTGAAAAAAATCTATTTAGTACTTTTAATAGCCCACCAAAATTGGGCATAAGGTTTACACATATAGCAAGACACTACATAATATGTGAGTGGCAGAGAACTTTCAACATTTGATTAAATGATTTAACCCCTTGTTTGCCCAGAAATGCTCCATGTATGGTGGGGGGGGGGAGTAGATGAAACTTGTGTTCTTTTTGGAATTGGAAACAACTTTGATCAAGGCAATAAAATGCAGAGAAAGTAAAAATTTGAAGTTGAATTAGTAAACTTACCCTAGATTTGCGAACTTCAGACAGTTTGAGTGAAGCTGTCGTGTGTGCTCTCTCTAGAGTGGTGATGTCTCTCAGCATCGTCTGTAGTTTCTTCATCTTCTCCCGGATTATCAACTCCAGGCATCTACAAACAGACGAGGAGAGAAAGGAAGTCAGGGAGGAGGCAGTCAGGATAAACTAACCTTAAATGGCAAAAACATCTATAAACAGACAAGGAAAGGGGAGTGGGAGGGGAGTCTATGACATGCAGTCAGGATAGACTAACGTTAATAGTACAAAAAACATGTCTTGACTAACTTTGTGAGAGCTTAAAGACTCTCTGGGGTCCTCTGGCCAATATTTTTAAGCTTAACATAGTTTTGGCAAACCTTACGATAAATGAAGACATCTAAGCCTGGCCAAACACTGTATTCAGTAAGTAGCGAGTACTACCATATTGTTCTTTGTAAATGGCAAACTTGGAGGCGACAACACAGAACATCCCTCTGGGTCTGTAGCACCTGCATGCCACTGGTTGACACGAATGGTGCATCACTGTGTACTTGTTACCAACATTTTATCAGATAATTCGCTAAATTGTAAGCATACTGTATAAGACAGACAATGGAGGATTTGTTGTCAGCTTTAGTCTGGCAGCACATAACAAAGCCTTCCCATTTACTCTCATCATTTGATTTCCAACAATATTGTAAACCTTAGAGCAAATCTATTGACTCTTATTTCATGGACTGAAAGATCAACATCCCCAGAACATCAAGCTACAGATTAAAATAATTAACAATTGAACTACGTCTATGTTCCTAGAGAGCTACAATCCTCCCGACATTTCTTTGATCTGATGGGGGAGTGCTGTTCCTTTTTGTCATAGTCAGTGTCACAGCATGGGTCATGAGTCGGTCTCACAGTGTGGGTCGTGAGTCGCTGTCACAGCACGGATTGTGAGTCGGTCTCACAGCGTGGGTCATGAGTCGGTGTCACAGGGTGGGTCGTGAGTCGGTGTCACAGCATAGGTCGTGAGTCGCTGTCACAGCACGGATAGTGAGTTGGTCTCACAGCGTGGGTCGTGAGTTGCTGTCACAGCAGCCATGTAGTGAGTCGCTGTCACAGCACAGGTCGTGGGTCGGTCTCACAGCATGGGTCGTGAGTTGCTGTCACAGCAGCGTGGGTCATGAGTTGCTGTCACAGCAGCCTGGGTTGTGAGTTGCTGTCACAGCAGCGTGGGTTGTGAGTCGCTGTCACAGCACGGGTCTTGAGTCAGTCTCACAGCGTGGGTCGTGAGTCGCTGTCACAGCACAGATCGTGAGTCGGTCTCACAGCGTGGGTCGTGAGTTGCTGTCACAGCAGCACATGTAGTGAGTCAATGTCACAGCAGCATGGGTCGTGAGTTGCTGTCACAGCAGCGTGGGCCGTGAGTCGCTGTCACAGCATGGGTCAGTTGTATTTACTTCCAAGTCTGTTCTTGTTTATAACACTGATGATTTGGCACTTACTCGGCTTGTTTCGAGACGTCCTGTAGTGATTCCCAGGGTGACATTTGGTTTTTACTCTTCAGTACACAAGGAGAGAAGACAATGGCCAGGGCATTAGGAGACATCTTGTTGGTCTCCTCATGACATGCGATCCTGTTGAAAAAACACAACAACCGACCAAAAAGTGATGGAAAAGTGTAAATCATGTTTAATTATAAAACAACTTAATAAGTAAATAGAAACACACAAAACTATTATCTTTCTCATTGCAGTACATCATGACAATTCCTTGAATTCTTACAACACATTTCCAAAGTTTTATATCATATTTGTTACAAAAAAAACAAGGAAACTAGACAATCTTCCATTTAAGAACGACAACGAGGGCGTGTTTCGGGAAATCTGGGAAAAATGGTGTTTCTAGCTTGGTCACCTACTGTGAGCGTCATGCAGGAATTGGCATGAGAGGAAGGGGCAAGATTGAGGTGAGGGGAAGATTAGGGGGAGGGGGATTATGGGAGGAGGTGAGGGAAGGAGGAATGGAAGAGGGGGAGGAAGAATTCCTCTGAGACAAAAGATTAGGGGGAGGGGGATTATGTGAGGAGGAGGTGAGAGAAGGAGGAATGGAAGAGGGGGAGGAAGAATTCCTCTGAGACAAAATCAGCTTGCTTGAAGTCCTTTACCTAGCCAGATGAAAGATCAATCTTTCAAAGACGTCGTGGTTGATGGAAGGTAGTTTATGAAGCGTATCTTGCAACGACTGCAGTCTAGCTCTGTATCCCTGTATCTCGGTGGTGCGGAGGAACTCTTCGTAGAGGTCAAAGGTCAGCAGTGGCTCCGGCAGTTCCCTGAAGAAGCATTTTAGTACTTGCGCCACACAGAGAACATTGTAACTGTTGAGATCGATGTTATCTAGATCTATGATTTAAAAAAACAAAAAGTTTTTTACTCAATTTTCCCAGAAAATGGAGCATGAGTGGAAGGATTGCATTAAATTTTACACAACTGTGCTATCGGTAGATTGAAATGTTTTTTTTTTAAAGGGTAGAGGTATAACAGGCAAGGAGTAAGACAGAAAATCCTTACAGTATCTGAAAGACCCAATATTTGACAATAAAACAGATAAGGTAATATCACACAAAATCAGTTTGAGAAACAACATACCACGAAAGACCATGCACCAGATACATCCTTGCAAGGAATGAACAGTTTTGGGACATGGTGAGACAGTTTAAGTTAATGCACCTATTGATTTATCTGTTATTACCATATTAAACAAAAGAAATGCTTCACCATTACCAAGATGTATGGCAGGTTTTTAATAATAAATATTATTATATCATGAGAAACAAAACAAAAGAAACAAAACTGCATTCAAAAATTGTGACCGAATTATTGCCACTTCCCACCATATTTTGTCCCCCCCCCCCTGCCGCCCTTCCTAGAGTTCCAGGAGAATTGAGCATGACAGCACTTACTCTCCTCTGTATTAATCTTATGTTTGAGTTCCTTGACTTTAACCTCTGATCCTGCCCTTCGGTAGATTCCCACCGTGTAGATGCCGTTTAATTCCACGCAGGTGATACATCGCTCCACTACCGGTGGGACGCACATCTCTCCGTGGACCAGGCTGTTCAGGTTAGAACCGATCAAGCGACCTTTCACCTTCTCCGGAAGGTTTCCTTTGCAGTGTTCCGTGGCTTTGGTGCAACACTTTTTATGAGCTGTAAACTTGCATACTATGGGTTCAAAAGGAGAAAGAAAGTTATGTCGAGGGGGGAGGGGGGGGTGGCAAAAGAAGAAGAGATAATGGCAATGTACAAATTACATTTAATGCAACAAGCTAAAGCTTTCAGTATGAAAAGTTGACTATTTAACCAACAACTATCTGCAGCAGGTCATTGCCAAAATTGTTACATAACCACCCACCTGAAGAGGTTGCTAAGGCATACCCACCCTCAGGGGTTGCCTTGGCATACCCACCCTCATGGGTTGCTAAGGTAATCCCAGGGGGGGAGGGGGTCAATAGAAGGTGGTTTGACCATTGTTGAAGAGACCCCTACAAAAAAAAGTTATGTTTATTTATTCTCAAGGAAGTTTGCAGAACCCTATCAATAGTGACAATTAATTTGGATAACAAGAAAGGAAAAAAACAACAACTTAAATAACAAATAGCATTGCTTGATTTGACCCTCCTCCTCCTCACCTTGGCAAACATAGCCCTTCTCCATTAGCCACAGGAAGTTATGGCAGTATTCGCAGGCAGTTGGTATGTTAAACTGAGATGTGATGTACTCGTGTCCGCAGTATATAAAGATGTCCTCTTTGTCTTTCTTCTTCTTTCTTTGTTCTCCTTTCTGTTAAAGAAATATATTTATATAGTTCATTAAATAATCAGCAATATTAGTTATATAGTTAATTAAATAATTAGCAATATTAGTTATATAGTTAATTAAATAATCAGCAATATTAGTTATATAGTTAATTAAATAATCAGCAATATTAGTTATATAGTTAATTAAATAATTAGACTAGACAGAAACTTGTAAACACAATGGAATGTATCTGTTGTAGAGAGGACACAAGTGAAATAATTGGCATAGTTAGCGATGGTTGAGGTAGGGAGGGGGGAGGGAGGGGGAAGGGGAGGAGGGAGGAGGTGCAAAGAGACATACAGCTACACTGCAACGGGAATGCAACTTGCCGAAATTCTACAGACGCTAATAAGACTCGGCCCAAATCTGCAAAAGGAAACCGTCCTTTCACCAGGAGAGAGATTCTATTTCCGATGAGCCTCAAATCTGGAACGGCTTTAAATAGCCTGACTTTTATGCAAACGAGATGAGTTCCTTACCTTCTTGTGTGCGTTGTTTGAAGGTTTATGAACTTGCATGTACTCATTCAGGAATCCTTGGAATGCGTTGATACCTAACGTGACGGGAAACTGAGAATTTCCAGACTGTTTCCTGGCTTTGCTCTCCAGAACTTTTTCAAAATTTGAGACGAGGTCTTTATATTTCAGATTGAGTGATCCTTCATTCTGTGATATCAAAAATAATAAATGAACAAAAAAAATTATTTAAAAAATAAATAAGAAATATAGAGGAACAAAACTATCTCAATGTACGGAATCGCAATCGCACTATTATATGTATTGACTACTTAATGGAAAAAAAAAAAAAAACGACACCCAAGAAAAATTTGATTGTAGCAAAAGACAATGCACAAGCTGTAAATATGATTCATTCGCTACCTTTAAGATCACAAAACATCTTGCAAAAGTCTTTGCTAGGGATGTATGCTATAAATGAAATGATTTCTTCATTACCTGCATTGCAACGGAACAGGTGTTCATGAGGTTGCTACGGAATTCCTTCAGGGACTCCTTGAAGACTTGATCTGCCGATCCACCCGAACTTTTTGTTGATTTCATATCGTTTATCTGAAGAGCAAAGAAAAAAGGAAATTAATTTAATACATCTTGACAACATTAGTATTAATAATATGTTAAAAGCAACTTGGACAATTGAACTTTCAATTTTTCAATATTTCAAATCTATCTCGACTACTCTGGCTAAAATAAAAAACGATCTACGTTTATAGAGCATTTTTTGTTAATTATTATTGTAAAATTTGATAAAAAAAATCATGTTACTTTTGCTTTGGGTAACCACTTTTTTGAATATCCACGACTAAAACCTAGAGCAGAAATGGTTTTACCTTCGTCAGCAGAAAGTTGTTCATCTTTCCCAATTCGAGGGCATCTGAGATGAGTTGGTTGGTTGGATATTTCCACTGGGACATGCCATGAATATTCATGTTACTCTTCTTAGGCCCGGCCGAATCTCCGGAGGGCCTCCTCTTTATTTTAGATACAGATGTGCCGTCGACTAATGTCTGTTCAGACCCTTCGTTTGTCTGTTCCGCGATCTCGGCAGTCTTTCTCCGAAAGTGTTTCCTGAATCGGTGCTTGGCCTTCTGGAAGTGACTCTGGGACTTCCTGCGTCCCGACGGTGACTCAGGGGGGGAACCGATGAGGGAGCCGCTTGGACCCATCAGGGGAGACACCTCAATATCGCTGTCAGGAATAGACTCTTTGGATAAGTTAAATAGTGCACGCTGAAAAAAAACACAGATATGAGATTTGGGAATGGGGTGTACGCTTTCAAAGTAGAAAACAGATCTGCCTTAATGACAAACAGAGAACCAAATTATCTTTTTCAAGGTCCACAACCCAAGTATGTCAGGTCTCAAGGACTATCGTCAAAGAGTAAATAAAAATGAAGAGACATTAAAAATTTGTTTTCATAGATTACAGGCAGGCAGGCAGACAGAATCAGGACCATCTGCATGGATATGAATATTCATCGAATATAAGACGCCTCCGGAGTTAAACAAGAAAAGGAAAACAAAGATTTGCTACAGATTTTAGTTTTGATGAAGAAATTATCAATGTCAAAAATATTTGGCAAGGGTAGTATTTGCAGTAAAAATTGTTATAAAGTTGTAGGACGATACAAAGCTAACCCATAAAATCAAGTAACTTGTAAACAAGCAGCCTTGTGTGGATTGTAACAAGAAAAGCATTTGTATGCTGCTCTAGCATCTCTTTTTGTTCAAATTAAGTCAAATTCACAGGAAATTTACTATCATTTAGATCTGAAAAATCTGAGGGAAAAAAAAAAATATATATATATATATATATATATATATATATATATATATATAATATATACCTGCATTGTAGGGCTTGACATAGGAACATCACTAGTGTCTGTGCTGTTGGATTTAATCTTAAATGCTGCCACCCTCTTCGGCTTAGAATCATCCTTTGTATTATCCAATGCAAGCTTTTCATCATCGTTCTTCCAGTCCTCTTCTTCTGTCCAATCTCTCTGTTCCTGTTCATCTATTTCCATTTCCCTCTGTTTATCCTCCTCCTCCATCTCCTCCTTGTTCATCTCCTCCTCCTCATCATAAGAGCCTGGAGGTAGAGCCTCCTTGAGTCCCGCTATTAGTTCATTATATTCCTTGATACTGGTAGGTAGAGAGTGCGGCTTGTGTTGCAGCTCCGGTTTATCCAGGTGTCTCCTCGCCACCACCGGGGAGCGCTGCGTCTCCGCCCGAGCGGGCTGTCTCCGGTCCTGGATGTGACTCTGAAATTTCCTGGTTAGTTCTTTCACCCTGAGGAAGAAATTAAAGTAGTCTGTCATTTGGGATATCCTATTGCAAAGGAAAAATTTCTTCGAATTTATCATTTTTATTTGTAACTTTATATAAACCGTGAAATAAAACATTTGTGTAAAAGTAAGTTGGCCTGACGTTTCGATCCTAACAGGATCTTCTTCAAAGGCTAAATGACTTGTCGAAACGTCAGGCCAACTTACTTTTACACATTCTCTTACACAGGCTCTCTAGTGGATAAGCAGTTTGCTAACAGTTTTATTTTATTTTCAAATAAAACATTTGACGAATCAGCATTTATACTTTCAAAGAGTGTTAAGGGAGTGTTGAGGGAGTAATTTTTTATCCAGCTGCATTAATCTTTTTCAGCAAGAATGAAACAATAAAACAGAGTCAACGGTACCTGACACTGGAAGAAAGCTTTTTGACGATGCCTGCAATGTCTCTTTTAATTTCTAGCATTTTGAGGTAATGTGGACATATTACACACAATAGTGAGGTGTCAAATAGTGTCAATGTGAAAGATAAGCAAGAAAGCCATATATGTGAAATTTAAAGAGTGTGTGTGTGTGTCTGTTGGAAATTTCACCCATTTGACAGATTGATGAATACAGACTTAAGTGATAAACGACAAGAGAATATTTGGAATCCTTTTTAATATTCTTGTAACTACCAATGGGTTACTTAACACCCCACCCACCCCCCCCCCCCTGCGTTTACTACACTGTGATGACTGAAAGGCTCTTCTGTAATGTTTTTCTAATATCAGTGAAACAAGATCAAATTAAGATTAAGATCAAAGTCATCCATTGGTGCTTCTTCTGAGTTTGGCATGAAAAGTGGACGGCGGCTTTGTCTTCATAACTAGCAAAACATATTGCGTAAGTTACCATAGAGACAACAAAAAAGCTACTGAATGACTAAGAAACTTCTGCAAAACACTGCATCTTCCCAAATAGAAAAAAAATTAAATAAATATAAAACAATTAAAATAAGAAGAAGAACAAATAATTAATGCAAACAACATTTTGAATTTGATCAAAAGAATATGTACAATCTTGAAATGTTTAAAAAAAAAAATTAATTTCACGATAAAAGCAACAACTTCGAAAGGAAACTTTCAGACCACATTTAGCCATTGTATGAGATGATAGAGTGAATTGTTGGACCAACAAACCTAACCTGAGACTTGAACAAAAGCACAAACTCTTAATTACAAACTCTCTGCCTTTTATGTAATATTTCAGTCTTGTTAACATCACTTCAAAAGAGATATTCTCTCTTCAGGAAAACCTTACAGGAATAGTTCAGGTGTACACTTAATTTTGAACGAACAAATAGAAACATTGTGTAGGAGTCCGGTTGAAATTTCCAATGATAATCTCTAAACAGTACTTTCAGGACTTGTTGTTAAGTTTATCTGATGTTCCTCCTTTATATGTCAATAAGAATTAACCTCCCAACAGAATACCATGATTGACAATTCCCTTTAACTTTCCCTTTCCACCAACCCCCAACCTAAAGCCAGAATGGAAACATTAAATGGTTCCTTGCTGCTCATTGATTTGATTAAGAGGGAACACTCCAAGTATATAATGATGAAGCATTCCCTTAAGTTATGTGCACAAAACTGTTGTTACCAAAATAATGCTGGCCAGGACCCATCATAAATATGCATGAACCATTTCCCAAAGTAACTGCAAGTTGATATATAATCCCTCACCCGGTAAACTCATCATTAGTCATGACATGACAGACATACACACACCCCACACACACAGGTGTGTTTTACATTCAGACCGAGGACCCCATTGTTCTTTCCATTGTTCAAATCCACGTACCCTAACCTTAACAATACCTCATAACAATAGATTTCCTAAAAGTGGTGTTGCTTTAGAAATCACATCCGAGGACCTGGAATACTTTTATTCAAGTCCTCGGTCAGAATACAAAACAAGTGCACACGCACACGAGCCGGCATGATTACAAAGGTTCCTTTGCTTTCAGCAAGGAACCAAACATCAGACCTGATTTTTGGAACAAGTACATTTCTCACTGCCAACAAAACAGACACAATTAATGAAAAGTTTTGATAATGCAGAATTCAGTTTAGGAGGATGGTAAAGAGCAAATAACCTTTAAGAATTAAAAAAAAAATTAAAAATAGATATTAATTAGATATTAATGTCATTACAGAGTTGAGAGGATATCAATATATATATCTACAATGTAACAGTACTCTGGATATATCAGAACTTTGCTTACGAACTGCAAGGCATAAAATTACAACCACAAAAACAACAGTTTATGTTCCGTTAATTTCATTTTAAATATTCGCCTTCTGTGCGGTTTTATATTTTCCGTATTGTAACATACCATACACACAACACAGTGCAATGTATATAATCTATGCAGGAAAAAAGAAACTTTCATAGAGAGGTTTTATATTAAAGTGTGTCAGGTGGACTTTGGTGCTATCAATTTTGTGGTTTCTGAAAAGTGGTTGTTGGGAGTATAAACTGTAAAATTGGAGAGTGAAATATACCTGGAATATAATTGAGTGCAGGAGTATTATGAACAGTGATCAAAATGGTGGCAAATAGCTTTCCTTTTCTGGATGTTTACTCTTCTTTCATCTTCTTCTTGAGTATCTAAATCAAGCACTTCATGTTAAGGCCATGGGAACGAATCCACCCATGTAGAAACCGTGCCCCTACCTACTGTCAAATTTTGTTACAGATACATTGCTTACCAGGCGTTTTCGGTGGTAAAATGCCACCTCCGCTGCCCCCAAAACTTGAGCAAAAGTGAAGATTTAAAGTGGCATATGTTGGTCTTTGATGGTACGCAACAAAATCGAGAAAGGGTGCATTGAAACAAAATTTACAAAAGCATGGTAAGAACTTTCAATTTGAAACAAACATACCTTCCAAATAAATACTCCAAGGAACCACGCCTGAAGAATAATTTAGTTTCATGAAGTTTATTAAAACCACAAATTGGGGTGTTTTTACTACTACTTTTTTTTTTCAAGTTTTCCTCTCTCTTTTTATAAATATATATTTTTAGTTGATTTAAATCTATGGGTGAAGGGCGAAACTACAAAGCACAAATGTCTAGGGACAAACTAGTAGGGAAACTTAGGACACACACAAGAAGTAATTAAGAAATATAAGTTTCACACTAACCAGTTTCTACATGTAACAAGGACAAGATCACCTAAATAAGCTAAGCTATTATATTTTGTAAAAAACATTTCTGGGAAAGTTCTGCCAAATTGAAAGATCATAGTTTCACCATTACAAGCAGTGTATAAGCCCCATGATGTGTTAAGTCACCCCCCCCCCAAAAATACCAATGATTATAAAACTTTTTTTCTTTTACATCTATAAGAGTGCATCAAAAATACAAGGCCTTGTTGATCAAGTCTGGTATGTTTAGGGTACCAAAATTTGACAAATTTTCAAAATGATGCAATTAAATCGCTGTCTTTGGAAGATGAAATGATATCAAATGAGAGCTTTCTACCATCGATTTCTTTTGTTCAAACGAGGACAGATGATATGGTGAAACTACTGATGTCAGTTGATACATTGATACATTCCACCACTTTGTGGGCAAAGAATTCACAACTATTTTCTTTTTCTAAACGTTACGGCGAAATACGGAGCTGGCACTGTTTTTACGCTAATGTAACTTTTAACAGCTTTAGCCCAGATTCCTATATTCAAAGTAGCCTAGGCCTACACAGAACTGCTTCGGACTCGCTGAAGACCTTGGCAATATAATTACTGATACCATTTCGAAACGGAAAATGTGTTCAAAGGAACATGCAACTTCCTCCCGCCTGTTAACATACATGCAACTAGTCAACAACCTACGGTAAATGTTCCAGTACTTCTGTGCTTGAGAGAAACAAAAGCACAATAAAGATAATTTTAAACGTAAAACGATTATCCAAAATGGAACTGAAACTTTGGTTGTTTTAAATTGCAAATTTCAAACAAATACAGCATTGATTGCTTGGCCATTTCCATCTCGTAACATTTGCAGCTTATAAAACCGGGAAAAAGTTTGTATTAGTTATTATGTGTGTATCTTCCTTCCTTTTGGCTATGCTTTGGAAATTTTTTTTTTTTTAAAAGGCTTAAACAAAATAGAACAGCTCTTTATTGATATAAATACCTCGTCTGGTTCCTCTGGAACATGAAATTTGTGTGATTTTCCGTCGGCGTCTCTGGTTCTGTGGCATCTGGGACGAAAATATCTGACGTCTGGGTGGAGGAGGATGGTTGTGGGAGATCATCTAAGAGTAACTCATCGGATCCCAGAGAACCATCGAGGATCCCACTGCTCCTAGAAACAAATTAAGTAAGAGAACAAAACTTTGTTCTAACCAAAAACACAGGACAAAGGTAATAACGACGGACGATATGATCAATAGGATTGCAACAGTTGAATGATGAGGTGAGAGGGGTGGGGGAGGGGTCGGTGGGGGGGAGGAGAGGAGAATGAAATAACATCAAAGGATGAAGGATAAAAACAGACTAATTTGAAGAAAAGTGTCTTTGTCTCATTCTCCTCCACTCTGAAAGAGCAAGCAAGAAATTGACTGGAGACTATCGCCATGGTGATAAACAGGTGTTCACAATAAAGAGCAGTGAAGATGAAATACCAATGTATTTCAAGGACTGTGTCACTAAGTTTAACATTCTCATAAATCATGAACATTCCGGTTAATTTATATGATACTCAAGAGGTGTTGACCTACAACAGCGCTACTTTACGCTGTGCTAAAGAGCTATTAATCAGATGATTGTAAAATTTATGCAAATTGCTGAACATCAAGTTGTGGCACATCTGAGTCCTGCGATAACATTAGTTATTAATGTTTAACTTATGAATCCACTACCCTCCTATCTATTGGCCACACAAAATCCCCCCCCCTCCACTCCCTTCCCCCCTCCTGCCTATCACCATTCATATAGCCCTACCCATGACCTCATTTCACCTATTATAGCAACTGAAATCTGAACACAAAGCTCTGTCCATATAACATGCTTTCTAAGGCAGAGGTTATAAAGATGGTACATATAAAATACTCAAATCAAAGAGTCCAAAGAGGCAAGAAATGTGGACAAAAAGGATTCAATTTAACCCCCCCCCCCCCCGGCATTATTAAAAGTCAAAGAAAACACACAAAAAAGGAAACATAAAAACTTCAACAAATGACCAAAAACTAAAATAAATTTCAGAAAATTTCAGAGAGGAGTAGCTCCCAATGAATGATATTTCAGTATTTTGATGAAATATTAAAACAAGGGAATGAAATTATTAATGATGATGATGGCATCATCCAAAAATCATTCATTCCTTTTATTTTTTTTATACATATATATTCTTTGGTTAAGAAAGCACTTTTGTAAGAGATTGACTCACTCTTCGGATTCCATGGTCGTCGTCCTCTTGCGATGGTTGTCATCGTCATCTTCCGACTCGTCTGGTGTGAGGATGCCCTCGTCGCTCTCTGGTGACCTGACCTCTTCTAGTCCTCCCTTTAAGGGTTCTATGTGGGGTACCATGGTACGATCATCATCATCTTCATCTTTCAATCTCAGAATGTCCTCCTCTTGGAGTCGATTCGTTTCCTCTTTTATTTCTTTCATTTCTTTCAGACTGAACGAAAGAGAGAGAGAGAGATAAACAAAGAACACCTTGAGAAAAAATTTTCCAGCTTTTACACGTAATCATCAGTGGCACTGAGAGTTGAACCATGAAGAGCCAGTACTTTCATTCTTGATCATTTCTGTTAACATTCATATCTCAATTTGAAATTAACATAATGATTTCTCTACATCAAAATGTCTTTACAAATCAACACATTTTGCTCAAATTCGCACTGAATCTCTCACGGCGATTTCACAACTTTTAAAAATTTTCCCCACATTTTCGCTAACAAATAATTTAAACTTTTCACAAATATACATATAGTAATATCTACTTCAGTACATATGTGGGAGCATAAAGACTTGCTGTTGCTTGTCGTGCGAACCAGGTCACCATATTAAAGTGTAACCGGAAGTAGTAAAAGGTTAACTCACTGCCTCCTAGCTTGGTTGCCTCTAATCAAACATTGAAAGTACAAAACTCCTTTCTGCAGTTGTAGGAAACTTCTCCTGAAGCAATATGTCCGCCAATAGTTCTGGATGAAGATGGCTGCCAGCAACCTCTCCTCCTGAGCCTGCATCTCTTTACGGACCAAATAGCCTCTTGCAAGCGCCTAGAAATGCAGGTTATTTAATGAGTTTCTCTCTTACTTGCTCTGTAATATATCTTACGTATCTTAGACTCTCCCATTACATATGCACGTCCACTATATCCCATGTTAGCACTACCTCCCTGCTCTCCCACAACCTACCCACTCTCCCACCACCTTCCTACTCCATATACACTTTCACTACATCCCATTTTATCACTATCTCCCTACTCTCCCACCACCTACCTACTCTCCCACCACCTCCCCACTCGCCCACCACCTTCCCACTCGCCCAATACATATACACTTCCACTATATCCCATTTTATCACTACATACCTATTCTCCCACTACCTTCAATGAGTTTTCATTTGGTGTCACATTAAAAAGTCTTGTACTGGAATACCCCTTACCCTTCATCTCTATTTCCCCCCCCCCCAATTTCATCTATTATCCCCTCATTCCCTCTCCTTTAAGAGTGACCTACCTGTATTGCAATGATAGTCGCTTGCTGTTGGAGGTACCGCCTCCTTTGCAGCACTCCTCTCACCCACCATTGCAGTAAAACAATCTTCTCCTGGACTTTGAGATGGAGGGCATCCTGCAGCTTGATTCGTTCACTCTCCCTCAGGAACACCTAGAAAAAGAGACGGCAAGGCAAAAAACAAAGAGAAATCATTTTGCGGTTTGTAAACAAATACAAAAGTCATGTTGAACCAGTTTATGTCACCAAGACCACTACAAGGTAGTCTCCTGCTTCCTTGCAGATCTTCTCTTCATCTTTCGGTTTATTTTTGTTTCTTCTCATATTCTGAGAAAAAAATGTGTTTTATTTGTTATAGTCTATCAAATATGACTATTCTATCCATTCTGTTATTCCATTATGAGATGGTCTAGTAATACACCTGATCACCAAGGGGTGTGTGCATCCACCAATTCTTGTCATGGAGTGGGAGGGGTGTGAGCTAAGATCTTACGTCATCCAGGGAAGTGGTCACCCCTCCTATTTGAGAAATTTTGTCACAATCGAGGGTGCTTGGATGCAAAGTGGTGCCATAATGAACTTTGTTGAACTTTTGAAACAATGTTTGATAATTTTTGGACTGTTTAGGTTGTTCAGAATTTATACATATTACATATATATGTGTACTTGTATGTACACTGGGAGTTTTTATAATATACTACATGGTAGTGCACCAGCGGATCACCTTCCCTAGGCAAAAAATCACTTGTGGGGATAGAAATAAACTTCTTCATACATAGTCGGTTTGTTAAATAAGTGTTCAGGGGTTTGACATTCTGACAGGTGTTGTCTCTGACGATCCTACCTTCGTCATCCCGATCTGGTAGTGCTTTTGATCCAGTTTCATCTCCACCAAGAACTCCTTGATGTCTTCTACCGACGATGCCAGGCCGTTGGACAGAAGCAGTTTGTACCGGTGACAGAATTCCTCGAAGGTCAGCCGGACGTTATAGCCGGACTGTCGTATCCTGACCGTCTCCAGCATTCCTGTATACTTGAGTTGCCTCATCACCAGCTTCTCGTCCAGCTTGCACGGTTCCTTCTCCGAGTTGGATTTGATGCACCTTACAAAGAACGGGTTGGCTTGGTTTAATGTATCCATTAGCTTGTTTAATGAACCCTGGAGAAAAAGGAGACAAAACAGGCTCGACATTATTTCATAGGTAATAAACATTTGATATTAAAACCACCTTTCACTTGGTTTGTGTGTTCTTTTTCTTGTATGATTCTGATTTCTGATTCTGAATTTAAAATAAAGAATGAATGAGAGAAAAAAAAAGATTGGCTAACTTAGAATTAACTCAAATTGCTTGACTTTTGTAAAAAGGATCACAAGAAGTTGTTCCTTTAAACAAACATGTAAAAGAAGGAAATCAAAATTCCACACAAGCTTCAAGTCAGCAGCCCAAATTTTTTTGGATAATCTTAGCATGTATCAATCAGTAAAAAAACAACCATTTAATCTCATCCACATTTCTGACATTGACATTCATCTTTTTTCCTAGCCACCAGAAATACTCATGTGTTATTACGAGGTGATAAACCTGTAAGTTGTTTGGCAGCAAAATATACACTGTGATGGATCTCTGCGGTTTGAACTAAGCTGAATGAGACCCAAGCCTCGCTGTCTTTGATTTGCTAAAAGGAATAAATCAGTCCAGTTCAGCAGAAAAACAAGACAAGAGCCTGATAACAGATAAATCAGCAGCTCTTCCAAGTTTCTCAAGTCTGCCTATTAGTCATTTACAGAAGATAGGTCAAAGAAAACATACCATGTGACTCAGAATTCGAGCCTGGTTGCCTTTGTAGCTATAAACCAGATTCATGGGCTTGCCTAATTCACATGACACCAAAATATTGATGTTAAGATATGTAAGGTTAAATTCCATTAATTGCAGTCATACTAGTGGCCTATTTATGTATGTATTTGTGTGTATTTTTATATGTATATGTGTGTATATGTATATGTGTGTGTATATATATATATTTATATATATATATATATATATATATATATACACATATATATACATATTCATATATATATATATATATATATATATATTTATTATGCATTTGAATACTATGCATGAACAAGGTATAAAAAACCAAAACAACAGATGATTTGTATATAGGTATCGACGACCGTAGCGGTTGAAATCTAACGTTGTAATTTATTTCCAGAATATTTCATAACCACCTGGTGCATCTTTATAACCAGAAGTGACATCAAGTAGAGAAAATGAAATCAACAAAGCATTCTTATTTCTTTCTGATTGGCTAGTCAGCTTCTTCAAGGCTGTGATCTTTGTGATGTTTTACAATATTACCTGCAATTAAATGCTATCTGTTTTCTTGACATAATTCACAAAAGGCCATTTAAAAAAAAAAAAAATTAAGTTTGGGATTGGAGTATACGCTTCAGGACAAACTTCCATCAAAGTATGTAAAGGTTCTTCACAATGCTGACAACATTACCTGAAACTGAATGCTGACTGTCTGCGTTTTCTTCTGTGATTGCCGTCTCATGCCAGGCATCTTGTCACCTCGGAGACGTCTCATGGAGTTGAGATCTCTTAGAGTCTGAACGGGAGGGAATAAGACATCCAAATATCAGGAAAATTGTTTCACACATAATCACAAAAAGATGACTTTTAATTTTTGTTAAATTAGAATGAGAGAAATCAAACAGAAAGGTTAACTCGACTCTTGTTGTGCGGTCCACTTAATATCACACCAGACAGAAATCCTGTTTCCTCTACTAGCAAGATGCAGCATGCTTTCTTCCCCTTGTATGTATGTAACCTTACACATGGAAAGTCAAAAAGCTGGTCATTTTACAAAACTGAGAGAGTAGTTCTATGCTATTGCTATATGTCACTCAACAAATACAAATATGGAAGAGAAATTTGTTCTTCCTCCCGTTAGTCCGCATTGTATGATCGACGCACGAAACTAATATTAGCCCAACTAATATAAGCCATTTTGAAACAAGGATAAAAAAAATCTCACTAATTTGTTTTAGAGGAATTTTGGGCACCAAACATAAAAGCCACATCAATGCCTGATATGAAATGCCCAATATTCATGATTTTCTTTTGTCTTCCTGCGTTATGGTTTCTAATTAATTTCAATACCTTATACCTATCCATCAATTTGCTCTTGTAAGCACTACTTTTAGTTCACAGTAAGATTATTATAGAGGGCAGCATCATCAATTAATCTGAAAGGTTTTAAGCTTCAAAACAATCAATTTTCATGACTCAGTATTCTATACAACACTGGCGTTTAAAATAAAGCCATCCAAGTATTTAATTCCCCCCCCCCCCCGAGTAATCTTTATCATTCAGTCAAATAGAATATTGAATATTATGTGTTAGTACCTCAAACACATTACTGTCCTCTCATAACTGTGATACCAACCCTTGGGGGTGATAGTGATAATGAGGGCCCTAAACTACAACTGCTGTTCACATTCACATTGCTTATAGACTGTAAAGCTCCTTTTGATCATACAGCAGTTAAACTTAAAAACTTTATTTTACAATGGTGTTACCTTAGCAGGTTGGCTCTGGGCACCTCTGAATGACCTGTTCTTTCTGCAAAAATTTGAAGAAGGTTGAAACATAGTAAATCACAACTGGCATATGACAGCGAGGAACAAAAATAAAACAGATAAAGACACAACAAGACAGATCCAGTTTTGTCATTAACATTGAGCCACACACTATTTAGTGGCAAATTTTTATTAACTCAATATCCTTGTCTTTTCTACAGCATAACAGCTAGAGTTCCCCTTCTAACGAAAACAAAAGATGACCAACTTACCTTTACAAATTCTACTGGTCAAATACCACTCGAGCAACCTAAAACCACACTGCTTCAATACCCCCACACAATACCAGCATATCTTAACTAAACATTTCATGAAACAATTTCTAAAACATTCTTGTTCAAGCATAATGATAAGAAACAAGAGAGAGAAAGAGAAGTGATTGGTGCATATAAGTCATGAATATGCATGAGCTCCCATCTACAATGACTAACATATAAATTATTAAAGTACTAAAGAGAATGTTGGCAATGTCAACATGATATAAAAACAGGACTGTCAATTTAATGAGTTCAGTCCAAATGATTTTATTTATTGTTGAAATGAACAATGGGTCATCATGCATGAATTTTAAAACGGCCATCTACTATGCCAATGAAAAACATATAAAAGTTCAATGACTTTAACACCTAAGGTTAGTTTCAAACTTTACAACAGTTATATTAAAAATGCTCAAAACATAAAATGATAATAATGATAATGATGGTAATAATAATTATGCATTCCAGTTAAGATAAAAAAGCACAACCAAAGTACATATGTATAAAAGGCAAAATATGATCCCAGGCACCATGCAGATTGCAATGTAAAATTAAGTAAAAAACCCACCTTGTCTCAAGGATTGATGAGAATCAGTTCTCTAATTTACTGAATTGGAAAATATCTGACAAATTTGTGGGCAAAAATCTACAAACCTTTACTAAGACTGACCCTGTACTATAACCTTTTCCTTCTCTATCGCAGAGCGGGTCTTCTTTGCCGACAAAACTTAAAACCCATTCCTACCTTATCAAATATCCTCCCACTGTCCACTACCCCAGTTTCCATTTTGTATCACACAATGAATGCACTGGTATTTCTTTCCCAAGAGTAGACACAACATTTTTTCATACATTTTGGGACAAAACACTGCTAACATTAGCACAAAATTAAGGCAACATAACTTTGCTATTCACAGTTGTCAATAATATCCACATATCTATTCCTTAATAACTCATATATTCTCATATACTGAGCTATCCCCCCCCCCCACCCCTGAAAAACTATGAACCAAAATGAAGAAAAAATTAATAATCTTTGAAAGGGTGCAACTTTGAAAGGGTGCAATGAATTCCCAATTTCGACTCGGTTTTGAAAACTGATCCTCTATCATGAGTTCCCCTGGAACCAGCAGAGAACTTGCCAAGAGCCGGGGCGAAAAAAAAGTAAAAAAACGGAAAGAAATATAACTTTTCGATGCACATACTTGAGGACTTTGCGGGCTTTGGCATAAGTTTCGTCACACAGCCCACCGGGGCTGAGCAAAGCCAATTTCTTCGATGACCTCGACGACCGGGAAGATCTCCTGTTCCTGGTATAAGCATGCGGTTCATGCAGATCTGACACATGTCTGTTATAGCAAAATGACAGCAAGAGCTAATGGATATGGTTTATAACACACACGCACACACACACATACGCATGGCCACACACACACAGACAGACAAAACCTGGACAACACAGGCAGTGTAGACACACATGCACTGGCAGCTATTAAACATGAGGAGCAGGCGAGGGGTTTGGGGAAGATGAAAAACTTAAACCAAATGGGGAATTGTGGGTTATTATTTAAGAGGAAAGGGAGCGATTGAAATTTGCTGCTTAAGCAAAAAAATATATGTAATTAATTAATAAAAGATAATTAATTCATAAAAGAAGGAAGAGAGAAGAAGCAAATTTAGTATAAAAAAAAATGGCACTTGCATCCTTAGCTGAAATTCAAAACAAAACTGTCTAAAATCTGTTTTTTAGGGGTTTTTTTTCTAATAAAATCTTTTGAACTTCATAGGTTGTTATTGACCTTGAGATAAATTTTCCAGATGTCAGGGATAAAATGTGAGACCCCACCAAAATTTTTGGCGACTCACTTTTGGGTTATGCTTCATAAATTACAGACTGTCGCACCAAGACACCCTCCTAGATTTTTTTATTTTACCAAATGAAGGTGATTGGGTGACCGATGTTGAAGATGTTTTTAATTTCCACATTTTGTTGGCTTAACACTGTAAGGTGTGGAATTGACCACAGTTTACAGAAAATTGGAACAATTTTATGTATCAATTATTTACTTCATTATTTGAAATGAAACTTAGATAATCAAGATAATGACCTATTTTGTTATGGGATTTTGGTACAGAAGGCTTTGTGATTCCTTGCCTTATAAGTTTGTATATGGTATCACTTGACTGATTGAGCAACTGAGGAATGGATTTAGTCCAACCTTTGTGAGTTCTTGAGAACTTTGTGAGTTCACATGTTTACAGGGATTTTGGACTCTTGACCTCAAATGACATTTGACATCCACAGAAAGCAATTCGTTGCTTCTACTCAATATGGCGCATCTGTGTACCAGATACGGAGTTCATCCACCTTATGATTTTTTAGTTATCGTGTTTACAAGCAAGGGTGTAACACACACACATCATCACTAACGCAAAGACTTTTTCTTTGCTTCTGGCAAGGACTTTAAAATCATCACCAAAAATGGCTGAAAAGGGAAGAATTGGAAACTAACAAGAGAATAGTAACATTCATACAAATTGACTTTTGATGAATATGGACACCAAATCTGCAGCATGAAACAGTGATAGATACAACAGGATGAGAGAAAGGCCTGTTATTATTTTTTTGGGGGGGAGGGGGAGGGGAGTGGGGGGGAGAAATGCCGCTACAACAATCTTCAATAACAATGCAGTGCTTCCACACAAAGCATACATGCAAATCGCAAAATCACAATTAATTGATTCAAGGGCAATATATATAGATATGCAAACATTATGCAGGTAGGTCATAAATGGGGATAAATTTGCATGCGACTAAATTCTGTTAGTCAAAAATGACCAAAAAGATATGTCTGTTTCAATTCCAAAGCATGACAAGATCCACCTCACTCCAGGCTTACACGTCATAACCAAAACTTACTTAATGTGCTCCACAATGCGGTAGCATTTTAATGCTCCTATTAGACTGCCGGGAGTGATGGAGAGGATGAGAATTGGGTTATTTTATTTTTACGTGGTGAAAGTAGCTAGCGACCCTTTGTGACCTTTGACATCTATACCATCTGTCTTTCATTCATGTTTACCTTTTTGTTTCATCTCTTTGTTTAGTTTGATAAATTTAGGACTCTCCTACAGCTATATATTCGCTAAGGACTACCATCTCGATGGCTGTCGCATTTACTTCATCTGTCTTTGAGTTTACTGCTTATCATTCATCGGAACTAAAAAATGGTGTTTTTAATCACTGCCAAATATATGCATATTTATGTCGCATAAATGTTATAACTTATGGATGAACATAAAGGGTTTTTTTTTATTATTCTTTCTGAGTATTTACTATTTTTCTTGTTCATCAAGGGTTGGGTCAAAAGTTGATGTGTGTACAGGTCACAGCAATACTGTAACAATTATCACATGCATGGTGTATCATTTATTTAAAATACGAAATGGACAAACTGGGGTGCACAAATGGAAATATCTTTGGCAGTTTTTATACACAAAATTTTTCCTTATTCGGAATTAATACTAATATTTTCATTCTCCTCTAACAGTTTTTGGTTTAATATTGTTTCTTCAAACTTTTGAAAACTAAACTCTGAGTTTCAATGTCTCAAAGAATGGCCAATTTTGAACAGATTACAAATAAACATTTTCTCTTGTTCTGGTATTATTCGGGTGTCCTGTTACTAGATATTACCCTGTTGTCAAATAGGGTAATATAATATGGATGCAATTGTTTAGTACGTACAGAAATTTAAAGAAAAAAATTAAAATTATCATTTTTTATTAATGTGCGGTGTTCCTAATTGGGTGAATAGTACAACAACTATGTGAGTTATAGCTGCATGTTAGAGACAAAGGAAAAAACACAGATATTTATCAAGCAAAATAGCTGAGCATATAAGAATGAGCTAGGTGTGCTAAATAAAAAGCAGTTAATTCTATCTACTACCTTTATCAAATAATTATGGTCGTCATAGCTGATAAACAATACAAGCTGTCAATACAAACAGTCTCTTTACACAAAAACAAGGGTATATATATATATATATATATATATATATATATATATATGTATATATATATATATGTAAAAAAATATATATATATGTATAACTATATATATCTTTATATATCTATATATATATATATATATATAAATGTATATATAAAAAAAATATATATATATATATAAATATATATATATATATAGATATATATATATATGTTTGTATATATATTTATATGTTTGTATACAAACATATATATATATATGTTTGTATATGTATATATCTTTATATATAAATATCTATGTATCTATATTTATATGTATCTATATTTATATATATATATATATGTATAGATATAAATATATATATATATATATATACATATATATAATATATACATATCAACATACATGGTTGAGAAAAACAAAGTTATAAACCTTTACCAGACACATTTATAACATTGTTTTTGGTTATCACTTTGTAACTTTATAAAGAGGACTTTTAACCAATTGCTATAAAAAAGATTTTTTACAGAACTCTATCACTGAAACGACCGAAAATCATAAACCCTTTTTAAATTTGCAACCATACATGACTAATTTGTAAAGTTAGACAATACAAAACTAGAAGAAAAAAAATCTTTTATTTTTCCCTTCAAATTTACTGACAAAGCCTACCTGCACATTTTGATTTATAGCAGAAAATATATTAACAGCCAAGTGAGTAAGCATTACAAGAATATATTTCTGTGTTTTTGCCAAATGTTAAACAAAACAATTTTGGTAAAGATAAAATGAAGAAAACTTCACCCCCCAAAACAATTCTGCTATTTCTTGTGAAAATCCCTAACAATTTCATGAATTGGGTAAAGTCAGAACAAGATAGGATATGCCAACAGATCAAAAAACAGCATGTACCAGAAAAAAAGGGGGAAAAAATGATAAGAATCAAATCAAAGAAAAGAACAAAGTGAAATGGCTAACTGCAACAAAAAAAAATCCTGTAAAAAAAAAACAGAAAAGTGTAAACTTACTTCTGAATATTTTCATCATTATGAGATTTGAGAGCACTCAGTGGTTTCTTCACTGGGGTTCTCCCTGTGAAAGAATACAAGTTTAGGACATCACCTATGATGGTTACATTTGTTTCCTTAACTACAACACCCCCACAATGGGTGATGGGGTGGTGGGGCGGGGTGGCCCGAGCAAGATTGCAAGATACTGTCAACTTTGCACCACCATGAATGATGAATCATAATAAGGGTTTTCTTGAATGAATGAACTGGAAAAGAAATGGAAAACTCGTAGAAGTAAATAATTGACACATACTTACTAAAAAAGACCAAGTACTAGAATGATCTGTCATGGAAAACTGATAACGAAAACTGTAATATTTGAGAAAAATTGATAATCGAATCAGTCTGTATTACCTTGTGTTCTAAGTCTAACTCCACCGGCCACAAAGGCGCTCCTAGCCCTGAAGAAAGCCCTCACGATAGCCCACCTGAACACCGCCAACGGATCGGCACCGACCAGCTCCCTCACGAACGACAGGTTGCTATTCTTGAGAACCTTTAAGATGTCCGGTCTGATTAAGTCTGTGTTTTTGCCTCTGAAGTCCTGTGAATTCATGAGATGGACATGAAAATAATAGAAAAAAATCCACTCACCGAGGTTTAAAAAGGAGTAAATATGATATCCATTCAACTTTGAACCTCTGGAGCTGCGGTATCTTACATAACGATCTCTGCAGAACAAACTAGACATGGTTGAAACATTTTACCTGATTGGTGAATGCCCACCCCACCTCTTACCAGTACAAACATCTGTGTGGGAACATGACTTCTGTTTTTAACCATGATTAAAGTTTGCAAAAAATCTCTTCTATTCATACTTGCACCATGGTTTCCTCAAAGCTCAATTCAATTTGATGCCAATTTCAAAAGAATACCTTCTAATATTTTTTAAATTACAAAATTTCTTTCATCTGATTCAAATGACCAACAAGACAAAAAAAACAACAGTAAAAAATAGTCGGTAATGGAACTGTTTATTCCAGCAAAACTACTTTCTATGGCACTTCCTTAGAATAAAGGAACTTCATAAGTGGGAAGGTGTTTGGAAAGAGATAACAGAAAACAGTTAAGGACATATTCAGCTAGGGCTGGAACAGCCCACATCACACACATGCACACACACCTGTTTTGTTTTCAAATTTAATGGTAAATTTACAAACCTTGATGTGATACTTGACTTTGCCGGCATAATGCTGGATGATAAAAGCTGTTGCATGGACCTGATGGAAGTAGTTGTTCTTCCCATGTTCTTTGATAAATTTTCGCAGTAAATTTTGGCCCTCCTCGTCCTTGGCAGGGAAACTGAAGACGAAAGACGAAACCATACAGTGAAATCATAATTTGCGATGGTCTTCAATATCTGGGTTAACATTTTAATTTTGCTCCCGTCTTTGTGACTTGAAGTCACTTAATTGTATTCCACTCCATACATTTTTCTCTGTAAAACTAACTTTGAAAAAGATTTTAGCTTCACCTCATGACAGGACTGAATGCAACAACCTATAGAAAATTCTTCTGCTGTCTTTGGGGGTGTGTGGAATGTAACAGGGCACAGAACAACCCTTTAGATGCCAATTTGACAGCAACTACAAGTTGCAAATTTGCATATATTAAATGAATACATTAAATAACTCTCCTTTACGACCTCTTTTCAGTATCAAAGCCAAAGTTTGTTGTTGATGTAATTTGACTGCCACCAAGAATATGAGAATGGAGAGAAGGGAAGGGTGAGGTGGGGTGGGGTGGGGTGGGGTAGGTGCAGTGTGGAGGACACCAAAGGCACCTTCTAGAGAATGAATCTATCACACCTCAGAGAGCACAGAAGCTTGGGACCATGCGCACTTCGTCAACATACCTGCTTTGCTGTTTGAGCAGCTGTTAACTGTTTACTAAAGGTTGCTATATTTCAGATATTTCTTATCAAACTATATGCGAGCAAAAGTTAAAACTGACAACGTAAACACTTGAGTTGCACGATAGATGAAGATGTTACTGATGGCTTCAGTTCAAGTACAACACAGAGGTGGGTTATGAAGCTCAATTACGTCAAAGGAACATTAGAAACACGGTCTATGCATAAACTGTTGCAGCCAGAGCTCACAGTTGTGGAAAATATAATCGTGCAAAAGCATGTCAAGTTTCAATATTGGTTTCGAAAAATTTGTCAGTTTGTTCCCATACATATGAACAAACCAAACTATGTGAACGCTCCTATTCTACCGTCTCACGAATCCCTGACCCACCCCACCAGCATCGTCCCGCACTCCCCCACCCCATCCATTGCATATGTTCATTGCCATAGTAGTTTAATTGCTATTGTCAAATTTGCATAAGTATGTTATATTTAATGCAAAGAATTTATACTCATAACATGCTAATATACACCTTATGGCTAAAATATACATAAAGTCAGGAGGATGGAGAATGGATCAAAAACAGCTCCCTCCCCTCCCGCCCCATTTCCTCTGCCCCACCCCCCCCCCCTTTGGTATTGTTACTGACACTGGCCCGAATAAGGCGTTATACAGAGTAAATACTATGACGAGAAACAGTGATACTCACTTGCAATCATCATTGAGAATGTGCAGCAAACCAGTTGGTTTCTTCTCAATCAATAACAGGCAACTGGTGTTATCTATAAATTCTATATGCTTCCACGCTATGTCCTCCCGTTGGTACTCTTCCTGCAAAAAACCCAAACGCACAAATATCATGTTAAATAGGGAGTCTTTATGTGGGAAAATGGTCGTGTGCAATGTCTCACTTGGGACTTGAGAGTAGTGTGGGCCAAAGTAGAATTTGTTAGAGATGGATCTGGCTTATTCTCCTTGAGCAATTGAACAAAGAATAATTGAAAATGAGTTCACTAATGTCATTTAACCTAGTTAACATTAACAACAGACCCGCTGTTGATTATGTTGCTGCATGCTATTCCTTTCATGCTTAATTTGTTTGTGACTACTATTATACCTCATAAAATTCAACTTGTTTGTGGTTTTTTTTTACAGGTGACAGACCTGTCATCACAGCTGTAACACTGCACAGAAGGATAAACATTACAAAATGAGCATTGAGGCAATTTAATGAACAACGAGGCATTTAAGAGCAACATCAGGCCTAGGGATTTTTTTTTCACATTTTCTTAACTCTTCATGTTTCCTTTCAAAGTACATTACAATATTGACCAAAAATACACTACACTTGATCATCACTGACTACCATGTGAAGTAGCCTGACCTCATCAGGTAATCAGGTTATCTGTTCCTTTATTGTACCACTCCAACGAGGGTCCCAGTGAGTGTCATTATGCTACAAATTCACTGAAAGTGAAACTAACACAGTTGACTTGAAAATTTTGAACCAAAAGTATTCAGGGTAGCAGGAACTTTACTTGTTCCTTCTTTTTAAATTTTTTTTTTTTTTAAATCGTTTTTTTTTTTAATTGTTTTTTTTTTTTATATGCTCTTCCTACAATGTTTTTTCTCTGATCACAATCTTAGCTCTGAAGGAAATAAATTTGGCTTTACCTGCTCTAACTTGAACACGTGTTGATTAAAATAGTACTGTAGGTGTTCGTTGGCGTAGTTTATGCAGAACTGCTCAAAGCTGTTCAGATGAAAGTCCTCAAATCCGAAAATGTCAAGGACACCGATTGAATTTCCCTTTAGGAAAGAAAAGAATTTTAAAATAAACGTAAATGAAGAAGAAAAAGAAAAACCTCTCATGACAGGGTGGGTGGGCGTCTATTTATAAAACACTTTTAATTTACATGTTTAATTTACTTGGATGTCATGTCGAAAACCCTTCAAGACTCTACATATCAGTAAGTCGTTTTTCAGTCCAGATATTTTTTTAATTCATCCACCTTCATCAGATTTCCAATTCCTATGGGAGAGTTTGACTGAATTTTAACTCTAGAAACTCTACTTCTTGCAAGAGCAGGTTTCGTCTCGAAAACCTTCAAAGACGTTTGTGTCGATTGTCAAACTTGACTTAATTTAGATAAGAAAGGTCAGTTGTACATAGCATATCTGTTCAGAATTCTCATTCTGAATTAGATGGAATGTTATGGCATTAAAAGAGTAGTTGGAAGTTAAGATCAGAATGATACGATAAACCAGCTGATTGTGACAGTCTCAAAGAATGTATACATGTTCAAGCTTAAGCCGACGAGATCTGACTTTATCTCTCATTAGATACGTCCACCGCCTCGGTGAAAAAAAGGTCAGCCGAGCTTAAGTTATTTGCGAGATGGCATCGGCCTTGTCTTTTATGCCGACAAACTCACTGCGAGTACATGTAGGTTACAGGATTAAGTATTATCTACTTGATAAATAAAATCCAATAATGTGACTAGAGGGGGAAACGAAAATAAAACAGAAAAGCCCAGGCAGAACACGAAAAAAAATCAAGAATACATCAACCTAACCCTCGTCAGTACATAGACTCAAACTTTTTTACCAATGCCAAATTGACCAAACACTTTCCAAGTCACATTTTTCCTTTTGGGATATAAAGTTCTATCAAAGCTATTTGTCATACTCTGGACAGGATGTACCCTTATGAATGTGACATCTGTTTGACCTCTGTATCATGTTCATTACAAATCAGCATTATATCTTTATTTGTAAGTCAATTACAGAAGCTTAACCTAACATTTTCAGTTCCATAGAAGGCATATGTACGTTTGTAGCACATCTCGAAATTCCAACACAATTAATTCCTTGAAGTTTGAATGTCCTAAAAAGCCTGTTACCTTCAAACGTGGTTTACATGTTACATCTGCCCTTCGCCACTGCATCGGCAATATTAATCAACGATATATATCACGACAATCAAAGTCCAGTAAAAGCTAGAAATACAGATTTATAATCAGTGGAACAGCTCAAGAACTTTTATTTGCAATACTAAAAGCTCAAGGCATCAAGATCTGCCTTCATCTCTCATTAGATGCGGCCATCCATCTCCTCCTAGGTCAAATAAGCTTAACTTATTCATGAGAGACGGTATCAAGCCTTGTTTTTATGCAGACACACTCAGTTTCATCAGAATGAAGACTACTTTGGAGGATTACACTTTAAATCTCCTTGATAAATAAAAATCCAATAATGTGACTAGAGGGGAGAAAACACTTGATCAACCCCTACACAGTCTGAAAGCAAGCAATCCATGAAGAATCTGAGATGTATGTATATATTTATATGTATATATATATATACATACATATATATATATATATATATATATATATGTGTGTGTATATATATATATATATATATATATATATATAAATATTTATATATATGAACAAACATGTATGTATGTTTGTATATATACATATATATTTGAAAAGGTCATGAAATGGAAAATCCGGTGCAAAAAATTCCAGACTCCACAGGATTTGAACCCAGGCCTCCCACTTTATGTACGGACATCCTAAGCAACTAGGCTATGGACGCAAGATATATATTTTTATGTAATTTTTGTGTACGTATGGCAATTTATAATGGGTGTAGGAGGCATACAAACATTACGATACGTGTGACAAAATGACAGAAGGTGACCAGGTAGCATTAGACAAGTTAGAAGGAGTATTGCGGCCCACAGATTGGAAAAAAATAATTTCACTGTGGCTTGCAAGATTAATTTCGTACCCATCCCTGTACTGCATCAATGGAAACTATTTTTTTTATTTCCTATTTTTTATGATGTATGAAGTAGCACACATTGAATTGTTCATGACAGGATACATTCTCGGCAATTCTTTGACGAGGACGACGATGAAAACTTACCAAATGTTCGCCTTTGACATCGTACCGTGATAGAAGAGCGTGGTTCACCTGAAGCACTATCCACTCAAAGAGGGCGCTGTATAATCCTTTGGCAAGTGCATCTCTAGTTGCGGTTGCCTGAAATGACAGAAGGGTGAATTTAAGCCAATGATATCTAGGCTATCGTTTGGAAATAGCACCATATATTTCCAATTTTCACTTCTGTCAGTTTTATTCAACTTTAAGCTAAAATTATTCCAAACTGACCTGGTATTGAATATTCATCATAAATTGCATTATTACTGACTGATGGTAGAAATTTAAATATTTGTAAAACTACTCAATATTTATCACGAATGATTCCATAGATAAATTTGTGTAAAAAGGCACGGAATTTACAACATAGTTATTGCATATATTTGAGATCACAATGAACAAATATAATTTTTTTTTTCAATCCCATCCACAGAATTCTTTAATTCTTAAATGGTAAAAAAAAAAAAAAACACCCTTTCTGGAAATCTAATCACAAGCAGCAAAAGGTTTTAAACAGTCTAGAGACTGTTTCCTTCTTCCCTTCAACATATCAATCTCTTCTCCCATTTATCAAGACGTGCAGTAGAAAATGTCAGCTTTCGCTACCAGCCAGACAAGCCACAAACATTGAGCAGAGAATGTAATGAAATTTCCTGTAATGAGAACTTGTCCCAGACATAGAGCCCTCTGGGTATAAACGACGATGCAGCAACACAACTTAAAAACAGAAAAAAAAAATCCATCCTTTTTAAAACATTTTGTCTGATCAACCTGTCAATAAATTCTGGTCCCATATATTGACTCAGCCAGATGTCTTTCCATTCAATCTTTGACTTTCACCTCCACAGATGTGAGGTCAAATTATCGAGGGCAGGTTTCAGCAATTTGCTTTGAAGCTCCCAAAGGAAGTTCCCCCCCCCCCCACCCTAGACTTTGCTAAGGTACCAAGCAACACCAACATATTGTACTACATGTCAGGATGGTTATTTGCAAGGAAATAATTTTCTACCAAATGCAAATCTTCTTCCAACACTACAGCTGTACATATGATAATTGCAAACTGAACAATATCTCTTTCTTTTTGATATAAGTAATTTGCAGCCTGCAAGACATAGAACTGCCAACAAGTCTGTAGAAATATCCTGTAATGTTTGGCTTCCCGAACAGCTTTTAAAGATTGGTAGTTAAAAGCAGTGATGCTTACCTGTCCCTAGTCTTCTTTACTATGCACTCTCCCATCTACCTAACCAGCAAACTTGGCAACCCTTCCCCTGCCCACCCCTACCCCCCCCCATCTCGCACACAGTAGTAAAAATTAATGTAGTCAGTCATCTTACATTGAAAGTTTGAAGCACTCTCGATTGTCCCAAAACCCGAATATAACAGATTTTGGCGTGCAGTGATCTTACACCTTTCTGCTGTAATATCTGGCAGCCGAAACCATGAAAACAAAATGAACCCGATTCTTGATGTCTACTTGTATGTGGAAACTCTATACACCGCAACAAGGACGGGGGAAACTTAATACTAAGGGCACACACACAAATAGCTTGTAGACTGTCTAGCCAGATACCAGCTTCTTTTTGGAGATTAATTTAAGCGAATTAAATTTCACCATTAAGACTGGTCCTCCTAGAGGACAAGGAACCACACATCGGTGTTGACTGTGTTATGTTTTTTCATACAATGCAAGCAAAGTGTATTCCCCGGGGAAGTGTATTTCCCTGGGAACTAATCACAGTCCAGTACAGGTAACCTTTAGAACAAGTATGAAAAGTTTTTACTGAGCATGCTTAAAAGGAAGTAATGCTTGCCTCATGTGAACTGCTAAGCATCAAGACATCAACTGTTAAGTAAATGACTGAGAAATTATGACAAATTTATAAAAAAGAGTAAAGCAACGTATGGCTGGAATGGAAGTCGGACTAAGTGACCTTAGAACTACTGGGCCTGTGCTCCACAGACTGAGTTATCCAGCTGTTAGTTGGTGGCATCCTATAGACAATTCTTTGGTAGGGTGGGGTGGGATGGGGTTACGGTTACTCCATGAACAAAACATGAGGTGATACACATAACGTCAGAACAGCTTAAAATGAAAGCCATGAGCATTTGAGATTCTTTGCCATAACAATAATTTTTTATTGTTTTTACTCATTTAACCGACTGATATATAACAACTTGACAAAAAGGATGTCAATTATTCCAAGCTCCTCTGACAAGGAGAGACATTTTTGTCATACTCATTTGTGGAAAACCAATTAACTCATTGATTGAAAAGTCTTATGCCAAACTACTCCCACGTGGTAAGTACTCTCAACAATTTGAAGAGTTAGGTTTTCCAAATTAAGAGGGAAACAATCCAAGAATGTAGAAGAAACCCTGGATATTTCTAGAATGACTTATTTTTCCTTTTTCGATAGTTTAGTCCAAGGCACTGCAGGATTGAAGTGTCTGTGCCTCTCTTTGGCTTGACTTGCACGTTTGATTTATTTTTGGTGTGTTTTTACCAAAACCTAGATTCTGGGGCCCGTTCTGATCCATCCCCATCTTCCTCCATGAGGAAGTAACCTCTCACCCATCTCCCCTCTCTTTTAAATGGCAAAGCCAAGATTTCACGACCACATTCAACGACATGACCACTTACTTCTGACATTCTATATTGCACAAAGAACTGATCTCCTCGGGCCACAGACTTCCTCTTAGTGAGAGCAAGCATGAGTGTTTCCTGTCTGACTTTGAGCAAGTCCGAGACGACCTTGACCGTAGCGATGTTCTTGACCGTGACGTACTCTTCTCCTTCATTCCACTTCTTGAACTGGATGTTACCGATATGTAGCACAGCAGAGAGGACGCAGAAGATCCTACCGAGGGGAAGAGAACAAAAAACAACAAATCTTAAAAATACTTCTAAATTTCAAGATTTATAAAATACAAACGGACAAAAAATGCAGCATGATAGGGAGGTAAAACTTCTATCATGTTACCCGGACTCGGGAATTCATCTCGTTTCCAGAGAAACGAGGAGGAAAGCTCATCTTCTACTTTTGAGTCGGATCGCAAATTTCATAACCAAAAAATTCTTTACATAAAAAAAAAAATATGGCAATCGATCAAAACTAAAGTCATTGTCTTAAATTCTTTGTTCGACAGATGACTACCCATGGGAAAGTATTAAGCGATGATTCCATTCAGTTCTGCAAATTTTATTGCCCAGACACTTTCGGTGTTTTTCAAAAATTTCCCAAAAAGAAACTAAAACAGCCAAAGTAGTGAGCTATCTGCAATGTTACTGACATCAATGCCATAGCTATTTGAAGGCCAGCTCAGTATCACATTGAATTAGCATTGTCTGGAAAACTTAAAAAATAGAACCAAGCCCATCGTCTTAATGTCGGCTAGTCGTTTCCTATCCTCACAAACTCTGAAGGAAATTGGGAAAACTTCTTTCTTACAGCTTAATGTCTTGTGTGAACTGTGAATTTTGAGGCAAGGTACAGTATGCCTAAAAATTAATAACTGCACATGCAGTGAACTGTTGCTGAAACCAACACAAAAGTGGATTCTTCAATGTGAAAGGGTTTGATTTATACTAACGTAAAAGAAAACGTGGAAAGAGCTAAATAAAAATAAAATCACTTTATGCATCCATGACGATATGCAGTTGGAGAGAAAAATGTTACAAAAAGCACTAAATGGACCTATACGGAAAGAGAATAATGACGAGCACAAATTAGTCATTGAAGTTTCTTGTGTATGGGACCAAAAAAAATTGTATAAATATGAAAAGTAGTGTTTTTTTAACACTAGGCAAGATCAGTACAATAGCACAGCCTACAGGCACAGTACAGTATGGCCCTTTAAACTGCCGATTCATCACGCAACAACGTGAACACTAATACCACTTACAGTGCTAAATGACAATAAACAGCTTAAATGTACCATAAATACAGAGTACTTAACCAAATTAGGGAGTCATCTATCTCTCACAAAGAAATATACGATTCATTGAACATTACTGCACATTAGTCTGATCTCTTCGCATACAACCAAATACTCCTCTTACTTCACTAACGGGGAAACATACTCGTATGTCATCACTCATGCTGTTTACATTCGTGTCGGCACGAGTGCTGACAGTCGTCAAGCACTACCGAGACAAGTTACAAATTCTGCTCTGCCTTTTTTCGCATTTAGTCGAGAAAATGTTTTCCGGCAAATTTATCCAAATCTATCAGATAATTGCTCAAACATAAAAATTGCAATATGCATGACTGTATTTCATGAAAATAAGACATCTAATGATGGGGACGTGGGGGTGGGGGTCAGGGAGTGGGGAGGTGGGAGGGGGTGAAAAAGAGTGAATTTGGTTGCCAAAGACACATTTTTCATGTCAATATGTAATCACATGCTAAAAGCATTTTATCAGTTTAAAAAGTTTCAAGTATTACTTCATTACCTGGAAAAAATACTTGACACGAGAAGTTAATGAGAACTGTGAGATTTTTCGCATCGTATCTTATTTATTTACCTCAATGAGAGAATGCTACTGCTGCTGCTCCTTTTACAAATTAAAGTCTCAGTACGTGTTTGCCAAATATAAACTTCCACCTTTCCAGCTTTACTGCATTCAAAGCTCAGTGAAAATGACACCGTTCTATGCAATTTTCATATCAATATTCATTATTTTTATTGAGTTATCTGTCGTTAAAAAATTTGAGCTGACTTTAATTCCCCAGAATTATTAATGAGTCCGTAAATTCTACAAACTTCAATCAAATTTTGCAAGCCCCCCCCCAACAGATCATGCGCCAATCGAATGGCTCTGTTTTGTGTACAAACGTTAAGCCTAGGACTACTTTCACTTTGGTGGCTAGCCTGTGTTAGGCCCCTTCTCTTGAATAGTATCTTTCTTTTGGCCTTACCGATGTAACTTGCTAAATTGAGTCATTTCCTTCCATTGCAATTGAACAAACAGGTATTTTCAGACGTTTCCTCCGTGGAATTGGGTAAAAAAAGATGACGATACGAGTATATGTAGGTTAAATTTGTGTAAATGAACATGCTGATATTGGCAGTCGCAGTGATTTTACGGCAAATCGTTTGCGCCACAAGGGCAACAGAAAATAAATTTCTTTCTTTCGATGGTGACAGAGCTGTTCTCAATTAAACCAACCTGGTCATAGTGCATTTAGAATAAGAAACATTGAATCTACTCGGAAGTTTCTTTTCCGAAATTCATCAGCAAACGTGTATCGAGACTTCAACATGGACGATGATTTAAAAGCCATCAAAATGAATATCACTTGATAGCCACCTAAACTACACTATGGAGAGAGAGAGAGAGATCATCTTCCCCTTTATTCCTATTTTCATCTGCCTTTCTTTCTTTCTTTTCTATTTTTTTGTTCTTTTCTTCTTCAATTTAACAATGTCTTCTTTTCCTACAAATCTATTTCCAATACTTCACTTTCACCCTCCTGACAACCAAATTTGCATCTTCCTCAAGCAACATTTGTTTGCCAAAATTTTGACAAATTTTCTATTAACATTTCACTTCAATTTGGAAAAAAAAAGAGTAAGTTGATTCCAATTATCCAACCCTTGAGTACCAGTCACCTGTCAAAAACAGAATTCTCCTTGATGTCTGACCCCTCCTCCCTCCCCTCCCCCAAATGTCACAATCTTAACTTCCTTATAACATTTAACGAGTGCCATGACATCGAATAAAAATAGCAAATTCTGAAGCCAATTTAGAACATATACAAGTCCGTATATGCCTTTTAAGTATGTATTAACATACGTCAAGCCCTGTTCAATGTACATTTTAATGTGTTATGTATGGAACAGACACACACCATGATTCTGCCATTCCACTTGTTTTCTGTGAATATGTACAGTAATTGCTGTATGTGGATAACCACTATACACACACACACACACACAGGGCAATGTTTCCTCTCTATACATGCTATATATGGAGCCAATGAAAGCAGTCATTTCAGAAGGAAAAAAAAAGGAAAAAAAAAAACAGAAAAAAAAGAAAGAGAAACCAGAAGAATATGATCTTCACGTCTCAACAGACAGTGAATATTTAATGAGAAATCAAGAATTGGGGCATGTTTAATTTTCTATCTTGACTTGCCTGGAAGGACACATTACTTACAGGATGCAATTTAGCTCTTATCGGAGTAACCTTTACGGCTAACACACGCCGCAGAATGTACCATATCCACGCATGCATAAGTAACATGCGAGGGGCTATTACCATGACTTCGCAACTCAAATAATCCCGACAGAGTCGACTAATGAAACCGCGGATACGAATGCAAGGATGACTACGGGTAGAGAACACCTACTGTAATGCTAAGATTGCTGCAAAATACTTCCGCAAGAATGACGCGGAGGACGTTGTTTAATCAAACAAGGACTTTTAGAAGCACATTTCAGGGAGTCTCTGTACTTTAAATATTTTGACTGTCATCCTTATATGCAATGACAGTATCACTATCACGGGTAGAGTTACGGTCATACGCAGTGTAGCTGGTGGCGTTTCATAATCATATTTCACTTTTAACCAACTTCACTCCTGACTGTTTATACCTTAGTTATTGTTCTGTCTGAGGCATCCATTAGTTTTATCTTCTTTTTTCTTTCTCCAAAACAGACATCACAATTAGCGGATGCATATATACAGTAGCTTCGGCAATTAATAATATAGTCCTCACTTCAATCCTTCCGTCCAACTGCAGAGTTTAGGCTAGGTTGGGAACCCTTTGCACTGAAAAGTGTGGTAGGTCTCAACTAAAAGTGTCGATGATTACTTTGGACAGTTATAAAGTTTCCCAAGTTTTTTCAACATCTGATAAAACTTCTCACCAACATTGCTCCTGACATGTGACTAATAAAGCTATTCTTCTTTTCATCAAAAGTAGAGCTCATTCATATCATAGTAGATTGCTTCAACAGTTAATAAATACACTAACTGACCAAATAGGTTAGGTTGGGTACCCGCTGTAATGAAAAGGGAGGTAGTTCTAAAAGTGTTGACGTTTGCTTAAAAAGTAAGCTACAAACCTTGCCAATATTCTAAACATCTGTTATAAAGTAAATGTATAAAGTTAATGTAAGCTTATAAGATAATATCTGACTCACTGACATATTTGACTGGGATCTCAATAAACTAACACACCATCATCTTCCAGAAAATCTGAGATTATTCGGAAGCCAAATATGTAAAACCATCAGCAGCAGATAGGCTACACATACAATAATTTGATAACAGATACAGCTTGCCTAGTTAAACGGGTCACTCTTAATACCAGAGAGTGTGCAATAGTTGTGAAGAGACAGGTAAGTGAGAAAGCACGCTAAATTATGATTCTGTTAATGGACTTTAGTCTCCTGGTCCGATGCTTGGACAAGTTCATTTTTGCTCAGTTTTGGACGGTTTTGGAAGTTGTAAACTGGGGCTAGCTATTCAGGTGATGAGACTTTCACTATGAAATTCTTTACACAATATAGCAAGAGTACAATAGTTGTGAAGAGACAGATAAGTTAGGCAGCAAAGGAAATGTTTGAAGCACTGAACTGATTCAGGGATTTAAGTTTATCAAAAAAAGTAGAATAAATATGGAAAAAGAAATCCTTCTAAAAGTGCAGTGTATTTAGTGATATGTTTGTGGAAATCAACAAATTAGGGACCAGTTTCAAGTTATGAATGAATCCAACTGCTATTTTTGAATATGCACTGCTTTCAACTTGTGTATTGCCTACCACCTGGTAACTTGATGAAACAATAACCAATTTGTAACAATACAGTATTTGTGAAAAATACCATCCAACAAAATTCTTAAAATTTACAGTGTGGAATGAAACAACAATGAAAGCACTACACAAAGTACATCATACCAGATTTCTTCATATAGCAAACAATTGCGATTTTTTTATTTTCATTTATTTATTTTTGGATTAAATTCCTTCCCGATAGCTCATTTCAAGTCTTCCTTAACAGTTTTTGTCGAGCTCTCATCAAAGTCTCATGATGTACTTTTTTCATGGTGCACTTCTCGGAAAACAACCCTTCAGGCAAATTGAGTCACAATTGTGATTCCACGTTTATTTCTCACAATCGAATAACTTGACAAGATTGCTGATTTCTTCAAAAAACTGACTCTATTGCTTTTTATAAATTAGAGAATGGGAGGTGATAAGGTCATTTAACAGAAAACATGATCTGCATTTAAACATATGACTAATATATTCAAATATGGAAGAAAGAATCGAACAACATTAATTCTCCATTGCTTGCATGACCTTAAAAATTTGTCATTTAGGGATAACGTAAAACATGAAAATAAATGCATTCTTTATTTCAACAGAACTACTCTAGAAATAACCAGTGCCTGTATCAGATCTAGCTAGAATATAAGATTTGAGACATTTTTACCAATCAGTAAAATCAGACATTTAAAAGCCTAAAATTTCTTTTATTTCCTGCCAACAGGTTAAGTTAATCTCATATACTTCTTCTTGCAAGAGTGTTTTTTTTCTTCTAGTTAAAAATTTAAAATTTCCCCTTTTAGGCTGTTATATCCCCCTCCACTTCCTTCCCTCTCCCCCTCCCCCTCACAAACCCCCAATCTTTCATTGAACTGTACAACAATTTTCAATTAAAAGCCAGTGAAATACAGGTTCGTTAAGTCAATAAATAATCCGAGGGCATCCATATGCTGGGTCGTGACGAACACGTTGACAAATACAAGTGATGTATGGTAGATCAATGAGAGGTCAAAGGTCGCTGTCATTTCTCGCCACTCAACACACCATGTTGATTAGATTGAGATCAACACTGCCAGCTGCAAACACAAATCCCTCTCATTTCACTAATGGTTCGAGGTTTATGAAACAGGAGGACTGGATGAGATAACAAGACTTGTGATCTCGTTATCGCAACTCGTCTGGTAAATATTCTGAACGGTCACTTTGCTGACGATAACCTAATTTAATCATATCTGGGAGCAGTATTTCTACGAATGCAGAAGAAGATTTAATACAATTGAAAGCAGCCTGTAAATAACGACAAGTCCCCAGCAATCGAGCAAAACTTGCAAACTGACCTTCATTCTCAAAAGTCAGTTCGGGAAAAGAATTGTACACAACTGAAAGTAAATCTTAAAGCTGTATAGATTTCAATATCACGTCGTAATACTCCCAATTGAAGGGACGTGATAATGGCACATATTTGGATTCCCCTAAGGAAGCCAGCATTATCTATGTTGTTTTATTCCTTCCTTGCATCTTAATTAGCAAATCATTATCTATTTAATCATATATTTAGATATAGATATAGTTGGTTGGTTGGCGTCTATCTTGGCGCAGAGTGCTCTATGTCCAGTGGACAGAGCGGAATATGTGTTGATACTAGTTGAGACTAGTGGAACACTAGTAGTTGTAACTCGGAGTTTCACGCGTTTTAGCGATCGTCAGACAACTCTTGTCTGACGATCGCTAAAACGCGTGAAACTCCGAGTTACAACTACTAGTGTTCCACTTGTCTCAACTAGTATCAACACATATATATATATATATTTAAAAAATTGGTGTCCCACAAATTATGATAAGTTCCAAGTCAAAATGGAGCATTTGAGGTGGTCTATATAACTGTTTTGACAGCTGGGATAGACTAAGCATAGACTGTTACGAGACATTTATGTGACAATCTTTAACGTTCTCTCTCTCCAAAGTTATCTGATAGCTGATGAAGAGAGATGTCAAAGTGAACGAACCACTTCTTTCATTTCAGCACAATTTCATTTGCCTCTTTTTTTACCTTCTCTTTGTTTCGACTGAGAAGCCCACCATCTCCATCGACTGCTTCAGTCTTGAAAACTCATATTCCTCGTCCACTCCAGCTAACGTGTAACAATTGCTCTGGAATGAGATAAAATAGGGGAAGAAAAAAAAAATTAGAGATGTAAGTCGGCAGTTTCATCTCTCTACTATATTTATCGGTGATAAAGAAAAACAGACTCTCATCTATGAGCCCTTCATTACATTACACACTTCATTTCAATTCATTTCCCTTTCATTCTATACATAAATTCACTTCACTAGCTGAGTCAATTTTGCTGTGCAATAATAAACAGTGTGATATATACTACAGAATTGAGGAAAATACAGCATAAAACACTGGAATAGGATAAACCTTTAATATAAAGTATGATTGACTGACTGAATATTATTCTTCATGACAAGTTTGATATATATTCTTCCAAGTTTAACCAAAAAACTGTGAGAGAATCATGACACCGTCCTTGATTTAACTATCCTCTGGTGGTTAGGTTTTGAAAACAATGTATAATATATATGGTAGGCTACGTTAATAATGTTAAACTTAAATGACATCTCTCATTCACTTTCTTCTTCTTTGGCATAATCCAGTAATATTCCAGTTAACAATATTACTGCTGGGCACTGGTCAGCTTTTTCCCAATATCTCAGATGAGAAAATACTGTATAATACAGGGTGAGTTTCATATGCAAAGGTCAAAAACAAAATACATAATGTCACAACACTATAAATATTACCAAGAATGGAATGTGTGTCTTCTTTATTTTCTTTAACCTTTTTACATTGACAGTAACAACTACTTCATAAAGTCTAACAAAAACAATTTTTTCCGCCTTTTTGTACATCTTTTCCTTCATGGAAAGAAGGGTATGGTGTGAGAGCCATGTGACCATTCACACACAAGTTTAAAGGAGTGGAATACCAGATGCAGATGCTAATGTAGACATCTCAATAAATGTCACGGACCAAGGTCTAGAGCTACCAATACACATTTAACATGCAACATCACCGGTAGAGATAAATATTATTCTTGCTGAACCTTCTTGACATAAACTGTGGATATTCTCACCCTTGACTTTTAGAATAGAACACAGGAAGGAGCCATACTCAAAAACAAATTTACAACGAACTGAAGTTATAAAGTGCAGTAGCAATTAATACATCACTGGGTTTACCATTTTAACTGCTAAATCTTGAAATAATCATTTCTAAAATATGTATATAACCATTTTTGGGGGTTGGCTGAGGTTACGTTAAGGGGGATTCCCATTTAGAACACTGAATTATCAGCTGAGGGTTATGAAGGACAATTTAGTTAATTTACAGTAGCATTTCAAAATCAAGGTGGAGAAGGAGAGGTTGGGGAGAGGGAAACTTGGGGGAGGGGGGTCCAGACATTAAAGATTCCTCCTGTCGCAAAAAGTATCAATATACGCATGGATATTATATTAGTTAATTAGTAAATTAGTTACATTAACTTAATTGGTTTTCTGATTTTTTTTCTACATAATTTGAATTAAAAGTGGATCCTGCTTAGATTGAAATACCAGGCCAATCTGACAGTTACAATATTCTCTATGTAATCGAGAATTTCAGATATTGGTTTTAGTTCATATATAAATATTATTGCAATGTATCTATTTGAATTGCTATAAACACTATACAAGGGATGTGCTGGTACATATCGATGCATAACCTCATCAAACACATATTAGGGACACTCTCAACTAGTTTTCTCTCACAGAAACTATTTTTCTTTCCCTAATTTTCTCACCGAACACTCCTCATTCAGAGTCTCCAAGAAATTTTCCTCAGAAAAACCGTTTTCCTCGGAAAACTTTTAACATGTTCAAAATTTGGGGCCAAAAACAGGTACCTCTAGGTATAACATTTTAAGCGCGAGCGAGTCATATTTGAATCAATGCAAAAAAGAACAGACATTCGGATTGAAGACAGTCAAAATTTCTGGGCAATATTTTTGAAAGTCTCAAGGTACCAAAATCCTTTCAAAAATATCACACTGAAATATATTTAGGTCGCCGAGTTGCAGCTTAATAAGTTTCTGCTCCCTCGGCAGGTGCCTTTTACAATTCATCTTTTACATGTGGATAAAAAAAAATACATAAAAAAAAAAGATTGATAGATTTGCTTGTATTCAGTTCCTTGCAGATGGAGTCAAGAAAAAGTTGATACAATTAGTGCTGAGAAACCATTTAATTAAAGTGGCACTTCTTCCTCTTATTTTCCCTTTCTGTGCCTTTTATTTCTTTCTCTTTTTTTGGGGGGGGGGGGGATTTGCTTTTTCATAGACTATGACATTTAAAGATCCAATTTGATTTATGTATCATTAAAACCAAAAGAATCTCTCAATATTAACATCTAAATTGTTTTTATTAAAAAAAATCTTCCTAATTTGGTTGTACATGTACGTTCCTGTCTTTATGTGATGGTAATGATTGTTAACACAGGTCATCAAGAAACAGAACCAATCAATATTCTTTACAAATTAAATTAATCTGAGCTTGCCAAAAACAAAAGAGGTTGAACCGACTTTCGGTTCGAATTTCAAAGACATTTCCTTCCTTCTTCTCCAAACTGATAGATTACAACTATTTGATCAAACTTTCTGCAAGTTTAGGCCAAACAGCCAAACTTGAAACAACAACAACAACACTGAAGACAGCAACAACATGATAACAAGAGCATGATGATAGATCGAAACATTTGGAAGAAGGGAATATTTACTAGCAGTTGAAAGAAAATATATTGCTCCGGTGATCCACTGTATGTAGTACACTACAGTATGAACCAACTCTTTTAATTGGTTGAATATCAGTACATGAAGATTTCTTAGTTAATCAATTGTTGTAGTGTACCTAAAACCAATTTGTGTCAACATCGTTATTACCATCTCCATATTAGAACATAAAAACACAAATGACTGTTGATTGCAAAGAACTCCAAAGAGAAAATTGTATTGTATTGGCTATAAACTTGTTTGTCATTCACCAATATATCACCCCACCCCCCCTCCAAAAAAAAAACCGGCTAAACTAAGCTGAAATTTTCTTTAGAAAAAGATCAACCTTTGCACTAGTTTTCCTGAAGTCCACAACATATTGATGAATTTGTTCAACTGAATATTGCACTCTACACTTCTAGTCCAGGAATCTTATAGAATTTATACAAACAACTCTTTCTTTAGAAAAATTCTGCTGAGGATAACTTTCAATTTCGATTGAAATGATTTTATGGAATTCTTATCGAATAAACAACTTAGGTCCAGGGCTTTTGATTCCATCCGAAAACGTAACACCTATCATATTTATCTGTATTTACTGATCATGTTGAATTTTCAGGGCAGGGCAAAAATCAATACAATTATGCTAATGAAGCATTTGATTTCAAAAACTGCAGCATAAATCAATAAACACCAGCCAAAATATGTATATGTATGTGCGTGTGTATATATAAGCTTTTAGCCATAGCCTTACCTCTATCAGCACTTTCAAATCAGTGTTACAGACGTTTTATTTCAAACAAACCTATGGTTAAGTGTATTCAATTGTATTTTTGTATTTTATATATGTTTTGTTTAAAGCGCATTGAACGCTGGGATTTTGCGCTATATAAGCACCGTTGTAATAATAATAATAATAATAATATATATATATATATATATATATATATACATATATGCATTGCAAATTTTGGCTAACTATGTGAAACTGCTTATATGGAGAATGGTACCTTCCACACAGAATCTGATATTTTTTTTTTTTTTATTTCCATACAGTGCCAAACGTGGGCAGCTAAAACCACAGCAGTGACTAATACGCCGTGGCTAACAATAGCGAATGGATCAATGTAACATGTAAAAGAATGGTTATTCATTGTTGGTCACCAAGTTCTTTCTAGTATCAACAAAAATTAATTAAACTCAAATAATGTTTCATGAAACATCCATAGCTCTTTGTACATTTTGCCCATGCCTGATGCCTCAATGTTTAAAGATTTATGTCTGTATATGCATATTCCTCTTCCTTTTAACTAGCTATGCCCTATATGCATTAGAAACAAGTGTCAATTTTATGTCCAACATTTCCATCATGTAATTACACTTCTCGTTTTACACTTTTAACAAAAAGAAACTTCTGTCTTTCAGCTGTTTAAGACATTTGCAACTTAAATTGTTATGTTTTATGACCTGCTGAGGGTGAGAGATAAAATTGCTTTCATATTTTTTAAAAGCTGCAGCAATTTACTTCCTTCCCGTTGATTGAAACAATCAATGTCTTGTGTCAACCTGGCCCACAACCCACGTAAATCTTCATCATTTTTCCGTCCACACCCGCAGAATAATCTGTACTGGAGTTAACCAGCTGGGGCCTTGAGTCCTCTATATAAGTTTCACTTTTGTAAATCATCAAAAACAGGATGCTTACATAATATGAATTACAGCCATTTTTTTTGGTACTTACAGTTAGTTTTCACGACTATTTGTACTAATATCTCATAAAAGGGGAGATTAATCAACTCTGTCAAGTTTGTCAAGTTTGAAATGATAAAAGAAAGAAAATGATGATGTTTTGGCTTTTTGTGATCAACACTTGCTGTATACAGCATGTATACAGCAGGTATACAGCAGTGTATCTGCTGTATACCTGCTGTATACTGCTGTATACAGTAGTATGTAGCAGGTATACGGCAGTATGCAGCAGGTTTAAAACTGTATACAGCAGTATACAGCATGTATACATGCTGTATACAACAGTATGCAGCAGTATGCAGCAGGTATACAGCAGTATGCAGCAGGTAAACAACAGTACACAGTAGGTTTACAGCAGTATACAGCAGGTATAAAGCATGTATACATGCTGTATACAACAGTATGAAGCAGTATGCAGCAGGAATACAGCAGGTATAAAGCATGTACCTGATGTATACCTGCTGCATACTGCTGTATACAGCAGTATGCAGCAGGTATACAGCAGTATGCAGCAGGTTTACAACTGTATACAGCAGTATACAGCATGTATACATGCTGTATACTGCTGTATACTGCTGTATACAACAGTATGCAGCAGTATACAACAGTATGCAGCAGGTAAACAACAGTACACAGTAGGTTTACAGCAGTATACAGCAGGTATAAAGCATGTATACATGCTGTATACAACAGTATGAAGCAGTATGCAGCAGGAATACAGCAGGTATAAAGCATGTACCTGATGTATTCCTGCTGCATACTGCTGTTCACATGTTGCCCATGCTGTATGTAGAGTGTACATTTGGGGGGGGGGGGTAGGGGGAGGTGGGGGTGTAGATAGAAACAATTTATGGATCGAAGATCATATATTACCCATTACAAAATGTATCAATCAATCAAGCCTGAAATTGATAATGTTTAATACTTCAAAACAAATTATAGGCAGGTAGGTGTCTTACAGTAATTTGATCAATCTTCCGTAAAGTTTTGCATGTTTGGGTCAAATTGTATATAAACAAACTTGACGAAACGTCCAATGCTGGTGAAAACATGAAGATATCTAAACAACACCAACCTGATTAAGATAATGAAAGCTGTCCGGTTTCTCGAGCCATAGACTCTCTTTCTCTGCAGGAGTAGCACCAGCTAATAAGTAATAGAAGACATGGTAGCTTCTCTCGTTCTGAGCTTGGGATACGATCCTAGACTTCTCCAAGAGGTACTGCTCAACCACCGCTCTAAACAGAGGAAGAGAATAGGAAAGTCATTGCATAATTTGAACATTGTACACAAGAGGCAGGAACCAATTTAACTAAATGCCAGTGGAAAGAGACCAAAAGTGAGATTTCAATTCGTAAGCTGACTGTTCCTGTTCTAAAGCGCCTTTCACATTGCCAGAAAATAAATTTTTAGTGACGATGCATATAATTACAATTTGTAAATTTTCTGATATAGATATATATAGATAGATATTCATATAATATAAATTTATATAGATCGATAGATATATAGATAGATATAGATAGATGTACATATCAGTATAAATATCAGTATATATTAATGAGTTGGAAAATCCAGAACAGTGAAAAAATGTCCAGCCTCCACTGGGATAAATATATATGTATATATATTCACCTACATACATATACATATAAACAATATATACATATGCATATATACCAATACATATATATACATCAGTATATCAGATATACATACATATCAGATATCAGTATATAAGTATTATCTTGATTGGATTAAATTGTCCATCTGTACAATCTGTAACCATTTGACAGAGAGTTTATGAAACCACACTGTTATCACTATTTAACGACACACAAATTTGTTAACATTAAATATTTTTTAACAGAAACGGGAAAATGCTTAATTGCTGTGTGCGTGTTTGTGTGTGTATATGTACTTGTGCGTGCATGTGTGCGTGTGCATGTGCATGCTGCAGGACGATGCCAATATTCGAGAGGCCCTTTATTGGCAAGCAAATGGTTTGTTCAAATTTCTTGAATTAATCTATCCCAATAAATCAACCTTGACTGACATTTTCAATTAACTTCTGTGACAGATCTGTTTCCAAATGTACAAGTACTGTACTCTAAATGAAATGTGTTACATATTTGTAATAAACTACGTTATATTATAGACAAGTTGACGATAAATCCCCAAACCTGTGTATATCATCGGTCTAGCAAACAGTGCAACCTTTAACGTTTAACTTTAACTTTTTTGAATCATTCATCAACGCGGCATATTCCAATCTTGTCTCAAACGCAACTCCCTTTATCATGACTGATGAAAAGTAAAAAATTGGGGACAGATATCATAAATATGAAAAAAAAAATAAATTGGGAAAATAATTTCTACAGCTGTTTCCGTCATGTCCTACTGATACAAATCATAGCAACAACTGTGGAAATGATTCCTGTACTAGTGTATATGACTCGTTTTTAGCCTGAAAACTCAGCGATCTTTAAAAATTAAGGGAATTGACGCACTTTGACATTTGCAGTTGGTCCAATTGCTATTTTCATTAATATTCATGTGTACAGACCTTCACAAATTATTGACAAATAAAAACAGTTATAGTGAGATTATAACTGTTCATATTGTAGTCAACACAAGTATGAGTTCTGCATAATAATCACAGCTATCTGCATATGTCAGGGAAAAATTACACGACAGATTCGCACTTCTTCCTCACATGAGACTCACCCAGTTCTATAGATGATAATAACTGATGATTGTCCTCGCTTACCTGTCTACTCACAACTATGGCACTTTCTCTACAGAACATTTATCTAGTGATCTGAAAACTTCAGCACTGACCCCCCTTATCCCCCCCCACCCTTGGAACCTTTGCCACTTGTTGTCTACTGCCACCTATCATCATCCAACAACACTTCAAAGTTATCTCGTTGGGTTTTTCCTTTGATGACATATATTTAGACAGCAGAGAATTATTAAAGCGTGTGCCGTACAGTAGTGAGAGTGGTTAGCGAGAAAACGAAGCAATTTAAAGCGAGGTATCACTTAGTCTGGGGTTTACAAATACTGTTACTAAATTCAGGCAGATCTTAAGTAAATTGATACATGATACAGTATATCACAGTTCACCAAAACAGAAAGTTATGAGGCCTTTAATCTCACTAAAGATAGTGCACACATCTCCACACAACTTTATAACAACAGCAGCTCTAGATTAAGATTAGATTGAAGGTAATTTTTAGTTTGGATTTCTTGCAATATGAATTGCCTTTCCAAGTGGTTGTCACATGATGTTAGCAATTGCAGTTTTTATCCTGCATATAGTTTGCAAGTTATTGTTAAATAGCAGCAGTACAGTTGAAAGATGGCATCTTAAGAATTCCAAAATTTTAGGCAAAAAAACAAACTGGGATCAGCAAATTTGATACACCAGTGTTAAATCATAAACCTATATAACAGAGTGAGATCTTACATTCACCCTTTGCAATCAGCCAGGGTTCGGTTTCTTCTGGAAGAAACCTATTTCTTCCGGGGACGTGGAATAAACCGGAAGAAACCTATTTCTTCCAGGTTTCTTCCAGTTTCTTCCGGAAGAAACTGGAAGAAACCGGAAGAAACTGGAAGAAACTGTGAAAATTGGCTTATAAGCAGCACAGCCCACATACATGATAAAGAGACAACTAGTTTACCACCATCTGACTGAAATGCATACCATTGAAACCATCAAAATATGATATTTTTGTTTTGATTATAATTTTGGGTTGTTTTTCTACACCAAAAGATGTTTGCTTATAAATCACAATATTGAAGGACTACATATCATCTCGCCATCCCCCCATCAACCAGAATTGCATAACTGGCCATACTGTATGAATGATTAACCTGGATTGGCCCATGAACTGAGGATTTAATACAATGAACACCAAAAAAACAGCCAAACAATATCTGTTAGATTTAGGCAACAGTTTAATTTCTGCAACTCCCTAAATTACAACTTGTAATTAACAGGAGGACTTGTCATTCCAATAGCAAAAAGAACAAACATCCACAATTAAACACAGCTGGCCAAGAGCCAGCCCTCATTTCACACTACAACTTCCAGTCGAATCTGTAACCCTTATGTCTTGAGTTCAATCTCCACAAAATATGGTCATAGTGGTCAATGTAATCCTAGTAATGAGTGTGCATTGTAGTAGGCCTACACTAGTTTCCAGGGAACACTTGCCCCTCCACTCAGAAACTAGTTTTTAGCTAAGAACTGGGCTATATTCAGGACCATCCTGGTCTGCAAAATATAGCTTGCCCATAGTTGTTCCCTGAACTGCCCGCTGCTAGTAGCCTAGTAATATATTGTGTACAGTATATGCTGGAAGCAGGTCATGTGCTCCAAACCTAGATATAGACTACCTAGATGACACTATAGTGCTTCTTGTCCATTTATTACATAGTTAGAAGTCATTGCAGGTTGTAATGAAACTTTATCAACAGTTTTTCCCAAAAAAATGAGTTTCTTCCATTTTGTCCGGAAGAAACTGGAAGAAACCTATTTCTTCCGAGTGGAATAAACCGCGGTTTATTCCACGGTTTTTTCCACCCCCCGGAAGAAACCTGCGAACCCTGCAATCAGCAAATAAACAGACTCGGGCATTCTCTTTGGCACTCATCTCCATTTAATATCACAACTGTAATTTGAAATTAATTTTCAATACATAGAGACAAATTCGATATGAACACTTCTGATAACTTATACTGATATAGTATCGTTATTCAATATAGAATCATCAAATTATCGTTCTATAAGCCTTATCACTGTATGAACAGAAATCCCCTTAAACACAACACTCCTCCCTACCAGCGAGGTGATATAATGTGTTCAGAAGAGTCAAGAACGTATCAGATGACAGGAACTGAAATGGCAAGATGCACCACTGCAGAACTTTGCATGGGCAGGTATATTTTGATCTACATCTGCCATCGACTCGAGTACCTTAGAGAGATTGACGACATATTTTCCACTGAATGGCAAATTTATGCAAAGGCATTTATGCCCGTCGCAACCGGTAATCTGCTATCAAATGTAGCGATATACTGCACATGTATCAAAGGGGCCCAAGTTTTACTATAAGGAAATGGACATGAGACATTTTGGTCCGGAAGAGACGTATAATATAGTAGTTAATAAACATCAACCTCCTGAAAAGCAAACTTTAATTTACATCGTAGTGAAAACAGACATTTGTTTACCTACCATAGTTCTGTTATACTATGCAACAGCTCATTTAAGTGTTGACCAATATTTACGTCTAAGTTTCAAGTATGTTCAACAAAATTCTTAAATAAATAGTTTGCTGACATTGACGTTTTTCTAGATCATCCTCTATCTTCTTCCTGGCTCATTACTTTTATGTAAATAATAACATGCATTCTTTTAGTTTTTCTTTCTTATTCTTTTCTTGTCTTGTTTTGTTAAGACCCTAAATATGTACAGCCTAGCGGACCTTTCTTTCTCACAAAGCTATTTTCCCGTATCTATTTGCTGTACTGCCCAGAGAACGCCCGGTTGTATCGGACAGATCCTCGGGCACGTAAAATAGTCGCGAGCAAGCACATTCGTGGTGGGCAGAAACGGACTCTGAGGCATGAACAGTTGCAGGGGGAAAAAGAGTATTTATTTATTACAACGACTTGGCCAAGACTATGCTTGTCTTGGTTAATTGACAACTTTTGCTCATTAGTTTAGTGAGGTAAAAATGTATAAAGTCACTGGAGGACCTGGTCTCTAGTTGTGTTTAGTTTTAAATCAGGTAGGAGCTAGTGGGCATAAAACATAACAATTTGGCAAACCACAATGCTAATTTTTACCAAATCCAAGTACAGCAACATTGCTGGCTGTACCTACTCCTGTGACAAAGATATAGACATACAGCATGATACCATGAAGAGGATAACAGATCAAAAAGTTTGCATATTGTCCCTCTGTTAAGTTGAAATATTCTATCACAAATAGTCTACAATATCTATAGCAAACTCCTCAAACTATACATAACTCATGTTGTCTATCTGTAGGCCAAGGTTCCCTGTGGGACATTAATAGAGTTTTGAGAGTTCTCTTGAGTCATAGACAATATGATGGAGGGCCATCACTAGTGGGGGCGCAGTTTGCCCACCTATGGGTTAGACCAATCATCAACAGGTGTAGCTACCTAGACATATTTATAACTTGATGTGTTATTGGCACACTGTAGACCTGTATGTATACTATGAACTGTATTCATATTACATAAATTTGTCACATCATACTAATTATCAATGAGTCATGGAGAGTTATATTTGTATATTGTACTGTTATCTATAGTACAGACGGTTCAAATCAAGTCTGCATCCAGGACAGAAAACCAGGAAGTGAGAGTACAGAAGGTAAACCTACTACATACACACACATCTATATATATGCACACTATACACACTATATGAACTAAAACACAGTTTGTATGTGACCAGCAATACTAAATATACTGTACTACACAAACACGTTTAAAGGAGCATATTTTATTTAAGTATCACCCCAAAGTGACGCCTCCATACCATTAATTGTGATCCTTACGCCGCTACTCCAAACATGTACCAAACATAAATTTTCGCGAAAAACGTCTTGAATCTTTAGCAAATTTTAGCAAATAGGATGACATTTCGTCAGCAAATGGCTAATTATCCAACGATAATCACGAACCGGACGTGACAGAAAATACCCACACACTGATTGGTCAATTTGAACAACATGTTAAATTGAAATTTTGAAAACAGTTAAGATAAGCCTAGTATATCAATGTATGTATAAAATGAGCGAAACAGGCAGTTTGTTACAATGTCTGACGTCACGTAATAGAGATGATTTGATTGGTTGATTTTATATATGAATAAGAAAGGTGTGGTGTGCTCGCATAATTGTTAGGGCAAACAAAGTTGTCAATTGTTACGAAAAGGCTAATTACTTGTTATGTTGAGTTTGCCGAGTAAAAAGTCTATCACGGTAATATCCCCTCATGAATCGCAAGTTGCTGATATGGACATGAATGTAACTGACAATGGAATGCAAAAAAAAATACTGAAAAGGTCAACGCAATATGGACCCTTCAGATATAGAACTGGTTGTATCATTGCACATAACAATTCCCATCTGGACAATGGTTTAAATGAGCAAGTAGAATATTTTTGTTTAAAACAAAGTTCTTTTGAAGAAACACTTGGTGAGAAAATGTTGAAACAACTTTTGATAAGAACAAACCACTTGGTGTGCATGATCGCATCTATAGGCAACATTCATTGAAATCGTTGCTCAAAGAATGCAGTCTGACGTAAGTATCCTAATAGTTGTGTATATTCATGAGGAGATTTATATGCAAATAACGTCGACCATAAATTATAATATTTTGGGAACATTCCAATTCAGGGCTAATTTTGGTAAAGATTATCAATTTTATACAGTATGCACAGCATAGATATTTATAACTTTTCAATAAAAATTATATTTAACATATCTTAAAAGCAAACGGTTAAGTAAGCCATGCATTACATTACAACAATACTGTAGTCTGAACGATTTGAATGCACATCTTTGTGTTAAACACTGTAAGCAAGCCCTAGGATGTACCCTGAAGGAAATAAATGGCTGAAACTTTACACCGCCGGGGTCAAGTGAGAAAATATTCCATAACAACTGGATAATTGTGTCAGGCCCTTTAACTTGACACACTTACTTTACTTCTATGATATCATAAACCTGTCCAAATTATATCCTTGTACATATTCAATTACTTTGCCAGTATTTATCAACTGCTCGGAAATTAATGCCCTGGAGGTACAATATTCAACATACTGTACAAACAAAGGAAGGGATTAGATAGTCACCATTAATTAGTATTTTAACAACCAGAATTTAACAGCTTTGATGGATGTTCTAGAAATTCTTCAAAGTTTAGGCTGTCATCTCTCTTCCTTCTTCGTACTAAATTATTTGCGTTTACATTTATCAGCCGCTCTTTTTCCTCAGCAATGTGCCATGAAAGACACCAACAACACCTGAATGATTTGTGGAACAAAAATCCCGGAAATGACAAGCTGACTAGGGTTCAACCATTCCAATTAGGGGGGGGGGGGTTTAGAATGAGAATTTGAATGTTGTTATCAAACTGTTTGTGACCTTTTCACAGATCCTTAATTAGAAGTAAAGTTATTAACTGTTTGATTTTAAGAGATAAAGAAAATTTTCTGTCCACAGATCCTTTCCCCAAAATCAAGTTATTCAACTAAATACAATATATATATAAACATTCAATCCATATTTATATATCTAAGTTGCACAATTAGGACAGAGAGCGAGCACACTTCAGATCTAGGGTAACACGATGCACTTAAGCAATTTATTAACTCCCATGTGAGGATGTACAAGACACTGATCAAGTTTTTTTCCATCCGTAGAGAGTAAAAATCCAATAGGTCGGCAGGCTGCATAAAATATGGGATCAGTAGAACACCATGATGTAATCCAGTCAACAAATCATTTCCTGATAGATATCACTCCTAAATGGTATCTCATCTCATTTAGATTAACATCAAATTCCACAAACATAATTAGCGGTGGTATTTTACTAGTCGGCTGCAGATGACAGTCTAGGAGGGAGCCTGTATCCAGGGGCAGATTTACCGTGTATGTGACAATATAAATATCTCCATAGCGACGATGTGCACCCACGTGACCGACGTACACTTTTCAGATTTTTCTTGCGCATCCCGTAGCTGGGTGTGCACCCTAACTGTATTCACCTCTGCTTGAAGTTCAGTTCCCATGCAGGGACAATTTACTTCAAATATGTCACATCTTTTAGCCACCACCTTTTGAAGGTTCGAATTCCCAACTTAAACTCATCTTTTCATTATGTAGGCGGCTGCTTTAATGATAGATCGCATTTTCATTTGTCTTAGCCGTGCTTACTTTTTTTATTGATTGATTTTCTTGTTTTGCTTTGACTAAGTTTATTCCTTAAATTATTACTCTGTGTGTACATCTGATTTTGTACTTCTTATGATTTTACTATATAGTTCCATGTAAAGTGCTTTGAGTGATTCTGTTACATAAAGTGCTATATAAATATAAATCTTCTTAAATAGTTTGCTCAGAACTGTCATATCAAGTCACTCTACACAACTGTTTAGTGAGGGTGCTATAGGTGTGAAGAGACAAGGTAAGTGACAAGCAAACTTGCTTGCTGTCAGCATACTTACATGACTCTCAATTAACATACAATAGGAACAACAATTCTGTAGTTGACTGGACTTTTTGAAGGATTACAAACAAGTACCAAACAGGCTGTGAGAATGAAATTTCCAATTTTGTCGAAGCAAACATATAAAACAAGGTCACACACATACACACTAACACTCACAAATACTATACTATAACAGGCAAGTACTTGTAAGAAAACCTCTTACAGTTTTCCCATCAAACCTTTCACCCTCCCCATAAAGTACACACACACTATACAAAAACACGCACACATGTACAACAAGTACATGCTTGTAATTTTCCCATCAAACCAAATTCCACCCATTTCATAACCACCACACAAGTTAGTTGTGAACTCCTTTATTAACAATAAATTGCAACTGTGTCAAATATCTACTCACCCGTGAACAGTTCCATTTTCTCGGTAGTTGACTTGAATGAATTTCCCAAATCGGCTACTGTTGTTGTTCACGACCGTCTTGGCATTGCCAAATGCCTGAAAAATTAGCAACAGGTTTTGTTTTGGTTTTAATATTCTATCATCTTAAGGTTTGGTCATATTGATGGAAAAAGTACAGTAAGCCTTAATATTTAAAATTTAATAAATGAATACGAGCAAATCAACACAAGTACAAAAATCAAACCAAATGTCTTTGAAGCAGCTTCTTATGTCCAACATTACGTACACCAAAAAAAGGGGAAGACGTTAACAAGACCTGTCCAGATCTATTGTACAGTATATATATCAGTTACGATGATGCAACCAGAGAGTAATCGAAAACAGCAATATAATTTCCTCTAATGAAGGAAAATATGCTGCTTTTTTTTATTGCCAAATAACTAAGTACTATCTGTGTCCCTCTGTATCATGTGAATTACATGATCAATAACTCTTGGAGATGAACTCAAGTGACTATTAATAAAAGCTTCAAAACTAATTGATATATGACTTTACAGGCCTCATTATTTACATTATGGATCAGAGCCCGTCCTCAGTGCTCAGCACTTAATTGACTTTGCTCAAAACATACCACATAATCGTTCTTAAAATGACAATCTTGTAATGCATACTGCACATACCTTAACGATGTTTTAACATGACAATCTGTCTTGAATGATTAGTTACTGTTTAATATATTTACCAGCTGTTAAAACTAATTAACCATCTTTCTGTTGCATTTTTTGGGATGCAGGGAGGGGGGTAAAGGAAGGGGAAGTGGAGGGAGGATTCTTTTTAGCTCAGCTGAAAGCTTTCAGCTGAGCTATGGCAATTGTGTGATTCTGCCGAAATTCTGTCACTTTGACTATCATTTTGTCATTTTTCATTCAATTTTGCTGAAATTTCATGAGTGGTTTGTGTGAGGTAAGTTTTCATGTACATATTTTATAAACTTGAAGGTCATTTGAGGTCAACTCACAAGACGTTTTTTCTCTGGAAACGTAAAAAATGCTACTCCTACAGTGTTTGTCTGCTATGATCTGTTATGATGTTGTGGATATAAATGTTTGAATAGTGGTGAACAAAAGTTGTTCAGTTAAGAATATTTTGTCGACATATGAGGGCCCAAAACAGGACCTTCTGTAAAGTTTTCAGTTATGATGATATGTAGGCCAAAGGTCATATGCAATAATCATGAATTTAGTTAGTTTTTTCTAGTTTTTAGTATTCATGACCAGTATGTGTTTTGGTGTGAGTAGCAAAATGTCTTCCATCTTAATTTTCCTGTCGTTTTGGGAAATAATTCCACCCTTGGGAGACTTGATCAAGTCATATATTTACATGTTATTCAGGCTTCCTGTCTAGTTCGATGTCATTCTCTGTAATAAAGGACTACTTGGCAGATTTGTAATATGAACTTTTCAACACTTTTTGTGTGGGATACGACATGTGACAATGACCTATATTCCCATTCCGAATTCTGCTCTTTAACGTTTCTCTGTAGAACATCGATTGTACACAAGTTGCAGGTTGTTCCATTACTCTATGGGTGCAATTTTGTCGTGAGCAATTTGGGGTTAGCACAATTCAAACGTGATACCCACAACATTTTAGCAGATTTAGAAGAGGAATACTTGTCAAAATTATTGCCAATCAAAACAAATTTCTCAGATAGAAGCTTCCCTGAGATTCTGCATCCTTGATGCTCTTGTTTCTTATTCCAATCTGGTGTTACAGGAAGACAGTCACGTAATCCACTTCTAAGAGGATGAAAAATGACAGAGGATCTAAAAAAAATATTTCTCTGTTACCTACAAAATGACTCTTAACTCACTCACTCACTCACTACTTTTGCTCTATAAATAACTGGGCACATGAACGCTCACAAATACCTCTCACACTTAACTCATAAATTCCTGCCTCAAAGCGTTTCCATTTTGACTCTCCGATTAATTGTGCACTGTTTAAGGTTTACCTGAAAATTGATGACAGTGTCTGCTTCCGATAAATCAATCGATTCATCTCAATCAATCATGACAGAAACGACGGAGGGAAACATTTTGTTTTTTAGGCTAGACTTAAAAAGCGAACGGACATCGGCTGGCAGGGAGAATGTTTGTCTCTTACCCTTACATTTCAACGTCTAAGCTGCAGTTTCCATTACCAAATCTGTTCTAGGGTCATATTTTAAAACCAATCCTTCTTTCCTCCTCTCTACCCTTTCTTCCTCTCTACCTTTGCCAGCAGACAACTCAGAGATAATTTGTTGTCTTCCTTTACCCAGTTTTAGATCCAACGTCAAAAACAGGAAAATGTGAAAATGGATTACCTACAGCTGTCGTCAACCCCAAACAGGGGTTCCCTTTCCAAGGTTAGCACAGGTTCAGAGTATTATCAAAGATGGGGGTGGGGGAGGGGGTGAAGAGAAGGATGGGAAACACTGGAATATATGCCTCTTAAATCTAACATCAACAAAAATAAATTTCACTGATGTTGAGGTGAAGGTATGGTGTTGTGATGGGAGTTCCTGTGATATTTGGTTCCCATGCATGGACAACATTGGCAAACATAGTGATCAATCTATCTACTATATGAATGTTGTGCACATCTTTTACGCAGTACTCGGGGAATAATTTACCCGGTATTATGACACTGATTAATACTTAACATTTGCTTCAATTGTTTACCATGTATTCAAACACAAAATGTCACTTTTAATGCAACACTTAAGAAAATTCCTGTTGTTCCCTATTAATTTCATTTCAGGGAAAAATTAAACCAATCATAGCAAATACTTGGAAGAAAAAGTTCTGATTTAACTCCTTGACCATGTGTCCAAAACTTGACCATATGTGTCCAAAACTTGTCCAAATGTGTCCAAAACTTGTCCAAAACTTGACCATGTGTCCAAAACTTACAGATTTGATATTTATAGCACCTCAGGGACTGCTAACATAGTCCTTCCAAATCCCATTTATGAGCTAATCACTAAATGCGCAACCCATCTTGTTGTGTTGAAGTAAAAAAAATTCTCTGCTTTCACTTTTCTTCTGTTTCTCAAAAAAAAACTTAGACCACACACTCTTTTAAAGTACAGCTTAAAAACAAATGAGGGCATGGTAAAATTTACCTTAAGGAGGAAAGCCTTCACCCATTTGGTATTGAACTATATCCTGAGATTTTATGTTCAAACATATTCAGGACACTACGCTGTAAATAGTAAATACAACAGATTTCCTCATCTTCATATCTAGGGAGCTTGCTATTCTAAGTAACTCTATGAAGAGAGACACGGTATCCAGATAGCAGTATGTTAGAACAGCATGAGTAATGAAAGCCCAGGGATTCCAGCCTTCCCCCCCCCCCCCCCTTGAACAAAGAGAACAAAGTGCAAAGTGTAGGTACAGTAGTCTATACATATCTTGGGACAGCAGACTTTGGAAAACTGAACAACTATAAGTATGAAGACAAATACAACCCCTATATTTACCAACTGCTCTATTCCATTGACAGGACTTCAAAAGGTTACCCACTAATCCCCACCTAGGATTTCCTTATGTATGAGTTGCCCTTATGTTTTGTGTATTGTGTCTACTACATACCCATGGGTCTTAAAAGTACTTGGCAATCAATGGATAGGATTGTTTGCTTGGATGGAAAGAGGAAAGAATCAATGAAAGTATAAACATTGCTTAAAGGCAATAGGTTAGGCCTTGAACTACAGAATATTTACAATAACAATATACACACACATACAACACAGACAGGTCTATAAGTGTGAAAGACCAACTTGATAAAGGTGTCAAAACTTTCTCTGAAGCAGAAAAATACTGGGGTGTTCTACAAGCTAACTGCCAGAAACACACTGATCTGTACAGCCAGATGTGTGTACAATAAGCTCAATACATGATTGAGCTGTGCAATATACATGTCCATATACAGTACTGTAACGGTGTAACATATATTGTACTACAGCAGAGTAAAATATATAGTCTAGATAGCAGTGTAATATTAATACTACAGAAATTAATATTAACATAGTATTGTAATATATTGTACTGTAGCAATGTGTTATATAGTATGGATTATAGCAGTGTGTGTTGATGCAGCTGTTAAAAAAACTATATCAGTGTAAGATAAAGTATAACTATAGCCATGTGCAGTAATCCTATAGCAAGGAAGTAAAGTACTGCAGCAGTGTACAGTATGTAGGCTACATGAAGTACTTTATAACTGTGTAGTGTACAGCAATACAGTAATACTATTACTGTAGCAGTGAAATAACAGTTGTAGCAGTGAACAGAAGTACTATGTGATATGACATACTGTACAAAGCAGTGTCATGTACAGTACTGTAGTAGTGTCATTTAGTTTATGTAGCAGTGCTAAATATATGTAGCAGTGTAATATAAATATTACTGTAGCAGTGTAAAATGTAACTACTGTAGCAGTGAAATATAATAGTTGTAGCAGTGAACAGAAGTACTATGTGAAATGAGATACTGTACAAAGCAGTGTCATGTATATAGTACTGTTGCAGTGTCATTTAGTTTATGTAGCAGTGTAATATATATGTAGCAATGTAATATGTAGCAATGTAATATATATGTAGCAGTGTAATATATATTACTGTGGCAGTGTAATATATACATGCCTGTAGCAGTGTCATATAGTACTGTACATAGCAGTATAATATATATTCATAAATGCCTAAACAAACTTTCTGTATACTGGACCAGTCTCGAATGCGATTCGAGACTGGTCGAGTGTATAGAGAGGAGAATTGCTTCAGGATCGAATTGTTAGACAAACACTGGTTTGTTGCCGTGGCAATCATGACGTCATAATTAAAAGAAATGAAGACATGCCATGAGTATATGCAAATATGTTTATGGGCAAAGAAATTTTCCAAATTGCAAAGAACACTGTACAGTATATATAGCCTACTTTCAATCAGTTACAGCAGTAGTACTGTATGTTTTCAGACACACAGAGTCTCAATACACACTGTACGTACTTCTTAAATCATCCAGCTAAATACTTCGAGTAACATGAATGACTTAGGGATAAATTTTGAGCTTAATTTTGGGCTAGAGTCAATGTCAGCACCCTTATCGAGGTGCTTCAACGAAGAAGCGAAGCGTAAAGCGTCCAATGTTGACACTAGTAACAGTAGAAACCTTGTTGCTAAGCCTAACAATAACGTTAGCACTACTACTACTAGCAGTAACGACATTACTGACCAGGGACTAGGCCTAACGATCTTTCAGACTCGCAATAACACTGCTGTTACTACAAGAACACCTGTCGACCAATGGAGCTCGGAACCTCTTCAAAAACTGCTCATTCTCAGGTCCAGTAAACGTTTATTTGAACGGTTCATCTACCGACCAGGGATAGACGAGTTCTACTCAAAAGATTGTTAGCAACAAGCAACGTTGCTATCCTAACTGTGTTGTAGCGTTTACGGACTTTCCAGAACACACACAACTCAGCATCTGTTTATTGCGCAATTTGACCTGGTAGGTCAAAAAAACGTTTTACAATGTTATCTTTAGAAATTTGTTCATCTGTACTTATTTAATTTGCATTTGCCTCCATTTTTTAGTGTTTGAATGGATTAAAGTACAAAAATTTAAGACCAAACGACACTGCTTCATTCGTATTTTTTCACTCTTAATGTTCGTCGGAAGAAAATGCTGTTTTACAATGAGGTTACTATTACGTCATTCTGGAAAAAGATCAAGGGAGGCATTAGGAGAATTAAATACATATCAGCAAAAATTTGCGAAAAAATGCCGTTTTCTAACATTTGTGAGGGTCATTTATGAATGGGGATAAAAACGAGGGTACCCGGTCTTAAATTTGATTTGAGACCTCTGATGACGTCATCGAGAAGGGCAGCGGACCTCGGCTATCGCCTCGGTCCGCTCAGCCTCCTTGATGACGTCATCATCGGTCTCAAATCAAATTTAAGACCGGTTCCCCTCGTATTTATCTCCTAATTATTATAGCAGTGTAATGCTATATTTTACTGTAGCATTGTAATATACATCTAGAACTGCAGCTGTTGAATTAATGTCATCTGGCAAACATTCTGATGTACACAAGAATCACTATATATGAAAGAATATACTGCACGAGTGAACAGTGCAAGGCACACTACACCTGGCATACATGTTTAGCATCTGCAACAATCTCTCAGTAATTGCACAATCTGCATTGGAAAGGCTTCCGACTTCCAAGGGAATAAAACATGAGTTTTCATGGTCTGGTCATATTTGGTTTCAACATCCGAATTCTCGATAAGAGTGAACCTATTTCACACAGTGTGAACGACTGGAATGGCAATCGTGGCCTTGGAAATGAATCTCTCTCCACAATGCACCTTACCATAGCTAGCCACCAGGACACTCCCACACAATACCACAATGAAGTAATGTCAACATTATTAAGAGACAATGTTCACAAAGAAATAACAACATTACTACAAAGAAAGAGAGAAATGAAGTAAGAAAGGGAAAAATAGTTTTTACACAAAGGGTAGATATCACTCAATTGATTTTGAGGTACTGTAGACTAGCATATTAGGGCAGTTTTATCATTGACTGCATGGGTTAAATTTCGCCATGATTTTGACAGTACAATCCGATATTCAATGCAGTTAATTAGCTATATCAGGGACAAGCATATAAAAAAAAATCTGAATTCATTAAAGGCATGTGATTAATTTATTAACATTAAAACTACTCTAAGCAGACAAAACTTACAATTTAAAAACTACAGCCATTAAGTTCTCCCTTCTGTATTGTTCATACAGTATGAAGAAACTTCTAACAAGGTTTCTTAATTTTCAATTTAATTTTAGTCTTTTTTATTTTTGCATTTCTTGTACATTTTGGGGGGGGGGTTGCTGAGTAATTTCCCAAAGGTTTGGTAAACTTCAATGGGGACGATGAAACAGAAAGCTGCTTTAATACCTAGGTCACCTCGGGGAATAATTTGTCTTTATATTTTGAGTAGAGTCTCGAATAACTGAATGTACAGTAAGATTATGTACACAAACACTGTTATACATATTTGCAAATTAGCTCTAAATTGTTTTGGCCAATCTGCATAGCAATTTTCAATGTGATGCAAGACTAATTAGTCCCTGGTCCATATTGTATCTTCTTCACAGCAACTCTGCACCCAGCCTAATGACCGACCGCTAAAGTAAACTCAAATTGTCATTAAATTAGCTAGAAGATAGCGTTTTCCAGAAAATCATGACCAATAGCTCCCACAGGAATACATAGTGTTATCTGCAATGTCCGGACTACACAAATAACTGAACTGTAGATCACTAGACTAAACTTTAATTTGAGTTCAACATCCAGTTAAATGTACAGTGGAAGCACCCCCCCAACCCCATGCCCCCCCCCCCAGTCTGCCATATTAGTATAAACAGCCTCCCCATGGCTCCAGCTCTATCTGTCTGTGATCTAAGCTGACAAGATTCACTTGGTAATGAGATTAGTAGAAAACTGTTCCGCCAATTAATCAATCCATTTATCAATAAGCCAATTGATAAATTACAGTACATTGCAGTAAGCTGAACAGGGTAAGAATACGACAACTGATATAACCGAACAGACTTCCAGTGTTCACTGACATTGATTGTGAGTGAGAGATGATATTTTAACATTCCCGATACATTTTATGAACTCTGTTAAATTCCAAACTCACAATTTATTCAAAATGAATCGTAGAGAATGTATCAGATGGTCAACAACTATCTAGATACAGGTTCTTCTTCATCTTGAAGAATTGATCGTTAAAACTTGTAACAGATCGTGGATATTATATTTCCGATCATAAATCCACCGGTCTGGCAGAATCCCAGTGTAAATAATCTACGCCTACGATGCCTCAGAGGCCGTAAGGAAGTCCAGATATCACTGGAGCCAAAAGATTTCAGAAGTATTAAAGACATGGATACCAAAAGGATTTGATGAATTTTACGTATATCTTTCTAGTATTTGGTCAGATACACTTCCCAGTTTTTCCATTTCAATATCAACCCTACACAGCATCTACATTCAAAATAACATTTTTAGAAACCTTTGGGCCAAATGTGGTAGTTTTGTAAGTTCTTTGACATTTATTGTTTGGCTAATGGAATTATGTTGACAGAGTTCCTTTCTGCATCAAAATTAATAGGAAAGGTTAAATTGACGACTTTTTTCATGTCTTAAGAGACTCTCAATCACTCAAGTTTATTGTATATGTGGCTCTTACTCTTAATCAAGTTTGGCCATCTCTGGACTAGACTACTTTTGATTTCAAGAAAATGAACATTTCTAGGGTTTCAGAGACTTCCTGTCAAACTAAGCATCCTAGTTCAAAGGAAATATCCAGTCTCAGCAATTCAACCACTAGACTCACTCAGACCGGAAGTTGGATATAAACATAGCCTAGAGCTACAGGAAATTTGTAGACTCTTCAAGCAAGATATTGTTACTATCGTGCTATAAACACTTTCACAGTGAAACGTTTGTCCCTCGACTGTTTTGGATACATGTATGCCTCTACCCGTAATGAAAAACATAAGCATAATAAGTTCATGTTTTTTTCTTTCATTTTGTAAACTGAGGTCGGGAAGTTTGCACTGACCAAACTTAATCATGCCAGCAAGTTAGGACTCTAGGCTTTTCACATTAGTTATACTGTTTTATTGCTTACCTCAAGAACTGGTCCCGCACCAAGTAATATCTGCTCAACTCCGCTTGCATGTCCCCTTCGACTCAAAGCTGTCAGATGGTGAATCAAAAAGTTTGTACTCTCCGTTTTACCGGATCCACTTTCGCCAGAAATCACAATGCACTGGTTCCTCTTCTCCTCCAGCATGAGATGAAATGCACCGTCGGCGATGGCGAAGATGTGAGGAGGCAGCGCCCCCAGTCTGTGGTTCTGGTAGAGGTTGACGTACTTGGGGTTGTATATCGGGAAGAATCGAAACGGATTTACGGCGATGAGGATCGACCCCACGTAGGTGTAAATGTTACCCTGTTTGAAGCGAGCGGACAGATTGTCCATGAGAGTCTTCTCGTTGAGATCTGGCAAGTTGCATAGATCGTGGTACTCTTTGGTGGTCGAGGGGTGCGGGAAGAATCCGCTCACGAAAGAGTCGATGGTCTTAAACTCTGTTATGTCCGGTGGTTTGTTGGATGGTTCATTGATCCTTCCTAAAAGAAACCTGTAATTTGTTTGAAAGGTACTCGAGTCGATGCCATCGTCCGCCTGGACCCTCGGCCAGAGCGTCTGGACTTTGACGGGGTTCTCCGAGCGTTCCAGACGCCGCTCCTTGCATACATGTCCCGATTCTTGGCAGATCTCTGCTAGATAAAAGTTCTCCGTGGGTTGAGTCTCCAGGTTGAGCTTCGCCAGGACCGTCACCAGCAGTTCCGATGTCGTCGTCTGTTTGGTCGCTTGAACCGTGATGCTCTTTCTGTCGGGAGAGACGCTACCTGGGTGCACCCGCACCATGTGCACCCCGGTATCTGTTTCAGCCACAGACATTGTTGAAGCCTCCCGAATCTGAAACAAAATGACAGTAGAAACTGTTTTAGATTTCAGTGAATCAATCCAAAGAATCTTTTTTATAGAATTTTCAATACAAGTACTGTGCCTGAGACGACAGGAGTTAAAAGTTGCATCTGAAGGTTAAATCCATACTGCCCTCAAACTACTGCATGCTAGACTATCAAATTAAACTGTCACTCATATTGAAATTTTCAATCAATATTCTACTGCTACCCCTTAAAGCACTTTGCTCCATGCACCAACAAAGAAGTTGTCTCATTCGGCCTTCCTTGATGCCAGAGCTGCTGGTTGATTCCATCTAGATTTCAATTTTAGTTCCTTCTACAGATGCAAAAGGAATAATTAAAAGGATGCTGTTCAGAGAGTTAAAATTGTGACATTTTACTCCACATATACATATATACACTACCGCACCTTCGTTATTGTCTTTCTGCGCTATACGATGCAAATACGGTAGTTTTAAAACCTAAAACCAAACCATGCTAACGTTTGCTGTCCAATAATATACACTGTGGGATTCACTGCTTTATTTCATCTCACGCAGCCTACTGTACACTTTTAAAGTCTAGCAGTGAGAAGGCGCAGTTCTTTCTTAAGTCTTCTGTTGACACTTTCCGCTGTACAGTGCTGATGTTCAAATATTGAAATGATTGCAGATCAAGGTGAAACTGTAATTTATTCTCTACATGGCACTGTGTAGTACAATGCAACTATTTGCTTCTTCAATCCCCCAAGAAAATCTCTTCACTGTTTAACCTTCTTGTTTTTTCACACAAGATTTAAAAACCAAATACAAAGCATGACCACAACTGGTTATATGACACTCCATTCAATTCTTGTCAGCTTGTGATGGCAAAAAATGGTCTTCACTGGTCCTTATGGTAAGACCATGGAGGTAAAACAGACCAACTCTCCCTTGCTGTTAACTGTTCAAACACACTGTGATTGACATCCAGGGATTCCTTGACTACTATGTACATATAGCAGAGCAACACTGAGCTGCTTCTGTTTAATAACTACTACACAGTGAAATGTGGCTGTACATCTCTGGTTGGAAAGTTTAATATAGCAGGTTCATGAGGTCATTTACATTGATCTGTTGCAAATGTCCTTCACTATAGATGAATCATTAAAAATCTGTTCTGTATCAGCTATGTCTGTGAGATACCAGTACAGACAAACACATGCAGATGTTGCACACTTTCAGTACGTTTACCAGCTAACTGTGTGAGTGAAACATTAATGTTACGAATCCCAGAGCTATGTTAATTAACATATTTATTATGTAAAGGCAAGGTAGAATATGAATATTTATTGAAATGTGAAGAAATTGCATCAAGTGTAAAGTACTAGAATAGCCCTTGCAGATAATATGCGGCGGTAATGATAACTGTCCCTTTTGCAGCAATATGTACGCTTAGCTAGAAGATGCAATGCAGTTTTAAGTGGAGATCAAAAGTAAACCAGCTGAAGACTTGCAAAGATATGAAGAAGCAAAATAGACAAGAGGAAATTGCAGACAGATTAAAGTGATGATTACCATATGTAGCTGACTATCATCAAGAGGAAATTGCAGATAGATTGAAGAGATGATTACCATATATAGCTGACTATGATCCATCTTGATGAAATTGCAGATAGATTCAAGTGATGATTGCCATATGTAGCTGACTATCATCAAGAGGAAATTGCAGATTGAAGAGATGATTACAATATATTGCTGACTATGATCCATCTTGATGAAATTGCAGACAGATTGAAGTGATGATTGCCATATGTAGCTGACTATCATCAAGAGGAAATTGGAGATAGATTGAAGTAATGGTTGTCATAAAAGGTAGCTGACTATCATAAATCTTAATGAAATTGCAGATATTGAAGTGATGATTGCCATCTATAGCTGACTATCATCAAGAGGAAATTACATATAGATTGAAATGATGATTGTCATATATGTAGCTGACTATCATCAATCTTGATAAAATTGCAGACAGATTGAAGTGATGATTACCATGTGTAGCTGACTATCATAAATCTTGATGAAATTGCAGATTGAAGTGATGATTGCCATCTATAGCTGACTATCATCAAGAGGAAATTACAAATAAATTGAAATGGTGATGTAGCTGACTATCATCCATCTTGACAAAATTGCAGCCAGATTGAAGTGATGGTTGCCATGGGTAGCTGACTATAATCAAGAGGAAATTGCAGTTTCATTGAAGTGATGATTGCCAATTATAGCTAACTCTCATCAAGAGGAAATTGTAGATAGATTGAAGTGATGATTGCCAATTATAGCTGACTATCATCAAGAGGAAATTGTAGATAGATTGAAGTGATGATTGCCATGTTTAGCTGACTATCATCAGTAACCAACCAAACCATAACATTTCAATAGATTCTAATTTTCCAAGATATCTTTTCGTACTGATGTATTTATTGCAAAATGCCAAATAAAGTGAAAAAATTATCCTTGGGCAATTTATTTGAATCCGGATTTTGTAATTATTAAAGAAATCACTGAGATTGTACAGAAATGTAACAGAATGTGATCAACATTGATTGAAGCTGATGAAATCAAGTTATATGATGAATTCAAGTTTCTTGCAAAATTGTGTTCTAGCACTTTGACCTGAATTCAAGCAGCTTTTTTCTTTTCTTATTTTTGTTGCTTTGTTATTTGTTAGTTTTCAATACCATTCCCATTTCCAACTAATAATCCCATAATATCACCAGCTCATTAGTAATGATACCTCTCAGGAATTATTTCAAAGATGAACCAGAAACGTTGCTCACGCTTTCACTCTTTCGTTTGAGGGGTGGGCAACTTTCATCTGTTTGGCGTTCAAGCAATGTTGTCTGTGCATAAAGGTGCTGTATACCTATACTGTGATTCTATTCCACATATAGTATGTGTGGTTCTATACTGCAGAGATTGATTACACATGTATACCTTTTCTGTGTTTACTAATACTAAGTCTTCAAGGTCTCAAAAGCGTTTTGCAATATTTGCTTCCTGCTCATGGGCTGTTTTGAAACGCTCATGAATTATGAATTAGGCCACTGGAAATTGGGTTGAAATTTAAAAACAAAAAGGCCGTCGGAAAAAACCTGTCAGTCATGTTTCTTCAGGCAATTTACTCGCTCATTAGTGAATATATGTGCACGAGAAACTGGACATGAAGTATTTACCGACAGAATAGTGAATGAACGGCAGAAACTGCCCTGATAGGATTAAAACACAATGTTAGAGACTTGTTAGAGACTCTGAATGTTAGAGACTCTGAATCCTTCTATAAATGTTGCCGTAAATGACCTTTGACCTTCACCAAGTTCAATCAGGTTCTTTTAGTCAACCAGCTGAATCTGCATACCATATATGAAGTTCAACAAAGATGCACTTTTTGAGTTTAAATATTTTGTTCACAAAATTTTCAGACTTTGACCAGAGCTGTTGACTATATAAATGACCATTGAACTTCACAGAAAACAATAGGCTTCTTGTACTCAATAAGACAGATCCACATACTAAGAATGTAGTTACTCCACCATTAACCTTTACCAGTTACCATGTTTACAGCAAGGAATAAAAAACTTTTCAAGAATTTCGGCAAGTTCTGATTGTCATTTTGCTTTTTGCATATATACAATACTGATTTGAAAAAGTGTCTGGGCGACAAAATGCAAATCATTAATCAGTAAGCTTGTTTGATCCCTTTCATTTTTTTCAATTATTTCAAAATTATTAATAAATTGACTTAGTAGGTTTGGCAAACGTCCCCGTCTTTTGTGATCAAACTGAAAAAGCTGCACTGTAAACCTGACTTGAGTGGGATTGTTTGAAGGCCCCCCATTAAACAAGTATTGATTCCCTTTTCCTTCCAAAGCCCTTTCCTTCCCTAGCTGTCACACAAAAGTGACAAAATTAGCTAATAATATCTTGTCCATACAAATGAGTTGCTCTGCATACATGGGAGTTAAATTTGACTTTCTAGATGTTAGTTTTTTCACTTTAAGTGAAAGCACAGACCTGTTCGATCTACATATCATTCGACTGGTAAATTCACTTTAAATTCTCAAGAAAACTCAACTGTCCGGACAGCTGCACTTGACAAAATTTTATCAGAGACAACAGACATGAAAGTTACTGACTGTATTTTTTTACAGAATTTATAAAGCTGTCACATGCATCTGATGAACTGAGACACACACACACAAACTTTTATGATCCACTCTACTAGATCATGAATGGCCCTTTCATGGAAAGAAGGTGATTCACTGTTTCATTGTAAATACTTCAACGATGCATCACTGCATTAGAGTGAAAGTTCTTGTCACTCTGGCGAAAGCAGATAAAATATGATATAAGTTTGATATTTAAGGGTGTGTGAGGTGGGTGACAACAGGGGTGATGAGGGGCAGGAATCAGACTAACATTCAAATGTTGAAATTGTCATCTGTGGTTGGCACCTCTCCCTATAAAAATTGTTTCTGTTGAAGTTAAAGGAGGAGCATGGCTGTCAAGGTATTTGTATCTTCAATACAATTCCTACATACACCTATGAATGCATTGTCAATTTAGCTCGACCTGGCTTCCAAACACCTCCGACGATCACCTTAAAACGTACAAGGTGTGACCCACTCGACTCAATGCACAGCAAGCAATACATAATATAAGTCCACTTACCTGATTTGTTTGCACAGATAGTGTATACTTAAACAGATATACTGTAGCAGTGTATATATATCGGTGTATACAACAGTGTAAACTTAATACAGATATATGTGTATTCTCTTCAACAATAAACTTGACAAGCGTGTTGTTGACCACCTCCAAGGAAATATATACAGTATATTATAATGACCTTCTCCATAATATTCCACTCAGTAAAATAAAGATAAACGGCTCAAAACTGCTACAGAGGTCTCGAGGCGATTTAATTGATTAAAATGTTTTACACAATCCAAGTTAATATTTAGCAGGAATTCCCGAAAGGTACAGGCCAAACAGATACATTGACACAAAATACTGTAGTACACTGTTGACATTCCCCACACAGCTCTACAATGACATCCTGAAGACACCAGACACTCAGTAGTACACTGATATATATATTAGCTGTACTTGGTTATGAACATTTCCCAACACAGTTTTCAAGATGTCACAGGAGCAAACCGTTGCCCATAAAAAGTAATAACAACTGTTTTGAAGTTCAAGAGAACAGCCCTTGGCACAGCCAGACTAGATACTCCCACTCGAGTCTCAAACATAGAATAGAAATTAACAGATTGTGTGTATTCAACCACCCACTATTCCTATACGCAGATCCGAGGACATTTGGCCCAATTGCAATGGATCATACAAGCATCCCTATGCTTATTAGTATCTAATCAACCATGTTACATGAAAAGTATAGCTTGAACAGAAAACAGTGGAAGTTTTCCATTTTTTTTTTTTTTTTCATAACCAAGATGTGTGCCTGGAGAAAACTGGTACCAGACATGAATTGAACCCCATTTGTTATATTTACTTTGGGTATTGACGAGATGTTTTTTGTTTGGGGGAGATGTCTAAATAATCGCAACATGCAAATAGCTAGGTGGGCAGGACACATTTGATAAAACAAAGACGTAACCGAACCATGGTATGCAAGGAATAAATGTTAAACCCACGATTTGGTCAGAGCTCCAAGTTTAGTTTTCTTTTTAAGGAACTATCTAGGTTTTCCGATGACTTTGAACAAGTTTGAAGAGGGAAGTGGTTGCAAACTTCGTTAGATTTTGCTATCGAGGGATCAATACTTATTTACAAACCGTGATTCATTATTGACTTAAAATAGGGACTTTGAGCACTTGTGTCATGCCTTTAAACAATGCATCATTCAACAGAGGTTTTAGCTCTTCCCTATATTTAAAAACCAAGTTTCAAAGATTCTCAAAAGTGGCAACCATATCCTTATCGGAAGGGTTGGGGGGGGGGGGCAACTAATGTCCAGTCTTGAAATTCTGTGAATTAGTCCCTTCAGGTAATTGAAAATTTAACAGGGATTGAGAAAGAAGAAGGGGGGTGGGGGGAGGGGTAGAGATATCAAAGTGGGACATTCTAGATTGGGATTTTCAAATGTCAACAAATCCCTCTAATTTTCTTACAACCCAATTGTAAACACCCATGTTGCTGGAGGGCACATTGTTGAATCACGATAGTTAATAGCTTCTTTGTTTATATTCCATTTCTATGCACTCTATCAATGAGGATTTCTATTTGCTTGAAGATCCAACAAACATTATCTGGTGGCATTTTGTTCCAGTTTTGATAGAGGTTTAAAGAAAGTTATATATAAAAGTAAAATCAGCATTTGACAAGAAGTGCTTTAAAACTGAGTTTCCAGAGTGTAATTCAACGATGGTCTCATCCTAGGAGAGTACAGTGCATAAACATTTACTTAAACCTGTAGGAATAGGTTATAAGGGATGGGCTGTAGAAGAGTTTCAAACCATTGGCTAAATAAGACGCTATTTTTAAAGCCTCACTGGTCTTATTACAGGCACTGCTTAGTGACACATATTTGCTTTATTATCAAATACATTTAATTGCTCTGTAATATTTAAACTATGAAAATAATGAAAATGACAGGCATCAGTACCTTCAGATGGAATTTTTGTATTCTTATAGTAAAAATTGCTTTACAAGTTCTTTCCTACATTAAATATTATCAAATTTAAACTTCTGCGCTCTGGTGTATATATTCATTTTTTTTTTTTTTTTTTTTACAAATGTACTGTGCTTGATTTGTTTGGCCACGCACATAGGCACCACCTGTGTCCCAACAAATCCCAAGGTTAATTATTAATTTACAGGGAACTGATTGCTTCATTAGCATATGAAAATCGTTGCAAAGGAATACAATGGAATTGCAATATTATGACTGTACATCATCAAAAGACATAGAAAGATGATTGAAATATCAAATGCCAAATGTGAAGATTGGGGTACAGTACGTGTTTGAGAAATATTTTGCCCACGTGAGACCAAAATATTACAATTAAAACCACAAAACAGCACAGTGTAATTGCATATTATAAATAAATAATACAATTTATAAATAATGAATTATTTCTATTAGCTCAGTAAATATCTAATCTAGTATAGCAACTCTAAATGGGCAAAATATAAGTGTTTATTTCTATAGTTCACATGTGATATTAAATCTGATCTTCGCATTGGATTGCAACTTTCTGTCAATTGGCCCATTAATGTAACATTCACACACCATATGGATCTCACTCCATGTTTGTCTGAACAATCTCTGTTTAATACTATTGCGTACTAAATAAACACACAATCATGATGTTGTACTTCTTGCCAAAATTTTAACTCATTTGCACACAAGTAGCAAAAATGAGTCAGGGATCAGTTAGGTCCTGTTTTATAATGGAAGGCATTATTGAGGCTTTAAGTACTGTATAGAACCAGCTTTGACACCAGCTTCATTATTCTGAGGTGAAAGTTCCTCGTTACTTCGTTGGCAAGACCGTCATAAAGCACAGGGCATTGCCAAACAAATATGTTGTTGCTGAAAAAGGATTAAAATCTGTCTATGGATATGAAACTCAAATCCCCCACTTTCTGATCCCAGCTCATAAAAGAATATTTTTAAATTTAAAAGCCTAGTATTTTTTACTCTAAAGGTATTGACAAACAATTGGTGTTGCATGCTAGAAAGGAAAGTAAATACACTCTTTTCACCATTTCGACAAAACTAAACATGTAGGGTCAAGATATTGTCAGACTCGTATCGTAGACTTGTACAAAGAGCACAAATTGTGTTTCTCTCAATGTGGGGTATTGCAAGTTAACTTTACCTCTATATGCAATCTTTGCATATTCATATGTTTATAAATTTCATATCTGCCAGCTTCATTGTAATTATGCCTGTAGACCTTTAAGTTGCTCACTTTTGTGCCAGAAGGCTTGATATTAAATGTTATCTGCATTAGAAAATTGTAAACCGAGATATATCAACCAAGAGCTGTTAGAAAAGAGACTATGGGATGGTACAAAAGTTACTCTAATCATCCCCCGATATATATGTTGTTGACATAACTTGCACACCTGTGAATGTATAACATATGAGTAAGAATGATTGCACACTGTGGACATAAACAGCCTACGCATATGTCTAGATATAGCAAATGCCAAGTAAGTGGATTTCAGCTGCACTTCACATTTGGGTGTGATTCCAAATACAAATATTCACTTCATACTTTGTAGAAATGGAATAATGAACAGTGCAGATGGTAAATAGGAATGTGCTATCTTAGATATCCCAACTCCATCCCTCCCTCCCACTTCCCTCCTATCTCCCTTCCTCCCATCTCCTTCACCCTTGCCCTCCCCACCCCTGGCATCTCTCCCTATCTTTTCAAAGTATTTAGCTAAATGTCGCTGGCAAATTTCTGGACAGAATTTGATCCCAATCTGACAATTGACATGTACTATATAACAGTTCTCTAAAAGAGATGAAAAATGTCAAACTCGGTAGAGTATTTGAGGCCACTTTACATTTCTTCCCCCTTCCTCAGCTTACTACCCTTATAATATCCCATTATTCAACTTCCTATATCCTGACATATATTTGAAATTTGATGAGCAATCAAATTATTTATGATCTCTGTCCCGAAATGATAACATAAATGCTTTGAAATTTAATACTTCTTCTTAATTGTTGTTTCCTTAAAAGTTGTCACACCCTGCCATCATATTTCCCAGTTCCAAGAGAAACTCTTGTACCACTTGTAAAACTGAAGACAACTATAAATCAAGACCCAGTGTAGATTAAATTTCCAAGCAACTTATTTATCCAGAAGGATGTATGTTTCACACAAATTGTGAGAAATCTTTTTCCTCTTTCTCAAAATCTCCCTAAAGGTGATATTCAAATTAATTCTCAGCTAAACAGCACTTTTGCACCTCATTTTGTTTTGGTCATAATTTGAAGACCACACCAATCTTCTTTCTTCTGCTCAAATTTCAACTGTCCTTCAGGAAAAGCTGTTGCTATGACATTACAGTTTTGCCATCATTTCAGCGATTAAAGAACATGGACGTATTAAAAGTTAGCAGCATATGTCTTCACCAAATGAGTTAAGAATTACCATGATTAGTCTCAACCATAACTTACAAGCATTCCCAGGTTAAAAGCTAGAAAGGGTTATTACCTCAAAATCACCACATGTATCGATTAAATTAATTCTTCCCATTGGCAAGTACATCTGGAAGCTTTGGGCAAAATCCTGTCTCCATTTGAGGTATATTAAATACTTGAAATAGAGCAACCATAGGTCATTGACTTGTTCAAAACTTTACAATCATGCATTATTGAAACCATCTCTATCTTTCGAAAGAGATTTTTTATCTTGTTTTGATCTATTTTTTTTTAAAGTTTTTTTTTGTTTTGAAAACTAATTACTAAAATCGAAGCATATTTATTAGTTTCACAAGTTAAGTTTCATTTAGACAAATATATCATAATGTTTTAATTTGCTTCATATCACATGTGCTTAACACTAGAAATTTCAAAGTCATTAGTTATGTGTGATCTATTGTAATCTTTTCAGAGAAAACTCCAAGCAGGTTTCGAATAAAATTGTTGACCGAACTCAAAAAGTGGCTTCATGCAGGTATTAATCACATGTATATGGCACACACAATGCATATATACTGTGGAGAAAAACATGTATAGGGCACGTACAATGCATACTGTGGGAAAAATACTTTTACGAAAGGTAAACTTCTAACCTAGTAGCATTAATTTGTTCAGCTAATTGATATGACAAGTTTCATTAGCTTTAATAGTTCACCAATTATAGAGGACACTTTTAAAGGACATCAGTGTTACATTGCTGGTGTGCTTACACACTGCTGATGTGCTTACACATTGCTGATGTGCTTACACATTGCTGATGTGCTTACACACTGCTAATGTGCTTACACATTGCTAATGTGCTTACAGGTTGCTAATGTGCTTACAGGTTGCTAATGAGCTTACACATTGATGTGTTTACAGGTTGCTAATGTGCTTACACATTGCAAATGTGCATACACACTGCTAATGTGGTTACATATTGCTTATATGCTTATACATTGCTGATGTGCTTACACGCTGCTAATGTGCTTACAGGTTGGCTAATGTGCTTACATGTTGCTAATAAGCTTACACATTGCTAATGTGCTTACACATTGCTAATGTGCTTACAGGTTGCTAATGTGCTTACACATTGCTAATGTGCTTACAGGTAGCAAATGAGCTTACACGTTGCTAATGTGCTTACACGTTGCTCATGTGCTTACACGTTGCTTATGTGCTTACATGTTGCAAATGTGCTTACACATTAAAAATGTGCTTACCCAATGCTAATGTGGTTCAATGTTGCTAATGTTCTCAACCATGCTGATGTGCCTACCCTTTGCTAATGTGCTTACACATTGCTGACGGTCTTTTATTTTCCTGCAAACCCTCCCCTTAAAATATACTCATGTATATGAAAGTGGTTAAATTTATTTGACATCTCACCAACTCTATGCTTTGAGTATAGGCCAGTGAAAAGCTCACAGTAGATGCTTGAACAATCAGTCATCATTATTTGATTAATCCCTAACATATTTGGCAATATAACACTAATGTTTGAATCTCTCAAAATTAGGTTTGGCATAGGCATAGGAAAGGGGAACAGATCTGAGACAACTGGCCTCTCCACTTTTGAAAGTTCGGGCAAGATGATCTATCTGCTTTCTACCCTACCCTCCCCTCCATAACCTCCCTCCTGCCCCACTCCCCCCCACCCACACACACTTTTCTATCAAGGGAATGCACCCTACGAAAGTGTTAAATCATTCAACTAGATCCTTTTAATTAGTAAGCAGAGTGCCAGGCAGTTTCATACACACTACAATGTTAGAACAATTTGGAGAATATACCAAAACAATTGGATATCACACTTGAAATAGCCTTAACCAAAATCATATCTCCTCCCCCAGCCCACACCACCCCCCCCCCCCGCCCCATCTGCCTCCTTGCCCTTACCATTTGTTCCTTTAAACAGCAGCTATGTGCATGGTTATTAAGGAAGGGACTGTAAATCACTACATGGTAACAACTTTAAACTCTGAAATGATTTCTCTCTGAACCTGACAACTGCTACTTTGTAATTTTATCTTTATCTTTAATCTTTGCAGGATATGGAAAATTTATCTCTGAATGTTACAAATTACAGCTGTAAGATCAGTAGAACTGATAACGAAAATATCCAAGTTAATATTATTTCCCCCTTTTTTCACCCCCTTTACCCCATAAACTGCTACTATATAAGATGTAAAAGCAGCAAAGTTTGAATGAAAGGGAAAAAGCATTTATGCACCTACCAGTATGACATTTCAATATAGCCAGGTGTTATAAGCGTAACTCATTCCAATTTACTTAAATAAATTTATTTAGAAATACTCTTCTTTTTTATACCTTTCTTTCTTTATTCTTTAATTTTTTTATTTTTAGTCTCTATTTTGTGTGTGTGTGTTAAGCTTCTAGCTTCAGATGATTTTCAAATAATTCTTCTTAATACTATAAACTACAAATAGTTTGCAATGGTACAACTATGCTATTTCGGAAATTTTGCAACACTCTTGCAGCTAAAAGAAGTATTATTGCTGCCCGCATTCACCGCTCGAGAGCAGAAAGCTGAAAAGGAGACGCTGGAAAACTTGTGTTAGATCCAGAAAATGGTACATGGTCTGAAAATACTTACAATGATGTCAGGAGGCTCCAACATTTGACTATAGAAATCCATATTAGTGCTCAACTGAACCACTCAACACATAAAAATGTGCATATAAGTGTTAGGAGCCTGTCTACCTGCAAAACAAACACGTATGTAAATGGCACATCCTTCTCAAGAAAATAAATCCACCTTTTCTGTCTTAATGGCTACAATCTGCTTTGCTGTAAAATCTCCCAGTGCACTGCTGCATGACACACCTCTCGCATATATATATATATAAGATGTGCAGCACTGCATTAGTATACTAGATGAGAGTTAAGAGGTTTGGCACTGCAATTAAAAACATGATGCTCCACAGCCAAAATATAACATAACTGCACACTGATGATATGACTTGACATTACCGAGAGTTACACAGCTGTGTACTTTGAACGGAGGGGAGTACCTCGAACACGCACAACACGGTATTTATATATCGCTGATAAGAACGGCACACAGTACTGGAACGGGTGAAACAAACAAATTAAAACCCAGAAAAAAACAGTCTGCAGTTATCAAAGGAAGGTGAAAGTAAAGGAGACCGAAGGGGAAATGGATTGCACGGTCTGTTATCCATTTACACGTAAACCCCAACACACAGGACGTAATGAGGAAATTATATAATTTCATAACTGTAATGCATTGCATTGCAATTGACTATTTCAAAAGGGAGTCGTTACAAAAAGAGTCATATACCTGCGAAAAGGTCATCAGGAATAGTGAATTAATGTCATAAACAAATATCGTATGTGATTGCCAAAGCTATCTCTAACATTCAGGAAATGCAGCGTTTGAGGAGGTCGCATCTAGAATTCGGAAGGGCAAAAAAAAAAAAAAAAAAAAATATTCCTATGGTTCATGCAAACCTCATTTTCTCCATTTAAGAAATCTTCATCATAGAAAAGGGTTACAGAAAGATTTCACAGTAGGATAAAAAATGCAGACAAAGTTTGATCACATGTATGGTCAACGTTGAAACGGTCTAGGGGAGACAGGCAATGGAAGTGGTAATACAGTAAACACAAGTAAACACAAGAATGTATTAAGAATAATGAACAATGAGGTAAAAATGTGTCAAAAATGAAAAAAACATGGGGTAAAAATTAATAAAACATGAGCATCATGGGATGAAAGTACCGAAATCTTGAGATAACACTACTGTAGGAACTATAATATAAATGTTTGAAAATTAAAATAAACAAATATTTATCTAATTAACAATGTAAAGGGAGAGTATAAATGGTCGTGTGGAGGCTCTTAGGTATTAGCGGGTTGCTGCTCCCTAGAATTCCTCGAAAATGGACCCTAACTTGTGATAAATTTGGATACATTCAGATGTCAAGATCTTTGATAATGATACTTTTGTGGTAGAATGAGAAGATGGAAGTGGTCGATCTGTGGGGTAGGACAGGACCAACCGCTGCTATTGTTACTATCTCAACAATTATGGCAGAGTGAGGGGGTGCTATGGTTGTGAGTTGACAGGTGATGTGTGATGTTGATTCATTCATTCAATCAAAGTGAATGAACGTTTTGTATCATAATCTGGCTGTTAATGACGTGGGTTACTTTGAATTGCAAAGGTTTTTATTCGTTTGAGAAATTATGTACATGACTAACACAATATTCCAAGCTGGCCAAAACTTTGTATGAATGAATGGAAATATTTTACCCAAAGCAAACACAGAACCGTAGATTTAGTTGAGTAGTTACAGCAGTTACCATGGTGATGAGTTCAAAGACATCATCCTGCATGACAAGCAGTTTTTACTTCCGTTACATGTAATTGCAGAGTTGTTTTGTTAATTATAACCAATAAAGCAGTTCCCAGACAAAAAAAAAAACCTTAAAACTATTTTCATAACATTTGTCAGGGTCTTAATTGTTCTGAAACTGGAAATAACATTGTGTGAAAACTGTATTCCATTTAACATGCATTGCTTAAAATGAATGCTCATGCATAGTTGACCTGTTTAATAATGGTATCTTTATTACAGTGGTGGGTATATATATATATATATATATATATATATATATGCATATGCATATATATATATATATAATTAAATATTAAAAGGTTCTTAAAAGCACTTTTAGGAATCCATTGTATTGATAATGCCAAAGGAAGTTGTGTCAATGACGTGTCAATGAAACATGTACTGTATGTTGTGTAAATTGACACATTCTTGCATCGCACTGAGCAGTAAGTTCATAACAATCAGTGGCTTGCACAAAGCGAGAGGGGGTAGGGGACAGCATGGGGTCCCAACTCCATTGTCATATGGGAAAAAAATATTCAGTCAGGGTTTTTTTTTTTTTTTTTAGATTCAAGGAGATTTACCAGCACTACCTTTCATTACGTGCTAATTATACACTTAATGTATAGAATCAATATGCCTCAAAGGCACTATTTGACATCTGAACTTTTTATTTTTCCTGAGGCAGGACCCATAGAGCCCTACTGTATGTGACAGACAGCTTCAACGACCCCAGGGTGAACATCCCATACTTTGTAAACCCTTTCGTCTGTCTCTGGCCCTTCCATAAAGGTCCAATTCCATATCCACTGTATATATACCAGCTGAGGGAATATCAGATTTGGTCCCCTTACTTTGTAATCCTGGTCATGCCACTTTAGGAAGCTATAAATTTACACCATCATATTATCAGTAAACAGGCAAGATTCTTTCACCCCCATAAAAGTACAAGTTACTTTTTTGTTACTATCATTTTCAGACCACACATGCACCTTAATAATTCTTATTAATTTTTTTCAATTAAGTTATTTTCTAAGTAAAATTTTCACTAAATTGGTGACCAACGTAGTACTACACTGCACAAGGCCTCTTCCCCCCCCCCCCCCTCCTTCCCTCCTTTATGTTTTCCTATTTTGGAAGAGCCACCAGAGGTAACATGTAAATGAAACATTCTTCCAAAACCTGATTCATAAAAGACAACATTTGACGACTTCACCTCTGACTAGAATTACACTGTACTTTGTGTATGCTGCAATTGATCATGTCCCAAAAATGCCCGCCCATTGAACAGAAATTGTCACAGTTGCACATCTCGACTTAATAATGAATGAGGAGGAGGAGAGCTCCGTTGCTGCAGTCTGCTCCTAGGTGCATACATACACCAAGCATCCCCATCCTCTCATTTAATTGGCTAACTAAAAAGAAATAAAAAATAATCATTGCGGACAAACTCTGACTCATATCGCCGCAAAATCAGTCACTGGATGGATGAGAAGGGACGGATAAAATATTTGATGGGTAAAACACACACGGAGACACTCGGGTTGGTAATCAACGTCATGCTCAGCGAATCTGACTGGCATCGCTGGACGAGTCCATCAATTATCCAATCTTTCGGCGGCGGTAGAGGTTATTTCTGGGCCACCAGATTAAAGAGTAAACATTTAACGAGGCAAACTATATATGCTAAAGTTTGTGTTACACATACACTTTACAGCACATTGTTCGATGTTGTCAACATGGGGGTGGTAAGGCATTACTCTGTGAGAGACTTTGATGAATCTTAGTAATGAATTACACTTAATAATTTATGAGTGATGCCCGGATAGACTGATTCAAATCCATTGGAATTAAAACCTGCACTACTGCACCGCTTCCCACACTTTCGACATACGGCAAGGTTTAACGAGGCATACAATTATATGGGTTACCATGGTAACTGCAAAGGTGAATGATTGTTAACCAACTCAATCCTAGAATTTACCGAAACAAAGTTATTAGAAGTGTGGGAAAGGGGTATTTCAGATATGACACTTGTATTTAATTTTTAATAAAAATAAGCAATAGAAGACGATAATAATAATAATGTTGTATGTTTAAGATCATTATAATTAAAAACAATAAACAATGTTGTTAACAGTATCGTGCCCTCTCAACTATCATTCATTGAGTACAAATAATACTGATCTACGAAAAGTGCAATGAACTGCTGAGAACTGAAACAAATTCATTAATAACCGGTTACTTAACCTAGAGTAGATACGGTGGAAAAATTTACAAGGAAATCTTAGTGTGACCAATATTGTAATCTTAGCTTGATTAGTAATTGTTAACCAAACTCAACTTGCTGAGGTTTAATGAGCTGTATGTGCACATTCTGTTCAGCGACATGCAGGGAGCCCAGTTAGAGGTCTTAATGCTGATGTAGGTATGTGGTCACAACAGTTAACACTTTATATATTGGCACATATGATTCTTGTGCTGTATTGCATGTTTCATAATCTTGGTATTATAGTGAGGCATAATGAATAACTGTAGCTATAACGCATTCCAATGTTATGCACTGTGTCCAAATTCACACATCTCCCAATGATGAGGTGAGTAAATTACACTGCAGGATTACTTAATTGTAATAAATCTGTGTCTTTTTTTTTTTTTTTTTTTTTTTGGTCATTGTTTCTTCTATTGATTGAAATGCAGAGATGATGAGTCAGAGTTTAATGCATAGGTCTAATTCATCAGTTGGTCAGTCTCTTGTCTGTTCCATATGAGACCATTTGAGTCCTGTATGGCTCTCTCTGCAGTGTACAGTGTTCTGTGAAATGTTGGCTTCATGGACCTTGTTCATGCAGCATGTGACACATTCTAGGAATAAAGTACATGGCTTTGCATTCCAATGCTATGCACTATGAATTCACACTATCAAATGATGGGGCAAATACAATATATTCCATTGTACTAATTACCAATGCCTTCCTATATCAATTATTGACTAAAATGCCCATTTAATGCCTGTTTTACTTAAAATGTCCATTACTCAGCTGTATCAGCAACTAACTTTGTTTTCTCTGTTTCCCCAAAACTTACCTGCCTCCATCTCACTCCATCTCAATATAGGCCATGCACTTTCCTATCTAACTAAACCATATGACTGGATGGTTTTATCAATGCGCCCCCCCAGCCCCACTTCTAAGGCACCACCCACCGAGGAATCCTTTCCAATCTACGGTTCAGATGTTCAACTACAAGATTTGACTGGAGATTTACCTTCAGAGAATTTTGTTTTCATATTTCGTGATTATTTTTCTCTCTTTCTACTATCTCCTTACTCTAGAAGGGCAATGCACACTGGATATTCAGTACCCACTCTATACATGTATGCCTTACATTTGGTCTTTAAGTCAATAAACAATACCGTGTCTTGAAGAAACTGAAACAAGATGGAATGAGTCATGGGAAGCACATGGATTACATAGTACATTTATGTTACACTATAGTGCATAGTTTAATATGTTCTCCAGTCTTTACCCTTAATAGTTGATCTAGGAAATTATATGGTTACCAGTTGAGAACTACGCGCGGTGGAACAACAGTGCTAAGGTTGTGGGGAGACAGGTAAGGGAGGCCCGATGTAAAAAAATTATGAAGGATCCCGTCCTGAAGAAAGAATAGGGTTCACCCATTCAATGAGGTAACCATATGGCGTACAAGACTCATTGAGGTGTTTCTATGGAATAGATTTATACACTTTCACCTCTGTTGTACCTCAAGATGAAATTTTGACTCTTCCCAAACTACTGGCTTCTAGCATGGAACAAGGCATAGACCGGGAGGGGAGGGGTCCGGTCATAGAGGGCGCACAGTGTTAAAAGGTTACCAGTTCATTCTAGGCACGGTAGTAGGGGGTGCTAAGGTTGTGAGGAGACAGGTAAGCGAGGAACGAAGTAAATCAAGGAGTATCTGCATTTTAAGCACCTAATCTTTTCATAAATATTATGCAATGCCATCTTGAGATATATATTTTTACAAGCCATTACTATTATACTTACAGTAAATGCACAAAGAACCCACACATTCTGCATATATACAAACACACAGCAGCCTGGACATGTCATGTGTTCTCTGTCTTCATGCAAAGAGCCATATAATAAAGCAATGAGCATGAACTGAAAAAGTCTCCAAACAAACAAAACTGAAAATGACCATTTAAATTAATAGACCTAAAGTGCCATCAATAATGAAGTAGTGCACTATACATAATTATAATTGTTTTGCAATATCCATAAACATTGAAAGACAAGGAACACACTGTCAAACAGAGAGGAAAAGTAGACATAAACACTGGCTGACTTCAAAAAAGGGGTTCAAACAGTCCGATTTAATTAGAACGTTAGTTTTACTATCACAATCAAACTATCACAACTATTACAATCGTCTGCACACCTAAATGGAAAAGTGAAAGGAAATCACTGTAACCTACAGGTTAAGATTTATGACAAAAATAATTACTCTCACTAAACTGAAAGAGTCAATACAACTGTACAATACACACACATATATATACTAGCATAGGAGATTGATTAGTTGTCTAATGAATTGGTCCCCTGGGTTGCCACATCTGCCACACCACATTGACAACACAATGGATCAGTCCCAGTTCTCAATATATCCCAAGTTGGTCATTACAAAACATCTGACTAAATGTATATATATACACATGGTTTCCTTTATGTATTACATGCTACTGTACTGTACAATCAAAGATCCATTCCGCAACCAACCACAAATATATTTTTTGTGAATTACATGCTACTGTTTTGTACAATCAAAGATCCATTCCGCAACCAACCACAAATATATTTGTTGTGTATTACATGCTACTGTACTGTACAATCAAAGATCCATTCCGCAACTAACCACAAATATATTTTTTTGTGAATTACATGCTACTGTACTGTACAAGCAAAGATCCATTCCGCAACCAACCACAAATATATTTTTTGTGAATTACATGCTACTGTACTGTACAAATAAAAGATCCATTCCGCAACCCACCACAAATATATTTGTAATATTATATATATATCATTCCAAAAACAAGAACAATACTTTCTATTTCTCAATGGATCTACAATTGCTATAATATCCATATTCCTAGAAATTATAACAATGGATCTGAGGTATTTTCACTTTGGTACTTGAATAAAGGTACTGCTGTTGTACCACCACCAAGCTTGCCCGCACAGCTGACGTGTATTACTCCTGCACCGGTTAGTTGTATCCGTAATACACCAATAGGATAATTTCATTTTTCATTTATTTGCAAAGCTTGTAGGCAAACTATCTAAGCGTAGCGCCACCATAAGTTGGCGCAAAGCGCGAAAGAAAATTTTGGCCGAAAATGTCTCCCAGATCGCTGGAAATGGCACTTCCCAGGCCTTGTAAGTTGCATCGAAGCATTTTCTATTTTGAAATTACTAGCGATATCATAATAAAATACAAAAAATATGCTAAAAAGAAAACTATGCCACCAAATATTGGGGGATATTAGATACTATATCCCCCACCTAAAATATGACATGTGCCCCCGTCCCCCCCCCCATGATAGCCGCCCTTGCCTGCACCAGTTAGCTGCATCCGTAATACACCAATAGAATATGGTACATATCCACACCTGCTACAGAAAGGTTACCACCCAAGCAGGCTATAAGAATAAATAGTCCAGGATGATTGGAAGCTCCACTTTGAAATGTCAACATTAATGATTCTTGAAATAAATTTTCAGGGGCCAGAACAATTCAATGTTAATGTCAGTATCATTGCTTTGCAAGTAAAATATTACGAACTAATGCTACATTGACATTAAAAAAATGCTGTCTTGGGGACATTTACTTCCATGAAATTAGCCCTAAATTCAGCATACTGTCTTGTGTGACATCCGTGCCAATGGTTCATTCGAGAAGTCAATGATGAGATTGCATAATTTCAAAGATTATCAGGAAGTAGTAAACACTGAATGTGTGGTTCAGTGACTTCTGTCAACAGTGCCTGTTTGTACAAAAATGACAAGGTTGACACAGGGAATGGCTATAAAGGGTGTGAAGACTCGCGCACAAAGAAACGTCAAATGCCGGTAATCTGACCTAGTTTCGAATGAGGTGTAACAGAAGTGTAAGACACCACCATCGATCCCAGAAAATACACACACAGCTTGCTACTGTCTGTAATTAGACACTAGTGTACAGTCGATACATACAGCTACGGTCAATACCCACAACACAGTGTACATAGCAGCGTGGACATATCAGGTCTAGATAAAAGATAACAAGGAATCACGTTTCATTACTGTCTGCATTTTGTAGCGACAAGAAGAAAATGTCATTTGCAAGCAACGGAAAGTTAACTTTTTCAGAGCCTGGCAAGCGGTTTGGGGCAAGTCTTCAATGCCTTTAAGTTACACATTATACTTCTTACCATATTCAGCCTTCTTACTTCAACAATGTTCTAAACAAAGCTTACTTTAATCTTTTATTTTTGCTCTCTCTCTCTCAATACAAGGAAAAAACTTATAGTCACCAAATGACAGCTCATGAAAGACACCAGCACAAATTCTTTGTATAGAAAATAAGCTAGGCTAGATATCTCTGTTATGAAAGTGTGATTGGTCTAGTCTAGTGTAAAGTGACGTCCCCGAATTTAGATGAAAGCTCGCGATCTCAATATTTTGGCCCCGATTAACAAATATCCTCGAAAGTATCCCCAGTTTAAAAAGAAGTCCCTGAAATTTTAAAATATGACATTTTATTCACAACAGATTTAGAAATGTTGCAAAATCTACCTTCCTGCCAGTTATACTTTAATTACACGTCATTAAAACACCATGTAGATGTACAAAAAACTTGCACAGACGATAGCAGAGATCAAAACAAGAACTACTGTAATGTAGGGTAGAACTATCCTACTATCTACAGAGAAATGTACAAGCGTGACAGGGTGTCCTACTATATAGAGTCGTGTTACTCTCCTCTACTGACCTATAGGCCTACTCTTGATTATGTCATCTGTGCTCTACCAGACTAGCACATTTTTCTCAAAGGGGAGGGGGAGTGGGACACCCCAATCCCCTTAGACCCATTTCCCAGGTCGCACTTTCCACTTTCAACAGTTTGTCCCAGATCCCTTTTTACAAAATATGGTCACCTTTATAGTCTAGTCCAAGTGTTGATGTTTGTTTCTTAAGCATCAAAGGAAGAGACTTTCTCGAGATGTGCTAATATTATCTGTTATGAAATAAACTACTGCATTACAGTTGAGCTGTTACTTTGCAGAACTATGTTTGGTAAATTAACAGCTCAACTGTTAATTTGAGTTAACATTTGAGTTAATTTACCAAACATAATTCTGCAAAGTAACTTCATTACAACGGCCAGAGAAAACATGCTCGGTAATACCATCTGTGTAAGTTTTGTTCCCAAAATTGCTAAACCCAACTAGAAATTTTCCTAAGTAATAGTTCCAGACACAGACGAGGATTGAACTTGAAACTCCCTGGCTACATGAATAAAGTCATAAAAGCTAACCAGTATCCTCCACCTACTATGCTTCCTTCTCAAAATTCGAAACTGTCATAGCATTCTTCACAAATGACCCCCCCCCTCCCCTTTTTACTTATGTGTCACTAACAGCACTCATCTGAAGTCTTATCATGTTGCCAACCATCAACATTGACAGGCATGTACTCTTTAGATCATGTTGGATGGAGGATGTCAAGGTCAAAGGTTAAAGGGGACCTGGGATAACTACACTACAGTACCACAAAACAGTTTCAAGGCAGTGACCTATAGAGGATCAAAAGGAACCATAATTACTTGCACATTAACCTTCTCCATGTTGAAAGTTAATATTCAACTGATTTGCAGCCTTTATTTGACTATCCTTGGTAGCTTCAGAAGGATGATTCATAGCAAACCTAATAAGGAGTCACAACGGTGCACTGAGTTCAACAGAAACTAAAAAATTGTTTGTGCACAGGGCTGTAACTTGACCATGAGAATTGACTACCAACTAATAGGACTAGCGAGGGAACAAGTATGCATCGTGGAATAAAGCAACCATTGCAGTGAATTGGATCAATTCTTTGTTATGTAACTGGATGTATGCAAGACATACAGCAAATGATTTTATCCTTCAAGTCTATCGGCTTAAATGCTAATGAATTCAGCTTGACTAGTACTATATATAGCTATCGTACATATATGACTGAAACCCTAATTAACTTTCTAGTCATGACTGTGCCTTAACAGAAGTAAGTAATGAGACAGTCAGTCTTAATCACAGTTGTATATTATCCAGAGACTATGGATTGGTTCATCAAATGTTAAGTACTGTGCTTGCCTCACTGAATGTCCTTGACAATGGTTTGCTGACATTTTCCAGCATGTTAATTAGCTAGGTTTTGATGTTTCCATGTGGATCAATATACGCTAGAACTGCCTGCTTGCCATCTGTTGACATATGAACTGCTGCTAAGTCATTATCATGGACAATAACTTTTCGAAAATGTCAACCATCTTCAGCAGGAATGAATTTTTCAAGGCTGTCTTGATCAAGGCCCCAGTCTGCCGATCAAGGACCCCAGACACCAGCAGACCGGGTCCAGTTTGACCTCTCCCCCCCCAACCAACAACTTTTCACTTTAACATGGACATGGTGCCACCACAAACAGCAGTTTCCCACCACATAACACTGGTCTGACTCCTGCCTATAACCCCCTCCCCTGCCCTCCTTTCCCACGACCATATCAAACCTTTGTCAGGGTCCATGCTAATGGTCCATGAAGGCTTGTCTTGTCAGCCAGCCAATTTGATGTCCAGTACATTTGCACTCCGACATGAATACTGTTGAAAAACCGACTTTGCTGTTTGACAGAGATCTAACAAGAATAACCAGCCATTGGGGTTTTTCCTGGTGACTACCAGCAGACAGACATTCTTTCAAGAACTGAAAACCCTATCCAGCACTGACTCACTGAATTGTAAACAGTATAATACTGTATCTAACACACTAATGGATAGAATGATATCTCAAAAAAGTCATGTGAAACAAGGAGCTGAAACAAACACAAGCTATCCTTACCACAAAACTTACAAAACTCCCACTGTTCCACAATATAAAGTTTCAGTGTTGTTAGGCATGTGGTCTACCTTGATGCAGGTAGGCCATATTACTAGAGTAACACTTTCATGTGTTGACTGACATGTTTACTAGAACAGACAGCAGAGTGTCATAGGAGATTCAAATGGTTTCTTCAATGTAAACAATACTGCAGTTTTTTCCTCTTTTTTTCCCTTCATTTTTTCTCTTTTCTTTTTTTTTTCTTCCTTGCAAGTCTAAATAAAAAAAAACATGGCTCTTTAACTGACTTGTTGCAGGAGTGAAACCTCTGAAATATCATATCATATTTTTAATTTTTTTGGCAAATTTACAGAGAAAATATGAAAGATCATCATCATTATTCATTAAATTACGGTAAATTTAGCATGTACCTTCATGGACTTTCTGGTCCTGCACATTCAGGGAGTAATACTGATCACTGGAAGTAAGTTTCACAAAGAAGTCACCTTGGTAACGACAACCTCAAAACTTGTTATCTACAAACAACACCATACATCATGTGGTATGGCAATATGCAGTATTATAAACAGACCTCAAAAAGTCCAGTTGACGTACTCCATTGAATATTTCCATTTCTGTCAGTACACTTAAGCAACTTTAGAGTCTGTTCATCTATTTCACCAAACCTAGCGAGTATCAAACCTAAATATGGCAATTGAACATCTTAAAACCTTGTTTCCTGTATCTCTTTATTAAATCTATTCCATATACAGTCAAGAAAAGGATTAACCCCCTCTCCTCCCCTTCCCAACTCTACTCTAGATCATAAAACTTCTCTTATCCTTACCACTGACTGATTTGAAAATGGAATTGAAGCTTTTACATGTTGTTGCGACAAACAAGCGACATTACTGCAGGCGCTGGACTGAAGAAGGACAGAAAAATAATCAGATGTGACCGAACTGTGAGAGAACCAGACAATAAAGATTGTACTCCCTTGCTATTCAAAACAAAGAGGTATGAAAAACTTGGGTTGATTTTTCTGAAGAGGGTGTGAAACTTACCATTGAGTGAATGCACTGATCCAAGACAAGAGCACACTGTTGACAGTGACACTGACATCCATGAGTTGCACAACCCTTGCTGTTAGCCATATTCAAATTGGCTGGAGCAGGAAGATTGGGCATTTTATCCTCAAATCATTCAATGGGTTGCAAAATTGTCTCCGAGAGACAGAAAGTGAGAATATTTAATTTCAGTCAATTTCTCTAAGAAAGCACAGCAGCTCTTCATAAAAGGCAACACAAGGAAGGAAACGGGAAAGCTATCCGAGATCTTTGTCGGTTAATATGCAGAACTAACTGATGAGTCTGTGAGTGAGCTATAAAACCCTCCCCACAAATTGTTTGTTGACGAAATTCCTTGAGAACGTCCATAAATTATCCCTCAACTGGATGTGTGACTGTGGGTTTTTACATGATGCAAAGTAACTTAATCAAGCCAGCCTGTGTGCCATTACATTGCTACCGAATCACACGGATAAGAAGAAAAAATATTCACATGCCATGTGTGACGCTGTTGAGGTATGTTCGAAAGAATCTCGGTCCGACCGATGGTGCGGAGATTAAAACTAGGAAGAGCGGAGGAAGAAAGGGACGAGGCTGTTGACCTAAGTTTGTTATCATCTGGCAAATATGTTACTTTCAGCGAGGGCTTCCTCTGGTAGCACAGAGACTGTATTGATATCAACCCCTCGAGCAATTCACAGAAGACCATGAGTATCAGATTAGCCTTTTAACTGCAAACGATAGCTGAACAAATTTATATTTTCGCTTAACATGGGGGTTGACGCGGAAGAGTTTACAGCTGTTGTACCTTTTCAGGCGTGCGCGAAAATCGTGGGGAAACCTAACTACACTAGTCTGTATACCATCGGGGTACGACCTGTCGACTCATGGGTAGTTTTATTCTACTTTTAAGTTACGTTAAATACCGGACTGAAATATCCAACACGATCGACAAAAACGTGAACAAGTCTACAGATATTAAAATGCAGCGCTTCAAAAGGGCGTTGGGCAAACTTTCTCCAAGATGATAGTTGAAAACACTTGTGACTTACACAGTTCTTAAAACCTGACTCCTGGAGATTGAAACTTGTTACCTGATGCAGGCTGTTAACTTCACGAATGGTATGTTTTGGAAGGAAGATGCGGTCGGCCATGACCCGAAAGAGGGTCACAATTGGGACACAGTGCTAGTAAACAGTTACCAGTTAATAGGCTAGGTAAATGGGAAAGTTTAATAGTTGAGCTGAGACAGGGGAGGATATTTGAATGGAGTTTTTAATTCAAGAGTAATTTAGAAATAATTCAATTCTGAAGATTTTATGCCAACATTTTTCATAGTATGTATTATATACTTACAAGCACAAAGTGATTATATAATAATGAAAGAGTTTCTCATTTTTTCCTTGATATTTTTGACAACAAAACATGACTATCCAAGCTTATCTTAGTGCATAATTATGGGATGTGGACAGTGCATGAAGACTATCAAAACTTTATCAAACTCGATAACAGAGTGGAAGCTGCTTTTATTAATTCAGAGAACAAAATACAATATTGTAGGCCTATTGACTTAAACACACACAAAACACATCTTCCTCACAATACTTTGTGTGGAATCAGCGTAGTGTCTGAAAGACCTGTGATACTTTCCTCGATTCAATTTGGAATTTGCCGGGGGAAAACTGTTATAACTCTGAAGCAACCCAAAAAAATTAGATTACCCCACTTTCAGCATCAGTTTCAGGAAATCTATCATCTCCATGGAGAAAGTTGATTAGACATGTTTCACGAATGTGTTTTGTGTTCCGATCTGTCATGTATAAATGATGACGGACGATTGTTTCAGAGAAGATTATTAAAGATTCATACATTATATGATCAAGATAGATCAGATCTAACAATGAGAACAGGTCCAGTCAATGGTTCCATACTGTAGCTTAGTTTTTAGCTAGGCCTAGATACTTTCTCAACCAGACTTAACAAGCCATTCTTAGTATTAATCACATGAAATTATATTCAGGTTTTTAGATAATTAGGTGTTATTTGAGGTATTTTGTAAAGAGATACAAAATATTTACAAAAGATTCTGATTCTATTCATTGGTGTCTTTCATATAAAAAAACAAAGTCAAGGTGTTAAAGAAGAGAATCAATTTCAAAGAGAAAGTCAATATTAAATCAGATTAATTTGAGGAACAAATTCTGGGTTGCTGTGGTCCTTTCTTGAACAACTTTTACCTTATTTTCAGTAAAACTTAAACCCGAAATTTAGAAAATATGACATACATAATTCATATTGACTTTGCAATTTTAATTATAGCTTATCTTGTTGCTCAAATCCATTACCACTGTTATTCAAGCTGGAAAAGATCCACCGTTAAAGATTATCATCATCGCTGGCCCCGAATATGAGGAAGACTAAAAATCTGCTACAAGTTTTCAAAAACCACTTTCCTAGTGGCTCTGATCATCAAAGTTACTTCCAGCCATTGAGGAGTATTACAAATAGGCATTTCAATATCTGAGAAGTCTGGGTTACTACTTTTACATGGAAATGCTTACTAATAACTTGAGCATGGATGACTATTATTTGACTTTCCAGCAGATTTGAGGGCGATACCGATGATGGCCGTTAAACGCAATGTTTCAATAGTTTGAAACCACCTTACTTAGTTAAACTATAAATTCATACACTACTAGTTCATGCATAAGTCTCCTATGTATACAATGTTATAGACTTTGCTGCTGTTAAAAACCAATCCCTATTGTGGCAGTTAGTTTACCTTGTCCAAGTTGTCCACCACCCTTTGTAGCAATCAAGGATACATCTAAACAATTATCACCTCCACCCTATTGAATGGAATGACCCTTTCGATCCTTAAGGTGTTTACTCTTTCAATGACAACCCAAACTAACCATCCCTTTACTTCCTTCCTAGCGGTCTTGACAGACTACTAGTGGTAAACAAAAGTCTGCATTATCATCCATGTCAGCTCTGTTCATTCTATCAAATGGTGACTAAAGCAAGCCATTAGTCTAGCTTTTTAATGCCACATACTGTAAAAACAGACAACTAGGTAAACTCATACAGTAGAGTACAGGGAATACCCCTGTTTTGATACTCACCATCCTTGGTGACTCACAATTGATTTAACACAGCTGTTATCAACCACAAATCACAACCTAGTGTGACATAGTCAAATGGCTAATTCATCAATTTCGGCTTAGTGTTTGTACAAAGGGGATCAGAGGAGCAGATAGGAATCAAAGAAACAACAGCTCAAAATGTAAACTGACAAAATGCAACTGGATTTTTGCCATTTGCCAGTAGCCAAAAAAAACACACTCGCATGTTCCCATCAGAAGACATTAAGAACATGAATATCAATTTATACAACACTTTCCTGAGTTGTGGAAACTGTAGGAACTTGATGTTAGCAAGACAAGTTTTAGAGCACATGCATTGTTTAACAAATGGCTAAAAATTGTAAAATTTCTAGGCCTGGCAACACTACTATGTTCAGTCATGTTAATTTCATTCATTTATCTAGGTAATTAGTTCAATAGCTAATACTATTAGAAAAAAAGCCAAGGAAAAAACCAAAATGCAAATAAACTGAAAGAAACAGTAAAAAATAAATGGTTCTTCCTTTGACTGATTCTTGATCAGCTTTAATAAGTGATGCTACAGTTTACTATTAACCACTGTATTTGTTATGTACACGTTTTTGGGGAAAGAATATCAAATATAAACTTAAAAGCAAATGAACAATCTGTATTTTATGATTCAACCTTGTCCTAAAACTGCCTAAATTATCCATTAATGGTTAATTTCATTAGTTTTCCCTCCTACTGTGACTTTCACTTATTTTTTTCTTCTGTTTTTTGGGGGGTTTTTTGTTGTGAAATTTGAATGTACATTTTTACTTGAATCCAAAAAGTGAAAATATCTACTGTACATTGTGTTCTGATTTTAAGTTTCATTACTTTCACTATGTACAATGTCAATATACGATACATATTGAAAGGTACAGTTAGTAGAACTAAGATTTTTGTTTTAATGGAGACTTGCTCCATATTTATAGATCGAGACATGTTTTTACTTGCAAATGAATCATTATTTTGGGGGAAAATGTGATTTACAGTCAGAATTACAGTACAGTCTACTCAGTACAATAGGATGCATGCTTTGGTTTTTCAACATGTCAATTGTGAGAGGAAAATGATGTAATTTGATTGAGGTCAACAAAGTACTGTACTTTTGTAATTTTATACTTTTACACTTTGATACTTACAATCAGCAGTTATTTTTACAACGCTTAGGCGACCACAAATGTGGGAGAAACCCACAAGGGCTTATGGATTACAACTTACACTTTGGGTGGCTTCCAATTTCAACATTTTAACTCAAATTTGAAATCTTTTTCAATTTACTAAGTCATTTCAGATGGGAAAACCGTAGATTGCTCTTGGATGAAAAACCCACCTTAATACCACCTGGCCGGGTATGGAACCCAGAACCTCCCGATTGCCAAGCCCCATTGCTTCAAATACCAATGCCTTTATCCACTCGGCCACAGCACCGGTTTATTACTTGAATACTTTACAATTATATACTATATATACTTCAATAATAAAGAGGTACATTTGTGATAGCTGCACATAATTTTGCCAAATGTACAGAGAATATACCATTTACATCTAGGAAGTAAACTTGAAACAAAGGGGAAGGCATATACTGTAATTACCATTGACTGTAAATGTGGAATGAACAATGACTCAACCACATTCCACTTGGAGTGCTCAGTGTATTAAATTAACAGACAGGAAGCACTACAAAGATAAGGCAGTATCTAGAAACTTATGTGGAAATTCCCACTAATCAGACCCAACTAGCATTGTGGTACAGTGCAAATTTCCACAGCTGGTAGTATATTGCAACATGAATCACTGTATCGTAACTACAACCAGGATTTTCCTCAACTTTCATCTATGGTTAAAAGCACTTAGTTACGAGACTGTCAATGTCATACATTCAATGGCATAGTCTAGGCTATGAACATACTCTTACACGCACGGTTATAAAAATAAAAAAAACACCCAAAATTAAACGCTATATTACGGCCTTTTTTTTTAACATACACTTTCAAAAAGAAAAGCACAAACCTTGGAAAAAAGCACCCCACACCATCCTTCATTCATACTCGACGTACGATATTAGATTAACATGTTCGCACGTGGGGAAATTACAATGGATTGTGTAAAAAAATCCTCCCAAATATTTCAAAACTGTGTAACTGATTATAGTAAATTGTAAATTGAAAGGCACATTATCCAAATGAGCATGAACATATGTACTGTACTAGCATATCATTTATACAAAACAACAATGCAAAATCTTTGTTTCAATTAATTTGTGCGTTCCACCTAGAGACACTTGTAGACCTTTTAATTTATCTTCCAATCAGTTACTGAGTTATTTGCACTTTCTTTGCCAGCCCAGCGGTTACTAAGTTTTCAATGGGTTTTTAACTTCAAGTACATACAATGCTATTACAGTAGTGGCAGTACATATATATTATGCCTACAAACCTACCATACCTGTGCTAGGCCTACATTAGCTTGGCACTGGTACTTGTTATAGAGGTATTACTTCAGACAGTACAAATTGTAAATAACCACTCAACCAGAACTCTTCCAACACCTGGTCTTACCCTGTGTAGAGCAACACAGTTCCCAGGGAAGGACACTACTACTGGTGAACAGAGCCATACTTAGCAAAATAGGGATTGCTAGAAAGGTAAAACAACAGTTGATGGGTTAGTGTATGATTGTCATCCTCAAATTAGAAATGTGAGAGAAAAAATCTCATTGTGAGGAAAAGCACCAGCAGTGACTTGGAGGCTCCTGGTATTTAGCAGATCTGACCGTCTTAACTATTTTTATGCCATCAAAATATAAATCCACATCCATTCATGATTCCCAGCAGGAATGGATGGAATTTGGGATTTTTTGAATGCGAAAGGTTGTGGGAGTGGGGGGGTGGGGGGCGGCTAGATGGATATAATAAAAATAACTGAATAACAATCAGCCTCTATCTTGCCATTCCGTACTGTACCTTCAAATGAACACCAATTTCAACAGATCTATAGACCAAAATTCAACTCACAAAATTACCTTACAAGAGGGACAAGTCTTAATATATTTCTCTGATCCTTGAACCTGGTAAATATTGCTTGAAAGTAATAAGGCTCCAGTATTGTTTTCAATTACACTTCGCCTCCTCTCGTTAACACACACATTAGATGTACATTAGCAACGGACTAAGTATACACAAAAGGAAGTCACTTCAAGACTCAATTCATAGTCCTTCAAATGAGGAAGAAACAGCTTTGCAATGTACTATCTAACGTTCCATCATCACTTTGCCCATCTAAACTATTTACTACAGGCAGACGAATGACAATAATCCACAGACTTCCGTGACAGCAGGATAGGAAACACTTGCAAAAACTTTTTCACGGAACCAAATTTCATTTCCCACAAATGTTTTGTTAAGCCAGTTATGAAAAGATACAGCTTCCAGGCTAAGCATAAAACTTGTCACATAGTCTTAGTTGAAACATTTTGCAACTTGAGGTTTTCCAAACCATGTTGGCGGTCAGTAGATGAACTAAACTGCATGCATATATCTCTTTTGTCAGTGAAAATGTTTCTTTACTATTACAGTACAGTATTTATCTGAGTTTAAATTTATCCAGTCCTGTAACTGTAGCCATTGTTTGGACCAGGTGGGATTTTTTTTAAAATTTGCTATGGTCTGTCTTCCCTCCCACTGCCCAGGCACCTGATCCCACCACTACCAGCAACTAAAACCTACATTTGGTGTTCACTTCACCATAGCCCCCCCCCTCCCTAATTTTATTATTAAGTTATCTATGGTTTGGTCAATGATACAACGTCACAACTCAACTCAGCTGTAATAGTTTGATCGTTAAGAAACAAACAATAAAACCAAAACAGGATATTCCCCCTGAAGTCAAATTGAAAATTACTTTAAACTCCTTTGAACATGTCTTCCTTCTTCAATTTCCCTTCCTCAATAATTATTCCTGTGGCAATATGAAGTCGTGGCCATTTGAAGAACCTATTGTTAATATTACAATATGAACAATCTATTGTGCCTATGGCACCATGGACATTGAAAAATCTTGTTTGATATGGGCAACAAACATATACATCTTAACAACTTAGGAAACTATTTGAGGGTTGCCCCATACAGTTTCAGTGCACAAATTAAAGTTTGTTGGGCAAGGGGTTCCATACCATGACCCCGCAAGGGCCCAGAGGAGGGCCCCTGGACCCCACGCAAAATTCCTTGCAATCTTTGCGTCCTCAGTGTTTTTTTATCAAACACCGTGAAATCGGCATTTGTTTGAAGTGTGTTCGTGGGAGCTGAAACAACTGCAAAAAACACATCATGGAGGTTTGCCAACATTAAACAACAGGAAGTTCAATTAATTTACTTTGTGGACTACAAAGCTTTCTAAAGTGGATTAAACTGTTTATAGTAAGTCACTGCTTATGAGCATCCTAACAGCAGTAGGTAGTGTATACTTGAAGACTTCCTACATAGATTCTTTGAAAGGATGTACCATAGTATTGGTGTCAGTCAAATGCACAGTTTGGTTTGAATATACTAAAAAGGACATAAACATTCCTTTCCAGCCCAAGATATGGCTGGAATGAGCGATATGATGTTGGTACAAAAGTTGCAACCAGCTTCTGTCACAAGGCTGAATATATCCTGTAGAAGTGTGAAAACAGCATGGCGATTTCCTTTGCAGATTTGATGCTCCCTTCGATATATTACACTTTCAACAACACAAAGAGGGATACTGCTGCTAAGCAGAGATGTTAACTACACCATTACAAGTGACAACTGACTGTATCAAATGGACCTAGTTTTAATATCTTTTTTTCTCTCTCTTGTCTCTAGTCATTGCAGAGAAAGAATAACTGATTGTACCATCTGCCAGACAATTACAGGTCTCAAGTACAAACTGTTTAGCATATGGATGACATCATTACAACAACAAATGACAGGAAAACAAACTGCCATGGCTGCATACCAGAAGAAACCTTGATCTTAGACCCCCTCCCCCCCCCCTCAAAAAAAGGTGACTTAAGTTTTTTAAAGTTGCAGCCTTTTTATATTTTGAATCATTGAATGTTAATTCCTTCTTGTAGAGAGCACTTTTAACAAATACTTTTCAAAATGATAATTATCATGCAGTCTAAATTCTAAATGTTCCACAGAAGATGCTGTTCAACAGAACCGAACAAGTACCATTGATACAAAGATTAATTCATGAATTAGTAAACTGCACAATGACCTGATTGAATGCAGAGTTCTATTAAAGTAAAGACCAGTGGCATTGCTCTTTATCATTGTCAACTTCCTCTGTATCTCACTGGTGATTTGTTTTCCAAAGGGTTTCATAAATTATGTATGTGTGTGTGAGCTTTTTGTGCTGTGGTTTACTAACTTTCAGTCAATGTTCAATTAATAACAATCAACGTCAATTGTTTCTACAGTTTAATCACCAATTATAACAGAGTATTATTCATGAGGTTATTTTAGGCCTCAAATAGAGGGAAATCGAGTCAAAACCAGAGACAAGTCTAGTCACAACTACAGGGAAATCATAACATGGTTTTTTAAGGCAAAAGTTTGGAAAGCAGCGCCGTATGTACGGAACCAAAATTTTCAAGAAGGAAGGGACCATGCTTATTTAAGAAGAAGATACCTTGAAAGCAAACACTTTCTGAGAAATGCTGAATCCATAAGGCCATATTAATTTATGGAACAAACCAAGTTATTTTATACCATGTTCAACTATTCACATGCTTACTGTATAGGGGCGACAATCAGCTCTACCTGGAAACCATGTGTTTACTTATATCAGTTTATCAAGTAAATAAACAAACTGAAGTATCTATAAACAAATCTGAACTTGAGCTTAAGGTTCTACAAAAACCAACCATAAATTGAGCACTAGTGTTTTTGAATCTCAACAAAAATGAATTCTTGCCAAAATTAAACTTCTGGTAGAAATTTCATGAATGAGGTTTCATTGAGTTTTCTTTTCCATTCATTTGTTAAACCACCTTTAAGAGATGGGCCCATTACAAAAAGGGTCATCATAAAGTATAAGTGGTGTGTAACATACTGAAGTAAAATCAGTAAAGACGGTAATAACAGTAGATTTTCAAACACTGTTGTCATATTAAAACAGCCTTTCCCGGTCTACTGTTCACAATTACTGTAATGAAATTATTACTCACAACAAATTTAAGCAATAACACAGTTCAGTCGATACATTCTGGCTAGAACTTAACCAAGACCTATAATGAGATCTTTTCCCAAAAAAACTGTTCTGCGAAAGGAACAGATACCGAAACAGAGATCTTGTTAGTACCTTGTATTATAACATGAACTATATACATCCTGAAAGAATACAGATAACATAACACTAGGCTACTGTCCTGAAGTTTCTTTCATTTTTCATTTTCTTCTTTCAGTACAAATGAAGTGTTAGCATTTCGACTAATGACAGACCCTACACTGTGTAAGATATAGTCTTACAGTACTTGGTGTGTACATACATACATGAACAAAGTAAACACCATGTGAGAATGAACAAACAAGTTTGTTATTTTCCTTACTTGGCAAACTTGTCTTGTCATGTATATATGTAAGGCTTTTGTTTACACACTTTAGGGATCCTTATTCTTTTCTTATGGGCTGGCACTTATTGCAAATAAAACATTAGTATCAAGGATCAAAAAAGCACATTTTACCTTTAGTTCTTTGGGCTGCATGGTGGTGGTACACAAGTAATATTATTCCTACGCTGGTGAGACTTTTCATGGGAATTGTTTTTCCAGTATCACATTGCAAAATGCTAAACAAATCCAAAGATGAATAACAATTTGTTATCAAAGGAAACAATATTTATACCACATCACTCCTATTCTTTGGCAACTGCACTGGTTACCTGTTTCCTACAGGATAAACTTCAAAATCATCCTGCTCACATATAAAGCCCTACATGGATTAGCACCAGAATACATGAGTAGCATGAACAGTCGAAAGACCACCACCCGCCCGCTCTCTCCGATCCTCAAATCAGCTACTGCTCCATGTACCTAAGTGGAAACTCAAGTCATTTGGTCAAAGATTGTTCTCTAATGCCGCTCCTACTCTTTGGAACTCATTTCCACTGCACATCAAGTCGGCACCCAACGTTAACATTTTCAAAAACAGACTCAAAACACATCTATTTTTGCCTGCTTTCCTGAGCACTAGCGCCACTGAGCATTGGTTTTCCTCTGGATATTGGCGCTATATAAATTTGCATTTACTATTATTATTATAAGACACAAATTTCAGAGCCACCAAAACGGCTACGCAGGATTTGGACACTAATTATTCCCGCCTTCTAGTTTTATGTGTTTCTTTCGTAAGATACAATCAGATACAAACTTGCATTGATCATATTGTAGAAGTAGCTCATATGAAGGCCTATGCCTAGGACCATTGTAAATAGCCTTGAAAAATCATAGCCTTGGAAAATCATGTTAAAATAAGTAAGACTAAAATTTGCCACTTCAAACCTCTACTGTGCCATTTTTAATCCCCACAATTGTGCATATCCTAGTAGTACATGGTTTAGTTACAGTACTGAATACAGCAATGGTATTAGTAGGCGTAGACTTGTGTAATTAAGTCCGTAGCCTTTAAGAGTAAGGAATATTACTTCCCTAGGCCTAGTACTGTAGCAGTGTTTCTGCATGGCTAGCCTAGGCCCCTTGGTCACAAGGGTCTTTTGAACGAATAACATTAAAAAAAACGTTAGGCCTGGGGTCTGTATTGAAACATTATAAAATATAACAATAAACCATTGATACCATAGGTTATGACTATTTCCATGAAGTCTTAACAAATTTACTCTCTTTTCAAGTTCAATACTTTCAGGACTCATAACACCCCACCTGTAGGACGAGACCATACCGTGCACTTATGGTGGGCAGTTTGTGTACAAGTAAACATAGGCCTAGGGCCTACCTACATTACATTTACAAGCGAATGATACTGATGAAACTTCTAGCCAATCTTCATGAATCGGTTACCACTACCTATCAATTGCAGCTGTTATAAGCGATCTTTTGATTCCATATCGATCAGGAAATATTCCAGGTTAATAATTAAGATAATACTAGGAAACTTACATTTTCACTCTTCAACCTGACAATCTTGATAATTACTTAATAAGTTTTATTCCATTCGACTACGCGAGATAAGTATCTCCGGAAATAGAAAGCACACGCTGCTCGAGAACAGATATGAGACCAACTGCCGTCGTTGTGGAAGTTTTACCACTAAAACTTGAATCGAGCTTTCTTACAACGGAGTACGTATGTTGACGAACTGAATCAGCTGTTGAGCACAGATAATATTGTACCAGATTTTACACTGTGGCTCCCACTAGAGTTTCGAGAACATAATTACCTAAAAAAAAGCTCAAAATGACCCTAAAATACTAACAATTTTGAAACATTGAACATTGGATACAACTTATTATGAAAAAAGATCGATATATGGAGCGACACCGTACCAATTAAAACCAAATATAGAACTGATGAAACGATTCGATGTTGGCGCTTTATCTGTGGCGAAATTTGAGCTTACGGAAGTTTCACGGGTACTAATGGGCGCGGCTCACAGAACCATTGATAATCCACGGCTCTGTACACAGAACTGTGTCGAATTTCTGTGGTGCGGCTTTCGAAAAGAAAAAATATGGATTTGGAATATGGTGACTAATTAGTCACCATGTTCAAAATCCAGGCTGACGAAACCAGTTTCTCTGCATATTGGATCATTCAAGGAAATGGAAGAATGGGGTAATAATGTTTTTACGGAAGCAACTCTGCTTCTTTGTTGTTGTTCTTTTTAGGGGTTCATAATTGTTTGAATAATTTTGGTCTTTTGAGGGCTTACAATTCCTATCCTGGTGTTACCGATTCAAAGTACAAGCAAATTACAGTGTATGGAGTTTGTGCATAAATGTTTCATATATACTACTCTTGAGTTCGGTAGCTTAATTTACGTTAGAGCTTCAACTTTTGCAAGTCCAACTTTTAGGGGACATCTTCATCCTTCTCTAGCTCTTAGGCCTATATCATAAATGTCAACTCCTCTCCTACCTACCCCCACTCATCCCTCTCCTACCGTTCTGCATCCTTTCAAGTTCGCTGTTCAAGGTTCGCCCTCACCGCGTAGGCGGCATACCTAGGTTTGGACCCCGTCTCCCGAGTGACCTTTGACCAACCAGCACGGCTTAATGAGAGTCAACTTCGATCAACTAACGCAGTTAAACCGAGGGACTATGAGTAACATTAATGTTACAGTAATGTCTACTATAATTCTTGTACAACTCGGTGAAGAATCATGATTGAATTGTCTTGGTTTCTCTTTGAACATGCATGTTATTGTTCACAGCGAAAAAAGAAGTCCATATGCTTCTTCTTTTGTTAATCGAAATTCGAAGCGAGTGTTGAACCGTCTTGAATCTATGTAGAAATATTTATAAACTACTTCTTAGAATACACCATCCGTGACGCGAAAAAATGTTATTTTACTATAGGGGAGGACCCCATGCTCCTCTCACTACATGGGAGTCGACTTCAGCGACCCCAGGGCCACACCCTTACTCATTATAAAAAAAAGAGATCTGTCCTAATTATTGTTGTATGCAAAGTAGTTGAAGATCGTTATGTGCCCTGATGACGTCATTCATATATTGCGATCCTTTCATCGATTAACGAATGGTTTATTCGACAAAAGTGAAGTTCACCACCAAATGATAACATATTCTGAGAACTACAGAATTCCATGAACGACCAAGGAAAGTATATTCAGAGATATTTTAAGGTTTATGACTGCAACGTTGGCTATTGTTGTATTTCCTGCTAATACTTATAGTCTACATTGTCTGTAGCTGCAGGATATTCCCTTACCGGTTAAATTATAATAGAAATATCACAGACTCGGAATTTCATCGGTGATAAAGCTATTTCGCATTACTAGATAATTGTTATTGTGATAATTGAAATAATCAGGTCTGTTTATTAATAGCAAATCCGTTGATTATAGGTTAACCGTTTCATCTTTACCTGTTAAAGCCATGTTACGTTTTACAGTGAAATAAAGCAAACAACAATACATAATTGTTTTAATTCTGATTTTCAAACTATTAAAAGTGTGACGATTGGATTATCAAGGAAAAAATTTGTTTGTTTGTTTGTTTCTGAATTTTCCGATTCATATTCTCACGGTATTATTTTCAAATGAGGAGAAGAGAGGGGGGGGGGGGCTTCATATAGTTTTGATCAACTGCATGGATAATCAGGGACTAAATGTTATGTACAGCAAGCAAATCCAAACGAAGTGTCCTGTTACATTGTGAAAAGCGGCGTGATAAAAGCACCCCACTCTCCTTCCCTCCTTCACACCCAGGGGGTAGGAGCCGGGGTGCACCGGAGACACGTGCCCCCACTTTTTTCCAAAGTAGCATAAAATGTGCCCCTTTGATGAAGAACTGCCTTTTGGATATCTGAAGCCTTTGTTAATTTTAATATTTTATTGTAATTATTCACGTGCACCGTATTGATAGCATACTAACACATCATATATATTTAAGTGATATGGCCGGTGTGTATCGGTTGATAGCATAACGAGTGGTGGTTGTGGAATGAGGAAGTGCCCTTCTTATCTTGTGCCCCCCCCCCCAATTTTTGGAAGCTTCCTACCCCCCTGTTCACACCCAATTCTATAGAGACTAACAAGTGATATTGTGATAAAGGGGATAACAAAGTGTCCACAAATTTACTATAGATGTTAGTGTGACAATATTTATTCTTTATCAAAAACTTGTTTTTGGATTTTCCTTTCTTCTTTTTCATTGTATCCCAATAGTGATGACTTTGTGAGAGCCTTATAATTTATGCACCGATTTGTCTGCATAGTAATAAAGCATTATATAGTTTTCACAAGTTTGGGTATTCTCTGAAATGATTCTCCCGTTGATATTTTCACATGCAGTCCCTTAAATCCCATATAGCCTATAAAGAGTCAGCCACGATTCTTCCCTCACACATAATCCTAAAAAATTACAAAATCCATCCCTATGTCTGCCCGACGGCACCAGTAATGTTTAATAATTAGGGGATTTGATAAATGTAATCAAGCAGATGTAACAAAAAATGTTATTTCTTCTTTAATATTTTGAACCGTCCCAAATTGTTCCCTCCAGTGGTTTATCCAGAGGGAAGGAGGGATTGGGCAGGGGTGGACTTCTCGCTCATCCCAATGAGAGAGAAATGAATATACATAATATTGCAAAGGATCCAAAACACGGCTGCTCGAATCGTCGTCCATAGGGCGAAGAGGTTTACCCCCATCACTCCTACTCCCAATAAGACTCCAGATTGACTATAAAATCCTCATTCTAGCTTTTCGTGCCATTACTAACTGGTACCCCAACCTACCTTAATGTTCTCTTATACATCAGCAAGCTATATGTAGAATACGTTCGCATTATCAATTTCAACTTCAGGTTCCAATGTCACGTACAAAATCTTTCGGTGACCGTAGCTTTCTGAATGCTGCACCACATTTATGGAGTCCCTCCCGGTTGAAATTAGGTCTCTAGATTATATTATTCAATTCAAGCGCTGTCTTAAAACTTTTCTTTTCTCTCGACTCTATTGGTTTTTGCACATTCAGCACCCGTAAATGCGCATTGAACAACTTTTGTTGGAGTCTGTGCTTCATAAGACTAGTTAATATTATTATAATCGATATTGATAATATTGCAGCATCACATGTATAGGGTACAAAATGAGCTTATCCAACTCAGATAACTTCCTATGCAGTCGAATATAGTTGTCGAAGTTCCTTAATTCTGCAAGGCTTCCAAGTTCATTGCCATTTTGATGTTAATGATCGAACGTTATGAAGGGTGACTTTAATTGACATCATATACGTTCCTCCGTGATGGACTCGAATGATTGAACTATACATGTAAACACCCCGCCCCCCCCACCCCCGATGATGCAGTGGGGATACGTAATGAACAGGGATATGACAGATCATACAACAAAACATCGCAACATTTGTTTTTTCTCGAATTCTCCGAATTTGTGCGATTCTTATTTATAATTCTCGTCAAACTCTCTCGTCAAACGCACTTACACGCTAAAATTACACAACTGTCTCATAATATAAATTAATATGAAAATACGGTATACGTATATCAGTGACAAGCACATGATTTTCATGCTAAGCTAAGGGGGGGGGGGTTCTGAATTTCCCGACCGATTTGGGCAGGGACATGTCCTGTGCCCGGTCTGCATTTCAAAACAAACCAACTGAACGTTTAAGTCCCGACTGATCAGCTGATGATGGCCACATCGACCGTCGCCATTCCCCACCCTTTGCTCCAACTGTTTACCCGAATGTTACACAGCTGTAAAGATATGTTCAGTTAAAGTTGTTAATCGAAATCATACATCAATATGCGTACTAGTCCATATTGAGGAAATGAATGAACATCGCAAAGTCGAGTGTAATATTTATTTACAATCAAAATGACGAAAAGTTGGTCTATTAATTTTTCTACAAATGACCATATATGGTTCGTATGATACACCAACTGTTCATATAATGCTACACTGTTCGATATGTATTATCAGTTAAATGATATTATTTGATCATCCATATGTCGATATGCCTTGACGAGTCCATGTAAAAGAAAACATTTTTTTCAAGGGTACATCACGTGCTATTAGTTTACTAGAGAACATTTAATAATAGTACAGTAAAAACGCCCGTCACTAATCTGCTCATGAAGTGCCGGAACGCCTGTTTGGGTAACAGACCTGTCAGCCCTACGAAGGTGTAAACTTAGGGAACCCCACACCCCTCCGCCATACCCCTTATCGGTGAAGTATATAATTAACAGAAACTGACAAAAAAGTGAAGTAAAGAATGAAAGGGTATGAAATGGACGTTGAGGTATATTGAAAGGACAACAAGTTATTAACTATATATATAGAAGTCGGCAATTCGATAAAACTCCATCTTTTTGTAACTTCCGGTAACTCGACAAAAATACATTTTTTGTGGAAATGTTAAGTTAGTATAAATCGGTAACTCGACAATTAAAATTGTTGTCGTACTGTCTGGTTTGCGTTTGGTCGGCGATTTGACAAAATAATTTTGTTGTCGAGATGTCAAATTATCGTAAGTCGGTAACTCGTACAAATTTTTATTTTATTTTATAAGATGTCAAGTTATAGTTAATCAGTAACTCGACATTAATCTTATATCTGTCATCTTATCGAGTTACCGCAACTGACAGTAATTCGACAAAATCGTGTTGCTGAGTTATTCTAACTCTCTAACTTGGCCAAAAACGTATTTTTGTCGAGATATCATGGTATTCTTACACGGTATCACGGCATGTCGCATGTGCCCTGATGGCTTCCGTACAGAGGGGAACTGATCTTATGGCTATTATGGTACCGCACCACAATTAGAGTGGTAAAAGTACATAAGGTAATGCTTGTTTAAGCATGTTATAGGTTACCATCATTCTTTGTTCCGCCTGTATATGAAAGCGCATAATTTAAAGTACAGATTGTGTGAAAATAGTGAGGACCGAAGTTAATATAAACCATTTTTGGAAAATCTTTGGTTAAATGTTGATATTATTCCGAGCGAGCAGATGGAAGGGTGGGGGTTCAGTATGCCAAACTTGCTCCTCTTCTGGCTCAAAATCTAAACGGTCATGGTATGGAATTTTGCAAGTGCCATGATATGCCAAGATCTCAGCTATCATGTGGTGGGTAGGATATACCAGTTGAAAACATCTATCTATGCTTTGGCAGGTCTTGAAAGTGACGAGTTTAGTGTGTAAGTCAATGGGACAATTAATTGTGGTGCGAGACCTTATCACTGGTACAGATATAGCTGTATTGACTACATAAGGCTGTGATGAAATAGAGGACGCTATGCTAGTTCTATTGTGGACGGAAAGGCAAAGTAAGCCTTTCAATTTCATTGTTTAGGGCTTTTAATACTACAGTATGTAGAACTAAAGTTACTTAAACTGGATAGAAAAGGAAGGGGAATAAGTTGGGTCAATAAAGACATGCTGACTTAACGAACGATATTGCAGCATGTTTGGGTCGGTGTTAGCGACCCACCATTACAAGGCTCTGAAAGAGCATTTTGCACATTATTTAATTCTGTTCTACCTAGATCTGACTCTCAGGGTAGCATACGCCCATTAAAAGCCCCATTGACTTACACACTAAATCACCAAAGTAATTTGGCTCTAAATCTAGATAGAGGTTCTCACTAGCTAAACGCTACCCATCACTGGATAGCTGACAAGTTGGCCTTTCATGGTACCATCAATTTTCCGTATCATGACAGTGAAGAATTTTTGCTATCCGAGCCGGAAATTTTCGTTACTTGTAAACAAACCTCTTCACCCAGTAGTAAACAATTTTCGTACGCTGCTCCTGGGAGGCATAAGGGTTCTAAAATTGCCTCAATTGACCTAATTTTAACACCGCATGTACTTCAATCATGCTCTTTAACATGCAAGCCAGAAGAAACCAGATACTGATTGATAATGTATCAAAAGAGATGTTTTCCTACTGCATTTTGACACTTTTCCTGAGCTAAGAGAACATCCAGGCGGATTAATATAGTCTGTAATAGGAGTATGCCACCTTTGTACTGCTTCTTTGGCTTCTTCCCAAACTAACTTAAAAAATAATTCAGAAGTTCCGTGATTGAGAGTGAGACTCAATTAATTGGTGAGTATTGCTGCTTGTAAGCCATTATTTGTTTTAAAGTATGAATTCGAGAACAATCAATTTATACCTTTTAGTACAAATGGAAGAATGTCGTTGTTACATCCAGAAAATCTACTGTACTACATGATCTAGTTACGCGATCGATAGGCTGTGCTGTGGCCGTCACTCAATATTAATACTGTCGACGGTCGGATAACCGCGATTTTCCGTCACCATAGGTATCGTAGCGAATGAAGTGATATGTATTACTTGTGCACGTATGTATGCTGTATTGGGGCCAAATATGCCAGATATTCAAATATGGTCACCTTTGGTCAAAATTCTTAAACTGTTTTTATTTAAACCTTTCAGGAAATTTTCCTAACTGGGACATTCAGTCTTCTTGTGTGTTACTTAAAAATGGTTGAGTACAATTTGGGGAGTAAAGACCTCCAAGAGAGTCCATTTTGAATACTTCTATGAATTATAGCGTGCTATAATTTGGGGCCTATACTGACTACCTTTAAGTTTAAACAAGGTAAATCTGCCTACTGTAACTATTGCAATCAAGACCGCTATCCATAAGGATGCAAGGGAACACTTTGTGATGGGTGGGCAAGGTATAAGGTACATTGTTAATGCTAAGCGTGGTCAATTTTGTTACCTTTTTTATTTGCTCATTTATCAGTGATTACTGTATGTGGGGCAGAATCTTAATTTGGACAAATGAAGAAACATTAGACTGACCCCCATATGTTGCTAACAGAATGATGGAAAGTAACGATTCATGTTGAATTTGTTCATATGCAGTACATGTACACACATGTGCATTTCACTCCAAATTACATTGTGTTTCCATTCCAACCCCATGATGTAAATCAAATTCTTATTCCATTAGCAACTAGACAAAGATTGGAATCGCATGTTAAAAACCGCATGTTCTGTGTATATGAAAATGAAAATATTACTTATACAATTGTTTACTTGTTATTTTCACTTTCAGATTGAGAAAACTATTGTACTTGAATGGCACCTCAAGTTACGAGAATCGATTTTCATCACCTTATTGTATTGAGTTGTGGATGTGTTTGATCTTATTAATATAACTCAAAAGGCATGCTTAGTGTGATTTTACTTGTGTGTTTACTGCCATAATAGTGGGTAGAATAGTTACTGTAGTCTAGAACAGTAAGTTAACTTAGAAGAGTTAATTGGTATGGACTTAAAAATGCTTGTTTATATTTTCAGGAATGATATTAAATCTACATGTATACCCAGCCTTAGGACTTGATCTTCATTACAATTCCATTTTGTGGACAGTAGAACCAAGAACCCAGCTGTTCTTTGAGCATTGAAATTATAATACTTTGCAACACTTAAAAATATATATGGTCAGTTGATTTGGGGCTGGATTTGATTATAAAATTTAAAAGGATATAAAAAAAAATAAAAAAGGAATGATGATCAAATAAATCACTGCACCAGACACATAGAGAAGAAAGGCAGGAATCTTCAAGTGCTAGTTTTGCTGTTAAACCTACAGTTGCCTTTAGTTTTTAATTTGGAATGGTTCCTGTTCGGAAGACCAAACCAGCTTTGGAGGTCATCCGAGGACGACTATATTGCAGTTTCCTCAAAATTCAGATTGTATTGTAAACAAACACCCCCAAATAGGTCAAATGATTTATTGGTATCAACATCATCCTCCATCACTTTGGAGAAACTGAAATACAACAAAATAGCCCACAGTATGATCCACCCGAAAAGGAGTTTTACTAGATCGAAGCTGGTGTTTATTTTCAGACGTACACATCTCACCTATGTACAGTGAACCTATTGTTCTTTGTTATATCAGCTACATATTTTTCAGACAAACAAATTTGCTGCTGGACATACAAATTTGCTGTTGAACAACCACACACTAGATAGACCTGGCTTTCCGTGGGACAAAACTTGATGGTGATTGAATGTGATGATGTGGGTGTTTTCTTCGCTAATGAACCTGCTGTAACTTCTTCTTATTTGAAATCAACCCTTATCTTTCCATCCCTCTTCTCATCCTCTCCAGGGAGTTCAATAATTACACACGTCACGTGACCTAACCTAACCATGTCAAGTGTCGCCAGCTATCGATCTCAACCGGCTCAGGTTTTTGATTCCGAATCCTCTGATAGCGATGAAGAAGATCAACCTTGGAAGAGGCAGAAGAAGAAGAAAGAAGAAACACCGATGGTAGTCTCCAGTGCGGCGAGAGAGAGGGATTTACCCGCTCGGAGCACGTCTGGCGGCTTCAAGAGAAAACGAAACAACATATGGGCAGAAGTCGTCCAGGAACAAGAGGAAGAGCAGGTGGCCAGGGACATAACACAGTTCGACATGTACAGTAGCAAGGAGAGAGACGTAGAGTCGTACAACTTTAAAATCAACGATGAGGGCGCCGTCAAACATCAGCCCCTCGGCAATCCCATCGTCTTCGACGACAAGGCCGACAACAAAAATCGGAAGGTTCCCGACGCTCTCGGCAGTAGCCACGATGACGCTTGGTTGGAACAGGGTGAAGGAAACCAAAGAGGGGTGAAGGCTAGGTTAGGGTCCACAGGCGATTACACAGGAGAAACCAAAGGAGTAGAAAAGTATAGTAATTCCATGAAACATGTTAAACTGAGGTCAGATATGCACAAAAAGGATTTAGCAGGAAAAATAGCTTACAGCCTGCAGGAACCCAAACGAGAGATGGTTAAGACTGTGGTGGATGAACTCGGCGTCGAGAAGGTAATGTCTGTCTGGGAGGAGACATGGGACCTGGAACAACATGGAGGCATGATGGTTAATGTAAGTCCAGTAACCGCCACAAAGTGTCTTAATCTTAGTCTTTTGACTGTGCAATGCATGTGTTGTAAAGCTTGTGTCGATAGGTAGCCAGACTGGTGTAACAAGAGGTCAAAGTCTGGTCGCATCCATCTGGTCTTTACAAACCTCTGTGGTATCGGTTCAGTCTCAGTGGCACAACACCTGTGGGTTGTAAATGCCTGGGTTAAGCCAATACACAGTACACTGCTCTGGTAGTTACAGCAGACAAATGTGGTAGTGATCTTGGGGTGATACAGGATGTATATTTGTCCTAACAATTCTATGTTCTAGTGTAATTCTGTAACAAACACAAACAAAAATCAAAAGTGGGCCAGGGGAAAGGGGGAGAAATATCCTGGCCACAGGAGTAAAGGAGAAATAATACTAATGTACATTTACTTAAAGTGATCATTATGTGAAGTAATGTGATGTACTCTATGATCACTTTACCATTTCATGTTCCTAACTGCACATGTATGTCATTCCTCCAGGTAACATTTGTAGTACTTACTGAACCTGGTACCTAGAATACAGACTGACTGTTACCGAGTGAGTTTTGTGTCATTGTTAGCAATGATTCCCTGTAAAACATGGAATCTTGAAACTCTCTACATGAATTTAAGGACGACAATACAACATCTTCTTTGACTATTAAAGTGGTTAGTTACCTTCCTTTTGCTTAATATTAAATTAGCAATTTCAAGAAAATGTATCTGATACAAAAACTTTTCTTCATTTCAGAATGGAAGTCGGAGAAGAACACCCGGTGGTGTCTTCTTCCAACTTTTGAAGACGGATCCAGACATTCCGACAGAAAAGAAAGACATCATATTCGCTATGAGTAATTTCCAATCGAAACAGGAGGGGAAGTCCAGACGGAGAAGAATGAGGAGAAAACATAGGACGAATGCTATGGATACCAACCAGACCGATGGTGGTAGGGATGAGTCGAAGTCAGAAAACAATGCAGAAGTTGGTGGTAAGAAAGATGAAAGTGACAAACATGGGAGAGGAGAAATAGAGGATGATGGTATTAAGGGAGAAGAAGAAGAAGAAACAGAGGAAAAAGACAATACAATGACAGATAAAGTTGACAGAACAGTCGGAGGAGAAGTGAAAGTTGATAGAAATGTCGGCAAAGATTCTGACAACAGAGAGAATGCAGGCATCGTTAAAACCGACATTACGGTCGAGCCCGATGAGATGGAAGAAGGAGAAATCTCAGATTGATGAGAATTGCCGTCATTACTATTAGCCCTAAAACCTAAAGGAGAATTCAGGATGTTGAAGTCGAGGGAAAGATGTATGTGTGAGGAGAAAAGCGATTTAATCGTGGGGGTAAAAGTTGACTTTAGTTTCGATCTAGTAGTGTGAATTCGGAGTAGAATCACTGTAGGTTAGACTTTGGTTTACGACCTTCTTTGGTTTACCAAATTCATGTTGGTTTCCAGCTCTGTGGAGTTCAGAGAGTGGGGTTATTGGTCGACAAATTCTGTGACCGAATCAAACATGAATTAAATTAACGTTTAATAGTCCTAGTTATTTGGGAAAAGTGACAAAGCTTTTGAGGTTGACATTTATTTATGCATTCTGAGTTGATGATTATAAAACCAATTGTGCTTTTAAGAAATTAAAAAGAGAACATCGCGTAGCAAAGAGCGTAAGAGGAAAAGGAAATCAGAATTGACATTAGTGACTCACTCATGCTCCCTCTGAAAGAATTTCACGGCTGCACTATAATATTTGATGATTGGATACATTAATTCCTAAAATGAATGGGTTAGATAAATGACATTTTATGTCATTCTATTTCTTCAAATATGTTAATGGTCAAATGGGGGTATTCAAATTTTTAATTGTTATTTAAAAGATAATTCTCTTTGTTTAAAGTAAAAGACATACCAACAAAATGTCAAGAGTCAGAAATGTTGACTGTACAGAGAGGAGAGGACAAGAGATGTTGAAAGAGCTTCTATCTTCACAGCATCTTTGAGATGTGGGAATAAACGGAGATGAGGTGGGTTTCTTCCGCAGGTCGTGTTCTCATAATCATCATCACTTCAAACTGTTTTGGTGCTGTCCTGAAGTTAACAGGTGCAATTTGTTTATCTTCTTAACTTTCTTTAGGTTCTAATGAAGTAGTTTTATACCTCACCTATTAAATTTCTATTGAAATACACCATCATATCAGAAATCACTTGTGAGATTTTGCAATATCTTGAAAATAAATTTTGCACTATCGTGTAAAATAAATATGGCATTATCGAGTTGAAAATGAGTTTTGCATGATCTTGAAAAGAATTTTGCATTTTCTTGAAAATAAATTTTGCATTTACTGTAAATTGACTGTAAGTCGGTATTTCCTTTCGTGTCGTAGAAAATTTTGGCACTGGAAATAATTTGACAAATGTTACATTTTTTGTAGCAGATTTAATGCTTACACAGTTTGTTCTCACATGACTACACAGTTTGACTACACAGACTGACTACAAATGACGCGAGTTTGTTCTCAAATGACTAACCAGTGATGAGAAAAATGTGTAATTAGTGAAGGTAAACAAGAGCAGTTCTCTTGATGAAATTGATTTGTTGACAATTGGCTGTTTAACTGGTATTAAAGTAATAGCTAAGATACAGTTTAACCTAAACTCACTGATGAAACAGGTACAGTGATGATTCTCTTGATACATTCCACACATTAATTTAATGTATCTCATTCAGACAGACCCTTTCGTAGTTTAGGGGACCAAACTTTCTTGGATTCATTGTATTATGACATGATTCAGCATTTCTTGGGAAAGTTAATCATATTCAGTTTCAAGGGAATAGAAATATCAATCACACTAGAGCATGAAAAGCTGTTTAATTAATCTGACTACTCCCAACTGGGGGGGGGGGGGTTGTATTAAGTTTAGTGTGAGAAGCAATACTGAATATGAAATGGGCTTTCCTGTTGGCTGATCCGAAGTTAATGCTGAAATTTACAACATCTGGTGTCAAGTTGGAGGATTTAAGTAACCATGTAGGTTGCATGGACCTTACCCTTCCTGTAAGGGAAGTCAGGCCTAATGATAAAGGAGTGTGTGTGCGGATAGGGGGGTGGGGAAGGGGAGTCAGGGCTACAGACCTGAAGTCAATTGTGGAGGTTAAAGGACACATCAGATTAGGCAAACTATTGTTATTTTGCATAATATACATAAGGAACAACAAAGACTTCCAACTAGAGCACCAATGGTGCAGAAGCTCATACCTTTTCGAGCTTAAAAATGTATGGCCCACAAAACTTTATGGCCCACTAAATTTCAGGCCATTTTTCAGATTCCACCAATTTTGGGCCCATGAGGGATAACCCCCCCCCCCCCTCCCTCCGTTAGCAGAATCCTGGCCACACCACTGGCTATAATTCCTATTTTCCCCCTTTAAATCCTATTTTACCCACTCTCTCAAACAATACCACTGACCTACCCTATTAAACTTTCTCCCCTCTACCTGAGCAGACCTGAAGCACTCCTTGCCAAAATTTTGGCTGGCTGCCTACATACCTCAGGCTCAAAGACTTCTAAGAATCGGCAAGTGCTGATTGGCTATAGGGCTCTCATGCTTACAGTTCAACAGTTAATAACAACTCCCAGTCCTGCTTTAATTCCACTAACAGCCTCTGCAGAGCTTAACCACAAATGTAAACAAACACTGCAGAGACTGGGAGACAAATTAAAGGAGCTTTGGCAAAAGGTGAAGGCTCAGATTTTTTTAAACAATGGGGATTAATTGTAATTAATTAACTTTTGACCAAAAATTATTAGGCATCACCTTATTCATACACAATCCAACAATCATCAGTTCAACTTTGAATATGATCCATCAAAATCTTGAGGAGATTGAGATATTTGAAAATATTACAAAGAATGACCCCCGATGACCCCCTAAATGACATTTGACCTCAATTTTCCGAACACCCCTCGTAACTCTCATCCCGAGGAACGTTGTGACCAAGTTTCATTATAACTGGCCATACACTGTACGAACAGGAGCAATTTGAAAATATAGGGCCGCGGCCCGGGCCACAAAAGACCCCTAGTTGATCTTTGATCTCAAATTCATGAACACCCTGAAGGTAAAACTTCCATAGTACTATCGTGACAAACCCTCAACATTGTACCATGGAATCTGTAGAAGCATTTTGCGTATTTCCACAAAATGGCCCATTACGGCCCACAGGTGACCTTTGACCCCAAATTTCGGACCATCTCTGATGGCCCTATACCCAATGGTCCTTGTGTCCAAGTTTCATGAAATTCCATCAAGCACTGTGCCAGTGGGAGCGGTTTTACCAATCGTTGACGGATAGAGTGATAGACGCCGCACTGTAACAATAGCTCACACCAGCATGCTGGTATGAGCTAAAAATGGGGCCCAGTGACATAATTGTCCCAGCAGCCATCGAGGCTCTCAATGATATCAAGTGAAGTATCACCCAATTGAGGCCACTATGAATCAAAATGGCATTAAAAGCAGTAATTAGCTGTGAAGTGGTTGAGAAATTAATATCTTCGTTAAAAATTCAATCAATTTGTCGTCCACTCAGGCATCTATCCATATGTGTTTATTAACCACAAGCAAAAAGGGAGTTCAAATTGGTTTATTCTTCAAAGGATGTCAACTAGGCATGGCAGTGAACTGCATTTGTTGTACGATATTTATGCAAACTGCTTTTTAAGCTACTTGCGTTTTACAATCACTTGTATGTATCTATGCTTGTAAGTATGTACGTTTGTGTGCATTTGTTTTGTATTCTGACTGATGACTTGAACAAAAGAATTCCAGGTCCTCGGATGTGAATTCTAAAGAAGTCCTCGCAAGAATTCTATTTTTAAGGGGTACTATTAAGGTATGTGGACTTGGAACAATGGAAAAACAATGCGGTCCTCGGTCTGAATGTAAAAAACAGCTGTGTGTACGTATGTGTGTGTATATATACACGTATATGCATGCGTCCACACAATACATACACACTTACATATGTATGGATATACACATAAAAAGAATCATAGAAGGAATTACAACCATTACCCAAGTTACATTTATTGTCTTCGTTGATTACATTACCAAATACAATCCACATTAATTTCAAACTTTTTTTTCTTGCTTAATTTACAAAAGAAAGAAAACACTGTCAAGAGAAAAAAAAAAGTTGACGAAGAATGTGAAAATGATTTTGAAATAATGCAAATGAATCAGATACTTAATTAATTACGAAAGGTCTTAAAAACTAGTTGATTTGATTGGTTGTCCTTTCAAAGACCAGCAGTCACAGTGGATGAGCTCATTGGTCAGTTAAAATCTTTGGTTTACCCTGTTGGAAATGGTATTTCATACTCAAATATTGTTCTACTACTAGGGGACATTCAACAGGAAACTTATTGTCCAGATACGAAACACTTGCAAAATATTCCCCTTTGTACGGTAGGACAGGCAGAGCATATAGTTATGATACATTGATCAATACCAACATGACTGCCATTTTTTTGCCCCTCCCCATCAACCCTCTCATGACAACACTCTTTTCAATCATACCATTTGACAATTTTTTACTGAAGTAAAATTTGTCCATATCTGATCAATCAACAGCAGATGAAAAACATTGTTTAGGCTCATCAGATGGAATTATCAACTGTTGCTACTGCATATTTATGTTTATCATGCATATGTATGAGGTCTCAATCATGATACTGTTAAGAGTAATCTACTCCCAACCCCAGTCTCTTTACATTGAGACTGTGACTGTGTGATCATGACAATGTTGACATCAAATGTGAAGCAGCTACGATTGATCTTAGTCAAAATGCTGCAAGGTGATGTTTCAATAATGATGGACTCTTTTTCAGTATAGTTCAAAAGTTGCAAAAATGGTGGAAAACAATGTCCCTACATTCTGCAATCTTTGTAAAATAAGAGGAAAGTGATATGTATATTGACTCGATGAGCAAAAACTACTACAATTGTTCTCCTTGAGTAGGTGTGTATCGTTTTTTTTTTAATTTAATACAATTTTCTCTCTGTCAAATTTGTCTGAAAGGCTTGGACAAAAGACTGTAAAATTCATATATGCAAACGTAAATTTATATTGATATGAGAATAATTCCACACGGGGGCACAATTATTATCGATAAATAATTTAACATACGACATCATTAAATCTTGCTTTTATACTCATTGGAAGAAAAAAATTTGAAGATTAATTCACCGACATTAAAACCAGCAACTTTTACAACAATACAACCACTTGTCCAAAAAGAACAATTACTACACAAAACCAAAAGTAAGAAAATGCACAACACAACACCATTGTTAGAAAATTTACACCTGTTTCCTTGATAGTTTAGTCTAAGAATTTAGTTCAACTTCTTTATCCAAAATGGAACCAGTGATGATACAATCCCTTAGGTATTAGAGATGCAAATCACAAGATTGATTTTTAGGGCAATATTTGTTACTATTTAAATGCATATTAAATACTGTTAATCTATGATGGAGGGCGCTATTGTTGATATCATTGTTGATGATTTTGAGTGATGGTGGCAGTGTCGCTGATTGTCCGTGGCCGGAACAAACAAAAAGTACGTTTAGCGTATGAGGATGACAAAAAAACGTAACTGCAGTATGACTGTTGCAAGGCAAAACTGCAAAATCTACTAAAATGAAAAGAAAATTTGAAGAAAACCAAAAATAATAAGAAGACAAAATGAGATGAAGATTGCTCTTTACTAATTTGGAAGCAAAACTAAGTGAAAGATTTAAAAAGAAAAAAGAAGATTTAGTCAGCAAATGCTGCCATTTAAAACGAGGAGCAAAGAAAAAGAAAGAAGAACAAAATTAAGAGGGGCGGGCATTCCTAACAAACTTTAACTTTATACTGTAATATGACCGTGAGACCTTTGGTACCTTGTTCCGAAGAAAAAATATTATGCACCATCAAATTTTCTTTTGATATTCGTTTCTGATTGTTTTGTTTTCCGATTAAATCCTCGTTAAGGAAGAGTTAAAGTTGCCATACGTCTTTGCCAGGTATCTATGTGTTAATTATGGACAAACTTTGAATCTCGGATACCTATAACAGTTTTGCTAGTTCTTAACTTTTTCAATTATTTTTTCATTTTGCATCCATGACCAATTAACATGCTATAGCTTCTGGATAATTGTTTTTGATAGAAAAAGTCAGGTTTTGCCAGATAACAAAATTGCAATGTGATATGAAAGACCAGTTGCTCATTGTGGTGACTATATGGTTGTTATACTACTCTGTAAATATCACACTTATTACAATAGACAATTACAATAATAGTAAAAACATGAATGCAATCCACAAGGCATTCTTGAGAAATTGAATTGACAAAAAACACCCTGCTAGAGAGAATACACAGAGGAAACTTTTGATGGGGCTGGATATAAGGGGGAAGTATTCTGTGGGCAAATGGACCTCAACTAAAACAGCCAAGGAATAATAATTTTATAAAGCAGACACAAGTACTACCACAAGTATGCATAATTAATTTTATGCAAAAACTACATGAAAAGGGTGTCAAAAAAACAGGAAACTAAGGCCACAAGACTTTCAACATTCTAAAAATTTACACAGACATTTTGAAGATTTTAGACCACTAGATTTCAATCCACAATTATCATGAAAAGGTGATAAATTGTCCTTTCGGTTTGAAAAGAACTGTTGGGTACCGATATACGTATGTGGCATCCTCGGTGCAGAAATTACGTAGAGACGTAACTATGGTGACACTGCACCGACCGGCACTGCAAGATGATCAGAGTGACATAAAAGACAGGACGACCACATTGGCGGCAGCGATCCAAGAAAAATGTGATACTTTATTACAACTATTTTTGTTTTGTTTCATGTTGCTTTTTGTTATGAAAGAGAGAAGTGAAGAGGCGCAGAAAAGAATGATTGGCAATTCCTCTGTCTACTATAAACGGGCTATACGAGACGGAGAGAAAATGTCTTGGGCCAGAATCTTGAGTGGTTTAGGGCTCCTGAAATGCATGCTAATGCTTCTTGTTCCCATGATGCAGCATCAGTCCAGCTTGGCACTGTTGTCAGCATCCAAGGACTTTCTCATCTGCTCGGCAGCGGCCTCGGCGGCAGCTTCCTTGGCTGCTTCTTGGGCTGCGGGGGGAGGCAAAGAGGGGAGAGAGAGAAAAAAAAGAGAGACATGTTTGAGTGATGGTAGCAGCAGCTAGCTTACTTTTTGCATGGAATAATGAGCTTCTTTTACATCAAAGCACAACGCCCCAATGAACCATGTTTACATCTTAAGCAGATACTGTAAGATGACGAATACATACATACATAGTAACAACGAGGCATGAACTGAAATAGTAAGATTACATTATTCTTGGATGGAGTCTACCTACTATGTATGGCGCTATCTGAATAATGTATTTCCAACTGGGGCTGTCATTTTTTCAAAATTCTGAACCAAGCCGTTTGACATTCACAAATAATGGGATGTCTTTCCATTTACTGACGGTATGTAATACCCAAATGTATCAATAGATATTTGTTATATCTTTCATTTGTTTTGATGCTCTCAATAGATCAATAAAGGTAAATTACTGACCAAATTGAATAGAGTGCTCCTACTCTACTACTACTACATACCCGGAATAATTGTTTTACCAAATATGTACGACAGGGCACAATTAAAAGATTCTGTAGCCACGTTAACAGTTATTTGATATGATGGATGAAACATCCATGGTAAATTCTTTTTGTTTTAACTATCCGTCTATAATGCATAGAGCAGTATCCTAATGATGGATAAAATATTCAGGTATTTTAGAGAGTCGTTTAAATACCAGGGAGACTTTTCAAGAATATTCAAGCTAGTAACACTCAAAAGCAATGAAATGATACATCAAGAGCAAGCAACACACATAAAAAAGACTATGATGTCCCATTTTTTTAACCCCTCATGCATATTCGCTGCTTCATTTATGCGGTTTAAAATGAAAGTGGCTCATTGATATTTTCAGATAAAATAGATAGAATATGCTGATGTAGAAAGTTTTAAACAATGCTGTTAAGATTGTTGGTCGATTTGATTACATGGGTAGATACAGTAGAGTGTTAACTGTGTGGATAACAGACAATCTCAGAGTTATCACAGAACATACCATTACGTAGCAGTGTGAGACGTGTAAATAACTGAATGTAAATTGCTACAATATGATAGTTCTTCAAATCCAAACATGGCATACATATTATATATTAATTAATAACAAGATTCACATCAGCTAACATTATATCCTTTGTGAGCCATTTCCTTGCTCTGAAATGATATTTAACATTTATGAATTTCAACTAAAGTCTCTTGTGAAAGCCATAAGTGTCAGTGAAAGGTAAATGTTTTGTTAGTACTCTGGTTACTTTCTGCAGTGGGAACTCTGCTTTCATCATTACATCACAAAATCTTGAATATGTTATCAAGATGTTACAGTTCTTCTTTTGAAAAATAAAATATGAAACAATTCAAACAAAACCAAAAAAAATAAAAAATAAATAAATGAATGAAAAAAACAACAAAAGCAAAAACAACTTAGCACACTCAACAAAAAACAAAAAAAACAGCTTAGCAAATAATGTTACATTACATTTTTTACATTACATTCTCACTTGGCATTGAACATCGTTCAGTTTGTGTGTACAACAACTGTTCTTCATGTTTGTAATTCCTATTGCAGTTTCCTCATTTTATCAATAGTATTTTGCAAAGCAGTGCCCAGATAACTTAGTCTCTGGCAGAAACAGAGTTTGAGAAATACAGCATTTCTCTTGACATATTCTAGAGTTTCTGGAATTATCAAAGTATACCCCAGGCAGCTTTGGCAATTAAAGTCACCTAGGATAGTTAAACCAATCAACATTAATTATTGATGAGTCTTCAATAACATCCTACATTCCACGACTACTTGTTCAAATATTCTCCTTCTTTAGGTGTTGTGGTAACTTAGTGTTCAGAAACAGACCCTGAATGCAGCAGCACAGTCAAAAGTAGCTTTAATAAAAAAATAAAAAAAATTGTTCCAAACTACCCAAGCTAGGGGAACATTAGTTTTAACCTTTTTATTCCGAGTATTGGTTGACTCACCATCCTTAAGCAGACTCCAAGTGCTACAATCTAAGATGGTCACTTTCCTTTCTTTAATTAGGTAATTAAAATCTAATCTGTGACTGATCGGACTTAACGTTACATTAAAAAGCAGCATAAATTCTAGGTACCCAGACAAATATCAAAGACTACTCTTAATTAGCAAACAAAAGACTCAGTTCCAGGGATAGAAATTTGGTTGTTTTTCTTTAGAGCAGCTTCAAAGGCATAAGGTACATTTGTGTGTTTGACACACAATGTAGAGTATAGAGTATACTTCCACAACAGAGACAAATAATAATTCACAGCGGTTGATATAGCTGCAAGCAGTTCCAGATATAAACTTATAGATTGAATATTTCTGAGTGCGTTTCAAAAGGCCACTTATCACAATCTGCAAAGATAGTATCATATAGCTACAATACTTCATTTTTGACCCCTGGGAAGAACTTAAACTTAAATCTTTCTTGTTTCGAGGGTCTCCTGTATAAAGTAATTGATCAGCTCAACTGTCTATGGCTTCAGATCGTGTTTCAATCGTTACATTCGTCTCAATGACATTTAAGGATTTGAGGGAGTTTCCTTCCAGTACTGTTTTAGACTTTATTGAAAGCACTGTGCTGGTGACAGTAGTTTCTCTACGACTAGATGACACCCCATGATCAGAATTATACAGAGAAGTAGCTCCAACATTGTCTTCTCCTCTGCCTGCATTTAGGTCCAGCTCGACCTGTCTGTTGTCAGACATACCCGGATCTCCTACCTGCACAATTACACCAGATGATTCATTGCCCTCAATGGCCTCTAAATCCCTCACTTCATCAAGGTTGGTCATCTGAAGTGAGCCTGGACTGACTTCAATGGTTTCATCTTCTTGATATTCAAAGTCCTTGACACGTCTTTCAGCTTGGGTGAGGTCTGTGTCATTTCTGATGACGGCGTCTTCGAAATGATGATCAGTATCTTGTGTTCTTTCTATTGCAGTCTGCTGGACTTGTTGGCGCTTATCGGATACTTCAATGTCAGTGAGGACCACATCACCGCTTAATGACCGATGCTTAACATCTTCTAAAGACTCTAGCAAGATTTCTACTTCTCTGAAATCTTGTTCAGCTCGAGTGCACTTAGCGCCCTCTCTGTCAGCCCTGGCTTCTTCACTACATTCCATGTCTTGTTCCACTACTCCTGCGATCAGGTTATCCGGTTCATCCTCGATCTGTCTTTCATCACTACTGGTAAAACTGTCTGACAGATGTCTGGTAGGAGCAGCCACTTGCTTCTCATTCAACATTTCATCCTGACTTGAATCCCCTCTTGTCTCGTCCAGTAATCTATCATCATCAGAATCTGCTTCCTCCTGAACCAATAATCCATTATCAGCCATGATCTTTGCATTAGGCTCATCACTTACGTCTTCTGCTATGATACCTTCACCCACCTCTCCACCAACCACCTCCCTTTGAAGGAGGCTTTGATCTATGATGCCACTCCCAGCGTCTCCTTTCTTCTTACCTTCCCCTTCTCCCTCTTCAGTGTCTTTCTGACCCAGAGGTTGCAACCCTTTAATAATCACAGATTGCTCTGTGTCGCTGGAAATGTTTGGTTTCTTTTGGACCGTATCATCGACCGCAATTTCATCATGTTCACTTTCATCTGTCTCCTTGAAAGGAGCATCTTCATCTATTTCTTTACTGCGGCTCTCCTGGTCCACTTCTGAATCTGTGCCTTTGTCTGCACTCTCTCCATCCTCCATGACTGATTCTTGGCCTTGATCCTCTGATATTTCAGTCTCTGACCTCTCTCCTATTACATCTTCAATTTCTTCATAATTATAAGTCTTGCCTTCAAACTTAACAGTTTCCTGTCCACCATCTTCATCACCTCCAACCTCCTGACAGACATAGTTACTATGCTGTTCAAGAGATTTAGTGAGGTCCTGTTCCTCTTCTGCTCCCTTTGAGTCCTTCCTCTCTTCAAACAGTTCACCATCTTTGGTAACCGCTTCACCTTCTTCAACCGCCTCCTCGGAGAAGGAGCTACTACTTTCAAGAGATTTAGTGAGGCCTTCTACCCCTTCTGCTCCCTTTGAGTCCTTCTTCTCTTCTAACAGTTCACCATCTTTAGTACCATCTTCACCTTCTTCAACCGCCTCCTCAGAGAAGGATCTACTACTTTCAAGAGTTTTAGTGAGGACATCTTCCTCTTCTGCTCCCTTTGAGTCCTTCTTCTCTTCTAACAGTTCACCATCTTTAGTAACAGCCTCACATTCTTCAACCGCATCCTCGGAGAAGGAGCTACTACTTTCAAGAGATTTAGTGAGGCCTTCCACCTCTTCTGCTCCCTTTGAGTCCTTCCTCTCTTCTAACAGTTCACCATCTTTAGTAACATCTTCACCTTCTTCAACCACCTCCTCGGAGAAGGAGCTACTACTTTCAAGAGATTTAGTGAGGCCTTCTACCCCATCGGCTCCCTTTGAGTCCTTCCTCTCTTCTGACAGTTCACCATCTTTAGTAACATCTTCACCCTCTTCAACAGCCTCCTCAGAGAAGGATCTACTACTTTCAAGAGATTTAGTGAGGACCTCTTCTTCTTCTGCTCCCGTTGAATCCTTCCTCTCTTCTAACAGTTCACCATCTTTAGTACCATCTTCACCCTCTTCAACAGCCTCCTCAGAGAAGGATCTACTACTTTCAAGAGATTTAGTGAGGACCTCTTCCACTTCTGCTCCCTTTGAGCCCTTCCTCTCTTCCAACACTTCACCATCTTTAGTAACATCTTCACCTATATCCTGACAACAAGACCTAGCATCTTTGATGAAATTTGTAAGACCATCCTCATCTTCTGCCACATTTGCTATTTCATCCCTCATCTCTTTTCTGTCTTCCGGCAAACCACTATCATCCCTGTGATCTTCAGGAGGAACCCCAAATATGTTCTTGGAACTATTGTTCTTGTTCCCTTCACAGATAATTTCAGCACTTTTCCCTGGTTTTATGTCTTGACATAACAGAATTGCATCTTCTTCAGCCTCCATTTCTTTCATAGAAATAGCACCAGCATTAATCTTCTCTACACAGTCCTCTCTACAAAGAGCAGCCTCGGCTTTGCTAGAATCGACATTCTCCAAATGGCCAAAATCATTCAGTTTATCCCGAGAGCCTTTGCTTCCCGGGTCTTCCCCTTCCTCTAAGAATGATAAGTCTCCCATCTGAAGCTGTTCCTTTGTCTCTCCTCCACCTACTCCAAGTGGTTCGTTATCAGGATCCACATTCTTACTCATTTCTACTGAACAGTCCTCCTCCCTCAATCTTTCATCTGCCTCTGCTGTTTGATCTCTAAGAGAACTACTGTCCATAAAACACAAACCCTGATTGGACCCTTCTTCCCCATCATCACAAACAGATTTTCCCTTCAAGTTTAGTCCCCCTTCTCTCTCACCTGCATCTGTCTCTTCTTCATCTTCATCTCTCTCGCTAGGAACCTCACACTTTTTCTCTTCATCCTGGACACTCTTACTCTCACCAAAGACAGTTTGATGTTCACTAACTTCACTGATGGTGTTGCAACTTTCATCAACTTCTTCATCCTTCTCTTCAATGTCACTTTCAAGTTCTATCCTTGGACAAATTTCCTCACTTTCGTTCCTTTCAACACCATCTTCTTCTAGGTCGGCTTTACCGGTTACATCCTCCATGACATACCCTGAACTAACATCGTTAGCCTCTTCTTGCCAAATGGTGACATTGTCCCAAGTGCTTGTAGTGTTCCCCATCCTGTTTACATTTGAGTCCTGGCATTGTCCCCTTTCTTCTTGATGACTCATATCTGCATTCCTTGAACCAGCATCACTAGCCTCTTCTGGCAGCATTTTGTCTGACATATTTACAACATTTTCCTCGCTATTTGCATCTGTATCGTGACTCTGTCCATTTTCTCCTTCCTGACTCGCACCTTCACTAGCGATATCACTTACATCTTTGTCCAGACTTGTAACACTGTCCACACTTTTCTCTGGTTCTCCTTGACCGATCTCATCACTGCTTGGCTGTCTTTCTTCTAGTTGACTTAAATCAACAGTAACTGTAGTTCTTGTTTCCTCCACCCCATCCTCCTTCTTTTCACTTATCTCTCCCTTCATGTCACTTATTTCCATTCCCCCTTTGACCAACCCCACCCCTGTGTTACTTGCACCACTACCTTCCAATGCTACTGATGCATCTCCTGTTACGTATGAAGTTACTCTACCGTCACTGGCCAAATTGCTCTCTGAGCTACTACCATCTGGAGTACCCTGTTCCCCTTCTTCTTCTGATGTGTAGCCATCATCCACACCCCCATCCCCATCCTTCCTTGCCATTAAATTACCAACATTTTCATCACAATTAAATGGGTCTCTAATCACACCTGCAACATCTTCTGTGTGATCTCCCTTACAATCAGAAGGTAATGCCTGATCATCTCCATCCCCAGCATGTGACTGCAAACTTGGGTCACCATGTAAGGCTTCCACATTTCCTTTGCTTACATCAACAGATCCCCTCAGCGGTGCGTGCAAGGCTTTTGAAGAGGAGACGTTTGTTAAATCAACCTTCCCTAAGTCTGATTCCATTTCATTACTTGGAAACACTTTGTTACCACTTGCACTTACAACATACAGAGATTTCTCATCAACACTTTCATTGTTTACTTCATTAAGAGCACCTCTAGATACTTCTAGACTATCGTATACCTCGCCATCCCCCACAGATGACTCTTGTCTAGGCGGAGCATCTGAAGTAGTCTCAAACTCATGAGAGGTATTTCTTATCTCTACTCTCTCAGATGAAGAGACATCGACTCCGCCTGGACTGTTAATATAGTTTGGAGAAGGAGGAGGCTCTTCTTTCAGGCTACAACTCTGCAGTTCACTTACCGCATCGCCCTCATTTACCTCCTCTGATACCCCAATAATACCCTGATCAGACCTGTCACAATCCTCTGAGTCGGACAGTTCACCATCATGACTACTAATCTGTGGATCAGTTAAAGCAACACTGTAGTCTGAACTAGAATCTGAATTATAATCATCACCACTCTCATGCCTCTCCAAGGAGGGCAAAAACTCCTCAACCTCCACCTCATCTACCTTCTCCTCACCTTCGTTCAGAGTAGCACTGGCCAGATCTGTCACCTTGTCGAGCGAGTTGTCGATCTCCTTCTCGTGCTTCAGGACGAATGGCTTGATGAAGCGGTGGTAGAGGATGTTAGAGCCGTTGGATTCGATCGGGGCCATGCACCAGCCGAGGAAGATCATCTGTGATAAAAGGAAATAAATGGGGGTAATTACAACACTGCTTAGGGTAGAGTTGGTGGGCTTTGTAATGGATACAAATTGAAAGCATTACTATATGCCAGACGCATTAACCACTGATTTCTGAATATATAAAACCTTGTTTTGAGATACCAAATGTTTTTTTTTGAACATTTAACAACGAGAGAACATCAAACTGTCCCCCTCCCCCCCCCTCCCAAAAAATCAATTGTATTAGTGTGTTATACACTTGGAAAGTAAATTGAATGCAGCTGGCAAACCATTAATATATTAAGAAACTAAGAGACAGGTTTATCACAACCTTTTAAAACATACATTTCATATATCATATCAATGTGAGTACTGACAGGCAGTCATGTGCATTACCAAACTGGAATTGCTTATACTTCATAATCATGGGTTAAGCTTTTCTTCGTTTAATGTTTGACAGTAAAACAGAGAAAACTGCTTACAATTAGACAGGTTGAAGGTATATGCAAATACAGGTGAATATAAATTGTTATGATGTACAGGTGCAGCAAACATCTGTATTTCAAAGTACTGCATTGCACTAATGCTTAATTTCACATAGTTATTGAACTAGATACCAAAGGTCCTAAAAAAACTAAGGTTACATTTTCAGCTTCAACTGTCTCACCATCAATCTGGTTGTTGCTAATTAATGTCGCAACAGATTTTCAAGCCTTAAGAAAGCAGTGAACAGATGGAAACTAATAAAAACTTTAACAAGCCCACCGGTAATTTGAGAAGAGACATACCTAGCTGTGCCTACTTCAGTATAAGGAAAGGAATAATCTATCCGACATTGGATCACCCATTACTATGCAGAGATGCATAAATCCCTGAACAAAATCGAAAGATGTTTACCACTTTTTCTATACACAACCGACATTTTCACTATCCTGTAACAACGAAAATTAAACGATGTGAAAATTGCTATGCAAAATGTAAATACTAACTTATTCCCTGAAGAATCAAGTTTCAGACATTATCTGGACATTATTAATTTACCAGGCTAATTGCAGCTATTCAGACAAGAAGAAGAACTCCACATCTTTTGTTGTACTGTACATGATTGTTTCATAGTAACTTGAGTGAATCTGGTTAAAGTGGATACACATAGTAAAGGATGCAACCTGCTACATAAAACTTGACATCAAATTTGTATAACACGTATGATGTTCATATCAATACCATGAACTTGTGTATTACCAACATTGTGATTCTATTTGAGCCATTCTGACACAAGCCAGTGTCTAGACTATTTTACCATGCATTACAGTGCATATATGTGTTTCACATACACACAATCTAATATGCAACCTTTATAACACATCTGTTATTGGTCTACACTTTACCTTAACCAAGTAGTAAAATGGGAACCACGAAAGGAAAAGGTCTGTGAAGAATTCGCCGAGGCTGAAGGTGCCAAAGACAACCCAGTAGGTGAGCCATTGTGTATCGTCGTCTTTCCTCACACTCTCGATGGCCTTTACGCTGCGAAAGAAAGATAAGAAGAGAGAACATCCATGAATTCGAGAGCCAGAGGTTGTAAACGTCTCCTTGTTTACATCTCGCTGTGTCTTTCGCAGATCGATGTGTATATACTGCCGAAGATTATACGACTCCTAACCTTTGACCTACTGTACAGCAGTGTTGCTAATGTACTTCTGACATGACACCATCTTTGCATGGCATTATTTACATTTATTAGTATTAGGTTTTAAATGTGCAACGTTTAATCCCATAATCCTACAGAGATGAAAGAGACACTTTCTTCTACATTTCAATACAACTTTTTTGTCTATAGAAACTTTCAATACATTTGTTCAACTGAGGTACAGTAGGTGTGTTGGTGTATTGTGTATCGTGTTGATCAAAGCTGCTGTGATATGCTACATTTCGCATGTTACTATGTTACAAAAGGTAGTTTTAATTATATTGTTGTGTAATAAAATGCAACATCTTCAAAAATGTTTAGGGGATTTCATTTTATTGCCCGGATGGATTCACTGTTTGTAACTGTACCTGCTTGTACAAAATCTAATTTCTAATCTGCTATGTTTCTGAATTATGTTAGGGAGGTTTTCATACCCTTGACCTGTAATAGATTATGCATGATTTCGAATAACTTTAATACAAATTGAGGTTTGTTGCCAATTTTTTCTTCTTATCAATTTTGGGTGAGAAAAACCTCTTGACAGTGAATAGCCACCCAGTAAAACCCAATTATACCCTGTTTCATAATCAACCATTTTTCTGTTACAGTCAACTCAACTCTTACACTCAACAATCTTTCAAGTGACCTTATAACAGACAAACACTTGATAGCAATTTCTGGGCTTGAAATCAACAACCATGGCCTTCAGCAAATTGCTTGCATTCAACATAAAAAGTTGACAAAAAGGTTAGACTTAACAAACTGTAAAAAAAAAAGGTCAATTTAACATTAACAGATGTCCTTCAGTTCATTCCTTAATGTACACAATAAACTTTACCTCAGGAAAATGATCAATCCAGAATAAACTGTACACACTAGATGAGCTACTGTACCGCCCTCCTTTATCATCACTATGTACAGTAACTTACCATTGTATACATTACAAGGACAGGAAAGGTCAAACTGAAGGCTGTGTAAGCTATCTGCTTTATTATATTCTTTATCACTTGACTCATCTTAAAAATATAATAAACAAGACCTAGGACTGCTAAGCACACAGATTCGGTATTTCCTGAACAAATAGTCCTAACACAAGTTCAGCTTAGTCTGCAAACAGTACAGATATTGTTTCTTGTCGTCTGAAGCAATTCATAAAATCGCTACAGAGCACAATTTTAGCATCCACAGTACGTGTGAAACAGCTTGTAAAAACCTGTCTATGCAAACATGACAAAATGCTTGTAAGTACTACAATGTTGTGTAAAGCCATAAACTACCCTACAATTAGTACTAAGGGCTTTCACAACAGACTTTACAGTGCTCAGCTAAAAACTGTAATGTATTCACAAAGCCAATGAATTATTGATCAGAAAATGGAAAAATCAATTAATCACTTAGGGATATGTAATATCTGGTATCCTATACAGCCGGCAAATTTCTATTCAAATTTGCCGTTGTGAGAGATAAATTTATACAAGAAACATGTAGTAGATTTTGTACCCTTATATTGACTTTATAGCTTTGTTAATGACTCATGATTAAAATGTCTAAACCTCAAAACCATTAACGATGTTAAAAATAAATGGAATCATATTTCATATCCAGCTAATAGAACGAAAGAGTGCATGTCAAAGGATGCAGACAGACATTCAAAATTTGTAACTTTATCCTGAAGCCACTTTAAAATATTTGCCAGACACTACATAACAGTACAGTCTTGAATACCCTGTACGGACACCAACATTTTCCATCTGAAGTAGAGTTGCAAGAGGCTCCTTTAAGGCAAACAGTGAATGTTGATTTCAGAGTGCAGGGTAGTACCATACTGTTAAACAAGACTAATCAGGCAACCCTGCAATAAGCAGTAGAGATGTCTTAATTGCTCTTCATTATTTATCGTATGGACAGATGGCCAACATGTTAACTCTTTTGAGATGCATTTGAAGGATGGCTTTCGTCTTCCCATTATATATGAAGGTTGTTATATAGTGTGTATGAATGGTATGAAGCAGCCAGCACTCATAGGACAATTACCAATTAAGCATACATTCAAGTATCTGTACTCTTTGTAAAGTGGAAAAACGAAAAATACAGAAGCTGAAAATATCAAGTTCCTTCTTTCACTTTCTATTTGTTACAAACATGTAGAACTAGTACACAATATATTCTCTTTAAGTACTGTTCAGTAAGTGCTTGCATGTAAGTAGTTTAGTTCTTTTTTTCTATCTTTTTTTATTCTAATCTTCACGTTTGCACACACAATACAACTTGTCACAACGTAAGGCATACCATACAACTACTGTAGATATTCTGTCTACACACAAAGCCAAAGTGATGTGTTTTTGGTGTTTGACTTTGTGGCCATAAATTTAGCCTACCTAGTATTGTTTGTGTCACTATATTACCCCTTTAACCCACAGCTGTGCATTACTGGGACTGTATAAGGTCAGATACCTAGTTTTGCCCCTGAAAGTCAATATCTATTCTCCATTTTAAATCCATGTACAATAGATATGTCAAACATTGAATGCTAGCATGTGACCTTGTTGCTTTACAATGATAATGAAATATTACCAAACAATGACATACAAAACTGTTCAGGCAAGACAATGAAACAAGATCAATCACTAGAACAACAAGAAGAAGCAACGAAACTATTTCTATCGTTACACTCGTCAAAGAAAGGAATAGATTTTCTTCCACCTTTTGGCTACTGAGATCTTGTTAAATATTTATCTACCGTGATCCATGATCCATGTGTGCAGTGTGTCTATTCCCTTTCGAATGGACTCGTTTTTTTTTTTCTCTTTTGTATAATAGGATCAATTACTATGTACAGTATTACGGCAGCAATAATAACCTTGGTAACTAGTTTTTGTTCAAAATAAGGGTACTATACTATGTGCAATTACTGTCTACAGATGTACCAAGCTATACATGTACAAACACTATGCAGGCAATTACTGTCTACAGATGTACCAAGCTATACATGTACAAACACTATGCAGGCAATTACCGTCTACAGATGTACCAAGCTATACATGTACAAACACTATGCAGGCAATTACTGTCTACAGATGTACCAAGCTATACATGTACAAACACTATGCAGGCAATTACTGTCTACAGATGTACCAAGCTATACATGTACAAACACTATGCAGGCAATTACTGTCTACAGATGTACCAAGCTATACATGTACAAACACTATGCAGCAATTACTGTAGCCACTAACGACCAAAAACCTTGTATAATAATGAATACAATGCAATAGGGGAATAACTAAGTGAGTAAGTGTACACATTTTGCATTCCAAACAGTTTTGAAGTTTTACCAATGTTCGTTTTTGCAAAAAATGGTAACTTTCTGTGCATAAAAAAATTGCCTAGTGTTTAGTTATCTTTGAATACATATAGTAGCTGTGATCTAATTTGTCCATTTTGTATATATGATTCTTCAGAGTTAATCGCTGTACAATACAGAACATACTACATACATGTCCTGTTAAGCCCTGTATATTTAAGGATGTACTTCACTATAGCACAGGTGCAGTACAAACTGCGTCCCACTAGCAAACTTTACACAGCCAGTAGGGTTTTCAAATTAAAGCTCTCCATGTATTATTACAGTATGGAAATATACGGAATATGTACAGTACACATACAGTACTTTGCTATTTGTCATAGGATACAGAATTACGACAAAACGGACGGACTATGTATATGTAAAACTTTCTCATTTTTCATTTCCCATTTATTGCAATATTTTCATTTTTGTCACATGGGTATATATCCTGTTGCAGTGTTGCAGCCCACTGACTGTGTACAAATTCACTTTGGCACCTGGCAAGATCAATATCTTCACCCACTCTTGTGCTGAGGTACTGTATGTCCAGTGAACACACACAAATAGAATATTAGCTGTGTATTCATTCCCATTTTTTCATAATCTATAGTGTTTTGCTATTCAATATCATTGAAAATTATTCCCAATGCAATACAGCACAAACATGTACTGTTTGACTCAGCCATACTGTACTGTGGCTAAACCAGAGCATTACATGTACTGTAGCATACAAACAGAAAGTTAAAAGTTCACTTCATCTCTTATGTATGCTGTATTGTTATGTCCTTTGATTTGTTAATAACTATCATTGGAAGCGCTGTAACCTTGACCCTGTTAACATCTGCATTAGTAGGAATCAGTTCTCATCAGGACACCCGGACAGAGCTATTAATTCTGTGTGTAGAGAACACATACAGTACTGTTCGGTCTGTATCACAATTAGCAACCCTGCCCAACAATTGATACAGTAGTATTCATGAAGCAAACTTTAGGACACTCAATGACATACAGTATGTAAAGTATAAAGTAACTTCCTTCCCCAACTCTTCCATGTTGGGATGACCAAACTCAGGTCACCAAAATACAAGTCTTATGTCTCTAGACTTTATAGAGTTTTAACAAAGAAAAGTAAAAAAAAAACAATAGCATTACTTTAATCCCACATGTAAATGCTAACTGCAAGGAATCTAATGTTCATATATCTCTCTCTGGTCTTTTGACAACTTCTATTCAAATAAAGCCATTTTGCAACATAATATGTAATAATGTGACATGATTCTATTGGGTGCAATAAACTTCCAAATTCTAGATTTCAGTAGCTGAAACACACTATTTACAAGTTAATTCTGTGTCCTGATTCTGACAAACTGACTGCTCACTTGAAAATTGATCGCAAATCCTCATGAATATATTCACGTCTCCAAAACACCTCCTGATACAGTAGGTGTAGTGCTACAGGGAAACATTCCTTTCATGTATGTAGAATAGACTAAGGCCATGTGTGTACATTACAAGTATGCAAAGCCAAATGTCAAGTGATGCTACACTTGTAAAGATAAATACATATATAGTATGTACCTACATATCAAGTGCTTATGTGATTTTATCTTCCATATCAGTTTTCAAACTCGTTAAACTGTTATAAGGATTTATCTTTTTACTGTTTCATGATTACAGTACTTCAATACAATCTGCTCTGCCTCCCTCCCCCCCCCCCCCACAGAGAAACATTTACAACCATGACAATGACATACTAATTACTAGTTTAGCATTACAATGAGCATTAATTAAGGCACTAATTGCATAATTAATCTTTCATTAAGACTAAAGTTTATGCATTAATATGCACAGCATGGTCTATAACAGAAGAAACAAAACTTCTCAGAATTATCAGTGTGTCCTCTGATTATAAAATTATAAATTTTTAAATTGTACCACAAATCCCATGACAATAGTCAGTAATTAAAATCTTTGAGACCTGTGCTATTATATGAGGTTTTTGCAACATGAATGCCTCAGTTTCCATTGTTTTTAGTATTTTATCTCTAGCGGGGGAGGGGGGCAACTGATTAAAATTGTCGCTGGTATGTGCATACTGTACTGTACCACTAGTCCACCACTACCATACACTACTTATTTCAACGTACATTGTGTCCATGCACATACTGTAGTACCGAACAGTTAGTTTCAGACATAAACAGTAACTGGTATAAAGCTGTGAATCTATTTCTAAAGTGTTCACCACATAAAAAGATGGAATAGAATATAACAGGCAAATATATACCATTGGGGCAGCAAATCAATATGCTTTGCATAACTAGGTAGCTAGCAGTACTAAAACCAATGGCCCTTATGGGAGCTTTTCAGACTGAATGAGTTTGATGAACACAGTTATTTATGAAAAAGCTTTTACCTTAACAAAAGTCATGTTTCTCCAACATACTGTACTGTACAAAGTTATGTGGAGATGGCATAACTTGGTTTTATCAAGCAATGACGTGGTCCTTCTCTCTCACACCAAATATAGAGTTAATGGTCCATCTTCTGTATGGCGTGGTCCTTCTCTCTCATACCAAGTATAGAGTTAATGGTCCATCTTCTGTATGGCGTGGTCCTTCTCTCTCATACCAAGTATAGAGTTAATGGTCCATCTTCTGTATGGCGTGGTCCTTCTCTCTCACACCAAATATAGAGTTAATGGTCCTTCTCTCTCATACCAAGTATAGAGTTAATGGTCCATCTTCTGTATGGCGTGGTCCTTCTCTCTCACACCAAATATAGAGTTAATGGTCCTTCTCTCTCATACCAAGTATAGAGTTAATGGTCCATCTTCTGTATGGTGGGTCCTCTCCTAATTAATATACATCATCCTGCCGATATTAAGCCTGAGCAACATTCTAGAAGTTGCTCACTTTTGTTAAATATTACTACTTTGTGTACAGTAAGCTCTACACTGTGAAAATTATGGTTCATAATACCAACTACTGTGTCATTCCTGGTGAATGTCACCTTATTCATGTTACTAGGGTAACGACGCTCTATGCATGGTGAATGTCGCCTTATTCATGTAACAAGGGTAACAACACTCTATGCATATGTACAGTCTCTTAATTTCATATACCTTGGACAAGTATTTCAAAGCATCTTTATATTTTTCTGTAATCAGTCCAAGATATAACATACACAACCAGTTTACATGAGCTACTTTTAATCTCATCCATCTGTGATGACAAATAACCATCTTATCGAGGACGACGCCCGTTGCTGTTCCATTGATTTGCTTCAAGATGTCTTAGACCTATGCACTTTAACAATACCTCGCAAGGTCATACCCTGAATAGTAAGAAAGGTGTGTTGCTTACATCATCTGTGGGCACTTTTAGGCTAATGTCTAGACACAGATACAAGCTTTATCTAGTATTATACTAGTACTACAGATACAACTGATGTGTACTTTGTACACTGTACAGTATACATGGTAACGCCCTTGTAAAATGCTGTATAGTAGTAGTCTCAGCACTCAGTAGTCATATATGTATGTAATATGTATGGCTCTAACTTTCTAAGCACACTCTGAGACTAACACAATACAGCATTTTACAAGGGCGTTATCATGTATACTGTACAGTACTAGTAGTCTCAGAACTCAGTAGTCGTATATGTAAGTATGGCTTAAACTTTCTAAGCACACTCTGCAGGCCATTAAAAAAAAAAACATCAGTATTGCCACCATATATTCTAGATGGTCAAATATTGATCACTAATGTTCTTCAGTAACTATTTTATAATTTGGCCTCAAAACATTTCCCTGAATTAGGAGGCTTAAAAAGTCAAACTTACACTTAAATTTTACAATATACTGTATGTACCATATTCTCTCATGTGGTAGACAAAATTTCTTCTCAAAATATGGAATATTACTTCTTAACAAGAAAAAAGCCACCGGCTATTCCTATTATTAACTCCTATCCTATACTATACACAGGTATAGTACATCACACAGACAATACATTTTCATTCCTAATCTTTCTGAATCATAATGCAACGTAATAAAGTTCATTCATGCATACACACTACAGTAGTACACAAGAGCACTTGGATCAATATTTTTTGTGCAATTACCCATCCACGCACGCTTCAAAATGATCATCCTTCGAAATAAAGTGAGACCTGCTGATTATAACTGAAGATCTAAATTAAGACTGCGGCCTACTGAATCTTCGTTTCTTCTCATCTGATGTAGACACACACGATACTGTGTACATGAAGTAGTATATATGTAATAGTACAGTACATATACAGCAGCATACGTAAAAAGCAGCCCGGATAAATAAAGGCTCAAAATTAAAATTTGGTTGCAAGGGATCTCAGTTACTATGTAAACACAAGTATTGTTCTCACAAAAAGGAAGGGCAGTTGATTGCATGTCACTATAGAAGTTATAATCTATTAATTTTCTACAGTAAATACTCTATCCAGATTCACTATACCCAATGGCACTGGCTTCAGTGTAATCCACACAGTCTTTGTGCTCATGATCTGTTAAGTCTGTGTCTGTGTCTAAAATCCATCCATTTCAGGGAATAAGGGATTTCTTTCGTGGCTCAATGACTGTGCATAATTATAGCCAATTTTATGCTCTGTGATACATTGTTTAGTCATTGTACATTCTAGGTCCAGACAACAAAAAGTCTAGACTAAGACTTAGCACCAATCCTAGGTAACACTGTCACTAACGATGTCTACATTAAGGACCTACAGTAGATAACACTTGCAGGTATGCACAATAAGTGGCTGTTAAACGAATGAAAGAGTAAACATCTGAATATATTCCTGATTATGTGAGTTACTCCATCACTGCAAATAAAGTGGAACCTGCAGTGTCTTGCTATGAGAATGCTAAATATTTTACATTTAGCCTTTCCCATGATAGGCCTTGGTCCCTCACAGGGGTAGATACAATTATTGTGACCTTCAGGGGGTATATGACTCTGACATCTTTAATATGCACAACTACAAAACAGTATAACGAAGCATGGCATAGATAATACCATGATTGAGGCACATATAGTAAGAACTACACATCAACATTAGGCATTTGTCAATACAGAGACTAACTGTAGATCTCAGGCAAAAAGAGCATACAATAATTTATTCAAACTTGAGGCTTCCGATTCACTGCCAACTTCCACCCCAACCTGGGAATGTTAATCATCATCAGCAAGCAGTTAGATCCAAACTGAATCCTGGGAAGACTTAGACTTCATCTTGACCTGAATTCAATCAAGTGTAAACTATTCAAAATACACGCATGACTTGAAACCACAGGGTTGTGTGCTGTGCGGATCCTTAGAAATATCATGCATGCAAATCTGTCAGTTTCATACTGAACTGACAATATCAATATAAACAAGCAGGCATATATTATGTTAATTTCCAATAATTATTTTGTAGGGGGGTGGGGGGGGGGGGTGGAGGAGAGGGTGGGGTGGGGAGGTGGAGAGAAGAATACTTCATTTAGCAAAAGGGAGTCAAACCCATGGAGGGAAAAATATTGATGGTCATCTGGTTGTCCTGAGACGACCAAATTTCTGTTGGGACCACCAAAATCAGCTTTTGGTGGTTGTCCAGGCGGACAGCTCATTGTTTATATCAAATTCAGATTCTACTGTAACCAAATGACCCGTAAAATGATTAATTGGTTCCATCATCCATCACTTTGGAGATACTGATATAAAAAATCATAGTGGTAGGCCTGATAAGTTTAACTGGACCACAGCTGGTGTTACCAAACCTACACATCTCTCCCACCGTGTACATACTGGTCATTCTTCTTTGATGTTGTGCTATACAGATAACCAAAGACCTAGTTGTTGGACTGACAACCAGAAATAATTTGCCCAGACCTAAGACTTACCTCTGATAAGCAGGATAGACAAAGCCCAAGAAGGTACTTAGGAAGGCGGCAGCATAGCCGAAGATCAACCAAAGGGCTAAGACAGCAACGAAACCTAAACAGATTAAAAGAGAAAGGAGAGAAAACAAAACATATTTAACAGTGCCAAACAACAAACAGTGTTCCATCACATTGAAAATATTAAATACAAAGTTATAAACTAGTTGAAAAACTTTTTTGCTTGATCACAAAGTTGATGACAGTATTATAGTTTCTTACTTCAAGTAACAATATAAAGTTTGCATTTTCTTTTAAATTTTGTGGGTACCAAATGTGCTGTACGTAGTTCAGTTAAAACTTTTGTATGTAGGTATGTTAAATTCCTACTGTACTCATAAACTTACGAAGAGAGACATTATTTTGGGTCCATTAAAGTACTATCCTCCTCCACATTCAAATTTGTAGCTTTTCAGGTTATCTCTCCAGAGGGAAGTGTTCTAAAACATGTTACTTTACCAGGTGGACTGACCAGACCCATAACACATATTCACAACTGTTAGATATATACATTAATGGTAAATGGATCATAAACATTGTGTTAGTAGATATTCATCTACGGGACTTTAGTCCCAGCACACAGCCATGCTATTAACTAACCGACACATCTTGCACCAGTTGTTACAGTTTTCACCATATGGAACTGAACAGCTTTAAAGTACAGTGTTAGCATATCACTTCCCGAATTATCAGAATAAACAAATGAAGGTCTTTACATCTACAGTACGAGGGGACAGCTGCTCCATTTGTCAACAAATACACATTAACACCAACATTACAGTATAGATCTCACAAACAAGAAAAGAGAAGAAAAAATACTGAAATAAAACTATTTTACCTGCTCCACACTGAATGTAAGCCTTCTCCATCCCTTCCAATAATAAATTTTTCTCACCGTTAACTTTTTTCAATATATGCGTATTATTCTCTAACACTGATTATAACACAACGCCTACAGTACAATATATATATTGTTCACAATAATTGCTGTGACAGCCACGTGTACTTTAGCCCTCACTGTAGTGTTCCAATCAATAACATCCAAATCATCCTTGGATCATAGCAAACTAATGCTGTTTACAATTATACAGCACTTAACTGCTATCAGTTCTAGCCAACAACATGGGCTGAGAGTGACGTTAATGTGCTGTCATTCCTAGTTGACACGCCACAACTTAACTGTGCACGCTGCACCGTCTATAGTACAGGCAAGATGACTGTTGATTTCAAGGTACAGTAGCTAACCAGTCATTTCCCTGCCATGACTCTTCACTTGCTGTTCACATCTGATATCTCGGTAGAGACAGGAAGAGGGCAACAAGGCTAAAATTCAATTTTTCCTGTCTCTGATTAGAATCAGGCCTGTTCAACCTGCCATAAATGAGAAGCCAGTTTAAATTGAAAATGACCTGGCATCTGCAACATGTCCCTTTTTTTGCAGATACATAAATACCATGAGTTTAGTTGAATATCCTAAGTCAAGTGTGGTGGTACCAAATGTGGTAGTACCATCCATGAGTTAAGTCAAGTATCCTAAGTCAAGTGTGGTGGTATCGAATGTGGTAGTACCATCCGTGAGTTAAGTCAAGTATCCTAAGTCAAGTGTGGTGGTATCAAATGTGGTAGTACCATCCGTGAGTAAAGTCAAGTATCCTAAGTCAAGTGTGGTGGTATCAAATGTGGTAGTACCATCCGTGAGTTAAGTCAAGTATCCTAAGTCAAGTGTGGTGGTATCAAATGTGGTAGTACCATCCATGAGTTAAGTTGAGTATCCTATATTTAAGTCAAGTGTTGTGGTATCATATGTGGTAGTACCATTATTCACCATGTCGAACCTCAATTTATCAAGTGTGTTACTATGTACAACATAGCAAACACAGTATGTCAATTGTAGAGTAGATCTAGTATATACCTACCATCAAGTGTACTAAGTAGAAAACCATTAGCCAAGTACAGTAATGGTATCATTAAAACCTATTCCAACGGAGGGAAATTTGCATTCAATTTCTAGGGGTTGCTTTTTGAAATTACATTTTGTATGAAAAGTGAATCAACAAGTGTGATGTAATACGATAGATGCCCAATTACAAAACTGGCTTGATATTTTTGATTATAGATATTTAAATGATACATTTAGAATAGTAGACTAGCATTAAACAACTAAATGTCTGCAGCTGATACTGATACCCTGCCTTCAATGTCAATATTAACGTAGTACTTGATGATAATATCATTGGACAAAACTTTTCTCATCAATCATCCCTGAGATTTGAAAAAAATGATCACCGCTCACAGTTCTATCTCGCTTACCCTTCCTTCCCTCCTTTAGCCCTACACATTTTAACCCCAACCCTCTTGCATAACATTCCTAACAACTCTGTGACCATCATCCATGTACCTTTAATGCCAGGATTTGAAGGGATCAAATGATATTCTTCACAGTGTATAATGAAATTGGGTAGACCTTTCTATCGTCAGGGATCACAATGATTACATCCAACCGTCACAAATTACCGTGCTCTACCACAATAAGCTCTGTGATGTTTATGACATCATTCTGGTTCTAATGTCTTCTTTAAACCTACTGTTGACAATGTACCTACATTACTTCCGTCATGCCATGATCTTTGAATACTAAATTTGATGACAGAGTCCTTACACTGGAAAAAAAAAGTGCAATCATATATCAAAGGAACAGCTTGCCCAGATAGACACAAATAATCCATGGAAACTGCATAAAATGTTCTATGAAATTAATTTTATATTATTCTTTCCCTTATGTGATATATTTGGAGATTCTTAAATTCCATTTCATATTTAAATAAAAGCAACAACATGTTTAAGTAGTCTTTTTTCTTTCAAGCAAATTGCAGTTTGGGATACATGTACTGAATTAAACAAATACAATAGTTCCAACTGTGTAATGTCATAGTCAAATTACTACAGTATGAAACTGAGTATGGTTTTGTGGTTGTCTGTGAGATAAATTAGATGTGATATAAGAAATCCCAGGGACCTGGTTGTCATGACAACATAGTCTTCAAGCAGTGAGAAAGCCACTTGTCTGTCGAAAAACAAGTAATTCAAGAGGAAGAACAGGGTTGTTGTCAGCAATACTATGCCCTTGTAGTTCATGTTTAGATATGCCTTCTCTCAAAACTATTAAGTAATTCTTTCAGCCATGTTTGATATTTGCATCATAAAGCAAAAAGAAAGAAACTTGATCTGATATAGAATTAGTAACAGAGCACCCTTAACATTTCTTAACTCCTGTCAGGGAATGATTTATCTGGTATAGCATTGCAAAAACTGGCAAGTTGTTACACAATTGCAAAGATTTATCTATAGCAGTTTTTGTACACAGGGAAACGAACCATTATATATTTATTAAGAGACAATCATTTATTTGACCGTATTGCAGTGCAAAATGCTACATGCAAAAACTGGCAAATTGCTACACAAGTGCAAAGACATATCTATAGCAGTGTTTGTAAACAGGGAAACGAACCATGGGATAATTTATTGGGGTCAAAGTTCAGAGCCCTCCACACTGCTCTGCTAAATTTGAATACTAACTTATTCCCTGGCTTTTACAAATTGGCTCGCCAGCTCACCACTGGGGGTTCAAAGGCTAGTCAAGCACAAATTTATTTGAACTTTTATTACATAATAAGATCATTGTTTCAAGTTTATTTTAGGTTGTAGTTATGTTTTCAGTTTTATGTTGAAACTTTGATACTGCCAATAACAAATTTAGAAATCCAAAAGGAACCAGTGATTCCTTGCCAAATTTATGTGCAAAAAGTTAGTGTAAGAAGGATCTTTATAACAACTATAAACTTGATCCAAGCTTCAATATTTGAGTGATCATTGTTTTTAAAGCAGCATTTTGCGTTGGGTCGCTTTTTTCCACCTTTTTAACATGTGCATCGATTTTTTTAGATGTATCAATCATAAAACAGCAAACTAAGATACCATCCAAGTTTCACCCTGCCAAGAGCGTTAATTAGCGAGTAATTAACGATTTATGTCGATAACGAGTAAAAGTGTCCTCGACAAAGTTTTCATATCTCCAAATCCACTAGTTTGAATTCCACCAATCAGTGAATAGTATGTTTATTCATGAGCATTTTGCGTTTGATCGCCGTTTCCTACATTTTTGACATGTCTATCGAGTTTTTTACATGCATCAAAATCACAAAACAGCAAATTAAGATATTAGCCAAGTTTTTCCCTGCCAAAAACGTTAATTGGCGAGTATTCCACATACAAATTAATCGCATTCAGTTCCCAAACCCACTAGTTTGAATTCAACCAATCAGAGATGCAGGTTTAGTTATGAGCCGTTGCTAAAAATAGATTCAAGACTTTGCCTTGGTACAACCAAGGAGTTGTCAGCAACTCCCTGGTACAACTGCCATATAGACTGTACACAAATCAAACGTGGTGTTATATTACGTATCTGTCAATGACGTTCGTAGTGTTTAAATATTCATATTATGGGCGAGGTTTATTGGGTTCCCAACGGAAAATATCTTGGAGAACAACAAAGTTGAAAGTTGCAATTTTTTCGACTTTTATGCCACCATTTGAAGTAAAATATAAATAGATAAGCTAGTTATGTATGTCGTTATGGCACAGTGGAGTCAGTGAGGTTGAGAAAAATCATAGAAAAGGACGCAAAATGCTGCTTTAAGGTTTTCAGACTTTTGACCTCTGCTGGGCTCAATTGACCTTTGAACTTCACTAATTCCATTAGGGAACTTTTGCTGGATAACTTGCATCTGCATACTACATGAAGATCATCTAACCTGCACTCTTTGAGTAGTTGTGTTTACAAGCTCTGTGGCATAACACAGAAACACGCATATATACACACCCCATCCCCACTGCATATATATTGCCTTCTGCTAGGAATCAATACAAACTGTTATCAGAATGCAGCAGAGCAGAAAATTAACAATTTAAATATGATTTAAATCTATAATCCAAATATCTATCATCCAAATATCTATCATCTAAATATCCCTTGATCCTTCAGTACAACATGAGAAACTGTTGAAGGCAAAGAGCATACATGTGCTGCACTATGTAAAGCAAGGTACTACTGTAGCACTGATATAGTACGGTAAATTAGCTTCCAGGATTCAGCTTTCCATCCATGACAAAGAACACTGAAAACTAGCAAAACTGCATACCACCACATAATTCCATCAACCCACAGAAAACCCAACCCTGAGTAAAGTGTTTGCACAAAAACAAGGCATAACAAAAGCTGGTGACAAAGGTTAAATGCTTTGTCAAACGGAACTTCAGACAGACACTCTGCCAAATAGGTATTAATCCTGTATGTGTGCATAACCGTACAGCCAGATATAACAGAGAGCTGTCAATGTAGAATTTAACAGTGCTGATCAATGTCCATGATGCTATCAATTATATACATCATCCTGATCGCCACAGAATCTAATATGTTGTTCAATGGTGGAGACTATGGAAGTCTTCCTTTGGTTTAGGCTTCTATCAAATGGAAATTTAAATCCCAAATGAATGATTTGAAATCATAAGAACACCTTTCCTCCAAAAATTCTTATAAATCCAAAAGGTTGGTCACAATCAGTGAGAGAGAAATCAAACATTTTGCACACATACGAGTGGACAGTCTCATGCTAACATATATCTAACAACAATGTAGCCCTATCATGTCTCCTTGCTTGTCCTTCCTGATCTCATTATTCTACATTGGCGAAGTCTCCAGGATCTCCAATCTATAGCCTTAATCTGGTGTCGATGTTATGTTGTTTTGTTGGTAATGACTGGCACAGTGGGACTTTCAAGCATGATGCTACAGGATTTTCAACAGCAGAATTATTCTTAAGACATAAATTTGAAGGCCCAGGGGAGTTGGCACACAAGTGGAGATATGAGGGGAGGATAAGCAAGTTGGATCAGGAGGAGTATTATTTCAAGGCTAGGGAAATTGGGAGACAAGGTATTGCCAATAACATACCCAATATCAAATCTGAGAAGTAACTTTTGTGCAAATTTGGCACTGAAATGGAGGGGGCTGTATACTGTGAAAGTAAAGCTGTCTCTTGTGAATGTTCTGATACAAGATGAATCTGGGCATGAACAGTGAGCTCATTCTGATCAACTTAAATTAAAATTGCAGCAATCTCTTTTAAAAGAGAGGGGGGATTGTAGGGTTAGTAATTCTGTTTAACTGTTATGTAGAGTAGTTTGTATTGTATTGTTTTGTATTGTATTGCATGCTAATCATGCCATTGTATTCAATGTTATGCAGTATTATGTTACGGTCACTTGTACTGCTGTAATAATGAACAGAATGAAGAGAATGCTGTCAGTAGAGCACAGACCTTCAAACTGTAATTCTCATTGCTTGTCTCCCCCCCCCCCCCAACTCCATCTCTCACTATTCTACACGAGAATATAGACACTGAAGTATAGCTTAAATTACCTGAATTTTAGAAACCATTTGTAAATTCTAATTTAAATTTGTACTAACACTTTATTGCTTTAATTGGGGTGTTAACATTTAAACTCCATGCTTTTGCTGACAAATTTATGACTACAAAATGTAAGGTCTGCAAAAATTGTATGGCTCAATGAATGAACACGATTGTACATTTTGGTGAGACTTGCAACATTTCTGCAATGTGAACTATGATCTATGCAAGGAAATGTGACTCAAGGGGCAACAAAATATTACAGGGAGAGTGGATGCTGGAAGTTTCCAAATCATGGAACCCAAGTACTAGACGTGGTAATTCCTCAATGAAATTTTGTTTAAACAAAATATCCTAAATAATGACATTTTAAGAGATTGAAATAAATGGAAATAAATGAAAATAAAAAGTTTCACAAAAACAGCTGCCATACCATCAGCTGTACCTCCTTGTCATGAGAACCTAGCAAATTTGTGACTTTGCAGGGGCCAACTGGCATACCAGCTCTGGTATACTAGGTGTTATGCCTAGGCCCTAGCACCAGGCAGGTTAGCCTAGTGTAGGTTAGTTGAGGATAGTGAAAAGTTTAACATTCATTTTTGAAGAAAATTTCTCCTTGCAGAATAAGGTGAAATTGAAATCAAACCAATTTTTTTGTCATCTTGAAAGAAAGCCATTCTCGTTTTTTTTTTGGTACCCCATGTCAAGGCTAATGAACTTACTTAGGCTAAGCCTAGCCTATGTTCCTTGTTTGTTAGTCCTTATGCGAAGTATATTATTACTAGACCTAGGCTGAGCTGGTTACAGGTTTTATTGACTTCAAATGAAAAGAGCCATAATTGTTGGCTAGGTTTTTTTTTAATCCGAAATAGTAGTAGGCCTATTACTAATACTAAAACTTTTTGGAAACACATGACTATGACACGGTACACTATTGCGCAAGAAAGATTACATGGCACCCAACTGCAGAATAGGCTTTCTTACACTGTGGTGAATATGCTAACGTTTAAACCTATACACAGAATGTAACATTAGGCTAAGCCTCAGAACTGGGTTCGGTCACAAATTGCATTGCCTACCTGCCACAAAGTAAGTCCTTTTAACTCCTGTCTTTTCCTCAATTTGGGCTAACAAATCGGTGAAGGCATTTTTCTCGTATAGTACCTTCTCAAATTTGGCTTTGTATGGTTCGAGTGCGGCTGCCATTTTGTATAAAGATGAACAATACCTGCTTCATGCGCGAGACTTGCGGATGAGAATTGACTTCAATACTGGTGCAATGCAAACACACTATACAGTGTCTCTGGAGAAATAGGTACACACTGTACACTGGTATAAATGTACTACCCGTTGGTTATGTAGAAACCATACACTGAAAACATGATAATTGTGCATGACCTTCTCAGCATTGATAAGAGAGGGCAGTGTTGCCAAAATGTGTGAGTGTAATGGAATTCTACTGCTGAATGCTAATCTAGCTCGAGCCAGGAATATAATTGCATACTAAGTGAGTTGTATTTGCCAATAAATAAATACATTGAAGCCACATGATATGTGTTTATATCTGTAACGGTGTAATCAAACCAGGGAGTTGTTATGGGACTCCCTGGTCAAACCAGGGAGTTGTTACCAAACCCACCCGCCCCAACGTCCCTTTCTTCGCCATCCAAAATAAATGGCCAAAGAAATCGTGAGCTAATCAAAATAAATCGTATATGTTTATGAAAAATATGTATGTTTAGGAAAAACAGTCGAACTTTTGGTTATGAAAGTTGACTGTTTGATGGTGATACTAGGTACACTAAATTCCGAGACCGAAGTTTTGAGATTCAATGTACGAAATAAACAATGAAATGTTGTTCCAAATATCGAGGCACAAGTCATTTTGACAAGTCAAAATGTCGATTTAAATAATCTTACAACAAAAAGTTTATGTCGAAAAAATTATCACGAAACAAGTAACGGGAAATTTAAATAGGACCTATTGTCAAAATTAAGTTTAGTCGCAAATTGAAATTTAACGTTAAAATTCTGAGCAAGATAGGCGATATTTTAAAGTCCAAAAGTTAGGCCCAATGTGAAAAGCGATATTTCCTCTGGTATTTACCTCTATGCCACATATCATTCTGCGCTGAGAGGCAGTTGGTCGTGGCCATAGAAGTTGATTCCTTATCAATTTCTATGGTCGTGGCACATAGGGATAGGAATATTCTATAGCTTTCGAAATCCTGCTGGCATCATTTCCTTTCTTGAAACCAATCAGTTTCTTTTGTAGCAGTACTTTTTCTGGTAATTGATTCCATAATTTTCCATGCTCTGTTGAAAAAATATTTCAAAGACCAAGTTGAAATATAATTACAAAAAGACTGTTAACTTATATTTACTGTCGAATATTTAGACAAATAAACGCAGTTTTTCAAAAGTCGAATGTGTTAATTGGATCTGTTATATACTATACATAACAACTGCATTCGATCGGATATATATTTCCGGTTTCATCCCTCTCCTATAGTAATTGAACTTCTCACCTTACCATAGAACTTGACCTATGACCCTTACTAATAAACGTAGTTAAATGTTTCAAAATTCGCGGAATTGGTAGCCTTTGCTTTGTACAAACACAACGTCAGCAGAGCAATTGAATACATATAAACCACTGTAATGTGACGTCGTCTAGTGCAAGGTTTTTGGCCAACAACCAACTGTGCATAACGTTACTGGTATTTTTTTAATATTAAGTTCAATGAAGTTGTTAAGATATTTGAAGCAGTTGCTCTTTTGCGGAAGGCCGCAGTAAGGGAATTCCATGTAGACTACACTAGGCTTCACTGTTGTTAGTGTTACTGACATTCCGTTACGGTACCGTAAACTATTAAACTTGCTATACGGATACTACACAGTATTACTTATTAGGGCCAAAGAAAAGTGAGTGCACTAGGCTAGGCCTATGCTACAGTAGGTAGTTAGACATTTATACTGAAGACAAAATTACGAACGTCATAATTGGCCGATACTAGCCGATAATTCAGCAAAATGATAGAGCACTAAAGCAGGACCTGCCATAATGACTGGATTCGACATAGGTATCACTATCAGTATCACATAGAACAATGGCCGTTTCCTTGTTGTGTAATTGGCTTTGATTTTCCTGTAGGTCTATAGGCTGATTTTCCTGTAGGTCTATAGGCGTAGGCCAAGTACAGTATGTCGGTAGGGCTATGTGATTGTGATTTAATTCTTATGCCTCAGAATTGCGTTGTTTTTTTCCATCCTGTAGACTGCATTGGTGCTAACGTGTACAGCGGTATGAATGAATGATAACATCCAGAAATGGGTGAGAAGAGTCGGGCAGTCATCTCTGAAATCAAAGATGACTTATTGGCAGCAGATTTAAAATGGAGTCTTTTCCTCGCTGCTCTTAAAAGCTACAGACATGACAGTATTCTCAGACCTTTCCCGTCTGGATTTACTTCAGAAACGGGGGAGAAGGATTTTGAAGCTTTGGTAAGTATAGTAGATGGACGCTGTTTCATTAAGGCTGATTTTCACCAGTAATCATTCTGACAACCTCATATATACCTTTGAGGTCTAACAGACAAATCACAAATAGACAAGCATAATCGATTCACTCAAACATGATAGAAGAATCAATGACCTAAAAGATTCCTTAAAAATCATCACAGTATTTACATATGAAACATCATTATGTAACTATAGTATTATTTAGAAGTGGTGATATTGAGTACCAAGCAATTTTGAATGTTTCCTAATCCACTGAAGCCAGAAATATGATATCCATATATCCCTGTCTTGTTATGAAATCCTTTAGAGATAGTTGCAATATCTGGATAAAATTTTGACTTTAAGGGACATAGGTCAATCTTCATAGCATCTGTTGTGTTTTTTTCTTAACATGGTACATCAGCAAATTTTTGTCTGCATATTACAGACCAGCGTTGCAGAAGAAATACCTTCGTTGAAAACATTGGTACATCAAACCAGGGCTGAAGAAATGTTATCCGACCAAGCCTGGGATCTTTTGGGATGGACTTTGCAAGATAATCCTTTCATTGTGAAATCTTTAGAAAATAGCCAGGTAGATCTGCCTTCTTTACAGTAGATATTTTATAATTCATGTTGGTAAATCTAATTGTATCTAAAAGTGAAACTTATATAAGTCTTCTTTGAGAAAATACTGCAGGGTTGGCTGATTCAAATCAGTGATATATATCACTCGATTAAGAAAAAAACATTGATTAAAATCACATGTTTGAATCTTTTACACACCTAGTAAAGAAATGAAGAAAATTAAAACAGAAACAGTTATTTACTTTCTCAGATTTTGATTGCAGAGCACAGTATTATTTCTTCATAATTTGGCTAAATGACTTGCTACAACACTACTAACTAAATGATAACCATCCTCATCTCACCATCCAGCTCCCTCCAACAGCCTCAGAAAACAGAAGGTAGACAAAAGTCAGGAAATTTGCATCACATGTTCAGGCACAGAGTATTATATTCTGATGGGTGTTTTACCCACATAGCTGTACTCAATGGACCTCGTCCATATAATGTGTCACAATGCATTATTTGTCTCTACTTTTAACTGTGAAAATGTGTTTTTTATATCTAGTTTGCCAGAATACTGGAGTTGACAGGTCAAGCCAGTTACAAAGTAGAACCAAACTTACTGTTTGAAGTGGAATACCTCAATGCCTCAAATCAAAAGTTTTCAGAGTTACAGAAGCAACATGATGTCATCTATGCCTACCACGGAAGCAGACTAGAAAACTTTCATTCCATCCTTCACAATGGCCTTATACATGCTCTTAGTAAGGTAACTAACCACACCAGCTCTCTTTATTATATGTTCAAGACGGTTGGAAAACCCTTATAAAACAGTTGTATTTGTGAAATGTCCTTATTAGAAGACATTCCGTGGACTTAGGCAGCATTTATTGCATCGTCAGTCGAGTCACAGACACAGACACTAGTGGAATCATTTAAGTTTATCTTTAAGGTGTCAAAGGGGGCAATTCTTTGGACAGGTCTCAGAATTAATGTATCCCATGAAATGGCTGATAATATTTTTAAGTAGACTGGTATCAAATTGATATGTATAAATTTGTAGAATAATAATGGAGAAGGGTAATCCCCACCGCTGAGCCCCTCCCCCAGGACATGGATCACACTACCCCACAAATCTACCTGGGACTCAAATATTCCTAAGCACAGTACAGTGGAGTACAGTACAGTATAAAGTCTTAGCTGAGTCAAAATATCCTATATGGCACAGAACTGGCATACTGTACAGTATATCTTGAACAATTGTGTCAAGGAAATGTTTTTCGCCTGGTTTGATTTCCTTTTGCGGTACAGTACAGGAAAAGCTGTAGTGTGAAAGTAGCAGATGGCAATGACAAAGGTAATGATTAATAGGGTTAATTGTTATGTTAAACAATTAAAGTAATGAACAAACAATACTATGGTAAATATCAACAAACTGTCATCCACTTGCTCATTGTTCATGTTTAAAAATTGCTGAATCATTTACAAAGTTAGTTGTGTCAAGCAAATCCCATTCTCAGAGGGTCTCCAAGGACGAGAGTAGCTTGATAAATAGTTGTTAACGACCTGCCAGAAAGAATTGTGTATTCTGGTGTGTAGTGTGTATGGTCACAGCAGTGAATACTTTCAGTATTTTGTATAGCGTTTTGAAGACTCTGAATTTTGTCTTTTATAACATTCTATGGTTCATGTGTGAACAAAAGTGTGGTGTGGTATGTGATTGGGCTTGCACAACAAGTATATGCTTATAGGCTTATGCTAAAATATAGGTATGCTTATATAAGTATATGCTTATATTGACCATATCAGCATGCCATACAAGATCAAATTAGTCCCTGCACAAGGAAAACTTTGGTTGCGTTTTTATTGCATAAACATTTCAAGGGTTGTGACTTTTGCTTATAATTGGACACTAGGAATCTGTGTTAAGAAATTGTTACTTATCTATTTTTCTTTTGTGTAGCACGCTGACCACTTTGTGTGTCATTTTGCTATGCTACACAGATAAAATGCTTCAAATGGGTTGTAAAATTGTACAATAATCAGTGCACAAGAGTGTGCTATTATTCCCTTCCAACAATTGCCAACAGTTAGCAAATCATTTGATATGAAAAATTTCAGCTGTGAAAAGTATTTCTGACCTATCATTTGCTCCTTTGAATTACCTGTCGCTGCTTTTCAGAATACTCTCTTCGGTGAAGGGACTTACTTATCCAGTGATCTTGCAGTCTCTATGCCTTACAGTCCAAAAGCCAAGGCATGGCAACGCAGCTCTGTTGGGGAATCTCTCAGTTGTGTAGCTGTCTGCCAAATCATTGATCACCCTGATGTCAAGTGTCAAACAGAGAGTGAGTTTAACGTATTAACAATCATACAATGAATATTCATGAGGTCATAGTTTAACTTGCCAGGTGAGTTTGTGTTGTATTGTAGTCCCAACCTGATTATCACATTCATCATCAGGTGTTAATTATAAGGTTTATATATCCAAAATAAAAAAGTGTTTCTGTGAACAAAAGATTGCATTTTCTTTGCAAATAGCATCTGGTTTCTTAACAAATAAAAGGGATATAGAATTAACACCTAGGCAGCCATCAGTGATGACCTGCTGCAATGTACCAAGATCAATTTTGTGCCTACAATCTTTAAAATAAAAGGCTGATTAAGAAGTAGCAGTTTTGTCAGAAAACAATAAATATAAAAGAAAAAGAATCATCTAGTGATCCAGTTCCATGTCCTGTTGTATGTTTCCTGTTGTAAATGGTCTGTGTTATATCTTCGTCTGTTTTGATCCTTGTCGTAGATACAGACAAGAGGAGGGCGAGGGCACCAGACAGCTTAGGCGGCGATGTTCCTGACAAGTACTACATTGTCACAAATAGTGAGCTTGTCCGATTAAAATACCTCCTGATCTTCTCTGAAAAATCGTCTTCTACCATGAGGTGAGTTGGACGTAATTAATTATTATATGCTATGTGGTGTGCATTAATAGAGAGTATTAACAACAATATGCTACACTGTGGATGACCAAAGAGGATAAGTTGTCATAACCAAGGTTGCAGAGGGGATGGTCTGAGTTAACGGCCCCCTCCCCCTTTGAACGGTAGCTATTTATTTGAAGTAAAAAACAATATGCTGTGTAAGATTTGAGCAGTTCAATGACTTACTATTATTCAAATTTGAGTAGTAGTAGACCAAGTCAAGCAAGAAAGTGTTTTTTTGTTACTATTTTTACAACTTTGCTGTACTATCCATTGAAAAGTTTTCATCTTGTTAAAGTTAAAATGATGAAGAGGTGTATTACAACAACTGCATTGCTAATGGCCTGTATGAATCAGACGTACGGTATAGCAGTGTGAATGTGGGTGCAAGTAGAATTCCACTTGGTGTGAGTAGCAATATGAGTACAAGGCTGAAAGTGCAAGTAACAGTACTAAGTCTTTCACTCAGTGTCTATAGATTTCGAACTCCATTGAGTTTGAGGTGCTGAGTACTCTCATACTCGCCTTTCGTGGATCTCCATGAAAGGCAAGTTATGAGAGTAAGGGTATGTGCAGGGACTCACTACAAGTATAGCGTGAATCATCCTCATCATGGATTTCTCTCCTCTCTCCAGTGCTGTTCAGCAGCAATCCAAGCTCGCCGTCTGGGTCCGGAACCACAAATTTGCTCTACTCATGATGACGTACATTCTTGTACTCCTCTTTGTCGGAATCATCAATTCAAAGGGCTTCCGCTCATTCCAAAGACAGTATTTACGACTAACCTGATAGGAGTTGTATCTCACCTGAAGATGAACTCTCGGCTTGCCCTATCGTCGGTGTCATCTCTCACAAGACAGGAGATGTTCGCAGTCGATGGAATTATGAGAGAAAGGTTTCGCTGAGATGTACCTCACTGGGTCGGCTTACATTATCCTACAAATAATATTGCACAGTATGACTACACAGAGAAGTTCTGTTAACTTCTGGGGGGTGTTGGTTACAAGCAACTGCTTGAGGTGCTGTGAAAAAATTTTTTTCTTCTGAATTTCAATATTAAACCTTTCTCGATTAGATGTTTTTGGATATGTTGAAGTAGTTCTGGCCTGCTCATTGTGAGGCCGCACAAAATTCATTTACGTCAGTCGTCAGTATTCTGGGAAAATGGGAGAAATCCTAATGGGTTTTAAATAAATGATACTTAAATTTTTATGATATTATAATGTCTATTTACTGTCAATCTTAAGTTTATTTTCACTCACAATGGAATCATATACTTTGATCTTTCATCGATATGTGGGATTCAATCAAGAATTTATATAAAAACTTGTATTAATTCCTTAGCAATGCGAAACAAGTCCTTTAAAGACTTGCAAAATTTTAAGATGAAATTGCTCAGCAACACATGGCTGCTGCAGACATTTTGCGCAGCATAAACTAATACAATCTTTGGCTTAGTTTCTTAGATGATATTGTAAATAGTCATAGGATAATATCTCTAAAATTGGCATTTTTAGAAAACATATTAGTTCTAAAAAAAGGGGATTTCGACATCAGATTGCCAGACTCTGTGTTAATTTTATGTACAAATGCAGTGAAAGAGGAGTACCTTCTATAATAGATCAAATTTGTGAGTACGAGTAAAAGTTTCCAGTTTAGCTCTGAGCAAACAATGAGAAAATGTCTAGCCAAGAACAGGATAAGACGTCCAAGGTGACGTTTAAGGTGACGAAGAGAGTCAGTACGATGCTAGAATCCTAGATACTTAATATATGTAGAGTCACTGTTATATTAATTCATATTTTTAAGAAGCACAAATTATTGATATTAGGGGAATGTAACAACACATCAACTTAGTATTTGCACAAATTGCTTCGTTTGATTTCTGTATTCAAGGTTAGTGGCCCACTGTGTAGAGTATGTACATTTGAACAGCACATAGCACCTTTCAATATCTACATGATGGCTCATAATACATTTTAATGAACAAAGTGAGATTGCCTAGACGTTAGTTTTGTTTTGTCTTACATTTATTAGTATATACAGCAAATTCATGGTGTCTTTCTTTACTTCCATGATAAAGGAGCTTTGTGGGAATTATTTTTTTGGGGGGGGGATAACCTGTTTTGTACCAAAAATGAACTTGAAGCAAATAGGTGTGATGTCATAGATGCACATGGACACATTTCTTGTTCTTTAAAATGTTCATCCAATTTTCTTCTTCAGAATTGGGATGCATTGACGTATGTCATTGTTAACACAAGGCATTGGGGTATGGATAACTTCACACCTCCTGAGGCAAAGTTGGAACCCTGTCCAATCGAGGGGTCGAAGCCAAAAATTATGAAAACAAAACACTTTGCTCTCATTGTACAACTATGAGTTAATTGACATTAATGGTACAAACTGTGATAATTTTCCACTATCAATTATCTCCGATCACCAAGATGCTTAGGATGTGTCCTTTCATTAGTCAAAACTGAATTTTCCTCTGGTCTATCCTTTAAATATTACAGAAACAACCACATTGGAATTTTTCTTTAATGTTTCACAAGTACAAAGGAAAAGGCTTCAAGTCAATTATTAAATGAAATAGTTTGACTACATTATCTATCTTTGTTTCGTTTCATTTCAAAAAAAAAATCAGTTTATGATTGATATATATATATATATATATATATTTTTTTGTGTCTTGGTCCTGACACAGCTAACAGATATTAAAGTTTAATTCTAAATAGATTGACAAGGGGATTTATGTTTGTTTCATATAATGTAAGCTTACACTAAATAGATTATATCATAACAGGAATGTTTAGTAACTTTAACATATAGATATATATATATAGACATATATATATACAATGTGTTATTTTTCTGTTACTGCCATATTTTATGTAAACAAGAAAATAAAGTGAAGTTTTCCAATCTTTTTTTCCTACTATTTTTTGAATGCTGGCCCATTATCTTATTAACAAGTCATGCAGTTTTAATTTTCCTTGCTGGACAATAGGAGATAAAAAAGTTAAAAGTTGAACCTTCATTTTAACCAAGAAGAAGAGGGGCAAAAAAAGTAATAACAAAGTCTTGGATCTTCAAGTGTTATTTGCTTGGATTCAAAAATTGCAGATACCACAAAACAATTGTGGTTGTACCAATGATTGGTGCTCTTATTCTCAATACAAACTTACTTCTGGTGGCATTTTTCTAATATCAAAATAAAATAAAACTGTTAGCAAACTGCTTAAAATAAAACTGTTAGCAAACTGCTTCCCTTAATCCTCTCTTTGTCCCTCCACTGTTTATCTCCTCTCTCTCCTCTTCCCTTGTCTACTAATCCCCTTACATCTACCTCTTTGTGCTCATTAACCTGTCTGTATTCTGTGCATGTTTTTGTCCCTTCTGTTAATGTTACTTTGTCATTTAGTCCTGCTAGGATCGAAACGTCAGGCCAACTTACTTTTACACAGAGAAAGATATCCTACACTATCAGTTGAAAACTCAACCTCGGTATCTTGTTCCTAACTTGAAATCTGGTGGATTGAATGTACTGTAACTTATGTTAACTGTGTACAACCTCCCTTACTCTTTTAACTTGTGGATCAGAGTAGGTGGTTTGTGATGTCGTCGATACAAAAGTTTTTCAAAACTTTCCTAATATAATCTTTGCGCTGAGTTATTTTCCTTCAAATGTGATTTTGGAATGTTTGCTTTAGCTGTGAATATTTTCATTATTTAAAAAAAATCATCAAAATTCAATTTTCTTTGCAGAAATATTATTTCTCTGTTGATTACTGATTTAAGCACTACAATGAAAAGTAAAAAAACATTGTCAATTCCATTGCATAAATCCATTCTGCTGTCGTCAGATGCATTGACAAGATTTCACCAACTCTGACCAAAAAATCTGTATCATAATTGGTGCAGTGTCAATCATAATATGGTTCCTTAATTATACATTAAACATCTAAATGCTCACCCGACAAAGTGTGAAATTAAATTGATGAGTACAAGGGTTTACACAATCACTGGTCTAAATGCAACCTGGATGAAAGTCAAAAGTGATAAAAGAAAGTGGCTACCATGTCAATTTAAGACTGGATCTTTCTCTCATCATACAGTTCATATCATTTTGGATAAATTGTTTCTTCTGTTAAAAATTTGTTACAAATCTTCAGTGAAATTAAAGATCCAAGTGTGTACATCTCTTTCCTCCTGTGGTCTTTTTCATTTGATTCAGATGCACTTAACTTCAGCTTGTCCCCTTTATCCAGGTTGTACACATACGCACACTGATATTTCAGTTTCAAACACCCTCAACAAACAGCTAGATGAAGCTATAACCTCATTAACTGAAGACACTCATTACATATCACCCTAACACTTTAGAGAAATGCTCAAGTGTTCAATATTGTTTTGCTTTTATTTATCAAATATGGGAATTATTTTAATGGTTGCCTTCCATTAATGTTGCCTCTAAACTTCAAGATACTAAAGAGCTGCTAATAGTTTTCAAGGTTCATTTCTGAAGGGTCAGATGCTTCAAGTCATTTTCAGACATTGAGATATAATAAATAAATAGTAACAACAAGAGGCTAAAAAACAACAACAGCAACGTCCCAGTGATTGAAAATGCTTCCAGGATGTTACATCAAAGGTTTGAATGTGTGTGACCATCATTTAATCCTTCTAGCATATATTGGGAAGCAGTACCAATGACCTGTAAAGCAGAAATCCAAAGAATAAAGCCTGTATCATGGTATTGTCAGAGGATTCTTCTCTCCTTTCCATAATTCCTTGAGTTCCACCTGACACTCTAGATCCCTCAGAGCAGCCTTGGCAAGATCCGAACAATCTGGTAAAGGCATCACCTGTCTGATTAAAGTCTCTGCTCCTACCTCGATGAAACACTGGCAGTATTCTCTCGATCTCGCCACCAGATTACGAACAGCCATGCAAGCCGCCTTCTACAAAATACACGAGGAATATAAAAGTAAGAAATCTGAGAGATGTACAGGTACAAGGTTCTATGGCATTGCGTAATGGTGGTAACTAGGGTGTTAGTTGTGTTTTTATCATGCAAGTCTGTCTATATCATTAGGATCATTGCCTGTACTAGCTCTTAACATTTTGCGTTGAAATGTAAGGGGAAAACAAGAAATCTGAAATTTACATTGATGAACCAAATATATATATATATGTTTTTTCTATGTAATGAATAATGTTTGTTTTTTTATGCATCAAAAGCCTTCCACTTCTCATGATTGAAAATTAAACATGAATGTTGTGATACCATACTATAAAACTATGAATATTGTATCACTAAATCAATGTTTTTTTGTTATGAGTTGAATACATTGAGTACTGTTCAAACCATATAGTGGTTCCTCTAGAACAAGGCTTCTTAACCACTTTAAATTTCAAATCACAGACCCTTTGAGGTCATGATGAAAGATAGATAAAAAATCCACATAAACCACATATGCGCAGTTTTCATACACACCCTCCCCACCCCTTGAAGGCCCTCCAGGACTGGGACCCTCTATGGCTATGAGCCAGTTGCTCAATCATATACTTACTTGTACACCAGGTTTTTGTGGATGAACAGACATCACCTGCACAATAATTTCCGCAGCACCACAGCTCATGATAGCATTGGCATTTTTGGGATTCCTTAGTGAAATGGCAGCCAGGGCACTACATCCAGCTTCACCCACCTGAAAGAAACAGTATCAAACAAAAATATAAGCAACAGATTATAAGTTAGCCTTCACATTTGTGAAGCAGTTTCCTTGAGAAGTCACCTTGTCATTGATATATTGAAATACATCACTACTAGTCTACTACTATCAATCCTGTCATAATTGCATTTTGGAGAATTGTTTTCCATTTTGTGAAGCACTTTGCTGTGATGTCACATCGAATATTCATTCCATGAACTAAAAGACAAACGTACGCACCATCAGATTGATAAACTTGATTTTATAGAATTCAATTAATAACCATGAAACACAATATTTATAGTAATAACCTTACAGTGTCTGTTTCTTATCAATGAAATAACCAGAATGCAAAAATGCATTGTGGTTGCGATGATGTAACATGAGCAGTTTTCTTCATGAATCTGACGTAATGTATAGTGAGGGCGTACATGTTTACAAGTGTTTCACGATTTGACCTCTGATGACCTCTGACCTCCACCAAAAACAATAGGCTTCTTGTACTTAATGTGGTACTTCTACACACTAAATATGAAATTGGTCTGACCTTCCCTGCTTGAGATATCGTGTTTACAAGCTGGGCGTCACAAACGCACTCACCCACACACATGTGCACACACGCCATCATGAATGCATAGGTTACCATGATCATCGAAACCAAAAACCCATCCTAATTTGCAATTTGATGAAAAGTAAGTACACATTACACTTGTATCACATATCAAGTACAAATAAATTAAGATTTGATTTTAAAAGGAAAGAACCGCTTTTTGAGAACATTGCTATTAAACCAAAGACCACCTACTGTGATCAATGTTTTGAATGATTCATGTGGCAAATGTGGCTTATAACCATATCTAGTGTTATATGTTGGAGTTAGTTTTTTCACTGAACGGTGTGATATAATCAAGGGCGGCGGAACCGGGGGGGCACAGGGGGCACGTGCCCCCCCACTTTTCCTCAGATTAAAATGTGCCCTTTTTCTACATAAAATTTCTAAATAAAAAAGCGAAACCCAAAGCGAAACCCACGTCGAATGAAATATTTCGGGAAGTTTTGTTTACTACCACAATCGTAGGAGCCCAATTTGATTTGGGGGGCTGTAACGACTTGCCCGAAAAATATTACCAAAATTTTTCGCGCCCTTCGCGCGCGTTCAACATGTTAATGTGCATATCATATAGGCATGCGTTGGTTATTACATCGCATGCCAATAACATACAATCATTTGCCGTGTTATAACCCTTCCAAATCGGTTAGAATTATTGGGAAAGTCGTTACAATAATAATGATCATAATAATATCAGTTTAACCATTGAAAAACACATAGAAAATTACTTTTCTTTCAGTATTTTCACATATTTCATTTGCTTTCATGCATGTATCGATCGCGTGTGCAGGGACTTGGACTTTATAATGATTTCACCTCATTTTGTTTTTTTTCTCCTTGTTTCCCAATTTGCACATTAGATACTGCAGTGCTAGTATGCATTGTTTCCTTGGGGGGGGGGGGGGCTGCGTTGATGGAGTGATGTGTATACGCAAATAAGATAATACAATAAGAGTTAAAAGGGTACTAAATATCAGTCCAATCGAATTTCTGCAAAGTGCCCTTCGACGTTGGTGCCCCCCCAGATTCAAAGTGCTTCCGCCGCCCTTGGATATAATCTCTCCTCATTTTCAGTTATAACAAGTTGCCAGCAGAATTAGCTTACCTGGGCTACTCTGATATGGGTCTGAATTGCTTGCAGGATGAGGGGGACACCACCAACAGACACGATGGCTACTTTGACGTCATCGTTACCAGCAATAGCCTTTGTCATTGAGATAATCTGTTTCATCATCAACTGTGAGACAAAATGTTTTCAAATGATGGAACTTACAGAAGATGTTTCATATGATGATGAAATGTTTTCAATTAACACTCTGGGGTTAAAAAACATGCAAGAGTCGTACAGTATTCTTATATGGGTAGGTTCACAGTTCAAAGTTCACATTTTTCCCAATGGGAATTATATAAAGGTGCCTTACCTCTCCTCCCCCTCCCGCAATAAAAACCCAAGAAAATAGTCATACTACTGTAAATAAAACCAGGAGCTGCCACATAATCATCCATGAAGAGAGTCTGATGGAGAAACTAAATAATATAAAAGAAGATCACACACACCCTTTTCATAGTCTGATCATGTTCAACAGATCCGGGATACGATTACAGGTGCCCAATACTAAAACGTCCAGGTTGTGTAATTCTTTCTTACCTGAGGCAATACACTTGTTAAACTCGCATGCAAAGCGATTTGGTCACAGTGTGTGATCTGTCACTTGCAGCTCTGTGCTGCTTCTGTTACTGTTCTGGTTCTGCTTATTTAGTTTTATTCTCGTAGTTGTTCACTAATAGCTTGTTTATTGTATGGTTTTGTTTGTACTTACTTCTGTTTTATGTTAACTGTCGACGGGAAATAATGTCCATTTTTTTGTTTTCTGAAATGAACAATAAAGTTTCTATCTATCTATCTAATCAATTTATCATAAATATGAAGAATGGATTTAGCAAAGAGACTCACCTGATTGCTCATGTGCTCAGACATGGCACTGCTTACATATTTTAATCCTCCAAGATCGACAATCTTCTGACAGAATTCATTCCGCACTGCTAGGCAACCCAGAGTAGCCATGACACCACCGACAATGGATTGATCAGAACAATCTGAAACTGTGTGTAATTAATATCAATGAGAAAGGTCAATGTAAGTGACAAATGGCTGATTAAAGGGTGTGAAGACTCGCGCAAAAAGAAACGTCTAATGCAGGTAATCTGACCTAGTTTCGAATGAGGTGTAACAGAAGTGTTGGACACCACCACCGATCCCAGAAAATATGCACACAGCTTGCTACCTTCGGTAATTAGACACTAGTGTACAGTCAGTACATACAGCTGCGGTAAATACCCACAGCACAGTGTACAAACGATACAGTGCTGGACATCTCAGGTCCAGCTAAAGATAACAAGGTATCACGTTTCATTACTGTCTGCATTTTGTAGCGACAAGCAGAAAACTTCACTTACAAGCAATGGAAAGTTAACTTTTTCAGAGCGCGGCACACGGTTTGGGTTTTCAATGCCTAAAATGATTATGACAGATATCTTTGTAACATACATTTACAATAAGTGGAAAAAGAAGTGGCTGTGGCCAAAAACAAACGTTACTAGGGGTAAGAAACCTGTTATTTCAGCGATTAATTCACATGGGTGCTATTAAGTTGTATAGCAGTTTTTCTATGCAGAGAACTACACCATCTTCTGTTTGTTACGAGAAACAAAACTCACAAATCTCAAAACTGCTACACAAAATGTGAACATTAAATGATTCCCTTTATTACACTTTGGATGTACAGGACAGTAGGACACACATGTATCCATATTGTCGGTCTTGAGACTTACTCTTGTACTTTGCCTCGGTCTTGAATCTCCTACTTCTATGCAGGTTGTATTCTACATGTAACTTACAGAACTGAGCTCTTGCAGTTAATGAATAAAAAGCAAAAAGGAAATAGTGCCAATGTACAATCTAGGACTTGTTATCTTCTACCTTAAACAATTAAAAGGGGAAAAAAAGGTTACATTTTACCATCTAGAACTCCAAAGAGCGCTTCCAAAGCACCCTCCTCAACAATTGCCTTGGCATGGTCGTGACCTTTTCCAAATGGTACCCTAATATCATCATCGATAATCAGCCCTCTCAGTGTTGCACAGGTCTCCTTCACCAGCGATCCATTTTTTTTATGTTTTCCTAGGAGTCCAATAAGGAGACCGATCACACCTTCCTCCACATACTTTTGTCTGTTCATTTCATGCTTAATGCAAGATGTACGTACAAACTGTGCAGCTGCTACAATTGGCTCTGTGTGTTCTATTTCAGCAGACAAAATGGAACAAATCACAGCTGTACCATTTGAATCCAGCAAATCAGGTTGTCCATTAATGAAAGAGACCAATGTTACTAAGACCTGGTTTAAAACTGTCAAATTATCTCGATGGATTCTAACCAAATTGATGAGAATGTCATAGCCTCCATTGGTAGCAGCATATGATCTGCAGGAAAACAAACCAACAAATTCTTTGCTCAAGATTTGCATTGTCTCTAACAAGTCCTGTTTATCGTCATCGGTCAATGCAGTTTCTGCAGCAGACAGGTCTCTCAAAATCTTCAAGGCCTCTTTGATCTTTTCCGTAACAGGCTTTGAGCTTCCATCACCACTGTCGGCGGAAGACTGGGACGTAATTATGTTGGTGAGATCGACACCTTGAGACTCAAACTGTTTGATTGCATCTTCTGCTGCTTCCTCTTGAGACATCTCAAATTCTTCAATATTTTCTGCCACAGCAGCATCAAATGTTTCTTGAGAGATTCGTTTTGCCATCCTAATGAATTAATATTTATGACAGCAGAATTTCTGAGGAGACAAAAATTGTTTTGAAATATGTAGGCTTTATACAGTAAGGTTTCAAGACAAACAAGTTCTAAAGAATAGGCTAACTGTACCTCAAAAATGCTGATATCCAACATTGGTCATAAGCTGGGCCTACCCTGTTGTTGTCTATTGCAAGTTTTGCCTTTCAAGTAATCACTATTATTGTTGAAAAAGGGCCTAGGCTAGACCTTACCTTCACCATATTATTACTCTGGTTCTAGGCATATGAATTGATAATCTTGTTATTTTAACATCACTCATAATATATGTATAAACTTTGGTTATGCTTCGTTAGCTTACTTACAGTTAGAGTGGGGCTATTGCTTTGGCTAGGCCTTAGCTATAGAGATTTCGCCTGCAAATGAGCGTAGGCTAGGCCTCATGTTGTTATGATGGTTGATAAAAAAATTATCAGAGTCCTAAAGTGTCTTGATGTTTACTATTTAATATGAACGACTGTATAGATAACATTCAACATTTTGTAGTTTATAGGGGTTCCATGGAAACAACTGGCATCAAAGGTTTTACTAACTTCGGCTAAGACAAATTAGCCTGTGGCTAACGGTCGCATAGCCTAGCAACAGTAAATTTGGAGGCTACTACTACTATACCGTAGGCCTAACTTTACTCAAACAGGTAGTTATCATTGTTACTTGTTTTAATGGCTACATTCGAGTTTAATGACATAAAGTGCGGCAACAGATGGGATATTTTGCGAATCTAACGAGAATAGACACACCTAGATTTATCTTGAGGATTTTCCTCCGAGTGAATCAACAGCTGCAGTGTGTATGGTAGGCTGTCGTATTGTGATTGTCGTTGCATATGTAAAAGTCAATAGTACAGCACATGCATGGGCCAGGTCGATAACGCGGAAACGCGGAAACCGCGGAAACCGCGGAAATCGAAAAACCGGGTTCAATATCAACGGTTTCCGCGGTTTCCGCGTTATCGACCTTGCTATATAGTAAGGTCGAAAACGCGGAAACCGCAGAAACGAGAGGAATTTGTCAAGGGAGGGTGACGAAGTATTTTGGGCGCATTTCAGCCTATATTCGCCAAAAAGGGGTGCGGGTTTAAAGCTAGTAAATGTAGGTCGAAAACGCGGAAATCGTACTTTACAATGGATGAGTTAGATTATTTTGTCAAGGGAGGGTAGTGTAGGTCGAAAACGCGGAAATGTTTTTTTTTTTTACAATGGCGAAACTAGATGATTTTGTCAAGAGAGGGTGAGAAAAATTTTGAGCGCATTTCAGCCAGTATGCGCCAGGAGGGGTGGGGATAGAAGATTTTGTTTCACTAAATGCCGGTCGAAAACGCGGAAATGTTTTTTTTACACAAAGAATGGCGAAACTAGAGAATTTGTCAAGGCGGAAGGTTAAGAGTTTTCGGCGCATTTCAGTCAATATGCGCCAGGAAGGTGAGGAGTTGTAGGCTGTTTTTTTTACTAAATGGAGGTCGAAAACGCTGAAATGTTTTTAGCAAAGGCGGAACTAGAGGAGTTTGCTAAGGGAGGGAAAAGAAGGGTTTTGGCTGGCGCATTTCAGCCAAAATGCCAGGAAGGGGGTGAGGAAGGATGTTGAGGCTTTTTCACTTAATGCAGGTCGAAAACGCGGAAAAAGTGTTTGCCAATATGCGCAAGGATGGAGTGGGGGTATGAGACTTTTTTCAGTTAGTGTAGGTCGAAAACGCGGAAATTTTTTTTTTCACAACATTTTTCACAACTAGATGATTTTGTTAAGACAGGGTGAAAAGGTGTTTTGGGCGCATTTTAGCAAATAGGCGCCAAAAAGGGGTGAGGTTGAAGTCTTTTCACTAAAGGCATGTCGAAAACGCGAATTTTTTTTTAACAATGACGGAAATACTCTAAATGCATGCAGGAATGTAAAGAAATGTTTTGGTCGCATTTCAGCCAACATGCGCCAAGAAGGGTTTGGGTTTGAAGCTTTTTTCACTAAATACAGGCAGAAAACTCAGTAATGTTTGTTAACGTCCATTTGATATGCAGGGATGGTTCCAGGATTTCTCCGACACGGGAGCTAAGGTCCCCGGAAACAATTGTGTGCACGTTGTAATATTAATAAAAAAATAAAAAATTATATATATATATATATATATATATATATATATATATATATATGTATATACTTACACATACATATATATGTATATATATATATATAGAGAGATATATATATATATATATATAGATATATTTACACATACAGATACATATCTATGTATATATAAATCTAATATTGCCGAAGCGCGCGGTAATTTGTGGTGTCTTTTTTTGGTATATGAGAGAAGTTTGAAGCCCGTATGTCGGTGCGGTTGATACCTGTCGGGGACTGATTTTCCAACATTTATCTTTATCATAGAATGATCATTATGATGATAAGAAATACACAATAATATATTTTTTTCTTCATTGCTCCCTGACGAAATCATAATTTCCCCTACCAGGGGGCTAGACCTCCCCGACGAGGGGAAGGGGACTGTTACCCCGCTTCTCCCTCCCCCTCTGGGGCCACCCCGTCGGTATATATAAAGGTGCGTATGTACAATGGCGGAACTAGAGAATTTTCACAGCTAGGGGACGGCAAAGGAGCTTTTGATCGTTTAGGAAAAGAAAACATAAAACCTATGTTTTGGGGGACGATTCGGAGGAAGTGTATGAACTTGAAGTTGCGAACTATTAGAAGTAAGACAGTCACATTTACAATTATTTGACCGATTGCGTTACAATAAAACTGGCAACCGTGCCATCTTCCCCAGTATTGGAATACCGGTGTGAAGTTAGAGACTAATTCCTCGTTCCTCGTTCGACGTTCGCGAATGAGTAACTGCTACCTATTCAGTTACTTATTCGACAATGGTACCGACGTAACACTTATGACAAGACGAATGCATTCTTACAAGATGTTCAACATTTGGTCGTGGAAAAGAGGTTTATCTGGGTCATTTGAACTCTAATGACAATGTAAATGGGTACCATAGTGCATCTTGCCCGGTCCAAAGAGTTCTTGACCAACTAAAATGACCACTACATCATCGGTTCTTAAATTAATGTAACGGAAACGGGACCTGACGAAAAATCACTTTAGGCCCTAATCAAGACTAGCACGCCTTGGACCACCTAACCAATGGGTCATATGAATTCTTAAGACAATGAAGAAGGATACCATAATGCGTCTTGCCCGGTCCAAAGAGTGCTTGACCAATTAAAATGACAACTAAATAATCACTTATTAAATTAGTGTAACGGGACAACGAATGAAAAACATTTGGCTCCTAATCAAGACCAGCACGCCTTGGACCACCCAACCAATGAGTCATATGAACTCTACAGACATTGTAGAAGGGTACCGTAATGCGTCTTGCCCGGTCCAAAGAGTGCTTGACCAATTAAAATGACCACTAAATCATTACTTCTTTAATGAGTGTAACGGGACCACGAACACGCTCTGGGCCCTAATCCATGCAGCACGCCTTGGATCACCAAACCATTGGGTAACATGAACTCTAATGACATTGTAGAAGAGTACCATAATGCGTCTTGCCCAGTCCAAAGAGTGCTTGACCGATTTAAATTACCACTAAATCATTACTTCTTTAATGAGTGTTACGGGACCTTGAAAAAGCTTAATGTTTTAGTTCTATACGTGTTTATATCAGAAAATTTCCATTGTACCTCCGTTTGTGTTTACTCTCTTTCTTTTAAGTTTGTTATTTGAGATATCGTTATGTAGAAAACACTTAGATTCGTCGGGTATGAAGTACTTATATCAAGCTCTACTCAATTATTAGCTTAAGAACCGGTATGCTGAGACTTATGCCATGGCGAAATACTTAAGCTCTGATATTAATAGCCTACGTCACATTTTCTTTGATTAATGTCTGGAATAACCACCACAAAACCCTTTAGTTTCACCATTGTTAAAAAAACATTTCCGCGTTTTCGACCTGTATTTAGTGTAACAGCCTCAACCCACCTCCCCAGACCTTTGCTGGCGCATATTGGCTGACATGCGCCGGCCTAAACACTTCATTTCCCTCCCTTAGCGAACTCCCCTAGTTCACCCTTTGTTAAAAACATTTCCGCGTTTTCGACCTGCATTTAGTATTAAAAAAGGCTACACCCCTCCCGCACCCCCTCGTGGCGCATATTGGCTGAAATACGCTCAGAAAACATCTTCACCGTGCCTAGTTTCTCTTGTTTCGCCATTGTAAAAAACAATTCCGCGTTTTCGACCGGCTTTTAGTAAAATAAATTATTTTACCCCACCCCTTCTTGGCGCATTACAGCTGATATGCGCCAAAACACTTTTTCACCCTCCCTTGACAAACTCCCCTAGTTCCGCCTTTGTTAAAAACATTTCCGCGTTTTCGACCTGTATTTAGTGTAAAAGCCTCAAACCACATCCCCACACCTTTGCTGGCGCATATTGGCTGAAATGCGCCGGCCAAAAACACTTCATTTCCCTCCCTTGGCAAACTCCTCTAGTTCCGCCTTTGTTAAAAACATTTCCGTGTTTTCGACCTGCATTTAGGGAAAAAGCCTACAACTCCATCACCTTCCTGGCGCATATTGACTGAAATGCGCCGAAAACTCTTCACCATCCGCCTTGACAAATCCTCTAGTTTCGCCATTCATTGTGTACAAAAACATTTCCGCGTTTGCGACCTGCATTTAGTATTAAAAAAAAACCTTAGCCCTTTCCCACCCCTCCTGGCGCATATTGGCTGAAATGCGCTCAAAAAACGTCTTTATCCTCCCTTGACAAAATAATCTAACTCGTCCATTGTAAAAGTACGATTTCCGCGTTTTCGACCTACATTTACTGAAGTAGCTTTAAACCCGCACCCCTTTTTGGCGAATATAGGCTGAAATGCGCCCAAAAAAAAGACTTTGTCACCCTCCCTTGACAAATTCCTCTCGTTTCCGCGGTTTCCGCGTTTTCGACCTTGCTATATAGCAAGGTCGATAACGCGGAAACCGCGGAAACCGTTGATATTGAACCCGGTTTCTCGATTTCCGCGGTTTCCGCGGTTTCCGCGTTTCCGCGTTATCGACCTGGCCCACATGCATGCCATGTCGGGTAAACCCTGAAAATGTTACCAAGTCACAAATACAAGCTACCACACAACTGAAAGGGATATTGTGGATTTGTGGTGACAAACAAGGTGAAACCAGGCGCGTAGCCAAGGGGGGGGGGGGGCGAAGGGGGAAGCAGCCCTCCCCTTGATCAATTTTTTTAATGTTTCTATGATATCGCTAATAATTTCAAAAGAGAAGATGCAACTTACAAGGCCCGGGAAGTGCCATTTCCAGCGATCTGGGAGGCATTTTCAGCCAAAATTTACGCTACGTTTAGATAGTTTACAATGCCGTATCTACGGCTCTGATAATTTGCCTACAGTTCCGCCCCTCCCTTGGCAAATTCCTGGCTACGCGCCTGGGTGAAACTTAAATTGAAGAGAAAAATATTCCACACTGCTAGTTGAAAAACCCATTTCGAATTCATTACCATAACTAGAGATATGGTTGATTGAAGCTAACCTATTTTGACTGGCTAAACCTCTAACTACTCCAAGAAGTTGGATCACAGTATATAGGGGTCTGTGATGACATCTGGACAATCCTCTTTGGAAGCTTTACTTAGGCTGTTGTAATATTGTACTTGATTTGTACTGGAAACCTGATACATTCACTGGCGGATCCAAGGGGGGGGGGCAAGGGGGGCCATGGCCCCCCAAAGGTGAGCCAAAAAGTGTTTCCGGACATCCGCTAAATCATATGATTGGAAATTAAAAAAATCGAGAGGAATAGCAGTGGTAGACTAGTCTAAACCTTTTCGTTTTCTGGTTTAAAATTAAATGCAGAGCTCCAAACTGATCCGCAATTCGCGGGAATTAGACCCGCATTCTAACACCCAAACCCGCTGACCCGCACAAGCGTCCGAAAAACCGCATTGTATTGTCAAGTATACATAAAAAATTTGCATCAAATTTTGACTTAGCAACCATCATATCTTTAGCATTTAGCATAATAGAGTATAAAACCTCCTTAACAGCATCATTTGAACTTCAAATTAGCCTATAACTCTTTTCATTGGGGCGAGCAGCGAACATTTTCATGCCACGGGAAAGAATGAATTATCACCTACTATTCAATTTATTGATTTTTCACACACAAAAATGCATATTTCTCAGAAAATTTTGGGTGACAAAAGCCTTTCTAAGTGCCACCATTTTCACACACAAAAATGCATATTTCTCAGAAAATTTTGGGTGACAAAAGCCTTTCTAAGTGCCACCATTTTACATGAAGGCATCACCGGGATTCCAAAAATTTCAAACCCCTCCCCCAGGACGGCGATTCGTGGCATGGACCATGAGCATGAGGATTTACAGTATAACACCATTTTGCAGTTACAGGCTGGTTGTAAGAAATTTATAACCTATGAGAAATAAAATTTTTTGAGAAAGATGATCCCAACTTTGTTTTATAAATATTTTAGAAAATTACACCTGGGAAACATTTTTTTAAGAAGTAAATTAACATCACCATTGTACACTTTTGTCGCACCAAATTGCATCTGAGGGCAGTGGGGCTTGGGGGGGGGGCTCAGCCTCCCAATGAAAAAGTTGAGGGGGCAAATGCATGACAAGCCCCCCCCCCCAATATTTACCAAGGTTCCGAAACGTGCAACAGCCCATTTTTCAATGCATACTTGTCGATCTGTCCGATGCACACGTATACTATATAGGTGTAATAATTTTAGTAATTGCTGGGGAACCCTCGGCCCGTCCCCTGGCTATAGACCACATTGTCACCCCAACCGCGTCTTCACGCCCCGTAAAAAGTGGAAGCAGTGAGTGTGAGTACCGGTAAGCGTAACACAACTTCGTCTTAGGCCAATGACTTGCCTCATTTCAGCCAGTTCTCCAACATACCCTTACTTAGTGGCGGAGCGTCCATATATACAGACAGGGGGCGGATGCCCCCCCCTGACGGACTCAAATGGACTGCTGGCGCCCTTTTCAGCTTTTCACTACTTTTTATTTATTCGCGATTGTTGACTATTTTATTGCGCTCTCATCTATTGACATTTGTCATATTCTGTTGGTGTAATTTTCCGACAAAATGGCGACGACACCTATTTATTCTCCGTTCATCTGCAAATTAGCAAGGCCTGGAAAGGGTCATTTCCTGCAATCTAGGGAGTATCTTTACTCAAAAATTTACTGTATGCTCCGCGCCAACCTGTGGTGGCGCTCCGCTTAGATAGTGTCGAAAGCGTCCCACTGCCCTTACTACACTCAAAAACGTCTTTACGAGTACACTACGAGTAAGAGCTACTCACTATCGAATATACAAATTACAATGTTTATATAGACTTTTACGTGCAATCTGAGAAATTGCAGGCTTGAGACCCATATTTTAGGGCTAGGTATTCTCAGCATAAAACACTCGGGAAAGGCCGTTTCCGGCCATCTGGGGGTTTGAAAAAAAACAAAAATTTCTTCTACGCTCCGCGCCAACCGATGGTGGCGCTCCGCTTTGATAGTCTCCACACATTAGCCCCCCCCCCCCTAATAATTTTTCCGTTCCGCCGCGCCTGTCTGAGGGCATTCAGCAATAGAAAATTTTCAAAAGGGGAGGGGGAACCCGTCCCCTTAGACCCCTCCCCCATATCACTCTAATGCCACTTTGGCCCCTCCCAAACAAAGGCCCTGGATCCGCCAGTGGATACATTTGGAATGTTTGCAAAGCTGTCAAAATTCTCTGTACTTAGAATTTCATCAAAGTGTATCTGTTTTCTTTCTGTAGAAATATTCTTTTTTGTTGTGAATAAATGATTGAGAAATTATAAAGAAAACCAAAACATTTTCAGCCGAAGTGCCCTAATGACATCATCCACTCATTTGTTGCCAGATGCATTTACAAATATCAGTAATTGTTAAAAATTCACATCTTCGCAATACAAAATGCAATGAGGATGTGGTTTTCACAGTAAGGATCCAGAAAATTTTCAGCAATGTTGTTCAGCAATCAACATTATAGCCACCAGAAAATCCTTTCATTGTTATAATATATCACATGAATTCTTCATCTACCTCTTGTATGGTAACCTTTAAACGTCGTACTTGTGGCTTAACTGGTCATTATAATGCATTTTGTCTCGTAACCAAGTGACCGGTAGTAAGTTATTCTGTCTTGATGTAAATACACCGTGATATAATCGTTTTCCTTTCTTTGTTTTCTTTTCGTGAGTTAAGGAAGTTAGCAGGGGCGGATCCAGGATTTTGAGAAAAGGGGGGCCGACATCCCGATGGTAGCACTTTAGTGATCTGCGTCCTAGGGGAGGGGTCAAAAAGGGAGGGAGGGTAGGGGGCCACAAATTTCCAAGGGGGAGGGGTTGTCCCCCTCCCCCTTGGAAATTTTTGGTTAATTGTGAGTGCTTAGATGCAAAATGGTGAAACATTTCGCCAAAAACTAGAAAAACCAGAAACGTTGCAGACACGCTTTTTTGTGCACATATTTTTTCTCGATAGACACATATTTAACAACGCTCAACAGTGCATGTACAATGGATACACTATTATTGCGTCGATTCGTTTTTTCTTCTGCGCGAAAATTATGACACCAGATTCACCCCAAGAAAAAACGTAAAACAAGATATATTCAATGAGATAATTATGATATACTCATTAATGAATGGGGGTGTAGGCGGTTTTACACTATCTAACGCAACGTTGTCGCCAAGAACCTGAAGTATTTTTAAGGGAGGGCCCGATAATAAGCGGAAACGGATCACCGACGGAAAAAATATCGGAATTTGTGGACTATTTTTTGCTTCCTATTGTATTAAAACAAAGCACCTATGTGAAAGACACAAATCACATTCTGAAAATTGTGGAAGCCACCCCGTTACCAAAAGCAGTAGTACTTGCTACACTCGATGTCGTCGCCATGTATACCAATACTCCCCAAGAGGAGGCATTAGATGTATGTCAAGAAGTCTAATGAAAATGCGGAAAAAAGCGAATATGGAATAAATAAAATATCTTCCATATCCATGCGCAAACTAATTCCCAATAATTCCCAATAACCAATTCTATCTACAAAAGATCGGTTGCGCCATGGGTAGCCAAGCCTCTCCGGAAATCTGTGATATCGTCATGCATAGACTGGAAAACCAGATTTTACCGACAGATAATAAAATCTTAAAATGGCTCCGCTCTAGAGATGAAATTCTATTGCTTTACGACGGTTCACCTCAGGAACTTGAACAACTAGTAACCAGGTTGAATGAAATTCACCGCTTCTTAAAGTTTACGGTAGAAATATTACACACCGAGGTAACATACCTAGATTTGAAAATCTTCAAAGGTCCAAGGTTTGAAACCAATGGGCTATTAGACACCAAAGTCTACACCAAACCCACGGAAACCTTGCAATACCTCGACAGAAACTCTGCACACCCACTTGCCACTTTTAAAGGCTTCATTAAAGGGGAAGTCTTACGATACGCACGTCTATGTAACAATGAGACTGATTTCTTACAAAAATAGAATGCGTTCACAGAGAAACTGTTACTCCGTAACTATAAGAAAGAGGAAATTGCCTCAGCCACGAAAGGCATAAAATTTGAAAACCGTGTGCAATACCTCACTACCAAACCTACACAAAAGGAACCACCAATGGTGTTCAAGCTTACCTATACACCCCATATCAAAACCACGCTTTTGAAAAATGTACTTTTGAAACATTGGCACTTAATCTCGCAACACGCGGACAGGGGCGTAGCGAAGGTTTTTTGTTGGGGGGGTGGGGGTGTGGAGGATTTGATTTGCCGACGGATCTGGAAGTGGTGACTGAAATGGGGGAGGGGTCTAAGGGTAGGGGGTCTACCCCCTCCCCTTTGGAAAATTTTTAGTTTTGAAACGTCCTTAGATGCAATCTGGTGCATATTTTAAGTCAAATCTGGCACCGTAGAATTTCCATTTCGATATCATTTTTATGGCAGTCGGCAGAAGAAGAATTAATTGGGACCAATTATCGAACTGTGTTTTCTCTTTCACCGATCGCTGAAATAGTGAAACTTCGTGATGGAAATGTTCAGAAAACTTTCCGGTAATGAGAAATAACAACATTCATTGATAAACAAGCGAGAAACGTTAAAAATTGTGTACAATTCGTGAGCCGTGTCCTTAAGTTTTCCACGGAGAACGAATGACATCTGCGATGACGTCATTCTGAACAGAGGCTAATAACAACACGTTGTCACACGATAGATAGCACGACTCATGGGCTGCGGCCTATACGGAAGCCTTTAATTCCATTTCTTTCACTGAGTTGCCGGCGATTCTGGCACTCGTCTAGCTGAGCCTGGCTACAGTAGCTATACTGACGGCCGTGACATTATCAGTTATTTGCCGAGAGGTTTTTAACTTGCAGGCGTCGAGTGATTGGATTGGTGAATGAGTTTATCAGATGAAGAACTGGAAAATCGAAATAACCGATAAAGAAGCTCCCGTTCTCCTTTTCTCTATTCAGCTTTCCTTCTTTCTTCCCCTTCCGCTCTCTTCACCTTTTCTCCTTTTGCCGACAGCGACCAAATTATTGGGGGGGGGGGGGTGACACCCCCACACCGCCCGCCCCCCACCTGCTCGCTACGCCCCTGCACGCGGATTTATCCAAACCGTTTCCAAAAGAACCGATTCTAGCCTACAAAAGGGCCCAAAATCTTAAAGATTTACTTGTTAACTAAAGGTTTCATACTAACGAAGAATCAGCTGACTCTCAAGGTTCACACGAAGCTCTTTTAGATGCTCTTATAGCTGCACTTTGAGTCCATAAAAACTCGTGCACAGAAAATAGATGCATTTTGAGAACGAGACGCCCAGGCCGAATACAAAATATTCAAATGCTACTACTGATGAAGCTCCTCCTATAAAGTTTGAAAGCAGAAACCGGTCTAGTTGGTCATAAGAACCTACACTAGTCTCTCCTACACTCAATTAACCTAATAGGTGCAATTACGTTTCACCAAGAGGAGCATGCTATAACGGTTCATGTTCCTCGGGCCCTCCCTTAAAAATACTTCAGGTTCTTGGCGACTACGTTGCGTTAGATAGTGTAAAACCGCCTACACCCCCTTTCATTCAGATAATTATGATATACTTGCTAACTGTGCATTGATTTTCCCTGACAGTAATAGTCAGCACTATAGTACTGAGCCGTATCTAATTAATACGTGATGTCGCGTTGGCCTGATAATTGCCTTAGTTTCAAATTTGGAATAAAAATGATCGCGTTTCAGGGAAGAGCAGCTGGATATATATTAGGCTTTTCTTTCACCAAGTTATGCCTATTAGGAATTTGAAGTACTCCCACATAAAACAAACGCAACTGATTTCCAAAAAGGGGGGGCCGGGGCCGGGTCGGCCCCCCCCCCTGGATCCGCCCCTGAAGTTAGTGTCCAATACAGATATAACGTCTAAAAATACCTTGTAACGGATTACCAATCTCTTTGAATCAATATCCACTTTCCTTCGACCTTGCAGTGAAGCTCAAAGAGCGTAATACTCATGTGCTTCAAATAAATAATGAACAGTCTATACCCTAAAAGGGAACAAACTGTTATTATATGGATTTTCTGTTTTCCAAACTCTGAAGTTGGAAATGCTATGAATCTTTGGGTCGTCATAGAGATAGTGTATTGCGAATATGAATTTTGCAAATTTGTTGTTAGTTTGCGAATATATCTGGCAACATAAGAGTGAATGATGTCACCACTGCAATTCTGCTAAAACTGCTTTTGTTTTCATTTTAATATATAACTCACTTAGTCACAAAGAAATATAATATTTATACAAAATAGTTGCGTCGCGATAAAATTCTAAATACAGAGAACCATTTGCCTGTTATAAGCAAGAAAAAAGGTGAAATCAACGAGAATATCAAGTTAATATCGAACTGTAAAGCATTTGAAGATCATTTGTGGTTATATCATCACCTACCTCATATACTGTTTTTCACTCCGGGGAAGATGCGAGGGTTTATCCAGTCAGTATATCAATCATACATAACTCGAGCCTTCGGGACAAGATATTGAGGTGGGGTTTTCAACTAATATTTTCGAGAATTTGTCTTTTCCAATATAGGTGCCACATTTTGTCTGACACCGTAATATCGCTTTAACGATTCCATCGAATACACACATAATTCATTAAAAGTGCACCCAAGTTACACCAGACAATTTTATTGATTTCCTGTTTTCTTCATTCGCTCTTCGGTGGATAATAATTCGTAGTTCGTTTCATAGTATTTATCATTTGACTCACGAAAGAAAGAAGACAAAAGCACATTTTAACGATTACACTTATTACACTTATTTACAAATTGTAGGCCCCCTTGGTATTAGTGGGGACGTTAAATGGCGGTCCCGGGAGCAGGAATGGGAGCGACTTGACACCCCTGCCATGTTATCCTCTGAACACTTATCGAAGAGAGAAGGCTTGAAATAAGCCGGTGTTCATCCACGATCTACCACGGATAGGGGCTCAAATAAAGCTATTGTAAAGCTTCCTGATCCTTGGGTCTCTTAAGTAAACTAAATTAAATGCAACTAATAGCACGACTATGTCGACTATAGTTCACGAAGAAAATGTAACTGTGTAGGCGTGAATACCTCAACATCATTACATGTTGAATAAATGTAAACGCTCAATGAGGTTCACAGGTAAAGACATGAAGCGTCATAATCAGCTGTTAAATTATGGAGAAATTAACAAAGGGTATGCTAAGGGGGGTGGGGTGGGGGCAGAGCGTCGGGAGAAGCTGTAGAATGAGTGTGAGGATAGCACTAGTTTAAAAATTAGAAGAAATAGACCCCCCACCCCCATTTGGGTGCTAGGGCTCAAATCCATGGCTACTCCGTCCGTAAGACGTTCCGCCCTTTCTTGTCTTTTTTTCTTTTTCTTTTGCATATGTCTCCAAGTATATGCTTTGTTCAGGTCATCTTGACCGGACATGTTTGCATTGAGTTATCCGATAACTATAGCCTTATTGAGTGTCTCATATTTTTAATTGCTTTGTTCTACATAAGTTAAGGATTAAATGAGTCAAACGCTAAAGCCTGTACAGGACATGACAAGACAAAGAGTATATACTATCGATAGTCTATAGTCGCGTGGGAAATCCGGCTATAATATGGCTCAGGCTTCATTTGAAATTTAACATGAGGGAAACCCTACACACAACTACACTGTACTGGTCAGATAAGGGAGTTGCTTTCATTGGAACATAGCCTAGTAAGGAAAGATGGGAATTATTGTGGGCGAGGGGGAGGGGGGGGGGGGGGTTGGGCGAGGATGGGACTGGATCCACCATCACGGCTTGAAACCCTCTATACCAGTATATATATCGATAAGACATGTGTTCGTAGACTCGTAGTGTGAGTACAATGCCTCCAGTACGAGTACAACTTCAGGGTACAACGGTACGAGTAAATGAATTTTTTTGTTGGGTAACAGTGAAAGCTACGTACGTCGGGCGTATATAATGAACTATAAGGATGTCCATCAGTTTTTGACCAATGTGCAGCAACCATGGTTTTAGGAAACATCATTCCTGTGAAACATGCTGGCAATAACCATTAATGATCTAGCTAGAAACCTCAACTGTAAGGTTCAGACTGATGTGGTGATTACAGATTTCAGTAAAACTTTCGACAAGGTCTTTACACAGACGTCTAGCGTGTATGCTCTAACACTATGGAATCTCTGGAAACATTATCAATTGGATTAATGCTCTTTTTGAGCAATCGCACTCAGTCTGTTTTTATTGATGGTGCTAATAATTCTAGATTGGAATACTTATAGTCTGAAGACTGATCATCAGAGTGGACCCGAGGTGTTTCTCTCTGTTAATTAGGCTTGTGCATGTTGCGTGCTGTCCCCTGTGCAGCGATAACCACTAGTTGGTGTTTGCATAGTACAAGACAAGACCGGGGCGAATATAATTATATAGATAGTAAAAAGTTTAAATAAACTGGACTCGTAAGCTATAGTAAACTGTTTGTGATATATTATATTCACCTCTTCTCATAAAAAAATGACCCCATTCAATGGCAATTCAAACGGTTGCCAAGGAAGTAGGATGAAACAAATGGGAGCGTCAAAATCCCTGGCTTTATTATATACCTTGAATGTTACTGTTAGTGCTAGATTAGATACACATAAATAGAGACAATATTCCGGCATCCCATCGGCAAGCTTGTATCGATCAAAACTGTAATGAAACATCCATTAAAGATATGTAACCGACGAAACTATAAACATACATGCTGGGAAAGGGCAGTTTTTAGGACTATATAGGATCATCGGTAAGCTTTAGTCGATCAGAAACTGCAATAAAACATCCATCGAAGATACCATGTGACCGACGAAACTATAAATATCTACATGCTGTGAGGGCAGTTAAAATTTTTAGGACTATAGGTCAGGCTGTAAAATAATCAATTCGTGCTGACATGTTTCATGATTATTTATAGCTTGAAAAATGTTGGAAAACATAACTAACCTGTAGCGGAAATTGAACCATTGAATAAAAATGTTTAACCGCTCTACGAAGAATTCTTAAATAGGCCTATCAAAATGCCCAGCCTATACTGTTGTATATATATATATATATATATATATATATGAATATGATGGGATTCGATAATGTTGTTACTGAGTGCACATCAGTTTTGGACTATAATTAAGGCCTCATATTACACTCTATAACGAGACATTGGGCTTTCTTTGTCTGAGTGATTCAAGTGGTTGAAGTTGGTTGCGTAGTTAAGAAATGAAAAAAAAAAACATGCAACAGTTTAGGCTATATCAGGTATGTTACTCATGATGTTAGAAGCCATGCATGAAACTTTTAATGAAATCCTCGATCAAACTCTATCATATCAACTCTTTTAATGTCTCTTGTTTCTTCATGGCCATCTTCTGTGTATACCGGGTAGTTAAGTTTTAACCAGTCCAGGTGGTAGCCGTTCAGCATAACAACCATTTGCAGATAAAGCAGTAATTGTGTGTATTGTTCCTTCAGTTCCCAGAATGCATCACGAGCTTGCCTTAGCTTCTTCTTAGTACTTTTCGTTCCTGTGAGCAATGTTATCACATCGGATCCGGAACAGACGGTTTCTTTCAGTTCAACGACCATTATATATTTGTCTACATACAGATCAAAATTCCAGCTGCAAATCAGCTTCAAGAGACGTTATTTGAAAGTTGTTCTGTGGTATATGCGTTTAGTATTCGATGCCACGTGCACAACGATAAATAGCTTGCATATCTGTACTGTTTGAACATTTTTCGAAATCACCCGCGTTAGGGCCTAGTTTGAAAAGTCACGTATCAGTATACGCTAACGCAGATATTTCAACCAAAGATGACACTGTAACATATCTCTGGTTTTAACTAACGTCAGCATTGCGACGCGCGGAGACGCGCGCGTTGTAAACCGGTTTTATTATACATAGCGACGTGGCGCTATAAATAGATACAAGACTTTAGACGGAAAATGAGGCCGACTATGAAAACAGATATCTAGATGAGGTAGGCTACATCTTGTAACTTCATTCTCTCAATATTGTTGGTCGTAGAGTATACTGTCATAGGCGTACGAGTCGGGGGTGGGGGGAGGGCAGGGGGCAGACTGCCCCCCCCCCCAAATTGCCAGAGGGCAAGAAATTCGGGCAAAACTCCTGAAAAATTCGGGCAGCCTAAGAGGAGAAAAAATATATATACATATATATAAATATGAAGTAGCTTGCCCGAATCTTTTCCAATTTTTGCCCGACAATTCCGTAGAAGTAGGCCTACAGGTTTATCATATTTTTTGTTATTTTTTTACACTTTTTTGTGAGAAAAATTGCAGTCTCACCCGACACTATCCCGCCTACGTGTCGTTGAACAATGTATGTTTTTCTGGAGGTAGCTGAGTACTGTCTTAAAATAATAAAATCGGTAACTAAATATGAGCTTAACAAATATACTGTCCTCTTTTCCCCCTTCAAAGTGATGTTACCATTTTTTCTTCTTCTAATTTACCAAATTTTTGGGGAAGTGTAAATTTCTTAAACGTGAGATTATAAAATAAAGAATGTTTAGATGCAACTTGCAAGGCCTCAGAAGTGCCATTTCCGGCATTAAGAGAGGCATATTTTGCCAAAAATTTTTCTTGTACGTATACGCGCCAACCGATGGTGGCGATCCGCTTAGATAGTGTCACGGGAACTTTCGGGCACAAAAGTTCTGCCCCCCCCCAAACTGAAATGGTCCGGTACGCCTATGAGAGTACATGTAGAGATATGCGGCTCAGCGTCGAAGTTACCTTCATCGCTTTAATAGAACGAACATTAAAGAGATGACTTTAGGCCGGCAGAATTTTAGCGTTGGAATATCATACTACAAAGTCAAAGTTGAATTTGACTGCTTAACATTTTCTGTATCTACAGGTCAGAACCATATCCTGACAGCAGTTTGCTGCATTTTCAACTCTGCTAATTGTAACATATTGTACTGCAACCTGCAGTTTAGACCAACCACTGCCAGTCCTACTTGGAGGTTACATACTTACCCTTGACCCCAGCCACCATCCTAGTCTAGCCTATCTATGCCCATATATGGATTTAAGAGTAAATGAGCTTATATAACAGATTGTTCTACTATAGTACTATACATATACTATTGAATACAGAGCCTCAACAACCACTGCCAGTCCTACCTGGAGGTTACATACTTACCCTGACTCATTTACTCTTAAATCCATATATGGGCATAGATAGGCTAGGATGGTGGCTGGGTCAGGGTAAGTATGTTACCTCCAGGTAGGACTGGCAGTGGTTGGTCTAAACTGCAGGTTGCAGTACAATATGTTACAATTAGCAGAGTTGAAAATGCAGCAAACTGCTGTCAGGATATGGCTCTGACCTGTAGATACAGAAAATGTTAAGCAGTCAAATTCAACTTTGACTTTGTAGTATGACATTCCAACGCTAAAATTCTGCCGGCCTAAAGTCATCTCTTTAATGTTCGTTCTATTAAAGCGATGAAGGTAACTTCGACGCTGAACCGCATATCTCTACATGTACTCTCATAGGCGTACCGGACCATTTCAAACAGATTGTTCTACTATAGTACTATATACGCATTATTACTATTGAATACAGAGCCTCAACAACTGGAATAACCTGTCTTGTGTTATTATTACATTATAGTTATTTATTAATTATCTACCAAGTTTACACTAATATTTTGTGAAAACTTCTGGTGACAGGGGTACGTGTATGATGTCACCACCATCATTGTAATTAAAATGAGGAAAAAAAATCACTTGCTTTTCGTTTATATCATCATTACTTCATTTATTCAGAAGAAAGTTAAGCTGCTTTAAAAAAAAAAAAACTTTTCATTGTTATGAAAACCTTAAAAAAATAGAGAAAATTGACAGCTAAGAAAACTTTCCCAGTTGAAATCATATTTCAAGGATATATACTAACATGAACATGATAATAGGAATGAAAGAGTTTCTAAAGAACATTTGCCCCGAAGACATCACAAGCCACCTATATATAATTCCTGTTGTCCTATAATGGACGGTAGACCCCTATATCAAATCAAAATTTCCTAACGTTTAAGCATTCATATTTCGAGTTCAAAATAAAGATATTAGTATCGAGGTTTTGACTAACAGTGTGGAATATCTTTCTCAGATATTTTTTACAATGTTTGCCAAAGGAATACCCTTGAACAGGATACTATGAAAACATAACCTTCAAAAGACTTCAAAAGAGTGCTGGTTTTGAATTATTCCAGATACAATATTATGGTCTCTTGACTGGTTCGTCAGATTAATATCAAATCATTTCATAAACGATCTTTGCAGATGTGTTTGCTGATATTTTGTTTATCCATTCAAGGAGACAACCCTTCATAAGTTCATAAGAAGGAAAGATTTACTCTAAACACTCTGGTTTTATGCTTTATATACGTGATCTTTGGCAAACTATAGTTTCGCAAGAAAACAGTTCTTTGTTTTCAAAAGAATGTGAAAAACATACAGGCTTTATTTCATGTCAGGAAGCCGGGCGGAAAGTGGGTGGGGGTTGGAAAACGGTTCCTTCAATTTTGTGGAAACATAAAAGTGCCACTTTAATTAAGCTCGGAAAGACGACGTCGAAATATCAAAACGAAAAAAAAACCGACTAGAAAAAGTGGAATCATTGCAACTAAAATGTTGAAACACTGAAACGAACAAAATGATCATCTCTATAACCCCCTCCCCCTCCCCTCCCCCTCCCCAATTCCAAGGTCATGGTCACTTATAACTGAGTAGCAATTAAGATTATTTCCATATAGCTGACACCCAGTGTAGGGAGTCACAATAAAGGGACATATACGGTGAGGGAACAGGTATACTCTTCACTCATCCTTTACAAAGATCATACACAAATTCACGATAGATTGACATTTTCTGTCTTCTTCAGTTTATTTATGTCTTGTGTTATTGTTTGGAATTAGTAGGTCATCAGTATTGACCCTTTATATGCTATAAAGTTATTAAATGGTCACGTATTCGTAAAATTCAACAGTTTCACCCTACCGCCTCGAAACTATATGCTCCGCATTGAGCCTATACGTTGAATTTAATCAATAGAACTCTCCCATGGTCAGTGAATAAGTTGTAGGTGGCATACTCCTATTACACTAGCGTCTATATCAATCCGCCCCAAGTGTTCTCCTAGCTCAGGAAAAGTGACAATTAGGAGCAGGAGAACAACTTTTTTTTTTTGCTATGTTATCAATTAGGATCTGCGTTTTGTGGCTTGGATGTTAAAGAGCATGAATGGAAGCACATGTGGTGCCAAGAAATGGGTCAATTTTAGACCAGTTCAGCCCTCCCAGGAGCAGCGTACGAAAATTGTTTTACGACTGCGTAAAGAGGTTTGTTTACAAGTGACGAAAACTTCAGGCTCTCGTAGCAAAAAATCTGCATGGTTATGGTACGGAAAATTAATAGTGCCATGAAATGCCAACTTGTCAGCTATCCTGTGATGGGTATAGCGTTTAGCTAGTGAGAACTTCTATCTAGTCTTAAGAGACCACATCACTTTTGTGATTTAGTGTGTAAGTCAATGGGGCTTTTAATGGGCGTATATATGCTACCTGTAGGGTCAGAGGTAGATACACCTGCGAAGGTATAAACCAACAATGATGACCGGTTAAACGTATAAGTAAACAAAAATAGAACAAACATTAACATACCACAAAAGGTGATTTAATATATACGTTAACGGGCTGTAGTGTCCAAAGTCCAGGAGTAATCATTTACTATACGTTATGGCCACTGCCCTGCATGCTTTTACACTGTTAGATGTTTGAGCCCATGCCTAACTTCTATGATACCAACCATCAACACACAATCTGTATCCTGTGGTGGCCTGAGGTGAACCTTAGCATTCAAGGAAATATTAACTATAAACATGATGGAACGGCGCCGTATGAACCTGATCCCGTGTACTGGCACGTCCTCCTTTAGCATGACGATGCTATATATATATGGCCATGAATGTCATCGTGATAGTGTTATACTCCCGACATATTATTACACTCATGTGGATAATATAACATTTTATATAGCATAATATAGCCTTTTATACGTATATTCCATTAGGACAACGGACTGTTCGAAAGACATGAACTGTTTAAAAAAAGGCCGTAAATTATCGTCGAAAGTTGGACTTTTTTATTTTTTCTGTGGCTGGCCGTTTGTACAATATAACAGATTTTTATGGCTAACATTACAGGAAAACGTTATGTATCGTATCACAGTGACATATGAGACTGCGCATATCTCCATCCATGCATATAGGCGGGTACAAAAAAAAAGGCAGGGACCACACACACTCTTATAGCAGTGTTAATCTGCGTATACCATAATGTCTTGCACGTACTTGTATGGCAAGCCAAATACATAATAATTAGGTCGATAAAGCGTGTGTAACTTCTATCGATAAATACGATCTCGTCCTGGAGCATTTGTTTGCCATATAGATGTACTCGGTTTACCAAGGAGTTCCACCGTATAGCAATATACTGCTGATATATACACAATCAATGGACGCTATTGCATGTACATCTCATAGCCTATGTTATTCAGCGTTACCCCGGTGATATATGGCAAGGAGTAGTATAGCAACTCCCTAACCTTATATGCATGCAACAGAGTGCATACGCAAACAGCTAAGTTACCGAGTAAATACACACTATGTGCAGTTCAAACGTTGGGAGGAGAACAATATTAAAGACGGATTTGTCTGTGTAATCTAATCAAACCGTGAAAACCAAACATGAGGATACAGCAACAAATATAAGGGGATAAAGTCCAAACGAATAAGTCGCAAATTTGTTTCCGCGACATTTTCTCTGAACGCTTTAAAAAAAATTGTTTTTGAAGCTATCGAGGTGTAGAAAATAATATTATAGTTAAAGTATATTGCGCGCAAAATTTGTTGAAACCGTAGGGTATTCACCATTTGCTAATGGTGCTCTTAGCTTAATTAATTTGAATTGTGCTCCGTGTAATGTGTTTAAATATTTTATATATTTTTTACAGGCCTACATCATATGATCGAAATTGAAAACAAACTCACGAAAGCTGCATTACCCTGTTAGATGGAATCATATTTCATTCCAAGACTATTTGTTTATATATAGTTTCAAATCTGAACAAGAATGACTGTAGAATAATTAACCAACATGTTTTTTTTCACATTGGGTTTTATACCCGTATTGTAATATAACGTTACATAAAGACTTTGATGACATATTATAATATAATACGGAAATTCAAATTTAATATGATACTATATAACTATGTATGAAAGGTTTCAGATATGACCTGGCTTGGTATGTTATGATAGCATGCATATAGGTCAATAGAAATATTTCCTGCATTCATTTATAGACGTTGTTCGTGTTTCAAGTATAGGCCTACTTTATATATATATATATATATATATATATATATATATATATGTATGTATGTAAAGAGTATGAAACGCCCCATTGAAACAAAGCAGGCCATTGTCAGTGTCAGTCTCAAGGGTTTTTTTCCCTTTAAAATGCGGACAACTTCTAAAAGGACGAACATCTTTTCATCATATTGATTAGACAATAAGGGAAATTTGAGGCATTTTTCTTTCCATGTTTTTTTTTATCTTTTCGTGCTGTTTTTAATGAGCTGCATGATGCAATGATCTGTGTTGGAAATGCTTAACAAAATAGACATTTTGAACAAGAAAAGTGGCCACAAATACACGAAGTTGTTTAATCCTCAATTCCATATTTCTGACGTTTAGTAACTCAATTTCTTTTTTCTATATAGATGGTCTGTTATAACTGAGCAGGGGCTTAGTAGTATTTTATATGCAGGTGTGCTGTCCGTTAAATTAGAACAATATCATAAATAAAGGCAAACGCCAGGCAATTGTGGGAAAGTTGTTTAGTGCAGTATTTTTGTCTTTTACATTTTTGCTGCCATAATGAAGACTACCCTTTACTTTAATCAACCCCTCTCCTATAAGGCTACAAGTGCTATACTAAAGGTGATACAGTTGTTACACTGTTTTTCAATATGGGTAACTTGCCAACCTCTTGCCAAACAGTCAATAAACTTAACTCACTTTCGGCTTTAGGAATCACAAATGATTTCGAGTTGGTTAGCAACATGTTTGATCTCCAGAGTAAGGCAAATATGTTACCAAAACAGAACTAGTATTGTTCGATACAGGTGTCAAACGCCTACAGTGAAATTACGACCTTCCTTACCGGTTTCGAAGCTCTGGACATATACAATCAGGGTCCATAGCCTAGTGGTTAGGGTCACGGTCCGCATATACAGCGGGAGGGTTCGAATCCCGGTGGAGGCTGGAAGTTTTTCCACTGTTCTGGATTTCCAACTCATTACAATTTCAATACACATACACACAAACACCCACATATATATATATATATATATATATATATATATATAAATATATATATATATATATATATTTATATACATATATATATATATATATACATATATATATATATATATGTATATATATGTATATATATATATATATTTATGTACAAACATTATTAAATTAATCATTCAAGCCCGATAAATTATACCATGATAGACAGTACCTTTCCCAAATATTTACCTTCATATTTTGTTAAAGCTATATTCGTTAATGTTAAAATAATCTATTAAATATTTCTGCATTTAATCATGGTCATGAACCTTGACCAAAATCACATAGCAAGATAAGCTACCCGCTACCCGAACCCCCCCCCCAAAATAAGACCCAAAGGCAGGGGCGTAGCGAAGGGGTTTTTGTTGAGGGGGTGTGGAGAATTTGATTTGTCGACGGATCTGGAAGTGGTGATTGAAATGGGGGAGGGTCTAAGGGGAGGGGGTGTTCCCCTCCCCTTTTGGCAATTTTTTAGTTTTGAAGCGTCCTTAGATGCAATCTGGTGCATATTTTAAGTCAAATTTGGCACGGAAGAAGCTCCCGTTCTCCTTTTTCTATTCAGCTTTCCTTCTTTCTTCCCCTTCCGCTCTCTTCACCTTTTCTCTTTTTGCCGACAGACCCAAAATTTGCCGACAGCGACCAAATTATTGGGGGGGTGTGACACCCCCCACACCCCCGCTCGCTACGCCCCTGCCCAAAGGTTTATTTTATTGTTTGTGTTGATAAAAATGTTCTGCAAATAATTCCAAAGTATGTAAAAAATTGCAACACCAAAAAACATATGTTAAATTGTCTCGATTTCATTGTGGCAAACTGTACAGTTGGAGTTAATTTTGGAGTTAATGGCGTTTATCATAATAAAGATATTTATTTGTAAGGATAATTCTGTGGGGAATAATAAACTGACCCCATCTTAATTGAACGTCGGTAGAACAACGGAAAGGGATAGATCAATATTAAGCACCGATTATTGTCCATATTCATATATGTATATATTGTACCGTATGTATTTTAGATCATCCTGCAAGCAGGAACTCGCGAAGAAGCCTCATTGGCTTATCAAAGCCGCAAGCTGACCGAAGTCAGTCTCTTAGATTCATATTTAACGTCCATGATTATGAATTATGATATTAAGCCATGGTGATTGCTGCTTGTTCAGTGATTCACACCATGTTTTATAAGACGTTCTTTTGAACTCGGACAACCTTCTATATCTTGACGCAGACTGAAGCTTTTATAATGAGCCTAACACATGTTACTAGTAGTACTGTTTCATATGTTATAGCTATAATATTGCACTGCAATGACTACATTAGCTTTATTATTCCAAAATGTTAACCCAGTTTAGCCTATATATATGTTAGCTGAACTAAATCACATATGTTAGCATGTATACAGAATGTTAACATGGATAAACAGTGAACAAGTTCGGATGATATAACAACCTTGGTAACATGACTTAAAACAATAAAACATAAATATGTTTGGCTATACGTTGCTAATGGCCAGACAGCCTCATGCAACTCTTCACTTATTGCCACCCAGTAAAATATACTTTCTGACAAGCATTATACTATTGAGAAAGCAATACATTTCCTACACTAAGATCACTACTAGAATATTTAGAAAGGAACAGTTATGGCATAAATGATATGATATTTTAATTAGTATCCATTGTAGCTAAGACGAGGGGTACTACTTCATTACACTATGATGTCTCACTGAAAATCAATTAGGCCCAAATTTCGAAACTCTTTTCCCAGCTTACGTTATTTTTTGGTATTCATAAATACTTTTTCTTTTGTTCCTGAAATCTTTCTTTAATAAAATTATAAAATTCATAATCATATCTCATCAAATGTTTGACTTTATCGATGGTTGAATTTTCTGGTTTAATTTTATTAGTCGTCTTCATACTCGACTCCCTCTCACTTTTCATAACTTGTTTATATTGTTCGATCGAACCTTTGAATAACTCCGGTAACATTTTCTCCAACAACTTGATAAATTCTTCATATTCTTCCATTATTCCAACGATTAAGAAATGATTTTTCACGTTCTCCTTCGCTCTCTCTAAAGAGACTCTATTAGCTTTCTTACAACCCTTTTCATAACCGCAAAACTGAGTAATCAAGCGAACTTGAAACAATTCTGCGACGCACTCAGGTCGTCCCCGACGAACGCATTCATCATACGACTCCGTGTTAATTGTCTTCAATGAATTACGCCACACGAGTTCCTCTTTCGTCTCCGGCTCCGAGTCGCGGAACCGAGAGTAGTAATAGTGGGAGACTTTCCGTTCAAATGGATCACGAATAATGCTAATACGTATGACTGTTTTATCTATCTCGTGGTTCAGGTCCATGCCTAATTCCTTTTCATATGGTATATAATAAGCGTGGGTATACAGAAATGCTGGTGTATCGGCTTGGGCTATTGCACTATTGATATAATTAAATTTCTGTTGAATACTTCCTTTCTCGACAATTTTAAAATCCACTAGTGTGGTTATCTCACGGAAACTGTCATTATTTCCAGCTTTAGTTAGCGACATGGCAACCAGTAACAAAGTTCTGCTTCCACACTTTGGCGGTACACTGAATACAAGTACAGGGTTACGAGCTGAAAGGCTTGAAAGTTGTGACTTGTTAAATCTCGTGTCTGCCGTTAGCTTGTCTCTATAATTTGTGACTATTTCTGGTTGGGCTTCTCCTCTAGCAAGCATCGGATGAATTTCATCCTCCGGGGGAGAATGTACATTAATGGCATCAAGTTTCCCCTTGGTCTTGTTCTGAAAAGTTAGTACACCATTCGTTGTATTTTCATGTAGTATATTCCCTGTGTTAGTACTTTTTGTAGGACTTTCCTCGCGATGATGTGGTTTCAACATTCGCCTCTGCTGATCCGAAACTTCATCGGAAGTGTTTTTAAGTCTAAGATAAACACAAAGTGTACAAATAGATCCAAATGCAAGAATCAGCTTGAAACTTCTACATAGATCGTTCGGTTGTAGACCTTTCATATTAACAAGCGGAACCTGCCTATATATGCTCCCAAAAGAATTAATTCAATGCACATACGTTATTCAAGAAAACTGAGTGATAGTTGCAATAGCTTTCGCTGTGTTAACAGAGGACGTTAACTTATAGCAATACTACCTCTATCTCCGTTATAGGCTTCCATAAACAAACATAGCCTTTACATCTCCACCAAATGGCAACCATTGATAAAACAGTCTTGAATTCAATGGAAACTTGATGATCATCGGTTGAAAACAGAAAAAACTTAATCCGTTTCACAGATATAAAAACTAGCCAATATTTTACCTGCGGACAACGTTGATGTCCACAACACGCATGCGAGTAATTCCGTTTGTTAATTTGAAGTAACGTTCTCTCGAACTGTTAACGAAAGAAGAGATGTGTACATATTATTTATGTACAGTTGTGCGTTGAAACTTCTGAACAGAGTAATCGTCGAGTGTTGAGTGTAATCAACAAAGTCCTACAAAGAACGTGAATTGTGCTCCGCGCGTGAAACGGTAACAGAAATAACGGAAGATTGTTTGGGTCATAAAGTCATGTGTTGATATGGTCGGTATGGCGTATACAGTATATCCTATGTATATATGGCATGGCTTATATTTCTTGACAGACTGTACGCGCTATAGTTTACCTTCATGTATACTCGCTCTTGTACAATCAGTGTGATCTTGTACGGTATTCGGGGCATTTTGGATATCTAACACAGATACTGCAAGGCAGTGGCGTAGGAAGGTACTTTTGAGTGGGGGGGGGGGGGCTGAAGACTGATGGCCGACCTGGGGGAGGGGTCTAAGGGGAAGGGGTGTCCCCTCCCCCTTTGGATTTTTTTTGCATTTCCAGGTGGCCTCAGATGCAATTTGGTGCAATATAGCACACTTCAACCCACCCACTCCATTTTGTATATTAATTTGCATTTTCACCTGACCTTATCTGCAATTTGGTGCTCCAAATGAGATTTTTTTCTCATTTGGAAATGAAAAAGGGGTTTTCTGTCTTGCGAAGCGGGGGGCGGAATGATACTTCCGCCCTCCATATTTTTCACTGGGGGCTGGCGCCCCCAGTTCCTACGCCCTTGCTGCAAGGCCGTTAATCATGACTCCTGCTAATTAGAGTTGTCCTCATAATCATGCAACTGTATAGGCTACCGCACAAATCTGGCTATAAACTCACTTTCAAACAGTGCATCATTTACATCATGTACACAACACAATTTATCTTCAGTAAGAGTCATAGTTACTCCTCCTACATCTCCTCCAGTCGATCCATTCTGGTGTGTCTGTCGACATGGCCAATATGTATATAATATATCATACGGATCAAATGAAACGTGCCTCTATATGCCGGGATGCTTCTAAAGTGTTATTTCTCATGGCGCACATTTTGCACCAATTAAAATTATTATGCCGTCGTAAGAATGTAATGTCTATTCAGCTTCCCATAATGCCACGAAATGAGTAAGCCGTATCGTCATAATTTTGGCACATGGCTTGAATGGTATAATGCAGGGGTACCCAAAATGCTGCCAGACCGAATAATACTGTAAAATGCTCTGAAATGGCATACTGACAGGTTATCACAATAGGCACGTCATAATTTCTCATAATTTTCTCATAAACTTCTCATAATTTCTCGATCACAAAGATCGGGAAGGGGGGGGGGGGGGGTGAGGGAATGTTGCCACAAATGACTAAGTTATAATAAAACGATATTTCATGTAGTTTGATGCCAAAAGGAACAAATGGTTTTCTTTTTATCTCGTCACCAGATAGCTACTAATATATGCAACACTGGTCAGTGATCCATACAGGTGTTAGGATGGTCATTTTAAAAGGTTTTCATATCTTCTATCAAATGGTGATCAGTAACTCGATTGTCCACTATAAGCTTCCGGTTAATAGCTGTTGACCTTCTCCTTAACTTCCTATCAGTCTCCGTTTTCAGGTCGATAAGGTGACTATAATTTTCTACCGGAAGAATCCCATCTTAGATACATGTATATATCAGTTAGTTACCATCATAACATATATTGAATTGCCTGGAGTTTGACTGTGTCAAGGATAAACAGTGGATCGCCGCTCATGAACCTTTGATATATAGGTCACGTGTAGGATCTATCTCCGAGGGACCTTGTGGTACGTCACGTGACGTTACATTGTTGGGATCATACACAGTTACAGTCTCGATGCAAGGGGAACAGGGCTGAGAGTGGATCAAGTTGTTTAGGCGTCGTGCCCGGGCTCTATCCTGAGTGACCTTTCAAAGTATCTGAGAGAGTTCATGGTTTCATCGTAATATATTTACAGTTTATAAGTGTATACTGTGTTGTATACACTTATGTACTGTTATTTCTTTATTTGTATTGGCGAATTTGAAGACTAACGGCGGTGAGCGGATTTTGTGGTTGAGCTTTAGTAAAATTGTCATAAATAGCGGCGCTGTTGATAAATGATTTTGTATAATTCCTTCTTCGGAGTTTTTCCTTTGAACGAATGGACTTTGTTATGTTCAAAGTCACATTGGTTTATTACTCAGTCGCAATGTTGTAGCGTTTCACCCTTATCATAAAACATAGTTCAAACAGCATGACCATGACCAGGCTGGTTGGGCGAAATGACCATGCTAGTTGGGCGAAATGGCAGTTGATGATGTTGATGTTGATGTTGATGATGATGATGATGATGATGATGATGATGATGATGATGATGATGATGATGATGATGATGATGATGATGATGATGATGATGATGATGATGATGATGATGATGAGGATGATAATGATTATGATGATGATGATGATGATGATGATGATGATGATGATGATGATGATGATGATGATGATGATGATGATGATGATGATGATGATGATGATGATGATGATGATGATGATGATGATGATGATGATGAGGATGATGATGAGGATGATGAGGATGATGATGAGGATGATGATGATGATGATGATGATGATGATGATGATGATGATGATGATGATGATGATGATGATGATGATGATGATGATGATGATGATGATGATGATGATGATGATGATGATGATGATGATGATGATGATGATGATGATGATGATGATGATGATGATGATGATGATGATGATGATGATGATGATGATGATCAGTTATTTTAATATAGTAATGAATAGTTTAATGTCATCATTTGTATGTTCGGAAGATGACAACTCATTGTATAAACTTTCATTTATTTGTGATTTTACTGCCACTCGCAAAATACAAAAATGTAAATGTTTGAGTTTTCAGAAGATTATAGTCTTTTGCTTTCAATATTTGATAAAACGCCGTGGGTAATTTTCAATTTATATATAAATCGCTTCGATCTTTCTCTGGCTTTATCTAAGTTTTCTTTTGTTTGCGGATGAAAGACATCAGAGTCGTGGATATTAGTTGCGGCCATGATATAACTACGATTGAATATGCCATATTCGAACAGTACTTTTTGTGGCGTAGATATATAGTAGGGCAGCATCACATTTTATCTAAAGATTTTCTGCCAGCTAAGTGGACCTATAAGTTCGACTTTCCTGACAGAAAGTGTAGATTGATAGCTAAGTTACTTTCCTTTTCAAATGTTATTGTTACGCATATTTGCAATGTGCATGTCTTGTTCGTATCAATTCTGAAATATTGCCCTCACATATTGTTGGCCCCCCCCCCCCCCAAATTTAAATTCAAACCATGTCAAATCTGCCCGTAGCAAAGCCATAAGATTTTCACCATTCATAGAAAACAAATGACTGACCTAGTCAGCAAACCCATCAAATTTATGTAAAGTGTTAATTTACAAATAGGACAACTAACCTTGTTTGTCCTGACACAACGTCGCTAGCAAACGCCCACTAAGTTTTGACCAAAATGTAGCAAAGTTTGTAATCTCATAACCACTAGACACGCATTCGATTTTGGTGATATACGGAACAAGTTAATCTTTCTTCAGTAACAAGTGTTTGTCTCACTGCAGTGGCGTAACCAGATTTGTCCATTAGGGGGATGAAGGTGGGGGGGGGGGCAAAGATCTCGAGTGGGCCAAGGGGGGGGGAAGCCTCACACGCGACCAGTTTATTAGGTACATTCGCAATATGCCCCATTCCCAAACACGTGTAACCATGGTAACGGAATTGTTACGAATGTTCCTTTACCTAAATTGAAGAGTTTATTCCTGACTACCATCCGCTAAATTGTTCAAGGGATAGTCCAACTAAATATATGAACTTGATTTATGATAGAGAAAGTCACTATACTCTTAGCTGATAACCCTGTGTGCTCTGTTCTCATACTGTTTACAGTACATAAATGTATCGTTCACACTTTGTCTACAGAGCCTATGTATTTCCTTCTAATTAGATGATTGGTTTTTTTGCAGTAAAATTTGTTATTGGCCCAATCGAATTTAGAATTTGGACAAAACTTCAAAAAGTAAAAATGCTATAGCGATGGGATTTCGACAATTGGGTTCAGTAGTCGTCCTTTCAATTGTTTTGTCTGAAGTTCTCATTTTGGTCTGGACTATTCTTTCAACGGTACAGTTTAAGCATGCAGGCAATCTCATTGTTCATGATTTACTATAATATGTTTTAAATAAATTTGTTTATAAAGCTCACTTTCATCGTGTTAAGCTTCTTGCATTCAGACACTACAAAACTGTCTGTCCAGCACCATGGTCCATTGGCTTTATTACATTAATCGGCTTAAAGGGAGTGAAGACTCGCGCAAAAAGAAACGTCTGATGCCGGTAATCTGACCTAGTTTCGAACGAGGTGTAACATAAGTGTTAGACATCACCATCGATCACAGAAAATACAAACACAGCTTGCTACCGTCGGTAATTAGATACTAGTGTGCAGTCAATACATGCAGCTTCGGTCAATCACATGTACATGTAGTATACATAGTAGCGTTGGACATCTCAGGTCCAGATAAAGATAACAAGGCATCACGTTTCATTACTGTCTGCATTTTGTAGCGACAAGAAGAAAACTTCACTTGCAAGCAACGGAAAGTTAACGTTTTTAGAGGGCGACACGCGGTGTGGGGCGAGTCTTCAATGCCTGTATAGTCGTTGGAAGCGATACTTCGTTTAGGCCTATTCATACGACTGATCAGTCTGTGTGAGTTCACACGTGAGATGTTGAAATAACGTAATATATCACGCAACAGCTTATAAGTAACAATATCGGATTTAATTCCGGACGGTCGATATGACGGTGGTATAAAGTTATAAACATACGCATGAAATAACAAGCATGGTAGCAGGTTATATCGCTCTGAAGCGTGTGTGGCGAGGGGGTGTAGGGGGTGGGTGGGCTCGTAGCGATGACAGCAAACAAAATAATAGGATAACATTTAATTTGAGACGCAATTGGCTGGTATTAATTTGATAAGACCCGTCAATTACCGATTAACGCGAACTGGTTTAATTGAGCCTTCAAATGCATCTTGTCAATTTCAAACAATATGTGTTTTACTCACCAATGTGTCACTATCATCCGGTCACTATCATCCGAATTAAAAATCTACACAAGAAGTAATTCCCGTAACTATACCAATATATAATATTCAGCAAACTCGCTAAAAACACAGTCAATGATTTCACAAGTTCAAAATGATCATGACACCGATTAGAGGGCGTACTACTCGATATATATAGAAATAACCATGTTTGGGAAAGAAAACGTAAAATCACACACACACACATCTTATATATCTCTATAATATGATATAGCGTAGTGCTGATGAGATATTTTGGTTACACATTTTCTAACACCCATCATGCATTTCACTATGGTATAGACCCAAGTTCACCCAACCCCTCTAGCTCTTGCCACTAGTTGCGAACTGACGTAACTGATTCATCGTTTTCCTGACGCTTCGACTGGGTCACCAGCTTTCATTGCAGATAAAAGACGCTTTAATCTCGCTATTACAGGTAACCAATTAACTTTTCTTTCGTTTAACTTTTAAATCTCGCACTAGGACAAATTTCCAGATATTAACATCTATGAATACGTTATTATATTAATGAGTTCGTTAACAGTGTGTTATCAAAGATTCATGCCTCTCTTTTCCTCGGAAAATGAAACGTATAGGTTAAGTACACTGAGAGTTCCTATGCACACTCTTTGCCGTATACCAAGAAAAAAAAAGCATTTATTTATTATTATTTATTAACCTTTAAAAGGGTGACTTGGTTAGCCGAAGCTAATCTTCCCCGAGGCCCTAAAATACAGTCATTATAAAAAGAATAATATTATGAAACAATAAACAGAGAGTAAGACTATTAAACATACATATATACAACCAGTGGCGTAGGAAGGTACTTTTGAGTGGGGGGGCTGAAGACTGATGGCCGGCCTGGGGGAGGGGTCTAAGGGGAGGGGGTGTCCCCCTCCCCTTTGGAATTTTTTTGCATTTCCAGGTGGCCTCAGATGCAATTTGGTGCAATATAGCACACTTCAACACCCAATCCATTTTGTAAATAATTTTGCATTTTCACCTGGCCTTATAGATGCAATTTGGTGCTCCAAATGAGATTTTTTTCTCATTTGGAAATGAAAAAGGGGTTTTCTGACTCGCGGAGCGGGGGGCGGAATGATACTTCCGCCCCCCATATTTTTCACTGGGGGGGGGGGGGCTGGCGCCCCCCCCCAGCCCCCCCCCCCCCGGTTCCTACGCCCTTGTATACAACAGTAAATCACAAAACTGTAAAAATGGGTATAGAACATAAAAGCGTAATGAGATGATTAAGACTTGAAAAAATCATTGACTAAACGTTTAAAAATAGGTAAAGATTTGGCATGCTTGCATTCAGCTGGCAAACTATTCCATTCTTTGGCAGCTATGAAGGAAAATCTACGCTTGTGATATTCCGTTTTACCCTCTTTCAGGTATAAGTTACTTTGGGTCGTGGATCTCAAATTGTGATTATGAATTTCGTGTGTAAAGTTGAATAACTGGGTTAGATAATTTGGGGAGAGGCCATTCATGGTCTTGTACTGATCAATCGTCGTATACGTATTTGCGTATCGACAGGGTGCCACTTTAGCATTTTAAATAATTCTGTCGAGCTTTCATATCTTCCCGAGTTCGTAATAATACGCGCTGCTGCTTTTTGCATATGTAACAACTTTTGTAAATCATTTGCTCCACACGTACCCCAGACTATACTACAATAATCTAGAATGGGTCGTACATACCCATTATAGAAGATAATTTTCGTATTCAAATCAATATATGGTTGTATGCGTCTCAGTAAGGCGAGGCGATTTGAGACTGTTTTACAAACGTTGTCAACCTGAATATGCCAGGATAAATTGTTATCAATTGTTACACCTAATAGTTCTTCATATTTGACAGTCTTGAGAATTTTGCCCCCGAGTGTCACAGAAAGAGTATTTGCATTGTCAGGTAATGAAGCCAGTCTCTGACCAGATCCCATCAATAATACCTTCGTTTTAGTGGTGTTGATTGCCATTTTATTTCGGTCACACCAGGCACTAACTTTTTCCATGTCTCTTTGCAATTTGTTATTCAAGTCAATGGTAGATGTATCACTGGCATAAAATGTTGTGTCGTCAGCATACATATCCGCTGAACAATATTCCAAAGTGAGATCCATATCATTAATATAAATTAAGAACAGAAGTGGACCAAGAATTTATAAATTTATAAATAACTGCACGTAGAGAAAAGATGTAAACTTATTTATGAGAGACCTTAACCGATCATTTGAACCTGTCCCTCAACGAATTATTCAGAATGTGATCATTCGATATAGCTATAAAAAAGTAGAAGTTAGTCTCATGTGCACTCTCCCTAACTAATTGGTCAATATATATATATATATATATATATATATATATATATATATATATATATATATATATATATATATATATATATATATATATATATATATATATATATATACGTTTTACGCATGTGCGTTGAAACTCTGAAGTTCGAACAGGCCTAATACAATTGCGTGGGATTTAGCGAAATATGCACACTGCAGGTACGGGGATGCTTGAAGAGTTGGGGTTGCTGGTGAAATCGCTGCAAGGTCAAAGCATGGAGGTACTATAGTACCTGTACTGTATAGTAGAGTTGGCGAGGAGGAAAGAGTGGCAGGGTAGGCGAAATGAAGGTCGGGCGGCCGCCCCTGTAAAACAGCGAAGCCAGGGCACTGGATGGCATCTGCCATATATATATATTGTGTAGAGCATTCACAAAGAACAGGCAGTGATACGATCGCATACATACAACTACACTAGTAACTTAAGTATAGGTCATATAATAAACGCAATCGGTGTTCGATCGGGACGAAATTTTTTGTCTATATTACTGTCACTCGTTTTACTTGATTGCCGACATTCACAACGTATCCATACATCATGGTTTAAATAAATAAGTTGTAAGTGCAGTATTTTATGCTAGCATTTTGTCTCGACACTCGTTTCACTTGATTTCCGACATTCACAGCGTATCTCTACACATCTTTGAAGAGGCTCAAATAAACAGGTTTAAAAGTGCAGTATTTTTATGCCGGCATTTAGTCTAGATACTCGTTGTACTTGATTTCCTACATTCACAGCGTATCTCTACACATTGTTGAAGGGGCTCCATGAAATCAGTTTAAAAGTGAAGTATTTTTATGCTGGTAATTTGTCTAGAAACTCGTTACACTTGATTTCAGACTATCAGAGCGTATATGCATAGCCTATAACATTTTAAAAGTTGTTTACCGTTCAGCCTCCTATGAGGCGTAACGCACATGTTATCTGATAGGCTGGCGGTGGTAGATACGGTAGCTTATAAAACAAGGTTTCCACTATGTGTCGTCTGGTGATTCCGAATGACCTTTGACCTCAATAAAATCTTTTACTGAACGTGTCACAATTACATACTTAATATGAGATTCGTCCAACCTTCCCTTTTTGAGTTATCGTGTTTACAAGTTTTTCACAATTTGACCTCTAGTGACCCCAAATGGACTTGGACCTCCAAGACCCTATTGTTTTTGATGGAGGTGTGTATAGACACGTACAGTAGACTGACATGTGTTTATCATGCCATAGTGTTATTGTATCAAAATGGTGGTTCGGACCATTTCTATTCTAGCAACTAGTTCTGCTTATACTAACAAGCAGAAATCTAGTGCACTGAAGTCATCGAAACCTCAATGCATTTTGCATTCTGGTTTACATTACGCGGTTGAGCAATTTTGAAGAGCGCCGATGGCAACAACGTAAGTTTAGACAACGACGTATGTTCAGACAACGGAAGTTAAGACATCAACGTGAGCTTGAGCAACAACGTGGTAAAACAGCAGCAACAACTTTAGTTTAGACAACAACAATCTTAGTTTAGACAACGAAATAAGTTTGACCTTTTCGCGTTCCATACCCGATGACACTTGACCTAAGTTCCTTGGGTGAAGAAGTGTAAGATCAGCATAGAATGACGTGACGTCCCTCTCTATACACGTCCCTCTCTACACATTCCTCTCCAGTCTCCACATCCCTCTCTCCGCGTCCCTCCCTCCACGTCTCTCCCTCCGTGTCCCTCTCTTGATGTCCCTCTCTCCATGTCCCTCTCCATGTCCCTCCCTTCATGTCCCTCACTTGAGTCTCTTCGTGTCACACTCTATACTAGGAAATCATGATTTTCTATAGGGTAGCCCCCTATACTTTCACACCGTGGCACTTTTGTCACCCTATTCAATTAGTGTGGGGATCTATTTCGTGAAATCGGTAAAACGGGGACAATAACTCAAAGTCGTCGACTAACATATATCCGTCCTATTTGATAACCAAACACCAAACTGAATTTGGGTAATTTCTATTCATACATAATCTCTCAGGACTTAGATACTGAGTGATATCAAACTAATCTAATAAGATTTTACCCTTTTTACTTCGTTTTCTGGAGGAAGAGGTGCAGATTAATAAAATCTGTATTCTCTGCCATTGCTATGTATATGTCAGAATGCATTGGTCACCGTACTTGTATGTCTTGTCGTAAAAATATTAGCACGGACGGGTTGCAAGTAGCACGTTCTTTGTTACGAACTAACAGACTAACTAACATGGTGATTTCATGAGCTGATTCCCACAGTTAAAAATATATTTCTACACACCCCGTCTGTATTCTATTAACTACTGTGAAAATGGGCTGTAATCAAGTTACCAGGCTCCCCAACCCACGGGCCCACCGGGCATTGCCCAAATGCCCGTGTGGCCAGTCCGCCACTGCCACTTTATATATATATATATCACAAAAATACAAGAGCTCAAATAAACGGTGCCAAACCTCTGGTACTACGATAGTACACGAATTTTGTAATGATGTTTTACAATCAACCATCAATCTGAAATCGACGGTAAACACTATAGCGACATAAACGTCAATGCTTTATTGAGGCTCTATAAAATTCATTTTAAGAATTGACCTCTCAACTGTGAACAACTCCTAGCCTAATAAATTTGAAAGGTTGTTACTGATAAAGCTTCGCATAAATCAAATCACGGGAACAGAAACAGGTCCATGCAGCTTGGTCCAAGAATGACCAAAACTGAAATATATATCCCTGCTTGTTAAAGAAACTAAGCAAAGGATCGAGGACCAAACTACACAGTTTAATCCCGACATGTATAACAAAATAATAAAAAAAAGAAATTTTTCCGTACATGTCAAGAATAGATGGCATTGTGAATTTCCTAAACAGGTGTTTGCAGAGTTGCCCTTCTACAATAATGTCAGATTGGGGTACTTTTACACGAAGTCTCAGTTAATAATGTTTATAGTACTGAATAGTTCAAGTTGGCTGTGATCCTACACATACTTATAAAGATCGTCAGTAGTGACCCTAAATGTTATCTGAAACCGTCTTGAGGACCAGGTTTTACCTTTTGCATTCCAACACAATTTTTATGTCTGGTGAAATACCGCCACTCCCATGTATTTAGATAATAATGGTGATGTACGGTTCCAAGGCGGCCGTACTTTGCGAACGATTTATTCTACAGACAATATGCGTAGGAACGAGGGGCGGGTGAAAAATTGGAGAACTTCCTCCAGCGTATAACATTGGTAAAGGGGGATGCGTTGTTATACTGCTCTCCAGTGGCGGAGCTTATAGGGGTATGGGTCAGGGGGCGAGAATGGTCTGTAGGGGCGCTTTCGATACTATCTAAGCGGAGCGCCACCACAGGTTGGCGCGGAGCGAACAGAAATTTTTTGAGTAAAGATACTCCATAGATCACCAGAAATGACCCTATCCGGGCCTTGCTAATTTGCAGATAAACAGAGAATAAATAGGTGTCATCGCCATTTTGTCAGAAAATTACACAAACAAAATGTGACAAATGTCAATAGGTATTTGAGAGCGAAATATAAAAGTCAATAAATGCGAATAAGTAAAAAGTGGTAAAAAGCTGAAAAGGGCGCCAGCAGTCCATTTGAGTCCGTCAGGTGGGGGGGGGGGGATCCGCCCCTCTGACTGTATGGACGCTCCGCCACTGCTGCCCTCCTGCCATATTTCTATATGAATGTTTACTCCACGGCATTACTTTATCATTCAGCTCGATGCTTTAAGTTATCAATATAAAAATAAGTTGATTTTTTGAGTTCCATATATACCTCACAATCCCTGCATCATTTCGGTGAGTATTCAAATATCAGGATACGGTACACCTAAAATAGCCTTAAGAAGGTGAAATACCCCCTACCCCACTGATCTACGTGTCATAGGTCAGACAAACACACCCACACGGACACCCATTCATGCTGATACGTGTCAACTCACATTGAAATATGCTATGTGGATTTAAGTTTACGCATTTCGTGCATTGTTGCTCCCTGTTATATATGCTGACTACCATGGCAACTACAAATGTACACATGATAACGATGTGGACAGTATTGAGCTAGGCGAGGCGAACGTTTACCATAGTATTCCTCCAACCCATGTGCCACCTGATGTTGCGGAAAGTTCTTGTTTTCCCCCACGACACCTAAATCACATTTTCTCTTGATTTTTACACCATCAGTAGTTTCTTTCATCCTCTTCAACATCCAAGCTTCAAATAGAGAATCATGATGACTGATAATATGCCAAAAAAAGTCTCTTCAGTGAGTCCATGCTATAGGACTACTTCCCTAACAATGCTAACTATGATAATTGGTATGGTATGGTATATGCTGATTATTAGTTCAAACCATATACTCAATTTGATTTTATTTCCAAGGTACTCGTGATCATTTGTGATGTCGTCCAAAGAACCTTCTGAGACTAGTGAGGAGTTTGCAGCGAGAGTTGGGGCGATACTGGCGAATGGCTTCGCCAGTTTAGGTATTGCTCTCGGTCATGAAGTTGGACTGTTTGATATACTTTCTGATATGAAAGAACCCAAAAGCAGCCAAGAGATAGCAGATGCAGGAAATTTCAAAGAGAGGTATATATCTCATTTACTAACCATTGCTCATATGGTTCTTGTATACTACTACGTTCGGCATCTGTTGAACACAGAGTGATGGGTTTTCTCTCAAGGTAGAATCAAACTGCTATACATTTGTTTATCAATATGTACATAATAATACTCCAGGCTCATAACTTCAACAGCTACTTTATCGAATTCAATTCAGTTTATCATTCACGATCCGAAGATACCCTTCTCTCTCGTTTTTATCGTCTCAAAAATATGGTATTCCTTGCCGGATAACATTAAAACTAAAACAAGTAATATCTCATTTAAAAGTCATTTAAAGCGTTATCCAATTTCAAAGTATACAATTGTATAATTAAAATAAAATAAAACTGTTAGCAAACTGCTTATCCACTAGAGAGCCTGTGTAGGAGAATGTGTAAAAGAAAGTTTCCTGACGTTTCGATTAATTGTATAATTAAATACATGTGTATTGTAGATGTTTCCTTTTTCTGTTTTTTTTATATCTTTGTTCATGGAGACCTTACATAAGCTAGTTATAGCTTCTTTGGATTTCCCTTAACCCATTCTTTTTTCATTTACATTCATCATTGCTTTTTGGTTTTAAGCTGCTTAAATTAGGTACACCTTGTTTCACATTATTGTATAACTATTCATACTTACTATGTTAAGAGACGATGGTTGAAATAAAGATTTTTAAATCAAATCAAAATCAAAACTACTGTCAAAAGATTGTCAAAACTTTTCGTAGAAGTATAGAGAATGCAGATTCGTCACATGCACTTGATTTTACTCGAATTACATAGAAGCATACAAAATGACTGAACAAAAGAGAAAATTCTCGGACGGATCTATATATATAAATATATATATATATATAAATGAAAATCGTAATGAGTTGGAAAATCAAGAGCAGTGAAAAAACTTTCAGCCTCCACCGGGATTCGAACCACGGGCCTTCCGCTCTGTACACGGACACCCTAACCACTAGGCTATGGACGCTGATTGTATGTCCAGAGGTTCGAAACCGGTAAGGAAGGTCGTAATTCCACTGTAGGCATTTGTCACCTGTATCGAACAATACAAGTTCTGTTTTTAGTGACATATTTTGCCTTACTCTAGAGATCAAACATGATGCTAACCAACGCGAAATCATTTGTGATTCCTAAAGCCGGATCTCGAAATAGGTACTTTGAACATTATACACACACACACACAAGCACATATATATATATATATATATATATATATATATATATATATATATATATATATATATATATATATATATATGTATATATATATATATATATATATATGTATGTATGTATATATATATATATATATGTGTGTGTGTGTGTGTGTATAATGTTTTGAAACTATTTTCATACAATTTTCTTAACGAGATGAGGACAGTATATGACCAACAAATCTCATCACTCGTAATACAATTAAAATTGTGAAATCATCCATTAATCGCCTCAATTATATACATTAGATACGTGTATATGTATGTGGTCTAAATGGTCTCGAAATTCTTCAGGTACGTCCGTGAGTGGTTGGGAGCTATGGTAACTGCTCGAATCGTGGAACTGGACTCAACAGGCGAGAATTATTTCCTTCCGCCCAACCGATCACCAGCTCTGACTCACAACGGTAAACTGTCGGATGGAGTTGTGATGAGTTCTTTGATTCCAACATTTGGAGGGAATGTGTTTGGTCAAGTGAAAGCCTGCTTTAAGAAAGATGGACCAAGAGGTGAGTGGATTCCTTTTTCCTTTCTTATTTGTATCAAAAAATCTTAAGTAAAAAAGTACTTGAATGACGAAAAAAAAAGTTGAATAATTTGTGTTTATATTTATGTGTATGTACGTTTGGTATACTTTGGTTTGGTTTCATTCTGCACATCAGGTGTGTCCTTTGATGCTTATTGTGCAAGTTATGAAGTCGTAGGCAGAATGACAGAGAACTATCTGGAGAAGAATCCAATCGCATCCTTGTTGTCGAAGTATCCAGATTTAACAAAGCGGCTGGGTAAGTATATACGAATCAATCCGTGCAGAACGCAAGTCACCGTACAAAAGTATATATGCTTTGTGGCGTATGGTGTAAGAATGTATACCATTTGCTATCCTCACATGTACACTCATATGATTTATTGAGATCAAGGTACGTTATTATTACTCACGTAGCTCATTTGTTTTTACCTCAAAGCAATATATGTCTGTGTTTACATGTGTGTGTGGGTGTGCGTTTGTTTTGCTATCTGACCGAGGACTTTGAACAAAAGAATTTCAGGTCCTTGGTTGTGATTTCTAAAGAATCACCACGTCTTCGGAAGAATTCTATTGTATGGGGTATTGTTAATGTAACGGTACGTGGATTTGAACAATGGAAAATTCAATAGGGTCCTCGGTCTCAATGTAATGCAAACGTGTGTGTGTGTGTGTGTGTGTGTGTGTGTGTGTGTGTGTACATGTCTAGGCCTCACAAATGGTGACCTGGGACAAAAGAAATTCCTGTCACTAGTTAAGAGAACGATTTTCATCGGTTGTCCAGACAGAGGGTCAGAATAAAGGGAAATGCCATCGGTTGTAGCTAATACAATAGAAAAACAAGATTGCATATGTGGGAAGGGGGTGGAATGAGGAATAGGGCAACACGCGGAATTCCAGGATTGATTATCGAAGTGCATGAAATATTTGTTATTAAAGCTGAAACAATATTGAGTGAGTATCGATATATCAAAAATAACCAACTTCGATGTTGAACTTCGTTCGTTAGTATAGGAATATTGCCTGACACGTGAGTGTTAAAACACATATATAGTAGGAGGCTTTGATAGTGAGTATGTGTGTGTGTGTGTGTTTTGGTTGTCTGTGGAAGTGACGGCGTTGTGAGGATTGTCACAAAACGACGCACATACACACACACATAAGATTTGACAATTACTCTGATGTCATATCTATATGCACAGTCTTGCCAACGTTAAAGATGGCGTCTGGTAATTCCAGAAAAATACTTTTGGGGTCAAATATGAAATGGTGATATAAACAGTAAGCACCTCTATGTTGGGAACCTTACTGTATTATAATTAGTAAATTGACCTTCAAACCTCTATAATAAAATATATGCGATTAATATGAATTATTATGGCAACGCGAAGTTGACCAAGTATGCCAATACCAACTATATATAAAACATTTATTTACAAACCTCATCATATGAAACACACCACGCTATTGATTTTATAAAAAAAAACGTTTCCATGTACCCTATCAAACCTTACCCCAAGCCCGTCCTCGTCACTCTGCGGCATGGAGGTGCCTTATATACTCCCCCCCCCCAACTCCCCCCGACCACATGCAGACTAATGCTCATCTCAGTTTAACCACCATATACACACTAGAAAGTCACAAGTAACCGGACACGAACATTGTGTCCTTCCTGAAATTGTTGGTGGCCTCACCAACCCTCACCCGGCAACAGATAATTCCCAACTACCGGGGCCTGCCGACCCCCAATACTGGCTTTGGCCTTAATATCTCACTGGTTTGATCTCCCCTGCAGATAAAGGGATCAGTGTCGTGGATATTGGTTGCGGTCATGGTCTTACCACCACTGAACTTGCCAAAGCATATCCCAACAGTACTTTCTGTGGGGTAGATCTTGATGAGGTCAGCATCCAAGATGCGAAAGACAAAGCTGCAGGCCTGAATCTGACGAATACCGAGTTCATAGTAGCAGACGACACCAAACTGCCAGCTGATTGGACCAATAAATTCGAGTTCGCGATTCTGTTCGAAACGCTCCATGACCAAGCTTATCCAGATAAAGCCATCGGCGAGGTTTACCGAATTCTCGCTTCCGATGGGGTCTGTCTCGTTGTAGAACCAACCAGCTTCAGCAAACTAAAAGATAACCGCGATAAGTTGGAAGGAATCCATGTGTTCTACATGGCTAGCTTGATGTTCTGCATGCCTACATCTTTGTACAGTGAGGGTGGCATGGGGCTTGGCGCAGTCTGGGGTTGGGAGAAAGCAACAGAGCTGATAACCGCAGCTGGTTTCAAAGTGTGCACTGTCGTACAAGATCTTAAGACCGTATACCAACACTTCTACTGCATGAAGAAGTAGAAGTACGCAACTTAACTCCTTTTCGTTATCGGTATCAATATTCAGGGAGTTTCAGGGGCGGTGGGAGAGGGTTCAATCTTGGAGGGAGGAAGGAGGTGGGGCGGGGGGGGGGGGGCGGGGAGGGAGGGAGGTTAATTTCTATGTGCCATGGGACGTGTGTCATTGATCTGAAAGACCGCGAACCACAAAGTTAACTCAACTGTTGCCTATAAAATGGATGTTCAGAGCATTCTGTGCCACAAATTCCAGTATTGGCACTTTTGTTCATTTTCGACAATGAGGCATTTGATAATTACAATTTACTTTATATACATTCGCAACAAATGGGCAATTTTTATATACTAAAGGGAACTTTTCATTACAAAAATTTATTTAAATTTTAAATTTATTCCAAACAAGTGGACACTTTGTATAATGCAAAGGGTCATTGTTTATCTCTTTTACACAAACATTGGAGGGGGGGGGGGTTGGGAGGAAGTGCCATCTTGATACACCCAAAACAATGACTCGCGCAACTGGCTGGGCTATACGTTATAGTAACGAGATCTCGAAGAAATCCTGATCTTATATCGTCAAAATATTTCAATTCATTTATTTGCTTCTCACATCATTCATTTAATATTTACAATAACCAGCAGGTATGATAAAAGTGATAAAAGAAACATGATGTGAAGGGAGTAGAGCAATAAACCGTCGAGGGCTTGACGAAGGGCCCTACTCACTGTAATTAAAGTATTAGCAAGAAATATTACAGTGATGTTGTTGTAGTAAAGTGGAATTTCTAGAGTATGTCCTTGTTTTGGTTCCCTGTGTCGCTTTAACTTAAACAGATCTCACCCAAGGTTATCCAGGGTAGGCATGATTTGTTCCCTGTCAGTTGTTCACGATGATATTAGTTGGCATCATACAATTTAGTACCTGTATATTTTCTCTTAATGGGTTGAGGATCTTAGTATTTCTATAAATTTAACTTTCATTTATATCTAAATGATTGTTTCCTACCTTATATTAAATGTTTTCCCCGTAAATATTCTTGTTACTGGTTAAAATTGATAGTTACGCCATGTGATACATCTAGATGCTCACATGCGGAGCTTGTGAGGTAATTGCTCTTTGTTCTTGCGCTTGCCACTCACCGATCACTGAAGCGAGACGTCCGATTTCCGTGCAGTATATTGTTAGCCAAGAAGTGACTGTTTACAAGTGATTTTTCTTGTAGGAATAAGTGGGTAACTGTCCTTGAAGGTGTAAAACTATCTTTGTGAGGGTACATTTCTACTGGGTATCTGGATGGAGCTGTTTATCCAGTATTGACAATATAGACCGACAGACCGTATACTTTCTGGTTGTGTGATTCTTTTCCGAGGCTTACTTCCTCAAATTTGCGTTTTTCTTCATTATCTATGATGAAACCTCTTTCATTATCTTTCCTTTTTCACAAATATAGACACACTTGATGCACCAGATCAGCTCGAATTTTGGGGAAAATATACTTGTTGAATGATTTACAAATCATGGGTATTTAGCGGCTGCTTTAGGCCCTTAACTAGATTCATAGGGCACAAAGTCCAGCCGTCCAGCCATGCTAATTTTAATTAGACAGAAATGTAGGGGGAGACGGCGCTATACAGAAATTGTTGAGCTCATGGGGAGCAGGTAATCCGAGTTTGAGTAGCACCAACAATGAGTTTGAGTAGCACCAACAATTAATTTATGGAGGGGCACCAATAATGAAAGGAGGGGCACAATACTCATTTGATGTTTATTGGTGAAGTTTTTGTTCACATTTCGGGAAAAATTAAGGAGGTAGCTACTGCAGACTGCTGCAGGGAGGGGTTAATATTCAAATGGAGCCATCAGTAGCCCCTTTAGACACGCACAGTGAATTATAAAGCCCGATATACACCACAAAGTCATATTGAGGTATAAAACATTTTCTTGAACTGCATTTTCTCTCAGTGAACGATCTTCGATTTTTTTTAATTCATTTTGTATTACAAAGATAGTAATGAAAACAACCAAGATGCCGTTATTGCTGTGCCAAAGGCTGATCATACAAGTGCTTGGAAAATAGGTCAAATCCCACTCAGTATCTCTTTTCACAATATTTTGTGATAGAACTTTATTTCTCTGTAGGTTCTGACTATTTTTAATGAACGTATCAGATTTTCAAAATTGGAAATAGGTATTATTGTGATTACGCAATCGACCTGCCACGGTCGTAAATCGACCTAATTAAGGCTCAACAAACTATAGCCTCTATATATTCTTAGAACCATTACTCATTAGGCTCATTGTGTTAACACTGTGTGGGAATATATTCATGTCTACAGTGTAGTTAATTCTGAAAGTGAGGCCGATTACGGTAAATGTAGAGTTCGGAAGGATACAACACTATACCGTGCGCAACACATATTTAATCAAAGTACTATGTACAACATTATGAACCATGTGTAACATATATTTGATCAAAGTACTTATATACGACACTGGAACCGTGCGTAACACATATTTAATCAAAGAACTATCCTTGTAACACCTCGTGGCCAACTCAACAAGCCTTCTCCACCAGCGAGCACGAGCTCGCAGAAAGCGTACATGCATGAGTAAACATAAACTATATTGTTACAAAAATAAAGGGCAAAATACACAAAAAATACACATTTTCAAGTACTTAAGAACATTACTCCACTATTGCCTTACAATTATTTGATACTTCCAATTACATAATCTCCTTATCGACTAGAACAAAGGTTAGGTAAGGTCCTATAAATACCTGATCCCTCTAAATAGCATAACAACTCCCTGGTTAATCATACAGCGTTCACACAAAAACCCTCATACAAGAAAAAATATGCAACAGGCGTTCCAGACTAAACGGTAAAAAGAGGTCATTTTACGACCAAGGCAGGTCGATCACGTAATCTCAAGAAACTTTTTCATGGAAGAGTGTTTAATTTGGGGTCTGAATAGTACTTAGTAGACCTACACATGATCAAGTTCCGTGGAACAGGTATCCAGGTCCGACAACCACTACCAGGTACGTCCATTTCTGTGTAATTACCTATATTTACCTTTAGAACTAAGCCATCCCACACTTTTGCCACAGAATTGGGATTGTATGTAGTCAACATTATTTACTTCTTCCTTACTGTAGCTCAGTAAATATCATAGATATTATGTTTCTCCCTAACAGGCTAGGCCTTAGTTGATTGCATAACAGTTCAGGCAAATTGTACTCACGGATTATAGCCAAGTAATACCATGGAGCTATAAACAGATTTATAATAAGTAGGGCATACTATTGGCTCGATGTTAGGCCAACATTTATGACAACATGCCCATCTATATTTTACGTAGTCTACTGTGATGAATTGTTGATGAAAATGTGTGCAATTTTCATAATGACGCCTTTTCAATTAGGGCAATGGCTTATCAACTGACAAAGTAAGTGGTTCATGCTGAGAGAGAGAGGTGGAGGGGGATCCATGGTTAGTACAGAGAAATGTTCTGTCAGCGGTGCATGTGCGGGGGGTTGCTTCATTCAGTGTAAGGATGTTCCGTTCTGGGCCCCTTGGTAAGTCAGGAAGGTCAGAGGTCAACATAGAATAAAACATGAAAACCTTGTAAACACTAACTCAAAATGTATAGCCAGGATAAATTGTATACCTAGTATGTGGATCCCCCTTATTGAGTACCCAAGAACCCTAGTGATTTGTGTGCAGTTTAAAGGTCATTTGTGACCAGCATAGGTCAACGTCTAACAACTTTTTACGTGTAATCCTAGCAGGATCTTCTTCAAAGGCTAAATGACAAGTAACACTTAACAGAAGGGACAAAAACATGCACAGAATACAGACAGATTAATGAGCATGGTGAACACAAAGAGATAGATGTAAGGGGATTAGTAGACAAGGGATGGAGAGAAGAAAGAAAGAAACCAACAGGGCAAGAGGAGAGGTAGGAGATAAACAGTGGAGGGGTGGAGAGAGGTATTAAAAGAAGGGGAGAGGGAATAAACTGGAGAGGGACAAAGACAGAAAGGTGTGGATAAAAAAGAGTGGAAGAGAGCTATGAGAAGAGGAGTGAATGAGTGGGGGGAGAGGGGGGGGGTGGGGAACAAGGGGAGAAGGAGGGGGAACAGAAGAAAAGTTAGTCATGTCCTTCTTTAGTGCTGAGACCATGACGTTGAATGGTGCGAAGGCGTTGCATCCACAGCCTCTCTCTGCTGATTCGTACTAGGTCAGGACGGCTACCTAAGGATTCAATCCCCTGTAGGGACATGTCGTTTATGGTATGGTTGGGAAGGTTAAAGTGTTCTCCAACTGGGGTCTCAGTCTTCATGGTGTGGATCTGTGACCATAGAACCGCTTCTTAAGGGTGGTTTTGGAATAATTCCAACTTTTGATGCACTTCATATGTGGTATGTGACTCCACCTTAGTCAGGAACTTTGTTTGCAGGTTTCATTAAATGTTCTCATGTGAAATTTAGCAAGGAATCACTAAGCCGGTTGGCTTTCTGGTATTAATTTTAGCCATACTTACTTTTAAAAGATACTCCATTCATCTCAGGCACGTGTGATTTACAGTAATTATGGCTTCCCAAGAATCAACTGAGACCAGTGAGCATTTTGCAGCGAGAGTTGGGAAAATAATGGTTCATGGCTTTACCAGTTTCGGTATCTCTCTTGGTCATGAAGTTGGACTCTTCGATGCACTTGCTGATATGAAAGAACCTAAAACCAGCCAAGAGATTGCAGATGCTGGAAATTTCAAAGAGAGGTGAGTTCTTATTAGTGTATTTACTTGTGTAATCCATCTGAATGTTTCTACATCTTTGTCTGTCCAAATACTAATAAATATATGTCATTGGTTTCATTTTGATGACATTCTAACTCAAGGAAAAAATAGACAACTAAGCAAGCTGTCGAATATATCAGGTTTTTAACAGTAAGTTAACAAGAAGATTACAACAGCCAAAGTAAAGCTTTTGAAGAATGTCTGGCATGATGACATCACAGACACCCTCCTGCAAGCTGTTGCAAGTCAAAATAGGTGACATTCAATCAATCATATCTCAAGTTAAGGACAAGATATTAAGAATTAAAAGTGTGGAATATTTTTCTTGTCAATATAAGTTTAACATTGTTCGTCTGATCTGTCAGTAGAATATATTTAAAGGCATGGAACCAAATAGAAATGTTCAAGGTTGTAAAACTCAGCTGTTTTAATAATTGATGGCAGTCTACTGTCTGAAGCATAAATTTCACTGCAGCAAAAAAGGACATTGACAAGAATTTGAAATGATGAACCTTGCTACGGCTATGCTGAGGACGTTGAAGAAGAAAATTAATTTTCTTTCTAATAATGAAATGCTTCTCATTCTGATAGATTCAAATTTTTAGAGTCCATTGTAATCATTTATAAGTCTCTATGTACAGTACTTAGTTTTTGTAACATCCATTTGGTGAAAACTTCAGGAAAGGTGTCTTAGGTTGATCAACTGAACCTGATTTTGTGTAGCACATGGTAGGTTTGCTAAAATTGGTGGAAATTTGCAGGAAAATTCAAGTAGCAAACGAAATAAGGACCATTGATAGAATAAACAGTAAGTAAACCTGTGTCCAAATTGCAGATCTCCTCTAGCCTAAAGCACTCTTGGTTGTGTTTCTATCAATTATTTCTAAACTTCTTTCTCAACGATTAGATACGTCCGTGAGTGGTTGGGAGCGATGGTCACATCTCATATTGTGGAACTGGACTCCACAGGTGAGAAATATTTCCTTCCACCCAACCGAGCACCAGCTCTGACTCAATCTGGACCAATGAGGGACAGTGTTTTATTGGGTTCCTTGCTTCCATTACTTGGAGGAAATGTTTACGAGCAGGTGAGGGAGTGCTTTCAGAAAGATGGCCCAAGAGGTAAGATATAATGTTTGATGTTTTTGTTTCTTCCTTTTTTGTGTGGATTATATGTGTTTAATAATCAGTGGTAAGGAGCCACAATAAGTTAACATAGCAGTTAATCGGGCATGAATCTGGTTACGCTTTGGCATTCATTGACCAACTTTAATCACTTCAGTTTTAGTACTAAAGCATTATACTTTTAACTTTGACACTGATGAGCTTAAACTTTCATTTTGGTTGTATACCAGTGCCAATGAATTCTTTACAAATGTAGCCAAGTGTAATGTCCAGTCCAGTCTTACATGAATGGTGAATTGGTGATGCAGTTTCAAAACTGATAAAGATTTTTGTTTGCAGAAAGGTGACCAGGAGGAATATGAAATATCACCCTTTCAATTACCAGTTAATACAATGCTAGAATGGTTTTGTGGGGGGGTGGGTGGTGGGGGAGTAGGGGGGAGGGTGGTGAGGATTGGGTAAAAAGGTGACAAGTTGCATCACTCAATAGCACCCAAAAGAGCTTTTGTCAAAACAATGCTAGCTTCACAGTCAAGTTTTGCATCGACTTACAGTATGTATGTGTTGTCAAGTTGTCATCTTTTGCAAAATATATTTTGTTTGCTTTTACATAGCAAGTTGACATAGTAATGTTGCTGGGTTCCTTTGGGTGTTAGATTGTCTAATTAAAATTAGCATAATTAATACAGGGTGCTACTATTACATCTGTTGGATAGTTAATTTGTATTTCTGCCTTATAAATCTGTTTATTTTTCAAAGGTGTATCCTGTACTGCTTACACTTCTGGGTATACTGTCATAGCCAAAATGACTTCAAGATTTCTGGAGAATGGCTTGCTGCCAACTTTATCCCAGTACCCTGAGCTGAAAAACTTACTTGGTGAGAAAGTATTGCAAGTTTACTAGAGACAGTACCATGTTCAAAAGTTTCAAGTAATAACCATTGCTGCAGTGGAGATTATTAGAACAACTTGATGGACATTGATTAGGTAAAGGAGCATGAAAGTATGACTTGAAATACCTGTCTTGGTATCAATTAATATTTTCTTTCTTAATATATCTATCTGTGATTTTCTGGACAACCAAGAAAAGAACAAAATGTGGACAACGGAAACCGGGAGGATATAAATCTCTTTTTATTTCAAGTCATTTTTGATTCCTTGCCTGAAGGTTCAAGGAATCTATGCGATGGTGATTGCGTGTGTGTATGTGACGGCAGTGACGCCCTTCGGTCGTAAACATGATAACTCAACAATGACATGTTAGATTGAAGTCATACTTGGTACACACATGCGTCATACTGAGTAGATGAACCCTATTGATTTTGTTGCTCATCACATGAATAATAATGAGGTCACGGGGTGAAAATCCCCAAATGCTAATAACTCCGCAACCGAAAGTCAGAATTTATTCATCCTTGGTTTTAATGTGTTGGTAGATAGTGGGTACATGGTAAGATATGCTCAGTTGATATTATGCATATTTATTAGGGGCGGGGCTTATGTTGATTTTCACTAAAATAGAGCTTGTAAACATGGTATCTGAACAACGAGAAGTTGGATTGAAATCATACTTGATACATATATGCGCCATAGTGAGTAGAAGAGCCCTATTGATTTCTGTGCTCATCTCAAGTATATTAATGAGGTCACAGGGTCAAATGTAAACATTTTCAGAATTGAATCATACTTTGTGTGAAGTTGTTAGTTGATAGAGGGTACATGATAATGTATGTTCAATGTGATATTATGCACATTTATTAGGAGGCAGGGCTTGAGATGAGTTTTACATATTTAGTAGGTAGGTCCAAAGTCAGTTAAAGAACCTTGCTGATCAATTTTATCAACAATGACGAAGGCTTGGGATTATAATCTCAATTGGCAAGGAATCACAATAAGCCCACTGGCTTTCTGGTTATTCATTTATTTAAATTTATTTAAAGCCTGAATATAGCATTTGTGGCAGGGATGGAAGGATCAAGGAGTCGCAATGAATTATGAGTTGACATAAAATATATGAAGTTAGATATAGTTATAATCTAATATGCGGTACTGTATGATCATTACATGACACAGCTACAAGTATTCTGCATCGTCAAGATGGATCTCTTTCAGGCGTCTGCTGTTATCAGTCCAGAAATTTTGTTATTCCAACTTTCATGTACATCACACTTTAATATGCAACTTTTCCAGTGTAGGAAATGAGGTAATTTTGCAATTGCTGTAAATTATGCAAAGTTTTGTTTTCCGATGAGAATAGCGTTAGCAAAGAGCGATAATCGAGAATATACCCAGCATGCCTTAAAACTTGTACTTGTCAGTGCCATGACATTGAAACTTCTAACAGGATTGAAGAGTATTATATTAGAGGATGGTAACTGTTTACCATTTCTTGATTTTCCATTCGTTCAATTTCATTTTCCCTTTCTGCCCTTTGTAGGTAAGGGAATCTCTGTTGTGGATATAGGTTGCGGTGAAGGTGTTTCATCAGTCGTACTAGGAAAGGCATTCCCGAATAGTAACATCTGTGCTGTAGACCTGTTGGAGGAGAGCGTGGTGGTAGGAAGAAAGAAAGCAGAAAGTCTTGGCCTGAAGAACGTTGAGTTTATCACAGGGGATGCAGCTGTATTACCTGCAGAGTGGAACAGTAAATTCGACTTTGTTTTCATGCACGACGCCCTCCATGATCAGGCTTATCCGGATAAAGTACTCAGCGAAGTTTACAGAGTTTTAACTCCCGGTGGAATTTATTTTGCTCTAGAACCATTCAGTTATACCAAAGTTAAAGATAATCTGGAAAAGTTAGAAGGTATGCAGCTACTGTATATGATTAGCTTATTGCACTGTATGCCTACATCATTGTACTCTGAAGGTGGGATGGGACTGGGAGCAGCCTGGGGTCGTGAGAAAGCGGTAGAGATGATATCTGCAGCTGGCATGGAAATCTGTTCGGTGGCACCAAATGCTCATGGCGGTGGGCAAGACTTTTACTGTAAGAAGAAGTAGATTTAAGGTGACATGGCGGACAAACTTTGTTTGTTGTAAAATGATATAACTTACTTACCACATAAGGTATGGTTCAGACCCAACACAAGAGCATAGCTTACATATCTCTTAAGTTGGGTTACGGATCAAGGGGGAGACGAGGCTGTTGGGGGAGGGGGAAGGATGAGGGAGAAATGGTTATGCCACTGATTAGATAATCACATTTTGTCCTCTTACAGGACTTTCTTAAATTAATATACATGATGCCTTTCATTTTTTCTATTTAAAGTTTAAGGTGAAGATATATCATGAATTGCTATATCTATGTTGTTGTTGTTTTATTGGTGGTGTTGTTACTTACTTAAATTTTACAAATGACAAACCAAATTTCCTTCAGGTTGTCCTTAGGTTACAATTCTTTCAACTCAGTAGCCTGCATAAGTGCTGGTTGTGAGTTTCTAAATGCCAGAATCTAGAATATGTGTACACTGTTTGATATATTGGTGTGCTGTGGCTACTTTAAATTTCCCAATTAGCAACTCCCTTTAAACTTCCAATATCAACACTTAAGTCATGAATATTCATTTTTGTAAAGTTGCAAGTCATTCAAGTACCCAAGTTTGTTCTTATATAATACAGAGACTGTACCTTCGACCTCTAGATAATATCTCATCCAAGTATTACATTCATCACATGCCATCCATCAAAATGGAAGAATAACTTTAAACATTAACTAGGTTTGGCATTTGGAGTGGAGTATGCTAGAGCTAGAACATGATACATGATAAAGATGCTGAGAGCACATGTTCTTTGTGCACAAACTTGGAAAGAAATTTGCCTCAAATGACATGATTGATCTAGCATGCGTCAGCTGATTTAGAATACAAACGTGATTGGCCTGTTTATGACTATGACGCACAAGAGGTCAACGGTTATTGTTTGTATACAATCTTCTGACATAATAAATTCTTAACTGTTGCTCTAGAGGTAACTTAGTTTGCTGCAAAAAAATCTGCAGATTTTTTGCTCTCTGAGCCTAAAGTTTTCGTCAGGCTTGTAAACAAACCTCTTCTCTCAGTAGTGTGAAGCATATTCTAGTTTGTTATTGTTATTATGACGTCACACATGGCTCACGTTTTGTTGGTTTGCTCTGTGGTGTGGCGGACTATGAATCACGCGCTATTAGAAGTGTAGTTTTCAAATTGACATAGCCATAGGGGGAAATCATTTAGTTGGGTGACGTTGTAAAATCATGAGTGCATGTTGAAGGGATAGGGTCATATCTACATGGGTTCTGATACCGTCTTTTACCACTCCGCATAAAGTGCGTCAGAAGAAACAGAAAATATTACGCTTAATTGTGATCTGTGAACTGTAATTACAAGTGCCAAATAAAAGGAGATATAAAGATAAAATATACGACTTGTGTCCCTATTACAAGAAGCGTATACAGATGTTTTGTTTTAAATGATTTGGTTTGTGGGGTTGGAAGACAGCCAAACTGGTTCAAATTGGTTGAGTGCCCATTTGCATGTGCTCATCTGCATATCAGGTTGGCACTCAACCAATCAAGAGTTGGGTGAGGGGTTAGCAATAAGTTTGGACCAATCAGGTTCCAGGGACAGAGCGCATCATGCCCTGTGCATGGTGTCATAATTTATTATGTTTGATTCGGGGGTTTAAGTGTCTCCTAAAGACGTATTGGGGAGTTTAAGTTTATCTCCCGAAGTCTACAGACGTAGAACAGTGGGCCCTGTAGTTTATATTTATGTCTGTTCCTTTTTAATTATCCCAAGTTACAGTTTTTTTCAGAATTAATAATAAAGGAAAATATTATCAAATATCCGCTTTTGGAGATTATTTCCTGTTCACGCTTGCTTCGACGTTATTAGTGTAAGGCCCGGCTTACCGTTCCCGGGAACTATCAAAATAAGCCTTACAGGAGTAAACAATTTTCGTATGCTGTTCCTGGGAGGCATAAAGGGGTCTAAAACTGCCTCAATTGACCCAATTTTTGCACCACATGTAATCCCATTCATGCTCGTCAACATGCAACAAACCAGATCCTGATTGATAACATATCAAAAAAGATGTTTTCCTTCTGCATTTTGGCACCTTTCCTGAGATAGGTACGGAAGCATAGAAGGGACATTGCATTGACGAGTTACCAACTTGACAAAACGACAATTTTCTGCAAATTGACGAGTTGTCGAGATGGTAACGTGACAAAATTCTCGTCAAAACGTCAATTTTCTGAATTTTGTCGTTTTGTCGAGATGGTAGTAAGTGTGCAACTCGTCAATTTGCAGAAAATTCTTGCATTGCACACTTACTACCATCTCGACAAGTTGACAAAATTAAAAAAATTGACGTTTTGACGAGATAACGGATCTCGTCAATGCAACAGTTTTCTGCAAATTGACGAGTTGCACACTTACTACCATCTCGACAAAACGACAAAATTCAGAAAACTGACGTTTTGACGAGATAACGGATCTCGTCAATGCAACAGTTTTCTGCAAATTGACGAGTTGCACACTTACTACCATCTCGACAAAACGACAAAATTCAGAAAACTGACGTTTTGACGAGATAACGGATCTCGTCAATGCAACAATTTTCTGCAAATTGACGAGTTGCACACTTACTACCATCTCTACAAAACGACAATTTTCTGAATTTTGTCATGTTGTCGAGATGGTAGTAACTGTGCAACTCGTGAATTTGCAGAAAATTGCTGCATTGACGAGATCCGTTATCTCGTCAAAACGTCAATTTTCTGAATTTTGTCACGTTACCTTCTCGTCAACTCGTCAATTTGCAGGTATTTGTCGTTGGTAACTCGTCAATGCAATGTCCCTTCTACGCTTCCGTAGATAGGAGAACATTCGGGCGGATTGATATAGACGCAAGGAAAGTTTTGTGATTAGGTAATCGACCTGCCACGGTCGTAAATCGACTTCAGGCTTGACATGTAGCTAGCCTGCATAGCTTCTTAGAACGATTAGGATATTTGTGTAAACACTGTGGAAATATGTTCATGTCTATAGTGAAGTTAATTCCATAGCAACTCCCAGGTTAACCATACAGCGTTCACACAAAAACCCTCATACAAGAAAAAAATATGTGGCAGGCGTTCCAGACTAAACGGTAAAAAGTGGTCATTTTACGACCAAGTCAGGTCGATTGCGTAATCTCAAGAAACTTTGTTGATAGTTGGGGGGTCTATATAGTAGACACGTGATCAAGTTCTGTGGAACAGATACCAGGGTCCGACAACCACTATCACAGGTGCGTCTATTTCTGCAGTAAACCTACATTTATCTTAGGACTAAGCCATCCCACACCTTTGCAACAGAATTTGGTTTGTACGTAGTCTACAGTATTTACTTCTTCTGTACTGTAGCTCAGTAAATATCGTCATAGGTGTGCTATTTTTCCGTAACAGGATAGGCCTTAGTAGATTGCACAACAGTTCAGGCAAATTGTCCTCACTGATTATAGCCTAGTACTAGTATAAGTAATACTAATACAAGTATAAGTAGGGAATATACTATAGGCTCGAAGTTAGGCCTACTTTTTACAAAGCCTAACGTTAGGCCCAAGTTTAGGACAACATGCCCATCTATATTTAACGTAGTCTACTGTGATGAATTGTTGATTAAAGTGTGTGCAATTTTCATAATGACACCTTGTCAATATTTATAATCTATGGTATAACTTTAATAAGGCCAATGGCTTGGTTTGTGCAGTTAGACTTAGAGAGAGGTGGAGGGGATCTATGGTTAGTGCAGAGAAATAGAGAAATGTATGTTCTGTTGGCGGGGGGCCCGGGGGGGCGTAGCTTCATTCAGTGTAAGATGATCCATTCTGGGGATCATGATCAGTTGGGACTAATACAATTCTGTGAGTATTTGTTATCACAACTTTGGGTTTATACCTACTTATAGATCTAGCCTTCCTGTAATGTTTTATCTAAATGCACCATTCGACTTCTAATAGTATACAAAACTTTTGGGGGGGGGGGGGCTTGATCCCTATGCAAGGGAGCCCAGCCACCTGCCTTGTACAAGCTTTCATCCCTCTGTGGTCCTTTCATCATAAAGCCCATGCCCCTTCCTAACTCAGTTGGAGGAAATTTAGAACTCCCCTCCCACCCACACATGTTGACACCTTTAAAATCCATATCACTCCACTAGAGGAAACTTTCAAACATTTACTCATATGACCCCAAATGAGTTATAAGTACAATCAGTTGCCTACAGCAACTAAAGTATAGAAAGAATTTATTGTTACAAACTAATCCCTGCATGTAAAGAAGTTTGTGTGATATAAACTATAATATTGTGATGTGATTGGTGATCACAAGGTAATAGTACTAATACTAAAGCACAGAGACAGCAAAAAATAGGTGAGCAGACATGTAATGTACTTTATAGCATTAGCTGGTCTGTACATGCATAGTTGAAGAAACTTGAGAAAAGAGATATCTTCTTGTGACACTATGAACATAATTGTTGTATTTACTGTGATGTTTTGAGAATTTAAGGAAATGTGCCATATTCCTTAAAGTACTTCATATTTGGTTAGTAGGTTGACCTAAGTGTGCAAAGACCAAACTGAAATTGTTGAAGGTTAAAGGCTATCGCTATTTGAGGTCAAGGTCTGAAAAAAATTGAAATTGGTGGAGGTCAAAGGCCGCCTGGCACCCGCCATTTAAGATCAAAGTCTGAAAATCTTGTAAAACACTATAACTCAGAAAGGGAAGCTTGGATCAATTTCACAATTGGGATATAAATCCCTGTGGGCCCCTTGGTAAGTCGGGGAGTTCAGAGGTCATTTGAGGTCAACGAAGAACAAAACATGAAACCTTGTAAACACTATAACTCAAAATATAGCCAGGATGAATTTTATACCTAGTATGATGATCTACCTTATTGAGTGCAAGAACCCTATTGTTTTCTGTGGAGTTTAAAGGTCATTTGTGACCAGCATAGGTCAAAGTCTAAAAACTTTTTTAACAGAATTATTCCATGGTAATTGTTTGAATAATGTTCATACCTCACATGTGGGTCCACACTATTGAGTACAAGGGCACTTTCATTTGCTTTAGGTCAAAGGTGTTTTGGTAGTTGATAGAGGTCATAGTCTGGAAACATTGATGTCAGAATAACTCCAACTTTGATGAAAGTCATACTGGTATGTGAATCCACCTTTATATTATTAAGTACAGTAACTTGGTTTGTAGGTTACATTAAATGTTCTCATGTGAAATGTAGCAAGGAATCACTAAGCCGGTTGGCTTTCTGGTATTAATTTTAGCCATACTTACTTTTTAAAGATACTCCATTCATCTCAGGCACCTGTGAATTACAGTAATTATGGCTTCCCAAGAATCAACTGAGACCAGTGAGGATTTTGCAGCGAGAGTTGGGAAAATAATGGTTCATGGCTTTACCAGTTTCGGTATCTCTCTAGGTCATCAAGTTGGACTCTTTGATGTACTTGCTGATATGAAAGAACCTAAAACCAGCCAAGAGATTGCAGATGCTGGAAATTTCAAAGAGAGGTGAGTTCTTATTAGTGTATGCTGTATTTACTTGTCTAATCCATCTGAATGTTTCTGAATCTTTGTCTGTCCAAATACTGTGTAGCAAACAGTAGGTTTAATAAATTTTGATTGAAATTTGCAGGAAAATTCAAGCAGCAAGGATCATTGATAGAATAAACAGTAAGTAAACCTGTGTCCAAGTTGAAGATCCTTTAGCCTTTAGAAGTACTCGTTGTGCTCCTTTCAAGTATTTCTAAACTTCTGTCTCAACGATTAGATATGTCCGTGAGTGGTTGGGAGCTATGGTCACGTCTCGTATCGTGGAACTGGACTCGACAGGTGACAAATATTTCCTTCCACCCAACCGAGCACCAGCTCTGACTCAATCTGGACCAATGAGGGACAGTGTTTTATTGAGTGCTTTGCTTCCAGCATTTGGAGGGAATGTTTATGAGCAGGTGAGGGAGTGCTTTCAGAAAGATGGCCCAAGAGGTAAGATATAATGTATGATGTTTTTGTTTCTTCCTTTTTTTGTGGATTATATGTGTTTAAAATTAAGTGGTAAGGAGCCACAATATAAGGGAACATAGCAGTTAATCGTGCATGAATCTGGTTACACTTTGACATTCATTGACCAACTTTATTGACTGGAGTTTAAGTACTAAAGCATTAAACTTTTAACTTTGACACTGATGAGCTTAAACTTTTATTTTGATTTATACCAGTGAATTCTTTACAAATGTAGCCAAGTGTAATGTCCAGTCCAGTCTTTACGTGAATGGTGAATTGGTGATGCAGTTTCAAAACTGATAAAGATTTTTGTTTCCAGCAGAAAGGTTCTAATTCTGGGAGGAATATGAAATAGCACCTTTTCAATCACTTGTTAATATAATATTAGGAGGAGGATGGGGTGAAAAGGTGACAAGTTGCATCACTCAATAGCGCCCACAAGAGCTTTTGCCAAAACAATGTTAGTTTCACATTCAAGTTTTGCATGGACTTATGTATGTGTTGGCAAGTTGTCATCTTTTGCGAAATATAATTTGTTTGCTTTTAATTTGCATAGCAAGTTGACATTGTAATGTTCCTGTGTTCCTCTGGGTTTTAGATTGTCTAATTAAAATTAGCATAATTAGTACAGGGTGCTACTATTACATCTGTTGGATAGTTAATTTTTATTTCGCCTATTAAATCTGTTTTTTTTCAAAGGTGTATCCTGTACTGCTTACACTTCTGGGTATAGTGACTTAGCCAAAGTGACTTCTAGATTTTTGGAGAACGGCTTGCTACCAACTTTATCCCAGTACCCTGAGCTAACAAACTTACTTGGTGAGAATGCATTGCAAGTGTACAAGAGTAATACCTATTGCTACAGTGGAGATTATTCGAACAATTTGATCAATATTAATTAGATAAAGGAGCATGAAAATAATGAAAGTAGGACTTTAAATACCTGTGTTGGTATCAATTAATATTTTCTTTCTAAATACATCTGTCGTTCTGGACGACCAAAAGAAAAGAAAGTGGACAATGGAAACAGAGAGGATATAAATTTCCTTTTAATTTAGAGTCATTTTTATATATTTATTTAGATCAAATTAATTTTAAGCCTGAATATAGAGTTTGTGGCAGGGATGGAAGCAGCATGGAGTCGCAATGAATTATGAGTTGTCATAAAATATATGAAATTAGAAATAGTTATAATCTAATATGCAGTACTGTATGATCATTACATGACACAGCTCTGCAAGTATTCTGCATCGTCAAGATGGATCTCTTTCAGGCGTCTGCTGTTATCAGTCCAGAAATTTGGTTACTCCAACTTTCATGTACATCACACATTAATATGCAACTTTCCAGTGTAGGAAATGAGGTAATATTGTAATTGCTGTAAATTATGCAAAGTTTTGTTTTTTCGATTAGAATAGCGTAAGCAAATAGCAATAATCTGGAATATACCCAGCAATCCAGCATTCCTTTAAACTTGTCAGTGCCATGCCACGGCCATGGCCATGGCCGTGCCATGGTCAGGTCAGTGCCATATTCAGTGCCATGACATTGAAACTTCTGACAGGATTGAAGAGTGATATATTGGAGGATGATAACTATTTGCCATTACTTGATTTTCCATTCGTTCAATTTCATTTTCCCTTTCTGCCCTTTGTAGGTAAGGGAATCTCTGTTGTGGATATAGGTTGCGGTGAAGGTGTTTCATCAGTCGTACTAGGAAAGGCATTCCCGAATAGTAACATCTGTGCTGTAGACCTGTTGGAGGAGAGCGTGGTGGTAGGAAGAAAGAAAGCAGAAAGTCTTGGCCTGAAGAACGTTGAGTTTATCACAGGGGATGCAGCTGTATTACCTGCAGAGTGGAACAGTAAATTCGACTTAGTTTTCATGCACGACGCCCTCCATGATCAGGCTTATCCGGATAAAGTACTCAGCCAAGTTTACAGAGTTTTAACTCCCGGTGGAATTTATTTTGCTTTAGAACCAACCAGTTATACCAAAGTTAAAGATAATTTGGAAAAGTTAGAAGGTATCCAGCGACTTTATATGGTTAGCTTATTGCACTGTATGCCTACATCACTGTACTCTGAAGGTGGGATGGGACTGGGAGCAGTCTGGGGTCGTGAGAAAGCGGTAGAGATGATATCTGCAGCTGGCATGGAAGTCTGTTCGGTGGCACAAAATTCTCTTGGCCGTGGACAACACTTTTACTGTAAGAAGAAGTAGATTTAAGGTGACATGGGTGGACGAACTTCATAGTTAGTTGTGGATGCACCTTATAGAGGAGAAGCAACCTATTGTTTTCTGTGGAGGTCAAAGTTCACCTGATGACAGCAATCGTCAAAGTTTGAAATCCTTGTAATCACAATAGTTCCTAATGTAAATAACTGATGAACTTTTCTCTTGATGTGTGGATTGACCTAATTAAGTATAAAACTGTCTGGAACAATTTCCATTAACTATTCTCATATATTTATATATACCATATTATATACTATATTATAAATAATATATATCTTGGCAAGGGATCACTCTGCCTGTTGTCTTGTGGTTATGACATTGCACCTACATTTTGTCAAGGTTGGCTCTCAATGACATAAAAAAAATTGTATTTCTATGATTGACACTACCTGTGAACGAAAGAACTAGTGGTTAAATAGTTCCAGACTTTAATACCTTATAAAAGTGTGCATCATGAGGGAATACCCCAGAAACGAGAGGATATGTTGTCTATTAAAGAAAATTTGCATTTCTGTTTAAATTGGTCAGCTACCCTTGAAGTTCTCAAACAGACTGCCTGAGCACTTATTCATTATAGTGCGCATGCCCCCTACAACGTATTACTAGCCCGCTCTATCACCTACATACATGCACTCTTCATAGCAATCTGTAATTCACAGGTTGGCCATGCATGAAAAAATCCAGACTCAGATTTTCAAAGAATTTTGGCAGTAAACCATAAATTCTGCACAGAAAGATCTCCTTGAGTAGCAAATTTCTTCAAAACAATACATAATATATTCTACTTTGGTTCGCTATTCTCGACATGTAATTATTCATGGCAGGTAACATTGAATCGCATTTGAGTTAACATCCTGCAAAAAAAGTTGCATGCCACAAATGTTAATCACATTTATCTGCAACGACTGGGCGTTATCTGTTCTAATTCAGCTCATGCAACATAGTCACTTGTAACGTTATTATTGTAGTGCGCCTGCCTGTAATGACATGGCTTTATATACTACACAGTTAATATATACAACACAGTCATAGTAAGTTTCCACAGGTAGCTGCTCCGTACATACATGGTTGGCCTCTTGCAACATGGTCACTTGTAACGTAATTATTGTAGTGCGCCTGCCTGTAATGACATGGCATTATATACTACACAGTTAATATATACAACACAGTCATAGTAAGTTTCCACAGGTAGCTGCTCCGTACATATATGGTTGGCCTCTTGCAACATAGTCACTTGTAACGTTATTATTGTAGTGCGCTTGCCTGTAATGACATGGCATTATATACTACACAGTTATTATATACTACAATGTTATAGTAAGTTTCCACAGGTAGCTGCTCCGTACATATATGGTTGGCCTCTTGCAACATAGTCACTTGTAACGTTATTATTGTAGTGCGTCTGCCTGTAATGACATGGCATTATATACTAGACAGTTATTATATACTACAATGTTATAGTAAGTTTCCACAGGTAGCTGCTCCGTTCATATATGGTTGGCCTCTTGCAACATAGTCACTTTTAACGTTATTATTGTAGTGCGCCTGCCTGTAATGACATGGCATTATATACTAGACAGTTATTATATACTACACAGTCATAGTAAGTTTCCACAGGTAGCTGCTCCGTACATATATGGTTGGCCTCTTGCAACATAGTCACTTGTAACGTTATTATTGTAGTGCGCTTGCCTGTAATGACATGGCATTATATACTACACAGTTAATATATACAACACAGTCATAGTAAGTTTCCACAGGTAGCTGCTCCGTACATATATGGTTGGCCTCTTGCAACATAGTCACTTGTAACGTTATTATTGTAGTGCGCTTGCCTGTAATGACATGGCATTATATACTACACATTTATTATATACTACACAGTCATAGTAAGTTTCCACAGGTAGCTGCTCCGTACATATATGGTTGGCCTCTTGCAACATAGTCACTTGTAACGTTATTATTGTAGTGCGTCTGCCTGTAATGACATGGCATTATATACTAGACAGTTATTATATACTACAATGTTATAGTAAGTTTCCACAGGTAGCTGCTCCGTTCATATATGGTTGGCCTCTTGCAACATAGTCACTTGTAACGTTATTATTGTAGTGTGCCTGCCTGTAATGACATGGCATTATATACTAGACAGTTATTATATACTACAATGTTATAGTAAGTTTCCACAGGTAGCTGCTCCGTACATATATGGTTGGCCTCTTGCAACATAGTCACTTGTAACGTTATTATTGTAGTGCGTCTGCCTGTAATGACATGGCATTATATACTAGACAGTTATTATATACTACAATGTTATAGTAAGTTTCCACAGGTAGCTGCTCCGTTCATATATGGTTGGCCTCTTGCAACATAGTCACTTGTAACGTTATTATTGTAGTGTGCCTGCCTGTAATGACATGGCATTATATACTAGACAGTTATTATATACTACAATGTTATAGTAAGTTTCCACAGGTAGCTGCTCCGTACATATATGGTTGGCCTCTTGCGTCACTTGTAACGTTATTAATGTAGTGCGCTTGCCTGTTATGACATGGCATTATATACTACACAGTTAATATATACAACACAGTCATAGTAAGTTTCCACAGGTAGCTGCTCCGTTCATATATGGTTGGCCGTTTACCCAAGTTTGTTCTTATATAATACATAGACTACCGTCGACCTCTAGATAATATCTCATCCAAGAATTACATTCATCACATGCCATCCACCAAAATGGCAGAATAACTTTAAACATTAACTAGGTTTGGCATTTGGAGTGGAGTATGCTAGAGCTAGAACATGATACATGATAAAGATGCTGAGAGCACTTGTTCTTTGTGCACAAACTTGGAAAGAAATTTGCTTCAAATGACATGGTTGATCTAGCATGGGTCAGCTGATTTAGAATACAAACGTGATTGGCCTGAGGTCAACGGTTATTGTTTGTATACAATCTTCTGACATAATAAATTCTTAACTGTTGCATTAGAGGTACGTTAGTTTGCTGTAAGAAAATCTGCAGATCTTTTGCTCTCTGAGCCATAAGTTTTCGTCACTTGTAAACAAACCTTCTCTCTCAGTAGTGTGAAGAGTATTCTAGTTTGCTATTGTTATTATGACGTCACACATGGCTCACGTTTTGTTGGTTTGCTCTGTGGTGTGGCGGGCTATGAATCACGCGCTATTAGAAGCGTTTAGAGATGTTTTGTTTTAAAACTGGTTCAAATTGGTTGAGTGCCATTTGCATGTGCTCATCTGCATATCAGGTTGGCACTCAACCAATCAAGAGTTGGGTGAGGGGTTAGCAATAAGTTTAGACCAATCAGGTTCCAGGGGCAGAGCGTGTGCCCCGTGCATCGCGTCGTAATTTATTATTTTTGATTCAGGGGTTAAAGTGTCTCCTAAAGACGTATCGCGAGTTAAAGTTTATCTCCCTAAGTCTACAGACGTAGAACAGTGGTCTCCGTAGTTTATATTTATGTCTGTACATTTTATTTATCCTAAGTTATAGTTAACTTTTATTCAGAATTAATGGAAAAGGAAAATATTATCAAATATCCGCTTTTGGAGATTATTTCCTGTTCACGCTCGCTTCGACGTTATTAGTGTAAGGCCCGGCTTACCGTTCCCGAGAACTATCAAAATAAGCCTTACAGTAGTAAACAATTTTCGTATGCTGTTCCTGGGAGGCATAAAGGGGTCTAAAACTGCCTCAATTGACCCAATTTTTGCACCACATGTAATCCCATTCATGCTCGTCAACATGCAACAAACCAGATCCTGATTGATAACATATCAAAAAAGATGTTTTCCTTCTGCATTTTGGCACCTTTCCTGAGATAGGTACGGAAGCATAGAAGGGACATTGCATTGACGAGTTACCAACTTGACAAAACGACAATTTTCTGCAAATTGACGAGTTGTCGAGATGGTAACGTGACAAAATTCTCGTCAAAACGTCAATTTTCTGAATTTTGTCGTTTTGTCGAGATGGTAGTAAGTGTGCAACTGGTCAATTTGCAGAAAATTCTTGCATTGCACACTTACTACCATCTCGACAAGTTGACATAATTCCGAAAATTGACGTTTTGACGAGATAACGGATCTCGTCAATGCAACAATTTTCTGCAAATTGACCAGTTGCACACTTACTACCATCTCGACAAGTTGACAAAATTCAAAAAATTGACGTTTTGACGAGATAACGGATCTCGTCAATGCAACAGTTTTCTGCAAATTGACGAGTTGCACACTTACTACCATCTCGACAAAACGACAAAATTCAGAAAATTGACGTTTTGACGAGATAACGGATCTCGTCAATGCAACAGTTTTCTGCAAATTGACGAGTTGCACACTTACTACCATCTCGACAAAACGACAAAATTCAGAAAATTGACGTTTTGATGAGATAACGGATCTCGTCAATGCATAATTATCGGGGGGACGTTTGGTAGGTCAAACTACGCTACGCGCCACCATGGTTGGCGCGTAGCTTACTGGAGAAAATTTTGAAAAAATTCCTCCCAGATTGCAAGAAATGGCACTTCCCGAGCTTGAAAACAAGACCCCTGCCATGCCAGAGTAGTCACATTTAGCCTACTTGCCTTCATCACTATTGAAAATTATTGAAAAATATACCTCCCAGATTCATTTTGGTTCTTTACATTTGGCCATTTTGTTTTTCTTAGTCCTACTTTTTTTTCTCTTGTTTTTGTGCCGTGAACGCCGGGCCTGCCGTACCGGCTCCGACGCCCCTGCCATTCATGCCCGTCAACATGCAAAAAAAAAAAAAAAAAATCCTGATTGATAACATATCAAAAAGATGTTTTCCTTCTGCATTTTGGCACCTTTCCTGAGATAGGAGAACATCCGAGTGTATTGATATAGACGCAAGGAAAGTTTTGTGATTACGTAATCTACCTGCCACGGTCGTAAATCGACTTCAGGCTTGACATGTAACTAGCCTGCATAGCTTCGTAGAACCATAGGATATTTGTGTAAACACTGTGGAAATATGTTCATGTATATAGTGGAGTTAAACCCATAGCATCTCCCTGATTAACCATACAGCGTTCACACAAAAACCCTGATCATAGAAGAAAAAATATGTGGCAGGCGTTCCAGACTAATCGGTAAAAAGTGGTCATTTTACGACCAAGTCAGGTCGATTGCGTAATCTCAAGAAACTTTTGATAGTTGGGGGTCTATATAGTAGACACGTGATCAAGTTCTGTAGAACAGGTACCAGGGTCCGACAACCACTACCACAGGTGCGTCTATTTCTGTGGTAAACCTACATTTACCTTAGGACTAAGCCGTCTCACACCTTTGCAACAGAATTGGGATTGTATGTAGTCTACTGTATTTACTTCTTCATTACTGTAGCTCAGTAAATATCATAGATGTGCTGTTTTTCCGTAACAGGATAGGCCTCAGTAATAGTAGATTGCACAACAGTTCAGGCAAATTGTACTAACTGATTATAGCCTAGTACTAGTATTAGTAATAGTACTTGTTTAAGTAGGGAATAAACTATAGGCTCGAAGTTAGGCCTACTTTTTACATAGCCTAACGTTAGGCCCAAGTTTAGGACAACATCCCATCTATATTTAACGCAGTCTACTGTGATGAATTGTTGATTAAAATGTGTGCAATTTGCATAATGACACTTTGTCAATATTTATAATCTATGGTATGAGTATGAGGCCAATGGCTTGTCAACTGAGACAAAGTAAGTGGTTTGAACAGTTAGACTTACAGAGAGGTGGAGGGGATATATGCTTAGTGCAGAGAAATAGAGAAATGTATGTTTTGTTGGTGGGGGGGGGGGGGCTGAAGCTTCATTCGGTGTAGGATGTTCCGTTCTGGGGATCATGATCAGTTGGGACTAATACCATTCTATGATGAGTAATTGTTATCACAACTTTGGGTTTATACCTAATTATAGATCTAGCCTTCCTGTAATGTTTTATCTAAATGCACCATTCGACTTCTAATAGTATACAAACCTTTTTTGGGGCCAGATCCCTATACATGCGAGTATGTTCCCATGACCCACCACCTACCTTGTACAAGCTTTCATCCCTCTGTGGTCCATCCATCATAAAGCCCATGCCCCTTCCTAAATCAGTTGGAGGAAATTGAGAACTCCCCTCCCACCCACACATGAAGACACCTTTAAAATTCATATCACTCCACTATAGAGGAAACTTTCAAACATTGACTTGTATGACCCCAAATGAGTTATAAGTACAGTCAGTAGCCTACAGCAACTAAGGTATAGAAAGAATTTATTGTTAAAAACTAAGTCCCTGCATGTAAAGAAGTTTGTGTGAAATAAACTATAATATTGTGATGTGATTGGTGATCACAAGGTAATAATACTAATACTAAAGCACAGAGACAGCGAAAAATAGGTGAGCAGACATGTAATGGCCATCGCTATTTGAGGTCAAGGTCTGAAAAAAATTGAAAATGGTGGAGGTCAAAGGCTGCCTGGCACCCGCCATTTAAGGTCAAAGTCTGAAAACCTTGTAAAGCACTATAACTCAGAAAGGGAAGCTTGAATCATTTTCACAATTGGGATATAAATCCCTGTGTGCCCCATGGTAAGTCAGGAAGGTCATTTGAGGTCAACATAGCACAAAACATGAAATCCTTGTAAACAGTATTTAACTCCAAATGTATAGCAAAGATGAATTTTATACCTAGTATGTGGATCCACCTTATTGAGTACAAGAACCCTAGTGTTTTGTGTGGAGTTTAAAGGTCATTTGTGACCAGCATAGGTCAACATCTAAAACTTTTTAAACAGTAACTTCCAAGGTAAGTTTGAATAATGTTCATACCTCACATGTGGGTCCACACTATTAAGTACAAGGGCACTTTCATTTGCTTTTGGTCAAAGGTGTTTTTGTGGTTGATATAGGTCATAGTCTAGAACATTGATGTCAGAATACCTCCAACTCTGAAGAACTTCGTACATGGTATGTGGATCCACCTTTATATCATCAAGTAACTTGGTTTGCAGTTTACATTACATGTTCTCATGTGAAATTTAGCAAGGAATCACTAAGCCGGTTGGGTTTATGGTTTCAATTTTAGCCATACTTACTTTTAAAAGATATATACTCCATTCATCTCAGGCATGTGTGATTTAGAGTAATTATGGCTTCCCAAGAATCAACTGAGACCAGTGACGATTTTGCAGCGAGAGTTGGGAAAATAATGGTTCATGGCTTTACCAGTTTCGGTATTTGTCTTGGTCATCAAGTTGGACTCTTCGATGTACTTGCTGATATGAAAGAACCTAAAACCAGCCAAGAGATTGCAGATGCTGGAAATTTCAAAGAGAGGTGAGTTCTTATTAGTGTATGCTGTATTTACTTGTCTAATCCATCTGAATGTTTCTGAATCTTTGTCTGTCCAAATACTGTGTAGCAAACAGTAGGTTTAATAAATTTTGATTGAAATTTGCAGGAAAATTCAAGCAGCAATCAAAATATATGGATCATTGGTAGAATAAACAGTAAGTAAACCTGTGTCCAAGTTGAAGATCCTTTAGCCTTTAGAAGTACTATTGGTCTTGCTCCTTTCAAGTATTTCTAAACTGCTTTCTCAACGATTAGATATGTCCGTGAGTGGTTGGGAGCTATGGTCACGTCTCATATTGTGGAACTGGACTCGACAGGTGAAAAATATTTCCTTCCACCCAACCGATCACCAGCTCTGACTCAATCTGGACCAATGAGGGACAGTGTTTTATTGGGTTCCTTGCTTCCATCATTTGGAGGAAATGTTTACGAGCAGGTGAGGGAGTGCTTTCAGAAAGTTGGCCCAAGAGGTAAGATATAATGTCTGATGTTTTTGTTTCTTCCTTGTTTTGTGGATTATATGCGTTTAATAATCAGTGGTAAGGAGCCACAATATAAGGGAACATAGCAGTTAATCGTGCATGAATCTGGTTACACTTTGACATTCATTGACCAACTTTATTGACTGGAGTTTAAGTACTAAAGCATTAAACTTTTAACTTTGACACTGATGAGCTTAAACTTTCATTTTGGATATATACCAGTGCTCATAAATTCTTTACAAATGTAGCCAAGTGTAATGTCCAGTCCAGTCTTAACCTGAATGGTGATGTAGTTTCCAAACCGATAAAGATTTTTGTTTCAAGCAGAAAGGTTCTAGTTCTGGGAGGAATATGAAATACCACCCTTTCAATCTCTTGTTAATACAATATTAGGATGGTGGGGGGGGGGTGGGGTGGGTGGGGGGTCAAAAGGTGACAAGTTGCATCATGCTATAGCACCCACAAGAGTTTTTGCCAAACAATGTTAGTTTCACATTCAAATTTTTGCATGGACTTATGTATGTGTTGGCAAGTTGTCATCGTTTGCAAAATATATTTTGTTTGCTTTTACATAGCAAGTTGACATTGTAATGTTCCTGGGTTCCTTTGGGTGTTAGATTGTCATATTAAAATTAGCATAATTACATCTGTTGGATAGTTAATTTGTATTTCTGCCTTATAAATCTGTTTATTTTTCAAAGGCGTATCCTGTAGTGCTTATACTTCTGGGTATAGTGAATTAGCCAAAGTGACTTCAAGATTTCTGGAGAATGGCTTGCTGCCAACTTTATCCCAGTACCCTGAGCTGAAAAACTTACTTGGTGAGAAAGTATTGCAAGTTTACAAGAGACAGTACGATGTTCATAATTTTCAAGTAATACCCATTGCTGCAGTGGAGATTATTAGAACAACTTGATGGATATTGATTAGCTAAAGGAGCATGAAAATTATGAAAGTATGACTTAAAATACCTGTGTTGGTATCAATTAATATTTTCTTTCTAAATATATCTATCTGTAATTTTTCTGGATGACCAAAAGAAGAAAAAAGTATTCTGCATTGTCAAGCTGGATCTCTTTTATGCGATCAATTTCATTTTCCCTTTCTAGGTAAGGGAATCTCTGTTGTGGATATAGGTTGCGGTGAAGGTGTTTCATCAGTTGTACTAGGAAAGGCATTCCCGAATAGTAACATCTGTGCTGTAGACCTGTTGGAGGAGAGCGTGGTGGTAGGAAGAAAGAAAGCAGAAAGTCTTGGCCTGAAGAACGTTGAGTTTATCACAGGGGATGCAGCTGTATTACCTGCAGAGTGGAACAGTAAATTCGACTTAGTTTTCATGCACGACGCCCTCCATGATCAGGCTTATCCTGATAAAGTACTCAGCGAAGTTTACAGAGTTTTAGCTCCGGGTGGAATTTATTTTGCTTTAGAACCAACCAGTTATACCAAAGTTAAAGATAATCTGGAAAAGTTAGAAGGTATCCAGCTACTGTATATGATTAGTTTATTGCACTGTATGCCTACGTCACTGTACTCTGAAGGTGGGATGGGACTGGGTGCAGTCTGGGGTCGTGAGAAAGCGGTAGAGATGATATCTGCAGCTGGCATGGAAGTTTGTTCGGTGGCACTAAATTCTCTTGGCCGTGGGCAACACTTTTACTGTAAGAAGAAGTAGATTTAAGGTGACATCAGTTGTCAAAGTTTCAAATCCTTGTAATCACAATAGTTCCAAATGTAAATAATTGATGAACTTTTCACTTGATATGTGGATTGACCTAATTAAGAATAAACTGTCTGGCACAGTTTAGATTAACTATTCTCATATATATTATATAACTTGATTGGCAAGGGATCACTTTGCCTGTAGTCTTGTGGACATGATATTGTTCCCATATTTTGTCAAGGTTGGCTTGTCAATGGCACTGTAATGACATCAAAAAAATGTAGTTCTATGATTGACACTACCTTTGAAACGCACTAGTGGTTAAATAGTTCTAGACTTTAATACCTTATAAAAGTTGCATGATGATGGAATACCCCTGAAATGAGAGGATATGTTTTCCATTAAACAAAATTTGCATAAATTTCTTCTCTGTTTAAATTGGACAGCTACCCTTGAAGTTCTCAAACAGACTGCCTGAGCACTTACTCATTATAGTGCGCATGCCCCCTACAACTTTGGGATTACTAGCCTGCTCTATCACCTACATACATGCACTCTTCATAGCAATCTGTAATTCCCAGGTTGGCCATGCATGAAAAAATCCAGACTCAGATTTGCAAAGAAGTTTGGCAGCAAACAGTTAATTCTACACATGTAAACACAAAAAGGTCTCCTTGAGTAGCATATTTCTTCAAAACAATACATATTATTCTCTTCTTTGGTTCACTATTCTCGTACTAAAAATGACAGGTAACATTGAAACGCATTTGAGTTAACATCCTGCAAAAAAAGTTGCATGCCACAAATGTTAATTGCATTTATCTGCAACGACTGGGCGTTATCTGTTCTAATTCAGCTCATGCAACATAGTCACTTGTAACGTTATTATTGTAGTGCGCTTGCCTGTAATGACATGGCATTATATACTACACATTTGTAGTAAGTTTCCACAGGTAGCTGCTCCGTACATATATGGTTGGCCGTATACCCAAGTTTGTTCTTATATAATGCAAAGACTACCGTCGACCTCTAGATAATATCTCATCCAAGTATTACATTAATCACCTGCCATCCACCAAAATGGCAGAATAACTTTGGACATAAACTAGGTTTGGCATTTGGAGTGCAGTATGCCAGAACAAGAAGATGATATACACTACAATTTTCTGAGTTGGAAAGAAATTTGCATTAAATGACATGGTTGATCTAGCATGCGTCAGCTGATTTAGAGTACGAACGTGATTGGCCTGTTTATGAATATGACGCACAAGAGGTCAAGGGTTATTGTTTGAATACCATCTTGTTGCTCTGGATGCTACTTACTTAGCTGGTTGTCCACCAGAAAATCTGGTCCAGAAATTATCAATTTACCAGTGTTCAGATTGGATTACTTTGTATACCTGCAGACATAACATAATTAGGAAGCCTTGCCTAACTGAATGGCAGATTACCAGTACTGTATCACTTTTGAAGTGATGGAGGCTGCAGTTGGGACGGAATTCTGTGTTCTCATTTTCAATGTTACTATTATTTTTAGCTCATGTCCTTCTGAGGGAGGGGGTATGGGGGTGGGACAAGGCCTGTGCAAAACATGTTGGCTCGTCTTGTTGAGTAGCCTTTCCACACTTTGATTAGCAGAAGCACTGTGAAAAGAATAAGGTAAACCTGGTGAAGATAAGGTTAATCTTTCAAAACATCTAATTTGGATGTATATAAAGTATAAAAGAATTTCAAATGAAAAATAATGCAAGGAATTTGTTGGCATAAGTTTGGAATATATTTGAAAATTCTCTTTGTGAGGTATCATCTTTACAAGTTTTCCACACAAAAGCTTCTCTGTTGACTTCTAACGACTATTTGAAATCCAGACATCCTCATGCAAAGTATGACGTTCATCGCATTCATCTCTAAATGAGATATCCCGTTTACAAAGAGTTCACCTTCAAATGTTACCAACGTGGAGCATCCACATGCTTAGTATCAGTCTGAAATACCATCCATATTTGCCTTTGTTGTAGATGACCTGTGTATCAGGTTTTCACTTTTGGATCTCTGATGAACATGAAAAGTTGAAGAATACTCAAGGATTTGAACTGAAATTGTCAAGACATAAGAAACTTAATATTTGTCATTTGATGGTTATTCTTAACTTTCTTAGTCACAAATATTTTGAAGCTGCATTTAATGTGACTTTTGTTTGATTACGACCAAGTCATATCATTGGCTGCTACCTTATTCGAACTAAGAGATCGACAAATTATGATTACAATTATATGGTTGCTCCATTTTCTATTTGATGTGCAATTTACACCTCCTTTGTCCACCTCTAACATAAATTCATTTTACTTCTGGACCACCTGAGAGGTCACTGAAAGCAGCGGTGTAGTGAGAACATGTTTTGCAGAATATGTTTCACAAATAATGAAGAGGATGCACTCTGTGATGGTGTGAAAGGCCTTGCCTGGAAATTCCAGCCACCCTTCCCCCTGTACTCTGTTACCCTCCCCTGGAATCACTGTCCCCTGTACTCGGTCACAATCCTCTGGAGTCACTCTCCCCTGTACTTGGTCACAAGCCTCTGGATTGACTCTGTCACCCTTCCCTGGAATCACCCTCCCCTGGAATCACTCTCCCCAGGAGTCACTCTCCCCTGGACTCTGTCACCCTTCCCTGGAATCACCCTCCTCTGGAATCACTCTCCCCTGGACTCTGTCACCTTTCCCAAACCCAGTTGTGATTCAGAGCTGCATTATACAACTGTGGATGCCATTTCTTCCTTTAATGAGTATTTTGTCAAACGGATGTAGGAAAGCTTGAGAAGATTAATCTGTTGTTTAAAAGCATGAATCATTTGTTTAAAGAAGAGCGAAATGCCACAGTTGATGTTCAGGCCATTTGGAGCAAAATTAGCAGAGTAAGGTGGACTTTCAATGGCATGACAAAGAAACTCTCACATTTTAATTTGAAAAAGAAAAAAAAAAGCGAAGATGACTTATGTGGAATTGCAGATATTTATATATAATCAATCAAAGAAAGCTGCTAAGGAATAAGTAAATAGAGTGTTGGCAAGTCAACATATTCAAGAACATCCTTGTGGAGGTCACATGGATGAACAGTAAAGATATTTATAACAAAATAATATGAAATAAATTCAGTCCTAGGAGATGTTTAAAATATTTCATAATTTCACACATGTTGGGTACTGCACATTAATATCTTTGCTACTTTTTCCAAATTGAAAGTACTTTGTGAAAGAGGTTCTTTGATGATTCTGGTTTTATCGTTGCTGTGTTACTCATTTGTAATTCAAAACAAGCCTGACTTTGTGATGCACCATTTTCAGCTGTTCTTCTTTTAGACTTCCTGAAACATTTCAAAAGTTGTTGTTTGTAATCTCTAGAACAATTAATTCCTGTCAAATGAAGCAAAAAGTTTGGAACTTGAGAATCCCTTGGATTCATACCTAAATACATAGGAATAACTTTGGGAATGTTTTTTAGTATGGCATCGTTCATACTGACAACTGAATGAAACATAAATATTCCTTTCTTCAACGAGTTTCTGGACAATAGCAGAAGTACTTTTTCAACTTCTTCTATAATGTTTGTAGCTGCCGTTAGAGTGTATTCTCCGAGCTCATCATCTCTCCCAACCAGGTAACCATGAAGTTTGTTCGAATCACTTTCTAAGAATGTATAAATTTCTCTGGCAAACTCAGTGTCCTCCTCAGCACAGAACACCACAAAGTCAAACCGCTCTTTGTCTTCTTTCTCCATTGGTTCTCGTTAATAAATTCACACCCACATTTAGAAATGGAAAGTTTGTATTTTCGTAAGAGTCGACAAGCTTGTAAACATGCTGTTTGATCTGGATAAAACTTTCAAGAAACCCAGGAACGGAATTTTGAACGAGGCTTTGATAACAAGTACAGATCAATATGTGACATCAGAGTTTGTCTGCACCAATGGTAACATGAGCACTGTCATGTTTGATTTCTTCATACTTCATAGTACACAGGCTGTGGAGAAGGAAAGTCAATTTTAAGTGGAGATTACCGTTATGTTTTACATGGAACAACTAAGATAAGAGTATAATGTACGTTATGGATTTCAACTGATATATATATTGATGGATCAACTGTAACGGTAAGTATCAACTAACACAATGACAAACTCCAACCTGAGCGTTTCATCTCTGATTCCGGCTCGTCCAAACATGTTATAATAACATCAGGCTTGTACGTAAACACTAACATTACAATTACCAAAAGGAATTAATTTTATATGTATGAAGATTTTTTAAATGTTTTGTTAATGGTAGTCTTGAGGAAAAACAGGACCATTACATCACTATAAATTCAGCATACATACTTGCTCATGTGTTGCACGAAACCATCCATCTTACTTACAATAATGCCTTCAGTACTTTCTTAGAATTGAAGTTAATCATATAAAGGTTTACACAGCAATACTGTGGGACTATACAGTAGCCATACATTGTTCCACTGAATATTAGTTAGATGATGTCATAATTTTTTTAGTCCAAATCTCAGCAAAATGGAAAGAAATATACATATCTTTGCATTTCAAAAATTATGAGTTTCTGAAATTTTCATCAAATTCAACATGAGGGTGAAAAATTGCGTTAGATGCAAACTGTGAAAGGAAAGCTAGTGGTAACAGGGTTTTAAACCTTTTCCCCCAAAAAATTTGAAGATCACGAGTACACCAACAAACTGCCTGGTCTTTTTTAGTGATCCAGTTGATGTGATACACTTCAAATTCAACCTCTCTTGAGCCTCCCCATCCGTCACCACTATACGCACTAACAAGTAACAGTACGTTATGTAAAAAAAATTCGCGAAACTGTGTACAATTGTGCATGATTATGTAAATAGCCTAGGTCTAGTAATACCTTTCGTCTAGTCTTGGTTCTCGTCTTTTTAATTATAAACATTTCTTATCATTTTACGAAAGAAGGTATTTCTAGTCATAAATACCTTCGACAGACAGCAGCTCGTTGCAAATTTCCCACATGACAGTTTCGATTATGTTGCAAATGAGGTTACTCCGACAAGCCGCCTAAAAGTTTCAATTTATTGTAATCACTGATCTACACTAAGTTAGTGTAGATCAGTGATTGTAATCAGAGAGCGCGGTAGTACAGACAAATTAGAATTTCACTCGACCCGACATGATTGAGATCAATTGTTTTCATGATTTGGAGCATAATATTTACGAATATAAATTCATAAAGGAAAAGCATAGAGGCGAACAGATGTTTTTGACATTTTTCTGGATGGAATACAACAGTATCGTTACAGCGGCTACATACATACCCAAAATTGTTCATTAAGGCGGATATCTCCATGGACTTGTGTATAGGCCTATATGCAGCATGCATTTGCCGCTTGACATTAAGTTACAGATATTTGTCCATTCATAAGCTCATTTCGGGGCTATAAAGGTAACATGAAATGTTCAAGTCACGATGCCTTATCCAAACAGCCCAACAAATTATGGAAGATGGCATACTAACTCGATCTCTCGTTTCTTAAAGTCATTTCTCCGTCTCAACGGAACCCGGTCCCCTGGTCCATCTCCCACTATTGGTGAAGGCATACTCGATACTGAGTCCACTTACTTGGTGGCTTTCGTTGAAATTAAAACAAAATGCAATCTCTGGGCGGAAATGTATTTAATCCAAACTAGGTTTGATATCTTCATGCAAATGTTACGCGGCCCAAAACCATTTTCTTGAGCACTATTATTTCCAAGGAGAAAGGCAATGCAGAAAAACAAAGTTGGGCGTCGGGGGGGGGGGGGGGGTAATGAGAGAGAACTCTTACCTACACATCGCTATTATGTCTCAATATATTGTGTATATTTTTCAAAAGGATGCTTTTCTTTCCCTTTGACCTCAAAAATCTAGGATGATTGACCGGTGGGTTTACCTATCGTTTTCTGTGGAGGTCAAATATCAACAGAGGTAAATGTCTGAAAACTAAGTTGTACACACAATAACTCAGAAAGTGAAACTTGGGTGAACTTCATACATGAGAAGTGCATCTAGCTTAGTAAATGCAGGAACGCTATTGCTTTCTGTGGAGGCCAAAAGTCATGCAACGTCCACAGAAGTAAAAGACTGAAAGCATTGTACACAAGTTCAAAATTGATGAAACGTTCTTACCCCACATCCATTCAGCATGGTACTTAAATGCATACCTGTCAACTCTCCCGGTTTTACCGGGAGACTCCCGGTTTTTACCCGAATCTCCCGGTTTCATATTCTATTCTCCCGGTTTTTCTATGTTCTACACTTGCGACATTTCTGAGAATAGCCAACAATTAGTTCTATGCTTAGTAATTCCCCACAGTAACGCTGAACAGGAAAGGCTATTCAGTGTAGTTCGCAAGAACAAGACAGTCGGTCAAGTCCCAAGCTTGATGGGACTCTATCTAGCATACTAGCCATGAAGTCACAGTGAATCCACTGTTCCCTGTTTCAAATGGAAGTCTACTAAAGAAACCCTGAAGAAAGCGATGCGAGCTGCTGTAAAATTCAACAAGAAACACTGATTGGATGATTCTCTCACTGTATTGCATAAGTAGACTATACTTATTTAGGAGTATTTAGGAGTGAAAATTACCAACCTCCCTATTTTCCCATTGTTCTCCCTATTTTTTTGGCCCTGAAAAATGTTATTCTCCCTATTTTGGGGTCAAACAGGTTGACAGATCTGCTAAATGTGACCGTACTTCGAGATAAATAATTATAATTTATTTTGTAAAGCGTAAAATCCACAACAGTGCTCTAAAACGCTAAACAGAGATGCATCGTCTGCAACCATCACATTGTTGAATCCAATTCCATCACCAGCCACAGCACCCAACTCACACACAATACTAAAGGTCACATCACTTGCACAACCTCTAATGTCATCTATCTGATCTCTTGTAGAGTTTGCGGCATCCAGTATGTTGGTGAAACCAAAACCACCCTCAAGAAGCGGTTCTATGGTCACAGATCCACAGTCAACACCATGAAGACGGAGACCCCGGTTGGAGAGCACTTTAACCTTCCTAACCATACCATTAACGACATGTTCATTCATACTTAGTAAAGATTCCTAAATCCCATTGGTCCATTCAGGTCAGCTGACCGTGGTTAATCCTGTGACTAACGCACGGTGAAATTACTGGGCATCACTTTAATAAATCTTTGGTTATATGTAACCAAAAATGTTTTGTTTTATGATTTCCCCCCCCCCCCCCACAAATGGTAGTGTATGAATGAACGGGGTTAATCAACGGTCTAGCGTGCGTTACTCACATGATTAATGCACTCCGGGTGTTAATGCTATCGCTGGATGCACTCGGGCTCCGCCCTCGTGCATCGCTTGCATTATCCCCCGATCGTGCATTAATCCTGTGAGTAACGCACGCTAGACCGTTGATTAACCCCTTATTTCTACAGGGGATTAGATCATTAGCCTTATGTAGCCTTACTGACCTAGTACGAATCAGCAGAGAGAGAGACTGTGGATGCAACGCCTTCGCACATTTCAACCTCATGGGCTAAACATTCAGGAAGGACATGAGTAACCTTTCTTCTGCTCCCCCCCCCCCTCCACCTTCCTTGTTTCCCCCGCTGTCACCCCTCTTCTCGTAGCTATCTTCCACCCTGTTTTTCTCCATACTTTTCTGTCTTTGTCCTTCTGTAGTTTATTCCCTACCCTCTTCCCTTACTTCTCTCTTCGTTCCTCTACCGTCCCTCCTACAGCCCCTCTTCCCCTGTTGGTTTAATTCTTATGTCCTTCCCTTGTCTACACATCCTCTTACATCTCTTTCGTGTTCACCATGCTCATTAACCTTTCTGTATTCTGTGCTTGTATTTGTCCCTTCTGTATACTGATACTTGTCATTCAGAATGTCAGGCCCACTTACGTTTACACATACAATATTCTTATATACATATGGCAAGGGATCGCAAAGTCTGTTGGCCTTGTGACTTTATAGATAAATATCCTTACTTACACCCCACCCACACCGCAGTTGGTATATTGTAAAGGCCTTGCATTGAAATTATGCAAAACTATACAAAAAGGAACGTCGTTTCCGATAAGTTGAGGGCGTTGTTCATCATCAACCTTTTTCGTTGTGGTTAGTCTTGCGCCTCACATAAATCATTACTCCTGAGACAAACTTCAATCAAACTAATCAATGAATCGATGTTCGCTTTGGATTGAATTTCATGGTCATAATGGTGTAACAAAAGAAACTAATACTTAAAATGGTTGCAACCTATATTGTTAGTTGTTTTAAATACAAGAATAACTCTCTTTGGTTTAAAACCATCTCATTAAATGCTCACCCCTGGGAATAAAAAAAATCCTTATAAAATACATCTCAAAAATGCTATTTCACTATAAAAAATATGAACCGTAGAACAGATGATGTCATATATTGAAGATCATTGAGGTAATGGGAAAATTACTTTGTTCTGCACACCATAACGTTACAGTGTGTGGTAGAGTATATATTTATACATGTAAAGGGTATCATCATATAGATCTGATTCTCAAAGTTAGAATCCTGGTCTACGCTGGAACTTTTTGCACTGTTGTAGCATCTGACTCATTGTCGTTTCAAATATTTATTAAAACAAATGCTACGTATTTTGTCTCTCTGTAAGGATAATGGGTGAGATTGGATGGGTAGGTTGGGGGTGGGGGAAGTGGTCAGTGGCCACACTGATATGGGAATAACAGGTGATGTTAAAATACGCTCCGTGTCCGGTTACTGGAACACGAGAGGTACGTTCAACATTTTGGCACCTTCGTCTATCGTGCAACATATGCTTTTGTACGTTAGGATATACATTCATCAGTATCAGACAATCAGCCATATTCAAGGAAAGGACTCCTTTAGTAGGATCATGGAAGTGTTACCTTGATGATCGTAGGATGTAGCGTTATCTCTCCCGTGTAATAAACCTTACCGTAGTTATACATATACAGGGGCGTATCCAGGATTTTCTAACCCGGGGGGCGCGAATTACTATCTAAGCGGAGCGCCACCATCGGTTGGCGCGGAGCGTACAAGAAAATTTCTGGTTTTGATACCCCCCAGATCACCGGAAATGGCACTTCTCGGGCTTGACAATGACCAACCAGATGTACACTTTTGCCTGAGAACCAAGTATTTCCTATTAATTTTGTTTTCATCCATAACCTTTTTGAAGATTGTCACCAGTCACACATCATGTTCGACCTCATCGCATATCCTGTGGATCATTGCTTTTGTATAGGTGATTCTACGTCGCGGCCCACAATACCCGAAAGCCCCACTTTTCAAGGTTTTAAGCCCATTATTTGTTCAGAATGTTGGTCAGGAAATTTTTGAAAATCCAGACACAGTTAATTTATTGGTGTAGAAATATTGAAACCTCTTATAACGGCTATTATAAAACTTGGTTGAAGGTTATGAAAAATAGCAGATATTTCCGATATCAGATTTCAGATATTTCGAAACCGAACACTACACGCAATGGCGTAGGAGGCGGGGGCTACAACCCCCCCCCCCAACCAAATTTGTTTTCCCTGAAAATTCGGGCAATATGCTGAGAATTTTAGGGCACCTACTGAAAGAAAAATAAATTGCAATGATGTAGCTTAAGGAAATGAATAGTTTAAAAATGATCTCCTTGGTAATTAAAATAAAGTTCTAAGCTTGTCCGACTAATTCGCCATTACTAATGTAAAAGAGAGTTTTGACATAATTGGACCTCCATGCTTTTTCTCTATCTACATAAGACATTTCGTTGTTTACATTAGCATCCGGTGGTATACTGCGCAACTTTTACGGACCGTACGGTACACGATGGCATGCGATGTAATAACCGATGCTTGCTTATATGATATTGACATAAACATGTTGAACGCGCGCTTCGCGCGCGAAAAATTTTGGTTATATTTTGCGGGCAAGCCGTTACAGCCCCCAAATCTAATTGGGCTCCTACGCCTTTGACTACACACATAGACAGTTTTGAGGCTGATATGATGTGATATCTGCTCTTTACTTTACAAATTCGAACAGGCGTGTATCGAGTAATTTGCCAAGGGAGGGGCGAAGTCTGTAGGCAAACTATCTAAGCGTAGCGCCACCATGAGTTCGCGCGAAGCGTACAAGAACATTTTGACCGAAAATGCATCCCAGATCGCTGGAAATGACACTTCCCAGGCCTTGTAAGTTGCATCTAAGCATTTTCTATTTTGAAAATTACTAGCGATATCATAAAGAAAATTTGCTCAGGGGGGGGGGGGCGGTCGCCCCCTTCCCGAATTGCGTCATGTTTCCCGACGACTCGGTCGAGTTCAAGACCAGCCATAGCTGGTTATGATAGACCATATATAGTATATATATAGATACATTAGTGAGAGAGGAAAAATGAAAACGTCAAAAATGGAGTTGTCGGTATAAGGAGTAGGGTGAGGCGCACGTCCCCTCCGTAATCCTTGATCTGTCACTGGCTACCCAGTGTATATAATAGGGATCAGCGCTGTAATTATGACTGTTCCTCTTTCTCTTCCCGGGTGTCTTGGCGTTTATCTTCTACTTTCTCCTTTTCTCCTTTTTCTCTCTTTCTTCTTTTTCTTTTCCCTTCCCGGCCTCTCCTCCTTTTCTTTTTTCCCCTCTTTTTCCCTTTTTTCTTCTCTTTTTTTCTCTCCTCTTTTTCTTACCCGGGGGGGGCGCGCCCCCAACGCCCCCCTGGATACGCGCCTGATATACACTCAATTGAATGAATGTTGCTGTATTGAAACCGATAGGTGACGACCTATATATGCCTATATAGATACATTAATGATTATATTCAGTAGTGTGTGCAGTTGATGTTTAAAGTACATAGCAATGAAATGATTCATATAGCCAAGTTCAGATTATTTGAAGTAACAGGCGGAGATAGATGATCTAGTTCCATTGCGATGAACGTCCTGGTTGTGTGTAAGCCTGTTCTGCTATCGAAATGTGCACGTGGACGGGTTTACGAATGTGTAAAATATAAAAGACCAATGATATGTAACGTGAGAACGTCACGTGTTTATAATTTCATCAGTATAATTGATCAGTATGTCTCTTTCCTATCCCCTTTATTTTGTTCCGATATTTTTTAAATTAGGTTAGGAGTATTCTTCTCAGCATGGCATAGGAAGAAAGAGGGGCGAAGAAAACAAGTGTAGCAACGCTGCAGAAGCTCATCTTTAAGCTTCTCTTTGAGAAATTTGTTTGATTGACAATATTACAGAAACAAAGAACCGACAGTATATGCACTTCGTAGTTTAAATTCATGCAATGATAATGAAAACGTAAAAAATATATTCCTCTGCTAAATCTGCTAAAATGTTGTGGATATCACGTTTGAATTTAACTGACCCCAAATTGCTCATCCATACAGTAATAGAACGACCTGCAACTTGTTTACAATCGACGTACCACAGAGAAACGTTAAAGAGCAGAAATCAAAATCGGCTCCAACAATAAAGAAAGGTCTTTCTCACATGTCGTACTACACAGACAAATTGGGGAAAAATTCACATTGCAGATCTGCCAGGTAGTCCTTTTACAGAGAATGACATCGAACTAGATAGGAAGCCTGAATAACAAGTAAATATTTGACTTGATCAAATCTCCCAGGGATGATATTACTTCCCAAAATGGCTGGAAAATTAAGATGGAAAACGTTTTCTACTCACATCAAACGCATACTGGTCATGAATACTAGAAAGTTGAAAACAAAGTTCATCATTGCATATGATCTGTGGTCTACCTTTCATCATAACTGAAAAATCTAAAGAAGGCCCTGTTTTGGGCCCTCACATCATGACCAAAATATTTTTCCTGAACAACTTTGGTTCACCACCACCATTCAAACGTTATATCCACAACATTTCAGCAGATTTGGACAATCGCTCTAGGAGTAGCATTTTTTTACGTTTTCAGAAAATGACCTCACGTGACCTCAAATGACCTTCGAATTTATAAGATATGATTGCATGTATAAAAACCAAATCGAATGAGAAATCGGACGAAGTGATAGTCATTCAAACAAGATGGCAAAAAGTAATAGAATTAAGGCAACTGTGCTAACTAGTTGGGCCGCCCGTTTTGAAAGAGGAACAACAGCTGTAGAAAGTCCTACTAAATCGTTAAGATGTTTCAATGTTTTATCTCAAAATTTGATCTTTTATGCCGAATGTGGACTTATTATCTCAAAAGTTCGACTGTTTATCTCCAAAAGTTCTACTTATTGTCTGGAAATTTTGACCAAAATATATAACCGAAATTTCGACTCAACAAATTATTTAATGTTGTTTCCAATATTACCGCACTAAAGTCCTACAACACCCCCCCCCCACCCCACAAAAAAATGTTCTGGGGAGTTGTCACCAAACTCCGTTGGCTTCCTGACCTTTAATTTCTCAGTTATAGAACTTCCTTTGCTAGTTATACTATATAGGTATGTATGCCATACTATACAGATATATATATATATATATATATATATATATATATATATATATATATTATTATTAGAGGTGCCACCTTGTAAGGCATGCACTTCTCATCCATCTTTTATTTTCACGTTTTCAAGTAAATAGGTCCTATATCTATATCAATCAAATTAGCCAGCCTGAGTTTTTGGGTGTCCTCTTGAATCACGGATTGATCCGATTGATTTCTTATGGATCCATAAACAGGATAAAAGTCTCGTCAAAATGTTAACAATATAATTTTCGAATTATGCATTTTCTTTCCAAGGTTGTTTTTAATTTGTTTTTAAGCTATAAAGCTTTATTTATGTCCCTTTCTCTAAAATATGGAACTGGGATCAATAGCATAACTGGACACGGGCTGCAATAATCTAGGCACGATAGCCACTTGCAGGCTGATCCCGGAGAATATACAGTAGCCTCTTTGACATCTGCCTTCGTCACCAATCTGAGCAAATGTCATCCACAGTGCGAGTTCAGTTCCACAGAACTAGACCAGGTTCGGATTCGGTCACTATAAAGCCCTTTTCATAGTAGTTAATTTGTCCCATGTAGATTCGTGGGTCACGTCACTATAAACCCATGAAACGACTTCCATCAAGTCTAATCCAGATCGCGACCCAGCTGATTCTGCACTCTGACGTCATCGTAGAGTTAATATGGCTGACAGTGAGAGGGAGTGACATTCTTCTTCTCAAAAGTGGAAATACTGCAAAACGACAACTTTGACGGTACTTTTAAGTGAATCCTATCGTTGGTGAGTATTCTGCCATTGTAGTTGGCAAATTGCACGGCAAAATTGAAGCATACGGTTCGATTAAAAATATGCACCCTTACTGATTCCTGACAAACATTTTTAATGCGATCACAGTTTTGTTAGTGTGCAAGGCATAGCCTAACGTTAGCAGATTACGGGATAAGCAAGCATACGTAGGGAGCACAACGTATGTAAAGTGTTACATATTATGAATGAGTTTCAAGAGTTACTGTTGCTAGGTTGTATTGCGAATGTGAATAATTTAGATCTATAACAGTGTTTTTATGTCAAGTTGATCAAAACATTGGGGCTATGCCAAAATCTCAAAGGTCTTACAGTTACAGACTAGCAGTTAAAGTATGTACATTTTTGGCCCAGGCTAGGCTAGTCCAAAGCTTAAGGTAGGCCCCCTAGCTTCCAACATTTAGGCCTGACTTTAGGCATAACTAGACCTTGCTATTAGGACCAATGGGCCTTTGAGTTCCCATAGTGTTATGCAGTTGGTTAGATTAAGGTACTTGACTAATGTTAATATGTGACAACATGTACTGTTCTATGAAGATCAAAGTTATTTCATCTGTTGACTGGTTCTTAACAAATACTAAGTTTACATAATGTATGTTTACCAATACTATAGCCTAGGTTTTAGAAGTAATATCATGCATATTAATGAGTAGGTATGACATGTATGAATCTTAAAATGGCCATATTTTGCGTTCATGTTATAGAAATGTTGAAATAAATTAATAAGCATGATAGGCAGAACATTGCATGTTATTTTCTAAAACGAAGCCAGTAAAGATGATTTCTAAGTGTATAGATTTGGTTCATGCCATAAAGTTAGGTGGTACACTGATAGTCAATAGGCGGTTCTGTACCGTGTGTGATGGTTCGTGAGATCTGAGACTGATCAAGTAAGTTTGGTAGACAAGGATATAACTGAAAAAGCTGATTACTTAATAAATTAGAGTTTAAAGTTTTTAATGTGCAGTGGCATTCATGACTGATTTAAAGGGTTTTGTAGTGGCCCACAACTATATCTTTCAGGGGGCCAACCAGATTGCACTCAGTCAATCCAATAAATAAATAAATAACTATAACACAAAATCTAATTGTTTGCACCCATCCGCTTCAAGACACCCAGTGTCCTCTATAGCACTTTCTAAAAAGTGTTTATTCCCAAAATTCGAAGCTACATTAATGGAGTCAATTTGGCAAACTACGCTGTGAAGTACTGTGCTTTAGTGCACATGCCTACAGCACTAGCTTAATAAATTTGGCATAATATATCCCCATTTTATTACTATATTTAGATCAGCAAGCGAAAACTTTGATTGACCCGTAACAATGTATTTTTCATGTGTATGTGAGTACAACACAAGTCTTTTAAACACCTTCCTGCTGCCATGTCAAGTGTGATTACTTTGTTAACCACCCAGTGTAGTGCATCGTTTTGGTTTTGTATTGCATACATGTACAGTATAGTATACTTAAAAGAAAATCCATGCTAAAGTATTCAATATTCTCTGCAATACATTTTTTAATGTTTTTCAAAAATGTAAAATGTACCTTTACCGATTGCATGATGCATACAACAATTCAATGCATATTTCTAAGATTGCTCTCATATATATGTAGTTAATAGGTTCTAAGTAGCCCATTCCACATGTGTTGCAGTCTTTCATTCAAGAAAAAAGCGGTCACTATTTGCATCCATGCTATAGATAAGTTACCCAGAGTACTAATGTCCATAAATGTAAAGGTTTATGCTACAGTAGATTGTATACAGTAGTTGAGAGAGCTTAAGAGTAGACAAGTGTTTTTAGTGCAGTTGAGCTATTGTTATGGCAATGCATCTGCCTGTCTGTTTCCATATTTCTGTCCGTCAACAATAGATGGGAGGCTTCTGCTCACAGGTCCTTTGATGAAATTTTCCCAAACTTGGTGAAGTTGTATTTTATATTGCAGTGACAATTTTATTGACCAAAAGTAGGTTATTGTGATTTGGGGTCATGAGAATGGATTTGGGGTCATGAGAATGTAAAAAGTGCAAGTACCTACTGTTCTCCTCCTAGGGTTTGAGTTTGATTTTCATTTCACTTTGTTGCAAATGATTAGTAGATGGTGGGTCAAAGAAGCTGTACTTCAAGGTCATTTGTGGTCAAAAGAGGTCAAAGCAGCAAAAATTACATAAAATCCATCTTCTCCTTGGATTTGTTTGGTAGTGATCAAACGTGGTAAAAGTGATGATGGGTCAGAAAAATATATATGTTTCTTACGGTCAAGGTAATGTGGGATCAGCTATCATAACCCACCCAATAGCAGAATTTCCCCCAAACCTAGGCTATACAATCTTGGTGTACAGTACATTGATTGAAACAGTTGGCCTCCTGACCCAAGTTTCACTTACAGGGAAACCAATAAAACAGTGTAACACCTCCCTGGTAAATCTTGACTACTCATGTCACATGACCTCTGTATGCATGCACATAGTCAGGCTGTTTCTGTAATTGACAATAGCATCCATTAAGTCTTCAGAAAATGAAGGATAGTTTCAGCCATTTACAGAACAGCCAGCTACTATCATTATTACTCTCAGGAAAATACTATACAAGCCAGACTTATATACAGTACTCTGTGACTTGATATTTCACCTTCAGTCTTCAGCATTGTTACGAATGCAGGATTCTGCATTGACATGCAAAATCTTCAAATTGCTTGTGTCGTCCATCTCTCTGTCTGTCCATCTGCCTGGAGGAAGTGAAACTTTTCTTTTGAGAAACAAACCCAAAGTACACACACACTCACTACTAGGCCTAAATGCAAAACATAAAAAAAACTTTTTTGAATGGACATCTTTCTTTCTTTTAAAAAAACCCATAAATTCTTCTCAAAAGAACCAACAATTTCTTCCAATTCTGCCACAATTGAATTTGTTTGAAAAAAAATTGTTACAATCAACCACAAGGTACAGATTTAACAACTTTCCATTAAGGATATTTTCATGCTAAAAATAGTCAATGATGCTTTTCCAAATGCCCTGTGATCTGATTGGCTAATAGTCCATAATCTGGAAACTTTCTTGTAGTACTTAATGAATACTGTTACTTTCCCCTATGTAGACATAGTCAAGTTTGTGCTATAGGCTATCATATGTGTGCACTCAAATATCATAACATTAGATCTTGTTGACACACATTTGGCAAAAAGCAATCATGGTACCAAGTTGTAGTTGAAATTGTTTCTTAGAATATCACCTAATATTAGAATCATTGTTTTGATCACAAAGTGTTATGAGTTGAGACAATTTATGAATTTTGTGGCAACTGGGAAGCTGACATCTCATACTGAAAAGGATTTTTCATCTCACAGTATGTTTGTTCTCTCCGCATTGAGAGTTGCGTAAATAAAATGTACATTCATACCCCAGTAATTTCTTTGTTGTTACCTTTTTGTGGTCCCTTTGAAGACATTCATTTTCTCTCTTACACTGTTTAACTTTACACTGATTTCCGACGTTCACAGCGTATAAATAGCCTACAACATTTTCACAGACTCTATGGAAGGGAGTCATATACCATACAGTAGTATGTATTGCATTGTATCTAGGCCAGCATATATGGTAACTAGCCTATGGCAAGATTTCTGCAATTCGGAATTTGACAGTCATTTTGTTGCTGTATATTAGTTACTGATTTCTTGATTTTTGTTTTTTTTTGTGTGCATATTATATACCTATCATCATAGGCTTCCATTGTGCACAAGCCAATGTGTTGTCAGGGGTCATATAATATTTGATTTTTTTGTTTGTATAAAATCATTATAGCTCTACTGTAAGTTTTGCATGTTATTATAGAGGTATTTTAAAGTACACGTTTTCATGGAGGATTGCAGGGATGCAAGTTTTCCAGTTTGCAGTTGCAAACAATTTTTAAAACGTTGCGACCCGGGGAATGCAATTTTATAAAATCATAGTAACAATACTGAGTCTTTAATAGTGTTTGTGGAGGTTATCCGGGTACCCACCCGACGCGTTACTACCCGGTTCCTAATTTATTACCCGAATCCTACGCAAAGTGTGATTTAAAAAAAAAAATTGGCAAATCGACGGTTAGGCAGATTTCCCATTGACTTAGTGTGGTGTTAGGCTACCATGTGGTCGAAGATAACAGCAATAACGAAGGTACCCGCCCGACGCGATACTACCCGGTTCTTAATTTATTACCCGTATCCTACGCAAAGTGTGATTTTTTTTTGCAAACCGATGGTTAGGCAGATTTCCCATTGACTTAGTGTGGTGTTAGGCTACCATGTAGTCGAAGATAACAGCAATAACGAAAGTATTCCATGGATATCTTATAACTGCGTCACAATTTCAGCGAATAAACAGATAGTTAGGCCTAGCTAGATTTCTCATTGACTGAGTGTGGTGTTAGGCTACCATGTGGAAGAAATTATTATCATTCGTTTATTTCATGGAAGGAAAGGCTGACATGGAATTTTACGAGATGTTTACGGATTAAAGACAGGATAACTAAAAAAATATTATCGCAAGTGGCTGTTTACTAATCATTTATTCCAAATGCGATCAAATTGCGCTAATCGCGCAATCTTGCAGCTAATGCGAACCCTGGGCCTGCATAATAGATAGTAGTAGTAACAACTGTTGAAGAGCTAAATTGGATATTTATATGGTGTGATCAATAGACGTGGAGAGCAAGCATAAGCAGTGACGGCAGTGCGATGTTAGTAGTAATGTTAATTATTTGAAGTTATTAACACGTTAATGAAAGAAACAATAGCAAATAGAAATTATTGAGGAAGGTTTTATACCTTATCTTACCCCTACTGTACGTTTTTGAACATGAAAACGTTGTTAGTAGAGAATATAATTCATTTATTATAGCATCCAATATGCAATTTCTTGAAAATCGTGATACACGAGGGTAAACAATTTTTTCCGGGTACCCGGATACCCGACGGGTAACGGCTCTCGGGTACCCGGTTCCTGATTTTTGGACCCGTGTAAAGTTGTAAACACTAGTCTTTAAGAAGGGTTACACTTGCAGTTTCTTGGCGGTTGTAGACACAACTAGCAATGCTGGCATATCATACAGCCTCATTGATGCTCTAGTTAGCTTTTGTTCTGCCTGTGTAATTTCTGTGGCTTTTTTGATCATCTCTATTGTAGTTAGGAAAGTGATTTTGGTATTTTTTTGAAGAAAACTTAAGTTTCTGAAGGGATTAATACATGTTACAACAACAAATGAAAATTAAAAAAAACTGTTAGCAAACTGCTTATCCACTAAAGAGCCTGTGTAAAAAGAGAACGTGTAAAAGTAAGTGGGCCTGACGTATCGATCCTAGCAGGATCCTCTTCAGAGGCTGAATGACAAGTAACAGTAACAAAAGGGACAACTACAAGCACAGAATACAGACAGGTTAATGAGCAGGGTGAACACAAAAGAGGTACTGTAGATGTAAGAGGATTGGTAGACAGTAGTGACAAAGGGAAACTTGATAGGGATACATGTACTGTATTGTAGCAGGTACAGTAAATATACTACTGAATTTAAATAAAAATTACAAAACAGAAATGACTAAGAAACCAGTTTTTTTCTGAAATTCACAGACCAGCAGATGTGTCTGTCTTGGTAACTTTGCTATCTAGAGCAAATTTATACTCCTGAGTTACAGTAGTTTTAACAATTGCATTCAGATTGATATTTCAAGAAATAAAAAGAAAGTGTGATATATAAGTTAAACCGAACTGCTGTAATTGACGTAAATGGATGTCCCTATTTTCATATACATGTACAGATCACCATACATTGTAACCTAACCTAGATCTAGGTTGCCTTAAAGGTGCAAAAGGGTTTCTCTTTCTGACATATAGTGCTGTGAAGTGGCATTGGAAGGCAAATCGGAGTTCCTGTCATTAACCCTTGGGCCTATGCTGGTCTCGCTCTGTGTCCGTCTCGTGCGGTATATATATATTGTTCCGAATAATTTTACATTTGAAACACTCGCAAAGTTACTGATATTATCCTAGCTTAGAGCTAGATTAAAGATGAGAAGGATTTGATCCGTGATTTAAACCCTCTCCGGTCTATGTAATTTCTCGGAAGTTTTTTCTTCCGCGAACCGTCTAGAGAGAGATCGTTCGGTAAAGCAATGTGCCACTCTCTTATTGATATCCTCTTTATATGCAGTTGGATTGACTTAATGGAGGGAGGCTTCTTTAGTCGGGTTGCATATATCTGTAATTCCCTGAAGCGTCCCCGTCAGTGGAGATCAGTTCAGGTTGATTGGAGAGTCATGGTAATAGGCTACACTTCACAGCGATCATTCATTCCTCCATGCCATTCATCATGAATAACGTGGAGGCAGAATGTCAAGAAACCTTTAACCACAGTCTGACCGGCTCGGCATGTCATTAATGGCAAAATACAGCAGTATAAGTACAGTACTTACAGGCTCGTAAGGGTTTCAAGATTTTGCCATTTTTTTTAATTGATTTTGCTTAGTTTTGTTGTACCATACTCAATTGTTTAAATGATATTGTTGGTTAAGTCTTTACAGTTATGTAATGATAAAACTGTTACTTAAACTTCTCAAAAATAATGCACGAAAATTTGTGAACACAAAAGGGTTCCATTTTGGATTTGAGTATTAAATTTATGTACTAATTAGGAGTACTGTTCTTGTGAAATTATTATTGTAACCGTATGTGGATCTCATGGGGATGTGTATCCAATTATCTGTGTAAAATGGGATTCTCCAGTTTCAATAGAGGGCGCTGTCATGTATCGGTCCTAATCTGCATAATCTGTGTACTGTTTACGGATCTCTGAATCAAAGCAAAGACTTTACATAGCACTGAATCAAAGTAGTGCGATCCTGTGAAAGCACTCACGCGTATGCAAGCATACCAGCCGAACTTGTTTACACACAGACACGTTGAGTGATTGACTAGTTTAAGGTTCCACTTGTTCAGTTTGGCTGAACAAAGAAAGTACTTTAGAAAACACTCTTAACTTATGGTGCTAACATCTACTGTAGTGTGACTAGATATCTTGCAAATATGTTTCAAAACATCGGTTCCTCGATTATTACTAATGAAATTACTAGTGTTCAACTAATGATGGCAATACTGTTTATATGATCTGCAGTAATGGACTGTAACTTGTCCAGTTTCGTCGCACAAGATAGACTCTATATGACGCAGTGACAGCGCCCTCTGTTCATTTTGGGTGTGGCTGGAGATCCCTGTTAGTGTGACTTCATCAGAGTGATGTCAAGTTAGAACTCAATAACAATATACAGCTTTAAAGTAGAGGAGATTTACCTTGTTATTACTGAAAGTGATTATTTACAATGGTATCATTACTGCACAGACCCTTTGTTTATTGTTTAGGCTAGTAAAGAATAAACACCAAGTACAGAGCTGCATCTCATACATGTATTACAGGTATACGATGCAAGATACAATCTTTCAACCATATATGTATAAAGTAGCTGTGTCTGACAGGATGTACCTAACACAGGTTCTGGAAGTTTATATACTTGGTGTCTGGCTTACCTGTCTTCTCCATGTCCAATTCCAATTTCCAATTTCTTTATTCCAGTATAAATTACAAAATTTATAAATAGGACACATAATAATGATACATAAAAGACGTAAAAATGTACAATCATGAAAGCATGAACAAATAAGATGGAGGATTAGAAGTTTGAAAGATTATAAGGATTATAACAGAGATTCAAAGAACCCATTTTGAATATAAATGGCTGCTCTGTAGATAAATGAGTTCTTAAAAAGCATATCTGGTCTCCACTCAATGTATATATTTTAATGGCCTTACTCTCCTACCTGTCTCATCTCTACTATTGCACTTTTTCATCTACCTAGCCTAAAAACAGACCTGTTACATAATACATTTTAGCACTGCGCCCCTATTGACCCACTTCTAGGTGAAAGCATACCTGTGTGTTTGTACTACATGCGCTTCTCATGTCACAGGTCATGACCTACAAAACTTTGTAACTTTTTAGCATTGTGACACCCTCGACCTGTTTTCAGTTCACTTCCCATTTCTGCTTGATATAATATTCAGTTTGGAATGAAGAATAAGTAGAGCAGATTTATTAAACCATCGTTAATTGCCTTGTTTATGAAAGAAACTGTAATAGCTCTTCTCTTTAATCTTTCTATCTCTCAACGTTTTTTTTGTGCATCAAGTTGTAGTACTTCGAAACCTTCGAAACAATCCGATCTCCTTCTATCTCTTGGATTGCACTTTTGTCTTTTATAAACAATTACAGTTTGTTATATATACAGTACCCCTGTAATTAAATTGGTAACTGTAGAGACCAGCATAAGACGAGATTCAATTTTATTAGCCGTGTACAGTACATCGCTTTGAAGTTTGACGAAAAACCTCTGTAATGCTTTAATTACAGTCTAGGCAGGATGTATCGAAGACGAAGGTTGGTCTCTAATTCAGATGCGAAGATGAAAAGCCTGGATAGATAATCCTACTTGATTGTTAATTACAGTTCAATAAGAGAGAGATAGCGAGAGAGAGGGAGAGAGAGAGCCGGGGTCTCTGTGATGTAAACCATTGACAGACACGAAGGTGTGATTTTTAACAAGAAATAGAGCAGGATTTATTTTGGTTATCGCCACTCCCGCTGAATACAATGTAATCAATTGAAGGTGATGACAACCAAGACATTGCAGAGAGCTCTCGTTATCAAGACACGTTATAAGGCAGCAAACCAGTCACAGTCTCTCCTGTTTGTCGGCCAAATAAAGCCCGAATCCCAACTAGGAGGTGTTGAATTGATTCCGATGGCAGGGCGTATTTTCTGTAGTTTGTGGCGGTGGTACCACAATTAACTTAACGGTTTACATTTTACCTTCAACCCTGTGGGTGTTGCCTCGTTGTGCAGTCAGTATCTGGCATATGTAGATATATATGCTGTTGCATTAATGTCTCCTCCTAATTTCATTGTGCACGCTTAAACTTGCTTCCTGAAACATTTTTTCAAAATTTACTTGTAACAATACCATGAATCCCTAAATTTTGTCCAGACAGTCGACGGATAATAAAACAGGGTTTTGAATTGACGAAAGTCATTATTATGACATTTATGTATGTACAGTATCAGTTTGTTCCTGAGACAGTTTGAGACTGGCATAGAAATAGAAACTGTGAGTGACCATTGCTTGATGTTCTAGCATATTTTGACTTATATACCCAGTGCTGATGTCCTTGAATTTGTACAGTGTTGTGCAGTATGGTGACTTTGGAAACTTCCAGTAAATATTAGAAATATCAGTGATTTACACCAATTACACTTACAAATATATGAAAACAAAAGATTTGCATTCATGTTAACTAGATTGGGGTAAGGCATCTATAAAATGAGTTTAAATTAGTTTCTGATTTTATACAAGATTATGAACCAATTATTAGCTACACATTGACCATGCCAAGCTACAGAATACCCTAACCCATTGTGCACTCCAGTTCGTATTAGATAATGCATGGAAACAATTAATTGAGATATCTTAAAGATATTCTATTTTCCTCCAATTTCTTACTCCCTCCCCTTACCCTCTCCCCCCTAAAAAAAGAAGCCCAAAGTAGAAACAAGAAAGCAAAGGATATCAGTTAAATTGAAATGAAGCATACACATCTTTATTATGTAAATGTCTCATGAAAGCTGCAGAAAACTGGCATGGCATTTGGAAATGAAACCACAAATTTCTCAAGGAGCTTCTGTGTAGTATTTAACGTATGATGATTGGGGAGCCTTAACTCTTTGCAGTACTTCTGTGATTATAAAGTGATTCAATATTTTCAGGGTGCAGAGAACTCTGCATACAACAAAGTCCCAGAATTGCAGATGTGGCATCTATAAATGTGGCAAACGTGGCACTTTACATCCTCCCTGTACAATTTAAAACTCCTCTGTGAGAGGGAGTGGCAAAAGGTATTGAACAGAAATTTAAGTTTGATTGAAAAAGCGAGTAGACTAGAAATTTGAGGGGCTGCCGCTGTACCTCATTGCAGATGTTGATCGTGAACATTCAGCGATTGCCGTCAGATGACTGAGCAGCCATTGTCAGTCTCCATACCCAGATGAAGTTAACGATCCTCTCTCTTCAGACATATGACGAAGGAAGCAATTCTGTGCTAATTATTTCAAGCATCGTTAGTCCCGATAGCGAGTTTTGTCGTGATGATGAATTTGAATTTCAGACGATAAATTTTAGTTTTGGAGAAATTGTACAACTTGTATAGAATCCCGACAGCATTTGACAGTGTGTATCACTCTGATAGTATGTTTACTGGGATAAAAATTGATACTGAATATATACATTGTTTATATGCAGCTAAGAGATCATTGACAACTGGAAAATTTGTATGTGAACTGTAAGCACAGTCTATGATACTACACTAGATAAAAATGTCCTCTGTTTAGGTGTAAGTCTACAACAAGTAATGCTTTCTCCACTTACAATAGGGTGAGCATTGAATAATGCTTGACAAACAATATAAACAACCCATAAATTGATCTATGTTGTTCTTGACCTTTTCTGACCTTCCATAATCCCCTGGAATTCAATTGTTAAACCAGTAGGTTGCTTCTAAATGGGATATTCAACAATTTTCACATGTGCATGTAAACAGTTGAACAGCTTTTGCTTACAATGTACAGGCTAAGGAGAAGATAAGTTGTTGAATGGCTGCTAAGTGGGTGTTGAAATGTATCCAAGGGCGGGTGGCTGCATGCATCCACAGTATGCCATGCTTATTTGAATCTTATACTGCTCATATTGAGAAGTGAGGCACAAAACCACATATATTGGATACCATGAAGTATATATGTTTTATGACACCAGAGGGGTTCTATACTGACTGCACATGACAGATATGCGATCACAATTGGAATTTTGTAAGGTTTTGGCAGTCATGTGGTCACATGGTTGGTTACATTGTGATGTCTTAGTACATGCATACACATATTATGGTAGTCATGTGATATATAGTAAGGCCTCAGTACCTGACAAAGGCTGACATAAGTCATGTGATCACTATTGGTATATTGTAATGTCTTGTTAAACACCTGTACTCAATGGTCAACAGGATCACACATACATGATGTTATCTGCTCACATGTTTGACCACTATGTGCGGTCTGTAATCAATATAGAGGACGCACATATCGCCATTGGGAATCTAGTCACATTAATGATACAGTTTGAGATCTGCATTACTATGCACAGTATAAACTCTACTGTACACATGTATAAAGTCATGTCATAACTGGAATGGTACATTGTTGGCATGGGTGGGTACAGTATGTTTCTCGTAAAGTACTACATACTTTTAAAAACATGACAGGGCTCCTTGTCATAATGTAAATGGTAGAGGTGAATTGTCATACTGTATACAGCGGTGTCGTTCCAGTCTTGAAGCTGTGAGCAAGACGTACAGTAATGCAATCAAGCAAACTGTGCCTCTGCACACTACTAGCTCTCTTCTATACACCAGTGTAATCCAATTTATTTTTGCATTTGCCAGATGACACCTAGGTAGTAGGAATTATGGGCCTGTATATCAGCTCACTTTACTACCTTCATGTTTCTCTCTGTTCTTGTTATTACAGTGAAAAACTTTTTGTCAAAAAGTTTCCAAAAGGCAAAAAAAAAAAGAAGAGAAATAAAAAAGGAAAGAGATAAGAAAGGTGTTAACTGTTATCTGTCTTTTTGATGCCATTTGTGAGGACCCTACCTATACCACATTTATAATCCATCAACGCTGTTTCCCATATTCATTCTAGCGAAGAAAATAAATTAATTCACGTCAGGGATAAGTGTGAACGGCACGATCTCTGATAAGAATCGCGTTAATGAGCTCTTAAAGATCGAGGAGCTTAAATTATGAGAGACAGAACGAAATGTCAGTAACGAATGACCGAAAAGCCACAGCACTGTAGGATACAGTTGGTCGAGATGGGTTAGTAGAGGTACAGTATGTTAGTGACCTATAGTATAATCTATAAGAGCAAGACAGATGAGGTGCATCTAAAAGGTCAGATGGTTGTCGATCATTCAAAACACCCAAAATAGTCATTATTACTTGAAAAGGGCCTTCACAGTGACATTAATGTCTCTCAGAGCTGTTTACTACTCTCCATCTCAAGTAGGATAAATGTTTAATATTAAAATACAGTACACGGCTTGACATAAACTTTAAGCAGTAGAATATAAATGAGGTCAAACTTAGGAATTGTTCAGTCATCTTATCAATCATGGAAGGAGTTACAGTGTAAAGGTGTTATCGTAGTTTTGAGGTCTCTTAAAACTGGGGTACAAAATTTCTGGTGATGGTTTGTAAAGGCCTCAATAATAAAAAGCCAAAAAGAAAAAAAAGGCACTTAGGAGAGAGTTAAAAACGAAACACGAGAGCACTCGATAATTTATTTACAAATTTATGGTTTATTGTACACAGTGTTCATAAATGCTGTTGTGCAAGTGTGACATTCTGAATCTCAACTTGTAAGGAAGCTTAGAGTTGACAAGTAGCTTTAATGCAATATTTAACCTAAAGGGTGCATCAATTTGTACCATAGATTTTTCTACATGTTTTTACTGCTTTAAAACAGCATTTTCCTTTATCGATTTCTGCAGTTTTGAAGATTTAGGCAAAGTAGACAAGATAAGGTAATTGTGCAGAGAAACGGTTGGTTGTCTAATGTACAGCAAAGTACAGTATATGCTACAGTTGTAGCAGAATTGTAGTAACAATACAGCATGAGTACCTGTCCAGGAAGAATTCCACTTGGTAAGAGTATAAGTACAAGGCTCTTAGCACGAGAAAAGGCTCTAAGCACGATTGCAAGGCTCTAAGCACGAGTGCAAGGCTCTAAGCATGAGTGCAAGGCTCTAAGCACGAGTGCAAGGCTCTAAGCATGAGTAAAGAGCACTAAGCTTGAGTACAAGGCTCTTAGCAAAAGTATAAGGCTCTAAGCATGAGTGCAAGGCTCTAAGAAGGAGTGCAAGGCTCTTAACACGAGTGCAAGGCTCTAAGCACAAGTGCAAGGCTCTAAGCAAGAGTACAAGGCTCTTAGCACGAGTGCAAGGCTCTAAGCACGAGTACAGGGCTCTAAGCAGGAGTACAGGAACAGGCTCTAAGCACGAGTACAAGGCTCTAAGCAAGAGTACAAGGCTCTAAGCACAAGTACAAGGTGCTAAGCAAGGGTACAAGGCTGTAAGCACAAGTACAAGGCTCTGAGCAAGAGTGCAAGGCTTTAAGCAAGAGTGTAATGCTCAAAGCACGAGTACATGGCACTAACAACAAGTAAAAGGCTCTAGGCAAGAGTACAAAGTTGTACATAATTTTGCACTAGGGTGTGTACTACATTCCTAAAATGCCCGGAGAACAAGTACAAATCCATCAGGGTAAATATGAAGACAGGCAACTATGCTGTAGTGGAATATGAGTACATCTGGTCTGGTTTATAGCAAATGAAATATATTCCTTTAACCCTTTTTGCATTGTCGCAGTATTAAGTTAGTGTTGCTGGCATTGTTAGCAGGTGAAACTGTATAATTAAACCCCCCAGGTTGTACAATCGTAGCTTGCCCTAATTACTATTAGGTGATGTATGCATGTATGATAGTCTGAAGTCATGTTAATATCACTTGAGTAAGTAGGAGAAGGGTGATTGCCTAGAGTCAACTATACACACAAATATATGTATATACTGTATATATATAATGTATATGTGAATATATGTATATGTATGTATATGTATATATATATATATATATATATATATATGTATGTATGTATATATATATATATATATATATATATATATATATATATACAGTATGCATTACAATGAGAAATGCTACTGATGCTTATAGAATTAATGCAGCTGGTGGTGAAGAAGTGAATATTACTTGCAGTGTTGTACTTGTCTATGTTTTGTTAACTGTCCAGGAGAGCAATTTAACATTTTTGTAGATGAAAGAATAGGAGGATGTTGTGTTTTTCCTCCTTCCTTAATGGATCGTGCTGTTTTTCTTTTAATATTTTAGCTTTTAAAGTGAAAAATGGAAAGTATCAAATTATTGAAGTTCTGTAAATTATAGCAACTATTGATAGAAATGTCCCTCTGAAGGTTTATATTGGGAATTAACTTCAACTTGCATCGGAGATCTACATAATGGAAAACCTTACAGTGTATGTGTTTAAGTACAAATGACAAAGTCAGTGACAAAGAAATACTTTGGAATGTGAAAATTCCATTAAACTTGAGTCAAAGCATCCCCAGTCCCCACTCGATAACTAAAGGAATTTGGCAATGGCAGATTATATATATTATATGTATAACTTGATAAAAGGACATGACAATATATATTTATGCTAATAGAAATATGGTTGTCATCTACCTGTAGACTTATACAGTTATTGCAACATATCCTTTTGAGACCTTTTGAGACTTCACTGTTAAACAAAGCAGACAGAAATAAACTCAGTGCTACTTTATTTATTATTGGAATCAAATAACAATAATATGCACTGAGCTTGTACAGTATTATTCGAACAATGTTCAGGTATAGTCTGCACTGATAAACAAGTTTGCTACATATACAAGTATACTGTGCTTTGATTCAAGTGTCCATTTTATCATTTCATTGCACCTTAATAGTAATATGTATGTAAACATAGACAATTGTCTGCACCAACAGGTTCTACTCTAGATATATACACATACTGTATGCTACTTGGTGCATACACAGGAAAGAGTAGAATTTAAAGCCCCTTTTACAATCGAAAAGGAGCCAGCATTCAACACTACTGTCAGGGGCTATTCACTTTATGCAAATCAGACCCAATGATAATTTGTTGACCCGGGATCAGAGGTGACCTTTGACCTCCGTTGTTGTTTGTTACTTGCATTATTTGACACAGTTAATAGACCTGTTGTAATAGCAGTGTAACACATCACACTGCTTAAATGGTTTCGTGCCTCCTCCTCTTCTCCTGGTAAAACGAACCTTGACTTCCTGTTTGGTAATAGAGAGCATATAGGGTCTGATAGTGAGCACCAGATATGATGTAAGCATCCAGAGGTTTCTCACAAGTTAATTCTTCTTGTTCTAATGCTGAACACCGAGCATGGGGTCTGATCTGTAATTCGCTAGTGTTCCTCATGGCATGCTTTCCCAAATAATGAATAGTTTAAGAAAAATGTTGCCAAGGCTTGAATGGCTGCACTCAAGGTGTTCGTTCATGAAGCCTTGCAACATCTGGAAGATGTCTCTCAGAAGAGACAAGACATTGCGGATGGCACATCGCATGTGAAAGGTAATGTAACTACAAATCAATATGGTGAAATCTAAAGTAATCAAAAGGTGTCTGATTGCTTGCTTTTCTTGCTTGCTTTTTCACCTTTGAAACCATCATTCCCTGAAGGATGTTGTTCAAATTGAATTGCTGGTCTTCAATTTCCAAGATAATTTTTCTTAAGATGAATTGGTTAAATGCAGTCACTGTCTATACAGTGTGTGTGTGTGATAAGGAACTTAATTACATTTAAAGGTTGACCAAGTTTGCATTGGTCTACTTACTGTGGTAGTTAGGACTACGTGTAGATCTGACTGGTGTTCCCAGTAAAGAAGTGGCTATATACGTAGGGAATGCCATCAACTTCTGTAAGGGCTGGCTACTTCAGTTGGTAGTGTACAAGGCTTGTATTTCCAGAGGTCACTGGTTTGAACTCTGTTAAACAGCTGTCAATTTCATTGCTCTTTTCCAAGTGTAAGAGTAGTAAATTATTTGACTCCTCTCTTAACTGTAAACATTTTACAACGTAACTTTCCAATCTACAATTTACTGACTGTATAGTCATTGCATTAGTAACTATCATCACTAATAATGTACACCTTTGCCTAAAGTAGTGAACACATCATAAGCAAATTTACATGACACACACACACACACACATATATATATTCATTTGCCTTTGTCATTTAATACCTCCATTTCATTAACAAAAGTCTGTTCAAAGTATCTCTTTCGAGATCCGGCTTTAGGAATCACAAATGATTTTGAGTTGGTTAGCATCATGTTTGATCTCTAGAGTAAGGCAAAATATGTCACCAAAAACAGAACTAGTATTGTTCGATACAGGTGACAAACGCCTACAGTGGAATTACGACCTTCCTTACCGGTTTCGAACCTCTGGACATACAATCAGCGTCCATAGCCTAGTGGTTCGGGTGTCCGCGTACAGAGCGGGAGGCCCGGGTACGAATCCCGGTGGAGGCTGGAATTTTTTTCGCTGTTCTTGATTTTCCAACTCATTACGATTTTCATTTATGTATATATATATATACATATAGAGTTGGTTGGTTGGCGTCTATCTTGGCGCAGAGTGCTCTATGTCCAGTGGACAGAGCGGCATATGTGTTGATACTAGTTGAGACTAGTGGAACACTAGTAGTTGTAACTCGGAGTTTCACACGTTTTAGCGATCGTCAGACAACTGATAGTTTCAAGTTATGCTCCATGAATATATAGGTTCCTCGTCGGGATTACCGGGGATTATAGGGTTGTTGGTGTATTGTTCTTCTGCCAGCGTATTCTCTTTTGCGTCCGTTCTGTTGGTGGGTTTGTTCGACTTTCTTTGGTGTTCGGCTGTTGGTGTATTCTCTTTTGCGTCCGTTCTGTTGGTGGGTTTTTTTGCCTTCGGTGTTCGCTCCTTAGTTGTGTGTGGTTCCCTTGACTGTGTGGTGGTTGGACTGTAGTTGTTTATGTAGAACTTGTTTTCGTGGCGGCACTTCGATATGAGCTCTGGGCGTTTGTTCAGGAGGGTCCATTTGTCTGCGTTGATGATGATGAGTTTTTCAGTGAGACAGAGGTTGCACCGCTTCGACTCGTTGTTGTAGGCTTTGGCTCTGCTGGCGATCGACCAATTGATAGTGAATGGATGGTTGTTCTGTTTCAGCTGCCAGATGTGCTTTGAGAGTTCTGTTGCGTTTTGGTGTTTTTCGTGGTTGAACGACATCTTGTGATTACCATATCTGAGCTTGAAGGGGGGTTCCGTTAGGCCTATGTATGTCATGCAGTTGTCGGTGGTTTTCACTTCAGCCTTGTATATAATGTTTGATGCCTGGCAGTTTCCATTTAGTGGGCATGTGTCCTTTTTTCGGCAGTTGCAAGATTCCTTTTCATTCGTTGTATGGGTGGTTGCTATACCTTTGTTGTGTCCTATGATGATGCTGGCGATGTTGGGCATGCAACTGTTACTGACTTTCACAGTGTTTCTGTTGAAAATCTTGTGTAGTTTCGATGTCTTCGGGAAGTGTTTGTTGATGAGTTTCAGGAATGTGCCTCCTATGTTCGTGGCTACGTTGCTGCTGAAAGGTGGGTTGAACCAGATGATGTTGCGCTTTCTGTTTCGGTTGTTCTTGGTTGGTTGATGGGCGATGTATGAGAGACCCTCGGTGTAGTTACTTGACTTGAGAGCTTCCTCGTAGGCTGGTACGGCTTTCTTAAAGATCTCCTCGTCGTGGGAGATGGCGGAGATGCGTCTGCTGATTGAGGCTGGTAGGGACCTGGTGATGTTGGGTTCCCCGGTAATCCCGACGAGGAACCTATATATTCATGGAGCATAACTTGAAACTATCAGTTGTCTGACGATCGCTAAAACGCGTGAAACTCCGAGTTACAACTACTAGTGTTCCACTAGTCTCAACTAGTATCAACACATATATATATATATATATATATATATATATATATAAATATATATATATACATATATATATATATATATATATATATATATATATATATATATATGTATATATATATATATATATATATATTCATTAGAAGAATTATAAGGACTAGTTACTATGTATGTGAAGGACTTCTCTTAGTCTCTAAGACCATCGCAGATATTGTGTACACCTTCGACCTAGCCGTGAGTACTACACACAGAAGTGATCATACCAAGTGATAAGTCAGTAGAAAAGGCTACAGAAGCCGAGCCTACTTTAGGGAGAGAATGAAAGAAAAAGCCGCAATAACTCTTTCACAATATTCCGAGCTGGTTGTGATTTTCAGAATTGTTGTCTAAAAGGACCTTGAATTAAATAAGAGTGGATTCTATTCAGTCTCTTCAAGTTGAGCAAAAAAGTTGTTTGTGAAAGAAAGCCGTTTCTTAAGGGTAAATTGAATACAGTTGACCTTGTTGAGTTGTCACATATGTAACCTAGCTTTACGATCACTGATTGCCTTCCATATAGATGAAGTGTCTTGATTCTATTTGTGGAGATTCTAACCACTACATGTAAATTAACAAATTGTGGAATATGGTGTTGGAAACTGTCTTGTATGACCTCTTAGAGTGGACGGGAGGAACCTTTGCTTTTGTGATATATTAATTATTTTTTGATATTACTTATATTTATATTAATATATTCATTATTAAAGCAGCACTCAGGGTTTTTCATAATCGTATTTGATCTCCAAACTCTTACTGAAGGGGCTTATATAATAGGAGATAACTTTGAGCATACCAGATGAGAATATGTTATAAATTCATTGATAGAAAACTTGCAAGAAGTGAATTATTTGTTTGCTTTCACATTAAGGGCAGATGAGATTTAGGTATTTAGAATTAACTGTAGATAAATGTTTATAGTCTTACAGTCCTACAATCTATACACATAATGGTACACAGATTAGATTGGGCCTTGGTTTATATACATATGCTGTAGAACAGTTGGGTTTTGAAGTTTTATGCGTAAACCAATCGGTACCTGGGAAACCGACCGACACTAGCAAACTGGTGCCCGGGAGCGAAGGTTGGGACTGAAATAAATAAAACTGTTGAAAATTGAAGCATATATGATGAACCTTGATGAATGATGAATATTGATGGATGTTGATGAATATTGATGGATGTTGTCATGTTTAGACTTGTACAAGTCTTCATTATGTATGTGTGTGCAAATAGTAGTATTAAAATTGTGATATTTCCCAACTGAAAGAAGATTTTTCAGAGATGGTGGGTGGCAGGGGGTGATCGAAAGGGATCCATTCACCTCTTTAGTGTCAAATAGACCCAAGATTATGATTGGGTTAGCCTCTCGTTAACATTAACTAGAGATACTGTAGATAGCAGGTATATATCATCTGTTGTGTGACTGATGTCTCAAGTCCTGCTCTGTGAATTTGATCTCCTTTCACTTTCTCATCTTGTAGAGTCCTTTCTGGGTGGAAAAACAAACAAGAGATTTAGGGCAAAGTCATTCAGATCCACATGAGATCTTTATTACAATAACACATCGCTTATGAAATCTGTTTTTGTTATGAAAGAATCATACAAAATCTCATACGACAACTTCCGCTACATAATTTGAAGAAGTCGTCCATAATTGTAGTAACTGCGCTTCAAGCAATTTACCCTTGATATTAAACTAGTGCATGCTTTACAGTACAGTTTTCCTCAGCCAGTGTTTTTTTTTCTCCCCTGTCACATAGAAGACAGATTGAGAGCTGAAAGGGAGTGTTCAGTCAGCTAGGCCTGGAGTGAATGTTCCAGACGTTAGGTCGTGATGTCATAACAGTGTCTGTAGACGAGTCTTACACGGTGTAAATTAATCCCGGTTTCAAGGCAGCTGTTTGTCAAAAGGGCTTTGATCAAAGCTACATCGTGTTTTCCACGCATGTGAGCATCGTGTTTGCTACATATATATTGTGCCATTTGATGGGTGTTCTAGTAGTGTTTGATAGTCTGGTTAAAAAACAATCAGATGGCAGGTGGTTAAGAGAGGATTATAAAAAAACTTTAGTCGATGGAAATAATGCTCTGTGGAAGACGAAGGCAATAACAGATGAGAACGTTAATAATTAGAATAGAACACAGTTAAATTGTTTCTGGCATTTTCTTGGTGTGTTCCTTATTTTCATCGTAAATTCAAGAGAACATGGAAGTACCTTACTTCTTCTAAGAGGGATAAATATCATGAATACATAACAAGTCTTGAATAATATCAAGGTTCCTCCTACTGTAACAGTGGGCAGCCAGTACCTACCGTAAGTAGTAATTGATGAAAGCTGTGTTACCACTGTATACATATTACTTGAAAATTGCTAAATTGCCTTTTAGTTAACATACTGAAAACTTTACTGAACATAATTTATTCAGCTCAACTGGAATAAAAAACAAACAAAAAAACAAAACAAAAGCAACAACAACAACAAAACTCAAAGCCAAGGAAAAACTCCTAAACAAAAGTAAACAATTACTTATTAGTAGTGTACATACATATAATTATATGTATACATATCAGTTGAAAACTGCTATTGCCTTTAGTTACCATACTTAAAACTTTACATAATTTGTTCAGCTCAACTGAATAAACACAAAACAAAAAACAAAACAAATGCAACAAAAACAAAACTCAAGGCAAAGTAAAACCTCCTAAACAAACTTAAACAATTACTACAATTAGTAGTGAGGACTTTAATGGACAAACGAAAGGATCAATACAGCAGTTGTGCTGTAGTAACAGTAGTAGCAGGTTCTGTTTGCAGCTTGGTAAAGTTGAGTAAAGAAGATGACAGCTTTCACAAATCAGAATGAAAAGGAACACTTTCAGCATCACACCCTTCTGTGAAATTCTTCTCTTGCCGTGCACAGAGGAGGGATATATAAATAGAAACTTAGGAAGAAGAGAAGGCATGCTCACACATCAAGAATTCAAGATGATTTAAATTAAATTAAAGAAGGAAAATTGGTGGAAAAGCCCCAGGTGTGCATAAATTTGGTTCATCAAGTGAAGCCATTGGAACAATTGGGTGAAGAGTCACAATTTGAAATTCAGATGGGAAGAGTGAATTAAAGTTTTAGTGTAGGTAGGTCGTGCAGGGGGGGGGGACCTGCGTGGTGAACGCATGGCAGTATGGGTGCAGTATTACCCTCACTCAGCATTACTGACGTGTTACCATGTGAAGTGTGTATTACATGGTAACCACAGCCAGAGACTTGGAGGGGCATGGGATTAATAGTTTTGAATACATTTGTGAAAGTTCAGGTGTGTTTACTGCTCATATATATGGTACAAACAATTGTGTGAAAAGCGGAATATGGTCAACATAATGTGTTTAAATATTTGTGTGTATGGGGCTGGGGCAGAGAGAAAACAAGGGTAGGAAGGAAGGATGGAGAAGGGGGAGGGGGAAGGGGAAGGGGAAGGAGTGTAGTTTTGGAAACTGGAAAAGCATGCACTGCACTTGCATGCACTTGCCATCTGTAGATTTAATGGAGGCAGATTTGTCATTTGAGAGAGCAATGTGGGAGGGTAGAGTTTTATGAGGAGGGGAGTAGACCGGAGAAGGCCAGTCACCAGGAAAGGACAGTACAAATAGGTTACCAAGTGTCATTGACACAGTAGAGCAAGGGTGCAGTTGTTGTGAGTAGAAAGGTAATTTTTTCCCTCATTAATATCCAAAACAGGTGAGTTTTGGAATATATGCCGTAGACTATTTGTAATTTTTGTGTGTGGCTTGTCTGGGGGTGTCTTGGGGGGTTCTGGGGGGGAGGGGGAAGACCAGGCGAGTTGGGGGATCTGTGTAGCCTAGAAAACTGAAAGAGCAATTTCACAGTAATAGACATTTGTAGTTGAGGTCGAAGCAGATTTGTCAAAATTTGAATCTAACTTTTAATAACAATAACAATACAGTATATTTATAGCATTGTACACAAAAGAATATATCTCAGAGCACTTGGCATAAAAAATGGTAACATTCTTAATAAAGAAAATATGGGATTCATTAAATAAAATCGACTTAATAGAATTAAGATAAGATTTAAATTTGGGAATATAGACAAAAGGTGATAAAGATCTGTCATTAAAATTCAACAAAGAATGAATGTATTCTGGAGAGTTTTTATTAATTTATGTTACTTGAAATACACAAAGAGCAAATGTATGTATGGAGTTGATCTATTACAAAGGGATAAGAGTTTACACACACGCAAACAAGCATAAAACACACAGACAGCCCAAAAAAAATGCAGACAGTCATGTACATAACCTCAAACAAAGTCTGTACTCTAGTCATTCTCTAAATGACCTCACCTTGACCTTAAATGTTGTCGTGGAATAAACATGTACATTACCAATTGTTATAGAGCTCGGCTGATTTGAAATTTGCCACTAACAATAACACAAGCTAGACCCCTTGAGTTTTCTAAGACACTACCCTAGTACAATGTACATTTAAAATGTTATATGTTGAATTGTACAAAGCTAGACCCCTTGAGTTTTCTAAGAAACTACCCTAGCACAATGTACATTTAAAATGTTATATCTTGAATTGTACAAAGCTAGACTCTGATGTTTCTAAGAAAAGTAACCCTAGTAGTACATTTTACATTTCAAATGTTATATCTTGAATTGCTATCTAGACAAATTAGCATACAAACAGACATTGATGGTTTGCAGTATTTCAGCCACTACTGTTAATTGTTTCACCCAATCCATACATTTCATGTTGTTTTCTATCATAGTTTTAGACACCAGAATCTGTATCGCTTGTGTTGTACTAAATTGTATTAATCTTAAATATATAGACTGTTTTCTATAATATGATCCAAACAATTTGCAGCATATTTTTGAGATATCTCAAGGGTAAACTTGTAAAGACAGGGAGATTGGTGACATTAGTCTCTCAAATGTTTGCCTATCTCTAATGGTTGTTAAAACCTAGCAGAACTAGGAGAACGATTAACTGTTTTCATAGGTTTACATAAGTATTTAGTGGAGAATGATTTACTGCTTTTTGTCCATTACCTGTCTACCCAATAAATCGCTTCATATTTGCAGATGTTTAGTGGGCCAAGAGGGTTGCATTTCTGAACTGTTACCTATGATTGAAAGTATTTACTTCGCTCCTCGCTTACCTGTCTCCCCACAACCTTAGCACCTCCTTCTACCCTGCCTAGAATGAATGTATCTATGATTGCCAGGTTGACAGGAGTGTATTTGTGGAGTGGATCAGCAATATTGTTAAACTTATAAATGATACTCAGTTCAAAGAAAAATTGAGTTGTTTATCTGTTCCTACAGTATACATACTGGAATTCTGTATGCCTTTCATCTGTCAGACTGTCAGTTATAAACTAAAATTATTGAAATCAGTTACAGAATAGGAGTGACCATGCAGTTTGGATTTAACGTTTGTCCTTTGATCCTAGCAAACTGTACTGTACATACCTGGAAAGGGCAAATTTTTATTGGTTCTCTGGTTATCCGAGATTTTCTACTACCAAATTTCATTTTGGGGGACCAAAGTCAGCTTTAGAAGTTGTCCGACAGACGACTAGTTGGCGACATCAAATTCAGGATTTTATTTGTATTGTATTTAAATACTATAATAATAATACTGTAGGTAAAATGATAAATTGGTATCATTATCCTAAGGCTGTTTTTTTCCACCATATCTCTGGTACAGTGTAGTGTACATATTGGTCATTGTTGTTTTGCTACAATTTTTCGGACAACCAATCGCGGCATTGTCATTGACAATGCTTTCATATATACAAATGTACTGTAATGCGTAGAACATAACAGTACTTACTGAGAACTGACTGAAAATAGCACAGACAAAACTCAAAAGGCTCAAAGTCCTGCCAGAAACTTTTGTGTAGCTTGATGATTGATCGTGTCTTAAGCCGGATATGTTGCCGAGAGTCATTCGAAGGGCTTTCTACTTCGGCACATAAACCTTTGAGAATATGACTTGTGGTATTATCAATGACTATATCATAAACATGGTGAGTTTATTAATCTTATGAATACAAAAATAGGATATTGACTTTTACAATACACTTGCAGTCAAAAGTAATGAAATATTTTCACTATAATGTTTTATTTTTAGGACGGTTAGGTACAATCCTAGTTTACAGACGATTGAACATGTTTTATTTACAATTTAGAGAAATAATTTGCACACAGTACTTACAAGTTAAGGATCTCTGTGGTGTTTGCAATTAATGAGTTTACAAGTGGTTAATTCCCTTCTCATGACATTCTTGTTGTTTTGTCTCAGAGGATGGTGCAATGAACGGATGCTCCAATTGCTCTGAAAATATTGGGTTTGTTTGTTCAATCATACTACCCTAGAAAGAATGATTGTCCTCCCTATATTCCTTTAAAGATTTGTCAGAAGTAGAGAAACATTGTGTCAAAAGTCCATCATTATATACTGTAACAGAGTTAGAAAATACAAATGCTTTGATTATATTAACTCTAATGTTAGAAGATCATGTAAGCTTTTAGAGATATAAGTTAAGAGCATCAGGTCATGTTTCATTGATCAACTATTTGACACTAATCATTATATTCTTCCCTCGCCAGATCTGTACAACTCATGTATGTCCTATAAATATTGCACATGTCAAAGTTGAACCAATTAAAAGTTGAACATTTACGGTCTGATAACAAGACTTTCTCACGACTTTACAACAAGCGGACACACCTATCCTTCAATGATCACACCAGCAAGCTATTTGATGCTCTCAATCTCCTTAAATTTCCTGTCCTTATTAATGTTCACATTGCTAGGAGTTTTAATAATCATAATCCTCCTGTTTCACATGTTATTTTACGTACAATATAGATATACATTATCATAATACCAGGCAGGCTGGTTACATGCACAAACCATTTCCTCGTACTAAAGTCATTTATGCAGAGCTTTACGTTATCGAGCTAGTACTATACTGGAATTCTTTGCCTAATATTATCATGAAAATTTCATGCTTCACCGGATTCATTTACAAAGAATGTTAGTACTTATGATTCAAATAGCTATTGAATAATCGCGTATACATAATACTGCATGACCTGGAGTTTTGCTATGTTTCAAACCATTTGATCTAGTGTGTTTATCCAATTGACGATTGATAAAATGAAATGAAATGTGTGTACACTCTAGATAGTTGCACCCAGGGCACCACAGTGCACCACAGATCTACTGTACGTGTCCCCGGTGAGACATCCCAACAGGGTGCTGCCACAGTCAGGGTCACAAATCTAAATTGACATAATTACCTCACAGGTTCCTTTCGAACACAGGTCTGTGGAAAGAGAGGCAAGTGAGATTATGTGCGTTGCCCAAGGACACAAGGTAACGATCTAGTCAGGACTCCAACCTGTAATCTTTGCAAGTCCATTGCCTATAACCATTTGATGACCACAGTGCTAAGTGATACATCTCAGCCCCCCAAAAAAGCGGCAAGACGTTGTCCTTTATAGCCTTAATAGTTTAATATTGGTGACAACCAATCCACACCATCAGTCTTGTACATGTAATGCAAAATGCATTATGTCTAGTTATAATATGGAAAGTGTTGTTGGTATAGACTTTTTGTTTAAGTGCTTCGTTCACAGAATCAATCACACGGATACAGAAAACATTGGAAAAAACTTTTTTCCGAACTCTACCTCACGTTTAAAAATGAAAGTTGAGCTATGTCAATTGGCTAATGACGTACTTTGCAATTGGAATTTCAGTATTGAATAGCATCGAGAAATTGATCGAATCAACTCTAAAAGGGACTTTAATGTAGACTCCCATAACAGGATGTCATGCATTATTATTGGAGTGTATTCAATAGTCTTCATTGTCTTTTTATTACATCAATTTTCTTCTTCAGTGGCTTATTTTTCGATCCAATTAGAATATTTTATGCAGAGTACACCGTCACTGTTACTATAAATATTTGAGTGATTAAAGATGTAGAAGTATTCCAATTTTGTGAATTCTTTGTATGAAAGAAAGAGAGAGAGAGAGTGGAGTTTACTTTTATGCCTAATGACCTCTGGCATTTACATTCAATCTCATGTTATAATTATAGCCCTGAGCTCTTCAATTATAGCTTTAGGTTTAACTTCATTTATTTGGTTAGTAAAATTTGCATTCTCTCATTTCATTCGTTTCCTTGTGAATTAACCTGTTTTGAACACAAAAAACTAAATTATAGTTTTCAATCATAGAAGATTGAAATGTTTCATTTACAGTAGCTCAAACTTTTCCTCACACAAACAGAAAAACTTTTGATAAATTTGTAAGTCATATAGCATTACAGCAGCAAACAGAATTGTCAAATGTATTGCAATATAAGCATTTTTTTCCTCAAACATTTTTCCTCAAACATACAGAAAGACTTTTGATAAATTTGTAAGTCATATAGCATTACAGCAGCTAACAGAATTGTCAAATGTAGTGCAATAAAAGCATTTTGTCCTGTTTTTATCATAAAAATCTGATACTACATGCTTTCAAGGAAAACCATCTTCTTTGCTTGTTTTGTACAACACTTTCATTATGACTAATATAAATTTATTAAAAAAAAATTGTATGAACTTTTTTTTAAGGCTTGTGATGTTTGAAAACCTCAACTGCCAGTTCAGAGCATTAATATTACTTTAGATAGGAATAATTGTACAAAGCTTTAGCCTGCTCATCACATAAACCTACAAATTTGTAGTCAGGGATGCAGTGAGCTACAATGTTACCAGTTGTTATAAGTTAGTGCATATGTATAGGAGACAGGTAAGTAGTGTCAATTATAGATACCCAAAACCAGTCACTGTTTTAATTTAGTTGTGGCAATCTTAGTTGCGAGAGAGAAGGAAAAGCTAGTCTTTCCACAGTTGAGTTTCCTGTCAAACCTCTTTTGTAGTACTTACTAAAGTAGTCCTATAAAGAAAGCAACCCCCACATGACGTGGATTTATGTACACCCACTACCGTACAGAACTAACCGAAGCATGTTACCTGGACGACAAATAGATCTCTTAACTAATAACGTAATGAAGGAGGCAGCCATTTGATGTGTAATAGCACAAACATTAGATTTGGTTCATCCACTGTAGATGAATAATACCCCATATATAGCCAGAGGAGAGTAGACGTGTTTAAAGTTCACTTCTTCCCATAGTGCATCTAAATAGAAGCCACCACGGTGTATGAGATCATCGTTGAGCACACTGCATACATCTCTATTGCTTTATTGATGGAGATGATGTTGAGTCACTCACTCACTCGACTAGCTCGTCTCCTTGTTATAACGCTGCCGAAGGTCTCCACGTAAGACGTGAGATACATCTTAGCCTTGCTTATTATTTTACTGTCGGGGAGTGTGTTAAGTTGTAAATGTATATTGCGGTGCTGTGTGAGTGATTTATCCCTCGACAGCGAGATGACTGTACCTGCCTTTTACTCGGAGTAAACCTACACAATATATTCTGTTATTCTGCTCAAATGTCAAGCTGGGGAACCAAGTTGTAGCTCTTGTTTAGTATTGTTACTTAGCCGACTCGGTGATTAATTCCTCCCGCCGAATGACTGATATTTCCTCACAGGTGGTGATAGCCTGTGGCATAGAGGATGCTACTGTACTATACTGTACAGTACACTTACTACTAATCCACTCAGGCCTATTTTTTAGGTTGGAACCCCTTACAGAGAAATGCAACGTTTTTGAATGAGTGGCTGGCGTGGGGATTCATTCATTTTACTTAAAAAGACTACACAAGACTGTTGCTACTGGTTATCATCTGCGCCGTTGATATTTATGTATTTGGAAGGAAAAATCCACTACGATAGTTTGAACGATGAGTGGGATTATACTTATGGTAAGAAGTTTCAAATTTGAATATAACTGCTGTATTGTAAAAGGCCACGGTACAGTCTATATATTGTTCACTGTTAAAGATTTATACGACAATGTCTCTTTGTGCCCATTGTATGTTTGCATATGACACAGAGATACATTATGCAGAGTCTGTGGTTTTCATGAATTTGCAATCAATAATATTTTTCGAATCTTTCATGTGAAAGACGCAGTAGTTTGATGTAAAAGTAATAATCTGTTGTTCATGCCAAAGTAATAAGTAAGCAAAAAAGAACATTAAAGGTATGATACAACCCATGCTGTATCGTAGGATGTGTAGATCAAACCTTTAATTTGTTAATATTTCACGTAATGAAGATTTGTAGTTTTGCAGGGAAGTAATTCTGTTTACCATTTTAAATCCTCAGACCTTATCTTAGGTTTTGGTGACACCATAGAATTATATTATCACCTTATCGGTCTGATATACGGGCAAACAGGTAGTACAAGCACAACAGCACAAGAGCAAATACATGTAGAATTTTCCCTTGGTATGTGAATGAGTACCAGTTAAAGGCTCTAAGCACTGTTGTGAGTAATTACTGCACTAGTTACCATATTAGATTCCAAAATGCTCGGAGACCGAGTGAGAGTAGACATCAAATGAGGACGAGTCTCGGCGACTGTGTTAGAATACTATATTAGTGCCACCTCACTACAAGTCAGTCTACAGGATCCATTCATATTGTACTTTTTATGCCCAATCTTAGCCCCTTCAAGCTTTTTAATTAAACCAGCCTGATATTACTCTAAGTAAGATAAGTAAGAAATTGTGAATTTTCCTATGTACGTATTCTGAATTTGTGAACATCACTCATCAGTTTGACACATGTACATATCATTTGTGAGTGCATCACAATTTATTATGTCAATAGGGTGGTAAAAAAATGTTTTCAAACACCTTTACTTCATGAATTATAGGCTAAACCTTTTAACAAGAAGCTATCTGTATTTAGTTCCCTCCTCTCTTACCTGTCTCCATTCTACGTATGCACTCAAATCTACCTACACTGTGTACATTGGCCTACTAAAGTTGGTAAGGTGTTAAAACTGGCCCTCACCGATCTACTCTGCACAGGGTACCTACCATATTGCATGATAGGATATCCATCACTTGGGCCCTTTACTAAAAGTATCCCCAACTCATTTCTTTATCCATTTGAACCAAGCAGATTTTCAATAACTTAGGCATTCCCTTCCTTTCTGTTAACTGCATTACAAGTACATTTTTCTTTTAAAACAAATGACAAGCTAAAGTGCAGTTACAATTTTTTTCCATTAAATTAAATATTCAGTGTTGTAATGTATGAAACTTAGGTAAGATAGTGTTAACACTTAGTATTACATCTAGTGAAGATGGTGCTTATGATTTAAACCTGTTACATACATAATTTGAAAAATAAATAACAACATTTTGATACTGAGAACAGAAGGAGGATAAGACCGAGAAAGCTGGCCAAAAAAAAAATAAATAAATAAATAATAGAAGAAAAAAAGAAGGAATATATTAGTTGTGGTATGTTTAGAATTAGGACACAAACAATTCCTATGGGACATTTGATTTCAAAAACTTGCATTGTCACCACTGCCTTGCTTGTCCTCATCAAAGAAACTGAAACTGTTCTTCATTGAAAGACATTTTGTATTGAATGGTTTCCGTGCTACAAATTCTAGTCAATACGAACAAGTTATGTCAGTATATGTATATATACGCGGGAGTATGTTGAAAAGAATTGGCACATAAAATGATCAATACATACTACCAGTAACTTTTATCATCAAGTTTGCAGTTTACTACTATGCGTATACCGGCTATATAGTACATTGTTGATGGTAATCAGATGAATTTTTTTAAATAATAATTGCTATTGAAGTGAGTTATAATATAAGCCCTCGTTACAGATTGAAGCACATGTTCTATTTGTGGAGTGGATGAGTCATACCATGATTCTTCTACCGAGTCTTCTTCTTCTTCGTCTTCGTGTATGTCTGGAGACTGCAAGGCTGATCGGTTTACATACAATTTGCGTATACAGTCATACAACCACGACAGCATGCATTATTATGTGCATGCCTTTAAGGCTAGTCTGATACAGAACTTTGATAATGTCATCATAGGACAAAATACAGACTGTTTGGATGTGAAGTAGTCTCTAACATTATTTTATTAAATTTGGAAACGTGCAAAGAAAAGTTAATTGATGAGAACGCGTAGAGGTCAAGCCAAATGACCTCTGGGATGACAAGTTCATGTGTCCCTACCAACGGGGAGCTAATGTATATATTTAGTTGGTGACCATCTTGTTTGTTTTAAGCAGGGTTTTGTTTTGTAGGAAAATTTTCCAAATGTTTATGTATAATCTATAAGAAGTGTTGATAGTTAAACTTTTGATTCATTCAAATAATCAGGGAACTTGGTTGGTATTTGTAATAGTGTGCTGTTGGGTTGTTCATATATGATTAACACCATTAATTAGTCAAAATCAAATGCTGATGTGAAATGACTTGCTACTTAGCTGAAAAGTGCAAGTCAGCTATAGGAATGTGTCCTACTTCTACTTCCAGTAAATATCATGGTTAGAAGGAATAGTTTAGTGATCACATTTTGTGTTTTGAGCTTTATCAAGTTGTGTTTCTCCTCAAACTACTGAAAAATGGCCTGGTTCTGTCCACCAAAGTTGCAATTCCGATTTATGCTGTATTTGTGAAACAGTATATTATCACTTTACTTAACAGTTTTGCTATGCGATACCAGAGATCTTTCAAAAATGAATCTTATAGAAATTCTGTGTGGTGCTTTACAGTTAGAGGCTTTTTTGTTAGTTTAAAAGTTTTTGTATTCATATCGATGGCCTTCCAGATCCTTCATCTCAAAACCATTGTTGCAATTTATTATATACAACATCTTGTATGAATTAGATTTGCAAGGCATTTCCATGGTGACTAGTACTGTTTCTGCTTATTTTGCATGGAAAAAAAAAGAAAAAAAGAGAGTACTGAATAACTCGATGTTTTACTACTGAGTTTATAATTGTTTTGAACGTGCAAGGTATTAAGCCTTGTCGTGGTATGAATCGAGGTCTTATGGTTTGATGCTCTAGGTCAGCATGTGGAACATTTGGGGGATATATGTGCAATGGCAGTGTGCATCCACATACATAGTGAAAGACGTAGTAAAATGTGCACTCACGTAGACCGTGAAGAGATGAATGTGAAAATTGTTTGCAACCAGTGTGCCTATATGTAGCATTTAGGTTGATCCTGTTTCCAGTCCTAGATAGATTCCAAAATTTGTTTTCCCCCTCTCCCTACCCTCTCCCCTTCCCCTCCCAGGGATTAATTGATCCAGCATCACATCGCAGTATGATACACATAATGGTTAAATTGCAGTATCTACAAATCTAAAGATGTTTAAAAGTTTGTTTTTACACCGGAACCGTAGAATTTTCATTAATGCAAAAATTTCAGAGCCTTCAAAGCTGCTACACAAAATTTGAACACTAGATTATCCCCCCTCCCCCTCTCCTCTTTTTTCTTCAAATAGTTTGACCCTGGTTTGCTGCTGGATTTAAATCCCTGACATTTCGATTCCCTGTCTTCATCACGTTCATGAAACAATAAAAAGTATATATACATGATATAAAGTGTCTCTCTGCTAAGATGCAAAATTTCCCCAAAAAAGAAGAAGAAAAAAGAAGGTAGTCGCAAAGCTTTTGAGGGCGCCAAGTCAGTAATGTTCAGCAAGGTAATGCTGAGCTGCTGAGTAGGCTGAAAAAACTATTTGTGTGTGTCTAGAAGAAACAACATACCAGGGAATGAAGTCAACTGTTTACAAATCAGGTTAGCAGGGATCATTGTTCCAATTGACCTTTAACCTGTAGAGCATTTTCTTAGTGATAAATCACGGTATCAGTTTATTAACCCTTTTATTCAACTACCTGACAATCCTAGAGTAAACAGACTTTTACTTTTTGTCAACCTGTGTATATCGTGGCTTTCAGGTGTGTCTGTGAGATCTATAAATAATCCGTTGTTTCGTGTACTACTACTGGTGATCCCCTAGCCTGATAATCAAGTAAATGACTTTGATTCTCAGATCAGATGTTTCATTCCCCTTTAAAAACCGTGTAAAACATTGCTACATTGACAAAACTGGCAGCACAAAAACGCTGTGTATTACAGATGGTCAATCCATGATGAGAGGCTTGTGATTTGTTTGCGCAGCAATATAAGTTATTTGGCAATCCCTATCTAGACAGAAATAGGTCAATCAAGCGAGGCACATGAGTGTTGACCGAACAATTCAAGCAAAAGGTCAACGATTATTCATTAGCCAAACAGGGAGTAATCTTTATGGATTTTGTACCCAAATATAAACATCGTTCAATGTACAGTAGTAGATTTTGTTGCTTTGTGTGATCTGAAAAGCTTTGATGGTTTTTGGAATATTTATTTATTGATAGGTTACAGTATAACATTTTACAATGTTAATATTCTACTGTAAACACTTAAAGTTTTGGAAGAAATTAACCCTCTTTTTTTGTGGTTGTCAGCTCAGAATATCAGGCAATGTTTTTGCACTGAAGTAGACAAACACACAGTTTGCAATTAAGACAAACAGAGATCCCTCAATGAGCTGATAGCAAGGCCATGAGGACAGTGAATAGTTTGTTGACTACTGTAGTAAATGGCAATTGAAAATTGTGGTTAGGCTCTACTAGGTACTTCAGGTTTTGAATTGCTTTGAGGGAATGTTTTAAATACAGTCAAAGGTTCAAGGTACACTTTACATTGCGAAACCAGTTTGTTTGATAGATTTATTGTTAGAAACAAAGAAATTAATCAGAGAAGGTTGGCTATTAGCCTATAAATGATGTATACATTGTAAGGCCCTGCAGGGGACAATAAATGCATTACTATATACAGTATCGTGTTGCTGTACACAATAGTATTCTTATTTTGAATTTTGAAGCATATATATGTTAAAATTTAAGCACTTGTTATTGGATGCCACATACAGTGAGAATCTTAGTCATGTCATCATGATCCTGGACTGAAAACACCCCCAAAAAAGCCCTTTATTTTCTTGAAAGGTGAGTGCATTAGTCATGTGTTAGACTACCTACCTCCTTCTCTCACTCAGTTAAAGTAGAACGATAGTGACAGAAAAAAAATCTCTCATTTTCATATATAATGTAGTTTATATGTTACCAAGCAACATATTTTTTTAATTTTCCAAATAGCACACCGGAAAGTTATAAAAAAGGGAATTAAAACATCGTTTTTTCGCCTCCGTAATTTAGGAATTTGCAAACACTGCAACGACCTTGAACAGCCCTCAGGTCAGTGAATGACGTCACTGTGATGATCTTTTCTGTTGTGAACTGTTCAGTACGGAGCTGTGCGTGCATTTCGTGTCAGCATAACTGTTATTTTCCGGCGTAATGTTCAAGACATAAATAGATAATGAATATCATAGTGTTTCTTGATTTCTTCACCACGTGTTTACAAGTTTTTTTTTACGAAATTTGCGGCGATTTCGCAACGATTTCCCAATATCTGAAGAGGTAACTCGCAAGCTGACCCAAAGTAACGTAAATCTCAAGATCACGTTTTTGGCGGGTTTTATACAGAGTGATGTATGAATGTGCTCACTTACCAGTCAAACTGGCACAATAACAATAGTGATGATAGTCTCAAACGTAGAGTAGTATAACATCCGAAAGAAAATCTAAAGTTCTAAACAAAGTAGATTCGCTTGTATGCACTAGGCCTACTTGTAAAATATAAACGTTCCTTAACGGTTCCGTGCGTCATTAAATCCAACAGAAAGGTTTCATTGAGCTTGAAATACAACCGCATTTGAACTCAATCGAGTTGTTAGTCTAGCTCGAACAATTTTCTCACTACATGCAATGCCTATTGCGTTTATTCACATGCATGCCTCGTGGTTTGGGCTTCAGGAGGAATCGTATTCTAGCCCAACTTCACGTAGGTCCGCAAACGGTACTTTCACACTGTGCAAACATAAGTGACAGTGTGCGCTACCGTAAGTAATACTTACACGATGTTTTGTTTCGCTCGAGCATACACACATTTCCTATTCGTATTACATTTAAAGTGGTTTGGAGGGTATGAACTCATCTCTGCCCCCAAAAAGACTCTGCCTAAGCGACGTCCACAGGGGCGGATGCAGGATTTGTGACAGGGGGGGTCTGACTGGTCCAGCCGCGCCTGAACGTAAGACTATCTAAGCGGAGCGCCACCATCGGTTGGCGCGGAGCGTACCAGGAAATTTTTGGCTTTACAAACCCCCCAGATGGCCGGAAACGGCACTTCCCGAGTATTCTAAGCTGCATGTACCTAGCCTGAAAATATGGATCTCATGTCTACAATTTCTCAATTGATGAGAAAAAACAATCTATGAAATATGGTAATACATATCAGATGAGTTGAGATGATACAAAAATCATAATGCCTAAATTTAGCCCCCAATCCCCCTCCCGTTCCGTCACCACTGTTTGATGCAGGGCCGGATCCAGGATTCTGGAAGGGTGAGGGGTTTGGCCTCCAGTGATCCTAAGGTCTAAGGGGAGTGGGTTTCCCTCTATCCATTGTGAAATTCTTGGATATTTAAGTACAACAGGGAACCCCCTTCAATTTAGCCATGCAAAGCACCTCTCTCTTTTTTTTCTCTCCTTTTTTTTGGCCAAGAGCAGGGGGGGTCCGGACCCCCTGGACCCCCCTCTGGATCCGCGCCTGGTCCATGCCCCAATTGAAATTTGCACGTGGATTCTCTTCTCACATAGTCATTAGGTTGTTCACGTCTGACATGTCTTTCAGTTCCAACACTTACTGTTGCATTTATCGGGATATATAAAAATAATGCGGCATAAAAGCATCAATCTTTCAAACTTTCATTACTTTAGTGACCTTGCCACACGCAAATTTCAATTGGGCCCGAGAATCATCTTCTGTGAAGTGGGCAGAACAAACTTTCACATTCTTGCCATGAGAAACTCCTGGTGCGATGAAGTCTTTACTGGTTCTCCTCACAAATCGTATCCAGAGTTTCCGATATCTCTCACTACTTTTTTCCGCTTGGAAAATTGAAAAAACTTATTGTAGAGTCCACATTCGTTCTGTTGCATCCCCCAACAACGCAATTTCTTGGATTTTGCTAGTGGTTTACGTTGTTTGTCGAGTCCAATATAGAGTAGGTTGCAACTAAACTTACACACTAAGTGCACACTGCTGAAGTACACTACGCCGAGCTCACGTTGTTATCATCATAATGACGTCATATGTCACTGTAGATCACGTGATCATCATATCGCTTTTCGCGAAAAGCCCAATTTTTGTTTAAAAAATCAACGAGTTTAGGAATTTTTTTTAAGCCTTTCCCAACATCGGATTGACTTGAATTTTCACATGTGTAAAATGGAAACCAACTAGAATACTCTTGAATAAAATCGTATTTTTTCGTCGATGGTGAAAAATCACTATCGTTCATCTTTAATCTGTATATGATGAAGTAGCTAACATTGCCAATTGCATCAATATGTATCTTTGGGAACTTTGGGAATACTAGGCTTTGGGAAGTTTTGCTGTGGAGTATTCCATTCCCATTGTATTTCAGTACAAGTTTAAACCTTAACTAACAAAAGAGGGAAAATATACACAGTAAGTTCCATATAGCATTAGTAGTTAAAGGAGTAGTGCAGAAGCCCGGCTAAAGTAGCAGATTGTTTATACACACCTAAATAGGCAAATGTCAAATAGTTTGTGAATTCATACACCATACCCTTATTTGCAAACCGTTTATTTAAATTATATAAAATTGCCCAACTGAGTATTGGTGTACTGTATGTATGATGATTATAACAATAGCTTGTACATACTGGCTGTTACATCCATATATCCTAAGAGTCAGCCTGTGCTTTTGCACATGTTAACACAGTGAGCGAACACAGATGTTGAGTGCTTCAGTATCTCATGATATTGGTACCAAAAATATGCCCACTCCAGTATGTGTATATATATGTACACACAGAAATCCTTAAATTTATAGACCACAGTATGTATGCCATAGTTAGTTCAGGTGGCTTATTTTTTACATGACGTTCTTATTAATCTCAGGCCAGGGCTTGCAGGTAATTTACCCAGAGAGTGTGCAAGATCTATTTAATTATTTTGCCAGCTTTCGCAGGTTTTAATTTGCCAATGCCCGGTTTATAGAGAGACCGGGAATTATCTGTGCAGGCATGCTTATTACTTTCATTCAATTGCATTGCAAATCAGGGGCTTGTCTGAGAGTAGTCATCCATGGACATGGATTAGGAAAAGTTAAAAGCAGGCTAGTAAATCCCTTGTTGGTTGGTTTGGTCACATGTCCAATGAAAGTAGTGATATGCTTTGTCTACTCGACAAATTTAGTTTATATAGACCCTCAATCCACTACCCAAAGTGTATTTAGAGAGACATGCTGTATTTTACAGTTCTTACAGATAATTAGCAGTCTATCAACAGTATTATTGCAGACTTCATGAAATTACTTGCCCATTGCTCTTGTTTTGCATATAAACATGTATGCAACTTATAGGTTAACACACTGTAGGTTTATCACAGTGAAAAAATTGTTAAAATCACATCCCTACTGTGCCCTTTGGTGGTTTGTAATCAGACTATTCTGTCAACCGGGGTGAAATATTTTGCTTTCATGTACCCTTTTGATTCCTTGCTGGAGGCAAGAGAAATCAAGAGAAAATTGCGTGTGGTGTGCGTGTGGGTGTGTGTGTGTATGTGACATTTGCTTGTAAACAAGGTAACTCTAAGGTTAATGGTGGATTAACTTCATACTTGGTATGTGGATCTGTCGTATTGAGTACAAGAAGCCTATTGGTTTCTGTGAAGTTCAATGGTCATTTGTGGTCAACAGAGGTCAAAGTCTGAAAACTTTGTGAACATGATAACCCAAAAAGTACATCGTTGTTGATCTTCATACATGGTATGCAGATGTCTGCTGGTTGAGTACAAGAACCCTATTGAAAAAAGGTGGAGGTCAAAGGTCATCTGTAGTCAACATTTAAAAAAAATTCTGAAAATCTTGTAAAATATAACACAAGAAGTATACCTTTCTTGAACGTAAGACTTAGTATGTAGATCTAGCTTGGTGAGCGCAAGAATCCTATTGAAATTGTATGCAAGGAATCACAAAGCTAATTGGCGTTCTGGTTGGTATCTTCCCATGATGAATTTTTAATGAAGTTGTATTGTCTCTGTCAAAGAAGTATGACAAAACCATGCAGAGCTATGTTGATTTTTTTTTGCTAATTATGGTAATTTTTGGTAAAATTTACTTTCGCTGAGCTTGGAAACTATAAATGTCAACGAACAGTACCGTACATGCATGTTAGTCTTGATACAAAGTGCACATGAAATTGCATTGTGCAGGTCTTCCAGTAGTGTCCGATACAACTTAAGCACCCTCGTTCTACCGTGCCTAGAATGAACTGGTAACCTTTTAGCACTGCGCCCCCTCTTTGACCGGCTCCCCCCCCCGGTCATTCCTTCTCATTCTACCATCCAAAGTGCCAGCATTGGCATGTTTTTTGGCGTTTTTTTTCTCAACATGATTCGTACAGTGCTCTGCAAAGTTCAGAAACAGATTTACCAGCTCAGCTTTTAGTTGTCCATGAAAATAATTGTTATGCCTCGTCTTGTCACTAGAGTGGTAAAAAGGTCTGAAAGTTTATTTTTAAGAAATTAAAAGGAAACTAAAGGAAAATTAAATTGAAAGTGAGAAATGGACGTACCAAAAGTACAAAGTTGTGATTGAGATAGGGAATATAGTTCAGAAGGTTAATTGTAGTAGAAATTTCAGATGCCGTTCTGGTTCATATTAACAGGAATTGCACATTTTGCCTCAGAGGAATCTCCAGCGAGCCATCATTTTTCACGAAGAGCGACAGAGAAGTTTGACAATTTGATGGCCGTGAAAAACTACCAGTTTCATTAACGTTTGTTCTGTATATAAATTGGAACAGTAAATTTTAGGTTTAATTTCTATGAACTGTCACATAATTTTTGTCATTATATGGAAGGTCTTGAGTCTGCTCAGCATCAGTTAACTCTGATATAGCTTATTCTAAAGAGTTAAAGGTCAGGTCACTTTGAAAGTAGTTTGGTTGGTAATTTTGTTTTTCTCTGTATCTTGATGTCAGATGGGATGTTCTGTGTTCTGTATCCAGACTGGAGGTTTGGATGAGTTCTAATCCAAGAAAGTAATTACTTTGGAGGTGATTTGGTTCTAGTAGAGATTGAGAGGAGACTGCTCTGCTCAGGGGAGGAGGAGTTTGTTGGGGGGGGGAGGGGGCGGGGAGAAGGAAAGTTTGTCAAAAAGATTTGTTTTAACTGTTGGTATGGATAATGTGAAGGCATCTAGGGTGATGAATATGATGTGTACAGTAGGTGACAGTTAGGCCTAAGTTTGTTAATTGCTTAGTGAATATTAGTACAAGTAGAATTCTCCCTGGTATGAGTACAAGTAAAATTTTCCCCCTGGTATGAGTACAAGTAGAATTCTCCCAGGCATGAGTATGAGTACAAGTAGAATTCTCCCCTTGGTATGAGTACAAGTAGAATTCTCCCAGGCATGAGTATTAGTACAATTCTCCCTACTATGAGTACCAGTAGAAGTCTCCCCCATGGTATGAGTATGAGTACAAGTAGAGTTCTCCCTGATATGAGTATGATTACAAGTATAATTCTCCTTGGCATGAGTATGACAAATAGAATTCTCCCTGATATGATTATGAGTACAAGTAGAATCCTCCCTGGTATAACTATGAGCACAAGTGGAATTCTCCCTGGTATGATAATGAGTATAAGTATAATTCTCCCTTGAATCAGTTTGAGTACAATGCTCTAAGTTTGTGTGAGTAGGCAATATCACATGATGAGTACACTATTGTATGTCAGAGAGAGAGAGAGAGAGAGAGAGAGAGGAGAAGTAATATTATGCATACAGACTCTGTGAAAGTTTGTTAGGTGTTCATATATCTCAGTTAATCTCTTAGTCCATTCTGTTTTGTGGAGAGTAAATCATAAACATATCAGATATGGTGCTTTTAACCATATTTTGACACATACAAATTTGACGAATTAGAATCTCTTTCTCTTGAAATCCCCTCCTTGTCCCTGTCATGGTTGCACGGAATGAAACTGTCACAAAACTGGGGCATGAAGTGAATTTGGCGTCTGACTTGCACCCCTACCAAAGAAACAGCTTTTAAGGGCTGGATAGCGAGTTGAAAGAGTGCTGGGCTTATAGACTCGAAGTCACTTGTTGAATCCCATCTAGCATTTACGTAGATTTCTTCGCCTTTTTTTTTTCCCCATCGATTTTAATTTCTCGGTCCGTTTCCCATTTTTCATATACTGTACTTGTTGGAGTTAGAGGCAATAACCTTGTTATTTACTTAACAGTATGCCATTCTATCGCCTAAGTTGAAAAAGGCTGATCGTGAAAGAGGTAGTAGTCGCCCGTTAGTCTGTTGTTTTCACTGAGTGTCTGCTGCTACATTTATACGTCGAAAGCAAACAGTTACAGCACAACTTTTTAATAGTGCACGGTACAATTCATTACCTGAATCAAAATGGGCATGCTCCACTTAATCAGTTCTGGCAGCTACAGATGTGGTACAAATGCACCACCTTGAAGTGAGCAGTATTGAAAGTGATTTCATACATTAAGTCGCAAATTCATTTCCCTTCTACGGTATGAAGGTGAAAGTGGAAAGGAAATTTTGCAAGGACAAAAAGAGACTTGAATTTTTCCATTTCTGAATCATGTAAAGAATTAAGGGTTAATTTAAGCTGGTAGAAAGTTTTATACATGTCTTAGTGCAGCTAGTAACATGTACGGCCGTGTAGTTTTCTATCATTAGGGATGAACTGGTGATTGCCAACAAAATGCATAAACACGATAATATAATAGAATTTTAATGCACTGAAAATGTGCAGGAGGACACAGTTGTTCTTGTCAGAGCATTGAAATTGGTATGAAAGTAACATTACAATGTTGAGCTACAGTACTGTAATTAAAAGACAAATCTAGCAGATCTAGCAAATCTAGCAAATCTTATCGCAGTGAAACATCATGAAGAAAACAGATAATTGGAACATTTATAAAATTGTGCAAGATTATTTATTGAACACTGGAGAGTGACTTTAAAAAGGACCTAGATGTGTGATGCTCTCTAGCTTATTATCAATATTTGGTTTAAAGGTGAAATAATGTATTATGCCTATATTTATGAATTAATACCATATATATCATGCTTTTGTCACAGGCTGAAGTATAGGTTATACTTCATAGCACCTGCACAGCTGTTTGTACAGTATATGGTTATCAGTTTCAAATGCTTTTCTATATCTCACTGAGTATTAATACTCAAAACAAGACTGCTGTTTATCTAGCTTAAAGACACCATGGTAGATTATTGCCGCCAAAATAAAAGTTAATTTACTGCCAACATAAAATTTAATTTACTGCCAAAATAATGAAACCATTGGATTCTGAAAGTTTGTTGCCAAGACATCCTTTCATGGCCATATTAGTCACCAGCAGAAATTGAATGAATTTTTCACACATGTACAGTACTTCTTCCCACAATTTTGCACCTTTTCATCATTATATATGCAATGTGACTATATAGTCAAACTAAGGCATAGATCTTCTTTAATAATGGTATTACAGAGATGCCAAGGTTGGAAAACACTTTCAGTAGTCAAGAGGTCAAGAACAAGTATTTTACAGTATGTATACAAAATCAGTCCTTTTATTATATCATAACCTTCCACATGAAAAGAGCTTGAAATTACATGTTTTTATTCAGTCCTCAATGATCAGAACTTGCAACATTTTTCACCAAAATTTCAGTCCTATATTTAATTCTAATTATCTTTCTAAAAATACAAACATTAGGACATTTTACTTACATTTAGGAGGCTCTGACAATAAGGATACATACATCAATGTGTCTTGACTTCGGTAATATTTCTATGATATTTAGTGACCAAATCTTGAACTACTGTAAATGTACATGTAGTTGTTACGTGGAAATGGGAGTTGCATGTTCGAGAAATATAACAAGCCAAAATACTACTAGAGATGCTTTGTCTGTCTCAGACAGGCATTTGTTTTGAGAAATGCAGGTGCACTCAAAATCATTAATAAAAAAAGCGCTATCCATATTTATCGTTGTTTGCGGCATAAATTCCAGAATATCCGGCATCAATGACATGTCCGGTGTTATAGTATCCAAGTAGCATGAAACAAGTTCAAGACTAAATCCGATGTGAAAGGCTGCTTTAACTTGATTGCCAGATTTCCAGATGTGTACTCTCTCTTGGGTTTGCTGCTGGTCATAGTAGAACTTGCTGTGCCAAGTAAATGGTATATTATTTCACTTCATCATCGCTTTGGGACAGTTTATCCTATATTTATTTCCCATTAAGGTTCTTTGTCAGTGAGCCTCCAGAAATTATTTGATCATCAAATTTCAGGAAATGTATTAATTGTGAGACTGTTATTTCGCAGTCCTTTTCACTGTGGTGAATAGATTGTAAAATGAAGAGACTTAGTCCAGGGAGATCTCTTTGCATATTCACTGTGTAGGTATTAAGTGTGCAATGTAATGTACAGTAGTGTAGAATGTAGATAGCTTCTTAAAATGTTAAGAGTTCAAATGAAATTATTCAAATTACTAATAATAGTGTACGTTTTTTGGTTGCAGTCAATCAGAAGATTGCTGTATCCCTTAAATGATGAAGTATTGAAAGCATTGTGATATCAGTATTGCTTGCTTACCTGTCTCGTAACCTCAGCACTCTTGCTCTACCGTGCCTACAGTGAACCGGCAACCCTTTAAAGCCTGTACACCCTCAGCGATTGTTCAGTTTTAGTTGGTGACACTCCTCTTTTTATGCACCAAAGTGCCTAAAAATATTGTGAGGATACAGGGTAAACTCGTCGATCGTAAATATCCAAATCCTAGCAAATTTTGCTTTATCAAGATTTCACCCTACTTGATTGATCCTTTAGAGAAAACAGATCAAAATGTGAAAAGGGAATGTCAACTTTCACAATGATATTGAAGAAAATTGAGAGTTACTATAATTTAAAATTAATATAATATTATAAACAAAATAAACAGTGGACCCGGACTGAACTGTATTAAAAAAAATGCAATAAAAGAATACGAATACAAATATTCCTGCTCACAAATAATGTTTCTCATGAAATTTAATGTTGAAAGTGAACATTTCCAAATGTTTTGACATTACTGAAAAACAGTTTGTGACATTAAAATATCGTAGATAAATTGCAGACCCTCCGTAAAATATCTGACGTTTAACAACATTGTTTTCCTCTTTGCCTTTACTCCCGCAGAGAACGGCATACTGCCCAGGGTTGGTGAACCCCATCATGGCAACACAGGAAGAGTCACAATTTGAAGATGCCTTTGAAGATGCAGAGAGTGACCACCAAACCTTGAAAATTCTGGCACCTAAGGGAGTAGTACCACCACAAGCAAATGGACACGTGGTGCAAGAGAACAAAGACATGAACGGTGACCTACCCGAGTCAGAAAGTGCGGAGGTGGAATATCAGGAGGAGCAGTATGCACGGAACGGCAATATGGACGCCGGAGACGGTTACGAGGGCGACAGTTACTACGATGAGGATGACAGGTACGTAGAGGATGGGTACGAAGAGCGTCAGGAGCGTCACTACGAGGAAGGTGACGAATACGTGGAGGAAGACCAGTACGTTGCGGGAAATCAGTACTTAGATAACAACCAGTACCAGGAAGGTGAGACTAGGGATGGGGATGTGGAGGAAGATCAGTACTATGAAGACGATCAGTACGAGGAGTCCCAGAAATATGCCGAAGGTGACGTAGAAACTGCCGCTCAGCAGGATGAGTCGGTTGATGGCGGTAGGTTGGAAGAAGAAGAAGAAGAAGAAGGGCGACTAAACGACGGAGAAGAGACCTATGACTCAAATCCAGACGATGACGATGTTACTCATGAAGGGAGCATTAATGAGGCCAATGAATATGCAGAGGATGATGCATATAGTCATGATAACTATGCAAATGAGAAGGAAGACAGTCCTCCAGAGGATGCATCCGAGAGCGATCAGTTCATCGACAATCCCGACATTGATGAATTCCGACCGGCTGCAAGTCCAGTTTCGTATTCTTATCACCACCCGCCTGAGACACTGAACGAGCCGGAGGGCCACTATGAGGATAGTGGGATCGTATCCGGGGGTAACAGCACAGACCACGGCAACAATGCCCACCACAGCGACGTTGAGTTTGACATTCCAAACCAGGATACCATGACGGGAGAAGAAGAGTCCGGGCAAGTCGTTAATTCACTGGCCGAGGAAGACACTAAGCACCTTATCACACACACTAGCCAAAGCTTGGAAGAAGACTCTGTTCCTGCTGCCACAGATGGTAAAAGTATGTACACCTTGGGAATTGACAAAGGACTACTTAATGTAGACCCCGTAGAAAATTTGATAACGGGAGGAGCTTTCGAGACGGAGAATTCCAAATTTGAAAGTGATTCCACAGAAGCGGATCAGCAGAGGGAGGATGGGGAGGTACCAGAGTCAGGAGGAGATGTTGTTCCAGAGCCTAGTAGTTCATCAGCAGCTGTGCCAAGCAAAACAGGGTCTCTCAAAGATCACAAACAACGCTCGAGCAGACCCGAAAACTCTATGCAATACAAAGAGAGCAAAGAACTAGAGTCCATCTTGCATTCCAATTTGAATGCACTTATTAGTCAGAAACCTAAAGTGGAGGAAGAAGAAGAAAAGCCAGCAGAGACGGTGACTCCAGAAGAAGAAGAAGAAGAATTAGATCAGGGTAAGTCAAGACAGAAACCCAACCAAGCAATACCCAAACATCTACAAGGTCCTTCCAAAAGTGCCCAATCGTTAAGTCCAAAAGGTCCCAAAGACCCCACAGCAAAAAGTAGTTCCCCGAGGACCAAAGCCCCCGGAGGTCCACGAAGACAAATGGGTCCCAGACCTGCCAGAGGAAGAGGTCATCCTGAGGGGGGTAAGACTTCTGGAGGGTCAAAAGAGCATCCTTCTTCAAGCAAGGTTGGACCCCCAAAAGGCAACCAAGGTAGTAGAAGACCCCAAAGAGGGCCCGGAACCGGCGGTCAGCGTGGCAGTCACCAAGGGCATGTCCCTGTGCAAAGTCCCAGGAAGGTTAAGGATGGTAAAGGCCCTGGAAGTGCAAAACCAGTGTCTGAACTTAAAACTTTGGTACAGAGAACGAAACAGGAAATTCTAGATTTAGATAAAATGTTGGCTTCCACAGGAAACACTGAAGACGATTTGGAGAGACAGGTCGCTATGAGGGTCGGCCAGCACAGCAGCAGTACACAGCAGAAAGCTTACCGACACTCGGTAGAGTACGAATCACCTTCACACATTCGCGGAGAAGACAGAGCTGACCAGGAACTCAGGTATTCAAAGCAGCAAACTGCTCAGGGTTTGCCCGGCAACTTTGGCGAAGAACCACGCAACAACTCAAATGGAAACCACCTAAGAAGGTCCGCCGGTGGAAACGCCAAGTTCTCCAGCAGACGCCCCCACAGCTCATACTATCCCTCGTACTCAAGAAACATCGAAGAGTCCTTGGTGTCAACTCCCGGGGAAGTTGTTTTCGATGACATTGCAGAATGCACTAAGTACCTACAAGAGAAGGAGTACTCGATGGAGCAGAGAGCCAAATCTGAAGGGAGCCACTTGCAACGGAGAAGACGAAACAGTTACGAGAGGGCAAACAGAGACTCCACCGATGAAGATGAAGAAGGGGAGGATCCGTACAATTCTTTCTTCCCATCCGGCGGCTCCCCTTCCCACGGCGGCCAGAGCACCCACCAGGAGGTCGGTCCGATGCAGAGGTCTAATCACGAGGTCTTTGCACGGTTGGAGGACGACTACGGAGCCGACGATTCCGGCAATGCGGACGATCATCCCGACAGTACTCAGCCATCCGTCACCTCGGATGTCAGCACACCGTCTACTCCGGGAAGTCAGTCCACAGGTAGCGATCCAAAGTCCAAACTCCCGCCTGGTATCAACCCGCTGGAATACGATGCAGTAGGTGTACGTCTGGCAGAGCACGGGGATGACAGCTCTCTCACCCTCAGCAGCATGTCCACGCAACCTGTGCCCGACCAGTTCTCAGATGCAGACGAAGAAGATGGCGATGCGTCTCCAGCAGCCGTCGGCCCCTCGGAGGACCAGCCGTATCAGCCGCCACCAAGGAGGATGGAACCTGCGGGTACCAAGGAGAGGATCTTGACCCAGCATCCTCCCAGGGACATCTATCAGGCACCTCCTCGACAAGTCGACATCGGTAAGACCATGGAGGAACTTAAAAGCATCTCCACCAGCAAAACAGCTCAGTTGAAGACACCTACATTTTACATTGACAAGAGTCCATCGCCATGGGTCCTTCAGCCAGATGTTGCCATGGAGCAGGAAGAGCAGGACAGGATCAGGAGGATGAAGATAGAAATGAAAAGGAAGTAAGTGATCAGAATCTTTTCCCTCTTCCTTGCTATTTTAGTGATTAAGTTTTGTTGTAAGAAGAAGGGTAAATGCTGATATTGATTTTGGGAAACCAGAGGTTTCATACCGTAGGCCAAATGATGCAAACAAGCATTATGAAGCACTTTTCCAAAACCCAGTGGAAAAAATACTGAAAAGAAATAGATTTTTCTGGATCATTTGCCATCAAATTATTGCAGTCTGTTCACAGAGATTCCTTTCCTTGTGTAGGTGCTCTTGTCAAAGATTACTTTTAAAGATTAAAGATGTAAAGGTGAGATTTGTAGCCAGAGTTTGGGGTAAATTATTCAGATGAGACTTCCAACTGGCTATCTGGAAATATATCTGTTCGCCTACGTCAGTTATGATTTGATGAGTTTCAGTTGAAAGATTGATTCCAAAGTAACGATACTTTTCTTCTCCCAGTTTGAAAGAACTCATGTAACATAGTTTCTTGACATAAAGTCGTCTGTGCCCTAAACATTATGACTTGGAAATGTCATCTCCCCCCACATTAAATATATCCCATGTTTGAATTTTCAATATGTTTGGTGACATCATTATATCCCACTGCAATCTTTATGTCTCATATAACTAAAAACTTTAACCTTCTCAGAGACATTGCTTTCGTGTAAATTGTATGTATCTTCCTGTTACAACTGTTCAACTTTTCGTGTTCCTTTCGTCGTGTGTCAAAGAAAGTTGCCATTTATTGCAGTTTCGGGCGCAGTTTAAGATGGCTAGAGGTGCTTTGTCATCACTGGCAAGCTCTTTGATTCTTCATACATATATCCCCTATATTTTATCCTGATACCTTAGAAGCCAGTAGTAATATATCATTTCCTGAGTTGATAAGCAGAAGAAAAACCAGGGCAGTAGGGGGGCCCAGTTCCAGATCCACACATGGACTTTTGGAGGAAAATTAATTACAAGTACCTTGGTTTGAACTTAGACTTGGTGTTTGTACACTTTCTTCAGTGCGATAGCTTTCAATGTTCATGCAAAGATCTGATAAGTGACGTGCTTAAGATGAAGTGTTGGGATATAATGTTGTGCTTTCTATTGTATTCTGGTGAACTTTATATACCTTTATGCCACCTGATGTAAATTAGACTTTATGTCATAGTAAGCCTCCAACTTCTATTGTTATCGTCTGCTCAGCGCTTACAGAATAAATTCTGTTAGTAACATGAAGTTGATTTCAAGGACCTCTGCTTTTACTGCTATAAATTACTGCACCTATGTGAAATTTTCTCTTATTGAAACAGACATGATTGGAATATGATGTAAGATGTTGTTTGTCTCTTCAGTGTAGTTAATGATGAATTCCCCCCCCACCCCCCCTCCTCCTCCACAGGAAAAGTCAATGAAAAAAAGGAAATCCAAGTGACTTGTTGCAAGTGGATTGCAGTAATAAATACACATTGCAAGTCGTTTATTTGTAGGGACTATGTAGGAACACCATATTTACGTCGCTCCTCGCTTACCTGTCTCCTCACAACAATGACACCATCACTCTGACATGTGTAGAGTGACCAGATAACATAATTGGGAAAAAATATCCAAACACAGGTTTTTTTTGTCTCCAAATAAAATGTACTACTTTAACCAAGTTAGTCATTAATTTGAAAATTAGTTTGAAAATGAAGTCCTAAATCCTATAGTACTTTGCATCCATTTTTGTCACATTGTGTTAATATTAGGAAATTATTTATTTTTTTGTATTTTTGTACATCTCAGTTTCAAAGTCTCCACATTTTATCTGGTACGGTACCTGTCGAGTACAAATAATGCAATGTATCTTTGCACTTTTATAGCAATTTGCTCATTTTGCTGTAGATGCAATACTGGATAAATTATTTCCTGAATACTATGTAATGACTGGTAAATTATTCCCTGAACACTGTATGACTGGTAAAATATTTCCTGAATACTGTGTATGACTGGAAAAGGAAATAATTAGAGTACCCTGCAAAAGTTCAGACCATGAATGATCAACTTCAAAGGCTTACCAATATGAAGTAATAAAACTGGGGGACAATTTCCTGTACAGAAGAAAATAATGAATACCTCACAAATATGGAGTAGTAAAGTGGTTTATAATAGCGACAAAGAAATTTTGCAAAGTATCATATTTTATGATACCAGATGAAACTGGCTCAAATGAATGGAATGTTCCATCATGATGTGACCTCATGATGGTGTAATGTTTGAAGTGATTGAAGTAATTGAAGCTCAATTTTTTATGAAACAAAAAACATTTCCAACCAATAAAAAGTACTCTTTTTGCAAAAAATAACAAATATTACAACAATTTTAAAATATATATTCATACATATTCTCCAATACTTCCTTTGGGTGTGGCTTGTTCAAGTTGTGTGTACGGTTCTGTGTAAAGGTCAGTTTTATATGGTGGAACTACGATCCATCATGTGATTAACTATTAAATTTATTATTTATTGTTCTTATTGAATTATGCAAAATATTTTGGCCTCTCCATATAAAAGACTTTCACGACCGCACTTACTTTATAGCATTAGTTCTCGGTTTTGCAATCACTTTGACTTAAACCGTCACAGAAGGTACAGTCTCTTTGCATGATATATTTGCTTTGGTGCCAGGTCAGTAGAACCAATCAGTGGGATTTATATGGTAGGCCTGCCTGGTTTTATCTTGTATCTCCATTCTCGGGCTGGAAGTGATGTTATTTATCGTGTGTTGCTGTCTTAAGCAGTCACAGCCCTAGAGAAATCCACCAACTGGGAAAGCCAGAGCTTATCGCCATAAAGCAATGATGTATTGCCTCGTATGCTTGAATAGACCCAATCCAATTTTTTCAAGTTTGGTAACAAGGAAAGAAAATTTTTGTTTATGATGTCTAAAAAACAGTAAAGAGGAGAAAGAAAGAAAGAAAAACAGAAAGATAGAAAAATGAGATTCTGTGACGGTTTTTAGTAGAATATATTTCATGAGACAGAAATTTTAACTGCATGTGGAAAATTTCACTGTCAAGTAGACTAACATATTTGAGTATTTACTGCAAGCTTACAAGTAGTAGCTTGGTTGTAATGAATTGAGTGCTTCAGAGTATTAGACTAGCAGCGGTAAGTAAACAAATTATATTTGTCTCAATTTTTGTGATATTTGGATGATGTTTAACTTGAACTACGTCAACTCTCAAGCATACAGTGATGCTTGTCCTGAATGACGAAGAATTAGATAGAACAGGAACGATGTTACTTATATGGTCATTTGGAAGCTTACATATGACATACTGTAAATATGCCACAGACTGTGATCTAAAAAATAGTTTAATGATATTTGAGATTTATTTACTTGGACAGGCAATGTACAGTATACTCAGCCGTATTCAAACACTTACGAAGAGAAAAGATATGACTCGTTTTCAAATAAAGAGAGTAAACTACTCGACGACGTTTGTGATCAGTTGATCTAAATAGTCCACTTAGGTGGTTAGCATTGTCAGTTTCAATCATAGTACCCTCATTTACTACTACTACATGTGATGGTCATTATGTGTTTACTGTTGTATCAGAAACAGGAGTATAAAGCTTGTGCTATCGGTTTGACCCTAACCAGTTCAGTGTTCCACTCAGATATTGTAGTGAAGGTATAAAGATCGCAATAGAGCATAAAGACTGTCAGAAGTCTAGAATGGTTTGCTTAAAGGCATTGAAGACTCGCCCTAAACCGTGTGCGGCCATCTGAAAAAGTTAACTTTCTGTTGCTTGCCAAGTGACGTTTTGTTCGTGTCGCTACAAAATGCAGACAGTAATGAAACATGATACCTTAATTGTTATCTTTAGATGGACCTGAGATGTCCATCGCTGTATTGTTTGTATACAGTGCTGTGGGTATTGACCGCAGCTGTATGTACTGACTGTACACTAGTGTCTAATTACCGACGGTAGCAAGCTGTGTGTGTATTTTCTGGGATCGATGGTGGTGTTTAACACTTCTGTTACACCTCATTCGAAACTAGGTCAAATTACTGGCATAAGACGTTTCTTTTTGCGCGAGTCTTCACACCCTTTAATTACATGCCTCCTCATAATCGCCAACCCCTCACCCTCCCAAGGTCACTCCCCCCTTTGTGTTCCAGCCCAAAAAGTACAGAGAGCTTTAATGATGTACTTATTCATTAAAAGGGAGTGATCAGTTCAAAGGAATCATTTCCAGGGTGCATCAAAATAAGACTACATTGTACATTCATCAGTCTTTCTCAAAGACAAGACCAGTTTGAATGCAAAGGTCCAGCTATGATCATCATGTAGATATAATATAAAACATTTAGACATTGAAACAGAAGAATTGCTTGAAGTATCTTGGTTGTAAGTTTTTAAATATTTTATCACCTGACAAATTTCCAAGGTCGCTATAAAGAGTGCCTGTAAAGGTAAATTAAAACGATTTAGGTCTGTAAATGTCTGGTCATTCTATCTCATGTGTTGTGGATACCCAGATATTTAAATGTCTTATATTGACAGAAAACTGGCAATGTTTTTATACTGTATTGACGGAATTATTTCTCGCTCCTAAGTTAGGATGATTCAAGTTTAATAAGTTTCCCAAATTCTCGTCTTCATCATAAACTGAGGTGAATAAACAATTTAAAGAAATTTCAATTTCTTCAAGCCCAGTTTGGGTATGCATAAACTTTGCAAAATCAAGTCTGCAATCGTAGCCTAACACCAGAAAAGGGTAGAGAGAGAATTACATTTTGGAGAGTAGTAAATAGTTGTTGATCTGTTTTAGATGCAAGTTTATTAAAGAAATGCAGATCTCCCTAAATGAAACAAATGAACGTAGCTAATTATTATTTTAAAATTGAGACTTACAATTGCTGCTTCTACTCATTCTGGGTATCGTCTTTCTTAAGATCTTTTCAAAGTAAATAATTAACCTTTAAGAAAGGTTGTATCAAGATATTGAATTCCAAATTAGGAGCTCGTCAGTGAGATCCTGCCACCCGTGACAGAAATATGGATAAGAAATTTGATCAATTTTCATTATTAATGGCAATCATTGGGGGTCCCCTATCTGCAAGTACTGTGCTTTCTTATTTGGCCTTTTATACCTAGATATATTGAGTTATTCAGTGTCAATATAGCTGACAATGATATAACTGATAAAAACAACAAAATAAAAGGGACTGTTTTTGACTACTTTTTATGATGGAAATTTTGAGATAAAGTTCGTATTATGAATGCAAGTGTTAAGTCTCTTCGTAGCAAAAAATTTGATTCCTAATAATATTGGTTTGAATAGTAAACATGTTTGCAAGATCTGTTTTGAAAGTCCTAAACCCTGGCTTTCGCCATCATCAAAAGGTACTAAAATTCAGTTAGTAGTAGAGTTAGAAAAAGAGAAGGTCTTTTTGAGGTATTAATACTAACTTTGGTCTAATAAATGACATGAGAGGGGGGAAAGTTGCTCGATAATTGGCTATAGTAGACTGTGCATGTCTATCTTGCATATGTAATCAGTGTGGTAGGTTCTTGGAAGTGTAGGCCTATAACACAAAAACTTCATTGGTAGACTTTGTGTACAAGTTGGATTAATGTTCTATGTACTATAGACTCATCTTTTGGTAGAGTTTAGGATATATCAGTTGGTAATCTTTGCAAGATAAGAGGAAGAATAATTTACTGTAGGTTGTACTCGCTCACATTAACCTATCTCCTCACTTCAGCACCCTCGCTGTATAATGCTTAGAATGATCTGAATTTAGTAACACTAAAAGGATTTCTCAGAGGGGCTGCAGCAGAGCTATAAAATCCCTAGCCTTGTCATAAGACAATGGAGATCATCCTGGCAGACCGGCAGTGTCTAATGTGTGAAACTGCACAGCACAAATGATTGCATCCTATGTAGCCTGGCTGCAGCCCCCTCCAGCATCCTTCTGTTGACACATAATTGCCTAAGTTGAATCGGAGTCTACATTTGGTAGATATTATTTAATCTACTTGTATGTATGTATATGTATATTAGATCCTCCTGCAAGCAGGAACTCGCGAAGAAGCCATCATTGGCTTATCAAAGCTGCAAGCTGACCGAAGTCGGTCTCTTAGATTCATATTTTAATGTCCATGATTATGGATTGTCAATTGTCAACAACTCTGTAACTGGACGACATACATTAATCTTGGAGTGACTCGAACTCCGGACCTTATGATTGAAAGGCACCGGCGTTCACCACTGAGCTAACACTCCCTACTCCCTAGACTCCCCCACTTCTAGACTGCTTGATCCATTTTTAGTCTATATGGATTGTAAAGTAAAGTAGATCGCTATGTTTTTTGGATGGATTGATAGACCATTATCCATTGTTCTGTATAATCTGTATTCCCCGATCAGGCCATCCCTTCCTAACAATAAGTAGACGATAAATATGTAAGCTACAGAATGTAGAGCAGGTCTTCTCAATAGGTCACCTGCTAGGCAAATCTGGCCCACAAAGATCTTTAATCCGACCGGTGAAACAAAATCCAGCCAATAATTTTATAGCAATCAGGAATTCAGTCCAGTAAGACATGTAGTCTTGAAACAACTAACAGACATACCTTGCACATCAATTGCTTAATCTAGGCATATATTGAAATTTTGATTTTTCTTACTCCCCCCACCCCCTCTTTATCTCTGGCCTTTTGTTCAGAAAGAGATTTTGCTCCGATGCTTATAAAATATTATTTAAGAAGCCAAGCTACATAGTATATAATAACAAGGATTGATAGACCATAGCCTACATACATTCAAAGATTATAATTGATTAGATTACTATAGTATGCCATCCTTTGGTTTATTGTACTTCAGTATGTAGTATGCAGTATGTAGTATGCATTATGTAGTATGCAGTATGTAGTATGCAGTATGTAGTATGCAGTATGAAGTATGCAGTATGTAGTATGCAGTATGCAGTATGCAGTATGTAGTATGCAGTATGCAGTATGCAGTATGAAGTATGCAGTATGTAGTATGTAGGAGAGTATGTAGTATGACATATGTAGTCTGTTGTATGCAGTATGTAGTATGCAGTATGCAGTATGTAGGAGAGTATGTAGGAGAGTATGTAGTATGACATATGTAGTCTGTTGTATGCAGTATGTAGTATGCAGTATGCAGTATGTAGTATACAGTATGTAGTATGCAGTATGTAATATGCAGTATGTAGTATGCAGTATGCAGTATATACAGTAGTATGCAGTATGTAGTATGCAGTATGTAGTATGCAGTATGTAGTATGCAGTATGCAGTATGCAGTATGTAGTATGTAGGAGAGTATGTAGGAGAGTATGTAGTATGACATATGTAGTCTGTTGTATGCAGTATGTAGTATGCAGTATGTAGTATACAGTATGTAGTATGCAGTATGTAATATGCAGTATGTAGTATGTAGTATGCAGTATGCAGTATGCAGTATGTAGTATGCAGTATGCAGTATGCAGTATGAAGTATGCAGTATGTAGTATGTAGGAGAGTATGTAGGAGAGTATGTAGTATGACATATGTAGTCTGTTGTATGCAGTATGTAGTATGCAGTATGCAGTATGTAGTATACAGTATGTAGTATGCAGTATGTAATATGCAGTATGTAGTATGCAGTATGCAGTATATACAGTAGTATGCAGTATGTAGTATGCAGTATGCAGTATGTAGTATGCAGTATGCAGTATGCAGTATGAAGTATGCAGTATGTAGTATGTAGGAGAGTATGTAGGAGAGTATGTAGTATGACATATGTAGTCTGTTGTATGCAGTATGTAGTATGCAGTATGTAGTATACAGTATGTAGTATGCAGTATGTAATATGCAGTATGTAGTATGCAGTATGCAGTATATACAGTAGTATGCAGTATGTAGTATGCAGTATGTAGTATGCAGTATGTAGTAAGTATGCAGTATGTAGCACAGTATGTAGTATGTTGTATGCAGTATGTCATATACCGTATGCAGTACGCAGTATTCATATGTAATATGTATTATGCAGTATGTAGTTTGCAGTATAACATAGTGAACTCTGGTTTATAGCTATATACTTACTATTGATCCATTGACAGACTATAAATACTGTCTGCTTTGTACTGTAAGTTATTTCATTATCTCCTATATCCTAGGATTTGTGGTTTTAATGTATTCTCAGCTAGCTAGTACTACAAGGTTTCAAATTAGCCACCAGAGAGGGAATGATTGGCTTTGGGAAGGCTGTGTTTATTATCCGTGGCAAATGGATTAAAGTTATGCTTAAATTAGGGACTGACCTTCTGCCGTGCAGCTTCATGATAGGAGGAGGATACTGTTTGTACCATGGCCAAGTCTAATTTTCTTTGCTAACACAATTTCATAATCAGAAGGTGGTGATGTGTCTTTATAGTACTTATGTGTTGATTAATATAAACAATTGCTGCAGTGCAGATACATTACAGCGGCCATGTACAGTATGATTCTTCAAGTGCTGTACATAACAATCTCCTATAGAAGTGTATGCCTGTGATCTAATATATAGTTGTCATAAAGTAGCAGTGTGCATTTTATAAAGAATGACATGTCGTACATAACAATCACGATAAAAAAATGTTAATCAGGAATTACAATGGGTCTCTAGCCAAGTTATTAGTAGGAATATTTTTATTCCTCTGTCGAAGGCAAACGGAATCTATGCGATGGTGATGGTATGTGGGTGTGTGTGTCTCTATGTGACACTTACTTACTTTGTTGAACTTCATACAAACTTCTTCAGCATCGTCTAGGCTCTTTGCTTATTTGTTCTGTAACGGAATATAAATCCATTGATCCATCAAGTAAAGGTTTCTACATTAATTAAAATTCAAATTGCGGTGATTCTTGTCTAGTAATTCACAAAGCGTACAATGTTTAAATATTGGCAGCAGATAATCTGGGATCTGGATAATACCGTAAAGGCCCGGTCACACTACAGCGATATTTTATTGAAATACGGTCCGATTTTTCCGATTTTAGGCCGAAGAGTGAGGTTTGTGGTAGTGAATGTAATGAATGCAGTAGAATATTCGAATACCTACTTCAAATCTGAGGGGTTCTAGAACTGACTACATTCTGAAGTGACGTCACATCGAAAAACGATAAAAATCGGAAGAGAAATCGGATAGCTAACCGATAAAAGGAAACGGAGTCAATATCAAAAGTTAGGAGAGGGCTATTCCACATCGGAATGGCTCAACAGATAGCAAATCAGGTCCTTTATCACTGTGGCTAGAAGACCCGAACGAAAAACTGTCTGTTTCGATTCCTCTGGGAAAATCGGATAGTATTCAGATAAAATATCGGTATAGTGTGACCGGGCCTTAAGAAAGTCACTATAATGTATTTGTTACTCTCCTGCACTGTTCTCTTCATGTCCTATTTGTATTGTTTAAAGGTAGATAGTTACATTGCTGACAATCCAACTGAAGTTAACCTAGGACTTTGACCACCAGGAATGACGTGCAATGGCCCAGAATACATCTGGGATAATTTTTTTAGGATGAAGGATACTTCTGAACATTGCACTAGGCAAACCTTCTCTTCAAGTTCCTCTTGAACCATGTCAAATGTATCGTTTTCAGCGTTCAAGTACGCTGCTTTGCAATCAGGCATTAAGACAAGACCCCCCCCATAAAGCAGAAGTTAGCAACCGACAACGAGCAGTGTCTCTCGATTCACACTCGGAATTCTGCGATGAAACAGTAGGCAAAGAACCTAAGGTCAGCAGCATGTTATAATGGTCACTAACGGTCAAATGCTGTGACCATTCCATTAGGAGAATATATCTTAAAGACTTTGCCAGGCATAATATTCCGTGAAGAGTGAGGCATGGCTCAGGGAAAATTGTCACCTTGTTGGGTTTATTATTGCAAAAATTAGTACTAAATGAAAAGTAAGGAATTAAAAAAAAAAAAAATTGGATTAGCATGCATCCCATCAGTATCGGCAAAAATGACACATAGATTTCACACTAACACAGAGTCAAATTCATAGGAAAAGTTAACACAATTTTCTTTGAATATAAAAATTGAATTTTTACATGATGGTCTGCTTGAACATACAAGAGGGTTTATATGAATATTCTTTGGTGATATAGCTACTGTAAATATGTGTGACAACATGGAGGCCTACCTGTATAGTCAAAAACATTACGTAATACAAACATTTTTAAGTCATATTAATTGCTTTTAACATTTTATAGCTGAATATTTGGAATTGCAAAGTTTACTGAAAGCTTAACTCATGCATTTACTTCGCTCCTCGCTTACCTGTCTCCCCACAACCTTAGCACCTTGTTCTACCTTGCCTAGAATGAACTGATACTTTTTAACCTTTACTGAAAGCTTTACTCATGCATTGGCCTGTGTCTTTTTACTGCAGATGTGTTACACCTATTTAACATCAGCCAATACTGTGATATATGAGCTCTCTTTGGGATGTTGAATTAAGTTCATTCTAGTCTAACTAAATGTAGTTCAATCAAATGTTAAACTCAATTCAATTCAAAACTCTTTAAACTTTGAAAGATTCCTTTCAAACTTTATTCTATCTAAATTTGGCTGTTTTACAGAATTCAAAGAATTTACTCAATATGGTAATTCAGTTCAATGTGCAAAAAGTAAGAATACTTTAAACCACTGTAGGAATGCAATATTTTAAATTAATACCCATGAATAGAACTTTTCATCCCAATTTGTATAAAACTGTCAGTAAGTTTATTCATATATGGGCAACTTTCCAGGATGCAATTGTGCGCTACTTAAATTCATAATGGCTGCCAACTACTGCAATGACCTAAATTGCTGGTAAATATGATGAAGGTTAAACCAGCTATAAATATAAATCTATAATTTAGCTAGAGACATGCAACTGTTCACAATGATATGCACAATAGTGTGTATTTTATAATAAATGTGCCAATTTTTTCCACAAATTATTCAGTACTTGTATATAGACCTGCACTGTGGGTTATATGTATATTTTCTTTACATGTTAATCTTCAGAGCAGTTTGTGTCTCTAGTTACTCTTCCAACTTTCTACCATTTCGCTGCAAATTTGCAATTGAGTCATTCCGTAATGGACAGATGTTAGAAATTGTCATTGTCAATAAAACATTCCAGTACGAAAAGATTAAGAAGAAAAAAGGAATATGAAATTTGCTCTATACTGTAGCTTTTTGGAAATGGTTTTTCCGTCCCTGCGGAATTATGTCAGATGTAGACCCGACACTTCTTTCACACCTGCACCGATCAATTTCCGATGGCTTTCTGACATTTTTGTCAGTTTTCAGTCGAGTGGTTTGATGTCATTTTTTTGTTGTGAAAAGCAATTTAGTGAGTTGAAAATTAGAGCATGTATACAATTATTACAGAATGTGCATTGTGGAGCTGATTAGGTTCATGTCAAGTTGTTTGTTTTGTTTTCTAACGAGGTTTTTCTAATGAGATGAAGATATTATCCATACATTGTATTGTTTTTATGCTGACTGCACATTGCACGCTCTGACCTTCTGGACCGTTGATGCATGAATGTGTAAACGTGCTGGGAGCACGAAATTGATCTGACTTGCTGCCTGCAGTGAAAGTTTGTGTCCCATCCTTGGGGCCACGGCAGTTTAAGGTTGTTTAAGGTTGTAAGATTATTTCATGTACGGTCGAGAGCTCAGAAGGTTTAAGTACCACATTGTCTATCTGTTATGCTGTTCAAATATCCTGTCAAACTTAGGCCCAAGGTTACTTATGGAAACTCCCCAAAGTATACATATTTCATGTTTTCCTTGCAAGGTTCTGTAGGGATCGCATCAAGATGGCTTAGAAATCACAAGCTGCAGAAACAATTCCTGAGGGCCAAATGCTGTAGGCAGGCAGGCAGGCTGCACTCTGCACTTGTGTGGGCTGTGTAAACTGAACCCTCATTGTACTGGTATATGACATGTCTCATAAAGTCTTACGGTAGGGATGTTCTTAAGGTCCTTTTGGAGTTTCAAAAACTAATGCTCTTGATCCAATGAAAATCATGATGCAGAAATTTAGACCGAATGGATATCACTCTGCTTTCCGGATGGTAGATTAGGGAGGAGGAGGAGAAGGTGGGGGGGGGGGGGGGGAGTACCAGGTTATGGTTTGCAGTGCTAAAATATTACCAACTTAGTAGATGAGGTAGATGAGAAAGTGCATTAGTAGACTAAAGACTGGTAAGCTGGTAAATACCCAAACCAGTTAAGTTTTTGGGTGTTCCTGGTTTCAAGGAAAGTTGGTTTACTTCTCTACTTGCTCGCTTTCCATGTTTAGTTCATCCTTTATTTATCAGATGACACAAATACTGGTTCTGCTCTTTTTTTTCCATACTCACCACAAAAATGTTTAAACAGATAAAAGTGTTCCTTTCAAGATGAAATAATAGTTCACATTTTGCTGAGCAACATGTGTACTGTAGTGTAGTGTACTTTTTTCTGCTATGTGTTTGAAAATTCATTTCACATCCCAACCCACATTTTTACCAGCATATCGATCTGCTCACCAATTCCAATAATTAATCTGATCTTTTATTATGGACTTGAAATAATCACGGTGAGTGTTCATGAGCATAACTAATGAAAAACCAACCAAACAAAACCAAACAAAACCGAAATGACAAACATGATCCTTATACACAGGTATTACACCTACAGAAATCTATCGTTTTTTACTGCTTTTGTGAAACAGCTTGTACCTGGTACCCCTTTATAGGGTCGTCATTATATTCTGCCTCGAATGAAATAATTTATAGTTGGTTTGCCATTTAACCAACATTTCTAATCCTACAGCAGTTGTTACTGCCAAAATGATCGACCAGATGATAGACTATAAAATGCCATCATGATGGATATCTGCTGGAACTTCTGTCAGACTACAGGAGCTTTTATTGCAATCATAAAAAGTGAGGAAAAAGATAAACAAAATGTTTGTTTATTAACGAGACAGACTAGAAAAGTTGAAATATTGTGAAGTGTAATGTTTATGGGGCCAAGACCTACAACTCTTGTGTGAACTTTTATCACACAATTTATCATTCAGTTCATGATAATATCAAAATTCACATCCAAATCCATAAATTGATGAAGCGCTTTCACCATCAAACTATTTTTTAATGCGCTGTACAACAGTGAGAAGATTAATATGTAATACACACAAAAAGCCCCTAATCATATATACAATAAGAAAAGTGATGTATGAAGACTTGCTGGTGTTTGGCATGATTCCCTAAGGACGAGGTAATTAGAATAGAATAATTAGAATTAGTAATTTAGATTAGGTAAATTGAGAAACTTTTAGTTTGACAAAAGATCCACATGAATCCAAACTGTGATTTTACAAGTAGATTTATCCAGGGTATTAGGTATTAGGTTGTGCAAGCCAAAGATCTTGAGGGTCCTCATAACCTGCCTGATTGTAATGAATCATAGTGGTGGGCCAGTTTTGTCATGGGCTGGAATTAATGTTTTAGCAGACAGAAACTGGCCCACAGGCAACTTAATGAGAACACCTGATATAACTGAAACCCTGACTTCCTGTAAGGTGGAGTCCACATTCCTCCCTCTGCCCTATTCTCTTCATCTCTTACTGCTTTAAAAGAAAAGTGCAATAAATAGCAGAAAATAGAAATTAATCTGCATTTCCAACATTTTCTTTGTGAATATACAAGTGACTCAAACAGCTACTAAAAATCTCATTCCCTTTTGGAGATGTCATGGTTAGAAAGTCATGTCAGGGAGCTGTGAGTTTGTAAATCTGTGATATCATAGTCCCACTATGAGATCTGAAACCTTTTTACTTTTATTACCTGGAGTAGTTTAAGTTTCATTTTAGCTAATAATGAGAAAACAAATTCACAATGTGATTGTTTCCGTATTTGCAGGCTGTGTGCATATTGATTATTAAATAATTAACGCTAGAAATTGTCTGTGTGACATTTTAAGAATCTAATGGAATTAAGAATGACTCACCAGTTGATGTTCATTCTAGAGTAAAAACCAATCTAAGGCCTATTGCTACGATCAATAACAATCTTACTCTCAGTAATAGGGTAGGTTCGGTAGAATTGCTGAAAGTTGAAGCAAAGTACAAAGACCTATTGTAAAGGTAAGAGGATAGATACAAAAGCTTAAAAAAAACACCACAATTACAAAAGAAAGACGAGATTTCATAATTTTTCAAAACCGATTCAGTGTTTTTCTTTTTAAGAATTTTCGGATTTTTTAATAGATCAAGATTACAGATATAAAATATTAATCAGTTTTTTTTCTTTGTTTTTATAGTCTCAATTTTCAATTTTAAGTTATTATGAAGAGAAATTTGAAAAAAAGTTTAGAGTAAGAATAATCCGTTTTCTGCGTGAAATATTTTAAATGGTATATTTTTTCTCTACAGCCTGTAACAATCTCTCATGGGTAGTTGTACATTCTGTGGGCAAAAGATTTCTAGACTTGACGATTTGATTGAAATCCATCATAATCAAATTATGTAGCTGTCCAATTTGTTCCCTTTGGTCGTGATAGGCAGAAGCCCCTTTCTTCGTCGTCATATCCATCGACGAAGTCTGAATTTCCAAGTTTCTTGTCGAGAGAAATGGCCGTTCCCTTGTATTAAAAACAATCCCTGTTGATACATTTATTGACCTCCTTTCCTGACACAGTTTTGTAACTTCGTTCTGATGATATCTCGCTTCTTAGCATGTCCCAATCCAAAATTTGTGAAAAGTCAATCGCGAAATAATCCCAGAATACGAACCAACCTTCCGGGCAACTTCATGTATTAAGCTGTGCTTGATTCCTCCAACTTGTAATATTGAAAGCTTGCTATCACTTAACATGAATGTGTAACAATTTATTCGGATTTGGATTCCTTGAGATGTCATATCGGTGTCATGTAGCTGCCACAGCTTGTAGCAACATGAAAGATGGGTACAGTAAGATGGGTACAGTAAGATGGGTACAGTAAGATGGGTAAAGTGAGATGGGTACAGTGAGATGAGTACAGTGAGATGGGTACAGTGAGATGGGTACAGTGAGATGGGGACAGTGAGATGGGGACAGTGAGATGGGTACAGTGAGATGAGTACAGTGAGATGGGTACAGTGAGATGGGTACAGTGAGATGAGTACAGTGAGATGGGGACAGTGAGATGGGTACAGTGAGATGGGTACAGTAAGATGAGTGTAGTAAGATGGGTAATGAAAGATGGGTACAGTGAGATGGGTACAGTGAGATGGGTACAGTAACATGGGAACAGTAAGATGAGCGTAGTAAGATGGGTACAGTAGATGGGTACAGTGAGAGGGGTACAGTGAGATGGGTACAGTAAGATGGGTACAGTAAGATGAGCGTAGTAAGATGGGTACAGTAGATGGGTACAGTAGATGGGTACAGTGAGATGGGTAGATTGAGAGAAGGTAGAGTGAGATGGGGACAGTGAGATGGGGACAGTGAGATGGGCACAGTAAGATGAGCGTAGTAAGATGAGCATAGTAAGATGGGTACAGTAGATGGGTACAGTGAGATGGGTACAGTGAGATGGGGACAGTGAGATGGGTACAGTAAGATGGGAACAACAGTAAGGGGGGAGACATTCTTCGATCAATATCCCACTGAAAGCTTACTTGCTTGTTGCCTGGGTTGGGATGTAAGGATCACAGGAAAATTAGGGTAATAGTGTGTAGTCATTCCACAATTTCCAACTTAGATTGAAATACAACATGTGTGCTATGATTAGAAATAACTGTAGTATTACCCTATCAGCATTTGAAGCTAACTGTATATCAGTATGGCTGGACCGTTTTTTGTTTCCAAGTTCAAATTGAGTCAATGGTGAATGTTACTTATTATTTCTCTCCAGTAATATTGTTATAAAATATGGCATGGTGCGTGTCCCCTAATGAACTTTTCTTACTTACTGGCAGTAGGTTCAAAATTACTCTTCACTCAGCCCAGAAAACTGATTAAATTTGTGGACAGTTAACAAACCTTACAATTGAACTTGGAGAGTTCAGTCATCAGTTTAATTTGAAGTTGGCTCCTTCTGGGACATGGTCACCCAAGTGAATGTACTGTACATACCCAGTCAGGGTATTTATTCTCACAACCAGGTTTAATCCTGGAGGGAATATGTGTATGCTGCCCTCACGTAACATGTATTGAATCTGTACTGTTAGAAACAGTAATGATGAATACTGCCCTCTATAAGATTAAGTAGCAGTGAATGATACACTCATGTTTGTGTAGAGATGCAAAAAGGACAGTAAAGTAAAATTTAAATACATTTCAGCAAGTCATAAAATTTTAATTAAAATCTTGATAATGAATGTATCATATTATTGTTCATGGAAATTTCAATTACATCCAGTTAAATTAGTTTTATCAAGTCAGAGGTGCAGTTTAGATATTTGGAGAAGAAAGAAATAGAGTAGATATGTAACAAATTTCGTACTATAATGCTTCCCCCCACCCCCCCCCCCCAATAAAACCCACAACAACACTGTATTGGAATACAGATGGTATGTAGCTTTGTCACTGACATAAAAGGAAACAGACAGAAAGTTTCGGGGAAACATATATGCAAATACTGTGCTCATATTTAAAAAAAATTCCTTCACTTTTGTTATTTGCATATTTTGGAGAACCTATACCAACCTTATAACAGTTTACACAATTTATATTTCTTTGATTAACATGATTCACCTCTCCCTTACCTGTCTCTGCTACGAATATATGATTATTGATTGATTTGATATTATTATTATTATGATTTTTTTTTTAAAACAGAGAGAGGGAATATCAACAGCTCCAGAGGCTCCAGAGAGATGAATTCCACCAGAAATCGGACCCGCAGTGTTACATCCGACAGGATGAGGAAGAGACGGAGCCAGATACAGATAACGAGAGCAAGCAACTCATGTCAGAGGAACCGAGGCCCAGTCAGCAGAACTTTGCCTCTGCTCAACCATCCCAGAAAATGCCGGGGACAATGAGGGTAAGAAGGGGGAGGGGAAAAATGGAAAAAGTAGAAATGGTGTATTGTAAAGAAACAAGTTACTGCTACTATATGTTTAATGTACAGTGTAAGAAGCTCTGTATATATATTTAGAAATGAGAGTGGCTTTAAAGGAAACAGAATTTATCCCGTAAAGATGCAAAAATTGTAATTTTTTTCCACCTCATGTTTGGAGAGAAAAGAGTAAGAGGATGAATGGAGAACAAACAGAGTAGATAGGGAAGAGAAAATGATGGTTTGAATTTTACTAACACTTCAAATGTTTTAAAGAGTTAACATAAAAGTCAAACAGTTCTTTTTTGAAGTTACGGTTCACTTGTTTTCATACTTTGGAGGCTGGAGGGTTTTGTGTAGGGGTGGGCGGGGTGGGCTAAATGGAGATTAATTTTGCTACTGACAATGGTGACTTTGATAATTGTCAAGTGGTATTTAAATTTTGCCATATTAAGAAGTCCATTGTAGCTCCTACTAGTATATTTTTGTATGTATAACTGTAGTTGTTTACTATTCTCATAACTCCAAAGCAAATTGTTTCTTTTTCAAATCATATTTCTAATTAACAAGATTGTATAGGCAAATTGTATAGATTGCAAAGTACACCATTCATCATTGCAGAAGCCAAAAAAAAAAAAAATAGCCTACGTAGATGGCGCTATTCCAGATAACTTCAAGGTAGCTTCAGAAGTACTTTTAGAATCTGTGATTCTTTTCTAAAGTTACGTTGTTTACATTCAAAATGGTAAACTGATTACAATAAAGTAGTTGGCGATGAATGGAAAAGACTAAACCAATGAAACAAAACTCTGTCAATTTATTGGACAAAAACAGATATATATTTAAATGTAGCTATCATTTGCAAGTATATTGATACCGGTGAAATATTCTTGTTATGTTTGTGATGGAACATCGCTTACTTAGTGACTCTGGAGATCCAGTTTGTCTTTAGTCAAAATTGAAGAGAATTAGCATGTATACGTACCATACACTTATACCAAACACCCACAGAAGAGAAACCTAGCCTACTACGGTCGAAACTGTGATTGACAAAATTATGTCGGGACTAAACTACCTGCTCTTTTTTGAAAAATGTTTAATTGCAGAAAAGTTTCTCCAGATGTCTTTTGACAGAAAATTGTTCAAATAACTTGCGTGAATCTCGTCAGAACTGAAATTAGTTTAAGAAGTGCAAGCCAGCTTTTTTGAGGCAATAAAATGTAAGCAACTTCTTTTCATCTGTCTTTCTCTTTTGTTCTTCCATAACCTCTCTTAGGCTCCAGATCTGCCCCCAACCACCGGTAGAATTAAAGAAGGTAAGACCAAGACAATCCATTGCTTCTTATTTGTCTCGTTTGTTGTTGTCGTCAAGTATGTCTTTAAATGGCAAATAAAGATAAAGTTTCATTTGCTAATTTGAAACTTGCACCACTTTTTCTCCATGCCATATTTTACAGGGCAGGTAGAGTCTAGCACAGGAATTCTGTGACCAATCTGCAATCTGCAATGTACAATATTATCATTGTGTGATTCTATGAGGAGAGTGGATGCTATTTTGTTTTTGTATCCACTTTGTATCCACCACAATTCTAGCTTAGTTATCAAAAGATAACTGAACTAAACCATGTGGTTCCTATTGCCGACAGCAAGAAACAGAAAGCATTTTTTTTTTGTGTAACAAAAGGATCGACAACTTGTGGCTAACAATTACAAAACTTTGTTTCGTTTGATGGAATAAGGTGCCTTTAGCAAGAAAAAAGTTAAAAAATGGTTGAAAATAGTTTTGCATATTTTCGATGTATCGTTATAATCCTTCCTGTGGAAGTTACATTTGTTCTTTAATCAAGCAAAAACATTTGAATGACAAGTGAAGTGTTGCATACATCCGTCCTGGGGTGTAAATTACCCGTTTGGGGGATTGCAAAAACAAACTAGAAAAATAACAACTGTGTTTTCATAGTTGTGAGTGTCTTCAGGAAAGATCAGTAATTTTACATCTTAATTTGGTCTTTGTCTTTGTTCCATTGGTCTCTATAAATTTCCTTTTGCAAAGAGATGTGATTATTTGTAACTGCGATGGTGAAACTTCTTTTTGAGTTGTTATCTGCTTTTTTGAGTCATAACATTTTTGAGTTTTTTGTTCCCTCCCCCATCCCCCCCCCCTCCCACACACAAAGAAAAATCATGAGCAGCAGTACACAATGTATAATTTGAAAATCAGAACAATGCTTTGTGGTATGTAAATGTGGCATTGCAGCAATACCAAGCCGTATAATACTATTAAATTTTCTATATTAAATATCATATTTTGTTTGATGTGCAAGTTTGCAGTGTGTGCTTTTGTTTGAAGTCAAATGTCCTCATTATTCATGGTTTTATCAATTCTTTAAATTTTCCTTTCTCTTTTCAAATTTTCTTTTTATGGTTGTTTTTATTGAAAGTACATTCTGCTAGTTTCTGTGCTTTTGACCATATTTAGATTGTATTTCGTCTGATGAAATATTTTAATTTTTATAACAATGGTTGTAGTGATAGGGAGTGTAGCATATGAACAGGATTTTAGCATTTCTCACTTCAGTGTAACAGGGCAATTTATAAGGCTTTTCTCTGGTTCTCCCTCAGGCAACCAAATCTTAATTTTTGGGTTGTCTGAACGGTAAATTTGGTATTCCAAAAAATTGTAGCAAAATAACAATGACCAATGTGCACACCGTAGAGAGATGTGTAGGTCGGTGAATAGAACACCAGCTTTGGGGGTAAAACCTGATTATCCTCTTTCGTATTTGGGGGTATTTTAATTACAAAGCACAGCTGAATTTTATGTGCAGAACTAATCGTCCACTAGATAACCTCCAAAGGTGATTTTGGTTGTCGGACCAGAAATTTTGTCGTCTCGGACAACCTGACGACTGTTCAAAATTTGCCCTTTGTTGATATGTAATGTAATGCACCAGATTCCTACAGTTCGATACCATATAACTAATTGATATGCAAAAAAAACATTTACATAATTCACACTAGGGCGTAAATTTTGATGATAAAAGATAAAAGAGTGATAAAATCTGATGTGCCGAGATGGGTAAAAACCATTTGTTGAACAACTGGGATCTATTTGCATTTTTTTGTGTTTTACATGTCATATCTATGTAATAAATTCATTTTTATAAGTATAATTATTATTTTCTGCATTCTTTCATCACTTTTTTAATTTTTGTTGATTTTGGTTACAGCTTTGCTTTGCTTTTGCACATTGTTTTGATCAGTTGCCGAAAACTTTATATTTCCTTTTTCATTACAAAATGTTTCACACCACATTTATAGGTACTCCTACTACGCCATCAATAGTCTAGATCCATGTATGCTTGTAACCTTTGACCCCCACAACAGACTTGTCTAGTGTTTAAAGTTGTATCCAAGGTTACCTGTTTTTAGAAGTGATGGGAAAGCAAGGGGGTGGGGGGGGAGAGGTGCAAGTGATTTGAGGGGGGATGACTGAAAACTACACTGAAGTGATTCAAATTTTGGACTGTTTGTTAGCTGAGCTTCAACATGTTTAATTCTTGCGTATCGTATGCCGTATGATAAGACCGAGGGTAGTTCTACAGTCTGTGATACAGCAATAGTAATAAATTTAACATCCCACTCATGCCGTAGGCAGAGTTACGTTTGTTAACTCATTGCAGTGTTCATGCTTTCATGGAGAAGGCAAGTTTGATGATCTGCAGTTTATACAATAGTATTTGTATGATGATGAAAAGGTTAATGCTCTACCTCATAGTAAGGGAGAAAATGAGGAAAATGTTGCAACTGGGATAGAGGAAATTTGGACCAAACATGGCAGGATATAAGAGTAGAGCATTTGGGAATGGAGAAATTTGGACCAAACATGGCGGGGAAAAAGCATGATTATCTTTAAACGTTGTATCATTTTGGAAGGCAATGTAAGAACGTAAGAAGTGAGGAATATTGGTTTTAATTCGAGCAAGTATATGTAAATATTTGAGGTTCTGAGATGGTGACAGATTGGAAGCTTTGGTTCTTATCCTTACTGCCTTCGAAGGGAGAAAGTGACAAAGAGTATTAAAACAACCACACACTATCAACGACAAGAACAAAAAAGAAGAAAATCAAATAAAGTCAACAGGTGTATGGTAGATGATCTGCATCTGCTTTAAGAAGCAGTATAAACATACAGAACACTTACCTAAGGACAAAACAAACAAACTCTTCATTTCATGAGTGATACTAACATGGATATCAGTCACACTTATTGAAGTCTGTGAGGACAGTGTTAGAAAGATTGTGAGTGGGGCTTGGGGGGGGGGGGGTGGGGAGGTCTGTGGTGTTTCAGGAACTGTGAACATACCGTAAAATTGAGTATTGTGGCCTGCGGGTGGGGAGGTCTGTGATGTTTCAAGAGCCGTGAACGTATTGTAAAAGATCCAACCTGAGCCAGTTGGAGAAATAATAAAAATAAACAACTACAAACAAACAAAAAAAGGTAAAAGGGAAAAGGAGGAAAGTGGAAAGACAATGTTTTGTAATGAACAAACTAATTACGGCTCTTCAGTTTTAAAATGATCAGTATAAATAAACGACATCATGTTAAATCTCCTCAATAACTCAAGTTTTGAAGTATGGAAAAAAAAATGAGTAATGTGATCACATACTGTGTGTAAAAGCAAAGCAAGGCCAGTATATATATCTGACAATGGTTCTGTGGCCCGTACGTTTGGCTCATTATCAGAGAAATGTTTGGATTTTACAGGTAAACAGTTTACCAGGAAAGTCCTTCTGCGAGGATTTTCAGACTACGTCTTCCATCAGGCCACTCAGATGGCACAAGGTACAATTTGAAAATTAAAAGAAATTGCCAAGTACCACACAGCAGTGTCAAGCTCTTTAATTTTTCATGTTCTCCTTGGTTTTTGGCCCTATTTCCCCCTCATGGGATGTGCCCCCCCCCCCCAATTTATGGTTTTGTACTTGTGAATCATTTGATTTTTGTATATAACATCATGTATGAAAAGTTTCATACATTTGGTTTATATAGTCAGGAACTTTTTATGTACAAATAAACATAAAAAGATTAAAAAATTGAAAATAAGATAAAGCTGTATGCCTATCAGTGGTTCTGCTACAGAGACTATAGTATAAATTGAAGGAACAGAAATCACCACAGAGAGCTATATTCAACTAGTGTAAAGTTTATGAAAACATTTGGAATAAAAGGTTCTCTGAAAGCTATTAATATGATCATGAAATTGATTGTTCCAAAACCAGTGGAGATATGTAAAATTTGTATCAAAGCATTGTAGAGATATGATTGAACGATATGGCACAAGATCTTCCAAATTTTGAAATATTTATATACAATACATAAAAAAAAATTTAAAAAAATAAATAAAAATTATGGCAATTTCTTTTGATGATGAAAAAGTTGGGAATGATGTTGGATTTGTGTGGAAAAGCATGGCACATTATTATACCTTGTGTATTTGACATTTTACACTGGGACCTTTGGACTTATTGTTGTCATTGTGACAGTTGGTCATGTGTAGACATGGTATATTTGCATATGCATCAGATGATGAATATTCACGAGGTATCATTATCCATGGTCGTCATTGCCTGATTAGAAGGCATGTACTTCTTAATACCCTCCCTGTGGTTTATCCAGCATGACATCCTATTACCCATTTGTGTGGACTGTAAGATATGAATGATATATCACATATCAACATAATCTTATAATCTAGGAATGCTTCATGTTATTATTTAGAGTGGATAATCAACTTTATTTTCAGTCACTTTAAGTGTACTTTAGGTATTTGTACAGTATGGATAGGCATTGATGTTTATACTCATAGTGACTTGAGGTGAATTGAATATCAAGTGGGTTTACCTTATGAAAATTGAAACTAATCCTAGCATGAGATGCTGTTGACTGGAACTGTGATATACCCCATTGATGGATGAATTACTTTAGAGGCATACAAAGGAACAGGTAACCAGATGTTCTGTAGGATGAAAGAGGTTTTTGAGGGTAAATTTAGTTATCATAATAAATGGGGTTAATCTATCATTAGCTGGTCAATTTTGGTCAGTTTTATTTTAAATTTAAAAATTTTGTTTTTTTTTTCAATTAGAATTAGTTGTATTTGTGTAGGTTATTAAAGTTGCACAGTATCATCAGGAATGGCATATATGCCGTAATCTGTTACAGTCGAGAAATGATTAGAAATCGGTCTTTTTTTGTGGGTTCTACTTTCATAGACAGTTTGGGTTTTAGGCCGGTAGTTGGTGTCGGTATCCCCTTGGTGAATATGTTTTGTGTTGTTGGGAAGAGGGAATTTAAGATATTATTATTGCGCACTATTAATGTTATGGTGTAAGTGTTTAGTCTATATAAAGCATGCACTCCTTTCGTCCTGGTTATGAAGTTATTTATTGCCCTCCCTAAAACTGATATTGTGTAGAAGAACTGACCTGTCATGTTTTTTTTTTAAATATTATTTTTGATGCATTACTATGCTAATTAAAAACAATTAAATTTGAGGCATGAATCAAACTCTCAGAGGGAGATTCTTCAATCAAATACACTTCACTTCAGAAAGTAGACACATGCCAATTTTTTAACAACCAGTCAATATCAAGAATTAAAAGTGGGAGAATTGTGAATGCTGCAGTAACAACGACTGTATGTTATGTGAAAAATTGCTTTTTACTCGTTCCCCGAGAAAATTCTTCTATGACTGTCATTAGTTGTATCTGACAGATTGATGCCTCGGCTGTCACAATTCTATCAGGCTGTAATTACTGTCATGGGTATCTCTCATAAGTTTCGAGCGTGACATTTACGAAGCCCATTTTTTTCCATGAGGTAAAATGCCGCATCGCTACTGTACATAACGTGAGAATTTCTTGTCTAAAACAAAAGGGATGTCTTGAAAAAGCAGGTATCATTTTGGGTTCTTATAGTAGAATTGTGGGGACTTTTATTTGGAGTCATGTCCGAGTGAAATATCTGATCGGAAAAAGAATTAGAAAGAAAATAAGTAATTCCAATTCTGCTTTTCACACTTGTGTTTTGCTGACACAATATATTTTTATTTATTTAATTTAATTTTTTTTTTTAAATTATGATTATGATTATTATTTTTTATTCCCCTAGCATTTGGTTAATAAAGCTTCTTAAAATTCAAGTTGAAAAGAATGTAATTGGTGTAACATCGTTAAAGGGATAGTTGCTTTCGTTGTTGCAGGTCATTAATGCAGGGATGTATCGGTTATTGACCTCTGTCAAAAGAAGTCACTTTGCACACAACTTCATGAATATTCAAAAGGTGACTTGATTATACTTGAAACAACATTGAAGTGAAAGTTAGGAAGAGGACCAATAAAATTTGGAAAATTGTAAAAAGTGAAATTCTGAGAATCGGATAATTATGTAATCATTTGGTGATGAAGGGAATTACTTGACTGAATATGTATAGAATATCAAATGAAACATTAGCAGAATGAGTTAGATGTTTACACAAGATAACCAACAGATCTGAGATAAACGATAGAGGTTTATATGCCTTAATGAAGATTTATGAAGAGGAAATGGTTTGTAGATATAAATATTCATTATGTCTTTAATATTCATTACAATTAGGTGTAGTCGTTTAACTAGCAAGCAAATTTGTCATTCATTGTGACTCATTGAATGTGAGACAGCCAAAGTATGGTTCAGTTAAATATTGAAGCACCATATGCCTATTTAGTATTTATGAAAATATTTTTGATTTCTATGACATTTTGTGTACTTACAGCTGTGCAAATACTACTTGAAGTTTATTGAGTGGCCTGTGTGTCTGGCTGTAAAGTACAAGGGTGAATTGCTTTGAATGGTGATTGGATAAACTCTCTCCCAACTGCACTATACCCTATACTGATATTCCAATTAAACCATGCATTCATGAGTGTTGTCTGTTTTATCATGCCTGAGTAACTCTATGATGGAAACTATATATGAAATGCCGGCCATACCCGAGTTGCATGTTGCTTACATATCATTAGATGATATTATTAACTCCATGATGCCAGTTTTCTTTTTGTTGTTGCAAGCTCACTGAAGCATGCTGGCATGCCATCCTTACAGTGCTTTATATTATCAACAGGGACGTCTTTTAATTTTGAAGGGTATGAGACCCTATTATTACTAGGATATATATTACTACCAGCAGCCTATAGACAATAATACTAGCTAGCACACAAAGAGAGCTCACATACTATCTGTGATATAACCCACACATGCCGGCCTGCACGTGTATCTGTATGTGTGGTTTGTTTAGGTCTGCAAAATCTGCAGTATTGTATAGAGCTATCATTTGCACAGTAAGACAGTGCATGTTCCAACGGGGCTGGGAAATCAGCCATATGGTTTCGACACCTGTGTGTAAATGATTTGCTACTTGATAGCACTGAGGATTGGTAGTAATATAACAGTGTTGCTGCATGCCACATTTACGATAGCCACGGATTGACAGAGATGTATATATAATTTACATCAAGAAATAGCACTCCAAAGTCCTGCATATGTTTCTATATATATCTTTATTTTAAACAAACGCATGGTTGCATTTCTGCCTGATGAACGACGACCGACGTACGGATCTCTATATTCAGGATTTATTATATACTTAACCAATCTCGCTGTAGCTCGATTTTTGCAGCAAAGCACCAGGATCTGTGGAACAAAAAAAGAGAAAAGAGAAAGTGAGAGGTGGAGAGTGAGAGAGACAGTTTGTTTTTTCTTGGTGTTTCTAATTTATTGCCTGTGATATCTTCCCCATTCTCTCCCATGTCACTGTGTGCCGACTCGCATGGACTTGCGCACTGTCATCGGTGAGTAAACAAAAAACGACAGAGAAAGATGTTATTATTTTTAAATGCTTTTGGTGTCTCTCCCAACTCTTTGAAAAGGTTCTTCTTCTTCTCCTTCGGATGGGAAATCTTTGCGGAATGTGTCTGTAGTTTTACGCTGTCGACTAAAGAAATAATTAGATAAACTGTCAATGAGGGACATTTCATAAATTTTCTAATATTTTATCAAAGTGGTTGATTTTATTAAAAAATTAATGTTTCAGCTCTACCAGGGGGTCTTTGCCCTCGGGATGCATTTATTTCATTTTAATTGTTTTTGTTACTAAAGCCAAGGGATGTTACTTGCTTCTCTTAATTTGCTCCAACGGCAAACCACTCTCACAGATCCCGGTTTTTCAGTTTAAACCACGGCGGGAAATCTCGGGGAGTTCATTGCTCCTGCGAAAAGACATACCACGATTTCTATGCCCGGTATGGATGAATATTATTATGGGATGGTGATGGCTGGACCATTAGTGAGAGTATCAAATGTAAGGATTTATCTATTAGAGTGACCTGCCTCTGCAGAATTGGGCATGATTAACGGTTTCTTCATGATTGATGGCTACTTCTATAAGAAGCAACGGAACCGACGGAATGGGAAAAGTGTTAGATGCGCACTTTTCCAAAGAATTTCTAATGAAAAATTTAGGTTCGGTTGTTGTTGTTTTCAGTGACAATCACCTAAATGTGATAGATGCAAAGGGCAGCTAATAATTAGACCGTGCAGTGTATTTCTTTGTTTTGGCTATAATTACAGACACATTCTGATAAGGACTTCCATTCTTCTTTTTCTTGTCTGGTTCTTTCCATAACCCTCCTAGAGCATTCTGGCTCATTTACGACTTAACTTTATATTGCAGTTCTCTCTTGTATCATCATCAACAGCACAATCCATTGACCCTTTTTTTCCAAATTTTCAAATATATTTTATTGTGGTTACTTATATTTAATGGTTCCTTTAACTGTTCCCTTCTTCTGCATGGATTATGTATGGTATATGCTGTCACTAAGAGCATGGTGAACAGGAATGACCTCGTTGTTGATTTTAAGATTAACCTGGGATAGTTTCATACTTCAAGGCTGTAACTTCAAATGCTGTCACATCAGTTGTGTATACGTAACTGTGTATAAGTACCAGCATTGATATAAGGCAATGAGCATTGTAGTATTTACTACGATACTATGCTATTATCTAGTCGTTCATAGTGTGTTTATTTCTCTCTTACAAGATTGGTGTCTACTAGAATTCATTACAATGTTAGTTAGGTTGTATATAGTACACTATCAGCATATTGTCTGTATTCTAGTGTGCATTCTGGGCTATTACTTGGAGTCTTTATAGTATATACACACTACTCCAATATTTAGTGGTTGCTGTAGTGGTGTCTAGCCTATTATGTATCGCTCTGTTACTTATCTGCCTGTTTAAGCTTATAGAAGTAGTATCTGCTGGTATAAATATAGTACACTATCACATTGTGTACTATATAATAGTGTGCATACTATTACTTGCAGTCTACGTAGTAGTACACTATCACATAGTGTACTATATACTTGTGTGCATACTGTGCTATTACTTGAAGTCTACGTAATAGTTAACTATCACAGTGTGTACTATAAACTAGTGTGCATACTATTACTTGCAGTCTACATAGTAGTACACTATAACATAGTGTACTATATTCTAGTGTGCATACTGCACTATTACTTGGAGCCTATACGGTATGTAAGCATGATCTTGTAGTTACTGGTATGCATGCATACCCGAATGTAATACATGGAGACTGCTGGTCCATATTTTTTAACAGACATATCAACTTAGAATCAATTGTAGGAGGAAACAGTCAGTGATTTTAAGTAAATAACCAGGCAGGCCTACACTTTGGATATATACAATCTCTGTATTCGACTGGTGGATGCAAGGGCGGCGGAACCGGGGGGGCACAGGGGGCACGTGCCCCCCCACTTTTCCTCAGGTTAAAAATGTGCCCTTTTTCTACATAAAAATTGAGGTGTCTCAAGTTAGCAAGAGGCCAGGGAACCAGAATGAACACTCGGGAAGGGCCGTTTCCAGCCATCTGAGGACATTGTAAACCCAAAAATTTTTCTTGTACGCTCCGCGCCAACCGATGGTGGCGCTCCGCTCAGATAGTCGTGCATACAACTTTGCAAATCCTGGCTACGCCCCTGACTTTTAATGAATTTCTGTGGGTCAAAGTTATTTCGAATGGAAAAATTTGTTAAGATATTAACAAGAAATAAACTCTAATTCGGAAGTTCCTACATTAGCAACTAGCATGATTTCACCTCATTGTCTCAAAAGAAAACTTGTGCCTTGTTTCCCAATATGCACATTGGATATTGCAGTGCTAGTATGCATATTTTCCTTGAGGGTGGGGGGGGGCGGGCGTAATTGATGGAGTGATGTGTATACGCAAATAAGATAATACAATAAGAGTTATGAAGGGTACTAAATATCAGGCTGCATCAGTCCAATCGAATTTCTGCAAAGTGCCCTTCGACGTCGGTGCCCCCCCCAGATTAAAAGTGCTTCCGCCGCCCTTGGGTGGATGGTGAAACTAATACATGTATAAAACAACCTTGACAATTTTATCCAAACTTTCACACATTGCTGCTCCTTCCTAACTCTGTTTCTTTCCCTGTGGTTTTGTGATGACTTCCTGATGGTCACTTTTTCCACAGTTAAAATCTGTTCTTCATTGTAGTGTGTGTCTGTCGATGCCGATATTCTAGGGTTGTAAAAATTACAGTAGGTGAAGATGTGGAGCAACGATAAGGGTGTCGCTCGTAACTAAGGTAAAAATTATTTGTTTGGTATTGAAGTTAGATTGCAGAATTCTTTGTAACAATATACAATAGTGTCAATGTAGAGTCAATGCATTCTTTACCTATATGACACTTCTAAGAAAGGGTGTCATAGGGAGACACCTATTCATATAGTGCTGTGACTTTTCAGTGTAGAGCCTTGTACCAAACACCAGATTTGTGGAATTATGGGATATTTTTTTTCCACAGCTATGCCCACCCCTCCCCTCCCCCCTATTCCATCTAGCATCCCTCCACATGCCACCCCCCCCCCAATAAATAGGTAAGGGTTAGGGTGGAAATATTTCAACCGTATTATGCTGTTTATCTTTGAGAAACTAAGATGACAGCTATGGATCCACCAGTATTAAGAAAAGAAATATGATCTTGTCTTTGTGACTTAAGGTCTGATGGTGATATACAGGAAATCATATTAAGTCGTACAGTCATATTAAACCTATTATAATATTAAGGCTCAGCTTCCATTGAAGAAGTACCCCTGGCTACATCTGGGTGCCCTGGCTACATAGCTCAGGAAGTCTGAAATGATCCATCACTCAGCAGAGATGTTGCCATTTCTGCTTTATGATTCACAGCTAATAGGAAAGCCAAAAAAAGGAAAAGAAAAGAAAAAGCAAATATATACAGGATTCTTTTAATTGTAGGAGAATTAATTCAAACGTTCGTCTTTAATTTTTTGGGAAAATGCGAAGAGTGTCTGAGAGTATATATCTTTACAACTCCTCCTGAACATTATTTTGGTGAAGTTCTCAGAAATATCTTTCCCCTTTCTGTCTTCTCATAAACATTGCAGTCTCATAATATATAGCATAATTTATGATTAAATCAGGCATGAAGGGGTCATTGTTCTGGATTAAAAGAAAGAGGTTGTAGTTAAAAGGGAAGTAATAGGATTCATTGTTATACAGGGCTATATGGCAGAGAAGCCATTGCATATTCATTCATTCATTCATTTATTTGTTTCTTCACAATATAAATACAGAGAACTAAGTGACATATCAACAACAAGGAAAATTGTGAAAGGAAGCACTCCAAAAAAATCCAGAGGGCCTGTCTAGTAGAGCGCTCCCAAAAGTAAATAGAGAGAACAATACAGAAAACAGTAGCACTTATATCCACCAGCACACCGACCCAACACGTATAACCCACTCACCCACCACACCCCCCACCCCCCACAATACATACGTATATAGGTACATAATATTACTAAATTATAACAGAATCATGCTAGAGTTCAAGAGAATGTGAAAGTACATGTGTGGAGAGGGAGACAGCCTGTATTAATGCCGACATTTGTTATTTAAAGGTTATTCATGAATGCGAGTCTATTTCCGTGATATCGACATCGATATGTAATTTTGATCGTCACACTGCCTCGTAATAGTAATTGGAAGAAATGTTGAAAGAATTACCCAAGAATAACTTTCTGTAAACAATCTTGATGTTATGTCAGACTAATTGCCTCTCGGGATGATGTCAAGTGACTCTTGTCCTAGCTTCATCTTTCAAAGGATGTAATATAGGTAACCAGAGACAATGCTTGAAACTTCCAGATAGAAGTAAACTAGAGTTATATCTCAGATGAAGTTATTGTTAATGCGGGCTCCTCGTGATAGATTTGAGAGGAAATTCCCCATCCCAAATTTCAGAAGAGCACAATCGATTAGTTTCTGGGTAGAACAGAACTTCAACCATTGTGACTGTTAGACCTCAATCCTTTGTTCTACATTCTCATCACTCTCTCCCTTAAATTAGGGTCTGTTATGTACAGTATTGGAGAGGGGACGGTAGGGGGGGGGGGGAGTGGAATATGCTAGTCAAGTATATACCTAACACCTTGCGTGTACCATAGATGACAGGGGTTTCTTTACAACTGTGTCATGAAAGCTGACCAGAACTGTAACATAAGATTTCTTGTGTGTACAATTGGGAGAACTCTTTTTGTATGGCAGCACTGCTTACACTTATCCTCTGTATGAAGAGTTGCTAACATGTGTCTCAATATAAAGCTGTATCCGTTATCTAAGTGTACGTACATGTATGTGTCCTAGTTTAGGTCAGAGAAGATGATACAAAGTTGAGATCAGACGAAATGATACCAACCCGAGCAGTATCACATGATACCAAACAGATCAGATATTTTGTGTTGTGTTTTTTTTTCATGGTTTTCTTGCTTTTGTTTGATTTTTGGTTCTTTGCTTTAGCAAAAGGAACCTATGCAGTCAGGTTGGCGTGTGTGTGTATGTGTGTGTGTGTGTGTATGTGTGTATGTGTGTGTGTGTGTGCGTCTGTGACACTTGCTTGGGTACGCTCTATCTCAATAAGGGAATGTTGGATTGAGGCCAAACTTGGATTATAGATCCGCCATATGGAGAAGGTGTGCCCTATTGTTTTTGGTGCCCACAAAGGTCACCAAAGGTCAGTTATGGTCCAAAAACCGAACAAATTAAAACTGCAATAACTCCCAGTGCCATTGTGCGACAAGGTTGATATTTTGGGACAAGTTGTGAACTGGTTAGGGGAACATTTTCAAACTTAACGGTCATGTGATCCGAGGTCACCAAAGGTCAATTAATGATAAAAAACGAGTATTTTTGCGATAACTTGAGAACGAATTGTCCGTTAGGGTTGGGAGTTGCCTCAATGTAATCCATATGTCGACCCGCATCTGGGTGACCCTTGACCTCAATTTGACCTCTGGTGACCTTTACATGTTTTTGGGGATTTTTGCAGTTTTGATGCTATTTTCAGATGTCAAAGGTACCTTCTGATCATAAATGTCATCAGGTTGACCCTGTGTGACCTTTATGTGCGAAGTTATATGGGGTCAAAGTTTTTCGGTCTGAGTTAGGATGGTTGTACAGACTTGTCGTTTTGTTTTTTGGAATCAGGAGATTAAACTACATCTGAAACCAAGGTCAAAAGGTCAAAGGTCACATTAGAAAAAATGTGCTTATTTTGGGAGGAAACGGGCAAAAAAGAAAATGTTTGGTTTTGATGCTAGATTTGGATATCAAAGGTACCTTCCGATCAAAAATGTCAATTGGTTGACACCCGTGTGACCTTCGTGTGCGAAGTTATACAAGGTCAAAGTTAATTTTCAGACATTTAATGCAACAACTCCCAGTGCCAAGGTGTGACAAGCTTGATATTTTTGGACAAGTTGCAAATGGTATAGGGGAATATTTTCAAACTTAACGGTCATGTGATACGAGGTCATCAAAGGTCAATTAATGTTAATAAACTAGTATTTTGGGGATAGCAAATGGGCAAAGAAAAAATGTTTGAATTTGTATAGTTTGATGCTCTAATTTAGGTCTCATCAATCAAAAATGTCAATAAGTTGACCCAAGGTGACCTTTGTATGTTAAGTTATATGAGGTCAAAGTTAATTTTCAGACATTTAGTGTAATAACTCCCAGTACCAAGGTGTTACACAGTTGATATTTTGAGACAAGTTGCAAATGGTATGGGGGAATATTTTCAAACTTAACGGTCATGTGATCCGAGGTCAACAAAGGTCAATTAATGATAAAAAACTAGTATTTTTGCGATAACTTGAGAACAAATTGTCCGTTAGGGTTGGGAGTTGCTTCAATGTAATCCAGTTGTCGACTCGCATCTGGGTGACCCTTGACCTCAATTTGACCTTTGGTGACCTTTTTGTGTTTTGTGGATTTTTACAGTTTCGATGCTATTTTCAGATGTCAAAGGTACCTTCTGATCATAAATGTCAATGGGTTGACCCCAGTGTGACCTTTTTGTGTGAAGTTATATGAGGTCAAAGTTAATTTTCAGACATTTAATGCAATAACTCCCAGTTCCAAGGTGTGACAAGCTTGATATTTTTGGAGTAGTTGCAAATGGTATAGAGGAATATTTTTAAACTTAACGGTCATGTGATACAAGGTCACCAAAGGTCAATTTATGATAAAAAACTAGTATTTTTGCGATAACTTGAGAACAAGTTGTCCGTTAGGGTTGGGAGTTGCTTCAATGTAATCCATTTGTCGACCCGCATCTGGGTGACCCTTGACCTCAATTTGACCTTTGGTGACCTTTTCGTGTTTTGTGGAATTTTACAGTTTCGATGCTATTTTCAGATGTCAAAGGTACCTTCTGATCATAAATGTCAATGGGTTGACCCCCGTGTGACCTTCGTGTGTGAAGTTATATGAGGTCAAAGTTAATTTTCAGACATTTAGTGTAATAACTCCCAGTACCAAGGTGTTACACAGTTGATATTTTGAGACAAGTTGCAAATGGTATAGGGGAATATTTTCAAACTTAACGGTCATGTGATCCGAGGTCACCAAAGGTCAATTAATGATAAAAAACTAGTATTTTTGCGATAACTTGAAAACAAATTGTCCGTTAGGGTTGGGAGTTGCTTCAATGTAATCCAATTGTCGACCCGCATCTGGGTGACCCTTGACCTCAATTTGACCTCTGGTGACCTTTTCGTGTTTTGTGGATTTTTACAGTTTCGATGCTATTTTCAGATGTTATAGGTACCTTCTGATCATAAATGTCAAATGGGTTGACCCCCGTGTGACCTTCGTGTGCGAAGTTATATGAGGTCAAAGTTAATTTTCAGACATTTAGTGCAATAACTCCCAGTTCCAAGGTGTGACAAGCTTGATATTTTTGGACAAGTTGCAAATGGTATAGGGGAATATTTTCAAACTTAATGGTCATGTGATCCAACGTCACCAAAGGTCAGCTAATGTTAAAAAAGTAGTATTTTGGGGGGAGAAAATGGGCAAAGAAAAAATGTTTGAATTTTTACAGTCATGCTCTATTTAGGTCTCACCGATCAAAAATGTCAATTGGTTGACCTCCGGGTGACCTTTGTGTGTGAAGTTATAGATGTATACAAGTTCAAAGTTAATTTTTTGACATTTAATGCAATTAAATCTCAATGCCAAGGTGTGACATGGTTGATATTTTGGGACAAGTTTTGAATGGGGTGGTGGAACATTTTGAAACTTTAAGGTCATGTCGTCTGAGGTCACCAATGTTATCATATCTGTTGACACGCTTGTAGGTCTCTTATATTTCTTACATTTTCGACGCCATATTTAGATCTCAAAAGTGTCTTTTGATCAAAAATCTGATCACATTTTGTGATCACAAAAGTGTTGGCTATAGTGTTGGTTACTTTATGGGAACATGTAGGACCACAATTACTTGGACTATTTGAGCCCAATCTTGCTTGACAATATTATGTGTATTGTCATATACCCCAAGCAAGGAACCACAGTGCCCTTGGGCTCTTGTTTTCATCATTTTCTATTTTTTTTCCATTTGTTTCTTCCATTTCACTTTTCTCATTTTCCCTTCTGTATTGTAATTTCCTAGACAGCTTATTTGACTTCATATTGCCAAAGATATTAATAAGAGACTGCGTGAATTGTGTCCATATATCATTTAATCATTAAACAGGATTTTGTCGACTACTGTTGTCATGAAAGACAGATCCTACAGCCAGTTTTGTTGCTGATCTGCCATACTTTATCACTCTTAACATAAGAGCCAGGTAGAAGTTGAAGCAGCTCATAAACAACATGATTCATTGTTTATTGACAATCATGTGACATCTTATAATATAGCAAAATATAGCAAAATATTAAAGTATTAATTAATCATCCAACGCACAGCATTTTGAAAGTTTTCTGATATATTTTTGTACATTTGTACATTGGTTTTCAGTTTCATTGGTATTAATGTAAGAGATCATATTTTTGGCCCCCCCCCCTTCAAAAAAAATCAAATTAAATGGGAAAAGCACATTCTACCATGCTAAGAAATGAAATTCTCTGTTGAAAATTTTTAAAAAATAAAATAAAAAAGAGGCTTTGAGAAAATTTCCTTCCAAATTAATTTCCCTGCCATCACTGATTAGTCTTCAAAATATCTTTATAATCCAGACTTTGAAAGCTCTTTCTTTTCGCTCATATAAAATTCAGGGATAGACAATAATGAATCAATTTCCTTCTTGTAAAAATTGTTTCTTTTCTTTAAGAGCATTTATTCTTTATCAATTCCTCAGTCTCAAATACCATAGCCACCGGGATCTTGGCATTTATCCAACTCAACAGTCTTTTATAACAATTCATTATCTTGTTTTATACTTGCTACGTAATGTCTGCAATTGATGACTTCTTAGCCACTTTTTATCCTTTTTCTTTTTTTTTTTGCATTTATCTTTGATAAAAGTTATCAAACTTGACTCTGCAGTACTTGATGGTAACTACTGTACGTAACTCCATGGAACATGAAGTTAGAAATTGGATGGGGGGGGGGGGGAGGGAGGGTTGGTCAAAACACCAACTTGTAGTACAACATTTATAATAAGTTAGCAAAATGGCAAGATTTGGAGATTGACTCCACCGACTTATTTCTTGCATGTGCTCAGTGGATGTGCACACATAGATGTGCACACATAGATGTGCACATAGATGTGTGTGTGTGGGTGTGCACGCATGTGCACGCATCGATGTAGGTATTGTCTACATACTATATATATACCTAAACTGGAATATATTGTAATAATGACAGTGAAATAAAGTCAAGTTGATACAAGATTGATAAGCTACTGTACAACCACAATATTTGCTTATTTCATGATAAGGTATTAGCATATGTTGAGAATTACACTATCTATGGCTGAACATATATTCTCTGAAATTTGAGATCGTAAAGAACTGTTTTTTTCTTCTTTATAATTTGAAGTTTAATTAATGAAGCAGTTTGTTTTATTTTTGATGGATGATTTCCATTTCTAATTACTCTATTTTCTAATTACCATAAACGCTCAATACTTAGACCTCTGAAATAATCCGCTATTTGGAACAATTTGGTCGGCCGTGCCAACTATACGTCTTTTCCCCTTTCCAATTAAGCATGGCCAGGTAGTATTTTAACATTTAAGTTTGGTGTGTTTCTAAGGAAGGAAAAAGGAAAAACCACAATCCGTAAATGTTAAAGCACAGCCAAGCTGATTGTCAAGTAGAGATGTACAAAATAGATGCAGATGGTTTTTCTCTCAATGGGCACAATTTTTTGTTTTTTGACACGTATGTCAAAGCAAAGTGTGAAATAAAACCACCGTTGCTGTTTGTTTTATAGCATCTCCATCCTGAATCGGAAGCAAGTTTATAATTAACCATAATAAATAAGTGTGAAATTGTCTTTGTTATTGATTGTACGAACAAAAACTCCCCAAAAAAAAGGAAAAAAAAAATCAAAATCTACATTGGTTTTTGTCACATGTCATTCCCTTAAAGCAACACAGGGTTTGTACATTTTCACCTTTTTTGAAGTATTTCTTTTAGATTTTTTTCAACCCAAATTGCTGGACAGCTGAATTTAAAATATCAGGGAAGGCCTCTCCCATCTGCCTATTGAAAGGCTAATTACTTGCATGCACCCACTGGCCGAGTTTTAATTGCCGTATAGTTTATGGAAATGAAGTGAATCTACGATGCCACAATGACAATGGCAATAATGCTTGAAATTTTTGATGGTTTGGCAAAGGATTTCAAAGGCTATTTTCTTCTCAAGATATTCAAGGTGGATAAGAAGAGATACTTTTTTTTTACAGTGTTGCTGATTGTTTTGAAAAAGATAAAAATCCTGAAAATTGTTCTGGGAAATAATGTGTCAATTATGTAGCGAAATAAAAAGGAATTAATGTTTGAAATAAAATTACTGTTAATTAGAAATGAAGAAATTAGATAAATCAGAAATTTTTAAGTGCGGGGTCATGACTTTTCCTTTCCCTTCGCTGTCACATTTCTAGCACATAATTCTAATACCAATTAGGATGATGGGTATGATTCATTTAGGAATAATTTTAGGATGTTAATAGTACTGGCTTATGGTGTGTAACGTGGCACTTTTAAGGACATTATGTACTTGCTCTACTTCTACAGTATGTATTGAGCACTAAGTTTGCAACAGGAAGTAAACATCTGAATCTTTGTTATATATATTTACATATTTATATGACAACAAAACCTGTACTTAATGTAAAAATAAAATTTGTTTAGTATGTTTGCCTATATTTCAAGTTGGTATAAAAATACAGTTTGACTTTCCATATATGTGTGTTAAACTTGAGTACATTTGAACAGTGTGCAGAATCACTTGTACTGTATATGTGTACTCTATGAATGTGGTACTCAACTTCACTTCACTGGTAACTCTTTCGTTTGGACTGACATGGTTCCTCTCTCCCACCTCTGGAATTCTTCATAATTAAGTTTGCTCATTTAGTTTGTTATCTGACATTTGTCCTCTAGTAGTCTTGTGTAACATTTGATTTATTCTGTGACATCTGTGATAAGAAAGCCACTCTAATATCTTCACAGATATCTTTCATATCAGTTTATGAATTTTGCATTGTTCTCTGTGGGATGCCATTCCAGTGATTTGGAGGCTTCTTAAGAGACTATTTGTAAACATCAGGTTGGCTGACATATATGCTACTGTGTTCCATAAAGGTAGAATTGATATGTTGGATGTACAGTACATCAGTACAGTACAATACATACGTATATAGGTACATAATATTACTAAATTATAACAGAATCATGCTAGAGTTCAAGAGAATGTGAAAGTACATGTGTGGAGAGGGAGACAGCCTGTATTAATGCCGACATTTGTTATTTAAAGGTTATTCATGAATGCGAGTCTATTTCCGTGATATCGACATCGATATGTAATTTTGATCGTCACACTGCCTCGTAATAGTAATTGGAAGAAATGTTGAAAGAATTACCCAAGAATAACTTTCTGTAAACAATCTTGATGTTATGTCAGACTAATTGCCTCTCGGGATGATGTCAAGTGACTCTTGTCCTAGCTTCATCTTTCAAAGGATGTAATATAGGTAACCAGAGACAATGCTTGAAACTTCCAGATAGAAGTAAACTAGAGTTATATCTCAGATGAAGTTATTGTTAATGCGGGCTCCTCGTGATAGATTTGAGAGGAAATTCCCCATCCCAAATTTCAGAAGAGCACAATCGATTAGTTTCTGGGTAGAACAGAACTTCAACCATTGTGACTGTTAGACCTCAATCCTTTGTTCTACATTCTCATCACTCTCTCCCTTAAATTAGGGTCTGTTATGTACAGTATTGGAGAGGGGACGGTAGGGGGGGGGGGGGAGTGGAATATGCTAGTCAAGTATATACCTAACACCTTGCGTGTACCATAGATGACAGGGGTTTCTTTACAACTGTGTCATGAAAGCTGACCAGAACTGTAACATAAGATTTCTTGTGTGTACAATTGGGAGAACTCTTTTTGTATGGCAGCACTGCTTACACTTATCCTCTGTATGAAGAGTTGCTAACATGTGTCTCAATATAAAGCTGTATCCGTTATCTAAGTGTACGTACATGTATGTGTCCTAGTTTAGGTCAGAGAAGATGATACAAAGTTGAGATCAGACGAAATGATACCAACCCGAGCAGTATCACATGATACCAAACAGATCAGATATTTTGTGTTGTGTTTTTTTTTCATGGTTTTCTTGCTTTTGTTTGATTTTTGGTTCTTTGCTTTAGCAAAAGGAACCTATGCAGTCAGGTTGGCGTGTGTGTGTATGTGTGTGTGTGTGTGTATGTGTGTATGTGTGTGTGTGTGTGCGTCTGTGACACTTGCTTGGGTACGCTCTATCTCAATAAGGGAATGTTGGATTGAGGCCAAACTTGGATTATAGATCCGCCATATGGAGAAGGTGTGCCCTATTGTTTTTGGTGCCCACAAAGGTCACCAAAGGTCAGTTATGGTCCAAAAACCGAACAAATTAAAACTGCAATAACTCCCAGTGCCATTGTGCGACAAGGTTGATATTTTGGGACAAGTTGTGAACTGGTTAGGGGAACATTTTCAAACTTAACGGTCATGTGATCCGAGGTCACCAAAGGTCAATTAATGATAAAAAACGAGTATTTTTGCGATAACTTGAGAACGAATTGTCCGTTAGGGTTGGGAGTTGCCTCAATGTAATCCATATGTCGACCCGCATCTGGGTGACCCTTGACCTCAATTTGACCTCTGGTGACCTTTACATGTTTTTGGGGATTTTTGCAGTTTTGATGCTATTTTCAGATGTCAAAGGTACCTTCTGATCATAAATGTCATCAGGTTGACCCTGTGTGACCTTTATGTGCGAAGTTATATGGGGTCAAAGTTTTTCGGTCTGAGTTAGGATGGTTGTACAGACTTGTCGTTTTGTTTTTTGGAATCAGGAGATTAAACTACATCTGAAACCAAGGTCAAAAGGTCAAAGGTCACATTAGAAAAAATGTGCTTATTTTGGGAGGAAACGGGCAAAAAAGAAAATGTTTGGTTTTGATGCTAGATTTGGATATCAAAGGTACCTTCCGATCAAAAATGTCAATTGGTTGACACCCGTGTGACCTTCGTGTGCGAAGTTATACAAGGTCAAAGTTAATTTTCAGACATTTAATGCAACAACTCCCAGTGCCAAGGTGTGACAAGCTTGATATTTTTGGACAAGTTGCAAATGGTATAGGGGAATATTTTCAAACTTAACGGTCATGTGATACGAGGTCATCAAAGGTCAATTAATGTTAATAAACTAGTATTTTGGGGATAGCAAATGGGCAAAGAAAAAATGTTTGAATTTGTATAGTTTGATGCTCTAATTTAGGTCTCATCAATCAAAAATGTCAATAAGTTGACCCAAGGTGACCTTTGTATGTTAAGTTATATGAGGTCAAAGTTAATTTTCAGACATTTAGTGTAATAACTCCCAGTACCAAGGTGTTACACAGTTGATATTTTGAGACAAGTTGCAAATGGTATGGGGGAATATTTTCAAACTTAACGGTCATGTGATCCGAGGTCAACAAAGGTCAATTAATGATAAAAAACTAGTATTTTTGCGATAACTTGAGAACAAATTGTCCGTTAGGGTTGGGAGTTGCTTCAATGTAATCCAGTTGTCGACTCGCATCTGGGTGACCCTTGACCTCAATTTGACCTTTGGTGACCTTTTTGTGTTTTGTGGATTTTTACAGTTTCGATGCTATTTTCAGATGTCAAAGGTACCTTCTGATCATAAATGTCAATGGGTTGACCCCAGTGTGACCTTTTTGTGTGAAGTTATATGAGGTCAAAGTTAATTTTCAGACATTTAATGCAATAACTCCCAGTTCCAAGGTGTGACAAGCTTGATATTTTTGGAGTAGTTGCAAATGGTATAGAGGAATATTTTTAAACTTAACGGTCATGTGATACAAGGTCACCAAAGGTCAATTTATGATAAAAAACTAGTATTTTTGCGATAACTTGAGAACAAGTTGTCCGTTAGGGTTGGGAGTTGCTTCAATGTAATCCATTTGTCGACCCGCATCTGGGTGACCCTTGACCTCAATTTGACCTTTGGTGACCTTTTCGTGTTTTGTGGAATTTTACAGTTTCGATGCTATTTTCAGATGTCAAAGGTACCTTCTGATCATAAATGTCAATGGGTTGACCCCCGTGTGACCTTCGTGTGTGAAGTTATATGAGGTCAAAGTTAATTTTCAGACATTTAGTGTAATAACTCCCAGTACCAAGGTGTTACACAGTTGATATTTTGAGACAAGTTGCAAATGGTATAGGGGAATATTTTCAAACTTAACGGTCATGTGATCCGAGGTCACCAAAGGTCAATTAATGATAAAAAACTAGTATTTTTGCGATAACTTGAAAACAAATTGTCCGTTAGGGTTGGGAGTTGCTTCAATGTAATCCAATTGTCGACCCGCATCTGGGTGACCCTTGACCTCAATTTGACCTCTGGTGACCTTTTCGTGTTTTGTGGATTTTTACAGTTTCGATGCTATTTTCAGATGTTATAGGTACCTTCTGATCATAAATGTCAAATGGGTTGACCCCCGTGTGACCTTCGTGTGCGAAGTTATATGAGGTCAAAGTTAATTTTCAGACATTTAGTGCAATAACTCCCAGTTCCAAGGTGTGACAAGCTTGATATTTTTGGACAAGTTGCAAATGGTATAGGGGAATATTTTCAAACTTAATGGTCATGTGATCCAACGTCACCAAAGGTCAGCTAATGTTAAAAAAGTAGTATTTTGGGGGGAGAAAATGGGCAAAGAAAAAATGTTTGAATTTTTACAGTCATGCTCTATTTAGGTCTCACCGATCAAAAATGTCAATTGGTTGACCTCCGGGTGACCTTTGTGTGTGAAGTTATAGATGTATACAAGTTCAAAGTTAATTTTTTGACATTTAATGCAATTAAATCTCAATGCCAAGGTGTGACATGGTTGATATTTTGGGACAAGTTTTGAATGGGGTGGTGGAACATTTTGAAACTTTAAGGTCATGTCGTCTGAGGTCACCAATGTTATCATATCTGTTGACACGCTTGTAGGTCTCTTATATTTCTTACATTTTCGACGCCATATTTAGATCTCAAAAGTGTCTTTTGATCAAAAATCTGATCACATTTTGTGATCACAAAAGTGTTGGCTATAGTGTTGGTTACTTTATGGGAACATGTAGGACCACAATTACTTGGACTATTTGAGCCCAATCTTGCTTGACAATATTATGTGTATTGTCATATACCCCAAGCAAGGAACCACAGTGCCCTTGGGCTCTTGTTTTCATCATTTTCTATTTTTTTTCCATTTGTTTCTTCCATTTCACTTTTCTCATTTTCCCTTCTGTATTGTAATTTCCTAGACAGCTTATTTGACTTCATATTGCCAAAGATATTAATAAGAGACTGCGTGAATTGTGTCCATATATCATTTAATCATTAAACAGGATTTTGTCGACTACTGTTGTCATGAAAGACAGATCCTACAGCCAGTTTTGTTGCTGATCTGCCATACTTTATCACTCTTAACATAAGAGCCAGGTAGAAGTTGAAGCAGCTCATAAACAACATGATTCATTGTTTATTGACAATCATGTGACATCTTATAATATAGCAAAATATAGCAAAATATTAAAGTATTAATTAATCATCCAACGCACAGCATTTTGAAAGTTTTCTGATATATTTTTGTACATTTGTACATTGGTTTTCAGTTTCATTGGTATTAATGTAAGAGATCATATTTTTGGCCCCCCCCCCTTCAAAAAAAATCAAATTAAATGGGAAAAGCACATTCTACCATGCTAAGAAATGAAATTCTCTGTTGAAAATTTTTAAAAAATAAAATAAAAAAGAGGCTTTGAGAAAATTTCCTTCCAAATTAATTTCCCTGCCATCACTGATTAGTCTTCAAAATATCTTTATAATCCAGACTTTGAAAGCTCTTTCTTTTCGCTCATATAAAATTCAGGGATAGACAATAATGAATCAATTTCCTTCTTGTAAAAATTGTTTCTTTTCTTTAAGAGCATTTATTCTTTATCAATTCCTCAGTCTCAAATACCATAGCCACCGGGATCTTGGCATTTATCCAACTCAACAGTCTTTTATAACAATTCATTATCTTGTTTTATACTTGCTACGTAATGTCTGCAATTGATGACTTCTTAGCCACTTTTTATCCTTTTTCTTTTTTTTTTTGCATTTATCTTTGATAAAAGTTATCAAACTTGACTCTGCAGTACTTGATGGTAACTACTGTACGTAACTCCATGGAACATGAAGTTAGAAATTGGATGGGGGGGGGGGGGGAGGGAGGGTTGGTCAAAACACCAACTTGTAGTACAACATTTATAATAAGTTAGCAAAATGGCAAGATTTGGAGATTGACTCCACCGACTTATTTCTTGCATGTGCTCAGTGGATGTGCACACATAGATGTGCACACATAGATGTGCACATAGATGTGTGTGTGTGGGTGTGCACGCATGTGCACGCATCGATGTAGGTATTGTCTACATACTATATATATACCTAAACTGGAATATATTGTAATAATGACAGTGAAATAAAGTCAAGTTGATACAAGATTGATAAGCTACTGTACAACCACAATATTTGCTTATTTCATGATAAGGTATTAGCATATGTTGAGAATTACACTATCTATGGCTGAACATATATTCTCTGAAATTTGAGATCGTAAAGAACTGTTTTTTTCTTCTTTATAATTTGAAGTTTAATTAATGAAGCAGTTTGTTTTATTTTTGATGGATGATTTCCATTTCTAATTACTCTATTTTCTAATTACCATAAACGCTCAATACTTAGACCTCTGAAATAATCCGCTATTTGGAACAATTTGGTCGGCCGTGCCAACTATACGTCTTTTCCCCTTTCCAATTAAGCATGGCCAGGTAGTATTTTAACATTTAAGTTTGGTGTGTTTCTAAGGAAGGAAAAAGGAAAAACCACAATCCGTAAATGTTAAAGCACAGCCAAGCTGATTGTCAAGTAGAGATGTACAAAATAGATGCAGATGGTTTTTCTCTCAATGGGCACAATTTTTTGTTTTTTGACACGTATGTCAAAGCAAAGTGTGAAATAAAACCACCGTTGCTGTTTGTTTTATAGCATCTCCATCCTGAATCGGAAGCAAGTTTATAATTAACCATAATAAATAAGTGTGAAATTGTCTTTGTTATTGATTGTACGAACAAAAACTCCCCAAAAAAAAGGAAAAAAAAAATCAAAATCTACATTGGTTTTTGTCACATGTCATTCCCTTAAAGCAACACAGGGTTTGTACATTTTCACCTTTTTTGAAGTATTTCTTTTAGATTTTTTTCAACCCAAATTGCTGGACAGCTGAATTTAAAATATCAGGGAAGGCCTCTCCCATCTGCCTATTGAAAGGCTAATTACTTGCATGCACCCACTGGCCGAGTTTTAATTGCCGTATAGTTTATGGAAATGAAGTGAATCTACGATGCCACAATGACAATGGCAATAATGCTTGAAATTTTTGATGGTTTGGCAAAGGATTTCAAAGGCTATTTTCTTCTCAAGATATTCAAGGTGGATAAGAAGAGATACTTTTTTTTTACAGTGTTGCTGATTGTTTTGAAAAAGATAAAAATCCTGAAAATTGTTCTGGGAAATAATGTGTCAATTATGTAGCGAAATAAAAAGGAATTAATGTTTGAAATAAAATTACTGTTAATTAGAAATGAAGAAATTAGATAAATCAGAAATTTTTAAGTGCGGGGTCATGACTTTTCCTTTCCCTTCGCTGTCACATTTCTAGCACATAATTCTAATACCAATTAGGATGATGGGTATGATTCATTTAGGAATAATTTTAGGATGTTAATAGTACTGGCTTATGGTGTGTAACGTGGCACTTTTAGTCTTTCTAGAGTAAACATTTGATGGCAATACAAATGACATTTGATGCCTCTATGTACTGATAAACTGAAGTGGAACCTCGATTTCAAGTGTATTGAGAGAATAATATTTACACCAGACATCTTGACTACTCAATTAGTCATAGCTGGTTTTTCACCGTTGAGAGAATATATATAAGTAAATTATTACTATTAAACCCCCAATGGAATTTGAACCTTTGGTTCATTGGTAATGTACACCTGTTTTTGGTTAACATTTTAAATTACAGATATTGTTTTGTTGGATTTTGATATGATTGCAAACATACAGAGCTACTTCTTTTAAACTGTATCATATTAGTAGTATATGTTGTTAGTTTATGATGAAATGTGAGCAGCTACGTTGAATAATGCCACAAGCAAGGATACCAAAAATAAAAACCCTTTGACTCCTTATGAAAAGGAGAGTCTAGAAAATGAAGTATCGAACAGAAGATGTATAAAAAGTGTTTTGCGGCATAAATTATGTAAAAATGTCGTAACAAAATCAATTAAGGAAAATTAAAAGTTTTACTGTTGAGAGTGATAACATTGAGAAGAACACCTTGCTGTTAAAAGTGTTTTAAAGAAAGGGAAGGAAGGGGACTAAAAGCAAAAATGAAAGCTTGTGGTCTTTTGAGGTCATGTTGAAGTATATTGTACATTCCTCCGATTGATTTAAAGTTTACCTTTGACAGTTGTAAGAGTCATTTTCTCCTTACGCGGCCTTTCTCAGTTTATCTATTTATGGATACAATGTATTCCTAATACCCAATCTTTGTAATATACAGAAATGGTGAGACTTCAGAAAAGAGGCTGTGAAATGCGAAAGAAATCTGCCTCTTCCTCGGTGACGTGGAAAGAGAAAATGTTTGCACCAATTCATCTTTTAGAGTTGTTCGTCTCATAACCGTTGATATATGGCTCATCCATTTTAATTTAACAATCCCGATTCCACCCCCCCCCCTCCTTCGGGGGTGAGAAGCATGGTTTTCAGGCTATTTGCATTCGCCGCGGCGTGATATTGATTACCATCGTAGCTGTGTAAATTGTATCTTTATATGTCATGTCTCGGAACAAGAAGAAGAAACAACTTGTACACATCAGTGGAAGTAGCGGAGATCCAACTCGATGCTAGTTTTTCATCTGCTTGGACAAATATTTCCAAAAGTGGTTGATTTCTCTTTCTCTTTGTCATCTTTTTGTCTTTTCTGTTTGCAAATAATAAAGCCACCTAATTTTAAAATAACATTCATGGATTTTAACCCACGGAGGATATTCCACAAGGCTGCCTTTTGTGTCAGGTTTTTTTCGCCGATCTGGTTTGGCAAGTTGTTGAAAGAATTTGTTAACGCCTTATAAATTTGGAAATCGGATTTTGGTGATAGCCACAAGTTTCCCGCTCACACCTGTCATTGTTATTTTTATTATACATCTCATCTGTGTTTTTGTACTGCTTTGATTTGGATCTTTCTGGTGTTTGTGTTCGAATGGAAATATGAAACATTTTTGGGTCTTGTTTTTTCCTTATCACCCTCAGAATGCTACTAATAAATTTGTTTTTAGTTTTCGTTATCGGTATTTTCCACAATTGTGAAAATGCCAGCTCATTAATTAACTTTGTGTCCTACCAAATGGAATCAATGTCTTTGCCTTTATAACATAACATTCAAGTTTTACTTCTGTAAGTCAGAATTGTTGGTATAGTTACATATACTACTATGAATTCATCTTGTAAACTTCTTGTTTGAATGTCACAGTATTTTATCGTCAGCAGTGAGAGTATTTGCAGGGATTACATAACTTGAACCAGTGAAGACACATCTCTTGACCGGTGTGATTTCTTTGACCGTATATTCTGGAGCGGTGATTCGATCCTTTCTAAGCTTTCTGTCTTCTCGTAATCCTTGAGGATGAGTCTCATTTAAGGATCAATGAACTTATTTGTTGTCATGACAACATGTTTTTCTTTTTGTGTCTTCTTCAGATAGGTATCAGAGGCAAATGGTTTTAGGAGAATCCAGGGGGAACGGAGAATCTATCCCCAGGGATAGATACATGTTGAGAAATTTGACACTTCTTCAGAGGTTGAGATGTCAAACTCTAGTACAGAAATTTTACTATAGGGAAAGAATACAATATATATATATATATATGTTGCCATATATAAATATATATATGTTGTCTGATGATCGCCGCACACTGCAGGCGTGAAACTCGAGTAACAACATGCTGTTAGTTACCGTATAGGTAGACTATATTATGTACTTGCTCTACTTCTACAGTATGTATTGAGCACTAAGTTTGCAACAGGAAGTAAACATCTGAATCTTTGTTATATATATTTACATATTTATATGACAACAAAACCTGTACTTAATGTAAAAATAAAATTTGTTTAGTATGTTTGCCTATATTTCAAGTTGGTATAAAAATACAGTTTGACTTTCCATATATGTGTGTTAAACTTGAGTACATTTGAACAGTGTGCAGAATCACTTGTACTGTATATGTGTACTCTATGAATGTGGTACTCAACTTCACTTCACTGGTAACTCTTTCGTTTGGACTGACATGGTTCCTCTCTCCCACCTCTGGAATTCTTCATAATTAAGTTTGCTCATTTAGTTTGTTATCTGACATTTGTCCTCTAGTAGTCTTGTGTAACATTTGATTTATTCTGTGACATCTGTGATAAGAAAGCCACTCTAATATCTTCACAGATATCTTTCATATCAGTTTATGAATTTTGCATTGTTCTCTGTGGGATGCCATTCCAGTGATTTGGAGGCTTCTTAAGAGACTATTTGTAAACATCAGGTTGGCTGACATATATGCTACTGTGTTCCATAAAGGTAGAATTGATATGTTGGATGTACAGTATTAGGCTCATCTTAATGTCACCGTGCACCCTTGACAGCAGCAACACTTTCTATTGAAAACTTGGATGGGAAAATCATGATATTTGTTGTGACAAGATTCATTTTGATTTGGTTAATAGTAGCCTTCGGTGTGTACACATTTCCTCATGGAAGTTACTGGTTTATTTTGCAGTCATATAGAAGACTTGTTTTGCATTCTTATGTAGAAAGTGCATTAAAAAGGCATGGCGATTTCACAGCTGATTGAAAGAATACTCTCATATATTTCTGCAGATCCTTCCTGTGACCTGGTTTCGTATTGGTTTTCCGTTGTGCATCCCTGCCTTCATTATCAAAGTCCTATGAAGTTCATTAAAATTCATTTTTGTGGCATAAGTCGACAGGCAAACTTTATACAAGAGATTTAGCACGTGTAGATGCATTCATGTACTTTTGGAGTATTGTTGAGTGGTTCCTTCTTCTGTGAAAGGATTTTGTAATATTTTACTCATGTTTGGTTTATTTCTGTAATTTTTTCCTGTTTGCTGAAAATGATATCAAGTTGGTTTAGTTTGGATATTAATTCCATTTGTTTGGTGTAATATATATAACATTGGAAGCTTACAGCAGAGTTTATATGTTACTTCTATGATAGGTTAGTATGGTTCCATACAGTATTACTGTAACTTTGTTAGGCTACAGATTCATCTTATGAATGTCCTAGTCTATTCCTTAGATAAAAAAGTCAAGTCTATTCTTTGGGTACAAAGGTCTAGTCTATTCTGCAGATACAAAGGTCTAGTCTGTTCTTTAGCTACAAAGGTCTAATCTATTCTTTAGATACAACGGCCTTGTCTATTCTTTAGATACAATGGTCTTGTCTATTCTTTAGATACAAAGGAATAGTCTGTTCTTTAGATACAAAGGACTAGTATATTCCTTAGATACAAAGGTCTAGTCTATTCTTTAGATACAAAGTACTAGTCTGTTCTTTAGATACAAAGGACTAGCCTATTTCTTAGATACAAAGGTGTAGTCTATTCCTTAGATACAAAGGTCTAGTCTATTCTTTAGATACAAAGGTCTAGTTTATACTTTTGATACAAAGGACTAGTCTGTTCTTTAGATAAAAATGTCTAGTCTATTCTTGAGATAGAATGGTCTTGTCTATTCTTTAGTTACAAAAGTCTTATCAAGTCTAGCTGAGTTACAACCCAACTCTTAAGAAGACCAACAAGTAAAAATTATGCTGGCCTGAAAGTTTAACCGTTTGGCTCCAGTAAAATATAACTATGTTCCTTGATGTTATAGTTCACTGCCATTAGTCAATAGACCATAGATACACCCCCTCCCCAGACCTTAGGTATACCCCCTCCCCAGACCATAGATGCACCCCCTCTCCCCAACTCCGCCCACTGTTTCTTCATTGGGGATTTGTGACACTGTTCAATTTGTCAATGTAATTTCGCGTTTTGTTCGTTGAGGGCCCCTCGTTAGCGAAAGTAAAATGTTGATGAACTTGTAGCAACCGAAAATGCAGATTACGGTTTTGATTTATACCTCTTGTACTTTAGGCAGATGGTCTCTTCAAAACGACCTTCAATTTCTAATCAGAAATCTGTACAGAGGATTAATTTGGTTTTTCAGGAATGTCTCGGGTTGTAGCCATTTTTATTCACGGAGCTCTTGGCAATGAAGCAATCTCTTTAATAGTGGAAAACAAATCCAGTGTGTTGATTTCAATATGCATGCTTTCATCCTCTTTGTAAAGATCAGAATAATAACACATTCTTAAGTTTGCAGAGGTAACCAGAATATTAACACATAAATTACTATGCAGAGTCGTCAAGGATGTTAAGTTACTTTTTTCTTTTTAGTGTTATTGTCACATTGATTGTTTAAGTAGATTGGGTGGATGGTAGGAGGGAGGATGGGGGGGGGGGGGGGGAGAGAGAAGTAAGAGGGCCAGGAAGCATCTCCCTGAAAATTCTTTTGTTTCAGTACACTCCTTTCAATGGATCTTTTCATGATATTAAATAGAAAACAGAATAATATAAGCCTGAATGTTTAAATTAATCCATGAATTGTTTTAAAATTCTACTAGCTCAACCAAAATAGGATCATTTATCTCCTTATGAACAACAAATCATCGTTCGGCTGGCAATCGACTCTACTTTCTTGTAGAAATACAATCAGAACTTATAAGAAGTGATTTATATATTTTAATATTCTACACTATATCCACATTAACTTTGTGCCTAAAAGTCGATCCATCAAACTGTTAACTTGCTGTTATACTTTTCCCTCTGATTTGGTGACCATCCTGCTGTGGACTATTGATCCTCACAGCCTCCTGAGTTTCAACTCCCTCCCTTCCCCATCCCCCCACACCCCTTGTGGATTAGTAACTCTTATCTGAGAATAACCTTTCTAACTTACTTCTTTGACTTCAGTCTGATTCATCTACTGTAGATCCATAGATAGGATCCATACATTTTTAATATCTCCCACAAATCATCAGGTCAAAATATTGGGATCTTTGAGAGGTAGGAAATTGCTGTCTTTTCGATCGACCAAGCAGATTACTAATGAAATACAACGGTTTGTCTTGTCAACGTCACAACAAATGTTTACAAAACCTTTGAAACAAAGGATTCTAATGAAAAAATCAAACTTATGGTGTTCAGTTTGTTCCAGCTTATGGTCCTTGGTTACTTTTTCTCAGTAGTTACGGTAGTGGTACCTATAGGCTATACACATGTTAGGAGTGGCGAAAAAGGCTCTCTTTTTTTAACTATTTTGAACTGAGAAACGTGTCATGGTTTCAGTTTATATGATGGGAGTTAAGAGGGTTACTAACCGATCCATTCAAAATGAAAATGTCTTTACAAACTACAAAACTGTTTGACTTTGTAGCAAAAAGAAGAATTAAAACTTCGGATGTTATTGTTTTAGCAATATTTTTGATGAATTGTAACCTAGTAGATCTTCCATCGTGATATTTACATATTTAGAGAAATTAAGTCTTCAGTCTGACATAAAAATATTTGACAATTTATTCAATTGTTTGGTGTGATGGCATGTGGAATTGAATAGATTTTTATTTTTATTATGTACAGGTAAAGTTAACTTGAGCTTATCTTGTTATTTTGTGCAGGTTTTTATATAAGTAAACAGACTTGATTTTTGTGTGTGTGTAGGGACACAATGTTTGTGTGAGTTTGTCGTTTGTTTTTGTAAAGGCTTGTGTGGATTGGGTTGTTTATTTGCTCTGTAGAGCCTTCCATGTACAACTGTAGTAGCTAGGTGAACGTGTCTTTTAATTGTTTACAAACATTTCCCAGTAAACATAATATTTGTAGATAGGTTTAGTTACAGTGTGATTTGGCAGTTTGCCCATGTCAGCTATGCAAGGTTTTCATGGTACGCACTTTAATAATTTGTACAATCATGAAATCCTTGGATATGATCGTTATCTCTGTAAGGTAATAAAAAAGGTACAGACGCTTCTCTCGATTTGAATAAAACTGTAACAACAAAAAAAGTGTCACAATTTTGTATTACCGCACCTGCGGTATGCTTGTCAATTACATGTTCGATATCGCCCATGGAGCGTCGCTTACATGAAGGCAATCATCGCACGACACTCTCAAGTTGGATGATTTTTTTTCTCCTCAAGTTTAGTGGCGAAGGGTCCCATTCTCCCATCAAAATAGAAATTGTGTTTAATTGCTTTCAGGAGCAGCTCTGACACCACAATTGCAACTTGACAATTTGTACTTTTCTCTTTGTAAGCTTCGGGGATATTGGTTGGAGGAGGATCTTGACTTTGAATGTAGCATCGTGGGATATTGGGATTGAATATTTTTGGCTAGTCTGTGGCGATAAAAGCTGAAACCGTTTTAGGCAGTGTTTTAAAGAATGTCCGTGGGATGACGTATGTGGTCTTTTCCCAGCTGTCCTCATGCAGTTCCAGAATAATGCTAGCTACAAAAAGGGCTGAGTTGATTGTATACAGCTTTTACTTTGGGGTTATATACAATTTATGCATACTGCCAGTAAAATCTGTCTGCTTGCTTTACACGTTCCATAGTTCCATAAATACTTTGGTGTTTCATATAGCTCCAGTAATTGGGAATTAAATATTTCAAGAAGTCAGATATATTTCAAAAGAAAGAAAGAAAGAAATTTTGCTTTAATAGAAGAAAATAGTTTTTAGGTCTTTTAGTTTTGGTACTGTACAACTTTTTCAGCATTTAGTGTTATATTCCGCTATCATCTCCTACACAGTTACCTACTGTACTGTATGTTGTCATGATAACTACACTACAAAAGTGCTTTATGCCGTCACAAATCATTCCACGTTAATAAATACTTTTTAAGATCGATTTCTAATACTTGCTTCTCTTCTTTACTTCAGACCTATGTATGCACACTGTACAAGTGTACATTCATTTGTCTATGTTAATGTTATGTTATCCTGAATTAGTATAGCACGCATCCTCAGTCCTGGGAGATGTTTTTTTCGGACATGTTCTTAAGTTTACCTCCAAGAGGCGATTCACCCACACAAAGGTTTTCATTATAGATCTGAGCTAATACGTAGATTGGTCTTCCATTTCTGGTTTGGGTAATTTAGGCTGGCCGGGGGCAATATTATCGACCTAAAACACAAATTGATCAGTCGTTTATGAAGTACATTGAGTAAGAGTGTCCACCAAGAGAGCTTTGATTTGGTTTCTATCTGCTCTTTAGGTCTTGGAGTTTGATGAAAAATAGATATTTGATAGCTTCAAGCTCTGTTTTTTGCTTAGGTGAGGAAGGAAGACTAAGCTAATGATAAATGCTGCTGGTGGTGGGATTACGACAGCCCGTATCTATTGCCATGAAAAAAAAATTGTCCAAGGAGAAATATATTTGAGAATGGATCTGTGATTACTTGTCTGAAATCAGTTATTTTTGTACTTACAGAGGGAGGGATAGAGGGGGGTAGGGGTAGGGGGATAGAGAGGGGGATTGGTGTAGGTTTTAATAGTAAAGGGGGCAACTGGCTGTAAACATACAAAATACAAGGCTTAAGAATCACTTTTGTTATATTTGTCTCATTGTCTGACATAACACTAGCCATATATGTTATTATGTGCACAAAATTGATAAAAAATGAAATAGAATAGAAATATACTTGAAAGTACATTTAAAATAGTTTTGAAAATAGTGTTCGCAAGTTTCCATGGTTACATAAACTCGGTAGGGTGGTAGCATTCACTTAAGTATTATACCATCAAGCTATATATACTTTGTTCTGTTTCATACTGAGATCCCATCCATGAAGTTGTTGTATAAAGTTAATCTCATCTGCATTTATGAAAATCAACTACCAGCATAAACAGGATTGTATTTATTCAAATCTTTTTTTTTTTCGGGGTCAAATTTTAAGTCGATACCTTTTTATACTGGTTGTTAGTTTGAGAATGAAACTGAGAATGGAAATGGATAGTGAAACTTGATTTGCATGAGAGGAATTTTTTTTATAAATTTGAAAAGTTGACAAAAACAATTGTGTGCTGAATAGAGATTTCATCGAACAAAGTATGGAATTGTTAGAGGAACAAATTTTTAACTTTTCACAGGTGTATGTGCGGCGGTGCTGCTTCCATGCTATGAAACATGATTTGGAATGTAGGGATTGGTTGGTGCATGTAGTTGTGTCTTGCATCACTGGAGCAAGGGGCTTTACTTAAAAAATATTGAACAGATTCCCTGCCCTACTGCAACCTTCACCCCAACCCCCACCATCCCTAGCATCCCTCGTATATTACATTATGAAGGCTTTTGGTGGATCTAGCCTAGGCTTTACCATCTACTCTACTAACAGTTTGAGAGACAAATACAAGTAGCCTAATTTCTGTATGAAGAAAGGATCATAAAATATCTAAAGAATTGAAGGCAACTTTTTATAATTGTATAAATGTTCTTAATGAAGAATTTTTTTTTTTACTATCCTGAGAGAATTAATATTGAAACAGTGGTCTTGTTTGTTGTTAACAATCAGTCGATGAAAATGCTCTATAAACAAAAAAATAATTTTCTTATCACAAATTATGAGACAAGAAAAGAAAGAACATTAAAACAAACAAAATTGATATCTATATACAGGTGGCAAATCCTACAGTGGGTTGACGACCTGACGTACTGGTTTCGAACCTCTAGACAGACAAGTCAGTTTCCATAGCCTAGTGGTATTGGGTGTCCGCATATAAAGGGGGAGGCCTGGGTTCGAATCCCGGTGGAGGCTGGAATTTTTTCCACTGTTCTGGATTTTCCAACTCGCTACAATTTCAATGATATATATATATGTATATAGGTATACACACACACATATATTAATTTTGTTTAAATTATTCTTTGCCATTTGAAATCTTTGGAATGTCAATTAGCTTAGATGACTTGCAGCTCTGAGTTTTCGCAAAGATGGAGCTATTTTTTTGCATATTCAGGTCATAGTCGATTGTACTGTACAGATCTTGATGTGTAAAACATCCATTAGCTTCTATTAAGAAATTAGACATTCAAATCAAATTGATGAAACCAATAAATTCCTATACGAGTTTATAACAATGGTTGAGACTTGCGTACTGTCGTTCACCATCGTCTTCAGAGCGACAAAGAGATTGCTTGGCCGTAAATGGACATAAATGCCATATAAATTTTCAGCAGTTTTGGAGAATTTTTTTTTGGACATAACTTGATGTAAATTTTTAAGTCTGAGAGTTGGTGAAAGAGAAATTAGTACTTCCCTAATTTTGGAATGTAGATTATAGACAGAGGGAGAAACATAGCCTGGCTTACATCAGACGTCACACGTTACATGGTTGAAAATGTTTGCTTTGATCATGGCTACTACATAGCAGAATTTGCTACATATGATACCAACAAAGTTACAAAGTTTTCTTTATAGAAGGACGGCACCGTATGTTTTGGGAGGTTAATTAATAGGTTATTGTCTAAAACTGTAATCCCATTTAAGTAAGGTAGGCAGGGCTTGAGATAAGAAAACCAGGGAATGATAGAGCATGACAAAAAAATGACCCAAGTTAGAAGCTCAAAAGTGACAAGTTTGTTTCAAAACTCCGTTCTAGTTTTCTTCCCTATTAGGTGATTTTTTTTTTGGTCCATCCATTTTGCTCATACAGCTTGTTGTGTGATAAACTTGATATATTTTGCTGTTTTCTTCCTAACGGGGAACAAAATGGTAGTAAATATATCTTTAGTTGTAGCTATTCTCTTTCCTATCTGTGATGTGTAATTTTGTCCTTTTAATTTGTTCTTTTAATTTGTTCATAGTTGTCTGTGAGAGCAGCTCTGATACTTTGCATATTAACTGCATTTCCTTCTTTGGTCTCTTAAATATAGGAATTGAAAAGGTAGTGAAATCATTCCGATTTCTAGTAATTCTTTGTGATACATTTTATTATCACAAGTCAAGTTTCATATCAGCCATTGGTAGTAGATCATAACTGAATTAATCGTATGAGTCTTCTCCATGAAGTAGGATATTAGAATTCCCATGGTGCAACCCAAAAGGGTTTAAATTTCCATAAATGATGTTAATAATTGCTGTTTCCATGGTAAAACTGTATATCACCAATCATGCCTGCTGCTAAGCTACAAGACCCTGTAAATTAATTGCCCTAATTATGTCGACGTCTCACCTCAACACATTGCCTTAATATTACAAAGCTATAGTTATATAAAGCTTTATAGTTTGGGGAGAAATATTAAAAGAGAGTAATATTCAGCCATATGTTTCCGTTTCATTTTTTGCACACGCGAAAAAAAAAAAAGTTACCGATATAGATATTTGATTACATTGCGGACTATTGTTAATAATTTGACTTTAATAATTTTTTAGAATGGATTGTGTAAAATTGGGATGTGTTCACTTAAAAGTTTTGTCTTTTCTGATCTAGTAGCTGAGAGTACGGACACAAAACGAGTGCCTGAATTCAGTAAGTAATCTTTTTACGATCATGTAACTAGCTACCGTACGTATACAGACCATCGCTGGAATATCCTCCGTGGGCGCACGCATGTGTTAACATTAAACAACACAGCTTGTTTCTTTCCCATTGCAATTGGTGGAAGCAAGGCCTTGACTATCCTGACGATATCTCATTGAACTTTGAAGATGACCAAGGAATCAAGCTTTTAATTTAATTGATGGCATAGATTCAAGGAGCTCTTTTGTAAATCAAATGATCCGTGTTTTGGTTGCGAGTGTCCAATACGTGCGATGTTGCCTTTTTATATATATATATATACACACAGACTGCCATCGGGAAAGATTTGATTAGGGTGAGCACACATGTTTGTTGTAAAAGTCTCCATTTTTAATCTCAATTTGAAAGTGAGTTGAGTGTGCAGGGGAGTTGTTGGATGATGTGATTATTTCGTGGATGTGATTTAAATGATCCGTTTTGTTGGGATGGTATACCTACAACAGCTATTTGCAGTATTAAAGCCTAGGGCATATTTGTAGGTCAGGTAAGAACTTCAAGGTTATTCTCATTTTGATAATGTCTCGATTCTTCCGGTAGTTGAGGTTCGTTGGATTCGCTTTGAGTCTCGTCGTCTGCATTTTATATCCATTCCGGTCTCGAGATTAATCGTACGTCTTCGCAGGTTTTTTGTCTCCTACGGATTTTATGCAGTGCACGTCTCAGATTTTGATCTATTCCACACAGTTTCCCCCTTTGGGGTGTAATTTTTGCTGTATCACGAACAATTCTTGGCTTCACTTTACATAATCGGTGTCATTTCCATGCCCAAATTATTTTGGCATTTAATTATTTTAAATGAAAATCAAGGAGTTGTTTTTGATGCCACAGTGAGCTATCTGTATTGCTTTGAAGCTGATTGCGAAGGTTTTAGCAGGCCGGCCGTGCACGGGTAAACGTCTCGAGAAAACGTTACTCGGGGCAATCTTTGGTCGGAGTGATTCTGTCTGTATCTTGGTCAGAACTTCAAAAATCAATCTCCAAGGACATTTATTCGTTTCGGTGAGGCTTCTGAGACCACATCTCGTTCGTAGATTCACAAATTGCCAATAGCCATCACTCAGAAACCCACTTTCCTCCTCGCTATTTTATTCTTTCTGTTCAATGTTTTCCCCTCTGCCTTGCCATTTTATCTGCTTTTTTTAGAAGTTGTTGTTCTCTCTCTCGACATGGCTGCTTCTCTTGTCGGGAAGGTTCATGTACTTGTGCAGGAGGAGGTTTGCAAGGTAAATTCACCGTTCCAAACGGCACTCGTAGTCAATCCTCTTCTTCTACTCGAGGAGAATGTATTGTCTTCTCCCATCTTCAGTTTATAATAGTCTTCTGACGTTCTGTAACAAGTGAAAAACTCCTGCTACTTAACTTTTGTTAGATTCACCTATTGGACATCGACTCTGTTTCCTCTGTGGCAAATTCGACACGGATTGTTTGGAGGTAGGCTGTCAGTTCTGGGTTTTTTGCTATTTTGTTTTGTACGTTCTACAGAGTGAGTTTACTTGTTGTGGATAAAACTGGTTGAGTCTGTTTCTGGCTAGGATATATGAAGTAGAGAAATTTTTGCTCTGTTGGATTTCATACTATTGTTTTAAAGCGTTTGTAACAAGATCAGGATTATAAATGTGCTGAAGTTTTATTTTGGAATCTTTACCAAGCTACAACAACCGTTCACTACTTGCCCATTCTGGGACTAAGCAGTTGTTAAATCTAATTTGCTTACTCTGCTAAATTGGTTATATTTCCTTGTAAAAACTTGAAAATGTAGTGGATTATCTAAGGGGAAAAATACCCCCCCCCCATCACATCTTCCTATTATTTATGATGTTAATATCTTCTCGAAGGACATTGTAAGAAATCTTGTGCCGATTACGTACAAGATTGTACGTACACTTTCTGTGTATAGTTGTGTTACAGTTTATATAGTACGGTACATATATGTGAGATCTCTGAATGAGAGATGATTAATATTTATCTTGATTCTTCATACTTGGTTGCTTCAGTATTGGTACTAGTGATTCTCTCTCCTTTTGAGAGACAATTAACATTTAACCTGCTCTGCACGGTCGTCTTGTGGCTCGTAGTAAACATTGGGACGTCGCACCATCGGTGTCTATTACGTGTATATATATATAGAACCCTGCAGCATTAATGCTGAGAATACCTTGCAGGTGTTTCATTTTAACTTGATTGACATTGCGAGCATGGAATGTTGTTCGGATGTTCGATCGAGACCGGAGTCTGCCATTAAAATCCATCCTTTCTGGTCTACACTTTCTTTTGAGTGTCTTGTGCGACAGAAAGACATCTCACTATCGATGTAATTAAGAGCTCTACGTTTTCTCACTGGCCGAATTATTAGGTGGAACCGTAGTAGTGTTTGTTTTTTTTACTTCTAAAAAGAACACTTAGATTTGTCTTTCATAGTGGAGCTGTTGTACTGTATTTTGGTGATTTTAATGTCCTTTTTCTATATTTTAAAGTGGGTACCCCTCAAGGGGGTCCTTGCTTCAGTCGGTTTTGTACGTCTAAATGGTTTGTGGTGATCCAGTCGGTCAATAATGAAGTCCTTCCGAGTTGCTTCTCCTGTATTGCCGAGAAGATGTTTTTGAACTGCAATGAAGATGGCTAGGACAAAGAATAAGACACGTTCTTTGGAAGGACCTCTAAATATTGCATAGATAAAATTTTCTCAAGATCATGCTTCTTTTTCTAAATATAGCAATGTGAACGAAAAATATTCTTCGAGGAAGAGCGATAATTTTCGGTAGGAACGTTTTCTCGCCTGTGGCCATGCACGGAGGACATAGTTGAGAGAAAAGCAAGGAATCATACGAACCGTATAGAAAGAAAAAAAACGTTTGAGGGAAATTAAAACTTATAAAAAAAACACTGACTTGTATACAGTTTTTTCCACTTTTAATACTCAGTGGTTCGGCTCGAAAACTATCAAAACCATCAACCCGTACCAGAAAGTATAAAAAACAAAACAATGAAGTTGAGAATTGGCTACTGAGAGATTGATATTGGATTTCTCTTTAGGAAAGAGATTGGGCTGTAAATAACTTTTTGGAATTGCTTCACATAAAAAAAAAGACAAGACATAAAAGCAAGAAGGAACTTGATATCTGTGGCAGGATAGTTGTTGTTTTTTCATGATGCTGGGCCTATTTGTCTGCTGTGATCCAGATATTGACCTCTATCATCATGTTAAGGTTTGCTGGAATGCAAGCTATCATTGATTATGATTTCATGATCACGATAGACGGTAAGTTGCACGTCTCTTTAATACGGAGAGTTTGTAATTCATTCACATCCACGAAAGAATTTTTCTGCCGTCTTTTGGTTTTGCTAAATTAAGCAAACTGTTATATAAAGCATATCTGGAAAGGACAAATGTACAGGTACAAATAGTTTAGAATGACCCCTTCCTCCCACCCCCACCCCCCTCCCTCCCATATCCCTTCTAATTTGTAGCAATTACTGTAGGTCACCTCAAGATAAATAATCCATTTTTTAAAGAAAGAGAGAAAGAGAAAAAAAAAAACAGAATTGCAAAAAATGATAAAATCTGGCTTTCTGATGATATGTATATATATTTGAGGAAAACAAATAATGATAAATGTAGCACTTTCATAGTGATTTATGTGTGTCATCGTAGAAAAGTCCATTTCATTTCTGTGTAATCCTTGTGAAAATTTGGTTTCTGTACTGTACATTTTGTGTTGTAATGAAGTGTCCACATTAAAAAGTATCTAGGCTACAAACATATAAGGTACAACATAAGTGTGCCTGTGTATAAAGCAACCATAATATGGATCTCCCCCCCCCCCCCCCTCTATTTGTTTGAGTTTCATCGTTTGAATAAATTGGATTGTGACCAGTTGCAAGATCCATTCGTAATTTAATTGTTGCAAAGGGCTTTTATCTTCAAAGGAATATATCAATATTGCTTCATGGGTTTTCAAGTTCTACTATATATTTTGAAAGAATATGTGCTATTATATGTCACTAGTACTGCCATTTACCATCAGACTTGAAGTATGAGTAACTTAGTAGTAGAATGAGTACCATTTTCTTTGGTATGAGTACTATCGAAGTACGAGTACTTAGTATTAGTATGAGTACCATTTACCATGGTATGAGTACACTTGGATTACGGGTACCATTTTCCCTTGGTATGAGTACTCTCGAAGTATGAGTACCTTAGTATTAGTATGAGTACCATTTACCTTGGTATGAGTACTCTTGGATTACGGGTACCATTTTTCCCTTGGTATGAGTACTCTCGAAGTATGAGTACCTTAGTATTAGTATGAGTACCATTAACCATGGTATGAGTACTCTCGAAGTATGAGTACCTTAGTATTAGTATGAGTACCATTTACCTTGGTATGAGTACTCTTGGATTACGGGTACCATTTTCCCTTGGTATGAGTACTCTCAAAGTATGAGTACTTAGTATTAGTTTGAGTACCATTTACCTTGGTATGAGTACTCTTGAAGTATGGTTACCTTAGTATGAGTACCATTTCCCTTTGTATGAGTACTCTTGAAGTATGGTTACCTTAGTATGAGTACCATTTACCTTGGTATGAGTACTCTCAAAGTACGAGTACCTCAGTATTAGTATGAGTACCATTTACCTTGGTATGAGTACTCTAGAAGTATGAGTACCTCAGTATTAGTATGAGTACCATTTACCTTTGTATGAGTACTCTTGAAGTATGGTTACCTTAGTATTAGTATGAGTACCATTTTACCTTGGTATGAGTACTCTTGAAGTATGAGTACCTTAGTATTAGTATGAGTACCATTTTACCTTGGTATGAGTACTCTTGAAGTATGAGTAACTTAGTATTAGTATGAGTACCATTTACCTTTGTATGAGTACTCTCGAAGTACAAGTACCTCAGTATTAGTATGAGTACCATTTACCTTGGTATTAGTACTCTTGAAGTATTGGTACCTAAGTATTAGTATGAGAGGTACCATTTTTCCTTGGCGTGAGTACTCCTTTGAGTACAAAGCATTGTACAGCTACACAGAAGCCATACTAGATTTCTAAATGTCTTGGTTATGAGTACAAGCATAAATCTGTAAGGGAGTGCAAGTGCCGTTAAATATGCTAGAATATGGACTACAGACTTACTTCACGTCTGGCCACCATGTTGAAGTAAAAAGAATGGTCACCCATGCCACATGTAGTACTTGAAAAACTTTATAAGCATTTTCACTGCTAATCTGCAATATTATTTGACCTCCGTCACATGGACACTTGTTTTAATGCATCCTGTCAAAAGGAAAAGCTTGCAACAGCTACTATAGGGCTGAATCGATATCAAGCAATAGACAATATCATAAGTGTGTGAAACTTTGAAGTTAATGCAATATTTCATTACTTGGTGGAATTATTTTGGTGGACTTAACAAGGTATTAATAAACAACAGAACACCTTGGCATGTTACCCATTCTCTTAACAGTTGTTACATTGTGTACATTTACTGTGCACACAGTCTACAGATTAGAAGCGTCTGGAAAAGATTAACCATAGTGAGGGCAGCGTTAAACAACTTTTTAACATCTCTGAGACATGTCCATAATACTAGCTGATCAAATTTTGAAATGCTGCCATCTATACATGGCAGTTTCTCTGTCTGTGTTTTGTGTACTTAATCTGAAACAGCTCCCTCACTTATATCATCACAGTAACCTTTTTTTTCAGGATTACACTGTGGATTGGAAAATCTGGAGCAATGTCATAAATTATTTGCTACCTGTTTTGATGAGTTGGGTTTTGAAAGGCATAGGTGTTAACCTGACCATTTGGGATCAAATTGTAGAATAAAAATGCCCAGCAAATGAGACTTAGAAACAGAATTTATAATCACAGAGGTAACGAAAATGGAAGGGATGTGTCACTTCTGTTATATCCATCAAGTTTGTCGATTCCTAGAGGCATTGATAACCATTATCAGAGGTATTGGATATGATACTTTGAAAATAGTCTGGTTGGTAGCACTGACCAATCACATGCATTCATATCTCTAATTCAGATGAAAGATAAGTGGTCAGAAGATAAAGATGTGAAAATTTCTTATCTTCTTGAGATGTAAAAGAATCTCATAGCCCTGAGAATTATGGCATTTGACAATTATTCAACAGTATATTTGGGTACAATTACGATCAATAAGCAGTGTTTTTTTCTCTCAAATTTTCTTTAAAAGTATCTTCAAATTTAGAAGTCAAAACTTAAGAGGGAAATGAGAGAAACATTTCTCTATAAACAGGTTATCATTTATAAACATATTTAAGCTTGGAGAGTGGAACAAGATTTGGTTTAATCTCAAAGCTTTTAAAGAGCTTCCAAAATAATTTAGAAATGATACCAAATGTCTTTTTTGTGGCACATTTGAATCAACTTCTTTCTCCATTTTATTCCCTTTCTGTGTTTTATTTTTTAAATACATCATTACTTTAAATTGATCATTTGTTGTGGTCGATGTTTAATCACACCCAAAACACTCCTGTACATTTTTTCTTATAATGTTCGTTCGTTAGCCTTAAATATTGATACCTTTGTACAGCCCATAATGTATGTTTTTTCTTCGATTCACAAGCACACCTTTATTATCAAACTACTGATAGTGCCTTATGATATATTCATCGGGAGGAGGGGGGGGGGGGGGGAGTACACATCACTCGTTATGTTATCGGGTCTCCAAACGTTGACCCATCTCATCATCCCTTGTGAAAATGATAAACTGGTCACAAGCCTTCTCAATTCGTCAACTCAGACATACAAAGTCTTTTTTTCCTGCCTCGTTTCTTCATTTCTTTGTATTCTATATTCAGTCTCTTATTTCTATACTACACTTGTTTGGCGAATGTCATATATATTCGTCAAGGCTTAACTACTCTGCTGACAATGTAAAGAGTGCCTAGGCATCTGACCGTTGAATTAATCTTCTAAGGTAAAATTTCAACGCCTTCTCGGGTACCGGGTACGAGGTGAACTTTGTACAAGGACACTCGTCAGATCTGTCAGCCACTTTGTAAACTTTACTGCCTCCTCTTCCTCTTCTTCTCCTTCTTCTTCTTTTTCTTCTTCTTCTTCATCTTCTCCTGTCTCCGAGATATCGCTACCATGTACACTGGACTCTTGTTGTTAAGGCTCCAAATCCATCATTATTGATGGAAGGAGGAAATAACTCATTTAAAATGTTTAAGCGGATCCTCTCCACTTTCTGTACTAAAAGCACTTGTAAATTAGAGGCGATCCAACAGGCAATGAATCATAGTACGGCCATCGTCAGCGATATAAGTGACTGGAATCAGTTGCATGTCGATGTGTAGTAAGGATGGAGCAAGTATATCTCGGGATATTTATAATTTTTTGCAGACATATTTAGTAGAATGAAGATATGTAAGGATGGGGAATGGAGGGGTAGGGAAAGGGGATGAGTGGGGGTGGAAGGATATTTGGAGAAGATGGGGAAAGTGGGGGGAAGGAGACAGGGGAAGGGGTTAGTGCTGATAATTGCCTAGGTGAGAGGGCAAATTTTCATCCACAACTAATAACCAGCAGGGTTTGAACCAGGGTAAGGTTTGTACTTTAGAAAGTTTTGACATGTAGTGGTGTAAAGTGTGCAGTAGTGTAATATAAAATAATCAAAGACTTAGTACATGGTATAGCTGACCATAGGGTATGACCATACTGTATGAGATATTAGCACTTCTCATTGGGATGGTGACCACATAAATGGTAGGAGGGATGGATGCAGGAATCCTTCAATGCCCTTGTAGGGTTCACACATTCACAACTTGCTTCTGCCTCTTCATATATGTAGATTATTCCACACTCAATCAGGACAATAATTGAGACTAATTTACTCCAGAACAAAAAGAATTCTGTTAGTTCAGGCCAGGTTCAGTCAATTTATAAATAAAGAGCTTAGGATATTAAAAGTTAAGAAAAGGAAATGAAAACTTTAAAAATGAATAAAGTAAATATCACAGAAATAAACAAAATACCAAAAATTAAAAATCAAGTGTAAAAATGTGGCAACATGTATGCGTAGTGTAGAGTTTACATTGAGACAGCATCATTTGATTCGATCAGTGTGCTGTGCAAATCGATAATATCCTTATCTTTTTTTGGTTCCATTGATAGTCTTATTTTCATACCTCTGGTAGACCTCAGTAATTGCCTCTCCCTCGGTCGCTCTGTGGTTTCGTCGAGCGCAAAAGGAGGGATATATGCTGCAGATATATATACCGCTAGATATATTTTCAGAATATTCATCTCCCCTACGTAACAAGATTGAGATCAAATTACATTATAGCTTAAAGCATCACATAATATCTTAAAGTAGTACAACGCTTAATATCCACAGCGTTGCAGTTTAACCATGTTTTGAGAGATATATGTGAGATGTGCCCTTGAATCTGAATCGAGCAATGTATCGGTGAAGCATAGATCAAGCTTCTAGTGCTTAGAATTTATGACTTCAGGGATACTGTATGTGTCATAGCCAGCTGTCACTTTGTACCGTCGTAAAATTTAGGGCCCTTCCGATTCTCGGATCATTGGTCAAGGTATAAAGAAGAGCGTAAAATGATGGTCATAAACAGTTCAGCACATTTCATCACTTTATGAAATGAGATTAAAATTTGCAAGTTGTACAAAAAATATTTTTGGAAAAATATGTATTGTATGTATGTATTTTAGATCCTCCTGCAAGCAGGAACTCGCGAAGAAGCCTCATAGGCTTATCAAAGCCGCCAGCTGACCGAAGTCAGTCTCTCAGATTCATATTTAACGTCCATGATTATGAATTGTCAGTTGTCAACAACTCTGTAACTGGACAACAGACATTAATCTTGGAGGAACTCGAACTCGGGACCTTATCATTGAAAGGTATTGGCATTAACCACTGAGCTAACACTCCTTTTATTACATTTTCAACTACAGTAGGACAGTCAGTTCACTATGTTGATTTTATAATTGCGTCATCTTGAACCATGAACTAAATTGGTCATTTGCACCCTCTGACCATCCTACCCTTCACCACCACCTTCCCCTTACACATGTCATTACAACGTCCCCTCCATCAATGTCAGCTACTCTCTGTATCTTGGCCGATCTTCATGGGATTTTACGGTAGACTTCTTTAACTTCCGAGAACTTTTTTTGTACCGTAATTATTACCCTCTCGAAGCTCTTGCGAAACAAATTAGCATCTCGATAATGAAACCATAGCTTCAGACATCGAGTCTTTTTTATGAAGAACACTTTTCCCATCTGTCATCATTAAAAAAACTTATGGTTGGATATTTTTTCAGCCATGCAAAAGATAATCTTTTGGAATATGAGATGTTTTCAGGAAAGAAATTGGAGAAATTTTTTCATGGTAGTTGTTAAGAAACGGAGCACTAGATTACTCGTAGGGATTTTATCTACATGTGACAGCTTTACATTTTTTCGCTGCAGTCAAACCCATCAGAATCTCGCATATCAGGTAACATTTCAACGCAAACTTTTTTTTAAAAACTGGCGGTTGCGGTACGTACTCAACACACGTTGAGATTTCCCGCATGATGAAGGGTAGCCGTAACCATGCACTCCATCTAAAATGTCACATCTCTCCAAAACACCAAAGAGAAGAAGTGTGTGCTTTAGAGTTAATTTTTTTGTTCCTTCAGACGCTGAACATTTTGAAAGACCTCAATTCTGCAAATGAATAGTTAACTGTTTTGATAGAACCTATAACAAGGCCTTCCAGACTTCCAGACAAAAGTAGACATGTTTTTTCCCATCTCAGGTTGTTTTAATGATGCAGTGACTTAGTCTAAAATTCCATAAGTCTCAGTAAATTATGCAAATTATTTCCCCGCCTTTGGGGCAGAAATTTGTTGAAAAGAAAGAGGAACTTTATTCAATCCTTTGTTACAATCCTAGTTGAATGTTCAGTTTGTTTCCAACCTCTGGAAACTGTTGGAATATGAATAGGTTTAGGGTCATGAATAAATTTACTTTTCCAGTTCAATTGGAATGTAAGATGCGTTCGAACACGCCAGTTTCACCTTTTCATTCGTTAACCATCATCGCATTCTTGCCCCTTCCAAGAATGCACCTCTCGTTGCACCCTGTCTTTTCTGACACACAGACATGTCTACATAAAGTTAATTGAGTTTTTTCTTACATTGAGTTTTTTCTTACATTTAGTTACTTCTGCTATCAGAAACCTTGTCGATCAGGATCACTCGTAATGTAAGCATGGATGAAGATCCTTATTTACTTACAGACAATATGACAAATTCACTTTCAAAAGAGAGATGACATCCCCCCCTCCCTCCCCCCTCATACAATGGGAGAGAAAAAGAAGAATTTGAAATCGAATTGCCAAAGGAATGACGCACCGTCTCTCATTCTGCACCTCCGAGGTTTTTTCTTCTTCTCTCCTCGTTTCACCCTTAGTAAACGAGACGGTTTGAGAAACGTACGGTACGTGTCTCTCATCTTTTTCGGACTTTTTAGCAGACGGTTAATTCGTCGAAAATTTGGGGGGGAATTATTCTCTCCATTGCCATCGATTTCAGTGACCCGTTCCAAGCTATGGAGGGAGCGTGTTTGGTAATTTTAAGCGCAGTTTATTTACCGATGCACTTAAACTGTCATAATGGCATATCGTTCATTAGGAAGAGGTAGAAAAAATCAGATGGCAGTTAATGGGAAAGAATTTTCAGTCGACTCAAGGCCTGACCGTACTCTGGAATTTAATTTGATTTGTAAACAGCTTTATGACGCCTGCTTTCTTGGCGAAGAATTATCGATCATGTTTTTAATGGAAAAGGCATCAGCAAGTTTGCAATTGTTGATTGTTTTAAGTACTGTGTGTATATCTGTTTACAACTTCATGTTGAACATTGATAAATAATGTAGCCTGAGCCTGAGAAGATATGGCAAAATTCTCAATTCTTACAAGAGGGAGTAAGGGGAGGCAATGGGAGGACGGGGGGGGGGGGGGGGAGGTGAGGATGGGAGGAAAGGACAAAAATTGATTCTGTGATCAGCATTAAATATATTCAAATTTATTCTGTCTTCACTCTACTATTTGAAGAAGCTTGATATGTTTTATTCCCCCCCCCCCAAAAAAAATATTGAATTTTGGTTACCTGTCCGTCACTTCCCAATATCAGTACTCTTGCTCTTCTGTGTCTAGTGAGAACTGGTAACCTTTTGATCAGTAAACTAAACCCCACCCCTCCCCTTTCTCTGTATGAACCGGTCATTGTATCACCCAAAGTGTCTACAAGTATTATCTTATTAGCTTGGACAACTTTGCCCTTCCACCAGGACACCTAAAATAGTAAAAGTTGTTTCACTCTTAGAAGAAGAAAAAAAATCAATCTTGTAAAATAAACAAACTACGAGGTGCATTCAGTGTCTTTATTACTGTTCATATTAAAATAGTGGTACTGTATCATGTTTATTTACAACATTTGACATTCTTTGTTTTGTCAGTAAGTTTGTCATTGAAGTTTGCAAGTGTACTCTCTCATTCTTACATGATGGTGGGTTTTATGAAATTAGCAATTGTGTAAAAGTAAGTGGGCCTGACATTTCAATCCTAGCAGGATCCTCTTCAGAGGCTGAATGACAAGCAACAGTAACAGAAGGGACAAATATAAACACAGAATATAGACAGGTTAATGAGCAGGGTGAACACAAAAGAGAAAGATGTAGGAGGGTTAGTAGACAAGGGATGGAAAGAAGAAAGAAACCAGCAGGGGGAAGAGGGGCGATAGGAGATACTGTAGAGGGACAAATACAAGCACAGAATACCAGGAAAAGGTAAATTTCATATTCTGTGCTTGTATTTGTCCCTTCTGTTACTGTTTCTTGTCATTCAGACTCTGAAGAAGATCCTGCTAGGATTGAAACGTCAGGCCAACTTACTTTTACGCATTCTCCTACACAGGCTCTCTAGTGGATAAGCAGTTTGCTAACAGTTTAGTTTTGAAATATTTTGAAATAAGAAATCATGTAAGCTATTCTGGACTAACTTCTGTCATAGAAATTGCCAAAAGAAATTTTAAAAGTGCAAAAGAATCTGAAAAAACAAAAAACAGAGAGAAAAAGATTCTCCAGACAAATAATTTTGCTGACTTCTCTTCCAAACTTGGGACTGTTTTATTATCTCTCCTCTTAGTTATGATATGATATTTTTCTAACCGACAAAATGGTTAATTTTTTGTCAGGGACATAAAATTAAACTTGATGAAAAACCCATTAGTCAAAAGAGGCAAATTTACCATTTTCCTTTAATGGAATTATTGATAAAATCAACTATGATAGGAATATTGATATTAACTGTATCCTAGCAACAGGAAGATTCCTGTACTCACTCAGATTTGAGGTCACCGTTGGTGAGATGTAATAAACTTGAATGAGAATTGGAAAATTGGAAATTGATAAGGTCCATTAAAAGTAAAAGAACTTAACTTTATGGATCTATTTGGCTATTTAGGAATATAAACAGTTATTCTCCAATCAGGAGTGTAATATATGTCGTCAAGATAGCTGAACCAAGGAGCATATTGCGAGTTTAAATCAAGAAATGAAAGCTACTGTGGTATGTTATTTGACTATAGAATGAGGTTCTAAAAGGTTCAAAGGAGTATAATTTGTGAATTGAAGGAGAACTTAGGTCTAACTTTTACTCATGAATATCTGTATTTATTTTGAGGAGAGGAGGTGTGGACATATCATATGTATGGTATCATATTAAATAAATTCAGTATTGTTATAAATTGTATTAATTTTGTTTACACAATTTGAAGTGCCAATGGTGTAGTCTGCTGGAAATTAACTTCCGTATTTGATAAAGAAAAAGATCAAATAAATAAATAAATTTGGCACATGCAAGACGTGAAATGTAAAGCATGAAATTCAATGTACGATGTAAAACGTTTTCCTTGGCAGGTGTAGAACTCTGCACTCTAAGGGTGAGCGGGTGTGAGTTTCCAAGGCAACCCTGGAATCACATAGTGTGTGAAAGTAACAGTTCAGAAAGCAATTCAAGCAAATGCTAAGAGAGAATGCCAAAAGACAGTGTTATCAGTAACTAGATGATGGTATGTCGGGCCGGTGATCTTTAATTGTCACGACCTGCGGAAACAACCTCCTAACTTGGCTCATGAAGCTAAAAACTATGTCAAGTGTTTGCCAAAAAAATGTGTTTAAATTGAGTACTTGGAGTCGTTTGAACTAGTTCTTAAATATCTCAAGCTCATTGACAAAGGTCTGCTGGATTTGAAATATGCTGAAGTGTGTAGTTAGCACTTTAAATTAGGACTCCTCCCCTCGCACTCCCCCCACTCCCACTACCCTCCCCCATTCTACTCCACTCTCCCCAGTAAATTAGATGGTGAAAAGTATTTTTTAGAAAGTCAAGATCATATCCTGGTTTCTAATTATTAAATTAGACTGTTATGGTGTGGCACTATTTTGCACATTCTTTAATTATTGTTCTCAATTTTTACGCATAAAAACAAAAGAAGAAGAGAAATGAATCTCGTCAAGATGAACAGTGCTAGTGTTTCATTTATTTACCTACCGTACACAAATACATAGCATTGACTGATAACGATAAAAGGCGCTGATGAAATCTCCCGATAAAGTACAGCTTTGAAATCGCTCGGGTTGAACATCCAGTGACTCCACTCGAGCACTCTATACACTCCCACAGCATGTTATAAATGTGATTTGCGATGAAGACTGCCTTACTTACCGAGATTGGAAATAAGAGTTGGCAAACACAATTATTTGGTAACCAAAGAGATGGGCTAATACCACCAATGTTTATCCTTGATGAGTCAGAATTAAAGTTTGTAAGTAATTGCAATGATACACAAATTTCTTCATTTTACTTATAAAGATGAATTTTTTTCTCGGGTTGAGAGTTGCCAGTGTGATATAGTGGAACGCTTTTCATCTGTCTTTGTCAATGAGCAGTTTGAAAAGAAGGAAACATTAAGTTATTCCGCTGTGTCTCTTATTAAACTCTTTGCTGGAGATGCATGGAGCGAGTGTTCCTGTCAATGTTTAATATCTAACAGCAATGCGACTATTAAAAGCAAAAAGGAAACGATAAAAATGTCTGGAATTTTACTGCCTTTTATGATAATAACATTTGAACTGGTCAGCAACCTTCTGGAATATTTCTGTAAGCCGGTTGTCCTGTTTTGAATGCAGATAGAAAACTTCAGTCCCTCTAGTAAGAATAAGAGTTTCATGAATTCAGCTGATTTAAAATCGTAGCTATAAGACTAATTCAAAACAGGTCTTCTGTTTTTATGGAGTTGATAAATTTGGTTTCTAATCAGAGTAAATCTTATGAAAGTGAATCTGCACACCACGTTTCAGCAAAAAATCACATCGAAATAGAAATTATTTGGAGCTTTTTACTCTGATATCCTTGTCTTTGTGTGACACAGTTGGCAAAACTGTGATATGTGCTTGCCTTGAACCTGGAGAACGTCACATGGATCATATAATGAAAGGACTCTGTGTACTGTAAGCTTTGAGAATGAACATATAGCCACAGTGTTGACATAAAATGTAAAACCTAGTTGTGTATTTTTATTTGTGCATTTGATATAAAATTCAAATCTGTAGTAATCTTAAACAACTCACTAATCAGGAGATGAATGTAATTCCACAGGGCACATAGAGTATAAGCTATAACCTTTTCCTCTGATGTTTTAAGCACTGTAAAATGTGTGTCTGTATTTCTGTATCATTATGCATAGCATTTATAGATACAAAGTACAGGGCATAGACAAGATTAATTTTTATGGCAGATATAATATTCAAATCATGAACTTCACAGAGCTCGATCAATTACAAATTCTACTACAGCATTTGATTTTATTATAAATTTGACTTTTAGATAGTAAACCCCCTCCCCTGCCCCCCTCCCTTCCCCTTATGACTGGCATATCATTGAATGATATTTGATATTTATGTAGGTTTCTTACTCTATCCCTGTCTTTGCATTCTGTCCATGTATCTATCTTCTCATTGAATCCTTCGGTCATGCTCTGCACCAGGCGCTGCTACACTTATCTAGGGAACCGTTTCAAACATTGTAGCCCCTCCAAGGTATAAGACAAAGTTGAAGTTCAGTACCGAAGCAAATGATAGATTCTAATCATGTCTTTTTACCCCTCAAGCTTGATTAATATGGAGACAAGAATTGATCATGGGGAAGAATTTCCCTCACACAGGTCATCATTCCCAGGGAATACACAAAAGTAGCACTCCCATTTGGGATTATGAACTTCAGTCTCCTTTTTTTAACTTTTTCTGAATTTTTTTGGTCATGTCTTTTGTATGTTTTTTGAATTCACGTTGGCCTAATTAAAGCTTTATATACCTTCGGGTTTAAGACTGTTAGTGATGCGATGTGTGTACCTATAGGCGTAATGATATAAGAAGTGGCAAACAGCTGGGATATTAATCTCTGTGACGTGTTCTGCATCCGTGAATTATAATATTAAAACAAGAAAATATTAGGAAATGTGGTAACAAAGTACCACGTTAGCGGTCGTAAGGACACTTGAAGCACTGATTCATTGTCATTAATGTTTGCCAAAATTACTCTGAAAATGTGGTTTGTTAGGATATTACAGTATCACCATCCAGTGAGACTCCCTATGTATTTGGTAGGCTACCAAAATACTTAGACTAATTTAGACATGATTGTCAGACTTATTTAGACATATGATTATCTGCCTTCGTCCTTCTACATCTACAGTACCATACTATATATGAGTATAACATGTTTATCGCATATTGAAATGGTAGATTCAGTTAGAGGCTAATTAGAGGGCCTGATGTATCGATCCTAGCAGGAGCTTATTCACAGGCTAACTGTAACAAAACCAAACTAAGAACACATTAAAAGACGCAGCTAGTGAATACAATAAGATGCTCACAAAGTCCTGAAACAGATCTCATAGGAAGAAAACTTTCTTGTTATTGACATGTATACATATGTTTGCTACTGTTGCTTCTGAGAGGAGCAGAATGTAATTAGAGGTAACGTCATCAGCTGATACAGTAACCTGATTATACTTACAAGCTGTGGATTACAATCAGTTAATGTAAATTGCAATTTGGTTGGGTTTATTTTATCCATGTATAGGCCACTGCTTTAATTGTCAGTGACTTCATTTGGTGCACAATAGAAACTTTGACACCTCATTTACTCGAAAGAAAGAAAAAAGAGAGCGGAAAAAAAAAGAAAAAAAATATTCTTTGACACTTTTTCCAGGTTCATTGTCTCAGCATGTTATAGGTAAACATTGTATGAGGAAAAATGATTGATGAACCCAGAGGATATTTTGGTTTTATAACAATATCCCTGAGCAGAATTTGATGTCACCTAATTTCTTTTTGAAGTTTATGAAAATAAGATCTGGGAAGATGTTGCAGTCCAGAGGAATATTCATAAAATGGGAAAGAGGATAGAAAAGACATCAATTACAGCCTCTCGGAGGGTTATTCGAGATACCCTGGCTATCAGTGATGTAAGAGAATTTTACGGATCGGCTGTCACCTGGGATACCGTGCAAGAAAGGGTAATGCATTGAGGACGTGGCTTAAGTGTATCATAATTCATGCGCAGAAAGTAACCCCAGGCAGCACCATTTTACCTCGTGGAAAATTGCAAAAACATTCTCTTCCTTCATCCGCCCGAAGAAGAAAGAGAATAGGGAAAAGAAAAGAAAATAATGGGACTACAAGTGTGAAATAAAAGTATGCAAGTAAAGAAAATGCAACAATTAAAGTGAATAAAATGGGTATATATATATAGATTTATATATATATATATATGTAGATTTATATAAGTGAATAAAATGGGTATATATATATATATATATGTAGATTTATATATATATATGTAGATTTATATATATATATGTAGATTTATATATATATAAGTGAATAAAATGGGTATATATATATATATATATATATATATATTTGAAATGGTATATATAGGTTTATACACCCATATACCCATTTTATTAACTTTATTTGTTGCATACATTACATTGCAGTGTTTAGTGGATTCACCTAAGCTTGAAGTAGAAAATACCAATTAATTTACAGGGGACTAAAGAAGAACTTTTTCATGTTTCTACTTTTCATATGTATCCTCATTTCTCTTTATATGTTGGATGCATGTTGTTGACAAAAGGACCAAAGCTTAAAGGCATATATCGCATTAAGCTTGGACAACTTCCGATGATATTTGATGCAAAAGTTCGGTAACAATTCTGCAGTTTTGTAGCATGAATAGTCAAGTTTCCATTTTCAGAAAGTTAAACAAAAAGTGAAATATTTTGGAAATGTCTAATTAGTCGTACGGTTGCAATGTTGTTTTAAACGATCAATTTTTATGTCCCTGCCCTTTCCCCTCACGTAACCGTAACCGTAACCGTGAGTTGTCCTTCACTTTACTGAGTTCAGAGATCAATTTTTTCTTTTCTTGTTTTGTTACTTTGTCTCTGAACGTCCATTAGTTTTTGCATGTACTTTGCGATGATTTCTGTCCTTGGAATCATACAGACTTTATTCATATTTAAAACTATTCTAGCATTCATGTTTGTCAGTGCAATTCTCAAAGCTGAGTCACACCCTGCCTCAAGCTTTGAAATTGAACAAAAAAGAGCCAAAAACTAGAAGGTTAAATCATTAGAAAATATGACCTCCTCCGTGAGTTTTAAAAAGCTCTATCTTTGTGACTTTAGCTTGTGCTTTCTTTGTTGACTCTCTTTCCGCCAAATATCCTGTCAAAAAAAACAAAAACAAATATAAAAAAAGAGAAAAATAAACAAAGAAAAAGAAATCTCTTGTTGCAATTCAGATGTGTGTTTATGAAATGAAGTGAAATCTTCTTGAAGGGACATTACGTTAAGCCCACAGGTTATTTCAATTATGTTACTTGGAGGTGGAAGTGCTCAGTAAGACCTTAAAGTGATAAAAGAATTCTTTGATATTAATATATATAAAAACAAAAATAAGAAAACAAAAGAATTGGGAGAAAGAGAGAGAGAAAATTTTGAAAATTATTGTTAGAATATATGATATGTTGTAATACTGTTGGATGCATATTTACCCTCCATGAAGCATTATCATCATGTATGTTACATATTTGTTGAAAAACAAGAAAAATACTGAAGTCAATATTTTGATTACTAAACTGTAAATATTCTCATAAAACTCATCACACTGTGCAAGCTGAGCTTAACTGTATTGATTGGAACTAAGGAAGCCCCAAGGGCTTAGCGATATGTTGCCATGGTAACTGTGATAAAGTAAGAAAAACAGCAGTTTTCTGTATTTGCATTACAAAGCATAGTGAGATTTTTACGATCATTCTGTTCACAAGCAATAAATAGAAAGGGGGGGGGGGGGGAGACAATTATTCAAATAGAAAGAATGTGACAGGATGCTTTCCTTGTGAAAAAAAGTGTTTACTGAATTGGGAATTTATGATTGATGATTTAATTGTCTTTCTTAAACATTAAAATTTTTGTGAATTCAGATAAGTTTTAATTATAGACATATTGAATAATGAAAGCACTGACATTTGCTTTTATGGTATATTTTGATGCTGTTGTGGGTGCAATGTTTGGCAAACCATCTGGAAGATACAGTCCTCTCTTTGGTCTTAAGTTGCATTATAGAGAGTTACTGTTGACATAATTATATATAAAGATTTGAAGCCATTTAAGTACTAATTGTTTTCCTATCGGTTTGTGTATCTGACTATGTAGTTCAGTCACTTCAATTGAGTAAACGCAGCTGTTGAAAAAGAAAAAGGATCAATTTATCAAAAATATAAGTAGTGTATAGATTTGTATAAGCTGGACATATAATAGTTGGTGTTTAACTTTCTACAACATAATCAGATTTCATTTCATGTCTCAAGTCATCCTTCTTAAATGGTTCAGTGTGGTGGTACCATCACATTGTGACAATTCAACACACGATACAGCTAGATTCTTCATGCTTATCCTTATCTCATGCATATTTATACATATCTCATGCATATCTCATAAATATTCAAACATAAAATGTAAACGAAGCATCAGATCTAATATGTGAGCCTGAATTAAGTTTGGTGAATATAATGGAAAGTGAAAAGGTGACACTACCCTTTGTTTATTTGTCCAACCATTGAAGAATCTTTTCTCATGTATTAAGAACGAATATTTTTGAGGGTCATTGAAAGTCAGATGTAACAAAAAAGAGAGAGAAAAAAAGATCAGTGAATATGATACAAAATGTCTCCTTGAAAGCTTGAATATCCTCACTTTGAACAACAAAGATGCCAAAATCCAATCTAAGGTCTTGAAACTATTACATACTGTTACATTTCCCTAGTAGAGTGCAACACAATAGTCATAAGTGCCGCGGCTCTCTAAGACTTTTATGGGATCATTTTTGCATCCGATGGTAAGATGCAAAGCTTTTAGTTTTAAAAGAAGCATTCATTTCTGTAAGATCTTGTAATGGAATGGCCAGGAGGCAAATACCTTTGTCCATTTATTTTATGACAAAATTCTGTATCGAGGAATAGTAACCTCTGAAATACTCAAACTACTTTGTTTTAGTGCCAATTTTTTAGTGCCAATTTTTCGATTTTTTGTGTGTTTGTTTGTTGAGTTTTCATGGTACCGTACCTTATTTTCTAAATTTTCACATACATACTGTCAACTTAGTTTTTCAGCTGATAAATAGAGACAAGTATCAGAGATTAGAAACTTGAAATAAAGCATATTTTGAAATAGGCCACGTACAGTAGAGGTGAATGAACAATCTGACAATAATATCTCAACGATATTCCACTTCCAAAAAATTTCAAAACTGCTTGACGTACTTCGAAACTATTCATTTATTATTAGTATTATTATTAAACTATAAAACAGCCAGCTGATGTTTGAAATTATGATCACGACACCGAGGTTTCAATTTATGACACAGAAGAGTGAAATCAGAAGATAATTCTTTCGGCACGTGCCATATTACTTAACGCTTCCGTCCGTTTGCAGGCTTACATGTTCCTCTTTTATTTTATATATTTTTTTAGTGCTGGTAGTGGTGATGTTTAAAGTATGGGATAGATTTCATTTGTCTGAGATTCTTTCATCAAGGGTATGACCATTTGAAGTACTGTGAATCAGTTTTATAGCTATAAGGATAGAAGACTGGAAGTCATTAGAGATGGAAAAGTAAAAAAGATTATCTTATCATTCTCCTCTGTTCCTCTTTGTCATATCACTGCAAGGATATTTCCTTCGTCAGATAGGTAAGGCGATGTGAAAATACAATTTAACAAATGAATCCAGCCAATTGGGCAATTTTTTCCCTCCATCTTTATCATAAAATTCATGGAAAAGAGCAGAAAATCAGTAACTAAGTATGGATGGGCTTTGAAGCAAGTAATAGTATGGTGAGGTATATTAGATTAGTAGGGGCCATCAAACAAGTATATCGTTATTTTCTCGGGGGTTGGGAGGGGGAGGGCGACAGTGTTGATTTCACTCCGATTTCAAATGTATTTGACTGTTGCCTCTAACAAATAAATGTTTAATATAGTACAAGTTTGAACAGACTAATCAAAGGCCACTTATGTGAAATTAGTGTCATTGTATCCTGGCTACTGAAGATGAATACAAATTTGGAAAAACAAAATGTCGTAAAGATTAATCTTGAGAAGAAGAATAATAATACTAACCATTGTTTACTGTTTATTGTAGTGGGATTTTGTTGTCTTTTTTTTTGCGTTGGCTGTAGTCGTATCCTTATTTATCAGAAAAAAAAGTTATGGCTCAGATTAAAGATGATCCATTTGGGAGAGAATATTCCAATAACAATTTGGATCTTTCAGAAGTGAAAAATGATATCAATCCTATTTTAAGCCTTCATACAAATTTTTGCAGGTTCAGCTATTTGAACACAGGATATTGTGTTTACCATTACTTGTCGAAATAGATATTTTAATAAAAATACGACCTTGAGAAATTTAGCCTAACTTATTTGCATCAACGATTCTGGGTTGAAGAGCTTGTTCTTATCGTCAAAAGAATATGGCTCATTTTTGAAAGCCCAGATTGTCATCACTTGGTAATAGCTGTATATTAAAACAAAACAAAAACAAACAAACATTAAACGAATGCACTCGCCAAAACCAAGGAAAAAAAAAGAGCAAAAAGGACAGTTTTTGTTTTCTCCTTACCCTAAGCAAAAAAAGAAAAAACGTTTTTTTTTTCACGGTTGCAACATGATATGTTGATTTACTGACTAAATCCTTCGGGAGTCCTTTGTTTAATGTCAAGGTACTATATGGACGGAAGGTATATTTGTCCTACATTTGCTACCCTTTGTATATGTTTGTATATGAGCCTCTGCATCTCAGTTTAAATGATGAACTCGCAGAGATGTAAAGTGACGTACTCAGGTGGTATATTGAGACGGACAAATCAAGATGTGTAAATCTTTGTCGCATCTCGTTTTTTTCGGCTTTATACTTTTCCTTGCGTTTGCAGGTTACAGGAAATCTGTGTGTTTTGTCTTTATGCAGGTAGTGATGTTTAACACCTCTGGGAATTTTAACCAACTCTTTTCACTCACTGGCACCAGCATTTTTGAAGAGTGTATTTCAAGATTCAAACAAGGATTGTGTGTTTATCTTGTTTCCCTCCAGTTAACTACTGATTTTCAATAGTTGTAAACTTTTCTTTTTTCAAATCTATACTTTTTTTCAAGCAGCCCACAACTAGTGTTTGTAGAGGTCTATGCTATAGATCTTGTTCAAACTTTAATAGACGGTGGAAAACTTGAGCCCTATAGACGGTGAAACTGACACCAAACAAATTGATTTCATCATAAAATTTAACACCGGGAAAAGGTATCATCCAATCCTGATCGGTGAAGTCTGAAAATTAAAATTTACAACACAATAATCAGTTTAACAATCCGAGCATAACATTTTCAGCTTTTTCGTCTCTTTTTGCCCTTCGTTTTTTGACAGAGAGGCCAAGCTCTTTTTTAATTCGCAAGTCGTGACATTTCAGGTCTAAAATTGCGTACTCAGATTGCCAAGGTAGTTGATTCAATTCTTTTCTCTTTTCTTCTTTAATCTGTCGATATACTCGGTGTAAATCTCCCAGACAATTTTCTGCTCTTAATGCGCGTATTAAACGTTCTCGTCATCGCTTTCGAGATATTGTCTTTCCTCGAGAGAGAGGGAAATGGCCTCAAGTCGCTTCGGACTGATACGATTTGCGAGCTTCCCAGCTCTAACCGTCTCCGATATTGTTCTTCAAGGTCCGTGGCTTTACGAAGGTGAAAGTTTGCCGCATTGATTAACTGCCTGCCTATCTATCGCTGCTACCTGAGTGTGTGTTTAACAAAACTTTGTAACAGATTTCATTATCTGTGTCACAGCCGCTATCAAGTACGATTCAAAATTCTGTCTACAAGAAGTTTGTAAATGAAGCCCAAGTGAGGAAGGACTGTGGGAGTGTATGGAGAAACTAAAGCATGTACATAAATTCTGCCTTGGCACTTCACCATCGAGCACCTCCGACTCTTAAGAGATAGAAAAAAAATCCAGTCTTGCATCTCGGAACTCAATCGCACAGATATCGTACGGGTGGAGTTAGAACTTGTGTTCCTGTTTTTATTTTGTTTCAACCTTACAAACATTTGTGATTCATTGTAGTGGCCTCAGATCTGGTACGTAATAAAGAGGGAAAACTGAAGCCCTCCGGAGCACTGAACCTCCGGTCTGAAGTGTTGACATAAGGACGGACTTTTCTCTATTGATCTTTAAGAGCAAATTACATAGTGATGCAAGCATTTAGATTTGTTAATGTACGCCGTGAACTTAGGACTGTTTGGCTTGTCAGAGTCGCAGGAAATAACTCTTCCCCCGTTGGATGAATCAGCTCAACTTGAGATGCTCTCAAGCTCGTTAGAGATGCTTTCGAGCTCGTAGAGAGAGGGGGACACTTCTAACCCGTCTTTTCTTACTCATACTTTGGGGATTTTCGGGCAGACTCGCAGCATCCATAAAATGTCGGCATGAAATGTGTCTCACATGCCAAAAGTGAGGGGGAAAAAAATAACCAAAGAAGCAGGATCATTTGATTAGAGTCATTCTGACAAGTGACATACAGACTTAACTAGCTCGTTTTATGAATTTCTTCTTCGCCCTACTCGCTTGAGAGGAATGTCGTAAAAAGATCGAGAAAAAAGAAAGAAAAAAAAGAAAGAGGGTGAGAAGTACCTGGATAGATGGCTGACATATTGCCGAGAATATCTTTAATTAAATGTGTTCACTTGACCAGATATGATTACTGCTGTCAACTGGTGATTATGTGAAGTGAGTATCGATGGTAAGAGCAGAGAGCTCTAGCAGAGGCTTCCATCAATCTTTATCAGTCTGTTTCAGGAACGAAAGGAGAACCTTATAAAGATAAGAATATTCAATCGATCTTGAAATTTCATTCACTCGAAGTAGTAAAAAAACTGCCTTTTACTCCCCCTCCCCGTTAAACTGTCTTTATACACTGTGCTATTCCTAACAGAGGATCAGAATAAACGTAGAATGGATGGACACTAAGCTAGTCAATTTCCTTTTTTATTTCCAACTTTGCTGCATAACTTAGAATATGTAGAGAAGGACAAATGGACAACTTACTCAGGCATTTTGGTCAACCACCCACAAAATCAGTTTGGGTTCAAGTGTTTCTTACATGATCTTTCTAATAGGTGCTATACAGGAACAATTTAATATTTTATGTTGGAGTTTACTGGACAATGTTTTCAATATTGAAATTAAACCACATTTTTATTCTTCAACATCAATGGACTTCCTCGCCAGATATTTTGTGGGAGTTAGATCGATCGAGTCTCAGATAAATAATATAAACTAGAACCGTGCAAGAAGTCGATGCTTTGGGAATTTCCGTTTGTCCGTGTCCTTAAGAACACCTCTGCATTACCTGCATGAATCAGCAGCAGGCTTAGGAAATTGCCTTAATTCGATAGGAAGCCGTTCTCATCTCACCCCATCAACCAACGTAATGGGTACGACTCATCCGTCAGTGAGACAGACTGTAATTATGATCAACTAATATCCAACGGTATTCATCGTGACTGACTACACACATAACAGGAATTAACTAGTTTACCGCTCGTTTACACACGTCTGTGCGGGGGATACAGATACTCCAAGTAGCGAGCATTCCCAGATTGTCCAAGTGTATGTACACAACTGTGTAACTCTAGCACATCAGGAAATACCTGAGAATTCTTTCTCTTTTTCTTTTTTTTCCCCGTCGTGTCCGCCAGCCTCTCTTTTTCAATTTTGTCGAAGCAGATCATCGAGAGGTATAAACGCTAGTGGCCTCAATCGGCGAGGCCTAGATATCGGAGGAGTGGGATTTTAGGATACTTTCCGTGGAGTTATTTAGTGGCATTTCATGGCCAAAGGACGTTTGAGGGAAGTAAATTCATGAGACGCCAGTAAACATGTCATTGGTAACTTTTCCGAAAAGTCACAATAAAATTTTTTTGATATCAGGACTGTAAAGGGAGAAAGCCATTTTACATTATATGGGATTGACGTTGAAAGTGGCATATTGTACTCTGAAGGATCTCTGCTATGCGACAGTATTACCGTTTTCTCGTAACGTAAACGTGACACATTGTGCCGAGGCTAATATATGTACCTCTTCCACTATTTTCAGTTACAGAGCTTCGCAGATCTTTAATACTGTTTCAGAATAATGGTTCTTTGCGAACTCTGCCATGTTGACAAACTTTGGGATTTTTCTGTTTGTGAAAATTATTTTACCTTAGGAAAACTTTGAGCTCTTGAATTAAATTTTTAATGCATTTCTTGTTCAAAAGAGGGGTGACAAAAAATTCATCAGTTTTGAAATCAGATATGTTCATTTCTGATAAGTGTTCAGGTTTACACAGCACTTTTGTTTTTTGCTGTGATTCGATAAGAGCTTAAAAATGATGGGCAGCGTCTGCGATAACATCACTGATGCTGAGACAAGCTGAGATGAAAGCGTAAGGACTACCTCGTCAGGAATGACATAGTTCTCAACGTTTCTAGGTGTCAACGAACTTGCTATTAGTGGTGGGAAACAATTGTTAGGTTCAGCTGTGATATAACAGCCTACCCCAGGAGGTTGGTGGTCTTGGTGGTGGTGTTAGGGAGAACCTGGTTTGTGTCTTGTGCATAGTTGATACCCTATGGGGGTACCAGAGGAAACCAGCATCGCTGATATAGGTCATAGCAAACCGAGCCGTGTCTCACGTCTGCAGACACCCTCAGCGCCATCAAAGTCGTTAAAGATCGATGGGAATTATGTTTTGAAATATAAATGTAGGAAACGACCAGGTGGTGAGTTTTTATAAACCTTTTGATGTTTTGAATTCTTATTTTATTTGTTTTTGCATCAGGTTGAGCTGTTGTATTTGGATATGCCTTTGGCCTACAGTCAATTTACATCTTCTTTTACATAAGTAATATCTTTTTCTAGCTACAAGCCATATAGCCCAAGGCAACAGTTTAAAGGGTTGCTACAATCTCTCAAGTGTAGCAGGGCGTCAATGGGGTATCGGAAAATTTTGATATTTAAAGATCTCTGTTTTGTGTAATTCCACAAACGTTGCTAAGTTCATAGGCAGGCACACTGGCCACAGTAGATGTGCTTATTTTCAGGCATTGCCATTTGACCAGAAGTGGTCGTATCAAATTTAATTTTTTTAATTTTCATTGGGACCATGCTAAAGGTGTACCCACTTGAAATATGGTCACAGATCTAATGATATGATCGAATGTTATTGTCTAAGGTTGGTTGAGGTGGTTCAAGGTGCAAAAAGTCAAAGTGATCAACAATTAAAATATTGGACCATGTAACAATTGTATTGTATTCAAATTAATTCTTGGAAATATCAAATATTTACATTTGCAGACGGTGTTTGGGACTTACCTCAGCCATTTAAAATAATAATTAATATTAAATAATATTTCAACGAAACCATGCATGAAGTTTATGTACTAGTTCTATAAACTAGTACACTATTACAGAAACATGTATTAACTAGCCTAATGCAGCTGAATTGCATGGTTACTCAAGCTCGCTGTGTGAATTTCCTGCGTTAATTCATCCCGGCTTTCCCTTTGATACTGATATCACTAGATATTATCATAAGGATATGGGGCACAGACTGTAACGTAATCATGTTGTCGTACACTGTGTAAAAACCCACGACGGCTTTTTTTTGTTATAATTAAACTTTAAAATATTAATGTCTGCACTTGAAGGCAAGTATTAATTCTCAAGGAGAAATATTATATATCCCATGAGATATATACATTAAGTCATATCATTATAACTTAACATTTTTATGAATTCTGTATGTAAATGTCATACAAGTTCTAACTACTGTATGTGGTATGTAAGGTATGTAGTATACAGAAGGGAATTTGGACTTTTGTTTCAGTGTCATTGAGACGAGATATATTATAATATCATTCACAGAGTTAGGGAAGCAATAGAGATAACATCAAAATGTGACTCCAGAACTACACTGAGGAGTATAGTAGGAATATATTAGGAATGTATACGTAAATTAACATGGTTATGGTTTGATCTGTCTACAGATAACTTCATACAAGATGTTGTTTATATTAGGAATATATTTAAGTAAATACATGGTTTGAATTTTATCCGTCTATAGAGTTCTTAGAAGATGTAGGAATATATTTAAGTAAATACATGGTTTGATTTGTATCTGTCTTAGATTGCTTACAAGATGTTATTTATATTGAATTCTGACATTTCCATTGACAACACATTGACTACCACGAGAGTGACAAACACTATCTGGTAATTCCAAGTAATAAAGAAGTTTAACCCCTGATCGGGGGATAGTAGATTTTTACCCCTGATCGGGGGTTAATAGATTTTTTATCAAAGAAAAGACAACGTTTTTATTTTTGGTGGTATGATATATATTAAGTATTTAGCTAATACTGTGCATTGTCTGTTATCATATATGGCTGCACACATTGTTACACATTGACCATAATACAGAAGATGAGTTAAATATTTCCAGAAAGTCATGTTGTATAGCAGTTTGCTAAATAACAAAAATATGTTGTTGATTTCACAACTGTCATAGCTGTGCTAAACTTTGCCTGAATCAACCATGAAATGAAAGCGACAAGGATAGAATCTGACATTTTGATATTCCCTGCTAAAGCCTTGATGACATCATCCTGAAAGTAATGAAAATTTTCTTGGTAAGAAGCAAGGCTACACATGAACAGAATCTCCTTCAAATTCCCCTAGAGTCCTACTCTCACTTTTATGAGCAATATTTTAGGGAATTATGTGAACGAGTCTTTGTTATAGATCGTCAAAGAGTGCCCCGGTCTGTATTGGAAGATTCTCCTATTAATAAATTGGGGGCCCTTTCTTAATGGCTGTGTATGCATACGTATATGATACAAGACAAAACGTAAAAGTGGACACAAAATCCAACCATTATCTTACTTGACCAGAGATACTTGTCAAGAACAGTCAACTCTCCCAAACGACCAAGAAAATCTTATTCCGTTTGGGATGTATAGCCTAGTTGAAGTATTGTGTCTAGGAGCTGCCATTTTGTGAATCTGTGATGTCATAATGCTCCTAGGATCTGAAATATTACACCCATTCTTTGTTTTTCTTTCATATTGTCAATTGTAGAATATGTAGAGATTTGATTCTGAAGCCAATGACATCATTAGGCCATGTAAAGAAGTTCAGTATATTAAATTCAGCAATTGAGAAACCCAAAATCTCAATTACAGAAAAAATAATCGTTGTCATGAATATTAATGAAGAACAAAAAAATTGAAGCACATGCATGGCTCAGTGTGTCATATAAAGACTTGATTAAGTCTTCAACCCAAAATGCATACAAAATTGACTTATCTGTTTGGGTCAAGTTGTTAATGACTGTTATCTCTATCATGTAGACCAATGCTGATATTTATAGGCTTGTGCCTCCTTTAACACTGTTATTATGTAGACATCGATTAAAACATTGGAAAGTTTGTGAGAATTACTAGTCATCAAGGGAAGCTCAGTGTTGTATTAGTTAAGACTTGATCGAGTCTTCAGCCTTGTGTGTGAAGAACATTAAATAATTCTCCCAAATGGCATACACATTTACTTACCTGTTTGGGTCAAGTTGTTAATGACTGTTATCCCTATCATGTAGACCTGGGGTGGGCAACCTATGGCCCGCAGGCCACATGTAGCCCGTCAGTGATTTTTTTTGCAGCCTGTGAGATGTCTCAAGAAAAAGAAATAAATCAATCTATTTTACATCATCACAAAAACACAAGCTAGCTGCTTAGAATTTATTGGCACTAATGATGCTGTCAGGTAGGCCTATTATCCCCATAATTATCGACTGTACTGTATTGACATTATGCTTTTGTGAATACAGATTAAGTACACACACCTATTGCTTGAAAGTCCTCGGAATCAAAGGTTTAAAATCAACAGCAGGTCGTTGGTTGGGTGCAGCCCAGTCAATTTTTCACCCATTCATTCCATTCATTCAAAAAGGTTGCCCACCCCTGGTGTAGACTCATGCTGATATTTGTAGTCTGGTGTCTCCTTTAACACTGTAATGATGAAGACATCGATAAAAACATATTGTAAAGTTTTTGAGAATTTTTTGAGATCATCAAAATTTGGATGCAAAAAGACTAGACAGTTGCAAATATGTCATTACATGCAAAAAACTAACGTGGCCCGATGATTTATCCAACTTAGATTAGCTGAAAACGTCAATTTTAATTGCTAAGACGTGATAAACTCTTAGAGGCGGCTGCGCTCCCTCGTAATCTGCATCACTGGGATAAGGTTAATTAATACCGAGAGAAGTTTTCTCTGAAATAGGCACGGAAAGCAATATTTCGAGATGCTCTCGAGAAACAAACGTAAAACCACATTGTTTAGAAGTGTTAGAAGTGAAGATGGCTTCCACTTTCTTGGGCTTTACCATTTAACCAGGTGTGCTGGATTGGGGGGGGGGGGGGTACAAGTACTTTATTGTCATTGCTTCACAGTCCATCCATGTGACCTACATATGAAAAGTTAAATGTGAACCGAAACCTATAATCAGGAAAAGTGAGAATATGTCAAACTCGATGACATCAAAACCAAAATTGGGGATGATTTTATATGTTCCGGTTCATTTCGTATCCTGATTCGATTCCAGAAATTGTATCCTTGTTAAAGAGCTCATCTTTGGGTTATAATGGAGTTATCAATATCAGAGTTATAGGCTGCAGTAGATACACTATCATTACCAATGGATCTAGGACATCGGTGTCTGGGGAGTTCTCTGCAAATTGATAGCTCCAATTTACTCCAAGGATACAAGAGGTTCTTGTTACCAAATTTCATTAGGTTTATGGATTTGCATGAAGTTGAAGAACAAAAGGAAAGATTAGAGTCTGGGTGATGAAGATGATGATAAGTCTCAGATTTTATGCTGGTTTGCCGAAGAAAGTTTTTTGTAGATTTAGCCTCATTGCAGAGTTGTCGAACACGAAATGGAAACCGACGGTGGCTATGACCGTTAATACGTTACAGCGATAGCCCAGAATAGTGCAGTAGGAGTCTAAAATTACATTACTGTAAGAAGCCAAAGATGTGGCAAGTAGGGAATGTATACTGAAAAAATAGTCAACCTAGGGCTCTGTGGTTTCAGGTTTAGTTCATTTCCAGAATATAATTTTCAAACAATTTTATAAATAGGAAGCTTAGGAGTATAAAAAAAATGAAGAAAGGATATAAAAGCTATAAAAATTGAAGAACGTGAGGTCATAGTTAAGTGATTAAAGTAAAAAACAATGTTAAAAGCAATCTCTCTAAGTGTAACTAGTTAATATAATTATGTAAAGATGATTATGTGGGGAGGGGAAGGGGAGGGGAGGGGGGGTGGATTTGGCTCGTTTGGATAGACAGAACGTGTACATGGTTTTGTCGATCCTTGAGCCGTATCTCTATGATGATACATGTCATCACAGTACAGCCATCTAATATGATAAGTTGTAGTTTCATCCAACAGCAATCTCATAGTTTATGTGGATACTGCTGAAAACTGTGCAGGTCTGTGTGCTTCATCTTCAATGTACTTGTTGTGGTTCACCACTACATTGCTGTATACATCACTACGCATCGTCCAATGAGACTTTGCAAGAGACTAGAGATATCACTCTCTTGTTTCTCCTCCTCCACTCCCCCCACCCTCCCCCACCCTCCCCCCACCCTTTATTTTCTATGCTGCTCATAATAACGAGGTGTATACCAATTATCAGGAAGCTGATATCCAAACCATCAATTCCAGGATATAAGAACTAAACAATTGTAGATTAAGTGAAGTCAGTAAGTAATCTATAAGCTATACTCATCTCTCGAAAAGACGATAATTGCTTGTTTCTTTAAAATGATAGATCTCCCTGGAGATGATTGTACTTCTAATTCTAGATAGCATTGTGGTCTTGCTGATCATAAACCACCTTTAACAGGATTTAAATCCCTGTCCGATGAAAGAGAAAAATGACCTAAACCTTGAGCTGATCGATCGTGTCAGAAATGGAACAATGCAACTGTGAGAAGTTGCCGTGAGGGTGGAAGGACGTAATCAAATTTTCATGTAGGATTGGTCAGTCATTATGGAATCAGTCGCCTCTCACCGCATGTATCGTCACCCTCTTCCTGTCAGGCCTTTTTCTCTCTCGTTTTCGAGATCTGCTAATATGCTTTCGGAATCTATCCGGAGGGCATGATTCATCTGGCAACATGGACTCTAGTTGCATTAATGAGGGAGCCTGCTTGCCATTAGAACCAGTCATTTGTCAGTTCGTGTGTTCGTCAATTTGAGACGACGGGCTTAGTGAAGTGGTTTGAGCATTGTCCAGGGTGTACTGTACTAACGCAGCATCCATGGATGGTTCGTCCAGTTAACATACCACCTTTAATACACAGAAGTAAAGCTTTGGAATTTGCTCACAGAATTGAGAGAACTTCCTCGAAATTGAAATTTCAAATCAGAGAATCGCTTTAATATCCACTGTTAAATTGCTAGCAGTTTAGTACTAGGTACTATGTACCCGACAGTGTATGTATACATATTGCAGTATTTATTCAACATACTTTATGATATCAACAATTTGCACAAACCGTAAAAGAAAGTTGACAATTAAGCCCTTTGACTTTTCTCTTCTGATTATTAAACAGAACATGGTTTATATCAGATCAGAAAATTTCCAGAAAATAAATAGTAACGAACTTAGATTCCTTACGCAACTAGAAAATATTGACTTTATACAAATTTTGTAGATTTTTGGTTCCTTGCTTTAGCAAAAGGAACCTATGCAGTCAGGTTGGCGTGTGTGTGTGTGTGTGTGTGTATGTGTGTGTGTGTGTGCGTCTGTGACGCTTGGGTACGCTCTATCTCAATAAGGGAATGTTGGATTGAGGCCAAACTTGGACTTTAGATCCGCCATATGGAGAAGGTGTGCCCTATTGTTTTTGGTGCTCACAAAGGTCACCAAAGGTCAGTTATGGTCCAAAAACTGAAAATATTAAAACTGCAATAACTCCCAGTGCCAATGTGCGACAAGGTTGATATTTTGGGACAAGTTGTGAACTGGTTAGGGGAACATTTTCAAACTTAACGGTCATGTGATCCGAGGTCACCAAAGGTCAATTAATGATAAAGAACTAGTATTTTTGCGATAACTTGAGAACGAATTGTCCGTTTGGGTTGGGAGTTGCCTCAATGTCATCCAATTGTCGACCCGCATCTTGGTGACCCTTGACCTCAATTTGACCTCTGGTGACCTTTTCGTGTTTTTGGGATTTTTACAGTTTCGATGCTATTTTCAGATGTCAAAGGTACCTTCTGATCATAAATGTCAATAGGTTGACCCCGTGTGACCTTTATGTGCGAAGTTATATGAGGTCAAAGTTTTTCGGTCGGAGTTAGGACGGTTGTACAGACTTTTCGTTTTGTTTTTTGGAATCAGGAGATTAAACTACATCTGAAACCAAGGTCAAAAGGTCAAAGGTCACATTAGAAAAAATGTGCTTATTTTGGGAGGAAACGAGCAAAAAAGAAAATGTTTGGTTTTGATGCTAGATTTGGATATCAAAGGTACCTTCCGATCAAAAATGTCAATTGGTTGGCACCCGTGTGACCTTCGTGTGCGAAGTTATACGAGGTCAAAGTTAATTTTCAGACATTTAATGCAACAACTCCCAGTTCCAAGGTGTGACATGGTTGATATTTTTGGACAAGTTGCAAATGGTATAGGGGAATATTTTCAAACTTAACGGTCATGTGATCCGAGGTCACCAAAGGTCAATTAATGTCAAAACACTAGTATTTTGGGGGTAGAAAATGGGCAAAGAAAAAAATGTTTGAATTTTTATAGTTTGATGCTCTAATTTAGGTCTCATCAATCAAAAATGTCAATAAGTTGACCCAAGGTGACCTTTGTACGTTAAGTTATATGAGGTCAAAGTTAATTTTCAGACATTTAGTGTAATAACTCCCAGTGCCAAGGTGTTACACAGTTGATATTTTGAGACAAGTTGCAAATGGTATAGGGGAATATTTTCAAACTTAACGGTCATGTGATCTGAGGTCACCAAAGGTCAATTAATGATAAAAAACTAGTATTTTTACGATAACTTGAGAACAAATTGTCCGTTAGGGTTGGGAGTTGCTTCAATGTAATCCAATTGTCGACCCGCATCTGGGTGACCCTTGACCTCAATTTGACCTCTGGTGACCTTTTTAGTGTTTTGTGGATTTTTACAGTTTCGATGCTATTTTCAGATGTCAAAGGCAACTTCTGATCATAAATGTCAATAGGTTGACCCCCGTGTGACCTTCGTGTGCGAAGTTATATGAGGTCAAAGTTAATTTTCAGACATTTAATGCAATAACTCCCAGTTCCAAGGTGTGACAAGGTTGATATTTTTGGAGTAGTTGCAAATGGTATAGGGGAATATTTTCAAACTTAACGGTTATGTGATACAAGGTCACCAAAGGTCAATTAATGATAAAAAACTAGTATTTTTGGGACAACTTGAGAACAAATTGTCCGTTAGGGTTGGGAGTTGCTTCAATGTAATCCAATTGCCGACCCGCATCTGGGTGACCCTTGACCTCAATTTGACCTCTGGTGACCTTTTCGTGTTTTGGGGATATTTACAGTTTCGATACTATTTTCAGATGTTAAAGGTACCTTCTGATCATAAATGTCAATGGGTTGACCCCCATTTGACCTTCGTGTGCAAAGTTATTTGAGGTCAAAGTTAATTTTCAGACATTTAATGCAATAACTCCCAGTGCCAAGGTGTGACAAGGTTGATTTTTTTGGACAAGTTGCAAATGGTATAGGGGAATATTTTCAAACTTAACGGTCATGTGATCCAAGGTCACCAAAGGTCAGCTAATGTTAAAAAAGTAGTATTATGGGGGGAGAAAATGGGCAAAGAAAAAATGTTTGAAATTTTTATATTTTGATGCTATATTCATGTCTCACCGATCAAAAATGTCAACATGTTGACCTCAGGGTGACCTTTGTGTTTTACGTTACATACAAGTTCAAAGTTAATTTTTTGACATTTAATGCAATTAAATCTCAATGCCAAGGTGTGACATGGTTGATATTTTGGGACAAGTTGTGAATGGGGTGGTGGAACATTTTGAAACTTAAAGGTCATGTCATCTGAGGTCACCAATCTCAAAAGTGCCATTTGATAAAAAAATCCGATCACATTTTGTGATCACAAAAGTGTTGGCTGTAGTGTTGGTTACTTTATGGGTACATGTAGGACCACAATTACTTGGACTTTTTCAGCCCAATCTTGCTTGATAATATCATGTGTATTGTCATATACCCCAAGCAAGGAACCACAGTGCCCTTGGGCTCTTGTTGTAGAATGCAAAAAATGTGCCACAGAAATGCTTTGTTTGTAACTCAAAGGGGCTCAATGAAGGTTTTATAGTGTTTACACTATGGTGGAAGCATGAGATTTCCTCTGAATTTTGAAGTCAGTTTCTGATGTTAATCTCAGATTGAGTAAATCTTTCTAGAACAATGGTGTGTTCCTGATTATCTTGCCATATATTCAACGTTCTGAGGGTGCAGAGGGCTGTTGTGGTGGTTTGGGGGAGGGGAGGAAGGCGGGCATAGCAACAAGGGCTGATACTGAGCAGTTTGCTATCTTGCTTAAATGTATTTGTATGTGTCATACTGAACGTAGCAACAACAACAAAAAACTCTGGGCTGTTTTATTAGTGGATAAGTGATTTCAGAAGTAATTTCTTCACGTTTTATACAGTAATTGAATGTGAACATGAAACCTGAAGGTAATTGTTCATTACATGGAATCAATTATTTATAAAACATGTAGTCACTTTATTAAATAGCAAATATGTGACGGGTGTTTTGTTCTCAATATATCCAGTAAGGTAAACAAAAATGAAAAGCTGCCCAAAAGATTTTGGAGTGAAATCGGATAATGGCCCAAAATACAATTTAAGTTCAAATCATATATACTGAACTACGCTAAACGTGAGACACCAGTCCTTAATTAAACATGAGTATCGATTGTCACGTTGATGACACTCCAAACTCATGATTCTATCAGCAGTGCAATCAAGGAATTACAAAAACTAGGAGATTTTGTTTTTTATTTACACGGTAACTTTAGCAGGAAATGAAACGGTCCATTTATTTATTAGATTTAAGTTCAACTGGAACATATTGGTGTTTAATCTCACTTTTAATTTGCAGCTTACTCAAGTAGAAAAATCGTGAAAGGATTTTTCATGAATGTTTCTCGATGGGGATAGAGTTTGGCGCATTTAGGAGCAAATCTACGTGTAAGACTGATATATGTTATTAGATGTGACAAAACCAATCTACCAAAGGTAGTCATGACAGGAAGTGTAGAAACACTAGTGTTTATGATATATATTGTGTACCATGTGGCACTAGGTGTAGTGTATAAACACTAGTGTTTATGATAGAGATGGTGTACAAAGTTGGTAGTGTATAAACACTAGTGTTCATGATATATATTGTGTACCATGCAACACTGGTGGTAGTGTATAAACACTAGTGTTCATGATTTATATTGTGTACCATGTGGCACGAGTTGTGGTGTATGTATAAACACTAGTTTTTATGATAGAGATTGTGTACAAAGGGAGCAAGGATGATGGAGACATTTATGTCTGTGGTTTAAGTTACCTTTCTTTCTAAGTATCACTCATTGCCCTTCCCCCCAATCTCCCCACCCCACCCCCACCCCACACCACCCCAACTATAAATCATAGAAGAGGAGGGATCAACATTGATACCTCGTCTGTCATCTTTTGTTACTATAGGGAGACAGCTTTTCATATTATTGTCACGTTCCCTACTAACCATCAATGAACTGTACCAAGCGAGTATTTTCCGTCAACTACTATATATAGCTTTCAATTGAAAATATACCATCATTTAATGGGACTGGATTATAAATTCCTGGCAGTTGAGCAAGTGTCTTAATCAGTCAGTCATCCACAACATAGCACAGTTTTAGATTTGCTTGTATCTGAAAATATCTTGCAAGTCTTCTGTAAAAGTGATCTGTAAACTTGTTTCCTTTTCCTTCTCCTTCTGGTCTTTAGAAAAGCATAAAAACATTGGACTAAGCTTATCAAATTTGAGAATATTTTATTCCAAAGGTGTTTTAAAACTAAGAGAGAAGATAGCAACTTGACAATTTGGGATATATATATATATATATCTTTATACTGTGTAATTTATACCATCTGAGTTATTTATCCCTTAAAACTGTAATGATGTAAAGGTTAAGCACACACGCTCTTTAAATAAAATAAAACTCTTACTTTAGACGAGGGGGAGGTCTAAGCTTGTTAACCGCTGAGGAATGATGGCATGCAATCAGCTCAAAGAAGAAGAAGGGGGGGGGGGGGGGAATAAATGTGGAAATTGGTTGGATTTCGTGGGAGATTGATGAAGGTGTCCGAGTATGAACTGATTTTCTTTCTCTGAGAGTTTCGATGATTGAATGTCTAATAGCTGTCAAGGTTATCATTGGAGCAGATTATATGTCGTTAGTACAAGGATTCGTTAACAGAGGAGAGGTACATAATTAAAAGGAACAAAATCTAACACAGGTAGAGCAAAATGCGAAGAGTAATTTGAGATGTTCTTCTTGCGAGGTGACAAAAATTGTGCATTATTATGGTGACGTTGTTTCATAGAAATATATGCAGACAATGAAATCAAACGGTTCTTTTTATTAGTACAATAAATAACGCGGTTTATTAGTCACAGTATTTGGTTGAGGTATTTTGGTTTTACAATATGAGAAATATGACAAAATGTATATAGTTTTGCTACATGAAATGATTTTGCAATAGAGAAAATGTTGTGATAGCAAGTGTGTGGTACATTTGGCAAATTCCTTATTACAATTAAGCACATGGTCATTAGAGGCGGATGGCATTGTATAGATTAACATACTGTAGTTTAGAAGTAAAGATATCATGGCAATTTAATTAAATTCTATATAGTTAATTCTATATAGTTCTATATAGCTATTTAGCTATATATAGCTATATAGTTATTCTATATAGTGAATTCTATATAGTTAATTAATTTCTATAAATTCTATATAGGTCTCTGTAGTTCATTAGCAGTGTCCAGGTTAAACATACAGTAAATAATACTACTCAATACAAATAGTATTTTACATATCAAGTAGTGATATGAATGCATTCAAGTGGAACCTTGTGCACTTTAGTCATTAGGATATGAGTAATTTTAAGAATGACTTTCCAAGAGATCTGTGGACATTACCTGCTGAGACCGTTAATCTTATGACTTATATTTTTGTAGTATGAATCAGCCTTGCAATTACATTAATTGGGTTGTTGTAGGGCTTTGGATTTTTTAGGTGAGGTGGGAATTAGGGATGTGATGAAACATTTGATATTGCTTTGAAAAGGATAATTCTGTCTATAAACTTAACTTTCCATCGTTTTATAATATAAAAGACAAAATGTTAAGGACATGATTACATAATAGTACTAGCTCTGATGTGGCCAGGTGCATTCATAAAATTTTAAACATGTGTATTTTCTTCTTGCTAATTGCAATTAGGATGTGAGTTTGACCCAAAGATGCAGAAACTTGCCAGCAACTTCGCTAAAGAATTAACTTTTGCCATTGGAATATCCCTTTTAATAATATAATGAATACAATTTGGGTCAAATAATAGTGACTTTGTTACATTTCAAATTTTCATATGATTTTTATCACCTTTTCAAAATTTATAAGTTTTGACAAAATATATATATACTACTTTAGTATGTATATACCCTTCAAATTTATTTAAATTTTTGCGATTTTTAAATGTTGGGTTGACGTGTGCTATGTAGAACTGTTGCTATAGCAACCATACATGACTAGAACTGTTGTTATGACACTTACCTACATTATGACTAACAGTCAGATATCAGGATCGATCAACACATGAATATAGACGACACATGTTCTTATGGAGTCTTAATGTTCATTCACTAGAAGTAATTTGTTTGAAGTGCTCGAATAGTAAAAGGCTAAGAAACGTGGGAGACGTATATATAAGTACACCAAAATGACAGAGACTTTTGTAACTAAAACAACCACACTTAAACACATTTATTCAGCACTACTTTGTTTCTGTTGTGACCTAAGGTTCCCCTCCATCCTAGTTTTCTAGAATTTCTGATACGTTGTTATCACCCTCGGCTACTAGTTACAGCTTATACCCCAACCTCCATTCCTTGTTATATGTATTTATTTATTTTTTACGCTGTGTGTTTAGATTCAAAAGATGCCATTTCAGTCTGTCGTTAGAATCAATGTACACAGATGTTGTGCGGACAAAATAGATATCAGTGAAATGAAGCAGGTGGTGAACAGAAGGGCAATCAACTGGCTGGATTTCAAGCGAATTAAAAATAATCCAAAATACACCACCTCTAGGGCAGTATAGGAATGACCATAATTACAAACTCATCTGATAGCTATCAGAGAAGATGGGTTTAACATTCTACACCAGGGGTTCCCTTACTGGGGTGCGTGAACCCCAAGGGGGGGTGCGTGAGTCCATCCCAGGGGGTGCGTGAGTCCATCCCAGGGGGTTCGTGAGACGTTTATGAAAGTTAAAACTATAGTACTTTTATTTAGTTGAACTAAAATCTGATATATCATATAATTTAGTAATGTACAAAAGTCGTACCTATCGACAAACTCTACAATATTACACTATGAACTTGTTCTTTTATGAAGCACTGTTATGCGTATTATAGTATAATAATGACTCAGGCCGTGTCTCGAAAAGTTGGGGGTTCGTGGACAACTCCACAGGGGGTTTGTGGGGGGATAAAGTTAGGGAAACCCTGTTCTAGACAAACTGTAAACATGTAGAGAGCTGACTTGTTGTATGAGCGAGATAATATGGTTATATGAGTACTAGCATGGAGTTAATAGAAGAGCCTCCATGGTACTAGTAGAACAATAAAGTGTGAGCACTTAAAACACGCACTGGTATCTATTTTTTTTGGGGGGGGGGGTAGTTCTTTTATAGGTGTTAAGGTTATCTATTTTCTTTGACGGGAGTACTCTATTCGATTAAGCCCAAAAGAGTTTCTTAGTTTACTTCCTTTCACATTTTTTACTTACTTGCAGTTATATTGTCTTGTTCACCTTGTTATATACTAAGTGATAAATCAAATATTAATAATAATAATCCATACTAGATTTCCAAAAAACACTACTTCCAGCTAAATACAAGTCTGTTAGAATAGGAGTGTGACTTCAAGCTGAATATAAGTCTGTTAGAATAAGTGTGTGACATGGGTATTTGTATACCTACACCAATACACAAAGTAAAAGAATGTGATCTGAGGAAACTGTAAGTTTGTGCAAAAAATTTTTTTGGCCAACAACAACTAGGTGTAGAAGACAAACTCAAATGGTAGTAATATATTTTCTTGTTTACTCTGAATCATACAACTCAATCTTGCTTGGTTAATGCCAGTAATGCATTTGAACTAATCCTTGAAACCCTTTAAACTGCACTTCAGGCTGTGAAAAAAATCTACGCCATGATACAGGTCAACACTCCAGAATGATCTTTGGTAACTCGGCCTCCCAAGGTCATTCTTCTACTGAGGGTTTGCAGGTTTAGAGTGGAATTAATGCCCACCCATCAAAGGTTATAAATATTCAAACTGATATATCATGTTGAGATCCCCCCCTGCATACTCCTTGATATATTCACAAATTCTGCCACACTTTTGCATTCTAAATGCCAGATTATGTCAGGGTTCCTGCAGGGGGTGTTCCAGATCGGAGAATTCCGTCTTATACGCCGTGGCATGCTTTTACTTCCGTAGCAATTCGATGTGTTGTCCTTGACAGTCACTTAAAATTGTAATAAAGTTTGAAGTATCGATTCAGAAATCTGTTTAATGTACGATTAATGTGCTACTGTGATCCATTAAAGGGGCTGTTTGTGTACTTATTTTGTCTTTCGGTATTGAAAGACAAAACAGATTGTGTATGTACATAGAAAAGGATGTTGCCACCTACTGTATATCCATTTTATATCGTTGCCTGTTTCATCTAGTTCAAATTTGCTGTTAATCATGTTTTGATAAACACTGTTCACATACCATCAGTGCAGACATATCTCTTCAACATACAGTATGTTACAAAATATTATATAGTCTCATATAATGTTGAAAAGCAATTATTACACGTCGCCACAAAAGAAACAGTAATTAATTATGAAAATTGCACACGTAAAAAAAATTACTGCCATAGAGATGTAAAGAACTAGCTGAATTCAATTAAGCATCTCTCATCCCGCAATCCATCGACATAAAAAGTTTACAAAACCACAGGGAATTATTTGGAATTCCCTAATTTGGAAAACACAAGTTTCTGCAACAATTTCTGTTTATTACAAAATTGTACAGAGCTGTCATGAGACAGATCTTATATTCTATAATTTTTTCTTGATTTTTAATTAAAATTTTAACTTACACTGTGATTGTAAATTCTCTTCTTATCATCTGATGTAATATTTAAGATTAACTGTCTGTTACTGCCTCACTTCTGTTTTCTTCGTTTTTTTGGTCATATATGGATAAAACAATGGTGATGTTTGCTCTGTATTTTAGATGCCAAAGGTTATAAAGGGGCTATTGATATCAAATGCAGTGCATTCTCCCATATGTACACAAGTAGTCTATGTCACATCAACACTTTATGATGCCCTAAGCATCCTCTCTAAAGAATTCATGAACCCCTCGTCAACAAAATAAAAAAAACAGTTTGATTAACCCTGGGAAGTTTGTCTGTGTAATAAATGTCTTCAGACTTCAACAACAGAGAATCACAGCGCAAGAAGCAGCGTCTGATTGTACAGAGAAAGGTACAAAACTTTCGTGTAATGAACTTCATATTGTATTTTAAAGAGATATGTTTAAATTTCAAGTAGAAAACAGAAAACAGTTTTATGAAAAGGATGGGAAATGCAGATAAGAGTGAGTTTGATAGTGGAACAGCTAGCAGTAACACATGATGCAACATATATATATATATATATATATATATATATATATATATATATATATATATATATATTTATATATATGTAAACTGGTATCCTAGGTTGAGCTTACTTTAATTTAAAATTAGGAGAAACCCATGAAAGAATATAGTATTGTATGTGATATTGTTTAAAGGCAGAGAGCTTACAAAATTATTTGGCAATCATACATACACGCATACATAAGTTCATCATATTATACATCCATCGAGTAGGGTCTTTAGAGCCTTATCTAAAGTGTATGCAGCCATTGACCTAATGATTGTTTTAACATTATACCCTAAGATTGCATAGATGATTAGTAATTTTGATGATACTTAATTTTTAAATTATAGATCTGAAGGTGAAGTAAAGTTACATTCATAACTCCAGAGATGGTAATTTTTACATTACCTCTAATATTCTTATGAAGTTCTTGGTGAAGGTTCAAACATTTAAATCAAGTAGCCAGATTGAAGCAACATACAGTAGTTGGTGGTAACTTTAACATAACCTTTAAAATTCTTCACGAGATCTTTGTGAGGGAATTTCAGCGTTCATAACAAGAAGCCAGTATTGATCCATATAGGTGGTGGTAACTTTAACATTACCTTTAAAATTCTTCACAAGATCTTGGTAAAGGGGGTTTCAACATTCATAACCAGAAGCCAGTATTGATCCATATAGGTGGTGGTAACTTCAATATTACCTTTAAATTCCTCATGAGATATTGGTGAGGGGTTTTGACATTCATAACAAAGAAGCCAGTATTGATCCATATGAGTGTTGGTAATTTTAACCTTACTTTTATTCTGTGTGAAAGTTACCAACATTCATATCAAGAAGCCAGATTGTAAGTACTATTCTGGCATATATCGGTGGTGGTAACTTTAACATTACCTATTCTTTCCATCAGATCACCTGTCATACATTTGCATGTATTTCTGTTTTCCTTCTATGTCTTGCATTCTGTTGCAACCTTTCTTTATTCTCTCTTTTTCCAGTTCGAGTGTTTGCCATTATCTGTGATTCTTTTACTAAATATTGACAGTATAATTTAATGTAACTTGCAAAGTCTACACAGTGTCAAATTCATGTAGGAGTTTCATATATCTTGTATACTGGCACAAACCAGCTGTTTAATATACATCTTATCCTTCATCTAGGAACTGTTATCGTCTACGAGGTGTAAATGAGGGTAGAGAGGAATAAATTGTCCCAATTTGGGGATGAGGATTGAAAAAAAGAGTTCCATTACCATATTGCAATTAGAAAGTTATTTTTAAACATGTGTTAATGGTAAAATCAAAGAATTTCGTGCTCTGCGAGAAGCTAAATCTCAGAGGATAATATAATGGGGTTAATCCAGTTTTTTCTGAGACATAGAAACAATTCTTTTCTTTCATTTTTTTTTTTTTTCAAGAGAAAAAAGATTCTCTCAAATCTATATTCAAGATGTTTGTCATCAAATAATAAGCTACTTCAGTGGTTTCAGCCATTTGTTGTTTGGGAGGGTGAGGACATTAAATGCCAAAAGTTATTTCCCAGGGTACCTCCGCAACCAAGTTTGCATTCCCTCATCAGTGTCTCCTGTGTGTCACTGTTGGCTAGTCAAATAACTGCCAGGCATAATTTGAAGAAAAATTGCTTTCTGTCTGGAATTCAATTTTTTTTTTTTTTTAATGGTTATGATGGGAATGTTTATGAAATGATACTGCTTATAAACATTTTGATCGTTAGTCGATAAATTTAGTCTTCGTTTTCTATTTTGTTTAGAATACTATCGAAATATTTAGTCTTTCTTTTGTCATGGAAAATGAGATCATCCCTGGATCAAATCACTCCAGAGAAAAAATGACTAAACTGTAGGTTTATATATATGTCCACAGTTTGTGTGTTTTATGTGCTCATGAGACATCGCAATTTGATAAATTTCAACCCAAAAAACTAGTATTTTGCACCATTATAAGTGTTCTGTAGCAGAGTAAATATATGTCGATAGTTTGCTTTCCATGCTGTGAAAAGTGTTACAAAGAGTTACTGAGGGAATGTTCATGGCCTACACACGTCAAGTTGATACCTACACCTACTTCTCGCTGTACATATGTCTCAGAGCATGATAACCTCCTTTTCTCTGCCTATAGCCTATACGAACAATATCTTGGAAGCTTTTTAATGATAACGGAAATAAAAATTTCTGTTAGAAACATGGGAACATAATTTTTCAAATTAATTTAAAATTCCAATTTACAGATCCCCATTAGTCAGGTACTTGACTCCTAAAATGTGTTCATTAATATCTCAGTATAGCCTACAGTAGTCTGAGTTATTGCTCGGTGTAACCGTGGAGACTTTGATCTCAGATGTGTTGATTACATATATTACATTGGAGATCACATTTCCAAATTACTTCTTGGGAAGGAAAATAATTAAAGATATCAAGAAAATGTTGTCATGTTTTCTTGTAGTGAGAGAAAAAGAGCAATTTCTTAAGTTAGGAGGTGTGCAGTCTCTATGTACATATACTTAAATCTATATATATCTATATATATCTATATATATATATATATATATATATATATATATATGTTTAAAAAAAAAAATTGAATGAAATTTACCAAAGATAGTTAAACTGGCAACGATAACAAAAGAGTTGATGTCGGGAGACTCAATTCTTCACAAATTTAAACTAAAACTGGATAGGATTGTTTCTTGAATATTGTAGAGTTAATCAAATCCTTGCCTCATTTAATAAGAATGAAGCAAATAGTTGCAGAATCTATACAAAAAAAAATCCCCCTCCCCCTCAAGCTTATTTGCTTGACCAGTTTTTGTAATGACGATATTTTGTACCCAAAAGCAGTGCAGAAAAAGGAAGTATGTATTGACCAGAAATGAAACCATTGGGAAAACAATATGTACCATAACTTAGACAATATGATTTGTCGCAATGCAATCTGATAATTGCCAAAAAAGATATAAACAGACAAAGAGCGAGGGCAGTATTACAGTACAAAGAATTTCTGTACACCACTTAGACAATACAACAATGAATATCAGAAATAGTAAAGTTACAAACAATCCATCCCCTTCCTGCTGGCAGAATGTACAGCATTGTTTTATACTGAATAGGTTTTAATTACATCGCAAAATATGATGACAAAAAGATTATAATAGACACATAACTTTCAAACATAAAGACAGTAGAATATAAAAAATATGTGCTAAAAGCCCCCCCCCCCAAAAAAACTTGAAAACTTAGAAAACTTTTATATGTGAACAATAGCAAAATACATTAAAAGCTTCTTCTTTTTTGTTTGTTTTTGTGAGGTGTTACAAGTATCTATAGATTTGATGCTTTTCCGGATCATTTACCCTAATTATTCGTTTTTGTTCACCAACAGCTCGCGGTCCTCATGATGAAAAAGCTCTTAAGACCGGGATCAGGTATCCTGCGGCCTACTTGGGATCGACCCAACTTATCACGACCAAACAGCCGACCAGAAAGGTTCGCATGCAACAGGCACAAGAGGCGGTGAACAGAATCAAGGTGAGCATTAAGAGCAGATAGTCTTAGAGATAACCTAAGCTTGATAATGTTTACTTTTAACAATTCTAACTGGCGCAGTTTTTGTTCACATAATTTCTTCCGTAATTTGAGGTTCTAGGGTCCTCTCCTACTCGTTAACTCTCGCTTCAGTGCGTAGCATTCGAGAGTCGGTCTCTGAGTCCTGCTGGAGAGAATGTATGATATTCAGCCAAGATTAATTGTTGAGTTTTTTGTCTCTGTTTTCCTGTTAACTATTAAGTTCCCTAACACGAGGAGGAACTCTTTGCTGGTTGAATGTCCTGGGATTTATTCGTATCCTCACACTTTGCTTTGGGACAAATTTTGACCTCTCGGGAAAGAAAATAATTGCAAAGTGAGATCTTGTCTGGTTTTTGTTCTGTATTGTCAGTGATTTCTTAAGAATATTTCATTCATTGTGTTTCTTTTGGAGCCCTGAAAATTTTGTTTTAATAAATGTTCTTTCAGAATTTTGGTTTATTGAGCAAACATTACAAGGTTCAGAGAGGAGGATTTGTTTGCCAACAATGTTTTAATTTTGAGATATCTTTTCAACTTTTTAGCAGTTGTGTAAGCAAGCAACTTGTTTGATCTGTGTTTAGTTTTTGTTTTGAGACTGGCTGAAATAGAAACTCTGTAAATAGAAAGTCTGCCACCAATTTCAAGGCAAGTCAATGAACTGGGATCCTCTTAGTCACTTCACAAGAAGTAAAAACAAAAATGAAGAGCACCCTCACTTTTGTGCAAGATCTACAGTACTTGAACTGTTACACATAGGAATAAGATTGGTTGACATTAAAAGTCAAATACTGCCACCTATTTCATAAATGTCTTGGTGAACAAGTTTGGCTGCATTTCTTTAAATATAAACAGCACCCTCATTTCATAGTAACTAGAAGCATATGCTATTTTTTACTCATTGATCTCAATAACTATGCAAACCAGAAAATTTCTGCCACTTTCTATGAGATTTTTTTTTTTTCAGAGATGGTTACAGAGTTTTGAGACAGTACTTGAAGACTAAGAAAATGATGCTAAAATTATGAAAAATTAAAAACACCCCTAACGATTTAGTGTTTCTCAGGCTGATTTTAAATTTGCCTTTGCCATCTACAGGGAAGAATTTCAGGTACAAATTTTGTGTAGCAGTTTGGAAGGCTCTAAATATTGTCTCTATAAAACACTATGGTCCGGTGGACAAAAACTGCTGAACATATTTAGATATGTATAGCAATATAAGCAGAGTTGTATAGCATTTTATGATGCAGGATAAATTATTCCCTGGACTAGACTTTGTGGGATCAACTGCAGCAGTTTTATCCACTTAATTCTGACCGTAATTCTGCCCTAAAGGAAACCAAACAAGAGCCAGCTTGTTATAGTTTACATGACAAGGCTTCCAATTGATGGGCAGCCTACCAAAATGTTTGCAGTAATTTCAGTTGAAATAGATACAGTACAGTAGAGTATATACATATATATGTATATATATATCTATATATATATATCTATACATATATCTATATATTTATCTATATCTATCATTATATATACACACACATTATACAAATGTGTTTCTGTGTCATTTGTTTCATGACCCAAATCTGTTTTTATTGATTAGTTGAACCCATTAGCATATGAAACCGAGCCAATCCCTAGCAAATCTAATGCCTTACAGCCTAATGCCTGGTTCTCTCAAGTCAAAGGCATTATAATTACATTAGCATTTTGTTTGGCTTGCAGATCATTCACAGCTCTATTTTTGTCCTCCCTTGTAAAGTGGTAAATGGCATAGTTTTGTTTCCACTTCCTATCTGAATTAATTGATTACCAGGCATGTCCTCTGTGGTATGGTACACCGTGTTAAGTTTGTGGAAGCTTTGAATAAAATGAGAGGCTCCATTGTTTACTCCAGTTTGGAATTGAAAAACTTAAAGGGGGAGGGCCTCTCCTTGCATGCGTACATCAAGGAATCTTTGGTGCAAGTTTCAGTATTACTTGCTGTTATGAACTTTGAACGATGAAACATTGTTCAAGATTTGAAAAATTGAATTTTAAACACTGAATAAGACAAGAAGGTTTTGATAATTTCCATGAGTTCTGGCTAAGAAAAATTCATAATCAAAAAAATATATTATGAATAAAAAGCGAAGAAAAAAGTATCTGATCATGTTAGAGCAAACTGTGTCTCAAGATTCCAAGCGCGCATGAACACAAGTGGTATTGTACTACATAGAGACAAACACACTCACTCACACGGTGTCTGTGATAAAATGGTTTACTAAATGACTGGAAAATCCATGAAATTCAGTCTGGGTCAATTCAGTTCAAGGTGGTATCATTAATGATGTGTGATGGAGAAAACATTTATGGTCAAACAAATCATCCATTCCATGCAAGTAAGATTCTCAAAGCAGTCATTTTTACTTGATTTTGTCTACATGTTGTTTGGTGCTGTTTAGTTCCGATGGAAAATACATGAGTAAGTAATACATAAGTTCAACTATTTAAGTACCCTTTAATTAATTAAATTAAAGTAGAGAAAGTAGAAAGAAAAAAATATATATACATGACTTAGTAGTTCATTAATTTCAACTACTTAAAAGTATCCTTTGAAATAAAAGTAGCAAAAGATTGGAAAATTGCAAATATTGGTTGTGATAAATGCTAAGTATGAGAAAGTGTTTGAACTTAAGCATTTACTCAGTGAATTACATCTTTGTGGAATTAGGGTGTGTAGTGCCTCCGTTTTATCCATCCGTCGTTAAGTTATTTTGAGTAATCATAGGTCAATTTTGGTACAGATTGTGGAGTACGTGTTTGTAAAGTCTGAAGAAAGTGTTATGTCCTCTCCATCACCTGCATTTCTGTAAACGTGAGGGATGGAATGTGTTAATCAGGTAACACCTCAAACGATGGTGAGAGGCACCCTCTACTTCCATCTAATTGGGAATCAAAGAATATACCCTCGATCAAATCTTCCACATTTACATTTAGATTATAAACGCTAGATTGTATCTCTTTAAGTGAGGCTGAATGAGGTTTGCTTTAAAATAAACACATTTATGCCAAACTGGTGTAGAAGAATTTTGTTGATGTATCTTTGAAGATTAATTTCCTCATCATTGGAATATGTAAATGAATTTTAATGATTTTCTCTGGAGGGGTTTCTCGATATGCCCACTTTTAGTATTCTAAAGGGGGTACCGCGGGAGCTTGTTAAGGCACAAGTCACTAAACCGAGAGGAACACAAAAAAAATTTGCTCTAAATGCATAGATATTACCTTTCTTGTAGTGAGTTTGGTTTGAAGTAACAGACTGGATAATATTAACAAACTGTGTGTTTGAGTTTGACATTGTCTGAAGGAGACACATACCCAAATATCATTACAGGGATAAAGAAAACTATGGTGCAAAACTTCCCTAAGCAGCAGAGAATGTTTCTGATTCTATTTGAGACATATCACTGATGTTATGTTTCTTCACATGCAAGGCTGAAGACTTTTTTTCTTTTTTTTTCCCCCCACTGTATTTACTTACAATACCGTAACATATAATACAAAAGAATCAGCAAAAAGGCTTACATAAAGAAGCTTACATATAGAATCATAATATTCGTTAAGGTTACACAAACTGTTGTTTTGCTTAGATATAAAACAGTATACAGTAGGTCAAGTCGAAAGCGAAACTTAAAATAAAATTTGTTCATATCTGGGATTTTGTCATTCAATCTACAAGTGTAAATATATCTTTTAGCATGCAAATTAAAAAGTTCACAGGATTACCCATATCATCAAAATCACCTAAACAAATATTGGTCAAATTAAAAGTATAATTAATTTTAATGCAATTTGAATTCACTGCCTCCCAGAATCGCTCAACGTGATTACAATTATGAAACAAATGTATTAGTGTTTCATCGGCATTCTTGCAATTTAATGAACAAAGTGGAGAATTTACCATTTTCATTTGATAAAGCTAGCTATTTATGCCTAAAATACGATGTAGAAAACGCAATTGTAAATATGGCTGAAGAATTGATCAAGTCTAAATATGACAACATCGAGCCCCAGGTGGCTTCAAGTTTGTAATGTTTCACTCTGTTTTTTGTAATGGTAATTTTTGATATTAGTTTTGCAAAATGGTGAATGGTCAGTCTAAAATATTGAAGCTGCTTACGAAACAGCTAGTCATGGCATATTGGATTCAGCATCAGAACTGTCAGATATCATTCAACGTTGATAATATGAACAAGAATAAAGAAAAGAGAAATTAAAAGGTTCCAGATCCTAATGGCATTACGACATCACAGATTGCACAAAGTGACAGCTCGTAGACAGGACATTTAATTCTTGGAGGGAGATATTCCTTAGCTGTTTGGGGTGGGAATTGGGGGGAGGGGATTGGGGAGGGGGAGGGGGAGGGGGATTGTTGATCTTCACAAAGGTCTCTATCATATAAGCTAGAGGTGATGGTCAGGTATGTGTTCTCTAATAGTAGGACTCCATCAGGTTATCATTACATTGTGAATGTTAAGCTGTTTGGTCCTAAATCTAAAGTATCATTATTTGACCTTTGATAGAGGTAGTAGAGATGTACAAACTGCCCGGATATCTTATTCGTCTGAGAGATGTCATTATTCGGTTTCAGTTTCAACAACTATATTTCGGTCACGTATTTTCAGTATATAAATTTCAGAGTGTGCCCACCATGAGGTACCGGGGTGAACCCACAAAAAGCTTAGCAAAGCTTATAAGCGTGGATACCGCCTAGAATGGAAAGTGTATACCGTATAACTTAACTTAGTAGATTGCATATATGAACAATAATCGAAAACAAAAGAATACTTAATACAAAACAAAACAAAACAAGGAAACAAAACAGAAAAGTGCAAAGACTTATTAAACATGACAATACCTTGTTACAATCTTCTGGACACAAGAAAACATAACAGTATTCCTTTGTACGTGTAAGAGGAAGCATACAGGTAATGTGTTATTTACTTCGTTCCCCTCTTACCTGTCTCCCCACAACATTAGCACCTCATTCTACCGTGTCTAGTATGCCCTGGTAATCTTTTAACACTGTGCACCCTCAGTGACCGGCTCTATCCGGTCAATGCCCTTCCTTCTCATTCTACCATCCAAAGTGTTTACTCATGCGTTTTCGTAGTGGATTCAAATCTTTCGAAAACTGCTCGGATTACATTGGATTATTACCTAGAAGACATCCTTTAGGATAAACCAGTAAGTTTTATAATATATTAAATAAAATAAAATATAATAATAAAAAATAAAATTAAAATAAAATAAAAGGAAGGGAATCCCAAACCTGGGGAGCAACATAACGAACATTGTGAAGGGCTGACCAAAGTCTAAAACAGTGGTGTATTATGGTGATGTTTCTCCATATATGTATCAGACTGTTTACTTGAAAATTTCCACAGCTGTTGGATGTTGTCACAGAGCCTCTTCTACTAGAATGTTTAATTCATGCCCATTCTTTTCTACTCTTTATTTTCTTTGACAGCATTGGTGTTTACAAATTCTGTCCTAAATGTCAAATGTACATGACCTAATGGCATTGATTTCAGTATAACAAGCACTGTCTGAATTAGCAGTGCAAATATGCACAGAAAAATGTTAGAGGATTGCAACATAGTATTGAGGAAAATTTGAAGATTTTTGAAGATTTTAGATTTGAAGATTTTAGGTCAAATTTGATATTTCTGAATACTATAAAATACCATACCAGTGCAATGCTTAAACTTGATGCCAGGCAAAATCCATTAAATGAAGGAAATTTCATCATTTCAAAACATAAATAAATAAAAAAAATTGCTATGCATTATGCATGTGAGTTAAACTCATAAATTGAAAGTGTGCCTGGGTATTCACAAAATGTTCAGAGTCAAACGGAATCACTATAATTCCTGGTTAAAAATCCTTCATTTTGCATTTCAAAAAAAATGGAGGCTGTCTTGTTTAGGTTAGTTGTTTTCTTACAATTTGTCTACCAAGTTTGGTGGAAGTTACATACATATTTAGTCATGCTGCTGTTTCGACTATATCACAGAGCCTTTAGACGTTACGGGTAGGCAAATGTGCAGCCTGCTTTAGCCATGCAGCTGCCCTTGGGCAAATTTTCCTTTAGTTCAGAAAGGTTTCAAAAGCTTGTGCAGACTGCCGAAACTATAATAGCAATTGGAGATATGAATATTTTATACATTTTATACATATTTTGGGGAGTTTTGCATATATATGAAGGTGCTACGTGATATTTCAACTGAGAGATGAACAGTGCACAAGTATCAATTTCTGATCGTTTCTTTCCCTGTATGTCTATTTATTTGGCACCTTTCAATAGATACATTTATTTAGTGGGCAACTTCCTTCAGTGTGTTGCTGACACAAAGTGGGTACAAGGGTTCAGTCACCCCTCCCCCTGGTCTGCCAGCAAATCAAATTTCATTAGTGATCATTTCTGTCAAATAAGTTAGAACATTACTCTCAGTGACAGAAGACTCGATAGTTAAGTGTAGTGGCTAACTTAAAGAATGAAAGACATTTTCTCTTTTTAAACCGCTCAATGTTTCTCACTGCAGTGTTTTATATATCTGCAGTCAGCAGTTCAATGCTTCGTATAGACATCCGTACTAAATAACCCTATTTGATGAGCAGCTCCATCAAAGCATTTGCTTTTAAACTTTAGCCTAGGTTCACTTTAATGGATAAAAAAAGCACTTGATCTAGTTTTACTGTCCAGCATCTTTTGCTGGAAGGAAATTAGTCGGCAATCCTTTATTCGGTAGCTTTGATTAAATTTACTGAATACTGGGTCAATGTTGTAGATGTCAAAAAGGTACAACTGCACACAGTACTGTACATGGTAGTAATGGCAGTAATAGCAATGTACCGGAGATTTTGTTTCAAGATCCGAGGAGTAAATTAGAAGTCTCAATCTGAGAGGTTTTCTCTTGGAAAGTGCCATGCCACCATTCTTTCAGTATTAAAACAGACTTTTTGATGAAACAGAAACCACAGATGGAAAGTAAATATAAATGCATTATTGGCTGTGTGTAAGTGTGCCTTTATACTCCTTCCTTCCGATAAAGTTTCAATTAAGAGAGAATAAATCAGCTTGGATGTTATCTGCTTAAAAGCTTTTCTATTGGCTTAATGCTCAAGAAAATAGGCCACCAAAAATGAATGCCAAGTTTTAATGAATATTGGATTGTTAACGAGTCAAAATTGGATTGTTAACGAGTCAAAGGAAATTAATTACTGATCGAAGAACTAAAAAAAATTTTTTTTAAATGAATTCGATCATTATGTTTGTTTGTTGAGAAAATCAATTATAGTAGTGATTGATGACATTATGTTGTATGTTGCAAACATTCAGTGATTCATAAAAAAAATGTGAGTAATGTTTCTCCAAGGTTTCAGAGATTGTGATGGAGTGCACATGTTTTGTTAGTTTGGTAGGGTGAGCCCATTTCATTCAATGTCTCAATTGAATACAATGAAACTATAGTTCTTTTGCTTTTATCTGGTGTTTATCTGATATAACATAGATTGAGGAAAGATGATAATAGATTGGGAATTCCTTGACCACGATTACCAAATATATTCAATTCTCATGTGAAAAATAAATAGGAAGAAAATATAATAAAAATGACATAACATGATAAACCATGTGTATGTGAATATTTACCCCTTTCTCCTTAATTTTGTTTTATTATCGCATTTTTTTCACTTCGTTTAGAAAGGACATTTCATTTAACCTTTTTTGTTATAATGTTGAAGCTCAGAAGCATAAATTCCCCAATCTGGGCAGAATTTGATCACAAGAGTCCTCAACCGTCAGGTTTCTAATTTGGTCTGGTCGAGCCAGGAAGTGGCCAGAGTACTTTGATGGACATTAAGAGGCATGGTTAGAAAAATCAATGGCCGTTTGCCACTTGAACTTGCTCGATTCATCTTTCTCTCTTTTTATCCATTCCCATTTGTGCTTCAGAACAGAGGTACAAACAGGACATATTCTAAATTTCCCCCTTTTTACCCAAAAATTTAATTTTCCCATATCACAATAGAAGAAGAAGATGAAAGAGAAAAGGAACATTTTGTAACTGGAAGCTGTCTTTTACTTTTAAGCTATAAAGTAAATTTAATTTAAGCAGAAGGTATGTCCTTAAGGGTTTATAGCTTCACCAAACATATGGCAAGATATATATATATTGGTCTAAATATATGATAAAAATATGATTTCCAGTCAGATCAGGAAAATTGAAAAAAATGTGATTATTGCTCTCATGAAATTAAATTTTCCTAGCGGTAAGCTTAACCTCATAAGAGAAAAAGTATGTCAATATCGGATTATGATCTATTTTAGTTGGGCTTTTGGAAAATTGTAATATCTTTACTTTTCTACTCCTTAAATTTCTTGTCTTGATACAGTTATTGGCGGCGCAGCCGTGGTTCCGCTCGAATTATTTGTATGACGACTTCTACTCCTATTTGTTAGAGAGTACAGTAGTCTCTAAATGAGCCGTAAAGCCAACGTGAAAGTTTGACTTTGGTATTCATCTTGAATTATGGACCAGGATTAGCACTTCAAGGCTCTCCCATCACCCACCTTTACTTGTACTCTCATTCCACTTCCCTGAAAATCGCACCACCCCCCTCCCACCCCACCCCCATACCAAAGGTCAGACCAGCCTATGCCTCTGTAGAGTCTTTCCAACTAAGCTAGGGTTACATGTAAGAAATAGGAGGAGGAGGGTAGCAGACATGGCCGCCAACATTGTCGAGGGGGTTTGGTGGAATTATGCTGTTTGGTCATCCTTATTGAACTAACTGAGGGGAAAACATGTCAGATTTTTGTTTTGTAATAGCTATAGCATATAGAGTTGGTCAGAAATCAAAAAAAAATCAGAATAGAGTGGTTGTTTACGACAAAAATCAGATTAATTTGCCGGAATCGATGGATAAATCAATCCAAACTGTTTTTTTGTGCTCAACACCCTTCACATCACTCATCGCATGCGGGATGGAGTTGTTTTGGCTTGTCATCGTTGCATAAGTTTAATTGCCTTTCAGGAGGGTTTACTGTATATTCTTGTTTATCACCCATCGCCATTAACGCCAAGCCCCCTGTAAGGCATGTATGCCATTTACGACCGCTATCTCGATACACAGTGACGGTTTGGAAGCGATTTATAGTGATTTATAAAGGCCATTTCACGCCGTTAATAATAGCCTTTTTCTATTACACTAGATTGCTTCAAGTTATGAAAGATTATCAAAGTGAAAGTTATTATGTACAGCTTGATGAATACTTCTACTGGAGATGAATCAAATGTAGAAAAAAAAAATAGGGAAAGTGCGAACAAATAAAATTACTTTTAGAAGAAGAGACTTTTGTGAAATCCCTGATTTCAAATTTTCTGCATTTGTACCTTTGAGGCCTCGATCACTTTACGGTATAGTTTTTGGAAATTGGTCAGTAGGACAAAACAATTAATTGCCATGAGACTTGATTTTTTAACTCCAAAGTAAAAAGGCAGTGGTAATTTACATAACATTATGTACCATATTTATTATATATTGGTCACCACCAGGGATCAACAAACTTCTATATACCGTTGCAGCTTATTCTGATGAACAAATACTGAAATGCAAGACGTAAAATGAAATTTAAGCTCAGAGCTTGACAAATCTTTGTCAGCCCCACTTAAGTTTTTTTTAGGTTGGAATTAAAGACATTCAAAAGTAGAGACTTTTTCGCTGGAAGGGTTAAGGAGTGATGCACCTGATCAACGTGACGCAGAAATTAAGCTTTTTATTAGATTGGACGGAGAATATAAATTGTGAAATCAGCTTTTGGTAAACAGCCTTGAGAGACAGGTTGCAGTTGATAGAATCCTGAAACAGTAGAAGTAGGTCCCACCATGGAATTTTGCTGTTACCTAGAATATCTCTGGATGTCCTCTAATAATACTCCTTAATTCAAGTTGCAAGGGTCTGCATATTAGCCTCTAATTGATGCGATCTGCTTCTCTAAAGCACAAAATCCAGTTCGAAGACTTTAATTTGAGATCCTTGAGCCCTTGAGATCTTCTGGGACTTTCTGGACTCCTCCTTAGAGCCTAATTCAGGACTTTGGGTAGATTATGTCTTTATTAACGTTGAGGATCTACAAGACCTTAGTTGATATTAACTTGAATTTGCTCTCAGCAAAATTGGAAGGGCACATTCTACAGTCACACATCTAGAGAAATCGATCTACCTAAGTGCTAGGTGATAATCCATCATGTAAGCTTTATCGTAGAACTTTGGTGCGAATATTGCAAAGTTGCAATAACTGACAATAAGCAGGTTGAAGTAGTGAGGGTATGCTGTATGTAACCCTTTTCATGTTCAAATAACAGACTGAAATATGTTAGTTTTGTTACATTAGTTGCATATCTAGGGGAAGGACTCCTATTGTATTAGGTTTATATTGATGCTGGAGAGTAGCGATTAGTTGTGTGGGAGGCAAGAAGACAGATAATTCATCTCTAGCTATTTGCAAGTTAGAACTATCTGTGGATGTTAATGTGAACAAGACGTGGTATTATGTACGCAAATTAAACGACACCACCACCGCACGTACGGGAGCATTGTGACTGCTCGCCCCACTCTCCCCATCCTCCGGGGATTGGGTGGGGTGGCTCCAAACCGTGACACACTTGCCATTATAGCACCACTGTAATACAGAAGACAAACAGTAGAGTCACGGTATACTTACTAGATAAATGAATATATATATATTCTATTTTGCGATATCATTCAATTCTGTAAACAGATGATGTAATAGATGGCATTCTATATATAAATATGTATATATATATATATATGTATATATATATATATATATATATATTAATGTATGATATGCATGATTAATGATTGGATCGTGTATATCACATATGCCAGGTCTCTCTATATTATTGAATATCAACCCACTGAATGTGCTGTTTGCATATATTTTCCAGGGAATAGGCCTGTATTTCTAAATATTTTCCTTTGCTGCTTACATAAAGACTTCAAAAATGGTGACTTTATGGAGATATATACTCTTTTCGAATGTCAAAGCTGAATGTTAAGTGCAGTCCAATCTGACTGGTTAAGAATTGTTCTGAAATCATGAAGTTTCCAGCTGAGGGCCAGTACTATCAATATCTAGAAATAGATATCAAAATATTGATATTCATGTGACAAAAACATAAGCAAAATCACAGAAATGATGAGCACAGAACCTAGGTTTCTTGATTGCAAATGTATAGATTTACTATAGAGTAAGTTTGTGTGGTTGTTTATATAGTTATTGGTATTTACAGGGAACATTCCCAAAATTACAAATATTGAAATTTACAGGGAACATTCCCAAAAATAAAAACAATGAAAATAAGATGAAAGATAGTGACTGATTCAATATGTTACCTTTATCTTGTTCGCTGTGATTGCTAAAATTGATTTGCACTTTTATTTGATAGAGTGTATTGTGCAATAATATGTGATTTCACATGATCAGGATAAATGATCTGTGGAATCGATCCGATACAGGTTGCTATGGTAACCGCCTCACATCCGTGTCTAATGTTTGTATACATGCATATATACTGTTTATGTCTATTCATAAATGGTTACTATATGATTGATGAATACTTAACCAGTTGGTGTCTTCTGAGGGGATAGCATGTTATGACATTTGGTTGTTCAATTCTAGAGATTTCAGATGGTGTCAATGTTTCTAGAATTTGTTGAAAAAAATGTCTGTTTGATTTGACCATTTATGACGGACCAATGTTTGGTAGATATGCTACATTTCCTTGTTTTACGAATTTCTGTGTTCGGACTTCCTTTTTCATTGAAACATTTTAAAATAGTCTCGACTTGTTATTTGTAACCTAAGTGAGAAGTATCATAGGTTAAAAATCTGCCTATTATCAAAACAATTGAAAAATGATGCCAAAGTGACCTGTCAAACATATACTGTATATAGATCATTATTTGTTATGTACATGCTAGCATGATACCTGACATAGCATAGATTATATTTCATGCTTATTTCTGGTCACCACCAATATTACAAGTAGTGACCTATTGCATGCTATCGTAATTCCTTTGAATGCAGAGAATATTGAATGCCGTTTCTTGTCTATTTCTCTCTTTGATGCTATAGAGGATACCCCTGACGCCAAAGAAACAGGTTTGCATCATCTTCTATCTAACACGTTTGCTGTTTACCGTGACACAGTTGTTTTTGTTTTTTATCAATTTATCAATCTCCGCATGTGTACTCTGCATTGTTTACTACTGTATCATATGTTGTGTGTATATGTGTATCCTCTTCCTACAACCAAGTCAAACTATAAATGACAATTTGAAAATTGTAATAAAGAAGATTTCAAAAAAGAAAAAAAATTTAAAATTGCTAATAACACTTAAAAAGGAATGAAGCACGAGTGGCTTACTTTGAACATCAACTGCTTTGAAATATTAATTTCTAACCCCAAAGGTATATTTCACGTCAATAGGCTGTGTTTCCTTTTCCTTTTGAGGGAGAAAAAAAATGTAATTACCCAGATTACAGTCCCAGTTTTCAGTTGGTGAATTCATTACGTATGTCTTCCTCACCCCTCCCCCTTTTTAATTATAAAAGGAGAAAGTTGGGTCATATCTTGACTGCCTAATCTTTCCCCTTCTCAGCTACTTTCTGATAACAAAACCTCTTGAACAATCAATTCTTGGTAGGCTTAAAGTCATCCTCACTGAAATGAAGGGTAAAAACCCTAACCCTATCTAAACTTCCAACTAAATAAGTATTTGTTATTGCACCAAACTTAATCCAATTTTCAATTAATACTGAAATGAAAGGAAGAAGGAAATAACGCAAAAGCGAGTTGAAGGAATCCTTGATCATGTGACTCTACTTGACTCATGCCTCATTGACTCATATCTCTTCTGCGAAAGAAATTGTAACAGATTTCTGGACATGGAAAAGATGCATGTATGCATGATAGCATAAAATTCTTTTAAAAAGTCTTCCCCCCCCCCCCTAATTTTGTAATGGCCATGTTTTCCTAGACGTCCCCACAGATTTACACTTAAAGTCATCAAAAGAACACACCATTTACCGTGAACATGTTTGTGCTAGAGAACATGAAAATGATGCTTTTAATCTAGGAGATCTGAACTGAATTAAAATAGTGGGTTCTTAATGCAACATATTAAACACAATTTAAGAGCATTTTGACAAATTTGACCTCATCAATGAATAAATATTCTTTCCAAATTGTGTTTAAAGTAATGTATACTCATTGATAAGCATGCAATCCAATCTTTTGTTTGTCCATGAGCACGTTCGCCGTATCAGCGGTAGCAACTGCAGGCGGGCATCTCGTTCAGTGCACGATACTCCCAAATCTCCCGTGCATATTGGCATCCAGTGTTTAATAATTATCATAAGATCCAATTTATATTGCAAATGCCTTCAGGGGGTCCCTTTCACTCGACGAAGGATGAAAAATTGGTCGAAGAAAATTTAGTGAACTTTATAGTTTTTACCTCGATTCTAAACTGATTTATGTGAGCGTATATGAAAAGGATGGTTTTGTGTGTTTGTTACTGTTTACGCTACGTCAGACTTGTTTATTTTCCACTCTGTATGGTGATTAATGTCGCATTAGTGCCAAGGATCTCCTCGTTTTGTTTATGTTAAGTTTGATGTCAGTCACTGATTAGTTGTTTTTGCAGTCACTTTGTAATTATCAACAGTTCGTTCACACATGTATGGAACATTGTTCTATTCACGAGTGTGAGAAACTGCTGTAATAAGAGACCAAAGATTACTCACATTATTCACTCATTATACGTCAACTTCACGTATCGGGTGCCTCTTTCAATCTGTTGTATGATTTTGAAGGCTTAAATCAGAAGGCCTATACCTTATGTGCAAATGGATACAATGCTAAAGAGCTCAATATATATTAATCCCCAAACAAGTCACAATTTGTTAAAGAAATGTCGGGTTTATTATGTATGTGCGAGTATGTGGTATTTATCACCAACCTTGGTTGTTTATGATCTTTCATGGGGGAAAAATAACAACTGAAGTATTAGAGGATTGTTTCTACGATTATTTCAGTAGGATATCGTCACGTGCAAGAATAGGAAGGTGCAAAGAGAGAGAACGAGAGGGGGGGAGAGGGAGGTTGGGAGGGAAGGGAAGGGGGGACGGGAGAGAAAGTTATCTTTTATAGTGACAACAGAGGACCAAAGAGTGAGTTAGGTCTTAACAGCCAAGTTATAGTTTTTAGTTTATTTATGATGTCCTTGTCAGTATTATTTTTCTTCTGTTCTGTTGAGCTGTTTGATGTGTTAATTATTACTTCAATCCATTGATGTTCTACCCGTGACCAGCTCGTACCAATTCACACAGCTCTCAGGTATACTGTTATCCATAGTACATGCAGGACATCACAACATCATTCCCATTAACCTACCCATCCAACTATTAGCTACAGTATTGATCTCAATTCCAATAAATATGGTCACGACAGAAGAGAATGTCTTTGACATATCAAATACACCCGGAAGGTGTTTTCCATTTTAAATTACCGACATACATCCGTTCCACATTCTCCGAGCTAGCTGCGGGAAAAGGAAGAACCTGTAATCGTGTGCCTTGGGATGATTCTTAACTCAGAGTTGTACCATTTGGTATTAATTCTAGCATAAATTGATGAGCTTTTAGGCTAAATGTCTACATGCTCTATTTGCTTTATTTGTAGATCAAGTTGCAGTTTTATTTTATTGAGTTGGTTTGCTAGTCTGATGGTTTAAATGATGAGGAGGGGGGGGGGGGGGGGGATGGTGAAGAATAGGTAAAATAGATGGATTAAAGTTTGGTAATCTCTCCACCAATGGTAGCACCAGGGATGATGAATTATGCGGCATTAAGAAAACTTCAAAGTGTTATATATTGAAAAATAAAACTTTACAGTAAAATTTGTGGAATAGAAAATTGTTCATATTGATAATTTTCTAATTATGTATACTCTGCAATCATGGGGTATTATGTTGCTTGATATGATGGATGACGTATTCCTGGGTAACTGTAGGTCTATAACGATGTGGATGTGTATATGTGTGGGAATATTGACTCTGGACTAGTATTTATAGCCAATTTATTGCAAAGTAACTTCACTTCGATTATTTTTCTTTTTTCAATTTATCATACGATAACATACATCCAGTTTGTGCATTATTGCACAATTTGTTCAGAGTACAGCTACCTCAGAAATATTGTAAGAATATTTTCTGCTTGATTGGGTGACGTTTTGGGAATATAATGTTTGGAATAATGTATCTAGATGAAGACTAGTTGCGTGACTTTTATTACTCCTAGTTGCCATGGATGCAAGTTCAATAACTGGATGCAACTCCAGTGGGGCTAGACTTGTAAAGATTTAGGTAATAGATCTGGGTTTTAAAAAAAAAAAATTATCGCTTTGGATTTTTTCAACCTTGGAAAATCCATTTTCAGACCATGAGGAATGGATTTTAGCTATGGTATATTGTACAATTCTGAGTCGGCTAGAATAACAGATTCTTATTGCAGTGTAGCATTGGTTCAAAACAGTTTCTTATCACTTTTAAAAATCTGTAAAATCTTAACTTACTGTTTTCTGAAAATAGAAACAATAGTGTGGCTCCATTTGACACAAGATTTGTGTGGTTTTCAATTTCATAGAATACAAACAATGGATAATACTGATCAACATTGTTATAAGTGTCAAACTTTCTCAGTAATGGTAATCATGTATCAAATATTGGAAATGAGGCAGGCACTTTGTGAAGAAATAATATTACCATGGCAACCGTTACCAGTACTCATGGTACGCAGTTTGTCCGCGCACTCTTTTGAATCGCTGTATATGAACGGCACCGATTATGTAATTCATTGCTGTCGTGGTATCACCATGGCAATAACATTTATCTATTCAGTGCCTACACAATAGTCTGGTGAACTTTATAAATGTTCAACTAGTATCTGTGTGTTAAGAAGTGTTAAGAAGCTACATCACCATGGCAACATCCTCCATCGATACTTTTCATTTCTCAAAACTACATATTCATCTTTACTCGTTTTCAACCTGCCTGGTTTTAGACCCACGAATCCAAAAGCCATATTTAAATGCTATTCTTACTGTCGTTTTATACTTCTTTTTTTGCTATCCCTCCCTCTCTTTGTTAAAGTGTCTAAAGCAGAAATAAGTTATCCCCATGGCAATAGCATCCCCCAACGGTTCCCCTCAAATCTTTGCTCAGTTCATTCGAATGTTACCTAGTTTTTTGGGACCTAGTCATTCAGACCGCCGTCTTAGATACCCCGCAACTATTGGTTATCGTGTTTAATCAAATGACCGAGGTAAACAGAGTTCCAGTAAAGATGAAGGGGCCTGTCAATGTGACATTTAGATTGCTCCCGATAATGACAGATGTTTAGGTTTCTTATTCGATAAGTAAACAAGGACTGTCAGATAATAGAGAGTTAATTCTATGCCAGCTATCAAATCATCTCCATTTTGAGCGATAGGATTGTGATCTATTTGTCCGTGAAAATAGCATCTCGTTGCCTGCCAGTAGAAATGAAAAAAATCGCCCAAAAAAGAGAAGTGAATGTCTCGTAGTCTTGTATTAATTGCATATTCGAAGGTTTTGGATGGATCGAGTGGTTAAAATTTGTAAAGCAACAATAACAGGACCTGATAGAAGACCGCATGTTTGAAGTTGTCGGTTGCATGCTCTATGAGTGTGTGAGACATCTGTACTATTGACTGACGTCCGTACAGATTGAGATAATGCAACAGTTATTATAAACTTCAAGATAGTATCGGCTCTGAAACTCCCCTGGGGGTTATAATTTCACGTACGAAAACATTCAAAGGGAGCGGAGTTGAACGGAAGTACAGAAAGTTTCTTCTCCCTCAGATATATCACAAATGGAAAAACAATTTGTCAATTGATTCTAGATTACACGTTCTTCTGAGTATCGTCCTCGTCTGGAAGTGCTTCGGGCTCCAGAGGCAGATGAGATGTATAGTGGAAGAAGCTATTACCCGTGTAGGTGTTGAAAAGAACAGACAGAGTTTGTTATTCATAATATCTTACTGCTTGCTTTATCCCGAAACAAAAACTTTGAAGATGCAACGATTTGTTTCTTCATGAGAAATAACCGTTCCTAGCCTGCATGCATGCACTTTACTTCGAATGTAGATCAATTTGGTGATAGGAATATCTACTGTAAGACAAAAATCAAATGGTCAGCCAACCAGTGGAACCACACCAGGAATGATAAAAAATAGACATAATTGTCAGATAATTAACGTTTTGTTTTTTAAGTTTATTATACAGATCATACAGTGAATTTAATCTGTCTCCCAGCATTTGATCAAATCTTGATAGATTTATTTCTCTAGAGTTAAGGCCAATTATAACCTTCACAAAGTAGGCCATGTTAAAAAGTTCCAACTAGTTCGTCTAGTGGAAGAATCAATATTCTAGGTTATAGCATGTATAAACCAAGACTTATATCTTCATTAAATGAAGCTTAAGCATTTTTTTTGTTTTTCACTTTAATGTACGTAAGATAAAGTGGCAGTTTGTACCCTAGCAACTGAACATATTTGCCCAGGTTGATAAAAAAATCTCACATGAAAAGAACACTGCCTTGATCCTCATGTAAGCAGCCTGTTTACAGCCAAATAAAATCCGAGTCATTTTGGCTTGATTTTAATGCCGTTTTGTCAGCTTGTTCATTCTAAATCCTCTCCTTCCCTGAATATCATCCTTGGGTTTTGTGATCCCTCTATAAATCACATGACATATCCTGGGACTGTCAGAATTTGCCAAAAACCTATCAGAATAAATGACATTAAATAGTGGTAAAGCTTACACGAGGCGGTAGTTTAGTGTGATGCTCGTATTGTTTGAGACGAATGTTTTCATCTCGGGCTCTAGGATGGGAGAAATCTGATTGTAGATAATAATTCTTCACTCCTGGTGTTTACCTCCCCAGAGGGGAATATTTTTCTTGAAATACATTATTTTTAGAGGCCAGCCACCCAGCGAAATCTTCATGAACAAATCTCATGACGTAGGTCCAAACATGTTGATGAAAGTGTCTTTTCAACATTTTCCTCTTGGGTATCTCAATATATGATCAATATCGTGGTGTCATAATCCTCTTAAATATGTATATAACTTGCAGATATATATGTAATAAAACGGCAAGAAATCCGCTAGAACATACACATAGAGGGCAAACCTTTGTAGGTATGGTACAGTGTGTTTGTAATTTGTTGAAACGTTGTAGTGTAGTGTAAAATGATGACCAATGTGGCGAGTGGTGGTCACTGCAGGCTTGGAATGTAGTGTAAAATGATGACCAATGTGGCGAGTGGTGGTCACTGCAGGCTTGGAATGTAGTGTAAAATGATGACCAATGTGGCGAGTGGTGGTCACTGCAGGCTTGGAATGTAGTGTAAAATGATGACCAATGTGGCGAGTGGTGGTCACTGCAAGCTTGTAGTGTAGTGTAAAATGATGACTAGCGTGGCGAGTGGTGGTCACTGCAGGCTTGTAGTGTAGTGTAAAATGACGACTAACGTCTTAATTGGTATTCACTGCAAGCACGGTCATAACAAGGTGATAACAACAGCGCGATCGTTTGTAACGGTAAATAGTTCTACTATAGATGAGGCAGAGCAAGATAAAAAATGACAGTCATTTCCCTCAAATTCGTGTAGTTCTGATAAACCAATGACGTGTGAGAGCAATTTACTGAACCGTTTATATATTAAACATTGGAAGCTGGTTAGTGAGATTATTAAGGAAATAATAGCAGGTGCAATATTTAATGAATTGGCAGTCATGTGATCCACCAGGGCTCAAGTAAAAGTCAGCTGCAGATTAGAGAAACGTTCTAAATTTAGTATTCGTAGAGGGCGGTGTGCTTGGGCACTACTCTAAGGTTTGTGTTTATATCACAAGGAAACATACTTTCCTTGTCGACGCTTGTACTCCAATGAAAGATACATGCAACCTGTTACATTGTGCAGCCGATTATATCGCCTTTATTAATTCATAGCCATGATCTATGGCAGGATGGTTAGCTTACTGTATATTCATGTTTGTACTGTCATATATATATATAGATATATATATGTATATAGCTGTGGAAAACACTTGTTTGTAAATCACTAAAAACATGCAGAAGCATACAGATATATGTTATGCCAACCCTCACTAGTTCCCCCAGCTTTATTACATGCACAGAGGCAACCAATCTGTCCGTCTCTTTATATTTCATCTCATTTTTTTTGGCCGAGATGTCATCACACGGGCGATAAAAGCGAGCCCCATCTGGCGGCATGTTTCAATCTACGGTCGGTTTAGTCGAATCACGAGTGCTTAGGTTTGAGAGGAAAGACTATCTCGGTGTCCTCCTCTAATCAGGCAGAAAATACCCCCTCATCCTCGAGTGGCAATCACTCTCAAACCTGTCAGATGTCTCTTGCGAAATAATGAGACTCGTCGAGTTTCCCCCTCGTGATGGAAGTCCGTTTTCAAGTGAAGATCATGTACGGTAGCAATCTCCTCATTTAAAGTCGCAGAGTCACCCTTAGGGGTGACAGCTACTATTGCATATTGCTTTATTAGCAACAGAACATTCGATATATATTTCGAAGTTATATTTCCACATTTTCGTATTAAAAGCGAGAAGAGAGTGACAAAGCTGGACGTAACTCTTCAATGTGTCCATATGGTATCTGTCACGGTCAAGTCAGCTGTACCCCACACCCTTCTATTTTACCCAGCTTAGCTGGACGTAACTCCTCAATGTGTCCATATGGTATCTATCACGGTCAAGTTAGCTGTACCCCGCACCCTTCTAATGTACCCAGCTTGGTTGGTCACCTAGATATTGTCCCCAAAAAAGTTATATCTATAAAATAAATCTACTACAAATGAAATCTGCATCATTTGATTTGTACTGCATGGAACAGGAATTAACATGACACGTACCTTTGACACGTGACAAGAGTTACGTTAACATAATATAGAGTATCATTACAGAGTATCACTTCAGATAGTAGGTGAAGCACCTTGTAGTAACGTATTAGCATCAGCATAGTTTTAAGTATATTTAACTGTCACAATGTTATATATATGTATGTCCATACTTTAGCTACTTGCTTGAACAGTCCTCCCCTTGCCCTCTCTCTTACCCCTCCTTCCTGCTCTAGCTTCTTGCTTCAACAGTCCTCCCTTGCCCCCTCTCTTACCCCCCCATCCTTACTCTAGCTACTTGCTTGAATGGTCCTCCCTTGCCCCCTCTCTGTCTCCCTCCCTGCTCTAGCTACTTGCTTCATCAGTCCTGCCTTATCCCATCTCTTACCCCTCCCCTCCATACTCTAACTATTTGCTTTCAACAGTCCTCTCTTGCCCCTCCTTTACCTCATCCCCCCCCCCAATCTTCCTTCTTTTCTCATATGCTACCTTACAGTCTGTAAAGTTTGAAGCAGAGTATATTTCGGACATCATAAAAGTAAAGTTATGTTAAGTGAGTCCAGAATTAGAAGCACAGCATCGAGTCTTTTGTTATTCTCATCACACATCGACACGTCGTCCGTGTCTGCAACAACAGCAACCTCTGTAATATTTATACATTTACTGCAATTCAAAAGCTTTTAGAGATTGTCAACCTTTTAAATGAGAAGAGTCAACTCTGCCGTCTTCTTCTTCATCTTCTTCATCTTGAGAGCCGTGAGTTTCTTCTCCTCCTCTCCTCTCCGAGCAAAGTTGTGTTCATATGATTCATTGCTGATCGTCTCCATCCTCATTGAAACTCGATGAAGCTGGCTGGTTGTGATAGATGAAGCAGAGAGACAGCGGGAGAGAAGTAAATAAGAGAAAGAAGTAGAAGAAGAAGAAGAAAACAGAAACCCCCCCCCAACCACCTAGCCATCAGCCATATTAGCAATTTGCATATTCTTCACATTGCGTGTCCGGGATATATGTGTCAAAGTGGTTTGAGAGTTTACAACGAAACCCACTCGGTCTGTTATATTTTACCACGGGATAGAATGGGCCGGTGTAGTAATTACTCTTTGTGTGTTGTAGTTGCTTTTTTCATCTCCGTCGCCGAGTAGAGAGATGTTTTCACGGAGAATCAGAGATCAGAATAACAACCTTCTTCCTTCCTGAGCAGCTGTTTCAGTTCTCTACCTCTCCCACGGTGGAGCCAAGTGTCTGATTTCATCTTCCATCTCCGCGGTGGACATAAAGCGTATTTTTTTTCCCCCACCCCCCTGAGCGGTGTGTACATTGAACTGGGTTAACTGGTAATTGACGTTTTAACATTGTTCCTGAAAATTAGATTTGATGCAGGGCGGCACTAGATTCTTCTTTTTTATTCTCATCTCAATCGTGTCATAAGGACGGATATGATTTGCGGAATTTGTCAGTTCTGAGCTTTTGTGTTTTTGTTTTGGGGTTCTCTCGTTGTTCGATTTGGAAGTTATATGAGTGCAGGAATTGTTTTTTCCAGCTTGTTAGGATTGATTTTTGAGTGTGTTCATCCAGACTATTTGATAGATGGGTCTTAACCCATCGTCTGCAGTTGGATTTTCAGCAGGTAATCCGAGTCAGGGATTTGCAACCGGAGTGGAAAATTTTGTTCGTTTTATATCGGTGAACAAGTCAGTGGGATATTTCTTCAACTCTGAAACTTGAGATTTTTTTTCCATCCTCCCTTGCGACTTGTTTTAGTTGATCTGCTTCCATATGCCATATATCATGGTAATGATAATTAACTCCGAAATAAATTTACAGAGAGAATAATCATTTTTCTCTGATTAAATGCCATCATCTTTCCAACGTTCCAAGGGGTTCATGCAACCTTCATTATTTTGTCTTTGAGCTATGATATTAGTGGTTCTCTTTCGAGTAGTGGCCAAAAAGCAACTAGTTACACAATGCCAAAAAAAGTCACGTGGTACTGCAAACTTCTAATATCACTCATTTGAGAGCTAATCTTACTTGATGTTAGATTATTTTTTTCCTTGTAAATTGTTTCATCAAGATTTCATGAAAACATTGACAAATGTCAACACTTTCTCATTCGGTACCGAAAGTTGTTTACTTCTCTATATCGGTGTTACTCATCTCGGAGAATATTTTGGAAATATAAGCTGACGGATCGAGTGAAACGTAATCCCAAAGTAATGGCAAAAATATTTCTAGATTGAAATTTGGCTACGTCCACTCATAAGTAATAAAAGCAACCCTTATTTACGAGTCGGAATTGAGAATCCTTTTCCTTGAAAGCTGCAGCGTTTTTGTGATGGAAGACTGTTCTGAGAGGGAGAAACAGCTTATTCCAAATCTCTGTCTTGTCAGTCAATTGAATTAGAAAGGCACCGAGGAAAGAGTTGCGTAGCCTTGTCAGGATTTACGGAAACTATCGTACAAAAGAGGAGATTTCTCCGAGGAGTTCTGATAAAGAATCGGTGATTGATGACTTTGGGGAAGGTTTTATGTAGACCGTTTTTTTTTTGTAAATCTTCTTTAGTTATTCCGACTTTTCTCAGATCACTTCATCCTCGAAAATTAATATTTTTAGAATTTTTGTGTTCTGTAATTTAATTCGCTCGGAGATGTACCAACATGTTTGTCATACTTTTGCTCTGTATGAATTATTATTTTGCGTTAAAAAGTGGAATCGGTACGGAAGAGAAATCGTTTGTCAGAGACAATCAGTTTGTGAATTCTCGGAAAATATAGAAACGAGGGAGTCAATATGGAGGTTACGTCTTCAGATGATAGCTCTTTGGATATCTTTGACGTCGAGGAATTATGCAGGCTACTAAATGAGAGGCAACAGAAAAAGTGTGCTTGTATGAGGTCAAAGGTCGGTATATCATGCAATATAGAAATGACCCGATCTGCTTTTATAAGTATTCAAGATTACTATCGTGTGCTATTCGATACAACGCTGTTTGAAGAATATTATAAAGCTTGTTTTTTTTATATCAATTGAATCAAGGTTATTTATTAGTCATGATGGCTGTTCATTAAAGTACACAAAGTTTGTCTTTGCAAAGATAAGGGATTTTTGCAGGTTCAATAAGTACAAGTGATTAGACCAAAGTGGTACAAGAGGTATATTACATGTATAAGATATGATTAGGTTGAAACGCACAATTAAGAGACTGTTATGCTGACAGTGTTTGGATATAAGGGATTACTGCTAATTTGAGGATACTTTTAAAATATCATTTTCAATGTCACAATTTCTCGATGTTATGAAATCCAGCCGTTGACTTTAAACAAGCTGGGAAAAAGCCTCTTCTAGAATGTATTAAAGCGTGTATATACCATTGTATGAATACTGTATATGTACCAGTTCTGTGGTACATGCGTGGTGATACATTGGTGTCACTAATGACCTGATGAGGAGGAACAATGGCATAATTAGCTGCTGAATGCTTGTAATTGATGGAAATCTTTGAGATAAATTTAAATATTTAAAATTCATATTTTCAAAGGCAACTTTGTGTGCTTAAATCAATAGCCAAGTTCATGACTTATTGCTTTGGTTGATTTTTTTTTTATCATTATTATTATTAGTCTGTTTTGGGATTTTTTTTTGCCATATCATTATCCAATGTCAAAGTACATTCTTTAGTGCCGAGAATATAATAGTTTATAGTTTGTTGAACTACCGAAAATTATGCAGAGGTTTGGCATTTATTTTCTTAATGAAATGAAAACATCACCTATACACTACATTACATTTACATTCTGCCAGTTTCAAAGCCATCAAAGAGCCCAAGTTGGAGTGCGAAGTCTTATCGACTTTCACCAAGATGTTAAAAATCCCTTGAAGCCGTTTGTAGGAGTGTCTCTGGTAAGTTTAATCATACATGCTGTAGGTGATAGTATATCTGAATCCAGCTCTAATCATTACACTAAACTTCATGCATATATACATTAAACATCATGCATATACATTGAACATCATGCATATACATTAAACATCATACATATATGCAATAATTATAGCAGAGACATAGGAAGGAGGGTTATAGAGGTGTCATCCCACTCCCTCCTGTCCCTTGCACCCTCCCTTAATTTCTAACTTCCTAGCTCCCCTTCCCACTCCTGACGATTCATAATTCAAAATATCTAATTATTCATTTTTCACAAATATGTAGGTAAATTCTATTGCTATGCATATTGGTAAAAAATCTTAAAACTGAAATCTTTCATGTAGGTATTGTTACCTACTATTATGTAACTGAGTAGTGTCAATGTGTTATTTGAATATCTTGGTGTACTGTTTCATTGATCTTGTGGGGTATTGAGGAAATATGGCCATCCCTGCTACCCATCTCATGTTCCCATGAACCCCCCCCCCAACTCCCCGCTCCCGATTGTGAAAATCCATTGTTGGTCGAATATATATAATGACATCATCTCCATACATATATATCCACATAAAGCAGCTTTAACATATATGTGTGACTAAACAGTAATACACTGTTGATATGGTATTCCCATCAACCCCTCCCACGCTCCTGATTGTGAAAATCCATCGGTGGTCAAACATATATAATGACATCATCTCCATACATATATCCACATAAAGCAGGTGTAACATGTGTGTGACTAAACAGTAATACATTGTTGATACGGTGTCAAATAAAAGCAGTTTATACTAACACCCTAGGCGAAATTAAAATATTGAGCTGTATAATAAAATGAGGTTACTAACGCCATAGGTGTTTATATTAGCTTTACAATTGTTGTATGTCCAGGGTATTCAAACTTAGGTTCGCAACCCTTTTAAGCCTGTCTCCAAAATGATTTGGATGGTTTTGAGGGTCACCAAAACTTTGTGAGGGGGGGGGGGGGAAATGCAGAGATTTGTAGAAGAAAGTGGAAAACCTTTAACATAATTTAGTATAAAAGTTGCCAAATATAACACCATTTTGCAACTAAGCAACCAATAAATGTTTTTTTCAAATATGGGGGGGGGGAGAATACCTCCCCAGGCCACATTCTATGGGGGAGGGGGTTTCCAAGGTGATCTAGGTTACAAATTGTTAGTCACCAAGCGAAACAGTTTGAGTATCTGGGCTGTATGTGACTTACATTAGTACTTTTATATTTATGTGCAAAAGTCAAGGTTTATTCATTCCACCAGATCTGCTAAACTTTGAAAGCTTTTTGATTTGATGCTGATATATTTCAGCGCCATTTGACAGTTAAAATATATCTATCAAATATGTCCTTCGTTATCTTGTTTAATCAAAGATCACTTTACGTAATGAACTAAAATGCCAAAGATAATGCCAAGATCATGAAAATCTTGCAAATTTGCCTTTTTAAGATTTGATTACTTATAATTTTGAAAAGTGTCTGTCTGATGAAATTCTAATTAATCAGGTGAAGTCATTCACTGTTAGATTTTCAGCGATCTTCATTCCGGTAAAGAAAAATGTAGGAGGCATGCACAATCTTAGTGTTATCAATTTATTACCTTGTTTTGAGTGTTACTTGGTAAAATTTGCCACGCAAACAAAAAAGAGGCTGCTTTTAATACCAGAATTCTTTATGCTATCTTTGTTGTAATTCCAGACAGTCTAAAATGGGAATGACCTTGTAAAATAGCTAAATACTTCCTTCCATGTGAAAGCAAGAAGATTTGATATTGGTTATGTGTTCTTTAGAACTTAGAGTATGTGTGTTTAATTTTACCAAAAGTACAATTAATGAATGTAATAACAATTTCAGTACATCTACTTGTCTCAGGGGTGCCGGTTGGACGATATCTAATAAAAAACATTTTATTTAACAAAGAACAAACGACCCAGAATATGCTACCAGTGGATTTCAGTAAATTACATGTAGATGAAACTTTTAGTCTTTTAAGTTTGTGACATTACCCATAACAAGTAGGGCAACTATTTATAGAAATAATTAGGAAAACTAAAACTTACATTTAGTTTTGTAGAAAATATATTCAATTTAACAACATGCCATCGACACATTAATCAATTTTACTTTATACACACTTGACGTTATTTCAACTCTATATTTAATCTACCGACCTCTTTTCGTCAACCACGATGTTAATATTAATGTTCTCATTCAGAATTAACTCTTAACACCATGGTGACCAAAAGTATAAGTACACACACAGGAAGCTAAATTTTGAAGTGCTCTTCTAATTAATTTTGCCCAATCTTCAGAGAATTTTTTCCCCAAAAGTTATTCTTTTTTATATATTATGACATGATTTTATTAGATTATGTCTATTGAAAGCTGATAGTTTGTGGGTCACTCTCATCATGTGGTTGGTAGAGGCTTGAACAATAACTTCTGGTTTCTAGGTGCTTTGAAAATGGTGCTTTGGGCTATTATTGAATTACACAATATTTCATTGAATATTCATGGTTTGGGTGTATTTGTTGGTGAATTATAATACAATTACGCAATATTTCATTGAATATTCACACCTTTGGGTATATCTATTGGTGAATTGGTATAAAAACAAAAATGAATAGCAGCTGGTGGAATGGACTTAATAATACTCGAAGGCAAGATCATGTATCCAGCTTCTCAATTCTTTAAGCCTTTCGTAATGGATGATTTGTTTCATTAACCGATAGAAATGTGTTTGATTCATCGTTTACAATTATATTATGTCCTTTACAAAAGAACATGTGTCATAGGTTCACCAAATACATTTGTGAAAATCTGTGATTATCCCAGAAACCCTATGGATTTTTGTGTTGAAAATGTGTGATTTTTGACACACATTTGCGAGTTTTCACCCTTTGCTATGCATTTTCCAGAGACACTCCATACTACGGGTTGAGTCAGGAATCTGTGACAACTAGTGGGCAAGAAGTCCAATGTGTTTAACACAGATGTTTCCAAATTGTATTATTGTTTATTCTTAGATTGTCTGAGATTTGTCACACATTTTTCACCCTTCGCTACACTTGTCAAATCAATAGGTTTAAACACATTTTCACATGTTTTAGGAACACATGATCAAACATGTACAAAGTAATTTTGTGTGTTTTTCCTATTGCCAACTGTTTTTCTTTGAAACTTAAAAAATGAACTGAGCAGTTAAACCCCCCCCCCCCCCTGCTTATGTGTAAGGCCATTTTTATCCTCTTCCCATCTCTGTGAAATCCAGAAAATATCAATAGCATTTAGTTTCTGAGAAACGGTGGCCTCGGCAATTCCCAAACTGCAATCGAAAGTAAGAGAAGAAGAGTATGACCAGAGAGGATGTATACTAGCTCAATCGAGATCAATTGATTGTCAGATGATTGGTGTTACAGGAAAGAGCAGAGAGGGGCCATACCAGCGTTATTTGTGGCTAGTATCGTAGAGTAGGGAATAGTAAGGTTTCAAGCAACATGATTAATTCATAGAGAAATTCCATTTTATCCAACATTTTTTGCACAGTAAAGTTCTTCAACAACCTACCCCAAAGAAACCTTATGAAATATTAATGTTTGTAATATAATGGTCAACTTATCAGTGTGACATTATGTACTCTACAGAGTAAATCAAAATTTTAGGCTGTGTGTATTTGTATGTGTCTTTCTTCAAAGAATTTATCTTAGAATAGGACAAAGGAAAGATTACTCAAGTGTCTCTGATGCTCTGTCATACAGGTGCCAAGCAACAGAAATGTCAAACCACCACTTTTTTGCCGTTATGAAATCACTGAAATTCCAATTCCTATATTTCTGAGACACTTGGCTGCATTTCAAAGACATAAGTGTGGATGTAGAGTAATACACTAACATAGCTACAAAGACTGTGTTGTCATAGACCTAGTGTTATATTGCCCCATAGACATATAGATAGGATAGGGGAAATATCCAAGCCAGCTACAATTTCTAATTAGATATGGATTTACATTGTATTATACATAAGATAGCAGCAAGATGTCATTGGATAAGATACCATGAGATCTGAACAACAGGCAATTGTGGTGGATGATTTACACTTACTGTACATATACATGATGCACAAAAGCCTAGTGTTATACTACTACATTTGGTCATATACATAGGCTAGAATGGCATTTAAAGTAGCTAGAACTAAGTAGACCAAGATTTACATAGCAGGAAAGAAAAAGATAAAGCAAAAGTCCAGACCAGCTATATAGCCATATTAGATACACATAATCTTTACCTTCGATCAAGTTGTAATTCGCTTTGTACTGTGTAGGCTATATCCACTAAGTACTGTCATATAAGATATCTGAGCACACTTAGGACATATCCAGTGTGACACACTATATAAATATTTCAGTCGTTAAAAAAACCCATGATAAGATAGGCCAGGAGCTTTTCTATGTGACTTTAAAGCATTCTGTGCAGAAACTGGTAGGATTGACAGAATTAAATTAGTACCCACGGTGCCATAAGTTGTATATCCATCCAGTGATGAAAGAGAATTTTTCCTCCTCCCCCTCTCTCCCCATTTGTGTCTCTCCCCGCCAAAAAGGGAACAGTTATTTCATCTGCAAGGCGAAAGGTACTGTAATGATGATAGTTTACAAGAACTTTTGTACTCTTCAGCTTCCTGTCACATTTTCCCACTGTTGGCATGTTAAGTCTTCATCTGCTAGGTATCTCCCAGTTGATACAGGTGCTGTCTGTTTGCTCGTTTCAGAGATCTATCCCATCCATTTTCATTTATTCAAGCTATCGTCTCCTCCAAATTAATTTGCACCTGAAGGTATAGATGGAAATTCTCAAAAGGTGTATGTTGCCCTTTAATTATAAGCTAATCCTAAAAGTTAAAAAAGAAATTAAAAAAAAAATTACAAGGCAACATAGCTGATCAGTGTATCAATGACACTCCTCTACACCTTGGGATTTTTACCTGTCTATAACTATAGGCATATTGCATTCAGTTCTGGCACCTAGGATTGTGAATGTATGGAGAAATATCTTGACACACCACTCCATCTCAGGGGGAGTATAGCTTCTATCGTCAATGCTCCAAGACGGAAATATGGTTGCTAATCAGTATGCCCCTTCTCGAACCCATGGGATGCCGATGGTACTAAAGTTTTGGTCTATTTCAAAGTCGATACTGTTCAATTTAAGTGAAAAGAAAAACTTATCTCTAGGGGGAGCATGTGTGGTGGTGTGTGCATGGACAGGAATTCCATACCTGTACATGCATCATTATAAAAAGTCAGTGTACTTTTATAATACGGTTTGACAAATGTATGCTCAACCTTGGCTAGATGTTTCTAAGTCCCAAACCTCGTTGCCACTTGACGTATGAAGCTAAAAGTACGGGAAAAGTTCATTTCCCTTTCCTAATGGCAAGTGTCCTTGTGAGGTTTCATATCTATTAGGGCAGAAATTAATAGAAAAGATGGTTATTTGGGGCAAATTGTTGAGTGGCTTTTAGCATTCCTATATATAGAAGAATAGTCTTTCTTTTCAACAATATTTAATAGGTTTTGGATCGCTGAGATTAATTCTGTTCTGTCTAAAGTAGGTATTGAGAGATTTAGAATAAACTCAAATGCAGAACTTGAAACAATTCTTTGGCGGTGATGCAAAGTATGAATTTAAAATATAATAATAATAATATTGAGGATTTATAAAGCGCAGACATTTCCACCGATAACGGTGCTCAAGGGTGCATAACAATTTTACCATAGTCAATGATAACATGGCAGTAGCTTAACAGTGCCTATTTGACAGTTTAACTCACAGGTCCCCATTTATACACCTGGGTACAGAGAGGCAATGGAGATAAAGTGCCTTGCCCAAAGAAACACAACGTAATGATCTGGCCAGGACTCGAACCTGCAAGCCTTAGATCACAATTCCACTGCCTTAAGCACTTGACCACAATGCTCTCTATATTATCAGAGACATTTGTCCCTGAAGGAAATGTGCCTCAGAAATCTTTTTGAACATTAAGAGGCCAGTTCATAATCAAACAATTTTTCTTTCAATACATTTAGTTGATAATTTATGTTTATTTCACCTACAAGATGTTGAAACTCATATTTGTACACATCTCAAACAATTATTGTTACTCGAAACATCCCCTGTAACCTATTTGAGAGATTAAAGCTAAATTTTGTTGAATTAATGATATGGCTGTTTATGCCAAATTTGTTTTACACCTGAAACTTCATTTATAAAGAAGTCCATCAATTAAGTGAGATTTTAATGGCACAAATGATTAATTGTCTGTATTAGTGTTGTTTTTACCATGATTGACTCTGCTTCCCCCCAAATTTTTATTTTTTTATTTTTTTTGTGTGTGTAAATCTTCCAACTTCACACTTTGTAAAAATAAGACTTGAATCTAGGTCAAAAATTGTGCAGCAACAAAAGACAAGCATATTATTTCACTGTTTACTGAAGTAAACAATTCATAACTTTGACTTCTGCAATACATCACTACTGACTATAGCCTCTATTTCAATGTTACCGGACACCACCACAAGCATGGTATGTTAATCTTTGCCCTGTAAAATAGAATACTTGTGTGTTGTGAACTGTGGCATTTTACCAACAAGATTTTGACAAGTTTAATATTGATCTCAAGGAAAGTTCCATCCTCACTCTTCTGAATGGTGAGATAATTCAGAACCAACTTGATCAAATTATTCTGAAATACTGGGCAGGTACCTCTTAAATGGAGGTCAAAGTTTGATACCATGCACTTAGAATTTCTGCCCTTTTATAGTGTTTCTGTAGGGAAGGTTTAACCTCCTTAAATTTGCAGAAATAATTTTGAAATGTCACTTGTTTTAGCCACAAGCTACAAATTGAGAGCATCAGTTTCTGTCTATATATACTCAGAAGTGACATTTTAATTTTCTTCAGCCCATAGTATCTAGGGGCTTCAGTTACGTTTAAGTGTTACTTGAGTATTCATGTTTTGGCATGTGTTTGTATTAGCATTCAATGTTTCTTTTTTTTTTTAATTTTCAACAAGTGGAATAGGAAGCAGAATAAAGTTGAGGTTTGTAATTTGTAAATGTTCTCTTAATTTAGATCTATGTATTAAATGTATGGTAAGGCATTGTTCGTGATTGTATCAACTTGGACAGGGGGAAATGATCTAATATCACCAAAAATCTTTAAAAAAAAAAAAATCACCTATTTGTTGATGTAATTATTTTTTATGGTTGCATGTAGTTCCATATGGACGAATTTAACTTCTGAGGTCCATGCATTATCAATGACTTCTAGTTATATAGCTCAAGTTTTATGTTAGCTGTTATGAAGTCCGCATAAATTTATAAAATAGGTCAATGAAGATAAAGGATATCAATGAAGTTTTAACAAGGAATCCAAAACTTGGTATTAAAATTGGCAGGATTTTCTTAACTAGTGTAAAATTGTTGCTGGTTTTAATACACCACTATAGGGAAAGGAATTGCAATTAAAGAATGTTCTGTAACTCAGTATATTAAACATACCACATATGAGAAGCGAGCATCCATCGTAATGATGCTTAAAAAGCCTGAAGAATTCCCTGAATTTATTGTACGAGTGATCGGAGAAGTTTTAGAGTTGTTTCATTCAGACGTTATTTGAAAGAGAGGGAAGAGAGTATTTTTTCGTTCAATGTTCACCTCTGTATATTATTTGATGTTACTTCACTTAATTCAACTTCTGAAGTACTGTTAACAATTTGTTTTATGTCTTTGAGAATTTATTGAAAAAGAAATTATCATTTGGGACAACGTTACACTTGTCAACAGTAAAGAAGAGATTTCTGGGAGAAACAGCTCACTTAGAATACAATTTATTAATAGTAGAGTATTTCAGCATTTATAACACACACTTACTTACCTCATATACATATGCAATATCAATTTTGTGCGATTTTCCATACTTATGGTCAAAAGAGGTAGGAGGAGTCAGGGTCTGGATGGATGGTAGCCACACCCCCCTGTTTAAAGACTTCACCAATTTGAGCGTAGTATTAGAGGTTAATGCGTATGTATATGAGGTAAGTGTGTGGTTAACAAATTCCCAAAACAGATAAGTGGTTTTAGGGAATTTTAATCATTTATAGAGTTGATTAATTGTACTCAAGTTTTATGGATTTATTCTACATGGTTCAAGATGGCGGGTTGTATAGTGTGCTGCTGAGCTAATATCTCATCCTTTTATGGTATTTTTCATGGTTTTGCCGAGCTGTGTATTTGTACGAAGTGCTGTTCCTCTTAAGTGAGAATGGTAAATTTGCCTGGTGTTTTAAGATAAGTTATTACATCTTTTATTAATAGTACAAATGCATTTCTACCTCTTATATGACCCTTAGATGTCATCTTAAGTACACATGTATATTACTTAGACTGATTTCCAAAGTTGCAGGCAGCAAGTTAGCTTCCCTAAAAGCTTTTCAATCTTAACATTAAATTTGACTCATAAAATTTTCTGTGCAAATGACAGTGTCTTAACCTCAAAATGATCATGATCGAAACTGACTGGGCATGCAATTACTGTTCCACAAATTGATTGAGGGTGGAGGAGGGAGGGGAGGGTAAAAGCATAATCAAAGAAATTAATATATGTATTTCTAGCATTTTATATCTTCCTTTGATAATGGATTCATCGTTAACCTATGCAGCACTGCCACATTTACCTAATTATGTAGTTAACGTTGTAGGGAATCAGTACATAGAGACCCGCAGTGCACTAATAAAGGTTGCATTGCCGACAAAGATGTATGATCAGGATGAAAGCAAAATGAGGAGTGAAAGGGAGTATGTTCTTCAAAAAAGATGTGTCCCGCAAAATTCAACCCTCTACATTTCATTCCACCGACACCACAGTTATAAATACTTGAAATTAGGCCCAAAAAAAATTCATGTAATGAGATACAATGATGGATTTCATTGATAATTATAGGGATATTCCAGAGGCAGACACTATAGAAAAGTTTATATTGATGAGAAAAATATTCTGCACGGTTTAAGTTCACTGCCCCCAAGATCTCAATATCTTTGTCCCTAACTGGAGATACAATTGAATGAACGTGACCTCTGATGACCTTCCAGGAAGTGGCCTTTCATCACTACAGGAAGTGTCCATCACAGGCGGTGATGACATCCAAGGAAATGCTCATCAAAAGCATCACTGAGGCTATTTTATAATATCATCTTGTTGATTTATCCATTAACATGCAACTCTTGTTGCAGAAAATATTATTTTCCTTTGTGGATAAATGATTTGAAGTATGATGAAGGAAAACAAAGATATCTCAGCTGAATTGCCCCAAAGACAAACATTATCCACTCTGTTATAGTAGCCAAATTTGGAGGAAAAAAACTTGATATCCTAGCCGTACAAAATTCTATAAAGATGTGGGTGTGGGCCTAATGGGTGCAGGAAACTTTCTAGCAACTGATGGTTTTGAATGAGTGACACACAAAAGCAAATTTGTATTAGGTTTCACCAAAACCTGTCTTATTAGAATCAACCCGATGGTCGTATACTGTAAAGCCAGGCCTGCATAGATGTCTTTTTTAGATTGAAGATGTTTACTCTTGTCTTAGGGTTAAAGTTATACTTTCAGAGTGACAAAACTAAAAAACTTGGAAAAAGGAAAAAAAACACACATTCCAGAACCGTATCCATCCAGACTCTAGGATTTATTCGTATGCTAATTTGTCATTCTATTCCCTCCATATACTTCGTATATGTTTTCATCTTGAGTCCAGCTCAAATGGGGACCCTCCCCCCCCCTTTTATTTTTACCTTCATCATGATTGAAAATGTTTGTCTTCCGCCCCCCAAAAAAAAAAACACAAACAAGAGAAAAACATAGAAATCAACAAGAAGAAGAATCAAGAAAGCAATCATTTGAATAGCAAATGAATTCTTAAGTATAATTTACGGTATGTTAGGCATGACATCCTTAATTTGTGTGTGGGAAGGTGATTTATCGAAAACACCGGAGCCTCGCTTTCTTCTATTTCCAATAAAATAGAAGTCGACTAGAACCTGTAATGAGACGCATCTCGATGCAAACAAGTGAGGTTCTCGGGGGCTTGGATTGAAGTACGTTTGGTACGGTTACATGCAGCGTGAGAGGCCGTCTATTACCCTCGTCTATTGCATGATCTGTCGTAAGAAATGAACGACAAATTGAAGTACTACCCGAGGGAAACTATGGAAATGAATAATTAAAGGAATCACACTGGATAAGAAAACCGCAACAACAACGAAAAAAAAACGATTCAAAAGAGTGAATTGCGGTTAAAGAAAAGAAACTTTGTTTATCTATAGACGATGGACACTTCACCGATAGAAGTGACATACGTTAAAGTGCATTCGCGAAGTAGGTATTCTCGGAAAACTTCTCGGGTATGAGGCGAGACCGTCCTGCGTCCGCGTAGTCGTTCCTTTAAAGGCTGACGGAGGGAATAGAAGCCGGTTTTAAGATCCCCTCGGTGAAAAGTTCTGTCATTCTTTTACCTAATTAATTCCTTCTCGTAGCATTTTGGACGAAAGGTAAGGGAAAAACATAAACAGGAAAGGAAAAGGAAGAGTAACCAAGGAAGTTTAAAGTCAAAGCCAACCTTGGGAGACCGGGAGGTGCAATGAATATCGCATGATTAGTGATTACATTAATGTGCCAACATGAATGTATTGGATATCCCAACATTGTCTTCCTAGATGAGAGGACATATTTGGAATAGCGGCGTAGTAATTAGACAGACGAATAAAGATGTTGTTTACCGTGCACACTGGACAGATCATTATGGGTATTAGTGGGTTCAAGAACTTCATCATAATGAATGCTGGCTGAATAATTTAGAAGGGTGGGAGGAGGGGGAGAAGGGGGGGCAGTTCCACCACTTTGGATTTTACAATGCTGTATAGACTCCAGGCATGATAGACACACCTCTTTGGATTACCAGTCTTGCGTGGGCGGGCATTGACCTTATATAACTGTTACTTGTGTGGGTGGACAGACTGGAGCAGTTAAAAAGTGTTTCCTGTTTTGCTTGTTTTTATCATGAACAGATCAATTTACTCTTATCGAAAGAAATCTTGTCCGTACTATCATCTGACCAGAAAGTATATAGTGATCTACAAATTGCTAACAGTTTTCAAAAATACTTTCGTAGAGGTTCTCATTAGCAATATTAGACTTATTTCCATCATTGAGAAGTGTCAGTTTAAGTTAGAAATTTATTAATGGCTATTGAAGAGAGATGTGGCCTGAGAGGCTATAGATATGTTTGATGAAGCTTGGCAAAATCAGTGACCATTATTGGATTTTTTTAGCATATTTGGTGTCAGTACTGATGACCCCTATGTACAGTGTGTCTACTGATGGGCACCTCGTACTGTAATGCTAACAACGTAGGATAGGTCACTCTTATTCACGGAGTCGTTGCAAACCTCTCCGTAACAAACATAGCCGATCTGTTGCCTACCCGTGAAAGGCAATCATGTTCGTCCCATTATAGGGTCTTTTCCTAAGTTGCCGTGTTTGTGAAAGAGATATGTCTGTTGTTGTCATGGAGATATGCTTATGGGTTAATCCTGGCTTTTTTCATGGGGTGCAATGACATGATCATATCATCTGGCAGGCATTTTGCGACAAAACGAACAGTTACGAATAACTGGGTCACACGCATGATTTTTCTTACTCCTTGAGCTACTGTTTGCCATGATTGTTAATATTGCCACCTCTTCTTTCAATAATATTGCATAGCAAACATTCACAAAAATAACCCATCAATGTATCAGCTTCGTTTACAGTTGGAAGGTCAAAGCTTCAGTTTATACAATTGTTTTCTGTGATGACAAAAAAAAAAAAAACCAACAAACTGCAAATGTTGTCAAATGAGCTGGAGATTTTGCATAATGTCAAGTGTCTATAGAATCCAACCTTGAACAGCCTCTGCATGCCGTTAATTCCGCGAGATGACAGTGTAGAACTAGGTCATGAGAGGCGGGGGTCACACCGCTCCAGAGCAATCCATTGTAATGTATCTATTCAGCCGCTCTTAACAAACAGTTAATCCATCTTCCCTCTTTTTTCATATCCGCTCTCTTTTCATCAGGCCCCGGAGGGAGAAGAACAGCCGAGCAAAGAGGTTGATCTGGCCATTTCTAACGAGAGAATACAAGTTCTCAATGCCGATTCTCAGGTAAGATGATGTAAGATGAAACACAAGAAAATGCTATGCAGAGAACTTTGCCACTACAACATCTTTAGAGAAGGAAAAAAAAGTGTTGCAGTTAATTTTGGAAGAGCAAGAGCAGACATTAATTTTTCATTTTTTTTTATATTTCATGGCTTTCTCTATCATTTCCCAGTGTACTTTTCACTTCTTGCCTGTTTTATTTGATTGATATGATATGTAGATGTTTTATTAAGCAACATCTCTGATATCATAATTCCCTCTCCTAGCTCCTAGGTTATATTGTATGTAGCCGGTGTAAGATCTCTGGTTACATTGTATACCAGATGGTGTCCGTTGTGACTATTGCTATATGATGTCTGAATTATTAAGTCTTTATATGTATTTAAGTTATAAAGTTACAACTTTATCAACTTATTGCATATCCTTAGATGTCATACCAGTTACATTGCACACAAGTAGTTTGTTACGACCATCCTATTTACACTGGAACGGTACTCGATTTAGTCCAAGATGGCGTCTGTCCTTGGATTCTCAGAAGACACAGCAGTTAAAGACGGTTGTCTGCTTATTAAACAAAATTTAATTTGAAAAAAATCATATTTAAATAGACTATTTTGATCACCATGGTAATAACGACTGTATGAGAAAAAGATATATAAGTTCCTTTCTCTGTCAACTCCACCACCCCCCCCCCCCCCTTTCAATGCATGATAATCATCTTGAACTTCATTCGATCTTTACTCGGTGTTAATTTTTTTTTTTTAAAGTTTGAAACTCATTAAGAATCCATTGATATACAAAACAATGGTGTGAAGGTTAAGAAACGAGCGATAAGACAATCAGTTGTGGACCTCCATGCCATTGTTAAACAAATTTTGCCATATATTCTTAAACAATATTAATGTTTGCTTTTAAACTGTGATGTGTTCTTATAATATAGAATAGCCATCATTTAGGGTATAGTACATAGTGATGTGAAGGTCAAAAGTGAGCATTAAAAAATAAATAAAAATAAAAAAAAATAAAAAAAGGCTCTGACCTCGCTCAGTGACGATAAGAACAAGACAATTTTATACTTGATGAAATCTAGGTCTTTAAAATATCAGTCAAAATTGGCTCGCATAAAACACGTTTGCATCTCATTAGCAGACCCACGCTTTTCAGTTTGATTTATAAGATGAGTTCACGTGTAGCGTTAATTGGCTGTGTTACCGAGGTTACCATCGAGAATGGAATTTTGTCAGCCCCCGTATCTTGGCCCCGGTTTTAACACACAGGAAAATGTATAATTCATGATGAAAGTGACTTTGCAGAGTGGTTGACAATTTATCTATAAATTGTATCATTAAAACCTTCGTGTCGTACCACGTTGTGGGTGTTTACAATTCGCAATGCATCATCATCGTCCACGTCGGGATTGAGAAGGTCATCCACTCGGCAACAACTCTTGGCATTTGAACAACATGCATTATTCAAGCAACTTGAGCTAAAAGATATGGACTTACTATATTCATGAGAACTCTTAAGTATGTGCATATTGTTTACATATAGTGAGTCGTGCTTGCAGTGTTTATTACAGATTTGTACACCAAAACACTGCTATGATAATTAAGTACTACCAATGAGCCTCCTCTGGGTTATTGTGTATTATTGTGTATTATTGTGTATTACAGTGGAGAGGTGGGATTTTAGTTGTCCTCTACCATCAAAAAGGGACAATCTTCTGTTCATGTTATCACAATCCCAACTGCCCAATCTACAATGATTCTTCCACACAGGCTTCTGCTAAGACTACTCTACCATGATTAGAGCTAACAATGCTTCTCTTTGTTATTGTGAATGTTTACACAATGGAGGAAATCTGGGTGGGTTGGGAGAATGAATTCCACACCCCCCTCTCCTCCCCCTTTAGTTTTCACATTTGTTCAAGGAAGAGGTACCCTCTTTTAACATCATACAAAGTCAAGCTCACACCACATGGATTCTCTGGTAGAGTCTGTCCGTCTGCTGTGTTAAAGTGGATTCATAACAGTGATTCATTTACATTATTCTATGTACATCTTGGCATCACACAAACAAAATCCAGATGGAATTAGGGTTTGCGAAACTTCTCACGAACTTTGTTCGAACATACCCCAAATACCCCCAAACTAAACAGATATTTCTTATTAACGTCAACACATAGCCACAAATCTTCATCGCCATCTTAAATGTATTTATCTACCAGAGATTATATGAAATATGTGATGTTTTATTCAAAGTCTTCGCTTCAAACATGATTAAGTTCCTTTCAGAGTCAGAAGCGTCGTAAGTAAATCAAAAGCCAGAATTGTTTTTATTTCTTCTGACTCTTTTTTTCAATTCCACTGTTTTCTATCGAGATGAAAGTATCTATGCATTTTTTAAAGACCGATGAGTATGAAATCTATCATAGTCCGTCTTTTCTGCTCGTTTTGTTTTGGGGGGGGGGGGCCTGGGCATGATGGGGGGATATTTTTGATGGATATTTTATGGACATTTATTTTTCTTCACGTGCAGGAAACCATGATGGATCATCCTCTGAAAACCATCTCGTACATTGCCGACATCGGCAACATCGTGGTCATAATGGCGAGGAGAAGATCCGTCAAGACGCTAGATGAGGCGGTGGAGGAGAGCGGCGTTTCCGTGGACGGGGAGGGCAAGAGACAACCGAGAAAGATCATCTGCCACGTCTTCGAGACGGAAGATGTAAGTAACGCCATCATAAAAATCAAATTTCAATCTTTTGAAATTTGACAATCTCGTGAAATGGAAGCAGAATTGTAGAATTCACATTGCTACGAAAAAAATATATTAAAAAAGAAAAAAACGTTAACATTATCCCGAATAGAAAGGTTGGAATAGTTGACAAAGTTGAATTTGTGAGTGTGACATTTTTGGAAAATAAATCTTCTTGCCATCAGGATGAGTGGAGCATGGTTGTCGCAAACAATCTGTACTTGATCAAGACTTGAGACATGTCAGGAAGCCGAGATAAGGGCAAGAAAATATATTGTTACCACTCGAAGCCTGATTATGGCATTAGTTCTCAGATCTTATTGATATTGGTCTGTTTGCAATATTAAATGTGAATTCAAATGCTCTAACATTAAAGGATGTAAAACAGCACTATGTATGTGTAAAATGTAATATTTAGATTTAGGTAACATTAATTCTTGTGTTGTTACATTCAATTTTAGTTTTCATTTTTTCATATTTTTTTTATTATTAATACTGAGCATTTTCAAGTGTTTTATATACTTCATAGAATAATGTTATTCAATAATGCTTTGGATCTGGTTGGGAAGCGTCGGTACCATGTATGTTTATATATGCAAAACGTCCCTTTGTTCTGTGTGTAATTACTCTCGGGTTATTTAACGACAATCACTCCAAATATTTGACATCACGGCAGGCACAACTCATCGCCCAGACCATCGGACAGGCCTTCGCTCTCGCGTACCTGGAGTTCCTGAAGGTGAACGGAATCGACGACGCCCATGTACAAGAAATGGATTATCATGACGTCCTCAACTCGCAGGAAATATACGGCGATGACCTGATGCTCTTTTCAAATAAAGAATGTGAGAAAGAGGTAAGATCAAAGCATGATGTTGTCAAGAGTGGCCCAGGGGTTAGGGGGAGGAGAGGGGTTGGAGATTTGAAATATATCATTTGACAAAAAGTTTTAAAGTTGAAGAGTTAATAGCCCAAGTTAGATTAAATCAAAGTTTAACAAATTGTCCTTGCCATTCCTGACTTGAGGCATGACAGTGGCTGCCAATAGTTGTATGTATGAAGGCAGCGAGGGATTGATGGTCGCACCTATTATATTTGTCATTCTTTTGACAGCTTAAATCAATTCCAATGTCTGTTCAATACAATATTATGTCTGGAGCCTCAGAGATAAATTACGCTGTTGGAGATCGAGGAAGGACTGGCAATAGAAGTAAATAGTTAATACTTCTTCATGTTGGCATGGGCACTAACAACCAAAGTATATACATATATATGATACCGAATTGACACACACACTCAGACCCCAAGTTCCATCCATATCGTCTTGAGCTGAGGAGATAAATTATGCTCTCGGAGATCGGGGAAGGACTGGCAAAAAAGTGTATAGTTGATGCTTGTTCTCGTTGGCATGGGCACTAACAACCAAAGTTAATATATATATGTTGCCAAATCGGTACACACTCTCAGACCCCAAGTTTCATCCATTACGTCCACGACTATGAACATCATCTGTGGTCACCATGGTGATATGTCTAGTACGGTTCAGCAATTTCCAATGAAAGGTCAAAACTGCACATGATTTTAGACAAAAGTACACAGTTGTTAGGAAGTGAATTCTTTGTGCACAATCCTTCAAACTATGATGTGAGGAATGCATCATTTACTGCACTAGCTTGCCGCAGTCTATTCTGGCATATTAGTGTCATAGCTGATCATTCGTTAATTTTGTTTGGCTGTGTCAACGCCCTTTGCCAGCATCAACAGCACTGAAAATGGACATTGTTCAAAATTGGACCGTTCTAAAAAAATGTGATGCCGTAGTTTTTACTCAGTCATTTGGGTAAACTTTGTTGCTCTTTCAGAATTCGTTTATAATTTGCCCGTCAAATGTATGATCGTGATCAATTTAATTTATAATTTCTGATAAATGATGATGCTATTTCCTTAAAAAAACTTTATTGATAATTGCTCGAAATGTGTAGCCAAGATTACACCTATATGTATAAGTGATTCCTTGCGTTTACTGCTTAGGTATGGACGAACATTACAGCTTGCAGCGTTTTGCAGTTCTGATCAAATAGCGACAATATGTGATCTCTCTGCCACATTATAGATTCCTCTGATTTTCTTGGTTGGAAGCCTTCCTATCACAGGGAAGTGTTTGTTAAAAGACTTGACCTGGACAATCTGTTATTCACAATAAGACAAATTTGAAATAAAACTCCTTCATCATGGCTTTGTCTAACCTAGTTTATTATTAATTAGTTATTAATTAGGTGAACAGGTATAAATATATATATATTACAGTGAGAAAATATGAATTATCCTCAAATTCAGATGAAAGATATCAGATTTTAGCAGCAGAATGGTCATTATACTCTGCTGGTTCTCTCCAGTCGTATCAATATTTTGGGATATTTTCATCGATATAGCCGGACGTGACTTCCAAACCTTGCTCTTTTATCATTTTGCGGTGTTAAGTTGCCGAAGGAAAAGAGAAAAATACTTAAAACCATTTGCAAAGAGAAGAGATTAAATTCAATTTAACAAGACTGAAATTACATTAATGTGAGAGTTATCAAGTTCAGTTTTCATAGTTTTTCAAAGTTCAGGAGTGTATTAAAAGAAACCATTACGTCCAGACCTTGGGAGTTTTCCGTTCCAGGATATAATTCATTGCAATAACAGTTTCTCTTACAAGATCTTTTGATGTTAGTTTAAAGCAGAATATAAGATTTTCATTCATCTGCAAGAATAACAGAAAGAAAAGAAATGGACAAGAAAGAACTGGAGAAAATTAAATATATCAACTAAGGACAAATTCTATAGTTCCAAAATACAAAACTGAAAAAAAAATGTTTTTTTAATTAAAATCAAAGCAAGACATTACAAGTATGTTATCTTCAGGAATGACTGTGTATTTAAATTTTTCACATAGCATTTTTACATGTTTTTTACTTCTATTGCTATAATGCTCAACACACAATGGTCTTTGTATGTGTAAAAATACTCTTATACATCTTTTGGCATTTTTGATTAGTAATTTGATCATGTTTGCACAGCATTCTGCAATGGGATTCCAGAAAATTATCCCCTGTTACAAGTAGGGCCCCCCCACCCCCCCAAAAAAAACCAAGAGGTGAAATAAATATTTAAGTCAGTATCCTGAATTTTTGGAAATTTTGTAAATTAAAATGACAGAAAGAAGTCTTAAAGGAAAACTCCGAATGCTGTTCGAAATCCTGTAAGATTTCATCTTCAATATGATCATAAGCAATTAATTGATAATTTTCTGTTTTGATACAAGTTTAGGAGAGAGGATTAAACCTTTTCTCATGTTTATCCTTCGACTTGAAGACAAATAAGGCAGAATATAACCATCTGATGATACGACTTTGGTTAAATAGTAACCTCGTCTAGCAATGAGTTAGGAATCATAATCAGTCCCTAAACAAGTTGAACAACTTTCTCTTTATTCGATAGGTATTTATTACTTGTAGCATATTCTGTAAGCCCCAAGAACAAATTTCCTTCAGTTTTGTTATAACTTTCTTGGAATTGTACAATTCCAGTATGGTTATGTTCCTTTAAGGAGCCATTCTCAAATAACGTGACTGGGTTTTTCGGAGGTAGCAATCTCTTTATTTAAAGAGTCACATGCATCAAAGAGTCCCTGTTTTTGTCTTGTCTTGTATAAGGTTTCCTTTCAAGAGTTAACCTCGAAAAAGTTCACATTTTAGCGTCTCGAGGGACAGAAATTAATATGTGAACTTTTGAAACAAATATACTTTAATATCATGTTAGTATTAAAGACAAAGTTAACGATTGGAATGAATATAATTTTTTATTTTTTTATTTTTATATATCAGGAACAGTTTGATAATTACACCTTGATTTGTGTGTGATAGTTGGGTGGAGGGTGAGGTCTTTTTTATGGGAAGGAAGACTATACTTCACAAATCTTGTATGGGTAGTTAGTGCATGACTTGTTAGATATCAAATAGCCCACTTGTAGTGAAATGCAACTCTATTTAAATCATACATGTATTTCTTACTCTATAGATCCAACACCAAAGTATATGGTTTTTCACCTTTGTTTATGCCTAATTTAGGAGACACAATCATTTCCTGAAGGTGTGGATGGGTTTTAAGAGGGGGGTGGGATGGGGGAAGAATGCACTTCACAGCAGTCGTACGACACATATTACACTATACTTTACAAGAGTATATAGTCATAAATTAATTAATTAGCCTAGTTAATGGCAGGCATGTAGTCATACATAATTTGAATTTTGAATCATATATGTGTATTTCTTGCTATATTTATCACCCAAAGATATGTATATATTCTAAATATTGACACTTTTGAAGTGAAAACACATTAGTTTTGATTGTAAGTGAAATATATATATTACCAGAATTGCAGAAATAGATGAGCCATTGTGGATATTATAATCTGACCATGAACACTACCACCGTTAGTACTGCTGGATAGTGTTGTGTGTGAGTACAGTAGTTGCTAAGGGAATTCCACTCGCAAAGTATCTGAAGAGTGGTCAGACCAACTACTTCAAGGTCCATAGCAAGGAAGAAATATAAAATAAGCTTCCCCGCCCCCCCCCCCCCTCTTTCCCAATTTTGTATTTTAAAGTCCAATTTGGTCTTTCTCTTATAACTTTTTTATATTTTTTTAAATTTATTTAATTAATTTTTTTTTAATTAATATTTTATTATTTAATTTTTTATATTATGTTTTTGTTTTGTTTTGGTCAGGCTCTCGTAGAGAAAGAGAGAGGAGAAATCATGGGCATGGTGATCGTGGAGTCCGGCTGGGGATCTCTCATCCCGACGGTAGTGGTAGCGAACATGTCACCGTTTGGTGCGGCGGCCCGGTCCGGTAAACTGAATATCGGTGATCAGATCATGGCGATCAACGGAACGAGTCTTGTAGGTCTTCCTTTACACGAGTGCCAGAACGTCATCAAGGTAACTATGAGGCGTGTAACCACGTCGTCAGACGGAGATGGGTTGCAATCGGATAATTCCATTTACCTAAAAAGCTTTATCAACATCATGTCTACAAACACATCATTACCAATGTCCTTTACAGATTTAACAGAATGATGCCATTTCTTTTTTTAAGTATACATTTAACAATTTTTGCAAACTTTATGCTCACAGAATGGCTTGATTTTTTTTGTTGTTCCTCTTTGATCACAACATCCGTCTTAGTCTAATATTAGAAAGTGTAAAGACGGAAGCAGTGAATTTTAAATTTATCGATAGCAGAAGTAGCGTCAAATGAAAAACTTACTCGCACGATACTAAAGTCCAGCATCGGATGATGCGTTACAGTTCAAGACGCTCCCTTTTGTTTTTGTCCTTTTGTCACGTTACCCTGGAAAGTCAATCTTTTGAATTGCAAGAGGATTTTCATCAGTTTACGCAGCGGATTCGTTTTAATTTTGTCAGTTTCACTTTACCGCTTAAATAGACTCCGCATCGATTTCTTGTCCTTTTGGAATTTGCCGTCCAAGGTCACCGCAAGTAGAATCAACTAAATCAATGTCAAAGTCACACACGAGAGAGGTACGGGGTACCTCAGAGGGGGGCGACCCAGAGGTGACGAGGGAATTATCCCAATCGCCCTTCGTCATGTTTGAACGATGTGATGGATGGTGGGGCTCTCCATTTGCAAGGAGTAGCGGTGCATGTTTAGAGGTAGTACTTGGCCCCATCTCAGCCTCATAGATAAATATTGTCACTAATGAGAATAAGGTTTATGATTTATTCTTTAGTAGAAATATTCTACTGTTGCATTGTGACTCGAGGTGAAATATATTGTTTTGGATGGAATTTGATACAAATATTCCATGATTAAAATATTGTAGTAAAAAGTAACAAGTAGTGAATTTTTCCAAGTTATTGCTTTTTCTTGATTTTATACGAGCATGAAACGTGTCTAGTTGATGAAGCAAGCATTGAAGAAAGAATTGTCAATCATCTTACACAATTTTTTTTTTGTTTCAGTTTAAGCCTAAAAAGCTTAGTCAGAGAGAGATAGACATAAATACTACAACTCTTTCAACATATCAACAATCTTTCAATTATCCGACAGGCTTAATTAACAGTGTCATAAGTGTATGTTATATTTATGTTGGCATAAAACCCAGTCTTTAACCCAACTACAAGATGTATTTGCAGATAGGCATGCATTAATTTTTGTTGACACAGTAGATACTCCTTCCTGTGCAAGCCCCCTACGCAAACAGACCTGTTTGGATGTTAAAATGCCATCAAACGTTATCGTCCACCCTCATCGACATTTTACCCGAAACCGAGAGATATTTACAAGATTTGAGAGGATGAGGGATACCATTAGAGATCCGGCTTATAAAAACATCCTATCCTCTGTCGTATGTTAAAATATCGTAACGTGAGACGATCGACTCGCAGCTAAGATTGAATCAAAGGTCAAAGTAAAACCAGAGAAATAAAAGAAATCTGTCGGCGTGTTCCGTTACGCGGCCAGGGACTCCCAAGCCCACCGGTAGAACGGGTCAATTTAATTAATGGATTATGATGTCTTAAACAAAAGGAAGCAGATAGCGATGTGAAAACCAGAGGGGATCTGGTATTGATTTGCAAAAATAGGTGTAAACAGTTTGAGATCTATGCATCGGAGATCAACTTGCTGTGACCGCCTGCCACCCATATCTGATCGACATGGATCCTTTAGGGAGCTTTGTCTCGGGAAAATAAAATAAAATAGAATAAATTATGAAATTGATCAATGTAAATTCGATGCCAGCAGATCTGCATTCTTGTGTTTGTTTATTTCCGTCTTGATCTACATTTGATGAGAAATTTTTTGACAAAATATCGAGAGGGAAAAATCTGCTTTTTCACAATCCCGTTGTGAACGTTGACGTTTTCTTTCATTTTATGGGGGGGGTGGGGGTACAGTGGGGATTTTATACAAAAGAGTGTATCAAGAAATTCAAATTCAGCTCAAAATGCTGCTTGAAAGAAGAAGAGAAGAATGATTTTCTTGTCATCCAGATTTAGAAATGTTATTTTTCTGATTCTGTTGCAAGCGTCTTCTCTTTCTTTCGCTTCATTTTCCTTTCGACTTTTTTATCCCAAATCTTCTCGTATGTCAGTAATCAGTGCTTCAAAAGACACCGTCCCAACGAAACACCTGCATTCAGAAACACAACCTTGAGATGTATCCGTTCGCGTTAACTACGGTATAACGGATGAATGATTCTGTTTGGGAATAGTTCGATAGTTTTGGAAATCAAAGGGGGGAAAAAGCAGTATCCTACCAGTGTGTGGATACAGCTGTGAATAGTATCTTAACTGTGTTGATGGAGAGCTAGGCTCACGATACGAACTTGCCAGTATTAAACATGGCAGCAATGCAAGTCGAGGTATATATGATAATCAACGTCCTTGTCTCAGATCTTGTGGTTCGTGCTCAATCTATTAACCATATATGTCACTAATGTTCAGAGAGACAGTTCCCTTCCCTCCAGGGGAAAGAACAGCTGCATGCAATGGTTTTGAATTTCTCATTAATATTAAATCATCAAAACAGATACACAAGAATTAATCTTTGATTGGCACTTTAATATGGAAGGGATGTCTAGTTTGGGTATGGAGCATGTGATACTTTCAATCCACGGGTTTGAGAGATTTCCACGAAACCAGATTCTCTCGTCATTAAGGAATAAGGATACAATTTCTCTCATCTACGTACACAGTATGCCACAGGGGTTGTTTGATTTGTATGTGAATAGTGGAACATTTAGGTAGGGCTTAAAGATTGTGTCATTAGATGAACTGAAGGTAGTTACATTGGTACAGGGGGAAGAGAAAGGGGGGTGTGATAGCATGTTATCCAGTCTGGAAGCAGGGGAAAATAGTTTTTATTTTTAATCCTTTTTATAATAAACACTCATAAAATGAGAAAGTGGTATTATGTTTAAATCCATGTTTAAGCCTATAATCACATCATATTTCACAGCAAGAACATGTATTGAGAAAAAAAAAAGTTTTTTTTTTCTTTTCTAAAATCATTCCCCAAGTCAAACCAGTTAATTTCATAAATTACACCAATTTTTTGTGGGCATGCAAGCACACTGTTTGAGATGCCAGTGTCCACAAACAATATACTACTTAATTCTTTAAGAATACAGAAAAGTTTGTCAAGAAAAACACAGCAAGTATTGGCGATGAGTGTCTTGAAGTACCCTGCCAAAAAATTCATCGCCACCGATAGCCACTTTTTTTTTTTTAATTCTCTTTTTCTTTTTTTTACTAAAACCCAAAAGTGGTCGTTCGCGGTTCGCGGGGGTCACTGACACCAGAAAGAATTCCATCTACAACTGTAATAATATCCACCAAGGAAAGCTTTTTCTCTTCTCCACGAGCCCTCAACTCGTCAAATTTGTTGGTTCGCGAATTCTCCGCTTCGCAATCCACACCGTGTTTTTAACACCTATGGAAAGACGTAGCAGCTCCAATCAATTATATCCTTTTCCCTTCTTTTGTACGTTTCCAACAGTCATTGAAGAGCCAGGCGCTGGTGAAATTCAATATCGTTTCCTGCCCTCCAGTCACGCAAGTGCTCATCAAACGACCAGATACCAAGTATCAGTTGGGGTTCAGTGTACAGAATGGCATTGTAAGTTCCTTTTCTTTATCTCACACATCTTCTTCTTCTGCTCCTCCTTCTTCATTTCCCACTTATTTTCTCGCCATTCGGTAGTTACGTCCATCAAAATGTGGAAACGATCCGTGCTGGATTGCTCCGCTGCTCTAAATAGAGAGCCTTTTCTTCTTCTTTCAAGTTTTTAGTCTGTAGTTTTGAACTAATAAGCTTTTGCATCTTGGACCCAATTCTGCGATAGCTGGTTTGAAAACCTCTTGATGGAGGGAGAGCAGCTCGTCTTTGGTTTTATTAAAGTGCCTGTCGTCGTTTTATCTCCTTTGAGCATTTATGATTGATATAGTGTTTAATTCTGTGTGATTATGGTGGTGGGAGCAGAAGTGGGGGGTGGGGGGTGGGGAGAGATGGGGAAGAATAGATAACAGTGAAATAGATTGGATTAGGAGGGCATAGGATGGTAAATGTTATCTTCTCATGTAAAATGCGTTCATTTCTCAGTCCAGTTTATAAAGCTCACGGATATTAGGTTGATTGCACACAGATGCAAGAAATTCAAAAAGTTCTGATAGAGAAGAGATTGTCATTATGACCAGAATTGTCACGATGATTGTCAGATATGACCATTACACGATTTGACTAGATATGACCATATGGTCAGATATGACCATTACATGACCAGATTGTCATTATAACCATTACACCAGACTCACTTATTCCAAGCCCTTTGTGACTGGAGTGAAATTCCCATATTCTGACCATTTGCTAGTCTACTAATTCAGCTATAAACTATACTTCGAAGAAGTTGAGCATTTTATCAATTGCTCTGTGACCATGTAACTACTGCGTCCTCCTACCTGAGTTATCGATGATGTCATTAATATCTTTGTGCAAGGTTTCTATGGTATCAAATGTTAAATATGTTATTATTTGACAAATTAATTACTGTGCATGACACATTATTTCTAAAGATTAGTTAAGCTTACAAAGATTCCGAAAGAATAGTGAAGTATCAACTTTCTTTTCCTCCTCCTCCTCCTCCTCCTCCTCCTCCTCCTCCTCCTCCTCCTCCTCCTCCTCCTCCTCCTCCTCCTCCTCCTCCTCCTCCTCCTCCTCCTCCTCCTCCTCCTCCTCCTCCTCCTCCTCCTCCTCCTCCTCCTCCTCCTCCTCCTCCTCCTCCTCCTCCATCATCTAGAATAGTGAATTTCAGAAGAGTTTTACTCTATTTTCTTCTACTTGAATTTGATAATATGTAGCATTGCCTATATCCCTTATAGGGCGGCAGTGTGTGTATCAAACTCGACATTCGTCAATTTTTTAAATAAATTTACAAGTCTTGGGATTAAACTTTTAATCACCAGATATGCAGCCTGATTAGGGGTGGTATCCTTTAAAAGGACTTGTCGTAAGCTGCACGATAACTGATAAACCAAATTGGTTGGTTTACTTTAACAATTGTTTGGTCAACATTTTACTGCAGTCTTCAACATTATTTTTTACAAGCTCCGAGAGATGTTTGCCATGTTTACATTTTTTTCCACACAAAAGCTGAGTTTTAAACAAAAAGGAATTTCTGTGTATAGTGATACTTGCATCTGAAGTATTTTGTAATTCAACAGAAACCAGCACTTTGATGGATGTGTGAAATTTGCATATAAGTCTTGGGATCAACTCTACTAACAAAGTCACATAAGGAGATTGTTCGTTCAGTGCAGCAGGTCCTATACTCTGGAATTCTCTTCCTCATCACTTGAGGAATGTCACATCTATTGACAATTTTGAAAAGCATTTAAAAACTTATCTTTTTAGGCTTGAGTATGGGCATTAATCTTATTCGTTGTTTTATTCACATTACTGTGCCCATTTTTTTTCTTTTTTTTTATGTATATTTATAATTTTATGTTCTTTATTGTGTTTTATAACCCTGTCTTATATCATTTTTTTTTAAGTTTATTGCTGTTGTTATTACTTTTAGGTTTTCTTAAGTTTGGTAATTTTATATTCCAGGTATTGGTTCTTTTTTACAGTGCTCTTGAGCATGTTTTATTTCATAATAACAGCACTTTAATATATGGTATTTATTATTATATATCATTATGGTATGTCTATTTATTTATATTTATATAACTCTTTTATCGCCAGATATGCAGCTTGATGAGGGGCGGGATCGCCGAGCGTGGCGGAGTCAGGGTGGGGCACAGGATCATCGAGATCAACGGAACCAGCGTCGTGGCCACTCCACACGAGAAGATCGTAGACTTATTGTCCACATCGGTGGGCGAGGTAAGACAGAGAGAGGTTTATACAAATAACGGCTAAGCTTAAGAGTCTAACGGACGGAACAGCTTGATAACCCGAGAAAAATATCTTGAGGAACCCCAATACCCATTAAAGAGTAAGATACATGAGCGAATATGCAGCTCAGGATGCTTCACGCTTAAGTGAGCATGTACCGGAGGTACTAGATGTCTTTCGGGGAGTCAACAGAGTCAAAAATAAGAAAAAATTGTAAGCATATTTATTTTAGCTATTACGAACAAAATGATTGGGAGTCATCTGGTAGATTTCTGAAGGCTGCTTTTTTTTTTTTACCAGAGAATCTCAAGTGATGAGGCAAGAGTAGGTATCCAATGTTTAACACTTACTTAAAAAAATAATAATATAATAATATTTCAAAGACGGTGTATGGGGCATTGTATGATATGGAAGTGTGGGAATTATAATCAATAGGAAGAACCATCTCTGCAAAATAAATTTGCAATGAAAAATTTGAAACTGCCCATTAGCCATAGCTCTTCTGAAGAGGTTATGTATGAAATGAAATTATATGATTGAAGATATTACTTGAATTAGTTTGGTCTCTATGCATATTGAAAATAATAAAATAGACTTTTCATTCAGTTTGGCCATAGTTTAGTCTTGCTCAAAATAAGGTTGCAATTTTGAAAACTTGGATAGAACCTCTCCTCAGTGTTTACATGAAGTGAAGGCTACTAAACAACTAATCAATTAATTCCATAGAAAAATGGCAACTTTTTGTTGTTGAGACACCACTTTTTGGTCTTAAAGTCTGATCAGTGGCATTATAGTATCAAAGGGCACTTAACTACTCAAGCTAACTGCCTACGCTATTAAGTTATTTTAGAATTTAATATCATCACAAAATACAGCATAATCAACTAAATTAAGCTGCTTTCAGGCAAAGCTACTGTAGCAAGAAATTTTGCCACAATACTACAGGCGAAGAAAACCAAAATGATGCGAGGATGGCCTAAATACGTGTTCTATACCCTGACCAGGTTATTCACAGGTCAAGGGCGAATTGATGCGTTGTGAATATATCATTAATAAACTTAAGTTATTGGCTAGGAATGGGATTGGATGAGGAGAGATTGAATGATTGGATAATGGGAAATGGTTTCCTGTCAAAGTTGAATACGAATCTAGCATTTTGAGTCATAATATATTCAAATGAACTTGTTACAAGTCAGTGAGAGAGTGATGTTGATTATGTCTCTAATTGACACACATGTGGTAAATTACCAGAAACTAGAAAAAGATTACCAAAAAAAGTAAAAATAAGAATAGAAGCACGTTCTTAAGTTGCTTCCATACTCAATTTGCAGCTTTGAAATATTATTATTAGATATTCGACCACACAGTCTAGATAGAGTAAGGTAAAGGAGGTGGTTAAAAAAAAAAAAAAAATTCTTAGTCTTGAAAGTCCTTGAATTTTCAGGTTAAATCTGGAAAAGTTCAGAAAAATCCTCATTTGAACTCTTCTTATTTGATACCGTATGACTTAGACCAGGAAGAGTTTTAGGAAATGTGAGACGTTTGAAAGTTAACATTAAAAAATCAAACTTTGTTGCAAAGTTATAGCTATGGTTAAAAGTTATGGTAAAGTTATGGTTTGTGGTTCACTGCTCATTGAATGCCTCCCCCCCTCCTCTCCCACCAAAAATTAATAAACGGGTTAGCATACGTCTGGCAGGAGATACGATTATTGGGCTGAATATAGGCACGCCTGACATTAGATCTTAATTAAAAGTAGGCTTCAAAGTAACATGTGTATTTGGTCATGAAAAACTCTTGTTGTTTGAATTGCATAAAAGTGTGGAAACCATGTAAAGATAATACAGATTACAACATTCTAGATTCGTTCAAACTCGGACGTTTTCAAATTCAGAAGCGAAACTCACTGCAATGGCTACAGCATTTGCTATGCTGTTAGTGTGTTGAACGTTAATGAGTATGGGAGAAGTCAAAACTGTATTGGACATTTGTAAATAAATGTTGGTCAAATATTAACTAATCACCAAGCCGGCCCCTCCCCCCCCCCCTACATAAGTTTGGTCAATCACCACCAGGTGAATTGCATTATGGGAAACCATGAATATTCACACCTGGAGGCTCAAATATTCATATTATTAGTGTGTATGTATGTTTTTTTTTGTTTTGGTAAACTTGTCGTTAAGTTTCTAAAGAAAACAAAAATGAACAGAAAAAGGCATGAAAACCCTTTCGTTTTTGTTTGCATCAACAGATAAGAATGAAGACAATGCCCTTATCCATGTATAAATTACTAACAGGGCAGGAACAACCGGTTTACATCTGATGACGTTGCTGCTTGCAGAGAGAGAAAAAAAGGCAACAATTCTGGCTTTAGTGGAAACAAGCGGTTGCTTCCAGTTCACCTTCCACCACAGTAATTATGGAATTAGATCGGAATGACCGACGGCTCATTGGGGAACTGTCTTGCCAATATGTTTCACTCAGTAGTGTGATATTTTGTGGCATGTGCGTCATTCTGTCAGTCTGTTAGCAGAATGCTGCGCAATTGTTTCCATCGAGAAAGGAATTGAGTGGATTCAAAGACAAAACTTGCGAAGATATATTTTTTTTTTTGGCAAGTTGGCGAAAAATTCTCCGACTTCAGCCAAGTTACCACATGCACAGTACATCTTGTGAACCACCAAATAAACAAACAATTTTTTAATGTGCAGTTTAAAATGACTGGTGTTAGTCAAGTGTTCAGTTTGAAGTTTTGGTTTCGTCTGCCGATCGGAACAAGTCAGTTATATGCGAGCGATGAACACAAGTTATCATTTCGAGTTTTTATTTTTTTACAAACTGTGAAGCAATCGAGGATGATGGGAAGTTTGATTCAGGAAAGGAACGAAAAAAGTACGTGGGCAGAAAATTTGTCGACGGTTCCAACTTTTTCCTCATGAAAAGTTTTGATTTTTGTTCCTTTTTTTTGGGGGGTTGACATTTTTCAAGTTGTTGTGGGAGCAATTTGTCTAAATGTTTGAAAGCTGCTAGAGCTCTAAATAAATAAAACATTGCTTAAGATTAAAAGTGTACAGGCTAGTCAAAATGTAGTATTATCCCTATAGTATTTCCAAACCACAGATTTAAAAAAAACGTTGGTAGACTTTTTCTGTTATCTTATCTGTCATCTTTTTCATTTCTAATAAATAATGTAATCAGTATATCAATAGTCTTAAAGAAAAAAATATCGATAACAAAGATTTTTTTCGTAAACAGACTTAATCCGACAATTACCAGATTTCCCACATTGAAGTGAGCATTAATAACGATATGTATCGTCATGGTTTTTTGACAGGCCTTGTCGTATTTTTTTGGGGTTGCTGTGGGAATAAGAGATGAAGAGAATACTGCCAATAATTATAAATATTTAAAGAAGAAGAAGAAGTCATCTGGCTACTCCTTCAAACTTGCAGCGATATTAAAAGACTTTAGTTGTTTTGTGATTTTTCATGAAAATATCAGGCCAGAGAGTTTGAATTACCGCTGGTTTATTAGTCGGACGATGTTTCCGTCACGTTTTTTAGTGTTGACATAAAAAAAAGTGTTTTTTAGTGTTGACATAAAAAAAAGTGTTTTTTAGTGTTGACACAAAAAAAACATCAAGTCATAATTAAATTGTGATCCTGGCTTGTTTAAAGAGGTAAAAACTGCTTGTGTTTTACAGCATATTTTTATATCACATTGTTTTTGTTTTGTTTTGTTTTTGAGGAGTTATTCATTTTCTTTGGTTTCTCATGGGGGTGGGGATGGGGGGGTGGGACATGCTGGGTTTCTTTAGGATGTGACCAAGAACATACCCGTATATGGTAAAGTCACACAACTTTTTAAATCATTCTCATAAATTTGGCTGGCAAACAATGCTGGAAAAACAGAAAAATAATCAGTAACGATGTTAGTCTTTTTTAATTGTGCAGAAATGATGATTGGTAAAACAATGAGCAGAGTAACTTCATGATAAAGAGGGTTAATAATCTATTCAAAGCAGGATGATGATGATGTCTTTAAAAGGATTTGTCATAAGCTGCATGTTAGCTGATAAATCACATTGGTTGGTTTACCAAACATACTTGTGGTCAACATTTTACTGCAGTCTTTTTCAACATGGTTTTTACAAGCTCCGAGAGATATTTGCCTATGTCTGCATCTTCGCATTTTACTTCCACGCAAAAACTGAGTTTAAAAAAGGAAAAAGAATTTCTGTGTATAGTGATATTTGCATCTGAAGTATTGTGTAATTCTACGGAAACAAACACTTTGATGGATGTGTGTAATTTGCATATATGATTTGGGACATGTTATGTCAGCCGTACTTTCCTTTTTTGAGAGTTGTGGGGGGTGGGGTGGGGGGAGGAAGGGGGAAGGAAGGAAGGGACTTTCAAAACTTCATAACAATTGTAAAAAAAAAACACAGTGTATTTTGTCCACAAACGTGAGAGTATCTGGTTGACTTGTTCCATTTTAGGAATTAAACCCGATTAGTTTAAGTACTACTAGTGATGTTTGAGAATAGAATATACTCTAAAATGAGAAGATTTAACAAAATGTCATTCTCGTGGCTCTCTTTGTTGGATTTCTGTTGGATAAAAGCAAATATATTTCATCATGTTGTGTCATTTTATAGTAACGAATTTGTCGATTTGGTAAATTTGTTCCATCGGGAAGCATGTGTAGTATAAAGTTACAATATAATTTCCATAAAAAAGAACTCAAACTATGATAATGAAACAATCATTATGAATACTATTGTCATTTACTATGGCTATGGTGTTTCAAAATACAGTAGAATTTCCAATAAAAGAACTCAAAATATGATAGTGGGACGATTATTGTGATTACTATTGTTATTTGCTATGGTGTTAAAAAAAAATCAACTAGTGAGTTTGGAAGTTTCTAGCCATGGCAAGAAATTTGTTAAATTTGCAAAAAAAGACTATTTAGCAGAATTTGGTAGGTGAATGGATAAAATGATTGCTTTTTGTTTTTCATAGTTGAAGACAGTTAATAACTCAGTATAAAATATTTGTCGGTAAATTTAACCATCGACACCTATTTCCATGACACAGTTTCTGCATTTTTCTTACTTGGTTAATGTCGGGAAGGTTTAGAAAAAAACGGTTGGAAACTGTTGAAGCTGAGGATCAGAGGAGCAGGGAAAGAGGTGGAGAGAGGAAAGATAATTGCTTAAGGGTCGAAGAAGAAGAGTATACTTGGGCATGATATTAGAGGAGGAGGAGGAAGAGGAGAGAATTATGTTGAGAGATAGCAGGCAAGATTTTGAAATGGTTTCAAAATATGGTAACTATCTCTGGAAGACAACTCCGCCTTTAAATATGAACAGTTAAATCATGCATGACTTGTTGGTAATATGTTTGATTTTCTCTCCTGAGTTATAAAAGGTGTTATAACTACTCCACCCTTTCATTATTGAGTACTGAAAAGATTGCATGGGAGTCTGCAAGGTTACTATCACCAGACAAACTATATAGGAGTATCATTAGATGCTGAAGACTCGTCTGTACGATAATAGCTTGGTTTAATAGATATATTTAATGATGTCTGCAAACTGGTGTTTTTAAGAGAGGGGTGTGGAAAGCTGGTGGATGGCACATCTGCATGAGATGGGAGGGGTGTGGAAAAGGGGGGTAGGACCTCTGGGTTGAGATGGGAGGTTCAAGGTATATGGGACCTCTGGATGAGATGGGAGGTTCAAGGAATATGAATGGGACCTCTGGATGAGATGGGAGGGGTGAAGATGATGAATGGGTGTTTTTTGATGAGCAGAATGGATGTAAGACAACATTGATTGAAATTGTCACAGTGAGCTTATTATTACATAACTTCATTATCATATGGCCACATTTAACATTGTATTACCCTCATTCATACAATTTTACCTCTTATTTTATATCTGCTGAGTCAATCCGTCTTGAAAGTTGCTTTGCTTTATCATTTGAACTGTCTCTGTCAAACAACTGACAATGAAGTATCGGAGGTCTTCTCTTCAATTTGCCAATTCAAATAAATACTTTAAACAATTCTTTTCGGTAAAAGAGTAAACTTGCCCAAGTTTGTTTAGTATTTAATGCTTTGTATCACAAGTTATTCATTTCATAATTGATGTATCAACTAAAAGGTAAGAATATTAAGTACTAATGACATCATGCCAATTTTCTTTTCTTTTTTGGTTATTGTTTTCGATTTTTGGTTTCAGTTAAAAAAAAAAAGTTATTTATTTCTTAAGTCCCACTCCCATCAGCATATACTTGTAAAGGTAACCACACTAACCCCTTATATCAATTGTGGTGCTATTTTTAGTTATTGAGTAACAGAAAGGTAGAAACAATATAGAAGTTGGACTTGGCATGGTCTATTGTATTCTGTGATCAAATAAACCTGTTAATTCATTGAATTATATAATATTAATAAACTTTCAATATTTTTTTTCTTCTTCCTTTTGGCATTTTCCAACAGATGTTATTATTCTTGAAGAAATATCATCCCTAATGTTTCATCAATAAGGCAATGGTTGTTTTGTTTTTTGTATAGGATTTGAATAAGTGATGTTAACCCTTAAATGAATGTATTCAAGCGCTTCTTTTATTCAGGCTACAGATGATTGGAAGAGTGTGACTCAGTCTGAAAGATTTGTATGAATAACCTGGGGGAAAAAATTGAAATGTTTATCTAAATAAATTCGTAAATAGTACAACACAATTGAAATGTTGAGTCTGTTTTTGTCATTGGTTCTGATGAGTTTGCTTAATAAAATGATTACATTTTTTGGGGGGGTTAATGCAATTAAGGTTATGTTATTGTTTTATTAAAGGACACAGGGTCGTTGCTAATGCAGGTTTGGATATCTATCTGGTTTGCTCATGGGAGGGGGGGGGCACAGGTATGGTTGCAATACCCGGTTGAAGGAAAAGTACGGCAAGTGGCATGCACAAATTTGGAGGGGGCTGGTGCTACCTGCATAATAAATCAGCCATTTTTCATTCGGTCAGGAAAGAATAAGACCAGGCCTCCTTCCATAGTCTCAGCGAGATTAACACTACATAATGACCGACTATCAATCGTATTCTCTACATTAATAGTACAAAGTCTATCAAACATGAAACAACTCCGGATATGATCAGTTAATCATTTAACGTATTCCAATACAGCAGGCGCGTATCCAGGATTTTCTAACCCGGGGGGCGCGAATTACTATCTAAGCGGAGCGCCACCATCAGTTGGCGCGGAGCGTACAAGAAAATTTCTGGTTTTGATACCCCCCAGATCACCGGAAATGGCACTTCTCGGGCTTAAAAATGACCAACCAGATGTACACTTTTGCCTGAAAACCAAGTATTTCCCAAAAGTTTTTTTCCATCCATAACTTTTTTGAAGATTGTCACCAGTCACACATCATGTTCGACCTCATTGCATGTCCTATGGATCATTGCTTTTGTAGGTGATTCTACGTCACGGCCCACAATATCCGAAAGCCCCACTTTTCAAGGTTTTAAGCCCATTATATGATGAGAATTTGAAAATTCACATTTCTCGTGAATAAAATCACTTCAAACATACCCATAATGTTGCACAAAATTCAATCTATGGACAAGCAATATAGAAAAACCTCCTCCAACCCCTAACAGACCAGTCAAAATTGCACGAGTAGAGGGAAGTGTGATGCAGAATGTTGGTCAGGAAATTTTTGAAAATTCAGATACAGTTAATTTATTGGTATACAAATATTAAAACTTCTCATAACGGCTATTATAAAACTTCGTAAAAGGAAATGAAAAATAGCAGATATTTCCGATATCAGGTATATCGAAACCGAACACTACACACATAGGCGTAGGTCCCGTAGGAGGCGGGGGCTGCAGCCCCCCCCCCCCCCCGCAACCAAATTTTCGGGCACCTACTGAAAGAAAAATAAATAGCAATGTATAGCTTAAAAATGATCTCCTTGGTAATTAAATTAAAGTTCTAAGCTTGGCCGACATTACTACTGTAAAAGAGAGTTTTGACATAAATGGATCTGTATGCTTTTTCTCCAAGCATCTACATAAGACATTTGGTTGTTTACATTAGCATCCGGCGGTATACTGTGCAACTTTCACGGACCGTGCGGTACACGATGCCATGCAATGTAATGACCGATGCTTGCTTATATGATATTGGCATCGATATGTTGAACGCGCGCTAAGCGCGCGAAAAATTTTGGCTTTTTTTTCGGGCAAGTTATTACAGCCCCCAAATCCAATTGGGCTCCTACGCCTTTAACTACACACAAGGGCGTAGGAACCGGGGGGGCTGGGGGGCGCCAGCCCCCCCAGTGAAAAATGTGGAGGGGCGGAAGTATCATTCCGCCCCCCCCCCGCTTCGCAAGTCAGAAAACCCCTTTTCATTTCCAAATGAGAAAAAAAATCTCATTTGGAGCACCAAATTGCATCTAAGGCCTGGTGAAAATACAAAATTAAGTTTACAAAATGGAGTGGGTGTTGAAGTGTGCTATATTGCACCAAATTGCATCTGAGGCTACCTGGAAATGCAAAACATTCCAAAGGGGAGGGGGACACCCCCTCCCCTTTGACCCCTCCCCCAGGTCGGCCATCAGTCTTCAGCCCCCCCACTCAAAAGTACCTTCCTACGCCACTGACTACACACATAGACTAATGTTAGTCGTGGAACATGCATTTCAATGCTCACTGATATTATGTTATATCTGCTCTTTGCTTTACAAATTCGAACAGGTGTGTAGCGAGTAATTGCCAAGGGAGGGGCGAAGCCTGTAGGCAAACTATCTAAGCGAAGCGCCACCACGAGTTGGCGCGAAGCGTACAATAAAAAAATTTGCCGAAAATGCCTCCCAGATCGCTGGAAATGACACTTCCCAGGCCTTGTAAGTTGCATCTAAGCATTGTCTATTTTGAAATTACTAGCGATGTCATAAAGAAAATTTGCTCGGGGGGGGGGCGGTCGCCCCCTTCCCGAAATGCGACATGTTCCCCGACGACTCGGTCGAGTTCAAGACCAGCCACAGTTGGTTCCATATAGCACAATTGTACAATTGCTTAAGGCGTCCATACACTCACACGGGTTATGATAGACCATATATAGTATTTATATAGATACATTAGTGAGAGAGGAAAAATGGAAACGTCAAAAATGGAGTTGTCGGTGTAAGGGGTAGGGTGAGGCGCACACCCCCTCCGTAATCCTTGATCTGTCACTGGCTACCCTGTGTATATAATAGGGATCAGCGCTTTAACTATGACTGTTCCTCTTTCTCTTCCCGAGGTATTGGGCTATCTTCTACTCCCTCCTTTTCTCCTTTTTTCTTTTCTTTTCCCTTCCTTCCTCTCCTCCTTTTCTTTTTTTCCCCCTCCTTTTCCCTTTTTTCTTCTCTTTTTTTCTCTCCTCTTTTCCTTACCCGGGGGGCGCGCGCCCCCAACGCCCCCCCTGGTTACGCGCCTGTTCAGCATGATCTTAAGTCTTTCCACTCTTAAGTTCATGGATACAATAACTATACTGAGTTAATTATCAACAGAAAAGGCAGCTGAAACAACTTTGCATGAAAGCTTATGACAGTTTATGGTATTTTATCAATGACTAATATAACTGTATATGGCTCGTCTAAACTTGAACTTTGTAATGACTGCTATAACATTAGCCTTAGTTGTCTTTTGTCTGAAAATGGTAAATTCATAATGTTGACTATGAATGCAACGTGCACTAACATTATATGAACTTAAACGTTCTCGCTTCTATTTCTTATATGAAAGTAGTGTATAGACTGGAATATTAGGACATATATTGTTAGTATACCTCTCTGTTTCATCGGTGCTTGGGCCCTTCTTTGTGTAATTTGGGATGAAACAAGATATTAACAGTGTATACTGGTTCAAGGGGGTAGGAACCGGGGGGGCTGGGGGGCGCCAGCCCCCCCCCCCCAGTGAAAAATGTGGAGGGGCGGAAGTATCATTCCGCCCCCCCCCCCCCCTCTCCGCAAGTCAGAAAACCCCTTTTTCATTTCCAAATGAGAAAAAAATCTCATTTGGAGCACCAAATTGCATCTAAGGCCAGGTGAAAATACAAAATTAAGTTTACAAAATGGAGTGGGTGTTAAAGTGTGCTATATTGCACCAAATTGCATCTGAGGCCACCTGGAAATGCAAATAATTCCAAAGGGGAGGGGGACACCCCCTCCCCTTAGACCCCTCCCCCAGGCCGGCCATCAGTCTTCAGCCCCCCCCCCCACTCAAAAGTACCTTCCTACGCCACTGTACTGGTTAATGGTGACAAGTGAGGTACCAGTTCCTCAATTACCTAAAATCATTTCTTTAGTGTTATATTTGGCTTACTCTTTGGAACGTCTAAAATATTGCTGACGAAAAGTGCCCCATGATAAACTGTGTAGATTTGCCAATGGAAAGCATTACCTAATATTATATATGTATATATGGGATATAAAACTATTTCTTCGATTTAATGTGTTTACTGGTTAATGGTGACAAGTGAGGTACCCAGTTCTTCAATTACCTAAAATCATTTCTTTATATTTTATGTGTTATATTTGACTTTACTCTTTGGAACATATTTTTATTATTTTTTATTTTTCTCAGTATTTAACTGTCACCAATAAAATCCCCATTGATAACCCCACTGGGGTTATCCCTTTCACCTACATGGCCAGCAATAGATGGGCAAATAAGAGTAAATTTGGTGAGCTGCTGTGCAATTGTGTCATTGATTACTGATTCCAAATTCGATCTGTGGAGGAGTTATATAGGATAGATCTCTAACAACACAATATTGAATGCGTTTCCGTTCTCCGGCTAATGTAAGTGATACACCTACTTCTTATGTACTTTATAAAGTATAATTGAGTCAGAGAGTCATGGTAGCTTTGCTTCTACCGAGACGGGACTCACTATTTAGGATCGTGATCGATATGCTCGGGTTGTAACGCGTGACTGTTTTACTGTACTCTATTGTACTTGACTGTATTGTACTCTTATGTACTTTACTAGATACTGTACTAGTTAAACAGACGAATAACATGATATCTATTTTGACAGATGGCTTAGGGAGAATTGTGGTGATGGTGGTTTAATTGGGATTATAAACAACCATTGACAATTATATACTGAACAGGCCTCGGTAATTGGTCCTTACTGTTTTCAATGTATTAGGTACACCGATCATTACGATATTACAGCCATAAAACGCCGGCCAAAATGTCCATACTTGCATACATAATTACTGTAAAACCTAGAAATTTGGAATCCCGGATTTTGTTGTAATTGTTGTGAGAGGCGATCATGTTTGATAGAAGGTTTCACGAATAATGCAGCTCGGAAAGCAACGTCGTGGGATGGCATTTCGCCCTTTCCCATGTTTGTAATGCAAAGCCTTTGGCATTTGTGTTTTAAATTGTGTCATTCCCTTTAAGAAATTGAGGAAGTGATAAGTAGTGCTCTTTTGTTGGAAACTTTTATCAGACTCTTTTGAAGCGATGTTGCGGTGTGCTTTGTCATATTAAAGTCACATGACCAATTGCCGTTCGAATTGTGTTCCTCTCCGCCTCCCTTTCCTAAGGGAATTTCCTAATGCAAGTTTGGGTATCTATCTGGATTGCTCATTGGGGGGGGGGGGGGGGGGTAGGGAAACACAGGTGTGGTTACAATACTCGGCTGTTGAGGGAAAAGTACGGCCAGTAAAATGCACAAATTGGGAGGGTTTTGGCGCTCCCTTCATCATCAGTCGGACATTTTTCAGTCGATCAGGAAAGAATAAGACCACTGCCCTCCGTCCATAGTCTTTAGCGAGATAAACACTACATTGTGACTATCGACCGTATTCTCTACGTTAATAGTACAACGTCTACCAAACATGAAACAACTCCGGATATGAGCAGTTAATCATTTACCGTATTCCAATACAGCATGATCTTAAGTTTGTTCACTCTAAAGTTAATGGATAATATAACTACATTGAGTTAATTATCAACAGAAAAGGCAGCTGAAACAACACTGCCTGAAAGCTGATAACAGTTTATGGTATTTTATCAATGACTAATATAACTGTATATGGCTCGTCTAAACTTGAACTTTGTAATGACTGCTATAACATTAGCCTTAGTTGTCTTTTGTCTGAAAATGGTAAATTCATAATGTTGACTACGAATGCAACGTGCATACATATATATGAACTTAAACGTTTTTGCTTCTATTTCTTATATGAAAGTAGTGTATAGACTGGAATATTAGGACATATATTGTTAGTATACCTCTCTGTATCATCGGTGCTTGGGCCCTTCTTTGTGTTAGTTGGGATGAAACGAGATATTAACAGTGTAAACTGGTTAATGGTAACAAGTGAGGTACCCAGTTCTTCAATTACCTGACATCATTTCTTTATATTTTATGTGTTATATTTGCCTTTACTCTTTGGAACACATTTTTATTATTTTTTATTTTTCTCAGTATTTAAATGTCACCAATAAAATCCCCATAGATAACCCCACTGGGGTTATCCCTTTCACCTACATGGCCAACAATAGATGGGCAAATAAGAGTAAATTTGGTGAGCTGCTGTGCAATTGTGTCATTGATTACTGATTCCAAATTCGATCTGTGGAGGAGTTATATAGGATAGATCTCTAACAACACAATATTGAATGCGTTTCCGTTCTCCGGCTAATGTAAGTGATACACCTACTTCTTATGTACTTTATAAAGTATAATTGAGTCAGAGAGTCATGGTAGCTTTGCTTCTACCGAGACGGGACTCACTATTTAGGATCGTGATCGATATGCTCGGGTTGTAACGCGTGACTGTTTTACTGTACTCTATTGTACTTGACTGTATTGTACTCTTATGTACTTTACTAGATACTGTACTAGTTAAACAGACGAATAACATTGTGTCTATTTTGACAGATGGCTTAGGGAGAATTGTGGTGATGGTGGTTTAACATGGGATTATAAAAAAAAACATTGACAATACTGAGCAGGCCTCGGTAGTTGGTCCTTACTGTTTTAATGTATTACGTACACCGATCATTACGATATTACAGCCCTAAAACGCCGGCCAAAATGTCCATACTTGCATACATAATTACCGTAAAACCTAGAAATTTGGAATCCCGGATTTTGTTGTAATTGTTGTGACTGAGAGGCGATCATGTAATTCGGAATACTTGATAGAAGGTTTCACGAATAATGCAGCTGAAAGCAACGTCGTGGATGGCATTCCGCCCTTTCCCATGTTTGTAATGCAAAGCCTTTGGCATTTGTGTTTTTAATTGTGTCATTCCCTTTAAGAAATTGAGGAAGTGATAAGTAGTGCTCTTTTGTTGGAAACTTTTATCAGACTCTTTGAAGCGATGTTGCGGTGTGCTTTGTCACATTTATGTCACATGACCAATTGCCGTTCGAATTGTGTTCCTCTCCGCCTCCCTTTCCTACGGGAATTTCCTAATGCAAGTTTGGGTATCTATTTGCTCATGGGGGGGGGTGGTGGTAGGGGAACACAGGTGTGGTTACAATACTCGGCTGTTGAGGGAAAAGTACGGCCAGTAAAATGCACCAATTGGAAGAGTTTTGGCGCTCCCTTCATCATTTTTCAGTCGATCAGGAAAGAATAAGACCAGCCCTCCGTCCATAGTCTTTAGCGAGATAAACACTACATAGTGACTATCGACCGTATTCTCTACGTTAATAGTACAACGTCTACCAAACATGAAACAACTCCGGATATGAGCAGTTAATCATTTTATTCCAATACAGCATGATCTTAAAGCAGCATTTTGCGTCCTTTTCTATGATTTTTCTCAACCTCACTGATTCCACTATGCCATAACGACATACATAACTAGCTTATCTATTTAAATCTTACTTTACATGGTGACATAAAAGTCGAAAAATTTGCAACTTTCAACTTTGTTCTTCTGCAAGATATTTACCGTTACAACCCAATAAACCTCGCCCATAATTATGAATATTTAAACACAACGAACGTCATTGACCAATACAACACCATGCTTGATTTGTGTACATATTGCAGTTGTACCAGGGAGTTCCATTACATCTCCCTGGTTGTACCAACGCAAAGTCTTGAATCTATTTTTAGCAACGGCTCATAACTAAACCTGCATCTCTGATTGGTTGAATTCAAACTAGTGGGTTTGGCGGAACTGTATGCGATTAATTTTAACTGTGGAATTTGTCAAGGACACTCTTCTCATTATCTGCAAATATCCTTAATTACTACCAATTAACGTTATTGGCAGGAAAAACTTGGCTAATATCTTAGTTTGCTGTTTTGTGATTGATATATGTAAAAAAAAATCGATGGACATGTCAAAAAAGTAGAAAACGGCGATCAAACGCAAAATGCTGCTTTAAGTTTGTTCATTCTAAAGTTCATGGATACAATAACTATACTGAGTTAATTATCAACAGAAAAGGCAGCTGAAACAACTTTGCATGAAAGCTTATGACAGTTTATGGTATTTTATCAATGACTAATATAACTGTATATGGCTCGTCTAAACTTGAACTTTGTAATGACTGCTATAACATAACATTCTACAGAAAATCGCAGGTCGTGAACTGAAGGAAGTGGAATCATATATCGCGCCACATACAATGTAAAACGAATTTAATAGTCTGAGACAAACGTCATCCCTTCAGCTAAATGTCATATCCTATTCAATATAATCAGTTAAAATAATAATCAGCAGTTATTTTTACGACGCTCAAGCGACCAAAAATGGGGGAGAAGCCCGCAAGGGCTTATGGATTTTGCAACTATAAAATAGAATAATAACAATATAAAATCCCCGTAGATTACCTCACTGGGGATATCCCTGTTGCGAAACCTACATGGCCAAAAATAGATGGGTATAAAAGTAAACTTCAGCAGAAGGAAAAGCCACAGCTCCGTAGCTCATGAGATGGTGAGTTGCTGCGCAATTGTGTCATTGATTACTGATTCCAAATTCGATCTGAGGAGGAGATATATAGGATAGATCTCTAACAACACAATATTGAATGCGTTTCCGTTCTCCGGCTAATGTAAGTGATACACCTACTTCTTCTGTACTTATAAAAGTAATAATTGTGTCAGAGAGTCATGGTTAGTTTTTGCCTCTACCGAGACGGAACTCACTATTTAGGATCGTTATCGATATACCCGGGTTGTAACGCGTAACTTTTTTCTATTATGATACTGTCCTAGTTTAACAAATGGTTAATATGATGTCTATTTTGACGGATGGTCTTAGGGAGAATTGTATAACATGGGATTTTTAGGGAGAATTGTGGTGATGGTGGTATAACATGGGATTATAAAACCATTGACAATATTAAGCAGGCATCGGTAATTGGACCTCACTGTTTGGGTATACGTATACATAACTCAATACGGCATTTGAGTTTGCCTAATTGAAGTTACATGGTGTCAAGATAAAGTCAAATTGTCGAGTATAAGGGATAAGAAGAAGATACATGTGGAACAAGGGCGTAGGAACCGGGGGGCGCCAGCCCCCCCCCCCAGTGAAAAATGTGGAGGGGCGGAAGTATCATTCCGCCCCCCCGGTTCGCAAGTCAGAAAACCCCTTTTTCATTTCCAAATGAGAAAAAAAATCTCATTTGGAGCACCAAATTGCATCTAAGGCCAGGTGAAAATACAAAATTAAGTTTACAAAATGGAGTGGGTGTTGAAGTGTGCTATATTGCACCAAATTGCATCTGAGGCCACCTGGAAATGCAAAAAAATTCCAAAGGGGAGGGGGACACCCCCTCCCCTTAGACCCCTCCCCCAGGCCGGCCATCAGTCTTCAGCCCCCCCACTCAAAAGTACCTTCCTACGCCACTGATGTGGAATATAGTTTGAACATTACAGGCACAGCATACGACCAGTGTGTAACTCAATCACAACCAGATGTCAGCTGCTTTCCAGGCGAGTTTGTCTCTATGGCTCTCAGGAGCAAAATAGTAACAAATAGTTGAGAAGAGCCTCAAGGTGAATGGCGATAAATTAATGTTGCCTTCAGTGTAGCCTTGCCTATCCCTTGCAGTGCCGGGGGGGGGGGTGTAAAAGGAAGTGTCATATAGCTCACTGATAGCTGGACCAATGTTGGAAAGCAGGTTATCATTTGAAAGATGGAATCTAACCAGCACTAGGAATTTTCAAAGTATTGATTGGATTGTTTTGTGGGAATCCACCCCCAAAACGCCAGCCAAATGTCAATATTTGCATACATAATTACCGTACAACCTCCTAAAACCTAGAAATGTGGAATCCCGGATTTGTCAATATAAAGCTTGTACTACGAATCTGCCGCTAAATTCCACAATTTTGTAAATAAACCCCATGGGCTTATAGTTCCTGACGCCATTGGTGTAAGAGTTTTGACTTGAAAATTAAGTCAAATTAACGATGTTTGTTGACTTGTAAGGTTACGTTCTTGAAATATTATCAAAATTGTTCAATTGTTGAGATGATATGTGATACTAAAAATGACAACACATGTGTTGACTTGTCAAGCTTTATATACAAACATAACTTCTTGACGGAACATTGCTGAGATTCTTCACTTAGCAACATGTTAAACAACTTAAACACATTGATGTTTGTTGAAGTTTCAAGTTAACCCTATGTCGACCCTCTACATGTTTCTCATATAAATGTAGTTTCTGTTTGCCAGATAGCTTGTAAGTACCGAATAGTTGTAGGCTTACCTGGACTACTTTTGCCTATTTCTTTTCAGTTTCCTTGACTATTTCACAACTGAAAATACTCACAAATATGGCTGAGATGATTGGTCAATGTCGATGCCACAACAGTAACCCAAGGAACTTTTGGAGAATTGTAAATCCGTACGGCCAGAATGAATTTTGGGGAATTTGTTGTAAGAAGCGATCATGTAATTCGGAATACTTGATCGAACGTTTCACCAACGATGTAGCTGAAAGCGACGTAACCGTGGATGGCAATCGCTTATATTTCAAGAACCCCAGTGAATACGAAACTGACCCTGATTTTCAAGCAGATCCAAACCGTGAGCGTATTACCGGCGACAACTTCGACTCAATCCAAAGAGGTGATCATGTGGGTTTCCGCAGGAGCTATGTAATTTGGCATCACGCTATCGTAGAGAATGTAGAACCAGAGAGTTTGGTGGTCATCAGTTGGGGAGGCGGTGGATGTAGCAAGGCACTTATAAGCCGTGATCGTTTGTCAGGCAGCGGTTTGAATGAAATGTGGAAATTTATATACTCCAGTGACGACGAGGATACGAATCCTGCAGATCTTGTAATAGCCAGAGCAAATTCAAGGTTGCCTCAAAATCAAGCAGGGTATGTGCGTTTGTTTGTCATCAATGATTCCAGCGAAAATTATGGGCTGCTGAACCAAAATTGTGAAACTTTTTCAACTTATTGCAAGCGAGGTTGCACCCATATTCAAATTACCATTCTTTCTGTTAGGGTGGCTGCTTCGTGTCAATTGCCTTGGTTATGCTCAAAAGTAAAGGAAATGTTACTAAAGATCTGTCAAAAAAGTGGAAGAGCTATTGCACATGTCGTGAAAGCTATCGCTCCAAAATGTGCTGCTCAACTTTCTGCTGAAACAGTGGAAAATCTTCTTCAGTTTCTTACCAAAAATGCAGGTTATTTTGAGGTAATTGGTTTAGGTGTGGTGGCCATTACGGAGATATATTCTTTCGGAAAGCTTTATGTGAAGATTAACAAACTTCGAAAGCAAAATCCTGAAAATAAGAACGCTCTTAATCAAGAATTACAGACGAAAGGTATTGAATGCTTGCTCACAGTAGTATTATATGGCGGTGTTGGAACAACACTTTTTTTTGCTAGTTTTCCATTGTTGTTGGAGGTTATCATTAGTGTCATTTTATTGGTTGTGTGTAAAACGTTTTTACCCCGGTTGATATCTTATTTCATAGAATGGTTCAACAACAATTGTCCCTCAATGCCGAATATCTCCCATTTCCTGCGACAACCCATGATAGCTTAAATTCCTAACAGGTTAATACAAAAAAATCCAAACTAGCAGGCAAACATGGCCAACCCTCCTGATCATCATCATCTAGGTTGACAAATTAGACTGACAAAACGGTTTGGCTTTGATACCTAGCGGGATATGATAGCAGGGCGGCGGATCCATCCAACCCACCTGCCCCCCCCTCTCCCATAAAACTTCTTATATCAAATCTTAAACCTCCTTGCATAAACTTAGAAGTTTACTTTTTTCATTTTATGAAAATTACCTCCACCATTTCCCCATGTTTGTAATGCAAAGCCTGTGGCTGTTGTTTATTAAATTGTGTCATTCCGTCTAAGAAATTGGGGAAGTGATAAGAAATGTTCTTTTGTTGGAAACTTTCATCAGGCTCTTTTGAAGTGATGTTGCGGTTTGCTTCCTCACATGACCTATTGTCGTTCGAATTGTGTTCCTCTCCGCCTCCCTTCCGATCTTTTTGCCCCTTCTATGAATGTGATAGACAGCATTTTTTCGTTGTATCACAAGTTATACCTGTGACGTAGTATGCAACAGATGTAACCAATCATAATGTTTCCACTCAACTTGCGTTTTATAACTTATGAAGACATATCCTTTTAAAACATGATTATTTTTCATCCTGCGATTGATATTCCCCTCCACGCTTCTTCCTTCAAAGTGGCTAGCCTTATGACTAGTCGTAACAATAATTCCCTTTTGCGCATGCGCAGTTTTTACGACCAGGAGTAACAATTATTTCCGGTTAGGGTTAGGTTTAGGGTTGGATTGAGGGTTAGGGTTACCCCTACTATATGCGCAGTTGCTTTATTTACTTTGAATTCGCCGATGTCGTAAGAATAGTTTATCAATATTTGTTACAACTAGGCGTAAGAATAGCCATGGCCTTCTTCCTTACATTCCACCTTGTCATACGAACATGCAGGCGTACAGACAGCAAGTTTTGGGTCCATCGCGCTTTCAAGAGAGTTCACATAGCCCATATATTCTCCGTAGGTTACTAAGCAAAGGTTTTCTCTGGCAGCGACCATAACAATTAATCAATACTGTCCACTTCTCCTCAATTTCAACTTACAAGATCAAAAAATTCTATACCTTCATGGTTGAGGTGTTTCTGAGTAAGAACCCGGAGTATAGCAACTCTCTGGTAAGAACTATATGAATAGCTACGTACAAGCAATGGAGCTGTGTCGTGTCCGACCTACAAATATTAAAAGTAATAAGAGTGTAGGCTTCTTTATTGCTAAACAAAGTAAACCTACTACTAGTAGGCCTATTAATAAATGGGTTCCTGGGTGAAGATTTTCCGTGCAATCTAATTTGATTAATTCCTGTTTGCAGTAAAGGGATGTTAAAGTTCGCAATTTGCAGAACAGGTTGGTTCATTTTGGGTTTAAATGTTATGTTTATACCGTTTTATAGTTCATTATTTCCGTCGCCGTTTTGGTCCCCTTTATGGTTATTAATAAAATCTCACACAGTCATATTGCATTGAACATATAGTATTGCACTGCGTGTACATAATTGGGTGGTAAGAGCAACTTTAAAACTAATATCTACAATTTTCGAGTAGATAGCTTTCTACAATTTTGGAGCAATAGTATTTTCTTTTCTTTTCCTAACATCTGATTTCTAAAAACTGTATGCAGTCAGGGCATACTATTTTGTTTTCGGAATGAATATACAGTGATGTTTTTGGAGTTATCCATATTTTTTGTGCATTATTGATTTGCATTTTAAGAATTAATCGTCAATTTTCAATTGAGGGAATATCTGTGTCCCACTCACAGAGTATTGGACAGGAAGTCAATGTTTACATATATTGATTGTATAGTTCAAGGGATTAGGGTTTTTATCGAAAGACTCACATTGTGTTGGATCGAACTGTGAATTTTAACATTAGTGAGGTTTAAAGGTCATAAAAATCTTGACTATACAACCTTAATCCGGATTGATGATTCAAACTCGGAATATAGTTGTTGGTTAACTGGTACATGTGGGCATAAATATGTTTATATGGAGTGACAGCTTTGGAACCGGCTCATTTTTGTGAAGTTGATACTATGTATAAATTTGACCTACTCAGGCGCGGATCCAGGGGGGGTCCAGGGGGTCCGGACCCCCCTGCTCTTGGCCAAAAAAAAAAGGAAAAAAAAGAGAGAGTAAAAAAGAGAGAGAGAAAAAATAATTAAATTAAACGCCAATTTTAAACATGTAGGACATCAGAAGGGCGGTTATCCTTACAAGTCAGCCAGGTGTGTCTTTTCCGTCAAATGAACTATAGTGTGCACGCGTGCTACACGTGCAAAAAATGCCTAAAAATCTCAAATTTTAGACCGAAAAGTTTCAAACTTGAGGTGGTGTTCGAATTGTTTTGGGCGGTGAGGTGGCAGAGCGGTAGGCTGCATAGGATGCGCCGACGAATTCTTCATGAGAGATCGTTTTCTGCGGTGAGAAGGCATAAAACTGTTCTCCGATCAACAATGGGCAAGGAACGTCTCACAGCTCTTGTTCTCATGAACACATATTATAACACTCCTATCGACACTGACGAAGTGGTCCGAAAGTTCATTGAGAAACATCCACAGCGTTTGTTCTCTCCAGTCTACCATGAATAGATCATCAATAAAACTAGCTAACTCGTACTGATGCAGATACATTTCGAGTGAGTTTTTGTAGGTGCTTTGAATGGCTAAATTGAAGGGGATTCCCTGTTGTACTTAAATATCCAAGAATTTCACAATGGATAGAGGGAAACCCACTCCCCTTAGACCCTAGGATCACTGGAGGCCAAACCCCTCACCCTTCCAGAATCCTGGATCCGGCCCTGCATCAAACAGTGGTGACGGAACGGGAGGGGGGATTGGTGGCTAAAGGCATTATGATTTTTGTATCATCTCAACTCATCTGATATGTATTACCATATTTCATAGATTGTTTTTTTCTGATCACTTGAGAAATTGCAGACATGAGATCCATATTTTCAGGCTAGGTACATGCAGCTTAGAATACTCGGGAAGTGCCGTTTCCGGCCATCTGGGGGGGGGGGGGTTTGTAAAGCCAAAAGTTTTCTGGTACGCTCCGCGCCAACCGATGGTGGCGCTCCGCTTAGATAGTCTTTCGATCAGGCGTGGCTGGACCAGTCAGACCCCCCCCCCCCCTGTCAAAAATCCTGCATCCGCCCTGCTACTATGATATTGAGTGATGACATACAGCACTTTCATATTCCACTAATCAAGGAACCATAGTGCTCGGTACATGGGCTCTTCTTGTAAGTTGGAGTTTATTCAGTGTTTTTTTTATCTGTTTGTCATGTAAACCGTCTTGCATCTTGATTCAACTATAACATATTTTCATTAAGTTCATTTAAAGCAATTTCTTTATCCTGTTTTGTCTGTTGTCTCCGGAATGGTTGTCTCCCAGCATGAACAATTCCTGCAATCCTCGTCGATAACTTACAAGAGGTGGAGGCGACGAAGCTGCCCTTTTTTATCATCGGGAAGTTATTAGAATAAAGTTATGCCTGATATATGAAGAAAATAGCGCATTATTCCACTTACATAATTTTGAGAATTGCAAAAGTTGCGATTTTGGATAAGGCAATAGCCTTACAAAATTGTCGAATTTGGACCAAAAATGAAATTTCTCTCATGCTTGTCCTGATGCTTACACGGATTCTTAAAGCTTAGTTATGGCTTTTCCTCAAGATTAAAGTGGATTTCCTCAGAATTTTAATCTTCAATTGACGTATAAATATATTAAAATGAGATTTAAATATTATAATACAAAATTGCCTTTTGTATCAAACGGGAAGTTATTAGAAACAAATTATGCCGGGTATATGAAGAGTACAGTAGAGTACTTTACTCCACGAACGTAATTTTGAGAAGAATTGCAAAAGTCGCGATTTTGGACCAAAATTTGACAAAAATGATAAGGCTATAGCCATACAAAATTGTCGAATTTGGACCAAATATGAAATTTCTCTAATTTTGTTTGTCCTGATGCTTACACGGATTCTAAATGCTTAGTTATGGCTTTTCCTCAAGGTTAAAGTGGATTTCCTCAGAATTTTAATCTTCAATTGGCATATAAATATATTAAAATGAGATTGCAATATTATAATACAAAGTTGCCCTTTGTATCAAACAGTAATTAATTAACGGGGATTAAAGTGGATTTCCTAGGAAATTTAAGTATCAATGCATAATATAGTTTTAGAGGAAGATATAGTTTTTCTGGCATTTCGGGAGTTAGAGGGGTGGAATCGTAATAGAAAAATAAACACCAAAAAAAAGAAAGAAAAAAGGACACTTTATAAGGAAGACATTGAGGCATTTATATTCTATATGGAAGTGTAACCAGAGCATAACCTGGTTAATGTTTTGTATAGTTATCATTTTCTTTTATTTTCCTACTTTTGTTTTTATTCATTTGATCATTTTCTTTTGTTTGTTTGTTTTATTCATTTGACAATGAACAACCTTTACTTGGTAGATTTATGAGTTCCCTTAATTTTCACTTTTATTGCTAACTACTACATGGCAACAGTTAGTGGTCGGGTGGCCCTGTGTGACCTGTCTTTTTCTTATAAGCTAAGTTATTGTTTTGCGTGGTCCTACTTTCTAGGAATATATGAGTGGCTCCAAGAGTCTATCCATTTTCAGAAATGTGGGTGAAATAGACAATTTTTATAACTTTTGTTTGGTTAGATAGGAATGTTTTGGTGATAGATGATTATTTTAAATGTACCAAAGGACACCATAAATTAAGTAATGTGTCTGGTAAATTATGTATTATGTATTAATTGACGGCTGGTTGGTCACTGGACCTCGGATACCAGGAAGTGGAGGGCAAGCTGGTCTAGAGTAGGAGGGGGAAAGTTGAGACAAAGGCTAAATAATGAATATTCAATGAACCAACCTTTGTGTTTAATTGGTTTAAGGTGGTCATGTGTGAGTTGCCTTGTATTCTTATTATTATGGGATGTATTCTTATTATTATGGGATGGAGTTAATAGGGTAGCATGGTAGGGGAAAATTAAGAAAAGACACTGACGCCTAGTTAAGTTTACAGTAGTTACAGAGAAGAAGAGGGCAAGGGTTGAGTTTGTAATAGTTAGAGGAGAAGGAGGGAAGGATAGGTTGAAATGGTTGGGCACGAGATCATAATTATTTTCTTAGACTAACTTCACCAGTAATAGAGTAGAGGACCAGTATTAAATCAATTAGAAGTTAAATGACACTTGAAGCTATTTACCCATGGAGTTTTTATAGAAGTTTAGTGAATATCTGGAGCTTGTTCTACAAATGGATATTCTATTTTAGTAAACACCTGGAACTGTTTACAATGAAATTTCATATTTAATAAAAGTGTATCACCCGAAGCTGTACCAATGGAGGCAGAAGTATATTTCATCCTGTGCTGAGATCTGGCAACCCTATTATTTGTTTTGCTGATTTTCTGTTGTGATGGAACTATAAATCCCCATTTTAATTCTACGTCCTTGTTTGGATTCGGAAGTGAACCCCTGCGATGACCCAACCCGAGTGATGAACAGTTTCTCCTAGAGATGCCCCAAACTGAGACGCCCCAAGAGGTTATTTCCCCGAGTCGCGAGCTGTCCAGAGAACCACCCAATCCAGAGACATCCCCAACTAAGTGAACCGCCCTAGAAGTTCCCCAAGGAGACAATTTTGTTCTCAAATTGTATTCGGTCGACCCGCGCTGCGATTTTGTTATTATTTTCGTTGGGACTGATAAGTATTATTTTTCAATTAAATTCAGTGGAGTCTTTATAAGAAGTAAGAGTTCCGAGATACGTAAGCTACACCCATTTATATAATTTCACCTTAAGTTTAAGTAACCCCATTGATATTAATACAACGCCCATGTGCATCGTAAACACACCACTTTACCTTTGTGTGTTTGTTTTTGTGTGAGCATTCCGCATTTTTAAGCTGTCCCCACGATCTCAGAGTAAATCTACCCTACCCTAATTTGGAGGTGCCACTTGTAATCTTCCCAAACCTAAAAATATATTTACGCCTGGTCACTGCATTTTTGACCGGCTACAGAAGCAAAACAATAAGATAAAAAGCAACTGTTTGGCATATATCATAGCAATAAATAGAAATGAAATAGATATTTATAAACATAGTTGAATACACAGTTATTTGATCAAGGTGTCAATGCGATCCTAATGTCACATGAGCCATTCGGTCTCTTCTGAACTGAATGTCCTATTTAAATGAGTCACTTAGTCTCTCTTTTGAACCTAATGTCCCATGTAAATGAGTCATTTAGTCTCTCTTTTGAACCTGACATGATATATATATATTTAAATATATATATATATATATATATATATATATATATATATATATATATATATATATAAATATATATATATATATATATATATATATTCTCTATATATATACAGTATATATATATATATTCTTATGGAGTAAACATGGATTTTCGTTATATTATATATATATATATATATATATAATATAACGAAAATTCATGTTTTTATATTATATATATATATATATATATAATATAACGAAAATTCATGTTTACTCCTTAAGAAAATATTATTAGAAAAAACCAGAGAAATAAGATATGACTCATAATTGACAAATAAGGAGTAAGTTTTAGAATATATATATATATATAAATGAAAATCGTAATGAGTTAGAAAATCGAGAACAGTGAAAAAACTTTCAGCCTCCAGCGTCCATAGCCTAGTGGTTAGGGTGTCCGCGTACAGAGCGGAAGGCCCGTGGTTCGTATCCCGGTGGAGGCTGAACGTTTTTTCACGATTTTCATATATATATATATTCATTTGCCTCATTCGTATTCATATTCATTCATATTCATTATCATATTCATTATCATATTCATTATCATATTCATATTCATTATCATATTCATATCATATTCATATCATATCATATTCATATCATATTCATTATCATATTCATATCCATATTCATATTCATTCATATTCATATTCATCCATATTCATATTCATTTGCCATATATATTCATTTGCCATATATATTTATATAGTCGTTTACCTCCATTGCATGCATGCATATATATATATATATATATATATATATATATCTATATAATATATATGTACATATATATATATATATATATATATATATATGTACCTATGTAAGCCGGGAACCTGGACCCTGAATTCTTAGTTTTCCTTCTCCAGAAAATCAGGAAACCAGCCAACAGTCATCGAGACAAAAAATTTTTGGAATATTCATATCTGCACATTTGAGTATTGTATATTTTTCAGCATTGAAACTTTGAAAATGAAATAAAGTCAAACTTAACGTAAGGAACAAGTGTTTTTTTTCTGACATCATCAATCTGTCATGCCAGTAGGGGAGCTGCCCACATCATGTACCAGTTATGACTCGTTTATATAAAGGTCAGGTCCATAGTGGAACTGAGTGACCATTCAACTCCCTGACACAGAAAGGTATATGACAGTTAAATTCAATAGCAGACAAACATGAGGAGTTTGTACCAAAGATGATTCATGCAATTGAAGGCCAATATAGAACCCTTGGACGGACGATTTGTGGAAGCACACAACATTGAAGTCAACCATTAACTATGGAAGTTTGGTCAAAATGACTTAAAGAAGACATCTATCTTATTTACAAAATTAACCAAAAATATAAACTATCAAATATAGTATGGAATCTACTGACTGTTAATTTCTCTTGTGAAACATCTCTCTGTGAAGATGAGAAGGAAAAAAGCACCACTCTGCATGGCGATCAAAAAAAGTACCCACTCTTCATGGTCCATTACTGTACTCCAAATTAACTATAGTTTATGAAACAAATGACACTGTACATAATAAAAGATGGTGGGCCCAGACCTCCATTCAGAGCCAGTATGACCATCAAGACAGATCATTCACCCACTGAGCTATATTTCTCACCTTTTGTAACAAGGACCATCCATGACCGTGTGGATCGCTCACACTTTAAACATGGATCACTCGACACCAGTCTGGAAAACTCATTTCCGATGTGGACGAGTCATTTGCTTATCGTGATTTAAATTCCCTTGTGCAGAGACGATCAACCCCCCTCCCCAACCCCCTCTCCCTACCCCCTAACCCTCTCCCCTGCCTCACCAACCGCTTCAGCTTCTATCGCAGATTTTTCAATTCCCAAAAATGGATGAGACTTTACAGGAAAAAGTTGAACAAGGATGGAATTATGTGAAATCAAACATGTATTTTTTGGAATGTATATATATACTGTGCTATATCACTGCAAATTATATTAAGTGACTGGACTATCTTTAGGCATCCTGAGAGATTGCACCCGCCTCTCCGCTTGCATCTTCATCAGTTTCGTCCATATTCTGAATAGTCGTCCCAAGGATACCTTCGATGTCTTCAATCACAGACTGAAAATAAAGATATAAACGATTAAGTATTCACTTGTTTCTAGAATACTCGGTCAACTCGGACATATAGGGAAGTCTTGTCATAGATGGAGTTGAACCTCAAAAGGCGCACCAGGGCAGTATGGAGGAGGGGTGGAAGTGGAAGGGGACATAACTTTTCAAGATAAGAGGGCTAGCTGGGAACAAAAAATTGGACGGGAAATTGGACATCAATTTTTGGAACAAGCATTTTTTGAAAAAGAAACAAGGGTATGTGCCAGACAGAATGAGTCCACATACAAGCAGATTTTCCCCTTGGTAATCATTCACAGCCCATCATCAGCACTCATAGCTCCACACATCACACAACCCATCATCAACACACATAGCTCCACACATCACACAACCCATCATCAACACCCATAGCTCAATGGTTATATCTAACCTTAAGGAGATCCTTCCGTATCTTAAACTGGGGGAAACCATCGATCAGAATAAACGGGACAGAGGCATCAATATCGTCCATGTGACGAAACAAAGCAAAGTCCAAAATCTATGTTGTATTTTGACTTATAATTCCTTTTGTAGATTCTGGTAGATCCTTGTGCTTAATCCACCAGCCATCTAAAAGACCTTCTCCTCGATAGCGTACAATGTAAACATTACACATCTGTGCTCTCTCTGATATCATCATCAAAAACTAGATCGAATGCCATCAATCGTGGGTTACATAGTCATCGTCCCTCTCCTCCGAACAACTTACTTTGAAATTTGTATGACCCTGCATGTTAGGAGCAGATATCTCCTGATGGATGATGGAAAGGTTACGAGCGAAGCTTGACAGGGTTCCGGGTAGCTGGTCACCGATGGTCAGCATCCCCATGACTTCCCTTTTGAAGCTATCGATCAAGGTGAACAATGTTCCTTGCTTCTCCTGAGGAACAAAAGCAGATGGATGTCAAAGAGTCTTGCCAAATAGTTGTGTTAATGAAGAGGCCGAAGAATGTTACAAAAACTCTTCTTTGTTTATCCAATTGTGTAATTCTTTCCAAAGAGGAAATAAAATATGACAGTGAAGCTGCATATCATTATTTATCTTTACATTGCTGATGACATCATTAATATGATAGCCAAAGGTCAATACATAAGTTTTTAGTAGTATTGGAGGTTTTGGGTCTATCAAGCAGAAAAGAGCAACTTTGGATGTGGCATTGAAGGTTAGTGATGTTACACTACCCCAAGTAAGCTGCAAACATTCAGGGTGAATTAAGTGCATTGATAAACACTAAATGCAGCGAGTGAGTGATTGTTCAACACCCTTGATATGATATGAATTAAAGAAAGTATTTGATCAACACCCTTGATATGATATGAATTAAGGATTTTTTTTATCAGTACTCTGCCTTTGAACAGGTCTACTTTTAGGGGATAAATATGAGGGGGAACCTGTCTTAAATTTGATTTGAGACCGATGATGACGTCATCGCGGAGGCTGAGCAGATAGAGGCGATAAAAATGTTTAACACATTTTAACATGTTTTTTGCCAAGGGTCTCTCATTCTACCCCAGCAAACCATCAATCGGCCAGAAATGTGGGATTATTGCCGAGATAACGAGGCATTCACCTTGATGTCATATCCGATTCCGTGAGCTCTGCACATCTGAAAGAAAACGCTGTAGTGAACGACGGCCAGGTTAGTGTGCATTAAACGAGTACTCATAACCGCGTACCGGGTAGTGACGGGAGGCTCCTGAACGTTGAAAGAAAAACAAGAAAGATGTGATGAACAAAACATTGTGAGGAGCAAATCATTGGCAACTATATCAAATATCACGACACACGGACCTGGTTAGGATATATAAGCTTGTGACATGTTATAAAAGATTGTAGAGTAAACAGAAAATACATGACATGCATTTCCTAGAGAATGACAAAAAACCTGTGTCAAAGGTTAATAATTCAGTTTAAAGAAAACTGTGATTATACCATCCCTGTAAATCCAATGGATATTGCATGCAAAATGGTTTGATTGGACACAAATTAAAACAGATTTGCTAGTTTCTCTCCTTTGACAAACAATTCTTTGTTTCTTTTCCTGGAAACAGTACCAGCAGGAATTATTATTATGACACTGAATTTTTCAAGTTATCTATGTCTTGTTATACCTTGGCTGGGATCGTCCCAGGTTTGCCATATGATACGGATACACATTTTCTCACTTTATACACACATGTATTACCCACACATTTTCACACAATTTAGGCACACATGGAAACGTGAAATTCATACCACACACTTTGGTTTAGCATGCATGTTCGTGTATGCTCTTCTTTGTGTGTTAAAACATGATCACAGGCACAGGCTTTTCGTGAACATGCTCAACAATAGTGCATGTCACTTGCAATGAGACACAAATAATCCAGAACCTCTCTGTAAATGAGACGATCAACCAACCAACTGCATTTTAGTGCTGGTATGTTTTGAAGAGCGTTAAACCTAACTACCACACAGGCCTATACTGTGGTGTTTGCTGTGTAAGACAAGCAGAAAGCTCAAAATTCTGTTAGTTTCAAACCGGGAATTCCTTTAAGATGACACTATGCCCTCTCATATGGCAGATGATTGTTTGATGTGACCCTGATGACATATTACTCATTCTTGCTACTATGAAACCTCACCCTCCCCCCCCCCACCACCCCAACCCCCAAGAAACTCAACCCTCACCCCTGTTATCCCCATAAACAAAGTTACAGGTCTGTCATCCAATATTATTATAATTCATCAATTCTCTTGCTGAGTATCTGCAGAAGTACAAATTTAGGTTATCAAAAGACTATCAGGGAAACATTTGTGACATTAATTTTATATAGTTAAAGACAAAAGACAAAAACCAAGACCATAATGATTAACCAGAAGGTTAATAATTGTCCTAATACTTAAGACAATTACGATCGAAGAAGACTCATCTCACCTCCGGATCGAGGTCCTCGTATCTGACCCTACGTAAGTTCTTCTTCTTCTCCTTCTTAGGAGGACGGATGTTGAAGAGGCAGGAGTCGACATCGAGAGTGCCGTCCGTCACGTACAGCATCAGTTGTGTCATGGCCATGCTGTCGTCGTACCACAGGTTAAGATCCACTGCCCACAATTCTTGTTCTCTCTTTATAACCCCAAAAATAAATAAATAAATAAATAAATAAGTAAATAAATAAATAAAATAAACAAATTGCAAAGAAACCGTAATAATCGGTGACGTTGGGATACTATGGAAATGAGAGGGGGAAGAAGGAGAGAGTGGTCGGGAGAATTAAATTTGCTGTTGATATTATGTCGCCATGAAATAGTTGAATTTATTTTATATCGGAATTTTTCTACTTTTTCCAAAACTGTACGAATTTTTAGTGTTCCAACCGAAATTTGAGCTATTAACCCAGAAGAAATCAAAGTTGGGTGTATAATTTGTTATAAGAAACAAAAAAACTTGGTCATCTGATTGCTGGCACTCTTTATGCTGTTACAAAGGATCCATGTCAATGACTGGATAACTCGTTTCTAGTTGAAAAAGTGAGGGGAATAAACATACTCCCATGGCCCCCACTCCCCCCACTACCACTTTTCAAAGTGGGGAAGAGACCCCCTCGGCATTAAATCTTTGAAAAACCAATACATCTCAAATACGTACTGAACAGACCTGTCTATTTTTAAGATTTTAAGACATTCAAAACCTTCCTTACATATCTCTCTGCTTCATTCAAACTGTAAATTTATGGCGCTCGTTCAACTTACCGTGGTAGGATCGATGAAAGTGACAAAGTCGACAGCAAAATATCCCATGACACCTCTATGTTTACAGCTGTCTGCTATCTTATAGCACGCCCTCGTCAGCTGCGAAGGATCTACGGAGCTCTGCGGCACCGAGAGTCCCCAGCATGCGTAAGGCGTACCGGCGTGAATCTGGTCTCCGCACGAGACCATGCTCGTGTGACCGTCCGGTTCTATCAGCATGTTGACCGTCAACGCCGTGATGCTATCCGATGGAGGACATGCCTCTATCACACCGCCTGAATGTTGAATAAATTATCATAAATTTATTGTACAATTTAAGTACACTGTGATTGAACTCTGAATGGTCAATGTGATAGATACTAGGTTAGCACAAATTATCTTGGATTACAGAAAGTAGTAAATCGAAGAAACAAAAGCAGTCAGGGGGGGGGGGGGGGGGGGCGACTACAAGAATGTCACAATAACTGGTCGTTTGCAAAATTTTCGGTTAACTTTTAACAATTGCAATGTCAAGATTGACTCTCATGCAGAGAAGTCACATGACTATAGTTAGTTCATACTGTACATCTACACTCACAGCATTAAATTTATGGTCTTCATTACAACTGTTAAGAAGTGGTAATTCTTAATCATCTCAAGTTTAGGCCCATTAAAAGGGCTTTGGTCTTGCTTGAGTAGCATATACCTTTAATATGTGGCAGTTCTTTCCTATTTGGCACGTTATTGATTATTCCGATCTTGGTTCCAACAAATTTGATAACAATAAAGAAAGGAGACGATCTTTTATATATATATATTACCTTGGCTTAAAAACGACTCCAAAAATTTGTCCCAAGTCGCAAAAACTTTTTTGTTCACTGGATGGGCAAATTTGGCTAGAACATCAGGAATTTCTGCATGGATTTTAACAAAAGCTGGTTCCTGGAAAGTGGAAAAGTGGAAATCTCATTAGACCCAAGTTGATGTAAAGAAACATACCATAGAAGCCAGCAACAGATAGTACAGTAAGTCCAAATTATAGCCTTGGTGTCAATTTTCAAAAAAATTTAAAAGGTTGCCGAAGGATGAAGACTGCATCACAATATAGGTGCGTGCATCCATTTTTATTTCAGGTGGACAAATCAGCCTTTATTTACCATCAAAATGTTGTGAATTCTAAATAGGTTCTCTTTCACTTTTCGCAAAACATATCAGCATTTTCTTGAGCCAGGTAGCTTTGGATAAGGTTGCCAAAGCATGAAGACTGCATCACAACATAGGTCCGTGCATACAAATGGACAGGTTTCTCGCTAATGCCTTGGTCAGAAGTTGACTTCACCATCGTTCCATGTTCTGTTGTTTCCTTGGTAGCAGCATATAGGTTTTCCTCTAGTGATGGATAACAGAGATTTGTATGAGGGGAGGGGGAAGGGGAGGGGAGGGAGAGGGGATTAGTTAAATCTCTAGACCAATACATTTTAATCCTTTTCTGCGACAAACCTGTGCCCATTTATTGCTCCATTTTTCTCCGTATCTCAGACATTCTTTCTTGGCCCAAGCGTGGCATCTAAGATTCTCTGTAATGTGGCAGTAAGCTATTCCTCTACCGTCAAACTCGTCGTCCAGTTTGAACAGGTACGTCTTCACGTCCAGATTTTCTGTCACCAACTGTGCGATGCTCTCGTGTAACTAGAGGTAGAGAAAGAACCAGTAACCGTGAACAGTTATCCATATACATATTTGATACTGTAACCAAAGCACATCCACATATTTCTCTCTGTCCATTGCTGGTTGTTCCTTATTCTCACCTGTTGCAAGCTGTAAACATCGTAATCTGAGGGTGGAACTGCAACTCCGGCACTGGCAAATATCCTCTTTGATCCTGACTTTGTTGAATACAGTTGAGCTACTTCAGGTTCACTGCCTAGGACTGGTAAATCTGAAATTAACAAAATGTACACAATTTCTTGTTTTTTACCCATGGCATGACGGAGAGCCACCGCTTACATTTTCTTCCCCCAATGGTGTTGTACTCTCCAGTGTAAAAACAGGGCTGCAAAGACTAACATCAAAAACAGGACTGCAGAAACTAAAATCAAAAACAGGACTGCAGAAACTAAAATCAAAAACAGGACTGCAGGAACTAAAATCAGATACAGGACTGCAGAAACTAAAATCAAATACAGGACTGCAGAAACTAAAATAAAAAAACAGGACTGCAGAAACTAAAATCAAACACAGGACTGCAGAAACTAAAAACTACTGACCATGGACCACAGGGAACCTTACCATTCACCACAGGGAACCTTCCAATGCACCACAGGGTACCTTCCCATGCACCACAGGGAACCTTCCCATGTATCACTTACTCAATTCTTGGGCAACTGACAGATCGTCTTTGTGCATGACACCGGGGACGATGTAAGCCTCTTTTCCTGCCACCAGGCTTTTAATTCTTCTCAAGGCTCTCGGACTGTACTTGAGGAATGTAGCCAGACACATGCTGTGAGTCTGTCGATGAGGAAACATTCAAACTTGTCAGTTATCCATTTAAACATGAAAACATTGAACATGAAAACATTTTAGCACCAAAATTATGTCCTCGGGGCCCAACGGATAATGTCAGATTATTCTCTTGGACTTTTTCTTCTGATAACTTTGTAAAACGTTTACCTGTCAGAATCTGCTTATGGTTAAATATTTGATTTTCTATATGACTCAAGTTGTACAAAAGAAATAGCAAGATAATAACACAATTGAACAATAGCGCCCTCTGTGCCCCTCCTCTCCACTTTTAACATGTCAATCAAAGCCAACAACAACAGTTCCAACATGCAACACAAAATACAAAGATTTATTTTCTACATATGCCAAAGAAATATTTTAATATTTAAGTTTGGCATAAAATTACAATAGTTCCTGTGTACAAAAATTGCTAAACATCTTTTCACTTGTGTAACAATTTGCCCATTTTAACACATAAATGACTCCCTGTATACACCAAAGAATGCTATGAACCATAAAAAACAAAAACACCATGAGAAGGTTCAAGACCAGTAGTCCTTATACTTACAGGAAAACTATTCACCGATTCTGGAATAATGATGGTGAAACGGGAGGACATGTCCTTCTGTGATTCGACGGTTCCGGACTCTACGGCCGACCTCAAGCCCAGGAGTTTGTTGTAGTATTGAAGGGTCTCGTCGTTGATGGTGACGGGCGAAACGTAGATAACATCAACGTTAGGATCTGAAACAAGAGCAATCAGTAATACGCCCATATCCGGATAACACTTCTGACTTCTGTAGGGTTTTTCACCAAGCATCGATACTCACAGAAGGGTCGCGAAAACGGGGTGGAAATTTTCACAAAATGCATATCTTTTTTTCTAGGCAAGTAATATCTAAGTCTAAAGCAGTGTTGAGAGGAAGGTCCCGACATTGATGGTGACATGTGAGAGAATCTTACCTCCATATTTTATTTCTTTTGCATTCTTTCCATTATGAAATCATAGTTCTTGCTTAATATGGTCAACCCTGTTTTAACCCAATCTTTAACCCCCTTAAAAACCATGCTTACTTATGAACCAGACTTGTAATGTCCCTTTAACTTACGGATTAATGTAATGTCACAGCAGAAAATGCTGTACACACCCTTTAAACATGATTTTTGCAAAAATACAGCAAAACCCTAAAAGTCCCTTTAATTTACCAGACTAAGTGAACATTACTGCAGTGTGAGATTTTTTCGATATGGCCGATGCCGTGTGGATCGCTTAACATGATTCTGGTACAATTTTAAATGATTTCCCTGAAAGTTTCCTGTCAAACTTACCGACTAAGTCACACAACCTTCCCATCTGTTGGTTCTGAATTATATTAAAGTCGTTGATGGTGGATCTAATTTTCTGAGAATAACCTAACGACGGGACGTGGACCAGAACTCGACGTGATGACTTGACTCGTTTCCAAGATTGCTGAAATCCCTGGATGGAGAAAAGGGGAAGAGAAAATAATCTTTTGGTTATGTTTACCTTCAAGATTCATTTGAATTTGGTATCTTCGAGACTGATTCACTCTCAGTAATATGTACTGTAAGGGGAAAGCATCTTGACAACATCTCTCCTAATAACAGTGGCAGAGGACAGTAAAAAAACATACACACCATATATTGAAAATTGTTTTGAAAAATGGAATTTCTTAGGATGACATACAAAAAATGCTTTAGTCAATGTTTGTTGTATTCTAACTATTTAGAGTTACTATGAACCTGTGACAAGCATTGATGCATTAAATACTATGGCACCTTTATGCTCCTCTGATGGGGAGTAGTTTGTTCATTAATATCATGGGAAATGTCAAAACCATGATAGAGAGTGCAGGGTGACCTAGGGTGTCCTTTGACATGACATCAAAATATAAGATACATACAGAGAAAAATAAACTGAATAAAGTAATCAAAGCAATATCATAAACAAACAAACGAAAATATCAATGAATTAATAAAACTATAATAAACAAGGTTAAGACAAATAAAAATAAGATCAGTCATGACAGTACATGATAAAGCTAGGAGTGTTAGCTCAGTGGTTAACGCCGAAGCCTTTCAATCATAAGGTCCCCGGTTCGAGTCACTCCCAGATTAATGTATGTCGTCCAGTTACAGAGTTGTCGACAATTAACAATTCATAATCATGGACGTTAAATATGAATGTGAGATCTAAAATACATACATACATAAAAAGACGAGTTTAAAGAATAGACTATTATAAAACAATAAAAAAATGGGTAAAAGAAGAACACGACAAGGAAGAATTGATTTCCAAAATCAAAATTACGGTCGCATTTTTTAATCACCTTTAACCGTTCCCTAAATGCGTCCAGTTCTATTCTTCTCCTGACCTTCAGCTGACCTTTGACCTTTGCCATTTTGACATGCATCACCCACGACAGTGCGATGACACCGGCGGCCCACTTTTGTTTCCGATAGTCCAGGTACGCCAACCGATCTTGGTACCGTCTCCACGTGGACTGGATCTTAGTGGCGGCCACGTCCCTCCCGTCGTGACCCTTGTACCTCCGGCCCGGTTTCTCGATCAGGGTCCTGACGTCGTCGATGTTTATGATGACGCCGAGGAAATCTTTTCTTCGTGGCGGCTTGCTTAGTTCACTCTCGATCGCTAAGTCGGCCAATCTGGCAAAAGAGAAGAGAATCACCAACCACCTTTGGAAAAATGACTAAAAAGGAAATAACGTGTTTTACTTTGCTATCAACAAATTACAGTTAATTTTTCTTCGCTTAGGATCTTTACAAACATTGAAGTAAAAAAAAACTGTGTTTTAGGGTGAGCCCCACTTCTGACTGAAATGAGTGATAATTAGTATTCAATTAGTTGGATAGCTTTCCATCAATATTCATGATCTATGTTGTTACAACTGTGTGGCTGGTCCAAACAATAACCACGTATTAGCTGTCAAGTTAATCTAATACAGAAAATTTTGTGTACCATATAATGCTTTGTTGCTATATTTGCAAAAGTTTAAATATTTTTACTCCCAATTTCTTTATTTTTGGTGTGATTTTGGTGGAATAATAAAAAGTATCAAATAATATAACACCTACTGTGTCCCTTGGCAGTATACTTTCAACTTTCAAGTTAGCTTAACAATCAGATTATGACAAACTTCACACAAAATATAGCGTTATTAGTAAAGGATGGTATAAAGTTCTCCCATTGGGCCTTAATTTAAAATTATCCCATTGAGACAAAGAGTAATTTTTCTTGAGGGAGGGAGTAGGGTAGGGGCCTTACTGCTGACAGAATTTTTGTTACTATAGAACTGTAGAGCACGCCTTTTCCATCATCCTGGGATTTGAAAACCAAGAAATACAATCGTTTAGATGTGTCAAGTGATGATAGAATCGTCTTTTACGTTGTAAGGGACATAGGAAGGTATCAATGAGCCAGGGAGGAGAGGGTGTTTTGCGTGAACTTCCTCAAAAAGGTTGGCAACCACCGCTGTGCATTAATGAAAATGCATGTGGTGCTGTGTGCCTGTAACCATGGCAACTAACGTTTTACATGATTACAGATTCGTTGAAGAAACCGATTTTAAACCACAAATAGTGGTTTACTAGAATTTAAACTTACTTGTCTCCATTTATGAATGCCAGCGGTACAGCGTAACTTCTAATGAACTTTTCAAGATACTTGAGCGTCGTTACGATGCTCCCCCAGGACAGACAGAAATGCTGCTTAAATGCCAGATAGTCCTTTCCGTTTTCCCTTGTGCGACCGTTCTGTATCACAAATCGATGGCTGAGGTGCTTGAATTCAGCGGCCGGTGTCGTCGGTGGAGGCTGATCGATAACATTAATAGTAGGTTATGGGTAAGTTTTAAAAGCAGCTCGGTTCGTTTGGTCACCAGTTGCTGACAACCGAGATACCAATCCTTCAGAGTATCGTCCGAAATAAGTGAAGGAGTCGATCAAATTTATTACTACACTCCCGTAGAAACTTTATCTCCCAAACAAAGCATTGAGTGGCGATGCTATACTGTACTTTATGTTCCTAAGTGTACTTAAAGTTCCTCCCAGACGAGTTTTCATAATGAGCAGTAATCACAGAAACAAAACGACATGATAGTACAAATAGACTTGCCTAGTTAGTTAGCCCTGTCTTAAGTAGGACGCCAAGTGGGCTGCAGCAGGCTGCAGCCAGATTCTTATTGGTTGATATTGATTCAGCTTTGCTGAAGGAGGTTTGCAGCTGCTGCAGCTCTGCTTTGTTTCTAAACAAATGCATTGTGGGAAGGGTCTTAGTTTTAAAATAAGAATTCAACATTTATGCCTATACCAAAGAAGTTGTTGCATTAGGCTTGAATGTTTAAATTACATATTTAAGCTCTTATTGGGATATACAATCTTAACTATTTCATAACCCCGAATGAACAAAATTCAGTTTTTCCAAGAGTCACAGGTAGCCAAGCCTACAGTTGTTGTTGAGTCTTTAATCGTTGAATTCAACTTACCAGGGGTTCAATGGTCTTCAGAGGAACGAGCTGACTTTTGCTGGATTTCGCCGACGTCGCACGTGACCTGGCTGGTGACTGGTTCGAGGACAGGTCGTCTCCCGATAGCGCGCTACTGGGTACCTTAGCGATGATCGGTGACACGGCGGCCTGCTTAGCCAGAGAGTCTGAAGTCTGGTGTAAATTCTCTACGTCGACTTTAACGTGTGCCAAATTGTAAGTACCATCTGGGTTGAAAAGTAATAAATTTATCGATAACAGGGGGGGAAACAAATTTATCCGGTATGGTATTTCAAAATTGCTACGCTGTCGCCAACAGAGTACACGAGGGTATAAGACGGAGAGCAGATTTTGAAGACAGGAACTCTCTTACTCTTACTCAGTTATGTCATCACCGCATATATGCTCTTCAAAGGCTTAACTTTCCTTTGATTATCCTCTTGTTGAATTATCCATGGGAATGTGAAAAAAATTAGAACACTTTATTGACCTGTGGAGTGCTCTCTCTCTCTACAATTTCATCAAAATACATCATTTTTGGGGTAAAAATATTATGTTCCTCCTCTGTGGATCAATGTTTTAAATATTGTACAGAAAAATGAAAGACATTTACAGCGCAATTGCTATCAATACATCACTCACTCTGCTGCTGTGAGATGCATTCCAAAAATGTCAAAAAAAAAGTCCTATTTTTAAGAAAGTTCTATAAGGATGTGCACTTGACCAAAAGACAGAAACTTTCCAGCAATTTTTGCTAAGAAATCATTTTAAGTCACAGGAATATCCCTTAAAGGAAGAAATTTCCACCTCCCTTTCACCAATTATCTATACAAAGTGAGATCCTTTTTCAATTTAGTCCGATTTTCTAACCTCCAAACCCTCCAGGTCCGAGTTTGTTGTCCTTCTTCTCTGTGGGGTCGTGCAACTCTACTGCTCTGTGTCTGACGGGATTGGGGTCAAGGGTCAACTCGGCTGCTGGTGGAATCAGTCCTCTCTCGATAAGACTGAGAATTCCCTTCCTAGCATCAGCCTCATGTATTGGAGGTGGGTTGAGCTACAGATGTCAAAGAAACAGAAGAAGATGTGATGTTGTCCAAAACTTTTTATCTCGCAACAGCCGGGAATCGAAACAAGATTTCTATTAATCAATTTTATCATACCCTCCTAGATAGTTTATTTATAAACCAAACGTTAAATATCAATGCCATCTGATTCTTGAAAGTTTCTTCCCCATATTGAAGAAAAGTGATGTTATGTAAAAATGTTAATACAATAGGACAAGGGGGTGGGGTTGGGAGGTGAGGTGAGGAGAGGGCGGTGTCAAGTGCGAGCTCTTTGGTTTATCCAAAGCAGGAGATTTTTATTAAGTTCACAATAGTTCAGTGTCATATCCTTCTCCCCACCCACCCCTCTCCCCACCCACCCCTCTGCCCAACAAAGCTCAGCTCCAAACCAACTACAAATCACCTCCTCCCACAAACAAACATACCATGAGTAGAATACACACACACACACACATAAATACAATACAATGAAATGAATAGAATACTATACTGAAGTCACCCGGTATGACTTATGTATTATTAACAGATGACCCTGTATTAAACACACCTCTGAATAGACTATTTATTTACCTGTGGATCAACTCTGTTTGCCCTTGGAAGCACAGCAAGATGTTCCACCGTTGATCCTGTTACTGCCTTTACTTGTGGAACCTAAATGAAAACGACCAGAAAAGATAAAGAGGATCGCAAAAATTTCATCACAGCTAGTAACAGATGTATACAAATCTCTTTATTTCAAAGTCATTTCATTTCTGTTGAAAAGTGGCCCAAGTTCTTTCTTTAAATGTTCCCAATCGAAGAAAATGTTAACTGCTCAAGATCCCACGAGAAGCAATGAATTTTTGGACTTAAGTCTGCAACATAACCCCCTCCACAACCCCCTCCACTACACTCCTGCCCCACTTACTCAAAACATCACCAGCCCACCCCCCTCCTCCTCTCACTCCCCCCAATCTAATTAGCAATTTAGGGTGCATTTGTTCAATTATCAGCTTGGAAGACTACAAGCGTTGTTAGACAGCGCTAGTCTTCAAACTCGGTTGATATGTGTCTGAGCATGGGATATTGTGTTTCTTTGACTTATGACATGATAGGTTCAGAGGTCAAATTACCAAAAACATCATCATGTGCAAGTAGCAAAGATAGCACTGTAAATTTGAAAACCCCTGGATTAAAGAAGCTACCTAAATATTTTAGCTTGCCGGTCAGGGTTCAAACCCACTTCCGTCCAGAGATTAGGATTGATTGCATCTTATCACACCGTCACTACGTATGCACACTTTATGGCCAGTGCCAAATGTTAGCTATCAATTTCAAAGTTTTGTTGTAAAACATATGCAAATCTATTCTGTTACTTCCATTTGCAAATGGGACATATTGGTACATTTAGAGCGTGGTGGCCAATTGGCTAAGGCATCGGACTCATGATCCAAGGATTGCTGGTTCGATTCCTGCCTAGTTCATTACATTATGTCCTTGGGCAAGATGCTTTATCTCACTTGCCTCTCTCCACCCAGGGGTTAAATGGGTACCTGTTCGGTAACTTGTCATTGGGTGCAGTATATAACTGCTGCCGACTGGAGGGATTGTCTCTGGGACAGGTTATCATTGACCAGGGGTAATATAACGTCTGTAAAGCGCTTTGAGACCTATCGCTGGTGTAAAGCGCTATATAAAAATCAAATATTATTATGATAATTAAAAGAACCTCCTTCCAAGCCAACATTAGCTCAATTGTTATTTAAATATTACAATAGCAATTACAATAATTACAATCAATAATTACAAATGAATCATTAAAATTAATAATTATATTGAGGGCCCACATTTTTTACTAAACTTGACTGAATAAATGTTTACTGGAGAATGACTTCCTTGTTATTTGTATTCACTTCTGGCATTTGATGTTTAATCTCTTCTCAGAAAAAGACATGACACACTTCATATGATTCCATCCTTTTAGTCACAAAACATTATGAGTAGGAATGTACCAGGCCCCCTGCCCCCCATCCTGCATACCCCTCCTCCCATCCCCAGACATCAGGACAAACCTTAGATGCTTTCTTGTCGACAAGAGCTGGTAGTGTTACTCCGTAGTTGTCGCTTAAGACCCTTTGATTCTGGGTGCTCGTAGGGTCCACTAGGGCTTTCATGTTGTAGAGGAATTTACTCTGTAATGAAAGGTTCATAAACTACAGTAAAAGAGAAACCATTGCTTCAAGGTTTTTTATCATCGTAATTAGAAAATTTTATCCTAACATGATTTTGGGAGAATGAAATCTTTTTTTACTTTGAACTGTCACTGACCCTTCTATGAGTACCTACCAAGTTGCAAGAATATAGAAAAATATTAATTTTAACTGAAAATAATGAGGTAACTAAAAACCGTTGAAACCACATGAGGTCCTCCTTAGGGACTCTGCTTTCACAGTTTTCAACTCAATGACTGACTTTAAAAAACTGGTTTGTTTTCAAAGTAGACCATTTTTGATGATTCCGACACAGGTTATAGAAATGTCAATAGAGGTATAATAACTCCCTCTAATTTGAAATTTAATAATGCAATGGGTTGACCAATGAGAAACTAGCAATTAAGAGAGAGAAAAAAAAAACAGAAAACAATCTCTGTTACTGCAACATGACAAAAGGTAACCATTTTTTTACATGCTCATTTGCATTTGTAATAAAAATTAAGAAAAAAAACCCTTTATGAATTAGGACGGTAAAACGATGTAAAGCAAAAAAGGAAAGAAAAACAAGTCCTTTGATTTGCTCTCTGTAGGCCTAATTAAAATTTGATTTATTCATACTCAAATCAAGTCATATCAATACTGAAGGACATTTTAATGCAGTAAAACTTTGTCAATTTTTAGCTGAAATCTTCAAATATTTCCAATTTTAGATCTGTCAGAGTTGTTGAATGGATGTGCCAATGCTTCGGCTCACGTGAGATGAGGTCGTGACCAAAATGTCATAGCATTAATGTGATGGATAAGTGCAGGGATTTGCCCACGCTGGGCGGCACTGGACGGCCCCGCCCAGCACTAAAAATTACCGACCGGCACTGTCTTAAAAATTGTGAATCCCGCCCAGCACTATTTTCATCTAAAATCCCAACATTCCTAACATAAATTGGGCCTAGCCTATGCCAAAATCATACAGACTAATAATGCATCAGTTACGCATGCGAGAAACATTACTTACGGCTCTCAATAGGTCCCTTGTAAAATCTCTTTGAAACAAACTAATAACTTTTACTAGGTAGGCTACGTAATATATTTCACTAAAAAAATATAAGAAAATGTAAATTGTTAGCAAAACTAGTACTTGTGTATGTGCTTAAAAAGCTACACAAGTGCCAGCATTTGGCATCTGAGCACCTTCCAAAATCGAAAAAATTTCTCACCCCTCCCCTTAGACCCCTCCCCCGGACGGGGGGAGGGACAATTTTATGAGGAGGCGGCAGGAGGATTCCACAACGGGCACCATTGGCTATATTCTTACCAAGGGTGGTTTAACCCTATCCAACCTGCCCATGCTTCTCCAGGTCTGATGGAAGCTACAGTAGTTGCCATCAATGTCATGAAGTGATCATTAAGGTATACAGTGCACAGCATGTTCCACAAGGTTTCTCTCATCTCATTTTACCTGCTGTCCAGCTGATGGTCCATATGGGCCACCATCCCTCTCCGGTTCCAGGGAAGTGTAGCGCGGTATAATCCTTCTGATGACAAAAGAAAAAAAAAAAAGATATTCAATGATACATACCCTCAAAGTCAGGTTTCAAAAGGAAAGGTGTGCTGTAGCCCAATTCAATGGTTGTCTGGTGGACCAGAGATGATTAAATTCATCCACAGGCAACTGATCCGTGAACTTGTCCAAGAGAAGACCAAATTCACCATTAAGAAAAGTTAATCAAGCTTTGTAATTTTATTATACATTAGTCTTTTTAATACATAACCAACTTTCCCTTCCAAAACAGCCTCCCAAAACAGCTTCCTGGAAGGCAATAGGTAATGTGGCAGAAATTTGTGAAACATGAGGTAGATCTTCAGGTTTTTACTGTGTATCCAGAAAGAACAAATACTAATACCCATGATCTTAGCCAAATAAACAGCCCTGTGCACGACTTTTGCATAAGAAAGGTTCCGCCATTGTTAATACACTCATTGAAAAGTGTGCAATAATGATTTCCAAGATGGTCGCATACTCCATCAGACACAGGAACGTTCCTTTAAGTTGTAAGTAACGACAGCAATGGCGGGTGTGACTCGACAGTTTTTTAGCTGCTATATAGTTGTCGACATGAACTCTCGGTGAACTCGCACGAGGTGCTTCACGTGTACTCAGATTCACTCTTAATTGCATTTCGGTCACATTTGGCAACGACTAACGTTCTGTAATGATGTCACCTGTGGGGCATCTTCCACTGACATCTGTTTCGTAATTCATGGACTGACGTAACCCACACGGGTTTCCTAAATGAAATTGTTCTGCACTGGTTTTGTTTTTAATAATCCGCAATGTTATTTCTGTACTTAGAAAATAATTGTTTTTTTTTTTCAGCTAGCTGGCATATTAAATAATTGTTTTTCTCGTTTTTTTTGTTCTCCCTGTTTTTTTCTTCTATTGGCTTCAAAGTTGTCGTAAAACATGCCATGCTAATTGGAATATGGAAGATGGGTTTTGAATAAATTATATTTCTATCAAGATAAAACATGAATAACTCTTGTCTCTTGGTGTGTAGGCTACAGATAAACTGCTAAATTAATCAAGTTACAAATACCAAGTTATATAATTTACTACAGTTATTTATAGGAAATTGATGATTATTAGGGCAACAAGCATCAGGAACAGAAGTTAAATAGTGTGCTTTGCTCTCTTTCCCTTTACCAGATTCCAAAACAATAAGTATGCCATACAGCCTTATTTAAAAATAGAAATCCATCCATTTGGTCACACTTTGTACAAACACTCCACGACTACTTGTTTTTTCTTCAAATGAACATTACTGAAGCAAACTAATTGATGAATCCATTCTATTTTAACAACCACTTACCCTGGGCACTTTGAATAAAATAATGACACAAATAATTGTATGTCAGTTATTATCAATAAAACTTTGCTTTCTCCGTCATAAAATTTTGGAAATGAAATTCAGTTTGAAAAGTCAACATATTGACAACTGTTTTGTTCAGAGATCATTTTTAGTACAAATTGATGCAAGATAGTTTTAGTTTAATAATAATGACAATTATAATAATTATTTAAGACACTTAAGTGATCAGGAATGTGAGAGAAGCCTGCAGGGGCTTATGGATTACAACTTTTCACTTGAACTCAAATTTGGAACCTTTTCAATTTAGAAAGTCATGGCAAATGGGAAAACAGTAGATGAGAAAACCCTTGGATGATAAACCTGCCTTTCTATGACCCGGCCGGGGATCGAATCCCAAACCTCCCGATTGCTAGGCCTTGTTGCTTCAAATGCCACCGCCTTTATCCACTCGGCCACAGCACCAGTAAAAAGCAGTTTTTTGAGTTGATATTGGTACAATTTTTATTAACTTTTTTGAAAAACAAAATCTCATAACAACATAGCTCAATAACTCAAAACTACTCAAGTTTCACTTCACAGAATGATGAGAAAAAGCACCCAGTTGGGACAATTCTCTCTGTACTATACTTTCATGTCCTGCTTCAAAGCACTCATACTGACAGTATGAGCAGTATGAACATCATGTTTAACTATCAGATACAGGTTAGGAACTGTTCATACTGCCAGCATGAGTGCTTTGAAGCATGATATGGGAGGACAATGTGGAGTGGTACTAGCATTAGAAAATTTTCAAACTGGCTGAAATGTTTGAAAATTATTCAGTTTTGATTTAAACCATATGATTTCTCTTATGTTTTAGGAATCCAATGGAATTATGCATTAATATCTTATTAATGTCCATTTCAGGGAATAATATTTACTATTTGGTATATCATAGCAGAATGCTTAAAATACAAACATTTTCGAATAAATATATAACAGTTTGATGAAATACTAGGTGTCATCTCTTGGAAAGAAAATGAATTCTTATCTACTGTACCACTAGGTTACCAAAAATAAATTCTTACCTTTCATTGTAGAGGATACCACCTCTTCGAAGAACAATTCATTCTTACCTATCAGTGTACAGGTTAAGTACCTCTTAGAAGAACAATTCATTCTTACCTATCATTGTAGAGGTTAAGTACCTCTTAGAAGAACAATTAATTCTTACCTATCATTGTAGAGGTTAAGTACCTCTTAGAAGAACAATTAATTCTTACCTATCATTGTAGAGGTTAAGTACCTCTTAGAAGAACAATTAATTCTTACCTATCAGTGTACAGGTTATTGCCTCTTTTGCTTGGATATTCATCATTGCCACCAATATCCCAAACTGATTCTCTGTAAGAAAAAACAAGGTATGGCTGCATATACGGAAAAAATGAAGTGTTTCTTTCATTGTTGAATCTTAAATTTATTTTGAACTCAATATGGAACATTTTAGTTTTATCAAAAATATGTTTCATACTACCTCTCAATATTGTTTGGGTTTTTTTTAGCAAGACTGGTCAATCAATATGGCAAATATTATAATTAACGAAACCTGTCTACATACATAAGACCAGTTACCGGTCATGGCATCCCTTAATCATATATTACAGTACTGTTTCATAAAGTGAAGTTTACAAATCTTTACTTGTTTCCCATTTCTAAAATAATGTCTGAGCCAGAACTGTCTCATTAATAAAAAATTTGAAAATCTGGATCGGTCTGTTTGCAGCAACGAGCAAGGCAAAAGTTAATAATTCATTAATTACGAAACTCAGTTTTTCAAGACCTAATTGATAAATTTAATTAAATGCCGTAATGGGGTTTGAGAATGACCATTCAATACATCGGAACCTACAGTACAGTAAATCTTTGATACTTTAAAATTACATTTTGCCCCCTTTTTGGTCAATTAGCTCTTCTTGTAAAATTTCCCTTACATGTAAATAATTATGTTCATAATGGAGAAACATACTCAGATATTTTTAAGTATAGTCACAGCTTTCCAAGAGCAAACACTTAATGCAGAATGTGTTGACATATTGAATGCACAAGTTGACTTGTCACTGCCGTTTTTGCAAGTTAAAATAATAATGTAACTTAAAGCAGCATTTTGCGTCGTTTTCTATGAATTTCTCAATCTCACTGACTCCACTATGCCATAACGACATACATAACTAGCTTATCTATTTAAATTTTACTTCAAATGGTGGCATAAAAGTCGAAAACTTTGCAACTTTCAACTTTGTTGTTCTGATTGGTTGAATTCAAACTAGTGGGTTTGGGGGAACTGAATGTGATTAATTTTGTATGTGGAATTTGTCGTGGACACTCTTCTCATTATCTGCAAATATCCTTAATTACTCACCAATTAACGTTGTTGGCAGGGAAAAACTTGGCTACTATCTTAGTTTGCTGTTTTGTGATTGATATATGTAAAAAACTTGATGGACATGTCAAAAAAGTAGAAAACGGCGGCCAAATGCAAAATGCTGCTTTAATAGAACTCACTGTATGGCATGTGGGTCAGAGCTTTTCGACTTTGTAGCATCGACAGAGGGCAGCGTTGTGATGCGATTGTTAACCACACCAAGAATTCTCTCTGATTGAGCCTGCAGAGTATAAATCAGCAAAAAATTTCAAAATACAAAAGTTTATATCAAAATATAATAGAAAATGCAAAAAAGGGTCAAGGTTGAAGAAAGGGAGATCAACTTGTACATTTAATTTCTTCCAAAGTAGTTCGCATTCCATATTTTTTAACTTCTTTCAATGTCTGAGATCAATTCTCAGATGGCCAATCCCGCATTAGGCACGATTGTGTATTAAATGAGACAGAACTGACTGCTGTTGAAAACTTATTTGACAATTAAGACTAACTGTCAGCATACTCTAGAACCAGTGGTGTGCATAAGATCTCAGAGGTTTGGGGGGGGGGGGAGGGGCAAGTGGGAATTTTTGAAATTTCTGTATTAGGTGAAGTGGGAAACCTTTATGGATGGGCCAGAGGCAAATGAAGGATTTTATAAAGAAGGGTTGAAACCAACTTCCATGTAGGGGGGTTTGAATGTCCGCGGATCCTCCACCTAAGACAAAAATTTGACGTCGGCTAAACGTCAAAAATGGTGCATCCAGAGGCATATTTATACTACAAGTTAGGTCTTAATTCATGTTTGTTCTGATTAACACTCTTAAGAATTGTGAGGTTGAAAATGATATGTTAATATATAACATGGGAAATACTGAAATCATGATTTTAGCATAACATTACAACTCTGGTGCACGGCTCAGCATCACAAATTTGGATACTGCAACAATTTGTTCACCACTTTAAAAGCAGAAGTATCCACCTTAGTTTCCCATCAGTACTTTGTGATTTCTACATCAATTCTTTTCACTTTTTTTTTTGGCAGAACATACTTTACCAGTTTTGCGTGTGAAGGCCCAAAAGTCTGGCCATCCACTGCACTGAAATGCTGGTCAAACCCTTGGTCACTTGGACAATTACAAAAGAAGATATGCACATTCAGCATTGAGATTGGATGGATTGCTATGGGGAATACTTACTGAAGACTAATAGAAATATAGTCAAAATTGAGTACCTTTATGCCATCTTCTGTCTTTTCAATTGCACTTTCTAGAGATGAAATGTCCAACGCTTTATTACCTGCACCTAGATTCTTCTGAAGCAAAGCATCTCTGAGCTGTTGTAGGTCTTCCTGCACCTGAATAGTTAGGAATTTAGATATCAACGTTATGGAAGAAAATTGGTTCAGTCTTCTCTATGGCGATCTATAATTACTGGTATAAACCTAAAACTCCAAATCTACTTAAGCCCGCCATTCGACACAAATGATCACTACCCAATGCAACTTGACTGTCATCACATGAAATAGCTTGGATAGTCTTTTAAGTTGTGTTGGCATCAGCAGGGAAAACTAGCGTTTCCCTATTGGCAGCAGTGCAGTGTGTTGGGGGTTCATGACTGGTACAGTACCATTTTAACAAATTAACCAATCACTGGTTCATAAATTTGCACATAAACAGGCTCCGGTCGCTACCAGCAAAGAGTCGTTGTGTGAGCTGATCAGTCATTCAGAGTACAACTATTAGTCTTCAAGATTAAAATTTTTCCACGTAACGAATGTCGAGTTGAGTCAGGTCAAGATCAGGCATACAGTGCAGGGTGGGCTTTAGGCCCATGTAAAACTGGGACCCTATCCAATCCAAGGTCAGATGATAAAGCATTTTGCTGCCAGTAGACTGTGCAACTACGATGTCTGACCAGTTTCTTTCAAACTGTGTCAATTTCAATTGCCAATAGGATAGGTCTAGGCCAGAATGCCATGTAGCAATTACATGATGCCAAAATTAACATGGATGCTTCGGCTAACCTAGATTGTGTTCTGTTTTCATAAGGTCAAAATAAATTTCCTCTGGACTAACCTCAGTCTATCCTTTTAACAATATTAACCTATGTTACTGTTAGGCCTTAAATACTGAGAGCAGTCCTAACATAAGGCAAAGCCAAGAGCAAATCCATTCATTTACCTTCACAAGTATTTCGCCAACATCTTCAGGTCTTTCATACAATTCTGTCATCTTTTATAGGCAAGTCTGAATACAGCGTTGGCAAATGGTGATGATGTGCAAATTACACACAGTTGCCTGACTGAATTAGGCATAAGCTTACCTAATTACTGATACGCAAGACAAGACCTAAGTAACGTTAGTGTATACCTGTAACACTAGTTAGTAAAAGTTAGTGTTACTGTGAGGCTGTGTCAAAAACTGTGAAAGCCCGAACGTTACTCTGCAGTAGGGCTAAGGAGTAGGCTAAGGTGTTTGCTGTTTAACGTTAAGTTATTCTCCTACTTTTATTTTTTTATTTCAACTTTATTTTAGCCGATAAACGGTTGAGCATGATTTCATTTCCCACCAATTGGTAAATTTCATTAACATTTACTCTAGGTGGTGCTCAGCGTTGCCACTTTCACAAGTAGGCTAGGTCTTTTTCGGTCAATACTCTTACTGTCGTAAGTCGTGGGTTACTGTTTTAACGTTAATATCAGTGCACAACGTCCATAGGTACTGTACAAAACTACATATAGCCCGGATAAGCGACATATTCCGAACGTAGTGTACTCGGTCAATATTGTAACCTTTGACCCCTTGCAATGCTATGACAACCACAACAAAAGGATTAGGTAGTACGGTTATAATATTTTAAAACTCCCGTAAGTAAGTTCTTTCTGTTTGATATCGAATGTGCTGGTACAAACAAACTTCCTGATCGGACTAAATACGCTAGGGATTAAATTAATGTATCAGAGGGACCTTCGTATTTGTTATGGAGGTCAGCACCGACCTGATCAAAGAATAACGTTGCTCAATGTAGACAATATTGAATTGGTTAACATTTGATAACTTTTGTTTTGAGGGAGCAAACCACAAAGTTACCTCAAAAATTCCTAAAATGGAACCTATCAGCTTTCCGTACCACAACTTCCAATATTTGAATATTTGCCCTTTGTTTTTCATCAAAGAGACGTTTTCAGCAACACGGTATTTAAATTTAGTTACGAGTATAGCATTATTTATATAGGACTAACAAAAGGTTACGCTTTTAATTATAACGCAGAGAATAGCCTTTTTCCAAACGAGGGCCACTACTTCGTATCTGTGAAAAGGGGTCGGGGTATTCTTTCATGTATTTTATATTTTCGAAAAACTCTGGGCACATTCCCATGCAATCTACCCTCCCCCCCCCCTTCCCTCACCCTGGCCGCTCTCTTCTGCCCCTGGCAATCGTTATTTGAAGAATGTTCGGAAGACAATCCCCCATTAAAGGCACAAGGGCTTGTTTAAACTCACAGAATTTACACAATGCCGGCGGGAGAAAATGTCACACTTTCAATCTTTGAAACCGTACTTGACGTTGTTCTAAATGTCCTTATTATGTTGCAATATTTCTTCTTATAACTTACTAGAAAATTGGGATGTGCTCGACAGTTTCTTCACAAGTGATATTCCAATAATTTTTAATTACCACAACTTCTTATACAGTATTTATAGGTGCCACTAGGGACTTATCTTTTTCCCTCTTTAACTTAAAGTTTGGAGACTAATATTTCTGGGTGGAGTCTTATCATACTATATAAAGTTGTTCAACGTTGGCCTTCCATAAAAAAGAAAATATTTTCTTAAATATCTCAATCAAATATTATATTTACGCCCAGATAGTCTCTTTGAATTACACTGTTTCACGGGAATTTTATTACATTCCGTCTCATATCATCTATATGATATGATAAAGTGTGATAAAAGATCTTCTCAAAACTAACATCTTATAGAATAAGTATATGAACAACGCCCATTTTCCAAATTTATTTGTCTCTTTTCTTATCAATTACTACAGATATTTCATTATATACCCTCTTCGGCTTGTCTTAACAGGATTACAATACAACTTGAAGTCAAGCTTCTTTTTTTTAAATATTCTTTTTTTTTGTGTGCCAAACCTGCAACTGTAAATCAAATCGGGCAAATATATTTGTTGAGGGTAAAATCCGATACTTTCTATACTGGTCGTGATTTGACCTTGCAGGTAAATAGTATATCACGCCGATATTGATATATCGAGTGAGAAAAAAATAATAATACTAATAGAAAATGAAATGACCTCTTCTAATAATTTTTCTTTAATGTTCTATGAAATAATACACTGTGAGCAGAACTCTCAAACTTCTTGTTATTATTATTTTGTTTATATTTGGCATAAATTAGGTCTAAAATGAGTTCTACACTGAAGATTGTGCTTATATTTATACTTTTTCGTGGGCTCAACCCCAGCCCCTCACCTCCCTCCATCCCGCCCTCCTGAATCCGCGGATTTTCATTTTTTTTTTACTTTCAATGCGAACCAATGTAGTATATATGCTAACGTTATCCAGTGATTTAGTTAATAAAAGCCATACAAATTTGTTAATGACATTAATGACATCTGTGAATTCATGGAGCCATAAACTCTTCAAGTCTAAGTCCACTCTGAAGAATATTCAGTGGCGTAGGAAGGTACTTTTGAGTGGGGGGGGGCTGAAGACTGATGGCCGGCCTGGGGGAGGGGTCTAAGGGGAGGGGGGTGTCCCCCTCCCCTTTGGAATTTTTTGCATTTCCAGGTAGCCTCAGATGCAATTTGGTGCAATATAGCACACTTCAAAACCCACTCCATTTTGTAAACTTAATTTTGTATTTTCACCAGGCCTTAGATGCAATTTGGTGCTCCAAATGAGATTTTTTTTCTCATTTGGAAATGAAAAAGGGGTTTTCTAACTTGCGAAGCGGGGGGCGGAATGATACTTCCGCCCCTCCATATTTTTCACGGGGGGGGGCTGGCGCCCCCCAGCCCCCCGGTTCCTACGCCCTTGAGAATATTTGAAGTATTTTATAACCTATAGTAATATTATCAATGAACTACCTGAGGTCATCTGTTTCACCATTTAGTACCTTCTATAAAGGGTCTCATATATAATAGTTACTAACATTTACATGTGCGTAGGAACAAGGATGAGGGTGTGGCAGAGACGGCCACTATACCCCCATCTTGAAAAGTGGACGAAAAAGTAACGTTACTGTCCTGTCGAAGTTAACACTGATTTATAAGTCGTATCTCCCAAATGTGAATATGCTTACAAATCACTGTACAATCACTGTAGATAGCATTGAGTCATAGGTTGTACACCCTCCTTCACCAAGTGAATTGATGTTTAGAAATAAGAAATCGTGTTCAGCTAAATTACTCAATTAAAGTGGGGTTTTTTTTCATGACAATATATATATATATATATATATATATATATATGTATGTATGTATATATATATATATATTTATATATATATATATTGTAGGTGCTAAGGTAGGGTTGAAATTCTTAACCTAGATGAGACAACTAGTTCGCCTTTCTTGCATACTATTTGTGGATAATGCGGACTTACCATGCAGACAACGTGAACAGTAGTGCATAGTTATTATATAGTGTTAATACAGCGACTTTTTCGATGTGACAAAGTTACCATGGATTTATGATTGTGTTTAAGTGAGCGCCCTGCGGAAATTAATTAGTGTCCTTATTACATGCATTACGTCATCAAGACAGAGTAGAAGAAAAAAGGAAATTGAAAGTATTTTAATAAGAGAATCAAATGTTTCTTTTTAATTTTCAAGACCTGATTAAGGAAACCTTGTAATTTTTTCCATTTTAATTTGGAATCTAATTATCTAATTTTTTCCCTTCTTCTTCTTCTTCTTTTTCTTCTTATTCTTTCTTAAACAATAACCTAGTGACTAGTACTCTGCGGGAGCCTCATTAAGGCACCGAGTCTTTCGGAATAACAAGTTGACAAGGTTATCAAAGTCTATTGTGGCGTCATCTAACAAGGTTACAAAACAGCCAGGATTTATCTGGAACAAAAGGATTTGATTTGAAGATAATGCGAAATTACGAACCCGTAGAGATTACTTTTAAAAATTTTTTTTTTTTAGTTGGTAAGATGGTCAGAAATGTCCTTGGTTTAAAAAACAATAGGCATCAGCATTACCTTAGATGAGCCCTTTGACCGCCTGACCGGTTAACAAGGAAACCTGCCAACCCTATTAAAGAGCAAATAATAAATGACATTCGAATTAAGGTTTAATAAGGTTTGATAGAGCTGACAGCTTCTGTATTTGACGAAAGACAAAATCCAACAAATATTGGATGTAGCAGATTTATTCTGTTTATAGCTAATAGAGAGGCTTCGCTCAATTATCTATCCACGAACAAAGGAAGACAACAACGTGTATTGGCTCCCGGTTAATTGAATGAATATTCGATGTCAGGGAACTGAGGACTTATGATAAGGGGGTATTTTGGGAGGAAGGGGTGGGGTTGAGGGGGAATGAGAGAGTATGAGTATACACCGAATGACGTAGGAAAGAAGAGTCCATATAAAGCCCATTTGAGCTTTTAATTAGGTACCGGGTATTGTATATATATATATATATATATATATATATATACACAAACTTACGGAAAAGTACAGAATTAAAATTGTTAACTATATAGGTAAAATAGAAACTTTTGCCACTCGCAAATGCACCGCCACATATTAATTCTTGGGTACAATTTTGCGAGTGTTAGGCCTACGTAAAAGTCAATTGCGGTTGGACACAAATAAGACAGAGTTTTAGATTTATGTCAGTAATTTTACCGAACAATCAATAGGAATGTTTTACTCTACTTTTTTCCTTTTTTTGACACTCTTTCATCAAACGCCAAAAGCAAATTTGAATTTTGCATCACCGTCGCTATGATTAAACGAGAAACTAGACGGCATGATAATGGAGCATCGAATGGTAACGAAACTTGCATAAAAAACTAAGCAAAAAAAAAGAAAGAAATTATTTATCACTAAGCTTAATCTTAAAACTATTTCGGCTTCTTGTTCACGGGGTATGGAGCAAGGGGGGGAGGCACTGAGGGCACGTGCCCCCCCCCCACTTTTTTCCAAAATAGCAAATGTGCCCTACTGGCAAATAAAATGTGCCCCATCGATGAAGAACTGTCTTTTGGATATCTTAAGCCTGTGTTAATTTTAATATTTTATTTTAATTATTCACATGCACCATAATATATATTTAAGTGAAATGGCCGGTGTGTATCGGTTTATAGCATAACGAGTGGTGGTTGTAGAATGAGAAAGTGCCCCTCTGATGTTGTGCCCCCACTTTTTGGAAGCTTCCTATACCCCCTTTTTCTTGTTGATATACAAGACACGGAACCTTACGTTACACCGCTTTTTTATCTCTTAAACAAGTTAAAGTTATGCAATGTTTGCAGAGCTACACGCCACACTTCTACGGTTACAATGCCGCTCAACCCCGTTCTTTAAAAATCCATTCTCGTAGCTCTCATGCCCGCACCTCCGCACATCCTTCTGGCCAATTTTAAAGCAAAAAAGTAGCCAATTTCATTTGTGGGGCCAATTTCAGTTATAGCTATAGCAATCTTGCAATTCTGCCGATTTGATTCGGTTGAAATTTCATCAGTGGTTTTTGTGAGTTAAATTTTCATACATGCGATCATAATTAAAAAAAATTGAAGGTCATTTGAGGTCACGAGAGGTCATTTTCTGAAAAAGTAAAAAATTCTACTCCTGTTAAAGCCTTTTTCCAAATGTGCTGAAATGTTGAGGATATTACGTTTGAATGGTGGTAAACCAAAGTTGTTCAGGAAAAATATTTTTGTTGGCATGTGAGGGTCCAAAACAGGGCCTTCTGTAGAGTTTCAGTTATGATGAAAAGTAGGCCACAGATCATATGCAATGTTCATAAAGTTTGTTGTTGAACTTTTTAATATTCATGAACCAGTTTGTGTTTTGGCGTGAGTAGCAAAATGTCTTCCATCTTAATTTCCCCGTCACTTTAGGAATAATTTCACCCGCGGGAGACTTAAGTAAGTCAAAAATTTCTTTCGTAGTCAGGCTTCCTATCTAGTTCGATGCGATTCTCTGTAAAAGGACTACTTGGCAGATTTGTAATTTGCTTTTTTTCCCCACAGTTTTTGTTTGGAATACGACATGTGAGAATAACCTATATTGTTGGAGCCGATTCCGTTTTCTGCGCTTTAACGTTTCTCTGTGGTCCGTCGATTGTGAACAAGTGGCAGTTTATTCCATTTCTTGTATGGGTGTAATTTTTCGTCAGCAATTTTGAGTCAATACAAATCAAACGTGATATCCAAATATTTTTAGCAGATTTAGCAGAAGAATACTTTTTTAAAGTTTCCGTTCTATTATTGCAAGCATGAAAACTACGTAGTGCATGTACTGTTGGTTTTTGCTTTGGCAATGGGGCATAGTATATCCCTATAGTACTAATTACAAAGATCGATTGCATAAAATAAGAAATAAACAGGATAAAACAGTAAAAACCTTCTACCTACCTTATCTCAAGAACGAAAACATGTAGGTTACCTATTCTGAGTTGGACAAACCCCTTGCCATTAGTTAAGGCCAACGTCATTTGACGTCAAATGGCTCAAATGTGAAAACGTTGTGACCACAATAGCTAAAGAATTGTAACATTGACAATTTTACTATACTTCAATGAGGTGTCATTTTGCAACATTTTGAGAATAAATGTATTAATTTTTGTGGGTAAAAAAAAAATCGCTCAAGAAAGGTCAAAATTCATTAAAGGGTCAACAGTATCTGCAGAACTCATATAAACACAAACTTTTTAATGATATCTAACTAGGATAACATTGGTTCATACCCTGTTACGATGACGTCATCCATCAAACCTTACATACAGTTTTACATTCTAGTTTAAAGATACTACACAGGCAGCTCATGCATCATTTTATGTATTCAAGAACACAATTTAGCGGTAATTATAGCATCTTGATTTTTCAAATTAATGTCAATCTGTTATCATTGTTTATTTCATTAAAAAAATAAATATAATTAAATTACATTTATCTTAATGTAATCTTTTCTCAATCAAATGTTTACAACTGTGTAACAAACGATGTCTGCTAAAAAGGAGCATAAGCAGGGGGTAGGAAGCTTCCAAAGTGAGGGGGGAGGCACAACATCAGAGGGGCAATTTCTCATTCCACAACCACCACTCGTTATGCTATAAACCGATACACACCGGCCATATCACTTTAATATATATGATGTGTTGGTATGCTCTCAATACTATTTATTGAGATTGTTTATTGTTAACCGTGCTACAAAAAGATATGGGATGCCATTTAAAAATAGCATTTACAGACTAAAAATAAATAATTAAAATTAAATTAACAAAAGCTTAAGATATCCAAAAGACAGTTCTTCATCAAAGGGGCACATTTTATTTGCCAGTAGGACACATTTGCTATAGTTTGGAAAAAAAGTAAGGGGGGCACGTGCCCCAGTGCCCCCCGGTTCCATACCCACTGAGCATAAGGCAAGGAAACATGGAGATGGGAGGAAAGGAAATGACACCGTTTATCCAGCATGCATATTTCTTATAGTTTGCGCACAAGCAAATGGATACACTGCTCAGAAATATTACCAATCAAAACAAATTTCTCAAATAGAAGCTTAGCTGAGCTTCTGCAGTCAGTGTTGTTGCTTTTGTTTTCCTCTAGACGTGATGTGTCTGTTGCAGGGGGGTAGGAAGCTTCCAAAAAGTGTGTGTGGGGGGGGTGGGCGCAACATCAGAGGGGCACTTTCTCATTTCACAACCACCACTCGTTATGCTATAAACCGATACACACTGGCCATATCACTTAAATATATATGTGTTAGTATGCTATCAATACTATTATGGTGCGCTGCAACATTGATTTTTTTATTGAGATTGTTTATTGTTAACCGTGCTACAACAATATATTGGATGCCATGTTAAAAATAGTATGTACAGAATAAAAATAAATTATTAAAATATTAAAATTAACAAAGGCTTAAGATATCCAAAAGACAGTTCTTCATCAAAGGGGCACGTTTTATTTGCCAGTAGGGCACATTTGCTATTTTGGGAAAAAGTGGGGGGGGGCACGTCCCCCAGTGACCCCCGGCTCCTACCCCTGGTCTGACGGACTCCTGTGACGTAGGCTATTTGAAATCTGGGACAAGCTGATGAATCTGTGCAATTTTCCATCTTATTCAGCATTCACCAATTCCCTCGTTTATTGTGCTTATCTATCATAGCTTTGTATGCGATTATATGTAAGTATATGTGATTACATGTGATGAAACTTTAAAGCTAATTGTGAAAACTTGTATGGAGGAAGCAATGTCGAGAACAGAGTCAAGAATTATTACTTGCGCTATCATCAATCTCCATTTCAAATATTAAAAACAAAAGACCTTTAGGGTGTATTAATTTGATCAATTGCACTGCCACCGCATTTTGAATAGTTATCGGTATAAGGTTTTGTAAAATATCGTCAAAACAAAACCTGTTTGCAGTAACCCAAAAATGCTAATATGGACGCATTGTGGGGGGGGGGGGGGGGGGAGGTCGGAGTTGGGAGCTCCCCAAAAAAATTCTGAGCTTCCTATTTAGTTACTGCTTAATTATATGATGTACCGGTAATCAACTGATATGAACACATATTCAGTAATTTAACTCAAAATCCGCATTTTATAACTCACACCTTCAAATTTACAAACAAGTCTTATTAAATATTGAATATCAAACTTTACATACTTTGGTTAATTTTTAGAAGTTGCGTCTGCACTTCGGAAACGTCCGGAAATTAAATCTGAAAAAAACATTAGTGTATTATTGCAAAGTCAAAAGTTAAAATTAAAAACAGAACAGGCTTTAATCACCAAACAAGAAAGAGGAAATTAATACCGGTACTTTTTTCTTTTTTCTTAAAAAAATTGTTGTTGCCGGATTTTGTTATTATTTTATATAGGTTTTATTACACGATTATTTTGCATACATTACTTATCTCTCGGTAAAGTAGTAATATAATTTCCTTCTTGTATCAACATTTATTAATTTAAATGATATTTGTTATGTAAAAACAATGACTGAATGCAAGGGGGGAATGCAAGGGAGAAAATAATTAAGTTCAAAAATCGGGCATGTTGACAATCATTGACAATTCATAATCATGGACTTTAAATATGAATCTAAGAGACTGACTTCGGTCAGCTTGCGGCTTTGATAAACCAATGAGGCTTCTTTGCGAGTTCCTGCTTGCAGGAGGATCTTAAATACATACATGCATACATACATGCGTGTATTCGGCTTAAGACAGCAAGTACAAGGTATATCAGCCTGTTTATGAGAATTGTATAGACGCTTCATAATACATATCTGCTTCCTAATTTGATTAATTGATATTAAGTGTGTGTGATTAAAATTCCAGTCTTAAACTTTGGAACGAGAAATTTGTAAACTATAGATTAATTAAAGAGAATCGTTTTCTCTTTTATACAAAGAAAAATATTTTAAAAAAAGGGTACGAAATAATCACTTTACCAGGTAGACAATTTTCTAAAACTCGTTATGAAAAAAAATAATAAAAATAAAAAAACGCAAAACACAAGTTACAGATTGAAAAATAGCATTACAGCAAAACAAAATTGACAACTTCATCAACGTTATACAAAGCGTTCTAGTTCATTTTCTCGATAGGCTCGTGAAAAAAAAACGACACACACAAGCGTAAAAATACTCTAATTAGTTTACCTCCAAAGTACTAATTACCTAATGATCATTAAAAAAATGTCCAACTTGTTTTACTCAGAATCAACATTTTCTACGGCGTGGTCAAACTTTCCTATTATAATACTACTGGGAGGGGTTTTTCTTAGAACTCTCGCCCCAAACTTATTTGTACGTAGCCTAGGCTAGCTGCTGTGCTTATTAAAAAGCCAATGACCAAACCACAAGAACTATAGTATTTTCTACCCCTTTTTTTCCTTCTTCTTTCCTTAATACTAATTGGTAACCCACTGTCTAATTTACCACTAGTAATTGTACCTGCTAATAACTATGTGTATCACAACTACAATTGTTAAGGGGCCCAAAAAAAATAGAAGAAAAAAAGTCCCTCTTTTCTCTGACATTAAGGGTGACGCGATTGACAAACTGTCAGTCATAAGTTCTATGAATGGCATAGTCCACCCACTGATAGTCCACGTAAAGCTGATTGACGGATGAAAGCTATTGTAATGCGAGGGATTATCATTAACGAAATGTGAGTGAAGAGACTTTAGAGGTGGGGGAAATAGTGAAAGAAACTGTAAACGTTAAGAAAGGCAGGTAATTTGTTGGGAGAAAGGTGAAGAGTCGAGGAGAAAAAGTTAACAAATCAAGAAGGGAGAAGATTTTAAGAGGCTGTTTATTTATCACTTCGTCGTCATCATCTCGAGAGAGAGAGAGAGAGAGAGAGGGAGAGAGAGGTTACCTTTAAACACCTGGCTGTGGATAGACCACAACTTTGTTTGAGTTATAAAACAAAGCAGTTTTGGGTTTCGCTTAAATTCTATATCATTTCGTCCTCCTTATAGCTAAAAAAAACGAAATTGAAATATTTTTTAAAAAATATTGAAGAAAAAAAACTCTTGTTTTTTATTATTATATATATATATTTTGTAATCATTTTGATCAAGATAGGATTATTTTTCAAAATGCATGCCGAAGGATTTTTCGGTCCTTCGCCGCGAATTTACAATCAAAGAGCACACAACGCCATGGCTCTTGGAGATCACACTGTAGGGGTTCCAGATTCAAGCCCGGTTGTTGTGGAATCTGTCGACGGGGAAGAACCGGTCAAACAGAGAAGCAGTTACTCCATCGACGCAATTTTGGGCTTACGACAACCAGAACAATCTAGATCCGATCAAGCATTCGCTCCGGCCGAGAAACCAGATTTAACCCCCAGGAGCTCCCCGGTACTCTCTGGTGGTGAGTCGCTATGAATGAAAACTTTCATTAAAAATTCATTTCATTTCTTAAACAACAACAGTTGACATTAAATTTCCTAATTTTATTACAGAATATTATTGTTTTTACTTTGTTTCCCCCTTGGAAGATAAAAACAAAATTAGTTAGCCAACAGTAGAATTACAGAATAAAATTTAATAGGATTTAAATTTAAGAAATTTATTTTCCCAAAACGGTAATTTATTTCGGAAAACAATTTTGTTCTTGATTTGGGTAATGTTTTAATGTCTTTTGTGACTGACACCATTACGACATAACGATGCCGTTTATTATAACATGAGTGGTCAAGTTTTATGTCCAGTAATGGATTAAACAGTTGAAAGCTTTTCAAACTATCCTTATTGGCTTTTAATATGTGATAAACATGCATCATGTGGCATAAATAAAATAATCGGGGGAAATATGCTTACTTTTAAAGCTGAATGGAATAGTTTTATTTATCGGATAATTCATGTAACTTTATGTAAGAAAATAACATAATAGATGTGTTTCTATATATTTTTAAGTGACAATATATCATCTAGTGAGACATTAAAGAAGTTTGGTAACAAATCCAGGAGATTAAAACGGTGAAAACAGCTGCATTTAATGAAATAAAGCTATTCAAACTTCCAAAACATAAGTCCAAAAGATACAATTTGCATAGTTGTTTATATATATATATATATATATATATATATATATATATATGTATATGTATATGTATATGTATTTATATATATATATATATATATATATATATATATATATATATATATATATATATATATATATATATATATATGTATATATATATAGTTATATAGTTATATAGTTATAGTTAATGGTATCAGTATTGGTATGCTTTTGGTTTTGATATTTGGAAATTCTTGTAAGATGTTTACTATTATTACAAATATACCCCTGTAGTCATTCCTTCTTCTTACGGTCCTATAAAAACAACTATTCTGTAACAGATTTTTGTAAATAAAAAAACTCGAACAGATGAAAGCGGAGCAGAACTATTTTTTTTTTATCTTCGTAATAACCCATAAGAAGCGACTTTGTTGTGTTTCTCCCTCTTTAATATAAATTATTTTTATAAAAATTAAAATAAATAAGGAAAAGGGAGGAGCATGGGAATTCAAAAACTTTAACAAGAAAAATACACTTTGTGACACAATCCAACGAATTAATCGAAAGATATATGGTTATATGGAAATATGTGTTTTTATTTGATTTGATAATTTGTAAAATAGCTCTGTGTAAGAACTGAGTCCAGTTTCAGAATTTCAAATCAGTTTGGACGAAATTTGTAAACAAATTGCTAAACGTCTTGAACTCAGAGTAAATGCATTGTTGAACTGTAAAACCCTGTACACGATTATTTCGTCAAAGTATTCATGAGTGTTAGAGACTAAATTGATGGTGCAACTTTTGACATATTGGAGTATAAAATCAAGATGTGGATGAGTGGTGAAATATCTACAGAAAAAAATGTGAATATGGTTTTGTTGAAATTAATAGGCATTTTGGCAAATAGTTTAATCGTGTAAAAATAAAAAATTGAAGACGGGATAAAACAGGTCCATCACGCATTATTTTTTTTCATAACATGTATTTCCCTATTTAGATATTGAAATGTCTAATTTAATGCCACACAATGCCTAAGAATAATAAACAGAAAAAGAACGAAAGAATGTATTTTGCGAAAAGCTTGATATTTTAGCAAAATGCAATTAGATTGGAGGTATTACTGCAATATCGGTTAATCGTCCAAATTGGTCAACCTTCTATATTCTAATAAACTTGACAAATAGAGATATTTTTTAGCTTTTCGAAGACAATGAGGGGGGCGGGGTTGGGGTAGAGGTGGAAGGTGGGTATCTTTGGACCAAATCTAGACGTCATTCAGTTTTCATTACATCTTTAAGTTCTAAACATCTTGTTTAATTTCTCAGATTGTAATCTATTCATGATTTAATTATATCTATCAGACTTAAAGGGCATCTTTAATATGCCAAAGTTTGCTATAGATGGCCAATTAATGGACACTCTTGCTCAACAACAGCCCCCACCCACACACAAAAATAATTAAATAAAATGAAAAATTATATTCCCAATCCCCTTAATTATATATTTTCATCTTCATAATATACCCATTAATACATTTTGGAAATAACTTTAATTATAAGTTGGAATCTCCATTAAAACTAGAAATTTCGAATGAACATTTTTTTTTTTTTTAGCATTGTAGCAGTAATTGGATCAAAACAAAGCGCATTTATAAATTCATTATAAACTTTTTTTTTTCATGTAACGAGCCCTTTACATTATTACGTCAAATTTTTACTGTCACAACCTTCTCAAAACTAGATTGATTTTTTTTTAAAGTTTATGTGTAAGAATTATTTTTATTATTGTTATAATCAACTCACAACGAAACTTTGAATATTGGAATAATTTTCGACAGTATTTTGATTATTCTACTAAGACATACTAAAAAAAAACAACAAAAAAAACAACAATTTATTTAGCATAAATATATTCTTTCCTTTAAAGCGATCAACGAAGTCAATTAAATGAATATGTGATGTCTTAAGTGACACATTAACTCGTTCATGATTTGTTGGGTGATTGAAGAGGGTAGGATTTCACACCGTTACTAGTTAAATTAATCATCGTGTTTGTTGACCCGTGAAAGGAAACTATTAATATAACATTAATATTTCTCAAGTTAACGGATTTGACCCCTTACAAAATTTGAAACAATTTTTTATCAAAAACAGAAGAAGAAGATAACAGAAGCGATGTTCAAGCACCGAGACATATAAAACACAGTTGGTCCCCATATGTTTTTCTTTTACATGACAGCTTACCATCGAATTCAAATAAGAAAAGGGTTGGATTCACTTTTAAATTCCCGAAAGACGATATCACAAGGTTAGTCTCTCAAGCTCTTACATAAAATGCCTTGGTATTATATTTACTTTTTTGTTCTCCATTTTGTCTTCCTAGAAATATCACCGAAGGTTTCAAATGTCCCCCTCAAACAGAAACATATCTCATCCTCCTCTTCCTCCTCCACCAACCGACAGACACCAGAGAAGAGGAAACGGAGCACGGATGAGGAGGCTGATGATGAAAGCGATGACGCGGACAATGAAAATATGAAAAAACATCGCCGAAACCGAACCACTTTTACCACTTATCAACTTCACGAACTAGAGAGGGCGTTCGAAAAATCACATTATCCTGATGTTTATAGCCGAGAAGAACTAGCCATGAAGGTCAACTTACCGGAAGTGAGGGTTCAGGTAAGGTCATCTTGGCTGTTTATTTCTACTGCATTTTAAGGTAGCATACGCCCATTAAAAGCCCCATTGGGTTAGAGTCTTAGAAACTAAATCACAAAAATAATGTGGTCTCTAAGTCTAGATAGAAGTTCTCACTAGCTAAACGCTATACCCATCACCGGATAGCTGACAAGTTGGCCTTTCATGGTACCATGAACTTTCGTATCATAACCATGTAGATTTTTTTGCTATCCGAGCCGGAAGTTTTCGTAGCTTGTAAACAAACCTCTTCACTCAGTAGTAAACAATTTTCGTACGCTGCTCCTGGGAGGCCTAAAGGGGTCTAAAATTGCCTCAATTGACCCAATTTTCTCACTACATGTACTTCCATTCATGCTCTTCAACATGCGAGCCACAAAAACTAGATCATGATTGATAACAGGTCAAAAAGATATTCTCCTGCTGCTTTTTGGTACTTATCCTGAGATAGGAGAACAATCGAGCGGATGGATATAGACGCTAATAGGAGTATGCCACCATAAAACCGACGCATACATGCACACACAGATCTAACTTTGTAAGAGAATGTCACTGGCGTCAAAATGTGTTCGTCAACGTTCCCTGCTTGGGAGAATGTAACTCATCATCATTTACATAATATGCATCATACATAACTGAATATTCATTAATCCCGAAAATTGGTACTGAATAGCTTGCATTCTATTTACCACAAGGTGAGCAAGTAAACAAAGGGAATGTTTTTTTTTTATATATGAGAGTGTGTGGCTGAGAGGAGGTGGCCTTGGAGGCGTGTGGGGGGGGGGGGTGGGGTTGTGGTAATAAGTTAGGGCCGAAAGAAGTCTCGTAGAGGCGCAGGCAACTATACTGGGACCCGATGACATAAACCACAACCGTAAATATTTTGAACCGCAATCGTAAATATTTTGAAATATTTTAATCTTGCATTTTACTAGTGAATAATATGCACATAGACTGTATTGAAAAGTATCTGGAAGACGAAATGTTGAATATCTAATATCAAATCATTAATAACGCCCTAATTAACCTTAAATAGATAGGAGGGTATCTTAGTTTGATGAATAACATATCTTAGTTTGAGTCATTTCTAAAGAGATGAATGAATTCGGTTTTGTTTTTGTTAAAGTATTACGGAAACCTAGCCAATTTGTTTGTATATTTTGTGTGTGTGTGATGATCTAATTCAAAATCTGTTTAAATTTAAGAAATAGACATTTGAAGTCTTGATAAATCTGGCAAACTCATTAAATATGTGCAAATTATGACGTGGAGTGTTGCGCTCATCAAAATGTCTTACTTTAGCCCTTAAAAAGTTAACCCCTTATTATATGCCCACACATATCATTTGGATAATGTAATGTTCCTATTTTCAAAGAAGATAATTAAAATATTTTCAAAAAGTCACTATAGGCTACAAACCTGTGTTCAGTGTCCTTGGAACAAAGGTTGTGAAAACAAAGTGATAACATAACAGAAAATTTAGCAGACGCTCCGTGTACATCATCAATGTGTATAATTAGCTCATGTTTATTCATAAATAAACTAGAATTGAGAAAAGACTTGTAAAATGGTCAATCTTTGATGGATTTTGATGGGAGTTGCAGCTATTATCATAATTTCTAATGCCTATTAGATCGATGTGGACAATGTTCTCCATGGGTGTCCGTAGACCTTGAAATACATAATCGAAAACCTATACGTGACTTTTAGCCCAACAGCGCCGAAGCATTATACGTGTTTCAAATATTTGCCAGTCTATTACGTCACAATTATAAAACAATCATAAGCCTCTGGGATGAATTTGAGCTATACTGTGTTGTTTTCGGATAGGAAGTATAAATAAACAAGTGCATGGTTTCGAATAAACTAATTTATTAACGTTTGTTCTAAGGTTTATTTTATTAATATACTCGACACGTTGTGTTAATCAAGTCATGTAACACAGACGTTAACGATTTAATTACCAGCTAACTTCATCCCTAGACCGGGCATTATAACTGTTAAGTGAAAATCATTAAAGGTTCTGTTTTATTTCAAGAGAAAAAACATTATGACATCCAGTCAATCATAGTCTTTTAATCAATTAACTAAACTAATCGAAACTTTCATATTGATTTCGGTCCGTCTAACAATCACCAATGTCTCCAAGTAGATTAGTGAATCTTTTACAATATCTACTTAGTTAATAAGCTTGCCCACAATAGGAGAGCTTCAATTAGGTATGTGCATGCATGGCCGTGCTGTCGATATATTTATATAGTATTTGTTCTGTTACTTATATGCACAACAGAAAGTTGTTTGTATTGGGAGTCTGCTAATTGGCAGACCAAACAATTCTGTTCAACATTATTATTATTATTATTATACAACATGATGACATTTTCTTAATTACTTGTCACCTTTAATCACATATAGTGTCAAGTTAGTTATGATATGCTGTTACAGTATATGAGAGCTTCAATCAGGACACCCCGGCGACAAGATCTTTGTTTACAATTGTTATTATTCAACAGAATGACATTAAACTAATTAATTGTTTGTGTACGAAATAATCTAAACATATTTTCATGTTGTTGGAAAATAACCGGAAGTATAAAATAATATTTGACGATATATAGTTAGCTAACAAGTTGCAGTGATAGAGTGTTTCAATAACGAATTAACGCAGACTCTGGTCCTGTTGATAATTGCTTTTTACTCAACATGATGACATTTTTCTCAAATGTCTTGTCAGTATTTCAGTACTAGCTAAACTATAGGCCCAGTCATCAAGTAGTGCACAATGGTAGTAGTTTGTGGGTGTTATACAAACCTTGCACTTGAGTATTGGTTGTGACTAATATTCAAATTAGAAAGTCCAAGACAGTTATCTGTTGTAAGCAGGTGTGGTTCCCTGGTTTCTGATTATATACCTATACACATATAAACCGACGTAGCAGTTAACTATCCGTGAATGTCGTCTGCGTAAGTAAGAGAAGTTATGATTGGTTGATTCAGCAAATTTCAGTCATGACGTATACAAAATACAACATTTAGAATAGAAAAAATAATAAACCTAACCGCATTTCCCACCACCTCAATTTTTGTTTCAAATTAGTTATTTTATCAGACCTAGCCTAATCTTTATAAAGACTCTAAATAGGTGAGCTCTTCATTTATGTCTCGTTTTCTTCCAGGTTTGGTTTCAAAACCGACGAGCAAAATGGCGGCGTCAAGAGAAAATGGAATCAGCTACTTTGAAGTTAACAGAGAATACATATCCAGCCATAAGGGGAAGTATTCCCCCACAAGCAGGGTTGTCTTTAGAACCATGGATGGCCTCTTCTGTCCTGAATCATTCACCCACATTAACCAGGTACCCAACTGCTTTGACGTCACCGTCCGCTCTGCCTCTTAGTAACGGAACATTATCCGATGGGTTGACATATCTAAGCCCGTCCGCAATATCGTACATAAACTCCGGTCATATTCCATGTTTTCCTCCTGGAATGGGTATCGTTTCGAACTATATGGAAGATGTGACGTCAAATCTGACGTCAATGAGGCTAAAGGCGCATGAGCACGCCGGAAGTTTGAACAAATATCAAGAAACTGCCCAAGACGAACAACGTCGCTGATCAGACTTGGTTGGTATTTATACGAGGAAATGTCTTGCACACATTCGATGCACATGTTAGACAGTGAACCATTGTCGGGCCATTAATAATCTAAACGCCTGCAAAGAGGTTAATAACTTGTGGTCCAGATCAATATGTGTCATTTTGCACAGTGTGGAAGGGCACGAGATATTGGCGGGAATTGTCCATTCTGGCGACATCGAATCACACCATTCCCGACGGAAGGCTGAAGGCCCTTACAACGCCCGAGGTCTGTCATTACCCACGTGACCACAGATGGAGTAACATATGGTCCATGTGCTGGGTAATACAAGGGGCAAAATCCAAAAGTTGCTTCTCAATAAGCTTTTTCGATGAAAGGTAACACTTTCGTGACGCAATGATGAATATATATATGAATTTTCATACCTATATGAGGAATAACACAATGAATTTGTCAGTTGACAAAATTAAAATAAAATAATACAAATTAACTACGACTGCACTGACACACTTAACGTTACCTTTTGTAAGTTATCAATGCGGGGACATTTAAGTTGTTATCCACGAGTGGATACAACGAAGGTGACCTCTGACCCGAGATCAGGTCCGCACACACACACACACAAGGTTACATGAAAAATGTATTGCATACCATGCGAATTTTCCTGCGGTTTTTGTGGTTTTATGATGTTGACTATATTAGTAGATACAAAACTTATATCTATGTAAAACAACACAATGTCAGTTATACACGTGTAAAAGAGCCAAATGGATTGGTAAATTACGAACGTCGAAAGAAACATCAAACGATAATGTGTTCAATTTGAAAGATATGTTGAAAACAAAACTTGGGACAGTATAATTAATAAACCAAAATAAATACTTAATAAAACATGTAGGTCTAAGATTCCTTGAAGATCGTCATAAAGGGCAAAAAAAAAAGAAAACCAACATTACACCGCCGACATGAATATACAACATATCCAACAAGTGCACAAAGAAAGGTACAACATCGAGTTACGTGCATCCATTGTGTTAAGCTCAAACCAACATATTGACAGAATTATGTAGCAGTTTATACATTTCTATTATTCGAGATGATTCACACATAATAAGAATAACCACTTTATACAAAGAACAAACAAAAAATAAAACAAAAAACAAGTGAAGGATATTGTTAAAGTTCCGTCTGCAAGGTTGATCAAGTTCTGGTCTTTCATATTGGCTAGTCATAATTATTTATGATATTGATATATAGAATAAACGGGTACCCGAAAATGGCTGTGAACCAGAATATCAAAACAGCGGTGACTTGATTCAATCGGTTAAACCAATCACGTATTACTTTCCATTAGACTTATTCAAGCTCTCAATTTTAGTCACCTCCGCAAGGGTTCTTGAATTTTTGTTTTAATTTATAACTCTATGTGGACGTTGCTGGTATCATCAACAGAGTAGAATGAGCCTATAATTAGATACTACACTCGTCAACAGTTAACAAGTATAATTATATTGTTAGTATAAGTGGAGAATCACCTAAGGTCAAGTGCATATAGATAGTTTATAAGAAGGAATAAGAACACTGTATTTTATAATATAGATGTCCATATAAAGTAACGAATAAAATATGACAGTAGTTATGTTATAACGTCATAAAATGCGATGATATTAAAATGGCTATCAAATATCTAAATATATTGATATTGGGTAATTCAAATTTGACACGATGCTCTTATTTATAAACTCGTTTGATTATTCTAAATTTTTGTTGTAGATTATTGTCGGTATTGATGTCCGTGTCTCAGGGAAATAGTATAACATTAGTTCATTGACATATGTTTTAATTGACTTAACAAACTATTTTTCTTTGTTTTTCATTTAATACACTATCCATAGCTTGGCATATAAATATTACCAGAGTTTAAAGGTTTTAATAACCTAATAACCTAATCTTTAGTGGAAATATGAAGGGTTTTCTACATAATTTAATGTTGCAGAAGTTGTATAGTAAATACATATTTCTGTGTGGCACAAGGTGTTGGCTCTGCGTATGTAATGAGACCATCGGATATACCTTAACATTGAAAGTTAGAACTCATACGTTGGATATAGGGGGGGGGGTCAGTATGGGTGCAGTAAGGTGTAAAATGTTGTCATATTCGGCTCAAGAGAATAGCTATTTTATTAGTTAAATTACATCTTCCCCAATCAAAATCAATGCGCCGTTTCATCGCATATATCTAACGCCAATGCGATGAAACTCGTCAATTGTACTTGTGTAATGTGACTATTATGTAGAAATATTTTGTTCTAAATTTTCTTTTTTAAAGAAAAATGTGTAAATATTACCAAAATTTTACTGACCGTACGCACGTTTCTATTTGAATTTTTATTTCTAAATTTGATGTTATTGAAACTCACTTTGAAGAAAGATATCTATGTAATTGATGAAATTAAGAAGAAAAAAAAGAGATTATCAAATTTCGCAGAAAATAAAGAGTATTACCACGTAAATAAGACCCAAGCCTTTTGTCCTGTTTTAGTCATGTTTACCTATATATAAAACAATGGATATTTGTGTACGAGTTAAAAAAGCCGTGTCTACATATTTCAGGGAGGATCACAACGCGGATTTAGGGGTGGGGGAGGGAGGGGTATGGATGGGGGGTCATCTCAGACCCCAGCCTCATCCAACACTCAGAATAGTTTATTTCAAATCACAGACCAAGTAGACATTTTTATGTCCGATTAATAATAAGATCCTTGCTATTTTATTCCCACAAGAGTTATAAATAAATTAACAAACCAAATATACAGTTTTTCCCTTTAAATCATACTTTACTACTACTACTCCCACCTACCCATCTCATCCCTTCCCATCCTCCTCTTCAACCTCGCTATAGTTTTCTTATATAGATAAAAGTAATTATAGATTTGCATAATATCTTCTTATTTATAGTTGTTATACCTAAAAATGTTTCAAATTAACTTTATATATTTAAAGAAATTTTGTGGGACGTAACGCATGGCCCCCCCCCCAGTAGTACCCTTGGTGACCTATGACCTCATTTTACGATAGCCTGTTAGTCGATTTATCATATCATATATTCTTTTCTGTTTTATATTATTGTTTGTCTAGTCTACGGAGCTCTATAAACAAAGTATTTCGATATAATGAGTCCCATTGTCATTTGTAATATTTCCAAACAGTCTCGGTTATACGATACTTGAGATCAGACCACATTTAAATAGCTCACTTTGTCATCTCACACGGCATTCCTCTTCCACCCATGCCCCCCCCCCATCGGCCCCCTCCTTCCACCCCTCACCATGAGGTGTGTTACTGTTGCTTCTCAGATCATATGCTACTTGGAATAAAGTCATAGGTAATGTAGACATTTTACAGTCACTAATAACATCTGGGTATATGAAAAACCAATCATGACGTCATCTAACTGATACTCTCTCATAGATACACAGCTCCGTTATATAATTGGACAGCGAGACCACGTGATCAAGATGATGGCATTTCTACTGCAATTATCACAATTTCACAAAACATAAAAAAAAAGAATAGAAACTACACTAGATACTTTTAAAGAAAAAGTCGCCCAGGAAAGAACCTGGGCACGAAAACCAAACCACCGAACGACTGATCCGCTCTCAACTCCAGTCCCCTCACACCGAGACTGTGTGATCATCGTCGGATGTGCATCACCATTTCCATCGAAAGGGAACAGATACTACACATGATCTTAGCAAAAAGGCCGAGAAGCGATCTAGAAACAGCGATGTAGAAACTACACTAGATATTCTACAAAGTCTTTACATGAACGAATGTATCTTATAAAGTAAAATGTTATCGCAGTTGATCCTCCTAAAATCGAAAGAGAACGAGAGAGTCAGATGCAGAGAGGGCTTGTGACGTCACATCAGTTATTTATCCCTTCGCTGTCTGTATTACCCGTCAATCATCCTCTAGTGGAGTGAATCCCCTCCTGGGTAGACTAATACCGTTTGTTCTCAACAGTATTGAGTCTACATTCCCTTCACCTCTCTCAATGGGCCTAATTTGTCAGAATTTTAACCCCTAGTCCTTGATTACTGATGCGTGAAACATCAAACCTTTCAGGAGCATCTTTAGGGCCCAGACAGGAGTCTGTCTCTGCGCCTGTTATGTACGGGTAACTTTTAAAACCATCAACATTCGATGGAGCACATGACATATAGATCCATGCACATATAAATGTGATTTTAATGTGATGATGGCGCGGGATCGCTTTATTCAAACATGGATATTTGCATCAAGAGAATTACTTCAAAATATAAAGAAGAAGAACATATTACAAAACGTTGTATGTACGGAATTGATTAGCTGATGTTTATGTTTCAATGTATTTGATTTTACGTTTTTCATCAAGTTGAAGAACAAAGAAACAGAAACTAAATGTTTTCGGATAAAAGTGCATTTTCTTCACTTTAAATGGGAGGATTCGCTCTGCACCACCGTGACTCCTTTATGTTCATTCCCCAACCCCTCTTTCTCCAGTAATTCCTATATTTTTTGTATATGAACACGAACGTAATGTAACTTTTGTTATCACATGACCAGGAGGTTTCACTGGCAAGGGGGGGGGGGGCGTATTCTAAGAATAGAGTATACCTTTATTGTTTTTAAGCTGTTTGTTACTGTGTACGAACCGATCCACGTTTTCCTACATAGCCTTCATTTTTGGTTAATATGGCTTGGATGGGACACAGCATAGATGCTCTACTAACTTCCTGATATCGCTGAAGTTTTCAGTTAGAATTCGCTTTTACCTCAACCCCTGAACGGAACAGAAAACGTGGTCTCTTATGGGCATCCGTAGTAGGCTCATCAAATGAAATTAGCATAAACGGCGCCGCGAGGTCCACAAATCCTTAGAATATTACAAAAGAATAGAATGATTAGAAGGAAAAGGTTTTAACGGATTTTCAGAAGCAGTGCTCCGCCTCTCGGATTGATGAATTGATTTAGGTAAAGAGAATTTGTCCACACTCCTTACATGAATTGATTTAGGAAAGCGAATTTGTCCACACTCCTTACATTGGCTTTAGGAGTTACAAGACACATAGCCTATTGAACACTAATAGAAGACAACAAAACACTCAAAACGAGACACTATTGTGCGCATGTCACTCCATCAATCCTTCAAGGCAAGGGGGAAAATAGTGGAATGACACTTTTAACTTTTCAAACCTCGACAATTCTTGGAGTAACAAGACAAACTATTTCGACATCGCATTCTCATGGTTGGCTTTTCTTGGCCCCTACTTTTAAGCTTCTTCTTCTTCTTCTTCTTTTTCTTTTCTCTAAGGGTGGAAGAACCATTACACACACTCTAACATAATAATGAGATAATAATATATTCAGACTTTAAACCCATCTCACGCAGAGAAGGCAAAAAATAGAATAATGTCAACCCATGCAATGGAGAGTTTGAAAAAATGGATGAAACGCAACAAGGTTATAAAGACTCTAACAAGGCAACCAAGCGAATGGGGGGGGGGGGGGCATGTTTTGATGGAAAAGGGATACAGAATCATGGAAGGAGAGTTTAACAATTCAAACTGACAGTTTGCCTGTCTTGTTATAATTTTTTACACGGATTAGAAATGATGCGCAGGAAGGGAATAAGAGCAATTTGCTTATGACATGAATCTTGCAACAACAACAAAAGTCGAAGGTGGTGGGAGGGGGGTGGGGAGGGGAGGGGGAGGGTGACGAAAGTCCTCGATTTTGTCTAAACCTTTATAGACATATCCCTCTCTACTAATCCACCATACCGACTTTTATTGACAAGATGGAGAAAAAAACGACAAAGGGGGAGGGGTCTAAGATATTAATCCTTTGGAAGTAAGTATGGAAAGTTTCTTTTATTTTGGTGGTGAGGGGTGGGTGGGGGGTGCCCTCCACGTAGCTACTGCCCTGGCCATATTTATGATGACGTCAGTTCCACAGTTATTTTGTTACAAAACTCTACCCCAAATACTGCCCGTACATGTTATAATGTACTCAAAATTATCTCAATATTTGGGGGGGGGGGGGGTAAACTAAATACATTAACATAAACGATAAGACCTCATGACTTTCTGATCGAAAAATCCGAAAATCTGAGAGGAAGGCAAAGTTTCGGTTATCAAATCCGAGCGATTGTTTATAATAATTAATCTATATCTCTATATGAGCAAAGACCTTATTTTCTTAGTCAATTGCAAACCACCGCTATCGACACCTGCACACTTTCATTAAACTTGTTGCTAAGATCGTTTTATTATCTTTGACGATTTTAATGCCGTCTGTCATTTAAGCTAAAAATATTTTGTTTCATACACAATAACAAAATTTTAACAATTTGCTGATGTTTTTATCTGAGGACAATAATACAAAATGATTCGCTTTTTGTGAACATGATTTCAAGTTTTATTTTGTCCTTCAGGCTTTATACTCCCAGGTAAAATTTTCGTGTTATTATTACCCTCTCATTCAAATCTGAATCCCGTTATCTTGGCTCTCATCAATAAAATGTCAATCAGTTTGGTCATAAATAACAACCACGTGATAGTTTTTAATTGTTCGTATTTCTCTGCGAACACATTGACCTAATTGGGTGAGGCGTTTCTTAAAGTGATACTATAGCTAACATCATAAGCAGAGTGTAAGGATATGTAACGAGGCGCTTGGATAACCCCCCTCCCACCCCGTTGAATGGGGGAAGGGGAGGGAGGGTGGAGGTATAATTACGATCGCTCAGATACGTTAAGACTTCTTCCTCACCATTCGGCCCACCTGCTATTCTTTAATCATGACGTCAATTTAGGCAAGATATCAGACTAAATATCTAATTATACCAGGAGTCTATATGTGTGGTTGTGACCAGGTGACTATGTGCTATGGCAGGGGGGGGGGGCGGATTGCGTAAACGGGATAACAGAATTCGTTTTAGTAGGGAGTTGTTCTGACAAGTGCCTGCTATTAGGTAGATACATTTTTCAAAACGAGTTGGTCTTCTGTTCCGGGTATGGTAGTTAAAAGCTTATATTTCCTTGCGCTAAAAATCTCACCTTAATGTCAAGAAGGAAAAAAAGGGAAAAAAAAAAGAACAGCTAAATGATTTTTCTTAGTAATTCGAAATGCTTCCGTAAGATATGGTCACAATGGACATGAAAGGGTTGGGTGGGGCACCCCCCCCCCCAAAAAAAACCCTCCCTCCTTAAACAAAATAAACAGAAAACTCTTTATTCAATTTTACATGTCTTCAGTCTTGTCAAAACATGTATTCGACATATTGTACCGTTGATCAATGAAAAACTACACGAAACAACGAAAGGAAAAAAATAACTGGGATATTAAAACACCTTTATTGCAAATATTGTGAACAAGTTAGTCCATCCCTTTAATTCACAAATTAGGTGTGTCTGCTTCTGGCCTCTATGATGAAAAAAGAAAGGAGCTTCATTTTGTTTCTAAAGATTTAATAATGCCATTCATTTGTAATATCTTATTTTAATGTTTCATGAACGTCCCCTGTGGGCTTTTTCAAACCTGTTCATTTTATTTCTATTCTTTTCTCTCTTTTTTCGGTCTTAAGCATTTACGAATAAATATATAATATATATATCCAGGGTGCTGTTAAAAATCAGTTTTATATTCTACCAGTTCGCTAATGTGTTGTTTGTGATAAAAAAACCTCTACCCGATCTCATTTAGGTATTGTAAAAAATTATCAAGATAAATGTGAGGGCATTGTGGGTTTATATTTGATGGTAATGTCAATTAAAATTCACTTCTTGCATACAGCCCTATTTCAGAGAGTTTCAAGGGTGCTAAAAGTCTGGTTGAGATTGCTAATGGTTTCCATAAGCAAAAACATTACTATTAAAGACCGTCTGGAAACCGCGAGTCAGTCAAGGTTTTTTTAATGAAGTATGAAAAATCCATAATGGGCATTCTCTCTTAGACACATGGTTTGACTATGAATGACTGTGTGAGACATGATGTGTTATGATTACGGGACACCGGAAAGTTGTTACTTATTTATTATGACTCCAGTGGAACTGTATATCGATATGAAAAAAAAATATGAAAAAACCAACAACAAATGAGCTGCTTTAGAGAACATGGTTGATATTTAATTGTAATAGTTTCTATTGTATTTCTACACTATTGTCACACTGGAAACATGGACATAATATTACTAACTTGTATGATGTTAGTGCCAAGTAACATGTTCCACTATAAACTACACTTATAGAGTAACCAAAACGTCCATAAAGAGGGTCACTGAAAGTGAGGTCACCTTCTTTTGTGTGTAAGTCTTGCAGTTATCATAAATATAATTTTGATATTTTCATGTTGGACCTCTCTACGTTTCATTACTTCATTAATAGATAAGTAGATTCTCAATCAATCAATTTGGATCGAATAAATGTTAGGAAATTTGGATGAGACAAATAACGTATTAGAAGGAATGGGGGGGGGGGGGGGCTTTATTGTACCGTATACCGGTATATATTGTCTATCGGGCTGTTCTTTCGAGATGGTGTTAGTCATGAATAATTCATTAAAATTTGGATAAGGATGTGGTTAACAGGTGACAAAACTTTAATTTACTTTGCAGCTTATATTTGTAATTAATTGTAAAGGCCTTATTAAGAAACCACATCTTGTTATGGCGAGAGAAAAAAATAATTAGAATAAAACAACACACGTTTATTGTCTTTACTTCGTCGAATTAATTGACTTCTGTAATCAATTGTGATTTAGATGATGATTAAAAATCACTTGTATTTTGCTTGGGTGTCAATCATGAATAATAAATAAGTTAATAAATTCATTTTTGAATAACAGAAAGTTGGAGAAGGATGCGGTCGGGCAGGTGACAAAACGTTTATTTTAAGTTTAAAGATTTTGATGACAGAGTATATTAAAAGCCGCAAAAGAAATCACGTGATATTATGGCGAAAAATAAAATACAAGAAAAACCAACACAATTATAATGTTTATTCGTTTCATAGAGTGACTTAGTCATTGAAGTAATTAGTAGGAATTAGCTGATGATATGAGGCTGAAATTTGCAGCTTATTGTTTTTCTTCCATGACTAAGTTATTAAAGTCACCTTGTAAAAAAAAAAAACAGGTTGTTTTCATAGTTTTGTTTAGTAATTGATGTTACAGAAACAGGATGTTTTTGTGATAGAACGATCAAGAAATCGGTGAACTTAGATTTTTTTTTTTAAACACACAAAAAACACAAACAAGCAACTTTGATTGATTCGGGGAGTAAGTCATTTCGTGAAAAGGTATTTGATTATTGGGTCTGTTGAAGTATAAAATATCTGACTTACTTGTCAAGGAAGGGGTTGGCGCTTTTTGGAGATAGTTTCAGAGGTATATATATATATATATATATATATATATATATATATATATATATATATATATATCTATCTATATATATATATATATATATATATATATATATATATATATATATATATATATATATATATATATATATATATATATATATATATATATATATATATATATATATATATATATATATATATATATATATATATATATATATATATATATATATAATCACCATTTGATTTCAATTGTGAATCTTTATCGTCAGTAGTACTTCATTTTGTAGATTTGGCAAACATATCGACTAACCGCAAAGGGATAAATTAAACAAAAATAAGTCTGCTCTTAGCGTTTGTTTACAAATGTCTGTTTATTTTATGTTTTTGTATCATACCAGGTACCTTCTAGTTTATGAAACAAAATAAGATAAAAATGGATCAAGGTAGAAATCCTGAGGATTGGATAGCCATAGTAAATACCCTGGGACAATTATGCTACTTTCCGAACTCATGTTTTTAAACGAACATGTTTTTGGGGTAAGTTGATGTTGAATGTCACCCTAGTGTGCAATGTTGTTTGTATATGAAGATAAACGAACATGTTGTTTGTTGTTTGAGCATGATGTTGCTTGAGCACTACAATTACAACCGCTCTGGACTGCGTTTATGCCCACCGCGTACACTTAGGGCCCGCTACAGATACTCATTTGTGCCTAATTCTATCCATATATTTAATTCACAAGTGAGAAGATAATATTGTTATTTCAAGGACTTGCTGTATATAGCCTATGTTTGTATTACTGTATGTGTATCGCAGTCTATTGATACCTTTACTATTGCTTTTCTTTTCTTCTTTCTTTTTTCATTTACGACCTGTGTACGCCGAATTTTCGATTGTGGACAATAAATTCAAATTCAATTCAATTCAATGTTTTGGGGTAAGTTGATGTTGAATGTCACTCAATGGTGCAATGTTGTTTGTATATGAAGTTAAACAAACGTGTTTCTTGGGGGTAAGTTATTATAATTTATAGAACGATGGATGAACCGTATACCTTTTCAACCTGCACCGAGGAGCCGACGTTATAATTGTTCTAGCATTAAAGGAGCACTCCATTGTTTTAACATATCTGAAAGTTGAAAACTTAAAAGCATATAAAAGCATATATATTGGAAAATAACTAGCAACATATGACACATCAAGACTAAATTAATAGTGTCAAAATAGCCATCATTTAAATGGTTGTTAAAATCTACTCCTCCTAATACCCATCTCGCCCAACAATCCCTTGCTTTTTTAAGTACACGATATCCTATCCCATCTTCGTTCGGAAGACAAGTCTCACTGACTAAACAACATCTTCTTTTTCCTCCTCCAAAGCTGTCAATATAACCAAACCCCAAGATTGCAGACAAAGTTGATATCAGCAGGGGTGGGCCTACAAGTATACGACAGTCCAAACATGCCAACTTTAGACAGCTGCTTGGTGACGGGATGATAATACACCAATTAGCTACTTTTCAAACTCCATCGGGCCAAATTTGCCTCGTTTATATGGCTTTAGACTCCTATATCATTAATCACTGGGGCAAGTCGAGAGGAAACGTGACGTGGATTAGCAGTGGCTAATTAGCAAGCTTTTGTGTTATAATAAGATGATTGACAGATCTCTAAGAGGACATGTTATTCTTGTATGGTATAGCTAACGGGATCCAAATTATAATCTCTTTTCCCACCACTTATCACCCCTGGACGGCCTCTTTCCTCTCAACGCTGCCCCCCCCCCCTCTTTTATAATACATCATCTCAAGCAGTCAGGTATATACATTCATAGTATATTATTTGACGCGATTCCTTTTCCTATCCTATTCTTCTGCTTCTCCTTGTTCCCTGAGAGAATATACAAATGAATCAGAGGAAAAAATCATTTGTGTGATACGGTGCGAATAAAAATCTCTCTATTGTTCACAAGAAGATCGAGAAATGCATAGTTATATAGTTCTCGCTGGAATAGCATTTAGCCCGTCGTCTGCGGCGGGGTGCCAACCCCCTACCCCGCACAGTCAATACACCATCTATTCGAGTAATACTGTTTGTCTCGGCCTATATGCTGGGTCAATTAAACGTGAGAGCCTATCTTACTTTGTGTAACTTCACCTCATTGGAATTATTTACGCGCTGTCTAGAATGCTTATCATTCATTAGCCACCCGTAAAAGACTCTTTGTGAATCCAGAGGTCCATCTTTGTGACAGCCCTTTGTCATCTTCAAGCATTGTTGCCGGAGACGTCAACCACAAGGTGGGAGGCGGAGTTGACATACTAAGGCCCAATCTTGGGTTATAGCACTTTGTATACGTATACTCTACAATAAACAAACTCCTCGAAGATGTGGTTTTTCAATACCACAAATTCCAGTTCCTATGAGGAACAAAACATGTTATTGTACCAAAAAAGAAAAGAATAAAAAAAAAATACAATATGACGCGCTTCTAAATAATTAATGCACATTAATGCACAGTAAAAAAATTCTCTTCGTTTGACGTGTTTGACGTTTACATGTTTCACATAACTTTGTTAAAACGAGGATAATACTATCATTTTGCATGTCAATACGATTTTATAAGATAAAAAATAAATAATTTGTATATGAAAAAAGAAAATCAGAATTTTTATACAAAGTAAAATCATTTTAATAATGCAATAAACAACATCATAATAAATTTAACTTGAATGAAATTAATTTACGACGCATAGCGGTCACATTTACACCTACCAGACGGACAAAATTATTCTATCTAACGTTTCAAATCAGACGTTCCAAATTAATATGTATTTAGCTCATGCCATAAACCTAAGCATTGACATTTTAATCAGAAATATGTTTTTTTTTTATAGAAATTTACATTTATTACTAAAAGGCTTCATGAGAACAGAAGTAAATCCTGCATAACTTGATGAATTAAATAGGTTGTGTGCTTCGTTTTCTTATTCTCTTTCAATTTATTTTAATTAGTTGCTTAGCCTTCAGCTCCGACTAACCATAATCCACTCTTGTTTCCGACCATGTGTTTCAAGGTTTATGGTTTCATATCTTTCTGTTTTTTTTGCTGCCAGTTTTATTTGTTTCTTTATGTGGGAAATGAAGCACTTTGGCAAGGGTCGTCCTCCCGGTGTGCCACTCCCTACCTATAATTGGTTATTCTCTGAAACCCCACTACCCTACTATTTTTTTGGGTTATTCTCTGATTCCCCACTACGGTTGTTACACAAGATTACTGAGGGCTGCCCTTGATATTAGTTGTAAACAGAAGATACCCAACACACAGCTTTATGGCGATCTTCCAAAGGTGTCCATGAAAATCAGAGAACGAAGACTTAGAGCAGCTGGTCACTACCACCGTCACCCAGAAGAAGCAGCCAACAAGTTCATTCTCCAATGGGAGCCAAAACTCGGTACCCCTGGTGCAAGGCATAAAACCTTCCTGCATTTCCTACTAGAGGACAGTGGGGCTGAAAGTACGTCTGAGCTAGCAACCCTTATGAAAGACAGAAATGACTGGAAATCTCGATGCCAGATTATTGTCCGGCCAACTTCTCCTACCCCTCTTGATGATAATGGTGGACCGAGGTCGAACTGATGATGATGACGATGATGACGATGATGACGATGATGACGATGATGACGATGATGACGATGATGATGATGATGATGATGATGATGACGATGATGACGATGATGATGATGATGATGATGATGATGATGATGATGATGATGATGATGATGATGATGATGATGATGATGATGATGATGATGATGATGATGATGATGATGATGATGATGACTATGATTGTTATTCTCTGAAACTTCGAGAGCCTAGTTGGGCCGCATGGACAATGATGTCCAAGGGTCCCGCTGTTTGCACGATTTATGTTTCATTAAGTATATATTATGGTAATGAGAATGCACTAGTTTTGATTCCGTATTTTCTCGGGCAGCTCCAAATTCTCCCGGCCCATAATTGTCATCGGGCCGCATGGTTGTAACCTTATGTGACCCTCCACCCACCCCTACCATTTTTCTTCAGGCCTGTGTTATGTTTATGTTCTTCCATGCTCTTTAAACAAAATAAAATAATTTGGTTGTTTTGTAGCAGTTTCCTAGTTTCCTACATTTTACTGCATGAAACCAGACATCCAATCAAAACCTCATTCGATGACTGCGTAATATACATCACTTTGGTCTTGAATTATAGTAAACTATATTAAGTCATAAAAACAGTGGATAGATACATGATATGTTCACTTCGTTGAAGATAAACCTTTATACTTTTCCATCGATATTTGTTTTGCCTAAGTATAGTGTATTAAACGCTCTCACATGCAATGACGTATTAATAGTTTTATATTTCTCCAAATACGTACACAAATGTTGCAAAGTTTTTCTTTGAGTTCACGGTATACGCACAATATTATATACTACTGGGTATTATAACGTTGGGCGTTTCGGTTATGTATATATTTCGTTCAGTTTCATTAAATTGTGTAGATTTAATTGCATACATGACTCACAAAAGCAAACTCTAAACTCTTTTCCGAAAACTCGAAAGAGAAACCCAAAACATTATATAAACAAAAATAATGTTTATTATCGTATTATTGTCCAATTTCATGCACATTGTTTTCGTTCTATTTGCTCTGAATTGTTTTCAATAATTTTTCACATTCTTTGACCAGTTGTTTTTAAACATTGTGTGTATTTCATACATATCAATATTTTGTTTCTTAACTTGGTTTGTATTTCATACATATCAATATTTTGTTTCTAAACTTGGTTTGTATGTCATACATGTCAATGATTTGTATGCAAGAATTGCGATAAATTGAACATCGGGATGAGGGGGGGGGGGGGTTGAGGGAAGATAGGGACCCTGACCAAACTTACGAAGCATAAATTCGATTTAGAAATAGTCACTACGAAACATGAAGAACGAACACGATTATTTACGTGTAGTAACGCCCACGCTTAATTATGTTAATTAGCTATTACAAAAAATCATGCGAGTTACACTGGTAACTGAAAAGAAAGAGGTAAGATAAAAAATAAATAAGAAATAAAACAGAGATATTTTTCATTTTTTATTTGCTTGTTTGCAAATTGTTTATATCATATATTATATCATGATTCTGTGTATAATAATAATAATAAAAATAAGAATAATAAGAATTAAAACGGCTTAAAGTTACAGAGGAAGACTTGGTACTTAAAATAAAAATTGTTTCTTTATTGCACGATATGTTGAAAAAATACCACCAACAAATATGGGGTGAAATTTCGTTTTAACCTGTTCTAACAAGTTGCTAGTCGTTTTTGGTTAAATGAATTTTCACTCAACGAAAATAGAGATTAAACGCGCATGTTGTCTTCGGTAAAGCAATGGGTAATGTACCGCAGGTATTTTGTCTTCATAGGCCTACTATCAAGTTATTGCCCTTTGTTTCATATGATTTTGGAATAACGCATAAATATCTTACCGTTTCTATATGGGTATTTAATTGTTGTATCTTTCCTATGAGGTATAGATATAGTTTCAGCCTTAAACAAAAAGTGTCGTGTGAATCAAACGATTAGATTGATGGAAAAACAACCCCTCCCCCATCAAAATACAAAAAATAAATAAAGGAAATAAAATAAAATACAATACAACACAATAAAACTAAATCAAATTTTACGAAAAGATCGTACAGAATGCCAGGCAACAGATAAAATATAAATTTAATGGAGAAATATTGTAAAATCATGTGATACTCTTACTAAGAGGAAGGCAGCTTTAATATTTCTTTTACAGCTGTATTGATAAGGCACGTGATATGACGTATAAGGCATATACGGCGGAAAATGTATGACGTAAGATTGAATGCTGCAAGCATATTGCTAACACTGTTAATGTAGGCCTGTCAATCAATATATACGTCCCTATGGAATGAAGAGAATCTGGGAATATCGCATATTAATATGTAAACCCAGCTTTTCCTGTTTGGATAAACATTTTAACAAAGTTTTCACTCAAAGTATAAACTTACCATTAATGAAGTTAAGACCCCTTCTAGATTTCTATTTATCAAAATATGGTTATATTCTGTTATGAATAGTTTGTCACAAAGACACTTTTTCATATTAGTTTGTCACAAAGACACTTTTTCATATTAGTTTTAATCACATGTAAAAAATCAAATGACCAACATTTTGAAATTTTTACTTCATTATTTGAAATGAAAAATTTAAATGAAAAAAAAAAACAACTAATTGTTTCAATTAAGTATTAAATAACATTGAAATCTATACTAACCCAATCTCCACCACATAAACATTTTGTTCGATATCGAGTTATGTAACAGCTATTGGAGTCCAATGGTTTCATATTGTTAAACGTATTACAAAACTAAGAAAGTTACGATGGCCACAAAATATTTTCTTGTATGAATATTCATGAATTTCACAAAACGCATTGCGCAAGCTCCCTAGTAACCATAGTTACAGAAACTGCGCAAGACAGAATTCACTGATTTGTTAGTATTATATAAACCTTGTTTGGTCTTTCATTTGATTGTCCCTTTGAGTATAATTCAATGAAAAGGCTTCATTTTATAGCCCGATTCAACACTTTGAACCATATCCTTCGCATGTTTTTCTCAATACCACTGGTCTCACAGGACTGGGTTATGAGAACGTACATACGTCACATGTTTGGTAAGCCTATATGCCATAATCATGCTACAGCTTTGGTTTCAACATATGCTTTTGTCTTTCAACCAAAAAACAAATGTTGTAATAAAAATATTGATATTGACTCTCTTAAGGAAAATAATACAGTGACATAAGGGTTATGCACATTCATGATGACGTTTGACTAATATTGAATTTAAATCCCCTCCTCCTCCTCCTTCGTTTAGATGACAATTGAACATTTTGTTCTCTGTTTACTGCTTTTGTTTTAACCTGTTTACAGTCTTTAGATAATATGTCAGTGTTGTTTAAAGATGACTGCAGGAAAACTTTACAACGACAGCACTAATTTTGAGTCACGCTCAAGTGTCTGCATTTTCTGATTAGACTATCGAATCTCACTAAAGGAGCATCGAATGACTTCAAGGATAAGTTTTGTTCAAAAACTGAAAGTGTTAATTATTGCAATGCCAGAAGTTTGTTCACTTTGTTGATCTGCGACAAACCCTTCAATTACACCCACCCTTACCCCAAAAGTCATTCTTTAAATTAATAGTGTAAGGAATTGCAACCATTTCTATCGTAATGAAGGTCACTTATTGAAACAATTCTGTTTTGTTCCATTTTTTTTAACAAAGGTTTCTCTTCTAGCGAAGACATTAACACGTTGTGATATAAGTTTAGATATTAGTTGTCATTCTTTCTTATCCCTTTTACATATTTGTGCAGAAAAAAAGAGAAAAATTGTTCTTTAGATCGATTGATCGATAATGGGGGAAAATGTGAGTTTTGAACTATTAATGGTAGGCTAATATATAAATTCATAGAAACGATCCCTAATTTGAACATTTTCTTATTTCTGATCTCGTTCTTATATGAAAAGAACACAATGAAATGGTTGAAGGTTTATCTCCTTAACCTGTTAATAATAGCAGTGTTTAAGGGCTCGATAAGACAAGATACAGCTATGTCGTTCGACTGATCAATAATATGTGAAAACTTCGGCCTGAAAATAATAATCGATAAGATTGATATTTCAATGAATGAAACTTACGAAAATTTCATAAAATACGAGATGTTGCAGACATCAGCAATAACGTAATAGTAAGTTAGCAATTCTGTAAAAATTGTTACTTGCTGGAAATACATAATTAATGAATGAAAATTAGTACAGACACGACCAGTCGAGGCATTCACGGCGTATACAATGTATACATATATATGTATATTATATATTATAATATTGCACGTTTTGTGTTCAGCTTTGTGTTTGTCATGAATAATTCATGAATAAGTCACATCTATAGGTGTCACGTGACAGACGTTCACACTGGACACCCGTAAGAGCTAGTTGAACTCCAAAGATTATATTACCTTTGTCGATTCAAAGAAAAGGTCACCTTCATGAGATCCTTTCACAGATGACCGAAGTTTATCAATGCTTCGCTTTCTGAAAAGTTCAGTCCTGTTGTGACCAATCAGAGGCGAAGAAATATCGACGTCTTTAGACTTGATAGGAGTTTCCGTAGAACAGCGGAACGGTATTGTGGATGGCGTTCTGAAAGCTGGATGTTGTAAATGTGGAATGGGATGTACTGGGACACCACGTGACATTGGAAACGGCAATGCCTCTTGGAGGGTGTATTTGTCGTATGGTGAGGGCGCAGGAAAGAACGGCGCCACAGGGTAAAGACGTGATCGCATCATTGCCGCATGATAAGGCAGTTCCGGAGAAAAGGTGCATGCTGGGAAATTAAAGAACGCCGGCAGAGTTGACCTTGGGTCGGATTCGAATCTGCGGAGGTCTGTACCCATGAGTTTATCTCGTTTTCTCCATTTTGCTCTTCTGTTTTGAAACCAAACCTATTTCAATCAAAGCAAAAAGAAAACAATACAAATATAAACTCAATAATGATTCTAACCACATTAAAAATTATCTTAAGTATCGTCTACAAGAGATTTATTAATTATGATATTAATTTTTATTTGTGCAAGTTGAAACAAAAAAAGCGGTATTTGATTTGAACGACGAGAAAATTAGGGTAAGTATGTCAATGTCCATTACTTATTATATATTTGCACACAAATACAACTTTATTTGCATATCAACATTCATCGCCCCACCCCACCCCACCCCCCCCCCCCACGCCCACCTCATTCCCAGTATTTCCAGTTTCCAAATTTGTCTCTATTGACTGAGATATGCACTTAAATGGAACAGTGTGTTTATGCTTGATTCTGAACAGTATTTTTGTCCATCTTCGTTATCACATGGTAATTCTGCATATCAGTTTTTAATGCATATTCATATGCTCATTTGAATAAACATATCCGCATACAACTCCACCTTACCTGTACTCTCGATTCACTCAGGTCTAGCCTCATTGCTAATTCCTCTCTCATAAAGACATCCGGGTATTGTGTCCTCTTGAAGGCTTTCTCTAGCTGATGAAGTTGATAGGTTGTAAATGTTGTTCTCGACCTCCTGACCTTTTGAACTAGGTCAATATTGCTGGGTATCTTCTCTGAACCGGAAGTGAGTGTTGGTCGTGGTTCAACTTTAATATGTTCTCTCCCATCAGTGATATCTGAAAAACATGATCAAAATCAAAACATAAATTCATAAATATTACAACTTGTTCTGTTATTTTATATTTTCGTTTGTCGATCTGTATCTTAAGTCCAAGTTATTTTAGTGATTTTTAGAAGACTCAATATTTACATTTGCAATTCCGAAGATGACCGGAGAGAAACCTCCTTTTTGCTAACATTCTGTTTGACAATTAAGTTACTGCATCGTCATTATAACATGCGATTTCATGTTGGAAAACTGTAGCTAAATCTCTCAGAAATATCTCCCTCCACCCTCGTGATTGGCAAATGTCATTGGTAATGATCACTTTGTTCTGTTTCGAATTTTGAAAAAAATCTGATTTGTTTCGAAAAGTTCGACGAAAGTTCGATGTAGAAAAAAAGTTGATTATGAATAATGCAAAATTCATTTTAGAAAACAAATGGTTTCTTTTCCCCCTAATATTATCTGAGTGCAATTATGGGCATGAACGTCTGAGAAAATGATTAAATTGATAAGGATATATAAAAAAAATGCTACAAGTAAAAGGAAATGGAATATCTATTTGGAATCAATCTTTTGTGTTTGATTTAAAGAAAGTTGTTTATTTTATCTAAACCTACATGACAATAAAGTCAAATAGTTTAGTCTACATAAATTCTCTGGATATTAACGATTCTTGATTTTGGGTTTCAATGTTTTGAATTTTTATATTACATTTACTGGGAAAATTCAATCTTGGAAGGATGTCTGCTTCCTTTTCGGACTTGACGCACGTATTGTATTTTATTCCGTAATTCTTAGCAGTTTACTCTTATTTTTCAAGTTTTGAAAAATATATAAAATAAAAAGGTATTTGTTTCCATTGAAATAAAACAAATGTCGTACAGTTTTTATAAACCAGCCATTTAAGAAGTAAATATACATTCTGTGGCGATCCTATCGTATAAAAAAAAAACTAAACCAGTCAAACGATTATTCACATACACTTCGCAGTTTTATCCGAACAAAGAAAACTGCAAGAAAATGGTACAATCTGAATGATTTTATCAGCGTAGATTGATTATTCATGGTTGATATCAATAAAAGATCGACTCGACTAAATTTATACATTAAATTATCAATATTCCAAATATTTTTAAATATAAACTGTACAAGTAAGTCTCATTTCAAGAAATTTTGAATTTGAACATGTTGTTTTATCGATTTTCCCACCATGTACGGTACAGCATAACTGAAATGCAAATCTAGATTAAGAGTTATGTTATATGTTACAAAATAATGTATGCAACCTCTCCAAGGTTATGAGATTTGCGGATTTCCTTCGGGGGTGGGGTGGGGTGGGGTTGGGTGAAGCTAAGTTTCATCTAACTTTTTACTTTTGCTTTCGAAAATACATGCAATATTCTTAAAACTTGCCGGCAAATTCTGCAAGCTGTAATACGAACAGGTTTAAGTCTTCGGAATTTTTTTCTTTTACAGATTACTCCATTGATTAGGTTTTTGTTACTGCTATAGGCTACTATCAGTGGTCGTTTAACTTTGCACTTTTCCTGTTTTCAAAATAACACATGCTAATTCCTACAAATAATAGCATACAGCAAAGTAAATCTTTCCTACTACTGTTGTTCAAGTTACATACTGTTACTCATTAATATATAATATATAAAAAATAATTGTATATGTATATATATAAATCAATATATGATTTTATTCATAAATAAAATACATTTTTACCCAAATCAAAATAAATGTATTAAGGATTATATATATCATGAACCTGTACTCGTGAAATGGCTTGCCCCATTTACTCCGTTTGCATACAGTTAATTTTTCATATATATTTCATTTTTTCAATAATACATTTTTTTGCAATATCAAAAATAAAAGTTTAAAAAAAATACTATTAAGTTGACTTCTTAATATGAATTATTCCATCTACTCAGTTTACGCATTGTCATTTATTCAACAATACAGTTGAGATGAAATATTGGATTATTTTTTTATTTTTATTAAACTAATATTATCAAGATCAACTCTCTTTTAAAAACAAGTCTTACCTTCTAAATCACACTTCCCTATTTTCTTCTCTTCTTTAAATTCTTTAGAAACAAACTCAGGGATTGTTATTCTTGGTGTATCTCGATAAATGGCTTTTTCGGACTTAGGTCGTCCTCCCAGCAAAGCTTTAATGGAAAAATCTGATATCGTAGTAGATGGCGTAGCGGCTTCACAGGTTGAAACAACAACGGACGACATCTTTGGTGTTACAAAGAAGGCAGGATGCGAAGTTATAGACCTAACTGACTCCGAATCGTCGAGCGTCATGAAGTGAAATGCTTGATGGTCTCTCCCTACAATTAAAAATACCAAGAACAAACTGATCGTGTTAAGACTATGGCTTATTTTCACTGGTTGATTGAAATAAGCTGGTAGGGAACTTTAAACTACAGAGTGAATGAGATTTTTTATAATATATATATATACATATATATATGTATATATATATATATATATATATATGTATATATATATATATATATATATATATATATATATATATATATATATATATATATCAATAAATGTATATACGCGCTCCTTTGTGAGTCATTATCACGGTGGGCGCCCACGTGATTGGCAGACTGTTTGATTGATATAAGGGCTATTGAGTATATAGTTATCAACTTTACCCTTATAAGAAATTATATCTCGAGACCTCTCACACGTTTTTTTTCCGTCTTTAAGTAAGTGTGCGTGTGTGTACCTGAGTTTAAACACTTGCTGGTTTATATATGATATAGCTTACACAACCGCAAGAACATCCTTATATCCTTGTAATTACTGAATATTTAATACAGGCGGGAAAAAAAACATTTTAAAGAGATGAAAAATGTTGATAAAGATAATAAAATCTGGTATAAAAAATATCAGAATAAAAGAAACTACTATCACTGGTCCACATTATATCGAAGTGAGCATGCGTGGTATATAGAAAATTTAAATTTTGGGAGTATATGTGGACGATGTGTGTGTGGGTGTGGGAGGGGTTTACATTAAAATATTCACATGACCTCAGACATAAACATGTCACGTGATGTCTTTGAAAATGACATGCACATTCTATCATGTTGTAACCAATCAAATCACTGCGTTTTGTATATATAATTCAAATTTAACGTATTCTAAAATATCTCTCTAAGAATGAGATTTGAACGACCATCATTACAATTCATCTGATGTAAAATTTGGGAACAGTCCAAATGTGCTTTAGAAATACCCAATGTAGCTAAAACAAAACTATAATTTTCAGACTGGAATCGTAACAAAGATTAGACAAAAGAGAAACCAGTGTCAGCTAGAGGAGTAGGGGGGGGGAAGGGGAGGGGTGGGGATGACTTCACCGAGAGGCTGCCCCAGAACTGGCAATACCAACCTCCAAGGAGTACCTAGCCATGAAGAGGAAAATAAATCCCTTCCGGGTGGCTGGGCTGTTCCCCGGAAGTAAACTTTACTTCCGGAGTTTGACTCACAAGCCATCTAGCCACCGGGTTCCTAAAGTATGCCCCTTCCCTCTGACAGAGCCGAAACTATACGAAGATATCTCGCTGATATCATATCTGTCTCTCCTCATTATTGAGTAGCCTGGTAGACCAACAATAAGAGCGGTCGCAGAAGCACTTATGCCAATTCATGAAATTCATTGTTTATTTGTTTGTATATGTGTGTGTGTGTGGGTTGTACGGCTTAAAGGGATATTGCGATGGTAGTACTTGATTATGTGAAAAGTTACGCAGTTATGGTTTTAGGAAATAAACCTATTCTGTTATGCTGATTTATTGGTAAGGAATGACTTTGTAAAGTTTCTTTAATTGTTATGGGTATAGTTCCATGACAACAGAATATAATCATGGCATTCAACTCCAAAGGTCATTTTATTTAGTGAAAATGTTTACAAATAATTGAAATAGAATAATCATTTAAGAGGTAATAGGATAGTCATAGCCACACCAAAAGATGATAATGCATGAACAATTGAGTTCAGAGTAGCTTTAAAGATGTTATGGGGGAAAACATCTCTAATTTATCAAACTTCAACGAAAACCCAACGAAAAAAAGATTTGCCAAGATAACCTTACAAACCCCCACCGTGATCTAATTTCTCAGGTAACAAAAGGATATTTTTTTTATCCGAGAAGAGTTTAATTAAGATAATCATAATAGAGTTACCAACAAGCTGTTGACATATTAATTTCACCCTTTCAACAGTGTGGAATATACTCCTCCTTCATGCAGGAGTGACAATGTATTCTAATATAACCTATTCCATTAATCTTAAGAAATATATTTCTTATCATAATTTCCTGTCGATATTCAGCTCACTAATTGAACTAAAGATGGCTGCATGTCGGATAGTAAAATGTCCTTAGTTTTAAGTCAAAATGCAGAATGTACGAAAATATCTGGGCTGCTATAAAACGTAAGAAGAATAATTGTTCTTTTAATTTTAGTAACATCACAAAGACAGGTACACAATAAGAATTAAACTGTGGTTTTTAATAACTGACTATTTTGTCAGCATTCATAAACATAGGGTGAGATTAAAGTTTGATATTACAACCTTTTTAAAGAATAAAATAAAGGAATATGAACCCTCGTGCTTACATCTGCTTCACCTATTATTCTAAAACAAATTTTTCATTATACCATGTAAAATGCTGCTTTTTAATTGCAAAAAAAGAAAAACACACAAAATAATAATTACGTATTCTTGTTATGAAAAGCTGAGTATGAGATAGGTTTGATATAGGCAAATTATAAACAGAAATTGTTAGGTAAAAAGGTCTTTACAATTGCGTCAAAACTTTTACCATAATAAAAACAACTGCTAAACATATCCGATGGGATTTTAAGTGAGGCAAGGTTCAGAAAAGGTCGCCAAGGCAAGAAAGAGGGTCCAACTCGGACTCTAAAATGAGTGAATATATCTTGTGAGTATGGCAGTTAGGAAAGGATAAACGTTTGATTCTTGGTAACCCTGCAGTTTGGGGATTTCAATGGGAGGGGTTGTGTGGGCGGTGTGGGGGGTTGTGAAAGGGGCGGTTGCTATTGATGAAAAATATGAAATATCCCACGGTATGATATTGTATTTATTTATCAGCATAAAGCAGAAGATATTTCTATTGTTTATTGTAACCGATATTCCTTGCTTACCCGCCGGAGACGTCTAAGCAAAATTTGGCACTTTCATTTTTTTTTTCATTTTCAGGCAAGATGAAGGAATTTGAATCAAGCTAATTTATCAAGTTGACGCGATAAACAATTTGTTACAAAGTTATTAAATTATGTAACACTATCCTATAAACTCAAATTTGCGTGACCATTTGTCAATGGAACGAAATTGTTATGCCGTTCGCCTCATTCACTACGACAGTGTCAATTTACATTTATAAAAAGTTTGCATTAAATAAAATCAAATTCAAATTTAATGTAAATTAAACAAGGAACTTCGCGTAGTATTAATCAGATTTAGTGGAGAAGAACTTGATGAGCAACAAAAAAATCGTTAATTTCTGTTGGTTTGGTTTTTGTGTGAAATTATGATTTTCATTTGTGTGCAACTGAGGACATAATAGAATGTTGAAATTAAATTAACATCAAGAATTTTTTTTTTTTTGATAATTAATTTGAAGATTTTCAGTTCTATTATAAAATGCACGGGAGATAATCATTGACAAACGAACATCGCAAGTATGTGAAATTGGGTGGGGTTTGATGGGGGGGGGGGGGCGGGTTGGGGGAGGTGAGACTTGCGTACTAATAAATATCTGTCAGATATCGAGTCAGAAATTATATTAATAAGAACTAATTTTATTTATAAAAACTAGTTATAAAAACTTTCGAGAAAGTTGACAGACTGAGAAACAAGGAATAGACAAATTCAAAATATCTCTTACCTTTTTACAAGAAAAGCCGACTAGATTAAAGCGCCCTCGTAAAACTTCTTTCCTTATACGGATTCCAATTTTTATTTTATTTTATACGATTCCAAAATATCATTTAAAACGTATTACTTTATTTTCAGTTAAAAACTGTAACAATTTCAGCTCCTTCTCTTTTGGCTATGCCCTATAGATTGAAATGGATTTCAAAAGCAATCTGTCCGTGTATTACAAAATACAGAGCAATACACTATCTAACCAAATGTCTTGACCGTTACCACTTGTTTTATGTTATCAAAAGCTCCTCCTCGTATCCTCTTAACTTCTTTCTTCCCTTTTCAGAGTCTAAACTTCCTAGAACTGATGCAGAAAAGGGTCCCCCAGTCACTCAAAAATGGTATCTCATTGGTCTGACAATACATGGCTAATGATTCTATTCAATAAAAGGGATTTAAACCTCAAGCTTCAATTCATACTCTCTCTTTAGTCGTGGATAAACATCATTAACACTTTAACAAAATCAATACACTTCCAAATAGTTTTTCTTAGGGAATACCTTGTCAATCACTCTTAATCAAACATTGCAAAGAGCCTGCTTTACAAAAGTTTGAAAACCGGTGTTTTTTTTCCTCTTCTTCTTCCCCTCTCAATCTCTCTTCTCCCTCCCTCCCTCTTTGGAGAGCTTGATGGAGAAATATTTTAAGAGGATGCAACCACAAGAGAGAGAGAAAGATTGAGAGGTAAGATATTTTGGACCCGGCGCCAAAGAGTCTTCCCCTTAGCTATGGAACGGAAACCTTAAGTTAACTTTTCTGTCATTGAAAAGGAAAGTCAAGTAAAAAGTTCCTCTTTTGAAGAGCACTTATAGAAAACAAAATGGTGGAAAATTTCAATCAGAAACGAAGCAAAGTAAGAATGCAAAAAAAAGAGAGGAATGTATCTCTATACGTCTTGGAAACCTGAATTAACATTCATTGTTACAAACTAATGTTGTAACAACGATCAACGATTTTACATTAGGGTTATCAGAATTACCCCCGTCCCCGTCCCCGGGACCCACCCCACCCCTAATATGCCACAAAGTCAAATAATGGCTCGCATATGTTCAAACTTAATCAAATGTTTCACTGCCACCATATAGAGAAAGCATATGGTCTCATCTTGTCTAATTTTGAAAAGAATTTTGAGAATGCAAGGAAAATGACTTTTCAAAACTGTTTGAATTTTATTAACATGCTAAAAGTAGGTTTCATTATAAAATTGCAATAAATCTTCTATGAACGGGATGAAAAGAGACGATGGTATAGGGACGGGTTCTGGACTAAAAGATGAAAAATATATCGATAAACTGTGTCATTTTCGTAGGACATTGAATACCTTTTTATTTATTTTTTTGGTCATATTTTTCCATTTAATTTTGAGACAACATCCACATGCCTAACTACAATCCATTGGCTAATAAATATGGTTCATTCCACACACGCTCATTAGGAGAAGAAAAAAAATCGTCTTTTGTTCAATTTATGGTAACATTTGTATTGTTAATGGGATCTTGAGTATCGATTTTCCTTCAGGCGTAAAAGAAACTTTCTTTTAAAGTTAAATAAAATATGAAAAAAATATCAGGGCATGGTGAGCATTTATTATAGCAACATTTACGCATTCTTAAAAACGAAAGAAAAAAGGGTACGAACTAATTTCAAAGAAAGCAGAAATCGCACACCTGCAAAAGAAACAAATTCCCTTCTCTTAACTACTAAAAGTCTTTAATGAACAAAAAATCGAAAGATCAGAAGCGAAAGAAAAGACGGGTACACAGATCAAACAGTTTGACTGACGCACAGCGGTGTGACGAAAGAATTTGTCTTTGCCCTCATTTCGACAAAAAATATGTTAACCGTTCGATGTAATTACTGTTTTGTATACCTTCTTTTCCATTTCTCTTAACGATCGGAGAAACACTTAAGACCCGCATATGTTTGTAATGTAATTCATTCCATGGTGGTTGGTTAGACTATCGTGATGAAAAGTTGGGTAACATGTTGGAAGCATATGTTGAATGGAACAAGACAAATATAAAAATAAGTAACATTAAAAATGTATTTTTTTTTATATCTGAGATAAGATATATATGTACAAATACCATTGGTAATATGTATTTTAAATACAGATAGGTTTAATAAAAAAACAAAATGGATGATACCTGTAAGTATATTTTGGGTGCATTAGATTGTTTTAAAGTTACTTACCCAACGTTAAGTGGGTAAGTAACGTTACTACAGTAAATCTTGGTGACATAAACTTGTTTAGATTATTCCAGAGTTAGTTATCCAACCCTAAAATACTCCTTTCAGATCAAATTGATTTGCATAAATAATGTTAAAATTTCATATCACAAAGATCAGTAATTAACAATGGACACCTTCATATTTATTTTTATCTTAATTTTTAATAACATGTCTCTTTTAAGTAGTTTAGAAATAATAAAAGGGTGCTTCTCATTAATTAAAAAAAAATAATTACAGGTCATTTTTATTCCCCAGGACAAGGAGTGAAGTGCTAATTGGGTACAACTTGAGTGTTTTGTTTTACAAAACTTAGGGATGGACATATACTCCGCTAGTGACTCCGCACTTTCCTCTATCTACTATATTTGTTTTAAATATACCAGCTACCTTCACGTGGTCACGTGTCTGTTACATGAATACATAGTTAAATATCTTACTTTGAACTGAACCGATCACATTGAGGACACCAGTCACCATCTCAAACAAATGCGGGTTGGGAATTTGATAGTTCGGGCAGGTCTTGCTTTCACAAGACAAAACATTTTTTTCAGAAAATCATAATTACGTATGCCAATGAGATATTAGCATGAAACGCCAAACATTCCGGCACTGTGCCAAAATGATATAGGCTCAGTCAAATCCCTTCATATATGAACATTTTTCTTAATGTCTGTTTTCAGTTGTTGCATTCTACATGTATTTATTTTGTCAAGAGCTGGCGATTCCGTTCTCGAACATATCAGGAAATATAAAAATATCCCAACCATTCTTAAACCCCCCCCCCTCTCCCTCCCCATCCTACTCTTACCCTAAAAAACATTTTCGGGAGGATGCATACACACTTCAAATTAATCCCTAATTATTGAGGAGTGGGAAAAACATATTAAATTGCTCAGAGACGTTGAAAATACCTTCAAATTTAAAAAGGCTATGGCGGCACTATTTGTTTTTGTCATTGTTTTTACCGTCTACTTTCAACATTTGAGCCTCCTCAACAACTTCACCGAAATAAGGAATATAAAATATGCCAAAAGTAAGTAAATAATTACCCGTATCTCGCAACAAAATCCCCATAGTTGATGTTATGAATATTAAACGTATAACTGTTCAACGCTTCCCCCTTAGTAGGCTTCGTTTAGATTGACATGTGTACATCTTAGTTACTGCCAATGTTTTTCACAGCTTGGGCTAAATCTCGATGCCCAATTTCCTAGTACCGGCGTCCACACAGTAAAAGGCTTAAAGCCTATAGTGTAATCGGGGATACTTTCACAGACACATCCTTCTTGGGTTAATGCGCTGCTATTGTTAGGCAGTATAGTTGAGGCATCCATTTTCTTGATCACAATAACAAAGAACTTTAAATTAAGCATATTATCGTATTGTCACACTAGGGGTAGGGATAAGCCTATAAGGCTACGTTGAGAATCCGGTGTTTTCAAATACAAAATATCCGCAGTTTGGGCCGAAAGAATAAACTTCCAAGAATCAGAGGCTATTATAGTGTTTAACAAGCCAAGGAAAAGTGTGAGCAACATATTCTGAAAGGAAGATTATAAATGGTACATTTCCCCTTATCCTTAAAGCGGCATAGTTAATTAACTTAACTTTAGCTACTATTATCAGTGTGTGGCAGAACTATGTAATCTTTATACATATTTTAGTTACCCACGCAGCAAACTATTTCATTGATGCAATATGTAGGTAAAGCGATTTTCTTGCACCGATATAAAATTTAGTCATTTAATTTACCGTTAATTCGGTAAATAGAATTTGTTTCCCGATTGTTTGGACCTAATCTTTTGTTGCCAAACACTATATATATATATATATTTATATATATATATATATATATTTGTATATATATATATATATATATATATTTGTATAGATAGATAGATAGATATAATTATATATACGTGTATGTTTAAGAGAACATGTTTCGGTTGATTTATTACAACTTCGATTAACATAAGTCCGCACTGAGGAGTCGACGTCATTGTCAATTAAGCCTTAAAGGAGCATTCCAGAGAGCATATTCTAAAGTGATTATCTTGAAAACAAAATCAAACTTTGTGCCTTAAGTCATCTTGTATAATTCATAATTAAAGTTTTCCTATCGTCCAGCCCTTTAATCTAACGACCTTTCCTTTCATATGGAACCTTGCGATGCATTATTACGTACACATCATCAGTTTACCCGGATTTTTCTCTAAAGATCTTCGTTCCGCTCGGTGCTTCGGAGTTTTCTTGGTGGAGTTGCCAGTGTACAGTCGGAAAGCTGACCTATTTTATAATGAAACCAGAAACATGTGCGTGTGACCTTAATCAACTAATACTTTATTAGAACGGATGACAAAAACCTACCTGTAGACATAGGCCTATCTATATAAGATAGATGAGAAATTATGATCATTTGTTTTGTATCCAACGGAATTATATGTAAGTTTTATTCCCGCGTCCACCCGCACAAGAGGTGAGACCACTTCTCTGAACATTGGAGGCCCTTCCACAAAGGTTCATGCACCTAACTTAATCAATCAGGGGGATTAAGAATTTGTAACCTACCCACCATTAAAAACCCGAACACGTCATTGCATGGGAGCTATTGTCAACTGGATTTGACTCCCCCCCCCTCCAAAAAAAAAATTATATATAATTAAGTGCTTATTAATTTCAAGAACAGTTATGCAGTAATATAAATGCACGTTATTCTGCTTTAAAATAACTGTACAATTGAAATTCGTGATATTCCTGATTTATTTTCGTTTTAACATTTTCTTGCGTCTAAGGATTATACCCTATAGTGGCGTTATGACATCACATGACCACCCTCCAGACAAGATTCCAACTAGCCTATCCTTCAAATGAAGCCACATTTTGCCTTGGCTGTTTTGGGAGCTATTCATATCACAGAGATCTCTCTATCATACGAGCTGAAAATGATAATTGCGTTTTTGGGGTCCATTTAGAATTTCAACCAAACGATAAGAATGGAAGAAAATCATGACGTTTTTACTAAAAATATATATGTGTGTGATAACTCTACCAAAATAGGATTCTCAAGCTGCGGAAAATACTGGCAAATCACGTGGACAATTTTCTTTTTCAGGTGGGCATTTCGATTTTTTTTATATGTATATCTGAGGATTTAGACTTATTGCTGAAGTACAAGTCTTTAACTTTCATGTTTGTACACACGTATTCAAATGCTGTGTTTTGTTCGAAATATTCAAAAGTTAAATCCGTACGTATAAATATAAAACTAATAACAGATAAACAATACACTTATGGTATGGCTCTTGTTTTGATTAATTTGTATTTTTACTTTTCTATGATGGTCTGGTAAGATAAAGGATTAACTGGCTTAAACATATGTTAAACACAAGTCAAAATGGCAGCTGCTACAAAACTTAACAATGACCTTCTAAAATGAAGCTGCATAAATGAGTTCCATTAAAACTTCTGTAAACTCATGAGTAACTCATGGGTTAAAATAAAGTCATATCAACTCATGTAAATATATGAGTACGAATGACCAGATGAGGAGTTAAAATAAACTTATATAAACTCATGAGTTCAAATACTCATATTGACTCATGAGTTCATAATGACTCATGAGTTCATAATGACTCATGAGTTAAAATAAGCTCATATTGACTCATGAGTTCATATTGACTCATGAGCTCATAGCGACTCATGAGTTCATGTGACTCATGAGTTCAAATAAGCTTATATTGACTCATGAGCTCATATTGACTCATGAGTTCATATTGACTCATGAGCTCATATTGACTCATGAGTTCCTATTTACTCATGAGTTCATATTGACTCAAAAGCTCAGATAAGCTCATAGTTAATCATCTGCATACCACACATTACTAGTCTACTTAGGAATATGACATGGTGTAGAATATCTGTAATACTACATGAACGTCTAAAGTTTAGTGAGAGATAATCCACAACTTCACCCTGAATCCATGGGTTTCTTACTAGATCAAATGTACCCGCAGATCGCCCCGTTACCCTTCCCTGAATAGAAAATGAACTGCCGCACTGGTATAAGCAATACCCATTTCTGACCATGAATCCAATGGAATGTCTTTTGAGAACAGCCTGTTTGGTATTTGGTCACCAATACCAAGCAACTTAACCCCAAACTTAAGATAGTATTACTCAAATGTGTTGACAATAACCAACATTTTAGTAATTGATAGAGAGCATTTATCGGCTGGATAAGGGGAAAAAAGACATACCACCCAGATACTTTTCCTGTGTATTATTTAATCGCACAACTTAAATTGCTTGCTTGATAAATGTTTGGGGTAACCAAGTGTTTTTTTCCAATGCTTCAATCCTGTTAATGATAAAACTAGGGGACTGTTACAGAAGAAACGGGAAGATGTCACTTTAAACTTGCGAGGTTGAGCTCTTTGTTATCATATGGACACCGAAGAGGATACACATGTTCACTGAATATTCATAGCTTTGAATGAACCTTATGTTCCAAATGTAACACAATTTTAAAATGACAGTCTTTGCATGAACTTGGGTATCATCAAACAATGTTTCCAACTATTAAAGTTTGTATAGGCCAATCCCTTTCAGTTTTTCATAATGTTATTTTGCTCATCTCAATTCAAACTCAATATGCAGATTGAACACTCTCCTTGACTGAGAATCATCTTATTTGCATATATTTGCATATGTTTTGCATACATGATGATTATTCCTCAAAACAACGTCTCCAAAATTACATCAATAAATAAATATACTACCTGTCTGGTTATTTGGCGATAGCGAAATTAACCGACGCACCACCTAATTAGAACTCTAATCATTATAGAATGTAATCACAATAAACAGATTAAGTTCGCCTAAAAACTTATCACACACAACAATTTACCACCTAATTGAATTTAGGTCAGCAAAATCAAGTTAATTTGCCAGATAGACAGGATGGCATTTTAATGAACTCGATTTAAAATGATTCAATTTAACACAACTGTGATGAATAGTTGGTTATAGAGGATGATGTAATTTAGTGTTTAATACGCACTAATGATATTATAGACAATGCTGAAGAACAGAAAGAAAGCAAAAGAGAAGAAAAACAACCCAGAAATACTTCAATACTGACCAGTAAGTTATTTGATTTGATGACAAACATGACATTTCAAAGTTGTCCTGCTTATTCAACACTTGTAACAGGGGAAGTACACAAACCCCCAGCTTGAGTGCAAAGTGGAGAGTATGAGTACATGGCTACACATACCAGTCTCTTTAAGACAGGTACAAAACCACAATAGTGAGGATTCACACTCACGAGTACAAGCTGAGACTCGAGTACTACAATTCTACTGTTCACTGTCGGGTTCGCCACTGGATTTCTTAGTCTTCATTTCAGGATAATCTCCTATAATGAACGAACAATCAGAGTGTCAAAGTTCTTTTGCACTTTTCTCTGTGGTCTGTTTTTGATGAATGGGGGGGGGTGAGAGGGGGGGGGGGTTGTGATGGCGTTGGAGTGTACAGCACATGCAAGCTATGTGTCTGGTGAGGGCTACCTCATCTAGTTGTCTGCTATAACATGATATTACACAGCCATGCATAAACAATAAAGATAAAATATAATGTCATATATGCGTGTGTCTAATGCCACCAGATACTACCAAATACCCTGATATGTTTTGCTATTTCATAGTTACTAAAAAGAGATCAGTTTGTGTAGCCATGTTGAGAAGTTACTTAGTCACAGCAGATGAAGAGAGATGAATGGGAAGGGGGGACAGAGGAAGAGCATAAGTGGGGGAAGGGGACAGAGGGGGGGGGGAGATTCAGAAGTAGATTGCCCCAAATGAAATGAAATTATCATCTACCAAAGTAACATTTTTGTTATAATATCCTCTCTGTATGATGAGGTGGTCAAAGGTAACCCTGGATATCCAACAGAATGCCTTCCACAAATTATTATGATGATATCGTACCACCACAGATCTTTCACAGTCGTCGTAAGTACGACAGGGGTGCCCTCACTAACAGTATAATCAGATTTCCTCCACTTTACTCGTTACCTACAAACAGATGGCATATTTAACTGATGTGTAAGTGACCCGAAAATGATGTTGAACACATGATTGCACAAGGAATGACCAGGATATTCCATAAACGAACAAATAGGGGTAAAAATTTGGCATCAGAATCGACAGACCCCGATACTAAATACTCTCGCTTTTCAACGACATTCGGTTTGCAATATCTAATGAGCCGCCATCCATCAGGGATGGTTGAAGGCTTAAAAATACCCATATCTCAGGAATACTACATATGTATACATGCCAGCAACATATTACTTATTGTTATACAATACTTCTATGAAAGAAATGTTCTACTCTGTACCGTCATTTAACTTAAGTGAAGCGTGACGATTGCTTCATGCTTGGGTGAGCCTACGAGCCCGTAGTTAATATGTGGTATCGTGTAAATTCATGCTCTATCCAATTTAATGTTTTCTAGTTTGTGGGGAATAATGCAATAGCCGTGAGTAACGATAAAACCTTCATTTTTCTCCGCGTTTCTATGGAGTTGATTCCATTAAAGTATCCACTACTTAGAATTGATCAGACCTCCCTTTTAAAGAACGATAAATATAAATAAATGAAATGAAATAAACACAAAAAACAAAACAAAATAAAGTAAAATAATATAAATTAAAAATAAGTCTAAATACCAGGATTTGGTGTACACTGCTAAACTGCTTCTAAATATTTAGTACTATCATCAAACAAACCACTCTCCCTGTACCTAGAACACTTTGGTATAATTTTACCCTCAAACAAACCACCACCACCACTACCTTCCAGAGAGTAGTGTGGTGAAACATACATACAAATACCACACAGGTCCCAGAGGTGTCCTCTCCATGGACATATCAATCCTTACAGCCAAAAATTTAACAAACTAATTTCAAAATGGCAAATCAAACTAGCTACACATGACTCAAGAAACTAAGTGTTATGAAGCGATCTGGACTGCATGAGGGAATGGAGGAAGAACTTTGAATGGGTGGGGGGAGGGGTTGGGGTGGGGGGGAGATGACAAAATCAATGGAGATATGTTCTGGTCAAAGCATCATACTTCTACCGCAAGTGTTCTACATCTCTACATATTCCACAAATGTAGTGGGCAGCAATTACATTTGAAATCCATCTTTCCCTCATTTGCAGGTTACCATCATTGGCTAATGATTGGATCTATTTTTGTGCTTGACTTGAGATCTATCAGTATCACACATTCTAAAAACTAACCTTCCTACTAAAGTTACACTGTTATCAACCCTTTCCTTTCTATAGCTTCTTGAGACCACGGCTAACTACTACCCACTAGGAGGGTCTGAGAAGTTTAAAGTTTCAAGTCACAAATCGTATCACAACTTTTGTCCAATCTCATGGATGACGACACTTTGAGGTCAACGTGAGGTCACAACTGAAAAGCAACAACGTTTCCACGATTTCCATCGTCCCATATGAGCCCTTGCCAGGCTCACATCTTTTCTGGTCGTTCTGACGATAGTCCGAGGGGCCGTATCTTCCATTGTCTGTCTTTCCCTCTGAATTCTGTTGTCATCTCACCAGGAAGTTCTGTAGCTGTTGTTGGACCTCCGCGTCTATCTGACCCATCAGCTCTTGGAATTTCTCTGTGCCGTTGAGCTGTTCGCAACTCTGGATCTGACTCCCAATGTACTCTTTCAGGGATACAGAATGGACTGGGTCTTCCTGTGAAATCTAAACAGAACAGAGAAACCAGACAGTTTAAATGTATGTACGTATTTTAGATCCTCCTGCTAGCAGGTTCTCGCGAAGAAGCCATCATTGGCTTATCAAAGACGCAAGGTGACCGAAGTCAGTCTCTTACATTCATATTTAACGTCCATGATTATGAATTGTCAATTGTCAACAACTCTGTACAGGACGACATACATTAATCTTGGAGTGACTCGAACGGGGACCTTATGATTGGAAGGCACCAGCGTTAACCACTGAGCTAACACTCCATATATGTAGTGATGTAGTTTCAAGACTTTTCTCTCTACACCACCCCTTCTTTCCATGGACACTCTCCCACCCCTCCATCCCTCCTCTCAAAGTCTGGACCACCACAACTACCAACTATATTTGGTATAAGTCTTCCCAAAAATGACTCCTTCCTGTTTGCAACTATGGAATCCTCTGTACATTGTGAATGTGGAATCCTACGAGTTTTAAAAGGCCAGGGTCAAGGGACACCCTATAATTCCATCAGAGGGGTAAACAAAGCAAGCAGGTATATCCCTCTTTCAACCTTTTGTCCTGCCCTGTCCCCCCCCCTCCCACCTCCCTGATACATAGAATACTACAATTTTTAAGAAGTCTAGGGTCGAGGGACACCCTGAAATTTCATCAGATGGTTAAACAAAGCAAGCGGGTATATCCTTCCACCCTTTTGTCATGCCCTGTCCCCCCCCCCCCCTCTCCCAATTTCATGGAATCCTACGATTTTAAAAATTGAGGATTTTAAGAAGTCTAGGGTCAAGGGACACCCTGTAATTCCATCAGAGGGGTAAAACAAAGCAAGCTGGTATATCCCTCTTCCACACTATTGTCCTGCCCCATCCCCCTCCCTTCCCCTCCCCCTCCCCCAATCCAAATTTGCTCTGAGTAGAGAAACCGACCTTTCTCTTCCGCTTGTCATGTTCCGTTTCATATTCGTCCCCGATGTCTTCCACAGTCCCGATCACTAAATAGCTGCAACGAAAACAAACGAAACAACTTTGTTGAAAAGGGATGCATTATTTGAAAAGTCAGCTTGTTTTCCACTTCATTCCTGAAATGACATTTATAACAATTTCAGCTGCCTCCCTCTGAACCCCCCCCAAACTGGCACCCCCGCCCCGCCCCGCCCCAACCTTCACATTACTTATTTACCATCTAATCCAACATTTTCTTCGCTGGCTTGAAGAGTCAAACCGACATGAAGTACATTAGGAATACAAAACACACACAAATGAGTTGACATACATTTGGCAAAGGTTCAAAAAAGCAAGTAGAACCCCTCAAGGTTTACCAGCAGCTAAAAAGTGCATAATTTTCCCCTCGAGGTGAGCCTAATTCTCATGTTCAGTCGAGTGTGATTGGAAGATCGTCGGAGTGTGTCGCCGTAGATTTCTCGTCTTTTTGCCTGGTTCTAGCCAGCACCATTTACTTCGGTAGAATAGCGACACACGGTGGTAACTACCAGCCGAATCTCTGCATCTCCCGAGAAAATTTACATGCTCAAATAGCTCGAAACGGCTCAACAAACTGATTTCTTTCATTTCTCTTTATTCCTTTCTGCAAAGAATCGGCTTCATCATTAAATTATATTGAGTTTACAAGTCAAGAAACAAATTTGAGCTGGCTTTTTATTCCTCTTAAACTACTGCTTAAAATTGATCTTTCGATTCGAGGGTTCCTACCCGAGCGGAAGTAATCCATTTCGCGCAGTGTGTTGGTATATGAATCTAATACCAGCCGCTCCTTTTCCAAGGATAAACTCTCAGTTAAGCCACATTCCCGAACACAACTTTGGAACTATTGCTTTTGTGTTTATAATAGAGAGATGAATGGTTCTCATATTCTGATCTCTATGTTGTTTATACCACCAGATGTAAACGTTGATTTATTTCATAAATTCCCACTTTGTCTAATCTTGTATATGATGGGGAACAAACAAGCAGCCCACAAATATAACAAAAAAACAGGGACATGAAAAATTATCAATGTTAGCTGATAAGCTCACGTAATGGTTTCAACCACATTACTTATTAGAGGTAATACACACACATTAAAGTGTATGTATCACCTTGTAAGTAAATGTTCCACCTACATCTAGTTGAAGAATCAATAAAAAAATTTGGTCAAACTTGTTGGATATGCAGTATATAGGTATTCCACTTCAGGGACTAATTTAGTGTCACAAATATTGGGTAACCAGTTTGTCTCATATATAACTGTAACACATTATGCTCTGTGTACAAAAAAACTGCTATGTACAGCTTTACAATTGTACAGCCATTGGTCCATTTTGCACAAGGACTCTGATATGCGATAATGAATAAATTGTTCCCTGCACGGGTAAGTAGATGTACCGTGTACATCCAAGTCGAAAAATGTTATCCGGACAAACTTGTTGGAGCCATCACGAATCATTAAACTGCTTGCAGATTGATGCTTGTTGGACCATATAGAAAAACCAAGCATTCCCCTTGGTCATATTGTAACATAGAAACGAGCAAGTAACGTTGAGAAAGTTTGTGTGTTCTAAACAGTGATGTTGCGGGGATGTAAGAATTTTACATCATAATACCATTACCCTTGACCACGATATTGTAATAATTAGGATTTGATTATGGCACATTTTAATCCAAAAATAAAAAAATTCCAACCACACAGCTGTACCTTACTTGTATATTACTGGAAAATTTCAAAAGCATTTTGCTAGTTTCAATTAAACTCTCATTTCTTGACAGTAAAATTCCCTGGTAGCCCAATTTAATGGAAAAAAAATGCTTTGTTTGCAACAAATGTCTCACACTATGTGAGTTTTAGTACACTTTTTTATTTTTATATTAAGTCAAATTTTGCAATGGATGTGAGCGGAAAAATAAAGGACGGATATATCAAGCAGTGGCTAAAATCTAGTGAGACAATACTCAATTGAGGGTGTCTATATGACTATCACACACTCGTTAATGAAAACAAAGGGGGGGGGGGGTCGGGGGGGGGGAAGTTACAGTACTTTCGTTTGCTCTCCTAGCAAGGTACAATATTTCAAAGACAATAAATATCTACATGGCATAAATATGTGAAGTAGATCAAATGAAAAAGTTGGCCATACTCTATCAGGCTGTCGTTTTCCTCTCGGCAAACGTCGTGTAGGACCTCGACGATGGCATACATCATGTCGGGGATTCTATGCTGAACGGTACTGCCGTGAAAACAGAGGCGGGAGAAGAATTAAGGTAAGTGAAAATTTACATAATCGACAAGTCCTCAAAGGTGTCTGTATTAAATATTCATTGACTGATATTATTTTGATGAGATGTGTGAGCATCCCCTTTTCCGTCTCTACCTGCAAAAATTAATAAAAATATTAGAGAGATGTCTCTGATCAAGAAATATCTATGGGTCTAAAATGAATGATAATTTTATAGAATGAAATTAAAAATAGATTAATAATATTAATAAATTACACTTATATAGCGCTTAATACAGCATCTCAAAGCGCTTTACAAAGTAGGAAAAAAAAAACATATTAATGGTCAGTTGTGATAAATTAAGATCCCCCCCCCCCCAATCTACAAGCAAATACTTTGAAACATAAGCACGCTCGTCGATCAGATCACAAACAACGGGCAGCTCCAGTCCCACCTCTTTCTTCCTCTTTCCAGATATCTCACTTTATTTTCTTTTATCGTTTTTGATTATATAGTTAAAGTGACAGCATGGTACACAAATCAACTGCGAGCCCACAATAATAGAACTCCTATTATATAACTGAGACGTTCTACAAAGAAATATACAAAATTTATTACTGTTTCCTATTAAAATTTAAAGAGAAAACTGTTACAAACCTGTTGTTTGATGTGAGAAGTGAGGTCAAGGCAAGCGCAGATAGTTTCCTACGTTCCGCTTGTGCAATCATGTCAAAGTTCTCGACCCAGATGTTGAGTAGTCTATCTAATATGTCGCTCGCCTAGAAAGAGAGAAAAAAACAGAAATGATTGGGGGGTAGAAACATATTTTTATCAGCATTTAGTACGTCGATCAACATTTCTGCACCAGCTGATAGCTTCATAATTCATGTTGAATTAACGACACATATACAGTTCATACCTCATACATGATGTAGCTCATTATTCATGTTGTCATGGTAAAGCTGTCAAAGCTTCTACAGCACTGTGCATAGGATCAGGTGGGGTCTAGATCTAAAATTTGTCGCTTTAAATAAGTCTATCAAATATGTCACCTGGAAGAGTGTCTGGTCGACAAGAGTGAAGAATTCAGAAACGGCCAAAAAAATGAAAGTCAAACTCTAAGGCTGAATCTGTCGACTTATGTTATTTCTACACTTTTCTGTCTTTTTAAGTCTATGACTTTATAAAACCAAGTGAACCATCACAATTCTTGGAATTTTGCAACATTTGGTTCATGGATGAGATATTTCATAAATTCATGGGTGTTGCTGTATTGTTTATATGAAGGTTAAAAAAAGAACATGATTAGGTTAGGTGATTAGACATGATAAAACAATGGATTAACATTAAAGCAGACAGAAATCTCCACCATGATCCTTGGCCCATGCGACAGAGATTTATGCGAAGCACAACTCCATGACACGCCTAAGAAACATCTTGTTCCGTTTGAGGGATTAGTTTAAGAAGTTATACCTTGGGAGCTGCCATCTTGTTAAAGTCAGTAATGTCAGAGTGCCGTTAGGATTTGAACCTTTTACTTTTTCCTTGGTTTTTCTTTTCCTATTTTCAAGCTAGAATATTTTGAACCTTGAAATCAATGTCATCACTTGGTCACATTAAGAGGTTCAATATTTAGAATCAGCATTTGCAAGAACTGTCTCCCATTACAGAAAAGTAAACATTGTAATAAATAGAGTAATATAAAAACAAATTGAAGCATAGGTGGTTTGATGATGTCATAAATTTAGACTTGATCAAGTCTTCAGCCTTCTGTGTGAAAAAGTTGTTCATGACAGTTATCTCTATCACATAGATTAATATTGACTGTTGGGTTTGTGTCTCCTGTCTGTGGAGGTGTGGAGGGAAGGAGGGAGGGGGTGGGAGGCAATGTTGTTCATGACAGGTATCTCTATCATGAGACCAATATTTATGGCTGGGTTTGTGTCTCCTGTCTGTGGAGGTGGGGAGGGAAGGAGGGGGAGGGCAAAGTTGTTCATGATTCATGACAGGTATCTCTATCACGTAGACCAATATTTATGGCTGGGTTTGTGTCTCCTGTCTGTGGAGGTGGGAGGGAGGGAGGGGGGAAGGGGGGGGGGCAAAGTTGTTCATGACAGTTATCTCCACCAAATAAACCAATATTGATGGCTGGCTTTCCTTTAACAAATAAACCTGCACTGAGGAGCTGACATCCTCCTCCTCTTCCTCCTCCTCATCCTCCTCAATTTAGCCTTAAAGGAGCATTCCAGAGATTTAATTAATCTCCAGTAGAATATTTGACCAATAAACCTTACCCAACATGGTACATATCTTGATTAGCGCATACTTTGCAAGAAGTGAGATAAGATCAGAGGATATTCTAACTGGGTCCCTGTTCCCCCCGTCCAGGGTTAGTACTACCCAGATCGACGACCCTGCAATGTACCACTGAAACGTTCACTGATTAGATTAATGTTTAAACTGTTGCCCATAAAACAAGTCCAAGTGGTCGATAAGTGACCATTAAGCAACCATAATTCATGCAGTTATCTCTGGCAAGGTCTGGATGATATACTATTGGGCATCCATACCCTCTTCTTTTATATTTCTTCGGCATTGAGTGTGTAATCATCCTCATAGATATGCAACTGTGCAGTTATGTCACAGATAACCAGAAGAGCTCATCCAGATTTAAGTAAAGATATTTATTGGTCTAATGTAACAGTAACTGGAGTAAAACTATCAGTTTTAAATTTCTGCTTTTATGTCAAGTGTCCAGTTTTGACTTAAGACTGTTACACTTGGGTGAAAAAGGAGTTATGCTATTGTTAACACGTTAATACTGCTACAACATTTTAATAATATTATACTTAGCTGTATTAGTACACTTACATCCTGTCTTTAATGTTATTGAATGTTACTACATACCAAGGACGTAGGAACCGGGGGGGCTGGGGGGCGCCAGCCCCCCAGTGAAAAATATAGGGGGTGGAAGTATCATTCCGTCCCCCGCTCCGCAAGTCAGAAAACCCCTTTTTCATTTCCAAGTGAGAAAAAAATCTCATTTGGAGCACCAAATTGCATTTAAGGCCAGGTGAAAATGCAAAATTCTTTACAAAATGGAGTGGGAGTTAAAGTGTGCTATATTGCACCAAATTGCATCTGAGGCCACCTGGAAATGCAAAAAAAATCCAAAGGGGAGGGGGACACCCCCTCCCCTTAGACCCCTCCCCAAGGCTGGCCATCAGACTTCAGCCCCCCACTCAAAAGTACCTTCCTACGCCACTGCTACATACTAATATAACCTACTATATAACACACTACTATAATGGAGGTATTACTACATAGGTAACATGATTATATCTGCTACACCACTGCAATAATACTATTGAATGTTGCTACATACTGTTTACCTACTGTATAGTAAAAGTAATTTTTGTAGGATGAATGAAGTTCTACATAATAACTGCTAAAACACTGCCACAATGCTTCTTTGGATGTTAGTACATATAGCTACATTAACATAGAACTGCTTTAAGATTGTTGATGTTGTTACATAGCTGTATTTAATAACCTAATAGTCTTGTAATACTTATGCAGGCCTTACACTTAACATACTGTTTTAATACTAACACAGGCCTAACACCTCACATACTGTTGTAATACTAACGCAGGCCTAACACTTAGAGCCACTTGCTAACAACAAGTAAAAAACGTTGCATCAAAAAATCTACTTTCTAAAATCAAATTACCACTGGCATTTTCCTTGAATTACTACAAAAGCAACATCTGTGTATAGATACTGGCAGAAAATGGCCAGTATTTTCTATTTGACAAACGGCAAAATCCAGTGATGTTTAGCCAGTAAATAGCCTAAATTTGAGGCCTGTGAAGCATGATGTTATACACATGTTTAAATGAATTTACTCACACTACACTACTGGATACCATTACTGCTGTACAAGAACCAAGAACTGAAAACCAAACCAACAGTTTGACTGCTAATATTCCTTCCAGAAGATTACATAATTATATAATAAAATAAAGGACCTGTCATTACTCATTTCATGAATGCATCATTAATGTTATCAGGAACACTTTGGTCGGATCTTTGACATCACAGTTTTAAGTTTTTACTGTACGTACAGCACATTTAATATCACATTTAACGTCACATCAAATTGAGCTTAGAGGGCGTATACAAAACTTCTCTCCTTCCCTCTACTGGCAGAATAACATACTGTTCTGAAAAAATGTTCATTCCACATAAAACATCATACATAAAAAGCCAACGCAATCAAATTCAAACAGAACAAATAAGTGATGTCTTCTAATAAAGGCTTTTCTTTAGAATGCAAAAAATTAATGAAACTTAATATCCTTAACTTGAAGCCATGACATCATGTATCCGATGCCTCCCAAGGGGAGGGAGAGAAGGGGGGCAAGAAGGAGGGGGGTGTTGGGAAGCTGTTCATTCTCTCTTTAAATTTGCAATGGAAGGGAGTTTTCATTCTTCTATTTTTAGGTTTGACTCTCCATTTGGTCAGTGAAGTAGTCAAGTAGTATTCTAAACAAATGAGGATTGGGTGGGAAGGGAGAAGGTGGGGGGGGGGTTGTTGTTGATGGAAGGGAGTTTTTATTCAACTAGTTTTAGGTATGACTCTACATTTGTTCATTGAAAAGGCCGCAGACACAGAGTGCTGTATCCAACCACACATACTTGAAAATGACTTTCTTGTCCTCCCCTCCTTGCATCCACTCACACCCCTCTCCCAACCTCCCCCCCCCCCACAATTCACCAGCCTGTCTGTTCACTCTTCAACATCTCAACTCTTCTGTTAAAATGCAGGTCATTCCCAGTCAAACTACTCTCTTCATCGATAACGTTTATATCAGATAGATCTAGCAACCGTTTAACAATTCCAACTACTAGATCACACCAATCTACCAGCATTTTGTAAAGAGAACTCTGTCCCTGATATAAACAGATTATCTGTCGATTAAACTTTTGACATGGCAGTAGACGGATATAATTCAAACTGATAGGCTAATACTTGACAAGATAGCTGATAGCAACCAATCTTTGAAGGGTTATGCCTCCTCCCTCAAACCTACCAGCCTGTACTCAAACAGTTTTGAAACTGGAATAAAGCAACTCTCCAACTATGCTTCCAGGACAATCTATTCTTGCAGTATTATTACACTTCATGTATTTATTGTTTCCTTCATTGTTTTTTTATTTTTCTTGAAAAAAAAAAAATCTTTACAGAGTAAACAGTACAATAAACAAAAAAATATTTTGACATTTATGAGGTACAGGGTTGACAAAAACATTAATATTAAAGCAATGTTGAGTCCAGATATGTGGTTGTCCCACGGTTAATGAAAACATAAGGATTTAAAGCAATGTTGACTCCAGATATGTGAGTGTCCCACGGTTTATGAAGACATTAGGATTTAAAGCAATGTTTACATTTGTGAGTGTTCCAAAAGTGTTTTGTGAACCAAACAGGAAAAGAAGTCTAATGCAGGTTATGGAGTTGAAATCAAAAGCAGATCTAGTTATTTTGGTGTGTAACATTATCCTTCACATACATGTAACCTTTATATGAACTGTTAAAAGATTGCTACATTAATTTGTGAAAAAAACAAATGTTTAACCTGTGGAAAATCTATTTACTTTAAAAAAATCTATTTACTTTAAAAAAAAAGGGTTGTAACATTATCCTTCACATACATGTAACCTTTACATGAACAGTTAAAAGATTGCTACATTAATTTGTGACAAAACAAATGTTTAACCTGTGGAAAATCTATTTACTTTAAAAAAATCTATTTACTTTAAAAAAAAAGGGTTGTAACATTATCCTTCACATACATGTAACCTTTATATGAACTGTTAAAATATTGCTACATTAATTTGTGAAAAAACAAATGTTTAACCTGTGGAAAATCTATTTACTTTAAAAAAATCTATTTACTTTAAAAAAAAAGGGTTGTAACATTATCCTTCACATACATGTAACCTTTATATGAACAGTTAAAAGATTGCTACATTAATTTGTGACAAAACAAATGTTTAACCTGTGGAAAATCTATATTACTTTTAAAGAACAAACAATAAAATAATTATGTAAAAAGAATAATAGAGAAGAAAAACTACTGCTTGCCACAAAACTTCCTTTTGAACTATCAAGTATAATAGTTCTGTCTGAAATTAAAGACAGGGACAAACTAAGCAAGTAATTGCAGAAAAAAAGGGTAAAATCAGTCAAAATTACATGAGAAAGAATGATTTTGTTTTATAGAAAACATTACACAAACCTCCCAAAACATACTAAAAATTACATAATACTTGCTCAAAAAATATTTTAAGAATAATTCTCTGTCTTAACAAGATTTTTTCTGTCTAATAATTACTGTATTTAATGGAATCTAATGTTAATAATATTATCTGATTTTTGTGTTCCTTCTCCAAAAACATCCATTTTGCCAAACTATCATTTTATTATGCCAGTAATACTAGATTCCTTTTCATTTTTATTACACTTTTATCTTCTTTCGAACATCTACTACAAAGATCAGGTGTCCAGAATCGCTAAAAAATCAGTGCTTGTGCTTTCCAGGAGTTCTGACTATAACCAGAAAAGCCAGTTGGCTTTTTTTGCAAAAAACACAAATAGAAGTAAGAACTGTGATGTGTTTCCAGAAATGTAATGTCGAAATGTGATATTTAATGTTAAGGATCCTACCATCAAAAGTTTCATCATTTTCAAGAGGGCTCTTGAAAGTACCTTTACTTTGTTCTGAACAGTAAACATTCTTGAACATTTGTCGACTAAACGATTCGTAATGAGGTTGAGAAATTGTCATATTTGGCGAAAATAATTTTAATTATTTTCACAACATGGCACTGTTGACAGACAAAAACTGACACCAAAATAGCAAATATTCAAATATTCCATAATGGATACATCAATAAAAGACAATTCTTAATATCCAAATTTAAGATTTGTCCGTTAAAAAACGTAAAAATTTAAAGCAGCATGAAGCGTTTTTTTTGTCGACAAATTTATCGAAGCCTACTGGGTATAAAGCTACTTGAAATATAAGATTGAACGCACCTGTGCAGATCTTCTCAACAATTGAACAATAAATTTAGAGTAGTTAATGCTTCCATTCGATTCTAAACAATACTTTGGTCCAGACAATTTGATTTATTTATTTATTTATTTATTTATTTATTTATTTATTTATTTATTTATTTATTTATTTATTTATTTATTTATTTATTTATTTATTTATTTATTTATTTATTTATTTATTTATTTATTTATTTATTTATTTATTTATTTATTTATTTATTTATTTATTTATTTATTTATTTATTTATTTATTTATTTATTTATTTATTTATTTATGTCAAACTTGATCATTTTACAAAAAAAAAGCAAAAGGAAATTACCCAATATTTTTTAACTTTGTGTTTAATCGTCGTTGGAAATGAAACTCAAAGGTCTTATCCAAAGAACTAAATGGTTATCAATCAATCAATCAATCAATCAGAAGACATTTATATAGCGCCAAACGGATATCACGACTACACAGAACATACAATTGACCACAATCATGATAAAAATCTCCCTTTTCACTTAAAAGGATTGTCTGGTGGCCCAAAGAAGTTAGCTTAAAAAATAGTAAATAATTTTCCAAACATGTTGTCAAAGTATGAGAACGCTAATGTTGCGTTTGACAGAGAAACGATTTTTTAATCGTTATGGATAGACATTTCAAATATGATTTGAACAGTACAATACGTGACGTCAGCTCTGCCATAGCAGATTGCGTCATAACCCACCTCCGCACAGTACCTATACGGCAATCACAACAAAAACAGCGTTTGTATACAGATAAATTTCTTCCTTAATTTCCGGTGAAATTTCTTTAAAATTAGATATGTTTTCAAAAACTCCTTAAGCCGCCATGTACTTGATCGGTGGTTCCGTGGTCTTTGTGTAACACAAGGTAAAGTTTAACAGCAGACTCTTCGTTGTTTAGGCTATACATCGCGCTATCCAGCTCCAACGCGAAAAATGTTCGCATGTAGGCTATACTCAAACGTTGACAATCGGACAGTTCTGCGAAGCCTAAGCTTCTCAGTGCTACATTCTGCTCTGACAACGATTCGATCAATTTCTTCAATAATTTCCGGTGAAATTTCTTATAAATTAGATATGATTTAAAAAACTCCTTAAGCCGCCATATATGTAGTAGATCGGTGGTTTCGTGGTCTTTGTGAAACACAAGATAAGTTTTAACAGCAGGCTCTTCGTTGTTTACACATCGCGGTATCCAGCTCCAGCGCGAAGAATGTTCGCGTGTATAGGCTAGACTCTAACGTTTACAATCGGACAGTTCTGCGATGACATCGATTCCGCCAAGTTTCATCTTTCGGTTTAACGAATACTTTACAAGTTTCCTTTTACTGTTAATTTGATCCGTGAATTTTATTTCAGCGATTTCGAAGAACAGTTAATGAACTGTGGTTTGAGTGTGAGTGTACTATGTGTAACGCTATACAAGTACACCAACTGAGCATCGTAGTATATACGTTCGCGAGTATGTACGTTTTATATATGAGGCAATCCAATGTGCTTACACGTGAGTTTATTTGCTGCGGAATTGGGAGTGCTAACTTCAAGTCGCCTGTTTTGCCTATCTGCAACCACTACGTCAATCACCATATTGAAGCGTTCGAACAAACGGTACTTTTGGTGAGAAACTGGTTAATTTGAAAACCAGATTTCTACAAGAAGAAAACGTCGAATTGGGACAATTTTTACATGGTTAGAAAGAGAAAAATAATAACTACAAAGACAATGTATCAAAATCTTCCACCAGACAATTCCTTTAAAAAAATGTTTGTGCCTTAAACTAATCAATTCTTGCTAGATAAGAAGCTATATGCTACAAGAATAATATCAGTGTATATTGTATGGCAAATTAATGCTAATGCTTTGTCTTTTAGACAAGAACTGTACGATTTGTTATTGTTTGTTCAAAAGTCAGAGTACCATGAACCCAGCGCACTTTCAAATGACCTTTCAACTGTGAAGTCAACTCTCTCTGTCTTTGTTTGTTCTGATGAATATTATAATGATACACATTGGCAATCTTTCTATTGTGACAAAATAAAAATAAAAAAATGATCAGAAACTCCAAATGTTTGCAAGGTGACAATAAAAAATGATTTCACTGTAGTTTGATTAGTGGATCTCAAATGCAATACTTACTAATTGATTCCACATTTGGGACATCACATATCAAACAAACTAGAAAGTTATCTGATGGGCTGCCCCATCCCTCCCCCCCCCCCAATCAAATCCTCCCCAAACAAGTGGATCTAAGATGTAGAATACTCACTGATTGATTTTACACATTTGGGAAGTAACATAATGAACAAACTAGAAATTTGTTTGATGTGCTGTCCCCCCCCCCGCCCCAGGCCCCCATCAAATCCTCCACCAAACAGGTGTAGAATACTTACTGCTTGATTCCACATTTGGGACGTCCTCTCCAAAAGCGAAAAGAAAAAGTCTTGGTTCTTTAGGATGATTCGCGCATACAAGGAAAAGTACATCGCCATGACGACAGGTCCTTCCTGGTAAAGATCAACAGTTACGTAATTACAATACAAGAAGCAAAGACACTAACCCATACAGATAAGATTATCTCAAGGTGTCCTGAAGCTAGAAAACCAGATCATCAACTTTCACAATAGTAACCACAATGCAACACAGCTGCGTGACACGAGAAACAAAAGACGCTGTCTAGAAAACGTAAGAACTTGATGCAAGCAAACAAGAATGCTCCCCCGTGTTTGATTAACCTTATAATAATAATATTAGGCATTTAGCTACGCTATTCATGGTAAATCATATCACAGCGCTTACAGACGTTATATTACCCCTGGTCAATAATAACCTGTCCCAGAGACAATCCCTCCAGTCTGCAGCAGTTATATACTGACACAGGTACCCATTTAACCCCTGGGTGGAGAGAGGCAAGTGAGATAAAGCATCTTGCCAAAGGACACAACGTAATGAACTAGGCAGGAATCCAACCAGCAATCCTTGGATCACGAGTCCGACGCCTTAGCCAATTGGCCACCACGCTCTACATTGAATGTGTACAACAGCTTTAACTGATAAAATATTGTTACAAGGAAGATCTGTACTTGACATCTACCATTATTGTTTTGTAATTAATAAATATGTAAATCAGAAACAACACCCATACTAGGAGGACCCAGTCCACATTTCACCTCAGCCAGAAGATCATTGTGTATATTAAGTGACTTAATAATCATTAATAATTTCATACATTTTTTATAGCGCCTTTCCCAAAGGCTCGAATCGCTTAACAATTTTACCCCAGTCAACGATAATCTGTCGAACATAGAGACAATCCCTCCACATGGCAGCAGCTAAACAGTGCCAAACTGATAGTTTTATCTTACAGGTTGCCATTTATACACCTGGGTGAAGAGAGGCAATGGAGATAAAGTGCTTTGCCCCAAGGACACAACGCAATGATCTTGCCAGGTCTCGAACCTGCAATCCTTAGATCCAGGAGTGTTAGCTCAGTGGTTAACGCCGGTGCCTTCCAATCATAAGGTCCCCGGTTCGAGTCACTCCCAGATTAATGTATATGTCGTCCAGTTACAGAGTTGTTGACAATTGACAATTCATAATCATGGACGTTAAATATGAATGTAAGAGACTGATTTCGGTCAGATTGAGGCTTTGATAAGCCAATGAGGCTTCTTCGCGAGTTCCTGCTTGCAGGAGGATCTATAATACATAAATACATACACCCATACAAGTCCACTGCCTTAACCCATTGACCACAACGCTCCCCCCTTGGACTTGGAGAATCGCATGGACACAAATAAAGTTTATCGAAAGGAATATCACTACCTGGCCACCAAGGATGAGTTCAAGAACGCCGATGAGGAGATTTTGGAAAAGCTGTGGTCCTTCGGCTGGAAACACCCGAAACACTATTTCTATAAGCTGCCATGGGGGGGGGGGAGATTAAAAGAAATTCTAAAATATAAAATATTCTGGCGAAAATAAAGTTGGTGTCAAAACTTTGCATTCAATATTTTCAGCAGACTTTCTTCTTGTTTACAATCCCTAGCATTTGTAAAGGTTTAACTTAAAATGTTTAAGAAAAAAAAATTGGTGTATGAAAATTCCATTTTCCAGTATATTTTTGCTCATTTTACTGTTGAAGATTAAGGTAAAATTGCATATTGTGATCTTTGGTCTGAGAGAGTTTATATATATTAGAGCACTGTTATATCACTGCAAACATCCAGTAAATTGTGTTCAAACCATACTTTCAAAATCTGAATCTCCATCATGTGAACTACTATCATACCAAAAATACATAAAAGTACAAAAACCTACATTTAATCTTGTCACGATATTATTCCATCCAAAAATAACCCCGGATAACCTTACCATTCAACAAAATATTTTTCCTACAGTTGCAATAACAAAAATAAGAAAAATACAAAAACTATGTCCTCTCTTTGATACTTAGGTTTTCTGTCCAATCCTAAACTAAACCTAGGCTAGAATAATATATCCTTTAAGGGATTCTCAAATAATTGTTTTCATTTCAAGCACCTTCACTTCAGTATTGACAATTTAACAATTTTTTTGTGTCTTGTCTCGTAAAATATTACCCGAACGTTTTTTGAACTCTCCAACTTGCGGACAGTTAATTTCATACATATTAATTTTACCGTTTCTTGAATCGGCTGAAGCTTACCGACTTATATCAGATGCTATATAAACATTTGGACTTTGCTAATATTTACATTGAGACCGAATTAAGTAAATATTCTTAAAACACCATCATTTGAATAATTACTATGTTATGTCAGAGCAATATTGACAAGGACAAACTACATGAGGGTTACTTTGCTCTGGCAAATAAAAACTATAATTGTTATTTTGCAATGTTTACCTAAAAATGTATAGATTATTTTTCTTTCAACAAACAAGATGGTATGCCAGCTAAACACTGTCAACCAGCACTGGTTGGTTTCTGTAGTTGTTATGATTGCTTTTGCTATTATGGACACAATTAATGTTAGAATTGTAGCGTTTGCTGTAGCTGTGATGACTGTCCCTGTTCTTGTAATTGTTGTTAGGATTGCTGTTGCTATTATTGTCACAATTGCTGTTACAGTTGTAGCGATTGCTGTAGCTGTAGCTGTTGCTATTATTATTACAATTCCTGTTCCAACTGTAGCTGTGATGACTGTCCCTGTTCTTGTCCTTACTGTTATTGTTGTCATATTGCTATTCTTGTCACAATTGCTGTTACAATTGTAGCAATTGCTGTAGCTGTGATGACTGTTGCTGCTCTTGCCATTGTCTTGTCATTACTGTAATTGCACAGGTCTTTTTTCTGGTTCTTGCTTTCTAAGAATTCTTTTGCTGTGGGTCCTGGTATTTCGTATTACCTAATTCAGATTGGTAATGCTTTAAACATGACAGATTTCATTGCTTTGCTTACTTACCTTCATTACTGTTACAATGCCCTCTGCCCTGAGGTCGGACAGTATGTTGGAACAACCTGCTACTAAAGCTGGAGCATATGCCTGAAAATTGTAAAATAGAGCAAATGAAAAGGGTTTCCAACATATGAACCTTCAAATCACAGCGTAAAATCACAGGACGGAGGGAAAAAATCTTCCTTTTCTGCCACCCCATACCCTAACTCCTTCACACTCCCCTAAACCCTTCACACTCCTCCAACCCCTTCCCACTAACTCCAACCCACTCACCCAAACTCTTTATACCCCCCCAATCCCTTGACACTCCCAACCCCTTGACACTCCTCCAACCTCTTCCCACTAACTCCGGCCCACTCCCCCAAACTCTTCACACCCCCCATTCTCTTTCCAGTGCTCCACACCTAAGCATAACCTTTATTTCTCACACATTAGCACAGGAAGAGTGTAACAAAACTAGATACCTTTATATTTGTCAATTACAAGCAATTCATTTTTTGCATCGTTTTCAACAGTCTCAATTTGCATTAGATTGGCTATACCAATGGCAGCCGCACACCTACATCATTCCTGACGGCTTCTATAATATTCAATAAGGTTTGAACTTGTTCGTGTCTTTGATGCACAATCCTGATATTCATTTACTTCAATGCACACATATAACAAGTCAGGGCCAATGATTAATACCAAAACGATGAATTAATTTTTTCCTCTTTTGTTTTAATCATCTTAACGAACCATACTAACATATTTGTCATGTCAACCAACAAAGGACTTTAAGATAGGACCTTTTTATCACAACTGCTGCTATAAATTTGAAGGGATGTCCGATGAAAAGAAAGAAAGAAAAATAAATATTATTTTCATTTTTTCAGTGCAAGTATTACTCATTGGCTGTGGCAATTGGCTTTCAAGGGGTTGGCATGGGGGGGGGGGAGGGGTAATATTCTAGGAAGTCTAACCATGGTTAACAATGTTTTGAAGAGCTTATCCTTTGTCCTACTTTACTAATTAATATCAATCTTTACATTACCTCCATAAACTGTTGTCTCCCCAGTAAAACGTAAGCTCCAACAATATGGAAACACGTCTTAAGATTTTCACTGCCTAGTTCTGAAGAGCAAAATCACACAGAAAATAGGAATCATTTAAAGAAGCACAAATATGTCTGCCAGAAACCACCGATGCCATAACCGCAATGTTTCACCAGAAACCATCCAAATCACAACAATGACTTTGGGACCGCTGCACAGCTACAAACTTTGTTCTTTGTTCAAAGCGGCATTTCATATTGATCTCACTATAATCTAGTGGTTACCACACATTGACTGTTCAGATTAAAATACTAGGTACATGAAATACCAGGTACATGAAATACCTGGTACATGAAATGCCAGGTACATGAAATACCAGGTACATGAAATACCAGGTACATGAAATGCCAGGTACATGAAATACCAGGTACATGAAATACCAGGTACATGAAATGCCAGGTACGTGAAATACCAGGTACATGAAATACCAGGGTACCTGAAAAAGTATCCTGCTGAAATGATGACACTAAACCTACGCTTTGTTGAAGAAAACAAAATATCATATTAAATTTACAGGGACAGACCATTTCTGTCTGGGATTAAACTGTTAATAACAGCCTAATCAGACCTACCACACTTTCACAGCAGATGTACCTAGCCATACATGTGGTGAAAACATTGGGTCAATTGAGGCAATTTTAGACCCCTTTAGGCTTCCCAGGAGCAGCGTATGAAAATTGTTTACTAACTGAGGGAAGAGGTTTGTTTACAAGTGACAAAAACTTCAGGCTCTGATAGCAAAAATCATGGGCGTATGCTACCTTATAAAAAATTGGGTCGTTTTTTAATCAAAGAATGTGTACGTAGGGATCACCAACGACTGGTTTGAATTGACTGAGAGCTGGAGGGCTCAACTGGTAAAGCATCAGGATTTTGAGGTTACTGGTTTCAATCATATTCCGGCCCAAAAAATATCTTTGCTCTTTTTCGACTGTTCTGTTTCATAAATTTCCCGATCAATTTTTCCATCGTTGAATTGCTGATACAATATGCAATCTTGTTTAACCACCACATCTGTTCTTCAGACAACCCTAAAGGGAAAGACCATGTTGTTCGAGAAAACCTGGTAAAAAAGATTTCTACTTGAATGACGACTTTTCCTGATATTTCTCCCCACAGCTGCAGGTTTTGTGGAAAAGTTCATCTTATAGAAAGAGACTTAAGAATAAAACTTGACATGGCACAGACACAGATCACCAAAGCTAATAGAAGAGAAAAATCTGTTAATATCTGATAATATATGCAAAACATACAAAGGAAGTAATCTTACCAAGAAGTGGAGGCATATTGTCGAATAACTGAAGCAAATCTGGGGTCATCGTCGCAGCATTTTGGACCGTTTCAAACCTAACGATAATGAAATATACAAATGAACACATCAATATATGGACACTTATTTAACATTAAGAAAATCATGTGCAAGAAAAAGTGGCAAAATATCCTTGCTTTTACTTTCTAATTGCCTTCAAACCCAAAATGACAGTTGCCTACAAAAAAACAAAAAAACAAATACTGCAGATGTTGCAATACACATAGATATAGCTATAATATTATAATGAATTGAGAGAATTTCAGCAGTTATAGTAGGTTAATAGAATGCTCCATAAAATGGCTCGGAAAAAAACTGATAAATTCCTGGCTGTTTTATTATGAAGTTAAGCAAGTTTTAATGACTTACAATAGACAAAGATCAGACACTATGCCAAACAATGCATTAAAAACGATAACAATATCTGTTTAACAATGGAAACCATTGTCATTGGCAGACTAAAAATGTTTTTTTTTTTTCGTTGAACAAAATACCCTGGTATTACAAACTTATCATATCAATGAAATGGTGCAAATACAAGCCATTCATAATAGAAATAAGCAAACTAGAAATAATAATAACAGTCGTCAAATTATTCTGTTAGTATTTGCTGACTTTCTGCTAACAGAAGAAGATGATGAATTGCTGATGCTCATAAGAAGTGAGAAAATGAGACAGCTAGTAGACTTACCACAAGTCCAGCCCATCTTCCAGAAGGTACACGTGGGGTGGTTGCGATACGTCTGTGCTGAACTTAACCACAGGTATCAGGAAAGGATACAAATTAGCACTGAGAGTTCCTAGACCCTGCCAATAATCAAATATAAATAGAAGATAAAAATGTGGTTTATTTTCAGACCTGGAAAAAAATGGGAACATTCCAGATGCAGTTGCTGAAAAATTCTCTACATCAACAGCAAAATACCGTATCTTACATTAGAAGGTTGTCTCTTCATATAAATGTAAATTTTAAAGCTTAATTTTAACATCACAGCTGGTAACAACCACAGCGAGAGACATCATTGCAGCAGATTAGTTAAAAAAACCTCTGCATTTCCTATTGTGTTCATAACACAGGAATGTATCTTATATAGTGCACACTAACACATGCTTAGCAGAGTACAGGACTTAGTTGGGGAAATCTCAAGTGTGGAGGATACGGGGAGGGAGAAGGGTGGGGGGAAGGGGTGGGGCAGGTGTTTCCTGTTGCTGAGAACCAGCCCAAAGTAACAAACTTACCTATCAGTCATCTTACATGCTTTTACCTTTTCTCGGAATTTGTGTTTTTGTCCCCAGTTTGAATCTCCCACCCCTCCCCCCCCCCATATCTTACTCTTCCTAGACCACTCGCCTCATCCCCTACCTCCTCCCCATCCCTCAGAGGCAGAGTTAAAGAATGCGGAGGGTACGTACCTGCACGAGACAGATGAGGGTGGTGAGTATTGCACACCTTAACATGTTGTGATCGGACGATTCCTCCCAGAGCATAGGCAGGTACTGTGCCAGGCTGCTGGCGTGGGGTCTGATGTGCGACCCTACCCTCTCAATGATGAACGATAGTACGTGCAGAATGTGCATCTGTCAAGAAGGTCATAGGTCAATTTATAGAAAATAATTACCACAATGAAATATTGAACAAAAAAAACAAGTAACATTGAGTATTATACCAAAGATTTGGTTGTTGAAAAGTCTCTAATGCAGGGGTTCCCTAACTGGGGTACATGAACCCCCAGGGGGTGCATGAGTCCATCCCAGGGGGTTTGTGAGATGTTTCTGAAAGTCAAAACTAGAGTCTAATGGATCAGAGTTTTCACTTGAAATACTCGACACCGTTTCATCCGTTTTCATCAAGTTTTTGTCTGTCAAAATTACAGTTATTGCAGTGGAAGAGATTCACCATTGAAGAGATAATCCATCCAAGTTTCTTATTAAAGCCAATAGGTCACACATTACTAACCCCTCCAACCTCCCCCCGTACCCCTCCCCAGTTATCAACATGACATAAAAGACATTGGTTTATGTAGAGAATGCACTGCAACAGAAATTTCACTGAGAGAATGTCTTTCACGTAGGAAACGTAAAATGGTGAAAGTTTGTGGCTGGAGAAAGAATGACACGTATTAAAGATGAGTTCAATACTGAAAAAAAAGGTACAAAATAAATACATTGGATTAAAACTAATGTTATGGAACATCTGTACCAATTACTTTTCCCAAAATGTTCGGTATTTTCTTACCTTAGAATCACATTCCGACACTTGTTGTAGTAGATTAAATAGGAGAGATACACTTGACTCTAAGAACTGTGTCAAGAAGAAAAAGACATTTCAATAAGACAGAAAAAAAAAAAAGGACCAGAAATTAAATTAAAAAATAACATGCCAATCTTCTGACACTTTTTCTTTTTCATCCTGATCCCCACTTTACAGAAACTTTTCACTACGTTCCAATATTGCTTGTGAAATGCTTTCCATGAAATTTACGTACTAAGACGCTCCAACTTCTCTCAAACTCAGAGATTTCTATTTAGCGAGTATTTGATGCCCTCCATTTGAATTCAGCAAATTTTGTCCGTTTCGGTGTTAAACTCACGATCCTCAGGGAGAAACAATTTTGACGGTAATGTAACTGACAAACTTGAACTGAGCTGACAGTTCTGCTAAATTAGCTGGTATGGTGAGATGACATTATGGGAACAAAATCGTCAGGTTCAATTTGAAATGTTACTCTTAATCAAACTTATCACTCAAAACTGACATTATCACTTCAATCCTCGCATTGACATGATATAATAAGTAAAAAAAAACATTAAAGCTAGCTTCAGCAGCATGTTGTACACAATTCAGTAACATACACTGCTAGGATGCCTGTTTATAAGTTATTTGATTATATTAAAATAAAATAAATTCTTTTGCTAAGAGATTGTCAGTCCATGAAGATTACCTTTGACTGCATAAATTACAGCATGGCTAATTGATTCAAACGATGGAAAGAGTAAAAGCATCAAGCCCCCCTCCCCTCCCCACCCTCTCTCATCCCACTGTGGCATCCCATATTACTGTAAAATGTAGATCAATTCAGAACTGAATAAAAGGGAAAATATGTCAAAGTTATGGTTACTCACAGGAATGAAAGCCTCGGTCTTGAACTCAAAGTCATCGACAGGTAAGATACAGTTAAGGTGGAATGACAATAATTACATATAATTACAATTTAATTACACAATTAATGCGTTTACATTGTTATTACTAGACTGGTATAATATACTTGGGTGGGGGGGGGGGGGTAAGCTGAGCGCACAACTTTTATGTCACATTACAAATACATCATTTGCAAAAGGTAGTAGTCTTAGGAAAGGATATTAAATTCCAGAGTATAGGCAGCTATTACCCTAACTGTAAACTAAGCCTTCCTGAGTGTGTAGAGAACTTGTTTACAGGTGAGGGGGCACAACTTTCATGTAACATTACAGACATAAACTGAGAAGAAAATAATAGTCTTATGAAATGATCAATGTTTTAAAGTTTTGGGCAGCTGTTAATACCCTACCACAAACAATGGAAGGGGGGGGGAGATTAAGTGGGAGGATTAGAAAGGGTTGACAGTAGCTTCAAGTTATATTACAGAAATAACCTTAAGAGAAATTATATTTTTCTTATGAAAGGATATCAATTTTGAGAGTTTGGGCGGCCGTTATTCTAACGACGAGGTCTTCTTCCTGAGAGAGGAGAGGTAGCACAGCTTGGTAAACAGCGGGATGTAGCGTAGGAGAGAGTTTGACCCCGATCCACTGGCCGATCAACCAGATGACTCTCCTTCGAATGTACTTGTAACTGATTGAAAATGAAATCATAGAAAACCAACGACGTCAAAACAGCGAGCCAGTTAAATTACAGATCAACTATTTTGACTTCTGAAAGGGGATATAAAATAGAAAGCCATTTCAGTTTACATGGAATCTTCACCAATCTCTAGAGCCATGCTACCGACTCTCTATGGGCAACAACCACAAAAATTGGCATCGCCAAGCTTTCATGTTGGGTCAATGAGCTGTGTTCTGAACGGCATCTCAAAGCAAACTTCCCTCCCCAATCGGAGATTTGTTTCACATGCAATGTTGTCTACTAACTTTCAGTCAATGTGCAAGCAAATGGCAATCAGATCAATATGTACATCATTAATTACCAGAGAGTACATCTTGGCTGATATTGACACCTTAGTTAGGGTTCAAGGCTGGCCTAGGGAAAACAAACACCAAGGTCACCGAAGAAAGAGCTTCGGTAACAGGGTTATAGTGTACTGCGACAAATGTCTCACATCATAATCAGGGTATCATATCAGGGAGTTTCCATAACAACTCCCTGATCACATTGTGCAGTAGATCTGCACAAGGCATCTATAGTGGTATTGCAACTATCCTTCACAGATGAACAGAATATCCAGGCAGTCCGCACAAAGAGAGTTGGAGGCCCAGGATTGAATCCAGTACAAGGCTGGAAGCTTTTGTAAAACTAAGAACCCTTCATGTCTTTTAGGGCATATATCTGCATTGTTCATGAAAGGTCATCATCATGTAATAACATGACTTCAATGATACCTTGCTATAACTACTGGACCTCCCCTAATAGACATGCATAATTTGACACGGTTTGACAAGACCTCCTAAGAGGCCTCGTAACGCCTTTTTACATTTCAAGGAAAGTCTCGGTTCAGTTGATTGGAAAGCATCAGTTGCGGAAACAACATTTTTAAATCATTCAGGGTTGTCTACTCTGATTAAGATGTGAGTGGTGACTGAGAGGCCAAGTAGATTCATATACAAGCTCCCTTTGGTGGTGATGTAAAAAATATCCATGCTTTGGTTTAATACATTTATTTAATAATATAAGATACAGTCGGTCTTCATAACCAATCTGGGAGGGGAGAGTGATGCGGCGCAGGGAGGTATATGTTAACTTGATGAGGTGCTGTCCCTCTGGATGAATCAACATCTCTCTCTATTTCTTGAATATTGTAAAAAATTGTAATACCAAAAGAGTTCAATTACATGAGGTTGAGGGTTGTTTGGTAGCAGAGATTGGGAAAACCAAAAATCTTCTGAGAGGATGCGGGGAATTGCCCAAAAAGAATAAGAAAGCTGGAAATGTATTGAACTCTGGAAATGCTTGCAAAACTTTCGAGAGCTTATGGGCCCATACCAGATGACTTTAACTATGTAACTTGTTAACCTAAACCCTGGGAAGGGGGCCTGTAGGAAATGAGTGATGTGTCTAGGTTTACAGCAATAGATGAATTTCATTTTGAAAATAAAGAAACACTCCATCCCTACCCAAACATTTAGCCAGATCTGGTAGAGAAATTAGCCTGTTAATGAGGGGCCGTATTTACTGCAGGGAAGTACCTTGCACATGCATGGATTCTAAGACTTTAATGTTACTAGTTTATTAAAGGCATTGAAGACTCGCGTACAAAGAAACGTCTCATGCCGGTAATCTGACCTAGTTTCGAATGAGGTGTAACAGAAGTGTTAGACACCACCATCATTCCCAGAAAATACAGACACAGCTTGCTACCATCGGTAATTAGACACTTGTGCACAGTGAATACATGCAGATACGGTCAATACCTGCACAACACAGTGTACATAGCAGTGATAGAGACATCTCAGGTCTAGATAAAAGATAACAAGGTACCACGTTTCATTACTGTCTGCATTTTGTAGCGACATAAATAAAACTTCACTTGCAAGCAATGAAAAGTTAACTTTTTCAGAGGGCTGCACGCGGTTTGTGGCGAGTCTTCAATGCCTTTAAGTTAGATCTGTATTCAGAACAAGTAAAGAACTGAAACGATATTGACAATCAGGAATAAACTTCCTAACTACTGCTTTTAAATATTTTAGCCTCCAGCAGGATGACTTACTTTGCACTTTTATTGTCCAGTTCCTTCAGAAGGTGCGAGACAAACCAGGAATCGAAGTCGACCTCGTCAAAGAGCTCAAAAGCAGCCAAGCCTACCGCATTATAAACTAAAAATGGAAAGTTTGTAAGAATAAGGGGGAAATTAGCAACAAAACTAAAGCAACAACAAAAATCCATCTCCCAGGTCAGAACCAGAATTTATTGTGAATGATCTATCTTTGTAAAATATTTTGGTCTAAATCACTAAAATCATGCTTCACTTGTCACTTACAGCTCTGCCTAATTCACAGAAACAAAACAAAATATCAAAGAATATGAGAATTGTCAATATTATGGTCACCATATCTACAGAATATAAATGCAACTAAATTATGCTGATCCCCCACCCCCCCAACCCCCCAACCCCATCAGTCTAATCCTCCTCCCTTCTGATAAGTTCAAATCCCAGCTACTTACTGTAAAAATTGACATATCTTTTAATTTGTTGTAGGAAAACATGCAATTACTAAATCCTGTCATCAACTTTTTCTTCCATCATCTACCTCCCCCCACCCCCCCCCCCCCAACACCCCCCACACACACCCCAACACACAAACTCCCCCACCCCAACACACACCTCCCAACATACACTTCCTTCACACACACACAAAACTCTCTGTTTCATTCTTCCATGTTTTTCACTGCCCCTTTTAATTAATTGTAACTAGAGTTACTTTGTTCTTACTTGCTTCCTTCTGTAATAATTTGTCCAAGTCTGAAGCATCCTCATAACCTGTAGGAAGAAGAAAAAAGACACTGGAATGAAATGGATCCTCAGATTTAAAGTTAAAAATTTCACTTGAAAATACTTCATGGAGCAAAGAAATAATGCTAATAACTTCCCAGTCAGATTTATATTTTTGGATTATTTTTCAAAAAATCTGAACGGCACTAAACTATTGTTTTACCATCATAACACATTGCAATTTGCAATTTTTTGGGGGAAATGTTACTAAATCTTCAGAACATTACTGAAAATAAGATTGAATTGATCAAAATAAGGCATACACATAGATGTTTTCTACAAATTAACATTTACTTAATTAATTAATTAGAGATTTAACTACTTTATTCAATTCTGAAAATTGTGTCGTGCCAGAGAGCACCTCACCAACTTTCATAACTTGCACTTTTCCTACAGAATTCTAGTAAAGTTTTTAAATGCAAGTGTTTTGAATTTCTATTGGATTTTAGGAATGTTAAAAAGAAAAAGCATTGAAAAAGTTAAAAAGTTAACTCAAGAAGCTTAGTAGAGATGACAGAGTGTCATACTACTGATTTCCATAGCATTAACCAACTACAATTGCAGTAGTAGCCATGCAAACCTTCAGTTTAACTATGCTCATGCATATTCATGAATATTCATTAATAAATGACCAATCAGGTGGTATTAATGAAAATAAGGCATGTTAACTTTACTTTTCATTAAATATCTCACTAAAAGGACACTTTTCTGTGAAAAGGTCTTCAACAACAGTTTGGCTTATGCATATGGTACAAACTAGCACATTTGTATGCATTAAAATAAATAAATCTCTAAAGATAAATCCCTGTTTGTACTTCCTAATGAACCAAGTATTGTTCTGAGATCTAGTAACAGGATGATTTCAATTCATATCTTTGCATGTTTTTGAGGAAGGGAAAGTTTCCTTTTTCAGAAGTTTCTAGAAGAGGTTGGAGCCCCATGCACAACTTCACATTTCAACACTTAAGAATTAACAGGTAGCCAAACCACTCTGAAATAGGAAGAAAAAACTTTAAAAAAACATAGCTGTCACAAATAACTTTTAATTTGTGTAGAAAAAATTAATTTAAGTAAATCTCTATAATAGCCAATTATATACTTAACATGCTTTTTGCATGTCTAGAATCTTTCATATGGTAGATGAACATCATACAAGAAGCATAACTATATGCACTATACAAGTATATGCACAGCATTACACATTACATAACTTCATTATAAATAAACTGTTCGCTACAACAGAACAAAGAAAAATTACTCTAAATTCTAAGTAATTCTACACATGATCTTAGCCAAAAGGTAGAGAAGCGATCAAATAAAAAGTATACAAAAGGTCAACTTCAAAGCTGCTTGGGAATGTTTTACATTCATGAAACAGACTCCCTCCAGCATTAAACTAATTACAAATGTAGTAGTAGCTGTACAAAGCTGCAATTTTAACTATGCTCATGAATAATTTTGAATATTCATATTATAATGAATATTCATTAATCAACAGCCAATCAGAAGGTAGCAATGAAAAAAAAGCAGTTAAACTTTACTTTTCTTCAAATATTTTACTAAAAAGGAACTTTTCTGTGAAAACAAGTTTACAGCGACACTTCAAACCATGCATTTGTTACAAAATAGCATATTTCTACAGTTCTCAGTAAATTTAACCTCTCAAAATTGAACCAGTTCTGTTCTAACTAATGAACAAAGTGCTGTTCTGAGATATATCAACATAATGCTCGCTTTTGACAATTTGCATGTTTTTGGGGAAGGAAAAGTTTCCTTTTTCAGATGTTTCTAGCAGAGGTTGGAGCCCCAGGCACAACCTCAAACAAATAATCATTATATATTGAATTTATTTAAATAAAGTTTATAACTAGCATTGAAGATCATTGAAACAGGTTAAATTTATCTTCATGATGTATATCCAGACCCTTCAAATGTTATATAAGAACATGTGAAAAGTGTTCAACGGTTAACTGTTATGTATGATTCGAAGCTATCCCTTGTCAGTTCAGCTTAGAATTTCCATTGCGATTGTCCATTATAATACTGAAAAATTATCATTATTGCTTCCTGGATTCTAGAATTCATCAAAATGTAAATTTTTGCCAGAAATTTGTTTTCCCTGTGTGAATCATGTTGTGGGATGTAAAATGTCATCCAACTTTGAAAATCGTATCTTCACTACAAAAACATGCAATCAGGATGTACATTTCACATACTGTTGCAGAAATTTTACAGCAAATTTTCCAACACCAACTATGGACTGTAATTTACCCTAATTAAAAGGGAACTTGCCAGAATAAAAAATATATTGTGTTAAGGGTCTTTCTTCTAGTTCAAAAGAACATATTCTCACCTTGTACTGTTTGAACCATTTGCAGTAGTGTAGGCTTTAGTGTGTCCCTATATGCATGAAAGAGGGTCAGAAACAGAACCTCTGTGCACGGCTGCAAAATGGAATGAAAATTAGGTTGGTTTTAAAGTTTGTGGGTAAAAAGTTTGCAGTTTCATTGAATTTGTAATACTGGAAATTGTCAGATACGACAGGATGAGAATGGGGGGGGGGGGAGGGGTTCAGCAACCTGGTCGAGATTAAATTGGGGGCCCAGCAACAACAAAAAAGGAAAAAAATAATGTAGTCGTCTCACTTTCATGATATCTAAGGCAAAATGAAGACCTCGAGAGAGGAACCCGGTGACAGAATTTGTTCCCCAGGGTCCAACCTGGCTCACAACCACTCGTTAGATTTGGTATACAAATATTGTTTTTTTTTTTTACAATGTTGATTTCGAATGATTAATTTCCCCACTTGAGAATATCACACATGGCAAATGTGAATTCATGTCGCAAACACAACCACATGCCAGAGATATATTGATACATGGAGGATTTCTTAGACATTTCCAGAATCGTGGGAAATGTTTGTCTTACTTTGAGACTAAACTTCCACGATTCTCCTCCTTCGTCTCCAACGAACCCTTCGGGGTCACTTTCCCAAAGCTGCATATCCTACAAACAAAAAAACAAAAAAAGGAGAGAGATTGTCTATCTAGAGTCACAGACTTTCCAAAATGCAATCATACAAAACATACCAAAATATCCAGTAGCTTCTGTCACTCTTTGGATTCGGTAAAGCTTTTTAATTTTTTTTTTAACCAATGTTACAGTTTTCTCATACTCCCATTCATCTTACTCCCATCAATCATGGTAAAATTTTGTTACAGAGTGCACAAGGCAGGTTGGCCAACCCTGGGAGAGGTATATATACCAATTATAGACCACTTTGTAGCTATCGTAAATCCTGAACGTGAGGGAAAGATAATTAATTATTACAAAAACACTGACTGATCACAGTTTCATCACTAGTCTGGACTCAATTTAAGTCTGGTACGTACATTCTATTGCCTACATCACACCTACATCACACCTCCCCGTGGTTCACAAATTTGACCTCGATTGACCCCATGTAAACAACCTATGACAACAAGTAAGTTCATAAATGCTGAAACCCAGTATGTCAGCAATATCGAAGATTGGAATTCAATTGGAGGTTGCTGGTGAAATAACAGATACAGTTTTAGATACGATGTGACCACGCTCGTCGCAACCTCTTACCTCTTCTGTGAGAAGGAAATAGTGTGACAGCAGGAACTTCGCCATCTCAGTTAGAACGTCATTGGTGAAGAATCCACTGGTTGTCTGAAAGAAAGGCAAGGAAAGGTTGAGGATAAGTGTGGTGGCAGAAATTTTGCGAATATCCAAGTGACCAAATACTCTGCGACAAAAGTGTTTCATTGTGTCCAACAAACTGAACGAACTACTGCTAGTTTATCGTTGCAATATTTTAAGGGAATTTCAGGTTGTCAAAAAGACAATTTTTGAAATTTTCTTTCGATATTAGCTTGCCAAATAGTTGCTCGTCCAAATGAGAGATCGGACAAACCCCTCCCAGAATATTCTTCTCTTTGCTCACCTTTTCAGCCTCCATTGCTGCTGCTTGTTTGCTGTCTTCCATCGCCCTGGTTATCTTGTAAGAATTACATTTGATGATTTTCTTGATCAGACTCATGCACTGCACGGTGAATCGTTCGAACAGGAGCACCCTCCCGTGGTCCGTGAAGAGGAAGTTGGTAGTGAACTCGAGGACGTGCTTGATGAAACCGTTGTAAGGCACTGGGAAGGTCTCTTGGCTCTCAAGAAGCTGGGGAGGGGGGGGGGGAGGGAGAATAAAAGACCAGTATTAAAAGGACATTCAGTGAAGAACCAAGACAAACAAATTCAAGGTGGCCACAGGTTACTTGTCTCCAATTGAGAAGTCTTTCAAAAAATTGTTGAAACCTGATCTCAATATCTTGTTCTCACCCCTAGGCATAACACGTTACAATGCAATACATTATACATTTAGCCCTCCACCGGTATATATTTTTTTGAGTTTTCTAACAAATTTGTCTTCCTTTAACAAACACACTTCTACTAGTTATGTTATACAAGGAGGCCTGTCTTCATAATCCTTACCATTTTGCCCAGGATGATGATATTTTTCTCCACCTTCTCTTTGATATGACTGGCATTCTGGAAGGAATTTCCTGCAAGCAAATCAATAAAACACCCCATCATTTGAAAATTGTTGGAGATAACACTAAATTGAGTCACCAAACAAAAGAACTTATGAGAAGGACTGCGGGAGTTTGTCCTGGTTTTGCTCGGGGATATTTACCAATTGATTTATCGGATGCCAAAAATCAAACCAATTCTGTTGTACTTTTCATACTGCCAAACCATGCAGAATATCCAGAAAATGCTGCAGAGGTTTTCAATTTCTGATAGCTCAACTGGAGAGCTCTAACCACAGAGTCACATGCAAGAGGAATGACTTGTGTCTGATGTCCAAGCTAAACGTAAGTGACAGCAGGGGAATGAATGCTACATCGTTATTTGATACAAAGTAACGTACAGAATTCCATAGTTTTGTCAGTTTGGCCTAGGATATGGCTGTATTCATTTGTAAGGAACAGTCTTAACAATTATGAAATTGAAAATTTAGAAAGCCATTTGTGATATATGCCATTACAAACTTTAAATATATTCTACACTTCAGACAATATTTCAAATGCATTGGCCAAAAGGTTTGACAGAAGGAAAGGAAACTTAAGAGAATATTCATATTATGATGAATATTCATTTTCCAACAGCCAATCAGAAGGTAGCAATGAAAAAAAAGCATGTAAACTTGACTTTTCATCAAATATTCCACTAAAAGGAACTTCTCTGTGAAAACTAGTTTACAGCACCACTTTAACCCACACATTTGTTACAAAATAGCATATTTCTACAGTTCTAAGTATATCAAATCTCTCGAAATTGAACCAGTTCTGTACTAACTAATGAACAAGTGCTGTTCTGAGATATATCAACAGAGTGCTCACTTCTAACAATTTGCATGTTTTTGGGGAAGGAAAAGTTTCCTTTTTCAGATGTTTCTAGCAGAGATTGGAGCCCTAGGCACAACCTCACATTACCATTAAAAGTTGAGTTAACACAATAAATAATTTTTTTACAGAAATTGAATAATAATAATTAGAAAATGATTGCAACAGGTTATCTTCAAGAAGCATATTTAAACCCTCCATAGGGTATATACAGTATGAACAAATGTTCAAAGGTTAACTGATACTTATGATTTGAAACTACCCTTTGTCAGTTAAGCTTATAATTTCAAACCTATCCTGTTGTACTTTTCATACTGCCAAATCATGCAAAATATCCTAGAAATGCTGCAGAGGTTTTCAATTTCTTAATTATTATTAATTAGCTTAACTGGAGAGCTCTACTTGTGTCTGCTGTCCAAGGTCAACGCAAGTGACAGCAGGGGAATGAATGCTACATCGTTATTTGATACAAAGTAACAAACAGAATTCTATAGTTTTGTTAGTTTGGCCTAGGATATGGCTGTATTCATTTGTAAGGAACAATTATGAAATTTGAAAATTTAGAAAGCCATTTGTGATATATGCCATTACAAACTTTAATTATATTCTACACTTCAGACAATATTTCAGATGCATTGGCCAAAAAGTTTGACAGAAGGTACAAAAACTTAACAGTGCAGTCCCGTCTGACAACATGTTACAATGCAGTAGTAACATACTGGAATAAAATTTAACTTGACATTTTTTTAGCTCCAAAATGGTATAGAATCAGGCCCAAGTAGTGTTCTACTGTTATATTCTAAGCCAGCAATATGCTTATTTATACTAAGAAGATCCAAATAACTAAGAATATCCAAGATAACTAGGAAGATCCACAAGACCTACAAGAGCTTCTCCAAGAATACAGACCTAGCAGAGTGCTTCATTCAAGCATACAACATATGTTATCTGTTCCTACTGTTCGCACTTCCACCTATGGGGAACGTTGCTTTGCTAGATCAGCTCCACCGCTCTGGAACAGTCTCCCCTTACATCTGAAGACAATCCAGCATGTGTCAACTTCCCAGAAAGAACTCAAGACGTTCTTATTCATGAATGCGTATCCATTTGTTTGATAACTGTTGTGTCCATTTTGGGTTCTTTGCTCCTGCAACGCTTCTGAGCAGTTTTTATTAACTGGATAAAGATGCTTTACAAATTCTTATATTATTATTATTATTATCCAACACTAAGAAGATCCAACACAGATGACTTACTTATATCTAGCAGAGACCTCAGTCTGTCGAATGTCAACTTCAAAACCATCTGTGTGGGGATTAAAAGAAGAAAGCGATGCAATCAAACAAACCTGTGTGGTTTGTTGGAGAGGTCTTAAATTTTAAGCGATCCGTAAACACAAAAAAACATTTGAAGCAGTGGAAACTTATTAACGCTGTTATTGACAGGATAGGAGTTAGGACAACAATGTTATTTACACCTTTAGATTACTTTTAAACTAACATGTCATATTTGAAACTGAAACATTGAAGACTTCAAGTTAAGGATGCAGGTCCTTTTAAGATTCTATTGAAGGTTTTAGCAATTAATATGACTGAATCCAAGACAGGATCATACATGAGAACATGTATGCAAACATATCTGAAATTTTGCTGCAATCATGTCAAGTGAAAGGTTTTAAAAAATTCTTAAGGACCAAAAAAAAATATATAATATATATATATATATATATATATATATATATATATACTATACTATATGCTGCCTGGATAGATGTATAAGCTGCCTGGATAGATGTAACAGAAACAATACAATGAAGGTTAATATTCCTTCTGTACAAATGCGGGCTACTCTCAAAGCTGCATAATAGAGACCCGGGTACGGAAAGAACATTAAACTTGAAAACGGAGATGAATTTTGTAATTGATCGGGCAGAACACTTGGCAAGGTACTATAGAAATACATACATATCAGTGTATGAAACATATGACCACTACAAGTTAGACCTGTGATGCATGATCAAAGGACTATTACTATTCTGCTGATTGGCAAACTTACGACAGCATCAGGCACTTGGTCCGGAGCGGGAATTCCATAGATGAGCTGTTTACGTAAAACTGTGAGATTGAATGAAATACTACAGAAATGTTTCAAGAATCATTTCCATAGTTGAGCTGCTTATGTAAAACTGCAAGATTGAAAGCAATACCCACAGAAATGTTTCATGAATCTATCCGGCAAAACGTGTGCCATTGGGCTTTAAATGGAATGCATTAATAATTGTAAATTGTAATACCTGCCTTCCTTTTGCTTCCTTTGGGCTGGCACTGAAGGGGGGGGGGAGGGGTTAGATGTTTTGGAATGTTCACTACAAGGAGTCTGGTAGATAGTGCCTACTTGAGTATTGGGTAGTAGTGACTATTTTAACTATGATTTTATGTTCTTTTATGCATCTAACTGTTTAAGAATCCTTTGTTTTGTTATGACTCTTTTACCTCTCAAGGAGAAGTTATATAGAGTAAAATAAACTGAAACTAGATGGAAAAGGGCACAAATTGAACACATGAAGTAAGGTTCATTATATCTGTACTACTTTGTATTCAAGACTTGTGTCATTCTTGATATACATGTAATACAATGAGATGCATTAATTTTACTTTGAAAACAAAATGATGCAATAACTAGTCACATCACAGAAGAACAACATACACAACTGGTCGTAGAAAGTATAAGTTTCAATATTGGTGCAGAATGATGCAGTCATATTAAATTAAATTTAATGCTGTTGCATTAAAAACTGAATACAATCGTTTACAGTATATATCACAAATTGATTGGATATAAAAACAATTAAAATTCATGTTATATCCCCTTTAAAGTATATCCCAAATGTCATCTGTGTAGTCTTAATTCTGACACCATTGTTTGCTAAAACTGATTAAACCAGCAAAATGTTCACAAACTTGATCATATCAGCATAAGAACATATCTTTAAGATTACATCAGAGAAGGGCAGTAAAATATATCGATGAACTATTAAAGTAAATCATAGTCCAACTTTTGAGAATTTGCAACTATTTCGCTGATTCTGGTGGCATCGACAAGATAAACGACATCGCAATGCATTTTCCCACTTATCTGAGATCTACAACCTTTGAGATGAAATAATAGATGAGAATTGCTACATCATCTGAAGTCAAACCCTGAACTCTGCTGACACTATTATGCAATGCATTGCTACAGTATGACATGAAATTGATGAGAAAGTTTGTCAAATCCAATAAAACAATGCATCATTAATATAGATCAAGTTTAAAACAGTTGAGGAAAATACTCACTTTTAAGGGTGAGAATGCTCAACTCGAGGGCTTCGAGCATGTTTGTCACATCCTGCTGGCCAGCATGTTGGAAGAATACCTCTGTGTGGTGGTTCCAAAGGTTGTATATAAATCCAAATATTCCACTAGTCAGCTAAAAGAGATGATTTAATTAATTTAAAGGAGAAATAAATATGCAACTATTAGTATGGCAGCAATATAATTGAATGCAAAAACAATGTGCCAGAGGAACTAGCTAGGTATATACTTGGTAATTTGATTTCATAGAGTAGAGATTCTCAACAGGCTGTTCTTGGGTCAAATTTTGGCCCACCAAAGTTTTCAATTAAGCTCAGGTACAAATATTGCCCTCATAATCTTACACTTATAGGATGTGTAGGCCCATATGGCCTTAGGTTCGAGCAGCAAACATGTCTATATTATAATTCTATACATAGCTACTGTATTTTGGTATATATGGTGAAATTTTGATTTTCTCTCACACTATCCTCCAACCAATATTTCTCTCTAGTCCTATAAGTTAAGAGAAACTTAACTCAGCATGATTGGATAAAATACTGTGCTGTATGTACCTCTTGGAACAGTTTTCTGTCAGTGGCCAATCTCTTTGCTGCCAAAGTTTTGGTAACATGATGTAATGTGAGTAAGGCCCTCTGTTGGGCAAGCTTGTCAGGTGTCTTGACAGCCTCTAGTAACGTGGGTATTAATCCCGGCCAATTCCTTGGGCAGTCCAGACGGGCCACTTTGCCGATTAAGACAGCTAGTTGTGTTGCAATTGGAGCCACTGGTTCATTGAAATTCCCCAACAGTTGTGCCCGTATGGACTCCCTTTCTTCATCTGACATAGCACTGGAAATTGAATAATAAACAAGGGTTACAAGGCCCATTAAAACAGAGGCCATCTGCATAGACTATCACAGCCAGCTTAGGCAGAGACATATATATCAGAGCTTCACACAGGATCACAACACTAAAACTTGTAAACGATATTACACCCATTTGAGTTTCCTCCAGAGATGAAACATTGAAAATATCCTTATGATGATTTGCAGGACTTTATAAAGATATAGGCTAAGAAGGTTATCAAGTCACTATAGACATAGTACTGTAGATATTTGGTTGTGAGGTGAGAGTAAAGTAAGCAGCTATGCAAAGTGGCTTAGACTTTAAGAGAGCATAATTTCTTATCACATGTAACTTCAGGCTTGGTTTAAAGTACCAGGGTTAGTAGAAAATGCTGTTTTCCATTATTTACTGCTTAATCGTCCAATCCCCACCCCACCCCCTTTCCCCACCAGAGATAAAAAAGAAGTAAAAAAGGGGGAATATGATCCCAAACAGTCCTAGATATCAGCAAAGAGAACTCACTTTGGAGCAGTCCTTCTCCAGTATCTGTCGATGCCATTTTTGAAGTAAAGAACTGCCAACCATCTCACATTGACATCAATGCTGTGGTTAGAAAAAATGGCCTGTAGTATGGAATAAAATCCTGGTTGTGTCTCCCATTCCTTTAACTGTTGTTCAGCTGGTTTTAGAACTGAGGTATCCTGGCTGGTTGCCCTGTTTAAGACTTCCAGGACTACTTCACAGGCATTCGGTGAATTCATGCCTTTTGAGCAATTAAAGGGAAATGGGAATTGTAATGTAAGTTCATTAGGCCTAAAATTCCTTAGGTATAGGCTAAATAAATGTAGATCAGACCTTTGCTAGATATTAAAGTTAGCTACCACCACGGACACCTCTGACGCTACGTTATGACTTAACCAAGGCTGATGCTATACAACATGTATTGTTTAAGAGTTATCAAAGCCAAAAGTTTCTCAGCCATGTCAACCTGTTTGACCCCAAAATAGGGAGAATAACATTTTTGAGGGCCAAAAAATAGGGAGAACAAGGGGAAAATATGGAGGTTGGTAATTTTCAACTAAAATGATATAAATACTCCTAAATAAATAGTCAATACAGTGAGAGAATCATCCAATCAGTGTTTCTTGTTGTAGTTTACAGCAGCTCACTATCCTTTCTCCAGGGTTTCTTTAGTAGGCTTTCATTTGAAAACGGGAACAGTGGACTCTGGGTACTGTAACTTCATGGCTAATATGCTAGATAAGAGTCCCATCAAGCTTGAGACTTGACTAACTCTCTGTCTTGTTCTTGCGAACTACACTGAATAGCCTTTCCTGTTCAGCTTTACTGTAGTGTGGGGAATTACTAATAATTACTAAACATAGGCCTAGGCCTAGGACTAACTGTTGGCTATTTTCAGAAATGTCGCAAGTGATGAAACATTAAAAAACCGGGAGAATAGAATATGAAAGCGGGAGATTCGGGTAAAAACCGGGAGTCTCCCGGTAAAACCGTGAGAGTTGACGGGTCTTGTCAGTGATGCTACAGGTAACGTTACTGTGACTTGTTATGCGCCTATGTGAGGCCTAAGCTCTATTAAGTGTACGGTAGGATACGCACAACAAATAGGTTCTTAATTTTACACGATATCAATAACATTATAAAGTGATCCACACATCGGAGAGAAGACAACCAGTCCTACGCAATGGATATGACATGAAGGGGTTAAGATAGACCCTTAGGTAAACTTTCCCACAAAATCGCACTTACTATTACAGCCTATTTGACTTTGTATTCTTCTACGCAATGTGATTGTGTTTTCAGCAGTAATGATACATGAACGTCGCCATTTTGTGTTTCGCAATTTGTTTCAATATTTTTGAACTTGCTAAAAGTCGCCTCCAATCTCCGAACGTTAAGACGTATGAGGATATTTTAGAGCTATCTCTACAGTCCGATTGACCAGTGGCATTGCCAAGGGGGGGGGGAGGGGGACGGGGGCCTGGAGTCACTTGTCCTCCCAAAAAATCGTGTCCCCAGGTGCCCCCCCCCCCAAATGCGAGTTGTAGTGTTAAAAAAAATACTCAAACAAAAACTTTTTTTACAAAGGACGAAACGTATTATAGCCTATGTTCATCAGTTAAACTTCTTACCGACCATCACTATAACCAGTTGTTTTCTCACTAACAAGTAACAAGGCCCCGGCGTGAACCGCTAGTGCTAAAACTTCACTACTACCCTGATGTTCTAAATTTTCAACACTCTTCTTCACGTTGTAAATCTCCCCAAACCCTCCTGAGATGGAGGGGCTGAAGTATGCTTCCGCCCCAAATATTAAGGCAGAAAATATATTTCTGTTCACTCATAATGTCACCAAATTGCATCTTATGACATTTAATTAATTAAAAACATTATCAAAGCACAAGGGTAATTAATTTCCATCTTTTTGTATAACTTTTTGATCCGCCTCAATTAAAAACATAAATATCGGACAAACTATAAGCCTGAAAAATCTTGAACACAAAGTTAAGTCAAGTTACAAAATATAGAACCAGATTATAATAAAAGTAAGTAAAAAGTAAAGTAATAAAAATTTCTCCCTTTCAACCTTGAATTATCCAACAAAATGTAACAATCAAAACTATGGAAGCGTAGAGGTGACATTGCATTGAAGACTTGCACTTAATAAAACTTTTAAACCGTCAAAATTCTGAAATTTGGCTTTTTACACACTTATTTACAACTATTCAAGACGCTAAAATTCTGAAAATTGCCGTTTTCACACTTAGTAGGCTACAAATTTTCAAACACGTCGAAATTCTGAAAATTGCAGGTTTGCACATTTAGTACAACTCGTAAAACTTCAAAATTCTGAAAATTGCCGTTCAGTGCACTTTGTGAAAGCTAGTCAAAAGGTATACTTTTGGAAATTGTGAGTTTTTCACACTTAATGCTCAGCTCGAACATCAAGCCGTGTCCGCAGTCATTAGATGTACACTGAGATATGATATTCTTGGACAACTTTAACCCAACCAAATTATGACGGAAAAACCACGGTCGGTCGAGGTCTTGGTAATTTTTAGCCGTCACGACCGGAAAATGAACCTCGAAATAGGCGAAACTTTCTATTGTGTGGCTACCAAATTTAAAGAGGTTATAGTCCGTTAGTCAGGGCATCGCCTTGGTTATGTTTAATTGGCAACATATATAGGCTCATATAGCTGTATAGGCTAGGGTCATGGATGTATGCCCTGATACTTCATTAGGGTCACCCAACGTCATTATTCAGTAATGCTTCACATAGTATAGTATAGTATAGTATAGTATAGTATAGTATAGTATAGTAAAGTATAGTATAGTATAGTAAAGTATAGCATAGCATAGCATAGTATAGTATAGTATAGTATAGTATAGTATAGTATAGTATAGTATAGTATATTATAGTATAGTATAGTATAGTATAGTATAGTATAGTATAGTATAGTATAGTATAGTATGTCTTATTTTACTTTCTTATTCCCAACGCAGATTTTAAGAAGCACATTAGAGTGAACAGCATCATTTGCCAAGTAAAGGAAATACCTGCTTTCAATTGGTTTGATGAGGTTTGTTGAATCGATAGCCAACTGTTATCTGGATCGGGATGTGAAAAGAGGATTTATCGATAGTCACTAAATTCATTGTACTACTAGCTTTGCCTAGGCTATTTATTTGCAAACAGTGAAGAATTATACATCAATTCACATTTATACTACTGGAAATAAATTAATCTAGTCATCATGACTCAAACAGAAATATTATGCAGGGGCGGATCCAGGGGGGGGGGCCCGGGGGGCCCGGGCCCCCCCTTTTTGAAAATCCTGATTTTTTTTTTTTTTTTTTTTTTTTTTTTTTTTTTTTTTTACCGCGTTCGAGGGAAAGGGCCCCATGCGTGATCAGTGGCGTAGCTACGGGGGGCCTGAAATTGCAGACATGAGATCCATATTTTCAGGCTAGGTACATGCTGCTTAGAATACTCGGGAAGTGCCGTTTCCGGCCATCTGGGGGTTTGTAAAGCCAAAAATTTTCTTGTTCCGCGCCAACCGATGATGGCGCTCCGCTTAGATAGTCTTACGTTCAGGCGCGGCTGGACCAGTCAGACCCCCCCCCCCTGTCACAAATCCTGCATCAGCCCCTGATATGTCATTGAATATTCCACAAAACAACTTTTTATGTCCACGAAACTGTCGAAAAACATGATTTTCACTACTGGTAGAGATATAAAATATTGGGAATTCTGAATTTCCTGCAAACATGCGGCTGTGCCTGTTCAATACTCACTACTGTATCGCCTTAAAAAATGATGAGTGGAAATAGTTTCTCCAGGACCGTATCGTATCGTGGGTATCGAGTGCGTCTGATATACGAACGTACGTAGTAGTACGTACGTACGTACGCCTATGATGATATGCACTGTACTGTACTGATAAAAACATAGGTGAATTTCACTCCATGGGAGTGATCACTGAGCACATTCCGGTATAAGAGTGAATTTCCACTCCATTGGAGTAAATCTTAACTCCTAATAGAGTTATATTCACTCATATTGGAGTGAGGGTTAACTCCAATAGAGTTAAATTTCACTCTAAATTTGAAGTGCGCCGAGTGATCACTCCAATGGAATGAAATCCACTCATTTGTTTTTAGAGTGTTGCTAGATATATGAAGAAGAAATTTACATACCAATACATGTTATCGGTCATCGATTGGCACAAAAAGCCAGATTCTGATGACAGCTGCCTCAAGAAACCCAATAAATGGCCTAATAAGCACCGAGCCACCAATGTGGACCATTACCGAAACATCGATGCGTGTTAGTCTTCCACCCCCTTCCTCTAATGCTATTTAAGTCCACATGTGGGCATATCCTGCAAATCTACCGGTAGCCCACAGGGGTTTGAGTTGGGAGAAAGGCCTTGACAGCTTGAAACGACAAATGATGCCAACTTCCCTCAAGTTATAAGTCTGGCTGAGTTGGCAAGGCCAGTCAGCATGAAAGAGAAAAAACTTTTTTGCATTTCTGTCACCAAAGTTGCACATCTTTTTGGTTGCTATTTTGCCTCACAGGTGCCATCTCCTGCGATCTGGGGGTGCTGAAATCTCAAATTTTCTCTGTACGCTCCGCGCCAACCAAGGTGGCGCTCCGCTTAGATAGTAAACTCCGCCCCCCACAAGAAAGAACAGCCCCCCATGGCCCCCCACTCAAAAAATCCTAGCTACGCCACTGTGCGTGTAATTTTTTGTAAAATAAATTTGCAAAAAGAGTACACCATCATTCTGATAAAGTGAAGGTGAGAGGGGCACTCTGACTGCATCAATAGTCTCCATCTGGAAGGGGGCATCCAAGATGAAATGGCCTGGAGTAGCCTGGTAAAAAGTAGTTTGCATCACCACCTACTCCCCAAAGACGTAAATCCCAGCTCATTGCTCGAAATTGCAAATATATGCCCGGCAAACCATGAATACATGATTTATTGGAAATAAATTTTACTCAAAACTTTCACGAAAAGTAGCACCAGATTGCACCGAGGACCTCCATATTTTGTGAAATTTTCCAAAGGGAAGGGGGGCACCCACTCCCCTTAGACCCCTCCCCCAGGACGACGATTAGGCATTTCCCATCTGGGCCCCCCCTTCGGCGAAATCCTGGATCCGCCACTGTTATGCATTCGTATGAAATTAAACTGTGTGAAATTACAAGTACGGTGTGTAATGTGTATTCTTTTCCTTTCATACAGCTTTACAGGGACATTGAACTTCCGAAAGAGGTATTTCTAAAATGCTTTGACGATTGTCCAAAAGAAAAATGCTACTCTGAAGTGCGCATAGTTTGATAGAAGATTTCTCATACGTGCTTACTGAATAGTGATGTACTGAAACACTCCCATCGTTAACGCTTTATAGTCTGGCAGAGGGTTCCATTTGATTCTTGCCCACTGCCCTCTAACTATCGTACGTACTAACGTTTATCACTGAGGGCAGATGGAAGGAAAATGACAGGAAGAATCCCTTACATTGCCTACGGTTTGTGTGAAATTCTACCAACGTTACATCAAGTAGAGAAAACAAGATAGCAATCAACCTAACACATAAAACAGAGCAAATGTGAACTTTCAAAACTTGCAACTGACATTAATCATATTATATACTTGACATATTTTATATATGGATTGATGGTGACCCGCATAAGTGATTGCACGTCAGCTTCTGGATTAAAAATTGTTTTAATGGTCACAGACAAGTAAATGTTCAATTTATACAAATATTCGATTTCACTTTGGAATCTTTGAAAGATTATTAATTGTAATTGACACAATGTTATCCCTAACAAATCATGTAACGAGATAACAATACATTCGACTTGCAATCGAAATTGACTTTCGATTTACTTATTTCTTTCTTCATTTCTTCACAAATTTTATAAAGCCTAACCTTTTCTCTCTTTTTTTCCAGCAAAAAAGTCACCTCACGCAAAGAAAAGGACATGTTTGCATGTAAGCATTAGTCATTTGTCAGGTTGTTGACGAAAAACCTGTCAAAGCTATTGTAAAGTGAAATGTAAACAAACTAAACTTGCTTCCTTATTTCAAATGTGAATCTATAACCAAAGCAGATAACAAAGTTTGACATTTGTTAAAAGAAACGATGCTAAGCCCAGCATGAGATGATTTGATCACGCAATTGGTAAATGTAAGTTTAAGAAGCCTGGACGACGAAGAATAAGAACGAAAACATGTAAGATTGGAGATAACCTACTCTACTTTATCCCTGTTTTTTATTTTATTTTTACTAGTTTACTGTGACTGAAAGTGGTAGCGATGTATATACGTTTGACATTTTCATTTCAAGCAAACAGAACCTGATTATATAGGACAGCGTCAACAGTCATTAACACGCCATGCGTTTTCTTCTTTCCCCCTTTTATGCTGTCGGGAGAAAATGGCAAACACATTGCAGATTGACAAATGACGTTTGCATATTGAGCGGAGAAATAGAACACACCATTATTAATATCGGTATTTGATGAAGGCAATGAGTCACATTTTGTTTAATGTGTCACACATAGGCCTATATATAAGTGTATTTGTATGCATCTATGACACATACGGACGTACCACTTTAGATATCGAAGGACTACTACAAATAATTAAATCAATCACAAAGATGGGAATCGTTGACAAAATAATAAAGTTTATACACATATATATATATATATATATATATATATACATATATATATATATATATATATATATATATATATATATATATATATACATATATACATATATATATATATATTTATATATATATATATATATATATATATATATATATATATATATTTATATATATATATATATATATATATATATATATATATATATATATATATATATCTGTGGAGATCCATTATTGTTATAGTATTGTTTACGGTTTTACCCTTATATTTTCATATCTCTTGTAAATTAGATTAAATCCACCTGCATTTGTTTAAATATATACCGTACATACGATATATACTGAAATTATTAATAACATATTTTAGATATTTATTAAAGAGATAACAGGAATATGTTTTCCATTTTGTAGCACATGGAATTAATTTGAACTCGCAAACAACAATCCTTTTTTCTTCTTCTACATTTGATTAATTGACAATGAAATTTACCCATCGATTCTGATTCCAGTCTAATCGTTTGAAATTACTACTAATGAAACTGACCTAAATAAAATAAAAACAGACAAACGTGATCATTTAGGTGCATGTCTATTCATTACAAGCGATCAGTTTGGCTTACAGTAGAATGTGTCTAGATTTAAAGATAGCCTTCATGACATATTGATGACGTCATAGACAGCAACAAGTTTACGCCTAATCAAATGTAAGAGTGATTGTGCCGATATGATCAATTGCGTTTTTTTTTCTGTTCTGATATTTGTCACGAAGAATGAATGGGAGGGAAACCTGGGAATAGATCGCCCTACACAATGCTATATATATTTATACTCGAAGATAGACGTATACAACTCATGTTTCGTGAGTTATTTCATATACTATATAGATTCACTAAATGTATGTATGTATGTATGTATTTTAGATCCTCCTGCAAGCAGGAACTCGCGAAGAAGCCTCATTGGCTTATCAAAGCCGCAAGCTGACCGAAGTCAGTCTCTTAGATTCATATTTAACGTCCATGGTTATGAATTGTCAATTGTCAACAACTCTGTAACTGGACGACATACATTAATCTTGGAGTGACGCGAACTGGGGACATTATGATTGGAAGGCACCGGCGTTAACCACTGAGCTATCACTCCTAAATGTCGGATTTGGGTATATGAATAATTAAGCTATCGGCACACAGGATAATAATGAGCACATGGAGAGAACTCAGTACGTGATACATACATATACCATGTGTGTGAGTGCCTGTTTAGTTTGTGTGCTGGGTTAATGGTGAAAAAATTCAGTGACATTCATAAAGGGCTTCAGGCCACAAAAAGTGGGGTGGGGTCGGTCAAAATGTATAAGGTTTCTCCCACTAAAAAACGAGGGGAATATTAATCACCATCCTTCCCCAAATTCCACTCTCCACATTGACCCATATATGCTTCCATTGGAGTAATTTCATGATGAGGTCGCCTGTTTATATGTGAAAAATTGCAATACATAATTGTTTGCGAATGATACAACGAGCTACAATTTTGACGAATTGTTAAATAAAATTTTCCACGCAATCGAATAAATGTCATTCTTATCAGTATTCAATCTCACTAGATTGAACTTGAAGAGCCGATTATCCTCTTGTTGGCGAAAGATGTTATACTTTCACCCAAGACGTCAAATACACCGCTTGTCACAATTTGTCACTCGAGGCCCCAGCGCTCACGGTTGGATCACCCGGAGTCAGTATTAATTGATACTCCAGTCCGGTCCCTGGTCTGGGAAGCAAAATCGGAATGGTGCAATAAATTAGGATATGTTTTATAGCTTGATCAATTGTATTGGGAATCCATGAATATTTACTCCTTAGACCTAGAGGTCCGAAGATGACACATGTGATACATAAGGCACCTACATAGAAGATGCGTATAATATATTCGCGGAACTGCTCATGAAGATAGAATCCATTGCTGCATTAATTGTAATACTTTATTTCGGAAGGTTTTGGTTTTTTCTAGTGCCTTTCCTTCCGTGTTAATTGTTTAATCCTAAACGGTCTTCTTGTATGCTATGTCATATTCACTTTAGAAAGCCAATCTACAAAAATTATTCCACATCACGCATTGGTAAAGTACAACCAAAATCAAGGTTCAATATTTTTCTTTCCTGATTTATCTGTTTCTGTTATCGTACTGGTTTTGGTGAGCTACCATGCATGTACTATTAACTTCAAACAAGTCATATGTCAAGTACCATTACAGTTATTATTGATAAAAACTAGAGATTCCTCCCTTATGTATATGCTCATGAATAAAATAATTGCAGGCTTCTTTAATAACAAATTCTCTAGAGAAAACAAAAACGATGGAGCAAATTTTCGTTCAGATAGAAAAATAGAAGGAGTATACAGGATTATGAAAAAGGTAACAGAAAGTTCAGCAGTGTCACCATACTTTAGAAATGATTTTCGAAGGGTAAATATTATGTTAAGAGGAGAGTAGTTGGGCGGGAACGCTGGGTGTATATGGCCTATGTGGAAAACTATCAAAATTTTGACAGGAGCTTATTTTCAAATTTATATATACAACTAATTCATGCATTAAAAAATAAATCGCTTTTATTTAACCATACACCATTTTAATCTGTACTTTATTTCATTGCTAACGAGATTAAGTAATAAAGGTTTCTGAATGAGTTGAATTTGTTAGAGAGAGAGAGAGAGGGGGGGGGGCGATCCTTTAAGTTTTACTTTTCAAAAAATGACAAACATTTTTAATATCAGCATAAAAACGCTATAAAAATTAGGTTCAAGAAATGTTTCTCTTGGCAATTTTCTTGTCTATTTGCTGGTTCCATCTAAGATCGATTTTTTCTTCTTAACAAGGCACCTGTTGAAGAAAAAAACTGTTAAATTCTATCTTGCGGGAAACGCTTTGATGTCATTAACCCTAACGTATGAAATGAACTAACCCCTCGAGGGATTAATAGTCTTGTATTTGAAGCGATTCCCTTAGAACTGATGAAGGCAAAGAACTATAGCTAATTACATGAGGGAGTAATTTCATCCTTTCAACCGGAAAATCTGGGTTGATGATCAAGTTTACATGCCAAGCTTTCCTTTATACTGCTGTCATTATAGACCGAAAGACCAGAGAGGTCGTCAGTTGATCTCACATGCACACACAGACATGTGATATTGACTTGTTTTAAAGTAAATTATATAGTTGAAACGAGCCGATTATTGAGGAACGTATTCCTCACTTTAAATAACTCGTTTGTTGTTCCATAAGAAGTAACCCCAACCATGATGTTGGCAATGTCATAGAAGAAAATAAAATAATCGCGATGAACAATTATCATAAAAAAGTTAGAAAATTCTTAATTTGGATACAACACAGTCAGGGGAGCAACCACGAACACGTCTGAAGGAGTCGGGTGGAGGGGGCAAATCTACCCTTATACCCCGTCCCCTGGACGATATAACATCATAGTCCCCCACCGGTACAGGGGGAACATACAATCAGCGTCCATAGCCTAATGGTTAGGGTGTCCGCATATAAAGCGGGAGGCCCGGGTTCGAATCCCGGTGGAGGCTGGAAGTTTTTTCACTGTTCTTGATTTTCCAACTCATTACGATTTCAATTATATATATATATATACATATTTATAGGCCTAAATATATATATATATATACATATTTATAGGCCTAAATATATATATATATATATAATTTATAATTCGATGCTATTTGATATTAAACTCATATAACAATGTAATTCATAAACTACACTAGTGAAGTTTCATTTCAAATTCCAGTTCAATATCCAGTCTTGCGCTAGGATGATTTATTTTATTCAAGCTATCTATCTGGTTGTTTCATATAATTGGTGGGAAGAGAAAGAAAGAGGAGGGCACAAAAAATAGGAGAAATAGGACAGAGATATATATCAAGGACGCGCTTCTTTTCACCTTCTCCCCACGCCCCCACCCCCCTCCGTCCATCCCCTCCTCTACACCCCCCCCCCCTTATAATGTATTCCATCTTCATATTTCTCCACTTATATTGACGATTATAATTTTATATACTAACTTTAAGCCAAATAAATCTGCTATAAGAATGCTGTAGAAACCTGCACTTCATGTTATTATTTATAGTATAATTCATGAAATTTGTCGTTCAGTCTAACATTCTGTGAATGTTAAACATCAATTGCCACACCACTAAGTCACTATACGTCTATTGAGATCAAAGTCATTGCCAAAACTGAAATGTTATATGTTACAAACACAGCAGAAAGGAAACCGTATATGAGTTGCCAAAGATCTATAAATAAATCATATTGATCTGACTGTAATGAGAGACTAATTCAATAATAACAGCTGTATTGTTTTACTACGAGGTGTTAACATTACATTTAACTGCCAAAAAATGTAGTTATGACTGTGATTTATGTATATAAGAGAAGGTGTATCAGATATTTGTATGGTAAGTAGATAGCACGTGCATGTGAAAGACAGGCTGTCTCAAATAAGAGCATGAAGGTATTGCTATAGTCAATAGAAATTCAACTCACAAACACGCGAATGTATAATGCAATTAGAACCAATTTCAAAACAAAATCAAAGAAAAAGTATGAAATTATATATGACAAAATATTCACAGTTTGAAACTCTCGTCAACGATAACAGGCTAGGTATACGGGAATACAAATGCCAAAAGAAAAGGAAAAAAATCTGAAATATTATGCAAGGTTGAGAATCATCCTGAATTTCGTACATTCTTAGCAAAAACGTGACATCTATCGTTTGCATAGATGTCACGTGACAGCAATACATGTCTTTAATAATAGATACTCTGGTTATTTGCTTCAATCTTTCAAATCTTCCAATTCGATAAAGAAAAGCAAATACAAAAAAAGAAAGAAAGAAAATGTATCATATTCTCGTGAAATACCGTGAATATTATGATTGCCTATTTCGATTTAATTACATATTGACAGAAGGTCAAATTAAAACTTGCAAAACTTGATACACAGTATAATGTCATGAACAATTAAATGATTCAGACACGATCGTGCATGTCTACTTCTTCTTCTTCTTATATTGCTCTGTTATTAGACTTTTTTTTTCACTTTTCAGTTTGACAACCGTATAATTCTATAACAATAATTGTTATTTTCATGTCATTCCGTTTCATCGTAAATCGTCGAATACGATATGCCATTGGAGACGAATGTCACAAATTGTCACGTTTACAAGCAATGTGGATGTGCATTGTAAGGAGACCTGTGACAAATCCTGTTTATAGTTGGTTTGTACTTTGGTGTTATTTAGGATGGGTTACTTCAATACTTCTCAACTGAGACCATTTACGCGGGTGGGAAACATGCTATTCTGTTAACGCTTTTGTTGTAGCAGTCTATGAATAATTTAAGTCCGTTCTTAACAACCCCGTCCGCGCGCGCCCCTTCCATTTCAAGTTAATATAAATTACGGTTTTGAAAAAAATATATTACTTGACATGCCGGGTGGACAATGTTAGTTTCAAATCTCTCAGAGAAATACGTTAATATTTCAATTAAGGAGTGTCTCCATATGTAGTACTTATAAGTAAATTGCTCCCAAACTCCTCACTCGCAAGATATATTATTTTAATAAGACTGCCCTATATCAAATTAAAGGAATGCGGAGAAAAATCCTTGACCATTTAATAAGGCATGTTTACAATATACACTCTGAGTCTTTCTATCGCCTTCTATTGATTGTTGTACATAGTTTTGGTTATATTTTTTTCAATTCCACTGAGAATTCATTATACTCGTGGGTTTAGAATTCAACTTCATTTAAGTGACGAAATAGGAAAAAAAATTAGGCCAATTTTCTGGCAGAATGAACAAAGTAATGAAAAACTCTACTTTGGGATTTATTAAGGATTTTTTTTACCGGATGTCGACATCGGCTATTAAACTGACTAAATTTGACTTAGATGACCGAGTAGCCACAGGTCAGCTAGTGTTAAATACACTAATATAGCGAACGTGTTTTTGTTTTCATATGGCGGGAAAATGGGTCGATGGGTTCGGAGAATGACGTCATATTGAAAAGCAAGAATTTTATAGCTTTACATTTTTGTATTAAAATCAATATTAGGAGGAAGAAAAAGAAAGTATCCAGCAATATGGCTAAGTTATCTAAAATATTAACAAGTTATGAATCTGAAGTTTTGCATATATCTTGTGAACACAAATGTTGCCATGCCGTAATTTTATAAAATATCATGTAAACAGGTCGTCCAAAACTGTTCAAAAATGCTGATATACGTTGGATTGTGTTCTCAGAGGCGGATCGAGAATTTGACAAAGGAGGGTGGCGTGACTCTACAGTAGAGTGCAGTGTGGACTGTAGGGTCGACTTCCCGTGTAGCGGATCGGGGAGATCCTAAAAGCAATGTTGTGCTAATAACTACTTTTCGAAGTTTTGTGTGAGGTCGGCAAGGCAATATTTGTGTCACCACTGGTCTCTTTCAGAAAGTGAGAAGAGAAAACACGGAGGGCGGAGGGTAAGGGGGGGGGAGGGGATGAGGGGAGGGAAGGGTATAAGAAACGATTAGACTAGGATTGAGATGAAGTGTGTCTGTATACGCTATCGGCTGTAGCTTAAATATTCTAATGGTAAAACAATAGAACTGTTTATAAATAAAAACAAAACCATAAACTCAATTTCTTTGCGGCTCTTTCAAAGTTTGTTTATATATTTCTTCCCCAATCACCTCTCTGTTCATGCTTTGTTTACACAAGCAGATTTAACAAAATAAACGACGAACCAGAAAAGAGACACTACCAAACATCAAACAAGATCTTCAGATTAAGTATAACGAACATTCTGGTGACGTCATAATTAGACAACTGAGGCCAGTCATGCGTACACTATATGGCGAACTATAACTACGTAGAAGCTGTTGACTCTCGCCTACGGAGAATCATAGACATCGTGTTATATATCTGTGGAAATATGTGGAAGATTATTAAAAGCTCCCTCTGTTGAACTTCATCCACGGAACATTCGATTTTCCTTGTTGACATTGCAGGCATAACGGTTGGTTTTGATACACACTTTAATAATTTATACATTATAAAAAGTATACCGATGCAGGTTTTAGTTTTGAATTGCCAGTATTCGTGGGTGTAATTTATCCCGCTCATTTTACATGAACTAGATCTGCCAATCTGCAACAGGGTTAAAGCAAAGACAATCATAAATAAAATCACCCCTCAAGAATAGTAACAGGGGTAACCGTATATATGAAGCAAACGGTGAGAGATAATTTACATATATGCTAATGGTACAGGCAGTTACTAGCGGTAACGATATATCTTCAGAAGTAGAAATAATATTGCGCCAAAAGATAAGATAATGTTATAAGTTGATACTGATATAGTATCCCAGACGACAGTTTGCTACCTAAATATAGCTACGGTGTTAGTATGATCACTATGGTTACCAAGGTAATATGAGTATTGTCTCTATTCTTTACGGCATATATGATTTACCGTGTATTAACAGCTAAAATGACTTTAGTGAAAAAAAGTTAGTAGGTGTTCTTATCATATACAAGTTTCCGACAAAGTACTTTGCTCGAAAAATTCCCATAACAAAAAAATTATCTGACGTTGAAGAGGATCGAATTGCGCGAACCAATTTATGGATAGACATATACTTCTATAGGAAGAGGCTCTCATGCATGGAGGTGTTACCCTATATGCCCGAGTGACTTTGCTTGGTCAGTTATATTATATATCATTTTTCATCCATCAAGTTCATCGTTCATTTGTTCATTTCAAGGTCCACGTAAATTGAAAGAGTTGAATGTACTACCGATGTATGTATATATATATATATATATATATCAATGAAAATCTCAATGAGTTGGAAATCAAGAACAGGGAAAAAACTTCCAGCCTCCACCGGGATTCGAACCCAGGCGTCCTGCTCTGTACGCGGACACCCTAACCACTAGGCTGTGGACGCTGATTGTATGTCCAGAGGTTCGAAACCGGTAAGGAAGGTCGTAATTCCACTGTAGGCATTATATATATATTACATTTGATATGTGACCCTAGCCCGTGGGTGTGGGGGGAGGGTCGAATCGCGGGAGAGCTGATACATGTCTCATGTATTAGCGGGTAAGCCAAGTGTCTGTAGCATGAAGACGTAGAAAAGCCATTTACTGTTCATCAGGAGATAGTAGAGGCCGTCTGCAGCTTGTAATTAGTCAAAGGCATAGAGTGTGAGTAACATTTTCTGTGAAGAAATCATTTGAATGTGAAGAATTCATGTGAAATCATGCTTCAGCTCCCACACCTCCTCTACTGTTCATGGTGGTAATATTTTGGCAGAGATAAATCATATAATGAGTGACTACTGAATGATTTATGAAGATATCAGAAAGTATACCGAGGCTTAAAATCTTTCCGCTTATTACCTCTCCACAAAATGTTCTTTTTGAAATGTTTATGTGACATTCAATGGGGCTACAGATGTCTTCTTACCTGCTATAGCCCTTGAACGAATGAGCTATGTATTAATGTTTATGACACAAAACCCCCGTTCAAAGAATGTTTATACACCAGATAAATTGTACATGCTTTAAATACGTCCCTTTCGGTTGACCGTAGACGAAAATTTGAGTGAGTGACTGATTACGGTATACAACTAGAGATGTAGGTCTAAGGAAAAAGAGATTTTTAGCAGGAAAAACTTTCTCTGAGGTTTAGTAAGTTTTATTTATTGCAATTCACTTCTTGGTAATATTCTAGAAACTCGAAACTGAGTTTTGAGGAGACATGCGAGAAGAATCATCTTATATGAAACCACTTGATGGAAGTACGTACTATAAAGAATATATTATGTATATATGACTGAAATTTAAATTGAAGTCTGCTGAAGATTTTTCATGTCTTCCAGTTCCTCTTCTGTGTATACTAATGGACTCCCCATCCAATAATGTTTCGAGACAAGATCTACATTTCCTATAAATTTTCGCCGAATTAAGCTTTAATGCGTAATGCGTCACTGATGTAACTACACCGGAAGGCTTCGCAAACAAGGAAAAACGAGATTTTAACCGCCATGCATGTTCAGGATTTCGAAGAAAATCAAGAGGTACATTAAAACACGAATCACTCACACATACAAAGATAACGAAAAGTACAATATGTAATGCGATCTTTGAGCAAACATTCTTGAAGATTCCGTTCGCGTTTACCCATTTTCTTTCTTTATATTGAAATACATTTATATTTTACAAAAGCAATTTAGAGCATTGAACACGAAAAGGTCTTGAGTATGCAATCATTGAGGGTATGATTGAGAATTCTCGGTGGAAATGAACCATTTATAACCAGCAGGCAGACAGGCAGTTTCTGTTCGAATTATGAAGTCCATTTATTTTGAAATATGATTGGAAGTTAAAACGATGTGAAATTTATACCTCGTCTGTTTAACTTTCATATCAACAAACATATACACAGGTAATGTATACTTTACATTTCTACTGCATGGTTATAAACAGCCTATCGCCGTAATAAATGAACTTTGCGCATTAATCGGTAAATTTTCGGTTGTTTGACTTACAACATGCAATCAAATTGCAATTGATCAAAGCCGATAATTTTCACCGGGACCCTGGGACAATATTGTAACAGCCCCCCCCCCTGTTTGTTCATTTACTTCTTTCTCTTTATAGAATATCATGAAAATGATAACACACTACTTTATCCAATATTTTCCGACCTCCTCCATACTTCCGCCCCCCCCCCTAATTGACTAGGGACCGGATGTACTCCCTGACGAGAAGGGGTTTTATCAGGCCTGATTTCACAGATGAAACTTAATTATATTGTGAGTATTCTATTGCAAGAATTTGTTCTGTTCATAGTATTATATGAAATTAAAACCCTTCATGGCATTCATAAAATACCTTATAATAAGACGAATTGGGTGTAAAATCCGATAAAACATATATGGAATCGTAATCATTAATATAATTTCCAATAATTGAGATTCTGTTAACTTTGAGGTATGTTTTCTTAAGTTGACATTACTATGACCGAAACATTGCTAGATATGCCTATAGGTAAGAATGGCAAAAACAAAGTTTGAAAAGCCTTTCTAAAAGTTTTCAAACACATTTTGGATAGTATCTATTAGCATGTAAAAAAATAATTTTGTAAGATTCTTCGTGTTCACATTAGTGTTCATGGTAGTATTTGGCATAAAAATTTAAGTATCATCAAGTGATATCAAGTGATGTCAAGTGACATCAAGTGACATCAGGTGACATACGTTCGTGCTTATATATACCCTTTAATATTGTAAACTGCATTGACATTGCCTCACAGTAAGCATATTTATACTTGAATAAAATAGTCCACAAGAACGTGACTTATAAACGTCTATATTGCTTTCGTTATGAATATTCAGTTTTGGAGTAATGACATCACAATATCTCTTCTCTAGTTGTTTCTTTGTTACTCAGTTTGCATAACATACTTACGTCAGGAGAACGAAGTAATTATGAGGGTTTTCGTCCTATATTTTTATTGATTTTTATTAACTTGGGTTTTATCATATACAGATTGAAATTATATATATATCATAAAAGCTTTTAGCTGGTTTATTTTCATGAATGACAAAGGGATATCCGATAAATTTTAATCTTAGACCCGTATATCAGATGATTTATACCATTTTAAGTTGTCACGAACTAATTAGGCAAATACATAGACGCGAAATATTTTATTGACACTAAAGTTCTTCCATGATCAAAATCTCTGGTTTTTATTGATAAACATATTTCACGAGATTTAATTTGATCTAGAAATGAAATATAACTCATATACGGTATCTTGCAAACCGGTAAAATCACATAGTTAAGTGTCACGTATTGTGAATTGTCGGCGGACGTAATTCACATGAATGATAAACACGAGGACTCCGCCATGACGGGGAAAAGTGCGTTTGTTATTAATTGTTGGCCATTGCAGGTCCGTAGATGGGTTTTCCCAAGGGAGTGGGGACAGCAAGGGGGTTGACTTATTCACAAGGCTCTCTGAGATTTATTATTTGTCATGCTATATATTGTAACGCAACCATGTAAAGGTTACGGGAAAAGAATGATTAATTTACCGACAGAAGGTACGGAAATTTATACATTATTTCCCAAACAAAACTTCCCCAACATATATAGCAAAATAAGTCAACATTAAAGCCGACATTCCAATGGGAATGGGTGGGAGAGAAATGAACCCCCCCCCCTCTCACCCTCATCCGAATCACCCTAATACTATAGTATAGACATTCATTTAGAAACATGTCTGATTAATTGTCCATTTCAACCATTGAAAACAAATTACGAATTATAAAACATTGCCGTCTCTTTTGGTTGTTATGTAGTTGAGAGGATGGATGAGAGGGGCAGGGTCGTTGGGTGGCGGGGGGGGGGGGGGTAGGTTGAGAGGTGAAATCGTGTTTTTAACAATAAAGTTGACAAAAACGGTTTTAATATATCCTACTGAGTGCATAAAAAAAATATTTATTTCAAAAAAAGCTGAATGCAGACTGTAGCGATCTCGTTTAGGGGTTACCGTACAATACGACGCCAATTTCACATGTATGTCTATATGGTCTGGTAAAGGAACTGCTACTTTACCTTGGCCATCACTTAATTTCAGTTAACGCCAGACATTTCACTCACGTGACTATATGGAATAGATCCGTGTGAAATATGCGAAGTCTGAGAATTAGTAATGACGTGTTTTTGTCGGACCGCAAAATGTGCAACAGGCATCTGATAACTGTCAGCGGCCTTACCATGTGTTAGAACTTCAACTCGATTGATTAAAAGTGACATGGGCTTTATATGTACTTTTTAAGTTAAGAGTCTGGGCACGAAAACTAAAGAACTTGATCCTCTCTCATCCACAGTAACCCAAAGTCGAGACTGTAACTTTGTGTTCATGACAACGTCACGTGAAGTGAGGTTTCACGCGTTGATTCGAAGTGAATAGATACTACACATGATCTCCATTAAAGGTTGATGAACGATATACTGGGTTACATTATACCGTATAGCGTAGGCTGTATATTTACTTGCGTATACTGAAAGTGGTTAGGCCTAATAAGCTAACAGCTCTTTCCAGAAAAGTAGTGGACTTGCTCAACGGTTTAAACGTCCGTTGTGGCAGTTTTGCCGCAGCTTTACAATATGTTTTTAAAGAAGCCTTGTGTGTACCTACGTGTGTGTTTGTTTGTGTGCGTCTGTATACATCTGACATGAGGCTATATATATAGTACTGAAACGACATAGCTGTTATTTTGTAACGAACTTTTTCGATCAAGTTCATTGACATCAGAGTAAAGTTCTGCCTCCATAAGTTTCACGCGTACTTTTCTTTAATGATAGTTTGATACGCCTGGAGTCTTGACACTTTAGGATGGCACAAAGATTTATAAATACATATTCACAATTACTTGATTATTATCCCATACGAACACTATACTTCACTGGATATCGAAAGAAGGGTGTACTCAGCTATTAATATTTTCTTCATCCCCGAAGGTATATGCATCCAGCGTAGAGAGTGCTTTTCTGGTATTAAAGGGGTATTCCGGTGGCTGGAGAAGACTGCGTCACAAAAATGGCCGGAAAGTATTTTAATCTTTAGGCCTACGTCTAAAACCACATCTTCATAGCATTTTGTATCGCGAAGATTATGATTTTCTTCCTTCAAATTTGGTGATATTTTGTGATTGTATCTGATAACAACAGAGTGACTGATGTCATCGTCGCACTTGATCTGAAAATGTTTTTATTTTTTAAATAATATTTCAACAATTTATCCAGTATAAGGAAAGTAATATTTCTCCAAAACGATTTTGCATTGTGACGAAATTTATAGTGAAGAGATCATTACCAGCTAAGCAACTATTACAGATGTATCACATATCAAGGATAAATCAAAAAGAATTAAAAACAAATATTATACAAAAAAAGTAAAGATTTTGGGGCACATTTGAGGTGATGACGTCATAAACCACCTACACATGTGATCCACTTCCTACAGTAAGGGAGGGGTTTAGCCAATCAAAATAGGTTACATTCAATTATTCAGCTATATCTCGAGTTAGGAACAAGATATTGAGATGGGGTTTTCAACTTACAGCCTAGAATATTTCTCTCTTCAACATACAAGTTTTTCAATATCTGTCACCGGAACACCCCTTTAAAGTTCAGTGACTCGGTCTATGCTATGCGTTTAATTTATTTAAGCCTTTCCATTCCAAAGATAACATCATGATCTCTGCTAATCTGCGGTCGGATGGAAAGGGGGGGGGGGGCGGGGTATATATAAACGACGATCTTATATAAACTTTACAAAGGGCCCAAGATGAGAATAACAGAAATGTTTACATGGACATCACTGATTATCTAATAGAGATGGACAGCTAAGATTTGCCTGAAGACAGTTATTTTTTCTACGCATATTATAAGTTTTAAGTTGGTCTAGTGCCTCTAACCTGTAATCAATGTACAGACGGGATATTATATTGGCTAGTTTGCCGCTGGCGTAGGTTAATTAAGTAGCATCAATATGGATTATAACTAATATTACCCTTGAGTGATTTCGATGTGGCTAGTTAATTGAATTGAACTCCCTTTATTTTGTTTATTTTTGAAGTTTCATTCGAGAAGATTTGTACAGGTAAGAGGGAAATGTTTATTGGTCGAATTCTATTTGGTCACTAAAATCAATATGGTGATTAAGCTTAAAAAGGTAATTTTTGGATCAGCGAATTTGTTGAAGGCATGGTGGATCCAGGCTTGTATAAAGGAGGTGTTGACCTGGAGTTGTCACTCACTCAAAGAAATAAAGTTCTGGACGTCCAATTGTACGTTCTGGTCATATTTACACTGTAAAGCATGTGGTCTATAATTAGATGTAACTACTTCTGAATTTATGTGTGAGATTAAAAATGTGGGTGTGCGTGAGGGTGTGATGTGTTCGGGGGGAAGGGGGTTGGAGTGTGACCCCCACACCCTCCGGATCTGTGCCTACAAGGTGGGATACAGACTAATACGGTACTCTTCTAAAAAGCATATGTCTGACTTGTAGTTTACGATCAGATTGATGACAAGCGTCTAGGAATTCGATGTGAAATACTTTTTAAATATCATTTCAAACCATCATCCCTTTTATAATGCCCTTTACTATCTTTATTATTAATCACACATTTCACCAAAAAAAAAAAAAAAAATGAAATAAATCGTAAATTAAATGAACTCAAAAATTAAAAGTATCTTTTGTTGGCTCCCATGTGGCTTGTACAGAACGTTGTGTGATACAGCTAAGGGAATTAATACAACTCTGAATACTGGCTACATAAATTGCTACTCAAATTTGGACTTCTGTTTCGAATCAAATTCCCGAGACTGAGCCTAGCCCGTTTTTCATTTTTTATTTGAAAGCAATAAATTGTTCTCATATTTTTCAATAACCTTGAACCTCTTTCAAGGTTAAGAATGATGGACAGTACAACCCTCGATGACAGGAATCATTAGCCTAATGTGTATCTCCAATGGACGTCGTCCTATAACCGTAAGGGGTGCTTCGAGTCACAATTACCCTTTTCAATCCCACTTTAATCTAAAACGAAACTATACCAAGAAGGTAAATTATAGTTTGCTGCAATAAAACGGACATTTATGAACCATTCTTACTTTCGTGATGTGAAGAAAATCTACTAAAATAAAACAAAAACACGGGAAACAGTTATCATCATATATATACTGTTATTCAACTCAGCTTCGCATTTCTTTCGGTAAAAATGGTTCTCTTGTTGGCAATTCGTTTCTTCTGTAATATGCAAAGACACTGAGTTATTATTCTAAGTCATTAGTTGTTACAGATGATAACAGATAATAGGAACATTATTTATCTGTGACATTTTAGTTTCACGAAATAGTTATCTGAGAGTTATCATCCTTTTATAGTATACCGTAATTCGTCTGTTTGAAGATGCTGTTATTTATACAGTAGATATATATGTACAGAGGAAGATATACACACTATATGCGTACGAATTAGTTATTTCTTCTGCGCAATCTCCGCTGCTCGGATGCCATTGGTTATTGATAGTATCATTACAAATTTTGTTCCGCCTTGGCAAAAATACACTGATGTCAAATTGAGCACATTCCTATATCGTTTAAGTCACCCGTAGCATGCATGCATATTTTTTTAGAAAATTAAAAGGATAATAATAATAATAATAATAATAAAAATAATAATAATAATAATAATAATAATAAAAATAATAATAATAAAAATAATAATAATAGTAATAATTATAATAATAAAAATTGCTTGACGCACTATTCAATCTTTCATTGTTTTGTTTAAAAACCTCTGCAGTTTATGCCTAAGTACATCATACGTGGTCTTATTTTCATGAGTCACGTGACACTCATCAGTTTTCTCAATGTCTCATACAATGTTTGTTTCGGTTAAAGTTAAAATCACTTTACTAGACAAAATGGGAAACATCGGTTGCTGAAAAATGTAGGCCTATTCACCTGTTTACTGGTACATATTATTATCATAAATAATAAGAACTCATTTTCTGTTGTAACTGAAGAACGTTAAAAATTCGTGCCTTTTGCTGTTGTTCTTGATATTGACATTGTTGCTGTTACTATTCTGTTTTATTATTTTTCATTTTTTGGCCATTTATGATCATCTTATCGTCAACAGAAAAATCATATTGCGGAATTGTTTTGTTGCGGGTAAGCAATTGAGAGGGTTAGCATTTTACCATATTTTATGTGTATATATACTGTTATGTTACAGTGTGCATAGTCATCGAACAGGACAAAAGATCCGATATTCAAATCTATGGTATAAAACGCAAAACATACAATTAGGGGCGCAAGAAAAAAATATGGAGAGGGCCCGGCAATATATGGAGAGGGCCCCGGCAATATATGGAGAGGGCCCCGGGAAAATATAGGGAGAAGCATAACTTACATCCCTTTTGCATAATATAAAAGGAGAATATATATATAAAGAGGTTAATTAATTTAAAGAAATGCGTATAGCGCGCAAAAAGAGGAACCCCGGTGATATAATTGTCCAATTAGCTCGGCCGAAGCGGCGAAGCCTGAAGTTATATCCCCATCTCTATATAGTGTATACGGAATTCGGGTTAACATGAGCCTGATCTGATTGACGGACCTTTCTCTAAATGAAATGAAGGGTTGACTGGATGTATATGTGAGTATCCTAATTGAGCTATGAGTGTTCACAAATAATGACATCATATAGTCGAAGACTGCAAGCTGTCGCTTGTTTTATTATTTTTTATTATAAAGTTATCTTTGATTTTCTGTATCGAACTAACGTATCCGATAAGCGTTTAACGCGCTCTGTTACATATTAATAAGAAGATTGACATATTCATGTTATTGAACATTCTCGGCCTACATTACACAGCATAGTATACGGCAGAACACTTCATTGTACAAATAACCGCATGCCACATCTAGCAGATTTGATCCCTTTAAAATAATATATGTGCATATGCTAAATTCATCATATAATTGAGGAACTATCTCTTTCTGTTTACTCCAAGTATTATAACACTCCATCGGAGGTAAAATCTTTCAGACTGTATGTAAGTGGGTTATCACTGAATCTAAGTAAGGCGTTGTTCCTTAACCTAGGGTGCCAGTCGCACCCCATGAGGGTTATAGTTCCTTTATTCTCTATAATGAAACTCTAATGAGGGTGGGAGGCAAAGATTACAAGGGTGTAATGCTATAGGCGTAATTATACGATTACTGATTTCAAGAACGGAAATGGTTAAGAAACACTGCACTAAAATAAATAAATAGTTAGGCCTATAATTATTTGGCTGTCAGTATATAGAGGGAGTGTTTTAAGCGTTTAAGCCAATTAATCACAATAAAGAAGAATAACAATTTCTTGACGCAAAATGCAATCTTTCATTAGTTTGCTTAAAAACCTCTGCAAGTTTATGCCAAAGTACATCACACCTGGTCTTATTTTGATGAGTTTAAGTCACGTGACACTCATCAGTTATCTCATATTTTCTCATCGTTTACCCTATCAAATACATGGTAACATATAGTGACCTGCGATTGTCATAAAAAAATCATCGCTCTGAAACTTAAAACTAAGTCTAGACGGAAGCAATGTCTCATATACAAAGCTTGTTTCGGTTAAAGTTAAAATCACTTTACTAAACAAAATAGGAAACGTCGGTTGCTGAAACATGTAGGCCTATTCACCTTTCCTTGCGCTAACATTGAAACCTTATAGATATGCGGTAGCAGCAGCGAGGAGTTAAAGTGCAAAAAAAAAGGAGAGCAAAAAATAAGAAGAGAAACAGAAAGCTTTTGTAACATTGACGTCAAACATGATGTAAATAGATTTAATAAGAACGTGTACAGTTCCTCATTTATCCAATTTGGGTTCGAATCATTTAGACACTTGGTCATTCAACTTTTGGAAGGAGAAGATGTAAAAACCCCGATAACCGTTATTTCGACTAATAAGATAATCATTTAAATATATGTACAGAGATCACAACTCGCTCTGCGCTTGAGGCTGTTCCAATTGATTGATAACTGTGAATCCTATAGTGAACCAGTAATTAGTGAAAACAGCAAAGACCTCATTGCACTTTTTATCTTTAGAAATATATATATATATATATATATATATATATATATGTGTGTGTGTGTGTGTGTGTGTGTGTGTATGTGTGTGTATAAATTACAAACACTTGGCTAACCCACACATACATGAGACATTAATTATACCAGCTCACGAACCACTCTTGCGTGTCGTCCATATACAGACATGCACATATACTTCTTTCTTATATCTAGGACACTCGACTAGGTCAAATAGGCTGTACTTCAAAATGTTGATTTGTGTGACCATTACAAAGATTTAATCGGAGACGTGCTGGTTATTCGATTCCCACTTTAGGCAGTCAAACCATGCACGATGATTGACCAATAGTGATAGTTACGAGCTAATATAGGGGTCACGGTGATAGAGGTGATGATGAAATCACTATAGAGTTGAAGACACCATTGAGGAGTTTCAAAATCTCAATTACAACCCAAAAAAAAAGGAAAAATAAAAAGAGATGCTGGTATACCTAAAAAAGGCTTCTTTAAAGCTTAACAGATTTAACCATCGAGTATATACCAAACCAAAACACGACCCTAGATTTGTTTCCCGGGTAAGAAGAAGACGATAAAACCTGTCGAGTGGGACCTTTTTTTATTTATATTCACGTGGTTGAAACCATCCATTGCGCGCGCATAAAGGCTGTCATGAAGGATGCCGCCTTTAATATACAAGGTCTCTATCAAAAATAATGTACAAATCTGGTGAAATTGTACAAAGTCCATTGATAATGAATAATCCAATTTCACAAAATGTCATCGTTAGACCAGGAAAAATCTTACTATTTATTCACGGTTATCAATCAGCCTTTAGTTTTGGTGCCTATACCATATGTAGGTATCCTCATTTCGTCATCTTCAATTTTATCTTCAAAAGTTATGAAAGAATGGACGCGATAATGACGTACCCCGTGCGATGTACATGGAATATACAGCTCGGGTACCCGTAAACGTAATGGTCCTTAAGTGAATTTCATCAAACTTAAGTGTTAGCGTGTGCGTGATAGGATTTCCCAATGAGAAGGCCCTTATATAGGTTGTTAAAACATTAATTATGATACAACCGGGGATGTAGGTGACGAGCCTCATGTGAAACAAAAAAAAAAGGAAGAAAAAAAATCTTACAGTCTGGTGGCTATCATATTATATGGGTTATATTTCAAGATTTTTGTCTCTCTTTGTTTTACATTTTGTTACATTCGAAATAGTCGATAGTAAAGCGTCCCGAATGAGCGCGAGATAGAGAGAGAGAGAGAGCAAACAAATTAAAGGAGCGGTTAAGAAACGAAATGATGTCGTTTCTTCGAAATTATATAAGAATGGTATAGATACAGTAGGATGCTCAGTGCAGACACGACATCATTTAGTTAACCAGATCCTGTACTGTATGTATATAGATGGGTGGTTAGTGTCATTACGACACTATAGCGCCCGCACATTTAATTGGGGGGGGGGGAATTGGGGGTTGGGGGGGGAGAAGAAAGCTGCAGACAGCATAAACCAAGTCCCTGTACCTCCATACCTTCAAACACTATATCTGTGCCTTTAAATGTATACCATTTTAATCTTTATGCATCCCTTAACCCCTCTCCCACGGTGCCCGCCTCTTCTCACACCGTCTGCCTAGTCAGTCTAAGGCATATAGATGCGGATATAGGATGAGGAAAATTATATCCCCTCCCCTCCCCCTCCCCCCTCTGGAAAACGCCCCTTCAGGTTCATATTCCTGACCATTTAAATTCACTACAGACATTCCAAGTGTATATTGCAGTTACCAGGGTCGTGTGTAATGAGCGAAGGGGAGATGGGGGCGGGGTTCCGCGGTTTTAGTCGGGGATTCTTTTAAATACAATTGGGGGAAAATAGATCCCTCCTCTTGGCCCATATGACGTCATTCCGTAAATGTTGATGTCCCTACTTAAAACTATCGAGGAAAGTTAGACTTTGGTCCCCATCTCAGGCTTTGATATCCTATGCACGTCACTGGGATACATGGATAAACAGTGAGCTAATTAATTTTATGTTTATCGGAAAATATTTAATATATTTTTCTGTTTCGAAGAATTCAAAAAAGGATGGAAAAAGTCACATTGAATACATCAAACATCTTTTTATTTTTCGCAGTTTGCTTGATTAAATGTCGGTAGTTTCTTATTTTACATTTTCTTGAACTTAATAAAATAAATTAAACCACGTCAAACATCAATCATTCAGCCAATCTAACATACAATGAATGTACTCATTAAATCTATATCTTAATTAAAGTAATTATGCTTTCAGTCACGTTGTACATGTATTTTATGCAGTTTTCTTTATGCTTTGTTAATAAACTTTGGAAGATTCCGAAAAGGAGAAAGATATTTATTTCATGGATGGAATACTTCATTAAGAGAACTTGTTCATTTTAAAAGTCTATATATGCAACTTTACATATCAGTTTATTTGATTACATGTTCTTTCAAGTTCGGCATTCTAGTTCGGCATTGAAAATGCATCACAGCGAGTTCATACAACCCCGTACAGGTTTCAGATTGATTGTACGCAGAAGGGGAGGGGGGGGGTGGGTGTAGAACTAAGCCCAATGTCGGTGGCGTTGAAATTGCAGCTGGTAGGGTATAGATGATTAATCCCTACGACTGATTAAAGCTTTATTGAAGGTCAGATGCGGGAACATGACTTTATACAGAAGATGGTGAGGCCCTAGGGTCGCCGAGATCGACTCTCATTGAAGGGGGATGACACAGGGGTGGGGTGTACACCCCATACCCTCTAAATTCGCGCCTGTTGGCGTATCGGACCAGACAAGTTGGTGTAATTCTTCTCCGACTGATTGTAACCAAAAAAAAAAATGGTTGAAAGTTTTCCCCTACTGAGGATGGAGCCGGGGCGGGGAAGGTGGAGGGGAGCATGGCCGTAGCGCCCATAAATTGCGCAGAAGCAACTGATAAATAGGAACAGCATCTGCCGGGAATCATAATGTTTAGGATGTGAAGAAATGACAAACTCAGAAATAAATATTTACCTAACGATAGCAAAGAAAGTTCTGTTTATAGGAGCAATATAATGTTGATCAATGTTGGGCACAGGTTTTATTCAAATTTCCCATAAAATGGTTTTCCAAACACCTGCAGCTCCTTTAAACCATTTCGCTATATTACGTTACGTAATCTTTCTCCGCGGCCTATGTACCAGTATCACGCAAGTAATATACAGTGATAAATCTCGCCCGCATTTTACTTTCATAATTAACCATACCAATTATAAATAGTCGGAAAGTGTCACTCTGATTCTTACATGAAACAAAAGGTTTATCCTAAATAGTTAATATTAACAATGTATAGTAATACCTTTTCTCGTAAGGTTTAATACTTTTATTAGGCCAAGACAATAGTGTTACAAACTAAAATTATTTATTGATTTATTTACTTTCTGTAATTTTGACAAGAGCAAAGATTTTTTTTTTTTTTTGGGGGGGGGGGAGGGGCTAGAAAGGGATTCGAAGCAGTGACCTCATAACTACGAGTCTTGTGCTCTATTACAGCTGAGTGATCCAGCCCGATTGTGTTTGGATTGCCAATTTACACTTCTAGCCTAAAAGTATTCTGTTTTGAATAATCCTTTGCGTGCGAGATATATTCAACTGAAATGTTGCAAATACGGCACTACGAGTTACATTGAAGTAGCATTCTAAATCGAAATTGATCAGTTTTGTTTCATGTTAATCAATATATAATCCCTGAAAACTGTGTATCCCATTTAGCTGGATTCAGCAACTTTTGTTTCAAATCCAAGCAAAACATTGAAAAATGCCCTTCGTGAAATAGCTCGAACAAACACTTAAAAGCTACCGTATTTTTTAGCCAAACGAAATATATACCTTGCAATTTAATAAGAGTCTAAAACGCTAGCGCAAACAAGATTGATTTCAAACTCACGAATCTTGCATTAAGGTCACGTCCATGCACTAGGAATTGATATGAATAGTTCGTGCAAAGATCTTACGTGTGTAATTACTCAGAAGTGATTCGAAACATGTTCATTTTATGATTCATTTGATAATGTTCAAGTTATGTCATGCCGACGATAAAGTAATGTTTTCTTTTAAAATAATAAAATAACATGTTATGTTGGTTTTTGTTCTCTTAACGTAGACATCTCCCCCCCCCCCCCACCTAACTCCTCAAAAAAAAAAGGAACCAGGCGTGAAATTATGACTATAGGAACCATAAAACGTGGGACAAATTAATTGGAAAAATCAAGAGATTTGCTTTCGGCCGTGTCACGCCATGGCGTATACGGTAACACTATTAACCTGATTATCCTTAACATTTTTCTCCATCACTTAAGCTTCGTGACCCAATTATGTTCCTACCTTAGATTGCTTTCTGCTTGAAAGTCAACCTAAATCTTCTGAGAAGGGTTACTTATAGGAGCAATAAGAGCAATAATTACTCTTCATGTTATGAACTTTACATAGCAACAACGTACTTCTTCATTCGTGCATACACGGCAATCGAAGGTGTGAGTTTCACACACTGGATATGTAAACAAGATGATTCATGAATTTTTAAACATTCTAATCGAAATCTTACAGGAAGGAAAAATATCAGACAGACTTGTTTCCCCCCTCGCTGGCAAAAGTAGGACATTGTTGATTGTATGAGATAGAAAAAGAAAAAAAAAGGGAAACGTTTGGGACATTTCAATCTTCCCTTTTCTGCATAGTGATTAATACTAATTTAAAAGAGATCTAGACGCCGAAATATTGATTATCGAATTCGATATATTTATCAATCGGTTGTTAACATCCATTTGGTAAAAATGAGACAAGAGTTTTCATCTAGAAGGATCAACTGCAATATGTTTCCAGTGACCAGGATACAGGTTCGGGATGAGGAAGGGGATGAGGAGGGGTGGGGGGGGGGTGGGCGCAGGAATCACCTCAATGTCTACTGGCGGCAGGCATAACGATAGAGTGAGGGTCATTACCATTAAGCTCATCTGTGGCACACACGACCCCCCCCCCGAGCCCCCTCTCCGTGTGTCGGGCCCTCTATTGTGAGTAACACTCCGTTATAGGTTGTTACAATTGCTGACGAAATTACAAAATACTTCTCTGAGTATATCAAAGTATCGAGGTTGACCTTAATTACACCCAGCATTTTAATTGCTATCTAAGTTTTCATTAAATTTCATTATCTCAAGTTTCATCATGCATAGTGTTTTGTTTCTTCAAAACCTGAAGTAGGAACAATTCGTACAAGGCCAAACTTAACAACACTCATACACTCTTCCACAAGTAATGATGAGCACGGCAACAATAATGAAGGGGCCCGGCTAAAATAAAGCTGAAAAATCATGCTTTCTCACTTTTATCATATACCTAAAACAAAGATGGCTACATTACTGTCAACCACCCTCACCCTGGACTTCACCCCATCCCAACCCCACCCCAACTCCCACCCCACCCCACCACAACCTCTAACCCCACTCCACCCAATTTCATATATTTTTCAGTATTTATTTCACATCTAAGCAATTCGATTTTCTTTGCTCTTGTTTAGTATTTTAGATTCGAGTATATAACCCTTTGATAAATCTTATCTTTAACATATTTAATTGTTTGATGTCTTTTAATGAAAGCACTTTACTCATCCGCAGTTGGTAACTGAATACCTCAAAAGAGCTTAAGTGATTTTCTTGTCGTTCGACGCACTATTTTTTTTTTAACTTTTAGAACAAACTGAGCCATCCTCGATAGGATGGATGGATATTGAATTCACATCAAAGCTGAAAACTTAAAGAGTAGGAAAAAGAGAACGAGAAGGAGAAGGAGAAGGAGAAGGAGAAGGAGAAGGAGAAGGAGAAGGAGAAGGAGAAGGAGAAGGAGAAGGAGAAGGAGAAGGAGAAGGAGAAGGAGAAGGAGAAGGAGAAGGAGGAGAAGGAGAAGGAGAAGGAGAAGGAGAACGAGAAGGAGAAGGAGAAGGAGAAGGAGAAGAAGAAGGAGAAGGAGAAGGAGAAGGAGAAGGAGAAGGAGAAGGAGAAGGAGAAGGAGAAGGAGAAGGAGAAGGAGAAGGAGAAGGAGGAGAAGGAGAAGGAGAAGGAGAACGAGAAGGAGAAGGAGAAGGAGAAGGAGAAGAAGAAGGAGAAGGAGAAGGAGAAGGAGAAGGAGAAGGAGAAGGAGAAGGAGAAGGAGAAGGAGAAAAACAAAATATTTCTACACCCAGTAAAATATTTTGCCCACTAGTAAATTATTTTGCCTACCCAGTAAATTATCATAAGACTGATGTTATAAACATTTTTCTTTTCTATATAAATAACCTTGTTCTTTCATATAAAAGTGAACAAACTTGCCTTTTGTAAATGAGTTTTGGAAAATATCAAATAATATATTACAAATGTATCTTTACGCTTGTAATGTTGCTCTCACAAGAAGCCGCTTGTTTATCTGACGTCATGAAACATGCATGATTACGATTCGGTTTATCGGTTTTGATAATCATAAACTCCCCCACCCCCCCAAAAAAAATGAAATCAAAGATTTTAATTATCATTACCATATTATCACTAATCCTTTTAAATCCGGCATAAAAGAATATAATTAATCAAGGTTTGACAGATTGTTTAAGTTTAAAATTGCGTAAAAATGTTTCACAATCCCTCTCTCTGTGCAATTACTGTAATACACATACAAAGTACAGTTACAAAACCTGCATTCTGACGAATCTTGAGCTTTCATGTAATCTCTTGAATTTCTTGTAAGTCTACTGATATGAACGAAAAAAATCTGTCTTTCTTCCATTAAAAAAAAAACTCTATTCAGGTTTCCTCTTTCCTAACAACTTCTAATAGACTACACTGTTAAAAAAAATTCTGTTAAAATACAGAATTTCTCTGGCAGCAGAGTTTCCAGGAAATGTCTGTTATTTCCAACTGCAGATAATCTATGTAAAATAAACAGTCTAAAACTGTTATTAATACAGTTTATTTCTTTCATTATATCAGTTTTTGTCCGTAAACTTACTGTACGACGACCGTTATTTTACACCATATTCTATGTAAAATAAACAGTCTGAAACTGTTATTTATACAGTTTTTTCCCCCAATTATAACAGTTTCTGTCCGTAAAATTACTGTACGTCAACCGTTATTTTACACCATATTCTATGTAAAATAAACAGTCTGAAACTGTTATTTACACAGTTTTCCCCCCAATTATAACAGTTTCTGTCCGTAAAATCACTGTACGTCAACCGTTATTTTACACCATATTCTATGTAAAATAAACAGTTTAAACTGTTATTATACAGTTTTTATTTTGCATTATAAAAGTCTTTGTCCGTAAAATTACTGTACGACGACCGTAATTTTACACTGAATTCTATGTTAAATACACAGTATGAGAGCGTAATTCATACAGTTTTTCTTTGCATTATAAAAGTTTTCATCCGTAAATTACTATATGATAGCCGTTATTTTACACTACATTCTATGTAAAATAAAGTCTGAAATGGTTATTTACACAGTTTTTCTTGAAATACAGTATGTCTTTTTCTCTGTAAAATAACTGTATTGTGACTTTTAATTTACTGTATCTTTTAGGTAAAGTCTAGTCTTTAATGTTATCTATAGTCTTTTTCCTTGCAATAAATAGGTCTTTGTCTGTAAAATTGGCTGTCAGATGGAATTACTATTATCAGTGAGATTATAAAATAAAAAACAACTTATTGTTCTCTGAAACTTTTATTTACAACTTTAAAACTTGTTGAAACATATTTTTGAACGTCAAAACCTTAAAAGTAATATATAAGACTGAACATCATAAGGCAATCTCTTATTGATGGCTGGGAATTTGCTGGGTGCCCCAGCCTTTCTTTTGGAAAAGGTTTTGTTATACAGACGATACTTTCATTGTTTGGAAATATACTGATAAGTCTGTATGTGGCCATATTTGTCTCTTCGGCCACTTCAGGAAATCCTGGATCAGCCACTGAAAGTTTTCACAATTGACTGATCATAAAACACTAAGCTTTGACACCTGCTAGTTCCTGGCCCTTTCATTGCTCTACAACAAAGTTCCTTTCCCTCTTATTTACAGATGCACTTGAAGTATGCAAAGTTCACTCAAGGTCACTGTATTATGTGACCACAGAAACTTAGGTGTCTTCACTATTCTTCACTTAACTTTATTACAACTATGTTCATTTCATGTATTTTTAAATGCTCTAGCAGTATTAAATATATCGCTCATATACCATATTCACTTTAATGGGCATATCAATGTTCACAGAAAATTAATACCTGTAACTGTGGTAACTCCTCTATTGCTGATAAGGATTGTATACTTTTTCTAATTTTCGTGACCTTCTTTAGCCCTTAAAGTTCAAAGTGGAAGTTAAAGACAAGGATATGTTACAATAGGTAAGAATAAAGATTAACTAATCTGTTAACCAAAGATATTGTAAATCATCTGATCAAAAGAAATATAAACAATGATTTGACCTTTGTACCCGTAAATGATTAAAAAAGTTGTCCTTATATTCCTGTGCTTCTGCTTGAGTGGAAGGAGCAGTTTTATGAAAAGATTTCATGTTAAAATTTAGCATAGAGATTTTATATTTTGACAACAAAATATAATTTAGATATCAAGCTTATAGCATTAACAAAATGAACAGAATGACTTGACATCTGAAACTATTATGGATTCAAAACTTTTCTAACATTTGTGAACCTGCTTGGAAGAGTTTCAGAGTTTATGGAGTTATTGGAAAGGTGTCATAATAGCACCAAATTATAGTCTGTAACAAGTTTGTCAACAAGTAAAACCTTGTAAATATCCACCAACAAAGTTAAACACAATAGTTTGAACTCTGTATAAATGTTTAACTGTTCATTTGTAAATGAGACTTCTCTGTAGCTGGAGAGTCAATGGTTCCAGTTAAGGAGGCTCAAGAGGCTCGCTAACATTTTCTCAACTAGGAACACCTTAAATCAACTAAGTGACCTAGATTTATAATTCAACGTTACCAAATTGTCAGACTAATGTGACGAATCATGGGAAGTGCCTGAAAAGCATTTAGACTGTCCAATCTGACTCAAATTCTTTCAGGTTTCCAACCAAAGCCAAAATTTTTGGGTTGACAGGATAGCTCTTCTTGGATTTGGGGGTCTTTCTTCCCTTTTCTGGATTCAATCCAACAAAGCAGCTGCAAAGAGGAGCAAAAATTAGAACTGTGAAATCATAAAGTTCAAATAAGTTAGCAATTATTAAACCATTTAACAATTAATTTCCTTTGGTCTCAAATTTACACTACAGTATGACATACATGATAGTAAGATATGGTCAAAATATGTGATGTGACACAACTCAGTTTCCAATTGTATGTGTGCTCACTGGTGTTGATAGAAGCAATTGAGATGGCTACCTGTCTTAATTTACAAGCCTTTGGAATTCAACAGTTTTCTAGGAAATCATGATCTGAAAAGAAGAGCTAATTTGTGAATCCTCTTTTAATTTCAATTTTGTTCAGTTTAAGCTGATACCCTATAGTTGTAACAAATTGTGAAGGTGTTCTCAGTAATTAACCAAACTCATACATTCCCACCCTTCTCCAAAATAATAAAACATGCCATTCAACTATTTACACTAACTTTCCATTGGTGAAAATTATGTAAAGGTCATCAATGTTTACAAAAGGTTACCAAAGCTGCTGTTATTCTTGGACCACAACAAACAGTACAAAATAAGTAAATCAGCTGTAACTGAGAACAGAGTATGATTTATTTCAATGATCTGCCCAGGAGTTGAGTTAACTGCAATTTGTTGATTTTTTTTCTATATTGGTACCTTTATGATCGGCTGATCTTTGGAAGGTGGCTAATAATATGCATACACTCTTACATTCCATGTCAAGGGAATGCCCACACAAAATAACAATGGTTAACTATTACTAGGGTACTTTCAGCCTACTCACCGCTGGATAAACTCCATTAAAGTTGCACCTTCAGATGGATGCTCAATGTTTTAGATGAAAAACATTGCAAACAGCATGATCATTGCACTTTCAAAAGTTTGAATGTGGTCATTAACAATAACCATATCTACTGCCAACATAAACTTTCTTCCAGTGTACATGTTTGGACCTGCAAAAAATAAATATCAATTAGAACTATTAAGAGAATGTTCATTTAAAGTTAATGCCACTGCTACCACTACTTAACAGTTGCAGCGTGAATATACTCCAACTCGCGTGTACTAATGGGTCATTATTTTTTATTCAATATTATTTTTACCGGTATTCAAGGTTTGCTTCGGATGTATTTCGATATATTCGTTGATGGCAGATTTCATTTTTGTCGGTGTGGATATGAAAGAAAAAACGGTTTATCTGATATATCGATTTACTGAGGCACCCTAGATCAGCAACACAAAAATGACATTGAAAATGTTGCAATGGTCAACCAAAATGTTTTTACCACATATGAAGTAAAAAATGGGCTATAGTTCTTGAGTTTCATGTTACATGCTGAGCATCAAATGCACACATACATGCTGAATTGATGCTGTAACAGAGTTTTCCCAGTTAAATCTCAGATTGACCCATGACTTTGTCTTCCACAGGTGATAGTGCACTATGAGGTGTCATTGACACACTTGCCAACATATAACTTCCTAGGTTTCTTTAATCAAAGATTCTCAAATTTTGACCATTGTTGATTCAAGTGACCACACCTACATACCACATGAGATCTGTCCAAGATTCCCTTCTTGAGATATCATGTTTACAAAGTATTCACAGTTTCACCTCTGTTGACCCCAAATGATCTTTGACCTTTGCCAAAAACAATAGGCTTCTTGTACTCTATCGGGTACACCCACATGCCAACTATGAAATCTATCTAAGCTTCCTTTCATGAGAAATTGTGTTTACAAGGTAGGCATCAGTAAAATACATACACACGCACAAATACTCACCATCACAAATTTCAAAGGTTACAACTATCATCCAAACCAAAAAGGGGAAAAAGAGCAGTGTATATGTACTGGAGGAAATGCATATTAGAGCAAAATCCTCCAAATGCTTCTCACCTTGAATAATGATGCATGGGAATGTTGACTTCAGATCCTTAGTAATATTCTGCACAGTACTGGTTTCCTGAACATAATGTAAATGTAGGAACATTAAAATTGTTTGGAATACTTATCTTATTATGTGGGACAAAACATTCAAGATGCCATCTGGGAAAACAGTAGTATCTTCCAAAGCATAACATAAAATAAATGAAACTGAGGGACAATATGCATCCCTGAAATCAAAATGATGACAATGGGGAAGATCTTAATCAACTGATGGCATATGATGTACTGAACTTTGGACTTCAGAGTCCCAATACACAACAATTACAGCTGACCTACAAACAGTGAACATCGCAGAGGAAAATCGTTATAAAGTCAATCAACTTGACCAATACATCTACATAACTGTAAGTGTAAGAACGACAAACCAGAGAAAAACACAGACAAATAGTGCTATTCTGATAGTGCTAGTTCACAAATAGTGCTAGTTCACAAGCTTAATGATTTATAAAGGTAGCTTCTTCTTACCTTTGCAAGGTAGAAAAGATCATCCCATTTATCTCCAAGGTGATTGCAGAGGAGGAGGAGAATAAGTCCTGGAACATCAGGGGAATGATCACCACTTTCCTTCTTAGCACTCTCCACATCAGCTATTATATTTTGCACCTCCTTCTTCTTCTTTGCTGACACTTGCAGAAACTTCTGAATTCAACTGATTTCAGTTTGATGCCCACTAAATCTTCAAAATGTCCCATCATCCCAACCTCCTCAAACAAGAAAGGATATTCATCAAGGAGAGCACATACAGGAACTTGCTGACTGTTTATCTTGGCACGGATGGTTGGAAATACATTTTTCATGAGGAAAACAAACTCATTGTCATCCCATATGTTAAGTTCATGCATCACCTTTAAGTCATCTGTCTTTTTTCTCTGCGTGTCTCAATCCTCCCCTTCAGGTAGGTCCTCTGGTTGCCAGTTTTTGCAGCCATATGAGGTGCTGAGTTTACGCTTCTTTGTTAGTGCTTCATTCTGTTCACCCTCTACAAACAGGGGGTAACCAACATTTAGGTGAAATTTGCCTCTATTGAGATTGCTCATACGGTTTTCCAACTGTGTAAGAAGGGATGCATATCCACTACCAACAACAAGTCCTTCAATGTCATCTTTAAAGGGTTCTGGAAACTCACGAACGATCTTCTGTGCAATAATAGAAAGGTGCTTTCGTCCTGGACTTGACTCAACTTTCATTATATATGTCATTGCATAATATTCTGATCATTTCACGCCGATCTTTGGGAGTGGGTCTCTGTTTCTTCTGGAGTGATTTTGTGAGGCTTTTAGGCATTTTATCCCAATCAACTTTAAATGACTCTGCCCAATCTGCAATTACCACTGCTGGACTTGATCCTGCTGAACTGGGCACCCAGCTGCATCCTGGTGAACTGGCCACAGAGTCGGGTTCAGATGATTGTGAAGATGCTGATCCAAGCAACTTTTCTTTAAGAATGAAAATATGTCACATCAATGAAAGTAGATGATATGAAATGAATAAACATCCTTGATAAATTATTTCCTGATAACAGACATATATTGCATTAAGGTACTAGTTTTTTGGACACTCACAGAACACAATAAACACAATAAAATAACATAATATACACAATAAACAGGGGCAGCACTCAAGCTCTCAATCTATCGAATCAAGCATATCTTCAATTGGCAACAGGGGCATTCTCTGACAGGTCTGTTTCGGTTAAGTCGCTGCTTGTTTGTTGACGTAGGCAATGGCTTTGTACACATGTACACACCGTACCGTATGCCATATGGACCTTGTGCATAAGCATCGGACAAGGCGTGCTTCATAGTTTGTTAAGTTGTTGAGGTGTATTCTTATACTGTATGGAAAGCAAGCCATTGCCACAGTTCCCTGCATCTTTCAATCAGTATAGCCAAAGTGTGAAATTATTGGGGCAATTTTTGTTGATTATTGGTATACAAGTGTTTTTGGGGCAAAGTAACACTCACACATATCAAATTGTTGAGTCCATGGCGATATTTGGTCACTGCAGACGTTTGCGTAGTGCCCGCTTATTTGGACCCCAAAGTGGGGGCAAGGATGATCCCAGAGTAGAGGTACTGTACCCCATACTAACCCATAGTGGTTGTTTTTCAAGGTGACCTTTAGCCTTGTCATACTCTCATATGAACTTCAACATACTCTACAAACAACATAGAACGTACGTTCTATGTTTAATTTGAATTGAAAATAAGGGTTTCCTCTTTTCTTGTTGATAAATATTTTATTTTGGGTATGTGGTGTATCATTTCATTAGTTTGACCTGGTGTTTTCTATTTGCTCACTACTTGAAAACTGCTTAAAAAAAAGTTCAAATCTAATGTATAATACTAATAATTAACCCAGAAAATTTTCTTTAGAGAATTACAAAAATGCTAATGATGTACTATGAGACCAGTTTCCTTATTCAATTTGTGGTACCAGCAACTGTCTTAGACAATAAGAGAAACTTCTGTGTATCACATGTACTTACTATTTAGAAATGTTTCCATCTCCTCTTGTAACTTACTTCTTAACCTCCCCTTTCACCTCTCCATTCCTCAAAAAAAGGAGGATAATCATATTTAGAAAGTGCAATTATATTTCTGCTTACCTGCCTTGTTTGCCCATGCTATTAACAGCTTTCTCCTCTGTATTGGCTTCAGTACACTGGAAAGGTCCTCATCAGTGATCAGCTTGAGATCGCACACACTTTCCACACCAGCAGCCAGGAGCTGTTCAACTACTTTGTCCACCATTTCAAGTGGCAGTGAAGGAAGATGCTGCATTATGGATAAAGCAAAATCTTCAAGACAAATTGTATCATCTGATTGTTCTGACACGCTCATTTTAACAAGAGAACCTCAGACCTGAGTAATGGAAGTGAAGGTTTTAGTTCCTTCTCAATTCAGAATAATTCATATGCCACATTTGCTTACTATAAGTTTCTTTGTAAGGCCCATTATATACTCCTAGTTGTTCCATAATTGAGCTTGCGCTCAAACATAGTTCTTTTTGGCTTTCAACAACTACAAACAAAATGCAACCCAATTTAAGACTTGAAAAGCATGTATCAGAACACTGACATATTACAAAGAAACCCTTCTGGTAAGAAGTGCCAAACATCTTAACTCTGTCACTGATAACAGAATCATCAAACTTTGCATTTGCTGCCTGCAAAGCATGCTTTATTTCAGGCATGAAGCATTCTATATTGAGGGATGTGGCATTTTCAATAACCAATCTATCAGGATATATTTTCCCTGAGCTGTTATAAGCTTGAAAGTACTGGTGTTGATTTGCTAAAGACTGTGTAACATTGATGAAATTTTGTGCAGATCTGGCACAACGTTTGAAATAGGAGTGCTTACTTTCGAAGCATAGAGTCCACACTCTCATTAATGGTCCAAACTTAATAATTAAATCTGGATAGTGGCTCAGGAAATGATGTTTTGGTCTGAAGGGAGTATCAGCAAAGAGTTGTTTTCTCTCAGTCAAGTATTCCTCCATTATCACCCTTAAATATGCAAGTTGCTCATGTGAAATCTTTGGAGAACACACATACTCAACAACTTCTCGTTAAAGAAGAAAGAGTCTCCATACAAGGTCATTATGATCTTTAACATATGCACTCAAAATAATTGGAAGAAGTCTCAAAAGGTTCCAGTTTTCAACGGCTTGACCACCTAAGCGGTTACCTGATAAATTTACAAATGCAGGTTTATTGTTTGCATCGCGTCCTTGAAATTTAAACTGTACCATCGCGTCCTTGAAATTTAAACTGTACCAACATTATATTCAAATCTGCATATGTGAACCAATGTTTTTGTTTAATCCAGTATTGAATAAACATGGCTACATTGTAATCAACAACTCCTTCAAACAAGTCGTGCCCCAGGCATGGTGGCAAACCAGGTGCACACACATGAAAATACCTCAAAGAATTAAAACATGAATTAAATTTAATTCCTTGATGATGATTTTCTTCATGATCTTCAAGGTGTGCAATGCAAGAATCATACTCCTCCTTGGTTCTAGGCTTCCCAACAGCATATGGTGCGTTACATTTAAAGTCATGTGAAGTTATTAAACAGTAGCGGCACATGTTAGTTCCTGAAAAACTCTCAATGAAACCCCAATACAATGGGAACCTAAATTATCCCCTAATATACAAGACAGCGCACCTTTCCAGACCACCCCGTCACTTGTTTCTATTCCAACTTCCTCTAATGTTTTCAAATCATTTATCACTCTCTCAAAAACCTTCTGCTGCCCAAAGACCTTAAAATCAACTTCTTTACAAAAAAACACAAGCTGCATTGCATCAACAACAGATCTGTACTCAGGTTGGGTGTTTCCAAGTGTAAAGTACATTGCTAGTATTTTGTGTTTTATTCTTGCCGACCCAAGTGGGTTTACAATTTCAAATGAGTCTTCATAGAGAATGATGGACAAAGATCTTTCACAACTTTGAAACAAACTATTTTTTTTAAAAACTGTATCATCCACTATGTCAGTAAGAACAGATGAGTCTTCACTGTGATGCCTACTTTGACATTGTCCCAACACAAAATCATCCGAAAGGAGCAATTGAATGCTCTCCTTGATTGGAATGTAATGATAGTATTGCATTTTTTGTGCTGAATCTCTCCCTAGTGATATTGCAATTGGAGCAACAAACTTGAATGCTGATTTATAGTAAATTACTCTTTTCTACAGTGCTGCGCCTGAGTTTTCCTTTACAACTATAGCAATCCATGCATCTATCTCATTCATATAATCGGCTACACATTTGATACGTTCTTCTGCTAAACCCTCATCTCTCAATTTTTGAGTAATTTTCAAAACCTGATCTTGTTGACATAAACTGTGAATAGTTTGAAGCTCCTCAACAATCATTTGAATTGTTTGTGATGGAACAAGTTGTTTTGCCTGAAGTTTCAGAAGAAACAAGGCAAAATTTTGTTGAAATTGAAGCCTAGACTGACCTGTTTCTTGCACCCTACCTTGGCAATTGTTACTGTTTTCGAAATCACAGCTTATGTCATTTTCAATGACAAATCTATCAGTCTCTGTAGACACATCAAAGCAGTTAGTGTCTAGAGGTATATCTTGATCCAAAGAGCAATGATCACGAGTAGAAAGTTTGTATTTATCCAAAATGTTTACAGCTCACCAGTTTCTGTGACGTGACAAATGTGCTGTAAATGAACTGGTTTTTGAAAAATCTCTTTTGCACTTCTTATATGGACAAGATACAACTTGTCCTTTTCTAATATGTGCTTTTAAGTGTGCCAAATATGAGGACAGATCTGTGAGTTCTTTTTGACAGATTTCATACATACAAATCAATGACAGGTTAACTGACTGAAGTTTTGCTGCAACTGCTGTTTGCTTTTGAATATGGCGGTGATACCTAGTCACATGAATCTTCATTGCAGCAAAAGTTGATAGGGTATAGCCACAATTAACAAAACAACATGGAAATCTCACTTGAGGTATATTCCTATGGGAACTCACATGATCAACATAGCCACGGATAGTAGCTGTTAGTGTATTGCATATTTTACAGGTGTACATTTCTGCCCTGCTTCACTATTGATAATTTGAAAGAGACATGAATTATGCCTTTTCAAATTCAGCCATGTTCTAAAAGTCTAATTAACCTTGGCTAATCTAAAGACTGCATATTACATGCCAGATGAGAGCCAATATCATCCATGTATGCAGGCTACCAGCACCAATTAACTTACAAGTTACAATGTACCCACCCTTAAATCATATTAACCTAGGCCTAAACAACATGAAGCAAGGCTAAGCTTCACACGCACATATCAAAATGCACGGTAGGGTGACGATAGGTAGTCTAATACAGCGCCAGTGTTACTATAGTGATAGTCTAACTCTTAATTATCGTTCGTCTGGTCTACGTTATATAGGCAAACTAACGGTAGTACTAGGCTAGGCCCTACGGTAAGAACTAAAATATAAACTAACTTTTTGTTATGACAGGCTTTCAAAGTTGTTTTGTTGATTATGATAATGCAAATGTGGCATATGGTTAAAATAAATTTACCACTCACGTCTGACGAAGTACTCAATGAAGTCCTGTTCTGGTGTGGAAATGTGCGTAGCCTACTGGACAGCAACGGCAGTTGTTTTCCTCTCGTGTAGACGTACTTTGAAGCGCTGTAGTATTGTATTGTGCAATCTATACACTTCATACGTACGTTAATGCGAGATGCGATCAATCATAATGTACAGAACAGCGCAGCATGTACTGGACGTTCTGACATCGCGCGCCAACTTGGGTCATGTGACTGCATGCTGGACTGTAGCCAAGTTTTCCGGGAAAGCCAACGGCAGCCGCCCAGAATGTATCAAAAGAATTCCCGCCTGTGCGCGAGACGTCATAGCTGTTACAGACACGTTGACGCCAATCATCGAGTTAGACCGGCTGGGTCGAATGGGAGGAGGGGTTGAAGGGGGGGGGCGGTTCAGATGAATGAAATGACATTTACTGTACTAGACATATTTAACAACATTTTGATACGTTCGGTGACCCATTTAGCTATAAATAGCTGCATGTGTGCAAGGGCGGCGGAAGCACTTTTAATCTGGGGGGGCACCAACGTCAAAGGGCACTTTGCAGAAATTCGACTGGACTGATGCAGCCTGATATTTAGTACCCTTTATAACTCTTATTGTATTATCTTACTTGCGTATACACATCACTCCATCAACGCCACCCCCCCCCCCCCCCCTCAAGGAAACAATGCATACTAGCACTGCAATATCTAATGTGCAAATTGGGAAACAAGGAAAAGGACAAAATGAGGTGAAATCATTATAAAGTCCAAGTCCCTGCACACGCGATCGATACATGCATGAAAGCAAATGAAATATGTCAAAATACTGAAAGAAAAAATAATTTTCTATGTGTTTTTCAATGGTTAAACTGATATTATTATGATCATTATTATTGTAAGGACTTTGCCAATAATTCTAACCAATTTGGAAGGGCTATAACACGGCAAATGATTGTATGTTATTGGCATGCGAAGTAATAACCAACGCATGCCTATATGATATGCACATTAAGATGTTGAACGCGCGCGTAGCGCGCAAAAAATTTTGGTAATATTTTTCGGGCAAGTCGTTACAGCCCCCCAAATCAAATTGGGCTCCTACGCCTGTGGTAGTAAACATTTAAAACTTCCCGAAATATTTCATTCGACGTGGGTTTCGCTTTGTAAACTCTTTTTTATTTAGAAATTTTTGTAGAAAAAGGGCACATTTTTAACCTGAGGAAAAGTGGGGGGGCACGTGCCCCCTGTGCCCCCCCGGTTCCGCCGCCCTTGCATGTGTGTGACCCAGTGATCGTACATTGAGCACACGGAATTGTCATCGGTTCATGTTTTACTGACAATACAAGTTAACATAAAACAACAATAAATTAGACTACATCTTGAAGGCTGGGCATTGTATTCTTGGCAGCTCACAGCAGTTATTGTTTTGATAGGATTTCGGAAGTTGTATACTCCTTAAACAAACGGTAAACCAATTGGAACAGTACCATCTATTGTAAAATTATGTTTTCATTAGTTAACACGTTAGGCATTTACAAATAATTCGTTTCTAAAACTCTAAATGGTTAGATTTCACATATTTGACCTACAGACCCTTCAAAGTTACCTTTCACATTGGTTTCGTTCGCTGGATAATTAAGGGTCATTGATGAGCCTCACGGGGTTGGGGGTTGTTGCTCAAATGTAACACTAAGGCAGAAAACGACTGTAGGGACAAAGTTAACTGGTAATTGTGGGTTGGATCATGGAGCTATCGGTAATAGCTTCATGGTTGGATTTCATTCTTTTCTTTGCCAAACGGTAATGTTACTGCACAATGGATTTTGTTGTATACCATTGTATATTGGTAACGTGTTCCACCTTCAAGTATATTTTCGTATAACACTCTTCAAATTCCAATTTACATGCATTAGATTGCAAAAAAAAAAAAAAAAAAAAAAACTTATTCTGTAAAGTACATGACACATATAACGTCTGTAAAAATCACATAAGTTTACATGTAACTGACATATTCTGGAAAATTTTACAGAATTATCCTGTAAATTTTCAGTGGAGGGAAAAATACTACAATTTTTTGTAAACCACTTGCTGTAACATAAAACGTCTGTAAAAATCACAGAATTTTACATGTAAATATTAAAAACTGACATATTCTGGAAAATTTTACAGGATTTTCCTGTAAATTTTCTTTGGAGGGAAAAATACTACAATTTTGTGTAAACCACTTGCTGTACAGAAAACGTCTGTTAAAATAACAGACGTTTACATGTAAATATAGAAAACCGGCTTTTTCTGTAAAAATCGACAGGAATTAACTGTAAATTTACAGAAATTTTTAACAGTGTAGCTTGATTAGATTTCTGATGTATTCAGTTCTACATTTTATCGTAAAAAGAAGAAGAATACTCTTCTCTGACGTGTAAGCAATCTGATCTCCGATTCCCATTGGTAAGGTTACGTACGTTCAAAAATTATCGAGAATGTTCATTATATATCTCAAGAATAAAGGAAAACGTAAGAGGCTACACAGTTTCCAAATTTAATAGCTACAACCGAGTTTTAATTGTTCCGGGATTTTTGTTGTTGTCAGAGAATGATCGGTGAGAGCACTTAAAGGGAGACATATTTTGAATCAAAATCTCAGTTTTGTCTTATAATATATTGTATATTTATAGGTCTACACAAAAGATCTCGAAAATAATAAAGTGAATTGAGTTCTATTTGAATACTGTGTCTACAAGTAACGAACGCTTTTTGGCGCCAAGCGTGACGTAAGTCCGGAAATCGACATATATGTCAATGTAAAATTTGCATATGTTGGTTTCTCGTGCTCTCATTGGAGGATTCTGTCACATGTCCATGTTTAAGGTTCTCTATTGGAAGAAACTGTCATATGTGAAAGAGTTCGACATATGTCGGATTATGTCTTTCAATGAGATTGAAAATGTCATTTGTGATGACGTAATACTAATGTAATATTCAGGTGAATGTCCTCAAAGCATTACTCAACATTTTCACAAATTTTTACCATGTTTAAATCCATCGCACTTTTCTACTAAACACATCAATACATTTGAATATTAGGAAGAAATTTTGTTTTTATCTTAAAATAAATATACCGAACAACTATAACATGAACCTCCACTGATAGAATAGCCTCGGAAATACAAAAGTTGAATATTTAAATTATAACTGATTTTGTTGTAAATTTCTTTATTTTTTCATCGTATTTGAAGAGATTATATGCCTCACTTTAAGTCCCATTGTGTATGTTAAGGGTAATTATTACCCTTAAAACGTCTTCCTTAGGACATCAATCTTACTCGAATTTCATTCTCTAATGACTTAGCCTGGAAATATGACCAGACTGAGATTTCTATCCAAGGATCCATTTTCGTCGTCAGGTGAATTTATGAAATACCGTCGAGACATTTCAAGAAGATGCCTCTTCTTGCGTATAGATGTAAGCGTTGCTTCTATGTATATGGCACTCAAATACCTAAGTTCAAATTCTCTCTTTTTTATTTATTTCTTTCATTCTTTTTTTTTAATTTTAGGAAGAGGTGGACGATGCTTTATTGCATAAGGTATATATATTGCCTACCTATGTATTAGTCTTGTAGCCTATAGTTTTATGTGCGTCTTGGGGTTACAACTATAGAGACGAAACAGTCATTAATTGCGAATATATATCATCCGTTTTCTTCAAAGTATATATTACTGTTACATGATTGGCGAGGATATGGTTACTATGGAGTTTTCGGGCTCTTTGGCATTAATATGGAATTCGTAGTCATTTCCCTTATTACTGTTTGACTAATACTGTAAATCAGTACATAACGTATGATCACTTAGGGAACAACAAACAATTTACTAAACCTATGTTGGAAGTGTTTTGTTCATCAATTTAGTGGCTGGTGTCAGGGGGTAGGAGCCGGGGGGGGGCATTGGGGGCACGTGCCCCCACACTTTTTTTCCTCCAAAATAGCAAATGTGCCCCTTTGATGACCAACTGTCTTTTTAATTTTAATATTTTATTTTAATATTTTTTTTTAGCCTGTACATTCTATTTCTAAAATGGCATCCCATATCTTTTTGTAGCACGGTTCACAATAACACAATCTCAATAAATAGTATTGATAGCATACTAACACATCATATTTATTAAAGTGATATATGTTTATCGGTTTCTAGCATAACGTGTGGTGGTTTTGGAATGAGAAAGTGCCCCTCTGATGTTGTGCCCTCCACTTTTTGGAAGCTTACTACCTCCCTGGCTGGTTGTATTGTCTTTACATGTCTTTCTGTTGTTTTACACAGTAGGATTTGTTCATATCATTCTTACTATAATCTAGTGATACTCTACTCCATTATGGAAGGAAAAATTAACGTAGGTCAATAGGTAAGCAAAAATTAAAACAGAAATTATGAATTTTTATAACATTTGCATTTATACATTGACAATGTAGGAAAAATAATTATGTATATTGGAATTCACGTTTAACAACTTGCTCATTTATGATTAGGCAGCTGGTTGTGTAAATATGTATGGTATGTTAATTGGGATGAAGGGTATTCAAAAATGTGTAAACATGATACATTAGATTGTCTTACTCAAAATGATAAAACGTCTTAACTGATTAAGGGACTTTAAATTTGCAAGCGACTTGAAGCAAGTCTTATTATCATTACAGATATATTTATGATTAAATAGTGTCATTTTGTTCTTTATTTATCATATATAATATTCATTGCTTTTCGCAAACTTTCCTGTTGTTTTATGGAGTCTTTTTCGTAAAGCGAATTGTTTTCAAAAATATTCAGTAAACTATTTGTAGCATCTCCTTGGTTACGAATAAACGTAAATCCAAACCAAACAATGACCATGCATTTAGGAGAGTAAAACTAAGACTTCACACGGGGGCCGATCTGGTTCTCGTTGTTTTTGCATAACATACTGGAGGCAGCAGTCGCTTCACTCTTCTCAACTTATAAGTCAATTGATAAGTGTTTGTTTCGTTATTTCGTTGGAATTGTTTCATTCTTTCAGATAATGCCTCTTTTCATGCTTCTGGACCCCCTCCCCTCCTCTTACCCCTCCTCTTACCCCTCCTCTTACCCCTCCTCTTACCCCTCCTCTTACCCCTCCTCTTACCCCTCCTCTTACCCCTCCTCTTACCCCTCCTCTTACCCCTCCTCTTACCCCTCCTCTTTCGCCATCTTCTCCTGCAGCCGTTCGTTTCACTCTTACAAATCATAAACGCAATGTTTCAAAACTTACCAAGACATCTATAGATTCTTTCATATTTGGTTTTGGGAGGTTTTCTTTTTCTTTTCATTTCCCTTACGATCTGTGTGAGTGTGTGAGTGTATACTATATAGTCTTTGAACTTCAAAATATTTCGTACACAAACATCTCCCATGGCGAAGATGTCACATAAAATCAACACGATTGTTCCGTACACCTGTAAAGGAACATCTCGTTTACAAATTGTTTTTTTTATCTTTCTTTATTACATTGATGCATAGCTACGAGAATATTTCAGGAGAAATTTAATATCTAACTTGATTGACGAAAAATCAAGGGATAAGATAAGCGATGTTGAAAAGGGAGATATGAACATATTTGATCCTGATATCTCCTCATGTTACACCAAGTTTATGTCAGTTACACAGAGTATTAAAAAAACTCCCGATTCTGATGAAGAGAATTAAAACAAAAATGAACTAGTGAAGCCGACTTCTATAACATCTATTATTTTAGCATTACTATTTGTTAACAAATTTTGATGAGGCTTTAAAGAAGCACCATGTTTGGGGTCAGAATTTTGTTTTATACCAAACCTTACAAATATTGCTCAAAATATGGGTCGCAAGATCATGTCAGTAAATTGTGTCAATATTGTAAACAGATTTTGATTTGCAAAATTTATTGAAAAGCTTCAATCAAAGTCTACTGACAGTCTGCTTTTATCAAAATTGATGTCAACATATTGTGAGGCATGAGTGCACGTGACCTTCTCTATTGGATAAGAGCATGCACATCGGTGCGCATGCGCTAAGTGAGAGGCCGTCGTTTGGGGGAAGAAGTCCCGATAGCAACAGACCTGCTATAGTAAATATTCCATCTATATGAAATACAACTTAATTCTTAGTCATTGATGATGTCACAAAATGTTATTGAATAAAGATGATTTAATCGTCGAGGGGACTTTTATAGAATACCTTTTCCTTCATTCATTATTTTAAAGATACTTGTATAACTTGCTTCAACATTGGAAGTAGATGCGACGATGCTGTTATTCTCGCATGCGCTTTTGCGCAACGGAAGCGTCAGGGGTATTTTTGTTACGTAATTGTGAAGAGTTCATAAATAGCTCTCGCTGTAATTTTCCGCAATCCATGTTTGTTTTTGATATTCCTCTATTTTTCATTAATTTAACGCATAGTAAGGTAGATATTGATATACTAATAATGACATAATTGGCTAGTGTTGCCAGGTAGAATATGCTATGTTGTTAGTCAAATAGTATACGTGTTTAGTAAAGGATGACCCAATGTGTAGGTTACATTGTAATGGATAAAACACGGAGGATTGTGCATAGTTTATGCATACAGTTCGATCACATTGAAGGTCGTTAATTCTTAATTAATTTTCTTGACAATCACCCGTACGATGATGAAACTATTCTAACAAGTTTTGACACGTTATGCATGATCTTGACCTAAGTAAACCTTAGCACCATCAGTCACATTAAATAACTTCTTTTGAAGCTTAACTACCGTATTCTTTGTTTCTATACGTTTATTGACCCCCTTATTGATAACGCCAATGAAGAGTTTATGGTTTAACTGTGTCATATTAGATGTTTTAATTAAATCAGTCTTGAGATATTCCAGGCTTAAAGACTTCGAATACTTCATTTTAGTTTCGACAAACGAATAACAGCAGCGACAAGAATGAAACGAAACTCGATGTATGAAACCTTGACCTTCTGACCATGTTGAATAATAAAAATAAAAACAACTCGAGATCACGTACAAGACTCACTGTCATATATATATAAATATATATATATATATATATATATATATATATATATATATATATATATATATATATATATATATTCATATTTTTATATATATATATATTTATATTTTTATATATATATATATATAAATATATATATATATATATATATATATTTATATATATATATATATATATATATATATATATATATATATATATATATATATATATATATATATATATATATGTATATATATATATATATATAATTATAATAAAAACAACTAACATCACGTACAAGACTCACTGTCAACCCTCCTTCTCAGCTGTTAAGATTGGATTAAAAAAAAACACACAAGTTAGAGATTCAATCCCCATATTACTTTGATTGAAATTAAATGGGAAATGAGTATAAGTACTGAAATAATCTCTCGTAACAGTCGACGCCTACATCCTGATGAGAATGAAATGAAATAAAATTATATTGAATTATATATTAAGTTGACTTTTAGTTTGCTTCTCAATCTTCATATACCTTTGTATATATATATATATATATATATATATATATATATATATATATATATGTATATATATATATATATATATATATATATATATATATATATACATATACATATATATATATATATATATATATATATATATATATATATGGAACATGTATCTTCGAATCACGAATGCAGATTTTTAATCCTATAAATATACTTTGCTATCTCTTTCAAGTTAACATTATTTGAATACCACAGAACCTTCTTTTTTTCTTCTTATGGTCTGATCTTTTTCTTTAGAACCTATCTAAGGTAAACATTTTCGTTTTACTTGTCAAATTTATTCTATTTGACTGTAACTTGTACAATGTCTTCCAGGTGATTTTATACTTGTCGTAGTCACCCAGAAATGTCCAAAGTTGTTTATTGTTTAGTATGTCAAAATAACTGAAGTCTACAGTTCATTATCAACGTTAACTTTTACAGTGTCGTTTCTCCATTCGTTTGACAAAAAAAATCCAAGAAGTTACATGAAACCTCTTGTACTTTTGTTCATTATTTTAAAAAGTTCAGGTTCTTTCTCTTGGACATAAAAATTTATGCCGGAATCTTAAAAGCTCTATATTTATCAACAAACCTGTTGGACTGAAGCACTGTAAAGCTTATGTCATAAACAAAAAAGCTAAGATTAATTTGGGCAGCGTAATATGAAAGCAGTTGAATGTAGTCCCATAGCGCCAACTTGAAAAGTTCAGGTTATTGACTCATATATATTCAGTGTTGGGTTGACTGGGGGATTTCATTGTGGGATATATGGGGCAGGTGGATGGAGGGGTGGGGGAGGGGGGAGAAGGAAGGGAGTAGTGGAGGGTTGTCGCAGAGCAGGATGGTGAGGTGATTCCCTACCGGTTCCTCCAACTCATCTTTACGTTTCTGATGGAGTATATGCCTGCATAGCAACAGACAAAGATTGTCCTACCGAGGACAGAATTCCTTCATGAAGTAAACATACAGCTAGCCTATGAAAAAGGGCTTTCTCAGAAGAACTTTTTCTGTAACGTTAAAGATAAAGAAGACGCTGTATATCAAAAATATATATCTTTGGGCATATCGTTTAATGAATATTCATTAAAACGTCCATGGTATCACCTTATTGGCCAAATCCATCCGAGCTAGTATCCATAGGAAGGATTCTTGTTTTTGAAATGCTAACATGGAAAGCAATTGCGTAATTGCTCATTGCGAGGGAATTCATTTCGGATAAACCCTTACATTTTTTATATATACCCTTATACGTACTGTGATGATCAGAGACGGAATCAAGCAGCTCTCTGATGGTATTATTTTACGTTTATTTCAGAGTAAGAATTTTGAAGCCCATCCGCGATTCTGAGTTAAGCAATCGACGAACACGTGGGTGAGGATGATTCCAGAATAACAAAATCTTGTACACTCATAGCTTTTAAGCAAACAAAATCATAATAATTTCATTAAGTCATATTTTTCTGTAAGTTTTAATTATCTCTTTCAACAACGAGTGTATTTGATGGAAGTGTAAAATGATTATGCAATTTCAGTAAAATAAATATATAAATAAAAAAAACATTCGGTTGCTTTAAGCTTATTACCTCAGGAGAGAACAGATGCCGATATTCGGTTGCTTTAAACTTATTACCCTCAGGAGTCAGCAAATGCAATTTTTTTTTTTAATCACGTGTCACATTTAAATTAAGCCAGACCCTATATACTTCGTGCATTTCACATCGGCATGACTTCATAGGGCACCTGAAGTCTAATTCCTCCACATATATATATTTACTTTTATTTATATAGTTGACTATATATACGGTCACCGTGCATACATACCGTTATCAGTCAATGCAAAGTGCCCGTTGGCAACATGTCGGCACTATATTGACGGAAATGACTTATCTATTGTTAAGAAATGATTCCTGATGTAACTTTGAACTTTCCGTGTATATGTTTATATTTACATTAAATCAATAAATTTCCTCAGGTATATACAGTACCCCCGAAGCCATGGATACGAACAGTCCTCAAATCTCCATACATCGAGGTTAAAGGAGTATGGAGGGGATGCATATTTTGAGTTTATTATTATAATTGAAAACTTGGGGCTAAAACAAAACTCTTGCTAATTTAATACTCCCCTTCCCAACCATCACCACACTTAACTGTGCAAACCTATACACCTATTCCCCTACTACATCGCTCGTCTCCCATTTTGTTAACACGTGATGACGAAGGTTGTGCTACGGAAACAGAAAGATGATAAATCTGGAAAATTAGGTTAAATGGAGAGTTATTTAACCTCCTTATTATTTATATGCATCGTGATTAAGAGTACTTTAAGTATATATATATATATATATATATATATATATATATATATATACTGAAAGTACTCTTAATGTACATTTATATATTGGTTTATCCTATAGACGTTCTTAGGCGATGCAATTTGTTTCAATATTATAAAAAAAGGTGCAAATGTGTGTTATAAATGTGTGTGTTTTGGGTGGGTATGTGTGTGTATGTATATCGTGGAAGTATATTATGGTGGATCAAATCATGAACTCGAAATGCACTAATACAACATTAATCTTTTGCAGGCGGGAAGAAGGCCTGATATTAACTTAATATCAGTTCCTGAAGACATTAAATACACCCACTGTTTTAAATTCTATTAGCAAGCACTGCTCCTCGGGTAAAAGCAAAATGTTAACTCATTCTATTCTTATAACCTTCACGGAATCACCAACTGATCAATAACATATATGCCTACAGTATATTTCCCTGTAAAATCCAATAAGATTATTGCGTGAATTCTCTCAAGGCTTATCGAAGCCTCCCCCTTCTCCTCTTAATTATAAATATACAAGTGATTTCCTATACACGTAAACGTGAGCAGAATAGATAAGTTAAAGTATATTATTCCGCCACTTTTATAAGTGCTAAAGGGGAAATCTTTAAGACCCTGTGTATTATTACATTGACTTAAAACTTGGTAAGAAATTTAAGGTTCTTTCAGAGGCTCAGTATATACAGGAGTTTATTTTGCCTTGTGTGCAACATTTATAGGCATAATGATAACGGATATTAAAGAATGGCAGAAATTTAGTCTTAATACGGTACATAGTAGTCCAAGAGATAAGATAAAGAATTGAGAGCTATTTATGTTTCTATTTAACTATTTCGGTTTTCATGATATTCCCCTTTAAAATATGCAACAATATCTGGAATGCTCTGGAAAAATTGACGTCAGCTGATAAATACAGTACTTATAATGTTAATGTTAATCCATTGTTTCTAAAAGTTGTCATAACTCAACGAAAATATATTCTTTTAACTTCATATTTACAACCAAACGCCATTTATCGTTGAAAGCAATTTTAACACATTGTAAACATGTCATTTCTGTTTTCACGTTGAATTTCGTATTGTATCTGAGAAACTGCTAGCATATGTGTTAGACTATATAAATCTATAGTTATACGTAAATTGATGAATCTCAGCTGTGTAATAAAGGGTCATTTCTCAAACATTAAAAGTGTTTTAGAAAATACATCCTGGATTGATATGCAGTGTTTTGCAATGTTCAACAACATATGAAAATAAATATTGTGTCTTAAGTCATTTCCTTTCATTTTAAACAAAACGACTCATTTAAAGTTTTCAGAGAAGTTACTAAAGATTTATTATGATGCAACATTTCAGAAATAACCTGTTTTATATCGAAATATGTCTGACATTGCTCTGAAAACCGCAAAATTTAGAATAAAAATAATGTAATCCAGAACGGCATAAATACTCTTAGTAAGTGTGATGTATAAACGTAGAGTATATATCGTTATCAAACTGACTAGCATAAACATAGTTTAAATGTACACATACAAGGGTGCACGGCTCTGAGAGGGTAAATCTATTCTCAGTGTGGTAACAAGGTTTATTTTAACGTCACAAATTGCTATTCATATTTTTTTTATAGTGTCTTCTATTAATACCAAAAGTTCCAAAACACTTCACAACCAAATTAAAAGAAAAATACGAAAGAAAGAATAAATGTTCCCGATGTGATGCATTAAAGACGGTTATTCAAGCTCAATAATCCACGATCCAATTGTGGCCATTTATTTTATAAACTCAATATAAAAAATAAAATAAAACTGTTAGCAAACTGCCTATCCACTAGAGAGCCTGTGTAGGAGAATGTGTAAAAGTAAGTTGGCCTGACGTTTCGATCCTAGCAGGATCTTCTTCAGAGGCTAAATGACAAGTGACAGTAACAGGAGGGACAAAAACACGCACAGAATACAAACAGGTTAATGAGCATGGTGAACACAAATAGATAGATGTTATGGGATTAGTAGACAAGGGATTGAGAGAAGAAAGAAACCAACAGGTGAGAGGAGAGATAGGAGATAAACAGTGGAGGGACAAAGAGAGGATTAAGGGAAAGGGGGAAGGGAATAAACTGGAGAAGGACAAACTCTCTAATTTCCAAAGAGTCAAAATTCACTCTTTGAGATTGTTCAGAATTGATTGCTCTTATACTGAGTGAATTCCATTGCCTGCTTAGAGCGAAATTTTACGAATTCAAAAATATTCACGTGTTTTAGAGCTAAGTTTGAGAAAAAGCAACTTTCCGGTATTATATCGTGAAATCACTCGGCTAATGACTTCAGTTGGTATTATTGTCCCTTTCAGAGGATGAATTCTCACTTTTTAGAATTAAGAGTGTTAAATCTGTCTGTTCTTGTTTATTGGAATCATTCTAGACAAACGATGTAACATTAATTACGTAACAGGATATTACTTAATCTAACGAAGAGATCTATCTGGATATTTACCGTCTTATATATGATTACTTCTAACAAGACATTAATTAAACATTTAATCAAATGCGAAAATTCTCTGAAATTAGTTCATAATCATTTAATCCATTACAGAGAAACTTGTAATTCATATCTATAATGTAGGCGTACTGTAACATGATTAATTGTCTCTTTCGAAAAGGTATACAAATGTATGGGATTTTAGTAGCAATTATACGTAACATTAATCCATAACAAATTTAATCGTTCGTTCCATTAACTCATGCGTACAGATGTAAATACTTGAGAATTGGATGGAATTATACGTAACAGTTGAATATAAAACAGAGAATCTTATGTCCCATGGCATAAAATTTAATGTAATATGTGATTGTCTCATGTTGAGGGGCAAATTCCTTGGATTTGGGTGTAATTGTACGTAAGAGGCTATTTGTTTCCAAGTAACTTACTGTTTTATTAATAGCAAAGTTGATTGCCATATTATTTAGTGAGTTTAATCACTACTTATTTCAAATACAACGTATATTGTGAAATTGGTAATTACCGGCAACCATTTGATCGGTTTCAGAGAATCTTATCTCCCATGGATTTTTTAATTTTACAATTTAATATAAGGTTTTATGTTCTGACGTGTTGGTTTTTAGGTTTTAGCTTCAATTGGAATTTTCACTTTTTAGCATTCAAATTGTCGATTTTGTAGTCAATCTGTTTTATCGCTTTACTCTTCATCAGTGCTTTTAATCGTTTTTCGATCTCATTTTCCTGTATATATCTGTATATGGTATATGTATTTACTGTTTTATGTATTTACTGTTTGATGTCATTCTATATTCTAGATTGTTTGTAAAGCGTATGGATGCATCGCGCTTAGTGCGCTATATAAGATTTTATTTACATTACATTACATTTACATTTATTGTTTCGTGTGCAAAAGTTAATGAGTGGTAGGATTTGAATGGAATCACATTACAGATGCATATATTATTTAGGTACATTATCGTTTCTTTAAAGGCCAGGTATTCACACTTTAGATTGTGACAAACTCAACAGATTTCAAGAGTGAGAGGCAAATCCATTCTTATGGCCTAAAAATAAGAAAAATATAGAATAATTATAAACAAATTTAATATAAAGAACAAAGCATGCTTTATTCAGAGTTAAAAATACATTTATTTTTACAACCGCGAGATCCACACCACCCAAAAACATTCTTGTTCGATAAAATTTCGATTAAAATGTTTGCCTTTTTTTCGTTTCCGGCATTTTGTTCCTGAAGGAGAAGAGTTTGGCGGATTGATATAGAGTGAATGTAGGGTAGCATACTCCGTAAAGAATCCATATCAATCCGCCAGAATTGTCTCCTTCAGGTAAAGTGCATGGCATATAGCAACATGAGAACATATTTTTCGATATGTTATCAAACAGAACCTGTTTTTTTTTGGTGACGTGAATGTCAGAGTAGACATATGAAATACACGTGGTACCAAAATTTGGGGAAATTGTGACCAATTTAAACAACTGTATAGCAGTGCACGAAAATTCTTTACTACTGTTAAAAAGAAGTTTGTTTATACAAGTGACGAAAACTTCGTACTCTCATAGACTAAAAATAAAAATGGCCATGATTGGAAAAAATTATTGAAGGTTCCATGAATGGCCAACCTGTCAGCTATCCAGTGAAGGGGTATAGGTTTAGCTGGTGAGAACTTCTGCAAGAATGTTAAGACGACATATGCTTTGACGATTTACATTTGTGTAAATTAATTTGGCCAAGTATATTGTGTTAGGCTACCGTAGTTTTATCTTCCTACATCTTACTATAGGTTTCATATCGCCATTAACGTGATGTACATTTTGCCCAAACCTTAATCAGAGAATGTGTACAGTTAAATTTACACGAAGTCAGTCTTTGATAAGAGAGACTTTCACTCCTTCAATGTGTCATCAATTTGGACACTCCCAAGAGGGAATAATTTCACTCTCTGGGTTTATTGAATTATGGATGAATGTAATGTTAGAAGGGAACTGAAATCAGTTATTATAAATAAAAATATGAACACTATACCTCAAACAATCCCATTATATCGATTTATATCCTGATCATATATACCCTCATATTACATATTACATTCTAGGCTATAGTAAATTAGTTATTGTCATCATTTGACTAGAATAATTACAATTAATATTACATGTACCATTTGGTATTCATATAGTACCAAACAAGCAATAGTAAAATATAGGTGATAAACGAAAATGAAAATATGGATCACATTATGTTTTTATAAATGTTAATTTATTTAGACAGCCGATTCACAGAGAGATTACAGTAAGTACTGTAAATCTTAAAGTTTTGTACCACAGTAAATATTGGATCGTGCTGACAAATCTGATAAATCGGTAGCATGTGCTATTAAGTTTACAGTAAGAACTGAGGATATGTGTAATCCCAAGAAATCCCAAACAACTGGATTTGTTGGAATTACACATATCCTCAGTTCTTACTGTAATCCTATACTAGCACATGCTATACCCATTTATAGCACGATCCAGTTTTTACTGTGGTAACAAAACTGTAATATTTACAGTAGTAACTGTGTTCTCTATGTGTATCGGGTGATTTAGCACATCCTGATAATTTAATCCTTGTGTGAATCTAGAACTGTACTGTAGACTGATTGGCCATCAGGATTGTTGAATAATTCTGTGTTTATCACGTAAGCTGACATATACGGTATATACTTTACCCGTAGAAAGCCCCTCCCACAACCCCCCCCCCCACCCGATCAGAGAACATCGATGTAATTACTTTGGAAACTAGAATGATGAATTGCCGTATCGGAGTAACTTAGATATTGATGAGTTATTTGAGTCGTGCAAAAAAATAAAGTGAATTTCAATCAAAAACACGTTGCAACTTAAATGGGCCAAATCGAAATTTGTTTCTTTACTGTCATCATTAATTTACTATGTAACATTTGTTTGTCAACACCGTATACATTCAAATGTGATAGATAAGCTGCTTCTTAATTACTGTGTAGGGGCCTTTTGTTCCCTCGAGACCCGATTGCATCATGATTGACCAACGTAGCCGACCGCCCCCTCCCCTTTCTCGTCCCTTTTAGACCAGTCTATCAACTAATGTAAATCAGAAAGGTTATTGGTTATGTTTTTCATGCATGGGATATTCCGGTCTGAAAGTGTCAAATATTTTTTTGACGGCATTCTGCATATTGTTATATACAGATTCAGACGAAAACAGAACCCTTGTATCATTTTCTACTATTACAAAACAAAGTAACGAAAAACTTTGTGTGTTCGACAGTAAAACACGTGTAAAACAGTATTCTTAAGAAGAAGAAAAAGAATGTCGTGGGCGTTTATCATTTCACCGCACACCATTCTTGATCTCTGGTAATATTCCATCATAAACTTTATCACCCCCTTCTCTCCCTAGACATATAGGTTAACGGGATCTGTTCATACGGGTACCCCCTTTTACAGTAAAAACACCCCATAGCACATGTCAATCTCATACGCGTTAATAGCAGCATCCTATTTGGTTTTCTTGACAGGGAGCTGGTCTTGATATGACAAGGGAAACACAACGTGTTGTCTATGTAACTTGTCATCATAAGCTTTGTTTGGCACATCACACCGAGGGGCATTAATTCAATCCTCTAATTAAATTTTAATGAAGGATGAATGTAAAAGAAAGGTGAACATATTATCCATCGGGTATTACCAAAGTGAACCTGTAGCCAGAGGCGACGGAAATAGGTTCAATCTTGGGCGGGGGTGGGGGGGGGGTGGGGAGCTGCGTCGAGGGTTTGTGAGACGTGTCACTTTTATTTGAGAGAGCAAACTATAAAATAATCCCAAAACTAACCGATAGTGTAGATTCTCTGCATGTGTATTCTGTACCAATTATTCCAATATTGGAATATTTGTTGTTGTTGACAAAAGGCACTTTTTTTTACATATACCAAAAAGACACTTTCCTCACACAAATTTAAAAAGGGCCCTTGCCGGGAATTTATGAAATTGTGCCCCTACCAGCTACACCGTCCCTGCCTTTAGGCTTTCAAGGAGGTAATTAGCAAGCAGCATTCTCTATAGTTAATCCGTTCCGGTGAATGTTAGACTTGCTCATGAATGTGGAGAAACATTAAGCCATGAAATTTACCATTTCAAATGATAACATTTCTAAGCTGTTTGTGAAACTCGTTCAGCACAGTATTGTGGACAATTAGCTAAGGCGTCGGACTCGTGATCCAAGGATTGCTGGTTCGATTCCTGCCTAGTTCATTACGTTGTTTTCTTGGGCATGATGCTTTATCTCAATTTCATCTCTCTACTCATAGGGGTTAAATGGGTACCAGTGAGGTAACTTGTCATTGGGCGCAGTATATAACTGCAGTCTGCTGCCGACTGGAAGGATTGTCTCTGGGACAGGTTATCATTGACCAGGGGTAACGTATCGTCTGAAAGCGCTTTCAGAACTTATGCTGGTATAAAGCGCTATATATCGAATATTATTAAAGTTTACCCCCCCCCCAAAAAAAAAAAAAAAACTGGCTGATAATTTAATTTTGATATTTTTGTAATCCGTTACAAAACTTCAATTGAAGTACAGGTGCTATTATCATACAGTGACTGGACTATTCAGTCTTACACACATAAGAGGCGGTCACAGCTCATCAGAAGCAACACACAGCTAAAAACGTCTTTCAAAATATTGTGTCTACATTGCATCACAGATTTGTGCAGAACAAATGTTTGTTGAGTCTGCACTTAACAAAAACTAACGAAGAACGCGATTTACGTTGATACATCGATAGTAAGACCACGTATTAAAGTATTTCCCTGTCATTTTAATATGTCCATGGTCACGGATACTGTCACCACTCCTTTCAAATCCCTCTGCCCCACATTTATTAACATTAAAAGACCCCGCGTGTTCGTTGTTCTTATACAATAAATGTTGCATGAACTTCCAGAGACGGACATAATTAAAAAGGATTAACTTAAAAGGTTTGGGCTTAAGGGAAGGATATGCGACTATGAATAAAATATAAAGTCGTAAATCCGACAACCTCTAATTAAAGGCCGTAACGAAGAAGCGACGTTATATGTTTACATAAACGATGTCGGTTGCTAAAGGAAATGTCTTTAGTTTCATGTGATTTGTTCACCGAACGCAATAATAGAAAGAAAGAAGAAAGAAAATCATAAAAGACAGCGGTGTTAAAATTATTAAAAGGAAGGATCACGAGAGTGATTTAAAAACAGTCTAAGATGGAAGGATCCGTCCTTCTCGTCTCGTTAAAGCCAACTACCTCTTTTCCGGAAAGATTGTTTTACCCAATTTAAATAACACCACTGATTAAGAATGAATTTGCCTCTCCCAAATGTATTACAAAAAAAAAGACAGTAATTCCTTTCCTTTCAAGGGAATATTGAATTGTGGAATTAACGAAATAAACTCACAACCACATCTAAAGAGGGAACTTTTTCGTAGCCTTGATTGTCCCTCAGGTACCGAGTGGGAGGTTGTGTGTTTTTTTTTTTTTGGGGGGGGGGGGTTCTTGCTCCAAGGGACAGTTAGAACAAGGACTGATTGGACAATAAGAAAATTGGAAAAGGTAAATAAAAGAGAGAGAGAGAGAAAGAAGAAGAAAGATACAGGGAAACAAGTCAAATTTCAATCGATATTTTTTAAGGGTAATCGAACGGATTTTAAAGCAGCTGGTTGGAACCCGTAGTCTGCGAAGACATTTTGGCGCGAAATCTTGGCGAAACCTATATACCCTTTTACATAATTACCAGGTGCACAATTTGATCAAAATTTCATCTTCATTAAGCTTGAAACTAATTGTTGTTACTTGCTAACATTTCAAACGGCAATGTCATCTAAAACGAGAAGCAAATTTTCGAGTTATATGTAATCAGCAGCAACTTATATAACAATGAAATTAGATTTTTAAATACCCGAACATTTTTCGTGATTGTCGGAGTGTTACATGTTCAGGTTTTTGGAGTGAGTTTCACAGCATGTTGATGTTAAAAGTTAGTTATAATCGTCATAACACACAAATGCTTTCAACTAAAGTCGTTTACATTTCATAACAAGAAAATTACGACACTTTACATAGCACATGCCACTCCGGCATAGCTTAATTTGCATATATGAATAGGGGCGGAATTGTTATTTTCGTCACATTTTCAGACTAATTGTCATTAATTTTTCATCTGATTGTAAACATTCCACATAATTTCTTCGTCCGGAACAGTGAACTGTTTTACATGCTTGATATAATACTGATTGGCACAAGAAATGAATAATGTAAATTTCGGAAAATTTAAAAAAAAAATGATGTTGTACCAAATTTCATATCAACAAGCAAGGCTAAGAAGTTTGAACGTTCGAATACATTAAAATGTGTCTGGGGGACAAAACTACTAGAATCGAATAAAATCGATTCCTTACCATTTAATTTCATGAACAAAAAAATCCTCCTCCTGAACTCAAACCACTGCTTTAAGATATTGCACGGATATCTGAGGTTGATATGAATAGACAAAACAAACTTACAAATATCGATAAATATGTAGTGCCCGGATGTAAAGACATAAAGTCAAGTATATAAAATGACAATATTAATTTCAAGGGTTTTACAAAACGTATAAAAAAAGGGAAAGAAAAATAGGTATGAACTAGTTATTCTTATCTTTTTACAATATCAATAAATATGTAGTGCCCGGATGTAAAGACATAAATTCAAGGTTCCAAAATGACAATATTAATTTCAAGGGTTTTTCAAAGCGTATAGAAAAAAAGGAAAGGAAGGAAAATTGGTATAAACTAGTTATTCTTATCTTTTCTCTGGTCAATAAAAACTGTCCATATACACTTTTTAAATTTTTTTTAATTTCATTTTCTAATCTTTCGAAACTTTACGTTAATTTATTTTATGATGCAGTTACGGGCACGAAAATTACCAAACGTCACGTGCGATATATATGTTGCAGTGCAGAGAGGAGAAGTAAAAGCAGCAATCATTCACTTGATTTATATATACTGGTCGAGGAGCGTGCAATTAAAGGACGCACAAAATTAATTATACCATATGTGATCTACATATAGATAGAGATATCTGTGAGTTAAAAACATCTTCAAACAGGTCAAAAAAATATTTTCTATTTTAGCGATATATCAAAGATCTAATGTTTCTTCACACTAGTCTGACGGCGTGAGCAAGTGTGCAATTATGACATCATCGCGACACACGTGACTCACTTGTTTGTTTTTATGTCTTTCTTTTTATTTATTAATAAGTTTCTTTTTTTCTGACATGGAGAGATGGCGTGAGCAAGTGTAAAAATATGACATCAACGCGACACACGTGACTCACCTTTAAGCTTTTATGAATTTCTTTTTATTCATTAATATGTTTATTTCCTGAAATGGAGACACGACGTGATCAAGTGTAAAACTATGACATCATCGCAACATGCACACGTGACTCACTTTTATGGGTTTTTTTGTATTTCTTTTTATTTATTTAAATGTATGTTTATATTATCTGAAATGGAGATGAGTTCTGCAAATGCTGAATCTAAGATATTGAAGCTTCTATAAAATGACCCAATGATGGTAACAATATGAACACACTCCTTGGAATATATGAAAAGAAGAATAAAAGAAAAAGACACAAAGAGTAAGAAAAATGTTTCATATACATGACATTACATAGTCACAGAATGACCGTCTCCAGACACGACTTTTATAAACGGAGCAACATTCCCACTTGGTGCCCCAATATGAGGCAGGCCTGGCCAGGAGGGCTACAGGGCTAAAACATGAATGAGCATGGGATATATCGGATAAGAAAGAGTGTATTTTAATTTTTAAAATACACTTAAGGCAAACTATAGAGTGTAAAACAAAGGGGTGGAGTGGGAGTGGCTAGGGGGTGGGTGCGCAGCGACATAACTCCTCCCCCCTCCGAGGCCCGACCTGGTTCTCGAGGCCTGTGCTTCAACTCAAGTGAACATGTTTAATGGAGGTAATCATGTGGGCCCAGATGCTCCAAATTTTCCACATTGCGCACACATATAGAATACCTTTGATGAACATATATTCTCGTTAAGTGTATTCCGTATTTTTAATCAGTTCAATTATGCCATGCCGTCGGTCCCATATATGTGTCTATTCCAGAAAAGCCCATGTTAAGGGACATGTTCGTCAAAGCCCGGTACTGAGACCTAATATGTAGTCACACAATTGGACACCACATTGCATTCAAACTGTTTTGTTATCGTAACGTTTGACATTATCAGGGGTGTGACTTAAATCACGTATAGGCTTAGTAGGATGATGAGATTGCAGGGTTATCGTGTTTCCAGTTAGTTTGTAATATTTCTGAAAGTTTTATCTATCGTTGAAATCATTCTTTACGTGACGAAAGAATGGTCGTCAACGAAAACGTAAACAGGGAAACATCTATTGTGGCGGAGAACCACCTGCTACCATGGCAACCGCCATATCCCCTCTTTTCTTTGCCAAGTGATGTAATCCTATCACAACATAAAGTCGCCAAAGAGATTCGCCATTGAAAGGAAAACAAACGAAAAGATTACGAAGAATCTTTATAAATTAGGTTTCGTTCCAAATGTCCGTGATATACTGATCACATAGACGGAAAAAAACTACTTCTAGAGACAGCATATGCCCCCTAAAATTCACATTGCTAATTTGATAAACCTTACGCTACACGTCGAACAAACATTCAAATATTTATCGAAGGCCCTAAAGAACTGCATAAAGTATTTTATAACTCTCTTCTTTTTTCTTAACTAATTTTTTGTTTTAGAAAAGTCACCTCCTTTCCCATCGATCAGAGTATATATTTGCATTTAGGGGATTCATTAAATTTTTGACTATATCGTAGTCTAGGCAGCTTATGTTTGTTACATTTTGTTCGGGGGCATCTATATACGAACATTTGCTGAAATAGCAAATATAAGAGGTACAACTATTGTCTATAACCTCAAAACCTGCGAACAAAGAACAAGAACAAAAATATCGATGTGGTGCAATTTAGAAATGACAGGAATTCTCCTTCTCCTTTTCCTTCTGTTAGTCTTGTTCTTGTCTTTGTCTTTCATCCTTCTACTTCTCCTTTTCCTTCTCCTTGTCCTATCCTACCCTGTCCTTGTATGTCCTTATTCTTTTCCTCATACTTTTTCTACTCAATGTCCTTATTCGTGTCCTATTTTGTCTTTTCGCTTTCGCCTAATGCTTCTCTCTTTCCTTTCCTTGTCCTTCGAATTTCCTCTTTCTCTGTTTCCTTCTCCTTCTTCTTGTCCTGTCCTTTTCTCCTCTATCTTCTTCTCCTCATTGTCCTTGTCGTTTGCTCATGTTCCTGTCCTTGTCTTGCTCTTCTCATTTCTCCAATCACCCCTGTTTGTCCTGTCTCCGTTCTGTCCTATTCCTCTATCTCCGTCATCTCATTATCGTTGTCGATGTTCATGTTCCCATTCTTCTCCAACCCCTTTCTTCCCTTGTCGTTCTCCTTCCATCCTCCTCAATTTTCTTCCCCTCATTCTTCTCTACCCGTCTTCTTCCTTGTACTTGTCCTCCTCTACCTCAATCCCTTCATTTTCATTGTCCTCTACTACCTCATTATCTTCATTGTCATTGTCCTCCTCTATATCTCATTCTCTTCTCTTCTCTTCATTGTCATTGTCCTCCTCTACCTCATTCTCTTCTCTTCATTGTCATCGTCCTCTACTATCTCATTCTTTTCCTTTACCTAATCCTCCTCTACCTCATTATCTTCATTGTCATTGTTCTCCTCTATATCTCATTCTCTTCCTTTTTCTTATCCTCCTCTACCCAATTATCTTCATTGTCATTGTCCTCCTCTACCTCATTCTCTTCTCTTCATTGTCATCGTCCTCTGCTATCTCATTCTCTTCATTGTCCTTGTCCTCCTCTACCTCATTCTCTTCCTTGTCCTTGTCATTCTCTACCTCATTCTCTACATTTGTCCTTGTCCTCCTCTACCTCATTTTCTTCAATGTCCTTGTCCTCCTCTACCTCATTCTCCTCCTTGTCGTTATCGTTGGTCATGTACTTATCCTTGTTCTCCTTGTTCTTCTCCTTCTGATTCAAATCTTCGATTCTTCGTCGAGTCTACGATTCTTAGGTTATGAAAATAAAGAAGAAAAAAGAAAGTGTGCAATAGTGTTCGCATATAACTTCGTGAAACATTACAGAGGGGCCTCAACCCTTTCTTTTTTATAGTAGAACATTTCACTTGTTAGCACATGTAACTCTGACAAGAAGGTTAAATTAACAACATAAATCCGTGAGATGAATTGAAAATATACATTCTCCAGTTCCCGCGCCTCCTTATTTTTCCAGTGTCGTCTGCGCGCTAATGATTTTACAAACAATGCTTATCACAAAAGTAAGGAGACTGCAAAATTCTTGCACATTGTCCATGATCTATTTAAAGCGACACATTCATGCATCTTTTAAAAACTCTCATGAAACTCAAAATCAAAATGATCAAGTAAATAAATCAACATTTCCTCTCCCAGATACTTCATCATACCAGTGTTAATCACATGAAACGCTGCTATTAACATTCTAAAATTACTTGAATTATCAAACTATGCTCAAGAAGTGAATAAAATGGCACAGACATTTCTAATTTACTGTGTTTAACTTTGTATCAGCATTAATATGATATACACGACAAAATGTCTGATATATTTTTCAAGACTTGGCAGATTTGATGACACCATTGCATAGAAATGATACAGTGTATATCTGATGTTTAATGAAAGGATTGTCGAGGAAAACACCGAGGGACATATTTTAAACATCCTAATTAAAACTGTAAACGCAAGTCCTATCAAGAGTTTCGAAATATTGATAGATAAAAAATATCACTTTCTGCCGTAAGTGGACTTGAAGCAAACAGGTGTGACGTCATAGCACCATGACATAAACTTGTTTTGTTTTGACCCTTAACGGGATAAAAGTGGTTTAGCTTTTCCTTTCGGGAGTTGAAGTTAACAATATCCCATCATAAATATATATCTTTATATGTATATATTTATCTATTTATCTATCTATATATATAGCCTATATATATAGCCTATATATATAGCCTATATATATAGGCTATATATAGGCTATATATAGACTATATATATAGGCTATATATATATATATACATATATATATATATTAATATATATATTAATATATATATATATATATATATATATATATATATATATTGTCAGAAATGTCTAACGAAACTGAAATGAAACCGTCAAATTTTGAAATATGATTACGCCAACTATTTTAACAAAGTAGACCTTTAAGGTTTTCATCTCGTCGTTAATCGTAACTTCTAATTAAAAGTGAGTGAGCACTATGAGATCGTCACTCTGCACGACCTGTTTTACAAAGCGAGGCCTCTGTACCAAACTTGATGAAAATTTTACGGTAAAAAAGTAGAGAAAACAATATAACTTGGTTTTCTCAAAAGATTAAAATGTTGACGTCTGACCTATTTCTTTTATTAAATTTCATCAATATACTAATATCAATGTGTGATGAATGAATGGTTGCTGATATCATTTGGCGTTCTATATATACTAACTGGTTTGTATACCTTTGGAGGGGGGGGGGTGACAAGGTGAGTGAAGGGGCGGGGAGAACATGGAGAGTAGGTCCAGCATGGGACTTGTGAAATTCTTCATGTCGGTCACTTACTAATTCTGCAAGTACTGTTAACATACATCATCGTGATGTCTAGAATATTTTATCAGTCACAACATCATGACTATATACATTCATAATTGAGCGAAAATATTTCCAATTTAGAACCGATACTTACGTTATCATTCTGTTCTTAATTAACACAATGTAGGTAACACAACATGTTTACTTTAAGAAAAATAATAGCTTACGGTACTGAAAGTCTTAGAGATCTACGTATTTACCTCGAGTTCAGTTTGGGAATAATATCGGCTGCAAATGTTATTATCCCGAAAAACGGTACACGTAAGAATTAATAAAAATGAAAAAACGCACCTCCATGGTTAGAATATGATTCATATTTCATAGCTAAAAATTAATTTTTAACCCGGACTGTCCTTTTAACCATATTACAAGATATTAAGTATTATACAATTGCGCTTTATTCGCTTTTCCGAAGTTTACCTGTATTCTTCTTCAACCTGTACTTTGAACACAAGCAGTGTACTGGATGGGGTCTTATAAGGGGCTAAGTGGTCCATGGAGGGTCTAAGGGAAGGGGTTCCCCCTATTCCCTTTGAGAAATGTTGGTAAAAGTGAGGCTGCTTAGATGCAATATGGTACTATATTTTGAAACTTTTGAAACGATGTTGAAGAATTTTCGACTGGTTAGCTTGTACCTCATAGTTATGTTGTATATATATTCATGTACCCTACTTTTGGGGGAATATTCTGTCTGCTGAGAGGGGGGGGGGATGGGGAGGTATGGCCCAGCCCCTAATTTTTTTTTTGGGGGGGGGGGAGGTTATCCCCTAGAAGTATATGTGGTTACTCCCCTGATTGCAGGTAACACAACGTGTTACTTTAAACATAGTTGACGGTACATGCCAGTCTCAGTGAAATATTTATAAATAGAAATGTTGAACGTTCCGACGCCTGCCGAGAATCATTCAAACTAAAACATTATAATTCAAATGTTGCAGAACAGACGTAGATGATACACGAAAGAGTGTGAAATGAAACTTTAATGTCTTTGCAATGAGATAACAAACAAGGAGCTACCGCCCTAAATGTTAAAAAAAAGGAATCTGTGTTATGACAAGAAAAACAGGAACTTAAAACATTTGGTTATAAATTGTCTATTTTAAGTAAACTTGAAACTGTCTGGTGAATTTAGAAGCGTTATATAACAGGCAAACGGCTTATTTTCACATAAATCACTATTTGGTAATAAAAACAACTATAGAACATGAAATTGATTCATTACCATTTGAAACGCCGTCGGCAATGCTTTAAGTAAATTTTAATGACAACATTTTTCGTAGGTTTCTTCATGTGACAATCAATCAAGGATAGCTTTTCTTTTTACCTTAAAAACAAATTTCAGAGGCCTATTTATACTTAAAAGTGACCAATGAATTAAAATGAATGAATGTAGTGACATTTAACAATGTCAGAGGTAGGTAACTGCTAGTTAGATCCAAGCAATTTAAATAGCAAATCACACACAATTAAAAGTGGTCTTTCTCGAGTACAAAGTAAAACAAAAAAACTAACTTTCATATTCAAAGAAATTGTAGACTGAGGCAACTTATAAAAATGAGTCATATCTTTGTAATCAAATAGTCCAAGGCAGTGACTTACTGATATTTTTATGCTGATCTTCTCTTCAAAAACTGTTGTAAGAATTCAGACAGGATTTATCCAAAAAATAATCAAATGTCACTAACGGAACCACAAAGGGTTTCTTTGTTGATTACTGTGATCTAAAGCTATTCTTATATAATAAACTATTTCTCTCAATATCCTTGTCGCACCCCCACCCCCGCCCCCCCCCCCCAATAAAAGTAGGGAAAATCAATTTTTTGAAATTCTTCCTACATTCAATTCTGTTGCAGTATTTTTTAAAGTTTAAATCAAATAATTCAGGGTTGTCCAACCTACGGCCCGCGGGCCACAGTCCGGCCCGCCGCAGGGTTGCGTCCGGCCCGCCAGAGATGCTCTACGGTGCGAAATTTAGTGAGCAGATTTATTGATAACAATTTGAAGCTATATAATCAATCATTCGAACCTTCTGGGTCCAAAAAACTGCATACAGGTCTCAGCGGAAGGGGGGCGGGGGCGGCTGGACTTTATTCATCTGTTTTATCAGGAAAGAAAATAAATCAGTGCGCACCGCGCGCAGTGCTCACATTTTGTTGCCTTGGGCTTCGCGCAAAAAAATTGAAAAATCGTAGGGTTCATGCGGCCCCTCCTTCATCATAATCATTCCATGTGGCCCTCCTCTGCAAAAGGTTGGACAACCCTGAAATAATTAAAAGGGGAAACAATATGAAAATAACAAAGGCAATAGCACTGTAGGTCTACAGTGAGGAGAATGCGAGGTCTGCAACCGCTTTGTCCTATACTCCACTCCTACTAAGCTGACCCGAAAACGGATTTGTTCTTAAATATCAGGCGAACTTGATTACTTAAAAGGTTAATAATATGGTATTACACATTACTGTTCAATAAAAACGTCCAGCTTTCTAATCCAACCCCTTGTATCCACCCAAATGCATGCGAACACCGTAACCATATCATGAGTTACGGCATACGGGCATCGAAATCCGTATAGGAAAGGTTCTAAAAATGTAATGTTATACTGTTCCCTTATAGACCCCCCTGTCACTTTGAGAGCCACTAAAGTTTGAAGAGAAACAGTGACAGTCGACAGTGTTACTCTTCTTTGCCTTTTTTATTTTTTATGCATGCATCTTTTTTTAAGAAATTTCAACCTATTGGGGGCTATATACTTCGCCGGAAACTTAAAAGGAAATTAAAATACATTTCGTGTAAGGTATCGAAAGTTCACATGATGTACCATCAATATTATAACTTGCTTGAACAACCCTTACCTTGCACTTCAATGATTGAGGGATCAGGTTAACAATTAGGAGCTAATCTTTAGTGGCCTCCGAATTCGTTCCATAGACAGATAAACTGGAGGTTCAATATTGCTTCATCCAACTTTTATTACTCTATAAAAAACGTGAGAGCGGCGAGAGTAAAAAAGGCATTGCAAGTAACGAAAGATAAGTTGCAGTATATATATATATATAAATATATATATATATATATGTATGTGTATATATGTACCGGTATATATATATATATATAAATATATATATATATACATATATATATATACATATATATATATATATATATATATATATATAATATATATATATATATATACCGGTACATATATATATACCGCTACACACATACACACACACACATATATATATATACACATATATATAGCCTATATATGTGTATATGTATAGGAATAAGTTGTATTAGACATGTCCGTAACCAGGCCTACACTCGTAAGGTTTACCATATTTACAATACGGTCAATGAATGCGCAAGCATTGATCATTTGCAAGTGTATATATAGATGCTGATGAACTGTGAATATATTATTTTCATATTTTAGTATATTTTTAAAGTTCAGGATTTCCTTAGTTTTTGTATTCTTTTTCATTGACTTAATTTGTCTCCCTTCTTAATACTGACGTGATCATTCATACAAAGTACGTTTAGCAATTTAATCAAATAAAATATTTTATTTATTATTTTATATTATATATATTTTTTCCTCATCTAAACAGTAGAGAAACTTGTTAGAATACACCGACGGTGGTAGATTGCTCTTCTGGACAAAAAATTAACAGAGTCACTGTATTGCTTTGGAAATATAAATAAAATCCCATCTACGGTATCTTGGAATACACAATTGCTTTCGTGCAATAATCTCTACTCTTTAAGTTTATCGCACGTCTTAACAAGGGACGAGTAATATTTAACTCTCAGTTGTTTTACAGATTGGACAGGGAGGCCCTCTCTCGGGTTTTAAAAAGTTTTCAAAGTTCGTTATCAGTATACATCCGTGTAAGAGGAGTTTATTACTATTTTTGTACTTATTCCCCGAGGTAACAGTTAAGAGGTCTCAAAAGGAAGCATGCCTCTACTCGTGGTTTTCTTTTATCGATGAAATTATTATAATTATTATTATTTCATATGGAAATCGATTTCAGTACAGGAGGTAAGGTGGAACGTCTATACAATGAGCTGAACAGCCCCTGCGGCGTTACAAAGAAATGAGAAAATAAAACATTAACAGTTTTACATAGACTTGTGGCAGAATTATTCCCCGTTTCAAATTTCGTACTTAGACTTAAGCAATTTGAGATTTTTACATGTATTGCGCAATGCTTTTTTCCAAATGAGCTCATCAGCAGATTTGTAGTGGGTCCGGGATCGTACCCGTATTCTACCTGTCTCATCACGAAGGTTCGTCTTAATGGATGATTTTGTACTTGTCGTATTTGTACTCAATGTAAATCTAGAACAACACAGATACGAACGTGGTCGAATGTGCGTCTTAATGGATTGGTTTGTACTCGGATTTGTATTCAATGTAAATATAGAACAACACAGATACGAACGCGGTCGAATGTTCGTCTTAATGGATTGATTTGTAGTCGTATTTGTACTCAATGTAAATCTAGTACAACACAGATACAAATACGGTCGAATGTTCGTCTAAATGGACTGGTTTATACTCGGATTTGTATTCAATGTAAATCTAGAACAACACAGATACGAACGTGGTCGAATGTTCGTCATCATGGATTGGTTTGTACTCGGATTTGTACTCAATGTAAATCTAGTAAAACACAGATACAAATACGGTCGAATGTTCGTCTAAAAGAATTGGTTTTTACTCGTATTTGTACTCAATGTAAATCTAGTACAACACAGATACGAACGTGGTCGAATGTTCGTCTAAAAGAATTGGTTTGTACTCGTATTTGTACTCAATGTAAATCTAGTACAACACAGATACGAACGTGGTCGAATGTTCGTCTAAAAGAATTGGTTTGTACTCGTATTTGTACTCAATGTAAATCTAGTACAACACAGATACAAATACGGTCGAATGTTCGTCTTAATGGATTGGTTTGTACTCGTATTTGTACTCAATGTAAATCTAGTAAAACACAGATACAAATACGGTCGAATGTTCGTCTAAATGGACTGGTTTATACTCGGATTTGTACTCAATGTTAATCTAGTGCAACACAGATACGAACGCGGTCGAATGTTCGTCTTAATGGATTGGTTTGTACTCGTATTTATATTCAATGTAAATCTAGTACAACACAGATACGAACGCTGTCGCGCCAATAGATACTTATACGGTATATACTTGTGCTCATACCCAGAAGAATATCTAACTTGCAATTTCATGCTTTCATACTCTTCAAATTATACGAGCTTCCACAACGGTTTGAAAACGTAGGGTAGTTGTGGAGGGGGGGGGGGTGTTGGAGATATGATTTTTTAATGACATATTTCTATATGTAGTCAGGCGAAAGTTCGATTGTATTTCGTAATATTTAGAAAATGTAGAAATGTCGAGATAAAAAGCTGAATTTAATATTAACTTCACCTGGCGGACGATGCGAAACTAATATCAAAGATTTTTTTTTAACACTTTTAATTGAAGACCCAATCTCAATATGTAGTTCTTATTTAGCTATGGTCGTTAACTTGTTTCAATGTAAACTATTTTTAAGAGATAAGCTATTTCTTAATAAAGGAAGTGGATCGTACTTAGTACTAGTGCACTAATGTCATCATGGGAGATAATCTTGAGAGAGGCATTCTTTCCTATATATTGTAATATTTTTATTGATTTTATCTTGAAATGCGATACATTAAGGACTATTGTTTCTTCAGATCCCAATGTACTCTGTAACCATATTTTGAGTTTAATCAAAATGCCATATACAGTTTCGTTAAAGTGCAACTTGTTTGTAAGAATATTATTTACCTCAGGCGATAATATATAATAATATATGTAATATATATAAAGGCGATAATATATTATAAATAAAAACAAAGACTTCCATTTTACCAATTTAAACAATTTGTATCTCTATGATAAAAAAAAATGAAAAAAAGTTATTGCTTGGATCTGGATTTCACCTAAAGATTTCCATCAAGCTTGTTTTAAACCAATCAACGCCTGCCGCGGGAAAGTCCCTTTAAGTTGTATATGCCTTAGCGTTCGTATTAGAGCTAACTTACACAAACTGATCTAACATGGGCTCTACACGAATTCGCTCAGAACAACATAATCGGAAGGTTTATAGTTAAGAATCACCAATGACCATAACTTTTCTTGTGACCATTTCTTTGATTCAGAAAGCACTTCAAATTTTCCGCAGGTGATTGCCTTTTCGGTAAATTGATAGTTGGAAATGCCCAATGACCTACGTTTTCTTTCTGCAAATTTTCTTGAAGAAATTAAAATATAAAAATTAAATATAGCTTTCAGAACTCTTGTTATATAATTTCTCTTATTTATACATTGTCACCATGGGAAAATAAAGTAAAAACACAAAATGAATTTACAGCTGTCATGACAATGACCATCTGTTTCGACCGAAAACTATGCTTGAAAGTCCAAACGTTTTCACACATTTTCAAGCTTTTTTTTACTTCAGAAAAAAAAAAACAATTTCTCGTGGCTATATTTTTGCCTCCCTGTTTCAACACTCTATAACTCTGAGCATAATTCAGAGTGTTTCAATATCCAGGGAAAAAAAATTTGGAAACGTTTTAGCTATTTGTAAAATGATACATTTGGGGGCAATGCTATGACATAATTTCAATTCCAACTTATCTCTAATGAAAAAAATGATGCTCGGTCGCGTCATATACTTCTTAGTTTCTTCTTTGGTCTTGAAGAAGTTTTCTTTTCCAAACCTCCGATGGGCCTCGCCAAACATCCTTGACCTGCCGTTGCTGCTTCCAAAGCAAAAGGAAACAGAGGGAGAGAGAGACGAGAGTAGAGACACAAATAGTTGAGTAAACAGTTTCTACAAGAAGCTAAAAGGACACGTGTCGTAATATATAAGCAATACGAAGAAGTAACTTTTTTTTTTTTTTTTATTTAATTTCTTTTTATAAAATGTCAGTTATTTATTCAGTTTCGATTTCACTCTTGGCATTTGCAATGAACTAAACGAGAGAGCATCAAATGGGATTAGATATACATACCCAGTAAAGGGGGTCCCCGGAGCTTAATCAAACAATATATATAAACCTTACCAACAAAAAATGAAGCCAGTGGCTATATCCGGAAACTTGCAACTCATATTGAAAAGAAAGATATAATGGTCGTGTCACGTACACCTAAACTACGTGATGTAATTTTTAAAATAAAGTTGACCAAACTAAATATAATGTTCATCCATTTTCTCCATGTCTAAATCTGTTAAAGTTTTCTTTGTTTGAGTTTGTGCGTGCGTGCGTGAGTGCATGAGTGTTTTTAAAATGATAAAAAAAATAAAAATAATGTTACTTTTTCTGTAACCAGACCGGGGAAGTAAGTTAGAAGTAGGACATATTTCTCGAGGTGAAAGTGTTTCTTACGTATATATGAAAAACCGCTTATATACAAACTCCAATTGGAAAATGTTTTGGTGTTTCTGACCTTTCAGAAAACGACCTTCCCATTTTAACTTTCACATGAATATTTTGTTTTGCGGCCTTACGTTTTGGTACATCAGTTTAACGTTGTACAAAATATACCAGGAAGCTGTTTTAAAAGTAGCAGCTCCCCAGCCATACGTTCAATGGATGCAAAGTGACGGTTGATAACATTAAACGTGAGGATATATATAGTCAAAATTTAAATTGAAAATTTAGATAACGAACTCCAATACGAGTTATCAGTATAATTTATTAAATCCAGTTTCATCATATGCATATTGTCATGCTCAATTGTATATTAGAAAAGTACTCAAAATCCGATATTATATTTGAAACATATATGTAACAATTAACTCAAACGGAAAACGGCTTTCCAAATGCTAGGACTCATGTTAAAGCTTTCATATTTTAGCATAACAATTACCGAGTTTGCTTGCAAAAGGCGATACTTTTAGAACGTATAACGTTAACACTGACATTGGTTCATATATATTGCATGCGAGTTAAAACGGAATAACGATGAAGATGATTTGGTCATAACTAGGATGGTTTTTCTTACCTCTTTGAGCTGAGACAATTAACCTATCATAACTTTCCATTCCCTACGTCAAATCACTTTCTATCTATCATCTCTGTATTGATTGTGTTATTGTTTTTGTTAATGTTAATGACTGAGTTATTTTCCATCACGCACACTTAATCTTACTTTTAATCAAAAGGATCATCAAAAGTTGGCTAAAGATGTAGTAATGTTACCAGCCTGGGGAGTTATAAATAATTACCCCAAATTTCAAAGGAAACTTTAGTTCAAACATCAAAAGCTTCACATTCACGATATTCATGACAACGACTTACCGAAATAAAACTCTGCCCTCAGGTATTATGCGCGGTGTTAACACCAAACAAAGCGACTTATGCATGTCATTTCCTGCGAATTCTCGCCGGGGAAACCGTTGATAACATTTTCCATCTACATCTTTCATACATCTACATCTTCCATCTTTTTTTCGAGAAAGAAATGTAGGGTAAGAAAAAAAAAACGAAATTTAAAGAAAGGAGAATGAGTGAAGTTAATTGTGCCTTCAAGGATTATGCTGTGTTTCGCCTTACGGAAGTTCTCCCGAGGTGAAAACGGGATAGGTGGTGTGTCGGAAGAAGGGAGTAGAGAGGAGGAGGAGGAGGAGGAGGTGAGTAGAAGGGGTTAGGGTAGGGGTAAATATTTACTTCCGGAGTGACCTCCCTTCTGAGGTTTTCAGCGAATAAATAAGCACTTTCCACAAAAAGATGACCCAATGGTACTTTTCCTATATATATATGCCGTTGGAATTGACATCATATTTCGAGTTGGCCATGCATATCGATATATATCCAAATACAAAGTTCTGAATATAATAACAATATTGAGTGAATTTTTGTGTGATATGACTAATGCGCATTTTTTCACCACAAATATCACGTTTGAAACGATTTAGTAACTCGTTGTTGATTGGATAATTTAACTTCCCCGTATTTACGTTAGCTGACTGTTCGCAAAGACTGAAATTTCACTGAGAAACCTAATTCAGCTTACAAATATATATATAATTAAATTTCACTTTCTGTTACTCGATATTCAGTCACTACGCAATGAAAACTTTCCCTTCTTTACCTTTCCTTAATATTATCTTGCAAAGTTGTACACACTTAAAAGAAGCCACGAGAAACCTTCGTTAAAGAATTGACCTACATCTAAACCTTTCATTGCCGTTCAAGGTCAAAAAATATTTGTAAACACAAAGTGTACAGAAATTGGAGACGGGGAAAATAGAGAAACCAAATGATTTCGTATTACCGTGACGAACAAAAACACAGTAGCTTAAATCGGAATCGCATGAAAGATTGGTTCTGTCAGTAAAATATAATTCAAAGAATGACTTTTGGTAGAATTGTGAGATTGATATTTTCATATTTCCAAGACAGAAGAACAATTTAAGTACTAGGAATGTATATATCTATAGCTACAGTATCTCGGGTTTTAAGATACTAGTCAGCTCAAAATGTGCTAATCTCTGGATCATTACCCATTATGGCTAATCTTTATGCAGGTCGTTCCTCACTGAAGGTCTAAATGTTCATATTGATCCATTGTATTATAAATTCGAATTACTCCAACCGAAACATGTTAGTTTAACTTAATGTAAACAACAGAAGATACTTGTGTGGCATTCAATACCATTTGTCATTATGTACCAAATTTGCAATGCTGTATAAAACATGCCATTTAATGCCATAAAACTCTGAAGTTTCAGTATTGGGTATCCGTCAGCTTACATAATAGTCAAATTACTTTAATTAATGAACCTCAGCAGTTTAAATGGTCTATACTCACTCATTTGCAAACCCTTTGGTTTTACAAGTACTTTATTTTTCCCTTTACACAACAAATACGGTGATGTCTTGACACATGTGAACCTTCTCAACAAGACAAAGATCTTTCATTTCAGTGTGTGACGTCAAACGTATTATTAGTCCTACCGGTAACGACAGGGTATTAACTTTAAGTAAGGTACTGTTTAGTAAGGGAAGAACCATGGATTTACCCTTATTGAACCATATGAACATTTTAATCGCAATCAGGGAAGAGATGAACCTGTTACGCATACCAAACGAAATTATCAGATTTTTCAGCTGTCCATAAATATATGAATGATGTCTGTACATATTAACCTAACATCCATTTTATAAATATTAACAATTGAACGAAATGATCTTATGTAAAATCATCTAAATGAATTATGGAATTATGTCAAACTATATCCAACTCTAAAACCATGAAAGATGTCTTTACATAGTGACCTAACATCCGTGTATAATCATTAACCTCCTTATTCAGCATCACGTCGCCAAAATACTCCTGACAACTTCACCATTATCGCTACATGTATTGACAACAGGTGTTAATCTGTGTCTAATAAATGAATTAAAAGTTGATATTTAAACGGATATCCATGTTGTTTGATAAAACCGTTACCAACGAACTACCTATTTCTTTTTTTTGTCAATACGCATATTACAACAAAGCCCATTTATTTTATATGATTGCTATTTAAAACAAAGTGATATTTATACAGGCTAATAAAGCAGCTGCTGATAAGATTAACCAAATATTGGAGTAAGCGACATATAATAATATAGTGTCGTATATTTCATCATTGTTTTTTTTTATTTTATTTTTTTATCATTTGCTATTCGTCAGGTGGACGGTGAACTATTCTTAAATTACCCACATTAAATATACAGAACTATGTCTATGCATTTGACAAATGTGTGGTTCATAAATTTAGAAATTATTGATTGATTATAGAGGTGTAACCAGCACTAAGAAAGATATAAAATGTTAGAATCAGACAGTCAAGATAAATTGTTTTGTGAATCATTTTTGTGTTGTCATGTGTTGACAAACACTGTTTTTAATCACCCCACAAATAGCTGTAGAAAGTGTGTTAAAGTTCAATTTAAATCACTGCGTAGCATCACTGGAGGAAGTGAAATAAAATTCATCATTTAATAGTCTTCTTCAATTCGACAGAACGAGCTTGGAATCTGATTTTATTAATTTCTATTTATTTAACTTAATTAGGTTTGCACGTGTATAAAGACAGATTACACGATATAACTTCATTGAAAAAGTGTATCTATATTTATAACAGAGCAATGCTACATAAGCTATGAAATTTTAAGGAAATGTATAAACCACGAATGTCACAACTTAAGAAGAGTCTTCCTTCGGTTATAAAGGAATTCGTCACACTTTATAATATCTATCCGCCGTTATTATAAATCATTACTTAATATTGTAAAAATTGTCAGATGATGAAACTTTTATATTGAAATGTGAATTTAGGTCACAGAAAGAAAAGAAAAAAACGCCGTCGAGCTCTTTCCCTCTCGTCTCGTGTTTGGCACTGGTATCATTATCAATCTAACGGTAACATTTGGTATCAAGCTAACTGTTGATCCGGACTAATGAGATTACATCAAACCAAATATGTTACCATACTGATAACTACAAGTCTCCAAAGTTATGATATATATTCCCTTTAGGTTAGATAAAGCAAGTCGTGAAAATGATCACCGTAAACAGTGATAACGCATGGGTGCTGTATCGGGTCTGACTAGGTTGATCATGGAGCTATAAACAGAGCTCCATGGGTTGATCGAGTTAATAGCTCTCTATTATCATCAATTAAGAAAAGAAAAGGAATCGCTAAATGGATTGCTCGGTTTGGTCGTCTAACACCTTGTCATATGTCTTGTTTCTTAAGATTTCGTCTTATATTCATAACCACCTCAGGTACAATGAGATGAAAACTCGAAGGAATCATGAACGAAGTAGAGGTAGTATTGATACATTGCTATATATACACTATAACCCTATAGTCCAGGTAATTGACTATACCGAGTGCCGTGTTACACTCATGGCTATGCATAATTCCTACCTGCGTACATATCCAATCTCAACTTCATGAAACCTTCAAAAGCACATACAAAAAAGTCATAATATCTTATACGGGACTGCCAAAGCATTCCGTTAACGTTTAAGAAATCAGATACATTCTTCAGACCGATAATGGGTTTCAACGCGCCTTCTATGATAAATACAACCTAGCACCTGAGATTCCTAATGGTAACTTAATCCAATATACTAAACGGTTCAGCAGAAGAAAAGAGACATTCATGATTGCTTCTGTGTGCCGCCAATGTTTCAATTTTCCATTTAACTTTGCATGTCTTCATGATCCAACGTTCAAAGGGTAATTATAGACCAAGAACCAGCAACGATTGTATCACTTTCGTGATAAAGGGATTACCACTTGCATCATATTTTCATATTATCATATTGTCCCGTACTATTTAAGGCAGAATTTAGATATTTTGGCAAAACCAAACCATTAGAGTAACATGTTTATACAAGTCATTGCTGTGACAAAGAGATGATTTGTTATCTTAAAACTCGGAAAGAAGCTATAGCGTCAAGGATATCTTGAAATTATTTTCATCTAATACATCGTTTTATTTCTTCTTCTACGAACCGTCAGTGTCCTGACAAATTTTCAAATATTGTCGAAATTTCTCTCAAGCCAGCATAGAATCTCTTTTTTATTATTATTATGTCGTTAGGTGTGCTTTTATGACGCGATTCTGCTATGAAGCTGAGTAAAAGATGTAATGATTATCCTCTCAAGTACATGTTCTTCTTCCTTTTTTTGTTAGTAGGGAAGAAAGACAACGTTCTTCTCGAATCTTGAATGTTATTATCTCCATGTTTCCAAAATAACTTTAATGTGTATGGTAATAAGATGTTCTCTCTTATCTATTGGAAACTCGAAAGCCGTTTGATTGACACAGAATACTTTAGTAGAGGGTAAATTTAGAGACAGTGGATGCTTGAGCACATATACTGCGTTATTAGCGCACTTGCATGAGTGTCTCAAACCATGATGGAACCTCAACGAAGGTCTGTTTTGCTTTCCAAAACAAACTTCACAGACATTAGTAACTGTAGCCTGCATAAAATCAGCCTTATTTGCATGAAAAACAACCTACGACAAGTTGTTTAGGTCATCAAGCGATTGCCGGTGGGCTAATTATCTGATTCTGAAAGAGATGGGTAGCGTTTGCAAAAGACATCAGCATTGTTTAATGGCGCAGAAAATGAGCTAATATGGCAGCAACTTAAAGTTAGCCCGGTTCTGAATATTTTAGCACTAGTTATATCTGTCATGGATATACCGTGTGGAGTTACAAGTCAAATTTGTTGCCAAGTATTTCACATGTATTTCGTAATCTTTGTTGCAGTAGTCAATACTAAATTTTAAAACAAAAGGTTTGTTGTGAAGCTCTTTCCAAAAACCCTGTATAGCGTTGGCCCGACGAAACTGCAACAAATAGTTTACTGCTCGTTGACAAGAGGAAGCTGTAAAGTTCAGAAAAGGGTAAAAACTACAATTATGCACGAATATTGTAGTGAAGGTGATTGATAGATAAGCTTTAAGACGTGTATGCTTTATAGCTTCATGAGGCTCCTCCACCCCTCCCCCTTTCGTTTTCCATCATTTTCTTTAATTTTGAAGTTATTGAGAGCGAGATTGGTGCCCAAAACGTCTAGTAAACCAGAACCGCAGAGGTGATTTCAGTTCAGACGTCCTCCGCGAATTATCTTGATAGCAGCGGTGAGGTCGACGAGGGGTATTGGAATCCACGAAAGACTTATTTAGACTTGCAAATTTTGTAAATAGATCGAACAGTAAGAAAGCGTCTTAGGATATAGAGTGTATATCAACGAAAATTGTATTAATTTAGCTGAAGTGGGAACGTATGCCTTAAGGCAAAAGACAATTAAATGGACTTGTGGGTAAAACGTTACAAAAGATTCGGCAATGTGCTATGCAATGTCTTGTGGAGTATGCATGGTGTGAAAGTGCTCAGTAATGCTTGTCAAGGGGAAATGTTCAATGGCAATGCCTCGAGGGTAACGTGGAATGATGTATGTATTATGTATAATGAATGTATGGTAAGGATTTAAACCTACATCAAATCATCTTTCTATGTTTATTTGTGTATATCACATGTATAACTGATAAATTCATTAAGAACACACTCGCTCATACTAAATTATGACTGCCAATACAAATACTATCTTTAATTTTAGCCGTCAACAAGCATAGAATTTCGATATGAAAGTTGAGTTTAGGTCTCGTAAATTCCTCACATGAGCTGAACATAATATCATAAAATGTAAGTATCCCTAAACAGATTCATAATGTACTCAAGTAACCTATACACCTCGCTGATCACTATAAGGCACCAACACCACTGATTTAGGCTATAAAATCATGACGAACTGGTGACACGTTCCCTTATTCAAAACAAACACACTTAATTCATTCAAAGATATATACAGCTAATTCCTTTGTAAATTAATAGGTCAGTAAAACTTCAAAATCTTCTAAGTTCTAAAAAAAAGTGTATACAACGGGTTCTCGGACGACTTTAACAAGTCATAAAGAGGCGGCAATAGGTATACGACCTTTCTGTATACTTGTTTATGTATACAGTGTATGGTCAATACGTGTGTGTAATTATATAGTTACGTTTCATCTATTTCAATATATTTGCAACTTTGATGGCAAATTTGAAAGTCACATTTGAAAACGCGAGCGATTCTTTTGGTGTGGTTTCGCTGTTTTGCAGATAAAATGGAGCGTACCGTACTTCAAATGCGAAAACATTCAAATATACATAAGTCTATACGTTACTTGCATGCATTTTCATAGCAGGCATGTGCAGTATTCCTAGTAATGTATTTACTTAAAAAACAGAATTTAGGGGTCAACGCAAATTCAGGGAAGACAGTTCACTCGATCGTTACACTGCAGTTGGGTTAGTATATACTATACTGTTATTTTCATTGAAATACGAAACTTAACAAAAGCGAGATTGGTTTCTTATGTTTTCTTTCAAGACAAGGTAACAAAATAAATGTTATACCAATCGAATGTTTTTTGTTTACTAGATTTGATGATATATTATGTTATTTTGCTGGAAAGTATGGCATCCGTTTCTGAATCCTGTCATAGTGTTTACGCTAACCATCTTCTTTTACTGTGACTATATACCGACATGAATACGTTTACATTACGCTGCAAATTACAGAGTAACATTCATGTTTGTAATGATACGTAATAGGATCATGTATGGCATGTCACTACGTAAGACGATCTTAGACTAAGCATTTCACAGTCGACTGAAATTTAACGCGTCACACAGAATATGTTTCTAAGAATGGGTATTGAAGTAACTCCACAAAAGTATCTCTGTCTTGTTGTGTAATACTTTTCTGCACCAAATTCTTTTCGTGAAGTAAAATAATCCGAGCAGCGTTTGTTATACTATTCAATCGATCTATAGAATGGCATATCCCTATAACTGGAGGTTCACGTGTTCAATGACACCACGCAATCTATATATAAAGAATGACATATCCCTATAAAGAGATTCAAATGTTCTATGTTCGTCCTAAACCCACCTTGCGTCCTCAAATGTAGACAAGTCCTGGATAAAACATGATCATGCGTTCTCAAATGTGAACAAATTCTAAAGGCAGAAAATATTTACAGCTAGCAACATTCAAAATTTATAATATTTGAAGGATAAATCAATGAGAAAATTATGCTGGGAACATAAATCCCTTGATGAACAGCTTCCAGTAGCCAGTCATGATACATCAGCACGATATACCATAGAATGTGCCTATCATATATGACGCCTCCAGAATTATCATTCTCAGTAATGACACATCAGCACGTTATACCATAAGATGTGCCTAATATCCGACGCCTCCTAACCCGGCCGCAATGAACCACCCTCTTTTCAGGGACCAATCTTAACAACTATACTTTGTACTATGAAGTTGTGAAATAGTGGCGAGTAATGGAATTTTTTTCTTAATTCCCTGTTTTACAAGAAAGTACAACGACACCACTCATTTAATTACTCACATGTGGTTATCCATCAATCATATTTAAACCACCTTTTCTTGTTCTTCATCCGAAAGTACATTATCAACCTTTCCCAAGATTAAAAATCTTTGGGGCTCAACTGACCCATTTTTTTATATTCTTGTCTATTGTGAAACGGCCATAAAGCGTGATGTAGTGTTTATCGATGTAGTTGCCGATTCCATCCTCTTTGGCAAGCTTGAAGGGGCTACAGAGTAGACTCTATAGACCTCTGCCGATTATTGTCATTACACATGTTTTGTATAGTTCATCCATGACTCATCTTATCTGCCATAAATCATTCAATCGTTTAATGTGTATGATGTAGAACAGTGAGTAGAATATTATTGATTTTGTAGTTCTGACGATCGTCCAATCCTACAGAATTTTGAGTGACCAACTGATATCATTTGATGACCATCTTACAAGTTTTTGGCGATGCCAAGACTCAGCTTGACTGTCTTGACCTAGTTTTCGGTAAACGTGCAGCTTCAGAGCCGAACACTACTCGAATGATCGACTGATGAACTGTTTTCCGTTAGCGATCGTTTCTCGTTAAGGTCATTTCGCCGACTGTCAGTCGGCCAAAAGGCTACATGATGAGTTTCCCTGACGTGACTTAAATTAGTGCCAAAAATCTTCACAAGTCGTAGTTTAAGCAAATGCACACTGCCCGCTCACCCATAGCCGGTCAAGTTGAACATGGTAATATTCCGTCAGGCAGTGGGCCTCCTGCTCTATGTTACTGAAGTTCCTTTCACAATGAAATATCATAGTTGAAAATCATACTCGTTCAATTCATCGTCTCCGTTCAGTACAAATTCTAAACATACGTAAATAATCAAGGTTTCATTCATTTTAAATAAGTAACATCATATTTTGTTGTGCGTGTGTTCGTGAAATGCGGCAAATTTCGAGGTCGGAACCTTTCAAGTCATTGAGATCCAAGTTGCTCATATCTCATCTCCTTTGAAACTACAAACATTCTTGTCAAATATTTTACTTAGGACTCACTCAGAAATATATTGGCATGCTTTACCATTGCATTTTTAAACATTAGCCTGATTATTATGTTATTAATAACGATCTTATACCTGTAATGTATTGAAGTAGTATTACAAAGTAATAGCATCCATGTATGATCATTTCAACAGATAATTATTGCACTGCGCCAAACAGCCGCTAACATAATTAACGAATTTGCTACAAGACGTTGAACTGAATAAATTTGGCAAGTGACAGACTATGTAAGTTTGCGTAAAACATGGATTGCATACTGCTAGAAAGTAAATATAAGCCTAATTCATCAACAATCAACTTGTTGTTAAATAAATATTCCCTTCTCGTCTTTTTGAAGTGCTAGATTCTTTCTGACAGCTTGTTTCAAATATCAACGATTTTCAACTATTTTATATTTGTTTGTCCATTATTGTGTCTGTATCCTCAATCTCTATACACGAACCGACATGGTTATGCAATCCATATATGTTTGGAGGGATTAGTGAAAATAAGGTTTCCTAATGTGCTAATTGTAGGCTATACGTGATTTAAGTGGACATAGTTGTATATCGTTTTGTCCCTTATGTATTGGAAGGGATAATCGAAATTCTCCGGCAATTGATCACCATATTATAGTTCGTAGAAAACCTAACAAGGAACAGTAGACATTTGTTTGATCTCCCCCCCCCCCCCCCCAAATATTCCAATGAAACCGATTTACTCTAGAGACGAAGGAAAGAAACGGCTGAAATAACTAAAAGCCTCAGGAGGGACAGCTTTAATCATGGCTGAAACTTCACGGCCATTAACAGTCTGTAAACGTAAAAGCTTCAGGGGAGCTTACAATATTCTACACTTTTAACCTTGAAGAACCGGAATTCACTATCCACCGATAGCTATGACCAAGGCTGCTGATGGGGGTTGACGAAAGAAAAGATGAAACAATATATATTATGATTGAGCACGTACATCGAAAAACAGCAAGTTATAAACTTGAATAAATCCAAGGAAACATAAGGAGGATCGGGAAGATGATACAAGGAATGATGAAGAGAACAAGCAGGACCCCGTCCTCCTTCTTCAGGTAAAGTTGATGACCTTCAGCGTGTCTAGTTTGGGCTTTGAATCCATCCGGTTTCCAAGATTTCAAATTCTCATGGGAGCGCCGGAGAGACTGCATCTGTAGATTTCAGCCAGTATCTATGATACGGCAGTTTCAACTCTCGATCTGTTGTAACTTTATTGACGGGGCACGATCAGCCCACGGTGTGCGTGTTTTTTGTGCCTAGATTAGGAGAGAATTTAAGGGGGTAACAAATGGTCAGCAGCATTTGCATTCAAGTTTGTTGTTTTCATTGGTAAAAATAGTCAAATGTTTTGGAAAGTCATGTCGCGGATGTTCTGTGTATGTTATGATAAGCCGTTAAGAAAACGATGCTATCCGTCCACCTTTGTGTTCCTCTATACCACTGTTTTGATATGGAAAACAAACCTTCTCATTCAGGGTGATGTGATGTTTATATGAAGTTAGAAAAACATGTTTCGGTTGGTTTATGAAAATTAATATAAAAAAATGGAGTTGCAATTTACGGTTAAATCTGCACTAATGAGCCGATGTCATTATCGTTTTAGCCTTAAAGGAGCATTCCAGAGGTTTCGGCCAACGTGCACACAGCTAATGGTTAAAATTCCAAATTAACAGATCTTTTTTTTTCGCCATGGTTAAGCGAAATTCATTACTCACGTCATTACAGCAGTACAAATATGTCTTCCACTCTTTCGCAGGGTTCTATACATTATTCAACAAACCTACAGACTTAGAAATATTTAAAATGTGTGTATTATATTAACACGTGTCGTATTCCATATTTTAATTGCAAGTTGGTGGCATATCTCTATACTTGAAAATATGATGTTCGGCAAATGTACACGAATCAACAACTGAATGAACATGAATCAACAACTGTGAGATATATCATAGTCAATTTAAATTCATGATTGTTGGTGATAATTGTCTCTGTGATTTGAAACTATGACTGAAATGAGATGACTTGCTGGATATTACGATTTTCTTGGAAATAAGTCGTTAGGAATAATTTCGTCCCGTGCTCATAAATCGTTGTCATTTTTTGTTAGTTGTACCTATAGGCACTAACTGAAGATTAAATATGCCCTTGCGTGATGCCCAAATCAAAGTTGATACTCTTGTTCTTAGCTGGTAGTAAACTAATAAGGGATATTAAAAGCAGAGGAATGGGCATTCTAGAGAATCATTTTGAACGTGACCGATCGATAATATGTGTATCATGTATACCTGTCAATTGATAACGTGTACTATTTCATAGATATATACACAGTAGTATACATGTCAAACCCTATGCGCATATGATGAGGTATTTGATGGATGCTCTCGGGTCATGCTACTAAAAAGGAGATTTGTTTTCAACTCTCTTATGTCCTAGCAGTGGAAAATACTGATAACAAACAAAACAGCTCTAGAGGAAATTCAAAACTGTAATTCTTTGTAAAAGTATTCGTGAGAGTATATCAATGAGCTACTCATCCTAGTATGACGCTTGGTTAAGTTCGTTATGGTTAAGCGATCAACTGTAAATGCTTTCATTCGGAAAATAAAAGTTACACATGCGTAAAATACAATGTAAATGTATGCAGGGACCCCCAAAAGGATAGGCAGTTCCCCGACGCTGTTTTACTCGTAGCCACGATGATCATTCGTGATGAATGATGCATGATGCCGAACCCCTTCGGTAATTAACAGAACAGACTGTATTTGCTTGCAAAAATTGGGTTACTTGGCCACTTATCGACCCTAACGACGCCTTAGTTATACGATATGTGTTAAAATAATAGCTATGGTATGAGTTGAGATATACCTCACTGATTTAATTCCTATTTATGAAGTTACTTTATTTATTTATGAGTATTTTCAGGAGAGAAAAATATAGAGGTAGTTTGCAAAGATGTACACCTCTACAGTTAGCCATTTCTCTCCGAAGCCGAGTTGAATTTATTCTCATATACCATAGTAAATTTATTAAACTCTACAGTGCTACTTTTTTTTAAATTGTTTTACAGATAGGCTATATATTTAACAAAATATAAAAGCTAAGCATATCTCGTCGTATATACATGCCGGCATTAGATTTCGTTAAGAGGAGACTTCTGATTTATTGAAGTTATGGTCTTTCGTCCTGGGTAGGAGTGTAATGGGAGGGGTGCTCACTTATTTTTTCCCATAAGTTAGGGTGCTTTAATACGAAAGCATTTTATCCTTTCTACCGTTCCTTCCGCTCCAAAGTGCTTCTTCCGCTTCTAACATTTTTATGGTATAAAGCAACAGTAATGGTTCCATCAAATGATATTGAGGCCGACGTACTATAATTCATAAACGTCGGCTCAAATCCTGCAGAAAAATTTGAATCACATCAGCTAGACTGATGAATCATATTCCATAGTCACAATTACCAATATTTATTTATACATATAGATATCTTGCCGACGTTTTTCCAAGGGATATTCCGTCTTATTTAAAAGTGCATGATGTATTTTGGTTATCTGTTCCTTATCTCATGACGGTATTCTTTTCAGAACCTACCTGCTCTAATTTCGTTTATTGGAAGCGAAACCCGACGGTAAACAATGATAGCTTTCAAAACAAATTACATGGACAACTCTCGGATGAAATGGGAGGTAGTCTGAAGACTTATTACATACGATAACAGAACAAATATTAATTTCCTGTCAAGCCAAATACAAGCCACATAAAAATGATCGACTTCCATCACTGTTTTGTTCTCTTTGCCTTATGACATATCTAGTCTAGTAGGGAAGTGTGATGTGAGGTATAAGCGGGAGATATGCCAATCGATGTAAGATAAACTTCAATCCAAAACGCACGGAAAGAATTCACTTCGAGTCATTATTATGCAAGGAACGTGTTTTTCTTTTCTTTCTTTTTTTCAGTATATTACCTTATACTTATATATAAATAATAATTTATGACATAAAATACCCATATATAGATGGCAACCAAAATAAATGAAAGTAGTGTTAAAGAGAACGTACGCCATGCGTAAACTTACATTCCCATTGCAAGAGCTAAATGTAAAACAAGATGTAACTTCGATTTTGTTGGGAATAGTTATAAGTTATTTATGTTTTGGATCGCACGTCGTTCAGTTATTTTTCACTCAAGAAGCAAGAGCCAACCGAGCTTAAGGCGGTAATGAACCTTCTGTTTTCAAGAGAAGCATACAGTGTTTCCAAAGTTGATATTGACCTATGCACGGCGTTGGACGCTATATGTTATCCAAGGCAGCACGGTTGAAAACACACAAGTGGAGATATTTAAGGATCTGCTTAGGACTCCAAATTATTTAAATAAAGAAAAAATTGTGTTTGTTACTACGACAAGAGTACAAAACCATCGTATCTGCGTACAGTTTCTGGATTTCTTACTTATATATGTAAATCAGAACAGCATATAACGGCATAAAGTAGATTGTGATCATTCAATCATTGCACATCTGGTCACGTGTTGAAATGCACTTTGCATCTGTCAGTTCATTAGTGTTGTTATTAACTAATTCTTCACACCCTTTGTATGAACCCTTCAAGATTTTGTTTTTGTTCAGAACGTTTGTTTAATAAGTACCAACACCTTGTACAGGGCATGCAGAAGCAATTGACTTTCATATCGTGGGGTTCGTGATCTTCCTTACGGGGTACCTCGATTCTCTCTTATCGAGAACAAGCAGTAAAAGCGCTGAGGTATGATTACTTGCCGACGTGTCTACTTGTCTAAGGTATCATATGTCGCTATTAAGCTCTATCGACGTCATTGAAATATCTCTGATTGATCGTTTTCTTATTATACGGACTACACAACAAGACAAAAGGCAAGAGACCAATTATCATGGCTTGAATTACAACCCGGGTTTAAGCAATGTTTTTGACAATGTCACTATTGAGATCATCTGAGGGGCCCTGAACGAACCCCCAAACTGCCAAGAACGAAACCATTGAAGCAATCAGATGATGATGGAATACGTATACTCACCACGGCTATCCCAACGAATGACTGTTGGTACCCCCCCCCCCACCCCACCCGAAGTAATTTAACATCAAAATCAAAGGTTCTATTTTGAAACCAAATTGAATATATCTTATTTCAACAGTTCCAGAAATACAATAGAAAAAAACAAGAAAATAAAAATTAAATAGTAAAACAAGTACCAACATTTTGCGAACAGTTAACAATTGAATATAGTTTGCTTGTTTTTTTGTTTGTGGAGGAGACGTGGCAAAAGAGATGCTTGTAAAAAGTTCAAGCCACTTCTTTTTGGTTCGAGGGCCCTAGAAATGACTGTACTGGCGGCATGATGACTTGACCCCGACTTGACCCAGACAACTCCATGACAACATACACACGTGACTTCGGAACTGTCAAAACACGTCTATTTGCGTATGTAATTCTAGATTACACCTTATTTTTTTTACGACGAATGTAACCATGCAGATATACTACTACAAGAGAGTAACATTTCATGAGAACTTTGGAAGTGTCTCTTTCGTGATTCGTCAACTTATAATGTAGTTTAAAAACAGAGAGAATTTACAACCGGATGACAAGTATACCTTTCACCCCATAGATATATACTCGTAGGCTTTATCATCACGCCACACGAATGAGGAGAGCGTAATGTAACGTGCGTCACAACTGCACTGATGGGCAAAACTATACTCTTCCAAGTACTCATATATCCAAACTACACAAGTAAGTTACTGTACGTTTGCAGTGCATGCCAGCAGTGGCGGACTGGCCACACAGACATTTGGGTAATGCCCGATGGGCCGGTGGCCTGATGGGCCGGTGGGCTGGGGAGCCTGGTAAAATTTACAGCCCATTTTCACAGTAGTTAATAGAATACAGACGGGCAATGTAGAAATATATTTTTAACTGTGGGAATCAGTCATGTTAACGATCTCTGCTGCTACAAGGTGCTCCTCCTCAAGTTGAGCCTTTTCACCGATGCTTACAAGAGCATTGGGCTTGCCTACAAGCTGCTGGTAACGCTACCTGTGTCACAAGTGGCAGGTTAACATTCTTTCTCTGCCTTGAAGAGAATCAAAAACCGTTTGAGAAGTACAATGACACAAAAACATATTGAGGCGTTCATGTTGATGTCTGTGGAAAAAAAGGATCTTGGTCAAACTTGACACTAAAAATATCATCGATGGTGTGGCTGCCAGAAACAGGGAACTGCGTAGACTCCTACTCTCGTAGTTATGACATGTGCTCGTGTTATTGAACATATATGTTTTAGTGGATTTTATTTAGGTTTTTTTTCAATTTTTTCAAGCATGTTGTCACAAAATGCTTGAAAAACTAATTAAAATCCAGTCTATCCAGTCTTTTTGCCTATTTTTGTTTACGTTCTTACCTTGCCTCAGTTTAATCAACTGTTACTTCTAGAAATTATTTTTGAGTCTTTTTTAAAGGATTATTGTAACCTTCGAAATTGAGAAATATAGCACCATTTTGCATCTAGGCAATCCTTTAACTTCCAAAAAAAATCTCAATGGGGAGGGGGAGGCCCACTCCCCTTAGACCCCTCCCCCAGGACGGCGATCACTAGTAAGTAACATATCAATGAATAATGGGCCGGTCTAGGTGAAAAATGCCCGGGCCAGTTTTAAGACCCAGTCCGCCCCTGCATGCCAGTATATATATAGCTAGAATAAACGCTATGTTCGTTTCTCATTGATGATAGAATGAAGCTGCGTGTGTGAAAGTAGTGAGGAGATAAACAGCTGTAAAAAAGGAAAATATGTGGATGAACATTTCGTAAAGCAGTGAGGAGATAAACAGCTGTAAAAGAAGACAAGTATGTGGATGAATATAGTGCACAATGGAAATGTTGAAAGTGTGAATTGTCGTCGAAGAATTCATTACCTAGATGATAAAAGACCAGCTGATACTGCTAAGCCTGGCTGAATAGCCTACATTACAACAGGAGAAAGTTCGAGATCTGTAGCTCAATAGGTGCAATCGAGGTATGATGACACAGTCCACGCTTAATTTTCACTGTATTCAAATAATTGTTGTTGTAGAGACCAGCGACGTAGCCAGGAATTTGAAAGGGGGGAGCACTTTTTGCGACTGATATGGATTTTCAAAATTGTAGGCACGACTTTCTGAGCGGAGCGCCACCATCGGTTGGCGCGGAGCGTACAAGAAAATTTTTGGTTTTACAAACCCCCCAGATGGCCGGAAACGGCCCTTCCCGAGTGTTCATTCTGGTTCCATGGCCTCTTGCTAACTTGAGACACCTCATTCAATATCACTTTTAATCCAAAAAAACAAACGAGTTAAAATAGTACGTAATTCAATACTACATAATCGTTCGGTATTTAAAATTAGCAAAGTACATGTACAGAGTAGTCTTACTTTTCAACTGCTGATACTTGTAGATACATATATAGATAGGCCAGAAATGTCTTTGATACAACTATAGTCAGTAATTGTCTTTGATACAACTGTAAATGTTTAAGTTAGCCTAATATTAGAGAAGGCGAGAGCTATCCGACGATTGCCATCTGATGCAAATTTCTCAACTGTTTTCTCAACTGAAATATTATCTGCGTAAACGGGTTCTTAACTAGATGTTAAAAAAACTGATAAGATCGGATTCTAGACTTTTTCGGCGGGTAGAGTCTTGAATGAAACGGCACGCGATAGAAATGACAGCCTAAATTAGAAGACTAGGTCACCTAATTTAGCCATATTCTTGCTACGTTCATTTCAATAGTTATTCCTGTCTGGACTCTTAAACTCGTCCAGCAAGCTTATGGATTTGAAATATGGGTGTTTTTAAAAAAGATAACTTGGCCAAAAAAGTGTAGGCCCGGGCCTACAGTGCTACATACTGGCTACGCCCCTGATAACGGATATCATATTATCAGCAGATTTTGTTTCCTGTTTGAATTCTTTTACATGTTCTTTTACATAATATATCAGAAAGACAAACATAGTACTCTTTTACATTTTTTTCCAGTAGGATGATTCTTGTTTATAGTCCAATGTCTGGACTTTAATACATTTGACGAACTTAACTGATGGACAATATAAACTTTCATATTTTGTAATATAGCCAGATATGCAGTGGCCTAAAAACAAATATCGTTATCGTTAGCAGTGTAATACTTATTTAAAGTAAGTGCGTATCACGTACGATTGCTATAGCTTAGCTTCATAACATGCTGTTCGTGCAACAACTTAGGACGAATCATAGAAAGGATGAGACCGAACGTTGTCGACGTTGTTGTGCATACGGTACGTGACATTCCATAGAGTGCGGTTAGGTAGGCAATATGTATTTTATTACGCAGTGGCCAACTGTAGGCTTGTAATAGGCTATAGGCTAAATTTAGCTAATTGCATCTGCCAAACTAAGTTAGTAGTTGAATCAGTAGGCGTGAATGTTACTACGATTATAATCGAGTTAACGGAGCTGACGAGTATTCAAGATCAAAAGAGCACTGACAAAATACCATGCTAAAAAAACAACAGTTTAAAAAAAAAAAAAAATCGACACTGAAAGGGGGGGAGCGGTCGCTCCCCCTGCTCCCCCCCCCCCCCTGGCTACGTCCCTGGTAGAGACAGAAGACTACAACAAAGAAAAAAATTATATTATTAGGCAGCCATCTTGGTTTTTATTTTCATACTCGACTCTCACGATGAAACATTTGCGTTAATTTCAACAGTCACAACATGACCTGGCTCCATGGTTACACATTGCTGCTAGTATCAGCTCATTCATGTTTTCCTGTAATTTTGTTTTAGAAAGACAGCTACAAATGTTCAGTGTTAATGTCGGATTCGTAAACCACTTCGCAATACTCTGTAACAGCCGATTCACACAGAGATTACAGTAACTACTGTCAATATTAAATATTTGTACCACAGTAATTTCTGGATCGTGATGACAAATCTGATAAGTCGTCGGCATGTGCTGTTAGATTTACAGTACGAACTGAGGATATGTGTAATACCGAGAAATCTCAACAACTGGATTTGTTGGAATTATACACATATCCTCAGTTCTTACTGTAATCCTATTATATCACATGCTACCGATTTATAGCACGATCCAGTTTTTACTTTGGTACAAAACGTTAAGATTTACAGTATAGTTACTGCGTTCTCTGTGTGTATCGGTTGTCTGTAAACATAAACAGTCTTTGACTTTATAGGAGAGGAAAGCACATAAATACACACTATCATTCTTTGTTTTCATTGATGGTGTATAATAGCACTAATGGTTAGCACGCATCTGTTGTCAGACATAACAATGTCACCCTTCCCCTCGTCTCTCTTCCATTGACCCTCTTCCATCTTGTGTAAGTTACGGGTTCACTGTCACGTATACCTCTAAAAACAAGGGGGACGTTTCTGTTATTCTGACAGTATCCTCCAAAATGCTTTAGCAGAGAGAAAGATACCGACCCCTCCTTCGCCTACTCTTGTTTTAGTCCTACCTGTCACATCATGGTTTAGTCCTACATGTCACATCGCGTTAGGTCCTACCTGTCACATCGCGTTAGGTCCGACCTGTCACACCATGCTTTAGTCCTACCTGTCACACCATGCTTTAGTCCTACCTATCACATCATGGTTTAGTCCTACCTGTCACATCATGGTTTAGTCCTACCTGTCACATCGCGTTTAGTCCTACCTGTCACATCATGTTTAGTCCTACCCGTCACATCATGTTTTCAGTCCTACCTTCACACCATGTTTAGTCATACCGGTCACATCGTGTTTAGTCCAACCTGTCACATCGCGTTTAGTCCTACCTGTCACACCATGTTTTAGTCCTATACCTGTCAAATCATGTTTTAGTCCTATACCTGTCACATCATGTTTAGTCCAACCTGTCACATCGCGTTTAGTCCTACCTGTCACACCATGTTTTAGTCCTATACCTGTCAAATCATGTTTTAGTCCTATACCTGTCACATCATGTTTTAGTCCTATACATGTCACATCATGTTTAGTCCTATACCTGTCACACCATGTTTTAGTCCTACCTGTCACACCATGTTTTAGTCATATACCTGTCACATCATGTTTTAGTCCTATACATGTCACATCATGTTTAGTCCTATACCTGTCACACCATGTTTCAGTTCTACCTGTCACACCATGTTTTAATCCTACCTGTCACATCATATTTTCAGTCTTACCTGTCACACCATATTGCGGTTTCCATAATAGGTCTGAAAAAAGATTAGAATTCTGTTTTCTGACGATATTAACAGACTGTTAATGACATCTTTAGAAATAAATATCAAATATTGTTCTTCTATTCCAAATATGATACTGTATTTGCATGTGCTTCGAACAAACAAATATAAACAGAAATGTTATCAACAACAGTCGGGACATTGTGTGCTGGCTTACCGAATTGACATGTTTTTCAATCAGTGCTGAGACCTACATTCCAGATGTAGGAGAGTAAAAAGTTTAATGTCGCAGACATTTTTTATCCTTTACCCATCACATGTCCAATTGAGTGATCAATAAGAAACTCAGTAACTCGTAAATCTACTTTTATGAAGAGCCAAAAACCTCGACAACAAAAAACCCGATTTCACACAATAGTGATGGCGCTTTCCACTATTACGTATTACCTCACAGTTGGCATAAAAGCCATGTACTATTCGAAGCGCAGTTTAATCAGCTGCGAGATACCACAGAGAAAACTGGGAATTTTTTTTTTTAAAAGCGTGAGGTGGATTTTTGACAATCATTGAAAGACCTGGAAATTATTGCTGGTTGCTTGCAAAGTTGTTATTGTTTTCATTTCATCTTTAAAGTACAATTTTTATATTCTTGATTTATTTTTCTCACTTCAGATTTTCAGTTTGGAAGAGAGAAAATTATACACTCTAGACTTTTAAATAAATTTGAGAGATTCGTATCAGATACATAGACGTAAGTTTATCAACCGGATTTATTTGAATAAATACAAATCTGATTTTGTTTAATCTCCCAAATACCACTGGGTTAGCAACAAAAAAAAACATCGTCGCAAGTTTGCTTTATAAAAAATTCAGGATCTCCGGAAATAAGATCACACTGTTGTGGAATTTGAAAACAAGATTTGTTACTTTTCGCAGGACTTCGGTACACCTCATACACGCTGTCAACCTTTTACATGACGTATAAGGTAAGTGGTAACCTATAGATCGACTATTTTACGAGCAACTATGCTGATTTGATTTTTCATGAATCATCTTCCGTTGGCAGTTATTATAATTAATATCATTTTTGTATTGTATGCAATTTGTTTCTGTTTTTAAGTCATGTAATAATAGGGAAATACAAAATTATAATAGATATGCAATTTAACAGAGTTCTCTTGGTTGCTTATTGATTGTATCGGCTGTGATATAAAGAAACATGTATCGCAATTTAAGTTCGTCGTGAGTGAATATGTGGAATAAAGAATTACAAAGCATAGATTTTGTCACAGCAAACGAGACAATATACATATGGTAACACAGTAACCAGAACGGTAGTTAGGCCTATATTGATGATTATCATATTTGTGTTTTTATTTTTTATTGATATGCTAAAAAAAGGAAGCAATATAGGGCCGGTAATCTTTATTAAATTGTGATCACATTTTTGATTGACTTATTTCGGAAAACCCGAGTAACCTAGCCCCCCCCCCCACCCTTGGGCTCTATAGGTACCGTACGTAATGACGAGACAGATTCCGACAGGTGAAAGTTTTTACAGATTCTTCGAAAAATGTATATATAAATATATATATATATATACATATATATATACATATATATATATATATATATATATATATATATATATATATATATATATATATATATATATATATATATATATGCATGTATATAGGCTATTGGTCGAGTCAAGGCCTTAGAAACGTACGAATTGCGACTAACCGAGGGATATAAGAACATGGATTGTCAAGGGAAACGCTTAGGAAGTATCGCGCTACAGCAATGTGTATTATGGCGCAGAAATTATAAACGTGTGTATGTTGGAAAGAAGGGGGGGGGGGGTCGGACTGCAGTAGATTTGGTACCGCATAATCGTATATCACTGAACTGAACTGAAACTCTTAAAACAGGTTGTTTTGAAAATCTGAAAATAGGTTGTTTTGAAATTTTGAAATATCTTAAACAGGTTGTTTTGAAAATCTGAAAACAGGTTGTTTGGAAAATCTTAAAACAAGTTGTTCTGAAAATCTTAATACAATTTGTTTTGAAAAAGCTTAAAATAGGTTGTTTGGAATTTTATATATATCCAGTAGCCTATAAGTGTTCGGGTTTTGAAATTCAAAATAAAAAGGAAAAAAAAGGCAGTACATCGATTCAAAGAAATGTCTTCGAGTTGCTTGATTGATTTCGTAGCAAACACAAAATCAAGAAGACTTCGAATATTTAGGACTTCCGAATTGGTTCTGCTAACATGGTAAGGTGTAAAACATAATGCTCAATTGCTTGCTAATGAATATTCATTATTGAAATTAAACTCAAAGACGGTTGAATTCGTTATTTGATCGGCAATTTGAGTAACATTCTGAGCAACACTTAATAGTAGGCTATATTTGGAACAATTGTCGTCAATTGAAGAACGAAAGCCGAGAACTGCTTTAAACAGACACTTTAAGGGCAAATGTCAATCCATTCTATGAATTAACAGTTTTCACTCGATATTTCTGACGCCACCAGTATAGATTTTCCATGTCAAGAGTAATCGAAATACCTGATACTATGTGATACATATTTCATAACCTAAAACTTCTCTCTAAGAAAAAGAAAAAAATGTAATTCGCGTTGTATAATGTACCTCACTCATGCATTGATCACAGTGTATTACTAATGGTTATTTAATAGAACTATTTTACATCAGAAGGCAAAAACGTAACACAGTTTGTAACTTACTCATAATTAATCACTTCATTTAAAACGTTTCATAGGAATTTAAAATCCAATCTTACGAAATTCACCACTTCCGTGATCTTGCGATTAATTGCATTCAAGGTAACTAATGCAATATCCTCACCCCCTCCCCCAACCCCAATGGAGTCGTGGGCCACGTCGCTCCCTAAGGTCAGTCATGTCAGGGGTACTCCACTTGCAGTTTTCATTTCGTTGGGGTAAAAATTATCAAAATGATGAGAATACATACTTTGTTTCCATTCCAAGGGCCCTCTAATTGACTCATGGCCGCGGGCTCGTAGGCTTTTCCCCTGACCCCCCCCCCCCACCATATCATCACGCCTGGTTCAGCCAAGACACTCAAAAAGGAAATAAATAAAACAAACCGAAAACAAATGTTTAAAAACAAATGAAGAAAAGTTATAACACAAACTCGATGGAAGCCTCGTGACCACTTTTCAAGATATTAGATTCACAGAGACCCTAATCGGCGTATGTCAGCCGTTGTGAAGTTTGATAAACAAAATTGTTGCGAGATTCAGTATTTGACTGATGATTTTTTTCGCCCTCCAGTTTATTTCAATTTCATGCATTTTACAGATATTAACAACGAAATCAACCACTTAATCATAACTTAAATGAAAAGGTCAACACAGTTGATAAATGCATCTCTCAGTTCTGGATAAGTAACAATCTGTTCCTTTGGTTTCACCTGTTTATTAAGAAAAATGATACTTCTCCACTTGAACAGCGAACCTTAATTAATGAAAAAAGTCCTAAATATTGTGGATTTTGCGTTCTTTACTTTACGAACATAAATATTGTATTTCATATGTATTAAAAGAAAATTGTACGGGTGACATTGGAAAATCCCATAACCACAAAAATACTTCTCTCTTAGAAATGAACATTGTTTATATAAGAATCTACTTTCTGTGATCAGAATAAATTCCGCAGTATAACTAAAGCCACGAAATAAATGTCTCTTCTTCAATACAGCAAAACGTACAATGCGGGGAATCCGTATTTCTCCAATTAAAAAAAATAACTTATTTGTTGGTGAAATCCTGTGAAGGAATTTATATTGATAGTACTGCAGTTTGGGCTCGTGAGGAATTTGTGAAAGACAGTGAGAATATTTTTGGCCATTCTCTATCTGAAATATTTTCGAACGCATAATCCCATTTCTTTAGCCGCCGTAGGTCTGCAAGGTTAACTTTTTAAGAAAAAGAGTAGCAAAACTGGGACATATAAGAGGCATTTGTAGCTCTGTTCAGCAGGTTGTAACACTGTCATTTAAATCAGGACTGACTTCAAAGACACAATTATAGTTTGCGTCCAGTTTTGTTTGGGTTGCATTGATCAGACCCCAGTCAAAACGTGAAAGGGATTCTTCGCAGGTTGTATTTTATGATAAACCGCGGTCATAAAGTAGGGGTCACCGTTCCTATCGAATAGTCTTTGACTGATGTTGATGATACCTTTCTCATCAGTCGCAAATTTGGTCAAATTTTCTGTCATCTTGATTAACTTAGAAAGAAAACATCTAGTCTCCGAACAATGCAATATATATATATATGCAAATGAACATGGCATGAAGTGTGACGTCACGAACACGTCAACGTCAATAACCTTTAATCAACGGGCCCTCAATATGTATACTTCACTTTCGGAACCCTGCGCAGAGTTGGACGCAGAATATTCAGCGCGCATTCCGTCCCGTTTCACCTCCCCTCATTCCCAACACACTTCCCAGTACCGAACCCCCCCCCCTCCCCCGCGCGTGTTCTTCCAGCCATATCTTATTATGACACGTTATGACATCGTTCATGTCCTTCCAACCAAACAAATTAACTATTTACTCTATTTGAGTACAGAATAGCTAAAACAAAGTAATTTTGTCTGGGTTAATATATCACGATAGTGTAAACAGTAAACGCATCATCCATTACTGATTGTTCCGGAGATGAAGTGTGCCTGCCGTGACAAATACACCGCCATAACACTCTGGGCAATGTTACAATCAATACTTTGTTAACTAACTCTTAGCACTAAATGACCATGCTTTTTTCCAACACTATACTTGTTATAAAGCTGTATTTGTTCCTGTTACAGTCTGGTGAAACTGTAATTAAACGTGTAAAGAAAGATAACGACCGATACAAACTGTAATCGCAGTACTATAGAATGTTAGAACCGTACAGGATTTTACAATAGAATATGTATTGTTATCCGATGAAATAACAAAGAAAGGAAAATGACAATGCATTGTTGTCTACTACAATAACAAAGAAAGGTAAACGACAATAGAATATGCATTGTTGTCTACTAAAATAACAAAGAAAGGAAATGACTATAGAATATGTACCTGTTGACAGGGGCGGACTGGGTCTTAAGACCGTTCCGGGCATTTTTCACCTAGACCGGCCCATTATTCATTGATATGTTACTTACTAGTGATCGCCATCCTGGGGGGAGGGATGTAAGGGGAGGGGTGTTCCCCTCCTCATTGAGATTTTTTTGAAGTTAAGGAATGCCTAGATGCAAAATGGTGCAATATTTCTCAACTTTGTAGGTTACAATAATCATTTAAAAAAAAAAGACTCAAAAATAATTTCTAGAAGCAACACTTGATTAAACTGAGGAAAGTTAAGAACGTAAACAAAAATAGGCCAAAATATATGTTTTAAACTGGATTTTAATTAGTTTTTCAAGCATTTTGTGACAACATGCTTGAAAAAATTGAAAAAAAACCCTTAATAAAACCCGCTAAAACATATATGTTCAATAACACAAGCACATGTCTACGAGAGTATACCTACGCAGTTCGCTGCTTCTGGCAGCCACACCATCAATTATATTTTTAGTGTCAAGTTTGGCCAAGATCCTTTTTACCACAGACATCAACATGAACGCCTCAAGATGTTCTTGTGTTATTGTACTTCTCAAACGGTTTTTGATTCTCTTCAAGGCAGAGAAAGAACGTTCACCTGTCACTTGTGACACAGGTAGCAGTACCAGCAGCTTGTAAGCAAGCTCAATGCTCTTGTAAGCATCGGTGAAAAGGTTCCACTTGAGGAGCACCTTGTAGCAGCAGAGATCGAGGACAGTCTTTACATGACTGATTCCCACAGTTAAAATATATATTTCTACACAGCCCGTCTGTATTCTATTAACTACTGTGAAAATGGGCTGTAAATTTGACAAAGGCTCCCCATCCCACCGGCCCACCGGGCATGCCCAAATGCCCGTGTGGCCAGTCCGCCACTGCCTGTTGACCAATAAAATGTTACAACCGCGCAGGACATAACCATAGAATATGTATCGTTGTCCGATGAAATGGTAACAAGGAAAAGGATATGATAAACAATACAAACTCTTATTGTTATTGTTGTTTCGACTTCTAACTGCATGACCAAAATCCACTTGAGCCTCTTATGAACTCACCTGTAACACTGCTTAATATGGAAATCTTCATGTTAAGCAGGAATCATGCTTTGAATCGTAAAACCACTAGCTTGAAAGTAATACAAAACCCTTCTGTGAAGTCGAAAAAAAGAAAAAATCTTACGCCGAGACATTACCTTGGGTTAATCTATTTTATTAAATAAGTGGGTTTGATTCCTAATTCCTACTAACGAAAAAATCTCCGAAATAGTTTAAATCTCTGAAAATAGTTTTTTTTTTTCATTAAATGTTAGGAATAGTTTTGCAAACAGTGCCATTTCATTGTAAGTTTGAGAACAAAACGTTGAATCCTGCTCCAAGACAAATAAGGACAATGAACCTGAATAAATCTGAAAATTTGGTATAATACTTTAACTAAGTGTCCACGGTGAGTAAACAATGCGAGCTATTATTCTCTTAATTATGCCATTTTTTTACCATACAATGAATATTAAACAAAGTTCTACAAACACTTAGTAGTCAAAGACCTTAATTCACATCCATGCAATGCAGCTGTTTCAATAGTAGCCTAAGTTTGTATTGGTAATGGCTTTCGTATATGCATATTGTGCAGGTTCAGTCAACTGAGAAACATACATTGTGTACAAAAATGCGATATATGAAAATAAAAATCAGCCTGCCTGCCTGCTGTGTTTAATATGCAGTAAATTGAATGTGTGTATATAGGGAAGCCTACTTATTAATTAGGTTATATCATAGGTTACAGTACAGCTTCTACGTAATATGAATATTATATGATTATGTTGCATATGTTGTATATGTATATGTATGTATATATATATATATATATATATATATATATATATATATATATATATATATGTATATATGTTGTAGACTGACAAATCCATTTTAGAAATCCATAGATATATTTGTTCAAAAGAAATGTTATGAAGCTCATGTAAGGTTCACCTGATGGGGTGAAACTATTCTAAGAGGATCGTTTATATTGTGCCAACTCCATGGCGAAGCCTTGGCTCTGCAATAAGTGATCAGCTTATTACAATCAGTCAGTTTCTTTCACAATCCCGAATTTGTCCAAGAAGCTGCTTCACTTGACGTCTACATCCGACTAGCAATAAATCGGGATCCTCCCCGACCCCCCCCCCCCCCGCCGTCCATCATCTGACTACCACTTGATCGAAACAAAGAGGCCGCCTACGTACGATCGGCTCGAGAAACTAATGAGGAAGTGAAGATATTCCCAAACGACAGCTGTTTGTGAATGGAAATTGTTTCCATACAACGAAAGTATTGTAGGACCAAGCCTTAATTCCACTTTCACGCCGTTACATTTAACAAAATCCACAGAAGACCCCGCACCCTTCTATCGTTGTACTGATCGTTACATAATCTGTATAATGCTGTATTAATTCACTGTAATTCACTACAACTGCATTACGTGTATTTACTTCGCTGTCTGTACGCAGACAGGGAGTTGATATGGATCAAGTCCCTGCTGCATGTACGGGCGTTTATTTAAATTACGGTGTCGTTGGTATTCAGCAGTAATCAACGTTATGACATTATGACGTCGTTTAATCACCGGAGCGGCTGTGACGACCAAATATGACCGAGTTACAGTAATACACAAACCTAATAATAACTCAAACAATCTATGAGTATATGCATGATGTAACGACAAATTAAATGCGTTTATGTTTGATGATGAATTATAATAAGGTTTCTTGCTATAGTGATGCGACAAAGCTGTCTTTACTTACCCAATGAAAACAAACCAACAAGACAAAAAAATGCCGCCGTACGGAGACAAAGTCTAATTGGTAAATGTATGCCATGTGCCCCATTTATATCACCAATGGATGAGAATGAATTAGGTTACGGGTCTTCCAAGAATAAAACAAACTCAAGAGGTAGATGACAGTTTGGAGAAATAACAAAGTTACCCACCGTCGAAATCTTCGCTCTTCTTCGTTGAGAATTTAAAGGCCGCGTGTGCGGGCTGACTCTCTGTCTAATATCTGTATCATTCTGTTGACTGCAGTCATGTGTATAAACTGAACGGGTGGCGTTTCAGTGCCTCCATCATTGCTTTTGTATGTATGTATGTATGTATGTAGTTAGGTATTTTAGATCCTCCTGCAAGCAGGAACCCGCGAAGAAGCCATCATTGGCTTATAAAAGCCGCAAGCTGACCGAAGTCAGTCTCACAGTATTAGGTTCAAAGCGTGACAATGCAATTTGATTGGAATTTCACAGGCTAATGCAAACACCTTAGGGATTAAACTCGGTCTAATCATAAGCTAATAACTGATTATGTAACCTACACACCCCTTGAATTTTGCGCGAAATATCAGAATTTGAGATTAAGAGATGAAAAATTCACATCACATATCCTTGTCAAGTTTTTAAAAATATAATATGTGGGAAAGTTTTTTCTTCATTAAATCTTCTGACAGGTTGATACTTAAGATATTGCAATTTCATGTGACTGACCTAATTCTTAATTTCTACCAATTCGGCCGGAGTTTGATAGATGTTAATACGAAGAGCTGAGTCATTGTTTCTTGACAGGATAATATAATCTGTTATGAACACGTAGCACGCTTGTTATCGTGATATTGAAAAGAAATATTGCGTCACCTCTTTCCAAAACGTGAAACACTAAATTAAATTACTACAGAGCAATGTCATCAATATACATGTTAATGAGCAAAACTAAATCTTCTTTATAATTATTTTTACAGTCAGTTACATTTTTCTAAATTAAATGGTATATGTCTTCCTTTGTTTTAACTTGCTTTGTAATTCGATAATGACCTCGGTAGCGTGTATAGGTTGACATAGGTACAATATACGGTAATAACTTTGTTCTTCTTCCGGAATCTTCATCCCTTGGTGGTTTAAATACTTGTTAAATATATGTAAAATTATAGTTAAATGTGTCATTTTCTTCACATAAAGGGAAACTGTATTAACATAATACGCTGCAAAAAAAAGGGACACAGAAGCTCAACTGACTTATTGCGAAATCTACAGTCTCTTGTCGCTCTAAACTTATTAACAAGAGCTTCCAGGTAGCTTTGATAAAGCTGTTGGGTATGATTGACATAAGTCGAGGCTATACTTATCATTTCTTTATCAGTATACCGTATGGTGTGTGTTTCCGTAGTAACTACCGGGCAAAGTAAAAGATGTTTCAGCACACACTGGCTATAAGAATGACAGAATATGCACGAGCACATATTGGGCTATATATATATATATATATATATATATATATATATATATATATATATATATATATATATATATATATATATATATTATATATTTATGACTTGAAATATTGTCGTTGTCAAATGTAATGTGACAACTTTTTTTCCAAAAAAAAAAAAAATAGTGGTGACGAGAAGATCTTTCGTGACGACTCCAAAACATCCTTTTTTATCATTGGTGTATTTACAAAGGGATTAAAACAATACTGTACCATAATGGACAACGTCAAGTTATCGTCGTAGACAGATCGTATAGTTGGAATTGCATATTTGACTGAATCTAAGACTGTGGAGAACACCCATAGACCGTCCCATTTGGGTTCGTTTGCCTTTGTTAAAGACATTGCAAAAGATGTGCGGTGAAAGTGATCCTTTTAGGAGTAAGCTGGTTAAATTGATCAACGTTTGCACCCTACGACAGCGGAATTTGGAATACTTCCAAAAATGCCATGATTTATCCTCGCCCCGATGTTTACGTCATCTGTATACTCTGTAGGTTTGGGTTTTGTTGTTTCATTTTGTGTTTTTTGATTTTCTACGTTCGTTCTTTCTTTTCCGTGACTGGTGAATTAACTTAGTATAATGACATGATTACCAGCTGATCTGTGTCTTGTTGGGGCAGACGACTCACACAGACGACACCTCAAATCATCCGGTGGCATACACTGTAAGACTTATATGAAAGAAAAACTGTTAGCTGAAACACCATCTCATGTCGCACCATGCTTATATAATATTTTAATATTTGATTTTTATATAGCGCTTTACACCAGCGATTGGTCTCAAAGCGCTTTACAGACGTTATATTACCCCTGGTCAATGATAACCTGTCCCAGAGACAATCCCTCCAGTCGGCAGCAGTTATAAACTGCGCCCAATGACAAGTTACCTCACAGGTACCCATTACACCCCTTGGTGGAGAGAGGCAAGTGAGATTAAGCATCTTGTCCAAGGAAACAACGTAATGAACTAGGCAGGAATCGAACCAGCAATCCTTAGATCACGAGTCCGACGCCTCAGCTTATTGGCCACCACGTTCTCTATATATTCTGGAATTGGTCGTTTGGAAATGAACCATTCTGTTTATCAACTGAACCCTTGCTTACTCCAGGCGGTAGATCATAGTAAGATAGTATGTGATGTCGACACGGCAGGTGTTCCTGAAATGTTTCATTTCCTTTCATAGTATTTGTTACCGATTTCGTCTTCAAATGTGACACATATTTTAATGTTTACTGACGTGTCAATAGAATGTTCTAGGCCATTTACCTTTTTAGCCATGAATACCATACAAAAATCATTATGAAAACATCATTTTCCTTCAGCGATCTGAATAATTTTTACAATATGAGGAAATGTTATAATTACAGTGTCAGCGCAATTGATATTGATGGCGTCATTAACACTGTTGTTGCCAGATGAATGAATAAAATTACATTAAATTTTAGGGGGTGGGGAGATATATCTATTTTCACGACACAAACTTCTATCTTAAAGAGGTTATGAAATGGAAAAAAAAATCTTTCTCGTCGTATTCTGTATTCTCGTAGCTTTCCAATGATACCCAATTTGTGTCAAACGAAGCTTGCATCCTCGAGGAATAAACGATCAAAAATTCGAGGGTAATAAAAACTTTCGAAAAATTGTTGTATTTATGGTAATGCGGCGTGACGTCAGTCGAGGAACTCAGCTCACTTCCGAGACGCTATGTTTACATTCTTAAACGTCTGAGAACACACAACATTGCACTGTTGCAGCGCTCCGTAGTAATTGAGATTTGGTGTTTAGAGTTTGTTTTTACGTAAATTTATCTCGTTACTGTTAAATATGCCGAGCCGATATGTGATATCAGGTTGCTCCACCACAAGTAAAGACGGATTTCTACTGCAAGCTTTTCCAAAAGATGATACAAATCGAAGAATTTGAACACGACTCGCTCAAAACACTACACATACACAACGTTATGAGTGCCCGTAGGCCTACACTGATTTCAAATTACTTGTTATGACCATAGCCTAGGCCTCCTCGATACAGCAAATGACGATTTTTTTTTTTGGTTATCTAATATTTTGCACAAAACTTAAAGCCAGTTGGTTTCAGAACAATCACTACTAGATCTGCAAGGTTTTTTTTGTGCAGGTAAAACTGGCGTTGTGTTGTGATTTTGCGTAACAGTTGGATGATACAATTACACGGGCTAGCCTGTTATACAACGTCTATTAGTTAGGTCTAGACCCATGGTACCACTGCTAGTACTATGGTTGCACTTGCACTGTACAGATTACAGAACGTCACATTTTCCTTGCACTGTAAGACACAACATTCTAGAAGCTTCGCTACGAAGTTAAGTAGTAGGATCATTGACATTCGAGATAATTTAAATCATATGAAGGTCTTAATAACGGTGGTTTTGTTTATGCTCAACCGACCAGTTTCGGTTCAGGGTCGTCCAACCGTTCTGCTCGGGGACTTCACACGGCAGCGACGCGTCTCCGCCATCGGGATCGTTTTACAATTCTTCTGCAAGGGGCTCAATTGATAGGGAAAAACACCGATATTATCTTCATCACCCTCAAAACTATTTCCCCCGCTTCTTCCTCAAGAAAATAATTTTAGTCAAAGCTTACGAATGTCCTGAGAGGTGAAGTCCTATTTCGTCGGAATCGGAAGATTCGGGAGAAGACAATTGATGTGAAGAGTGTTGTGGTTACAAGTTGTAAACTGTATAATGCCGTATCGGTAAACAGCGGGGAGTCGGCTTTGGCTGAAACGGTTCCTTTGATGACGTCAGATGAACTGCGGTTGGCAGCTTTGCTTTTTTTTTACGAGTGGCAGCTCAAGAGGTCTCTAGGGAATACTTTGACAGCGAATTTCTGGCGTTTGAAGCCGTATTTACGGAAAGTTGTGCATGGGTGGTGTTGTAGTAATGAAGATAAACCATTCCAAGACATGAAATTTTTTCATTTCATAACCTCTTTAAAGTGGTTGACCTGAAATTGTCGACAATTTCTGGCAGTAATTCCGGAGTATTACTTTAAATGGCGTAAAGCAATAATGTTTAGTCAGGTCTTCTTTGAATCCGCTGGAAGCGCTGGTCTATATACTTCAAATTTACTTTTTACCTTTTATTTTAAGTAGCTTCACACAACACACACAGCTCTCAAAATGCATGAGTAGTCATCCGTTATTCGATTAAATTCTTATCAATTCGAGTGGAAAAGTTTTTACAAAACGGATTAATAAGTACCTCAAATGGACAGTGTGTTCTACACTTTTTTTTCGCTGTTTAATAATTTAGCTGGATGAGTGTTTAGACGCCGATCGTTAAGTGGCGCTTCCATTAGGTATAATACGTGATTACATTTATGTCTCTAAATTGACTTAACAATAAATGATGGTTCAATCTAGTGTAAACAAAATTATTACTATACGTCTACCAAAAAACTCAGTTGTAGAAGGATCTAGTCGGGTAAGAAGAATTAGTCTGTCTGCCGTGATGGTTAATATTTGAAGAAAATAATGATGTGGTTGTATCATCATCTCTATGTATGGTGAGAAAATACAGTAACAACGTACTTTTTCCCCTTATTTTGTCGGACAAAATACCGATACCAATATGACCTTTGCAGGTATTAATACGTAAGTTGAATTTATGAGCTTAAAAGTGATTAATAACAGTACAGATATTTATGATTCAACTTAAAGCAAGTTATTTGACATTCGCATTATTTAATCATAGAAAACGATCAGACGGCATGTTTTTGCTACATTATATACGCAGAATGATCTTTCGAAAGGATAATTTACATGTTGCAAACAAACGTACCAAAAGTATTCTTTTTTTAAGAATTAGCTATACAGAGATCCAAATCAACAATTTTTATTCTGCCTTCTTGTACCATCATTACTAGAAGATTAAAGTTATTTGAGCATCAGTTTTCCTTGACCTGCAAAGATATGTCAGCATAGCAACAAATCAAAAGTTTGATTACACTTTCGCGTGCCTCACATTTCCACGATTACCAGTCCCGAAAGTCAGCGCAACTAGAGGGTAGCCTGTAAGGGGCAGAGGTACCCCATTTGAAAGAAGAAGAAGAAGAAAAAAGTACCTCATCCGTAAATTCATATACTCTTGTCGAAGTGTCCCATGCATGGTTGCTGACGTGCTCTGTCCTATAAAAATATTGCCACTTGGTGACTAACCAAATCACTTTTGACATTTTCAATTTGATCTGGCCCACTTTGAGTCTCACGCCATCCAACAATTCGACATGAAAGATGAAATATTTCGAAAATCTTTTTTTAAGGCCTTGAAGGGTAATTTGAAAAGGGAAACTTTTCAGAATCTAGGAGAGGCATTTCAGGGGGAAATATTGTCTCAGATCAGCATACAGTTCTGGGATGCGATATCCCTCGAGGCATCAATTTAATGATGCTATCGTTATACACTATACAAAGATAGTTTACAGATGTATAACAGCCGACCTACATACAACGATGGCTTCAGATGAAACAGACAATTTATTGCCTCAAGGAACCTCAAATAGAAACAATTTTAGAATTGTTTGCTCCACGGGCAATGTTGTTCGATTTATCAAAGTAAACTTTCAGTTTTGTTTATATTGGAGAATGGCGTATATATTTCACCCTGCCCTTGTTATTTTAATCATCTCTTTAAAGTTTAAAACTGATAGTGTCTGTACTCATATATTTCAAAACAAATATGGGGGTAAACATGAAGTAAATATAAACGTTCAACAATGTTTCAAGTTTGAGATTGTTGGATTTGTAAGAAAAGATATAGTTTTGCAACTTTGCACATATAATGCAATTGCTAATTTTTTTCTTTATCATTATTATATTCGCTTCTCGGCCTTTTGGCTAAGATCATGTGTAGTATCTGTTCCCTTTCGAGGGGAATGGTGATACACACCCGACGATGATTACACATTCACAGCCCCGATGCAAGGGGACTGGGGTTGAGAGCGGATCAATCGTTCGGTTGTTTGGTTTTTTCGTGCCCAGGTTCTTTCCTTGGTGACGTTTCTTAAAAATTATTCTATTGTTTTGGAGAGATCAGTTCATTAGCAAGGCTAAGATTCTGACAACAACTGCGAGACCGTTTCTTGAAACTGGCATTGTAGTTTGAGTTTAATCAACATTGCCGAACAAACCTCATAGTAATATGTAGACCATTAATTTGTTTAGTGATTGTACCAGAAATGAATACTAACGATTGCCTCCCTCCACCTTCCTCCACTTTCCTCCACCTTCCTCCACCTTCCTCCACCTTCCTCCACCTTCCTCCTCCTCCTCCTCCTCCTCCACCTCCTCTTCCTCCCCTCCTCGTCCCATTTGATAAACGTTAGGTTACGCAAGCTGCATATGTGTCGTCTATTCACGAAGACAACCCTCTCTCACATTCAATATATTGTATCACTATAGCGCTTTATATTAAACTACCGTAGGCTACTTGTTCTGTTCATTCATGTAAGTGCGACAATAGTGCAATAATATATTTGAAAAAGATATGTATATATATATCGTTGTGTTAACACCGTGATTATTATACCGTTGTGTGTGTTTGTGTGTATACGAAAAAGAACCGTTAGTGAGGTAAGTTTAGTATGTAAATGAAAAACTAAAAAAATGGTATTTTATAATTGTTAGTCATTCTTCCACAAAAGAAGTTTAAACAGGTAAATAATCGTTAATCTTTCTTAGATCCAATCTACAAGTGCGTAATCATGTTTACCTATCACTATAATTATGTACAAGTATATGCATGTTGTATACCTGTGTTGTATACTGTGCTGTCTACTATTGTGCTAATATTCACGAGTTGTAACTTTTGACAAGGTGCAATATTCGCCTATGAATCCTATTAAAGTCAGGATATTACATCCATGAGTATATAATTACATCATCAGTAACGCTTTATACATCTCAAGCGGGTTTCGATGTCCATCATATGCATCGTATGTAACTTGAGGAAGATATAATCTTTGGTCGAATTCCTACAAGACGGGAAGGAAGGTTTAAGCAGGACAAAAAAAGAAGACTGGAATAAAATTACCCATATTGTGAAACCTAATAAGGTCAACGTCTATATAAAACACCCCCACAATAATAATAAAAGTCCTACAAGACAGAGCATCGCTTTAATGTTCAGCATCAGTAAATAACGTTCATTGCATGGGGACATGAGATCATTTCTCAAATATCTCTCTTTACTGACTCGAAGCAATTGACTCTTACCCCTTGGAGGATAAAGCCATTTAGTCCATGATAACTCCACTGCCCCTCAATTTTTTTGTCTTCTTGTACTTGCTCTTTTTTTTCCAGAGAGAAATGAAAGGGTATAATTTTTGATGCACTATCGATTCGTCTGCGCTGAATATTTAAAATATTAAAGATTTATGGATGAACATTTCTTTCACGTGTTTTGGGGTTTATGGTGGTATATTGTAACACTAGATATATAAATCTATATTTGGTCCAACAAATCGAAGGACGAAGGATTTATTTTTAGATAGAGTTATAAAAAAGAAGAAGGCAAAAGAGAACTTGAAAGAAGAGGATAATATTACATGGATTATGAGTCGGAACTTGTGAGAAGACAAGTTGGGTTAAGCTTGGTTTACTTGGCAAAAAATCTAGAGATGCAACGGATATGCGACTATATATATATATTTTTTTTTTTGATATATCTTCCCGGAATCATCCTTGTTGGCAGTAAATAAATGAATGGTTCTTAGTATCTTTTTTTTTTAAGTAAAAATGAAACAAAACTGTAAGCAAACTGCTTATCCACTAAAGAGCCTGTGTAAAGGCCCAGTCACATCTCACCGGATTGCACGAACGGACAAGAGTACGCGCGAAAAACAGTCATCCGGTTATTTCCGTTGGCAAAAGTTGTCGGGCATGCATCTGGGGGTTGCAACGTACCGGACGTTCAACGGCGAAAACGGATTACAAACGTACAAGGGACGGGCAGCAACGGACGAACAACGGATGAACAACGGAGCAACAACGAACGAACTAACGAACACCAACGGATAGTAACGAATTTACAACGGAAAATTAACGGATAAAGAACATACAAAACGTAGGAGTACCGGAAAAGTAACGGACATACCGGACTAGCAACGGAGAAGAAACGGCCTAAAACCTGGGCCTCCGGAGTGCCTTGAAATCAGGGGGTATCCTCATGAAGTTGATGAAAGATTTTGGTCTTCCATTCGCAGCTCCTGCACTAGTTGGTCATAAAGACCACACTGCCGTCTTCTCTGTGAACCTAGCAAGGCCCTAGAACAGCATTTCAGCCGAGCACGTCTTTTCCTTCTCTTCTTGACTTGTTCATTGGTCTTGATGTTGGCTTCAATGATAAGCATCTGTGCTTGTAAAGCTGCAGACACTGTGGTCTAAAGCTTGAATCTTTCTGAAGGGTCCATGATGTATGTGTTGACGGTAGAGGTTATAGGAGCAGAATGAGGCGTGGGACGCTTGGAGTGGACAAGGTGGAGGTGACGCTGCATCTCCGTTCTATGTCCGTCTGTTATACTTTCCTGGCCTGAGTTCTTCCGTTTCTTCCGTGTAACGTCCGTTACCTATCTGTTCATTGTCAGTTCTATTCCTTTGCACTTCCGTTATTTCTACGTTAGCGTCCGTCGAATATACGGTATATGTACTGCACTTCTACGTTTCATCCGTTCTTTGTCCGTTAATGATCCGGTGAGCAATAGCAATAACCAGAGACGAACGGAGAAATACAGTATGCCAAACGCATGCAGAACGAACAAAACGCATGAGAAACTGATAAAACGGAAGCGTAACGGATTAGTAACGAATAAATAACGGAGACATTTTTCGGTGGATGTCCGTTCCAAGTTTTATGCATGTTCAAAATCGACACCGGACGAACCGGACCCCTCCGGTAATGAAACGTAGATGGACGGAGGAGAACCGCATACTAAACGGATACTAACGTACATCAACGGAGTGCCATTTTTTGTCTTCGTTCCCTCTCCGTTATTGCAATCCGGTGAGATGTGACTGGGCTTTAAGAGAATGTGTAATAGTAAGTGGGCCTGACGTTTCGATCCTAGCAGGATCTCCTTCAGAGGCTGAATGACAAGTAACAGAAGGGACAAATACAAGCACAGAATACAGACAGGTTAATGAGCATGGTGAACACAAAAGAGATAGATGTAAGAGAATTAGTAGACAAGGGATGGAGAGAAGAAAGAAACCAACAGGGGAAGAGGAAAGGTAGGAGGTAAATTGTACAGGGACAAAGAGAGGATTAAAGGAATAGGGCAGGGAAGAGGGAGTGAACTAGAGAATGACAAAGACAGAAAAGTGTGGAGAAGAAAAGGTGGAAGAGAGCTACGAGAAGAAGGGTGACAGGGGGAAATAATGGAAGATGGAGGTGGGGGGGGGGGAGGGGAGGAGCTTTTTTTACGAAGGATTGTAATGAATGTAAATGTCTTTGTCGTTCTTTTACTGCATTCTGAGTATTATCTTCCAAAGTTAATAGAGGATAAAGGAAGACGAATTTCCTTCACTTGTATAATTTTTTTCTCTGATTTTCATATCCTCTTGACAAAATCCGGGCCTGCCGGATATAATCTGGTCGGATGTGGCGAAGAATTCAGTCAAATCCGGATCCAAAATCCAAAATTTGAATCCGTAGCTTTGGATCAGTAGCATTCCTATATCAATTGGAAAATGTGACAAAGTAAATTGTATCCTATAAGGGTGTAAATATTTTTCTCATATATGTATCAGCATTTTCCGACTTAATTTCCTTTGAAGTCACGTTGGGGCCGTGCCATATTTGGGCCATCACTTTCAAGCCCTTTCTCTGTCCAACAATTAATTTTTTCCTTCTTGAATTTGGGAACCTTGATTCCTCTAGTGAATTTTGCAGCATATTATTCTTTTAGCCTTAAAAAAAGAAGAGGAAAGTTCTCATCAGCTTGAAGCGATTTATACCTTCCAATTATAAAATTTGATGTCTAGCGGTTTGAAAATGAAAAGCCTTTGACATTTGAACTACTTCTATCATGTTTATCTTGACGTTTGCTGTGACGTCACACGTGGTCTTAAATCTTGTTACCTTTGAATTTCTGTCAGATTAGCGAAACTTGAACAATCATTGAAAGATAAAATTAGATAGTCGAAGAGGTGCTTATGTGGCAAACCTAACACTGTAGTTAGAAATAAAAAGTCAAGTTTGAGACGATGTCGTTAAGAAATGTCTCATTTTCAGAGACCTGTCATAAACTTAGTCAAATAAAGATGGAGAAACGTAAATCATTCGTCATCGGGACTGTCTTTAATTTAATTGAAACTACTGCATTTATTTTTTTTTCTTGAAAGATTTGGATTTGAGATATGTTTGTGTTGGGGTTTTCCATTTCTTTGCACAGGTTGTCGTTAATTTTCCTTTTATAAGATTTACGCATTCAGCGGCACTTTAAATTAAACTCTCATTATAGCAAAATGAAAATAGGATGAGGTAGAGTAAAACCTTCTTTATCCTCTCACCCTCACGTGACCAAAAGGTTGCCCTGCAGATAACAAAATCTTGTTCTGTTCGTGCAAGAGAAAGTGCATAAAGTTAAAGACATGCATATAGCCTCAATTTCTATCTTAATAGTTGACAAAAATAAATGTATAATCCCGATTCTTATATGAATAGTAATCGAGGCCAGGTAGCCTTGAATGAAAATATCGCCGCATAGGAGTGACCAGAACAAAGGTTGTTCGAATATTGTGAAAAAAATTCCGGATAATGAAGTTTTCTACCTTTTCGTGTATATATAGACTTAATAATTATAAATAATGTATTATCCCGATTCTTATATGAATAGTAATCGAGGCCAGGTAGCCTTGAATGAAAATATCGCCGCATAGGAGTGACCAGAACAAAGGTTGTTCGAATATCGTGAAAACATTCCGGATACAGAAGTTTTCTACCTTTTCGTGTATATATATAGCCTTCTTGTCATTGTCTGTATATAGCAGAATACTTCTCTAATGAAAAATACAGAAGAGTAACGTGGGCCTCGTAATAGCCTTGGTCTTGGAAAAAATAAAAAAATTAATTAATTAATTAAAAAAAAGCTTTGGTCTTGGATAACTGCACAAAAGTCAGAAGGGTTCTTTGGGGGCAGGGTGGGGTTGGGTGGGGTGGGGAAATGGAGGGCTTCCATGACAAAACACATTCTATTTATTTGTCGATGGAAGTTGAGGTTCTCGGCAGTGTTGTCGAATTTTGATAATACAAGGCATGTGCAGTATTCGGGTCGGCTTCAATTTTGTAAAAATATTTCACGTTTTAAGATATTCAGCTTAAAATATGTACAATACCTCTTTAAAGCCAATATATTATATACATTGTTTAGTTAAACTTTTCATCTGCATAAATTCAACCTGGACTGGTATTACAATACTCTGATGTGGTTTTCCTGAGACACAAGAACAAAAAAAAACAAAAAACAAAGCCATCTGATTCTATAATTAATACGTTGCAATAAACATGTTCCTTGGGATATAATTTCAAAATGTTTGTGTAAGATCAATCAGACTAGGCTAATGTGGTTACACGAGAGAAAACTGTTGTTATGAACGAATTGACACGCGCTAAAATTCAGTCGATTATTGTCGCATCAATCATCCAATTCTATCGTAAGGTATCACCGCGTCATTAATACAATCCTCAAATAAATGATTTTTCTTGAATCTTGTTAACTTTTATTTGTTGATATATTTGTTTAGGGAACTTAAAGATGTTATCATGTTAATCATGTACATGCTAAACTCGATCGCACGTATATACGTTTATTAAATTAATGTGTTACTATAAAACACCATGATAATATACTAGAGGTTCTCTCCGCAATATCATGTACGGTCTTTGTAATCCTATTGTATCGTATATAGTTTAACCGTGTCCTTTTTTTTTATCATTCATAATATTACATTGTATATGCTACATGTACTGTTGTGAAGAAAGGACACCGTTTAACACAGGCTTCTAATGAATCCGTATACTCGTACTCATTATCTATGTACCCCGTGTACTCGACATTAAATATCTATGTACCCCGTGTACTCGACATTAATTATCTATGTACCCCGTGTACTCATCGTAATTATATATGTATACCCCGTGTACTTGTCATAACTATCTGTACCCCGTGTACTCGTCATAACTATCTATGTACCCCGTGTACTCGTTCTATTGATTTCTGCTCGTTCTCGTGGATTTGTACCCGGGCCATTTTAGAAATCCAGTAAACAGATACAATATATACTTGTACTCATATACTCGTACTTAAACCAAGGTGATTTGTACTCGTTTCCGTTGAATTGTACTCGGGGGAATTTGAAAATCTGTTATAAATAGTACAATACTAGATTAAGTACTCATTCTGGTACTTAAAGCTTCGTACTCGCTTTTGTAACCACGACATGGGAATTCTACTTGTACTTGTACTCATCTACGTAGAATGTGATCAAAACTTGCGTGATAACCAATACACTCTAACTGCATGTAATCGAAGTAGCGATAAAATATGGAAAGATTAATGTGAATGCTAGGACGTGAAGTATCCCACTGTCGTTCGAGGGCAAGAAAAATCCCGTTTTTTGATCCATTTCTCAACAGGATCTGACAGTAAGTCTAAAACGTGATATTTTATTGAAGTTTACAATTAGGTACTTGTTTTTAACTTTTTAAGGATTTTGAGGGATTGAACGTGACTGATGATCCCTTTGAGCGACATCATATCATAAAATTGATTTTGATAATCATAAAGGTATATTATATACCTTCAGTTATAAATGCAATGAAACTGAAAAAGAAAAAGAAGAAGAAGCAATAAATGTAGGAAATTAAAAAAATAAATACGTTATAGATACTCTTGGGACAGCTCTGTTATAATAAACTCATTAAAAAAACTCATTCTCGGTAATAATCTGAATATCTTTAAGTTTTCAAATTAATTTCCATTTCTATTACCTCTTCATTCGATCAAGGAATAGAGAGAAAACAGACTTTGTTTAATATTTCACTTGAAAGTAACCAAATACATATTATTTATAATATCTCGAATAGGAAGCATATATATATATATATATATATATATATATATACATTAATATAATATGCATCTCAAAAATGGGAAGTAATATGAATAATGTTGAGTTTGAGTGAACGAAAAAGTAAACGATATTTGTTTGCCGGGTATAATTTATATAATAAGGAACAGACGATGGTTCTTCGAGAAACTATTAATTATCGCATAATTGCCTGTTTAAAAATCACTTCAGAAATGAATGATTTCATTTTAAAATTATTTCCTTTTATATATATATATATATATATATATAAATATATATATATATATATATTTATATATATAAATATAAATATATGTATATATATATATTTATTTATATATATATATATATTTATTTATATATATATATATACATATATATATATATACATATATATATATATATATATATATATATATATATATATATATATATATATATATATATATAGTAAAGAACATTCAAACTATACCCAACGTTAAAGATAAAGTCATCCAATTCTCTACATCTGATAGCGATGTTACTATTATAGCCGTTTCCTTCTTAGATGTAAAGTCCAGATATGTTTTGGATTTTTTTTTTTACGGTATTCAACCTTTCAAATTCTCCGTGCACATTGAACATAACTTTGCAAGAATAAAGCAGAAAATCCCCGAGGGTACTTGAAATCGGCTATCAAATGATAGCAGAGGCCTTTCTTTTTATCAGTTGCAAACCAAAGGGGTAAGATGAAAGAGGTGAATTCCTTACACAAAAATAAAGGAAGATAACATTTTTCTTTATATTTTGATTATCAAATTGAAAAGGCTTTGTATATTAATATCCTATTCTATTTGGAAGGGGCCCTTTTTATAGTAAAGGCCGTAGGCGTATTTAGATTAAAGGTATGATATAGTAACAAAGAACATTACAGATATACTGAATTGTTAAAAGTCGAAACAGATAAGTAAGAAAGGAAATCCTACTTATTGGTTAGGGGGGACAACTTTATTCAAACAACATTAAATCTTGGAATTATTAAACGTAACCTTTATCTAATTCAAACTTTTATGTAATATTATTATTGATTTATTTTCTCAGTCTTTATTTGAAATGAACAAAAAAATGTAGGTGAGAGTTAAAATAACTTGTAGGTCGGTTCACAGTAACGATAAAATAAAAAGGGCTGATTTTTCAGTATAGTAGAGAGAAAAATGTTTGACAGGCATACGCCAATATAGCTATATTCTGTCTATATATAAAACAAAATGCGATATAGGCTATATTATAGGTGTGGTAAGGAGACGGGATGCTGGGGGGGGGGGACACTGAATGAAACATAAGATGTTGCATGCATACTGATGCTAAATGAATGACTGTTATGATACAATGTCGATCTGTCTTTGCTGAAAGTATATCAGCTATATAGGTGATTAAACTATAAGCTTGTTTTCTCTTGTTTTGCGTGAACTACGTCATCATAAACAATACAATCATACCCTGATGAAACAAACAGAATATGGAGGTCGGGGGATCGGGGGCATATGTTAAAAGCTTCGTTGTATAATTAATTTGCTGTGACAGTTTAATAACTTATACTCTTGCTTTCAATCGGTTTCGATTTCATTCACTGTTCGGGAATGGAAATTAATATCCATTCATTAAAAAACCCAGGCCGTATAGAATAAAAGGGGCTTTTTTGCAACAATTATCCACGACTTTTCTAGTCTTTTAATCAGATACTTAAAAAATCCCCCTCGGTCTTATTGATAAAAGATGATAACGTCTTGTGAACGCCTTTATCAAGTTGACACTATTCGTTCGTTTTGCAGCCAGTGTATATCTTTTCTTTCAGGTAAACCGTGGTAACCCTCTTTTTTTTAACGACTTGAACATAAGCACGATTTTAGGCTATTTGATTCGTTGTTAACATTAATTGACCTATCACGATAGTTTTTTATCTTTCTGTCTAAAAGGTATATAATTTCATGAAGGTTTCAACCGTCTGTTTTAGGGCCGTCAACACGTATTGAGGAGCCGCTTCTCATTACGATTTGAGGATCACATTTTATATTGAACAGTAGTTAATCCTAATTGGTGAAACTAAGTCTCGTAAAACTATACCAGTGAAACAAATAGGAGGTACTTATTCCAACTCTTGGGGGAAATTGAAAAACATGTCCATCGTGTTGTGGAGGTTATACAAGTTTATTAAACAGAATTGTTTATTTCAGATGAAGCTGGCCCGACCAAAGGTATGAACAGAGTGAGTTATAGCAGTTGAAAATGATTTGTTTTTTCGAGCAAAACCTATGTAGCAAACATGTGTAAATGTATACGTAAATCAAAGCGTAAAATGAAAGTAAGATTAACGGTGTCTTTCAATTATCTTTCCTAAGAAATATTTCTTTCCTAAGAAATATATTCAACATGGTTAAATTTGGAATGTTAAAACATTTTCTTGTGGATATTTCCCTTTTGATTCCTTGAGAAAGTTAATGTCAGTGTGACAGCAGTTATTATTATCACACCATACAACGTTCAGTGCTTTCCATGTAGCAATATTTATATATATATATATATATATATATATATATATATATATATATATATATATATATATATATATATATATATAGATATATAGATATAGATATATATATATATATATATATATATATCAGGGTTCTGCCAAGGGTGGATTGAGTGCCGGCAGGACTATCTAAGCGGAGCGCCACCATCAGTTGGCGCGGAGCGTACAAGAAAATTTGGGGTTTTGGAAACCCCCAGATGGCCGGAAATGGCCCTTCCCGAGTATTCTGAGCCACATGTAGACAGCTTTGAAATGAGATCTCATGTCTGGAATTTTTCATAATTAATGAAAAAAGTTAGGTGGTGCCTATTAAATAAATCATTCAGGCTGAGATGATAATTTTAGATGGACAGTTATTTACGACAGTTATGATATACACACTGAGCGACTAACGCTGCTTCTCATGTATCGAGTAGTGAATACAAAATCTGAGTGTAATTTCATGTACAAATAAACAGTAAACTAGTGAATAACTCCGATCAACTGCGCGATATCATGCAGTGAACCTTTGAACAGCGTTTATTACTGCAGTGTTACTGTACGTTCGACCCTCCGGCTATGGAGCTGTTTTTTTTTTTGAGTTCCTATCGAAAATAAGTGCCGGTCGGAAAAGTCACTCATGCAGATTGTGGCGGTCGGTAATTCAGCGTGCTGGTCGGGCCCGACCGGCGCCGACCGGCAGCGGCAGAACCCTGATATATATATATAAATATAAATATATATATATATATATATATATATATATATATATATATATATATATATATATACATATCAATTATACAGCTAACTTTGACATTTCAGCTCACTTATTTCCCCGTAACACAAACGTCGTCACAGTTTAAACAAAAACGGTTTGTTTCCTGTATATGTAAAAAACACTTACGTAATACATAACGGTTTGTATTATACCAAATTCCGTCTGTAATTTTCATTGTTAATGACTTGGCAAAATATTGCAAGGATTATAAGTAAAACAAGTCTTTATTATTCAGTAGGTTTCTAATGCCAATTTCCTTTTTTTTGGTATGGGCTTATTGCTTTTTTCTTCCGGTTTTTAAAATGAAGAAGAAAATAACTTCTACATGCTCAGTGAATAGTTAGTAAAAGAGGTATAAGGTTTAAATTGTATCGGTAGGTCGGTTCTAAGATCAAAGTGATTAAATCTCAAAATATATAATTGCATGTTCTCGTCATATTGAACAAATAATATCGCTTGCCTTGTGGCAAAGCGTGAAAGTTGGAGACAGCGATAAACTATATATGTAATGGTATTTTCGATAATGCATTCCGATAACTCCCCCTCCCCCCAAAAAATAACAACAACATACGTTACGAATGTTTGAACCAAGTTTTACAATATTGGTTACAAGGAGATGTATGGCTTAGTAGAAAATGAGCCTCTTATCTCATTAATGTACTGTATATATCATGTCCCTAACATGCAATCTTCATTAGGTCATAGGCATATGAAAAAAGGGGGAAGTGGGGGAGTGAGGGAGGGGGGCCAAAAGTGTTACTATGGGTTATATGTAGTCGAACATGTTTATCATCATGTTCATATAAAACATAATAATGCTTAAAATTCGAACTCCTCACTGCATTAAAAAGGGACACATGTCGACTCAACATCAGTGGAGAGATAATGTTGATAGAGTAAAGTGATATGTGGGAACATTTAGTGTTAACAAATAATTTGAACATTTATGTAAAGGGGTATATAATAGTTTATTGCTGATATATGGTCATTGTGATCATCATCTATGAAGAAGCCTAAAACATTAAAAATCGTCATTTATCGTCAATTTAATATTTTCTTTTGCCTACTGACTTCTTTAATGTTGAAGAAACTTAAGCGCGAAACCGCAAAACCGTATAAAACTTTGCAGACATCCTGAGAGAACATTGATTTTCTTTTTTTACAGCATATTTGAGGTCACCTACTATTTTTGAAAGTTGGCATGTAACATTTTCGAATCGGTATTTTTCACAGTTTTCACCATAACCTGTGACAAGATATGTTAAAAATAGTAATGTAGGTTTTGGAAGTGGCTTTGTAAAATAAATTCCAGGCCAGTTTTCTCACTTTTAGGAATGTACGGCAGTGTAATGTGCGCCACATATTCTTACGGCAATGTATAATTGAATTATGCATGAGCTAGTTGGCTTATCTGAGAAGAAAGTTCACGACCAGATACATTTTCATGACAATGTCCTTAATTTGCTAGACATGTTTTATTCCCCCCCCCCCTTCCCCCGACAAAAAAAACTTATAATTTATAAATATAACAGCATTTTCTTTTGCAAGAACCTCGTCTGGAACTATGTATTACACGCTTTTTACAACATTCACTCCATGCAACAACAAGAAAACAATGTTGTTTTTTTTTAAATTGAATATGAAAGAGTAATTTTGAAGTGTATGCTGTAGCGATTTAGACCAAACTGTATTCGCTGGTAGCATAAAATTGTTTTTGTTTTTTACTCGTTACTACGTGACGAAAGTAGATATATATCACAGAGAGGCCATACAGAGATCAAAGGTACAACAACGGGGCTTACAAGAATAAGTAAACTTTGGCAAGTGTATACGTGATGTTGCTACATCCCGGTAATATTTTCATCCTTGATTTACTTTGAAATTCCAGATTTGACCGAGACTACAAGTAACAGAAAAACTAGTACCCAGTGGAAATTTCTTTCTCAGGGATTCATTCGAAACATGATACGTTCACCAAGGCTAATCTCAAAACATCAGTGAAACGAATTTATAGACGACCAGACTTTTAGGTAAGTTTTCAATCTGAACCTCCTTTTTTGTCACAGAAAGAATTAATTGTAAGTGCAGATCCGGCAAAGAAAGTGCATTTCCATAAAGAGGAGAATGTATGTTCCTCGCATATACCTTTCACAAACAAAAATATTCCTGCGAGCGAGGCTATTTAATGAACACTCATAAGTATATGTAAATTAAGTGTTACTATAGATTAACAAATTACTGAATTTGTTCAGTTATTAAGTAGAAGCGCAGCAGCATATATGTACACACTAGCCTGACGAGACGCCATCAGCTTTTCATGGGTACGTGGAGGGGAGGGGGGGGGGGGTTCAGTACCGCCCGTCTCTAATGAAAACACATTAGAGAAAAGGCAACCTTGCAATTTGTCGATTCTTTATTGAAGTTTTCAACTCCCTGTTTTTTGAAGTGGCCTTTATTATATGGAGTTTTCAAGAACCACCGCCTTTGTGAGAGGTCAATTGATGCACGCGTGATGTAATTTGAGGAGATAAGCATTTGGTCTCGGTATATAGTGTTACTACGTTGTGCCAGAATTTGGAGATGTATATGTATAGCACCAAACCATATAGCTAGTGCTAAAACTTCCGTGCTTCCGTCTCTGAAAAATTTAACTGCATGCATTATGGAAATGAAAATAAATAAATAAATAAATCCACAATGAGCAAACAAACAAACTAATGAAGCAATCCATCATTCAATCAATCAATCAAGCAGTCAATCAATCGATAGCAATTAAGAAAGAACATTCTGTGTACTTCCTCCCCAATAACACATTTAAGATTTATTGTTAGGACGCTTACTTCATGAAATGTGGACATGTGGTTATCTTATCATAAAGCTGCAATTTGTTATTACATTATTGATTGAATTCAGTTGGACATATGAGGGGGGGGAAGGAGGGGGGTTTGGGGGGGGGAGAGGGAGTTGGAGTACCGCGGTCCCAATTGTTAATGATGTTACAACTTCACAGCAGCCTTAACTATAATAATGTAGTGGGTTTATTTTCAAGGTCACATGTTGAGAGCGTATAGTTTTCAAGTGAGTATATTTTCTCCACGTTCAAGATATGCTTATAGGGTACGGTAATTGAAAATCGACAGTCACCTGACAACAGCCTGAGGTCACGTGCTTATAGTGACAGCTTACACAGGATCGTTAGTCTCTGTGATGTCATAGCTAGAGGATAGACAGTTGAGTTATTGATTACGTAATGTATCTCTGTACCTAGTCCCAAGTGGCATGCAGATGTCTGTCTCATATTAACATTCGTTACAACTTATAGACGGTATATAACAGTAATATCGCAGAACGAATGTTTTATGGTTATAGGATCGAAGTTGCCCTAAAAAGAATCAGTTAACAAGATATAGATACAAATATTAACTGGTAAAAAGTGTGATGGATAAAATATACAGTATATAATATATAGGTAGCCTTGTACTGGCTATATGTACTGTAAAATAACGTGACGTATTTCGCGAGATTCTCAGTATCAAATGTGACAAAGGCAATTTGTCTGCATGCCGACATGTATGATTAACAGTCGACACACGGAAGAATATAATGAAGACATTTCTAACCTAATACAGAGAATCAACTACGCGCACTAAGAATCGTTCATCTTTATACCCCGTTACATATTTGAACGATCTATGAAAGTTTAACTTAGAATAGACAACCACCCCTCCTTCCCTGCCATCTCCCCCATCCTCATCTTTAATCGACATCCCTCATACATCCTACCTTTGTACATCCATTTGTATTATAGACATGTTTTGTTTTCTTTACTTCCATCGATTAGTTTAGGAGATATATCTACTACTATCTGACGGTACCGACGGAATACAAGATTGATTTTTACCACTATTATGCTTAACCAAATCAACTTTGACTTGCGACTAACAAATTGAAGATATTGTCCCATGAAAATGTCACAATTTTACCGCCCAGACAATATTTCCATTTAATTATAACAGCATGCAAAAATCAAATCATATCTTCTTTACTCTGTTCTCTCTTTTTAGTTTTATTTATTTATTTATTTTTTATTATTATTTTGTGGGGGGGGGGTGATTTGAAAAGTAACTGGTGAACTGCATTGCTATGGGATTTTCGAGTCGAATTGTACTTCCATGGTCGAAGTTTGATTTTTGCATTCACAACGTTACTGTACTATTCAATATGCGACGTATACACTAATATCCATATCTTATTACTCCTTGCTTAATATCCATATCATATTACTCCTTGGTCGATCGTTAATGCTCGACTAGTTGATCCGTTTTCGTATCACTTATATCGTGGAAGTACGGCAAATGACATCGCAGGGCATTACCACATTGCTGCACTCCGTGGTGATTATAAAAAGGACTTAGACCCTTTATTAAAAAATAAATAAAGACGCAGAAGAAGAGAACAAATCTCGCGCATTTTCTTTAAGCCCTACGGAGCAAACGAATTACTTGTTGCTGTCAATCAGGGTGAACTTGTCAAGATGTGTTAAGTCTATATGATGCCGTGACGTTAATTATACAAACCTAATGGGTTTCTTGTAATCTGTGTCAATCAATAACGGACAGACATACACACTGACATCAGAGATCGTACACTCTGTTAATCGTTTCATATATATATATATATATATATATATATATATATATATATATATATATATATAGATAGATATAGATATGGAGATATATATATATATATATATATATTATTATAATCATTATTATTAATATTAGAGAAAAGCAGAGAAATAAGATACGATTCATTGACAAATAAGTTTTAGAAATGTTTTTAGAAAAAGTTTTTAGAAATGTAGTACATATTGAGAATCCCCATGTAGGCTGTACACAATGTTCACAAGAGGCTAAAATCCCTTTGTTTTTACATGATATTTTTCGTGGTACTCAATTCGATCACGTTGTTGTTTTGTTTTCTTGTTTCCTCCTTTCATTTTTTTTGTCCCTCTGTATCATTTGATGGATTATCTCTCCTGTTCAGTCTATTCCCCCGTAGATGGTTTCGGTGCCTGATAATACAAAACGCAAATTTGTTATAAATATCTGTAGACTACTTGATCCTTGTTGGAGGACTTGGTCAAGCGTAAGACATTTATTAATGCTAGACTCGAGTTTCAGCACGTTTGAATGAAAATGGGTGTTAAATATCAGAATAAATTTGTTATTTCATGGTTCGTTGAATAAAAGCGTATTTAAAGATCCTTGACTTCACTTTAACCCGTCGTTGGCAAACAACCTTCATTTCACATGTAAAGAAGGTAGTTTGATTGTAAATCAGGAAACACAAATCCAATTATGTCTGCAATATTTATTACATTTTAAAGCTGAAATAGGGACATTTTTTGGCAGTCGATCATAAAATTTGACATTACTACGGACTTATCGTGCCTCACAGCTTAGTGAATAATTTAATATGTTCGAAACTTTCTACGTAATGGCTTCTTTTTTCTTTCTTTCATTTTTGAGACGAAATTGAACAAGTCGATCCCATGAACAGTATGAACAATATCCCTGGCATTGAGTAGATAGCTGAATTTGTACATCGTTGCCCTATAGCAACGTACGGGGATTGAACAGTAATAAACTTTAACCTTTTCTAAATGGACCAAGCTTCTACTGCATGGATGCAATCTATTAATACCTTAAATGGTGCCAATGCATTATAATCCAAAAAGATAGTGGAAACTCAAAAATATTTGAACAACTGACGCCCTCGTCCTGTAAAGAAACAGGGACATGTAAACAACCACAAGTAGGGCCATATGTTGTGGACATTGTTATAAGATTTACTTCAGTAAAGAGGTTGTAGAGGGGGTAATAATTTAAAGGGTCCCATCACTTACAAACGAGAAGAGGACTCACCGACCATTTCCCTTTAGACTTCCTTCCTTAAGACTCACATTTAAATACCTTTTCATTTTCTTCGTTGGTTGCTGCTGATTTATGTTCGGTTGTTGTTGCATTGTATTGATTGAAAAATATTAACGAACACCCACCCCCATTAGATTATGCCAAATACAAAGTGTATCGTATTGTATAAGTACTGGAAACCAATGCAGTTATAATTGCATAATGATACAATGTGATATTTATCACAAAATCCAGACAGAGGTTCGTCTCTGACGATCGAAATGCAAATGAAGCATAAAATGTTTGTAAACTTGATCTAATCCAATTCAAGGCATAGTTTGATCTTGGTATTGTTTCATGGAATATTGAAACATCACAGTTGAATTGTACACTTTTATTTTCAACAATGGCTTCTACATGCCAAACCATCAAGTACACTTACATTAAACGAATCCTTTCAAACAAAAATCAATTCTGGTTGTGTTTTATCTTGACGCTCGTGCCTTCGACCTGGCGATTAGATCACCTGAGGTGTGATAAATAACCATATTGCCCACGTTCAGAATCGTTGTTGTCAAGCAACCATGATTCCCGCGTAGTTGAACATCTCTGCCATTAGACAGCCCTGCATGCCCGTAAAGAGTGACATGCCTATCCATTTCTTCAGTAATCTGAGCTACGTCGAGCGATACAGCTAGGTTTACTTATTACTATGTTTGTTATGTGTTAGGATAGCGGCATTCGGCTGTTACCACAAGACTGTAAATACTGTGTTTCATATCTTGGAATCCGTTTTAGCAATTGATACTTGCTAGAAGGAGGACAATGGGAACGTAACTGTCTTAATGGTACGAATTTTTAAAAAGCGTTAACAGTAACTTTACCCATGTGACCCATGAAAAGACTAGGATAAGCTATTGAAGATTTAATTTGGACTGAGATGTAACCGCTCGTATTAAGTTCACACACAATATAGTGCAAGTTGAACAGTGTAAGGTACAGAGAGGAGTTGACTTAATTAGTATGCGCCATTCATTCTAATTTATGAAAATATTCAAACATGTACACTACCTTCTGCAACAACAGAACGTTTTCCACACAATAACATTAAGTATGGGTTAGTTTGATTTTATACGTCGTAGAATCTTCCACTTGAAAAAGTATAGCAAATTTCTAGCAATTTCCGCATTATAAATTTGGTATCTAGATTTCTTTAAATATGACCTATTAACACAGTTTGTTCATTATCCTAGCAAAATTTCGGATTATTTTACATACTTTAATTGAATAAAATAAAAAAACTCTTTCAGTTTATAGGTCAATTGTGCTAATGAGAACATTGCAATTATACCGTGAACTTGATTGATGTACAGAAATCTTGTTACATTTACTAACTTACTTCGTTATCTAGAGGTTTGTATCTTGCAGAAAACACAAGAAGAATTACTGAAGCTCTAAGCCAAATACAATACAAGAGCTGCATGAGGTAGAGAGAGTGAGATAGAGATTCCCCCTGTAGGCTCAAATAAAACACCTGAAGTAAGAACAGAAAGTTCAATTCACCTTAAGAATGAATCTCCATATCAAGATTTGCCAACTTTAACCGATTTTTTTTATTCAGCGGCATGTCTTCCTCCACACGACACGTTCTTCACTAATAAAGTTGTTGTTGTTGTTTTTTTCTTTAACTCGCCCTTTCTCTCTAAAGTTAATTGTCCTATGAAAGGCATGCTGATTCTCTTAAATTTTGTCGAGAATCCCAATTTCAAGGCCCTATTTTTGACGTGACTTGTAAAGATGTCACTGATTTAATTGGGGGATCTATGTAAGGTAGAAAGATGAAGATGTAGATGCGACCCCAGGCAGGGAATGCAATCGGAAAATATGGGGAAAAGTTCATCAAAACGACTTTCTGTCATGAGATTTGAGATAATTGAAGTGTGTGTGCAGACTAAAAGTGAAGGTGGAATGATTATTTGAAATTAAGAGTCGCAAAAAAGATTGCAGTTGTCTGAAACTAGCCCGATTATATGATCATAAGATTATATGGTTTTATATATATATATATATATATATATATGTATTTGTATATATATATATAGTAAATAAATAAAACATAACACACCAGAAAAAATCCACTTCACGACCGGTTTCGTCCTTTTGGGACTCATCAGGCGAAGGTAGATCCACTTGCTACACATTAACTATATATATATATATGTTTGTTGTTGTATAATAAGGCTGTTAATATTTACAACCTCGCGATAGGCTTGCGATGGTTTTACAGGATCAACTATTTTCTCATTTCTTGCGTTTGTTACTAAATGACAATTGCAATGACCTTAATTCTTTACTTTTATCCTTGATCGCAAATACCCATGGAAATAGGAAACCGTACGGAACTTTATCACTCTAAATTCGGGGTGGCCACATTTATGAGTCTGTAAGGAAACGTCGTAAAACGAAATCCATGAATGTCCATTTAATGTAAACATATGCTTGTTTACGGAAATATACCTGTTCATGTGTGCTTGACCCTTGCATTATATTAAATTGGTAACTTCTCGTATCTTGCCAAATTAATATCGTCATGCAGGGGAGGGGCGGGGTGGGAGTTTGATTCGTATACAAGAAACAATAACCGTGTATATTACAATAAAAAAATCCAAGTGCTTAGAGCCCTCTGTGTGGTATTTTCATGTCACAATGCAAATGTATAATGACAAACATGAACAGTTCATTATAACCTTTATCGATTATAAAGAGGATATTCATACTGCTGATACTGTCAGTACACGGGGCCAGAAGGTACCACATATAAGAAAAAGGTCTCAGCTTGTTGTGAAGATGCTTATAAAACTGAATGAAAAGCGTGCTCGTTTGTTCTCCTTTCGCCAGGAAAATAGCAGACGTTTTTATTACCAATACCTACGAGTTTCATCCTTGCCAGATTCTCTTGAAGTACTCATTTGGGAATCCTTAGAAAATTTAAGCACTGCCTATATAACTTTTGGGATCAGTACTGAAAATGCGGTCTTAGCAACTTCATAAATTAGAAATATGGACATTTTAACAACATTTCCATGCACTAGTAGTAGTTCACGTTCCGGTCACGTGCCACGTACAAGATCATCATTTTGGGATGTAAAATACGGAGCGTGTCAATTAAAATGTACTATGGAATTTATCAAAGAGACCTTGATACTAATCTGTCCCCATTTTCAACAAGCGAAACAAGAGAAGGAAACAAAGAGATTGCACAATTCTGCCAGGATCTAGCTATCTTAGAAACATGTAATATAACTTAGTAACTAGTGATAAGACATTAAGGCAATTACCGCTATTATAGTCAAGTCGTCGTAAAAGGCCAAGATGTACCACTTCAATAAATTGATGCTCCTTTTACAAGTAATTTGGTAAATGACTTAAATCCTTTCAACTTCGATTTGAAAGCTTGACAGATGTTAATCGGTACTTTCAAACATGTGGAGGAACATTATTCGTGCATGGACAAAGATAAAGAAAGGGTCTTTCTTGAATCCTTTCATGACGTACAGTGTAAAATGGCCGCCGAGAACACCAGCGGCAATGTAATAATCAGGCCGCTGTCATCGAAAGCTCTTTGGTTATACATACTAAGTACAAGATAAGTGCAATCACGTAATGATCTCAATGCAACACACACACACTATAATGTATGAACAGTAGTCCGGTATCGCGTGTCTTCTTGGTATGGAGGAAGATTGGGGGTAGGGTGGGGTGGGGAAGGGGTGGTTGACTTTCTTATACTTTTGAGTACAACTTTGTTAAAATTGAGGGCAGTATTTCCCTTTAGTTTAAATGTCGCGTGATGGTAGGCCTATGCAATGGCAGTGTGCATACGGAGCAGCAAAACGTGGTGTACTTTGAATCGAAGATGCTAGAGAAACGGGAACGACATGAGTGTTCCACGGGGTCGTTTGTGATTCAGAGAGGGGCCTCTGAAAACCCCATTTAATATCTTCTTTTTTGTTGGAAATTTTATATTGTCGTTTAAAGGTAACATCATTTTGTAAGCAAACCACTCTGCTAAGATCACACGTGATTTGGCTTACAGTGTAGATGGCCTGTGATGTCATTATGGCATATAGTCTTCATTAACTTGAATGGGATTGTAATTTAACTGTCCTTGAAATGTGATGGGGGAATACTCACTCAGATGCCAATGTCATTTAAAATTTAATTATTTTTCAGAATGTCTTTGTTTTCTTTCTGTGTCATTATTTGATTTGTATATCAAAAGAAAAGAGAAATTAAGACATAATGAAGAACAAAATCAAAGGCAATTTAATTTATTGTTATTGTCGTCTTCGTCGTTGTTGTTGTTGTTGTTTTTAACCAGTCAACGTTTGACGACCGGAATATGAATTTGATTTAAGTGCGCGATGAATATATTTCATAATCACCCATGTCGCTAGTATCTGGGCGTTGTATCAAACCAGGTCGTGAATGTCTCTCGCTGATTTTTATTATATCATGATGGTAAAGTAGGGTGACTATTTGACCTACACATTATATCAGAAGACCTATTCGCCTCTCCAATAATTACTCTACTGAATACATTTACCAAACTTCTAAAACGTTATAATTGACAACGCTTCTGTTTGATTCAATAGCGTTTGGGGCCGGTAGGTCTGAACCATTGTCGAGAATTTACTCGCCTATAGTGAGTTAATTGGAAACAGATTGGATAGAATGAATGCTATAAAACTCTTCAATCATTTTGTTTTAAATTTTGATCGAAATGGGTTTGTTGACACAGATGTAACTGAGTGCATGAGACCCACACGTCAGAAGGGATTTCTTTTTTCATTTCCTTTGTCTATTTTAAACTTCAGGGTTTGGTAAAATATTCTTGAGGGGTTTTGGTAAAATATTCTGATGATGGTTTTTAATATCTGGCAGAAAAATGCTTAACATGTGGTTGTCACCATGTGGTCAGGTAATCACATTAACTTTTTCAAAATGAAAATGGTCAAGAATAATTTATTTTCTTTTAACGATCAGGTAAACGGTATAAGCTATTATTGGACAAGGAGAACTACAAACAAAACGAGGTCAATGTTTTTAGTTAAGTAAAATTGTAGACCAAAATGCTTTTAAAATCTGTCACAGGTCATGTTCTGCAAACCCACCAAAACTGAAAAGGGGGAGGGTGGGGGGGGGGGACAAACGGAGAAAACAGTTATTAAACTGTACTTTCAGTGAGGGGTGTAAAACCTTTCAAGGTATTCCCAAATCTTTTTATGAAGATGAAAGTTGGAATTGCTCTGAAGGTAACTAAGTGAATAAAGTCTTTTCGAATTTGTGATGAAAGCATTTTCAAGGAAAAGTTGCAGCGTAGCTTGTTTTAGTTAAAATAAGAAAAAGTCATAATGAAAGTTGCTATAGTATACTCTGCTTTGCATAGCAAACTTCAACTTTGATAACTTCGTTGTCATTCTGCAAAAGTTTCATAATGTCAACCTTCATTCTCTTTATTCTAAAAATATTATCATAACTGAACACATGATATTATATTTGTAGGTATAAAAAAAAACACTTCGACGCATTAAACTTCCAAAAGAATAATTTTGAAAGTGACATCTATAAGCTGACACACCAACATATAGTAGTGTAACGATACAGCGTAACTTAAGAGGTGCTATTTTATATAGACCTATATAAGCTCGGTTTGCATTACACAGGCGTGCATGCATAGAAAACTTGCATGAGCTCTGCTGTCTGAGATTAAACGATAAACAGCGTATAACTTAAGAGGTGCTATATTATATTTAAGCTCTGTTTATAATACACCGGCGTGCATGGCGCTATATTATATAGGCCTATAAGCTCGATTTATAATACACCGGCGAGCATGGTGCTGTATTTATTATGCCTACATATATGCTCGGTTAATAATACATCGGCGTGCATGCATAGAAAAATTGCATGAGCTCTGCTTTCTGAGTTTAACGATATCCAGCGTATAACTTAAGAGGTGCAATATTATATAAAAGCTCTGTTTATAATACACCGGCGTGCATGGTGCTATATTATATAGGCATATAAGTTCGGTTTATAATACACCGGCGTGCATGCATAGACAATTACATATGAGCTCTGCTTTCTGAGGTAACGATGATAAACATTAAAGACAGACGGAAGAGGGTCTGAGATTTCGCATACACACATTTAATGCACAAATGGTGTACGATTGATCCAACTCTTAGCTTCATAGCTTAGTCCGTTGTTGAGAAATATTGCAGTTTAAGATTACTTTATTTGGATGAATGTATATTCCGAGATAATCCGAGATGTCACATGTGCATGGACTAGACCAACAGTTAACTGCTTTGATTTTCTCTTAAATTAAAATTGTCATATTTAACATCTATAGATATTTCAACAGAGTGGAGCGTTGTTATTTCATGTACTCAAGTCACGTCATACCAATTAACTATATTGATTTGTGAACAAGTGTTGATAGGTCTTAATTAAACATCTTAATTAGTAAAGAAAAAAACAATGAAAGACACAGGTAGTATGATATGGTGTCCAGATATGACATCATAATATTACCACCCAACGTGATCATCCAAATGACATTAGCTAACTTCAAAATTTTATTGCTCAGCATGTAGCAACGGAATTAGCTCTCAAGAAGCTAAACTTGCACTGTAACATGTTTCCTCCAACTTGCTTATTAATTTTTATTTCTTAGTCTTGAGTTTTGGATTGAAAAATTTAACTCAAATTATTTGCATATCACGTATATCATAACTCACTGTATGGAGGGGGGAAAAAACTACCCGAATCCAAAACAGAAGCAACAACTTTGCAGATTGAATGTCATTCTTTCGTCTATCGTTCAATTTCTTGTTTTGGTTTGTTTGTTTATTTCATGTCGTTGTTTTTGCCGTTAACCGGATTTTCTGCGATAAAAGGTAATATAGGAACCATCGTGTCCTAAAATATACTCTCTAAGATTGGACTATGCTGTTGTATATAGTCGATGATCTTATCACATATGGGTATTGATCAAATTACACCCATGAACCAGAAAGATAGCCTTGCTGATTAAACCATAATGGCATAGACAAGGGCGCTCCCTCAATGTATCAAATATTGACCTAGAATCGTGAGAGTAACATGAAACGTGCCCTTGTAGTTCCTTTATTACATATCGACAAAAACGTTTTGTATATTAAAGAAATAGGTAGGATGACGGAATAAGACAGTCACGTAAACATGTATTCATAACATTCTCAGATCAGCCATCATCTATCAAGTCGGGACTCTCCCTTTGTTAATGTTGGAGGACGACAGACACACAGACAGACAGTATAGGATACTGTATATGTATAACAATCTGCAAGCAGGCAGTGCGGTAATTATTAACGGGAACAACCATCAGATTCGAGCTGTAGTCTGCACAGCTTCTTCCGGTGGGGACTTATGTACTAATCTATATACTTAGTTTACTAGTTTTAACGAACTGAAAGCTAGAAGCATAGAGGAAAGAGAAAGTTACAAGGAAAAAGAAAAAAAGGGATAAAAAATAGTGATAAATCAATTCAGCCGGATCCTGCTAATTTATAATATAACTAAGGGGAGGGGGTGTGGCGTCGGCTTCATCTGTTGTTTATCTGTGTGTTTCACGATTGGCTACAGTAGGGTATGTTAGCAAGTCTCAGCGCAATGACCAGAGTATTATGCTTTAAATGCGCTAGATTAACCACCATCTTATATATTCTAGTATGGTTCGAGTAAACATTTCCTTTACCGCCACTAAACAGGTTATTACTTTCTTTCATGATAAGTTTAATTAACTACTTCGTCTCTCCTGAATTTTCAATTTGAGCTGAAGAATTTGAACATTCAAGAAGGAAAAATATACGTTGATATATTTGATTAATTATAAATTCAAAAGATAATTTCTTTTAAAATCTTGTCTTTCCCTGCAGGCTTCCAGCTTGTTTACCAATGAAACTGAGTGTAACTCATGATTACATGGTACCGTAGTTTCTGGCTGGAAACCCCCAACACTGCTTTCTTCCCCACCCCCCCCCCCTCCCCATTCGTAAAAACGTCATAATATTTAGGTAATACTGATACACCGTTAACAATTACCAACCGGTAATGAACATTTTGTTTACAAATTTGTCCAGCATTGTTGATTGTTTGTCACACTGCAGGAAGCACTAGATTGAAAAAAAAATCCCTAAGGTATATTCATCTTTAAACATGCCTATATACGTGTATTACGCGTTAGCCTCTGACCGACCTTAAGCTGGTAAAATCTGAGAGATATGTGTGACATATTATCGATCAAAATGTGTCGCTAGACAAAATTAAAAAAAGTATTAAATTAAATAATTAAAGGAATGTGTTTGGAACTTTTCAGTCACTTATGTAAAGAGAAATATTATAAGAATACTTTTAATCACGTGCAGGTAATGTCACTTTTGAACAATGAACGATATTCCCCCTGAGTGCATGTCGGTATTGTAGCGCTCCATATATAAGGCTTTGGGCTATATTTATTTGCTATCAACACATGTAAGACAATGTTTGCTTTTTATTCGACATCTGTCCTAACAGAGAGACAGACAGACAGACAGGCATATTTAATTGACAAGTTCTCAAAATTAAATAAACGACAAACAATACTGTTATATATAGAACTGACATCCATAGTGCATGATCAATTATTGTTGAATATTGAATGTTTGCTTAGAGTAAACATTCCGAGTAGGAATGCGAACATTGGCGACAGTGAAGCAAATAGACTTGTCAGATTTAGTTTGAACTTTTATTATTCATTTAATGTTCATCTTCACATGATGAAATTGTCCATGTTTAAAACCCGCTTTTATATCTTCCTCGATGAATTTCCCGAGAGGCGAGGAGAGGTATAATTTTTGTCCATTCATTGAGGTAAAGGAAGCCAAAAAACAAACAAAAAACAAAAATAGCACGAGAGCTCTATATATACTATACTGTTGCCATTACTTGCCTACCCATTATGTTAATTCCCGTCCCTACCCATTCATCTATTCCTTCTCCATATTTGCAAACCGCACCAACACCACCATTCTTTAGATAATTGATTTGTCTTTATTTTTGGTTTTACCAAAAAACTTTCCAATGGATTGCTTCATGATGACAGTCATTGTTTATTCTACGTCATTTAAACATTAACAGTAAATAGCAAATATTTTGAATTAAGCATGTTAACTGTTCTTCCCAAAGTGAATCATACGCGGTCTATAAAATCTCGCTTTTTTCATCTTCTTCATATTTACATTATTTACCAAAAGTGACTATGTTATCAGTATTATCTTTAGAACACAACATGTTGTATTATTTAAAAAAAAAAATCATCATCAACTTTACTTAATATTATACTTAATATAATATAATATAATATATTATACTTATAATATATATATACTTTATGTTTAGCCTATATGTATAGCCTATGTATAACCTCTATATATAAATATCTATACATAAATTTATAGAAAATAAAGTTCGGAATATACTCAATGTACACATATAGACTTATAATTCCTTCCCTTTTTTTATTATCCGTTCAACTTTTTAAATCTATTCCAGGCATGACGTGATGTGGCAATTCTGTGCGTAAAATAAGAGAGTGAGTCCTTCGTAGCATTTTGTACTGACCGCTTTAACCTTAATAACGGGAGCACAAAATACTGGACAAAAAGATAATTTATAAGTTTGCTGGCCTTGATGAATTAAATTCAATAAAGTACTTTTATATGACCTTCACCAGAATAAACTGTTCCAAGTTTACATTGATTTGGTTGTGTTTACCTCTGAGTGACTTTCCTTTTTAATATATATGCTAATTATCAACGTTAGTATACTTGAATTAAAATAGAAGTATGAGGAACCATAATGAAGCGCTTGATAAATCAAGTGATTTAAATAGCTTTCTGAGTCATAGCGTTAATGAGAGGGTTAAGAAGTAGAGAAAAAAGAACCACTTCTTTGACGTATAGCTAAAATATATTTCGTAATATATATAGCAGGAATTTTAATCCTATTCGCAAGCGCACTCCTTGTTATATCTGCATATAGCTAAACCATCTCCCAATTCTTCTTATTCTACATATATATAGTTGATGTTCTCTTTACAAAACCTAAAACCTAGTCAACGTATGTATCACCAAAGTAGGAAATGGAAAATCGGTGAAGTTGTCCATTGTCCTAGCTGAAGAGCAGTGTTACTGAGAAATGGTCGGTGTATAAATCCGAATCAACTCGAGCGTCGTAACCTAGTTTTCGATAGCGGTCAGGACCCCACCCCAGCCCCCCCCCCCCAGCCCCCATCCTAGTCTAACAGGTAACCCCTGCACACTGAACCACTGATGAGCGAACAAACGACTGTTTTGTGTAAACGAACTCTGCTTAGGTCACGTGTGTAAGTAAGCTTCCATGTGATTGGTTGCATTTGTAAAATCATGCATGACATGAATAACTTATCGTCTACATTCATCTCGAGTCATATCGATTAAGAATGTTCAATTGCTGAAAATTGTTTCGAAGAAGTCTTTGAAAACATGAAATGTATTCATCACTCTTTGAGTTTTATCGACGGGAATTATATTCATACCGATTCATATTTAGTTGTATCATTTAGCAAGAAGGAACATTATCTATAAGACAAATTGAAAATCAGTTTTTTGTTCTTACGATGTTCTTCATACAAACTGAAGCTATCATCACACATTTTGCTTGAAAAATTGTCAGTACAAAATGGCTGCCAAAAATTTGAACAAGATTTCAAACATATGTTAGTATTTTGGGGAATAGGCTGACATTAGGTTGGATACGTATGTACTGTCAGAAGAATACGGATCTAAGAGAAGTTTCAAATGCCCACAATGCCATAGTTATGTGTTATGTATTGGACTGATGGAATGAGTGTATAACGGCATGACATTAGCCGACTGAAGCAATTGTCGTTCTACTCAAATGTCAGGTTGAAATGGCAGAGGCGCCAATTTCCTCTTCGTCGCGGAAAGTTCCAGTTTCGTCCGGGACGCCAAATGCGCTCCTTGTTTCAAGCGCGATTGCGTTCGATTTTTAATCATTGTTATTTAGTTGTATATGATTAGATCATTTGCGCGCACCTGCTTTAATTGCATCTATGCACCACCACAATAAACAACCCTTCAATTCTAATATTACTACATCCGAATCGTATAGCTCCTCAGACCTCATAAACGATTCCACCCACAGTATTATGTGTACCTGCACCAACGGCTTCTCTAACCTGAAACAACACCTGCTCTTTGAGTGATCGTAACCAAATTTGGAAACCAAAGGATTCCTTTAGATATAGACCAACCATCTCAGTTTGAAACTTACGCGCGAATCGCATATACACACTAGCTCAAGAGATCTTTAGGAATAAATTGTATACCGCATCAGCTATACTCTCTTATATATCGTTATGCCAAACCAAGCACGGACTTAGACAACCAAGAGGCCCCTCCACAAGAAGGAATTTGAAAAGTGATTGACGTGTGGCCCACATTAGTTAACAACACTGTAGTTAAAATGCGTACTACTCAACACTTCAGAGCGAAGAGTTTTTCACATCGTGTTTTTTGCCGCAACTATTTGTTTCTCTTGATTATCTGGACCATAGATGTGTAAATTCGCGCTTGAGTTTTCTTAGTCTTTTAGTGTGTGTAGATGGATGGTCAGTTTTTGGATTATATATCGTTACAGCTATACGTAGGGTTTCGACCGTGTTCTTTTGCATATCGTAGACTAAAGCAATAAAAAGCAGTACAAATTAAGGAATCCTTTTGAAATCATTTTATTTCGTTAATTTTATATTTTAAATAAATTTAGTTAATTTTTTTTTCGCTACAGTTTCTTGTTTATTCCATATTGAAAAACATGTTTTAACTATCATAAATGGTATGGATGTCTCCATGCATGTTAACTAAAACTACACTGCACAACTGCAATTGGTTCCCAATAGCGATTGTCAGCAACCTTATAATGCTATATCAGAATGTGACTTTCATATTAAAGTTAATATTATTATATATTTTCTTTCGTTTTCAACGACTCATTTAGTTAGAGTCTTCAAGGCATACTCTCACAGAACTATCTTGATTTACTGATGTTTGCTATAAACGTACGAGTGGCTGTCTAATAAAACTCTGAATGTGCTTCGCAAATGAATAACAAACCTTTTTATTTTATCGTGTTGCCTGAAGCAAACAAACATATCATTGATAATTTCACCCATTATATATAGTTTTGTCACAGCTGAAAGGCTGATACACTTCGCACATATCTATTACAAATGGAAAAGTAAGTCACAAACTATAAATTTATGCAGAAAATAGAAGAAAAAACAAAAACACCACTTACAGAAATGGGTGAAGGAATTCACACAATTATGTGAGTGTGTGTGTGCATGTGTTTTAATTATGGTATTGATAAGATTTAACAATTGGACCACCGCTTCCTTGGGCTATCCCGGAATGATTCTTTGTTTTTAATAAATAGATAAGCGAACGAACGTGACTTCTTCATCAGAAAGAAAGGAACGGTGCATGTAGAACGTAAATGGTTGACAGCAAAGGAAACCTTTATCAATATTTGTTAAATTTCGCTGTCAAATCAACCTTAATGTGAAGCACTATGTATGATAGAGCATCATATGATGGACGTAAAATGTCTAAAGGCTCTGCGTATATATATATATATATATATATATACGCAGAGGCCCGTGGTTCGAATCCCGGTGGAGGCTGAAAGTTTTTTCACTGTTCTTGATTTTCCAACTCATTACGATTTTCATTTATATATATATATATATATATATATATATATATATTTATATATATATATATATATATATATATAAATATATATATATATATATATATATAAATATATACATATATATATATACATATAGATATATATAGATACATATATATTTAGATATATATTTAGATAAATATTTAGATATATATATATATATACAATTTCATTTTATATATATATATTTATATATATTATGTAAATTAAATCTTGTTATCAAGAAGAAGATATTTGAAGTGGGCGTTGACGTGACGTAGTGCAAGTCATTACAACTAGATTGTTTATTTGATTAGTGACAGAGAACATTAACTAGAGAAGAAAAGGATATGACACTATTGCTAAAGAATTCTACCTCTGGGGTATATTAATTTTATGTTTATTATTTTGTTTTGATACTTTTTTTAAAGATTGTTTTTGTTTATTTCAAAGAATTCTTGAAAGCGATAGCTAAGAAAATGTATATCTCGTTGAGAGATATGAATAAGAGCTAGCGATTATATTTGATATATACGCTAATTACAGAATAGGTTCAACAATACCTTTTAGTAATATATATCACTCCACGGAATGAAACTTCACTCAATGCATGAAATTGGTCACAATGGTGACACTTTTGATCAGTGGCGCTTTTTCATGTTCAATAAAAGGGAAATCTTGGAGGTTTAGTGTCCGTCTAGTAAAACGGGTCCGGTATCCTTTCGATACGATATATGGTTTAGTGATATATACCACTCTTAATTCCAAAGAATGAAATTCAACTCCTCGAAATATGAGGGCGCTCATAGTGGTTACGTTTTCAATGAGTGGTGCTTCTTAGTAAATGTTCAATGAAAGCGAAGTAAAATGAGGTTTAGTTCCCGTCCATCAAAACGGGTCAAGTATCATTTCGATACCAAATATGGTTTAGTTATATACACTCACTCTTAATTCCAAAGAGTGACATTCCCCTCTATCATATAAGATTGTCGATAGTGGTGACATTTTCGATGAAGGTAATCTGCTTTTGTTTTTATCAGAGGGAAATCGTTGAAGTTTAATTTCCATTAAAACTATATCATGTTGTTCTTGCTTGTGAATATAACATTTAAAAGATTTACTATATTATCTTGTATTATAAAGCTATCGATGAGTTTGACATGCATAACCAGACCCATATATCGTGTTGTGCTGCATGAGATACTGACATGAGAGAAAAAGACCAAAAAAAAAACAGGTCCATTATAAACCATCAGAGCAAATAACTAGTGGAACTCCTTAGGCCAATTGTCCTTGTCATATGTTTGTTCTAATTCTGACAAATTTTGCGAGGCTAACAAGTTGAATTTGGGCGAGCGTTAATAATCTAAGTATTTCATTTTCTAATGGTACTTTAAGAGATAGCTGATATATTTAATGGTGTCATTCACCCGATTCTCATGGCTTTTTCAGAACATTATAAGGCGTTTTCATTTCATGTACAGGGTATTATCACATTATGAAGACTAAAAGACGGTAATTGTTATTAATTGCCTTTAGGCAGAATGATTGTTTTGTTTTTTTATCGTGAAAAAAATTGTGTAAAATGCTCCAAAGCAGTCAATTACGTATGACTGCAACATCACTTGATTGATAATAAAATTAAAATAATTTATTATTAAGAATCATCAGTAAGAAAGTGGCCATATTTCGGCATTTTATTATTTTTCAATAGATCATATAGTTATGTATAACTTTGCAACCAGCAACTTTTAATATTGAAATATTTTCGTCGTGATTTACGACGTTAAGTATTTGCTATTGGATCTTTTAATGTGTGTGTTCATTTTATACCGAAATAATCCAAAGTCAATCAAGGGTAAAATTGACGATATAAAGTTAATAAAAGAAGAGAAATGAAATTATTAGATTTTCGATGAAAAATATATAAATAAAGTAGATCTTTTTATAAATTAAAACTGTTAAGTACACCGTTTATAAATTTCATGGAACTGCTTAATGGGTAGAAAAAGGCAAAAAGTTATTAATGTCCATGCCAACATTACGTTTCTTTAATTTACTGTTTTTGTAAGTACTCATCCCGATTTCTCATACGATGTTAGATTTAGTGTTTTTTTTATAAATAAATTTATAAAAAAAAGGCTACTATATATATCTTAAGTAAATATTAAAATGAAAAATCTTTTTTTACTCGATGGGCGCTCTTTTGATTTAAGATACCATGACATTGTCTGAAAAAGCCGAAACATTTCTTGGCATCTGTTACATAATGGCAAGAAAAGTTGACATTATCCTCTGTCCACATTTTTAGACAAACTGTTTCTAATTTATTTGTCTTTAACCAATTAGTATGATCCGATGAGATGTGAATAGATGACATTTCTTGCTTGTTCTTATGTCATATTTCCCATCTCGTTCTGTCTACCGCGGTCTTCCTAAAACTCAGAAAGAAAAATCGTTAAGCAAACACCAAAAAAGTATTATTTTTGTTGAAGAAGAAAGAAAAATCTATCGGGAACTGCTGCCTGATTCACTCAAAGGCCTTATATATAACGACTCTACTTTACGATGAAATCTTGAGGCAAATGTTTTTCTATTGATTACCAGAAAGAAGCCCCCGAGGTTATCCTCAAACCGACAACGCCATCCATTCCCTAATCTAATTTATCAAAATTTCTCTAAAAACAAGAAGAAAAGTAGAGAAGAGGGGGGAGAAAAACGTGCATTCGTAAGTAAAGAAATATATTTTGACAGTTACAACTATACTTAAACTGAGAAATAAGACATAAAGTAATATTTCCTTAAAAATGATCAACATAGAAAGAAAAAAAAACGGAATTATTTATGAAAAGGGTGCATTTAAAATTCAACTGACGTTTTAATTTTGACAAATTTTTGAAATATTAAGCACGCAGAGTCGGCTTGATTTTATAAAATTAGTTTCAAAGTTGTACTTGTCAAGATGTCAAATATCATAAAGGTTATATGGATACGATGAATGAGACAACATTATCTTAATTGCATATATGAACAACGATGTGTCATGTCTGAGGAAAGATGAATGATATGAACTGAAGTTACACATTTCCCCGCACATTCAAATTGTTTGTAAGAGAAAGTTATAATTCACTAGAAAGTATTTCAAAATAACACGAGACTCATGAACAACTCTGGTTTGATCGTGTTACGCACAGGTGGTTCAAGTGGAGACAAGTGAAATGTAACAAACACTTGTTGCACAAGTGATATTTGAGTTTACTTTTGGTTAGTTAGGTTTATCTGTGTACATGACGAAATATAGCAGATGCGCTCGATAAAGGGCAAGGGAATTGAGAATTAGATATTTTTTGTGATATAACTTAGACTATGGGAAAAAGAATGCTTCTAATTCTATAAGATGATAGGTAAAACATTAGAAAAAAAAACTGACAAGTGCGTTTATGGGATGGGGGCTAAAAGCGTAGGAGTACATTGTAATGATACCGCTGTGTAGGTTTGATAGCATGTGTAGTAGGGTAAATCCGGTGAGGGAACGATCGAAGTGTTTCCTCCTCTTCCCAAAGTATACAAAAGAAACAACTTGGAAGCCTATGAAGATACAAAATTGAGATTCGATCGATGAGCGCCAGCGTATACTGAGTTATAACATTCCTTTTATTTCTATGATTCAAATCTTCTCTCATCAATCGTGTCTTCAAACTTAGCATTTTTGATCAATATGAAAGCTATTCACCTGGCAATGTTTCTCAAGCAACTTGTACGGATTTTAATTTGATTATTATTATTATTATACTATTTTAATTAGGTGGCCTGATCAGACGCATCACCTAGGTATTTCAAGTTCGAAGCATATATATATATACGTTGTTTTCATGTATCCTTGTAAGTGCAATAGTTTCCTATTAGTTTATTGTCTCAATATTGCATATTTAATGTTCATAACTTAACCTGATAGAATGATGAAGAAGCTAATGGAGTGACCATTAAAGAAATGCAAAAGGCTTTTCTTTAAAGTTACGAACAGACAGAAGGTTTCGATCCATCTCTTCCTGTTCTCTAGAGCATATCTAAATGTTTTGTAAAGAATTTGTGAAATCTAAGACTTTTATTTTGAGACACTCGGTCACCATTTTCTATATATTCATGTATTAATGTCGAGATCAAATTATTTTCCATCTGCTGATGAGATTTTGAGAACGGTCCTTAGAGTGACGTGTTTAATTTAGATTCCCCATCTCCAATGAAATGCTGGTAACCAATGCAGACAATGTTTGTAAGTGGAGAATTTATTTTTTCGTGACTTTTGCAAGATAGAACTGACGATAGTTGCTTACACTGCATGTGATTAATCTGCAACATTGCCCTAAGATGTTATGACCGAAATTAGAAAGTCCCCGCTTTGAAAGAAGTGTGACTAGCTCGACTCTATACAAAAGTCTAAGGAACCACAAACGTCAAGTTTTATAAGGGTTTCGGAGAAAGCTTTTATTGTAAATGAAAAGAATAAGCTGCTTTCTTGACATTAAGGATGATTGTTTGTAGATATGTATAGTTTTGGTTATGTCATATTTAGTCGGACAAAAGGAGAAAATATCCATCCTTAAATGATACTAAATATTTCGATATTGCGTCCCCGTCCAATTGCGATTAGGAAATATGCTATGCTTTGACCAGTCTTGTTTGTTAAGAGAGATATAGTAACATTTTATATGTACCTAGTTGCACTGGTTTCGCTTTCCGTTTCCGTAAATTGGTGGTCGAGTTCAGTGATGTAATTGGAATAGTTGGCACCCGGGCGGATCTTTTCTTTGTCACCCCGTATAGGGAATGCCTGGGGAATGCCTTCCTGTGTGAGTGAGTTTTGTTTATTTAAGGTGGCTTAGATAAAAAAAAAATGGTGCTATCTCTGGCAAGGCTTAGAACTGATTATATAATCAGTATGTGGCATGGCACCCACTGACTGGTACCTGGCGCGGACCGACACCCCACCCCCGCCACCCCGCCTCCCTCTTAGTACGCCACTGGTCGAGTCTGAGTCAAGTCAAATTAATTCGTTTTGACTCAAGTCAAAAACAAGTCACCAGAAAATGCGACTTGAGACGACCCGATTCCGAGTCAGTGACCTTTCTACAACATCACTGTAGATCCAAAATTTGATAAACTGAATTATAAAGGATGGAATAAGAACAGAACTAAACGAAAACTAATGAAACCAAGTTATTCGGACGAGGAACTGGAACTGTAGTCCACGGAGCCCCAGAATTGACACGTAAATACTTACTTTTGAATTATCTCGCGTTCATTTGATTATTAATCAGAAATAAATGTTCAAATGTCGCTTCCGGGGCTCAGTAGCATACGGAAGACGTATCAATGTATATATATATATATATATATATATATATATATATTTTGTTGTTGTGAATTTCAGTTGCACATACTAAGGCAACTGTTTATACTTTCAATACATAGGATAATTCTTTCAAATATAATTTTGCGCACGAACGAATGTTTTTTCGAGTTGATTGCATTAAATATCTGGAAGTCAGTAAGAAGTGGAAATAGGTTGTTCAGTCACCATGAAATTGAAACAATTTTGCTGATTTGAAACACCTCCCCAATCATCCCTGGTGCGTTGAATTGGTTTGGATTCCCATTTTCTTTCTAGGTGTAATGTCGTTGCTTCTACAGTTCACAAGACACGAGAACAGAATCATTTTTGACACCGGTAACAATCTTATTTACTCGTCGTATTTCCCACGTGTTTCAATCTCTCATATCTTTTTACATTCTTTATTATTAGATTATTCCCTGCACCCATCTTATCGGTCCTTCAACCTGTTTGTATCTTTTCCAGCTCACGCTACGTGTGGCCTTCATGCATCTTAGGTTTCTGAGATTGAAAATAACACCTTAAGCACTGATTTCTTTCCTATATTTGAATTTATAAAAGATATGGAAATATTCCATGTAACATTGTTACTGAAGCTAAAGGGCTAAATCTTAATTTAGTCCAACCCCCACATTTTGAAACCTCTACCTTAATAGACATTGCTGATTAGTGTTGATAATTAAGCAGATAGTTTCGAATCACTAACCGTCAAGTTCTATTCATAGTTTTGCGGTATAATTTGAGCCATTAGCAATTTATTTTTTAATCTTTTAAACTTCAATAATCTATGATTACAATGCATCCATTCATGCATCGATACTTATTACATACTTCCACCTTTTCCTAATTTTATTAGTTGGCATCACTTTCTCTCACTTTTCATAAACTATAATATTATTTGGAGACACATAACAGTAGGTTTCAATTGTCATACTTAAAAATAACGGTAGGCTTTCAACAAATCAGCTTGTCTGAAAGATTGAATGCATGATGCCTCAATGAGGTTCTGTAAACGCCCCAAGTAGTCAAACAGAATTAAAATGCAAACCACATGAGAATAAAACGTTGTAATTATCTTTACTTAATATACAACATCTCCTGCACTGTTAAAATATATATTAAGAAAATGAAAACTTGATTGCAATTTCAATTTCAATGAGAACATGATCATTTATATTGACAATTAAAACTAACGTTAAAGATAATAAATATATATATTAATATTGCGACTCATCACAAAAACTTATTACGATTATGCCTCATGGGAGCCTTCTGTGTCCAAATTTCCTGTGAAGCCCTTCGAAAACAAACGAAAATAATCACCTGCACATTGTGTTCTCAAGGGCCAATAGACTGTTCTTATGTTAGTATGTAGTTATAGTCTTGACGATATGGTCTAGAACTTTCTTTATACAAAGATGCAAACAAATGTATCTAAATCAAATAAGCGACTCGTGCCGCTTCATCAGTTTGCTCGAAATGTCATGTTCTGTTTCCATGGTTTCGTCACAATGTTTTTGTCTGACATTTTTCTTTTCTTGAAGTGTCTATAAACCGTGCATATCAAAATAATTAAGTAGACCACGATTACTCTGAACAAATTATTAATTACAGTTCACCTTAATTTTCAGAAAGGTATCTAGCAAACCGATTCACACAGAGATTACAGTAACTATTGTAAATCTTTAAGTTTTGTACCATAGTAAATACTGGATCGTGATAAATATGATAAATCGGTAGCATGGGCTATTTGAATTAAAGTAAGAACTGAGGATTTTTGTTATCCCAAAAAAATCCAAACAACTGAATTTCTAGGAATTACACATATCCTCAGTTCTTACTGTAAACATAATATCACATGCTACCGATTTATAGCACGATCCAGATTTTACTTTGGTACAAAACTGTAAGATTTACAGTAGTTACTGTGTTTTCTGTGTTTATCAGGTGATCTAGCCTATAAACAGTCATGGTGTACCACAATCAGAAATACCCTCCTACACTTTCGAAATGAAGGTATTAGATAAACACGCGCATACACATTTGTCACAAGAGATAATATTATCGTCAGTGTTAAAAATACAATATCGTTTGACGTAATATATATCTTTGGTCATTCCAAAACTCGGGCATTCGAAGCTTTGGTGTCATATGATATGCAAAAGTTTACACTGATGAAAATTTCATGTTGGTAATAGGTACACATCATTATATCTTTGAACATGTTGAAAAGAAAGTTTGAGCGCGTTAGTGGGTTTTGTTTTTGTTGTTGGGAAATGAATATTTTGTCTTGAAGATAAGATCGACAGACCCATCATAAACAAAATATATCGTCGTCGGTAAACAACAATTTAACTAATATTCAGTTTCTTTCAAATCACTTGATGTCATTGAAAACTACAAAATGATGTACATGGCTTTAATTAAAACTTGTTAAAATATATGGAACTTAAACCGCTCTGCGCCATCAGATTGGTAAACACTCTCTACTAATGAGCCTGCGAGGATCCGCCATGTTTTCCTTCCAGAACCAAATCAGCGACAATCGAAGGTAGTTAATTGTAACGTAATAGAAGCTATTCATTTGACTAACTGGCTTGTATAAACTGTAATGATTCGTTCTTTCCCGTTTCCTCAAATATAAATTACATTTAATATAAATTACAGTTAATCTAAATCACATGTAAGGTGCAGTAGAAGCTTCATTTTCTGCTCTTATAAGCTAAATTTTGCTAAACAATCCCAAATCACTAAGGTAGTAAAGCGTTGCAGAAGGCTTTTGTCAACAGCTACAATCTTCTGTTTTGTATAATTGTATCAACATATGATCCATCCTTACTTCTAGAAGCAAGGGTGGGGGTGGGGGGGGGGGTGAGAAAATGATACAAAACCCTCGGCATATAATGAATCTTCTAAAGGTTGATGTTATATAAGCCATCGAACTGATAACTTTAGATACTGTAACATAATACAAAGCTGTCAAAACATTACGTCCTTTTCCGGTAACTTTTTAGTCTCCTTTTGAGGGATTAACTAATCCTTCTATATTAAAATTTAATACGCCACCAGGGAAATAAAAATTCTGTATCTCATTTCCTACCTGTTCGATCATTCTTGACATACTATTTCATAATGCTTCAGTAAATAGTAATCTCAGTGGAGAAACCTCAGATTCGAATGTATAGTAAAACAGCAGAGGAAACTGCATTAATTTTTTATTTCTAGAATTTTGTGACTGATTTTATGTATTCGATTCGTGCAAAATATTTGGTGTTGTAAAGCATACATTATAATAGATCTGAAATGCAATATCTCTAAGAAATGATCGATGACTTCTTGTACCAGTTTAATTTGGGCTTCCAAGTTAAAAATTTAGTAAATTTTCACAACGCCAGTCCAAGGCATTATTTTTCCTGGATTATTTCAATAAATACTATTTTCGTTAATAGATATGTAGTCTAGAGCGGATTAAAGTCCCTCGTTTATCGTAACGTCTTTATCTTTATTATTATTATTTGAATCTAATTCAATGTTTGTCTGTCCATTTGTCCGTTTTATTACTTGTGTCATATGTCTGTTTTCGCTTAAATTTACATCTGAAGAAGTTCCTAGAAAGATCGAAACGTCAGACCCCTCCAATGCATTATTGCGTTTTGAAAATGACGTTATAGTGTAAGCAGACAATAGCTTAAAAAACAAACTTCATCGTTTCATGAAGTTTGACCATTGATTTATGAATATGGTACCTTAGAATACTACAACGGTATTGACATATATGTTTGAGGAAACCGATAACTCGTCAACGGTTAAGGGGTACGGTATAACGGTTAGAGAAATATCGTCAACCTATTGGCTTGCATTTCCGTAGCCCAGTATAATTATTCCTTGTTTACGTTTATGGAAAACTTTTGTGAATGTGAACGCGCAAAGGTTCGTCAACAGTGGAAATCGTGAACTGTGGACAGATCATGAAATCTTAAAATAGTGAGCGTGAAAATAATCGTGAAGTATGAAATCAGAGTGAATTCATAAACATGAATAAGAATATATCTAATTCTTGGTTATTAAAGATGCATTCAGCCTCCTCTCCACCGAGTTTGTCCTTCAACTTCTTATCTTCCTTTCTCCCTCATCGGTTGGTCAGGTGGCGACAGCCTGACTTTGATATCACGTATTTTAAAGCCCGTGAGTCGAAGATTGTCATATATACCACTGTTGATTTTTCCGCGACGTGATGAAGCTCACCTTTTGTGGAAACTTTCTAACCTGGTGACTGCGTATCCGTGGAGATTTCAAATCCGTCAGAACACAGAACCCGGGATGTGTTAGAGATGAGCTTAACTCTATTATGACTTCCCGTGACTTCGGCATTGATAACCTTCCAAAGGGAGATACAAAATTGAAATATAACCTTTTTTTGTTTATTTTCTTCCAAAAAAAACTTAAGAAGTCCGGGTGTTTATCCTAATGAATGCTGACAGCATCTTAGATTAATTATCTCTGTATCTGTAAATTAAAAATGAGTCGAAGGATTCGCTTTTTAGATCTGAACGAATAAACTCCAACTTTATTACTGCAACCAACAAATTATGAAGTTACATTTTTTGGGGCAAGGAAATATATTCATGGACATTGATACATCCAGTTTCGTTCTACATGTGCTCATGATATACAAGGCGGTAATCAGTAAAGTTTTAACATAAGTGGAATGGTGATTCTGAAGCACACGATTGGCAGATATGTAGTTTTGTACACAAACTTGTCTTCAAACTAATTAGATGTATACTCGAATTTCCCAGCCTCATGGATTAAGTTGTACTCGCATTTGCACTTTTTGGATATCTAGTGCAGAACATTGCATGACTGAGTACTCAGACTGGCGCGTAATACCTTATACTCGTGCTTATATTAACTGTACGCATATACTCATGTTGCTGTGAACTTACTACAAGAATGCCTGATAATGTTAAAGAATAACAACAACAACAATTTCGTGGTAATTATGTCCGTGCGGTTCATAAACGACATTCTTCTGTATAATGATGGGCAAAACAAAGGGAAATTCAGCTCAAACTGACACAATTCGTATACACTCGTGTTATACTAATGATAAAGGTGCATGTAATGATGAAACAAAGGTTAATGCATATATTATTGGTAGACTACACAAGTTTTCTTTTCCAAAAAGATCAACTTACAATCCAAAATTATAAAGAAATAATTTACTGTTTTGCTATCTATTTATGCTTGTCTTTTCTTTTCTCTGTTTTCAGATATCTCTCCTTTTCACACGTGTTGCTGGACTTACAGAACTTATCTAAGATACTTTCGGAATCCCTTTTATGCAAAGCCGACGGTGGAGTCAGAAACCCCCTTGTTCCCCCCCCCACCCCCTGAAAAATGACGTCATACACGAACTCTACCTTTTGGGAACTGACGACAGATGGGGTGACCACCCTTGCTGCTAATAATCAACCCAACTATGACCGTACTTCTAGAATAGTCGCCTTCTCGGTCGCTTTCATTCTAGGATTAGTCGGTAATACCTTCGTCTTCATCTGGATCTACCGACACAGGAGGGAGAAAACTCGATTTCACACCTACGTACTCTATCTGGCTATTGCTGATCTCAGCGTCCTCTTTTTCCCGATCTTAGGCGAATTGATAATCGAAGTTAAAGGCAAAGTGTGGTACTCTGGGGACTTCCTCTGCCGTCTGTTCCACGTCGCCCAAAGTGTCGCTCTGTTTTCCTCTTCATTTATGCTCGCTGGGATCGCCATTGACAGGTATCACTCGGTCACCCACCCTCTCAAGAAACAGCTCCCAGCTTCGGGTGTAATCGGAACCTGTTGGCTGGCGGCGTTTCTCCTCTCTCTGCCTCAGTTTCACATCTTTCAAAAACGGGAGCGCGGTGGTCATTATTACTGCAAAACACCTTTTGCAAATCGGTATGATTGGCAATTGAAGGTCTATTTCACTTACGTTACACTCTGTGCTTATGTAATACCGTTCTGCGTGATGTGTTTCACCTATTCTTGCATCTTACATCGCCTGTGGTTAGGTCAAGGGTCGAGAATGTTCCAGACCAAATCGTCATGGCAACGCACATCCAGATGGAGAACATTAAAGATGACCTTTGTCATCATCGGTGTATATATAATTTGCCAAACGCCGTATTTCCTGACGGAGATGATTCTTCTATATTCGAAAGATGAAGTGGCAAGAAATTTCAATAAAGTTCTTTACGCAATCTTCGCCATATTTGCTGTTTGCAACAGTACGGCTAACCCTTACGTATTCTTGTATTTCAATGTCTTTAACACCACCAAGAAAGCATCATCCGATTCCGGTAAAACGAATCAGACGAACATCCTAGAACAGTCGCAATACTCAATGGCGGCGAGCAAATTCAAAGGGAGACCTAGCAACGGCACGGGCACAGATAAGGCATCAACCGAACCGTTACAACCGGCAACGGATAATATCTAGTAGCATCATATCAAACTATATATAGAATCTGTTCCGCGAAAACTTAAAGCCAAATGGTTCTCATATCATCACCGCAATTTCTCTTGTCTATGGTTGACATGAACTGTATTTATTGGATGTTATATTAAGGTTTCTCCACCGTTCGTTGTTTCCTGCAACATGAAATACCGTCAAATTTGGTAAGGCGGGCGGGGGGGGGGGGGTTCCATTTATCGGGAGCGCATGGTAACAAGTAGGTATGAGAGTTAGACTCACCTTGGAAGAAATCTGCATAAGGAACAGAGATAGCGATTAAGGTATACCCCTATCATAAAAATACTCTATATTACGATGACAGAAATTTTCGATAAGAAGTCGCGAAAGCAGTCTGAATTTGAATGAAATGTGTAGAAATTCAAATGACTTTAAGATTGAGTGACATTTTATCTACTGTTTTTTTCCCCTCTTAAGATGAATACCTGTCCGCAGAGGTAAAATGAAACACAGCAACTGTCGTTTTCTTTTTAAAAAAAAGGGTATTTCGACGAAGGCGACAGTTAACCGTTATATTTCCCTGAAATTGGAAATCGATTCTTATATATTGTTATTATCGCTATCATTAATTCACTTTTTGATTAAAATATGTGTAAACGAGTGAAATGACACCAGAATGGTATATTTAACGATAGTGAGTATACCATTGTCGAACGTGGTTTGGCGGCCTCAACAATTTGAAGGGTAGGTTATATATTCCTTTTGGCGTACGTCTAAGCCCGGGATGCTATATGTGGTGTACTCTTAACATCGGAATATATTTATAATGTTATCGAATTTACTGAATTCTACTCAGTTATGCGCATCGTCCAGCCAGTGCAGTGAAATGGAAAAATCAGCTGAAATCAATCAAACTCAATAAGTACATAACACATGAAAACAACTAGAACACAATGCAGGGGACCGATAGGTAGTATGATAAAACAGGGAAAATGTTAGAACCTAACACAGGAACTAACCAATATGTAACACAGATGAGTCATACATACGATAACACAAGTAACGGCTAGAACATGACAAAGGAAAAAAGCATGTAAAAATAGCACAAGGAAAACAACATAATACAGTGTTAACAACTAGCGCATAATACAGGAAACGGCCAGTACATAAGACAGGAAACAGCCAGTTCGTATGGCAGGATATAGCCAGCACGAAAGCACATAAAATATCCAGTAGTAACACATGAGATAACCAGTACATAACACAAGTAGTAGGCAATAAAGCAGCCCATTCATCAAGCCCTTTCTCAGAGATATAAAAAAAGGAAATAACACAGGCAACAACCAGTACATAACATTGAAACAGCCGGTACATGTCACATGGAACAGCCAGTACATAACTCAAGCAGAAGGCAATAAACAAGCCCTTTCATCAAGCCCTTTCACAGAGATATAATAAAGAGCAAGTAAATAACACAGGCAACAGCCAGTACATAACAAAGGAAACAGCCGGTACATGTCACATGGAACAGCCAGTACATAACTCAAGCAGTAGGCAATAAACAAGCCCTTTCATCAAGCCCTTTCTCAGAGTTATAAAAAGAGAGAGTAAGATAACACTTGCTAACATGATGTGACGCGTACACACTACAAAAAAAAAAAAAAAAATCCTTAACACCTCTACCAGAACAACAAATACGTCATTACGGCGCTATTAGTTCCGTCTTGCACCTTGTTACGTTTTCAGAGTAGCTCGATCTAGAACTGTGTGGAACTTGTCATAACACTGATAATAATAAATTATGAATCTATATATGTAACAATTACACAAAACCGCTGTTTTTTATTTTCCTTGGGGAAAATGGTTTTTTTTTTGTGGACTGAGAAGTATTAATGTAGGGCCTGTGGGTTCATGAATATTTATAAGTAAACATTAATTGTACATTTATATTAAAACCATGAATGGACATCATATGAGGGAACATTAGGAGTAAACTCTTATCCTCTCAATGGACAAATTCTGGTAGATTTCTTACGGGACTCAATATTCTTGTCTATGTAGTTTGGCAAGTATAACAAACGGCTGGCAAACTAAGGCCAAATTTATCTATTGATTAATCTACTATTCTTGAAAGATTCAAATCTTAGGTAGACAAGTTCTAGAAAATTATGCTTCTTCTCTCATATTAATTTTATTGCAAAATAGTTCATAAATTTTATCATAATTTTTTTTTTTTGCACTTTATTTAAGGTTCAAGCAAAGTTAAGTTTTAAAGATAAATAAATGAATTTTCGAACCCGATATTCGTTTTATGCATGTCGGTGTCTTCCATATTTTGAACATGATAAAGAAGAAACACCAATTTTAAACATTTATGTCATATTAAGTTCTTTTTTTCCTTTTTCCAGTTACTAATTTTTATATTTTTGCTAAGATGTTCGGCTACGTTTGAACGCATGAGTGAAGTTGAAAGTAAATTTATACACTTGAAATTTTTCCAGATAATTTTAATGACAATAGGAAGTGTTTACCTCATAATGAATTGTAATAACGTAAAATTATTCCGCTTGTCAGAAACCACCAGATGCACCTTTTTTTGTTTGTTATTTAAGCCTTAAAATTGAAGTCTAGAAAACGTGACGTAGTAAGGACTCTCAAAATAAACTCTTCCGTAGAAATAGATGGAATTTGTGAAATTTTCATAAACTTATGTGTCGTATTGTATTTTTCAAGTTTGTTAATTTGGTCTAAGCTCATATAACTGTGTATGTACGGTACTATACTATCACGCAAGCAAAATGGCGAACACCTGGCTTTATCCGATTTTCCCTCATATATAATAATTCCATTCATTTGTATAATCATCTAAAAAGTCACACACAAAGGTGAGTTCTTAACTGGGCTGTTCCGTTAATGTTTAGCTTTCATCAGGCCCGACGATAGGGGCTAATTGGGGGGGGGGGGTGTAAATTCCCGGGGCACGAGGTCAGCTAAGGGTATCGGAAAAATATGCATGGAGGGACCTGGCAAAATATGGCAAAAAGACGCATATTCTCATTTACATCATATACTTAAGGGCAAATGAAGAGTTGAAAAAGGGTACACGGTGAAATAATAACCCCGGGGAAATTGACTTGGCGCTCGACGGTTCCAACTTCGAGGAGAAGAGGAGGAGGAGGGAGGAGCATGAAAACTGGAAATATAACTTTAAGCGCGTACGTTCTTTGAGTAGGACACCGATATTGGAAGAGTTAATATGTATGACCAATATTCGATAGGTCTGTATGGGCGTGTCCAGAATCGTTGATCTTTATTTCCGTATCCAAATACCCCCTCCCCTGCCCCTCCTCCCCTCTCTTTCTCTTTCTATGTCCCACACTTTGTCCCAACTTTATGTATAATTGTTTTATGCGCATGTTTCCTGAGAATTGAAAGTTAAACCGTAACGAGAACATTATAACACTTTCGTGCATTTCTTATGAATTCTTAATATATTTATGTTTTCTTCTTTTATGATGCTTTTGTACCATAACAATTATCATCTCCCCCTCCTCTCATCTCTTTTATGTCCTCACATGTACCAATTAATTCGCTACTAGTCTTCGTGGTAGGATAAACCATAACATATAATCATACTGTACGAACAAGTAAACAGTAAGGCGTTTGTGTGAAAGAGTCCTTATAATATAAGACTTTATTCAATTTAAATAACATACATATTGTATGCATTTTTGAGATTGAACAATATTATACTTTTTATTATTCTTTTCCTGTCTTATGATTAACCAATAAATGTGCATTTGGGTTATTGTTTTTTATTTCTAGCAAATCATATTTTGGTGCGAAAAATTAAAATATTAGAGTTAAAACTTTAATTTGTAAATATTCACGAGGTATAGGACTTCTGACGTTTCTGAGCGTCATATGTATACGGTATGTATATAAGTAATGATGTGTGTTCATTCTTATCTTCAATTGTATCACAAAATAAAACGCTAAATGTGGAATAAATATTGTCGATGTCATCATTTCTTATCTCACACATGGGATTTTGCTGGTCGGAGTTTTACTTAAATCTATTCTAAATTTGGGACCGACTTCGAATCAGTTTGGGACTGACTTATATGATTTTCACTGAGGTGGTGTAAACCACTATTTCTTCGTTCCTGCCTGTACTTTTATCGCCTTATCAAACAGAATTGCTGTGTTCTCCAAAACTTCATGTGTTTGCTATAGTTTTTTATTGCCCCACCTTCACACTCCCCACCCTAACCCCCCCCCCCCCCCAATCCCTCATTTCATAGTTCCTGTTGCAGTTTTGGTGCATTAAAGTAAATACCTTACGTTTCAATCACAAGTAACTTCAAATAAACGAAAGCAAAGTACACTTTACTGTCATAACAAAATAATATCATAATATCCCATCAAAGATCGCTGTTCAACCTGGGGTTCGACGGCCTCTATGATTATAACGAGGGGGAAAGGGGTCCACAGAGAGTTGGTCGGGAAATTAGGGTCCTTAAAGGCATTGAAGACTCGCCCCAAACCACGTGCCGCCCTCTGAAAAAGTTAACTTTCCGTTGCTTGCAAGTGAAGTTTTTTCTTGTCGCTACAAAATGCAGACAGTAATGGAACGTGATACCTTGTTATCTTTTATCTAGACCTGAGATGTCCATCGCTGCTATGTACACTGTGTTGTGGCCGTACCTGAATGTATTGACTGTACACTAGTGTCTAATTACCGACAGTAGCAAGCTGTGTGTGTATTTTCTGGGATCGATGGTGGTGTCTAACAGTTCTGTTACACCTCATTCGAAACTCGGTCAGATTACCGGCACCAGACGTTTCTTTGTGCGCGAGTCTTCAATGCATTTAAAACCGAAAGGGTCCGTCGACATTTTACTAAACCTGATATACAATGTCAGGCAGTGAGGAAAATCCGGGAGTCCCAGGTTTGGGAAAAAAACAGAGATTTTCATAATCTATCCCTTCAACCATGTTGTGAATGAGGTCCAATTGAAATTCTCCCTACTACTGACTCAGGGTGGGGGGTGGTGGGAGGGGTCCGTAAACATTTCTTCATTAACACTGTGGCTCCGTGGATGGAAGAAAATTGAAAATCTCGCGGTTTAGTCGTTTTTCTGCATGGTTGATCATTCGTAAAGAGATATTACCAACTTGGACACGTTGATAAACAAATTGATCATGTCACGTTCCTTTTGTTTTTGACAACCTTATATGAGCCACAATTATCGTGTTGTTAATTCTATATATACCCACAAGTTACCGGTCAACAACGTTTGTTTTTGTCATTGTTCGCAAATGGCCTTCCATACGTTTCTTGTTGTTTGTGATGGTGGCTTTGTTGTTGCATGTGATTTGTTTGTTTTTCTTTCTCTACTTTTTATTGGGAAGGGAAGGAGGGAGAGGAAGGGGGAGGAGAGGGAGGGAGGAAGGGGAGGGACGGAGGGGGAGGGAGGTAGGAGGATGGAGGCAGGGGGTCAATTTGGTTGGGTAGTTGTAGTGAAAATGTGTCTGTTATTAATTTGTTATGGATTTCAGAATGATGTACTATATACTTCTTACTAGCAAATGACAAAGGAAACATTAATTTCTACCTCACCTCAGAATAATTGCTCGGCTTCCTCTGCAATCAAACTACCCTTTTCCGATCGAATTTTGCATCTGATAATACTTCTACTTTTTTTTAAATCTCTTTTACATATTTTTGACAGGGGGTTGGCGAGGGTATCTTGACTCCACATAATCAGATTTACTTTGATTAAACAGATATTTCTAATACCCTTTTTTTCTGTTAACGATATTGTTATCGACGAAATCACATCTGAATATTCGGGGAACCTGGTGCTGAACAAACAAACAAACATTTGTTTTTCTTTCTAAAACTAACGGACCCCACACAAAAAGTAGAATTCTTTCCATGGACTTTATCGTATTTTAAGAGAATCATTACTAGAAGACAGGTATTTAATCTAACTCAAAGTACTGGCAAAGAGCCAAAAGCATCGTTAAAAAGTAATGCATTTTTCTTCATTTTTTTTAACCTAGTTTGATTAATCGTCTGCATACATCAATAAAATAATTTAATAAACTCCTCAAGAGAAAATGATAATTCTGCATTTTCTCTAGAATTCTTCATTTTTCTTGGCTTCTTTTCTCTCATTCTTATCACACAAACTATAGGTCAGTTCTCTAAATGTCATTCACCGGATGCATGCATGCTTGACGAATCAATTCAACGTCATCGCGGAACTTATATTTTTGGCGTCAGTGTTTTAGTTGGCGACTCTATGATACTTTAATGTGTACGTAGATGTTAATGTGACATTGAGAAACTAGGAATAAATACCTCTTCTGAGTTTGTTAATGCTCAGTTATGAACATATTAATGACATATCTTAATCATAAGATTTTCTTTGTACATCTTTGTGGAAGAATTCTCCTGACTGAAAGGGCTGGAAACGAATCAAATAGATTAATTACGCTGATAATAATGTGTTTATTAAGAAAGTATCAAATAAAAACGATTATAGAAATTATTTCAGTTTTACTGATCTTTAAAATTACTTTCCCCCTGATGAATTCATCCATCCCTATTTACTACATAAAATTCCCTTGATTTGTTATGATTATTTAATTCTATCCCCCCTTTCCCCAAAACAAATTGTAGCTTTTTGATCTTCCCACAAATGGTCTCTCTTTTATAACTAAATGCAAATCATAACCTCCAACATGCAATCTCCACATGTGAAAACAAACATGTTTGACTTGACGAGCAGACTTGATGAATCAGGTAATCTTGAAAGTTTTAAAGCATTTGAGTTTGTTCACAACCGTACATCTTTCTATAGTAATGAAGTCTGTAGAAGATAATAAATTATTGTTGTTAGTCATAACTGCAGTTACACAATTAATACGTTGCCTCAAAATAGTCCTATATCTATTAAACAGAAGGACTGTAATTTTTAGGTCTCTGCAACATAGTAATACTAACTGGGAGAAGTGACCAGTTATTGTTGCTTTCAGTTGATTGAAAAAAAAAGGGGGGGGGGGTATTA